>NC_089506.1:111669432-114169432 GCF_036850995.1 Saccopteryx leptura | reverse complement strand
TTTCACTGTTAGTTGGATGCCTACTTCTGACAGGTGTGATTTTCAACTTACATTTAAAAATGCAATCATCTAATTTTCCCTTTGATTATTTGACTGCTGAGATAAATGCAGTATGTTCTTCATTGGTTTTATCTTTTCTTTGAATTTAAAATTATGTTCGAGCCAAATTCACTTTTAAAGACTTAGATTGGCTCATTTCCTAACACTTCTTTAATAAAAGACCCATAACATTCTTGGATTTAATATAAATAGTCTTGTTTTATTTAGATATATTTAAGATGTATTTTCTTTAACAGTGACCAGAAACAACTGTTGCTAAGTGACATTTAAGGTTGGGGAATGATCTTGGACTTCACTGGTTGTGAGTCTAGAATGTAGGAATCAGCTACTAATATCCTGAGTGAGTAACAGCTACAGCTAAAAAATTTTGCCTCATTCCACTGGATTCTCCTAACTCACCTCTGTAATGCACTAATTCTTGGGGAGAGATATCATTTTTTATGCAAAATAGATATGGAGTTCAGTGGCACTTGAGTGCAATCAGTAGGAAGAGAAGTGAGGAGAAACTAGAAAGTTTTTTATTCTTTTTTTTTTGTGACAGAGAGAGAGACAGACAGAGAGATGAGAAGCATCAACTCTTTGTTGCGGCACCTTAGTTGTTCATTCTTAAAAGTGTTCTTTTTTTTTTTTTTTTTTAAGATTTTACTTATTCATTTTAGAAAGGAGAGAGAGAGATAGAGAGAGAAGGGGAGAGGAGAAGGAAGCATCAACTTCCATATGTGCCTTGACCAGGCAAGCCCAGGGTTTCAAACCGGCAACCTCAGTGTTCCAAGTCAATGCTTTATCCATTGCGCCACCACAGGTCAGGCGAAACTAGAAAGTTTTAAAGCAAAAAATGGTGTATCTGGATAAACTGAAAGTAAGATGTTGAATATTCATACATTGATGTGACAAGCTGCCATATGGAAATGAGAAATAGTGATGCCCAAAACCAACTCAGTCAGTTAGGGCTCCTGTGGGTGCAAAGGCTGCCATCTTTTAAGACAAGAGCCAGTAAACCTTTTCTGTAAAGGTCCAGAGAGTAAATATTTTAGGCATCGTGAGCCATATGGTTTCTGTCAGAACTACTCAACCCTACTATTGCAGCCCAGGCAGCATCCATAGACAAAATGCAAATGAATAAGCGTGACTGTGTTTATTTACAGACAGGTGGTTGACTGGATTTGACTATGTAACAGCAATATAAGAAATAAACTTTTGCCTGACCAGGCGGTGGCGCAGTGGATGGAGTGTAGAACTAGGACACAGAGGACCCAGGTTCAAAATCCTGAGGTCACCAGCTTGAGCGTGGGCTCATCTGGCTTGAGCAAGGCTCACCAGCTTGAGCCCAAGGTCGCTGGTTTGAGCAAGGGGTCACTCGGTCTGCTATAGCACCCCAGTCAAGGCACATATGAGAAAGCAATCAATGAACAACTAAGGTGCCGCAACAAAGAATTGATGCTTCTCATCTCTCTCCCTTCTTGTCTGTCCTTCTCTGTCTCTCTTTATTTCTCTCTCTCTCTCTCTCTCTCTCTCTCTCTCTCTCTCTCTCACACACACACACACACACACACACACACACAAAAAGAAAGAAACTTTTACAAAGAGTCTGTTCAGTAGCTGCACTGCTACCTTCACTTTCTGTTACCTTGTGGAAATGTGCACACAATGGAAATGACTTTCTCCTGAATCACACCCCATTTCCCACAACAAAGCATGTGTTTCTTCTGCACATTCCCATACCCCAAAGTAACTATTTTATTAGCTAAAGAGTGGGTTCAGTTGCTTTAACAGAGATCTGGAATTGCAGTGACTTTAAGCAAAATAGAGAATTATTTCTGTCACTTATAACTGCAGGTGTTACGTCCTCTTCATTTCCTTTGAGGCTCACCCACTGCTCATCACTCAGTCTGCTGCCGAACCAACAGAAAGAGGAGCACAACCTGGCAGTTGTATACATCACATCCGCTCACATCCCAGTGGTCAACACAGTAGCTCTGTCCATCTGCATGAGAGTTGGAGTAACAGTACTTATTCAGGCAGCTATGGGTCCAAATCAAATTCAGGACTTCTACTACTACAGAAAAGATGCAACTAGGTGTTGGTTTTAATCTCGTATTTATAGACCAGTTATGGGTCTGAAAGAAGTTAGTTACATTTTAAAGTTGTATTTCACCGTATTTTAAATGATAGGCTATATGCTGGTGTGTGATTTGAGAACAGAGGCTGTGACAAGGTCTTTAGACACAAATAACAGGTGTCTACAATGTAGGGTTAGAATATATGTGGCAAATAGTTTGCATACTCTACTATTTTCCCTTTCTGAGGCCACATTAGACATTAGAAATAAATCAACATTCCTTTCCACTGAACTCAGACTTGGCCTTTGAACCTCTTTGCACTTTTCCGGCAGCCTCTCCCCATGGGGTAGTGTTGGCATGCCACCGGTAGTTTGGCTTTAAGTTTTACTATTCTTGACATCCATCTGAAGAAACTGAACCCCCAGAAGATGAAGGGACTTACACAAAGCCAGGACACAAAGCCAGGTAGTGGCAGCAGGAAAAATAAAGCCCTGAAGCCCTTGACTCCTATTCTAGTACTCTTACTTTGCTGAAGTCAAACTAATAAATGACAAGAGTAATTCTAAATCAATAATAATTATGATAAGTGGATGAGATAGGTTGATCATAAGACTTTAATATTTCAAGTTTCTGCTTTTTGCATTTGTAGACAAGAACCAACTTATTTCACTTTTTTTATATATATAAGAAAATGGTATCGTGAGCAATCCTTGCTTCAGTGTTTGGCTGATTCTAGAACTTTTCAAATAAAAAAATGGATTTAACATTGTTAAAAATAGAATTTGAGGACTGCTTTCTAGGATAGTCTCATTTTGGCTTGGCTATTAAAGAATAGTGCAGCTGTTCTTATAATAATACCTGGGCTATTCTTGTTTCAATAAGATGCTTTTATGTGAGATCCAAAGTACTGATTTTTGTAGCCTATTTTCCAGATTGTTATAGTAGCAATTTTGAATTTTTAGTATATTTTGACCCACGGCTTTGTCAGGTTTGCTGCCTCTCATTTTATTCAGATCCCTTTGTCTATCCAAAATTGCTTCTGCCTCTCAGGCAAGGCTGCACACTTCAGATCCCCTTGTGTGCACACAATCTTTCAGCAGGAGTGCTACTTGAAAACCATCATCAATAGGCAGGTGGAGTTAGATTATCTCATTCTGAAGGGAGCAGAAAAAGAAAACCTCAGCAAAAATAAGTTCAAGAAAGAGAGAGCAATTACAGAGAAAGCAGTTTAACTAATATTGTCTACGTCTAAGAGAATATACTTTTTTTATAACAAGATTTGAAAAGATTAACTACATCTTCCCATTAAAACTTTGAATCTTCTAAGAACTAAAAATTACGGTACTTTCACATGACAGAGAAAATTAGTCTTCTGTAACAGACCAAAGGAAATTTTGATAAAGCACGGGTTTTAAAATTTAACTATTAATTAGATTAAAAAGTTTGAAACACTGAAGAATTTTCTTTTCCTCTTTTAATTTTAAGGGAAGGGTTGGAAAACAGTGAAACTTCATGATTATAACGAAAAGACAGAAAATAGTCTTAGTGGATGGAACTAAACCTTGAGCATAGCCTCATTGATCAAACCCTGAGAGCACTGTGTTCTTGCCCGGAGAGGACAAAATCCTCCTTCATACTGAAACCAGCTCATGTAAATTGGGGAATGATTGTCCATCATCTGCACATCCTCCCTGGTTGCATGGTCTCTACTTTTATTTTGTTGCTTTGAGGTGGGCTCAACAAAAACCCTGCTGAATAGATAAACAACTACTCACAGAACCATGTTGCTTCCTTTAGTAGGTTCATTTATTTAGCAAATACTTAAGGAGCATGATCTATGAGTTAGATATCATGGCAATTGAAGTTTTAATAGTCAATATCATATCTCTTAGAAGCCCACCAAGAGAAAGAAATGAGAAAATAATTTCACTTGAACATCAGCAATTGTAATGGAAGTAGCAAGTTCTGCTTTAGTGTGGACAGAAAAGAGAGTTGGAGCGGCTGGAAGGCTGTGGGAGTTCACAGTGAAGAAGGTGGAGCAAGGAATAGAGGCTAAAGCAACACGATAAAAGCATGAAGGTGTAGAAGAGCTATGGCCTTTTGTTGTTCAGTGTGGCAGGGGTGTAAGGGAATGGGGAAGGAGTGACAAGAAATTGTGCTAAAGAATTGGGCAAATTCAGTGACTCTGTTTCTGTTTTTCATTGTACAGGGACCCTTAGGGCACCAAAATATGTGCACCTTAGTCCTGGTCCATGAGGAATTAACAAAGGAGGCACACCTCACAGGTGAACTGTATTCTGGGGAGAGTGTGGTAAATGCAACAACAGGAAAAAGCGCGAGATTTTTAGCTCCTGCTCAGTCATTCGCAAAAAAGTAAGAGCCAGCATCATGCTTTTTGGGGGAATACGTGCAAAGGTGAGCAATAACACACACTGCCTGCTCATGAGGACCACATGGTGTGATGGCAAGAGATACTGATCAAATCGCAACTGTGACAAGTGCCATCCAGAAGGTACACAGTCCCAGACAACCTATAATGCAGTTTTGTTCTGTGTACAGAGAACAGGGAAGTTGTACTTACCCCCAGTCCTTTATGCAATAATTTTTCCATGCCCAAATACTTAATTTCTTTCTCCAACTTAAATATTCATTTTAAGTAGTATTTGAAAGAAGGTAAGCTGTGTAACAGATTGTTGGAATTTTGCATCTCTGAGAGTACAGTATTTGTCTTTCACTTTGAGAAATGACTGACAACTGTCATTAACTCTTCCCTTCTCTTAAAACTCTCTAGAATTTGAATCCTTGTTAATTGGCAATGCGATTTAAAGTTGATATACAGTATTAGGCCTTTTGGATGTTTTCTTTTTAGGTAGCTTATTTTTCTGTTTGAATCTTACATTTTTATCTTAAAAATTAAATATACTCAACATAGAAACCAGCAATTACACTCCTTGGTATTTACCCAAATAAAATGAAACCTTATGTTAACACCTGCACACAAATGTTTATAGTAACTTCATAATTGACCAAACTTGGAAGCAACCAAGATGTCCTTCAGTAGATGAATGGGTAAATGAACTGTGGTCCATCCAGGCAATAGAATATTATTTAGCACTAAAAAACAATGAGTTATTAATTAAACCATAAAAAGACATGAAAGAAACTAAAAGGTGTATTACTAAGTGAAAGAAACCAATCAGAAAAGGCTACATACAGTGGGCAAAACTGATGATAATGACAGGACCAGTGAGTGCCGGGGGTTAAGAGGGAAGGAGGCGTGAACAGGAGGAACACAAAGGATGTTTAGGGCAGTGAAACTAATGATATGTGTGGTGGATATATAACATATGAATTTGTCAAATCCATAGAATATACAACACCAGGAGTGAACCCAAACTTAAACTGTGGATTTGTGTGATAAAATGTCCCTGTGCATTCACTGATTGTGGCAAAGATACCACTGTGTTGAGGAATGTGGACAGCAGGGGAGGCTGTCATATTTGGGGTCAAGGAGTATACAGCTAATCTCTATACCTTCTGTTTCATTTTGCTGAAAAGCTAAAACTGCCCTAAAAAATAAAGTTTAGTAAAGGTAAAACAAAACAAACAAAATTTCCTCTGCATAAAAAACTTACTAGAGGCCCTGGCCGGTTGGCTCAAGGTAGAGCGTTGGCCTGGCGTGCGGGGGACCCGGGTTTAATTCCCGGCCAGGGCACATAGGAGAAGCGCCCATTTGCTTCTCCACCGCCTCCCCTTCCTCTCTGTCTCTCTCTTCCCCTCCCGCAGCCAAGGCTCCATTGGAGCAAAGATGGCCCGGGCGCTGGGGATGGCTCCTTGGCCTCTGCCCCAGGCGCTAGAGTGGCTCTGGTCGCGGCAGAGCGACGCCCCGGAGGGGCAGAGCATCGCCCCTGGTGGGTGTGCTGGGTGGATCCCTGTCGGGTGTATGCGGGAGTCTGTCTGACTGTCTCTCCCCGTTTCCAGCTTCAGAAAATAAGAAAAAAAAAAAAACTTACTAGAAAATCTATATTTTGCCTGGAGTCTTATATTCTCATAGAGATTTTAGGAGGCTGGAAGCTCTGTTTTGAGGAAAACCAGTCTAATGTAATTCTCAATCAAACCTGCACTCAGGCTATTGTAATCACTTTTATTATGATCTTATCTTTATGTCTCTTGATGCATAGCCTTAGGAAAAAGGTCTGAGTGCTGCTGTAACTTGAATTCATTTCCATTTTACCTATGATCTTGTAAGAAGGGGATCACTGAATATATAGCTTTCTCACATAATTTATAAGGTATTTTCTATGTTAGATTTAGCTATGTATTTCAAATTAAGATAAATGTACTCTTTCAGTCCTTGATTCCAACAGATGTAATATATATATTTTTTTCAGGGACAGAGAGAGAGTCAGAGAGAGGGACAGACAGGGACAGACAGACAGGAACAGAGAGAGATGAGAAGTATCAATCATCAGTTTTTCGTTGCAACACCTTAGTTGTTCATTGATTGCTTTCTCATATGTGCCTTGACCGCGGGCCTTCAGCAGATCAAGTAATCCCTTGCTCCAGCCAGAGAACTTGGGTTCAAACTAGTGAGCTTTTGCTCAAACCAGATGGGCCCATGCTCAAGCTGGCGACCTCAGGTCTCGAACCTGGGTCCTCTGCATCCCAGTTCAACACTCTATCCACTGCGCCACCTCCTGGTCAGGCCAGATGTAATATTTTTAAGTGACATGTTTCTTTCTTTGCATGTTATTCTGGAACCTTGTATCTTCCAGCTCTTAAAATATGTGGCATTTGTCTCCCAGAATATTTTAAACATCTTTAGTAAGGTACAATTTACATATCATAAAATCTACTCATTAAAATATAGAATTTATATATTTGACCCCTTTTGCAAAAAATGGTGATGGAAGGAGACTAGACTTTGGGTGGTGAGCACACAATGGAGTATACAGAAGTTGTGTGCTTGAAATTTATATAATGTTATTAACTAATATTACCTTAATAAGTTTAACAAAAAATAAATAAAAAATACAACTCAATGGTTTTTAGCATATTCAAAGAGTTATGAAACTATCACCAAAATATAATGATATACTTTAGGACCCTGGTTTGGTACCTCAGTTGCCCCAATACATCAAGGTTGCAGGTTTGATCTCCATTCAGGGAACATAGAAGAAACAACCAAGGAATGTATAAATAAGTGGAACAACAAATCAAAAGTTTCTCTCTCTCTTTTTCTTTCACTCTCTCTCCTTTCCTCTCTAAAATCAATTAATCAATAAATAAATTTTAAAAGAAAATATTTTATCACTTTCAAAAAAGATGTAAGACACAATTAGCAGTCACTACTTCCACAGCCCTAGGCAAATATTAACATGGTTGGTTCCATAGACTTTTAATATCAATAGAACCACGAGATATGTGTTCTTTTGTGAGTGGGTTGGATTTTTTTCACTTAGTACAATGTTTTCAAAGTTCATCTATACTGTATAGTATGATTCAACACATCATTCCTTTGAATTGTAAAGTAATAGTCCTTTGTAACAATTTGAAGAATGATAAACCCTTTCTAAGGGTTTTAGTTTCTCCATATTTTCACCAACACTTGATATTGTCTATTTTAAAAATATTATAATCATAACCATCCTAGTGAGTGGGGAGTGGTTTTTGACTTGCATCTCGCCAGTGACGGACAATCTCAAATTTCTTTTTACATGGTTATTGGCCACTTTTATATTTTCACTGGAAAAATGTCTCTTGGAATCCTTTGCACATTTAAAAATTATATTTTTATTTTTGAGTTCTAAGAGTGTTTTATATATTCTGGATATAAACATCTTATAAGATATATGATTTACAAATATTTTTTTCTGGTTTCTGGGTTTATATGCACTTGATAATATCGCTTTCAGTACGAAGAGTTTAGCTTTGAAATACTTCGGTTTATCTTCTTTCTTTTCTCGGTGTGCTTTTGCTGTCATACTTAAGCCATTGCCTAACCCAAAAACATGAAGATTTACTCTTATGCTTTCTTCTAAGAGTTTTATACAGTAGTTCTAGCACTTATATTTAAAATTTTTAGTTAATTTGTGTATGTGACATAGTCCAACTTTGTTATTTTGCCTGTATGTCCAGTTGTCCTACCATAATTGAAAGACTATTTCTTCCCCTTTGAATTATTGGCAGCCTTGCTGAAAGACAATTGGCCATGGGAACATGAGTTATTTCTGGATTCTCAATTCTATTTTGTTGATTTCTATATAAATTATTATGCCATGTCACATTGTTTTGATTATTGTAGCTTTCTGGCAAGTTTTGAAATTTGAACATGTGAGTCTTCCATCTTTGTTCTTATTTTTCATGGGTTATTTTAGGTCCCTTGGATTTCCATATTAATTTTAAGATCAGTGTGACAATTTCTGTAAAAAAACAGTTAAGAATTTCAATGATTTGAAGATCAGTTTTGGAATTATTGACATTTTGATATAATTAAGTCTTACAGACCATGAACGATCTTCTCTGATTTATTTCAGTAATATTTTGTAGCTTTCAATGTAGATATCTTGAATTTTTAAAAAAAAATATATTCTTAGGGATTTTATTCTTTTTCTTGATATTATTAAATATGGAATAGTTTAATTTCATTTTCAAATTGTTCACTGTTCATGCATAGAAACAATTACTTTTTGTGTATTGGTTCTAGATCCTGCAACTTTGTTGTAGTCATTTATTAGTTCTAATAGTACTTCAGGATTTGTTAGGGTTTTCTCCATGCAAACTTATGTAAACAAATAGGGAGAGTTTTCTTTCTTTCTTTCTTTCAAATCTGGATTCCTTTTATTTCTTTTTCTTGCATAAATGTTCTGGATAGAACCTCCAATACAATGAGGAAGAAGAGATACAAAGGCAAACATCCATGTCATGTTTCTGATTTTAGGGAAAGCTTTCAATCTTTTACCATAAGTATGATTTTAGCTATGAGGTTTTGTTGATGTTATCTTGAAGAAATTCACTTCTATTCTTAGTTTGAATGCTTGTATTACAAAAGGGTATTGAATTTCTTTCTCTCTCTTTTTTATTTTTTTGTTTTTCTGAAGTGAGAAGCAGGGACGCAGAGAGACAGACTCCTGCATGCGCCCAACTGGGATACACCTGGCATGCCCACTAGAGGGTGATGTTCTGACCATTTGAGGCATTGCTCCATTGCAACAAGAGCCATTCTAGTGCCTGAGGTGGAGGCCATGGAGTCATCCTCAGCATCTGGGCCAACTTTGCTCCAAAGTTGGAGCCTTGGCTGTGGAAGAAAAATAGAGGGGGGGAGAGAGAGAGAGAGAGAGAGAGAGAGAGAGAGAGAGAGAGAGAGAGAGAGAAAGGAGAGAGGGAAGGGTGGAGAAGCAGATAGGTGCTTCCTCTGTGTGCCCTGGCCAGGAATTGAACCCGGAACTTCCACACTCAAGGCTGATGCTCTACCACTGAGCCAATTGGCCAGGGTCAAGGGTGTTGAATTTTGTTACATGATTTTTCTGCATCCATTGAGATGATCATATTGTGTTTGTCTTTCGTTTTTAAAATGGTGTATTACGTTGATTGATTTTCCTATTTTACACCAACTTTGAATTCCTTGGATAAATCTCACTTGGTTATGGTTAGTAATCCTGTGAAATGTTTCTGAATTTAGTCTGCTGATATTTTGTTAGAGATTTTTTCATCTATATTTTTAAAATATATTGGGTTATAATTTTATTTTATATGATGTCTTTTACTGGTTTTCATAAAAGTATATTACTGGTTATAGAGAATGAAATGAAAAATATTCTCTTGTATTTTGGGGGGAGAATTTGTGAAGGATTGTTATGAATTTTTCTTTAACTGCTTGGTAGATGTAATCAATGAAGCTATTTGAGCCTAGGCATTTCCTTGGGGTAAGTTTTAGTATTAATACTGTCCTAATAATGTTATAAGTCCATTCAGATTTTCTATTCCCTTTTGAGTAAGTTTTGTTAGTTCATGTCTTTCTAACAATTTGTCCATTTCATCTAAGTTATTTTACTATAATTTTATTTCTGTAGTGTTATTTTATTGAGATTTTTCTTTTTTTTAATATAAGTATTCACAGCTAGGAATTTCTCCCTGAGCTCTACTTTCTCAGCATCTTATAAATTTTGGTATATTGTGGTTTTGTTTTTACCTGTACCAAGTGGGCAATGAGGTATTAGGAGACCTAAAGACTCAGTTTCATGGAAACCAAAACATAATAATAGTTTAAGGAGGAGAGAGTGTTACCTCCATAAAAAGCTGTTCAGAGAGTAAAATTAAGTCAGAGGGACAAAGACTTTTCTTGGTATTATGCAAGTCATTGATAGTGGGTTATAGGCAGTTCTGTTGGGTTGGAAGAAAAACAGAAGCCCTACTTATTAGGTCAAAGAGATGTCTGGAACTGAAAATATAGAGGTTAATGTTAGACAATTAAGCTCATAAGATTTTCTGTGATGTGGAGCAGCTACATGGGAGAAGTTGATAGGGAGGGAGGCAGAAACATTTGTTAAAATTGGAGGGCCCTAGAACATGTTTGTATACTGTTGGAAATGAGAAGAAAGGACACTAATAATTCAGGAAAGAGTCAAAGAAATCCTGGAGAAGTATAGAGGGATGGGATTCACAGCACAAATAGTTTGGCTTTGTTGGGAGGAGAAATACTTCTACCGTTAAAAGGAAGAAATGCAGAGCGAGTGGACAGAGAAGCAGATACAGGTGATGCTGGGACAGTGAGAGAATTCTTGTGTGATTATATCTAGATTCTCAGGGAAATAGGAGGCAAGGTCAACAGGTAAAGTTGTGGTGGTTTAGGTAGAATATTGGAGGTCAGAAATCCCAGGGGCAGGTGTTAAATGGACCTCTTGGAGAAAGAAAAATTTGCTTCCAGGGAACATATCAGACTTACTGGCATTTTTGGTACCCATTCTGAATTTAAAAAGAGCCCATTTAACATTTTCTGAGAAGCAGGCTCATAGGAAGCAGATATTTTAAGTGGAGTTGACTGTTTTCCCAGGATAGTAAATAGAGGATCATAAAGCAATAATATGTTGAATGTGCTTTACTACACACACAGAGAGACACACACAGACATACCACATGCATACTACACTTCCATATGTATTCATGCTCATACTCACACATCACATTTATATACATACAACCCCCACACTCACAAGCTCGATCTCAGTTAATTTTTACATTAAATCCCCAACAACATCTTACTGCTGTTACTGAGGTATCTGCCAACTGAAAGGCACTTGTAGTTTCCTTTAGGTGAATCACTCTCCCACTGTTCTTTCAATGTTTTAAATATAATCATGAAGTAAAGAAGAGTTCATGTTAAGATTCTGTTATTTCTTTTTTTTTACTTTTTTCTATATGTATTGAGTTGGGGAGAGAGAGAGAAACAGAGAGAGAAACATTGATTTGTTGTTCCACTTATTTATGCATTCATTGGTTGATTCTACCAGGGATAGAACCTGCAACCTTGACATATCGGGACAAAGTGCTAACCAACTGAGCTATCTGACCAGGGCAAGAGTCTGTTAATTGTACTTGAGCTATCCTTTCATAAAATTTGCCTTTGGAGCTTTTCTTCTCTGACACCATGCTGGCTGCTGTCCTGGCTCTCCCCCCATGCAGTAGACCTTCTCCAGACTTTTCTCAACACTCACCCTAACTTCCCTATTTTCTCATCATTATAAGTGAAATTCAGACTATGACCCTCATTGGCTGTGTGACCTACTATGCCAGGGGTCTCCAAACTACGGCCCGCGGGCTGCATGAGGCCGGCCCCCTGAGGCCATTTATCCGGCCCTGCCGCACTTCCGGAAGGGGCACCTCTTTCATTGGTGGTCAATGAGAGGAGCATAGTTCCCATTGAAATACTGGTCAGTTTGTTGATTTAAATTTACTTGTTCTTTATTTTAAATATTGTATTTGTTCCTGTTTTGTTTTTTTACTTTTAAATAAGATATGTGCAGTGTGCATAGGGATTTGTTCATAGTTTTTTTTTTTTTTTTTTGTATTTTTCTGAAGCTGGATACAGGGAGAGACAGCCAGACAGACTCCCGCATGCGCCCGACCAGGATCCACCCGGCAGGCCCACCAGGGGGCGACGCTCTGCCCCTCCGGGGCGTCGCTCTGCCGCGATAAGAGCCACTCTAGCGCCTGGGGCAGAGGCCAAGGAGCCATCCCCAGCACCCGGGCCATCTTTGCTCCAGTGGAGCCTTGGCTGCGGAAGGGGAAGAGAGAGACAGAGAAGAAGGAGGGGGTGGGGGGTGGAGAAGCAAATGGGCGCTTCTCCTATGTGCCCTGGCCGGGAATCGAACCCGGGTCGCCCGCACTCCAGGCCGACGCTCTACCGCTGAGCCAACCGGCCAGGGCTCATAGTTTGTTTTTATAGTCCGGCTCTCCAACAGTCTGAGGGACAGTGAACTGGCCCCCTATGTAAAAAGTTTGAGGACCCTTGTACTATGCAATATGTGAGTAGTAATAATTTATTGTGAGGATTAAAAATGATAATGCCTAGAAAGTGGTCAATTCCATGCCTATAATATGTATTCAATAAATGTAAAATTGATCTTTTTCTTTTTCTTAATTTCAATATCTCTTTATTTATTTTGTCTGTTTTGGTCATATTTTCCCTAGGGTCTTCCTTCAGCTAAGCATATTTTTACTGGCATAATTTAATTTTTAAAGATAGAATTTTAAGTTTAATAAAGTCCTTTTGGAACTTATATCAGCAGCTACAATTGACTCTAAAAAGAATTCAGGTGGGCAAGAGTTGTATTTGGGGCATACAGATCTTTTCACTTGACTCAAATCATACAGGAGAACTGACTTTGATCATCATGCATTAGATTAAACTGTAACATTGAGCTCAGAAAATTAGATTATTTTCATGTCCTGGTTGTTAAGAGTAATTCATAAGTAAAATGAATGACTAAGCCTCTTGCAGTATTTTTGAAATATCACAGGTTTGTGCTGTATTCAGGGATTCTTGCCAATGTAACAGAACAATATTGCAAATCATAAAAGGGAGTGTGTCAAAGGGTATTTCTTTAAATAGCATTCTAGTGGGAATGTGGTTGAGACCATTGTTCTTATTTCACTTCTGGCTACTGTGACACTGGCAATCACATTTCCTGTTCAAGTCCTAAGTGGAAGTCACTCTTGGTCTCTAAGGACAGAGGATTTTAGGTAAATGTACCTCATTTACTAGCTTGTTTTTCCTGCATTGACTTATATTTACTATTTAGAAAACAATACTAATGACAAAAGTTAATCCTGATTGGTAATGAAAAGTAACAAAATGAACATATTTCTGATTTTTAAAAGCTGTGCCTGACCTGTGGTGGTGCAGTGGACACAGAGTTGACCTGGAATGCTGAGGTTGCTGAGGTCACCGGTTCGTAATGCTGGGCTTGCCTGGTGAAGGCACAAGTAACAGGCAAGCAATGAACATTTAAAGTGAAGCAACTATGAATTGATACTTCTTGCTCCACCCTTCCTCTCTCTGTAAAATCAATAAATAAAATCTTAAAAAAAAAAGTTGTGCTATTTGGCATTGGCTTTTTTTTTTTTTTTTTTTTAATAATTTTATTTTTTTAATGGGGTGACATCAATAAATCAGGATACATATATTCAAAGATAACAAGTCCAGGTTATCTTGTCGTTCAATTATGTTGCATACCCACCACCCAAAGTCAGATTGTCCTCTGTCACCTTCTATCTTGTTTTCTTTGTGCCCCTCCCCACCCCCTATCCCTCTCCCATTCCCCCCTCCCCCCCGTAACCACCACACTCTTATCAATGTCTCTTAGTTTCACTATTATGTCCCACCTACGTATGGAATAATACAGTTCCTGTTTTTTTCTGATTTACTTATTTCGCTTCGTATCATGTTATCAAGATCCCACCATTTTGCTGTAAATGTTCCGATGTCATCATTTCTTATGGCTGAGTAGTATTCCATAGTGTATATGTGCCACATCTTCTTTATCCAGTCATCTATTGATGGGCTTTTTGGTTGTTTCCATGTCCTGGCCACTGTGAACAATGCTGCAATAAACATGGGGCTGCATGTGTCTTTACGTATCAATATTTCTGAGTTTTTGGGGTATATACCCAGTAGAGGGATTGCTGGGTCATAAGGTAGTTCTATTTTCAGTTTTTTGAGGAACCACCATACTTTCTTCCATAATGGTTGTACTACTTTACATTCCCACCAACAGTGTATGAGGGTTCCTTTTTCTCCACAGCCTCTCCAACATTTGCTGTTACCTGACTTGCTAATAACAGCTAATCGAACAGGTGTGAGGTGGTATCTCATTGCCGTTTTGATTTGCATTTCTCTAATAGCTAAAGAAGATGAGCATCGTTTCATATATCTGTTGGCCATTTGTATTTCTTCCTGGGAGAAGTGTCTATTCATATCCTCTTCCCATTTTTTTATTGGATTGTTTGTTTGTTTGTTGTTGAGTTTTATGAGTTCTTTGTATATTTTGGATATTAGGCCCTTATCTGAGCTGTTGTTTGAAAAAATCATTTCCCATTTAGTTGGCTTTCTGTTTATTTTGTTATCAGTTTCTCTTGCTGAGCAAAAACTTCTTAGTCTGATGTAGTCCCATTCATTAATTTTTGCCTTCACTTCTCTTGCCATAGGAGTCAAATTCATAAAATGCTCTTTAAAACCCAGGTCCCTGAGTTGAGTACCTATGTCTTCTTCTATGTACTTAATTGTTTCAGGTCTTATGTTTAGATCTTTGATCCATTTTGAGTTAATTTTTGTACAGGGGGAGAGACTGTAGTCCAGTTTCATTCTTTTGCATGTGACTTTCCAGTTTTCCCAGCACCATTTATTGAAGAGGCTTTCTTTTCTCCATTGTGTGTTGTTGGCCCCTTTATCAAAAATTATTTGACTATATATATGTGGTTTTATTTCTGGACTTTCTATTCTGTTCCATTGGTCTGAGTGTCTATTTTTCTGCCAATACCATGCTGTTTTGATTGTCGTGGCCCTATAATAGAGTTTGAAGTCAGGTATTGAAATGCCCCCAACTTCATTCTTTTTCTTTAGGATTGCTTTGGTTATTCGGGGTTTTTTATAGTTCCATATAAATCTGATGATTTTTTGCTCTATTTCTTTAAAAAATGTCATTGGAATTTTGATGGGAATTGCATTAAATTTGTATATTGCTTTGGGTAATATAGCCATCTTGATTATATTTATTCTTCCTAGCCAAGAACAAGGTATATTCTTCCATCTCATTATATCTTTTTCGATTTCCCTTAACAATGGTTTATAGTTTTCATTATATAAGTCCTTTACATTCTTTGTTATGTTTATTCCTAAGTATTTTATTTTTTTTGTTGCAATCGTGAAGGGGATTATTCTTTTGAGTTCCTTCTCAGTTGTTTCATTGTTGGCATATAGAAAGGCTATTGACTTCTGTATGTTAATTTTGTATCCTGCGACCTTACTGTATTGGCTTATTGTTTCTAGTAGTCTTTTTGTGGATTCTTTGGGGTTTTCGATGTATAGTATCATATCATCTGCAAAAAGTGATACCTTTACTTCTTCTTTTCCGATATGGATGCCTTTTATTTCTTTGTCTTGTCTGATTGCTCTGGCTAGAACCTCTAGTACCACATTAAATAAGAGTGGAGAGAGTGGACAACCCTGTCTTGTTCCTGATTTAAGGGGGAAAGCCTTCAGTTTAGTGCCATTTAATATGATGTTAGCTGATGGTTTATCATATATGGCCTTTATCATGTTGAGATATTTTCCTTCTATACCCATTTTGTTGAGAGTTTTAAACATAAAATTGTGTTGTATTTTATCGAAAGCCTTTTCTGTGTCTATTGATAAGATCATGTGGTTTTTGTTCTTTGTTTTGTTGATATGGTGTATTACGTTAACCGTTTTACGTATGTTGAACCATCCTTGAGATTCTGGGATGAATCCCACTTGATCATGATGTATTATTTTTTTAATATGTTGTTGTATTCGATTTGCTAGTATTTTGTTTAGTATTTTAGCATCTGTATTCATTAGAGATATTGGTCTGTCGTTTTCTTTTTTTGTGCCATCCTTGCCTGGTTTTGGTATGAGGGTTATGTTGGCCTCATAAAATGTGTTTGGAAGTATTGCTTCTTCTTCAATTTTTTGGAAGACTTTGAGTAGAATAGGAACCAAGTCTTCTTTGAATGTTTGATAAAATTCGCTGGTATAGCCGTCAGGGCCTGGACTTTTATTTTTGGGGAGGTTTTTAATGTTTTTTTCTATTTCTTCTCTACTGATAGGTCTGTTTAGGCTTTCTGCTTCTTCTTGACTCAGTCTAGGAAGGTTGTATTTTTCTAGGAATTTATCCATTTTTTCTAGGTTGTTGAATTTAGTGGCATAAAGTTTTTCATAGTATTCTACAATAATTCTTTGTATATCTACGGTGTCCGTGGTGATTTCTCCTCTTTCATTTTGGATTTTGTTTATATGAGTTCTTTCTCTTTTTTCCTTGGTAAGTCTTGCCAAGGGTTTGTCAATTTTGTTGATCTTTTCAAAGAACCAGCTCCTTGTTCTATTAATTTTTTCTATAGTTTTTCTGTTCTCTAATTCATTTATTTCTGCTCTGATTTTTATTATCTCCTTTCTTCGGCTGGTTTTGGGTTGTCTTTGTTCTTCTTTTTCTAGTTCCTTAAGGTGGGAAGTTAAGTGGTTCACTTGGGCTCTCTCTTGTTTGTTCATATATGCCTGAAGTGATATGAACTTCCCTCTTATCACTGCTTTTGCTGCATCTCATAGATTCTGATATGTCGTATTGTCATTTTCATTAGTCTGTATATATCTTTTGATCTCTGCACTTATTTCTTCTTTGACCCATTCATTTTTTAAAAGTATGTTGTTTAGTTTCCACATTTTTGTGGGATTTTTTCCTCTTTTTTGCAGTTGAATTCTAGTTTCAAGGCTTTATGATCAGAAAATATGCTTGGTACAACTTCAATTTTTCTGAATTTGCTGATGTTGTTTTTGTGGCCCAACATATGGTCAATTCTTGAGAATGATCCATGTACACTGGAGAAAAATGTATACTCAGTCACTTTGGGATGAAATGTCCTGTAGATGTCTATCATATCCAGGTGCTCTAGTGTTTTGTTTAAGGCCACTATGTCTTTGTTGATTCTCTGTTTGGATGACCGATCTAGAGCCGTCAGCGGTGTATTGAGGTCTCCAAGTATGATTGTATTTTTGTCAGTTTTTGTTTTAAGATCAATAAGTAGCTGTCTTATATATTTTGGTGCTCCTTGGTTTGGTGCATATATATTAAGAATTGTTATGTCTTCTTGATTCAGTGTCCCCTTAGCCATTATGAAATGGCCATTTTTGTCTCTGAGTACTTTTCCTGTCTTGTAGTCAGCATTATCCGATATGAGTATTGCTACACCTGCTTTTTTTTGGATGTTATTTGCTTGGAGTATTGTTTTCCAGCCTTTCACTTTGAATTTGTTTTTATCCTTGTTACTTAGATGAGTTTCCTGTAGGCAGCATACAGTTGGATTTTCTTTTTTAATCCATTCTGCTACTCTGTGCCTTTTTATTGGTGAGTTTAATCCGTTTACATTTAGTGTAATTATTGATACTTGTGAGTTCCCTATTGCCATTTTATATCTTGCTTTTTGTTAGTTTTGTGTCTTGTTTGATCCTTCTCTTTTGTTTTTCTATCTTTTGTTTTTATTTGGTTGTATTCCATACATCTTTCCACTGTTGCTATCTTTTTTATCTCATGTGCTTCTGTGGTGGTTTTTTCAATGGTGGTTACCTTTGAGTAATGAAAAGGGTTCCTACCCTGTTCATTGTAGCGAACTATTTTGTGAGTACTTTTGTACTCCATCGTCCTTTGCTACTGTTAATCTCCTTCTTCTCCCCCTCTTTCTTTTTGTTGTTGTCACAGTTTAAATTTGGTTTTATTGTGTTCTTCTTGGAGCTTTTACTTGTGGCTCTGTTTTTTTTTGTTCTTTGTATCTGATTGGAGAACCCCCTTTAGTAATTCCTGGAGTGGGGGTTTTCTGATGATAAATTCCCTCATCTTTTCTGTATCTGTGAATGTTTTTATTTCTCCTTCATATTTGAAGGATAGCTTTGATGGGTATAGTATTCGTGGCTGAAAGTTCCTCTCTTTCAGGACTTTAAATATTGGGGTCCACTCTCTTCTAGCTTGTAGAGTTTCTGCTGAGAAATCTGATGATAATCTAATGGGCCTTCCTTTATATGTTGTATTCTTCTTTTCCCTGGCTGCCTTGAGAATTTTTTCTTTGCTGTTGGTTTGTGTCAATTTCATTATGATATGCCTTGGAGTAGGTTTGTTGGGGTTAAGAAAACTTGGAGTTCTGTTTGCTTCTTGAACTTGAGGCTTTAGTTCTTTCCACAGGCTTGGGAAGTTCTCATCTATTATTTGTTTGAGTATGTTCTCCATTCCATTTTCTCTCTCTTCTCCCTCTGATATACCTATTATTCTTATGTTATTCTTTTTGATGGAGTCAGATAATTCTTGTAGGGCTATCTCATTTTTTTAAATTTTTGAGTCTCTTTCTTCTTCTCTCTGTTGTGCCTCAAGTTGCTTGTCTTCTATTTCACTAATCCTCTCTTCTATCTGACCTGTTCTATTAGCTAAGCTTGTTACTTCGTTTTTCAGCTCGTGAATTGAGTTTTTCATCTCTGTTTGATTTGTTTTTATAGTTTCAATTTCCTTGGACATATATTCTTTGTGTTCATTGAGTTGTTTTCTGAGCTCCCTAAATTGCCTTTCTGTGTTTTCTTGTATATCTCGGAGGATTTTTAGGATTTCTATCTTGAATTCTCTGTCATTTAGTTCCAAGGTTTCCAATATATTAAATTTTTTCTCCATAGATTTTTCCTCATCTAGCTGTGTTACCTCTCTTTCTTTTGTATCCATAATATTCGATTTTCTCTTCCTTAATGGCATCTGAGGGTGGTTTTGTTGATAGTATTAATGAGATTTAATAAAGAATAAAAAGTTTAAAAAAATAATAATAAAAATAAAAAATCGAAAAGAGTTTTTTTTTTAAAAAAAATTAATAATGAAATAAAGAAAAATAAAATAAAATAAAATTTTTTTTTAAAAAAAGGAAATTATTCCCCCCCTCCTTTTTTCCTCTCCTCTCCTCTCCCCTCTTTCTTGATAAAATCTTGTGGTGGACTGTGAATTATAACAAACAATGCCTGTGATGGAGGGCCTGAATCGGGGAAAAGTAATAAAGGGGCAAAAAAAAAAAAAAAGAAAAAAAAAGCGTATGGACCCACAAAAAGCCAATAAGGAAAAAATTTGAGTCAAGAATAAAATGATTTGCTTTTAGGTGTTGGTTGTCTAAGAGTTATGATGAGAGGATTAAGAGGAAAACGGAAAAATGGGGGGACAAATTAAAAAATTACTATTGTATTTAGTGGAACAAGAACTAGATAATATGGAGAGCCAGGGATGGGAGCACTGCTAGTGAGTTAAAAAGGTGAAGTAAAAACCCCCCAAAATGCCACAAACATAAGTTTGAGTCCCAGATAAGATAATTTGTTTGTTATTGAGGTTTGAATGAGAGGAGATGTAAAGGAGAAAGGAAGAAACTAATATAGAGGGAGAAAAGAAAGAGAGAGAGAGAAAAAGAAAAAAAAAAAGAGGGAACCACTAAAAGAAGAAAAAAGAAAGGAGAGAGAGAGAGAGAGAGAGTTAAGTGTTTTGGAGTGCAACCCTCATAGAGAGAAAGGAAGAGAAGAGAAAAGATAATGGGAGATGTAACACTTATGGGTAGTGTAGTTCAAGGAGAGGAGAGAGCAAGACCGGTAGAGAGTTAATCGGCCAAATTGGAGGAGGAAAAAAAAAGTATCAAGAATGAAGATAAGAGAAACAAACGAACAAATATAATAAAATGGGATAGGTTATAAAGTCTGCAGATTATTCTTGATTTTGAGAGGTTATCTTCTTGCTTTTTCTTTTCTCTCCCTCTTCCTGGTCGGTGACTCTGTACCCCGGGTTTTGCCCCTTTGGCACGCTCAGGTGGAGGTTTGCAGTTGATAAGTCTCTATGGCAATGTCATGTATTGTGCTTTAGTCTCGTTGGCAGTCGAAGCTCATTATCATTTATAGGCTCCGACAGTGAGAGAGTCCGTGTTCCTGGAGCCTTTCTCCTAGTCTTTCCTTCCTCAATTAGTAGCCTGATAATCCAGCTATGGGGTTGCTGCTGCCTCTGCCTGGATAGTAAGAGGCTCAAAGAGCTGGCAACTCCCCACTCTATTTCCACTCAGCACACGGCTCTGGGTAAGGCTCAGTCAGTCAGAGCTGCTAGCATAATCAGGCGGGCTTTCTGCCCACTCAAAGACCTCTGGCTCTGCCACTCTGTCCGGTAACACAAGCGGGCGCCCACTTCCGGGGCGCTTGGAGGAAACTCTCACTCACTGGCTGCGCGCGCAGACCAGGATATCCGGCCAGCAGTCTCACGCTCTGAGTGAAACCCCCAACCGCAGGGAAAAGTTGCAGCGTTGGAATTGAGACTCGCTCCGTCCCCGTGCGCGGCTTTTGCAAGGCGCTGGGGCGGCCCGAGATTCTGCTTTGGCCCACACAAAGGCCCCTGACTCTGCCCCTCTGTGCGATAACACGGGCGCGCACTGCCGAGGCACTCGGAGGAATCGCTCACTCCTTATCTGCGCGTGCAAACCTGGATATGAGGCCGGCCGCGTTTCCCTCTGAGTGAAACACCCTCCAGCACGGAAAATTTCCACTGTTGGAATTAGTTCTCACTCCCTCCCGTGCGTGGTTTTCCCAGGGCGCTGGGGCTGCCCAGAGACTCTGCCCTCGGCCCACAGAAAGGCCTCTGACCCTGCCTCTCCGTGAGGCAACACGGGCACCCACTCTCGGGGCCTAGGAAGAAATTCTCGCCCACTAACTGCGCCCCGACCAGGAGACCGGGTAAAATGGCCGCGCCGCTTGTCTTTCTTTGTTTGGGTTTGGCACGAGTGTTAGCTTGTATTGCCTGGGTTGACACAGGATCAGATTTTCCTCGGCTTGGATCTCCGTGCCACAGCCTGGTTCGGCCGTTTGTGTCGCGGCCTGGATGTATTCACCCCCTTTGCCCGCCTCAGTTTCTATATTCACAGTTACCAGAGAAAGCCGCCCTGTTTAGGTTAGTGAGGAAGGCGGAGCATTTCTTACTCCCTATTTCCTTCGGGGTTTGGTTATATATTTAGCCAATTTTTCACTCAATCATACCTTTGGGTGTATTGCGAAGCATCTGGAAGCTCCAAGTATAGGTTTTTCTGTTTCTGGTTGAAGATCTTGTTGAGTTTTGGGGAGATTTATCGGTATCGCTTCCTACCCCGCCATTACTCTGACGTCATCTCGGCATTGGCTTTTTCTAATGTGTGGCATATAACAGAAATGTTCAGAGGTGAAGCGAGACTTTGTGTTTTGATCTTTTACAATCATTCGTTTTGTTTCTTAGTTCTTAGCAATGGTAACAGATTACAGGTTGTGATGATTTTATTTTTATTTATTTATTTATTTTTTAAATTTATTCATTTTGGAGAGGAGAGGGAGAGAAAGAGAGAGTGGAGAGACAGAGAGAGAGAAGGGGGGAGGAGCTGGAAGCATCAACTCCCATATGTGCCTTGACCAGGCAAGCCCAGGGTTTTGAACCGGCGACCTCAGCATTTCCAGGTCGACGCTTTATCCACTGCGCCACCACAGGTTAGGCGTGATGATTTTAAAGTGTAGAGTGGCAAGTGCAAATAGAACTGCACTCATGTTGATCCACAGTGATGGCGCCCAACCTCCATGGGTACAATCGGCCCACTGCAATGATTACAGTCATGTGGTTTTATTCATGCAAAGCCACGTGCCTATGGTTTCAATGTTACGGAGGTAGCAGACTGTTTTCTTAATTCTCATAAATTGAATTTCCCCCTAAAGACTCATGAAAGGAAATGTTGAAATGTGCAGTGTCATTACAAGATTGTTATTGCTTGGTGACAAGCAACAAAGGAATAAAAAAACTTTCTGGTAATTTCTGAAATGTGATTACTAGAAATGACTCTTTGAAATTAATAAGATGCTAGAGGAAGCTGAGAGCGTAGTAAATCAACTCATGTGTGCAACTTGATGAGGGGTTTAAACAGAATATGATTACCGGTATTTACCAAGTGAAGGCAACTGTTTTTATGGTCAACTACTTTCTCATGACTGCTGCTTAACGAAAATTAGCAGGTCCATAGTAATCAAAATTGAAATGATTACAGAACATTCTGATCTCAAAGAGATTATATATAATTGAATTAATAGCTGAATCTTTTAGTTTTTTTCACTCTAGATAATCTTTCCCTTTTTTATTTTTTTTGAGATAAGGAAATACGTATTTCTAAAATTCTCCCACCCAAATAAGAGAATTTCTTATTTGGTGTTTATTGTTTTTCTCCATTTGTTTGTTGACCCTTGGTGTCTCCTTTGCTGGCTTTTGGTCCCCACCTGGCCAGGTTGTGATTCTCCTGTGTGTGTCTGTCTCCATGGAAACAGTCTGCTCAGAGGGAGGAGCTCTTAGCAGAATCCATCTGTGAACCCACACTGGACTCTCCATGGGCACAGCCTCTCTTTGATGGCAATGCAGGAGGGAGAAGTTACCCATCTTTAGAGAAGCATCAATGTGTTTGGGACCTAAATTCTACCCTTTGTGTGGTTCTGCAGATGGAGCTGGATAAAACCAGAGATGGGGCACCTTCTGTTGCCTGTGTGTCAGTGTCAGGAGACCCGCAACTGTGGAAAAGACCCAGTAGAGAAGGAGAGACGCAGAGAGAAGAGAGCTCTAAGAAAACTAAGGGTTCTTAAAAAATTACAACAGCAGTTCCAACTATGCAGGGGAAAACTGCTTCACCAGAAACCAAAATATATGTGGCAACTCTGTATATTTCTCCACAAAATACAGTTATTCCAAATAAAAAAGTACTAAAACCCATAAAAATGTTGTTTCTTAATAACTAGAGGAACTGGGCTATTACAGGAAAGCTAAATTCATTGAAAGCCTGTTTTGGGCAGAGTCTCACTCTTTGGACATTCTAGCCTTATTATTTGTTTCTACCAACAGTAATCTTTTCCCCATGAGTGCATCTAGAAGGTTTTCTCCTTAGATTTTTAGACCTGAATAAAAAACTCAACTTGCCTATGTGATAGATAATAGTTTTAAATTTTAAAGAAAAAAAATGTGTGATTGATACTGATAAAATGCCAATGCTTATGATTTGGGGGCTGTCAGAAATCAGTCTGGTATCAGAGGCAGCAGACTGAGAGCCCGTTGTTTAGTGCAGAAAAGCATTCATGTGTTCTTGGTGTCTGTGAAAACGTTTAGGCTTTGATTATGCGGCAGTTCACTCCCAACTTGCAGGTAGTGCTCCCTGAATTATTGCTTTCAGATTGAGTGTTTTCCTGCAGTTTACATCCTTACCTTCTAAATATAAAGAAAGAACCATCCTGGAAATAATACTGGATATCATGCATAATTTGTGTTACACTTTACAGAGCCTCTTGGAACATACTTGGTTTCATCTGGGTCTTACGGGGAAAGCTGAGAGATGGGAATAGTGATGATAGTTAAGGCTCAGAGAGGTTAAGTGATTTGCCCAAAGTTTCACAGCTAGTAAGTGACAGATCTCAAACCCTGTTCTTTTCATTCCAGTGCCTATGCAATTCAACATACTTATTATTAGTTTCTTAATGAAAATTATAGTTTTGTTTTGTTTTTTTTAGTCCCTTGGGTGTTAGGTTGCAAATCACCAGGGGACACAAGCAGGATTTGATAGTTCTTTGAAAATGGTGCCTCAGTATTTTTGTTTGCTATGTGCTCTCAAGATAAAGAGAATTCTTGTCTACCACAAGATGTAATGATATCTTTGAATTTTCTAGGAATGGAAATGAAAACCTCTTCAATGTCAGCACTGTTTCTTTGGTATTTATGCAGTGGCCTGACAAAGGCAGGTAACCAGAAATAACTGGACCTTAGAATTCTGAAAATCTAACAGCTCTTTTCCTCTGTGCTGGCTGGAGGAGGGCGTGTGTCACTGAGATACTATTTGGGCAGGCTCGTGGCCCTGTGGGTGAGAATGCCACACCAGGCTTTTCCCTGTGATCCCGTAAGCCATCTTGGGCTAGTCATTCCTATATCTGTTTTAATAGTGTCAGTGTCAGCAGGAAAGTCTGTCCAATTAGCTAGTGACTAAGAGGTCTCTTTCATCGTTTAGTTTTCTTATTGTTAATAATGTAGCAAACATTAATTAAATACGGACTGCACCAAGCATTATGCTCAGTAGGTATGAAGAATGATAAAATATAGTCCCTAGTGTTAAAGAGCTCATAGTTCAGCAAATTTGCCACTCATAAGAACTTATAAATCCTACTACTGATGGCTACATCTGAAATTAAAGCAAGAGAGAGAAGCTGAAGCTCTGGGAACTCATTTAAACCTGGTTGTTTAAAATCACATGAGCTGGCGAGGAAGCTAGGAAAAGGGTCTACTGTGTCCACTGGCAGATACCACCACCTGACTACCTTGTCAAATATGATTGCATCATATTGAGATGAAGAGTAATGCTGATGATTTGTTAATTTTGGTTCACTGTGCTTCATTATCAAGTGCATTTCCTGAGAGTCCTGTATTTCTTGGTTTAAATGCAGCTGATGACGTACTTGTAACCAAGGGACTTGGCTCAGCCCAAGCGCTTCTCTCTGACTAATGGAAGCATACCAAGTGAACAAGCACAGAACTGGGCTGTGTCTACAGGAAGGGATGCAAAAACTGACTCACTGGCACTATGACCTTTAATCCAATTAGTCACAAACAAACAATGCCATTTGGGTTTCAGTAACTGTAATGCTATAACCATTGTTGACTTTTATTAGTGTATAATTAACCCTGTAGTGTGTCAACATGACAGTTGTAGTTTTCTATTCATTCAGAAATGCTCACAGGCCTCAGTATTCTAACTAGTTATGTGATATTTCAGTACATTGATGGTTAGTGGCAACATCTGTGATTATGTTGATAGCTAACAGTGATAGATGTGTTTATTACATTTTACAGTCTCTTCTCTTTTCCTCCCTCCCTCCCTCCCTCCCTCCCTCCCTCCCTCCCTCCCTTCCTTCCTTCCTTCCTTCCTTCCTTCCTTCCTTCCTTCCTTCCTTCCTTCCTTCCTTCCTTCCTTCCTTCCTTCCTTCCTCTCTCTTGCTTTCAAGTTCAGAGGCAAAGTGGGAGTGTGAGATTTGGAGATGGCAACTGAAGGGGTGAGGAGAGTCAGTATTCCTAGACTTACTTTTTTTAAGCAAGAGAGAGAGAGAGGAGGAAGGGAGAGAGATGAGAAACATCAACTTGTGATTGTGGCACTTTAGTAGCTGTTCATTGATTGCTTTCTCATACGTGCCTTGACCACAGGGGTTGGGGGCTCCAGCCAAGCCAGTGACCTTTTGCTCGAGATAGCAACCATGGGCTTCAAGCCCGCAACCATGGGGTCATGTCTATGATTCCACGATCAAGCCAGTGATCCTGCGCTCAAGTCAGATGATCCCACGCTCAAGCTGGCAACCTCAGGGTTTCTAACCTGGATCCTCAGTGTCCCAGGTCAATGCTCTGTCCACTGTGTTACCACCTGGCCAGGCCTGAAGATAGTTTGAACTTAACCTACTATGCTTTCTTAGCTGAGGCCTGACCTAATTGACCCAAATTACCTTTCTCTCTGACAAGTCCTTGCTGTTCTAGGGCTATCAATGCCTGAGCTCTCCAGAGCACGATTGTTACTGCAACCTTTGTCACTGTCATGGAGCTATAGTGTCACACTGATACCAGCTCTGAGCTACCACTGACATGGAACATGGCTGTTGCAGTGGCTCCCAGCTTTGTGTGCCCACAACACACAGGGACTTCTCCTCCTAGTGTTACTTCTCCACTGGCCTCTGTACTCTCACAGCTTGCTGTGCTTCATGAGGTCTTACAGGTACCACGTTCCCTGCTATACATCTTCCGTGTGGTGCATAGGTCAAGCGTTCCACATACCTCACCCGTGGTGCATTCCAGTGCTGCCCTCACACACCAAGGCCACAAAAGTAGGGTCATTGCCCACAAGACCTAGCTAGGAGACATGTCCTCTCTAACTCCCTCTTTCACTCTCTCTCCCGTCTCTCTTATTAAAGCCTCCCTTTACTGTTTCAGTCGCCACTTATACTTTCCTTCTCACTTCTACAAGATGAGTTGCCATTCTTCCAAAATCACACAAATAGGTGATTAATTTCCGAAGTCTCTATCTAACCCCTAGGCTACACATACTGTTCAGAGGAGCCTAAAGAGTTATCTTTATAAATACCGGCCCCAATGTTCACCAGTTGGAGTATGCAGTTAGTAGTCATAGAATAGAGTGAAATTTATTGGCCTCTAAAGCCTTACTTGAACTTGAGGCTTCACCTCACTGGTTTTGTGTTTGGAGCAATAACTGGTTTATATCTCAACCTAAAATTTGTAAAATCCTTGAACACTTTTGGGCTCATTCGATAAAAATGAGCTGAGATAGAAGCTCAAATTGTTTTCTGGGTAATAGATCTTGTTCAAAGCTATTTTTCTCCTTAGTGCAGTTTGTAAACCACCTGACAGTAATTAAATTATTCCAAGATCTCACTCCCACCTCCCACATGCATTTTACCCTTTTGTTTGGTTGTTTGGAAGTGTGCGCAATTATCTTCTTTTAAGAAACAAGCACATCCACCCACGACTATACGTGTTAGCTGTAAATGTGAACTTGTGGTGATGGGAAGGAGGCATCTTTTTCTCTTCTCCTCACAGGTTGTAAACTGGTTATTCACGTTGTCTTTGATGAAGATTTTAAGCACCGAACATATGCAGCAGATGGTTAGGAATACTGTGTGATAGGGAAAGCTGGCCAATTTCTTTAGTTATTTTCATCTCTGGGAATGCAATGACATATTTTAAGGTGTGTTGTCTTTACAGGACTTCTTTACTTAAATATGAATATAATTTGTTGATGTGTTCACTTTGAGACAAATTCATTTGGGGGGATGCCTCCGCCATAAGAGATCTTGCAACATTTTCATAGGAAATGACACTTCTGTTGAAAGCTTTCCTGATTGTTGTAGCCTAGAAATGAACCCAGGTGCCCCTTGTCTGCACTCGGGCAGACCACGACATAATAGGAAGCACAGCAGACGTCAGATGATCCCTTGACCTATGTGCATGTTGTCTGCATGGTGAGATAATCTGCCTAGAGGAAGGAAGAAGATTCCAGGTTATCTAACTGGACTCCCCCATTTACTAGCTAGGGGCCAGGGGAGGCATTAAGCATATTTCATAGACTGCACATCCTTCTATAAAGTGGGTAACACATTACTACCTCCTTGGGTTGTTGTAAGGATTAAAAGATAATGAGGTAGTTCAGTTCTTTTTTTCACAAAAGTGCTCAATAAGTCATTGAGAAACTGGTAGGTAAGTAAATGCTTGGGAGATATGAAGGCACCGCTGACCACTGAGTGCATGGGCTCTCTTGCTGCAGAGACATTTCAGGGACTCCTTCGCAGGCAGTCCTCCCATAGCCAGCCTTGCCCTAGGGCTCAGCTCAACTGGAGATGCTCAGGGGTCAGAGGCAAGCTCCCAGGCAGGGGTGGGATGGAGATGCTCAGGGGTCAGAGGCGAGCTCCCAGGCAGGGGTGGGACTGGAGATGCTCAGGGGTCAGAGGCGAGCTCCCAGGCAGGGGTGGGACTGGCAGCCCTGTTGGCAGTAAATCTCTAAGGAGGCAGGAGGCGACAGAACTGCCTGGATGGCAGACCACCCACTATTATGGGCAGTTTGAACTGTTATTTCAACACTTCGTGGGTAAAGACAGCATGCTCTTTTACTACTAACTCTATTTCTACTAAATAACCAGCTTTAGCCTGTGTGGGGGGTTTTGTTGCCTTTTTTAAAAAAAAGATATTCAGGCCTTCTCATATAATTTTTATTTGTGTCTATACCATCCAGCATAAGGAATTTTTAGATTCTTTCTTTTGATCCATCCTTTTACTTATACATTTATATACACATCTTATAAAGAGAAACTACAATTTTTAAAAATGTGGTTTAAATATTTTGTAAAGATTTATCCTTCGGGTTATTCTGAGCATCCATATAAGGTTTCAGATGACCTCTAATAAACTCATTTTTAATTGTTTCACTTATATAAACATTTCACCTCTTCTGTCCAGTGATTGTACATATAGATATTTACATTTAAAATCTTTGGATCAATTGTCTTCAACTTTGGAAAACTGGTAATAATTTATCCATTGAAATCAATATTAGAGAGAAAGAGTCAGTTGTTTTTTTTAAAAGGCATGAGTGATTTAGATGAATCAATAGACCAAAGCCACTGGTAGGTAGGTAGTGATCAATAAGATGATACAAATTCAGTGAGGAAGGAAGTCATGGACAAGCTAAGAGCTTTTGTTTCCTAATGACAATTCTAGCTTCGTGAGTTTGGAAATAATGCACTTTTTTGGTTCTTTCAGTGTAAGGTTCCTATTATCTTTGTCCTTGAATCAGTTAAGGTGTTTAAAAGGCCACTGTTTAAATGCAGATAGCTCTTACATTGTAACATCTAAATTGATGCCTTAGGTGCCTTAAGGTAGATAGAGGAAGACTTCAGTGGCTTTGGATTAGAAATTAGAAAGGATGTGAAGAGTGAGGCTGGTCTGTAATTCTAGGACTACGCCATCCAATACAGTATACTCTAGCTAGTCAAATGTGCCTTTTCAAATTGAAATTACTTAAAATACAATTAATTTAAAATTCAGTCATATCAGCCACATTTCCAGGGCTGTATAGATGCATTTGGCTAGGAGATATCATGTTGGACAGTACGGAGATGACCATTTCCATCCCTGCAGAGAGTTCTACAAAAAAAAGTGGTCAGTTGACCTTGTGATACAAACGATTGCACACGTATATTGCAGCATGTAACAAAGTGCTTTTCCATTTTATCAAAAGTATCAAAGTGTATTGCCCACTTACAATCTAGAGTATTGTAAACATGTGTACTCAAAGCTTGAAATTTAATCAAATTAAAGTTAAACATAAGATTAGTACTGTTTTACTAAGAATATCCTTTTTTAAAATAAATTTTTATTAATTTTAATGGGGTGACATCAATAAATCAGGGTACATATGTTCAAAGAAAACATGTCCAGGTTATATTGTCATTCAGTTATGTTGCATACCCATCACCCAAAGTCAGATTGTCCTCCGTCACCTTCTAAATTTCTATATAGTTTTCTTTGTGCCCCCCCCCCCCCCCGTAACCACCACACTCTTGTCTATGTCTCTTAGTCTCGTTTTTATGTCCCACCTATGTATGGAATCATGCAGTTCTTGGTTTTTTCTGATTTACTTATTTCACTCCGTATAATGTTATCAAGATTCAACCATTTGTTGTAAATGATCCGATGTCATCATTTCTTATGGCTGAGTAGTATTCCATAGTGTATATGTGCCACATCTTCTTTATCCAGTCTTCTATTGAAGAGCTTTTTGGTTGTTTTCATGTCTTGGCCACTGTGAACAATGCTGCAATGAACATGGAGTTGCATGTGTCTTTACGTATCAATGTTTCTGAGATTTTGGGGTATATACCCAGTAGAGGGATTGTTGGATCATAAGGTAGTTCTATTTTCAGGTTTTTGAGGAACCACCATACTTTCTTTCATAATGGTTGTACTACTTTACATTCCCACCAACAGTGAATGAGGGTTCCTTTTTCTTCACAGCCTCTCCAACATTTGCTATTACCTGTATTGTTGATAATAGCTAATCTAACAGGTGTGAGGTGGTATCTCATTGTAGTTTTGATTTGCATTTCTCTAATAACTAATGAAGATGAGCATCTTTTCATATAACTGTTGGCCATTTGTATTTCTTCCTGGGAGAACTGTCTGTTCATGTCTTCTTCTCATTTTTTAATTGGATTGTTTGTTTGTTTATTGTTGAGTTTTATGAGTTCTTTGTATATTTTTGATATTAGGCCCTTATCTGAGCTGTTGTTTGAAAATATCATTTCCCATTTAGTTGGTTGTCTGCTTATTTTGTTGTCGGTTTCTCTTGCTGAGCAAAAACTTCTTAGTCTGATGTAGTCCCATTCATTTATCTTTGCCTTCACTTCTCTTGCCTTTGGAGTCAAATTTATAAAATGCTCTTTAAAACCAAGGTTCATGAGTTTAGTACCTATGTCTTCTTCTATATACTTTATTGTTTCAGGTCTTATAGCTAGGTTTTTGATCCATTTTGAATTAATTTTAGTACAAGGGGACAAACTGTAGTCGAGTTTCATTCTTTTGCATGTGGCTTTCCAGTTTTCCCAGCACCATTTCTAGAAGAGGCTTTCTTTTCTCCATTGTGTGTTGTTGGCCCCTTTACTGAAAATTATTTGACCATATATATGTGGTTTTATTTCTGGATTTTCTATTCTGTTCCATTGGTCTGAGTGTCTGTTTTTCTGCCAATACCATGCTGTTTTGATTGTCGTGGCTCTATAATATAGTTTGAGGTCAGGTATTGTAATGCCCCCAGCTTCATTCTTTTTCCTTAGGATTGCTTTGGCTATTCGGGGTTTTTTATAGTTCCATATAAATCTGATGATTTTTTGTCCCATTTCTTTAAAAAATATAATTGGAATTTTGATGGGAATTGCATTAAATTTGTATATTGCTTTGGGTAATATGGCCATTTTGATTATATTAATTTTTCCTATCCAAGAACAAGTAATATTTTTCCATCTCATTGTATCTTTTTCGATTTCCCTTAACAATGCTTTGTAGTTTTCGTTATATAGGTCCTTTACATTCTTTGTTATGTTTATTCCTAGGTATTTTATTTTTTTGTTGCAATCGTGAAGGAGATTATTTTTTTGAGTTCATTTTCTAATGTTTCATTGTTGGCATATAGAAAGGCTATGGACTTTTGTATGTTAATTTTGTATCCTGCAACCTTATTGTATTGGTTTATTGTTTCTAGTAATCTTTTTGTGGAGTCTTTGGGGTTTTCGGTGTATAGGATTATATCATCTGCAAAAAGTGATACCTTTACTTCTTTTTCGATATGGATGCCTTTTATTTTTTTCTCTTGTCTGATTGCTCTGGCCAGAACTTCTAGCACCACGTTAAATAAGAGTGGAGAGAGTGGACAACCCTGTCTTGTTTCTGATTTAAGGGGGAAAGTCCTCAGTTTTATGCCATTTAATATAATGTTAGCTGATGGTTTATCATATATGGCCTTTATCATGTTGAGATATTTTCCTTCTATACCCATTTTGTTGAGTGTCTTAAACATAAAGTTGTGTTGTATTTTATTGAATGTTTTTTCTGCATCTCTTGCTAAGATCATGTGGTTTTTGTTCTTTGTTTTGTTGATATGGTATATTATGTTAACCGTTTTATGTATGTTGAACCATCCTTGAGATTCTGGGATGAATCCCACTTGATCATGATGTATTATTTTTTTAATATGTTGTTGTATTCGATTTGCTAGTATTTTGTTTAGTATTTTAGCATCTGTATTCATTAGAGATATTGGTCTGTAGTTTTCTTTTTTTGTGCTGTCCTTGCCAGGTTTCACTATGAGGGTTATGTTGGCCTCATAAAATGTGTTTGGAAGTATTGCTTCTTCTTCAATTTTTTGGAAGACTTTGAGTAGAATAGGAACCAAGTCTTCTTTGAATGTTTGATAGAATTCACTAGTATAACCGTCTGGGCCTGACTCTTATTTTTGGGGAGGTTTTTAATATTTTTTTCTATTTCCTCCGTGCTAATTGGTCTGTTTAGGCTTTCTGCTTCTTCATGACTCAGTCTAGGAAGGTTGTATTGTTCTAGGAATTTATCCATTTCTTCTAGATTGTTGAATTTGGTGGCATATAGTTTTTCGTAGTATTCTACAATAATTCTTTGTATATCTATGATGTCTGTGGTGATTTCTTCTCTTTCATTTTGGATTTTGTTTATATGAGTCCTTTCTCTTTTTATCTTGGTGAGTTTTGCCACAGGTTTGTCAATTTTGTTGATCTTTTCAAAGAACCAGGTCCTTGCTTTATTTATTTTTTCTATAGTTTTTCTGTTCTCTATTTCATTTATTTCTTCTCTGATTTTTATTATTTCCTTTCTTCGGCTGGTTTTGGATTGTCTTTGTTATTTTTTTTCTAGTTCCTTAAGGTGTGAAGTAAGTGGTTTTCTTGGGCTCTTTCTTGTTTGTTCATATAGGCCTGAAATTATATGAACTTTCCTCTTATTATTGCTTTTGCTGCATCCCAAAGATTCTGATATGTCGTATTGTCATTTTCATTTGTCTGTATATATCTTTTGATCTCTGCGCTTATTTCTTCATTGATCCATTCATTTTTTAAAAGTATGTTGTTTAGTTTCCACATTTTTGTGGGTTTTTTTCCCTCTTTTTTTTGCAGTTGAATTCTAGTTTCAAGTCTTTATGATCAGAAAATATGCTTGGTACAATTTCAATTTTTCTGAATTTACTGACGTTATTTTTGTGGCCCAACATATGGTCAATTCTTGAAAATGTTCCATGTACACTAGAGGAAAATATATACTCTGTCGCTTTGGGATGAAATGTCCTGTAGAAGTCTATCATATCCAGGTGCTCTAGTGTTTCGTTTAAGGCCAATATATCTTTATTGATTTTCTGTTTGGATGAAGAATTTAGAGCCAGAAGCAGTATATTGAGGTCTCCAAGTATGACTGTATTTTTGTCAGGTTTTTTTTTAAAATATTTTTTATTTTATTTTATTTATTCATTTTAGAGAGAAGAGAGAGAGGAGCAGGGGAGGAGCAGGGGAGGAGCAGGAAGCACCAACTTTCATATGTGCCTTGACCAGGCAAGCCCATAGTTTCGAACCAGTGACCTCAGCGTTCCAGGTCAATGCTTTATTCACTGTGCCACCACAGGTTAGGCAGTTTCGTTTTTAGGTCAATAAGTAGCTGTCTTATATATTTTGGTGCTCCTTGGTTTGGTGCATAGATATTAAAGATTGTTATTTCTTCTTGATTCAGTGTCCCCTTAATCATTATGAAATGACCATTTTTGTCTCTGAGTACTTGCTGTCTTGTAGTCAGCATTATTAGATATGAGTATTGCTACATCTGCTTTTTTTTTTTTTTTTTTGGATGTTATTTGCTTGAAGTATTGTTTTCCAGCCTTTCACTTTGAATTTGTTTTTATCCTTGTTGCTTAGATGTGTTTCCTATAGGCAACATACAGTTGGATTTTCTTTTTTTAATCCATTCTGCTACTCTGTGTTTTTTATTGGTGAGTTTAATCCATTTATATTTAGTGTAATTATTGACACTTGTGGATTCCTTATTGCTATTTTATAAATTGTTTTCTGTTAGTTTTGTATCTTGTTGGATTCTTCTCTTTTGTTTTTCTATTATTTGTTTTTGTTTGGTTGTATTCCATACTTCTTTCCTCTGTTGCTACCCTTTTTAAGTCATGTGCTTCTGTGGTGGTTTTTTCAAGGGTGGTTACCATTAAGTAATAAAAAGGGTACCTACCATGTTCATTGTAGTACACTATTTTATGAGTGCTTCTGCACTCCATTGTCCTTTGCTACTGTCAATCTCCATCCTCCCCCCTCTTTTTTTGTTTTTGTTTTCACAGTTTAAATTTGGTTTTATTGTGTTCTTGGTGGAGCTTTTACTTGTGGTGTTGTTTTGTTTTGTTCTTTGTATCTGGTTGGGAAACCACCTTAATATTTCCCAGAGTGGGTTTTTTCTGATGATAAGTTCCCTAATCTTTTCTGTATCTGTGAATGTTTTTATTTCTCTTTCCTATTTGAAGGATAGCTTTGATGGGTATAGTATTCTTGGCTGAAAGTTCCTCTCTTTCATTACTTTAAATATTGGAGTCCACTCTCTTCTAGCTTGTAGAGTTTCTGCTGAGAAATCTGATAATAATCTTATAGGCCTTCCTTTATATGTTGTATTATTCTTTTCCCTGGCTGCCTTAAGAATTTTTTCTTTGTTGTTGGTTTGTGCCAATTTCATTATGATGTGCCTTGGAGTAGGTTTGTTGGGGTTAAGAAAACTCGGTGTTCTGTTTACTTCTTGAATTTGAGGCTTCAGTTCTTTCCACAGGCTTTGGAAGTTCTCATCTATTATTTGTTTGAATATGTTCTCCATTTCATGTTCTCTCTCTTCTCCCTCTGATATACCTATTATTATTTTTTTTTTGGTATTTTTTCTGAAGTTGGAAATGGGGAGGCAGTCAGACATACTCCCGCATGCGCCCAACCGGGATCCCCCCGGCATGACCACCAAGGGGCGATTCTCTGCCCATCTAGAGTGTTGCTCTATTGAGACCAGAGCCATTCTAGCACCTGAGGCAGAGGCCATGGAGCTGTCCCCAGTGCCCAGGCCAGCTTTGCTCTAATGGAGCCTTGGTTTCAGGAGGGGAAGAGAGAGACAGAGATGAAGGAGAGGTGTAGGAGTGGAGAAGCAGATGGGTGCTTCTCCTGTGTGCCCTGGCCAGGAATCGAACCTGGGACTCCTGCACACCAGGCTAATGCTCTACCACTGAGCCAACCAGCCAAGGCCTACCTCTTATTCTTATGTTAGTCTTTTTGATGAAGTCAGACAATTCCTGTAGGGCTTTCTCATTTTTAAAAAATTTTTGAGTCTCTCTCTTCTTCTCTCTGTTGTGCCTCAAGTTGCTTGTCTTCTATGTCACTAATCCTACCTTCTATCTGGCCTGTTCTATTAGCTAAGCCTGTTACCTCGTTTTTCAGTTCATGAATTGAGTTTTTCATCTCTGTTTGATTTGTTTTTATAGTTTCAATTTCCTTGGTAATATATTCTTTGTGTTTGTTGACTTGTTTTCTGAGCTCCCTAAATTGCCTTTCTGTGTTTTCTTGTATATCTCTGAGTATTTTCAGGATTTCTATTTTAAATTGTCTGTCATTTACCTCCAAGGTTTCCAATATATTAAGTTTTTTTCTCCATAGATTTTTCCTCATCTATCTGTGCTACATCTCTGTCTTTTGTATCCATGATATTCAATTTCCTTTTCCATAATGACATCTGAAGGTGGTTTTGTTGATAGGACTAATGAAAATTAATAAATAATAAAAAGTAAAAAAAAATGGAAAAGACAAAAAAGAAAATTTATTATTTCCCTTTTTCTTCTTCTCCTTCTCCCTCCTCCTTGAGAAAATATTGTGATGAACTGTGAATTATATTGTGCTAAATGGAACAAAAACTACCTATAATGGAGGGCCTGAGTTGGGGGAAGTGATAAAGGGGCAAAAAAGGAGGTAGAGACCCACAAAATGCAAAAAAGGAAAAAAATTGGGTCAAGAATAAAATGATTTGCTTGTAAGTGATGGTCGACTAAGAGATATAATGAGAGGGATAAGAGGGAAACAGGAAAATGGAAAAAAACAAGAATATTCTTAAGAGAAACTGGCTCCCTCTCCCTTACTTCCCCTCCCATGGTGATGTGTGGCAGCAAAGGATACAAGACCACCAGGACAATTTGTGCCATTGCTTAGATTTGTGCTGGAACACAAACTGTTTTTTTCCCCCTCCCTGGCATCCTGTAATTTCTACCGAGTTCTCACTTCAGCAAGACAGACATCTCGAACACAAACTGTTTTGTCAACCATTGCTTCTGCATCACTGCAAGCATCCTTGCAATGAAACAGCCAAATTATATTTGAATATTATAAAATGTTCTTCACTGAAGTGACAGGCTTGCTTTGTTGGAATGTCCCCTTAGTGAACATATGTGGACATCTTGAAAGGGCCATGAGGACTCCCCGGAGTCTCTGGACCACAATTTGAGACCACTGCAATCGAAGATGGAATAATGTCTGCTATTGAATATATTTTGAGTGGTTTGGTGACATTTTGCCTATGGGGTTGATGATGGCCTGAACAACTGGTGTTACCATTTGCTGAGTCTTTGGGAAAGACTTGGAAGGGAGCAGGTGATGGGGTGGGGATAGGGGAACAGGGGTAAGAGGGGTATGTTAGAGAAGATTAGGTATTAGGTATTAAAATTTCTGTCTTGGAAAACCTTTTGCTCTGCTTCTATTTTTTATTTAATTTTATTTTATTTTTGGTTTCATATGTTTAGAGTAGAAGAAGATTTAAGACTTATTCTGGCTTTTACGCTTCTAAAGTATTCTTATAATTACAATTAAAGTTAGGTGTTTTTCCTAAGTTTGTGGCAGCCACCTGACTGTCATTCCATAGCTAATATGGCTTTCTTAGTTCTCACTTTAAGAACTTTCCTTTTATTTGGGGAATTCTTTGTTTAGTACTCTGTGGAACAGTGGTTCATAATGTTAGTATCTGGGTCAAAGAGCCCTTTGAAAACATGATAGCATATGTGGCTTTTTAGGGTAGTATAGTGCAGTTCTGATGCTGACCATCTGGAGTTAGTACCAGATGCTACAGCCCAGGACATCCATCCCCCTTCCCCTGGCAAGTCTGTTCTCACTTCGGATGCCCATGGCAAGTTTGGGGTCCCTAATCCACTTGTTTTTCTGACCAAGTTGTCTACAAAAATTCAAGGATTTTGATAATTCATTAGCACAACTCATAGAATTCAAAAAAGTGCTGTACTTACTGTTGTTTTATCACAGTGGTAGTCAACCTGGTCCCTACCACCCACTAGTGGGCATTCCAGCTTTCATGATGGGCAGTAGCGGAGCAACCAAAGTATAAATAAAAAGATAGATTTAACTATAGTAAGTTGTTTTATAAAGATTTATTCTGCCAAACTTTGCAAAAATTTGACATAAAGTGCTTGGTAAGTAATTATTATTATTTGCTTTAACTTGCTATAACTCTGCTTTAAAAATTTTATAAAGTAAAGTTACTTCCCTACTTTATTAATCATCATTACTGTGGAACTGGTGGGCAGTTAGAAAATTTTACTACTAACAGAAATACAAAAGTGGGTGGTAGGTATAAAAAGGTTGATTACCCCTGTTTTATCAGAAAGGACACAAATGTAGACCAGTCAAATGAAGAGGCTCATAGGGCCAGGTCAGAGAGAGTTTCAAATACAGAGCTCCTGCTGTCCTCTCTCCATGGGGTCAGAATGCATCATCACTTCCTGCACAGTGATGTATGTGAGTGTTTAGCAACCAAGAGACTCACCTAAGACTTGATATCTAGAATTTTTTGTTTTTCTATTTGTTTTTGCTGGTGTTTCATTATAAGGGCATGATTGAACGAATTATTTATCACATGCTTGAACTTCATTTCTAGCCTTCTTGCCCTCCCCAGAGGCTGTGCTGGCTCAAAACCCCGTCCCTCCATCCACATGGCTGGGTTTCCTGGTGACCAGTCCCCATCTGGAGTCATATCCTTGGTCTACCGAGGTGTGATTTGAGAGTCTCATGAATAATGAAGACACTTTTATTACTTTGGCATTCCTGAGTTTTAGATACTCATGCAAGGATCTCAGGATAAAGACCAGACAAATTTTTACTTTGCAACAACCCTCTTCACAGAAAACATTCCACATTTTTCTATAATGTCAAGTAATGGATACCTAGCAAACACCAGAAACACCAGTGTAAAAACTTCTGGCTATAGACTCAAAGTCTGTCTTTTGAAACACACAATTGAGTACTGGCCAGTATCCAGTTCAGACTTCAACTCATAAGTGTGTGAAAAGATTTTCAATCTTAGGGTCTAAAAGACAACACTTAGAGAGTAATAGGACTACTTTTACTAATCCAACCAAGTATAGTTACATGCACATTCAAAAACAGAAACAACAACAACAAAAAAACAAATATAAAATAACCCTGAGTTTTTATGCTGCAGCATGTAGGTGAATGAAAATATTAGTGTATAGGACAAAACTGTTGGAGGGAGTAGATGATTTAAGGAATCCTTATTAATCTAAATTAAATTAAATTAAATTCTTGTAATCTAAAGTTAAGGGTTGCAGAGTTTCTGCACATGCGACTTAACATCGGGGTTCCTGAGCAGGACTCACAGCAACACTGAGTCGGTTTAACAAGCGTGTAGGCGGGCCCCAAGCCCAGTTGACCAGGCTTCCTCCACAGGAGATACTCAGTATATTTTTTGCTGATTTACTCCAGTAGGAATTTTTGTTAAGTGAGGTGAAGACCATTCTTTCCACTGGCCAATAACTGGTGACTGGTCATGTGCTTTAGTTGAGGGACCAGATCTAACTTGAGAGGACCTTTTCTTGAGGTGATTTGTATTGAGTCATAAGAAGCTATTGTATACCCTAAGCATACAGGTTTTGTGGCACAGTATTGAAAAAGCTCTGGTATTAATTTAGCCAGACCAGCCAAATTCCAAGCAGGTTAATTACATTCTTCAGAACTTACATTTCATTAATCTTCATAGACTCTTATGAAGTGGATATTTTAAAAGCTTTATTATTTTAAAATGTTACATCTTAGAAAACAGATGCAGTAGATGTGTGGAGAATGAAGGCTATTATCCTAGTCAGATGATTGATGTTAAGTTGTTTTAATTTTGCATCAATCACACAGATAATGAGCTTACTTCTCTGTTTTACTCTCTCTCAAGAATGTATTCATTTTGTCCAGAAGTGTAAGATAAATTCTTTAGAAATGTAAGGATAAAAATTTCACAGATACTACTCTACTGAGGTGAGAATGAAAGGAAAGCACTTGAGTAATCATATCATGGAACAAGTGCTTCGTGGGGCTTATGTCTACCTTATGTTAGAAGGCTGTGTGGAAGTGAGTATAACCTTCAATAGCTGCTGGACCAATAAATCAGGATTTTAATGATTTTACATAACTTTAATGGAATAGTCCTTGAAGGAAATTTCATCTTAAGAGTGATAACATCATTTATGTCCAGAGAATTTGTATGATTATTCTTTTCTCTTTTTTCTCATATTCCAGAAGATAGAATATGTATGTGTGTGTATAGAACAAGTCACTTTCAGTGGTGGTCACTCCACCTCTCCAGCCTCTCTCCCCCGGGCCCCTGCCCTCTCAGCCTAACACTCTGCATCGCACTGATGTGGAGCTCTCAGTCAGGGTTCACAATCTGAATTATTGCAGGATCTTTCCTTGCAGCAACTGAATGCTGGCTACGATATTCAGAGGGCATTGGCAAATATCCACATGATAGTTCCATCATGACTAGCTTCTTTAATCAGAACAATAAGTTTATATGCCAACACATGAGTGGACTCACATCCAATAAGAAATGCAATGTGCATCCTTTGTTTTTCACTGACAATCAATTATTTAGACATTTCTTTTGTTTTCTTTCCTATTTTATTTACTTATTTACTTACTTATTTAGTTATTTATTTATTGCTTGTTTATCTTAGTGACATTGCTGACTGTTGGTATTCTGGGATTAGCTGGAAATTGCAATAGAGCAGTCATGAGTTAGCTCTGTGAGCTCATGAGCCTGAAGGTGATGGGCAGCCCGCAGCTTCTGCCAGTCAGTGAACATATCAGAAAGTACAAATCAGTCACAGGGATGTAAAGTAGAACTTAGGAAATATAGTCATTAATATTGTAATAACTGTGCGGTGCCCGTTGGGTACTGGAAATATCAGATAAAGTATGTGATTGTCTAACCTTTAGGCTGTCCACCTAAAACTAATATAAATTAATATTGCATATACACAGTAACTTAAATTTTTAAAACATTTTTGAAAAGAAAAAAAGAAGTTGATGCAAATGTGAGGTTATTTTATCTTTTATACATCTTTTCTCTTTTCATGGTCCAATTAAGTGTAATTCTAGGAAGATTTGGGATGTGGACATTAGTTTTCAATTATTTAAGATATATATTTAGTAACTTCTAGCCATTTATTTTTCTTAAGCATAAAAGGACTTCTTCTCTGGAGATCATTTAGGGAGTCTTCCTCCCTCTTGGGGTCACAGTAGTACCCTCTTATCCACAAGGGATAAGGGGGATTTATACCTGAGTTGAGGTAATTCCCAACTATTTATTTACTGCTTTTCTCTATATATACACTTTTTTCCACTGTAAAACGAGAGGACTAATACATGCCTTGTGGTGTTATTACCTGAGGAATAAATGAGATAAAGTGTTTAATATTATAGGTGTCATATATCTGATGTTCAATAAATGGCCACAGTTATGACTGCAGCCTTCTCTACTGCTATTATCCCCTTAGTATTGCTGGAATACAGCGAATAAAAGGTAGCAGGGGGAGATTAAGGTGAAAGGGCAGGAAAAATCTAGACTCAGAACAGCCTCATATGCAATGTGACAGAGCTTCAGCTGGGATCTCATGGCCTCTGGTGAATTAGTTCTTAAAGGATTTTAGTGGAGAATTAATATACTGCTCACAAAAATTAGGGGATATTTCAAAATGAATTTGAAGCAATTTAAAAAAAGCATTTGACTTTTTTTTTATTAAACAAGAACATTAGAAAAGCAAACAAGTCAAAGAAAGATGTTTGATTATGCAAATGAGTTGCAAACCCAACTTTTATTTCATTGTTGAAAATGCACTGTACAAAAGGCTGAAAGTACTAGAGTATCTGCACGTTCCCTGATCCCCTAATTTTTGTGAGCAGTATATTTTTTGACATTGGCTGTTCAGAGCCTTAGTTGTGACACCCATATATAGAGGTGACTGGGAGAAAGTAGGGAAGAGTGAGTAGCCATGACATAGAGTAAATGTCCTAAGAGTCAGCTTACACTGAAAAACTTGCTAAAAATAACATATGAGGTAGATAATTGCAGATTGAGCATACAGTAGAGACAAAACATAGAAACCCAACAAAAACACAACTAGGAAGACAAGTAGATAGAATTTCAGTATTGACTTGTATTCAACATGTAATTCACAATCATCCCAAGATGTCCTTCTAATGAAATCAGATCAATCAGTTATTCCTGTCAGTCATATTTCTACCTCCTCTCACACCTTCTCTGCCCCCAATTTAAAAAGATACTCTGAACAATGCTTTATTGAATGTTTGGCCACTTCTGATTGGAAAATTTCACTTAATCAGAAATTCTGGATTTACACTGAAGTAGTTGACTGGCTAATTACTCTTCTGGGAAAGTAAGATTAATCATTATAGATTATGGGGAAACCAGATAAACTCATTTTTGTTACAGAGTTTTATTCAAAACAAGGAAGAGGAAACAGCATTACTTTACAATATGAGCTTCCCTCATTTTCTAGATACTGCTGCTGTGCCCTCATTGTATTTTATGGCCAGAAAAAAAATCACCCCTCAGCAGTTCCTATATTTTCAAATTTATAACTATGTCCAGGGTAATTCATCCATAAGCCAACTGGAAATAAAAATAGTGGAGATAGGCCCATTTGTTGGAGTGATTTCTTAGCTATATTTTTCTTTCTTTAAAAGTGAAGTTGTAAAAATCTGTGTAAATTCCAATCCGTAAACCTTGAAACTAATTTTTTCACTCTCCAGTTGGCTTTGAGTAGATGATTTTGCATATGTGGGCAGTCAAACATCAACAAAGTGTTCTAAGGAAGTATAAGAGATTGATTTTGAGTACGTGGAAGTCATTTAAGGATGGCAAGGATTTCCTTAGGTAAATTAGGACAAAAAAGATTTCTATGTTGCTTGGGCATGGAAACAGCCACATTCTCACTTAACATTTTCTTTACTATTTAAGTGAATTTTAACATCTCATCTCATTGCTTTTAGTTAACTATGTATTTCCTGTTATTTGAAAATTAATCCGCTTTCCTTAAATCTTGTATTTCTAGTCTTAAAATAAGATGTCACTTAGAAATACTGATAGGGCTATTTAAATAGCCCTGGTATAGCCATTGTTTAAGGGGAGAAATTCCTTATCCTGTATAATTGAGACAAGATTCATTGTTTCGCTTGAGTCTTCTGGCTATGATTCTATCAAAAGATTTTTTTTTACTTTCTTGGGTAGAATAAACTCTGGCTGCCAAAAACTGCTTGGTAGTACATGGAAAGAGTGACCTGAATTTTTTAGGTATAAATCCAAGGGTAAGTCATAGGTACACACGAAACTCTCCTGATTGAAGGCTACACACATAGATTCTGTGAAATGAGAAGTTTTACCATAAAGTACCACATAATGGCCATCCTTTTACTTTCTACAAGGGTGTAAAAGCAAACACAGTGGAACATAAGTGCTTTTCAAGTAATGTCTTACACTACCACATAATCTTTCCCCATAAGTCGCAGATCTTGATGCAATGAGCAGGGTGGCTGAGACCTAGCAGGCAGTCCTTGGCACTTAATGTGTCATTGAAGATGGGCTGGGAAACACTATTTGTGGATGCAACTGTCACCACTCCTCCTCTGCATTCCTGACTTCCTGGTGTGTCTTCCTAAGTGTAAGGGTCTAATGTAAAGGAGGAAGCATCAGTTATACGTAAAGCCCATAGCTCTTGAACAGTCATGGATGGAGAATGACTTTTTTATAATTGAATTGTTTGCTTAACCAGCTGCTTCTGCTTATTTATTTATTTATTTATGTTCTTTGGTTCCTTTGTATTTTCATTCATTCATTCATTCATTCAATGAGTATTCCGGTGCCTTCATAGCTTGACATACCCAGACTGTGTTAGTGAAATTCAAGACTATCTGAGTCTGAGAAGGCTTGGTTTGTTCTTTCCTAGCTCATCAAAATAAGTAAGTAAATAAATAAGTAGTTAAGTAAATAAATGAGTTGAGAACAATTACGTTTACGTCTTGGATTGAACTTTAGAAACTTCACACAAACACAATTTAAACATAAGTGTCCTTACAGCAGAGCATGGTCTCTATGAAGATTTGAATCGATGTGTAGTTTGGATGTCAGTGGCAGTCTTTTCTCACTGAAACTCAAGAAACTGACAGTCAGAAAAATGGGGTTTAAGATGGAAAACTTTGGGAGAAAAATTCTATACACTTTCTAGTCAATATAAACCCTTGGTGAATTGCAAATAAAGATAAATTCGTCCATAGCACCTCCCAAATATTTGTATCCTTTCCTTCTTTCATAATGAATATACTTCCAGAGTCTCAGGTTCAGCTGCTTGGATTCTCAGGGAAGAGTTCTCAGTTAATTTTATTTTTACTTCAGTGTGAATTTTGATCTGTACAGTACCTCTAACAGAACTATTTGCATTTTAACAGGAGATTCAAAATAAAAGACCATTGTTTGCTGAAAGAAATTTAAGATCAAATGATCATATGAAGAAGACATGTGGGTCCATTTCCAACAATAGCAAATGACTTCTGGACACAGGCATACGACTAGCACTCATCGATGAATTAATTTGTACAATGAACTTAATTTCCCTTCTGTATGAAGTAGAGCCAAGTCTTGGGATCAAACAGCTATTTGTATATTATTTAAAGCAGTTTTTGATAAAAGCAATTGAACAAAAACATTTTTGATTTAGTACAGAATATATGATCTGCATAGATCTAAAAATAGTGATGGGGATGTGTTACTAGAATAACTTCAAGGAGGGAATGGATGGTCGTAATTAAAAAAATAAACCACATGCCAAGCACTCCATCACCAGAACTCTTATAGAAAAGGAACCTTCTATTAGGACATCATTGCATATGGCACCCACACATTGTTATTCCATTTATTTGCTCCTTTGCCTTCTGAAGATTACCTGAAGTGATGCAGAAAAAATATATATGTTTAAATAAGAGATAATGGGAAATAATAGCAGTTTAGGAGTCCTGACTTCTCATCTAATGCTTCAGTTTTTTATAACAGCAGTTCTCACTTTATTCAGCTGTACGACAACTTTCTCATGTTGTATCTCATATATAAAGAACCCTGTGGCTTACTAGTTTCTCTCAATGCCAGTCATAGTGCCTAGAACTTAGGTTCTCATATAAGTGTGTCTTGAAGAATGAATAAAAGTATGACTGTTGAAAGAGTTAAACAAAATTTGTATGAATAGCTACAGAGAGAATTAATATGAGGGAGAGAGAGAAATAGGAGATTAATGAAGTAAATACATAAAATAAAATAAATAAATTCTACCTATGTTAAAATTTAATGTATACTCTTCATTTTATGAAGTCCCTGAGGTGGTAAATCTCAAAGATCTCCAATAAATTGGCATCTTGGGATGAATTCTGGGTAGGGAATATTCATAAGTAATTAAATTTTCAATAGTTATATTTTTCTTTCTTTTTTTCTTATATACACAACTTATTAATTTCTCTCAAGTACAAAGTATGCAGTTTAGACTTCCAGTTTGCTCAGGATGACATTGTCATTGTAGGATGCCTCTGCAGAAATAAAAAATGTGGTTTGTCTTCTGCGATGCCCACTATTTGAAAAAACAGGGGCAGTGCAGATAAAAGGAAACCAGAGAATGGAAAGAGCATTTACAACAGAGAACAGTGCACTTTTGAATTTTAATTTTCTTTACCAGCAGTTTTTCTGAAAAGTCAGGTCCCCAGCAATACTGATCTCATTTGAGGTGTCAAAAAATCATTAGGGCAGCAGAGTTGTGGGATCAGAAGCTACACTAACTTTACTTGCCACTTGAGCTATCAAATTTAAACAGTCCACTGGAGTTTCACCTCCCTCCTTTATCAGCATTCCTAATTCAGGTTCAAAGTAAGAGGTTGTCTCTCTCTCTCTCTCTCTCTCTCTCTCTCCTTGGTTTTATCACATTAAGAATACATGCACACCCAAGGAAGATGATAGGGTTCTAAGTATTTTCTACACCTACCAAATTAGGGCCATTGAGACAGATCTGTCAAGATGTAATATGAGAAATAAATGCTACAGTTTGTAAGTTAGGTCCATCTCACTGATAGGATTTTCTGAATCTCCTTTGGCTTGGCCCCTCTATCTTTGTCTGTCTGTTTGTTTATTTATATTAGTACACAGCAAACTTTAAAAAAAATTACATTCCAAATATAAATTTATTTTATAAAAATCAAACTTCTTAATAATGTGCTATCAAGTAACTGATGTTTTATTATATGGACTTGCATATCATTTTCCTGAAGTTTTTATTCATCTCAGTAACAGCAATACCAAAGTGTTAAGTAAGTAACACATAACTGAAACACTGTCAAATTCCTGAGTTACCACTGAAATGGAACACTGATTATTGTCACAAATAGCTAGTGGTCCCTCCACTCTCACACACAAAATAGATCCCTTTCTTTGGTTGCACAGTCTTCAGCATTGTAAAGCCCAACTATTAAATTAATGATTGGAGCCCTCAAACTTCATTGTGATGTGCAGGTTGGGGAGGTTCCTTGTCAGTTTGCAGAATGATTAATTTCTAAAAGATTATTTATCATGTGGTCAGAGTCAACATTTTATACCAGCTGCTAGGTTCAGCTTCCTCTACTCTAACAGAATAAACTTGTAAATATGACCTTTTGGCTATTTCTCTGGGATTTATTTCTGTATTAACCAGACACTCACCAGGTATTTGTTAAGCACCCACTCTTCCCCTCTTCCCTACACCTTCTTTTGGGGTGACAGGGGCAGCCACGGAAGGGTGGCAAGCTTTCTGTTGCTTGCAACCTTGCCATCTTGTTGAACTAATCAGGGAACAATTTATTAATATTTTAAACCATGTGGCACTTACTGTGTTTGCTTACTTACTTGGAACTCAGGGGAGAAAATGATAACAACAGCTGAAGTCAATGCATCTTTGTGGAGATCATTGGATCTAAGCTGTATCTTGAAGGACTGGCAGAGTGTTGATGGGCAGAAGGAAGGAAATAGACATTATGTGGGAGCATGGCTGGCAGTGAGCAGAAGCATGGAGAACCGGGGTGGGGGGGGGGAGAATTCACTAAGTGGGAAACACTGCCTATTGGTGGCTGTGGAAAATGAGTTCTATTGGCAGGGTTGTGTCTGAGTCTCTAAAGCCTCAGAATCCCAGCTGAGGAATGTATAGGATTGATGGAGCTGCAAAAAGGAGACACTGAAAGTTGTAAGTAGAAAGGTTATAAGATAGAAGCTGTGAAAAAGGGAGACCAGGGTGGCAGGTGGAACAGTGACTAGAAGTCAAGTATCAGGCACTATTAACCAAGGATCTGTGTGCAATAAATAAACAACATACCATGCGGCATACCAACTCAGTCCTTGATTTCACAATGATTTATTTTTTATACCACCAACCTTGTTATCTAAAACAGAACACTCCAACTTCGTACACCATCTGCGAGCTCCAAATGGTCATAATTAACAATCATGAGTGTTCCAGAAAGGTGATGTGCTATAAACAGCCTTTCTGCTTGCTAGCAGGCTGCTTCTCTGAGGTCTCTGACATTCAATGAAGGAATGGTTGCATTTTTAAAATGCATTTTTGGGATTATATTTCTCACACAGATTAAGAAACCATGAAACCTTGCCTCTCTAATTAACTACCTTGAGGTTTAATATTTTTACTAAATGGTCAATTAGGAGCAAAAATAGCAAGAAGTACCAAAAGGAAGTTTCCTGCAAATAAGATCTAGTTAGTGTAGTATATAGCAGTGGTCCCCAACCTTTTTTGGGCCACAGACCGGTTTAATGTCAGAAAATATTTTCACGATTGGCCTTTAGGATGGGATGGATAAATGTATCACGTGACCAAGACAAGCGTCAAGAGTGAGTCTTAGATGGATGTAACAGGGAATCTGGTCATTTTTTTTAAAAAAAACATCATTCAGACTTAAATATAAGTAAAACGGAAATAATGTAAGTTATTTGTTCTTTCTCTGCAGACCGGTACCAAACGGCCCATGGACCGGTACCAGTCCGTGGCCCAGGAGTTGGGGACCACTGGTATATAGAACACAGTAAATATCCTCTGAGATGCTTGTTGAATGTTGGAAAAATGTCGATTATTTGGGTATATTTGTGGAAGATGTAAAGGGGTGTTTCATTATTTTGTCACTAAATATTCCTGTTCTCCTTCATTCCTAAGAAGAACCCCATGGAGACATGGTTTGTGTTGAGAGAGCATGAGCTCCCGTTTGGCATGAGCATGAGTCGTTCCTGGGGAAGCTGATGGTCTAAGCAATTGTCACCACTGGGAGTGGCCATCCTTATACTACATGCAATGACTGTCTAAGCTGTGATAGCTAAGTAGAGGAGCAAAGAGCCAGAAAGTGCATTCAATTTCATCAAATTGAAGGGGTCTCTGAGTGCAAGATTCACCATTATTCTTAAATACTGAAAAAAAGAAAACATTTCAAGTTAAATCATGGCACAATATTTCTGTCTAACTTTTAAACATTTATTTTATATCTAAATATTATTGAAGAGCTTTTTGGGACTTATTAACATAGTTTTAAAATAATAATACATCACTCTAATTCATAAAGAAAAATATTTAAAAAATAGATTGGTTAAAATATCCCTAAAACTTCCCATTCTTGGTCTGACGCTCCTAAATGACTCTAACTCAGATTCAGCAATGGCTGTACTTTTTTTAAAAAAAGATTTTATTTATTGATTTTATGGGCAGTGGAGGGGAGCTAGAAGTATCAACTCATACTTGCTTCACTAAAGCTGTTCATTGGTTGTTTGTCATATGGGCCTTGACTAGACAAGCCTAGGGTTTTGAACCGGCGACCTCAGCATTCCAGGTCGACTCCCTATCCACTGTGCCACCATAGGTCAGGCAGCCTGTGTTTTTATATACAGAACCATTATCCATACCATCAGGAGCCTCTATGATACAATGTTTCTTAAAAAAATGATACACTATTTTCTCTGGGATTTACTTCCAATCCACTAATAAGTTTGATTTTGTCATTTTGTTGTTCTTGCTGGAACTGCTTAGAAACATGTCTCCAAAGCCTCAAGAAGCAAGGGGGCTTGGGCTCCTTACAAAGCGCTTCTGGGCATCTCTGGTGAAGTTTAGCTGCCAGTCCTCCATCTGCTCAGTAGTCTGTTTGCATCTTTTTTGAGGAAAAGTAATTTTCTTCTTTGGAGGAGATGTCTTATTCTTAGATTTTTGTGGTTTACAAGTAAATAGGGATCCAAACTTTTGGCCATGTGCTATTTGGCATAGTGCCGCAGTGATAATCCACTTTTTGTCACCCAAGCTCATAATCTTGATTCCTTCATTTCAATGTATTAACAACATAATTTCAAGGCATATCAGAAAATGCTGGGGTTTTATATTTGAATAAATACAATGTCTATTTTTTCTTAACTAAATTACTCATATTGGAAGTTAAGTAGTTCCTGTTCAAAGCAGAAAGGAGTGTGACAAAATTCTGTCTGATGCCTTAATTCTAGTTCCGCTGGATGCAGGAATCACTCGAGTCAACCGGTCATGTTTGATATTTCCTCCATCCATTCTGATGATTTTGGTAGTTTCTCTGGCCTCTATATACGTTTCTTAGGTGTGATCACCCATTCTTTAAGCCCCACATATGTCAGTAACAAAATTAAACACAGATTTTGATATCTGTGAGTTTCTTCCTTCCTCCATCTTTACAAAGCACTTTGTTTTTGTTTTTACCAGAAAATATGAAATTTCAGCCGTTTTCCAAATAAAAATTTTGCTTAACTAAAATCAATGTGACGTCCCATTGCTTGTTTCCTTTCCTTTCTTCCTCCACTATAGCTTTTCACATCAATCCTGAATCATATTGTAATTTTCCTGGAGACACTTAAATAGCAAGTCAATTTAGTGTGTCTGTATAGCATTGCGTACTGAAGTGGTGACTGTGAACTACTCTGGCCAGGTCTTACAGGCACAGCTGCACTGTGACTAGCCCACAGCTACTGAATGGCGTCATCAATGTAAGACTCACACTGGGCTGAGGAGCCTCCTTGGGAAAAAACAACTTGAAACCACATGCAGGACAGACAGACTGATGATCTAAAGATGGGAACTGGGGGAGGAGGATGAACAGAAGTCACACTGCAGAGAGAGATGACAAAGTCCCCAAAGGAGAACTCCCCCATATTTGGGATTGGCCCATGTAAGTTGCACACAGGTCAGTAGACAGGACCCAGCAAGTCTGCTGTGGAAGCCCCTCGACCTGACCTAAATATAACAAAGGAAAGAGAAAGGTTGTCCTTTATTTGCATAGCAGGTGTGGTAATAGAGATGGAGAGCACCTATGGCCATGGTATGTGTGTGCGCGTGCGTGCGTGTGTGCGCACGTGCGCATGTGTGCAGATGCTTGCAGAAAAAGTGCTGAATAGGAAGAACATCTTACTCAGGACAAAGTGACTGGCTGCCTGAACTAATTCAAGGAGGTAAGGTACCTCTTGGGAACTTACCAAACAAGTATTTATACAGTGATCTTGTATGAAAGGTACTGAGCTTTCCAAAGTCCGGAAATTCCTGCATATGCCAAATTCCTTACAAGGATGTAAATCTAGTGAGGCCTTTTCTGTAGTCATGGAATGGAGAGGCTCAGGAAAAGTTGGATTTTAACTCTTTCAGTGTTAAACCTCTGAAATTTGCAAAGACTCAGCACAGAAATGGATTTTTTTCTTCCTTTCTTTTCTTTTCCTAAATATATTTTTTGCAATTAAATCCTCATGGCCCATCCATGTTGTCGCAAATGCTAGGATTTCCTTTTTTATGGCTGAATAATATTCCATTGTATAGATATACCACCATTTTATCTATACATCTCTCAGTGCACACATAGGTTGTTTTTATGTCTTGACTAATGCTACTGTCGACATGGGGGTGCAGATGATTCTTTGGTGTAGTGTTTTTTGTTTCCTTTAAATAGTCTCAGAAGCTCATTTGCTAGATTGTATGGTAGCTCTATTTTTAATTTTTTGAGGAACTTTTACACTGTTTTCCATAGTGGCTGCAACAAACACAATCCCACTAACAGTGCACCAGGATTCTCTTTTCTCCACATCCTCACCAACACTTGTGATTTCTTGTTTGTTTGTTTTTATAATAGCTGTTCTAACAGGTGTGAGGTGATGATGTCTCATTATGGTTTTGATTTGTATTTCCCTTATGCTTAGTGATATTAAGCACCTTTTTGTATATCTGTTAAGCCGTTCATATATATTCTTTGAGAAAATGTCCATTCTAAATTCTGAATTAGGATGCTGCCCTTAAATGTAGAGGAGTCACCCACGAGTTAATGGAGAACTGATAAAAAAAGCTTCAGAACCCCAAATGTTTCTACTACTGGTGTGTTGCTCATTCTTGAAAGTCCTCCATCTGAGATTCCCTTCCCACCCTGTTTTTTGGAATTAAAAAAAATATAATCCAATGATTCTGAGATAAGTTAACACAATAATGCTAACCATTGGAGCTTGGCCATTAACACTATAGTATGAATTACTTTCCTCAGGGATGCAGGGTTGGGAAGACATGAGAGGCTGTATTGCCTTAATTAAGGTAGGAGAATGAAAGGACATATGGATAAGAAGGTTTATGAAAACTGAAATAAAATTTAGTTTTTAAATTGATGTAATAAAATAACTCCCCCAGAAATACAGTGGCTCAGGAAATAGGTTTATTTCTCCTTTACATATAAGATTCCAAGGCGATTGACCAGGTTTATGGACCGTTCCATGGAGACTTATTCAAAAATATGTTCTTTTCTTTGTGTAACTCTTGTCATCACATGTAAGGACCTGTCTTTTTCAAAACCTAGTTCAGGAAATGAGTATGAGACATTCAGAATGGTGATGCCAAGCAGAACTTTTTGTGATAAATGGGAATGCCCTCCATGTTGTCAACAAAGATGACCACTGGATACATTCTAAAGCACTGGGCTATCTAGCACTTGAAATATGGCTAGCATGACTGATGACAGAATTTAAATTTTGTTTCATTTAAGTCTCAATAGCTACATGTGGCTAATGGTACCATATTGAACAGCTCAGAGCTGAATAATAGTAAAGAGTAAACTCAGGAGGACACGTTTATATGTGACGCTTCTCCTCCTCACCCCATTCCAGTGTCTGTCACGGCACCTTGAACCTGAAGGAAATGAGTTCACTGGGTTCTGATGCTCTTTGAGACAGACTCAGACATGGTGACAAGCCCCACATGTGGTGGGAGCCAAAGATTTTTAGCAGAGTGTGATAACAGTACTTGAACTTCCTCCAGCTCAGCTTTCCTGGCAGTGTAATGTGAGTGAGGTCTGGATTGTTTGTTCGCTGTTGTGTTTTTTTTTTTTTCTTGTCTGATTCCATCCTTTATCCTTTGCAGTTTCTCTGAAAATAGTCCATAAGGTAATCTTATTAAATTATTTTTTTCATTATGCTAGTCTTATTGACATGGCAAATTAAAGTTCTGACTTTTGTTTTAATCTGTTATAGTCACTTATATTTTACATTAAAATAACTTATATAAGGCCCTGGCCAGTTTGCTCAGTGGTAGAGCATCAGCCTGGTGTGCGGAAGTCCTGGGTCGATCCCCGGCCAGGGCACACAGGAGAAGTGCCCATCTGCTTCTCCACCCCTCCCCCTCTCCTTCCTCTCTGTCTCTCTCTTCCCCTCCCGCAGCCAAGGCTCCATTGGAGCAAAGATGGCCCAGGCATTGAGGATGGCTCTGTGGCCTCTGCCTCAGGTGCTAGAATGGCTCTGGTTGCAACAGAGTGATGCCCCAGATGGGCAGAGCATCACCCCCTGGTGGGCGTGCCAAGTGGATCCTGGTTGGGCGCATGTGGGAGTCTGTCTGACTGCCTCCCCGTTTCCAACTTCAGAAAAATACAAAAAATAAAAAAATAAAAAATAAAAAAATAAAATAAAATAACTTATATAAGAAAGAAATTTCTTTAACTATCTTTTATTTTCAGAAAACCTTGTGCAGTTCCTTGAAGAAGTAAAGTTCATTAGCACTAGTTTGTTAAGATCATAATGAGATATAAATTGATAGTGAAAATTAACCTCCCATGACAACTGTGGCTTACTACTTAATAGAATACAGTATAAACAGTTTAAATAAGTAGTTTACTATAGAAAAATGTCTTGTGTCAAGGTTACAACATTAACAGTTCCTAAAACTATTAAAATAAGCCCTATGTATTAGGAAAATTATTTGCCCTTGTTAGCAAGCAGGCTGACAGAGAAATCCAACTTTATAATAACAAGTTAAAGGATATGTATACATTTATTTTAAATTTTAGAATAACAAGTATACAAAATTTTACTAGACTTTTTCTTATCTGTCTAATATGATATAATGGCTAGGTAAGCACCGACCTTCTCAAATAAACCACTTGAACCATATTTTATGGTTTCAAGGTTTTGTTAAATCTATAACATTTCCAGGTTCACTCTTACTTGTTAAGTCGAGGCTTTACAACAATATCTGGCAGAGCCATTGAATTGGGGGAAGGCAGATTCTCGTCAATACGAGAGCCAGTTACCTCAAGCATTCCTATTTTCTTGGACCCATATAGATCTGATCACACACAGAAAATATGGATTACACCAGACTCTCTGCTTCCACTGAAAAAAGAGAAGATCAAATTTTTGCTCAAATAGTAATAATCTGAGTTAGAGGACCAAAGGCTAACGTTGGAGAATGAAAAACCACTGAGCTCTTAGAAACAATGCTGTCAAGCCACTTGTTTTCCAGTTTAAAAAAGAACTGATTTTTTTTCTGAAAATTAAAGAATTCTACATCAATAAGTCAACAAACAACAAGTGTCAGTGAGGATGTGAAGATGTGGAGAAAAGTGAGCCTTCATACACTGTTGGTGGGAATGCAGACCGGTGCAGCCACTGTGGAAAACAGTATGGAGATTCCTCAAGAAATTAAAAATGGATCTGCTTTTTGACCCACTGATTTCACTTCTGGGAATTTATCCAAAGAAACTCAAAACACTAATTTGAAAGAATATATGCACCTGGAAATGTTTTCTTTGAACATATGTACCCTGATTTATTAATGTCACCCCATTAAAATTAATAAAAAAAAAAGAAAGAAAAAAAACAATATCTGGCAGAAACACCATAGTCACTAGGGAAAGGTAAAGAAGAAGTGGGAGGCAAAGCACTCAGCAAACATGGACAAAATGGGAGCAAGAAAGGCGATACAAATTTCTCGAAAGGAAAATTCAAACTCCAGAGAGTGAAGTGGGGTTTATAAGGGTTATTGCCTAATGATAAAGGCTATAATCTACTAAGATGTCGTCATTTTACCTTTTGTGTAACAAACAAAACAGCAGAACAGCATACAATGATAGCAAATATATAGATGTACAATTCAAATTAAGACAAAAAAATATATGAACATAGACTATTTTAAATATTCACTTTTAATTTCAAGTAAAAATATAATACATATACTTTTTATACAGTAAGTTTGAACACTATTGAAGTATAAAGTACTTTACCACACTCCTCCCAATTCTACAACCTGTTCCGAGATTTATAGTAGAGATTTACTATAATTTAAAAAATATTCTGTAAGAGATAGATTTTAAGTTGTTGAACACTTTACATGAATTTGGGCAAAAATATGATGCAAGACTGTTGAGCAAACAAGTTTGTAGTGTTTTTTAGGTTTGCTCACTTGTATTGGGGGCAGTGCCATGTGTGTATAGTCTATGGAAGGCTGTGTTGCTTGCACTCAGGGTGGGAGATTGCCTTCCTGCTTGGGAGGGGCCATTGTTTGCTCCAGAAGGGTTTTTTTTCCCCCAGCCTGTTTTTGCTGAGGAGTCCAGTGGGGGGGGGGGGGGGGTGTCAGTGCTGAGGGCTTGGAAGCCTTGGGATTTCAGCCCAGCCTGTCTGGCTGGGGACTGCTGAGGCTGGTGGGGGGTCTAGGAGTCTGGAGGGAGAGTCTGGAGAATGAGTCAGGGCTTTGGGAGCCCTGAGTGAGAGGGAAGCGGTCTTCCCTGCGTGTTTGCTTGTTCACCTTTATGAGACTAATAAACGAAATGGCCCACCATTTTCTGGCTCTACAGTTTCTTTACCATCTGCCCGAATCTAATGAGAACCTGTATCTGTATGGCCACGATGCTGGTGGTCACTGGCCTTACAAAGACAAAGCTAGGTTTGACAAGTGATTGTCGTGAAGTATAAGCAATAAACCGACATTGTAAAAAACTGAGATTTGGACATTTTTTTCCCTTCTAGGACTCCTCAAGTTCACAGAATTTCTTATTTTCCTCTTGAAATAAGTAGCAATTCTTCCAGTGTTTCACTATGCAGCTTGTTGACGGCTCCTGCATGTCACCCATGTCAAATCAGCTGCTATGATTAAGAAAATCAAATCCATTTAAAAGTGTTTTTGAATTCATTTATAGTGTTTTATCCTGTTTTTCTCAATCAACTAGTATTAAATTCTACTTTGTCCATCATAAAAGTGAGGTGGAATTTATTAAATGTTTTTTGTTATCTTTCAAAATCATCTATAGCTTTTTCTCCTTTTAATCTGTTCATGTAATTTTGTCTAATTTAAAAGCTCTTCTTAGTCATTGTGTATTATTATTTAATAAAATAATGAATTTAATCTATTAATCCTTAAGGTACTGCATATTTGCACTGTATTCATAATTTACATTAATCTATGTTTTACTATTTTTTTCTTCTTGTTTGCTTGGGTCACTGTCTTGAAACTGTCTAAATTTTTAAATTCCTTGGAACAGTTTAAATATGACAAGAATGATCTGTTCCTTGAAGGGAGAGCCCCTACGGATTGTGGCTATGTAGAGCTAGTGGCCATGGCCATACAGTTCCCATTGGATTCGGGTGAAGGAACTGTGGAGCTAGAATGGTGGGCTATTAGAATCTTACAGTGGCGAATGAGCAAGCAGGCAAGGAAAACTGTTTCCCTCTCTTTCTCTCAGCACTCTCCTGCAAAATAGGCAGGGGGGGAAAAACCCTTCTCTGGCAAACAATAGTAAACAACGGCCTCTCCCAAGCAGGCTGGCAATCCGCAATTTGAAATCTGCCATTGTGGGACGGATAATGTAAGGCCAGGAGCCGCCATCGTGGCCATTCACATGCAGGTTCCCATTGGATTCGGGCAGACGATAAAGAAATGGCGGAGTCAGAGGATGGGGGGCCATCCTATTTATTGGTGTCTCACCAAGACAGGCAAACCACAAAAGAAGACAAGGGAAAAGCAGAAAACCAGCTCTTCCCATGAAGGGCCAGGGATCAGGGAAGCCCCTGCAATTGTGATAGCAGGAACTGTGTGTCCAAGCTCCTGGTCTGTCCCACTTTATAGTGTAGAAAACCAAAATCCCTTAATCCAATATACAAACAAGGAAGTCCCCGACACAAAGTCACTCATCCAAGGCATAATTGGATTCCTCATGAGAGTGCACCACCCAGATCATACAATCAGTCAAGGGTGTGGGGAAAAGCCCAGTCCCAAAACCAAACCCTAGGCCACAACGACCTGGCCTGCTTATAGCCTGTCCCCCACACCCAATATAAGTCACAAGCGAGCAAACATATATATCATATTTACAAACTTATTTGACCAACAGATAAGATATATTTTGTTCACCCTGTTAAAGATGGCCACTGCCCACTGTAGGGTGGCTGAATGCCCTTCTTGCTTGGAAGGGGCGTGGTTATGGTAATGTGTTTGGGGGGAAGGCTTTCTTCCCAAAAGGTTTTAAAAAGAGGAGCTAGAATCCCATTTTGGGGAGAGTGGCCACGTTCTTGTAGGGAGGTGGAACCCAGATTGGAGCAGGGCAGGGAAGCCATGTGGAGGAGGCAGCCAAAATGGTAGAATGGGAGAAGAAGATGGGGAATAGAGGTAAATAAGACTGGGGAGGTGGAAGCCTTTGATTCTAGGAAAACTCAGATGAGTCAGTGGCTTTGGGAGCCCTGAGTAGAGAGGGAAGTGTTTCTCGCTGTGTGTATTTTCTTTCCCCCCACCCTACCCCGGATTCCGGGAAAAAGGAACACCAGTTTTTGGCTCTGTTGACTCCTTTCCATCTGTCTGAATCAAATACGAACCTGCGTCGGCCAGGCGGCTTTGATGGTGGCCGCCCTGGGGGCAAGCACCTGCAGCCTCACCTAGACTATACACACATACCGCTGCCCAACCTCATGCACCAATTAGGCAAAGTGCAAGTGAGCAAACCTAACACTTGTAACATACTGGTTTGCCTAACAAGCTACTAATCAATTTTCTCTGTGTTGTGTATATTTAAAAAAAATTCAGTTTTTCCATTTATTTTTTAATCAACTTTGATAATTTATATTTCTGGAAAGAGGCTGTAAATTGTTCTATACATTTAGAGATTTTAATATAAAACTTTCTTGTTCATATTATGAAATGTTGTATTTGATTTTCTTTTTCATCCAAGTATTACTTAGAAGAATTGTTGGGGGAAGTAATCAAGAGGACATAACCACTGTTGATCCTTAAGCTGGATAGAAGGGGTTGATAGGAGGCTCTTTTTCCTCCCCCCACCTGTGATTGGAATGTAAATGTTCCCCACCCTTCCCAGGTGAAAGCTGTTTGCGAGAACAAAACCTTGAATGAGCAATGTGTTGTTGAGACCAGAGGTGTGGCATGTGTGACTAGATTCAGGTAAGGCCTCTGTAAACTTTTACAATTTGGTGGACAGGCCAAGATAAGCCATTCAAATTACTTTTCTTATGCAAACTGCCACCTATACTTTTGCAGTGGTCTGTCTCTTTCTGCAGGCTCTCCCTGACCTCTGGTGTGGGGCCAGTTTTGGATTATACTTGAAAATCCGTGGTGTAATGGGGCTGTCCCATACTCCCTGCCTCCCTTGTCCTTCCTTTAAAACTCTGTGGTCAGAACATGGAGACCTCAATATTTATTAAAGCAACAGTTCTTAACTTTTGGAGTATGAGAATCCCATTTTAACAATTAAAAAAAAATGCATGTTAAGCCAAATTCGGAGGGACCCAAAACATGAAAGACAGGAACAATGTCCATCGTACACATCAAAACTTTATTGTCTAGCTTGGCCAAGCCACGGCAGCTCCAACAGAAATCTGAGGGAGAGCGCGCTGGCCCTTTGTTCTACCTAGTTTTTATAGTTTTGAAAGTGGGAAGTACAGAAGCAAAAATTGTATTTAGGAGCCCTTACCACTAATGGTTATAGTCATATGTCCTTTAACATGATAGGACCATGTTCAATTTGCAAGCCATACATCCTTTTGGAGAAAACAAAATTTACAAATCAACACAATGGTAGAAAGATATGTTCTTACATATTAAAAGGCCTTCCTATATTTTCTAATGTTCATCCGCCATCTCTCTGTCCAGAGTCAGACGTATTAACCACATGCATTTACATAGGAGAAGTAGTTTCCGTGGGGACAATTGCCCACAAATGGCTCATAGTTATAAGAAGAGGTTTATTTTGGCTTTTCCCTTCCTGCACCTGGCTAACCATTCATCCCTTTCCCCACAGGTGTGGTGGAATGTCTGAGGATCCATGTTTTCCTCCCCTTTGCATTTACAACACAATGCCAAGGGCCATCCTGGTTATGCCAATCACACAGTACAGAGACTATTCTCACAATTTCTCTGCACACCTTAACCCAAATTAATAAAATGTTCTCCAAGCCTCTCAAAATATTAATATTAATTCTGTAGTTTTTGGTACCTTACAACACCTGCGGGTGAAGTGGCTCAGTGGCTCCTTAAAAGTTGTGTCACTTTAGATGTTCATTGATTGCTTCTCATAAGTGTCTTGACCGGGAGCCTCTAGCTGAGTCAGTGGCCCCTTGCTCAAACCAGTGACCTTGGGCTCAAGCCAGCAAACTTGGGCTTCAAAACAGTCACCTTTGGGCTCCAGCCAGAGACCACGGGGTCATGTCTATGATCCCAAGCTCAAGCCAGCGACCTTGGGGTTTTGAACCTGGGTCCTCAACATCCCAGGTCGACATTCTATCCATTTTGTCTCAACCGGTCAAGCATTTTTTAATATGGAGTTTTCTTTTAATACTTACTGATTGAGAAAATGTAAGATACTGAGAATTAATTTAATAGTATTTTTAAATAAATACAAATGTATTTAATCACAATGTAACCTAATATATTGAAAAATGGGAGTTGAATTTTATGTGTAGAGGTACTATTTAGCCTCTTTGTCAGAAGACTGATACTCATCCAGATTGACTGATTTCTAGTAATAGCTGTTTAGTCCTGGTCCTAGCATAGGCTCAGAACTGCTATTCTGACTTCTACTCTTCCTCTGTGAAGGCTGATACCGTGCCCCCTGCTGATTTCATTCCTTCAACTTGGAATGCTCTTCTTTTTTTTCCCCCAGCTTTATTGAGACATAGTTAGCATTTAACATTGTGTCAGTTTAAAATATACAACGTTCTGATTTGACACACTTATTTATTGTGAAATGATTACCTCAGTAACATTAATTAATACCTCCATCACCTCACATAATTTCTTTTCTTTTGTACTGAGAACGTTTAAGATATATTTTCTTAGTAACTTTGAAATATATAATACAGTATTATTAATTATAATCACCTTTATGTGCATGAGTTTCCTGGAACCTATATCTGGAAGGATATATAGATGATTTAAAGAAATCAAAAGAATAATATTTTATGACACATGAAAACTATAGAAAAACCCAGTTGCATTGCCCATAAATAAATTTTTATTTCAACATACTCACAGCCATCCAGTATAGTATATCATCTATGGCTCCTTTTCTGCTACACTGGCAGAGTTGAGAAATTGCAACAGTGACATATGGGTTGTTCAACTTAAAATATTTATTGTCTGGCCCTCTCCAGAAAGTGTGTGCTACTCCTTTTCTAAGAACTGAAAATTATAAACATTGTTTGGAATATGAGCATCTCATCTGAACACCCAGGGAGTCTCCCTATTGCTCTCTCTGCTTCCGTGACCTTTGGGCTCCAGCCAGAGACCACGGGGTCATGTCTATGATCCCAAGCTCAAGCCAGAGACCAACAGGTTTCTGCCTGTTTTCCACACAGTGACCAACCAGAGTGATCTTGCTAAATTGTCACTGAGACATTCATGTTGTTTCATTTGGGATGAATGCCTGAAGCTGGGGGCTTTTGGCGGCGGATAACCTCACCTCCTAAAGCAAGGCGCTAGACCATATTTGTAGAGTACCTACCCAGTCTCGAGACAGGCTCTGCGGCTTGGCCTTACTCTTCTGCCCTTCACCTGACCTGTCTTACCTCATGGGACGAGGAGCCTGCAAGGACCAGTAGATACATTTTTCCTGAAACTTTTGTTATTCTTCTTTCACCATGGCACAAAGTTGTCCAGCTTACTTATCATATTTTTGTTAAAATAAAAATACTTTGTTTTTGAGGATGATCTTCTTAGCAGAGTCCAGTGGAAGTCAACAAAATCCTGGCCCACTTTCACTATTTTGAGGACCCTAATAATTTTTTTTAAATGTGGCAGATAAATGACACTATACATTTGTCAAAATCTGTAGAACTCTAAACACAGAATGAACCCTCATATGAACTATGGACTTGAGTTAATAATGGTATATTAATATTGGCTTATCAGCTGTATCTACATTGATGTGAGATGCTAATAATAAAAGAAACTAACTTTGTTCTGGTATATGGTAGGTAAACTTTTTATTGCGTATCTGTATGTAGCATTTTATCTGCTCATCTGAGTGCTATATTGCTTCAAAATTTTTTATTTCCCAGAATGATGAAAATTACCTTTTTCTACCTACTAGGTAATAAAGTTTATTGGTACCATTGGTACTATAATCCAGTGTTTCTGATGAGAATTATGGTGTCAATCTGAATTTTTTATTTTGAAGAAAAAGTATTTTTTTTCAACTTTTGGGAATCTTTTAAGTTCTTGTTTTATCTTTGGTATTCTAAGATACCATGAGGATAAATCTAGATAGATTTTTTTTTCCCACACCTCTTGTCTACGCTTTTCATCTGAAGATGCCCAGGTTTTCCCCTTAACTCCAGGCCTCATTTTTGGCAGTCACTTCAGTATCAGCCACTACTTTAGGTCTGAGAAAAAAATAGGCCAACATATATTTTCGAAAAGAGAACTTGCCGGAGATTTGCATTTGCCTTCTGGTCACAGGCAGGGCCCCTCCAGAGATCTAAAGTTCTACCCAGTGGTCTCTGCAGGGAGGTACTATTCTTGTAACAGAGAGTTTGGAAGTGTGGGAGGTGGTTTTGAGTTCTCATCATGACTGTAGGTCATGGTTGGCATTTAGTATGCAGGGGCAGGGATGACAAACATCTTAGAGTAAATGGGAAATCCTTGCAAAAGAAAGAATTGTCTTAGAAAAACAATACCAGTGAGAAACATCAGGAGACCACGGAGCAGCCAGTATGAGGTGATTTCTTCTGCCTCCTGCAGTCTCCTACTCTCATGTGTCCTGGTGGGCACAGGAACATGATGACTGAGCACCGTGACCTTGGTTGCAGATGGACCTGTTGCCACTTTGCCTCATGGATGGTTTCCATTGAGCCACTCCATCTCCTTGATGTGCCCTCTGTCTTTCTCTAACCATTAATAACTATGCCACGTTACATGTTTGCATGTCTTTTTTTCCTCAGCCAGCTATGTTTACTCCATTATATTCACTTTCTTTGAACCCAAAACTATGGAGCACAGATGCCACTGTCCACCACTAAAGTGGAAAGAGAGGTCGCAGTCTAAGAGGCCAGCTCTTACTACTTGGAGTCCAGGGAATATTGGCTGTGGTTTAAATTAAGGGGGCCTCAAAACAGTACAGGGTCTTTGTCGTAATGATTTTACACTTACTCAGCACACCTGCGGACTGAACCTCAGATGTGGGAAGGCAAATTGCAGGAGATGGAGCGCTGCTCATCGGGTCTCTCGCCTTCGCTGTACTCTCATTAGCTTCGTAACTTGTATTGACTTAAATGTAATTGGAAGATTCACCATTTCATCCTAAAATATGTGTCTTGTATGTTGAAATCAGCTACTGGGTTGTGTCAAATTCTCCTCAGGGACACATTTTCACTGAAACAGACCATTCCAAGGGAAATTTAACTATTTAGAAATAAACTTCCATAGTTCTCTATTTAGCACACTGAGTTTTTGAGGAGTGGAGGCAGCAACTCATGGTCATGACCACTTGCTCTTTTGCCTAAAGTCCCACTGGGGCTGCCCTGGCCTCCGTGTGCTCTTTGACACTGGGCCCACCTCACATGGCCTCTAGGGGTCCCTGTGGAGCCCCAGATCTGTGGACCCCTGTATAGTTATTCCCTCTCAACTCCTTCCCACCTACCCACTTCTAGCTTAGCTACTTAACTGCAACATCTTTCCAAATGAGTTTTCTCTCTCCAAAGCTTGGTTAGTTCTGCATTCCTGTGTATATTATTCTCCTTTCCTGACACTCTTTCTGCTTAGATAACTTGTATTGGTGCTGGCCCTTCAGCACCCTGTTTAGGAATCATCTTCTCAGGAAGTCTTCCTTTCTGTTTTTTTATTTTATTTTATTTTATTTTATTTTATTTTATTTTATTTTATTTTATTTTTACTTACTCTAATTGTAACTCTTCTTCAGATGTGGTTGAGAGGATCACCCCAGGAAGACTTACTGAAAGTGCCAATTTTTGGTTTGTATCCTGGACATACTGTGTCAGAGCTCGGGGGCGGGATCAGGAGCCCACATTTTTCATAAGCTACTTAGATCATGGTAGATGTATGTTGACTGTACTTCTGGTCTTTTATATTAAATTATAAACATCTGAGGGAGTCATGGTGAACTATTTGTATTTGTTTTCATAGTACCTAAGCGGTGTCTGATACATAGTAGGTATTGAACGTATTTTTGTTGTTGTTGTTGAAGTACACCAAAAGTGCAATCTAAGACTAGGTTTGAATCCTGACCATACCACTTGTTAGACATGTGACTGGTTCAAATCATCACAACTTTCTAACTCTCCCTTTGTCATTTGTGAAATAGAGATCATAACACCTACCTGTCAATCCCTTGTGAAGAAATGAGACACACGTCGCTATTATCAGCCTGATAGAATTTAAAAGTATTTAAGTTTCCAACACGAAGAGGCTAAGATAAAACTTCTAGGAGTGGAGGGATTTCAATGGAATGACATGTCAAAAACATTGAGTGAAATGAAAATCTTAGCAAATTAGACCTAGAACTGAAAAGATTGATTTCCTTGCTTGATCATTCTAATTCTCTTGCAGTTGCTGGCTGGGCGCGTGTTTTTCTGGCTTGGTATTTCTGGTACTCATAGTCTTTTCAGAGAAATAAATGGTGGTGAACAGGTTGTGTATGTCTATATCAACCATACTATGTGCCTATAGATGCCAACTGTTTTCTTTATTTCAACAATGCTTCTATCTCTCTATTTAACTGGCATCTATTGAGCATCTGCATGTGTGAAGTGCTCTTAGGAGTAGTAATAATGACCACTGTTTTGGGCACTGACTGTGGCAACTACTGTGCCAAGAACTTCGTGTGCTGTCTCTCAGTTTTCAAACACCTTGTAAAATAGTGCTGCTACTTATTCTCATTCTGTCCAACAGGACCTTGAACATACGCTTGCCCAGAATCTTGTAGAAAGAAATGGTAAAATCAGGATTTAAAACAAAAGTATCTTACTCTAGAGCCTTCTTGTTAAGTTTTATAATACCTTTCATCCACAGATCTCACAGTCCTTAAATCATATGCAACCAGGAAGAAACACAGAGGTGACCAAAATGAAAAGCAAACTATTTCTTTTTTTAATTTAAAGAATCCCCATTCTCACTAATTTTCAAGGGATAAACAAAGTCTGCTGCTTGTTTGATTTGCGCTGCTGATCTTTATATCACACAGTTTTTTGTCAATATTATATACTTGTATTTTTATGATGGATAGCAGAAGTGATTATTTATAAAGGACTTGAACTATAAATAAGAGATGTGAATATTTTGGATTTCATAGCTGGTCTTAAAGTTTAGATAGGACATCAGTAGCTACAGGAAGACCCAACAAGGTTCAGCCTTAGTATGTGTCAGAATGGGCCAGTTGAGATGACTCCCATCAAATGGTATTAATATTCTAAAAGTGGAAACAGGTGTATATTTACTTTGACATCATTAGTATTTCAGGCTTTGTTTAGTCACAACCTTAGAGAATGGTAGAATAACTATATTGGCTTTTCTATGCCTTTTAATGCTGTAACTGTTTTTGTCTAACCTCTACTGAATGTGATAGTTCTGAAATAATGTGCCAATTCCAATGTGCTCACTAAGCCTAGTTATTTTCCCTACAGTTATGGATGGAAATAGTTCCCTAGAGTTTCGCAGATGTGGTTGTCTAGGTCAGACTAGATCCTCATACTCTAGTCACTTTTTTAGTGATTATTTTGTAAGTGCCTTGTTCAGTTTACAAGTAGAAAATGTTGTAAATTATTGGGGGACTTCTGAAATGTCAAAAGGATGATTAACATGTTATTTTCTAAATTTGGCATATCAAAGTTGGCTCTAAAATGTGAAACATTACTCAGGTGTATAGTGTTGCCTTTCACATTACTTAAAGCTTTTATCAGACCTGACAGAATGGGCGGGCTAAGGTTATCACCTAAATCTTTAGTACAGACTGAGACAATCAATTAAAATATCATAGTGACAAGCTTCTACACTGGTAAACAAATAATTAAATGATTGTAGGCAGAAGAAACAATTCCACAGGCTTCAGAAAAAGCAATACATTAAACTCTAAAGGTTACTTTAAAAAAAGCAGTAGGTTTTCCACTAAAGTTGTTTTTGTGTATTTGAAACTGTAAAGAATAAAATAAACTTATTTATACTCATTTTTCCCAAGTGAATGATAAAAAAATTAGTGAAAAATATTTGATGATAATATATACCAAGGAAGAAAATTTATTATTAATTAGCACTTATTAAATACTAATGAATTCTCAGCACCGTACTTAATAGGACATTAGTCACTTATTCTCACATCTGAAAAACTTATAGACTAGAGGGAAAATTTACAAATTGAAGAGAGAAAAGCCTAATCGTAAAGTTTCCATATAAAAACTAGTTACAGTTGAAATATCCCTATATAAAGCTGTAATAAAATTTTAGTGTTATTTGCTGGTGGAAAACATGCCATTAAAATGTATTTGAGGCCCTGGCCGGTTGGCTCAGCAGTAGAGTGTCGGCCTGGCATGCGGGGGACCCGGGTTTGATTCCCAGCCAGGGCACATAGGAGAAGCGCCCATTTGCTTCTCCACCCCGAACCCCTCCTTCCTCTCTGTCTCTCTCTTTCCCTCCTGCAGCCAAGGCTCCATTGGAGCAAAGATGGCCCGGGCGCTGGGGATGGCTCCTTGGCCTCTGCCCCAGGTGCTAGAGTGGCTCTGGTCACAGCAGAGCGACCCCCCGGAGGGGCAGAGCATCGCCCCCTGGTGGGCAGAGTGTCACCCCTGGTGGGCGTGCCGGGTGGATCCCAGTCGGATGCATGTGGGAGTCTGTCTGACTGTCTCTCCCCATTTCCAGCTTCAGAAAAATATTATACAAAAAAAAAAAACCCAACTCCCCCCCCTCCAAAATGTATTTGATATATGAAGATACAATCACTACTATAGGATGATCTATTACTACTAGCCATAGTAAAGTTAATGAGATTTGGGGAATTTATCTAATTCTTATTTACAAAAAAAAATAGCCCAGTGACATTAGCTGTGAATATATGTCTTGTTTTTTATTGTAGATTTGTCAGCATGTAAGCAAATACTGTTTCAGAATAAATGAGACTATGGTCTTCATCCTTCTATGAACAAGTCAGACAGAATACATGCTGACATGGCCACTGCACAAGCAGTCCATCAAACCCAGTGCACCGAGGGGGTTGGTAGCTCTAACCAGTAGGGTAGTTACCCCCCATAGATGGTTCTGTACGGAGATCTTCATGGTTTCAAAGAAAATCAATCTCTGCTCCACAAATTAGAAAATGTGTACAACACGCAGGGCGTGGGGGAAAGGACACAAAGAGAACAACTAAAGCATTAATGTAATGAAAATGTCACTTCCACAGGTGAAGTAATTTTTCACATATATAAGTTTGTTCAACAAAAGTGTCTAACGAGAATTTGTGTATCATATTTCCACATCGCACAGTTTTTAAAATATATATTTTGCAGGGAAAATCTTTTATGTTTGAATAAAGACTGCTTTACTAAGGATTTGCAGTGAGTGTATGTTAGCAATTAGCATTGTTGCTAGGCAACCCCATAGCAATTTTGATGTGTAATTTGCTTAAGACTATTAAAAAGGCTTTGCTGAAATTTTGAAACCATCTGAATTAACCTCAAAGTGCACTAGGTGTTGCTATTTTAATGAACTGAAGCTTTGTGTTGGGATTAAGTTTAGTGAAACCAAAATAATTTGGCACTTTGGGAAATGAAATCTGTTAACAAAGCTCAGAAGAATTTAATATTCATCCTATCTCTTTGGACTTCCTAACCTTTGCCCTATATCCTAATTTGGAAACATTTTTTTTTTTTTTCTAAAAGTGCTTGTTGTGCAACTCCTGCTTAGCAGAACTTCATCTCTTTAAATCTCCTGTCTTGCCTCGCTTTCCCTAGATATAGTGAGGTTATGAACACTTTGTAGAGACAGGTCAGAGAGTTTCAGTTTTCCTCCAACAAATCTTCCCTGCTCCCATGTTGGTGCTTGGAGGGCCATCACAACATCTTGTTTAATGTTTTCACCTCTATTACCAATCTTTTGCTCTGATGCTTGACTAAGACCTTCTAAACTCTGACTTTGCTAGATGTTGTTTCTAAACAACACGTTGTCTCCCATGTGTTCTTGTTTTGAGGACTCTGATCTGCTCAGCTACCCACCCTTGGGCTCAGCTGTTACAATCCCAGCCCAGGTATGACAAATAGTCTTTAGGTGGTCCAGGGGTGAAACTGAATACCTTCTCTTCACTCTATTCTTGAAGGAAGTTTCCAGATAATTCTGACCTTGGGTGACCTGTGAAACCCCTAATAGTACAACTTCTAATTTGAGTGGCACTTGGAAGACTGTTCTATATGTCAAAATGTGTTTTTTACTCCATTAGTTTCTTGTTGAGTTTATTTATGACATTTTTTTCCCTTAGAAGCCATGTATGAGTTACACACTGCATGCTATTAGTTTGGAATATTGCTGTTTAAAAAATTTAAATATATTAGTTAACAATATGAATATACAAAGACATTTCTTTAAAAGTTGCCTTATCATAGCTTAAGTTTCCTTGTGAAAAGGAAAAAAAAGAAAGCATAAACATGGTTCAAGTCATGAAAAAATACACCGAGTCATTTTCTCATGATTATCATAATTTCTGATAGTAGCATTTTCACATAAAGTGATCATTTTGCTTTTGCTATTGTGAATTCTATATCACAAATGTTTAGGTTCATAGTGGTGGTCTACAAAATGATTTATTTCTTAAAGCATGTGGTTCAGACCAGGCATTGTCTGGCTGGAGCTGATGAATGCTCAAGTATTTTAATGTGAACAAATCAGGGCAGAACATTGAAGTTTAGAGATAAAACTCATACAATCTTTGATATTCTAAAATTAATGATTCATATGAGTTAAGACTTTTATTTCTAAGAGCGATCTATTAGCGTGCAAATCCTCTAGTATTATGATGTCTTAGACTACCAGCTGTTCGCATTTGAGTAGGGATTTGGTTTGGGATCACTTAGTAGGGATTCAGATTGTTTTCCCACATAAGGGTTGGCTGAGATGCGGTTTGTACAACCAGAAATTTTTGAAAAGAGCATAAGAGAAAAGGTTGACCCATGTTTTATACTTATCTCAACCCTCTTGTTTTTGTCTGCATCCTAAAAACAGATCTTTCATTTACCTTAGAGGTTTCCTACAACATCTTTTTTACTGTAACAGACTGAAAGTAATGTCAACAAGTCACAAACAGATATGACTCAATATGATGTTGTATGTCAACTCTACCTTAATAAAAAAGAAATGGATGGGAGTCAGAATTTTGATTTCATGTAGTCAGATTGGAACTTCCCAGTTTTAGTAGGGTTCAAATTTGTTTTCAGCAATTAACACTTTATTATAAATTATTTCTCTGTTTCTCTCCTGTTGTGGGAGCTTCGTTATGCCCTACTTGGAGGGAACCTGAGCATCTCACAGAGCACATCGCCCCCAGGAGCTGTTCAGTGTGGAGGGTGCTCGCGTTGCTGAGTGCCGGAGCAGAGGAGCGTGCTGTGGTACACAGCGCTGTGTGCAGACACAGAGCGTCCAGTGTGGGTGCTATTGAGCGGGGCAGGGAGTTGAAGCCGTGACACCTGTCAGTGGTTAGTAAAAGTATTTTCTTTGGGCTTGGACATCTTCTTGACATCATGGCTATAGTGGATAAGGATTTCTTCAATACATATTCTCTTAAACTAAAAGACAAATTTTGACTGAAACACAAGTAACAACTTGATAAACTTGTAAAAAAAAATTGAAATCAAGTATCAGGCTGGTAGCTATACCTAGAATTCAATTAAAGTGGCCCAGATTATTGTAAGAAGCAAATATTGGACAGCAAATGTTAGTCCGGTAGAGCTGCACTAACAGAATGTCTGCCACGAGCTGTGAACTGTAGATTTAAAATGGGATAAGATCTATGAGAACACAAGACTTCAGTCATCAGCCAAGTATTTATAAACCATTTAATTCTACATAGTTTTCATTGCTGTATATGATATATAATATGTTTTCTGTATCTGTATGTTTTATGTAATATGTATTTTGAAAATATTTCATTTTGCTGTGAGGTCACAAAAAACAAATGGGATAGATGAAATTCATAGAAAGAAAACTTTTTGTTTATAAGATAGAAGACAAAATTCATAAGATATGTTAAGTATAGAAAGTAAATAAGCCAGTCCGGTGGGAGACAGGAGAATTTGATAAGATGTATCAAATACACATAGCCAAATGAGTTTGTAAACTATAAGGCTGATAAAGAGAGATAAAAGAAAAACTGTTTTTGTTGTGTGTGTGTGTGAATAAACAGGACTCATTCCTCTGATACACATCTCTATCCAGCCTGGTCTTTTGACCAGGAGCTGAACAGGGATCAGGCCTGGCCCTGCCCTCTTCTGAGCTCTGCCTGGGGCAAGGCTGGGGGATGGCACTGCAGGAGAAGGAAGAGTAGGTAGAGGACCTGAGGCCAGGAGGGGCTCTTCCTGAGTATCCTCAATGCCTTGGACAGGTGGGCCTACTCCTGGCTTGACACTTAAGTCCAAGAGGTAGAGAGACCATTCCTACTTCCTGGCAGCAGCCACACCACCTGCAACCTTCGAATCTGAGGATCTGGCCTAGAAAGCCCAGCCGCAAGGACCAGGGGTGCAGGCAGACTGAGAAGGAGGGCTCCGGGCCTTGGTAGCAGAGAGAACGGTGAGCTGTCCTCTGGCCTCTGCTCTTGATTTGAGAGGTAGCAGGGACCATTTCTGAAGCAAGATGTGGTTGAAAGCTGGAAGAACCTTGAGAAAAGATGATGCCCTTGGGGGCAGCAGGCCCCTCCTTTCCCTTCCTGAGTGAGGCCCAGGCTGGCCCGCAGTGGACTATAGGCAGGAACACTGCTCAAATGGATTTGTTAAAAAGCTATGTAACATTGAGTCTAAGTAATTACTCTGCTGAGTTTATTTTCCACTGAAAATGTCCTTCCTGGCAAACAAACACACTGACTTCTGAAATATTCTTGTTCAAAATATCTGCTTAGAACGAGTCAGCCTCATTTTTAAGGTCACTTAGTCATTCTTCAAGAAAACAGCTCTATGATCTATAAATACAGAATAATGCAATGGTCCAGGCTTTCAAACTGTGATGAATTGCCTCCTTCCTTGAGAGGTGACTAAATCACTGTAACCTCATTTATCTTAGTAATCAGTTTTCCTCCCGGTTTTAAGAATTTCCATGAAAGCTCACAGGGCTCCATTAACTAAGGATGGTCGGAAACAAACAGGGAAAATAGAAAGTGAAAGCTAGAGTTACAGTGAAAAATGAGAAGAGCGTGGATAAGCCTTTGTGTGCTGATGCACGCAGACATGTATGTGACGTAATCTCTCTGTTAACTTTGTCACACAGAATTTAGAAATGGGCTCCCAGAGGGAAGGCTCTTCATTGCTGAGTGTCAAGGAGAATTCTGGTGACCAGGAAAGGGTGCTAGCTGGCTTTCTTCATTGCAGGGCACTGGCTGGGTGTCTTCTGGGAGTTTCCAACTTCATACCTGGAAGGAACAACCACAGAAAGATTGGGATCTAAAACCCACCAGATGGAGGAACCACCCAAGTCCGAAAGCATATTGTCTGTTAGCACTTTGGTGTCATGTGGACTCGGATATAGAAAAAGATTGCCTTGTGGGGCCATGCAAGTTGTATGCAAGGAGATGGTCTTCCCTCTGCTTGTTTGTTTTGGTGTCCTGTTGTACCTGTGTGCTGGGTCCTTTAAGGCTTGTTCCCAGAAGGAGGGAGAATGAAAGATATAAAATGCATTTCCCCTAACCATATTTCTCATACTCTTTTTTCTTTGATGTAGAGCCCAAGTTCATAAAAATTCAAGGGTGCTTGAGTTTTTCTGATATAGAAACATGTGTTTTCAGTGGTCACTGGTTTATGACAATAGCAGAGTTTAACTGAAGAAAAGCATTTTTAATTGATAATAGAAGAGTTTTTTTGTCATATGCTAAAGTGATATGTTTTTGTCATTAAATAATATCCATTGAACAAATACTTGTTAAGAGCCTTCTGTGTGTTAAGTCCAGCACTAGGCACTGAAGATGGATGCCAATAGGAAAGATCATGTTCCTGCTATCCTGCGACTTCAGGTTCAAGTCCCACGTAAAATCACAAACAAGCATGAGGCAACCCTAAAAATTCAGCCTGTTTTGTTTAAAGCTCTGTTCTCAGACTTACAGTAGTAACTGATGTTACTCAGGAGGTATTTGTTAAATGGAGACTGTCCATGAGAAGAGCATTGTGATGAAGAAAGTAGAGGGTTTTATGTGGAATCAGGTCTCTTTCCCCCAGCTTTATTCAGGTATAATACTGACCAATAAAATTGTATTCTATTGAAAGTGTTCAATGTGATGATCTGAGCTAAGCATACATTTTCCAGTGATTCCCACAGTCAAGTCAGTTAACATATTTATCACTTTGCATAATTACCTAATTTTGGGGGGGGGGGAGTGAGAACACTTAAGAGTTATTCTCTTAGCAAATTTCAAGTATAAAATACAGTGTTACAAACTAGAGTCACTATGCTATAGATTAGAGCCTCAGAATTTACTCATTATATAATGGAATTTTGTACCCTTTGATCACCTCTTCCCATTTCCCCCACCCTCCAGTCCCTGGACATCACCATTCTATTCTCTCTTTCTAGAAGTCCAAATATATACACTCATATGTCATGTGTAAGTGATTCCATATAGTACCTGTCTTTCTCTGTTTGATTTAGTTCACTTAGCATAAGGCCTTCAAGGTTCATACATGTTGTCACAAATGGCAGGATTTCCTTCTATGTTTATGAGCAAATAATATTCCATTGTATATATTTATGACTTTTTTTTATCCATTCATTTGATGTTGATGAACACTTAGATCAGGGGTCGGGAAACTTTTTGGCTGAGAGAGCCATGAACGCCACATATTTTAAAATGGAATTCCATGAGAACCATACAACTACCTGTGTACGTTACACATTATCCAATAAAAATTTGGTGTTGTCCCAGAGGACAATTGTGATTGGCTCCAGCCACCCGCAACCATGAACATGAGCAGTAGGAAATGAATGGATTGTAATACATGAGAATGTTTTATATTTTTAATGTTATTATTTTTTTTTATTAAAGATTTGTCTGTGAGCCAGATGCAGCCATCAAAAGAGCCACATCTGGCTCACGAGCCATAGGTTCCTGACCCCTGACTTAGATATTTCCATATCTTGGCTATTGTGAGTAATGCTGCAATGAATATGAAAGTACAACTATCTCTTTGAGAAAATGATTTTATTTCCTTTGGATATAGACTCAGAAGTAGGATTCCTGGGTCATGTGGTAGTTTTAATTTTTGAGAAAGCTCCATACTGTTTTATATAGTGGTTGCACCAATTTACACTCCCACCAACACTGCACTAGAGTTTTTTTCTCCACATCCTTTCCAACATTTGCTATTTTTTATCTGTTGTCTTTTTAATAATAGCCATCTTACGAATTGTGAGTTTTTAAGGTTTTCTATGTATAAAATATCTACAAACAGAATTTTTTTTTTCTTCCTTACCAGTTTGGATGCATTTTATTTCATTTTCTTGCCTACTTATTCTGGTTAGGACTTCCAGTACTTTGTTGAACAGAAGTGATGAGAGTGGACACCCTTGTTTTGTTCTTAATCTTGAAGGAAAATCTTTCATCTCTCATTATTATGATGTTAGCTGTGGGTTTCTCATATATGGCCTATATTATGTTGAGGTAGTTCCTTCTGTTTCTAGTTTGTAAAGTGTTCCTTTTTATCATGATAACGTGTTGAGTTTTGTCTAATACTTTTTCTGTATTGATTGAGATGATCATGTAATTTTTGTGATTCATTTTGTGTGCTATGTCACATTGATGGATTCGTGGCTGTTGGGCCATTCTTGCATCCCTGGAATAAATTCCATTTGATCATGATTTATGATACTGGTGTGTATTGTTGAATTTGTTTTGCTAATATATTTTTTGAGGATTTACACATCTATGTTTATCTGTGATATTGGTGTGCAATTTTCTTTCTTTTTCATGGTCATGTCTGGCCTTGGTGTCAGAGTATGGCTGGTCTTATAAAATATGTTCAAAAGTGTTCCCTATTCTTCTGTTTTCTGTAAGAGTTTTAGGAGGATTGGTATTAACTCTTAAATTTATTAGGGGAGTTTTCTGCTTCTGGACTTTTCTTTGTTGGGAGGTTTTTAATTACTGATTTAGTTTCTTAACTAGTAATTGGTCTGTTCAGAATTTCTGTTTATTCATGATTCAGTCTATATAGGTTGTATGCATTTTTTAAATTTTATTTATTTATTTTTGCCATTGGAGGATATTTTATTTTTTTATTGCATTTATTGGGATGATATTGGTTCAAGAAATTATAGATTGTATGTTTTCAGGAACTTACCCTGAGTTTCTTTAAAACAGCTATTCTGAATTCTCAGATGAGCAATTTGCAGATCTCCATTTCTTTGGAGATGATCACTAGAAAATTACTGTGACTTCTTTGGTGTGGTCATGTTTTCTCTGTCCTGCTTGAAGCCTCGTGCTGCCGTCTTTGTGTCTGTATTAGCAGTTACCTCCTCCAGTCTTTACTGAGCGCTGCTGGGGAGAAATACTTTCTGTCAGCCCTGTTAGGGATTCTGGGGTTTCCTAGACCTTGGCAGTGGACAGACCTGCCCCACACTACTTGTTCTTTCTTGCAGGGAAATTGTTACAGGTGTAACCTTCTCTCAGTCTCACAAAGCTAGGGTGGCTGTTGACAGCTTCCCATTTGCTTTCTCCAGGGTGGTGATGAATGCTCAGGTTTGTGTGCTCTCTACCAACACTGTCGATTTGGGCCAGTTTTCTGCACATGCTCACTAGCTGTTTGCAAAGACTTGTCTCCCCACCTCTCACCTGGAGGAATATACACAGGGAACTGGCCAGAGGGGTGGGGGTGTGTACAGTATGCTGGGATCATTGGGGGGTGCCTGTCTCCTCTGGCTGGTAGGTGGCCTTGCTGGTGGAGTCTGTGAAGCACAGAGCAACACCCACATCCCTTTGCTCTTTTCCATTCTGAGCCCTGGCTGCTGTTCTCCCAGCTGTTCCTGGACCCCAGTCATGGAGTTCACATCTCAGCATTCTGGTTGGGTGAGAAACAACTGGCTATCCATAGTAGCATGCTGAACAGCTAGGGGTGCTGGGTGCTCACTTCCATGCTCTCCTTCCCCATTGGCAGAGAAGGTCTCTCTGGGAACTAAGCTCTGTTACCTTGGCAGGGGATTTACAGGTAAAGCGACACTATTCCTCTCACCCGCCCTCTTCCAGGCACCGCTATCAGATTGTTTTCACTCCAATGACATGCTGGATTTTCTCCATTGGACTCCCAGACTTCCACGGAGGCACTCTTGTCTGTGAGTGATTGTTAAAATTGGTGTAATTTGGCAGGGAGATGGTGGGAATCTTCGATCCTGCCATTTTGATGATGTTAATCTGAGAAGAGATTTTTCTAATGTGGTTTTAAATGCTATATGGAAGGAATATAGTGTAATAGTTGAGAAAAGGGCTCTGTAGTAAATTTGCCTGGATTTTATCTTAAACTTCACTTTTACCTGGATGACCTTAGCTACACTTACTGGATCTTTATTTCCACATCTTTTACACGAAGATGGTAATAATACTTACACCAAAGGGTTTTTTGAAATCCTTAAGAAAACTAATAGAAGCAAAGCATTTAGAACAATGCTTCATATACAAGAAATAATCAGAAAATGTTGGCTAACAGCATGGCAGGTGACTAAACATTTCAGGGCAAATAGAATACATCTAAATTATGACTCCAATTTAGTTCCCATTTTTACCCTTAATTAACTCACATTTTAGTCAGGTTTACAATGCCTTCAATAAAAACCTTAGATCCAGATATCCTTATAAATAGTCTCACTTCAGTTAAAGTCAGTTTCTCGAATTACATTAGTTATTGGAAAAAATTTTGTTTTCCAGAGCCTTTTAGAATTTGGAATTGTAGTTAATGATTGGAACACATACAGCTTTTCATATTTTCATGGGTTTTCTATTATGCAGTGTGTATTATAATACAAGAACATTATATAGAGAGAGACCATAAGTTCTAAAAAGAAAGTACCATCTCTCCTCCTTTTGTGTAGCCCCAAGGATAATATCATGGTTATGGCAGAGATACTTGTACTGCTTAATTAATATTCATGTGCATTCCTGCATTTTCCATCCTCTTTTGCAATGATGAAAGTCCCTTCCTGGCCAAGGCAGCTCAAAGAAGTGTGCCTCCTCCACCCTGCCCTTCCCTGTGGTGCAGCCTTGGATGGCGGGGCTAGAGATGGAGTGCCCCAGATGATGGGAGTCGGGCTCCCTGGATCACTAAATGGAAAGCCTCACAATCCACCTCAAAAATTTATTTACATGAGAGAGATATATTTATATTATCACCAAGGTTTTAAGATTGTCTTTTGTTGCTACTAATATTAATTGCTTAAAAGTGGTGGTGGTGGCCCTGGCCAGTGGCTCAGTGGATAGAGTATCCGCCTAGTGTATGGACATCCCAGGTTCAATCTTCGGTCAGGGCACACAGGAGAAGTGATCATCTGTTTCTCTACCCTTTCATTTCCCCCTTATCTTGCTCTTTCTCTCCCATAGCCAGTGGCTCTATTGGTTCTAGTGTAGCCCAGGCACTGATGATAGCTCTGTTGATTCAAGCATTGGCCCCAGATGGGGGTTGCTAGGTGGATCCCGGTCGGGGGTATGTGGGAGTCTGTTTTTCTATCTCCCCTCCTCTCACTTAGAAAGAAAGGGCAATGGAGGGAAAAAAGTGAAACTGTAATAATTTGTAGCCCTAATACAAGATAAGGCTGCACGGTATCTTTACCTCTGCATGCAATTGCATGTAAAATATAATCCAACAGCCAAAATAATTTTAAAAGAAATGTCTTTATTTTATTTGGTTCTCTTAGAGATCCAAAGGCAGGGGTCAGGAACCTATGGCTTGCAAGCCAGATGTGGCTCTTTTGATGGCTGAATCTGGTTCACAGACAAATCTTTAATAAAAAAAATGTTAAAAATATAAAACATTCTCATGTATTACAATCCATTCATTTCCTCCGCTTATGTTCATGGTTGTGGGTGGCTGGAGCCAATCACAGCTGTCCTCCGGGACAACACCAAATTTTTATTGGATAATGCCTAACGTACACGGGTCGTTATATGGCTCTCACGGAATTACATTTTAAAATATGTGGCGTTCATGGCTCTCTCAGCCAAAAAGTTTCCTGACCCCTGCTTTAAGGGAATCCAGGTTAACACTTCAAACAGTTCTCAAAAGCTTTCCCTTTCCTCCTAAGTCCTTACATATGTCACAGCAGTGCACCATGAGGTGACATCCGCTGCACAGGTCGTACCTCTCTGCCGGCTTTCTTGATGTCAGAGATGGGGAACACCAGCATATTGATCTTTGTTTTCTTCTATCAGAACTCATAACACATTTATTCAGAGATCGACTACACTTACTGCCCCTTCATAGTTATCAAGCATCCCTGTTCTCCTTGTTTAGGTCACTTTTTGTGTATTTGAGGACCCATCACCCACCCACATGCACACATACATAAATTGTTTCATGATCTTAGGGTGCTGTGAGGTAAACATATGTATGTCTTTAACACTGTAAAATGTATAGCACTCAGTTCATGAAATGATTCGGTAACACTGCTGCCTAGGACAAGCATTTAAAGCAACTTCTGGCTCCAATTAGTAGCAAAGATATGCATGGTCTTCACAAGCACATTGAGGGTTTAAAACACTTTGTGAGACTTTTATCTCATTTTGTATCAATGTAGAAAAATGCATAAGACTATAGAAGGTTCATGTCATATGACTAGTTCTGCAGAAAATGAAACTTCCATTTTCTTATTCATTCTGGAACATCTACAGCAGATACAAACCAGATGTCAGAGGAAACACTTGAAACCCACTCATCTCAAACTTCTGCTCATTTCTGTGGATTCCTCTGTTCTTATTTCAGGAGTGAAAGTATATAGGTCGTCCTTTCCCTCCCATGACATCCTTGTCCGCTACATATTGACAAACGGTGAAACTCCATATAGTGTTATTGTAAAGATACAAACAAAATTCCACATGTATAAGAGGAAACAAGGCTCTTTCTGTGGGCAGTATATGTTTAAGATAGCAAAGAGCAATGGTTGAACCCTGAAGACATGATGCCATGTGACGTAAGGTGGACAGGAAAAGGCAGCTACTGTGTGATTCCGTTTATAAGAAGTACCTGAAATTGTCAAAGTCATACAGACAGGAGGTAAAATAGTGGCTCCGGGGTCTTGAGAAAGGGGGTGATGTAGCATTATTGTTTTTGTGGGTATAGCATGTCATTTTGGATTGATGAACAAGTTCTGGAATTGGCATGTGGGGATGGCTGCACAATGAAGGGAATGCACTCAATGCCACTGAACTATACACTTAAAAATAACAAAATTGGTAAATTTTATGTCATGTATATTTTATGCTCACCCACCCCTCTCACAAACAGTGCAGGGCAGGACTAACTGAATTTGAAAGATGGTGATTAATGCAGCAGCTCTGCAAACGCATCTCACCAATTCAACGGCGATCTCAAAGTGGAGCAATTCTAACAGAGATAACATTCCTGTGTTTATTTTATACCTAAATAAATCAGGAAGCCAAATCAGATGAAAAATATTTCACTGATAGGGCCCTGATTATAACAATATGTATAATGTATAATATATTCAATAATGAATAATAAGAAATAGAATAGTAGACATCATGGAAATAGCTCATCAAAATTCGTTGTTTTATTCATTTCACTTTTGACAAGATTTTTAAAAATTTGAACAATAATGTTCTCTGTTAGCATTTGGTAACAAACTGCTGTGCTTTATAAGAAGCATTTGGGTATGAAACACAGTGAGCACACTTTTCCCTGCAGAGTGTAACAGGTACTCAAAGTTACAGGCACCCTGGCTCTCATGATCTTGGAGATTCCTTCTGCACTCTTTTCTGTAATATGATCTTTCAGGCCATTCAGTGCAGCACAGTTTCTGGTATCAAAATTACAAATCAGGAGTGTAGCCAGGAAAATTCATTTTTATCCCTTTTTGAAAAGCATATTTGGCCCCAGAAGTGGGAGGCTGTCAGAACAGCACTTACCTGGGCTTTTTAGCATCTCCAGAATGTCTTGTTGACAACTGTCTCTTCTCCTTGGTCCTGTTGCTTCCCTTACCAGGAATGTTTCCTCAGTGTCTCTTTGCCTGGTGAAATGCTAACCACACCTCAAGGCTTGTGGGAAGCCCTATCAGCATGAAAACCCATTCCTCATTAGCTCCGCCTTGCTGTGGTGTTCTTGTATAGCTTGTGTCTTCTAAATCACTTGTTTAGAAACATCATTCACTGAACTAGTGCATTTGCTTTTTGGGAAGGATGTGTCTGTGGTAGGCAGCTTCCAGGTTGGGCCCCAATGATGCCCAACAGCATATGGCAGAACTGATGGTATGTCATTTCTGATATTTGGTTGTAAAAAAAAATCTGTGGTTTTTGTCTTGGGTTCATGCTCACTTTCTTTTGGACAATTCTTCCTGGGGGGGAGCCAACTGCCTTGTCACGAAATCACCCACAACCTGTGGAGAGGGCCACACTAAAAAACCGAAGTGGGGAAGACTGCGGCCCCAGCGGATGGCTCTGCTGCAACTTCCTCAGACACATGGGGCCATATTCACCTAGCCAGACTGTTCAGCTTCCTAGCCTGGAGCAACTGTGAAAGAAGAGGAACTAAGCTGCTTAAGTTTGGGGTAATTTGTTATGGGGCATTAGATAACTGATAACAGCACTTTATCTCTCCTGCTAGCCTATACGCTCCTTGAAGCAAGAGTCCCGGCTTCCTAATTCCTCATGCTGCTTGCACATATCTATTGAAATCAGAGAAGTATATGTTTAAAATATTTTTTTCCTGTTTAAACTTATTCACAGGTGCTAACTATTCTGAACAGTGTTCTGTATGATAGGTAGTGGAAAACTGCACTAATTCTGCTTCATGAGTGGAACTTATTGAAGAAAACAATTTAACCATGGGTGTCAAACCCAGCAGAAGCAGATGGCAAGGCCCTGATTTAAAAGAGAACCCAGTGCCTGACCAGGCGATGGCACGGTGGGTAGAGCATTGGCCTGGGATACTGAGGACTCAGGTTTGAAATCCCAAGGTTTCTGGCTGAGTGCGGGCTCACCAGCTTGAGAATGGAATCATAGACATGACCCCATGGTTGCTGGCTTGAGCCTGGAGGTTGCTGGCTTGAAGCCCAAGGTCACTGTCTTGAGCCCAAGGTCACTGGCTTGAGCTCAAAAGTCATTGGCTTGAGCAAGGGGTCTCTAGCTTGTCTGGAGCCCCCTGGTCAAGGCACATGTGAGAAATCAATCAATGAACAACTAAGGTGCTGCAATGAAGAATTGATGTTTCACATCTCTCTCCCTTCCTGTTTCTCTATCTCTGTCTGCTCCCTCAATAAAAAAAGAAGAGAACCCACTAAATCATTGTTTGTCCAGTCTTTTCATTCCACCAGCTCCCTGGAAGTCCGATGATGGCCTCTCCCACAGGGGAACCCTCTGGTCCTTCTACAGCCATAGCTATCATTGACCTGTTCCACCACCTGTTCCCCTCAGAGCCTCATGAGACAGATTGAAAAATGCTTGACTCTAACCCATTACATCCATCATTTCGTTTTGGCACTATGGCTTCAGACAGAGATAACATATCAAGCCTGTTACAGAAAGGGAGAAAAAGAAAATGCTACCATCATATAGAAATATTACAGACAAAAAGTTGAAGAGTACTCTCTCTGGCCCTTTATCTTCCATTATTGTGCACCAAGGTGCTTTGGCAAGAGAGAGATTTTGGGACAATCAGGAGCTGATCTGAGGAGCACATGTTGATTTTCTGCATCTATGAGATATAACTAATAACAGATGGATGTTATTTATAAAGTCTAATGTGTTTATCCTAGTTCTTTTGAACTCTTTTCTATTCTGGTTCTATCAGTTGTTGCCATTTGGATAATTAATTATACAACCAAACTTAGTTAAATTTTTTTTTTTGAGAGAAGAGAGAGAGAGAGAGGCAGGGAGAGAGTGACAGGAACATGGAGCTGCTTCTGTATGTACCCTGACTGGGGATTGAATGTCTATATGCCAGGCTGACACTCTATCCACTGAGCCAACCAGCCAGGGCCCCTAGTTCCTTTTGTATAAAAATCTTTTCTTTAGCTTATCTCTTTCTGCTTGCATTTTGCTGTGAGCATCAACAAACACCTAATCAGCACTTTTAATACTGCATAGAAATCTCCTTAGCTAGGTCATCCCACTTACGGGGTACATTTCGTACATTCCATTTAACTGCAGGAAAGAGTGTCAACTTTCTGACACTGTGTGACAGCATCCCTTTCCCTATAGGTCCCAATAGTTTTTGTACGTCTTCTTGACTCCTTGATTCATACTCTCTTCAAAGGCATTCTGCTTCTGTGAGCAGCTGGCTCACCACACGTTAGGTTCCCACTTACACTCTCCTGGAAGTTCTTAGAGCTTCTGTCCACCACCTGTTTTGAAGACACCTCAACATTTTTTTTACTCTGGATATTTGTTACTCTGGTACTCAATATCTAAGTACCAAAATCTGTATTATTTGTTATTAGTTCCTGTGTAAAAATTGGCTCCAAGACTTAGTCACTTAAATTAATAAACACCATTTCACCAGTTTGTGGGGCAGGAGTCTAGAGCAGCTAGGCTGAATGGTTCTACCTGGAGATCACATAATGAGGCTAAAGTTAAATTTTTGGCTTGGAAGCAAAGTCAACCGAAGGCTAGCCTGGGGCTGGAAGGTCTGATTTCACTTCCAAAGTTGCTGGCAGGACGTTTCGGTCTGTCCCTGGCTTTTTACAAGAGCTTAGTTCCTCACCAGGGATTCTATTCTCAGCGCTGCATTTTTCCCTTATCCTTCTTATTTTATAGAAGATTCTGGATTCATTTCTGCCCAGAAATGTAAATAGCAGCTCTGACACAAATAATGAGGTCAACTTGCCCTCTTTATGCCCATTAAAATTGTAGTTAATAAGAAAAAAATCTAGACCTTTAGTTTTCACTGGTCTCCTGTCATAGTCCTTTAACTGAGTCCCTGGGAAGTTGGGTGTGCGAATGATCAGAACGATGAACACCGACCCTCAAGTCAGTCCAAGGACTGGCTTCTTACTGTTGAATCAAATTTTGACCCCTCCCACCTTCTCTCCATTTCCCCTAAAGATTAACTGTTGTCACCTCTCCCCTCCAGCCTGAGTCTCTTCAAACCTTCATGCACAGGATCTTGGGAAGCTCCCTTCTAATTCCAGGTTTGCTGAATCATTGCTCTAGAGTTGGGGCATTCCCTGCTACCAACACTAGAAGCAACTAAGAAACTAGAGGTCGAGTTGAAGGTAGGCTTAGGGTACAAAACTCTTAGTTGACTGAATGGAACAAGCATAAGAATTTCTCATTTGCCGTGGTCGGCAAACCGCGGCTCGCGAGCTACCTGCGACTCTGGCCCCTTGAGTGCGGGCGCAAAGGCCAGCTGAGGAGCACCCTAATTAAGTTCATAACAATGTACCTGAGTGTGGGCGCAGAGGCCAGCTGAGGAGCACCCTAATTAAGTTCATAACAATGTACCTGAGTGCGGGCGCAGAGGCCAGCTGAGGAGCACCCTAATTAAGTTCATAACAATGTACCTACCTACATAGCTGAAGTTTAAAAAATTTGTCTCTCAAAAGAAATTTCAATTGTTGTACTGTTGATATTTGGCTCTGTTGACTAATGAGTTTGCCGACCACTGGGAGGAGGCTGGTTTCTTATTGTCTCATCTATAGCTCACCTCTAAGCAATCATACCACAAAACTTAAATGATAACATTGTTGGATATTATTATTATTATTATTATTTTTTTTATATAATAAATTTTTATTAATGGTAATGGGATGACATTAATAAATCAGGGTACATATATTCAAAGAAAACATGTCTAGGTTATTTTGTCATTAAATTATGTTGCAAACCCCTCGCCCAAAGTCAGACTGTCCTCCGCCACCCTCTATCTAGTTCTCTGTGCCCCTCCCCCTCCCCCTAACTCTCTCCCTCCCTCCCTCCCATGTCCTCCCTCCCCCCACCCTTGGTAACCACCACACTCTTGTCCATGTCTCTTAGTCTCATTTTTATGTTCCACCAATGTATGGAACCATGTAGTTCTTGTTTTTTTCTGATTTACTAATTTCACTCCTTATACTGTTATCAAGATCCCACCATTTTGCTGTAAATGATCTGATGTCATCATTTCTTATGGCTGAGTAGTATTCCATAGTGTATATGTGCCACATCTTCTTTATCCAGTCTTCTATTGAAGGGCTTTTTGGTTGTTTCCATGTCTTGGCCACTGTGAACAGTGCTGCAATGAACATGGGGCTACATGTGTCTTCACGTATCAATGTTTCTGAGGTTTTGGGGTATATACCCAGTAGAGGGATTGCTGGGTCATAAGGTAGTTCTATTTGCAGTTTTTTGAGGAACCACCATACTTTCCTCCATAATGGTTGTACTACTTTACATTCCCACTAACAGTGAATGAGGGTTCCTTTTTCTCCACAGCCTCTCCAACATTTGCTATTACCTGTCTTGTTGATAATAGCTAATCTAACAGGAGTGAGGTGGTATCTCATTGTAGTTTTGATTTGCATTTCTCTAATAACTAATGAAGCTGAGCATCTTTTCATATATCTGTTGGCCATTTGTATCTCTTCCTGGGAGAAGTGTCTGTTCATGTCCTCTTCCCATTTTTTTATTGGATTGTTTGTTTGTTTGTTGTTGAGTTTTATGAGTTCTTTGTAAATTTTGGATATTAGGCCCTTATCTGAGCTGTTGTTTGAAAATATCATTTCCCATTTAGTTGGCTGTCTGTTTATTTTGATATCAGTTTCTCTTGCTGAGCAGAAACTTTTTATTCTGATGTAGTCCCATTCATTTATCTTTGCCTTCACTTCTCTTGCCATTGGAGTCAAGTTCATAAAATGTTCTTTAAAACCCAGGTCCATGATTTTAGTACCTATGTCTTCTTCTATGTACTTTATTGTTTCAGGTCTTATATTTAGGTCTTTGATCCATTTTGAATTAATTTTAGTACACGGGGACAGGCTGTAGTCGAGTTTCATTCTTTTGCATGTGGCTTTCCAGTTTTCCCAACACCATTTGTTGAAGAGGCTTTCTTTTCTCCATTGTGTGTTGTTGGCCCCTTTATCAAAGATTATTTGACCATATATATGTGGTTTTATTTCTGGGCTTTCTATTCTGTTCCATTGGTCTGAGTGTCTATTTTTCTACCAATACCATGCTGTTTTGACTATCGTGGCCCTATAATATAGTTTAAAGTCAGGTATTGTAATGCCCCCAGCTTCATTCTTTTTCCTTAGGATTGTTTTGGCTATTCGGGGGTTTTTATAGTTCCATATAAATCTGATGATTTTTTGTTCCATTTCTTTAAAAAATCTCATAGGGATTTTGATGGGAATTGCATTAAATTTGTATATTGCTTTGGGTAATATGGCCATTTTGATTATATTTATTCTTCCTATCCAAGAACAAGGAATATTTTTCCATCTCATTGTATCTTTTTCGATTTCTCTTAACAATGCTTTGTAATTTTCATTATATAGGTCCTTTACGTTCTTTGTTATGTCTATTCCTAGGTATTTTATTTTTTTTGTTGCAATCGTGAAGGGGATTATTTTTTTGAGTTCGTTTTCTAGTATTTCATTGTTGGCATATAGAAAGGCTATGGACTTCTGTATGTTAATTTTGTATCCTGCGACCTTACTGTATCGGTTTATTGTTTCTAATAATCTTTTTGTGGAGTCCTTCGGGTTTTCGATGTATAGGATCATATCATCAGCAAAAAGTGATACCTTTACTTCTTCTTTTCAGATATGGATGCCTTTTATTTCTTTGTCTTGTCTGATTGCTCTGGCCAGAACTTCTAGCACCCCGTTAAATAAGAGTGGAGAGAGTGGACAACCCTGTCTTGTTCCTGATTTAAGGTAGAAAGTCCTCAGTTTTATGCCGTTTAATAGGATGTTGGCTGATGGTTTATCATATATGGCCTTTATCATGTTGAGATATTTTCCTTCTATACCCATTTTGTTGAGAGTCTTAAACATAAAATTGTGTTGTATTTTATCAAAAGCCTTTTCTGCATCTATTGATAGGATCATGTGGTTTTTGTTCTTTGTTTTGTTGATATGGTGTATTACGTTAACCGTTTTGCGTATGTTGAACCATCCTTGAGATTCTGGGATGAATCCCACTTGATCATGATGTATTATTTTTTTAATATGTTGTTGTATTCGGTTTGCCAGTATTTTGTTTAGAATTTTAGCATCTGTATTCATTAGAGATATTGGTCTGTAGTTTTCTTTCTTTGTGCCATCCTTGCCAGGTTTTGGTATGAGGGTTATGTTGGCCTCATAAAATGTGTTTGGAAGTATTGCTTCTTCTTCAATTTTTTGGAAGACTTTGAGTAGAATAGGAACCAAGTCTTCTTTGAATGTTTGATAGAATTCACTAGTATAACCATCTGGGCCTGGACTTTTATTTTGGGGGAGGTTTTTAATAGTTTTTTCTATTTCCTCCCTGCTGATTGGTCTGTTTAGGCTTTCTGCTTCTTCATGACTCAGTCTAGGAAGGTTGTATTGTTCTAGGAATTTATCCATTTCTTCTAGATTGTTGTATTTGGTGGCATATAATTTTTCATAGTATTCTACAGTAATTCTTTGTATATCTATGATGTCTGTGGTGATCTCTCCTCTTTCATTTTGGATTTTGTTTATTTGAGTCCTGTGCCTTTTTTCCTTGGTGAGTTTTGCCACGGGTTTGTCAATTTTGTTGATCTTTTCAAAGAACCAGCTCCTTGTTTTATTGATTTTTTCTATAGTTTTTCTGTTCTCTATTTCGTTTATTTCTGCTCTGATTTTTATTATCTCCTTTCTTCGGCTGGTTTTGGGTTGTCTTTGTTCTTCTTTTTCTAGTTCCTTAAGGTGTGAAGTTAAGTGGTTTACTTCGGCTCTCTCTTGCTTGTTCATATAGGCCTGAAGTGATATGAACTTTCCTCTTATTACTGCTTTTGCTGCATCCCAGAGATTCTGATATGTCGTATTTTCATTTTCATTTGTCTGTATATATCTTTTGATCTCTGCGCTTATTTCTTCTTTGACCCATTCATTTTTTAGAAGTATGTTGTTTAGTTTCCACATTTTTGTGGGTTTTTCCCCCTCTTTTTTGCAGTTGAATTCTAGTGTCAAGGCTTTATGATCAGAAAATATGCTTGGTACAATTTCAATTTTTCTAAATTTGCTGATATTGTCTTTGTGGCCCAACATATGGTCAATTCTTGAGAATGTTCCATGTACACTAGAGAAAAATGTATACTCTGTCGCTTTGGGATGAAGTGTCCTGTAGATGTCTATCATATCCAGGTGTTCTAGTATTTCGTTTAAGGCCACTATGTCTTTGTTGATTCTCTGTTTGGATGACCGATCTAGAGCCGTCAGCGGTGTATTGAGGTCTCCAAGTATGATTGTATTTTTGTTGGTTTTTGTTTTAAGGTCAATAAGTAGCTGTCTTATATATTTTGGTGCTCCTTGGTTTGGTGCATATATATTAAGGATTGTTATGTCTTCTTGATTCAACTTCCCCTTAATCATTATGAAATGACCATTTTTGTCTCTGAGTACATTTTCTGTCTTGTAGTCAGCATTATTAGATATGAGTATTGCTACACCTGCTTTTTTTTGGGTGTTGTTTGCTTGGAGTATTGTTTTCCAGCCTTTCACTTTGAATTTGTTTTTATCCTTGTTGCTTAGATGTGTTTCTTGTAGGCAGCATATAGTTGGATTTTCTTTTTTAATCCATTCTGCTACTCTGTGTCTTTTTATTGGTAAGTTTAATCCATTTACATTTAGTGTAATTATTGACACTTGTGGGTTCCCTACTGCCATTTTATAAATTGCTTTCTGTTAGTTTTGTATCTAGTTTGATTCTTCTCTTTTGTTTTTCTATCATTTGTTTTTGTTTGTTTGTGTTCCATACTTCTTTCCTCTGTTGCTACCTTTTTTATGTCAAGTATTTTTGTGGTGGTTTTTTCTAGGGTGGTTACCATTAAGTAATGAAAAGGGTACCTACCATATTCATTGTAGTACCCTATCTTATAAGTATTTCTGCACTTCATCGTCCTTTGCTACTGTTAATCTCCATCCTCTCCCCCCTTTTTTTCATTTGTTGTCACAGTTTAAGTTTGGTTTTATTGTGTTCTTGGTGGAGCTGTTACTTGTGGTGTTGTTTTCTTTTGTTCTTTGAATCTGGTTGGAAAACCCCCTTTAGTATTTCCTGGAGTGGGGGCTTTCTCGTGATAAATTCTCTCATCTTTTCTGTATTTGTGAATGTTTTTATATCTCCTTCATACTTGAAGGATAGCTTTGATGGGTATAGTATTCTTGGCTGAAAGTTCCTCTCTTTCAGGGCTTTAAATATTGGGGTCCACTCTCTTCTAGCTTGTAGAGTTTCTGCTGAGAAATCTGATGATAATCTAATAGGCCTTCCTTTATATGTTGTACTCTTCTTTTCCCTGGCTGCCTTGAGAATTTTTTCTTTGTCATTGGTTTGTGTCATCTTTATTATGATGTGCCTTGGAGTGGGTTTGTTGGGGTTAAGAAAACTCGGTGTTCTGTTTGCTTCTTGAATTTGAGGCTTTAGTTTTTTCCACAGGCTTGGGAAATTCTCGTCTATTATTTGTTTGAGTATATTCTCCATTCCATTTTCTTTTTCTTCTCCCTCTGATATACCTATTATTCTTATGTTATTCTTTCTGATGGAGTCAGACAATTCCTGTAGGGTTTTCTCGTTTTTTATTATTTTTGAGTCTCTTTCTTCTTCTCTCTGTTGTGCCTCAAGTTGTTTGTCTTCTATTTCACTAATCCTATCTTCAATCTGGGCTGTTCTGTTAGCTAAGCTTGTTACCTCGTTTTTCAGCTCGTGAATTGAGTTTTTCATTTGTTTGATTTGTTTTTATAGTTTCAATTTTCTTGGTAATATATTCTTTGTGTTCATTGAGTTGTTTTCTGATCTCCCTATATTGCCTTTCTGTGTTTTCTTGTATATCTCTGAGTATTTTTAAGATTTCTATTTTAAATTCTCTGTCATTTAGCTCCAAGGCTTCCAGTATGTTAAATCTTTTCTCCATAGATTTTTCCACATCTATTTGTGTTACCTCTCTTTCTTTTGTATCCATAATATTCGATTTCCTCTTTCTTATCGGCATCTGAGGGTGGTCTTGTTGATAGCACTAATTAGAATTAATAAAGAGTAAAAAGTAAAAAAAAAAAGAAAAAAAGGTAAAACACCCCACAAAAAAAAACAGTAATAATTTATTATTTCCCCCTTTTTTTTTCTTCTCTTTCCCTCCTCTCCCCTCCTCAGGGAAATATCGTGCCTATAATGGAGGGCCTGATTTGGGGTGAAGAGTTCAAGGGGCAAAAAAAGGGAGTAGGGACCTACTAAATGCAAAAAAAAAAAAAAAGGAAGAAAATCTTAGACAAGCATAAGATGATTTGCTTGTAAGTGATGGTCAACTAAGAGATATAATGAGAGGGATAAGAGGGAACCAGAAAAAAGGACCAAAAAAGAATAATAAAGAAGAAAAAAATAAAAATAATAAGTAAAAATCTGTTGTATTAAGTGGAGCGAAGACTAAATACAATGGAGACCTTGGGTTGGGAGGACCCAAAATGCCACAAAAATAAACAAACAAGAAAAAAAATAAAAACAAAAGCAAAAAAGAAAAATAAAGCCAAAAAATGCCTTGAGTCCCAAATTAACTAATTTGTTCGTGATTGAGGATTAAATGGGAGGAAAGTAAAATGAGAAAAGAAAAAACGAATAGAAAGGAAAAAATAAGAAAAAGAGAAAAACGAAGGAATAAATAAAATAGGAAGAGAAAAAAAAAACAAAATAAAGCAAGACAAAAAAAAACAAAAGAGGAGAGAGTGAGAGTTAAGTGTTTTGGAGTATAACCTTAAAGGAGGGTGAGGATGAAGAAGAGAAATAAAATGTAACACTCATGGGTAGTGTAGTTCAAGAAAAGGGAAGCATAAGATGGGCAGAGAATAGAAGGACCAAGGTGGAGGAAATAAAGGCAATAAGATAGAAGAAACAAACAACAACAACAAAAAAAGAATTAGTGGAACAAGTTGTAAAGTCTGTGGATTTTTCTTGATTTTGAGAGGTTAACTTCTTCCTTTTTCTTTTCTCTCCCTCTTCCTGGTCGGTGACTCTGTACCCCAGGCTCTGCCCCTGTGTCACACTTAGGTAGGGATTTGCAGTTGATGGGATTCTATGGCAATGTCATATAATTGGCTTTAGTCTTGCTGGTAGTCAAGGCTTGTTGGCGTTTGCAGGGTCCAATGATGAGAGAGTTTGCTTTCCTGGATTCTCTCTCCTAGTCCCCCCTTCCTGAATTAGCAGCCTGGTGATCCAGCTATAAGGCTGCAACTGCTTCTGCCTGGGGAGTAAGAGGCTCAAAGAGCTGGGAAATCCCCACTCTATCCCCACTCAGTGCAAAGCTTTGGGAAAGGCTCTGGCAGTCAGGGCCTCCAGTGTAATCAGGCGGGGGTGGGAGTCAATTGTTGTCAAGGTGACTGTTCAGCGCCTATCATTCAGTTGGACCTCTCAACCCAGGCTTTCCACACTTTGTAACCTGTTTTTGCTGGGAAGAAGAGGCACTAGTCTCTGCTTGCGACTAGTGTAGTATAGATCTTATTATCTGCCAAGTCCTTCTTGTTAGCGTTTATCCCTGAATATGGAGGCTCTATCAATCAGAAGTTGCCCCCGCCCCTTTAGCGAGAGGCACTAAAAAATATCACGCCTCTTGTCTTGGATCGCTGAACTGAGAGAGAGCTTATCAATTAGAACCGAGGGTGCGCAGATTTCATGGGTTAAGCTAATTTCAGTGATTGGGTCGCAGCTGTGCTCCCGAAGGTATTTTAGGCTGCCTGCGCGCGCCCCTCCCCCAACGCTTGATTGTTAGCTTGAATGGCTGGGTGAGGTGCCCCGCCCACGGAGAGAATCTCCCAAGCCTCTCCCGCTCGCCCTGCCGCTGGCGGCTGGATCGCACCAGGCGCAGGATAATGGGGCCCCCTGGGTGTGCGGGCCAGTAGGGCGCTCTGGACGCGTGGAATGCCCAGGGCACACGCGCGAATGGGGTGCTCCGGGCACCGGTGGCTGGCGACTCTCACTCGTAGTGCGCGGGCCACTGGGAACGTAAGCGGTGCTCACTCTGCAACCGGACCGGGCGCGCGCCCCGCGGCTCGCAGCGGCTCGCGGCGGCTCGGCTCGCGGCGGCTCGCGGCTCCCGAGTGTGGGCTAACTCACCACAGGCTCACTTCCTTGCGGCTTGAATGAACGTCCCTGCGGTAGCTTCCTCCACACCCTCGTCTCTCAGATTCAAGTGATAACAGTCCTTTTGCTATCAGTTTGTGTGGAATTCCGGAATGCTCCGAGGATAGATTTTTCTGTTTCTAGTTGATAAATTTGTTGTGATTTAGGGGAGAGCTGTTGGACGCGCAGCTCACGGCGCCATTTCCATGACGTCACTAGCGGATATTATTTTTTTAACATATATATTTGAGGCAAAAAAAATAGTGCTTTACAATAGATACTTCTGTTTGATTTCTGATGAAATTAGAGTCAGGGAAGTGTGGAATTGTTTGAAGAGTCTGATGCCTGACACTAAAAAAAAAAAAAATCTCTTTCCCAGAGCACAGTTTTTCAATCAAGATAAAGAATGGTTCTCAATCCATTACTTACAAGACAACTCAGGTGTATCTTTGTGGAATTGTCTTGTCATATGTTTGTCTCCACCACTGAATGCTCCTGTGATTCTGTTTTGTGAACACTTTGTGGGACCCCACACAGGCACTAAAGGGTGCTCTGGACGGGGATCATGCCACAGGAAACAGATGCACACGGGCCAGGGCACACAGGAGAGGCACCCTCTGTTTCTCCACCCCTCCCTTCCCTTTCCTTCTCCTCCCCTTCTCTCTCTCTCTCTCTCTCTCTCTCTCTCTTCCCCTCCTGCAGTCATGGCTGGATTGGTTCAAGTACACTGGCCCAGGGCACTAAGGATGGCTCCGCAGAGCTTCTGACCCAGACGCTAAAAATAGCTCTGTTGCGAACATGGCCCCGGATGGGCAGAGCATCAGCCCCAGATAGGCTGCTGGGTGGATCCTGGCAGGGGCACATGTGAGAGTCTATTTCCCCTTCTTTCAACTAGGAAAAGAAGGAAAAAATAAATAAAAATAATAGTAGTGGAGACCACATAGATAAATACCACCATTATTTTAAAAACATTTAACTAATAAGTTACTTCATGAAAGCAACCTGTGCAGTTTACAGTGAAGTCATAGAGAGGATTGTTAGGAAGAAAACTGCCAGCAGGGCTGCGATTTATGAGTTGGCTTCACTATTTCACCTTGATTTGAATCAGATAAGCCAGGGCTTTAGCAACTCCTTATTCAGTGTCTTTGAAAGCATTAATGTGAGGTGGACCTGGCAGTCTTGGGCAAGAAGCCACAGAACCTGGGAGAAACAGAAAGGAATGGGCATGTGGGGGAATTTCAGGAAAAAGCAGAGGGAGACCATGAACCTGGAAAACAAGAGGGCCTGGGCATCTGCTGTGAAGCTATGGAGAGGAAAGGTAAGCTGGGCAGAAACGGGTGTGGAAGCTGAACGCTACACACACAGGAAATGGTACGTGGTGTGTGAATGCCCCATTTTGCTTTTTGGTCCAGACTCATTGGTTCATTCATTAATTTGTTTATTTACTCTTTATTTATTCATTTTTTTTTCAACAAACTTTTTTTGGAGAGACAGACACTGTGAAAACTCTATAGAACCAACCCCACTCTTTTAGGCTTTAGGTTTTAGCTCAGCCCTGGCAAACATCTGTCCACAGTCAATTCCGTGAACTCCAAATACAATGCCCATCGCCATCCCCAACAGCCAAGTGTGCCTGCTTTTAAACGTCAAGACACAGGAGGGAGAGCAAGCTTCAGATCCATTCGGTTAAAAGCCAAGCTTCAGGTAGTCCAGCGTATTTCATATTCAAAGGTGAAAGGATGTGCAAAACCAAAGAAAAAGAGGATAGTACTCTGAAAACCTTGCCTGGGCAGGTTACAGGAAGCTGACTGCAGCAGCAGCAGCAGTGCTGATCTTTGCTCAGGAAAGGTCAGAGCTGATTTCCAGCCAACACCTCTGAAGTGGTTCTCACTGCTGACACGACTGCAAGTTCCCTGTCAAAGGCAGAGGCTCCCTGGAATATATTTCATTTCTGCATCTCCAGCTCACTAGCATTAGCAATCCTGTGGGTGTGCCTCCTACTCCTGTCTTTCCCTAAAGGTGTGGGCTAGCAGGTGCTCCACAGTGCTTCTTCCTTGGCTTGGCTCTCCAATGCATGACTTTATTAAAGATCAAATAAAAAGGCAATAGAGAGATGGAATGAAAGTCATAATTTGTATCGCCATTAGGCTAAAGCAGTTAGTAATTTTGGTTAAACATTTTTCTAAAAGGAAAAGGAAATATGCAGGTCTCTTGAGGCCGGGAGCTACTGCCCTTGGCGGTGGCGGGAGCTTGCCGATGATGGGGATGTCTCACACCCACCCTGTGTGGGACTGGGAGCTACTGCCCTTGGCGGTGGCGGGAGCCTGCCGATGATGGGGGTGTCTCACACCCACCCTGTGTGGGACTGGGAGCTGCAGCCCTTGGCAGTGGCGGGAGCCTGCCGATGATGGGGGTGTCTCACACCCACCCTGTGTGGGACTGGGAGCTGCAGCCCTTGGAGGTTGCCATTGTTACAAAATGACAGCATGGAAATTATAAAAGAAAAAATTCTATTGAAAATGTCTTGCAGCTAATATTCTTTGGGTTTGTGTTTTAGCATTGCTATATTGTGAAAAATTCACAGATAAGCCTTCCACCTTGAGTATAAGTTTTGCTCCGAAGCTAAGTTTCCCTTAATGGACATCTTAATTGTATTCGACAAGCCTTAAAGGGTTGTCCAGGATGGGAAAAGCACAGCTTGCAACTATTGTGCAATTCTGATGATGGAACCACCCACACTTGATAACCCTGCTCTCATTTAATCATACTTTTTATTTTTAGAAGGTGCTTAATTCGAACGCAAGCAGCTGAAACCATTTCATTATTCTAGATAAAACTTGGTATCTTTTCTTTTGTTCTTAATTACCTTGTTGAACATTATGCAAGTTAGTGTATTAAACACAGTACTGGTGTGTGTGTGTGTGTGTGTGTGCACATGCATGTAAGAAAAAGGGATTATTTCTAAACTTAAAAGAACTGAGCAATTAACTGAGTCGTTTCTGTGCATTTAATTATATTTCATATTAATGACTAAAATAGGCTGTGAAGATTTCTATAAAAATCTAACATTAATTATTTGCCAAGGTCAGAGGAAAGCTTGACCCATCTGAGAATTTTAGTCAAATTTCTGTCCAGACAGATTATTATTAAAAAGAAGGGGGGAAATTTCTCAACATGTTGGCACGTGAGGCTTGGAGAACTTTTGAGATTGTTTAATTTTGCTCTTTTTTTCTGAGACAGAAATGTACCTTCGGCAGAAACAATTTGTTTTTGGTAATTTTTATGCCTTGATTTTTTACAATTAAGTGTTATTCTCCAGCTATTTTAACTAATTATCATTATCTCCCTAAAGGCTGATGGAACAAGGAATCTGAGCAGAATTAGGCTCATTTTACTCCATGGCTTATTAGGCATCCACATGCGTGTGTTACTGTGCTAAGTGCTATATCAAGCACGTTAAATAGCTATTGTTCCTGCCTTCCACATGATCACTCCTGAAAATTCACAACCACCAGTGTCAGCCCAGAGTGAGCAGCTGTGTGTCAAACTGCCATGCAGCCATGGAGGAGAGATCGAGGACTGAGGGAGAGCAGCTCACTGGCAAGGAGGGAACGCTGGCGCTATTCACCCCTTGGAGTAAGTTCAGGTCTTTGTGTGAAAGAATGAGTCAGTACTCTGAGGTTGTGCAAGGACAGAAGGACATGGTGGACCAGGACAGCTAATATGACATTTTTGTCATTGCATGTGGCACAAGACTGTCCACATTTTAGCCCGTTGTTTCTGGGGTCCTCCCTGAGTGGTGATGTTTATTTGAAGTCGAGTGCATTCTCTGGTCTCTCTGTAGAGGGTGCCTTTTCTGCATATGGGAAAATGATGGGGAAAAAAGCTGGCAGGAGGAAATTGCTCTCTTTCCTTCCACTGCTCATGGCTTCCTGTTTGGCCTTGCATGTGGTAAGTCATCTGAAATGCACGCTGCTCGGGGCACACATGTTTAAAATGTGGAGAAATGACCAGCAGGCCTACATTTTGTTTAATCACTTTTTGAAGTGTCTATATCAGTAAATTTAATGAACTTCCCAGCCAAAATGCAGTCATTATGACTATCAACCTTCTTAAAGGTAAAGAGCTTCACAAACATCTCAGTAAAAATGAAAAAAGTGACCCCTGGTTCTTCCGGTAGGTCAGTCGGCCCTTTCCTCAAAGATCTGGATTGAATGGTTTAGGATGGGGTTCAGTCATTAGGTGTTTGAAGCTCCTGTGGGTATTCTAATGTGTAGCCAGGCTGAGAAGCACTTCAGTAAAGTAACTACATCCAACTTCCAACTTTTGGCATATAAAGAAGTAGGACCAATAGGCACATTTCCTATCACACAGATTAGTAGAAGCCTGAGAAAGATGTACTAAACTACTTAGATTTGACAAATTACAATATAACAAAACCTACTCACTACTGAATCAATTTACTGATCTATCAATATATGTAATTTGACTATTACGTTCAAATACTGAAGCAAAATAAATGGAATTTCAAATAAAAAATAAGTCTTTCCGCACTTATGTCACTTGAAGAAGTCCTACTGTTTCCTTTAATACTTGTCCCCTTACATAGTTGTCATCATATAGGAACTACACTTATGTATTCATTTTGCTGCTTAAATCACTACATTACTTGCATTGTATTGGCATTGTTTTCTTTACATATCCATATCTTCCAATAGACATTTCAAAACTCCATATACTAAAGATAACATTTTTTCTGCACTTTTGTATTCCCAGTGTGTGTAGCAGATAACATTTGTTAAATGAACTAATGTTCCCACATACTGTATTATTAATATTATGTGACACAAGTCAACTCAAGTACTCAGAACAGTGTCTTAAAAGTACACAATGAATGTTAGCTTTTATTTATATTAGTGAATTATAATATTCATGTAATATTCTATAAAGTATGATTTCTTGAACCCTTTTTTGGTTTTTTTTTGTATATTGAGCTCTTTCCCATGTTTTCTTAACATTGTAAATCAGATTAGATGAATATTTCCATGCCTACAGCTCATTTCCTCTTTTTGATTGTTTTCTAGGTAAGCTTTTTTTTTTTTTTCCTTTTTGTATTTTTCTGAAGCTGGAAACGTGGAGGCAGTCAGACAGACTCCCGCATGCGCCTGACCGGGATCCACCTGGCACGCCCACCAGGGTGCGATGCTCTGCCCATCCAGGGCGTCGCTCTGCTGCAACCAGAGCCTTCTAGCACCTGAGGCAGAGGCCATAGAGCCATCCTCAGTGCCCGGGCCAACTTTGCTCCAATGGAGCCTCAGCTGCGGGAGGAGAAGAGAGAGATAGAGAGGAAGGAGAGGGGGAGGGGTGGAGAAGCAGATGGGTGCTTCTCCTGTGTGCCCTGGCCGGGAATCGAACCTAGGACTCCCACACGCCAGGCTGACGCTCCACCACTGAGCCAACCGGCCAGGGCCTAGGTAAGCTTTTCAGAGTGAAATTACTAGATTCAAACACAAAAAGAAGCAGAATAGTGTAATGGACCCCATGTTCCCATCATCCAGACCTCACACAGTCCCCCGTTGTATGAGCATGATCCAATTTGTATGTTCAGTTACCTGTGTGCCAACTGATGGACATTGGATCTAATCTCAATTTGGCTGTTATGAATAAAACTGCTATGATCATTTATGTAAAAGTGCTTTTTGTTTTTACACTACGATTCACTTTGGGGGTATAAATACCTAATTGTGGAGCTTTCAGTTATATTGGTAAGTATTTATTAAGGCTGACAAAAAATTATAAAATCTTTTTAAAGATGATTGTACTATTTTGTATTTTAACCAGCAATGCATGAGAGTTTTAGATGCCCCTTCTCTTCACCAGTGTTTGGAATTGTTAGATAATTTCAGTATTAGCCATTCTAGTGGCTATGTTGATATTTCATGGTTTAACAATGAAATTTCCTTGACATTTCCTTGACAACAATGTTATTGAATACTTTTTATGTGCTTATCAGCCGTTTGTATACATTTTGTGTGTGTGAAGTGATTGTTCAAATCACTTGCCTATATTTTATTGGGTTTTTGGCTTTCATATAATAAAGTTTGTTTTATATTCTGGATACATGTCATCTGTTGGAAACATATACTGAGAATATTTTGTCCTGGTCTCTGGCTTTTTTCCATTTTGTTAATAGTGTATTTTGAAGAGCAGAAGTTTGAAATTTTGGTAAGATCCACTATCAAGCATTTTCACGGTTTGTGTTTTTTGTGTCCTAAAAAAGGTCACATATATTTTCTAATCTATTTTCTTCTATAAGTTTTATAATTTGAGGATTTACATTTAGGTCTGTGAAGCACTTAGAAATAATTTTTGTATGATGTCAGTAAGGGGCATTGTTTATTATTTTTTTAATGTGGACAGCTAGTTGCTTCATTACTACTTGTTGAAAAGATTATTCATTCCTCTTGGTACCTTTGCTGAAAATCAGGTTACCATATATGGGTTGCTCATGCATGTCTAAACAGAAAATAATGCTATAAATCCCTACTTACCCAGTGACCTTCCTTTTATTGAATTTATTGGGATGACCCTGGTCATCGACCTCGATGGCTTCACAATCAACCTCTGCCCTCTTCTCTCTCTACTCCCTTCCCTTCCTACCGCTGCTATTATTTTCAATAACTTTAGCTTGACAAAACTTCCATAAATTTCTTCTAAGTGTTTTATAGTTTTAGTTTTAATGTTTAGGTCTGTTATCCATCTTAAATTAATTTTTATCTATAGTATGAGATAAAGGTTAAGTTCCGGTTTTTTTCTTTTCTTTTCTGACTGGCTTTTCAGTTGTTCCAGCACATTGTTTGAAAAGATTTTCCTTTCCTCTTGAATTCCTTTGATGCTGCTGTTGAAATTCAATTGGATAAGAGTGTAGATTTATTCCTGGCCCCCATCTTCTGTTCCTTTGATCTAGTTGCACCATGTTACATTTTTTAGTGCCAGGTTTTATTATCAAGAGTGATGACATTTTAAGAGTATAAAAGTAATTTCTTAGGCTTCCTCCGAAGAAAAGTCCGAGATGGGGTCTTTTGTGTAAATAACTTATTGAAAGTATAGTCTCAGGAGTGACCTATAAGAAAGGGAGAGAGACAAGATAGAGTGGAAAAGGAAGACAGGCAAATACACTCTGAGAGGAGTCTAGCCTCAGGCTAACTCCACAGCATGCCCTGAATCAAGGCTTGTTCCGGAGAGGTTCTTTTGCTTAGAAGAATTGAAGGTAGGCTGTTATATACCAACTCAGTTGTGAGCCAAATGCCACCTCTGCAAGGAGGGTTTCGCCTCCCTGGAATGTCCAGGAGAGTGGGCTTCCCCTAGTCATGGACAGTTTCTGGAGCAGGATGAGGTATGAATCATTGGTAGCAACATCGAACACCTCTGGGAGGTGACTTGTCCTCACCAGAGAAGCACCAGTAGCATCTGGGGTAGGAGAATTTTGAAGACTGTGAGCGAAGACAGTCCTTGGGCTTCCCACAGAATTTTCACCATGTTTCTGTCATGCATCATGTCAAAGCACCACTTACGAGTCTGGAGAAGATGGGCTGTCATTTCTGCCTTTGGTTCTTTCTTTAAGCAGCACTTTTGCTATCTTACGGCAAGAATTTCTTATGATTTTGGGGAAACTTGAAATTGTTCAGCATTTAGTAAGTTAGTATTTCCTTTTAATGCAATGCATAGGCAGATAAACAGTAATATCTATTATCATAACATGGATATTTAAGATGTACTCTTGCCCATGAGTTGAGAAGTGATTCTAAAATCGTGGTGCTTGGAAATGGCTCTTAGACATCTTCAATATACAGACCACATATCACAGAAATGTACACTTGAACTCTTAAAAAAATCCAGAGTTAAATACGGAACTATAAAATTTACAGGGATCTGTCATGCTTGAAGTGGCACAAGACTTTTGTGGAATTACTATCTGGCTGCTTGGTATGAGACTTGACCTAGCAGTTGTCATCACGAACTCAACCTTCCTAGTGGGCAAAACAGAAAGCACTTCTGGATTGTTAAAATCTCCATCTGCGCTTCTGAGTTCACTCTGAATGAAACCAAAAATAGAATTCTGTTTTGCTTTGAATAAACAAGGCAACTGCAGCACCATTCTGTGATAATATCTGAGATCATGTTTGTGAAGGAGACTGTTGTGTGCACAAGTGAGCATGCGGCTGGAGGGGCTCTATGTTTTTATCTTTTAAAATTCATTCAGATTTAAAAATTCTTGATAGACTTACCTATATTTTAAAATTTTTGAAACATCTGAAATGACATCTGAAACTATTAATATACTAAACATGTGAAATTGCTTTGTAAATGGCAATGTTCCATACACATTTTGAATGTTATTAATATTACTATCTGAATTAATCTACAGGCATTAATTATAGTTAAAGATAAAATACACCTATATGTTATGTAGTGTCTTTTTTTGGTTTCTTATTGTAGCCTTTGTTTTAAAATTTATATTGTTTGATATAAGTATTGCTACTCCAGCTTTTAAAAGAATTTTCATTTGCATAAAATATCTTTTACCATCCCTTCACTTTTAGTTTTTGTGTGTTTTTTGTTCTGTAGTGGATCTCTTTCTTGTAGATAACATATATGTGGGTCTCATCCATTCAGTTACCCTAGTCTTTTGATTGAAGCATTAAAGACATTTACATTTCAAGTGATTATTGATAGGTATGTTTTTATTATCACTTTATTCTTTTGACTATATTCCTCTGTTTGTATTTTGTTCTTCTTCTTGAAGTACACCTTTTAACATTTCTTATAATACTGGTTTGTTGATAGTGGACTCTTGTTTCTTTCTTGTCTGGGAAGCTCTTTATTTCTCTTTTAATTTTTAGATGATAGCCTTGCTGAGTAAAGTGGTCTTGGTTGTACATCCTTGTTTTTCATCACTTTGAATAATATTTCATGCTAATCCGTTATGGCCTAAAATGTTTCTGTTGAGAAATCAGCTGACAAAGTAGTTCCCTTGTAGGTAACTGTCTTTCTCTTGTTGCTTCTAAGATTCTCTCTTTGTCTTTAAACTTTGGCACTTTATTATTTTTGTTTGTTTGTTCTGTGACAGAGAAGAGAGAGAGAGAGAGACAGAGAGAGGGACAGATAGGGACAGACAGACAGGAAGGGAGAGAGATGAGAAGGATCAATTTTTCATTGCAGTACCTTACTTGTTCATTGATTGCTTTCTCACATGTGCCTTGACCAGGGGGCTACAGCACAGTGGGTCACCCCTTGTTCAAGCCAGTGACCTTGGGCTTTAAGCCAGCAACCTTTGGGCTCAAGCTAGTGACCATGGAGTCATGTCTATGATTCCACACTCAAGCCAGCAATCCCGTGCTCAAGCTGGTGAGCCCATGCTCAAGCCAGCTGCCTCAGGGTTTCAAATCTGGGTCCTCTGCAGCCCAGTCTGACTCTCTATCCACTGAGCCACTGTCTGGTCAGGTCAACATTTGTCATTTTAATTATGATATGTCTTAGTGTGGGTTTTTGTGGGTTCATCTTGTTTGTGATTCTCTGTGCTTCCTGAACTTGTGTGTCTTTTTTACTTTCACCAGGTTAGGGAAATTTTCAATCATTATTTCTTCAAATGGTTCTCGATCCCTTGCTTTCTCTCCTCTCCTTTTGGTACTCCTATCATGGGGATGTCATTACACGTCATGTTGTAACAAAAGTCCCTTAAACTATCCTCATTTTTTAAAATACTTTTTCTTTTTGCTGGTGTGATTGAATATTTTCTGCTACCTTATCTTCCAAATCGCTGACTTGTTTCTTTGCTTTATCCTACCTACTGTTTATTCCTTATAGTGTATTCCTCATTGCAGATATTGTAGTCTTCATTTTTGACTGGTTCTTTTTTATGTTTTCTATGTTCTTTTAAAGGATGTTGAAGGTCTCACTAAGTTCCTTGAAGTGCTCACTACATATTTTGAGCATCTTTATCAATGTTTTTAAAAACTCTGTATCTGGTAATTTGCTTGCCTCCATTTCACGTAGCTCTTTTTCTGGAGATGTCACTTGTCCTTTCATTTTGGGGCATGTTTCTTTGTCTCTCCATGTTGGCTGCCTCATTTTGTTTGTGATTGTGGAATAGCTAGATCTGCTGTGGCCATATGTAGTAGGTGACCTGTGGAACACAGTGTCACAGTCTCATTGATCACCTGATCTAGGTGCTCCAGGAAAGTCCTTTGTGCGGATTATGTGAGTCCTCCTGTTGCAGTTGAGTGTTGAGTGCTGTTGGTCCGTCATGCATGGGTTTGACCCTCAAGCTGACTGTGAGGATTGAATTTGACCACAGTGTGCACAGCTTCAAATAGCCAGTCACTATGAAAATGTTTTGCTCTTTGTAATTAAAAAGTTAAAGCTAACAAGAATGGAGCTTTAATCTTTTTGTTACAAAAGGTTACAGTTTACCTAATTCTAGAGTTGAGTTCCTAATGCAGTTTTTCATTTTGTGAGCAGTACTGTATAAGAATCAAGCCACATTTGGTCCATTTGTCCTAGCCTCTCTGTCACAGTAACAGTGGGATATTTATCTGAGTAGGTGCTCCCAGTTCCAACTTCATCAATAACTGGTTATATGACCTTGGGCATGTGACAGACTCTATCTGGACCATAACTCCCTTATGTGTGAAACAACAGTCTTTGTAACAATAAAAGCCTTATAGCTAGTAAGTAGTTTATATAGTAAGTAAGAAGTAAGTAGTAAGTAATGAAACCAAACCAGGGTGAGAACAGCTCTATTAGATCCCCAGTCTCTGTTCATTACCACTGTGCCATCTGACTCAAGTAGGTGGACATCTAAAATGATGTGAGGATGTATTTTCATTTTTTTTCTTTCTAGGTAAATGTCTACCTAAACTATTAAGCAAAATAGTTTTTCATCTTATTTTAAAATATTTCTAGGGATAATGTCATTTTAAAAAATGTATTAAGGAAGTCTCCCAACACTTTGGGAAACAAATGAAAGGTTTAAAACAGGAAAGTGATGTGGTTAGATAGCCATTTCCCAACAATCTTCCTGAAGAAGAAAGTGCTGGGAACTGTCAAAGGTGGTCGACAGAGGAGATCTTCATTCAGAGAATACTCTCTGAGTGGAAAGAATTACTTCTCAGAATTCAGCACTTCCCCCCAGTTTTATTGATATATATTTGACAGACATTTTGTAGATTAAAGGTGTGCCATGTGATATGACATACATTGTGAAACAATTGCAATAGTCAACCCATCATGCATTATCTTATGTAAGTACCTCTTTTTGTGTGTGGTGAGAATCTTTTAAGATTTATTCTCTTAGCAACTTTCAAGTACACAATATGGTACTGGTAAATATAGTCACATGTGGTACCAGAAATTATCTATCTTATAACTGGAACGTTTTACCCTTTGACCACCTTTACTATTTTCCCCATCACCCTGCCCTTGGCAACCACCAATCTATTCTGTTTTTATGAGTTTGTTTTTTTTAAAGATTCGATATATAAGAGAGATACAGTATTTGTTTTTCTCTGACTTATTTCACATACTATAATGCTTGCCAGGTTCGTCCATGTTTTGGCAAATGGCATAATTTCCTTCTTTTTTATGGCAGAATAATATTTAATTGCATATATGTCCCACTTTCTTTTTTTGGTCCCACTTTCTTTATCCATTCATGTATTGACATATACTTTAGTTTTTTCCATTATCTTGACTATTATAAATAACACATCAGTGAACATGAGGTGCAGATATCTCTTTGAGATAGTGATTTTATTTGCTTTAGGTATATACCCATAAGTGGGATTGCTGGATCATATAACAGTTACATTGTAATTTTTTGAGAAACATCCATACTATTTCCATAATGGCTGCACAAATTACATTCTCACCCACAGTGCTCAAGGTTTTCCTTTTCTTCACATCCTCACTGATACTTATTTCTTGTCTTTTTGATGAGCGCCATCCTAACATCTTTGAAGTGATATCACACTGTGGTTTTGTATTTGCATTTGCCTGGGGGTTAGTGATGCTGAGTGCCTTTCATGCCTATGTTGGCCATCTATATGTCTGTCCTCTTTGGGAAAATGTCTATTTAGGTCCTTTGCCAATTTTTAACTGGATTATTATTATTATTTATTATTGAGTTGTATGAGTTTCTTATATATTTTGGATATTAACTACTTTTCAGATATATGATTTACAAATATTTTCTCCTATTCCAGAGGTTGCCTTTTCTTTCTGTTCGTTGTTTCCTTTGTTGTGCAGAAGCTCTTTAGTTTGATGTACTACCACTTATTTCTTTTTGGTTTTGTTGCTTGTGCTTTTGGTATCACATCCAAAAAATCATTGCCAAGACCAATGTCAAAAAAGTTTTCCCGGCCCTGGCCGGTTGGCTCAATGGTAGAGCGTTGGCCTGGCGTGCGGGAGTCCCGGGTTCGATTCCCGGCCAGGGCACACAGGAGAAGCGCTCATCTGCTTCTCCACTCCTCTCTCTCTCCTTCCTCTCTGTCTCTCTCTTCCCCTCCCGCAGCCAAGGCTCCATTGGAGCAAAGTTGGCCCGGGCACTGAGGATGGCTCTATGGCCTCTGCCTCAGGTGCTAGAATGGCTCTGGTCGCAACAGAGCGACGCCCCAGAGGGGCAGAGCTTCGCCCCCTGGTGGGCATGCCCGGTGGATTCTGGTCGGGCACATGCAGGTGTCTGTCTGACTGCCTCCCCGTTTCCAACTTCGGAAAAATACAAAAAAGAAAAAAAGTTTTCCCCCTGTTTTCGTCTAGTCATTTTATGGTTTCAGGTCTTACATTTAAGTCTTTAATCTATTTAGATTTCATTTTTGTGAGGGTGTTAAGATAGGAGTCTAGTTTTATTCTTTTGCTTATGAATAAAAATTGATCACTTTTATCAGGTGCCTGAGGGGGCCAGCAGGTACCTTCTAGGAGATGGGGTTGATGAGAAAAAGTGAGCCACCTGGGAACATGGAAAGCCAGGCATGGAGGATTAACTTGATTGTGGGCCTGACTTTTCACAGAAGCCCAAATTGTCATTTTATTGTAACTAATCTCAATTGATCCAGTTTAGCTCAATCCCCAAGAGAAGCCAAGCTGTGTGTGGGGTGCTGAACAAGAATGTTTGAGCTGAGCTACTCTCATAGCTGTGTTGGTAGCAATTGTTTGACTCCATATAAGTGTCTGACTGCAGAGATATAGGACCCCCACCTTTGCTGGGATTTGCAGAGCACAGTGCAGCTTCACATGTATGGTGCCAAGGAGCACAGGTGCTTAGCTTGGGGTGGGAGTCCAGCAACACAGACTCTGAACAGGAGATCCAATCAACAGTTTGGAGTAGGGGTGAGAGGAAAATCTAAGGAATTGTGGCAGTGCCTAGAAGTATTGGATATACTGCTTTAGACTTGCAGGACTAAATCCCAAACCTTGCCCCAAGTGAAGTTCTTATGCATCACACTTGGTTATACTTGTCTCAGGAGCTGGGTATGTGAAGGTCTTCAATAACTGCCCACAACTGAGACTACACAGTCTGGGTTTATTAGTACAAACATCATTGTGTGTGTCACTCAGGTCCTGGCAGACTGACGTGACTTAATTAATCCTGATTCAAAAGTTTGATTGAAGACCATATAATGAGGGACTATTTACAGAAGTGTGGGTAAGACTAAGGTGACCGGTATGGAGTGGTGAAGCACTCAGGTCCTCACAAGAGCAGAGAGCTATTCCTTTCCCCAGGCCTGGAGGCATAAGGGAAGCAGTATTGCAGACCAAGGAGAGGAGTCCAGCCCCAAACCACGGCCCAGTTTCCCACCAGGGTCTCCCATTAGCTGACTCAGACAGAAGCCATTGGGTAGGGCTGGTAAAGTAGTCAACAGAACTCAGCCTCACAAGGCTAGCAAGGGTAAGGAAAGACAGAAAACTGAAATAGAGAGGACATTAGGGAATAATCAGCACAGATAACTGAATATTATATATGACCAATTTGCTTTTCAAACTGCTCCAACATGGCTTTATGTTCCCCTGGCTTTTGTCAAGGCCACTGACACGTCATGTTGCTAAATCCAAACACCAAATCTCTTCCTTTATCTTGAGCATCCAGGAGGGAGTTGTTTTCCACTTTGGGCTGAAATAATTTTTGTCATTTTATTTTATTTTTCAAGTCCTGAAGAAAAGGTCCCCTCTGTAGGGAGGCCTCCTCTTTGTCTTCTATCTAAAGTGGCTTACCCCAAGTGCTCTGTTTTTTCACTCAAATTGTAATTATTTGACTATTTCTTATTTTGGGCTGTTTACTCAAAAATAGAGTAGGTGCTATAAGAGAAGAGTCTTGGACTAAGTTGCTAATCACTGAATCCTGAGAGCCTAACTCAGTGCCCATATCTAGTAGGGGGTTAATAAATATTTGTTAAATAAATGATTGAATGTTCAGACCTTATTTTCTTCCCTGTAAAGTAACCAGTATAGCTTTTCCATGCTCATAGAAAAGTAAGAATTTGTGGAATCAGTAAATATATATATATATATATATATATATTTAATGAGAGGAGGGGAGGCAGAGAGACAGACTCCCGCATGTGCCCTGACCAGGATCCACCAGCAAGTCCACTAGGGGGCAGTGCTCTGCCCATCTGGTGCCATTGCTTCGTTGCAACCAGAGCCATTTTTTAGTGCCTGAGGTAGAGGCCATGGAGCCATTCTCAGGGTCTGAGGCCAACTTGCTTGAGCCAATTAAGCCATTGCTGCAGGAGAGGAGGAGAAGAGAAAGAGAGAATGGGGGAGGGGGAGGGGTAAAGAAGCAGATGGTTTTCTTCTCCTGTGTGCCCTGACTGAAAATGGAACCTGAGACATCTACACACTGGGACAATGCTCTACCACTGAGCCAACCAGCCATGGCCTAGAATCAATATTTTAATAAACATTGTGAGATAACCTCTTTTTTTCTGACAAATCTGTGCTCTGAGGTTTTTTCTTCCTTCCCCTCTTCTTCTTCCTTCCTGCTGACCGCCTCCTGTTTTACTTATCCTCTCCTGAGACTATACTTATTACAAATGTATAAACAAATGCACATCTAGTTCTAACTTCCATCTGGAGCACCCACCTGAGTTCCCAACAAGTGCAAAATAGAATTAAATCTCTGCTTCAAATAAACCTGCTTATTCATTTATGATAATGACATCAGCTTTCTCTGAAACACGCTTGGTGTCATTCTCTCTCTCCTCTTTCACCTCCTGAAACAAACTGGTTAGCAAGCCTGCTACTCTATCACCCAAATGTATTTTTAATTTGCCCACTCTTTTCAATTCTCATGACTTTGTTCAAATTCAGAAGCTCACTCTCCAGGGCCTTAGCTTTCAGGTCTTCTAACAGGCCTGTCCAAATCCAGTATTTCCCCTGGTCTATGTGTTCTTCTCATTTCTCCCTAGACCATCATTTCATACAGGTGGTGCTGTTCCCCTGCTCGTAAATCTCTGAAGCCCCCCCCCCCCCCCCCAGCTTCAGAACATAAACCAAACTCCTTAGCAAATCTGTCCAGGCTCTCTTAGTCTGCTTCCAATACATCTTTCCAGTCTTCTTGTCCATGATAACCTATTACAACTCGACCCAGCTGCAGCGGATACACTTTAAGATTTCTTATTATTTGAGTTAATGCATCCTTTATGACAGGATTACCTTCTCAAATTTCTACCATTTAAAATCTTTTTTATTTTAAAGGCCCAAGTAAAAATACCACCTTCCCCCAAAGACATCCCTAGTTGGTTTTCAGCTATTATTTGCTATTTTGTTATCAAAGTTCTTATCACACTCTTCCTTGTATCTTATATTTTAACCCTTTGTTTGTTTTTAAAATGACTGAGAATACAAGTTTTTAAGGCATTCTAACAATCAAAGTCAGAAATGTATTGAATAATTAGACATATTTTCTCTTCTCTTCCTTATTCCCATTTATTCCTTAGAGAAAACTAGTGGCAAGTTTTATTTCCAAAAATTTCTCCAGGCATTGATAAATATATATATATATATTTTATTTTATTTTATTTATTCATTTTAGAGAGGAGAGAGAGAGAGAGAGAGAGAGAGAGAGAGAGAGAGAGAGAGAGACAGTGGGGAGGAGCTAGAAGCATCAACTCCCATATGTGCCTTGACCAGGCAAGCCCAGGGTTTCGAACCGGCGACCTCAGCATTTCCAGGTCGATGCTTTATCCACTGCGCCACCACAGGTCAGGCCTATATATATATATATATATATATATATATATACCTCTTTAAAAGCACTAAATGTATAACGATAGACATATGACTCCACAATTGCCTTTTCACTTAAAAATGTTTATTGGACATCTTTCTTGTCAGTATGCAAGCATTTGCCTCCTTCTTTCCAATTGCTCCCTTGTAGATATCTCAGAGACTACTAATTGTCTTTCAATAACTTATTTTTCTTCCCTCTGGTAATAGAATCCAATATTGGGCACACACATGTCAGGAATAAAGACTACATTTCCAGCCTGAGTAGGTGGTGGTGCAGTGGATAGAACATCGGACTGGGATCAGGAGGACCCAGGTTCAAGACCCCAAGGTTGCCAGCTTGAGTGTAGGCTCATCTGGTTTGAGCAGAGCTCACCAGCTTGGACCCAAGGTCACTGGAAGCCCCACGGTCAAGGCACATATGAGAAAGCAATCAATGAACAACTAAGGTGTTGCAACAAAAAACTAATGATTGATGCTTCTCATCTCTCTCCATTCCTGTCTGTCTGTCCCTATCTGACTCTCTTTCTGTCTGTGTAAAAAAAAAAAAAAAAAAAAAAAAAAGACTACATTTCCAGGCTTCTTATAGTTAGTTATATGTGGCCATATGATCTAGTTCTAGCCAAGGGGATATCAAGGAAAATGATACGTATAACTTCTAAGAATAATCCTTAAGGGGAGAAGGTATATCCTTCTCCTTCTTTTCCTCCCTTCTTACTGTTATAAATCGAGAGATGTGAGATTGGAGTTGGAGTGTTTATCTAGGTCTCTGATGACTATGGGAATGTAGACCATAAACACTTTGACATGATGTGAAAGGAGGTTGGACCCTGGACTCTTAGAGTATCAACCCAGCTCTGGACTGCCTAATTCAATATTTTTATATAGATAATAGACAAATTTTTTTTTTAGGTGAGAGGAGGGGAAATAGTGAGGCAGATTCTTGCATGTGCCCGAAAAGGATCTACCTGGCAACCCCCATCTGAAGCTGATGTGAGTACCAAGCTGTTTATAGTGCCTGAGGCTGACATGCTCAGACCAACCGAGCTAACCTCAGTGCCTAAGGGCCAATGCTCAAATCAATTGAGCCACTGGCTACAGGAGAGAAGATGGAGAGATGGGGAAAGAAGGAGGGGAGAGAAGCAATGGTCACTTCTCCAGTGTGCCTTAAGGCAGAATCAAGCCTGATAAGTCCATATGCTGGGCCAGTACTCTCTCCACTGAGCAACTGGCCAGGGCTGGTAATGGACAAACTTAAACCTTGTTAAGATACTATTGTTTTAGACCCCCCCCCCCCCATTTCATTTGAACTAAATGGTATTGTAAATGAAGATATTTTGTTCATTATATCTTTTTCCTTCCTTCTTAGATCCCAAGGTCCTTGAAGACTTACCTATGGTCTTATTTATCTTTCTGTTTCCACAAGTACCTAGCACAATATCTGGCACATAATCAAAACTCTTGGAATTAACCTAATTAAAACTGTTGCTGATCGTATCAATTGCTACTTCTTTGAACCATATGAACAAGAAAATAAAAAAGAAATCTAAAAGAATATAACTCTTGAACTGCAATATAATTGAACTTACTTTATCTTGAAATAATGCTAGAATATGGCCACAAGCAAGTTGTTGCTTACAATTATAAATGTTTTTTAAATTTGCAACAATGGTATATTGATAATAAAAATGTTTATCTTAGTGAAGTCTAAAGGACTTTGCTTGTTTTTTAAATCTCTGTGTTTATGTAACTATACCTAATTTATGCAAATATATAAATTTGTCTCACAAATTTTTATTCCCTGATAGCCTCTTCTATAAAAGAAATAGTACAATAGTTTTTATGTGAATGTGGAGGGTCAAACTAAATCAACAGTTCTTATCCTTGGGTAGGTCAAATGGAGGGAGACCACATAATTTATCAACTAAACTAAACTTTTGAGAGTGAAATGGGGGAACTATGAATAATTATGGCAGGACATGAGCATAAACTTGACTGTCTCATGCAAACTGTGTCATATGGTTTGCTCACCATAGGCTTCTGTGAAAATATAAAAAAACACACACCCTAGATTCGGTCGTTAGTAACACACAGCACCTTAAACTTCACATACGATTTGATTGGCCCATGAACTCAGTTTATCTATAGAACCATAGGGATCTACTTTCCTGGAGTGAGAAGGAACACCTGGGAGGAATTATCCCAAGTTCTATTTTTATTAAAGTTTTGTACTTCCATCAGTTAGTCTGTGATGATCACGAGTCATTGACACAGGATTGAGGACAATTTTCATTATAATTGCTTAACCCTGGGTCACAAATCAGCAACCTAGTGTCCTTCTACACTTAAAGAGCTTTATGCTTCCCACTGAAGGTGTGGCCTGTTTCCATGGCCACCCATGCATAAGGGAGAGGTTTGACCAAGCATCACAGTAGCCTTGATTCCAGTCACACAACAGCTAGAAGTGGAGGTCAACTGTTCCCAGCAATTCTGCCGACCTAAGGTCTGGAGTTGACTGAAGTCATCATGGAGACCACTCACAAGGTGCTCTCTGACTCCATGGTTCTTGATTGCTTGCACCCCAGACCATAAACCTCCTGTGATTACCAGACCAGGGGAGCTCATAGACACAACAGCTGAGAACAGTTGTCTGCTCAGGTAAAATGTGATGCTCAGCAACAATCCTAGTTGAAATGCAAATATAAATATCTATTTTTCAAGTGCATATAAAATCATGAGCTTGACTTTTCATTTGGATAAAATAGGTAAGGAATACTAGGCAGTTTGATAAGTAGTTAGAAAATGCAACTGCAGAAGCAAAAGAAGGAGCAACTTTAAATTTATAAAGGTAAAAAATTAAGAGAATATACCTGAATGAAATCCAGTAAATAATGTGGAATAGAGATGGGTATCATTTGAAAAGGTTTGTACCCACTTTTCTATTACCCAAGCAACCATCACATTATAAAATTGCAAAACCACAAGAAAAAAAGCAACAGTCATCAAAGCATCAAAACTCCAAATGAGAAGAACAATTTTTGTACGGATGTGAATTTAAACAAAGAAGTAGATGGAAAGTGGCTTTGTTTAAACTAACTTTGCTGGTGGACAAAAGAAAATCTATTTGGAAAAATTAACATTCTTTTCTACATTTTCAGAAAAGATCAAAGAAAATATATGCAAGTCATTCAAACTATGTTCTAAATACTGCTGAATTTATGGGGGGAGGGAGAGGTTGTCAGTCCTTTCTTTCAAAAAGGTGGATGTTTCATATGCAGGGATTTTTAATATTTATTTAAAAGTTTCAGTATGGTGAGTATTTTAGTGAATACTTTTTTCCTTAGAAATTTAAATTTAAATTTAAATTTAAGCATGTGGATAGAATGAACAATACTTATTTACTTTTTTCTTCTTTTGGGAGCACTTAAGAAAAGAGGTTGGTACTAACACTTTAAGAGAAGTTCTGCATGAGAACGTTGACTGGGTAATTTCGTAAGGAATATAATAGTTCCTCCCTTATTCAAATTTTGTTTTCTGCAGTTTCAGTTAACTGTGGTTAACCACAGTTAGAAAATATTAAATGAAAACTTCCAGAAATAAACAATTCATCTATTAAATTGCAGGCTGTTCTGAGTAGCATGATGAAATCTCGCACCATCCCACTCTATTCCTCCCAGAACACGGATCATCTCTTTGTCCAGAGTCTCCATGCTGTCGGCACTCCCACCTGTTAGTTAGTAGCCCTCTTGGTTGTCAGATACTTGTTGCAATATGGTCAAGTAACCTTTATTTTACTGTTAAAATTGTCCTATTTTATTATTAGTTATTGTTATTATTCTTTTAATGTGCCTAATTTATAAATTAAAACATTTTTTATAGACATGTATACGTAGAAAAAATAGTATACACAAGGCTTGGTACTATCCACAGTGTTATGCATCCACCGGGGGTCTTGGGACACATTCCTCCTAGGTCAGGGGGGACAACTGTACAGGTAAGGTTCAAAGGTACTGTGGGTTCGGTTTGAGACCACTGCAATAAAGTGAGTCATAGTATTTTTTGCTGTTAGAGGGTCTTGCCTTCAAGTTGTAAAAAATGAAACATCTTGAACTGCAATATAATTGTGAAGGGCAATAAAGTAAAGCACAATAAAACAAAGTAGGCCTGCATAGTACGAAGCTAATGAAATGTTGAAGAGTAATGGTCATTTCCTGGTTCTTACTGAAAGCTAGACAGGGGCCATGTATGTGCATTTATGTAACATTTACATCAGGCTATGTGGAAATCACAGACTTATTTTCTAGCTGTTTTCTGATACTCTTAGGTTTTCTTTTTTTTTTTCTTTCTATCCCAACTTCAATCCTTCATTCCAGTGCATGAGTGAACACACACACACACACACACAATATAGGAAGAAGTGACAGGGTAAATTTAACTTGAAAGACTTTTAGTCTTTCTAACATCTTTGAACTCCTGCTGAATTAAAAACAGGGCAGAACTAGGTTCTCTTGCCACAAATTTATGAATGAAAAGACAACATTGTTAATTTTGTGTTGAACTTCGTTGTGCCTTTGATGACCACAACTCTGCTCCTGTCATTGTGTCTGTTTTCGTTTTAGGTCTGTGGAACGACCCTTCTCGTCGGGAGCATATATACACAGTCACAGTCCTTCTCTTCGGCTGGGTCACAGCAGGAATGCAGCCAAGAGGACACAGGGCCCCTATTAGCTGGCCAATCTCAGTCTAAGAGTAGGTTCAGTGGGCTGTTTCTTCAATCCCTTTGCTGTTGTTTTCATGATGCTTCGTTACTATCCAAGTAATGGGACATCTTTTCTACCTGTATATTGCTCCAGGCCTGGCTTTCTGATCTTCCTGATTCTGTGAGCTATATGGTATGTTTTGCTAAACTCTCATTTCTGCCTACATCAGCCTGACTTGGATTGTTTTGCTTGCCAAAAACCTCTAGATACATAGTCTCTTTGAAACGAGGCCAAGGTCCAATTTCTTTTGGCCTCACCAGGCATACTGCTTCCTGAAAGTGCTGACTTCATTTCTTAGGGGGATAGATAAGGATTTATTCAGATGATACGATTTCAAGGAGCTAAGTGCAAAGCAATGTGAAGGGCAGAGCCGGGCTCAAGAGGAGCATCTAAGGGCTTCGGAGACTTCCCTCAAAGCCTGTCCTGCTTCCAAGCAGCGCGGTCTGAGGAGGCGGGGTGACGTAGGGCCTGAAAGCTCAGTATTGCCTTAAGTGACTTTCCCATACAAAGTTATTTGCCTATTGGAAATAAATTCATCTGAATATTGTATTGATGTTATTGCCGAGCTGGCAAAAATCCCAGCAAGAGAATGTACCACTGACGGTGACTGTAGGTCACTGTCTTCATGATATCCATTTTTAGAAGTCCCCTTGGAACTTTGAAAATGCTCGAATAAAACTAGTGATTTCGGAATCACCATAGCAGTGAAGTATTCTGCTTTGGCTTTGGGGATCAAGACTGTAGTTAATTAATTCCTTTCCCTCAGGCAGAGACCATGAATGTAATAACACCAGAGGCCATATTCAACTCCTGATTACCATATATTTCCAGTGATAACTGAAATTGCTCTACAAATCTGTAGTGACAGATTCAAACCAAAATGTGTTTATGGCTGCTCTGCCATCTGTGAAATATTCAGAATATGGAAAGAAGAGGCAGCCCAAAATAATTGATTCCACCTTTATTATTCTGCATTTTGTTATCACTCTATCTTTAATTACTTTTCTTGAAATACGTGTTCTTGATACCAGCTGAATAAATATTCATTTTGTTTTGTTTCTTTTTGGAGAGGATCTTGATTTACAAGAAGATGAAGTTGGAGAAAACCATGGTGGAAAATTTAATGTTGGTGAAATTATTGGTAGAGCTCAGAAAAAAAAACAAAATAGCACCAGGTATTAGACATGTGTGGTCAAATGGGACCCTTGGTCCAGCTGCCTCAATATGGGAGGTCTGGCCAAGAAAGAATTCAGAGCAGAGACTCAAACTATAAGAGAAATTGCCTTTAGGAAATCACAGAAGTAGAAGAAATGGGCTTTAGGAAACAAATTACAGAAGCAAAAGAAGGGGAAGTTAGGAGAGAGAGAAACTCTTTTAATTTAGCTGTGACCACATGAAAACTGTCTCTCAAGTATAACCATGGACTTGAAGAATACATCATTGTTTGCTAAGTGAATTAATATAATTTATGATTGGCATTTCTTTTTATTAATATACTGCTCACAAAAATTAGGGGATCAGGGAACGTGCAGATACTACAATACTTTCAGCCTTTTATATAGTGCATTTTCACCAATGAAATATAAATTGGTTTTGCATCTCATTTGCATAATCAAACAGCTTTCTTTGCCTGTCATTTGCTTTTCTGATGTTCTTGTTTAATAAAAAAATCAAATGCTTTTTTTTAATTGCTTCATATTCATTTTGAAATATCCCCTAATTTTTGTGAGCAGTATACTTTCGGGTCCTTTTTGTTGTTTGAAAGCATGTTTTGATTTGTTTGTTTGTTTCTTCTGATTTGTCTATCCTAACCTTTTTTTGTTTTCAATCTGCTGAGATTTACTAGTCTGAAACCCACACTCATCATTTTTCTTCCCTTTGCCCCATCATCCAAACTTATATTATTTTCCACCTCTTCTGGGCTTGAAAGTCATTTGGAGTTCTCTTGTTTCTTAAAAATTTTCTTATTATCCAGTCAGATTTTAAGAACTCTATATTGTGCATCTAAATTGCTTTTGGCCCTGCTCACTTCTTCCCATCAGCATTCCCAGCCTCTGGTAGCCTCGTTTCCTCTTGCCTTAACTGTTATGATATGGTGATCTGGTCTCTCTGTTTCCAGAACCTTCCTCATCAATTCCATTGTGCATATTAAAATTAGATTGATCATCAAGCAAAGCTGTGATCATGCAGCTTCCTGTGCTCAAATTCTTTTTTTTTTTTTTTGATACTTCATTCATGTCCAAACAAATACAAATTTCTTAATTTAGCACCCTGGTTTGCCTTTTCTATTTTTCAGCCTTATTTTCTACTGTTTCATGAAACACATCCTATGTTCCACCAAACCAGATAGAGCCATTTAGTGGTGAGAGAGTGAATATACAGACAACAAATAGACCACATAGAGATAGAACTCAGATGCACAGTGTACAGCAAGCGGTCCAGAAAACCAACCCATGATCTGTAGCCCAGGAAGCCAGCCTGCTATCTGTAAGTGAAATTTACCTCCTATCTCTCGCAACCCTCCAGGAAGCCAAACATTATCTCTAAATGGCCAGGATTTTATTGATAACTGACAGCTTGTCTGATATTTGTTCTAGGACCAATCAGAGAAAGCTAAATGTGCACCCCTAATCAATCACATGGGATGCATCCTTCTAATTGGTGTGCCTACAGTTTCCCTGTGCCGATAGCTTCGTCAGGGGACTCCTGGAGCCTTCTCTTTTTTTAAATTCTAAAGCTTTTCCATTCCTCCTGTCTTTGAGTCTTTGCCAAAACACAAGTGACAATGTCTGACTCCTTTGCTACAGCAAACTCCGAGTAAGAAAACTAGACCTGTTTTCATTTGGTTGGTTTTTTTTTTTTTTTTTTCATTTTTCTGAAACAGGGAGAGACAGTCAGACAGACTCCCGCATGCGCCCAACCTGGATCCACCCGGCACGCCTACCAGGGGCGACGCTCTGCCCACCAGGGGGCGATTCTCTGCCCATCCTGGGCGTTGCCATGTTGCGACCAGAGCCACTCTAGCGCCTGAGGCAGAGGCCACAGAGCCATCCCCAGCGCCTGGGCCATCTTTGCTCCAATGGAGCCTTGGCTGCGGGAGGGGAAGAGAGAGACAGAGAGGAAAGCGCGGCAGAGGGGTGGAGAAGCAAATGGGTGCTTCTCCTGTGTGCCCTGGCCGGGAATCAAACCTGGGTCCTCCGCACGCTAGGCTGACGCTCTACCGCTGAGCCAACCGGCCAGGGCCATTTGGTTGGTTTTTATTTAATCCACAGTAGCTATTTAAATTTAAATGAATTAAAAATATATACAATCAAAAGTTTAGTCATTCAGTAGCACTAGCCAAATTTCAAGGGCTCAGGAGCCTTGGTAGCTAGTGGCTACCATATTGAGCAGTGTGGATACAAAACATTTCCATCATCTCACAGAATTTTATTGGACAGCTCTACACGTTTTCCCATTGTATCCTCCTTCTTCTGCTTGATGGCCTTCCTCACACATTTTCACCTGCCAAACCCCTACCTAATCTTCATGACTTGCTTTGTACTTCCTTCAGGAAGCCTCCATTGATACCTCTATATAGCCATCACCTCTTGTTTCATAGATTATACCTTTCTGTGTCGCTTTCCATAGTTTCTCTTTTACTTCCACAATCTTGTCTATCCTGTTGTTTTGTAGACTCCTTGACCTTAGTAATTACTTTAACCTTGTAGGATCTCATGCTCCTTAAGAATAGCCCCTTAACAACTTCTTCCTTTTTTTTTTTTTAAGATTTATTTTTTATTTTTTTTATTCATTTTTTAGAGAGGAGAGAGAGAGAGGAGAGAGAGACAGAGAGAGAGAAGGGGGGAGGAGCTGGAAGCATCAACTCCCATATGTGCCTTGACTAGGCAAGCCCAGGGTTTCGAACTGGCGACCTCAGCATTTCCAGGTCGACGCTTTATCCACTGTGCCACCACAGGTCAGGCAACAACTTCTTTTAAAAACTTAAATGTGATTTGGGGAAAATAAGAATCAGATTGAATTACTTTAAGAAGCCATGGAATGAAAGATGGGATTGAATTTTATGTTTTTTTATTTGGGGCATAGAATTTACAAAGAGTGTTGCATGTGGCTTTGTTCTTCCCTTCCTGACTCTGCATCTGTCTATCTTCTAGACAGCTTCATTTAACGCCAGTGACGTTAGGAGAATGTTTATAAAGTTACCCGGGGACTATCTCAGAGTCTCTTCTTGCAGTTCTCAGAACTAGCGTGGGCATTCAGAGAAGTCTTTTCACAGAGCAGCGACTGGGGAGGAAGCCGCAGGTCAAAGGCTCCTAAAACACATTTAGGATGGCTCGCTTTTAATAATGTTTTTAACACACCTGGCAGATTCATGCCTCTGTGCTTTGCTCATATTCTCCCCTTGCCTGGGCTATGACTCCAAGCTTTTCCACCCTTATACCACCTCTGTTCCTGGCGAACTTCCTTCAAATGTCAAGTTAAATATCATATTGTTTATGAGGTTATTCTGATCTCACCAAGTGAAGTTACTCTTTTCTCTGGCTATTTATCAATAGGTGTTTGTACATCTCTTTATTCTCACAGTGTGGTTGTTGAACACAAACACTGACTCCTAATGTAACTAGGAAAATATACGCACTGCAGGTAGAATAAACTAAACCAGCTTTATTTCCTTTTCTAGGGGTTGTTGTTGCTGTTGCAGATGGACTTCAGAATGAAAGCTGCTACAACTCGGGGAAAAGTCTACTGTTTTTCTCACTCCACCACCTACCTAAACCCAAGCGCCGAGAGCTCATTATTTCCTAGAGCAAAGCCAGCAACTCCTCTCTGCACTTTGTACACCAGCAGAACTTGTGTCAAAAAGAAAACATTTGGCATTCACTGAGGGCTTGAGACTGGGAAATTTGGAAGGAACAGAAATTGACCAGATTCCTGGGACTTAATTATTTGTCAGAGGCTTATGGGATGGATATCTTGGAATAGGGGGGTGGGTGGGACTGTAATGCTAGGTCACTAGCTGGGGGTGAAATGTCAAGGGGGAACAGAGAAGGAAGAAACTGATTTGGAGAAGAAAACTACCCATTCATGTAGGGTACCTCTGGAAGGACTAGGCTGAGAAGCCTCTTTCTTTTATGAGTTTAAGAGGATGAGGAGCCCATACGTAGAGTAATCGGTTCCCACCCATCACCATCACTGCCCTACTCTGTCAGGGTTTGGGAAAATTTTCTGAACTCATTAACAAAGAACCATTTAAGCCTTTATTATTGTTTAGTTGTACCTGGGCAAGACAGCACTGGGAATGGGTCAGGGCCCTGCTCTGATGCTCATCAGTGTAGGTCCATACCCTCACCACACGAGCAGTCAGCTGGAGAAATGGTGAACTTCTCCTTCTGTTTCCAACATCAGAGGGTGCTAACAAACGGGATAATCATTCCCTTCCAGTAACTATTAGAGTTACAATGATTCATTGTTCATTCATTCCACAATATTTGAATTAGATTTTGGAAGCACTAAACCTGAGCCACTTGGGAGCGAGCACTGTGTGTCTTCTCTCTCTCTGTATTGTCGACGAGCAGAAGTGGCTGCCACAGAGAGTCTCTCTGGCAGAAAAATTAGTTTAGGCTGATTATTTCTAATGCATAAGTTTTTTTTTTTTTTTTTTTTTTTTTACCTCCCCCTACACTGCCTGAAAGAATTTAGATAAAGAGCCTGAACCAGGAAGAGATCTATCAGCAAAGAGCGCTCCTTTCCACGTCAGAAAGACTTCTCTGCTTGTCACGGCCAACATTTGTTTACCAGACATTTGCTCTTCTCAGTGCCCTGTGAATTGTCTTTCTACCCTTTGAAGTCTGAACCTCCTACCCACTTCTTAGCTCAGAATAGTAGGTAAGCTCCAACTGCCTGACTATCTGGAAGCCTCTTATCTTCGGGGTTCCCATATGTATAAAATTAAGTGTTTTTCTTTCTCCTGTTACTCTGTCTTAGGTTGATTTCATTATTAGACCAGTCACAGAACCTAGAAAGGTAGGAGTAAAAATTTTCCTTGCACGCAGTGGGCATCGCCGACAGGAGAAGCTTCCCCGGCTGAGCACTGTGCACCCCCGGCCGCTGCAGCTGAGAGGTCCCAGGATCTCTGACAGCACCAGCAGAAAATAAGAATTCTTACTACTTCAGTCTACTGAACATCTACTTGCAGAGGGCCCAGTGGGAATGAGAGGGATGAGAGTTATTTTTAAAGTTTAGTTTAGCAGGAGAAAATATTTGTGACTCCAGTAAAGATTTGTCATGAGTATAGTTGTTGCCTATTGATTCTTTTCCTCCAAGAGATGGTCATGGTTTTCTTCTCTTTGTCTTTTGTATTATTTATCATAAAGAGGAAGAAACATAGGGTAGAACACAGAAATAGGTCGTGTAAGCCTGGTTTTTTGAGGCAGCCTCACAGATTGGTGAGTTCTCAGTTATCACTAGACTGGCATCTATTGAGACAAATGTTGCTATGGGTTGATCTTATAAAACACCAAGTGAAGTTTCTTTTTCATTTTGTTCTGTGTCCTGAGAACCAGGCGCTGTGACCAAGAAGAATATTCTCTGTGGCCTTTGCTATTGTAGATGCACATATCAGGGTGCATCCGGTGGCCATTTGAATAGATCAGGATTCTGAGACATGAAATCACAAGAACGTTCTTTTTGCCTGCTCTCAGGGGTCCAGTCTATGAGGGGCTTTTGTCATCCCCACCTTCTTTGTATTATCAGTGCTGGAAAAGTCTCATCCCAGTAACTCCTGCCTGGCATCACAGATTGCAGGTCAATGGCTGGAAGCACCTATGTTCTTGTGAAAAAATGGGAGACATTATTGCATGACACCATTCTTAGTGTCTATGACAACAATGGTCCTGCTTTCTTAGACTAACTGGGAGTGAGCACTCTGGATTTGTGAGAGCTGTGCCCTTTATTGGGCTGCCATCCACATCTTTGGTTGAACCTTATTGATTTGAGTAACTATTGAAATTAATATACGATTTTACTCATCAATGGCCAGATAATAAATCCTTAGAATTGTCTATATTTAAAATAAAAATTTAAGAAAGTTTTCATTCCAAGCAATTGTATTATTGATATCTACGGATAGAATCTATGAATAATGGGCACGAAGAAATATCACTGCTAGCTTTAGGGATTTCCCTAATAAGATAAAAAAAAAAACAAAAAATTAGAACAAAATTAAACTTCATAGTCAATAGAAATCCCCTTTCTTAAAATCTAGCCCGTGGTTTTGAGAATGCTGGTCAGAAACAAGCTCATCCAGGACACGAAGGGTGGATTCATGGCTCTGCAGGCCTTTGCTGTGTCTCCATGGCCACCTTGGTCTCATTTCATCATCCCCCAGGTGATAACTAATCATCCAGGCCTGCCTTTAGCACGAATTCTCTTAGGTCAGCTCAGCAAGAACTATCCTACTTTCTTAGTGGTTCCATAAACTGCCCCCCCCCCCCCAGCTGCCCTTTTGGTTATAAAAATGTCTGCTTTTCCTTATATTCTGACTTGAACCCGATCACTCTCTCATACTGCAAAGCCCATTGCAGCAGTTTCCTACACCTACTGCAGGGACCGGAATCAAGTCTGCCTGACCGTTCTTTAACAGGTGTCATAAATAATTGTTTTTCTTTTTTTCTTTAATTAATTTTTTTAAGTGAGAGGAGGGAGATATAAAGACTCCCACATGCACCCTGACTGAGATTTACCTGGTAACCCCTGTCTAGGGCTGATGCTCTGCCCATCTAGGGCCATGCTTGCAACCAAACTATTTTTAGCACCTGAGGCAGGCTACACAGAGCCATCCTTAATGTCCCAGGCCAATGCACTTAAACCAATTGTGCCATGGCTACCGGAAGGAAAGAGAGAGAGAAAGGGAGAAGAGGAGGAAAGGAGAAGCAGATTGTTGCTTCTCTTGTGTGCTCTGACAGGGGATCAAACCTGGGACATCCACATACCGGACCAGTGCTCCACTACTGAGTGAACTGGCCAGGACTGAATAATTTTTTCTTAAACATATTTTATGTTTTTCTTAGAGACAGCCATTTTTTTTATCAATTTGTTATAGGTAATTTTTTCTCCTACCTTTCCTTGAAAAATGTATATGTATAATAAGATAAACTTTTATTATTACTAACAGAGAGGATTATAATTTGAGATATTTGTTCCTTATATTTGGTGTAGCTGGTAAAGGAACTGGGTGATAGAAAGGTAAATTAGTCTGTTCTTTGGACAGTAAAGTCTATAAGAAGGAACACAAAGATGTCTATTCAAGCTTACCTATGTAGAAACGTAGATCAAGGTGGAGCGACAGAACGTGAATTGCTTCAACTAAAAATGACACATCCACTTTAGTATAACATGGGCTGGCATCTTCGTCTTATAAGTCTGGGTTTAAGAATATTTACAACTCAGTGGTTCTGGAATCTGTAGGGATTTTACATCCCTTTTATTCCACAGTTGTTGGACTTTTTGATATTGGTTTCTGTAGCTGCCCTTGGCTTTACACAGCACAACTGGACAGTGGTTTCACAAATTATAGATGGAGCAGATGTTTTTAGGGTTTTTTTATTATTATTTTCTGTTATCGTGAGGAGCTTCTGATAAGTCTCACCTAGTGAAGTAGCTCATTTTCTTGAGATTTACTACCTACATTGACATCAGGAGAAGCACAATGAATTTTTTATTTGTTTATTTTCCTGTTTCTAAATGTCATCTTGTCCAGTAACTTCTAGGAGGGCATGAAAATCCATAGTTCAGTGGAGAAAACAGAGGGATGGCAAGCTTGCCACAAAGAGGCACTTTCCTGTTATCCTGCCCTTTTTATGTTTCCAAATCCTCATTTTAAAGAATCTCAAGGGGATAACTTCACACAGTATAAATTTAATTTTTCTAACTGTAGATGGAAGTGATGGAAGCCTATGAACTTTTATGTTTGCATTATCATGTATGTTTATTTTCAAATTGCTGTTTGTTTGTGATTACAAAAATAATCATTTGTTCAAACCTCTTCTGATTCTTCAGCTGCTTTTAGCATTAAAGCATACTGATATTTGGAATTGAGACTTTTCTGTTTCATGGTTGGTCATCTGTCATCAGACAAACCCTAAGTACATCAGGGAAATTCTCCTAGTAAACACAAGTAACTCAGGTGCAAAATCATTTTGAAAGAAGCTCCTTCTCCATAATCTTTAGAACACGAAAACTGAAAGATGTCTGACTGTAAAGAGCATGGTGAGCAACCTCGTTCTTTATGTAGTTTGGTGTGATAGTAAATCAGAGTGCATGGCTTCAAAGCTGTCACATCTTCATGCTGAAGAGGCAACGTGGCTCCTAAGAGTTTCTGTGTGTCTGAGAATTGCATTGGAGGCTTATTGGTGTCACCTTACCTAGTCTCCAAATTACAGATTCAACAGGGAAAAGTAAACCCAATAAGGAACGCTTTTTCCGGTGCTGTTATTCTTAGAAGTATACCTGAGAGACAAGGGTTCTATTCAAGTGTGCCCATTATCTTTAAAGGTAGCCTCAGGAAGGTGTACATTTTAATTATCTCCCTACATGAGAGCTGGCCTTCTGCTGGTGCAGTCCAGTTTTCACACCTGGCTCCTGTGTGATGACTGAAATGCCAAGAGATGGTGTGACAGCCACAACCCCTGAGAGCAGATCCGTGACCTTTGTCTCATTAGCAGCCTGACCCTACCAATTGGAGGAAAGCCTGCCTTTGACTCTGGTGGCACAGACACAGCTGTCACAAGGTCAGCACCTCCTTAGTATGCTCTAAGATGAAGCCTTGGTTCCCTTTGAAATGCTTTGTCAATGCAGGCGTACAAACTTAAGATGTCTTTTATTACCTGTCTTTATACCTCTCTGTACCTCGTTCTCTCTTAATTAAAATGTCAAAATGCTCAAGTTACTCACTAATCTAAATTAAATGCAGGCAACTTTGCCATCTTTATTTCCTTTATTGAACTTTATGCATAAATGTTCACAGAGGTACCCTGAAATTTAATATCTAAAACTTTAGATTTTTTTTATTTAAAAATTTTAACTGTTTATGTGAAATAAATTTTTGATATATGTGAAATAGTATGAAGAATTTCAGAGTACCTTTTACCCAGCTTCCCCAAATGTCAATATTTTACATAATCTTAGTATAATGTTCAAAGGCAGAAAATTGACATAGAGTACTATTAACTAATCTACAGACCTAATTAAAATTTTTTCTAGTTGTCTCACTAATATCCTTTTTCTGATCCAGGATTATACATTGCCCTTAATTTTTCAGACTCTTTAGTCTTCTTTAACCTGGGACAATTTCTCAGTCTTTATCTTTCACATTTTTGTAGAATATCAGTCAGTTGTTTTATATAATATACCACAGTTTGAGGTTGTCTACATTTCTTCATGATCAAATTCAGATTATGCACATTTGGCAAGAATATCACAATTGTGATATTGAGTTCTTCCGAGTGTATCTCATCCAGGGGGTGCATGATGTTGCTACGTCTCACTACTGGGGACTTTAACTCTGATCACTTGGTTAAGGTGATGTCTGCCACTATAAACTTACTATTTTTCCCTTTGAAATGAAAAGGTATGTGTTGAAAAGATAGTTCAAGTTTATACAAACATCATACTTGCTTTTATCTTCATATTTTTGCAGGTAAAAGGGGTTGTGGATAAATGACATCAAAGAACTAAATAAATGAAGAGATTTTTACATGTTCATGGATAAGAAGACAACATTTTCAAGATAATAATTCTTCTAAATTTGATTTATGGAGTCAATCTTACTTAAAACCCCAGAAAGTTGATTTATAAATATTGAAAAACTAATTCTAAACTTTATATGGAGAGGCAGAAGACCCAGAATAGTCAATACAATAATGAAGGAGAACATCTAAGTTGCAGGACTAACACTATATGACTTCAAGACTTAATTTAAAGAGATAGTCATCAAGACAGTGTGGTATTGACAAAAGAATAGATCAATAGAACAGAATAGAGAGCCCACATAAATGTAGTCAGCGGAGCACTTGTATTGTCAACAAATAGTTTTAGAAACACATCCACATTTTTTTAAAAATCTAGGGATAAACATTATGCCTGTTCTAAAATTTAACTCAAAATGGATCCTGAACTTAAATGTAGAACACAAACTAGAACTCCTAGGACAGTGGTTCTCAAGTGCACACCTAGTGAGCCCTAGAAGATTTACAGGTGAGCCCTATGGTATTCCAGAGAAATATGTGCCTGTTGGGGACCAAATAACCAGCAGGGTATTTGGAGTTTAGATTTTTGGAGGACAGAGGTATGGGGAATTGGCTATAAGCTGACAGTCTGCCCAACCCCCCACCTCACTTGCTTGATTAGGTTGCAACAGGTTGTAAAGCTGTGGTGCTAGATTGTTTACACTAACCCCCATGTTCTCCGGAAAGACTGGAGTCAAGTTGCCTCTAACCTTTGTTTGGTGTAAAGCTAAGATGATATGTATGGTGGGGGTTTTCTGCACTCAACATAATTACGAGTAAAAAGAGAGGAATTCTTCAATGTATTGATGAGAAAATGAGAGTTTGCCTTTCAAATATAGGCCCAAACATTGAAGAAATTGCTAGGACACATCAGGGTCATGTCTCTCATAAACACAAGAATGGAAAAACTTAACACATTCACATCGTAACCTGATGAATTTACTAAATCTTACTAAGAATGTATAACTTTTTTGTCGTTTTTTAATTTTTTAATCCCTCTTTTTTACAAATTCTAAAAAGCATAACTCAATGTAACATAAAAATGTTTTTAATGTCAGAATAAATTTAATTTTGTCGTATTTATTTTGTTTATTATAAAAGCACACTTGGATTTTATATTTTTTTCTTTAATATTTGACTTAATTATTATAACATATTTCCCAGAAATTTGTATATAGTGTGCCTACAATTATTTTTAGGATTTTAAATGTGCTCTGACTTCAAAAAGTTTGAGAACAACTGTCCTAGAAGATAACAGGAGAAACCCTACTTAAGACTTTATTATAGTGATTTTTTTTTAGTTAAAACATCGAAGGCATAATCCACAAAAGAAATAACAGATAAACTGGACTTTATTAAAATTAAAAACTTCTGCTCTGCTAAAAGAATTGTTAAATGAATGAAACAAAAAGCCACAGACCAGGGGAAAGTGCTTGCAAGACATACATCTAATAAAGTACTGCTGTTCAACATATACAAAGAACTTTTAATACTCAATTGTAAGAGAAAAACCAATTAAAAATTGATGAAAGACTTTAATAGACACCTCACTGATGAAAATACACAGATAACAAATAAGGATGTAAAAAGATGCTGCATACCATACGTCATCAGGGAAATGCAGATTAAACAAGCTGGCTTTGGCTGGTTGGCTCAGGAGTAGTGTGTTGGCCCCATGTGTGGATGTCCTGGGTTTGATTCTTGGTCAGGGCACATAGGAGAAATGACCATCTGTTTCTCTACTGCTTCCCCTCTCTCTTCTCTCTCTCTCTCTCTCTCTCTCTTCTTCCCCCATAGCCATGGCTTAATTGGTTCAAGCAGTCGGCCCTGGGAGCTGAGGATGACTTTGTGGAGCCTCTGCCTTAAGCGTTAAAATTGGCTTGATTGTAAACATGGCTCCTGATTGGGGTTGCTGGGTGGATCCTGGTTAGGTTGCATGCAGGAGTCTGTCTTTTTATCTTCCTTCCTTTCACTTAGAAAAATAGAAAAAAAAAAAAAGGGTCAACTACTGTAAAGTCTGATCCTATTGTTGACCTTTCGGGATAAAACCAATCTGAATTTTTTTTCAATAAAATGCAAACTGAAAAAAAGAATGCAAAATTGTAGACACACTGTAATCATGACCCAGAAAAAAGGAAAATTTGTGCATATTACTATGCCTGGAGAGAAACACAACAGGATATTAAAAATGTCACATTTTTACAGTGGCAATATGAATAAATTTTGTCTTCCTTTCACTTTTTTAATTCCCACACTTTCTACAACAAGCATGAGTATCTTTTCATAATGAAACATAATGGCTAAACAAAGATATATACACACACACTAAAAATGTTTTTATTTAAAAGATTTTAAACAATAAAAGCAACTACTGGATTATGTGGAACCTAAAATTCCCATTATAATCCAATTTCTGGTTAAAAACAGTCTTAAGAAAAGTCTCACGTTAAAATAGAAAATATTACATAGTAGAAGATTAAATTACTCATTGTTAACCCCATATACATATATTAGCTGGAGAGATCATGAATCTAAGGGACTGGCAGAGAACGGGCCCAGGGGCACAGCTCTCAGGTAAATGCCTGGAAGAGAGTGGCACAGAAGAGGTTTCCAAGGTAGGAAAGGTGGTCTGGCATATGGGGAGGGTTAAAGAAAATGAGGCAGGAAAAATAGCCAAAACAAACTTGCTTTAAGTTTGCCCACATGCAGCCAACACGCTTGTTCATACATCTTTGTGCAAATATCTGATTGTTTCATCAGAATAAATCCCTGGAAGTAGAAATACTATATCAAAGGTCACAGATAATCAAAGACTTTTGATAGCCTAGTTTCAGGCATACCGTAGGTGGACAGCACTGTGCTCTGCGTCGGACTGAAAGCACCTGTCAACAAGCACTTCTGAGAGATGTCACACAAAAAGTGGAAGCTAATTATTAACAAGACAGGTAATAGCAAATGTTGGAGAGGCTGTGGAGAAAAAGGAACCTTCATTCACTGTTGGTGGGAATGTAAAGTAGTACAACCATTATGGAAGAAAGTATGGTGGTTCCTCAAAGAACTGAAAATAGAACTACCTTATGACCCAGCAATCCCTCTACTGGGTATATACCCCAGAAACTCAGAAACATTGATATGTAAAGATACATGCAGCCCCATGTTCATTGCAGCATTGTTCACAGTGGCCAGGACATGGAAACAACCAAAAAGCCCATCAATAGATGACTGGATAAAGAAGATGTGGCACATATACACTATGGAATACTACTCAGCCATAAGAAATGATGACATCGGATCATTTACAGCAAAATGGTGGGATCTTGATAACATTATACGAAGTTAAATAAGTAAATCAGAAAAAACCAGGAACTGCATTATTCCATACGTAGGTGGGACATAAAAGTGAGACTAAGAGACATTGATAAGAGTGTGGTGGTTACGGGGGGAGGGGGGAGAGGGAAAGGGAAAGGGGGAGGAGGAGGGGCACAAAGAAAACTAGATAGAAGGTGACAGAGGACAATCTGACTTTGGGTGATGGGTATGCAACATAATTGAACGACAAGATAACCTGGACATGTTATCTTTGAATATATGTATCCTGATTTATTGATGTCACCCCATTAAAAAAATAAAATTATAAAAAAAAAGAAAAGAACATAGCTATGAAATTATAGAAAGTTGGTTTCAAATCCCAGCTCATCACATTTATACAAAATTTCTTAACCCTTCAAAGCTGCATGCCTCCTCACTTCCTCACTATTAAACAATATAATAATAGTATCTTCATAACAGATTGTTGAGAGAATAAACTTTAGTTTTAAAAAAAAAAAGTGGAAGCTAGTCACTAATGAGGACCTCTGCTGATTTTTCTGGAAAGGACCAACTGGGTTCTTCTCGGGAAAACCTTTGGATTTTTAAGAGGACCTAAGGAGTTGTACAGGAAGCGATTTTTGAAGCCACTTATTCAGAGGAACAGCTGATGCCACCTGAACGTGAAGGTGAACAGAGCCAACCCCAGGGCTCAGACTGCGTCAGTCAGACCTCTCTGTTTACAACAGTCAAACAACTGTCCAGGAGGGATTGAAGTAACTGAAGCCCTGGAAGGCTGACAGCTTTAATTGTCATTAATAGACCTCTTTCCTAAACTCCCTAATATCTTCTGTTGACTGTGATTGTCAAGGGTCCCATGAGTTAATCTAATTTAAGTTGATGGCCAATTTGGTCAGGATAGAAGAATTACCGGTGGCAATTGTGGAACAACACTGGGTAAAATTTCTTTCATCCATTGGTGATGAAAGCATTTGAATTTAATCCTTACCATACAGCCCATTTGGAATCCCTAAATTAAAGCTGTAACTTTCAAGAGAAAGAATTTGAAGTTCTCTTTGTTTTCCCCTGAAGGTTTTAAGATGCAGTCATCAATTAATAAATTATATCATTGGTAAAATAAAATTCTTTTTCTAAAAACTGGATTTTAATAGGCTCGTATCTCAACCTTGGCTTAGTTTGTAGGATGAAAAGATGCTGGTTATTGTATGACCTCTGGGAGCCATGTGGTGATGGAGGAGAAAGAAGTGATAATCCTTGAGCCGTTTATGCTCAGAAGATTGCTTTCAGTAGGCACATAAATGATCCCTGTGGCGCTTTCCTTTGGGAGGACACTTGGAGACTAGTACAATAGCCAGGCAGTATGCGATGGATCTGTATTTGCTGCACTAGTCTTTTTGTTGATATTCCTGTCTTCCCTCCTTCTCTATAAGGTCATCCTTGTCTGTTAAAAAAAAAGTCCGGATATACATTCTCCACACAAGGTATCCTGCTGCTTTTCCTGAGTTCTATTCCGTAACAGATGCCAGGCTCACTGTATATTGAGTGAGCTCTCGTTAAACCTTCATAGGAGGTTGAGTCCTGCACAAAAAAATGAGTGATGTCTCTCTGAGACCTATTCAGGGGTTACTTTTTTTTTTTTTTTTTTTTTTTGATTGCCAGGGATCTGAAAACAGGTTCAGTGTAAATATGAGTCCAAACAGGAGAATCTACAGTGTACTCCCAGCCTTGGCCTGTAGTCTGTCCCTCCAAACTCTAAGAAAATGTAGAACTTTGGCCATGTCAGAAGTTGATTATGTCTCAAATCCCAGACATACATGTCTTTACCCAGAAATTCTTAGATATAATAGTTCCACTGGAAAAGTCACTGTCAGAGTGGGAAAATTTTTTGAGAATTGAGGTAGTGGTACAGTCCCCAAAAGCTATGGTTAATAAATCATCCTGGGTTATAAGAAGAAGGGTGGTGAGGAAAAGAAAAGCCAATAGGGCATACCTAATATGAAAGAAGAACTAAATTGCTAGATGGTAGCTTATATGTATGGGTACATGTTTGATTTTTTATAATACTTATCTAGTTCTGAATGGGCTTTACTACGAGCTCATTCATGGAATGGCAGTTGTGATTTAAATATAAGGCCAATGAAATTTGCTGTGATAAAAATTTCCTACCCTTCTATTTGCTGATGAATAACAGGCTAATCTATAAAAGAACACATTTTCACTGACTGGATTGGTTAGAGCAATCATCAAGGAAACACGAGGGTTGCAGGTGTGATCCCTAGTCAGGGCACACACAGGAACACATCAATGTTTTTGTCATTCTCTCTCTCTCTCCTCCTTCCTCTCTCTAAAATCAATCAATAAATTAAAAAAAATTTATAAAGGGAGCACATTTATTTTTACTTACATAAATAGATGACAAAGAAGATGATGTAAATCTGCAATAATTAAACATTTATTAAACTTCTGAAGAAATACTCTTGGTATTGCCCTGTGGTTGGGAAAGATATTCCGGTTCCTTTTTCTGGGGTTCAAAGGCAAAGGCCATGAGCCAAAGCTCTTCTCTCACTTGAAGGAAATTGCCTTGACAGTGCAGGAGAGAGATGAGAGCGCCCAGATAACTGGTTCAAAGCAAGCGTTTGTAGAATGGAGACAGGAAGCCTTTTGTGCAGATTAAAAATGTGTAAATGAATGATTGAGTTAAAGGTTGCATCTGAGAAAAGATACAAATGGGGACCATAATTTACTTAGAGCATAAAAGAGAGAGAGAATATTTAAATATTCATTTGGTAAACACAACTAACTTCTGCCATCATAGCTGAACATTTGGGATTTGCGCACGTGCGACCACAGACACCATGGCTGTAGCCCTGCATGTATCCCTCAGTCCACTCTAAAAGTCACCTGTTGTCCTGGTGAGCCCTTCCCAACCATTCTGAGGACTCTCTCTCAGGCATCTGGGTCTTTCTGCGGCAGAAGCTCTCCGGCCACAGTACTGTACCTTGCTTATGGACCGTGCAGGCCAGAGGCTCTGGGGAGGCAAGGAGAGTCCCAGAAGCAAACTGCAAACAGTGAGGGACTCGAGTTGGAGGGCAAGTGTTCCTTGGTGGGACAGTATTAGGATAGGAAGTGCAGTATTTCATACAGTCCGCAGCTGGATTGAAGCCCTGCTCACCCATCCTGGTCGCCTGCTCACTAAATCACCCTTCTTTTGCTTTCCTCCCTTCCTTATCTGGCTTCCCTGGAACTACACTTCATTTCTTGGGATCACTTCCCAGATGAACTACTTGTATATACATTTTTTTCTCAGGCTTTGCTTTGGGGAGAATCCAAATTAAGATATATGCTGAACAGATGTTTGACGGAGAAAACCCGGGGAACATTTTCACTAAAAAGTATTGATCTTGCTTGATTTGTATTCAGAAGAGGTTAGTTGAATTGGGAGCATTTTGACTGAAGGGAGTAAGCAGTCAGGAAGAGTAATATCTGAAGACAAGAGCAAGATTTACTTCCCCGTTGATCATAACGAGTGTGTGTGGTTAAGAGGTTGCAATGGGGTGAGGTTCTTAGCTTTGGGGAGGAGCACAAACTTTGCATTATCTGTAATGACTGACAATGGAGATAGGAAGGAAAGATGGAGGGGATCCCACAAGAACTAGTTATGTTTACCACGCCAAGTCCTTAAAATTTTAAAGTCCTTTTCCTCAACTTGCCATATCATTATATTCTTTTCGATAAAATTGGTGGTAAAAATATTCACATCCTACAATTTTTTCTCCTCTTTAGAAAAACTCCCAAGATGGGGGAAATGAAGACAAGGAAACCCCGATGTTCATGGGGGTTAATGGCCCCAAGGTGTAATGTGTGTGTTTTCTACCTGCTTCAAACTCCGTAAGTAACAAACAAAAACGCTCATTACCTGCCATATATGTAGGTCCAGTTGACAAGGACACGTTAGGACTGTTTCTTCTTTTAAGTATCTCAATTTTATTGAATGTTCTTGGTGTTTAATGATCTTCACTAACCTAGGCGGTTTTGGAAGCTGATGATATGGTTTGTTTCTTACATCCTATTTTGAAACTCTTGTCCTACTTAGGCTTTTTATCCACTTATGGTTCTAGTTTGGCTTAATAAGGAAGGTAACTTTCCGGAGTCATCTCTGTGAATTCATAGCCCGTAGGGTCCCGGTCTCCTTTCAAGGTTATGAGCGGAGTTAGGTGATGACAGGGTGACAGCCTTCAAATGGAAGCGATTTTCCCAAGCAGCCGCCCTCACCATCTGATGTGTGAAATACTTCCCAGATTCCACAGCTGAGGCATTGCTAATTGTTGAATTTGCATTAAGATTGCAAGCTCTGGCAAGCCTGAAATTCACGTTGGCTCATTTCCTCAGCTTCATTCCGTAAATAGTATCTCCAGCCCCGAATGCTGAGGCTGTGGGGAAAAAGATCCTGAGTAGAGTAATGCATAGCTTTGGCTTTTTTTTTCTTATTGTAGAAAGATGCTTTTGATAGAAGTAAAAGGAATTCTAAAAATTAGAAAATGTTTCCTTAGCAATCCCTTTGTGCGTGTCATTTTATAACCAAAGTACTTCACATTCTGTGGGGGAGGGGCTGAGTTTTGCACATCAGGGCAATATGGGCAGAAGGAGGATTCGTTCTTTTGGGGAATTTTGACCATTTCCATCCAGCTTCCTTATGTTCCAGAAGCAACTTAGAGATGGTGGCCACATGGGAGGTAGATCTATGTTTAAATTGAAGCTGATTCAGTAATATGTTCAAGCCATTCTTCAGAATTCATCATGTGGTGTTAGCAAAAATAATTCCAAAGGTAAATTTTTGGTCAAAAAAATTTGTAAAATACGATTTTTATGTTTGCTTGCTTATGGTTTGCATGGAGGGCTGGGCAGCGCCAGGTATACGTGGTCTGTGAAATAGCAAATATCTTTCCTATCTTTCCTGCTTGGGAAGAGCCACTGTTTTGCTAGTGTTTGCTGGAGGAGAGGTTTTCCTGCCAAAAAGTTTTGAAAAGGGAGAGAAGAAGGAGAAGAGGCAGAAAGAAGCCATGTTTGTAGAGAGGAGCAGAAGGAGGGAGAGGATACAGAGTGCTGAGGAAGAAGCCATGTTGGCAGGGAAAGAGAAGGTGTGCAGATGGGGGACCAGAGCTGAGGGGCTTTGCGAGCTCTGCTGAGACTGGTGGGGCCTTTGATTCTTGGAGAAACTGGAGAAAATTCTCCGAGTTGTGTGTTGGTCAAACAAGTTTATAAATAATGAAATATAGGTTTGCTTGCTTATAGTTTGCATTGGGTGTGGGGGACAGGTTGTAAGCAGGCAGGGTTGTTATACCCTAAGGCTTAGTTTTAAGACTAAGTCTTTCCCGCCCTAAGTGACTTTGTATCAGAGACTTTCTTGTTTGTATATTGGATTAAAGGTATTTATTTCTACACTATAAAATAAGGCAGACCAGGAGCTTGCTCTCTCTTGGTTCCTGAGATTAGCAGTAGAGTAGGAAAGCAGAAAAATGCCACGTGGAGGAGAGGAGAAGCAGCCAAGATGGCAGAGTGCTGAAGGAGAAGCCAGTTTGTGCAGAGTTTGTGAAGAGAGAAGGAGATGGGGAACAGAAGTGAATAAAGCTGGTGAGGTAGGAACCTTTGCTTCTAGGAAACTCGGATAAGTCAGTGGCTTTGGGAGCACTGAATGAAAAGGGAAGTGTTTTCCCACTGTGTGTATTTCTTGCCTGCCAGGTGCAAGCTAGGATTAAAGCTAATGGTCCACCAATTCTTGGCTCCATTGTTTCATTACTGTTTGTCCAAATCAAATGTGAACCTGGATGGGCTAGGTGGCTGTGATGGTGGCTGTGGCTACTGGCTTTACATTGTGGAACAGAGAATGTGTCAGTGGCTTTGGGAGGCCTGTGTGTTTGCTCAAGGGCTAGTGAGAGACTTGGTGGTGGACCCTGGCCTTAAATAAATGAACTTTTTTTTTTGAAGGGTGAGAATTTTTTGATTGTGTGACCAGTAATCATGGCCATCATGGCCATTCACTTGCAGGTTCTCATTGAATTTGGGCACATGGTAAAGAAAGAGTGGAGCCAAAAAATGGTGGGCCATTTCTTTATTAACATCTGACACCTGGCAATGAGACACACACAGGGTAAACACTTCCCTTTCACTCATTCTCTGAAAATGAGTGAAAGCCCTGACACTTCTCTGATTCCACAACCAGGAGAATCTTCTCTGGTTTCTCCTAGAGTCAAAGGCCCACCACTCTCAGAGGAGCTCACAAAGCCCCCTACCTCTGGCTCCCCATCTGCACACCTTCCCTCCTTCTGCAAATATGGCTTCTTTCTGCCTCCTCTCCTTCTACTCCTTTTCAAAACTTTCTGGTGTGAAAAACCTTTCCTCCAGCAAACATTAGCAAAACAATGGTCCTTCCTAAGCAGGAAGGTAATTTGCAATTTCACAGACCAATACTTGTGAAATACCAATACCTGGCTATTGCTCAGCCCCCAATGCAAACTATAAGCGAGAAAACAAAAATTATATTTTACAAACTTATTTGACCAACATTGATGCTGGAAGAAACTACATCAAATGACCATACTTCCGTGAATTATAAAGAGCTAATGGGTCATGATTTATCGTATTTTTCACTTCATAAGATGCACTATTTTCCCCCCAAAGTGGAGGGAAAAATGCCTGTGTGTCTTGTGGAACAAAAAATACATTATTTTATTAAATATTTTAACACACCATTTGGTTCAGAATATTTTTTTCTTATTTTCCTCCTTAAAACCCTAGGTGTGTCTTATGGTCAGGTACGTCTTATGGAGTGAAAAATATGGTAAATAGTATGATATTTTTCTTCCCATAATTTTTTTTTATTAGTTCATATCTTTTGCTAACACATATACAATTACTTGTCTTCCTGTTTGTTGAAGCAACAGGTCAGACATTTGTCTCAGTAATGTCTGTCAAAGTGGCCTGCTGTAAAAACTGCAGCACCATGTTCATCTGAAGGGCACTCCAATGAAGGAAACTGATTTTCCATTCTCCTCCACTTTGTGGTATTTCAGGACGGCCATCCTACCCCTCGTTCTCTTATGCTTCTTCTTTGTGAGAGTGATGTGAGACTCTTTGCATCACCACTAAGTCTCAACACAAGATGAAGTGGAGTGGACTCTTTTTTTTTTTTTTTTTACAGAGTCAGAGAGAGAGAGATAGATAGGGACAGACAGGAACGGAGAGAGATGAGAAGTATCAATCATTAGTTTTTCGTTGAGACACCTTAGGTATTCATTGATTGCTTTCTCATATGTGCCTTGACCACAGGGCTATAGCAAACCGAGTAACACCTTGCTCAAGCCAGTGACCTTGGGTCCAAGCTGGTGAGCTTTGCTCAAGCCAGATGAGCCTGTGCTCAAGCTGGCGACCTTGGGGTCTCAAACCTAGGTCCTTCGCATCCCAGTCTGATGCTCTATCCACTGTGCCACCTCCTGGTCAGGTGACTCCTTTTGAATGTTGTAGTCAGACAAACTACATCCATCTTCCAGTTGCTGGCTAGCACAGCTCTGTCATTGCTGATCAGGAGGAATTCTGTCTCTATCCAGCGTCATGGCCTTGACATTTTTCATTGTTTCTGAGTGTTCAGCCTTGTTGGTCAAATAAGTTTGTAAATATGATGTATATGTTTGCTTGCTTAGAGTTTGCATTGGGAGCTGGGCAGCCAGATATAGTGAGGTTGCAGGTTTCCTCCTGATTGGGAGGGCCATAAAGAAATTTTGTAATTTCTTTATGGCCAATAATGAGTTCTCCTATTTTACTACATAGAACCAGCAGATGCTGGTGTATTGGCCAATAAGGTTTGGTATGCCCGCTCAGGGCGGCCTCTGGTACCAGCAACGATGCTGTCTGCAGACAAAACTCTGGCCTATATTCTGCCAGATGGAAAAAATTTGCTCTCTTGGTGCCGCTGACAGCTCTGTCGTTTCACGCATAGCTTATGATTTGGTAATTCTATTGCTGTAGTTTGTACTGTTTCTGTTTCTGTAATGACCTCACTCCTCGCACAGTGAACATCGTGAAAGATACCTGTGGTGCAGATTGTAAAGCAAGCAAAGGAGTGGAGTGTTGGTCAAATAAGTTTGTAAATATGTTGTATATGTTTACTTGCTTATAGTTTGCACTGGGGGCTGGGCAGCCAGATACAGTGGTCTGTGAGGTTGCAGGTTCCTTCCCTGATTGGGAGGGGCCATTGTCTTGCCAACGTTTACTGGAAGAGAGATATTTTCACCACCACTGAGAGGTGCAGTAGGATTCCTTCTTCCTCCCCTCCCTGATCCCTTGCCCTCCATGGGAAAAACAGGTTTTCTGCTTTTCCCTTGGCTTTTCTTGTGGCTTGCCTGTCTTGGTGAGACGCCAATACACAGAATGGCCCACCATCCTCTGACTCTGCCGTTTCTTTACCATCTGCCCAAATTTAATGAGAACCTGCATGTGAATGGTCACGATGTCAGTGGCTCCTGCCTTACAAGCCTCAAGAGTGATGGTCTTCACCGTAATGGTGTTCACAAAAACATACATCTTGGTTGAGGTTCTACCGCCAATAGTGATTGAAAAAGTTCCTATAATTTCAGTGGATTTTACTAAAAATGGGGTCAGAAAAGTTAGAAAGAAGAGCATGCTGTAAATTCTCCCTGCTTATTAAACACATGCAGTCACTTTTCTAAGAACAATTAAGATAAGCAACACTTTCTCCATATTAAAATTGGCTTAACGGTCATCCATCTGTATTCAGAGATTTGGTAAACACATCCACACTCAACTACCTATATTTACCATAATGTTATAAATTTGATCCTTTCTCTTCTGCATTTATCCTAGACTGATGAGCCACTAATTTTTATTTAATTAGTGAATAAAGAGCAATTATCAAACTGACAATTGTGTTTAATATTCAAGTTAATAAAAAAGGAAAAGATGGAATAAGAGGAACTATTCCTTCTCCAAAAGAAAAACTGAGTAAAATATTATTGGTTCAGTGGATTTGGGGAGGAGAGATATTTGAGACTAATGAATCACTATTTTATTACCTGTTTTGAATTTTGAATTGTTTTGGGATAATATGGATAGTTTTAAAAAACCAGGGCAGCTCACTTTTTTTTTTTTTTTGTATTTTTCTGAAGCTGGAAACGGGGAGAGACCGTCAGACAGACTCCCGCATGCACCCGACCGGGATCCACCTGGCACGCCCACCAGGGGGCGATGCTCTGTCCCTCCGGGGCATCGCTCTGCCGCGACCAGAGCCACTCTAGCGTCTGGGGCAGAGGCCAAGGAGCCATCCCCAGCGCCCGGGCCATCTTTGCTCCAATGGAGCCTTGGCTGCGGGAGGGGAAGAGAGAGACAGAGAGGAAGGAGGGGGGGGGGGTGGAAAAGCAAATGGGCGCTTCTCCCATGTGCCCTGGCCGGGAATTAAACCCGGGTCCCCCGCATGCCAGGCCGACGCTCCACCGCTGAGCCAACCGGCCAGGGCCAAAAACCAGGGCAGCTCACTTTTTAAAAATATTTGCATATAAACAAGAAGATAAATGATTATACTATGGTTGTTTGTTTCTTGATGGAGAGAGCAGAAAATAACACTCAGACTTTGTGATCAGCTTCTCTAGATGCCTCAGTTTACACTGTAATGTGGGCAACTTGTCAGTCAAATAAGTTTGTAAATATGATATATATGTTTGCTCGCTTATAGTTTGCATTGCGTGTGGAAGACAGGCTGTAAGCTGGCAAAATCAATATAGCCTAAGGCTTAGTTTTAAGACTAAGCCTTTCCCGCCCTTTTAATACTAAGATCTTTTCAAAACTAAACTTTTCCGGACACCCTTGACTGTTGCATGATAGGGGATGAGGAATCCCTTTTATGCCTCAGATAAGTGGCTGTGTATCAGAGACTTCCTTATTTGTATATTGGCTTAAAGGTTTTGATTTCTACACTATAAAATGGGGCAGACTGGGGGCTCACACTCTCTTGGTTCCTGAAATTAGCACTGCAGAGGAGATGCAGCCAAGATGTGGAGTGCTGAAGAAGAAGCTAGTTTGTGCAGAGTTTGTGCAGAGGGAAAGAGATGGAGAACAGAGGTGAATAAAGCTGGTGAGGTAGAAACCTTTGATTCTAGGAAACTCGGATGAGTCAGTGGCTTTGGGAGCCCTGAATAGAAAGGGAAGTGTTTTCCCACTGTGTGTATTTCTCGCCCGCTGGGTGCAAGCTAGGATTAAATGTAATGGCTCACCAGTTCTTGGCTCCGTTGTTTCGTTACCATCTGTTCGAATCAAATGCAAACCTGCATGGGCCAGGCGGTTGTGATGGTGGCTGTGGCTACTGGCCTGACCACACTGAAGAAATAGAATGGACTCTGTGAACCAAATTTAAGGACACAAACTGAAAGCAGAACAGGGGAGTGAACAGAGGAATAAAGGATAATGTTATGAGATGCCTTTGGCCTCATAATAGATCACCCCAAACCTTTGTGTTAAGTCACTCTCCCATACTTTAGTGAGTTGGGAATTCAGAAGCAACTTGTCTGGGTGCTGCTGCCATGGGGTCTCTCGTGCTTTTGCAGCCACACAGTGGTTGGAGCTGTGAACAGGGAAGGGGCTGGAGCAACTGTGGGATGACCGGACAGCTTCTTCTCATGACATGGTCTCATGTTTCTCCATGGATCTTTCCATGTTGGCTAGTTTGGGCTTTGCACCACACAGGAGTTTCAGTGTAGTTGAACAGCTCATGTGGTGCTCAGAATTCTAACTTCTGTGTTCCAGTGAGCGAGAAACATCAGTGTTCATGACTGTTGGTCAAATAAGTTTGTAAAATACGATTTTTGTTTGTTTGCTTATAGTTTGCATTGGGGGCTCAGCAGCGCCAGGTATATGTAGTCTGTGAAATTGCAAATTACCTTCCTGCTTGGGAAGGGCCATTGTTTTGCTAATGTTTGCTGAAGGATAGGTTTTCGCACCAGAAAGTTTTGAAAAGAAGAGAAGAAGGAGAAGAGGCAATAAGAAGCCATATTTGCAGAGTGAGAGCAGAGGTAATGCAGAGGACTGCAGAAGAAGCCAGTTCGTGCAGAGAGAGAGAAGGTGTGCAGATGGGGAACCAGAGCTGAGGGATTTGGGAGCCCTACTAAGGTTTGTGGGGCCTTTGATTCTTGGAGAAACCAGAGAAGATTCTCCTGATTGTGTAACCGGAGAATGTGTCAGGGCTTTGGGAGCTCTGAATGAGTGAAGGGAAGTGTTTTCCTTGTGTGTTGCTCATTGGCTGGTGCAAGACTTTAATAAAGGAATGGCCCACCATGTTTTTGGCTCCACTGTTTCTTTACCATCTGCCTGAATCCAATGAGAACCTGCATTGTCATGGCCAAAACGGCCGTGACTACTGACCATATAATGACATAGTCTCAGAAATTACTCAGTGTCATTCTATTATGTTCTGTCGATTATAAGTAAGTCACAAATTTTCCCAGATTCAATAGAAGAGGAAGTATTATCCACTTCTTGATGAGGATGACCACATTTGAAGAAAAGCTTAGAAATAGAAGATACTCTTATAGCCACCTTTGGAAAATATACTCCATCACAGTTGGCCAGGTAAAAGCAAAGAAAGCCATGGAGTATGTCGCACCCTCCCCCCTTGGCCAGGTTCAGCCCCCATGCGTCACCTCTTCCATCCCTGCCCTTTCGTCCCAACCTGCTTTGGCTTGTGCGTATCTTCCTAGTTATGAATTTGTAGATTAAGTCTGGAAGTTGCTGCTTCTGGCTCTTTCTGGACTTGTGTCCTTCCTAAATTGGGCTTCAGCTCCCTAAATGGGTTCTGGTTTTCTGAGCAGTCCATCTTTTCTCTGAGTGTTTTGTAAGGTCACCTGCTGTATTAGCCCTTGTTCCAAAGAACAGCGTTGATTTAGCTTTTGCATCAACTGAATTTTTGAGTCAGTGAGCACAAAGCTGAAAGAAAGAGAAAAGTCAAGTTTTTCTTAACCTAAAAGGTTGGGGCTACGAGAACCTTAAAGATCAGCTCGTAGTCCAGTCTACATTTTATAAGAGAAAACAAAAACAGAGAGATGTACTGATTTTCTCGTTAACACTAGTACCAGATAAACTGTTACAAATGAGGGTTTCCTGAGTTCTGTGTAGACACACATAAAAAAGTCTTTTATTTTTAGTTTTTAAAAAACGGTTTTATTTTCGTTCTGAAACAGTCATCTGTGTGTTGTACTGTGTGTTCACCACCCCAAATCAAGTCCCCTTCCATTGCCATGTACCCCCCTTTAGCCTTTCTGCATCTCACCAGCCACCTTTTCATCTGGAAATCACCATGCTTTATCATTGTCTGTGTCTATGAGGGTTTTTTATTTTTTTTGCTTATTTATGCTTATTTTTATTTTTTTTGCTTTCATGATTTTCATGCAACCCCTAACCTCCCTCCCCTCAGACAGCTGTCAGTCTGTCCTTCACCTATGAATATGTCTGCCTTATGCTTGTCAGTTTATTTTGTGCATTACATTCCACATACAAGTGAAATCACATGGTACTTCTCTTTTTCTGGCTGGATTATTTCACTTAGTGTAATGCTCTCCAATTTTTACAAGCAGCAGACACAGCTACTAACAACATACTTTTTTCTTTTGCTTTGAGTATTTTTAGAATAAACTGTTACTAAGCACTCAACTACTTTTGTTCACATTTTTATCCTTCCAAAAAACGAATAGCTTTGGTCCTTAAAACACAAGTGCCATTTATGTGCTTCCTTTTGGACTGACTACAGACTGGGGCCATCTGCACCTTTCCCGGTCTCTCATCGTGAGACCCCTCCATTCGCTCTCAGCTTTCGCTAGTACCTGAGGTTCAGCAGAGGTCAGTCAGCGCTGACATTGAAGATGAATCCTCATCCTGTTCTCTTGGACAAATTTGCTTCTGGCTACTGCCAAAATTTAGGACACTTCTGAAAGTCAAGCTGTGGATAAATGGCCCTTTATTGAATCCTCATGTGAGGATTTGGCTAAGTGTGAAAAGGTTAAGGGTAAACAGTAAACTGCCGGAGAATTCTAGAACTTTTTTCTTTGTGTCCCCAGGCTTTTGAAAGTAGAGCTGAAAAAGAGATGGCCAAACAGTTCCTTGGGTAATAGCTAATTTGCTTTCCTCGAGGTTTAGTAAAATAAGAGTCAGGTGTAAATTAAGCAGTAAACACAGGTTAGTTCTTGAAGCCCCAGCAGATGGTTTTAGGCAGAGCCCCAGGGGTCTAATGTTAGCTACACCATGTGCAATCTGGCTGAGGCTGGTAATATAGTTTTCTTTTTAAAAAAAATAGGTTCCTAGCCTACAAAATGAAATCATACCCATTATGGAATGAATGGTGCCTTCTCTTCCTAATTTCTTGTACTACAGAATGTGACTATCTATGGAAATAGGGTCTTTAAAAGGTAATGAAGGTAAAAAGAAGTCAAGTTGGTGAGCCTTAATCTGTATGACTGTTGTCCCTATAAAAGGGGGAGATTAGGACAGAGGCACACACAGAGTAAAGACCTGGTGGAGACACTTGAGGGAGATGGCCAGCTACAAACCAAGGAGAGAGGCCTTAGAAGAAACCAACTATATCAACACCTTGATTTTGGACTTCTAGAATTGTGAGAAAATAAACTTCTGTTGTTCAGGTTACCCAGTCTGTGTTCCTTTTGTTCTGGTAACCCTGGCAAACTAATACAATCTTACCTTTGTAAAAATTTAAAAAGTTTTAAATAACTATATAAATATAAATTTATAAGTAAAACAACACTAGTACCTACTGTCTCTAAACATTTTGAGATGAAGGAATTTGGAACTTGAGGAACTGGGCTGATACAAAGAGTGCCCAGCTATAGAAACTTCTCTGGGACCGTAGTAATCAATGTGTCAAAGGGTGTTTCTTGACCAGGGCTCATTTAATAGCAAAATGTCACAAAAACAGAGGCATTTCCTAGGTCTGGACAGGCTCTGTGCTCATCCTAACAGTTGTCTTTCTGCCCAGCAGGAGAATCCAGTTCCCCCTTATCACTCAGAATCCAAAAATTTAGCTTAATTGGCAGCCAATTTCTAAGAATGAATTTGATCTATAATATGAAAGTGTTGCTATTATTTAAGAATAGGGAATCACTTTAGGATTTGTAAGGGGCAGGAAAAACACATAATTCTGTTTGCTTATTTTTCTTTGTGTTGGATAGAAGTAATTTTTTTCTAGCCTACACTTTCAATTGAATGTTTGTTTAGTCATGCTGATGGAGAAGTAGGCGATGCCCTGAGAGCAGTGTGGGGCAGATGGAAAACACAGAGTCATGAGCCCTTTCTTTACAGTAATACTACATAGTTTTTGTTAGGCCAATAGCAGCCAGATCATCATGTGTCAAATGAGTTTGTAAGGAAAAAGAGAAATGTACTTCCAATTAAATTGGAAGAAAATTTCTGTATGTTTTGCCTTTTAGTCTGAGAGGGCATCTGTTTGTGATGTGTGTATAGGAGTTGGTTATTTATTATTGAGAAGATCTGGAATGTATATCTAAGGCTTTCACAACAGATTTTAATTTATTAACCTCTTCTTTCCTTTTCTCCACACTCTTGCATAAGTTTTTGTGAACTCTGGTCCCATCAAGAGAATTGCCAATGAGAACACTGGCAAAAATGCTTATTAACGGGGGGGGGGGGGGGGGGGGGGGGGGGCTGAGTATGAAAAAATAAAAATTTTAAGTAACTTTTGTATGGTAACTTCATTTTTCATTCATTTTTTTAAAAGAAAACCAAATCTATGAGGATGAAAGCACTTCGTTTGATAGCAACAAGCAACACAAAAATTAAAGCAAATGAGGACAAGTGATGATGAATGGAGTGTTTTAATTACCCCAAGATAAAGGTAATTTATAACTATAAAGAATGCCTTTTCAATCATATTAATCCTGCTGCTCTCTTTTGGGGGGTGGTGAAAATATAGCATCTGAAATTCAGGCTAGGTAACGATGGTAAACATCACTAATGGAACAATTATTCTGTAAGATCCATCATGGCATTTATGGAAGTAATCATTTCATTAAGGATTTTATCACTTATGATATTTTCATTTTCTAAAAAATAAAAATAAAAATATATTCCTTTAGAAAAAGATGAGTTAAAAGTGCTTTTATAAGGCCCTTGCCAGTTGGCTCAGCAGTAGAGTGTTGGCCTGGTGTGTGGAAGTCCTGGGTTCGATTCCTGGTTGGGGCACACAGGAGAAATGCCCATCTGCTTCTCCACCCTTCTGCCTCTATCTCTCTCTTACCCTCCCACAGCCAAGGCTCTATTAGAGCAAAGTTGGCTCAGGTGCTGAGGACGGTTCCATGGCCTCCGCCTCAGGCGCTAAAATGGCTCTGGTAGAAACGGAGCAACGCCCCAGATGGGCAGAGCATTGTCCCCTGGTGGGCATGCCAGGTGGATCCCGGTTGGGCGCATGTGGGAGTCTTTCTGACTGCCTCCCAGGTTCTAACTTCGGGGAAAAAAATTGCTTTTATAGAAGGAGGCACAGATTCAAAAAAGGAGTTTCTAAGACAGAACCCATTGAAGGCAGAGAGAAGTGAACTACGTAGATAGATTGGGCTGGAGAGACAATAGCTATGGTGAGGCTTAGGAGCATTCAGCTGGACATTGAAGGGGCACTTTCCACATCTGAGGCAATTATTCCTTGTGCTGAAGAAATAGGATTATTGTATTTCCTTCTTCTTCTTCCTGTGCAGTCAGGAAGAACAGTGTGGTAGTTAATGTTTGTGGCCTTGGAAGATGCTCTGTGCTCTTCAAGGAGTCTGTAGGAGTTTTGGGTGCCAACTACCTTGAAATGGCTTGTGAAGAGTGGGCTATAAGTCTAAACCAACAGACCTGCCAGCCAGTGGCGATAGCTGTTAAGAGGTGAGATGGGCCAGGGTTGGCATCTTAATTTGTCTGAATTCCTGTCAAGCAAGGTCCATTTGAGTTGTGGTAGTTGTGTACACAAGGAATGTTAGGGTAGGCTTAACCAGATTGTTATTGTCATCAATAAGGAGTCCTTTATTTAAGACTCATGAGAACCTTGCTGAATATATTGCTATGAATATACTGCTGCTCAACACCTTTCTGGTGAGAAGGATTGAAGGAGAAGATGGTATAAATCTTATCTCATGACATGGCTTAAGTACTTGGGTATAATTTTGCCCAGACATCTGGGGTGGGGGTGGCTTGCTGAAAATGTAGATACATTCACGAGTTAGAGTTCAGTCAACCAGCTTTCTGAGGATCATACTGAATGATTGTTAATCCATTTTTTTTTGTCATTATTGTTACTTACAACAAATAAACACACATGATTTTAGAACATTGAGGTGATAAACAAAACTAAAATAAGAGTGAATGAAAAACTTTCTAGCTAAAGATAAACACCATTAACATATGAGTTCTTCTTATCTTTGCTATGCATTTACAGGTAACAGCGAACACAGGTTTATCAAAATGTGGTAACTTTATTATAACTCTTATCATTTTTAATGGTTGCACAGTAGCCCTTTCTAAGGTTGCACCATAATTTTTTAAAAAACAAGACTCTATAATTGAACATTTCCATTATTTCTGACTTTCTCTTGGTATAAACCATGTTGTTCTAAATATTTTTGTAAGTAATTATGTGCATGTATTCATTATTATTTTCTTAAGATAAATCTGTAACGAGAATTAAGACTTCTGATACATGTAGCCAAATGGCCATCCTAAGAAGTTGTGTTCATTCATCGTGCATTCAACACACATTTACTGAGCACTTGGTCTATGGCCAGTACTGTGCTATGAAATGGGTATGTAAGCAGTGAATAAGATGGTGCAAACCATGTCCTCATAAGGATATCTGTTAAATATGTAACCAGCAGTATTCAATGTCAGGCAAGGGTAGGCCCAGGAACAACTGGAACTTCTAGGAGAACCCCATCAGACTGCCCAAGTCAGAGGGTGCTTGTGTCCTGAGTCTTGTCAGTACTTTCTAATAACATTCCACTTGTATTTTATATTGAAGTATACAAAAAGCAGAATCATGGGTAAAACTGTGTCCAAACATGAAGAATGATATAATATTTATGACTATTGTCCCACTCAAGATTTAGGCTTATGAAGCAGCTGATTCAAAGATTTAATTTAATAGATTGAATCAGCAAACTGGGGTGGAAATAGCTCTTCTAGCTACAGAGCTGAGCCATCTTCTCTCAGTACTGTTAAGGGGACCCCACTTACCTATTTGTGGGGGGGGGATTTTGATCATTCTACTCTTAATGCTAATGAATTCATTGTATTTTCCCAAGTATATCTCTTTTTATAGACCATGAGTAATTTAATAATGGGAGATGTGTTGTACTCAGGGCTCCTGGATTCAGTGAATGCTCAATAGATTGTTGTCTAATTTAAGTGGATGAATGAATGTCACTTGACTTTTATATGACAGTATTAGTTAAAACTTTGATTTTATGTTATAGACCTCAAAGTTACCTAAACAGTCTATTTTTTAAAACAAACATTAGGCTTATATCTCTTTAAATGTTATTCTCAAGTCTTTCCCTTATTGTCCCAGGATATTAGCAGAGAACTTGCCACCATTTTAGTGGCATAGCAGTCTTGAAAGTCAGGCTTGGGGAAGAAATCTTAAAAGTTTTACAATAAAGAAAATTCAAGTGGGGAAGAGATGAAAACAGCACAACTGCCTGCTACTGATTGTAGAAAGACGAGAAGAGACCAAGCTGGATATGTGCCCAAGAGAGGCAGGTGTGGCAGGTGATTGGAGGGAAGCACTGAAGGTGACAGCTTTCTGCTTGATACTCAAGGAGGCCACTTGGGGCTGTGGCGAGACCTTCTGGCCCAGGAGCTCTCCGGGAGCTTCCAGCAGTGCCCAAGGTGTTCTAGAGTCATCAGGGGAGGCCCTGGCACCAGGGGTGGGGTGGGGTGTCGCTCATGGAGTGCAAGCAAACAGAGGGTAGAGCATGAGTTACGTACTTCAGGGGCTATAAGTGTAAACGTCATCGAGCTGAGCTGTGATCAAGTGGACAAGGTGACCTGCTACTGAAGGCCAGAATAGCTTTGGAGCTTTAAGACCCTTTGAGTTCCAGAACCTCGAGGCCAAGAGAGGCTTGCAGGTATAGGAGAGAAAATCAGGCACACTTTCTTTCTTTCCACGAAGGCTAGACAAAATGTGCATTCCTCTGAGCCTCAGATGTAGTGTGAGCGATTTTGCAACTCTGTTAGTACAGTTCATGTACAAGGGGGGGATTTATTGATTTGCAGAATCCAAAGGGCTGTTGAAGACAGAAACCAGCTGTGAGAAGCATCAGTCTCACCGGGAAGAAGAGCTACACTTTCCATCCTCTTTGCTAATCTCAGCTTTGCTCACTGCTGGCCATCTTTCTCACTACTGACCAGCTCCTCCACATGGGAAAGGTTCATATTCTATGCTTCAACCATTACAGGAAGGGAGGCTTCCCTCAAGTGTGTTTTAATCTCAAGTTCGTTTTAATCTCAAATTCAAAATCCCAAGAAATGATTGTACGGGCTTAGTTTGAGTCAGGTGTTTCACCTAGGCTAGCTAGCTTGGGGGATGTTATTTTCAATGCCACCTCCAATCTTCAATGCCACAACCAACAAACTATGGTTAGGGAGTTAGAGACATTCAATTCCAAGGGCATTCCTGTGGTAGCCATGTATTAGAAGGCAGTCCTGAGACAGAAGAAGGAGGATGATGTTGGAAGGAAGATCCAACTATGTACCAACACGGCATCAACCCTTTGCCAAGACATGCATTGCTTGTCCCAGGACATTCTTATTGCTTGGGAGAGATGAAATACTCAGCTCTGGCTTACAGTCTGATTCCAAGTTCATGAAGGATCCCTCCAGATCAATCTGCCCAGTGTAGTTACTCTCAAATTCCTGAACTGGAAAAACTAGCAAAGATAATAAATGCTTATTGTTTTTTAAGCTAGTGGGTTCTGGAGTTTATTCTATATGGTTAATTAATTTGTACATATTCCCAAACCAGTTGAGTCAGAGTAATCTTCTCAGGCTTAAAGTAGCCATAGTGCCCATGTAATATGACTCCAGTAGAGAGAATGTGGCCAGAGAACTCTGTACTATCTTCCTTGTGTTCTACAGGTATTCTGGCAAACAGGAAAAGAAAAGAGAATACACAAACAAAGTGTCTGACATGTGTCTTACCCAGTATGTTAATACTGCTGGACCATTGGGAAAGGATATGATGTAGTATAGATTGTTGAGAGAAAATAGTAACAACAACATTGAAAATTATTCAGGACATCTGAGTTTTTATTCCCAGATCTCGGTCATTCAGCCATTTCTGCTTCAACCTCTCTGGGTTGCTTGCCCAAGGAACACGTGAAATAGTAAAGGTATAAGCTTTCTGAATATTTTCAACTCCTTACAAATATCACATGTCATTGTTACAACCAGGAGGACAGAGAGCATGGATGAGAGTTAAAATTAGAAACTGGAAAAAAGAAGAGAGAGAAGAAATTGGTAAAATACTGCCCCCCCAAGAAAATAGTATTTAACAATAGGAGAATAACTTTTAGTCAATTTTGAGTATTACTTTAATATTGTTTGGGAATCTCTTTGCATGTAGAGAAATAAGAAATCAAATGTCCACAGGCTCATGAGTTACAGAGTTGGCAATAAGCAAATTTTTATTAACTCTTGGTTTCCAGGCACAATCCTGACATTCTACAGCATAATGCAAATAAATGCTGCAGATGTGAGGATCGCAGCTCCTACTAATCCCGTGACGCTCAGTGATGTACAACCTCAGCCTCCAAACGTGTTATCTGTATCAGTGTTCCCACAGGGACCCCATACCTCAGCAGGTATATATCATGACTGAAGGTGTAACTGATGAGTCTTCTAATTTTATAGTTTGAAATGGGATGATTAAACACTAGATTTATAGATATTTCATTGTGCACAACACTCATGTTTCCTATTCCCATCTGGTGTGAAGAAAAGAAATTTTGTTTTCCTTCAATATGTACATTGCTTAAGATCTTGAGGAGCTGAAGCATAGCCATTTACCAGCATAAAAGACGGTGCTGTGGGCAACACTTTAATGCAAGCAGAGTGACCAAAGGCGTGTTCCTGCCATTGCAGCTGTTTTTTATATTTGGGAAAAAGAAAACAAACCTTTATGTCCTGGTTTATTAACAAAACCTGTCCTCAAATTAAGATAGGCCTTCTTAAATACACACTCAGCTGCCAGCTCCTCCTTGGATTTCATGCAGTTAAATGTGCCGACAGCTCCATTGTTGTAGTGTATCAGAAATTCAGCCCAAGGAGTGATTTTCAACTGCTGCCTTATCAGGTGGCCTTCCGATGGCCCTGCATAGTGGCTTTGGATAACTTTCAAAAAGTCAGAAAAGGAAATTCTTCTTTCCTGAAAACAGAACCAGAACACCCACCCCCCTGCCCGCAACATACCTTACAGGGACTGCCCTCTGACTGCCCATGGTCCACAGAGAAAACATTTTCATGCAGACTTACATTTAGCATACTCTCCTTCCCATGTCATTTCTCTCACGGAAGAACAATTAGGCACACACCTTATTACAATGGGGGAGATACATAGAAATCTGAGAGTCATCAAGGAGGTGAGAGAGGAAAAATACAGAAAAATAATGTGTATTATTTAAAATCGGTACATTCAAATAATACTGGTCTTTACATAACTAAGACCTCAGAAAAGGAAAAAAAAGATGAGAAGCCAATGGAAAATGACTGTGAAGAGTAATAAATGTCACAGGGTAATTATTATCTCTCTTTTTTTAAAGAATGTCAGGTAGTAACCTTTGCCATTTTTAATAGTGTGCATGTGTTTGTTTAACATTGATTGATCCTGCTTTACAATTGTTGCTCCTTCTCATCGTTTGACTTCTTAGTATTTTTGTTTTCTGGACCAACATCTTTCAGAAACCTGCTTAATCTTACTTTTTGATATTGAAAATAACAAGACCTTTTCTATGTGAAAATATATAATTTGAAAAGTTTTAAAAGTATATGTTTAAAGTGCTCACCAGCAGATGAGTGGATGAAAAAGCTGTGGTCCATTTACAGAATAGAATACTACTAGGCAATAAAAAAGAAGGAAATCTTACCTTTTGTGACACATGGATGGACCTGGAGATTATTGTGCTAAGTGAAATAAGCCAGGCAGAGAAAGGCAAGTACCATATAATTTCACCTATATTTGGAAATAATGAACAAAATAAACAGGTGAAAAAAATAGAAACAAACAACAGTACAGTGATAACCCAAGGGAAAGAGTGTTAGGGGGAGATAGAAGAGGGTAAAGAAGGGATGAAGGGTGATAGAAAAAAACTTGACTTGAGGTGGTAAACACACAATACAGTGTACAGTAGAATTGTACACCTGAAGCCTGTATAATTTCATTAACCAATGTCACCCCAATAAATTTAAATAAAAATAAAAAATACTGTCAAATAGGAATTTGAGGGTATATAAATAAAGTATAATTAGGATAGAATAGCTTATTTTCCCCACAGTATAAGTGAAAGAAAAATAAAAAAAAAAGTGATCATGATGAGATTTTGCTCCTGTTGACAAATGAAGTCTACATTGCGCCCCCCATGGTTAGTTGTCGGCTCATGCACTGCAGCTCAGCTTTGACGTCATTTTATAACAGCTTACATATTTCAAATGGAAGCCAAGGATAACTAGATCTAAGGCTACTGAGAGGTAGAGGGAAGAATGTATGAAAAGATTCTATTTTCAGTGACTGATTTCAAAAAAATGCAAATTCGCAAATGTTGCTTTCCAATGCTGCATCTCACATTCCTGCCCTCTGAGAAGTCAGTTGATTTAGCAATGCTGAGCTAGCCCATGACTCTCAGGCGACATCGGTATGTGTTAAAAATATTATTTAAAATTGGTGGACCCTACACATGTGTTCTGATTCTTTTTATGGTATGCATGGATTATATGCGTGTTGGAGGGCATGTGTGTATTAATAAATATATGTGAATATATGTATGTTCTGCTTCAGCTTTTTTGAAAATAGTTTTAGTCCTGAATTATAATACAGTTAGACTTGCATTAGATAGCAGACTGTGGGCTGTGGTTCCATGTGTATTTTCTTCAGATATCATGTATATTTACCAGGAAAGCCCTCAGTGACCCATAAGAATGGTATCCAGTTGGGAAATGGGCATGTGTTTTCAAATCCTCTAGAATGTTTGAGTTTGTTTCTTTATTGATGGCCAGTATTTTAAAGATTAATGTCAAAGCACTAGTTAGTGTTATCTAAATCTTTTTTTAAGAATTGGCAAAATGATAAATATTTAGAAAGGGGAAAACTTTATTACTCACCTCATTTTTATTCAACTCTAATATGTTCGGTATATATGATAATAGTATCTTCATCATTGAAAAACATTTAATAGTCCATTTTCTTGTTACTTTAAAAAGTAATCTGGTTTTCCCTGAAAATTAGTGTATTTTTCATCATCTTCAACCTCAAGTATATACTTACAATTCACAAGGGACTTTTGAAAGATCTCACAGTGATGTTACGAAGATATAAACACTCAGCACATAGTTATTAGGAAGGGAGAATAATAATAATTATGACTGGCAATTATTCAGCATTTATTGTATACCAGACATACTTACATATTTATGTATTATCTCATTTAACACAAATTATCACAAATGTCACCATAATAAACCAGTATAGTGTTAAAAGACCCAGTTCACACTTTTCTCCTGTGACACATTTGCAGGCCTCCAGAGTCATGACTGTGCACCCTGTCCTTCCCGTCATCCTTGTGCGTGAAGCCATCGGAGAACAAGGGTGGGATTGTTCTTCCCTAAAGACCAAACAACAAACCTTTTATTTGCTAGATGGATAAGGAAATAGGTGCTCATGATGATTAAGAAGCATGAGGAATGTAGTAAGGCTATGAACTGGTAAAGTGAGAGTGGCATGCGAGCTATCATCAGAGAAGGCTTGTCAATGAGGCCACATCTAGAGAGAATGACAGAGGAGGAAAACTTCTGAGATGGGATTGTCCTGGACAGGTGGACATGTCATCTGCCTTTTCTTCAGAATGATGGGCATCTTTCCATGTAAATGAACACGACTGCATCATTTTATAAATTTATTTAGTTAGTTATTTCTTCTTTTCCAAGTAAGAGTAGAGGAGATAGAGAGACCGACTCCTGCATGCGCCCCAACTGGGATCCACTCGGCAAGCCAACTAGGGGCCTGTGCTCTGCCCATCTGGGGCCATGCTCACAAACAAGTTATTTTTAGCCTGAGGTAGAGGCTCTATGGAGCCATCCTCAGTGCCTGTGGCCAGTGTGCTAGAACCAATCAAGCCATGTGGGAGGGAAAAAGAGAGAGAGAGAGAAAGAGAGAGAAGGGTGAGGTTGAGGGATAGAAAAGTAGATGGTGGCTTCTCCTGTGTGCCCTGACTGGGAATTGAACTCAAGACATCCACACGTGGGGCTGATGCTCTACCACTGAGCCAACCAGCCAGGGCCTACTATGTATCATCTTACTGGCTACATCGTAGTCCCTCCTTATCCACCAGGGATATATACCAAGATGCCCAGCAGATGCCTGAAACCACAGATAGTGCCCAGCTCCTTCTATACTATCTTTATTCCTATTCATATATACCTATGATAAGGTTTAATTTATAAAATAGGCACAGTAAATGATGAATAAAAATAACTAATAGAATAAACCAGAATAGTGTTAAAAATTAGGTGAATGTGATCTCTCTCTCAAAATATCTTATTGTACTATATTTGCCCTTCTTTTTTGTGATGATATGAGATGATAAAATGTCTAATCAATCCAGGAACTTTCACCTTTTCGCTTAAAGAAAGCACTGTTGTTGTGCTTTGGGGCCTTACTGAGTAAAATAAGGGTGACTTGAGCACAGGCATTAAAGTACAATGACAGTAGATCCGATAATCCAGATGGGTGCTAAGGACTAATAGGCACGGAGACCCTCAAGGAAAGGATGATTCACAGCCCAAGTGGGACAGAGCGAACAGCAAGAGAGTTCATCACATCACATGCTACTCAGGACGGCCCACAATTCAAAACTTATCAATTGTTTGTTTCTGAAATCTTCTATTTACTATTCGCAGACTGTCATTGACTTTGAACAACTGAGACCGTGGAAAGCAGAATTGCAACAGAGGGGACTACTGCGTTCTATGTGACATATCTCTTATTTCCGAGTATGTTAATTCCACTTTTTGCTACTCTCAGCATCGCTACAGGGAGCTGCTTTGTTCATATCCTGAGCCCTCCTAGTTATTTTCCCTTGATAAATTCTCAGAAGTAGAATTTTGTAGTTAAAATGTGTCGGCATTTAACATCAGATCCGCGCCGCCCTGTGTGGCTTGTAGGTGACAGCAGCAGGAAACAAGCACAAGGCTGTCTGACCTACGGCAAGATTCCAACTGCTAGGAGAATCTCCTATAGTTCCATTGGGAATCTCCACATTTTTTTTAATCGTTAAATATTTGCTAACCTGCTAATTAGTAATTTTGCAAATTCTTGTCACTAGTCTCTCAAAATGCCCAGTACTAAAGTCATTATCTTTCTCACTATCCAGAAAAAGAAAGAAGATCTTATTTCCTGTCCTGTATTTTTATTTTGCTCATTGTTCTCACCGCGCACTGAGTCATTGAGACTAGGCATCTTGTGGGCCTCCCCCAGCCTCACCCCATCAGCCAGTTACCTTTGCCTGTTCTACCTCCTCTCTCTGGCATCTGCCCTCTTTCCTAGGACCATGGTCCTCCCACACATCTTTCTCACCTTTTGTACAATCTGTATTTTCTCTCTTCTGTATCTTGGTGTTGAGCCTGCAGCCTCCATGCTGCCCCAAAGAAAGGTCTCTGTAGGAGCATCTGTGTAGGAAAGGGTCACGTGAAACCCCAGCTGAACTTTCAGTGCTCCCCATGGCCACACTTGCCGCAACATCAAGTGCAAAGACTCTCACTCTGTCCGTGGATCTCCCACAGTCTGGCGCTGACTGTATCCTTACCTCAGACGGAGCCTGTTCTTTCCAATTTGTGTCACTCCCTCAGTTCCAGACCCTGCGGAACTGGGGCCAATGCCAGAGGATCAATGCTGCTCTGGCCTTTTCTGACTCTGCTCTGCCTGGTGTGTCTTAACTCATCCTTTAAGACCCAGTTCACGCTTTTCTCCTGTGACACGTTTGCAGGTCTCCAGAGTCATGACTGTGCACCCTGTCCTTCCTGTCATCCTTGTACCTTGTGCATGCAGCCATCACAGAACAAGGGTGGGATTGTACTTCTCTAAAGACCAAACAACAAACCTTGCTCTGGGCACTAGATCAAAGAAATACAGTAAATTCTTCTAGTGAATTTATTATGTGGGGATAACAAAAACACCAGCATCACGCGGTGGTTGTAGCTAACGCATGTAAAACCTTTAGACGCATGTCTGGCTTACTGTAAGTACTTGGTTTTTAATTGTTGTTGTCATTGTTATTCATTAAAAATATTTATATTTGATCTGGTGGATATTGTAATAAGAAGGACAAAATGAATTCACAGTGGGCCAATGAGGGAGTGCAAAAAGCTGTAGAATAAAAGAGGAGAGGAGTGTTTCTTTCCCGAATGATAACAAATAATGCTGCTGTGCTTTAATATGCAAATTGCCTTAGGTGTCTGAGATAATAGAAGAATAATAATGTTATTGTTATAATAGCAATAACAACAACAAAAATAATAAGCCTAATAGTCATTCAGTACTTACTCTATGCCAGGCCTTACCAGGCTAAGTACTCTCTATGAATTATCTCATTTAATTTCCACAGAAACCTCTCAGTGCAAGCATTGTTATCTGCTTTTGACAGATGAGAACACCTGGAATTTAGGAAGGTCACTTTCCTTGTCCAAACTTCCACATTTGGAAACAGTGGAATGAGGGTTTGAATGAGGTAAAATCCATTGCAATTTCACCAGGTTCTATACTCCTGGACTTTAACCTTCAATTGAAACTTTAACCTCTGTCGCTGGGTTTAAAAGGCCTTCCCCTTGAAGACTGATGAAAGACACCCCCAGCTTACAACCTCGGCCTGAGGAGAATCAGGCAGCACCTCCTGGGTGATCATCCAGGTACATTTTGGAAAACACTTTTGAGAAATGCAGGGGACAAATGAGAGAAATTTGAATCCCGAGTTTAGCCACTGAGGGCTTTAGAATCCTTTGTGGTGGGGGGTGGGGGGCGACCCTTTCTGTGCTTCTGAGTGGGCTTGTGGAGGTGCAGAGGAAGGAAGTGTGGATGCTGCTCTCTCGGTAGGTTCTGCCTCAGTACATATTGAGTAAAGGTAGAGTCAGGAGGGAAGATTGCGTTTGAAAATGTTATTCAATAGTATTTTAAACATAAGGCATTTAGGACATCATGCCAATGATTAATAATGCTACAGTGCATTAAATCTTACTTCCCAAAGACTATTGGGTATGTATACTTTAACTTGAATTTAAAAAAATCTCCATTTCTTTACATATTATAATTACAATCTTTCCCCCTATATTTATGGACTTTTGTCTGTTATTAATGAACTGAGTAATTAACAGCGCATCTCCTACCATTAGTATGCTTGCTGTAGATGTGCTTGGTAAGGATAGCTGCTCTCTACTGTGTAATTATCATTGAAAAGTTACATTTCCTGCATAAACTGTTTATGGATACGTACCAATTTGTTGGAGATGTAGAAATTCTGTTTCTCTTCCAATTTCAGCAGCATGTTCCCACAGATAATCATCAAGACTGATAGCTAGTCAGTGAGGAGATGTGTTTAAAGAAGTTTTAATTCTGATTTTGAGAGTCATTTTATTTAGGCAACTTAGTTCTCTTGATAAGTCCATCCTAAATTGCTCTGTTTGAGATAGAGTCTCTAACAGGAGATCACTGCTTGGTGAGGGTAGGAGTGGAGTAGGCAGGGAACAGGTGTGTATAGCAAGGCGCTGGACCTTTGGACATTCATATTTTTTGGCTATTACAGATAATGCTGCTATGATCATTCCTTACATGCCTTTGGCATGTATTTGTGTTGAGTTTATTCCTTAAAGTAAATTTTCTGGATAACAGAGTGTGTATGTATTGAGCTTTAGAACATTGTGCCAAATAGTTTTCCAAATTCATTGTACACAACAATGACAATTCTAGTTGTTCCTCATTCTTACAACACTGGTTTTTTTTTTCATTTTTTGCCATTTTATATGTATATCTTATTACTATTTTAATTAAAATTTTCCTGATAACTAGTGTTGTTGAGTAACTTTTCAAATGCTATTGACAATTTGGTTATTATCTTTTGTAAAATACTTAAATAAGTCTTCTGACCATTACTTAAAAATTGGGCTTTTCATCTTTTCTCAGAATGTTGTAGGGGTTCTTCATAGATTACAGGTACAAATCCTTTGTCACACATATGGATTGTAAATATCTCGCCTGGGCTTGTCTTTTCATTTTTAATTGTATGTTTTCTTTTTTTCTTAATTTTGTCATTGGTTTGAGAGAGAGAGAGAGGAAGGAAGGAAGAGAGAGAGGATGAGAGAGAGAAGCATCAACTTGTTGTTTTGTTTAGTTCTTCTGTTTAGTTGTGTACCCACTGATTTTTTTTCTCATACGTTGACCTCTGGTGCACTGGGTCAATGCTTTATGCACTGAATCACCTGGCCAGGTTAATTGTGTTTTTTGATAACAAAATCCCCAATTATTTGAAATATGATTTTTAAAATATGTTCCTATATAGTCAAGTAACTTTTGTGTCTTGTGTAAGAAAATATGCTCACCCTTAATGTCATGAAGATGCTGTCTTAAATTCATATCTAGATGTTAGCTTCCTCCCTCCCTCCCTCCCTTCTTTTCTTCCTTTGTTCTTTCCTTTCCTTTTCTTCTCTCTCTCTTTCCATTTAGGTTTGCAATCCACTTATAATTGATTTTTTTATGTATGGTATAAAATAGAAACAAAACTCTTTTTTTCAATTTTTGAAATCTATTTTTTTTTTTAGTTAAGGATTCTAGGGTGGCAGTTTTGTTCTTTCAACACTATAAAAATGTTTTTTCATTTTATTCTGGGCAAAGTATAGTTTCAGTTGAAGGGTCAGCCATTGGTCTTATTACTGCTCTTTGAAAGTAATGAGCCTTGTCTCACTGACTTACATTTTCAGCAGTTTTACTATGATGTACCTAGGTGCGGTTTTTTTGTGTGTTTATACTGCTTGACCTTGGTAGACTTTCTATAATCTATGTATCATATTATGTCATTTGTCAGGTTTGCAAAATTCATAACAAGTCCATTTTCACATACTGCCTCTGAGCCTTTATTCTCCTCCTTTCTGAGACTATTACTTGTCAGATTTTTATAGTGTCTATGTATCTCTTGTCTTTTCTCTCCTACACTTCTCTGCACTTGTCATTTCTTCTTTCTCTTTGTGATTTCAGTCTAGATCCTATTGATATATTTCCAGTTCACTAATTCTTCCTTGTAACAGGTTTAATCTGTCATTTACTTCATCCATTAAATATTTGATTTAAGTTATTATATTTTTCTCAATAATTACCATTTAATTCTTTTTCCAGACTATGTTATCTGGTGAAACTCACCATTTTGCTACCTATTTAATAACAATCACAGGTATTCTAAAATCCATGTCTAATAACTCCAATTTCTGATCATATAACGGTGGGTTTTAGCTTTCGTTTTTTAACTTCTCTTGATTTTTTGTCATGTGATCTTCTTGCATGTTTGAACAATTTCATAGTTCTTTGTTTTCTCTTGTTTTTGTATTTGATATTTTTGCATGCTTGGGGATTTTATAAAATGAAATTATTGTCTACTGGAAATATACATATATCCATCATAAAGGAAAATGTAAGTATACAGTCACAATCTTAATGCCACTGAGCCTCTGCTGCCCTTTATACTTTTCTGTTGTAAGTAAGACACATGTTTACTTTGAGCCACAAACTTTAAGTCACATATCGAGACCCATGAGTTATCTCCTTAAATTGTTCTTTTTTTGGTGTGGGGGGTGAAGGTAGTTAAAACATCTCTCCATTTTGGGGAGGGGAGTAGAGAGGAAAAAATTCACAATACTCCAACAATATTTTATAATAAAATTATCTTTTCAAACTTATATCTCTTTCTTGGCCTTAATAAATACTTTTATAAATAGTTTGACATCTCATTTCAGAATGGTAGAGGATTGGCACCTATTGTCCTGTGGCCTCAGTTGAACATTCAAAACCTTTTGCATAACCTGTTACAATTTAAAACAATATTATCCTTTTTTCTAACCTGTTGCAATTTAAAACAATATTATCTTTTTTCCTGGTATAAAAATATTGTTAATATATATTTGTGTTATTTATTTATTTATTGTATTTTTCTGAGGTGAGAAGCGAGGAGGCAGAGAGACAGATTCTCACATGTGGCTGACTGACCAGGATCCACCCAGCAAGCCCACTAGGGGACGATGCTTTGCCCATCTGGGGCATTGCTCTGTTTCAGCCAGAGCCATTCTAGTCTTGAGGTGGAAGCCATGGAGCCATCCTCAGCGCCTGGGCCAACTTTGCTCCATTGGAGCCTTGGCTGTAGGAGGGAAAGAGAGAAACAGAGAGAAAAGCAGATGAGGCCCTGGCCGGTTGGCTCAGTGGTAGAGCATCGGCCTGGCGTGTGGGGGACCCGGGTTCGATTCCCGGCCAGGGCACATAGGAGAAGCGCCCATTTTGCTTCTAACCCCCCTCTTTCCTCTCTGTCTCTCTCTTCCCCTCCTGCAGCCAAGGCTCCATTGGAGCAAAGATGGCCCGGGCACTGGGGATGGCTCCTTGGCCTCTGCCCCAGGCGCTAGAGTGGCTCTGGTCACAGCAGAGCAATGCCCCGGAGGGGCAGAGCATCGCCCCCTGGTGGGCAGAGCGTCGCCCCTGGTGGGCGTGCCGGGTGGATCCCGGTTGGGCGCATGCAGGAGTCTGTCTGACTGTCTCTCCCCATTTCCAGCTTCAGAAAAATACAAAAAAAAAAAAAAAAAAAAAAAAAAAAAAAAGAAAAGTAGTTGAGTACTTCTCCTGTGTGCTGTGGCCGGGAATCAACCCAGGACTTTCATACACCAGGCCAACACTCTACCACTGAGCCAGCTAGCCAGGGCTGAAGTATTTTATTTTTAATTGTTTAAAATTGTGATGGGTACTGAAAAATATAAAAATTATTGATACATGTGTGCCAATGAATTAGCTAGTCCATATGCACTCAAAATTTGAGAAACCCTACCCTAAATTTTTATTATTAGGCTCAACCACATAATTCACCTGCTAAAAATCAAAATGACCAATCTTTGACCCACCGTAGTCATCTACTAAAGAACACCAATGTTTACTACCACTGGGCAAGTTAAAATTACGGATTTAGGTCTCAGATATTAGGATATCATCAATATATATAAATCATAGCAATGACTGAGACACTAAAGGCCATAGAATAAAATAGAGTAGTGACCAAAATATGTAAGCTTAGGTGAAAGTGAGCTGATGGTCCCAGGCTTTATACATGATGGAGTTTCTAAATTTCCCTTTACTCTTATACACACAAATCATTTTTTCTTTGTGTGCTGCTTGCTGTAATCCCTAATTCTATGACCAAGACTAAATATATGTATATTTCCAGTTACTTAAATTCACCAAATCAAAAATCAAATAGAAGCTGAGTAAAGTCTGAGATAATTTAAATCCATTTGTGTTTGCATGTGTGTGTATGTGTGTGAGTGAAGTAGCCCTGACCCTGTGACTCCTGATAATGATTACTTAGTGATAGAATGATGATCATGGAATAAAATGTCCTTTTAGCTAAAGTACGAATTTGTCTCTCTACAGAGGCAAAGTTCTACACCTCCTTTTACCACCAACCTTACTGGCATCTCACGTATCTTAAACTAACATCACTTTGACTTTCTGCCATGCTACATGCCATTAGCATTCTGTTCCATAACACTCGTGGAGAATTTTGATTGCTCTGTGAACTGACCCAGCAATTATGGCTGAATGATTTAAGAATGCTCCTGTATACTTTATAAACACATCAGTGTGTATGTTGAAGGGATAATGATGAAATCAGACTTGCTCACTTTCAATAGCTTCCAGAAAAGTCACCAACACCGGGCTGCTTCCTGGTCTGAGGTTAAACTTCTTGCCAATCCATCCCTGCAATGTCTGGGACCCAAGAGCTGTAGGATTGGATCCCAAGGGGTGATAATCTTTGCTTTGGGTTTTGATTCTGCTAATTCAGTGAGAGGCATAAGCATTGAATTATTAGACCCCTCTAAGAACTTTACAACCATGAAATTTACATAAATTATTAATGTCAGAAAATGTTTTCTTCTGCATGAAGATTTCCACTTGCTAAAGATGGCATTTAATACTCATGTGGATGAAAGGAGTAATAATGCAGAAGTAAAGGAGAGTCAAACTCCTGCCTTTACTTCCCACTTCTAGTAACCACCATAAATATGATACTCCTAGCTCCTGAAAACAGACTCCTTCCTTAACTTCTCTGATGACATCAGCACCACTCAAACAAGGTAGACACTTGAGCTTGGTATTGCCTGTGTGTTTGAGTGTATGCTGAGAGTTTGAGAAAAGAAGAGATCAGACCCCAGAAGGAACACGCTTTTTTGTTCGAGATTGATATATTTTGGAAAGCATGTAGGTACTTTCAATGAGGTTTTAATATTATCTCAGAATTATAATTAAAAAATATAGATAGATAGATAGATATTCCTTCTACTACCTGTTATTCTTGTCCCCAATATACTTGATTCTTGTCAATGTTAAGAACACCCTATAGTTGCCTTAACATTAAACATATTTATGAATCTAACAAGGATCTTCTGATTTAATTCTGCATATTAAGCCTTAATAAGAAAGGGACCCAACATAAAAACTTTTGCTTCTGCTGCTGGTCTTTCATGCACACCCTTTACTATTCTTATAAGTAGTCTCCAAAGAGATTCCAAGACTACAAAATTTCTAATATCCCACACTCACAAACACTCACATGTGATATTTCTCATTATTCAAATTATTAAGCCCCTCTCTCTAGTGACCTCATGAGGTTGAAGAGATGGTCCAGGAGGACAGTTGATGGGTGCTTTCCATTTACAGCATTTGAATCAGATTGGTCTCACATGTCAAGAGGGAGACACATCCCAGGAGTTAACGCAAAAGCTTTACTAGGGCTTGTGACGGTCCAGTCACATCTTATAGAATGCCTGGAAGGTTGAGTGTGAATTTCTGCGTCTTATCCTCTTTCCCTTTTCAAAGAGCGATGGGCTTGTTAACAGAGAGATTTGGCAAAGGAGGAGACTCTGAGTGCCATTGAGACCAAAGAGTTTCTGATTTATATTTGTTTTCCTGTCTGGTGTTCCTGGGGGATTTGTTCCCTTTAAACCACTGCCAACTAAATGAACTCCAGTAATTTGGTAGGGCAGATGCATCATTGGCAAATACAGTACAACAAATTGTTGGCTAATAGCAAAAGCTGGACATGACTATGTTAAGGGATCCAGAAGAGCCTTTTGTCACCAGGATGAGGGGTCCAATATGAATCCTGAGATGTTGGACCTGGTGCAGGAATGCAGCATCCAGGAAACTGCAAAAGACAGGGCATATGTTTCCCCCACGAAGAGCTGTTTGTCTTTCAGAAAGGACATCCAGGCTTCATGTCTATTATAAAAAAAATGATATAATTGGAGGCTTAAAACCTAGTGCTTTGAAAAATGGTAGAGAAAGAACTGAAAATGTAGGGTGTTGACCCAGAATGCCGAGGTCACCATTTTGAAACCCTAGGCTTGCCCGGTAAAGGCACAAGAAGCAACTATGAGTTGATAATCCTCAGTCTTTCTCCCTCTTTCTCTAAAAATCAATATAAAAAATTTAAAAAGGGACCATATGATAGCAACTGTCCTTAGAATTTTGCAGACTTTATCAGTTTCTCTGACAAAGAAAAGATGTTGCAATAATTAAAATGTTTCATTTTCTGGGTCATAGAAATCTGATGAAGTAGGAGTTAGATGTTGATAATGTCTGTTCTCAGAATGCATTGCTGTCACCGCCTAATTAATTTTACAGATTTTTAAAAAAGTCCTTGAATGTATAATATCACTGAATTGTGTTCAAAACCTTATATTTATATATAGGTATTCACATACAGTTAGATCAGGAGTATCTAAATTTTGTTGAACATTTACAGAACAAATTGTTTAGGACTCTGTTGGGGGAGTTCCTCACCTTTTATTAATTTATTCATCCCATCAGTTAATATCTATGCAGCACTTACTCTGTGTCCAGCCTTGTTTCAGGTGCTGAGGATACAGCAGTGAACAAAACAAGACAAACTCCTGCTGCCACAGAGCTTCCATTGTAGCGGGAGGAGACAGATAATAAGCAAATAGATAAGTACAGTAGGCAACATGATGAAGATAGTGTTAAGAAGGAAAATAAATTTTAAAAAGGGCAGGTGTTGCAATTTTAATTAGGGTGACCTCACTGATCAAAGGTCATTTGCACAACGATTTGAGGGATGTGCGGGAGCAAGTCGTTTCTGGGAGGATCGTTCCAGGCAGAGGGAATCACTTTTGCCTGTAGCATGTCGGCATGTTCTAGCCAGCATGGTTGCAGTGAGATGGGCAAGAGAGACAGTGGCAGATGTTGAGGTGAGACCAGCAGGTTCCTGGGGCAGGGTGGGCCAGTGTTAGAACTTTGGTAGTTCTTGGTAGCCATTCATGAGGACTTAGGCATTTATAAAAGGGAGTGGGCAGTAATGGAGGCCATGGCTTAAGTCACATTGTAAAGGAACTTCAGCTGGAACAGTTCAAGGGCAGATGAGGGAAACTAATTACAAAAGTATTGCAAGAATTTAGAGGCTAGATGATGGGGGTATGGCTACGGTGGAAGGAATGAAGGAGGAGGGATGGAGTTGAATTCTGGGTATATAGTGGTGTGGACAAGTCCTGCTGGGGGTGAGGACGACAGAGATGCAAAGACCCAACTCCGGGGACCAGGTTCAGTGACGCAGATCCACTTAATTCAGGAAGTAAACTAGCTTATATACATGGGTTCAGCCAATAGGGTGTTACAGTGTGTTCCTCAAAGCCAATGGCTGAAAAGATCAGGAAGTTGCATGGTTGGCACTGTCACTTTCTTATAGCGGGTGAGCTCCCTTCCTGGGTATGCCCAGGAGGCTTCTGGGAGTGGGACTATTCTCACAGCATTGCATCAGCCACAGCTGCTAGGAATGCGCTCTGCACCCCACACACATCTCCCCCTTCTCTTTTAATTAAGGCCAATTGGACTTGATGAATGACAGCTTGCTGTTGTTGTAGCTTCTGAATGCTACGCGTTATGCAACGGAACCCCAGTAGAACTAAAACAACTATAACACCTATTATACTATATGCTAATAGATTAGCTGGGTTAAACAATGAGACACACTTCTGTAATGTTTGACTAGTTAGAAAATAGAACAGGGGTCTTAAACAGGGGATTCCTCCTAGGAGTCGGGATGTCATTTCCCTCCCATTGTGTTATAGAGACCTTCTAGGTGCTATTAAACACAGTTCCATTTTGATTGTAAAAAATGGACATAGGTCAATGCACACCCCCTTCCCACAAAGGTTCCAGCATTCAAACACGGAATGGATGGCTTGCTGCGGGCTGCGTACTGCATATGGTTGTATTTTGTCTCTCAGCTTCCAAAACTGGAGGGTTTGCAGGTGTTGGAGGCATTGTTGGTGGGGTCATCTTGGGACACCAGGATTGGCCGTACGTTCCTTCCTGGGATCCAAATTGGATGCGGGCTATTTTCTGGAAAAACACAAGCATAAATTCTCTCTTGTGTTAGAAGAGGGTTCGGTCCCTGCCACTGAGCTGTGGCTGGGTCCTTCCACCATACTAATGGCAATGTGGTTGGTTGGCTATGAAGGCCTCCCCAATGTTTATAAGTGGGAGTTACTCCTTCAGAATAAAAAGTTAAATAATTGAGAGTGAATACAGCCCTGAAGAGCACTTCTCTGGGTGAGGCTCGGGGCTTATCCCCCCTTTCTTTTTGAATTCGAAGCTTAATGTCTCTGTGTCGCTGTTCTACAACGGCTTGTCTTGGGGGATTATAAGGAATGCCAAGGCAGTGTGTGATTTGCCATTGGTAACAAAAGGCTTTAATCTTTGAGCTGGAAGGGCATGATTAATAAAAGGCACAGTAAAAGCAAAATAAGGCTTGTCCTCCAAATGGACGGGGATTGAGAAAAAACAATCTTTGATGTCTAGAATTTTAATATGGGCTCTCTGTGGCATCACAGAGGGATGTGGCAAGCCTGGTTGTAAAGTGCCCATCTTTGCCGTGTGCTTGTTAATAGCCCTTAAATCATGAGGGAATCTCCATTTTCTGGATGCCTTTTTCTGAATTACAAAAACAGGCGAATTATGAGGACTAGTGGAAGGCTCAATATGTTTGGCTTCTAATTGTTGCTGAACTAGTTTGTGTAATTCTTTTAATTTAGAGGTTGTTAATGGCCACTGCTCAACCCAAATTGGTTGGTCGGTATCCCATGTAAGTTTGATGGGTTCCAGAGTGTTTAATTGAGCAGTGGCCTTTAGAATTGGGGGGGCTGGCTGGTAATAGAGACATGGAGTAAAGACAACACATCCGTCCCCAAGGTGTATGTGGCAATTCAGTCATAAAGGACTGAAAACTCCAGTCACCCCATCAGGATCTGTCCAATGGAGTGGCCAGATGGCTTGTTGGGCCGGTCGTACTCCACTAAGTCCTTGTAGTAAAGGTCCAGGCCGCGTGGCCCAGCCTTCCTTTTTATCTTCTCTGATTACAGAAACATCAGCACCAGAGTCTATGAGCCCAAGAATGGGATGGCCCTCTACTCTCAGGTTTAGAAAGGCCTTATTCTGCGTTAAGGGTAAGGTCCAATAGACTCCCGTGTGGAGTTGCTCTCTTATGGGCGGGGCTGAGAGCTGCCCCACTTCCCGTTTAAAGACTCTAGAGCAGTGGTTCCCAACCCTCGGGCCACGGACCGGTACCGGTCCGTGGGCCATTTGGTACTGGTCCGCAGAGAAAGAATAAATAACTTACATTAAAGACTCACTCTTGACGCTTGTCTTGGTCACGTGATACATTTATCCATCCCACCCTAAAGGCTGGTCCGTGAAAATATTTTCTGACATTAAACCGGTCCGTGGCCCAAAAAAGGTTGGGGACCACTGCTCTAGGGGCATCTGTGCACAGTATCCACCATATTTATTTCTACACCTTCCAGTGAGGTAACCAGAGTTATGATTGCTATTCCCATTTTACAGATTAAAGAACTGAAACTTAAAGAGATTAAATAGCTTACTCAAATTCTCAATTTGTGCCTTAAACAAATCTTCTGATGCCACTTCTTGAACAAGCTCTTTTCTCAGTTGTATAATTGACCCACTATCTCCATGTCACAAGTACCTACCTACTAAGTTTAAGACCAAGTTCCATCTGAAGTGCTGGAGTGGTTATTCTTAGAGTGAGTGGCTGTGATTAATCTCGTCCCCTCATGCATGGTCAGCCTGAAGACTTTTGGCTGTGAGTGTGGGCATAGGCTGCATATGCCTGCATGTGTGGTGGGGTGTGCACCTGTTTCCTCTTCAGTTCCATCTTTTTTCTTCCCCATCCCTCTCCCTCTCCTTCCCCCTCCCCCTCCCCCTCCCCCTCCCCCTTCCCTCTCCCTCCTCCTCCCCCTCTCCCTCACTCCCTCCCTCCCTTCTTTTGACCAGCTTGTAATATTAACTGTTTGGGGCACAGCAAAGGACTCGACACTCTTCCTGCATTTTCCTATTTCTTTCTTACAGAAAGTCTGACCACAAAAGCTAGTATAAGAACCTGAGTGCAGAGCCTTAGAGAGAGAGAGGTTTGAGGTGGGGGACATTCCCCTTTGAACATGCTCCTCAGAGATGCCTGTGGGCATTTAGGGAGAAAGATCCAGGCATTGGCTCAGAAAAATTTGTTTCCTAAACCTCTGACTGGGAATTCACAAGTTGGTTTCCTATTTTTACTATTTTTCTTCCTGGTGCTTCTAACTTTGTGTCTGTGGGGTTACAGGTAAGTTGGACAAATGAGAACTTCCTTTAACACTGGTGTAACTTGATTTGGTCTCTCACTATCTCTTAAGCCTGTTTGATGGAGGTTTTCTTCCTCAGATGCTGCATGAAGGCATGGGCAGATCCCAAAACTTTTTTGTTCATTTTCAGAAAATGCATGGTTTTATAATAATTTTTAGTTGCAAACATAGTGTCAATTTCAAACATTTTATGTCTCTATTCTGGTTGTCACTTGTGGCTTCTTCCTCTGCTTGGGGGCTTTGGAACCCCCTTTCCACTCATCCAGCCTCTTTCTGCAGATGTTGGCTTGCTGCACTCCCAACGCCCCAGCTCTGGTGGCCAGAGCTGAACCTACGCACTCACACCATTTCTTCCTCTGTCCTGTGTGGCCATACATGGCATGGCACAAGGGTGTGGGCTGTGGTGCCTCTGTCATAGAAAGAGTGTTGGCTTTCCCATGCGGGATAGTGTCCTGTGCGGGAGTCAGTCCCCGCTTACAGGTCTCAGCATCTTCCTTAGATGAGGATGAAGGGCTACTTCTTGCACCTTGAGATTTCAGGGACTGCAAGACAAACTCTCCAAGTTGAGAGAGAAGCTGTGAGGCCCTGAGGAAATACTGTTCTCTCCTCCTATTGAGGAGGAGAACTGTCCTTTGATAAAGAATGATGAGAAACAACCTTTCTTCTACTACTTGTTTCTTTCCTGTTCTTCACATGGGTGGGTAAGAATACCCTGAAGTGAGAAAAGAAAGTGACATCAGGAACTCATTGAAACAACAAATTTGAGAGAGGTCAAGCAGTTCCTGGAGAAAGGACTGCTATGACTTCCTGCAAAGGAAAGAACCTTGGGGGCAGCTGGAGAAGAAGCAAGGGGTGGCCACAGGCACTTCCTTCTCAGAGCCATTTCTTTCTTTGCCTCAGATAACCTCGGGTGAGGCTTTGGTGGCACTGCTTCCTGCCTTAGTATGTGCTGTGACATCCCTTAGTGCACAAGCACTCCACAAGGCAGCGAGCAGTGAGGGGAGGGTTATGGGGCCAAAGATGGGTGAAGGGCTTGAGTCTGAAAGGCCCCTCCTCATGCCTGGAAATTGTGCTCCTCCATAACTGTTATACAAAGGGAAGAAGCCAATTATTTTTGGATAGGAACACCATTCTCAACTGGGAAAAAAATTGCTTATAAGATCCCATGAATTTCAGCTTGCAAATCAGAAATCTCACACCCAAAATGAAATTGGCAAGCAGCCCAGAATTCCTCATTTTCACTTTTGGTACAACATTCTCACATGAGTTTACTTAAATAGTAACCAGAGTATTCAAATGTCCTTTGGGCTTAAGATTTATTTACATAAGGTCCATTGGCATGATTATTTACTTGTCAAATGAATTTGGAATTGGTTTTGTTATTTTTAAACTGCCCAGAAATTACTTATTTATTCATTTCTAAGACATTTTGTGATCATAAAGCATTTGAAGTTCTTACAAAAGAAATGTACATAATTAATGCTATATTGGCATACTTTTACATGGTATGTATTCTTTGAAAGTGTTTTGCTGTAACTGGATCCACTAGAATTCTTCTTAAGTGGTTAACTCAGTTGGATAAAAAATGTTTTGAGTTAATCTTCTCCAACTGGACATGAATTTAAAATTGGCTACACTCCTAGAGAGGGTTGTGAGTCGAATGCAATGAGATGTTGCTGCCCACACATCATGCTCTAGGACATGTGCATGCCTGCCCTACATACGTGCGCCACATGGTAAAAGCGGTAAGCTTTTAACAAATCCAGTCTATCCTCATTGTTTGCAGATCTTGTTTTTGAGAATTCACCTACTCATTAAAATTTATATGTAACCCCAAAATCAACATCACAGTGTTTGAAAAGCTATTTGCAGACATTTTGAGTTACTGAAGGGGCACTTTCCCAGCCGAGGTCAAGCAAGGGGACACTGCCCCTTCTTACTCCACAACCAGATGTAGTACTGATGTGCTGTAGAGAGTTTCTAAGCACAAGAAGCCTGGGATGGGCCTAGTATAGAGAAAAAATAAAATGCCTGCTAAAGATGCTGCCTTCACACGCGAGCTCTAGTGTTGTGCATGAGTTCAACATTGACAAACCAACTATTAGAAGCAGATAAAGGTTGGTTGAAGCCCCGGGCACAGAAGAAAATATGTATTGGGCTCCTTAAAAAAAAGAGAGACAAGGAAAATAAAAATGCATGTTAACCATACTTTTAAATAAATAAAAAATATTATGTACTAGTAATGTTAAAACTGCACATATAAAACCAAACTTGGTGTCATTAGGAAAACAGTATAAAGTTAGAGTTTTACAGGGCCCTTCCGAAGCTGGGGCCCAGGGTGCACGCCTGGTGCGCCCGTCAGTAAATCCCTCTCTGTCAACAATGTATTTTATATATGGTGTCCTACAAACATACAGAACAGGGTTATTTACTGATTGCTTGATGGAGAGGTACTACCAGAGGCTCCTGGGAGCCTTTCTCTGTATTTCCCTAAGGGGCAAAGCTTTGGTGTCCACTAGTTCGGTGTTGGTGGCGACCTCCAGGAGCCTGACTACTGCAAACAACAGGAATCAACTGTAGCTGGTCTTGACGGTTTTATCTCTTTGGCTATCTCATTCCTTTCGGCTTCTTGGACTTAATATATTTACTTAGGTCTAGTTATTAATTCAACACGTTTGTACGAGGTTCTTTCTATCTGCCAGGCCCTGTTGGGTATTGATGATAAAAGGGGAAACAACAGCTACAGTCCTTGTCATACAGGCCAGAGGGAAAGACAGGCTGTAAACACACAGGTCAGTGTAAAATCACGCAAACATGACAGCATTGCCAAAGCAAAGCGTGGGGCACTAAGAGGGGAGAGCGTGTACCAGAGAAACCTGCCATCATCTGGGGGTGGTAGGGCGTGCAGTTCATGCTGAGATCAAAGGGAGGACAAGCAGTCAGTTACACGTGGCAGAGAGGTGTGGGTGAGATTTCCAGGCAGGGTGGGCAGCCTGTGCCCAGACTGTGTGGGAGAGGCGACCATGGCCCCTCCAGGCAACTGGAGACACCGGAGTGGCTGAGCGTTGAGAACAAGGAGGGTCTGGAGCAGCAAATAGCTCTAGAGGTGGGAGGTAACAGACACATACAAACTTGCAAGATCATTGAAGGCGCTGGTTTTTATATAAATACCCTAGGGAAGCCATTTAAGAGGTTTCAAACAATGACATCATCAGATTTGTGTTTTCAAATGATTCCTCCTGCTGCTGCAAAGGAGAGAATAGATTTGGGGGGAAATGAGGAGCCCGGGAAGCAAGCTCTGGGGCTGTTCACACATGACATGATGGTGACATGGATCAGGTTGGTGGGGGTGAGACAGAGGAGTGGGTGTTCCATGAATGGTGGAGAAAGCAGTATTGCTGCTACTTAAAGTAGACTGACGGATAGAATGATAGTGACTGATATTGAACACACATGAAACAAGCCATGACCTCTCGGAGGCTAGCTGTCTGCGTGCCTGCCCCAGAGCCTGATGGGATGGATGCTCCCCTGCCCCTAGCGTGGGCTGGATGCTCCCCTGCCCCAGAGCCTGGTGGGCTGGATGCTCCCCTGCCCCAGAGCCTGGTGGGCTGGATGCTCCCCTGCCCCAGAGCCTGGTGGGCTGGATGCTCCCCTGCCCCTAGCGTGGGCTGGATGCTCCCCTGCCCCAGAGCCTGGTGGGCTGGATGCTCCCCTGCCCCAGAGCCTGGTGGGCTGGATGCTCCCCTGCCCCAGAGCCTGGTGGGCTGGATGCTCCCCTGCCCCTGGCATGGCAAACCTCGGGGGATTTGCAATACAGGGGCATCAAAGTTCAGTTTCCACATTTGCATATAATTCTCTTCTCGAAGTGCTTTCTTTGAAAAAAAAAACATACAGGGCTGTGCTAATACAGCCCATTTTTTCATATTTTATAAAACAATACAAACAGCAGAATGCAGCTTTAGAAAATTTAGTGGCCATGAGAAGTTATTATGTGATTGAAAATGATAATGCTGCCTGACCTGTGGTGGCACAGTGGATAAAGCGTTGACCTGGAAATGCTGAGGTCACCGGTTCGAAACCCTGGGCTTGCCTGGTCAAGGCACATATGGGAGTTGATGCTTCCAGCTCCTTCCCTTTCTCTCTCTCTTCTCTCTCCATCTCTGTCTCTCTCTCTCTCCTCTCTAAAAATGAATAAATAAAAAATTAAAAAAAAAAAAAAAAAAGAAAATGATAATGCTGATTTTTATATCTTTATGTCATGACTCTATTTTATTACTCTCTGATGTGTTCATAGGTATGAATTACATTGTTTGCTTCTTGGAAATTTTTATTTGTGTCAATAAAAATTTTAAAAGGCATTTAATCTTCTAAAAAATGCTTCCCTAATTGATGAAAGAATAAAAATAATTTATTTTTTAAAAGCTGAAGATTAATAGTAATTTCTACCCGCAAAAAGTATAAATTGGTGTTTTTTTAATACTATTTTGTCCACTCATTTATTCTGTTCATTGAATGACTATGTGATACATGAATTTGATATAGTCCAAATATTTCTTTTCCAAAACATCAAGAGAAAGATCTTACATGTAGAAAGTGTTTGCGGGTGGCCAGTGAGATAGATAAGCTTACAAGGAGCAAGTATCACTCAATATTGGAGGTTTCTGCCTCCGCTTTTACTCCTCTTGTCAATTTATTAAACCTTAGTTCAGTTCAGGACCTGTGGAGGAAAAGTATGTGAATGTATATATATAAATCTGAACTCAATTGAACATGAACAATAGGGATAACAAAAAGTGGCTGCAGGAATGATCGAGCCATTTACTCAAGGTGGGATAAGATGTTCCGCTGCAGTTTCCCCTGAAGCCAAGGAGGGTGGTCTTAAGACGTCTTGCTTTCCTCAAGTCTACTCAGGTGTACAGGAAGGTTTTCCAGAGGAAGGACCACTGAAGATCTGCAGGAAGAGGGGATTGTCCAGCCAAGTGGAAGGACACATGCCAAAGTAGGCAGATGTTGAAAGCATGGTGTATTTGGAGAACTGCAAGCATTTGGAAGATGATCATGAATCAGTAGAGGAAGATTAGAATCTCCTATCAGAAGCCTTTTTCATTCTCCAGTGTCTGCATCTTGGCATGGAAATTGGGGTTGACTATGCAAGAGGAGATGCTATGAATGGAGCATCTGATAGAATTTCCTTTCATTCAAATTAATGAGATAATGAATAGCATAGACAATAGGATAATGCATTTGGATGTTCCATAATTAATTTTGAAATCTGATGCCTACTGGGATGTGGATGAAATAATTATAAGTGTATGAGTTTCTTGATGAATTGCTTTCAGGTTTTTGAGTAACCTGAAGCATCTTCTGTAAGCAGGCCTGCTCTCTTTTATCTCCTTTTCTTTTCTGCCTTTCTTCTCTGAGTTGAATCATAGTAAAAATTGATGTTTACCATCTTATTTTGGTTTTAAAGGCAAGATTCTTGAGTTTCATAAGTGGGAGGAGATCACATCTAAACACTTTTCAAGTTCCTACTTAGATTAATATAAATTCATTCTTATAATCTAAGAATTAAAAGTTATTTCCACAGTCATATTTCTTATTTGAAAAAAATTGTGACTGATAACAAATTCTTTCAGATATATTCTCTATTATAGAACTATTTGTCAGTAGTTCAGAAGTTGTCCACAAAATTTCTAAAATCAAGGTTCTAATGAAGAGCATGAAAACAGCTTATTTTAAACAGAATGTTTCACATAAAGAAATGTTAAACCATTTAAACACTAACCTCATTGCAAAAATTAAACGATCTTAAAATAGATTTGGTGCAGAGCCCAGGCCTTCTCGCATGGGGGAGAACGACATTCCATTATCTCCAGGTTTATTACTCTAAAAGGTTTTGGGTTTTCCTTTCCAAATTGGATCCAGATCAAACTCCTAAATAAATGAAACATCTTTTTCTTCTTCTTTAAGCTATTCTGACTCTGAAGGCCTTGGTTTCCTTGGGTTGGAGCTGTTTCAACATCTTGAAATAAAACGGCTAATTAAAGTGTTCTGTGTTTGGCTGGAAGTTCTTCTTTCCCTCTGGCTGGGTTCTGTCTCCTCCAGTTGCGGCCAGTGCAGCATGTCTCCATTTCTACACTTTGGTCTGGAAAATACCACTGGCCAGGCAACAAGAACACATGAACACAGCCTTTGACAATTGGTTTCCTGCCTTGCTCTGGCTGATAGCAATTACGAGATGTGCCTAGAAACCATCACCACTTTCTCATAGCTTCACACCAATCGGACCCTCTAGTGAAACATTATCTCTATGTGATTATTGACTTTATGTAGTGTCTTCTGTCCCATGTTTAAGAATGCTTCTTGATTTTGGAAAAATTATTAATATTTTTGGAGAGTCTACATTTGCCAGGTTTTGAAGATATCATACACTTTAATATTATTTCTTGTTTTTTATTTGCCCTCCCTACTAGACTGACTGTAGCTCCTAGAAGGCATAGTGTCTGAAGCAAAGTTAGGTACTAAAGAAACATTAAATAAATCAGTGACTGGATAGGCTGAATAGCTATAGTTCCTGCATTCAAAAACAGCACAGTTGAGTGGGGACTGAGAAGTGAATCTACAGAAGCATTCATAGAAAGCTGAGGAGTGCGTATGATGGCCCATTCCTTGCGTTCAGGTGGACGGAGGAAAGTTGAGAGAAGACTCAGAGAGGAGATGCCGTCTGAGCAGTATCAGGTGTGAATAAGAGGTTCCTGGGAGGCCTGGTGAAAGAGAGAAGGGAACATATCCCGGACAGAGGAAACCACATTGATAAAGCATGCATACTGCATGTCCACTTTCAATTTGAGGTACTGGGGGCAGATCTAAGGGGGAGACACTCAGTGGGTTTGAAGCTCAAGATAAAGTTTTTTAGTCTAAGCTCCTTGCCTAGTCATATAAACAATGTGAGAGACTCTGTGAACACTAAATAAACAATAGACAATTTTCTAGGCTCACTTAAACTTAAAATTTTCTAGGCTCATTTAGCTTAAAGAACACCTATGAACAGTTGTACAGAATTACTTGAAACTATACATTTGAGAGAATGTAATGCAATTTTTAAAAAACCATCTTCAAAATATACTTGTCCATTTGAGAAGGACTGTGACTGTGTATTGGCCCTCTCATTCTTATACACAGGAGGCATCATTACTTCCAACAATTTTTTTGTGTGTAGGTAACATCAGATATTTATACAGAGGGTTTTGGTTAGTGCTATTATCCTTATTGTTTAAGAACCTCCAATATAATGTGTACTTTTTCATATTAAGCATAAAGGACACAAAGTAAACAAAGAAAAGGCACAGAGAGTAAGTCAACCATATGGGCTTCTCAATTTTAAAGACAATAAAGGGGGAAGAGCAGAGGCAACTCAGGTCTTTGAGTGCAACCTGGCTGATTCGTCAGGACAGAGTGCAGTGGCCTGTGCCTGCTGATCAATGGGAAAAAGCATCCTGCTTGGGTGGGTCTTCAGGAGCCTGCTTGCCAAGAAGATTGTTTGGGGAGAAATAAGGAAGCAGTGATTGTTTTTGGAAAAGCAGGGAGATGGGAACCAGGTGAGCAGCTGAGTACTGAAGGAGGGCTAGACTGTAACTGAGGCCAAAGAAGTTAAGTAATCGAGGACACACACACACACACACACACAATCTAGAGATTATCTTTAGTGCAAAGGGAATTATAAATAGCAAATATTTTGTTTCTTCAAAAAAGGGATAATGTGGCCCCAGCTGGTTGGCTCAGTGGTAGAGCATCAGCCCAGTGTGTGGATGTCCCGGGTTTGATTCCCAGTCAGGGCACATGGGAGAAGTGCACATCTGCTTCTCCACCCCTCCTCCTCTTGCTTCTCTTTCTCTCTTCCCTTCTGCAGCCATGGCTTGATTGAAGCAAGCTGGCTCCATGGCTGCCACCACAGGCTCTAAGAAAAGCTCAGTTGCTGAGCAACAGACTTACACCCCAGAGGGGCAGAGCATTGCCCTGGAGTGGGCTTGCTGGTGGATCCTGGTCAGGGCACATGTGGGAGTCTGTCTCTCTGCTCCCCTCCTCTCACTAAAATAAAAAAAGAAAAGAATATTGTAATATTAAACATGTTATAGCTCTGTAGGTAAAATTTTGGGATTATAAATTTATCTATCTAATTAAACCCTGACTTTCAGATGTCATTATTTAAAAATATCTCAAGTAGGATCTTTATGCATGACAGACCATGACAGTATCTACTTTGTAAATTTCCCTCCATGTGTATTGTGCTGAGCAGAGGTACTCATATATTGACATGGGCATTCTGAAGTCTGTTTATGTGGGACGTTTGAAAGCTGGCCTCATCTGAATATGTTTTAGCTAGTGAACACAGGAAGTGTGGGAATGAAGAATCCCGTTCCAGTAACCTGTAGAGTATTGCTACATTTGTCTCCTCTGCTGAGATAGTCATCGATCATGTATGCCTTAAACGCATTCTAATCTTTCTTTCAAAGGGAAGTTAAAGGATGCCAGAAGGTAGTTCTGTACTCTATCTCATTAAGGACAATGAAAAATTTTTAGAGAAAGTGGAAAGAAAATAATTCAGGAAGCACACTAAAAGTAAAAATACATTCTAAAGAAGTGAGAGTGAGTACTTGGAAAATCAATACCAGTGTTGAATGAATGTAAAAAAAATTCACTGTGAATGAATTGAGGAAAAGACAAGGGAAAAATTATGAGGGTAGCATAACGTAAAACTGTGCTTGAAGAGGAAAAAATGTGCTAATCATCTGGGAATATTAGAGAAGGTCCTCTTAGTGTTAGTGAGTGAGCAGAATCTTGTTACAGCCTGGAGCGTAAGTGAGCCCCATGCTTCTCTGCCTCACACACACACACACACACATGGACACACACACACACACACACGCATGGACACACACACACACACACACACGCATGGACACACACACACACGCACACACACGCACGCACGCACATGGACACACACACACATACACACACAGATGGATGACTGTGGATGGCTCCATACCAAGAAATATGTAGGTCATAAGATGTCAGTAAAAGGGAACCCGGCAAAGCCCCCTGTCCCTCCTCTTTTCAACTACCCAACGCATTTGCTTTTCGTGTACCCATCTGGGAATGCTTGTTTCTGTACAAATAAACTCAGGATATATTTCTAGTGATTTTGAAGATCTGAATAGGAAACTGATGAAATTGTAAACACAGGGTACAATATTGTGAAGTCATGACTTTGAAAGAAAGGTAAAAAGAAATAGGAAATAATCAGATGGCAGAATGTAAGTAGGAAAATAAAAACTTTGGTCCTTTGGTATGTGGTTTATGAAAACAGAATACACAAAGCAAATAGCATTGCATGAAGACTGATAAGAAAGAGTTCTGGAAAGTAGCAGTATGAACTCTTGAGAACAAAGACCATATTTTACTCATTTCTGCATCTTTACCCTCTAGTATGGTGCTATACATCAGCGGGAGTTTAAAGTTAAAATGCTTTACTTTAAGTGGTAGAAAGAAAAAAGTGTTTAGCAAAAGAAAGGACAAGTCACAATTCCATTAATTATAGTAGGTATAAACAAAAACAATAACCTAACAACAACTAAAGTGTGAGAGGCACCCAGTTACTCTCCTGAGAAAGCAGCTTGAGAGGACTACCTTCTGGCCAAATTTGCATACAGGTAAGCGTAGAACAACGGGGAAGTCAGGCAAATGGGCTTGGAATATTAAAACAGGAAAGCAGAAGTTATTTCATAGCTATCTCTATGTTTCAGTGAATCAAATTAATAGAAGACTACATACTATTCTAAGGAAATAGATTTGATAGGGACTGGGAGTGTAGCTGGGTAAATCAAGAGCATAATTCTGTCCTAGTTGGATGGTTCAGTTTGTTGGAACATTGTCCTGAAACACAGAGGTTGCTGGTTCGATCCCCAGTCAGGGCACATACAGGAACAACTCAATGTTCCTTTCCACTCCTCTCTCTAAAATCAATACATTAATAAAAAAAAGAACATAATTAATTCTAAACAATAGAGTGCTTGTGCAGGGGATATCAAGTATGAAGATGACTAGGACATAACATGTGATACCAAAAACGTCACAATCACAAGTGGGGATGGATACGTGAATTGTTAACTAAGGTAGGAATGATAAGAACTATTATTGATATGCCATAAAAGCTATATATTAATTTCCTGGAAGTGCTGTAACAAAGTACCACATATTGGGTAACTTAAAAAAACAGAAAGTCCTGGAAGCTGGAAATCCAAGATCACGATATGGATAGGGTTGGTTCTTTCTGCGTTCTGCAAGGGAAAGTCTGCTTCATGCGTCTCTCCCAGCTGCTGGTGTTGCTGGCAACCTCTGCTGTTCCTTGTCTTGTAAACGCATCACCCCATCTCTGCCTTCGTCATCACATGGCGCTCTTCCTGTGAACCTCTGTGTGACCCAATTCCCTCTTTGTTAGGTTACCCGTCATATTGGGTTAAGACCCATTCTAATGACCTCATCCTAACTTGATAATCCACAAAGATCCTGTTTCTGAGTAAGGCCACATTCACAGGTACTGAGCGACACAATTCAAGCCATATTAGGCCATGAGACACTGGAATCATTGTGGCACACAGCATGTCCATCTTGACAAGAAATATACATTTGAAAAATTGTTTCAAAATACAAAGTTGGCCCAAAGGTGAGAAATAAAATGATGGAAAAGTGGGAGGTCTGCCTCGTCAGTTAAGAAATTGAATTGTTAAGGCACAACTTGACTTATTAAATTCACTAACAGTTCACTGACCGTTTCCTACGAGCCAGCTGCCCTATAATTCACGAGGTACAAACTCAGTAAGACAGTCACAGTCTCCAGACTAGCTGAGAAATACAGATTTCTTTTTTTTTTTTTTGGTTGAAAACTTTCTTTCTCAGGAGATAGAATGAATAGTGCAACTGTGAAGGTAAAAAATTAATTCTTATTTCCTAGAAATAAGGAAGAATTTATGTGAGGAATTAGTGAAAACTTAGGAGGCAGTGACCACATTGTTGGGAGAGTGTCAAATGAGAGAAGGAGTGTTAGGTATAATCAAACACATCCCCACAATTTAATAAAGCAAATATTATAAAGCTCAGGGAAAAAGCAGTTTTAGTTCTATGACTAGAGAGGTTCATAGATGTTAGAAGCACCGTCCAGGAGCTGCTCCAGGCGCGTGAGGGCGGCAGGAGGCCTGTCTGTCTCCAGCCCTGGGCTTACCTTTCGTATTCAGCACGAGGGCTTTGCAAAACTTCAGTCTGGTTTTACTGAATGATTGTCACGGTGAACCTGTTATAAAAATAACGTAGAACACACATAGACACACACAACTACAAAATTACATTTTGACCTAAGATTTTGTAAGCTTGGAATCAGTTTTCGACATACTAAATCTTAAAAATGTGTGTATTTAGTTAGCTTTCAGGTTTGTGTTCCTGGGAGCCATGCTGACATGAGTCCATTTTTACATCTGGGCTTTGGTGTTTGCCTGCCTGTTTCTGTGGAACCTCCTGCACCCAGTCTTGCTCACGTTAAATCTCTCCCCTGCAGCAGCCAGAGCGAGCCCGCAGCACGCGCCTCTGTTCACTATCTCCTGCGCGCAGACTAAATGTTGACAGTACTTTTTGTGACCCGTCCCAGCCTCAGTCCTCACACCTCTTTTCTGGTCCTGGTGAACAATGTGCAGAAATACATTTTTCAACTCTGCCTGTGCTCACGCTATTCCTTTCCTGTGCTTCTTTTCCTGACTCCATCTTACCTTTCAAGATTCCAGAAGCTTCCCTGACTTCCCAGGCTGTGTGAAGTGCCACCTCTGACCCTGCGGTATCTATGCATGAGCCTAACTCAGCAGAGGCATCAAGATGACCTCCAGATGGTCTTTCCGTGCCCGGCGGAGTGCAAGCTCCTGGAGCCAAGTGGCACGAGTTTCCGCCCTGTACGCACACAGCAGGGGGTGGAGCCTGCTCTACAAAACATGAGGTTAATATACATTGGACTTTAATATTCATAACCATGACAATGGGCTGAGAATTTGTGCTGATGGATCATCACATGCACCACCAACCAACGATTTGGTTGGTGAGAACTCACAGTTTGGGACAAGGAAATTAATTGTGAGGGGTTGGTAGGCCTTTCAGAACATTCTGTGAATGAAATGACCTATATGGGACCACGAGAAACACCATGGTACATGCTCAATAAGCAGCTGTTGAAATGGAAAGAAATCAGCCATTTGTTTATCCATTCATTCAAAATGACAATGTCTGAGTACAAGTGTTGGGAAAACCAAAAGATATAAGTGAGACAGATGTGTAAACAAAGCATAACTGTGTACTGTGATGGATGTTGCAAGCACTGTCTGCCTAATGTGCTATCAGGTGCACAGGAGGGGAAGCTGACTGTCAGAGGAGGAGGAGGAGGCGTCTGACTCATCACCTGCTCCCTCTCAGATACACTTTCCTCAGCCCTGCCCTGTAACTCGGAGGCAACGGTTCCGAGGCTCCCTGGTCTCCGGGCTTCCGAGGAGACAGTGGGGAGTGGCATGGTGGAACACCGTAGGAGCAGAAGAGGGGATAGAGTATGCTCTCTCTGTCCCGCCTTGCTGCTGGAATGGCATTTGAAGCAGTAGCTGCCGAGTCTTGCACATGGCTCCAGGTCCCGCTGAGCAGGCCACGGTCAGTCCGCTCCCATCATCCTGCCTCTCCTGGCTGCGTACCCCCTCGACCCAGATAAGCTCCTTGGCTTGTCTATCACCTGGGAAAGTCATGCCCAGTAGTAAAGTCACTGAAACACCCCCAAGTGCTGTTTCCTTACTCAGCCTTGGCTGTTCAAAAGCTCCTCAAAGAAGATTCTGTTTAAAAGCTAGTGAATGGGGCTGTATCTAGAGATGGTAGTTCTTTTCACATATAGTGTTCTGTTATTCTCTTGTTTGGTGGCTGTGGACAAAATTTCAATTTATCCTGGACTCAGATTTCTTACCAAAAAATAAAAAAATCAGAAAAATGTAACGTATTTGTTTATCTCGGAATTCACTCATTTATTCATCCAACACATTTTATTGAAGCTCCAGTCCCTGTAAGTTTCATGTCAGCCCTGAGGGTATGGACAGACCACCAAGACAGACGTGGTCTCTTCTCCGGAGAGCACCACAATCCATAGGATGACAGTCTTGTAACACGTCCACTTAGAAGATTCCAGCTTAATATGCATATTTCCTTTAAAATGTTCATTACCTTTTCTAAATTACTATAAGAAAACGACCATGTAATTGTTTGATGATCACAAAACATGTGGGAAGCTCTCATTAAAACTACATGAAGAGCATGAATGCTTTTAGTCCAAGGAGCATTATAAATGAAACTAAAAAATTATAAAATTGATACAGTTTTGAATAACCCCCAAATAATAACCTGCTACTTTCTTAATCAACAGATCTTTAAGTAGGGAACAAATGTGCCTTCTTTGTAACTCACTTTCTGAGTCAAATACGTTTGGCAAGAATTTCTTTTCAGATACTGCTTTTGTTCAGAAAATAACTTGTCATTTCTTTATATGCCAGAATAAGGTCTTTTACACTTAAGGATGAATGATTATCTCAAGAGAGTGCGGAATGAACTTAATCAATCTCTTATTCTGTAGATGGAAGCATGTCTAATTTATTGCATTTTGATCAGGAGAAATTCTGTTTCTTCACACTTTCAGAATATAAATTTTTATATCCTCCAGAAACACATTTCAGTGGCAGGACCTTTTTTTCATTTTATCTAAAGCTCTCAGGCTGTACTTAGAAAAGAAGAAGGACAATTGGCTACAATCTTTGGTATAGCTGACTAAGACTTTAACTATCTTCTTTATTCCCTCTTTCACTCAACATCTTTTATTGAGCATCTACTGCTAAGAGCTATGCCCTGAGATGAAATAGTGAGCAAAACCAGACCTTTGAAAGTTTAGAATACTGAGCCACAGCTCTTCAAAATTGCATTCATGACCAAAGAATCTTTGTCTTTTTATTTTCACCTTCTTAGATCAGTTTTTCTAACCTTGAATTTCTACATTTACCTGGTCCTCGTACATGCTCTGTAGCTCTGTGTAAACCAATAACACCCTGTAAAATAATCTGCACCAGGAAAATAAGGACAATTATAGTTAGTTGTCACCACAATAAGTTGTTTTGAGGTTTGAATGAGCTGATGGAGGCCTAACAAATGTTAGCTCTTCACACAGCCAATGTTATTTCAGTAGACTCTCTACAGTTGCACACTTCAATCAACCTGGCCACAGCCACATGTGCATACTTAAATTTAGATTGGTTGAAATGAAATAAAGTTAAAAATTCAGCTCCTCAGTTGCATTAGCTGCATTCCAAGAGCTCAGTAAATACTTGTTTCCAACTGTTGAATACTGCGGCAGATACAGGACATGTCCGTCACTGCAGAGAGTTGTGCTGGCTGTTGTGCAGTCCTGATTTCTGGATCTCTCGATTGAGAGATGTAGGTGAGAGAGAGAGGGACCTGGAGGCCTCAAAATTACTGACAGGTGCACAGAGCCCGTAAAACTGGGCCAGCCTGATTTCGGACGGGTCTGCTGCCAGCTGCAACTGCGCAGTCACTGCAGTCCTCTCGCTGCTGTGCCCCTTTGAGGAGGTCTGGAACAGCATTTAAGAACACGTGCTCTGGAGGAGGACTGCCTAGGTCTAAATCCCAGATTTACTATTTATTAGCTCTGCGGTTTGGGACAAGCTTTTAACCTCTGTGATGTGACATTATTCCTATGTAGAATGGGAGACAGTGCAGTACCCATCTCATAAGCAAATCTATAGAAACTCCTGAGAATGGAGTCTGATCATGCAAAACCCCCCAGTAAAGCCATAATACTAGAAACTAGTGTACATGTAGTCTGTGCACATATAATTTCCATGGACATGCATTTAATAAATGTTACTACTTTCCTTCCTTTTCTTCATAAGAACCACTAAAAGGTATAGGACATTCTGACTATCACGGTTGATTGCCCTGTAGGGTTATCTAACCTTTCATACAAACATAGAACAGAAAGAAAGCCCTATAAGATAACACGGACTTTGTGAGGCAGATAATCCATTTTCCTTCCTGACAGTCTGGTTTTCATTTTGCGTGTTCTTGAAGCAACTCACTGTATAATGCATTTTCAATCACCTAAGCAACTGAAGGGAGAAATGGCGAAAATAATCTAATACAACAGCTCATGAAAACCAATGATAGATGCTGAAATCACTAATATTTATTTATTTCTTTACCAAAGGGAGGGTTGGGAGGGAGAGGAGTAAAGAGGGTACAAATGTACAGTGATAAGAAATAATTTGACTTTGGGTGATGAGTACACAACACAATCAATAGTTCAAATGTTATGGAAATGTTCACCTGAAACCTACATACTCTTAGTGATCAATGTCACCCCATTAAATATAATTTCTAAATTAAAAAAAAAGAAAACTATACAGGCAAAAAAATAAATAAAAGTACATAGAAATATTTGCTGATTCAATCCACATTTATCAAAAGTCTTCTAGGCAAAGCTTTGTGTTGGGTGCTACTTGATCCAGAATAATTCAGCAGCAGATTTACCCTAGCAAATGCTTAGTTTGGGTTTATTTTTAAATCGCGTTTAAATTCTCATTTCTGAGACACAGAGTGATAGATGTTAGTAGGTGGGCAGCCCAGGGTTGGTGGTAACAGGAGGGAGGCTGGCTGAGATGAAGAATTCACTCTATTCATAAAATGACAACTTCCCCCTCCCTAAAAGAAATGGTCTTTATTATAAATGTGTTTAGCATTCCACAAGCAGTACTTTCAGCCTCGGGGAACCTGACAGCTGTTTCCATGTGTCTGAGCACTGCTCCCTCCATGTAGGCTGCAGTGATGACTCTCAATCAGGTGCCTCCACAGGCCATTGAGATTGTCCTGAACACAGCATAAGTTTACATTCACAGAGTGTGAGCATGCAGGGAGTGCTGGGTGCTGACACAGAGGTATGAAGACAGCCAGATCACCCTCTTGATCACATGATCCTTTTCTGAGGTGGAGGATGACTCGATCAACCAACTCTGCAGAGGGAACGCCAACTAAGTAACAATACATCTCCTCTATAATTTTATTAAATTGGCCCTAGAAATTTAAAATGGAAAGATCTGTTTATCGGATTTAAATTTAGGTCTCATATACTGGTGTCCCAAGAAAATTTGGGAAATGAATGGCAGTAAAGTCATAGCAAACTCATGAAATATGTTTTGGTCTCAACTGAAAGTTTTGTGTGTGTGTGTGTGTGTTTTTTTATATATTTTTCCAAAGTTAGAACTGGGGAGGCAGTCAGACAGACTCCCACATGCGCCTGACTGGGATCCACCCGGCATGCCCACCAGGGGACGATGCTCTGTCCATCTGGGGCGTTGCTCCGTTTCAGCTGGAGCCATTCTAGTGCCTGAGGCAGCAGCGATGGGCCACCTTTGCTCCAGTGGAGCCCTGGCTGCGAGAGGGGAAAGAGAGAGAGAAAGGAGAGGGGGGAAGGGTGGAGAAGCATTCAAGCAGATGAATGCTTCTCCTGTGTGCCCTCACCGGAAATCAAAGCTGGGTCTTCCACACCCCGGGCTGACACTCTACCACTGTGCAAACCTGCCAGGGCTTCACCTGGAAAGTTTTTGAAGTCTGTGAAGTATGGTATCAGGTGTCAAAATGCTTTGGGGTTTGGGATGATGACGTTTCAGTTCTCTCCTTAAACCTGGACAGAATTGGGAAGCATCCACACAAGAACATACCCCTCATGCTAAATATTCCAGCAATTAAGAGGAGTGATTTCTTGACAGACAGAGTAAGAAGACAATTGATAAATGTGGAGTTTGAGGGGAGAACATTGACTTAACACGTCTGCCTCTGTAGTTGGGTGAACCTTAATTTACATTTTGGCATAATTTTTGACCAAGTCAGGGAAGGATGAATGAATACTTTGGTGTGGTATTTAATTTCAGGCAAGAGCCCAATGTAGAAAGCTTATCATTAGGACATTGGACAACATGGGGTTTTGAGCACTTTTCTCTTTCATTTGTAAAAGAGATGTGAGTTGGCATGCTCAAGCCACGGTGGCATGATCAAGAGTGCCAGCAATTCCATTAAGTGGACAGAAGACTGAGGGAGTATTAGAGTATTTTTCTCTTGCCCACTCATCAAAACGCTCCTTCTGTTTTCCTCTCTAAAACCATCAGTGTAGCAGGAGACATACATCTCCATGCTCTATCTTGAGTCCAAATAAGAAAATGAGATTAGTTTTTCCCGGTTCAAAAATCCTTTTTTTTTTTTTTTGTCACATCATGAGGAAATAAATGTCTACCAAAGGAAAATATAGCGACCTTAGAGGAGAATCTAGTTGCCCACTTCAATCACTCCCACACAGAGTGCCCAGCTAAAGGATTGGCAGGCAGAGCAGCAGTGTTTTTGGTAAAAATCTTAAATAAAAAGAAAGAGGGAAAAGATTGTTCGAGCAAGGGTTCTGTAGAAAAATGGAGACAGCTGCTGTGTTTTCTCCAGCCTGCTACCTCTTTCAACTGGACCCAAAGACAGTACAGCTCTTGATTTCATTAATCACCTGCTCTTCACGCTGGTGGAGGAAGATGGAGCTCACTACTGCTCTCTTAGCCAAGAAGAAAAGTTCCCAAAGAGGAATGCAATGCCTATCAACACAGTAGATGAACCATTTCCAAAAAGCCAGAGTGTGAATTCTTTCTTAGTGTTTCTTTATCACTAGCTTTCGCTTTCATTTTATAGCCAGTGTGTGCAGAGTCCCATTCTCAATGCATTTATCAACCTAAAACAATCAGGAGGCAATCATCAAGCAAAGCATTTATTTGGGATCAAAGAACTGCAGTTCAAGGTACACATATTTGGATAACAACTGAAACAGTGTCCCACTAGGAAAAAACGGAAATGTTTGCATAAGTTGTTTACAAAGAGTTTTGATTGGTATTGGCCTGAGGAAGCAGTGTTGGCTAAACATGAGTGGTTGCTAAGGCAATTATTGAGCAAAACTACGTTACTGTAGTGAGTCACAGGTGTTCTTTGCTAAATCCTTGGAATATCTGTGGTTTGGCCCAGTTCAAAAGTTTATAGGTTCCTGGGGAGTACTTGCATAATGCCTGCCTCCTTATGGTCTCCTGGTTTCACTTTAAAACCCTTGACACAAGTGACTCCATTTTATTTCACCTTTTAAACATTCTAACCTCTGAGCACCCATGTAAATTCAAGCTCAGATTAACAAAACTGTTCTAGTCTCTCTTTAAAATTTCCAAGCCCTTATTTAAATAGTTTATGAAAGTCTCTCCCTTTACGTGGCACTTCTTGATCAGTTAAAACACCCACATTTTCTGAACTTCTCAGGGCCAGTGGAAACTCGGTCTCGGAAAGAATCCTGGGGCCCCATTAGGACCAATCCCAAGCAGGTGAAAGCACATGCGTGAGAGCCAAAGAGGCCAGGAAGCCAGAGGTCAGCTTTTAAAAGCAGTAGTCAGACTTGAATACAAGTTAAAGGCTATAGTTAAGCTGCAATGCTGGGACTAGGAACCTAGGCCTGCATGGTTAAATTAGGAACCTAAGCTTATTTTTATTTAAGAGGACCAGGTCAAGATATTGACCTTGAAAGAGATGAACTCCCCAGATGCAGCCTTGCTGGTTGCTGGCATCCTGATTTAGAGCGAGAGTGGTGGAGCCCGTGAAGTTCTTGAACTGTTCTGCTTCACAAAGAACTAATCAATGCATTTCATGTTTTCTTTTATCACCCTAAACAAGTGGCTTCTGTTTTCATTTTGTTTTCTTCTTTTTAAAAAAAAATATTCCATTGATTTGAGGGGGAGGGAGAGAAGAGGGTTGGGAAAGAGAGAGAGAGAGAGAGAGAGGTATCGACTTGTTGTTCCATTTGGTTGTGCACTCATTGATTCATCGATTGCTTCTTGTATGTGCCCTGACCGGGAATCAAACTCATGAACTTGTGCACTGGGATGACACTAAACCACCCAGCCAGGGACTTTTTTTTTTTTTTTTTACATTTTTAAAATTAGTTAACATTCAATATTATTTTATATTAGCTTCAGATTGTTCAGTATAGTGGTTAGATATTTATATAATTTACCAAGTGGTGCCCCTGATAAGTTTGGTATTTACCTGGCATCATGCAGAGTTATTACAATATTATTATTGACTATATTTTCTAAGCTGTACATTCAGTTCCCATGACTGCTTTGTAACTACCAGTTTGTATTTCTTGATACCTTCACCCCAATCTAGCAACTCTCAGTTTGTTCTCTGTGTCTATGAACCTGTTTTGTTTCTTTGGTTATTTTGTTCTTTAGATTCCACATATAAATAAAATTTTCTGTTATTTGTGTTTCTCTGTCGGACTTATTTTACTTAGCTAATGCCTTCTAGGTCTGTCTATGTTGTTGGAAATGATAAGATTTTATTCTTTTATATGGCTGAATAATATTCCATTGCATATTGATACATATATATGCATAAATGTATATACATATATCCTACTTTACCCAGTTGTCCACTGGGTTGTCCACTTAAGTTGTTTCTATATCTTGGCTATTATAAATAATGCTGCAGTGAACATAGGGAAACATATATCTTTTCGAATTAGTGTTTTGGATTTCTTTGGATATACCCAGAAGTATAATTGCTGGATCATAAAGTAGTTCTATTTTAAATTTTTTGAGTCATCTCTGTATAGCTTTTCATAGTGGCTACATTAATTTGCAGTTCCACCAACAATGCACAAATGGATCTTTTTCTCCACATTCTCACCAACATTTGTTGTTTGTTTATTTATTGATGATAGCCATCTGGCAAGTGTGAGGTGATATCATAGTGTGGTTTTAACTTGTATTTCTCTGATGATTAATGACCTTGAAAATCTTTTCATATGTCTATTAGCCATCTGTATGTCCTCTTTCAGGAAATGTCTATTCAGTTCTTCTGCCTATTTTATAATTTGATTATTTGCTTTTTGGTGTTAAGTTCTATGAATTCTTTATAAATTTTGAATAATAATCCCTAATCCAATATATCATTAGCAGCTATTTTTCCCCAATTCATAGATTGTGTTTTTTTTATAGTTTTCTGTGCTAGGAAAAACTTTTTAGTTTGATATAGTCCTATTTATTCATTTTTCCTTTGTTTCCCTCTGCCCCAATATATATATTGCTAAGAGCAGTGTTAGAGAGTTGACTACAAATATTTTTTTCTAGGAGTTTTACAGTTTGGGATCTTATATTTAGGTCTTTAATCCATTTTGAGTTTATTTTTATATATAGTATATAATCAAGTGTCCTAGTTTCACATTTTTGCATGTGTCTGTCCAGTTTTCTCAAAACCGTTTATTGAATAGACTATCCCCCTGTATAATCTTGCCTCTATTGTCATGTATTAATTGACTGTATAAGCAGTGGTTTATTTCTTTTCATTTTTTATTTTTAAATTTATTTTTATTTTTTATTTAATGAGAGGATGGGAGGCAGAGACACAGAGTCTTGCATATGCCCCAACCAAGATCTTCCCTGCAAGCCCTCTGTGGGGCATGCTCTGCCCATCTGGGGTTTTTCTCTGTTGCTCAGAAACTGAACTATTTTTAGTGCCCAAGGCAGAGGCCATGGAGCCATCTTCAGTGCTGGGGCCAACTTGCTTAAACCAATCAAGCCATAGCTGCTGGAGAGGAAGAGAGAGAGAAAGATAGATAGATAGATAGAGAGAGAGAGAGAGAGAGAAAGCAATAGAGAGAGAGAGAAGGGGGTGGGGGTAAAGAAGCAGATAGTTGCTTCTTTTGTGCCCTGGCTGGGAATCAACCAATGCTACTATTGAGCCAATAGTAGGTTGACTCAATCTACTATTAAGCCAACCAGCCAGGGCTCCAGAAGTGGTTTTTTGGAGGCTCTCTATTCTTGTCCACTTATCTGTGTTTCTGTTTTTATGCCCATACCATGCTATTTTGATTACTATCATTTTGTAGTATAGCTATGTATCAAGTAACATGATACCTCCAACTTTGTTTTTCTTTCTCAAGGTTGCTGTGGCTATCCAAGGTCTCTTGTGCTTTTATATAAATTTTAGATTTATTTTTTCTAATTACATGAAAAATGCCACTGGTATTTTGATAGAGATTGCATTAAATGTATAGATTCCTTTGGGTAGTATGGACATTTTAATGATGTTAATTCTTTCACTTCATGACCATTTATTTGCATCATCTTGAATTTCTCTCTTTAGTGTCTTATAATTTTTCAAGTACAGGTCTTTTACCTCACTGGTTGAATTTATTCCCAGGTACTTTAAAAATGTAATTGAAATTGCTTTCTTAATTTCCCTTTCTGGTAGTTTGCTATTGGTTTATAAAAATGCAACCAATTTATGAATGTTAATTTTGTATACTGTTACTTTACTGAATCCATTTTTACCACTTTTATTCAATATAGTATTAGAGGTCCTAGCCACAGCAATCAGACAAGAAGAATTAAAAGGTTTCCAATTGGAAAGAAGAAATATAACTGTCATTTGCAGATGACATGATACTATATATAGAGAACCCTGAATATTCTACCAGAAAACTATGAGAACTGATAAATAAATACAGTAAAATAGCAGGGGTCTCTGTTTTCTTAAGGTGGTTGAGTTGGAAAAGCTCAATTAGTGTCAGAGTATAAATAAAAAGAAATTGTATTTATTTATTTATTTATTTATTTTTACCTGTGTCTTTTAAAGAACTTTCAAGTGATCTGATTCCACATTAGCTTTTCCGTATAGTTTTTCTAGGCCATGAAGCTTTTCGCATCACAAATTCTAACCTTCTTTTCCTTTTCAGCCTGAGAGGATTTTCTTCCCTCTGCCTCATGCCACCTGAGCCCTCTATCATGTATATTTTGAACCATCTCACTAATCTCACAGATTTCTTCTTAATCTCCTGCTCTGTCCCTCTCAAATCATTCTCCAGATTTCACTTCAGAAGGACTAGGACCTGGACTGGTCCAGCGTTGTTAGCAGTCAGCAGGTTGGGAAAGAAGGCAGCAGACAGTGGTTCATTAGCAAGTCGCAGCTCTGTCTTAGGTGTTTCTCTTTAATGCTCACCCACATTGATCCTACTCTTCTGACCCTAGTGAAACAGTTTGTCTTGTGATTATGACCTCTCTACATTGAAATTCTTAGAGGATAAGGTCTAAAATGTGAGACACTTTTCAAAGAATTCTGGTGTGATACAAACAAGCTCTTAATAATCAGAATGATGGTGGGGAAGATTCAATTTAGAATGACTTAGAGGAAAGTTGAAATAAGGGGCTGAAGCTTACTGGGTGTGTGTCTAGCTGAGTCAGAGGTGCTCCAAAGGACTGAGAACACTGGCATGTTTATTTAATTTTTAATGATCTTTTTACAATATTATGTGTACTGAAGACATGTATAAAGTTATTTTATTATAGAAACGTATTTTGAAAAATGCGAGACATTTAAGGGAGATATTAATAACATATACTATTTAGTGAACATTCACTATATAGTAGTGAATTCACTATATAGCCTTTTACACAGGCTTGATAGTTCTCATAATAGCCTTAAAATGTAGCTATTTGGCCTGACCTATGGTTGCACAGTGGATAAAGTGTCAACCTGGAATGCTGATGTTTCCAGTTTGAAACACTGGGCTTGCCTGGTCAAGGCACATATGGGAATTGATGCTTCCTGCTTCTCATCTTCTTCTTCTTCTTCTTCTCTCTCTCTCCCCCCCCTCTCCTTCACTCTCTTCCTCTTCTCTCTAATGTGAATTTAAAAATTCTAAAAAAAAATTTCAAAAAAAAAAAAAGAATGCATTACTAAAATGTAGCTATTTGTCCCATTTTATAGTTGTAGAAACAAACTCATTTTGAAGAATTTGTCAAAGATTATGCAATGAATAAATGACAGAACATCAAATCAAACTCATGCCTTTTATTTAATCTTGAAACACAAATACATGTAGTCATACATAGCATATATACAGCATATATACTGTATTAGGACACAGACCTACAGCATCTAGAGCTACATATTTATATATTTCCTTATTTATAGCTAGATCTATGTCAGACTAAAACAGAACTACCAGGGAATAGAAAGACGTAGTGGTTAAGGTTGTGACCAGAAAAATCAAATTTCATCTCTAATGAAGCTTAGCCTTAGAAGAGATTTTCAGCTGGACAGAATTGTCAATCTTCTTGGTATAACTTAACATGCTGTCAACTGAAGCTATTCATTTTTTAATGTAGTATAAATTTTATAGCTAAATTTAAGGAAATAATTTTCCACTTAACCTAAAGTATTCACGGGGCACGTGGACTGGTTTTTCAAACGGGGGAGAGTAAGGAATAAAGGCAGAGTGGGAAATGTCCGCATTGGGGTGGGGAAGGAGAGAAGAAAGACTCAGGATTCACTCACTCATGTATCAATTTCAACTGCAGCTGTAATACCCAACACATAGCAAGTGTTTCTCAGGGAACGATGATACAGTTTCTGTCCTGGAGAAGCTCATGCTCTGTTAAGTCCATAATGAATCAGAAGTGATTGGTGTTCAGTGTTCTCAGGCCATGAGAATGCAAAGAGGAGCATAACTCATTTTGTAGCTTCACCTCATTTTGTAACTATGAGGCATACTGGATAGGTAGTAAGCTTTCTGCTGTCGCAAAGGGTGGATAGCCATTTTAAAAATGGAGAACAAAGGACAGTACAGTTCTAGTGGGTGTTCCTTGGGTGAGCAAAGGCAGAGAATGCATGCAGAAGAGCAAAACAGGGGGTGTAGTTAAATAGTTGGGTACTGGGGCTGGAGAGTAGGAATGGACGAAGGAAAGCTGTGGCATTAAAAATGTCCAGGGCCCTGTTGGAAACAGATATGTACATGCTTTTCTTTGGGTTCCCAAGGAAAACATGAAAGTTGTCTTTCCTTTGAATCAATATTGGAAAGCTGGCATAGCTAGAGGAATGTGGGGTGTTTTCTTTTCCTTTAATAATTGGGCTTTACTGTCTCGGCCAATTAGGGGGAAAACCTAGTGTTCATTTCTTGTGACTGCAGTAGCACATTACTAAAACAACAGAAATCCACAATACTGGAGGCAGTCCAGAATGCCTTAGGTATCTGATATCAAGAGGTTCACAGGGCTGGGTTCTCCTGGAGGGTTCAGGGAGGAATCCAGACTTACCTTCTTTCAGATGGCTGCCTGACTACATTCCTTGACTTATAGTGGTATCATGACGATTTCTGCTCTGACATCATATTGTCTCCTCTCCCATACTCAAATATTCCTCTTCCTCTTTCTTACAAGGACGGCTGTGATTACATTTAGGGCTGAAATGGATGATCTCACCATGTCCAGATCCTTAATTTAATCACAGTTTTGAGTCTTTTGGTTATGTAAGTTAATAATCACAGATTCGAGAGATAAGGACATAGATATCTTTGGGGACATTTATTCAGCCTGCCACAGCCTCTTAGCCCCTCAATTCTCTGGTTCTTCTCAGATAGACTGTTAGATTTTTTAAACACTACCGGGATATGTTCGGCCTCTTGGGCTGCAGATTTTTCTCACAGTGAACCCTGCAGCATTCTGAGCCTCTCTTGGCCTCCAGGCCTGCGTCCCTCTGTGGATGTTAGGCTTTGAAATAAATAACACTGGACAGGTTATGACAGCTGCTAATGCAGCTGCGACAGCTGACAAATGCCAGCAATGGAAGGATCACGATATGTACAAGAAGAGGCTAGGATATTTTGAAAACTCGGGTGGTTGCTGTTGATACGGTACCAGAATAAGAGAGTAGTGGCAGAGAAAGGACAGCTCCAGAGGCAGGTTTCTGCAGGCACCTGTTTCCAGTTTGGCTTTGGAGCCATACAGACATTTACAATATAACATTCAAATATGATAACTTTTTTTAACAAGAAAGATTCCAAAGAAGAAAGAAACTATTCATGCCTCATTCCATATTCATCACAGGCTCTAATGGTCATGTTAATCTAGGGTTATCGGGATACAAAGACTGTAGAAGAGACAATTTGATAGGAGGGTAGAAGGGACTAAAAGTGTTTCGACTTGATTGGATTACTTGTCTTCTCGACCTACATAAATTTGCAGAGGTAAAAGGACAGTTTGTATAAGCAACTTGAATTTCAAAAGTGATGTCTGTCGTCCTGAACTAATGCGCGAGTTGATCACCTGACTAGGTAAAAGAAGGCCTGGCCTGGCCTGTGGTGGTGCAGTAGATAGAGTGTTGATCTGGAACGCTGAGGTAGCTGGTTCGAAACCCTGGGCTTGCCTGGTCAAGGCACATCGATGAATAACTGAAGTGAAGCAACTATGAATTGATACTTCTCGTTCCCCCACCCTCCCTCTCTCCTCTCTCTGTAAAATCAATAAATAAAGTCTTTTTAACCCCCCCCTTTTTTTTCTTGATTGATGGTAGCACAGTCCCAAGTTCAAATTCCCAAGGTTGCAGGATTGAGTGCAGACTCATCAACTTAAGTAAGAGGTCACTGGCTTGAGCGTGGAATCATTGACATGATCCCATGGTCACTGGCTTAACTGAAGCCCCCTGGTTAAGGCACATATGAGAAGCAATCAAAGAACAACTAAAATGACACAACTATGAGTTGATGCTTCTTATCTCTCTCTCTCTCTCTTGAAAAAAGAAAAAAGGACTCTGTAAAGTGACATGGTTCCTCAGGTTTGGAATGAGATATTCTCCTGACCCAAATCTATCAATGTACTGCTTCATCTACACATGAATACCTTGTGTGCTCCTCCAAAGAAATGCACAAGAATGTCTGAAAAGAAGAGAGAAAAGAATTCTGTCCAATTTGCTCACCAATGCATGGCATGATGAATGACATGAAGAACACATTTAATGCATGTTGCTGAATTAATAAATGAGTGAATAAACTGGTGCATTCAGGGACTACAGGAAAAATGTGATTTCTCTTCCACTGAATGTGAGAACATGGTATCTCCTCTATCCTCCAATGAGGCAGGTCAGATTGAGCACATCTCTTGTCCTCTCGGTAGACATCTACTTTAAGCCTCAAAGCTTCCTAAGAGTAGAGGTGGAGCAGAGAGTGTCACAAGTGCTCCAACTTCTCAAAGCTCCACAGGGGCTAAATTACTATACATTAGTTCATTAAAGCCTTTATTCTAATACAGTTCTTATGATTTTCTTTTCTCTAATTTTCAATTATGAAGATTGCTCAGAATGTGAAAATTGTTCTTTCTCTTTCAGAAAATTTCCATGCAATTAACATCTCTTTGCAATATGATTTAGAAATACATCTGAAGCATTAAAAAATGAAGAGACCTAGCATTTGTTCTCACTCATTTGTTACAACAAACCCTTGCCCATTTTTTTAAATGTAAAAAGACACTTCTATGTCATCACCAAGAACAGTTTTTAGACACACTTTCCAGATGCAGAGTGGTAGTTTTTGATGAGGTTAGCTGTCCAGCATCCACCTGCATTCCCTACTTGGAAAGGATCCCCTGGAGTCTGAAAGGAGACAGAATTCCCCTTCCCAGCTCCTTGGCTGTTGGAAGGCGCACAAGTGAACACCCTGGTCCATCTGATGTTCTCATCAGGGTGTGGAATCCAGAGCCCGTAACGTAAGTTGGTGGGAATGACTGGGAAGTCTTGTTGTGGTAGTGCCCTGAGTCAACTTGCAGGTTACCATGGTAGCAGCATCCCATATTTGGTATTGGCCATAGCATCCATACCCATGGTATTGATGCACAGTGACCAGCTGCAATGACAGCAACGTCCTAACCAGACTCCTTATAAGACATGGCTGCCCGGGCTTTCATGGTTTCTGATTTTCAACCTTGGTTTTATAGCCTTCTCACTAATATTGGAAGAGGGTGGTCTTCCAAAACGTTTTAGTGCAAACTGAATGACATTAACCAACACTGAACATAAAATATGGTACTTGGCTCCTATGCACTTATAATTACAGGTAAACCTTTATTTATTTATGTATTTATTTTGTTAGAACAATTCAGCAAAATAAAATTCCTTTTTATTGTTGGAGAACTATCTTTCACATATACATCAAACAGGCTAAATAAATAAATATAATAAACAGCAACTTCATAAACAACAACAACAAAAAAGGAACACAAAGAAGCTTTTTATCTTTGGCCTTTTATCTCATACAAATCAACTACTTTAGTACAGCTAAGCACACACCCCAAAGATTTCTGGATGCTTTAAATGAGATTTTTTATTGTTGTTTTTGCTTTCTTTTTTTTTTAAGAGTTTTTTTTCCTTTGAGATTATAATGAACGTGGTCACATCACATGTAAATTAGCAGTAGGACAGAGACTTCCTCAAAGGCTGGTTTGGTCATTCCGGTATTAAAAAATGGCTGACCCTTAAGAGTATATGCAAAGAAAACATAAAATATAAATAAAAATAAAAATAAATTTTCCTTTTTAAAGCATTATTAAGAAAAAAAGCAGGGCCTTGGAAGTTTCGGCTTTTTTGCGCCCCTGTTGCTGATTCAGGTGCGGTTTGGTGTGGTGGAAAGGTGTGTCTCCGGAGGGGGTGCTGCCAGCAGGGGGCGCCGGCGGGACTCCACTCCACGGTGACTACTTGCAGATTTCAGGTGCAGATTCCGAGCCGGGAAATGGAGTGTGAACAGGTCAGGAAGTCCTTTCATTTCTTTTTCTTAATTTTTCCTTTTTTGCTGTCTAGTTCTAATTAATGCTCAAATCAGAAAGAGCACCATGGAAGGTCAGACCTTTATGCTTTATAGATAAGATGCTCTGTTAGGACCCGTCTGGCTAACTGAACTTAGGGGAGCCTTAGTTGCTACATCTGATAAATCAAAGCGCTGTCTGAATTGCAGGCCACTATGTCTTACAAATTCATTAACAAGTCTCTTTCTTAGGTCTCTTGCGCTTCCACATATCTGCATATTCCTCTCTTATAGCATTTAGGTATCTGTGTGCTGGCTTGTCTTCTCACCAGATTCTAAGCGACTCAAAGGAAGTAACATTAGATGATAAGGATTTTGGTATCCTCATTTTATACATTAGAAGGACACATTAGAACTTGCTCAAAGTCTCATAGCTACCTGGAGATGGAGTCAGAATTCAAACTCAGGACAGGGTAACTCTCCTTATTCTTTTTGTCTGTGAAGAGCTGCGTCGTAATCATGTCTGAATCTCCAGTGATGAGCAGAGCACCTGACACAAAATGGACCCATAAGAGAGTGTTTTCAGCTGTCAAAGTAACTTTGAGGTCCCTGTAATAGACTCATATCTACCTCGAAGACAGGAATTGGCTGTGAACGAAATAAGATTTTTTTTTTGTCCAGTGAAAGCTGTATCCCGCACAGACAATTCAGCAATATTCTTTGTTATCTGCAGTTCAAACTCCTGAGACATAAAGACTATTATTTACTGTCAGAAAAATCATTCCAATCTGTAACAGGACCCCCCCCCCTTTTTTCTAAAGTTAGAAATCTCAGTTGAGAGGCCTTCTTGGGAAGCAGGGGTCGGAGAAAATTGTAACTGTTCATCTGTTACCTGAATTCTACTTGGCCTTCCAAATAATTTACCTTTTCTTTTGTCCTTTGCCCATGGGAACTATCACCAATGAGCACCATGCTCATTATAATTTCTGACACATTCCTAGCAGAGCACATAAACAAACAGGAAACATGAACATTAGTTCTCTGGTATAGACTTTGCCACCAGGGCTCTTGATCATGCATAAGTTGATGGGGCTGAGTCCAAGATGAAGAACACAAAAATTCTGAGGAACAAAATCATTACTCAAACTGTTGGCACCTGAAGGATTCTTGGGTATCCTTGGAAATACTTGAACAAAATATTTCAAGTCCTGTGAGGACCCACTTGGATAAAATAGTCAACTGATCAACCAGGTTGTGGAAGTGTCCCAAGATAAAGAGATAGGGGCCACTTTGATTCCCCATTTAAGCCAGGCTCACTGGACTGCAGATCACTGTGGTTCACCGGTTTTTTTCTGCCAGTCTCCTATAGAGCATGCTGAACTTTTTAATTTAATTTCCTGTTTTATTACCATTGCATTTTGTGCTGCTTAGGCAGCAGAACTTTGTGACAGTTTCCAGACTGGCTCTATAAGGCTGATGGAAATCTTTGACACTTTGTTAATTTCTCTGACACACAGAAGTGGATTTAATGGTGGGCACACCACGCGCGCGCCCTGGGCTCCGACTTCTGAAGGGCCCTGCAAAACCCCAACTTTATACTTTTTTCTAAAGACACCAAGTTTGGTTTCATATGTACATTTTTAAAATTAATAGTACATAATATTTTTTTATTTATTTAAAAATATGGTTAGCGTGTATTTTTATTTCCCCTGTCTTTCTCTTTTTTTAAGGGGCCCAATATTTTCTTCTGTGCCTGGGGCCTCCACCGACTTTAATCTGCCTCTGCTGACACAGGCTGCAATATAACCTTGCACAGCCCCGGTCCTATTCAGAGCTACTGTAACTCCCCATTTGCTCTGCCCCATATTGTGTCTGTTACAATGCCTGAATTCTTTGCCTAATCTCTCGGTTTGTGAGGGAGAATGAGGGTTGAGCTTGGAGAAAGAATATATTGCAAAAGCATAAGATTGGCATATAGCACTTCTTTGGTGACAATTTCCAAGATTTTTTAGTGCTTTTTAGCTTGTAAGATAAAGAAAATTTCCTGATAGATAAAAACATATTCTGTCACAAACTTACGAATATTTTGTACCTCATAGTACAGAGTAGGTTCTAGGGACTAGGACAGGAATGTCTTTAGGGAGTGACTTTTTCCAGCTTGCCACAGACACTAGTGCTTTGGGGATTGAACAAAAATATATCTGAGTTGATAAGAAATATGACATTTTGCATTCTCCCCCCCCCACACACACACACAAAATGTAGATCATTTTAAACCACTCAGTCACTTCACCCTGCTTCCTTCCCTGCTACTTATCACGCGTGGTCCGTCCATTTCTGCTACTGGTTGGGCTGTAGTTTGACATTATATTCATGTATTTCCTTGCTTATTCTTCTCTTTATCCTTCGCCATGGACAATAACTAAGCAGTTATACCTGGATTGTGCACATATTTGCACAAACCCTACAAAAACATATCATTTCAGGCGCAAACCCTAGCTCCATTCTGAAGCATTAAACTGGCGGCACTGTGGTAGCGCCATGATTAGGTACCGTGGGATTCCCCCAGTCGCGGAGAGTGTCTAGGTAAGAGATAGCTTCCTTCCATCCCAAGGAGCTCCCTGAGGACACTGTCGACTTAGACTTGAGTTTTCGGAAGTATCTGACTGTACCGTACTGCAGCGAGCCTCCCCTTTGGGGGACATCTCAGCCACGCCCCCTCCAACTCTTGTTCACAGCTCCAGGCAGAACGGGAGCTGGCTAACATCTCAATTTATTTTTAGTAAGACAAAGTTTAAAGCTCTAGTTAACATTGATGTTATAAAAATTTAACAATAAGCACACACATCTGTATATATATGAAAATGTTCTATATATGTATGTATAATTGTGCCTTTCAATAAGACTCGATGATTCATAAAAATTGTTAGAGAGTAGCAAACATGAATCTTTAATCTTCTAGAGATCTTTATCTTTTCCCCTTAAGGGAAAACTGAGTTTGCTTTTGCTAAGTAGTCTTTAATTTCCTTTTTATTTTAGATTCTACAGGACTGGTGTAATTTATACTTTTCCAGATTATTATTTATTCTGCATGGCAGTGCATATGTTTTAATTGATGATATAGAGTTAGTCATTTTTTTTTGTTTCAACAATCAATCCTGAGGTCCCTCATTCGATAACTATGGTTTTAAGATATTAAAATGAAATAAAGCTATTCATAAAATTAGTTTTCAAAAAAAAAAGACTAAATATTAATTTTACATTTTCTCAACCATGAGAGCTCTCAGGAATGTTTATGTTATAAAGCAGTAGAAAACAGACCACCATGCAGTAATGTGCATTCTCCATTATCCGAAGGTTGGGTCTTCCTTCAAATAGAGGTGTCAGATACTTTGTCACTTTGTGATAAATTGCTTGGAGCTATTCTTTGGTGTGTGGATAAAAACCAAACCAAACCAAACAAAAAAACAAAAGGGAAGGATTCCATGAGAAATACCCGCATAGGATGGTTTGATTATTAATTCCTAACCTGGTGAATTATGGTGGATAGTCATGCCTCGGGCATATAATTTTTAAGTATGAGGTTTATTTTTGCCTTAAGCAAGCCCTGTTCATCGTTCTTGTGCATCTAGGTTAACACAGCTTTGAAATAAACCTTACTTATCCTCAAGAAAGCACAGAATCTTGTTTACTGGCCTGTAATTCAGTCCCCACCTTGCTGTTCCCACCTCTGTGTGTTCTCCCAGAGTTTCCTTCTTAATTTAAAATGCATTTAAAAAAAGCTGCAAAATTGTTACTCTGTGGAGCATTTGAGATCTGGTTCCCTAGCATATGTCATCTATTTGGTTCAAATAAACTCTTATACAAATTTCCTACAGGTCTAGAAGTTTCTTAGGTTGACAGATTTTTCATTTATAATGCTAAAATCACTGTTTTTGTTTGTGTTTCTTTAGAATAATAATTTGGGCAGCCTTATGAAAATAAAATTTCAATAATAATCACCTCTTGCCTGACCAGGTGGTGGCTCAGTGAATAGAGCATTGAACTGGGATGCGAAGGACACAGGTTTGAAACCCCGAGGTTGAGCCGAGGTTGAGCCAGCTTGAGCGCAGGCTCATCTGGTGTGAGCAAGGCTCGCCAGTTTGAGCCCAAGGTCGCTGGCTTGAGCAAGGGGCACTTGGTCTGTTGTAGCTCCCTGGTCAAGGTACATATGAGAAAGCAATCAATGAACAACTAAGGTGCCACAACAAAGAATTAATGCTTCGCATCTCTCTCCCTTCCTGTCTGTCTGTCCCTCTCTGTTCCTTTCTCTGTGTCTATCTCTGTCACAAATAATAATAATAATAATAATAATAATTAATAATAATAACCTCTTGCAATATAATTTAGAAATATGAAAAATGAATTGAGAAATAGACTTACAATGAAACAGATACATTGAAAACTAAGAGCCCTGGAATATGGTCTAGTGTAGGAGAAAGTTCAACTCATAATTTTGAATGCTTGCTGATTTGTGTGTTGATAGAGGTAACTGTTAAGATAGCATAGAGGCAGAAATATTTTATTTTGTCTGGGATAGTAAAAGAAGCTCTATTGGCAGTGGTGTGAATGAAAACAGTACCAGGAGTTAGACAGGTGGGGTCAGATGGGACCCTTGGTTCAGCAATCTTGGTATTTGAATTTTGGCCAAGAAAGAATTCAGAGCCAAGACTCAAAACATAAGAGAAAGTTTATTTAGAAAGTCACAGACATAGAAGGCATGGGTTTTAGGGAACAGGTTACAGAGACAGAAGAAGGGGCCTTTGAACCTTGGGAGAGAGAAGGATAAAGGTAACATACCTGAGAGTGGGAGAGAGGGGGGTAAAGGCACAGGCGTGCTGCCAGGAGGGAGAACACACTGGGTCCTGTGTCCTCAGGGCTTTTGAGGCTGGAGATTTTAGGGGAGGGATAGATCTCAACAGCATATTCATTAGATCTACAGATGTGTCCTTTCAGGGTTGTGTTTTCCACTGATTGGTTGGCATCAGGACAGGGGATCCTTAATCAGTGCAGATGGTTCTGAGGTCAGCTGTGGAATCACTTGTCTGGTTTTGCTGTTTTTCTTGACCTAAATCTGAAACACAGCCTGAATCCTATCCTGTCATCCTTGCTTTGGTGACCATCTATACCTGGTCCATTGTCCTTATTCTCCTCATATCTGTCTAACTGCCTACTATAGCTTCACAGAGTGGTATTTGAAATATCTTTGGGCTTTTGTGTTTTTTCAGGTACAGATATTACTGCCGGAGAATGCTGTGGATTGACCAGCGGATGTAGGGCATTTTTCTCATCTGGAGCATGATAAAGAAATGAATAGGACCTTAAAGATACAGAGAGGCTTTGAGTGTCTTATTTTGCTCAAAGTGAAGAAGCTGATACATTTTGCTCAGTTTTGCCGCCTGGTTTGTCACATATAGACACTGATGACAGGAAAATGTCAGTGAAATAGTTTGTCTAATCTGAAAAGGTTTCCGATTTTGCAGAAGGAATTTATGATATGATTTGATGACTACACATTTCCTCAGTGATAAATCACAGACTCAAGTGATTCAGGATTCAAATCCAGGGTGTGTGGGGGTGCCACTTACCAGCTGAATTACCCTGAACAAGTTGCTTAAATTCTTTGGGTCCCAAAATTTTTAGTTGTGAAATGAAGAAAATATTAATTCATACCATATAGTTTTGCTGTCAGATTGAAAGAAGGTATATGCTTATAGAGTGCTTGGCATATAGTAGACACCCCAAATTTTCTTGTTATTATGATGAAAAATAACGTTAGGAAGGGATAAATGAACTCAGCGTCTGCAGATCCTTCCTGCTACACAGTATTTCTCACAATTGCTGTCTTATTTTACAACCTAGATGCCTGGTATAAAAAGGAAGAATATCTTTGGGGAGTTGGTTGGAATCAACCATGTGTTAACAGGATCAACATGTGTTTGGAATTTTAACCTTTCCGCCATTAATTACCCTAGAAACTATGGTAATAAAATTTGGGAACTTTCTTCTTTTAAAACTAGCTGCAGATTGCATATAAATTTACATTAAGTAGGCTATCAAAATCACCCACTTTTATTACAAAAGACTCGCCTAGTGGACACAATTTAAATGCATAAGGAATGAAGTCAAATAATGATGTGGTACATATATTCTGATAATTACTACTCCCTTTTCCCTGGCTCCCCTGTGATAAATATGCTGTCTTTTTAAACTTCATTAACAAGAGATTACAAATTTCAATGGGGTACAATAATTTTTCCTTAATTTTAAAGCAGTGTATTTCAGGTATTTGTTCTTAGTGAGTTATATTTCCTGAAATAGCCTCATGATCAGAGGTTCTTTAAGGATTGAAAGACTATATAGTGTTGGTACCAAATGCATTTATATATTTTAATTCTTGTGTTAGAGATTATTAAACCTTTACTATTGCAAGTGAAACAACTGCTAATTGCTATTATGCAAAAACCATATCTTTTTAATAGGAAGCAAGGTTTTCTTAGCAGTGTGGGTGGCTTGTTGCCTAATGTGCTAAGAAGTTCTGGCAACCAGTGCTTACCTAGATCTAAGTGCCTAAATTGACTGGCTATAACTCAGAACACATTTGGAATATTTTATGAAAAATCACATTGACAATGAATAATCTTTGTTGCCAGTGGAAATAGGGTTCTTTCAAGGAGTCACAAGAAAAGAATTCCGGGAACCCACACACAGGAGGATGAGGTGCAGTGATAAGATTTATTGGAGCAAAAGTAAAGGACTACCACCAGGTGTCCTGTGTCTCATTCATGACCAGATGGCTAAGCTCTGTCTCCCCACAGGGGAAGCTTAGTCTCTGGGGCCGGAAGGCCACGTTTGTTCTCATCAAGCCCAGGAGAAGGAGCAGAGTCCAGACATCAGGACTGTGGTGTGCCATTACCTGGCATCATCAGGGCGTCTGAAGCTGCTGTAGTTCAGTTTAGTCCGTGTCAAAGCTCAGGCCAGCTCCGTCTCTGCCCCCACCTGGCCAGCTCAGACTCTGTTCCTGGCTGCACTCTGGATGTGGCTGTGCTGCCACACCCAGGCCCTGGCTGGCAGCCCACCCAAGTCTGGCTCCCTGTGGCTTTTGAGCCCACATGTCTGCAATGAAGAAACAATAAATGTGTGCTATCGAGGTGGGCCTTTGTTGAGCATTGAATATATTACCTCAGGTTTTGGACTGAGAGGCTTTCTTTCATACTAAATAACCTTTTTTCTAACCCTTCTAGGGCTTGTGTTGGGTCTTTTCCATACCCTATTGGGTCTTTCTCCCAGGTTTTCCAGGCTCGACTACACCCCTTTCTGTCTCCACTATTGCTTCTGCTGAGAAAGTACCCAGCGAAGCAATTTCCCCTTTATTGTTTATTCCTCCTTCTGATTATTCTGGCTGCTGGGGGTTTGCCCACTGGGCAGATTAAAAAGTTGGTCCTTCCTTTCTACCCTAGGGTGAATGGGAGGGTGCTAATGTTCTTGGTGAGGTTTAGCTATATCCCTGCTTTAAGCTTAGTTAAGTGTAACTTCCAGACTCGATCAGGCCCACCCAGTCTCCTCCCTTCTCTTTTGTTAACTCCTAGCTGCGAATGTTAATACTGGACATAGTAGTTGTCCAATTCAGCCACCACCATGGACAAAATTCTGCCCTTCCATTCACCAGTGTGGTATCTAATCTTCGTAACATTGATTTTTAAAAATTCTTTTCCTGGACGTGTTTCATTTTCAGTGATTTTTTAAACATTTGAACTTGAGGAATGGTAATCTACTTAAGCAATTAAATAAACAGATTAGGTAAGGGATGTGTGTGTGTGTGTGTGTGTGTGTGTGTGTGCAAAATCCACTCCCAAATTTCAAGAAAGAACTAACAAAAAACTTTCCTGGAATGGTCTTGGGTTTAGAAAGAACTTCTTAGTAGGAAATGGAAATTTTCCTCTAAGAGAAATTGTTCTTTAAAACTGTCAAGAATAAACAAACAACAACAATTATTCTCTGGTTCTTGCTTCCCCAAACACTAATAGTTCTCCAGATTGGTCCTGTGGGATAGCACAAGCCTCTATATTTTCTCTAAGAAGTTTTGTACTTAACTTCACACTTGAATTTTTTTTTCTGTGTCATCATGTTATCAATTATACCCTGAGGCATTTTCTGACTTCTGCTTACTTGATTCCCACACTGTTCTGTAGAGATTGTTACTGGTCATTAATTCCTTTGGAGTTTAATTTTTTGAAATATATACATAGCCAGAGAGATGAGTAGAACAGGATAGCACTTGAACATATTTCATTATGAATGTTTACTTTCTTATGACTTTATATCCAGCTTATCTCAGAGTTGAAAATATGATATAGCTATAGCTTTGTGTGTGTGTGTGTGTGTGTGCATGTGTGTGTGTGTGTGTGTGTGTGTGTGACAACAATGTACTAATTCAGGGAAAAAGTACAATTAAGATTTTTTTTTCAATTTTAAAGAATGAGAGGATTCATTTAATTCCCTCTCAGCCAATTGGTTGGCCCTCAGGTATTTTACTTGTGGAGAAATTATGTGACCAACTGCTTTAGAATAATCCTGCCAGAGTTACAAACTGCCTGATTCTCCAGTCCCTTCCCTGCCACCTGGCCTGATGAGTCCCTTGTCTTCTATGACCTCAAGGGCACGCATTCTTAGAAACCATTTCCTTCCTCTGCCAGGAAGTTTAATAGAAAGGACCTTTAGTAAATTATATTAGAAAGAGCAAGAGATTTGCAGTTAGATAGTTGCAACTTCTTCAATTTTCTCAGAGGGTCAAAATGAGTGTCAAGGAAGAAAAACATTTCCTTTTCCCTCTTACTTTGGTACCTGGGGATTGCAAATTAAACTCACCAAAGATGGATTAATGGGGAAGACCACAGTTTTAATTAATTTTTATATCACAAGAGTTCACAGAAAAGAAGTGAATCTCAAATAAACTGTCAGATGCAGGGACTGGTATAACCTTTCTTTTTTAACAAAAGAAAGATAGTTCAGACTTCCAGGAATGATAAATTTGGAGCAAGTGACCAGAAACTAATGGGAACTGATGAAAAATAAGGATTATTTTAGTAAGATCGGTTTATGCAAACTCATCTTGACGTCAACTTTTCTGTACTTGATGTTAAGAGTTGCTTTGCTTTCCCTGGAATTAGGGTGGTGGTGAGATGGGGGGTAGATATGGAAGTACCTTCTTCAAAAGGAAATCTATGCCTAGCTTTTAAGCAGACAAAGGTGGGACATAAAACTTTCTGCATCTAATTGCTTTCAGCTCAAAATAAGGCTTATGCTAAAGTGGCATATTTTGTTTTGACATGGGGATAGTTGTAGGTGACCCTTCAGTAAATGTCAAATTTCTTTCCATTAAACCTTTATATTCCCCATTCTACTCATACCCTTTTCCCAAATCTTTTCACTATTGACCCAGGTTGTTCATCCAACCCCCTTGACTGGGTTCTTAGTTTTTATTACCTGATTTCTCATATATTAAATTCCAGCCTTCTTCTCCTACTTATTCATAAATAAACTAGACTTCTTTTTTTATCTGACTTTGCTAAGCTTGAGGTATGGTCTCAGACTACTCCTGGCCAACTGCACTCCCAGGCCTGACCTGTCACTAGCTTACTTCCTCAACTGCCATTCAATGTAGATTGCAATGTCAATGTCTAGAACTCCATCTTGTCAAATAATGCTCATCTATGCTGATATTATTACTTGCTGAGAACTTCTCAAATGAAAGCAAATGAACAAAATAAATTTTACCTGCATTTTATTCTTCCTGTGAGATAGTTTTGAAAACTATGTGCCTGACCAGGCAGAGCATTGGCCTGGGATGCTGAAGACCCAGGTTCAGCAATAGGGATGGTTGATCATCCTACCACTAAATCATCAAGTTGTCATCCGCCTTCAATACACAAGATACATCTCCATGACTCCCAAACTGGGTTATGCATAAGTCCTTGATGTTGGGGTTCTTTGTTGACTTCTCCAAGCCACTCACATGCCCTACTGAAATGTTGCTTTGCTTTGTTCCCACATTAGTTAACAAGTATGCTTTGCTTTCACAGCTAGATTGTAAATAATCACCTTTAAGAAAGAAGTTATGTCCTTGTTGCTTTGAGTCTTCCATGCTGCCTAGCATCCTGCTTGGCTTGCAGGTCATTGGCAAGTTCTTGGTTGCTGAGGGGGAGCTTGGTGACTGCTTTTCTGAGCATATGGGTTTTAACGACAACCTACTACATCCTGCTTCAGTGTTGTAAAATGTCTTCTCAATGTACCACTTCCAGTCTCTCCACAAACATCTTTCAGCACAAATAGGAACTGTCTATTAGAACTGCTACCAAGAAAGCACATGTATGTTTGAATATTGCCCTTTACTTCTCGGGTGTAAATGCCCATAATGATGTTTTTTCGTCTGTTGTCTGGTATTTAACTCAAAAGAAATCTCCTGTTAGGTTTCATTCTTGCCTAAAGTAATATAAGAATGTAAAGAAAGAGTCAAGTACTGTGCAGGCTTAAACTGGACAATTTATGAAGAGTTTTTGACTTGAAGGAGGACTTAATTTATGTCCATTTTTTGGGGGTAAGCCTTCACACCCATAATCTAAAAGAAACCCTTTGATGGTACATGTTTATAATGCTAAGTGTGAAGGCTACTTCAAAATGAACCCCATCCTAAAATGATATGTATCTGCTAGCTCAGTTACTTTCTTTATCCCCCAAATCAGTCTAGGGACAAGCACAATGCCTGTCCTTCTTCAAAAGCTCCAGCCAGGGCTTCAGGGAGATTCTCACTCTAGTTCTGGAATTGCATTACATGACTCTAGTTCTGAGGCCAAGGTGTTGCTTCATCTCTTGAAGCCCTTGGTTGACTCAGTCTTATTTCAGCTGGGGGTGGGGAGTGTCAACATTTGAAGGAATTCCTGAGAATTTCTTTTTTTTTTTTCAAATTTCATTGCTGTGTGCACAACGGTTTCAGATTTATAAGACTAATTCATCTGCACCTCACAAAGATGATTGATTTTAGAGTTTTCTGAGGAATACAGCCATTTCAGTTAAAGAATTTATATGTTTTATAAGCTCATCTAAAAAACCATTGTGGAAAGATGGCACAGTGAGCAATTGTCTTCTTACACAAACTCTGCATGCAAACTGAAATAATTCTCATGTTTTCTTCAAATGGAGGTGGATGAAGCTATTAACTTTCTGTTGTCCTTATGTCCTTGCAGCTACCCTTTTAAAATTTTTATTAGGCACTTTAATGTGTGGGCTGGAGTCAATAGAAGACAAGCTATTAAAAGTTATTGGTTAGCTGTGGCTCCTCACTAAATCTTAAAGTAGCTTAGCAAATGAGCACATGCCTCTAGGTGTTAGGCCTGAGAGAAGTAATGGTGTAGGCAAATAGACCCTAGGCCCTAAATAGGAAATATGGTCATTGTGCTCTTTTGGGTTTCTTTTGGTTTCTGTTGCCACTGCCAACGTTATTTTAGTTTTTGCTTTATAAGCATGAGCAGACATGTGGGGAGTCTTGCTTTTTGGAAGGATCCCTTGTAATGATGCATTATGTCAGGGGCTAGATATCAGACAACCTGAGAGAAAGAGACAACAGGTGCAGAAACAGATGAGTGGAATGTTGCTTATTACCACTCTGGATCAAGCAGCTGGGAGAAATAAACACCTTCTGCTGGGTTCTGTGTGGTATGTGCCTTGTGTTCTAGAAGGATTGTTGGCTAGTGCCAACAATAAGATGCAAAGGGCAGAGGCAGGGATGTTGGCAGAAAAGTTATTTTTTCAGGAAGATGAAGGAAAAAATGCAGAGTGAGGCTGATTCCGTGGGTATACATGTGAAGCTTGAAGTTTTAGGCGGGAGAACTTGTTCCAAACTAGGGATGGGGTCATCAAGAAAAGAGAGGGACAAGATGAGTGATACCCGAAATTCAGAAGAATTTGGCTTTGAATCAAAATTCTTTTACATATCCTTTCTACGCTTTTCTAAGTCTCAACACACAAATTGGTGTGTCAAATTTTAGTATTAATGAGTTTATTTCTTTTATAACAAATTCTAACAGCTCACTCCTACATTTTTTCCTGATTATGAAGAGTCAATAATTAAATGGTATTACCTGGGTCCTGCTAACCTAAAAATAAATGTCCTTCCAAAGCGAGAGGCAATACACATTTATTTGAATTCAATAAGAATAACTATTTGAGATGCATTGATTCAGGCAGATGCCGAAATAGTGTTCAGATTAGGAGATGAAGGTAATGAGTGTTGACAAAGGGAAGGAGAACAATCACGTACATAGAAGCAATGTATGTCTATTAGTGTAGATAACAGCAAAATCATGCTAATCCTAAACTATTTTTAATTTATAATACAGTAGCCATTAGTGCAGTAGATAGAGAAATATTTTCTTCTATGATATAAGTAAAAGAAGATGGATTTAAGACATTGAGAATAAGCCAGAGTCTCAGAAAAGTACAGAAACTATAGGAAAAGGAAGGACTACAAGCAAACAAAATAGAATCGAACTTGTAGATGCAGGGATCAGACTGATAGTTGCCAGAGGAGAAGGAAGTTGGGGAATGGGTAAAAAAGGTGAAGGGATATAAAAGTGCGAATTGCTAGTTACAGATTAGTCACAGGGATGTAAAGTATGGCATAGGAAATTGGCCAATAATATTGTAATAACTATGTGTTGCGGGGGTTACTATGTAAGATATATGGTTTTCTACCCACTGTGCTGTACACTTGAAACCAATAAAAAATAATATTGAATGTGAACTGTAATTTAAAAACAAAATTTAAAAAAACCTTCAAAATATGATAATCTATTTAAAAGAAAGAAAGAAAGGGAAAGAAGGACTGATAGAGACTGATGGTCAATTACAATATCCAGGTACAGGGGACTCAACATTAAGTCGCACAGTGAAAAACTGGCCAAGTGTCCTAAGAAGAAAGCTGAGCAACCAGAACAGTTCCCCTGTTTTCTGGATGATTTTACTGACTAAAATGAGAATATGATGACACACAATGAGAAACAATGATACAGAACACATAAATTACAAAACTAAGGGCACATAGGAGAAGTAATCAGTGAGTGCACAACTAAATGGAACAACCAAGAGGAGCAAGTTGATGCTTTCTCTCTTTCTCTCTCTCTCTCCCCTCCTTCCCTCGCTCTTCCTTCCTCTCACTTAAATCAATGGAAAAATTGAAATAAAAAGTAAATAATCTGTGATTCGGTGGCACTCGCTTCTTCCACATCCAACTGCAGGACTGAGCTCACATTATCTAAGCTCCAGTCTGCTACGGCTTCCCCAACACAATGAAGTGGCCACAGCCACTGTCCTCACTACTTCAACAGCAGGGCCGAAATCGGAGAGAATAATGCTGACTGTGGTGCTGAGGTTGAAGGTGGAGAGAATTCATAGAAATTTGCACCTCTAAGGTCACAATAGTGAAAGAAGCACTAGGAAGGAAAGAGTTTCATACAAGTTGGGAATAAAATCTGAACCTTAAGCACATTAGGTTTTCAGGGCACTTGCATGGCTGAATATACACTTTATCATGAAAATTGTGAACACTGATTATGGTTGTTGACAAATTAAAAAACCCAGGAAACAAAATTTATAAAAGTTTTATTTGGTTATGTAAAAAGAATACTGAGAACCATCATTTATGTGGTTACTTGGAGCTTATGCCTTTTTCACTACGTGACAAAATCAATATTGTGCATCTCATCAGATTTACTGGGTAACCTGCCTTTGATCAACTTCACAGTTAGAATCTTGTGGTTCACAATTCTAAAAACTGGAGTTAGCACTGACATGTGTCATTTACTTTGTCACTAACTGATACAGTGTTCAGTCTTCCAAGTTCTGCAGGCACAGCATTTGTTTCCTCTTCCTATTGATAGACAGATATACCAGAACAAACTGAGAAAAAGTTGCATCCTTCTTTTGCATCTCCACTTAATACCTAGCAGACTCTCAATATTTTTGAATAAATAAAATAAAATGTATAACAAAATTTAATTTTATCATTTGCAGTTTCTTTTATCAGCACGATATTAAATCCATCTTTAAATGTCGAAATAGAAAATTTTTTTAATAGAAATGTGTTTTGAATCAAAGCATCAAAAGAGACTTCAGATGTTATTCAGTCTAGTTCATAGATTCTGAATTCTGAATTAAATCAATCAGTTGGTTAAGCTAACAAGCAAATTATTCAGAAATATTATTCTCAGTTTTTCTAATGTCTTACCAGAACAACAAAATTACAAGTCTTTGTAATTTTCAAAGAGACCATTTGCCATGGGCTCTGAATATGACCACATTTAATATCTTTATGCCTTTATCAAGTCTTTTGAGATAAATCACAGTATCTTGATGCTTTCAGGAAACTTTGATTTAATCTCACTTGCAACATTATGTCTTGCCTTAATGCCATCTTTTTATGATAGAGCACACAGCTCAGTGAAATTTAGGCTTCTTAAGGACAAACGTTGTGTCTGTTTTTAAGACTTCGTACATTTCGGCTGCTCCTGGCTGTGCACCCTCACATATGCAAGATCAGGTCTTCAAATTAAGTGACTCATCTCTCCTCATTTCTATAACACTTTTAATTCAAAAATATTAAGGGAAATAAACTTTAAAACAGAACATACGTTGTTTTTAAAACTTATGCATATAATTTATGGTAAAATGCAATGTTACTTTGAAATATAGTCACATATAAAATATAGATGTGAATATACGATATATATTTGAATTGTGTATGTAGTTACATAAATAATTATGGGTTTAGATTTGTGTTATCTAATTACTCATATATCTTACCTTCTTTGAGTGGATATTTTTATGATATGTCAAGCTTTTCTGTCCATTTTTAGAAATTTATATTTTTAATCATATTTAAATTCCAAGTTTTAGAGATTCTACATCTTGTACCCTCTATTATAGTTGGTAGCCCAAATATCCTTGCTGGCTTGTCACATTGTCAATATCCAAGTTTAAAGGTCATCTCAGCAAAACCAGTCTTGACCTCTCATCGTAAAAAAACAGATCTCGTCCTTATTCAAGTGACTCTAGCACATAAACCTGTGTCATTTTCTTTATCCAATATTAATACAAGGAACGACCTTATTGATATTTTTGTTTAGTCTACATGTCTCTTTCTGCAGACGGCCACAGTCCAGAATGCAAGGCTCCATACAAGGCAGGTTCCTGTGTTTCTGGTTCCCAGGCCAACACTTAGAGCCTGGAGAAGTCAGTGCTTATTACAGTGTGCACCCTGCATGGTTGTTTGCTCAGTGAATAGAGTATAATAACAACATGCTCCCCAAATATCAATGGGCCTGAAGGGACATGTTTGAATTTATGGTGAAGAATGGGTTATTCCAATGATAAACCAACCCCAGAGGAGGTCAAGCCTCCACTGAAATCTTATTAAAAGAAATAAAGGCCTGAGGGCTTCTGTGTGGTCACTCAGCTCCCCCTTTAGCCCAAAGCCCTGAATGCAGTTTCTCCCTCATTGCTCGTGTCTCCAATTATCCTGTTCCTTGCTTCCGCCCAGTTTAGCTACCTTCTTTTCAAGGCTGGGCTGCCTGCCAGGGGCCTGATTAAGGCGGAAACCGGAGTGGAATATTTTGTTCTGGATAGTTTTAACCTAATATTTTGTTCTGGATAGTTTTAACCTTCCAGCTGCTCAGTCTCCCAGGAAGATGACAACTTTGCTTGACGTGGAGGTGGAGACGCATGTCCCCATCCTGATAGCACACTTCCGATGGAGCCAGGGCGGGTCCTGGGAGGAAGCAGTCTTCTGGGATCCGGGGACACCAAAGCGTCTATAGTTGTGCCATTCGCAACTTTAGCTGTTCAGTAATAAAAACAGTCCTATTACTCACTCTTCAGTTTCTTTTCCCAGGCAGTACCGACTTCCAGGATTCTCTAAGTAATAATGACAAAAAGAGAACTGTCTTTGATCTTTCACTTAGGCATCTCCCTGGCGTAAAGCAGTGGTCAGAAGTAGCTAGCTCCTCTGACTCCAGCAAAGCTGAAATAAATTTCATTTGAAACAATCCAGTTGGAATAAATATATCAGGGCTCCAGAAAGTATACATAAAAAGTATGAATGGTGTAACTATACTATCTGCAAGTGGTCAGGTCAGTTTAAGAAAGAGTTGCTCTGGGTGCGCTGTCCTAGGCACCCTGCATGGGGGTTGGAGGAGACATGCCGGGAAAGGTGGTGGGAAGAGAAGGAGGACAGGACAACAGAAGGCATATGAACTTGGTTGCTGCTGCATGAAGATTATTGCCAATGCTGAGTTCTTTATTTGACGATTCAGCTTCTCTTCGTTTTTTCAATACCTTAGAAGGAAAAGTTTTGAAGGAAACGCACTATAAGCACTACAGGTTGTATTTAGTAGGAACCAGAGAAAACCCAACCAACTCTTTACCAACACGTTTCTTAGGAGTGGCTATGTTATGATTTCAAGCTTTTCTATGATCCGTTTCATATACACTGCTCACAAAAATTAGGGGGCCAGGGAACGTGCAGATAGTCCAGTATTTTCAGTTTTTTTGTATGGTGCATTTTCACCAATGAAATAAAAGTTGGTTTTGCATCTCATTTGCATAATTGAACAACTTTCTTTGACTTGTCATTTGCTTTTCTGATGTTCTTGTTTAATAAAAAAATGAAATGCTTTTTTTCTAATTGTTTCATATTCATTTTGAAATATCTCCTAATTTTTGTGAGCAGTATATTTACATTTTGGTCAAGCCTTCTGACATTCTTAAGGTATTATTTTGTGGGGGATTAAAAAAAATTAATTTAAATTTTATGCTATTTAAGTCTTTTTTTCCTTACAAGATTTTCTTGTATCTCTCCTCACAAAATACTAGCTATCCAGATAACTGACCCATCTAAGTTATTAAACTTTTAAAGCTCTTGGAAAACTAGATTACTTTAGATGAGGTCTACGGGGCTAATAGAAATCTTAAACTTACTATAATTTCTATAACAAATGATTTCTATAGAAGCCTTTCACTGGCTCCATTGTTTGCATGAAAAACTAAAGGTGGAAGAAGAGTAGACTCCCCTGGTTTTTTGCCTCATACATATTAATTCACAAAACTAAAGGCATGAAGAGAGAACATTCTGAGATGAAAATCTCCATCCCCTTGCCTCCAGTGAAGAATTCATTTGGAGACTTTAAGACATAAAGTTGACTGCACTTCACAATCTCCAAAAGAAATGTTGCCATTTCCTTTACTAATAGACTCCAGCATCTTATCAATCCTTATAGACAGGTGATTTTTCATGAACTCTAACTTAATTCCAAAACTAAGTAAAAATGTTATTGTCTGTTTTGTTCACTCACTTATTCTCAATTTCTTAAGAGGGTGATGGAATCTAATAGGCACTGACTAAATATTTTTGAATAGGTAAATAAATAACTGATTACATAAGTTAAAAATGGAGTTATACAACACAGACATTAATCTATCATTTAATTTATCAAGTATTATTATTTTTTTATTTCAAATTTTCTTTTATTTAAAGAATTTAAATCATCATCATTTCTATTACCAAATAATTTTTGGTCCTATATAAGGAAAAGGATGTTATAAATATAGAAAATTTTGAATAGATTTATTTTCCAGAGATCATTTATTCAGTGTTAAGGGGTGTCAAGATGAGGTCTTGTTTAAATTTATTGTGTTGACGTGGTTTCAAGTGTCCCACTTAATATAACACCCTCTACACACCAAGCCATGCTCTTCCCTATTCCCCATGCAAAGGCTCTTCTCACCAAGTATTTGAGACCTAATTCTGTGCCTATATTGTTTAGGTATTATGAATTTTAAAGTTGTAAAAGGGAAAATAACCTTTTGACCATAGGTTTTGACTGTTTCTTACAACTTAATAAGGGCATATCTATATTCAAAAGTAACCATGATCCCAAACAGATTCTTAAATGGTGCTATTGCTTTAACTCACTGCATAATGAGATTAAATGAAGAAAAGACATATATTTGTATTAAGATAAATAAAATGGTCTGGATATAAGATTCTGAATGGTTTTGAATTGCTGGTAGGGCTTGAGATTAAAGGTCTTGTTAGGTAGAGGTGATGCCCACAGCAAAGACACGGAGGCAAGGAAATACAGGATGGAGTCCAGAACCATCGAGAAGTCTGGTGTATCTTTAGGGTCATGTATGTCTACATATATGTGGTTACTGGTGGTAGTGATGAAGGTGGCAGAAGAAGTGCGAACAGGCTGGAAAGTTTGCTCCCTTCCCCCTATTAAAGGCTTCCAATTAGAAAATAATTATTTATATCATGTAATGCTACATTGTATGCACCATGAAATCTGAATTTTGAGGGTCTTTTTGTCTATTGTTTTGTCTGTGGCCCCTGGAATAGTGCCTGGAACAGAGTGGGAACTAGATAAGTATTTCTTGAGTGATGAGGAAATACTATTACTCCAAGGACAGCCAACACAGGTCATGTCTGTGGAACTGTTCATCTCATAATTTGTATACATTTTCTCTAAGAAAGAGACAAAATTCAAATTAGAAAAGGTAGAACAGTAATCAATAAAATGTATTTAATGCCAAGGCAGTAAAATAACATCTAGCCTTTTGGAATAATTATGAAATTTTAGACAATTAAAAAAATGATATTGAGGGAAAGCAGAGTTTTGCAACCTGAAAATATGCCTCTTTGGGGTATTGAGGACTCAGGAGGAACCTTTGACCTTCTCCCTAACTTCCTAAAAGAATTTAGATAGAGGACCTGCTCCAGGAAAAGACATATCATTGTAAATAACTATAGTTTAACATGAACTAGCGTGTGAGAGTCAGGAAGCAACCTAGCGAGGCGTCTCTGTGTCCCATTGTACAAGCTGGCCCAGCAAAGGTTTGTTTGCCAAACACTTGCTTTTCATCTCCATATGAATTGCCTTTATAACCCCTTCCCCCTACTCCTTAGCTCAAGATGGCATAGTAGCCTGACCTGTGGTGGCGCAGTGAGTAGAGCATTGACCTGGAACGCTGAGGTCGCTGGTTCGAAATCCCTGGCTTGCCTGGTCAAGGCACATGTGGGAGTTGATGCTTCCTGCTCCTCCCCACTTCTCTCTCTGCCTCTCTTTCTCTCTCTCCCTGTGTCCCTTCTCTCTAAAATGAATAAATAAAATTAAAACAAACAAACAAACAAACAAACAAAAAAACCCAGCACAGTTCAAGATGGCATAGTAGCCTCAACTATCAACTTTATCTTGGAATCTCAAATTTTTATGGAACTTGTATATGTACACATGTAATAAATTTGGTTATTTTCTATTAATCTGTTTTGTGTCAATTTGATTATTAGATCAGCCAGAGGAACTGTGAGGAAAAAGAGGGGAAATTTCTCACATCATCCACAATATTAGGTTATTGAAATAATTTTAGATATAATTCTATAACTATTTTTTTGTAACAGACACAGAGAGTCAGAAAGAGTGACAGAGACAGACAGGCAGGCAGGCAGGCAGCGGAAGGGAGAGAGATGAGAAGCATCAATTCTTTATTGTAGCACCTTAGTTGTTCATTGATTGATTTCTCATATGTGCCTTGGCCGGGGGCTACAGCAGACCAAGTGACCCCTTGTTCGATCCAGCGACCTTGGGCTCAAGCTGGTGAGTCTTGCTCAGATGAGCCTGCGTTCAAGCTGGAGACCTCGGTGTCTCAAACCTGAGTCTTCCGCATCCCAGTTCAGTGCTCTACCACTGCACCACCACCTGGTCAGGCTTCCATAACTATTATAAATAATATTTGGGAACTCTTGGAGAATAGTAAAGGTGACAGGGTAATGTGTGGGCTAATATTTGCCCAATTATTAAAAGCAAGGTCTACTTCGCAATATACTAAGTTTTGGTTCCTGGATAAATTCTAAAATTCTAGATTAGTATTAAATAATTTATTTGTAAGTGTTTGGGATTGCTAATGGTAGCAGATAGCCTGCACCCTCCTAGCTGGAAGGTATGTGGAGAAGGAAGCTATGGATGAAAAACGAATCACAGATATAAATGTGTTCTAGTTGCAGATTTTAAAAACAACGTAACAGTACAGTCAGCGTGGCGTATAGTCACCAGAGTCGGTGTGGATTTTCTAGTCCAATGGTAATTAATCAGTAAGACTGTAATCAAGTTGTAAATGAGCTAAGTTTCACAAACATTGACTATAGTAGTAAGAAGAATGGATAATCTCTATTAGAAAATTACTACTGAAACCAGAATCTGACAAATGCATATAAGCATAGTACACCAAGAACAGAAGCTACAGTCAGACTAATTTAAATTACTTCCTAAAGTAGCCTCAAATGGGCAACCCTATCTTGGCCACAAATGTCCTACTTTTTTTTTTTTTTTTTTCTGAAGCTGGAAATGGGGAGAGACAGTCAGACAGACTCCTGCATGCCCACCAAGGGACGACGCTCTGCCCATCTGGGGCGTCGCTCTGTCCGACCAGAGCCGCTCTAGCACCTGGGGGAGAGGCCAAGGAGCCATCCCCAGCGCCTGGGCCATCTTTTGCTCCAATGGAGCCTTGGCTGTGGGAGGGGAAGAGAGAGACAGAGAGGAAGGAGAAGGGGAGGGGTGGAGAAGCAGATGGGCGCCTCTCCTGTGTGCCATGGCCAGGAATCGAACCCGGGACTTCCGGACGCCAGGCCGATGCTCTACCACTGAGCCATCCGGCCAGGGCCAAATGTCCTACTTTATAGCTATTGTGAGGTTAAAATAAGATGATGTCTGGAAACTTCTGGGAACAATGCTCGATATAGTGAAGATTCAATTGTTAACTAGTATTTGTAGTAGTTCAATAAAAATTAAACATTTTTCAAATAAAACCTTTATAAAATCTATATATAATTAGAAGATGGTAAACATCTTACTTCTCATGAATTAAAAACTGGGACTAAGCAATAAGAAAAACATTTGTTGATTTCTAGAATTCATTCATATGTTCAGGCAATACACATGTATGGAGTACTTTCTATATAGCAGGATAGTACTTTCTTGCTAGCATACTCGGGATGGGAAGACAATCAAGACAGCATAAGAAGCTCAGTCTACTGTGAGATCTAGTAGGTATAGCATCTATGAGTCCTAAAGTTCTTCACTGCACATATTTGAACTATAACTATCTCTGTTAGACAAGAATCTCCTTGAGGGCCAGACTGTTTTACTTCCCATTGTTATGGCTCTGACAGTGAGAACACAGCCTGCCACCTAAAATTTAATCAATGTATGAACGTGACTTCGCTTGATCACTATCAAAAACCCCCAACAATATATACCTTGAAATGCAGAATACACTATAACATTCTTTTAAATATATTGCTGAGCTTGCAAGAGAAAAATGAAGTTCTCCAGCCGCTAGCCTCAAAGATGGACTGGAACTAGAGCTGGATGCTCAGGTGCTGGTGCTGCGGCTACTCTGGGTGATGGCGAAACACAGGATTTGCGTTTCAATGCCAAGGGGCAAGGCGTGAACTGCGGAAGCATGAACTTCATAAAGAAAGTGTAAGTTGGTAAAGAAGTTGATAAAGTTGAGTAAATAGAAATAAGGACTGAGTAAAATATTATTCATAATGAATAAATAAGGGGACAAAGAAGCAAGGTGAATGAAGATATTGGCACAGATAGTATGTGAGATGCAGGTAAGGTGTGTTCAGGAGGAAGAGAGAGATAGTGATCAAATTTAGACTTTGTTAGGTGAAGTATACCAATAAAAAATTTTAAGATAACCTTTAATAAATAGGTTATATAATTTCATAGCCATGGGACAACTTTAAAAAGATTAAAATAACTCACCAAACATTGATGAAAGAAAGGAAAGAAAGAAAAAAATATAAAGAAATATAGTAAATTGAAAACACTATATAAGATCATAGAAATTATTTTTAATCACATTTTAAAATAAAATGAGTGCATATGACTTAAATTTACAATTAGAAATAGTGTTTTAAGCAAGCCAATGAAGCTGCTTACTTGTGTTTCTACAGAAATCTAGAGAAAGCTGGCAAAATAAAGTCATGCTATGAGATTTAAAGACAGTTGAAGTCATTGAGGTCCCTGAAAATGGCTGTAGGAAATTTAAAAAAAAAAAAAAGAAAGAAAGAAATAGGGTTTTTAAAATTGGATTTCAAAAATCTAAGATGTATTATTTAAAGATGCATGTATAGAACAAAAGAACTCAGAAAAATTGGGAAAATTGGAAAACAATATACCAAACAGATACTAAATGAAAAAAGAAGTTGATATATCTATATTAATGTTGGAAAAATAAATACTGAGACTTAAATGTATGTAAAATGTTATGAAGTCAATTATAATTATAAACCTTATGTAAGTTACATTTGCAACATAAATATAACACACTGGTGAGGATTAGTATTGTTCAGAGTAAAGATCTTAGAAATTTTCTGTGCTTTAGACTATGAGTATAAATTACTGTCAAATATACTAGTGCTAATAAACTGTAGATAACATACAGTGATAACCACTTGTATTATCCACCAGCCACTATATGGGTACATTTCATTATTTAAACTTTAAACAGTCCTCTGAGATAGTTATTGCCTCCTGTTGCAAAGCTGAGGAATCTGAGCCTCATGGAAATTTTCTCTGTGACATGAGCCTTGTGGGACACACATCTATGCCTGTCTGAATCCATAACAGTGCTTTTAACTATGTCTCTGGGTGGCCTTGGCTGACACAGAAGCTTCTTGAGAGATAACATGAAGAACCTTGGAGAAAGGTGAGGGCAGCTCAAAGTGGAAGCAAGGATCCTTCACACCAGGTGCTGGGACTCAGTGTTCGCCTAGGAGTCACTGGGCAAAGTAGGAGGACCTGGGAGAGAAGGCCTGGGTCTCTTGTATAATCTTTTATTTCAGCTGGGAACTCAGAAAGCCAGAGTCCCAGAGGCCTCGGGTGCCTCCTGGGATGGGAGTCCTGAGTGTGAGCAGTTCACCCGCTGTCTGAAACACCCTGCTATTCCTAGGGCCATCACAAATAACTGACCCCTCTGGAAGGGTGATGCGACTAGGGACCCGTTGCCAGGGCACAGTGATTTGCGGTCCCCAGGAGGAAGGGAAGGAAACTGTAAGGTCGGAGGATAATGGGGAAAGGTCAGGCCGGGAACTTTGGCTAGGACTGCCCACAACCAAGCATGCCAAAAGAAACTTCCCAGGAACCCTTTGCAAAAAAGCGACACATTCGTCAGCCAGTGAGATTTCACTACGTCATATTAGCTCGTCCAACTTAGGGACCCTTTATATATCCCTCACACGGTTTAATCCTTGCGACTCCTCTGGTCTCTGTCCCTGGACCAGAGGACCTCGTCAGGCGGGATGTGCTCTGTACTCAATAAAACCTTTTATTATTCCACACTTTGTGGCTCCGGTCCCTTCCTTCTTTCTCGGCAGGGGAAAAATACCTTACAGAAACCTTTTCTAAATTCACACAAGGAGGCTGCTGCATGGCTAGTGGCATGTCCGGCTGTTTCTTTTAACCTTGGGAACCGAAGAACCCGGGATCTATCTGAATCTTACTTTTTCCCACACGCAGACTTTTCAGGGGTCTACGGAGGCTGAAGATTTGTCTCTGCAGGATGCCTAGAAAAGTCCGCTTCAGTTATAATGTCTTAAAAATGGATGTCCTCTAATTGGCACAAATCCATTCAGGCCCTTTGCATTTCTCAGTGGAAATACCTGACATGCTTGAAATTGTGGCTGCCTCAGACAGCAGCGAGCAAAGCATCTTTCCCATCAATCATGCAACAGGGGAGACTCTGTGAAATGCCTCGTGCATCTGGCCTCCTGTACTGACCCCATTTTTCAGACAGGAATCTAATCTGAACCACACCTCTGACACTTGGGAGCTTGTTCAGCATTTCACTAACTTTATGGTTGACCAGTTCACCCTGTGTCTAAACACAGCTCAAGTCTCTGTCATTTCACTTCCCTTGGTTCAATGTTTCTCCTTTCCTTTCCTCTCCTTTCCTCACCTTTCCTCGCCTTTCCTCGCCTCGCCTCGCCTCCCCTTCCCTTCCCTTTCTCTTAAAACTTTTTATTGTGTTGACCATGGTTTCAAGTGTCCCACTCAATATAACACCCTCTACCCTAGGCAACGTGCTCCCCATATCTCATGCAAAGTTTCTTTCCATTTCCCCTCCATTTTTTTTTATTTTTCTGAAGTTAGAAGTGGGGAGGCAGTCAGACAGACTCCTGCATGCCCCTGACCAGGATCCACCCAGCATACCCGCCAGGGGCAGATGCTCTACTCATCTGGGGCATTGCTCTGTTGTGGCCAGAGCCATTCTAGCACCTGAGGCTGAGGCCATAGAGCTGTCCTCAGTGCCTGGGCCAACTCTGCTCCAGTGGAGCCTTGACTGCAAGAGGGGAAGAGAGAGACAGAGAGGAAGGAGAGGGGGAGAGGTGGAGAAGCAGATGGGCGCTTCTCCTGTGTGCCTTGGCCGGGAATCAAACCAGGGACTTCCACACGCTGGGCTAACGCTCTATCACTGTCCATTCCCATTTTACCCCCTTTGTCCCCCTCTGCTCCCTCCATCTCCCCTTCCCTTTGGGAATTGCTACCCTGTTATCTATATCTATGTGTTATGTATATATAATTTGGCTAATCCCAACACTTTCTTTGAATCTGTCCCCTCATCCCCCCTCCTTCTGACAGCTGTCCATCTGTTTCTTGTGACCCTGCCACTGTTTCTATTTTATGTTTTTTTTATACAAATATGTCTATAATATATGTTCAGGAAAGATAACCTCATTCACTAATTCGTTGATTATATCCTGGGCAAATATTACAATTCTGGTCCTCTTTTCAGTTTTGAGGAAACAGTGACAAACCCAGTGGTCAGGTTCTCTCTGAGCTTGCATTTAAGTTATAGACAGTGAACAAGTGGACAGTATGAGCTAGGAATGCATGCTCTGCAGGAAAATAATGTAAAGGAATGCAGATTGGGAACATCAGCGGGATGTACTAATTAATTCATGCAGGGTATTCAAGGAAGGTTGGCCCGATATCCCTGGGGAACAAAATTTTTGTTGCATCCACAAGAACACTTGTTCATACCTAATTCAAGTGTGCTGATTTCAAATCTGACATTAGTTTTTCTCTGTAAGCTACAGGTTTTTTTTTACAATTCAAGATTTTAGGTTTTCATCTTATTGTAAAATTTTTAACATTTAGTTTAACATAATGAAGTAGAATGTCTTCTTGGGCATCATCTTTGTGAAAATATAATAATTTATATAATGCAGTAAAAACACTAAAAGATATGATTGCATCAGAATTTGTCTAAAATTTTGAAATAGAACATATTAAAACACTTATTTTAATCATAAAATTTGCACAAAACTTATTTAAATTCTATTCAGGCAAAAATTTGCATTTGTAGCTCTTGCATTTGTGTACTTGTTGAGGACAATCTGGTTTGATGCTTAGCAGTAGTCTGCTCATCACTAACAGCTTCAAGATTTTCGGGAAACTTATCAAGGCGACTGTTCAGGAAGTGAATCTTAATGTTCATGTTATATCCAATGTCATGGAAAGCCAACAGCATCCTTTGAACCAGAAGTTCATAGTTTTCTGGGGGGTTTTTTTGTTGCCAAGGAGGTTCTTTGTAACTGCTACAAAAGACAGCCATGCTGCTTTCTCCTCCTTATTCATCTTCCTGGCAAATTCTTCCTCATGTATGAGGGTTCAAATTTGAGGTCCATCGAATACACTTGCTTTTATCTTCTCGAAAGACAAAGCAGGAAAAGCAGAAATAATATGTTGAAAGCATTCACTTTCTCTATTCAAAACCTGAACAAACTGCTTCATTAAGCCAAGTTAATGTGAAGTGGGGGAAAAATGATCCTGTCTCGATTAACTACAGGTTCGTTCACAATATTTTACATCCTTACTTCCAGAGCTTCACATTTCAGCCACTCCTTCTGTGTCCAGTGTTTCTCCTGAGCTCAGCTGTCCCACAAACACAGAAAGCAAGGATACTTCGTGAAACCTCTCTGTTGTCCTAGAAGGATATTTATCTTTTAAGATCCACACAAATGATCCAATTATGCTTCTCATACTTCAGAAAGTCGAGGACAATTTTTATGTCATTCTTACTAAGTCATTCAATTTGGGTTGGTTAAACTGTTGAGGGCAGGTGTAGTCAACCTTTTTATACCTACCGCCCACTTTTGTATCTCTGTTAGTAGTAAAATTTTCTAACTGCCTACTGGTTCCACAGTAATGGTGATTTATAAAGTAGGGAAGTAACTTTACTTTATAAAATTTATAAAGCAGAGTTACAGCATGTTGAAACATATAATAATAATTATTTACTAAGTACTTCATGTCGGATTTTCGCTGTTTGGCAGAATAAATCTTTATAAAACAACTTACTATAATTAAATCTATCTTTTTATTTATACTTTGGTTGCTCTGCTACCACCCATCATAAAAGCTGGAATGCTCACTAGTGGGTGGTAGGGATCAGGTTGACTACCACTGGCTGAGGGGTTAACGACTACTTGGCATCAAAAGAAGACCCTTCAGATTCTACAACCATTTCCTCATGCATCTTATCAAAATACACTTGATCATTATGTTCACTTTCTTTGTCCTTAGAAGAAATAAAACCATTGAATACTGGAACTGGGAGTGTCTCAGAGTGTGGGATAGGTTGTATTGCTGAAGGAATATTAGGATATGCGATCATATACCATTTCTTTTTGTTTGTTTGTTTTTTTGCTGATGCCCTTTGTATGGATCAGACAGAAATAACAGTCACTGCTGTGGTCCTTAGGTTCACGCCAAACCATGGGAATACCAAAAGGCATTCCTTTGCATTTTCCTTTTGTCCAGTCATGGAGCATTTCCTCACAATTATGACCCAAAATATGAGGACCCCAATTCTTGTCTTGATCGCCAAGGGGAACTTGAAAATAGGCAATATATGCATGTGTCACAAATGATGAAATACTGCGCCTTTGACATTGAAGTGTGTAACAGTCACAGATATAACAGAAGGTGTCAGGACTATTCTTACATTTACGCCTACTCAAAGAAGCCATGATTCAATCTTAAAACAAAATAAGAGGGTGGTTTTATCAGACAATAATTTTTTACATTTAAAAACAACTACAATTATGTAAAAGTGATGTTTGTAAAACATTACTTGCCTTCTGGTTATTTATGTTCAATCCAAGAATCGTTGCTTTTTAACTCCAATTTAAAAACCAATGCACACCATTAACTATAACAAAAAGAAATTAAAATTGCTTAAAAACTAGAGCATGCACCAAAAAACAAATTTCAGATTTGGAATTAGCGATGCAGAAATATATATAAACAGTTCTAAAACCTCATGCATCAGAAAGTGAAAAAAATTGTTCCCCAGTGAGAAGTGAGAGTGTGGGGTAGGAGTTAGAAAGGAGAGGACAAGAGAGGAGAGACTGGGCCAGTGGAATGTATAGAATCTGGGGAAAGAGCATTCCAAGCAAAAACCTGAAGGAATTTCCAAGGTACTGAGGCAGGAGCCTGCCTGACATTTTCCAGGAAGGACAAGGAGGCTGATGTAGCTGAGAGAAAATGAGGGGTAAGTGCCTGGAAGTGCAGGCCCAAGAGGCAGCTGATTTGTGCAGGCCTGTGGACCAATGGAAGGGCTGGAAGGAAACCATTTCAATGTTTTGTTTCTCGATTTAATCTTGCCTTTCAGGTCAAGTCCTAAAAGCCTTGGTGTCTTCATCTGTGATTTCTGCCTTTTATTGAGTTATACAACCATTGGAATATTTGTGCAGAGGAGTGATAAGACGTGCTTAACTCTAATAGGTTCCTCTGGCAATAGCAAAGCAAGTTTATATCTCCCACTGGATAAAAATTAATGATATTTTTCATGTAGAAGGTTTATTAAAATACATTATATGAAAAGGAAATTTTGATTTTCCAGGGTCATGTCTATGAACCATTATTTTTGGATTTACTAGCAGTAAGTGCAGTGATTTTTAAATGCATCCAAACACTTATTATTGATATAAATGCCAAAACAAAATCTGACTTTTCCATTTTTCAGTCCTTCAATCCTTACTTATAATGCAGTCAATGATTCTGGGAAATAATAAAGTTTATTTGATTGAAAAAAGGTATGAAATCAAATTATGAGGGCTTGTGTTCAGTTATTTTATGAAGGAGCTGAGATGTAACACAATTAAGCCAGAAGATAAAAGATAGAATTCTAATGTATATCTAAAGAGAAGTGTAATCTTAACTGTCAATGATCATCAGTTTTGGAAATAATGATTGTTCAAAGTTATATCAGTTTGAAATTAACATAAAATATGATTTTTACTTTGCTTAAATTCAGAATGATATATCTAAACACCAAAACATTTTCTCTTTTTTCATTAGACCTTTTGGTAATATATTTATCCCTATACATTTAGGAAATTTATTGAGATGAAAAGTAAAATATGTATGCATTATAATGATGCTTCCTTTGAACTTGAACTGTAGTCTAACAGATTTGCCTTTGGTGGCAGAACATTTTTTTCTGCATGTTACCAGATGCTCAAAATATTTCTTAAGTAATTTAACTCAATGCATTGATTTGCACATTTTGCATGTTCACATATCTAATGTTACAGTATTAATTCAGGTAGAAATTTAAAGAGAAGTCAGTGGTAAAGATCCAGATATCTAGTGTCCCTCTGAGAAGAAAAAAGAAATTAAAACAAGAAACATTCAATTAGATTTCAAGATGGCTTGTTAAAACAAATACATGCTGTCATAAACTGTGGAAGTGCAGATGACATACTGTTGGAGTCAAGAAGAAAGAAATAAGGTCAGCAAACTCACTGACTATGTTGAAAAAAAGCCAAAGGGATTGAAGAGAATAAGAGCTTTTTTGGATATATTGGGGAAAAAAAGGAGATAGAGAACTAGAAAGTTAGACAGCAAATGGATAGGGAAGGAGAAATCTGTGGGAGCTAAAGTGGCTCACGACAGAACTGCTTTTGAAAATTGATGTCTGACAAGGCAAACACACTTTGGGTAATTGGAACTTAATGAAAACCTGGTTTAGTAGAAAATGATGTAGGCAGCTGATGGTATTTCTGCATACTAATATGCAGACCTTAGAATCCTGAAGCATGTCTGCTGCTACCTGTACTAAGTTGTCTTGAAAGTAATTTGCCATCTAAGCTATCACCTTTATCAAAGACTAAAACCTGATTCTGTTCTTAGCTCCTAAATGCCTCTATGAAATTAAAAATTAAGTAAAATGTATAAAGTCTCAAAGGACTTATAAAAATACCAGGACAGAGAGCCCCAGGTTCGATTCCCAGCCAGGGCACACAGGAGAAGTGCCTATCTGCTTCTCCACCCCTCCCCCTCTCCTTCCTCTCTGTCTCTCTCTTCCCCTCCTGCAGCCAAGGCTCCATTGCAGTGGAGTTAGCCCGGGCACTGAGGATGGCTCTGTGGTCTCTGTCTCAGGCACTAGAATGGCTCTGATTGCGGCAGAGCGATGCTCCAGATGGGCAGAGCATCGCCCCCCTGGTGGGCATGCTGGGTGGATCCCGATCGGGTGCATGCTGGAGTCTGTCTGACTGCCTCCCTGTTTCCAACTTCAGAAAAAAAAAAAAAAAAAAAACCAGGACAGGGGCAGCAAGATGGCGATGGAGTAAGTGGACATTCTAATTTCCACCTCCCAGAACCAAAGTGGATTAGAACTTAATTTTAAGAACAAACATCTGGAAAAACCAACTTAGGGCTAAACCAAGAGTAATCTATAACCAAAGAGTTCCAAAGAAGCCACACTGAGACTGGTAGGAAAAGTGGAAACATGGAGAGGGCTGCCCAGCTCCCAGGAGCAAGTGGTTGCCTGGTGAAACTTGCATGGTAGTGGGGTTTTACCAGAGAGGGGAGGGTCATGGGCCCCAGGATTGAAGCCCTAGCCTGCATCCCTGGAGCCTAGAAGAGGCATACAGACAGTATTTAGCTGCAAAACAAGTCAGGATACTGTTTGCAAGAAAGAGAAAGATTTCTCAGACCCAGGATTCATCTTAAAGGGACTGCATAGAAAACCTCTCTCACAACCACTCACCTGGGGCTCTAGGAAATGAGGAGAGCTGAGAGGACTGGAGTAGCAGGAAGAGAGTGTAATCTAGGAGGCACAGGGAGAAATACTTTGAGGGACAGCCACCCTAACCCCAAGGCTGAGTCACTACCCAAATCTAAAGTGAATATTTTTCCTGGAACCAGCAATACCAGCAAGGGGAAGCAGGTCACCAGCCAAATGAAAGCTCTACTGCTACAGTCAGAACAGAGTCGCTTAGAAGCAGGGAGCCACCAAGGATACAGTACTGAGTTCAGAGATCTGAGCTACAATGCCACCCCCATACTGCTGAGTGCTCACTGGAGGGAGGGCAGCAGTGGGACATGGGAGTGCAATCAGGTCCACAGGGGTAGAAACCAGGAGCCAGCTGTGGCCCAAGTGCGTGAATGCAGTCCTGCTGTGGGGGCAGGGAGGAAGCCAGGGACCGGCCAGGGCTTGCAGACCGGCATGCATGTGCAATCCCACCTGTGGAACTGAGGCGGAAGCTGCAGTGACCACAGCAGTGGGATGGCACTGGCAATGCCCAGGCCTGAACGCTGAGGCAGCAGCAGCAGTGATGGTGGGCCTGTGGACAGACCACACTTTGGGAACACAAAGGCCACACCCATTGGACTTCTGTGGCCACACCCTTCTGAGGGCTGAAAGAAAAATATATATATAAAAAAAGGTTAGATAGAATGACAACTGAGGCTAAGGGGCAAGCCACATTCAATACTTAACCTAACCCCAGACTTATGGTACTGAGCCCAACAAGTAGCCACCAATAAGAGATGGTAGAAATCAGATTTCAGGGGAACCTGAACATTTAAACGAACATCGTCCAGGCCAAAAGTAGATAAAAGCCAGCCTGAGTTGATATTAACAATGGCACCTGGGCTCAGCAGAGGCAGCAACAGAATCTGGATTGCCTGTTGCTCCAAAAAGATAAATAAGGGCCAGTCATAGGCAGTGACCCTAAATGGTCTGTGCCAGGCTCCAGCCAAGAAGGTCCAGGGAGGGCACATCCAGAGACCAGATATGAAGAGCATCAGTTCAGGATCTAACAACCCTTGTTAGAGCGACATCATAAGGAAGGGCTCCTCACACCTAACCCAGTTAAGATATAAAAAACAGAAAAGAGGCTCTATTAGTTAACGAGACCACAACTTGAACAAGCCTGCAAACCACAAACAGAAACAATGGGAAGACAGAGGAAAGTAAGCCATACGAGTCAACAAGAGAAATCTCCAGAAAAAGATCTGGATGAAATGGAAGTAATCAGATTACTGGATGCAGAGTTTAAAATAATGATTGTTAAGATGTTTAAGGATCTCAAAGCTACACTGGATGGACTTAATGAGCACCTAAATAAAGAAATTATAAGCATCAAAAGGGACACTGAAATCATAAAAAAGAACCAGACAGAAATGATAAACACTAACTAGAAGGAATGGAAAGCAGGCTGGACGCAGCAGAGGATCGAATCAGCAACTTAGAGGACAAGATAAGCGAAAGTACAGAAGCAGAATAGGAAAAAGGAAAGAGCATCAAAAAGTCTGAGGAAACTCTAAGAGAGCTCATTGACAATATGAAGAGAAACAATATCCACATAACAGGGGTTCCTGAAGGAGAAGAGAAAGAACAAGGGATAGAGAACCTGATTGAAGAACTCATAGCTGAAAATTTCCCTAAATTGATGTAGGAAAGAGTAAGACAGGTTCAAGAAGCAGAGAGAACACCATAAAAAAAGAACCCAGAAAGACCTACACCAAGACACATCATAATCAAAGTACCAAAGCTAAGAGATTAAAAAAAAAAAAAAGAATACTAAAAGCTGCAAGATAAAAACAGTCAATCATTTACAAAGGAGCCCCCATAGGATGACATCCAACTTTTCAACAGAAACACTTGAGGCCAGAAGGGAATGGCAAAATATTCAAAGTAATGCAGAACAAGAACCGACAACCAAGACTTCTTTATCGAGCAAGGCTATTGTTTAAAATTGTAGGAGAAATAAAAAAGCTTCCCAGATAAAAAAAAAACAAAAAACAAACAAACAAAATAACTCAAGCAATTCATCACAACCAAACCAATGCTGTAAGAAATGTTAAGGGGCCTGCTGTAGACAGAACAAAGCGAGGAAAAAGTCTAGTAAAAGAGGAATATAGCTTTAAAAAATAAAATGGCAATAAACAACTACATATCAATAATAGCCTTAAATGTAAATGGATTAAATGCTCCAATCAAAGGATATAGGGTAGCTGAATGGATAAGAAAACAGGACCTGTACATATGCTGTCTACAAGAGTCCCACCTCAAAAGAAAAAATACACATAGACTGATAGTAAAATGATGGAAAAAAAATATTTCATGCAAATGGAAATGAAAAATAAAAGCTGGGGTAGCAATACTTATATCTAACAAAATAGACTTTAAAACAAAGGCTATAGCAAGGGATAAAGAAGGTCACTACATAATGATAAAGGGAGCAATCCAATAGGAAGAGATAACCATTATAAATATCTATGCACCTAATATAGGAGCATCTAAATATATAAAGCAGACTTTGATAGACATAAAGGGTGAGATCAACAGCAATACTACAATAGTAACATATTTGAATATCCCACTAACATCAATAGATAGATTCTCAAAAAAGAAAATTAATTTAGAAATGGCAGAATAAAAGAACACACTAGATCAACTGGATTTAATAGATATCTTCAAAACCTTTTACTCTAAAGCAGCAGAATATACATTCTTTTCAAATGCTCATGGTACATTTTCTAGGATAGACCACATGTTAGGACATAAAACGAGCATCAACAAATATAAGAAGATTGAAATTATATCAAGCATTTTCTCTGACCACAATGGCATGAAACTAGAAATCAACTACAATAGAAAAACTGAAAAACACTTCAAAACTAAACAGCATGTTTTTAAATAACTAATGGGTTGACAATAAGATCGAGGAAAAAATTTTAAAAATTCTCAAAACAAATGAAAATGAGCATACAACTCAAAATTTATGGGACTCAGCAAAAGCAGTCCTGAGAGGGAAGTTCATAGCATTACAGGCATACCTTGAGAAGCAAGGAAAAGCTCAAATAAACAACTTAACACTGCACCTAAAAGAACTAGAAAAAGAACAGCAAGTAAAACCCACAGGAAGTAAAAGAAAGGAAATAATAAAGATCAGAGCAGAAATAAATGACATAGAGGCAAAAAAACAAAACAAAACAAAACAAAAAACAACAACCCACAAGACAGAAGATAAATAAAACCAAAACTGGTTCTTTGAAAAGGTAAAGAGACAGAAGAACCTTTAACCAGACTCACCAAGAAAAAAAGAGAGAGGACTCAAATAAATAAAATTAGAAATGAGAGTGGAGAAGACACAACTGACACAGCAAAAATACAAAGGAATGTAAGAAAATACTATGAAGAATTGTGTGCCAAAAAATTAGACAACCTAGGTGAAATGGACAAAGTCCTTGAAAAATATCTCTAAAAATAAATCTGGAAGAATCAGAAAACCTAAATAAACTTCTTACAAGAAATGAGATTGAAACATTTTTCAAAAAACTCTCAATAAACAAAAGCCCTGGGCCAGATGGCTTCACAGGCAAATTGTACTGAACATTAAAAGAAGAACTAACTCCTATCCTTCTCAAGTTATTTCAAAAAATTCAAGAGGAGGGAAGACTTCCAAGCTCCTTTTATGAGGCAAGCATAATTCTGATTCCAAAACCAGGCAAAGACAACACAAAGAAAAAAAGTTTTAGGCCAATATTCCTGATAAATTTAGATGCTAATATTCTCAACAAAGTATTAGCAAACCAGATCCAGCAATACATGAAAAAAATCATACATCATGATCAAGTGGGATTTATTCTGGGGAGGCAAGGCTTGTACAATATTCACAAATCAATCAATGTGATTAATCACATAAACAAAAGGAAGGAGAAAAAACACATGATAATATCAATAGATGCAGAAAAAGCATTTGATAAAATCCAGCGCCCATTTATGATCAAAACTCTCAGCAAAGTGGGAATACAGGGAACATACCTCAACATAATAAAGGCCATCTATGACAGACCCACAGCCAACATCATGCTCACTGGACAAAAGTTAAAAGCAATCCCTTTAAGATCAGGAACAAGACAGAAGTGCCCCTTTTCACCACTCTTATTCAACATAGTTCTGGAAATCCTAGCCACAGCAATCAGACAAGAAGAAGAAATAAAAGGCATCTAAATTGGAAAAGAAGAAGTAAAACTATCATTATTTGCTGATGATATGATACTGTACATAGAAAATTATAAAACATTGATAAAAGAAATCAAGGAAGATACAAACAAGTGGAAACATATACCGTGTTCATGGCTAGGAAGAGTAAACATCATTAAAATGTCTATATTACCCAAAGCAATTTATCAATTCTGTGCAATTTCTATTAAAATACCAATGACATACTTCAAAGATATAAAACAAATATTCCAAAAATTCATGTGGAACCAAAATGAACAGAAATAGCCTCAGCAATCTTGAAAAAGAAGAATAAAGTGGGAGGTATCACACTTCCTGATATCAAGTTATACTACAAGGCCATTATACTGAAAACAGCTTGGTACTGGCATAAAAATAGGCATATAAATCAATGGAACAGAACAGAGAACCCAGAAATAAACCTGAACCTTTATGGACAATTGATATTTGACAAAGGAGGTAAGAGCATACAGTAGAGTAAAGACAGTTTCTAACAAATGGTATAGGAAAAATTGGACAGCCACCAGCAAAGAAATGAAACTAGATCACCAACTTACACCATTCATAAAAATAAACTCAAAATAGATAAAAGACTTAAATGTAAGTCATGAAACCATAAGCATCCTAGAAGAAAACATAGGCAGTTAGCTCTCTGACATCACTTGCAGCAATGTATTTGCTGATTTATCTCCACGGGCAAGGGAAATAAAGGACAGGATAAACAAATGGGACTATATCAAACTGAAAAACTTTTGCACAGCTGAAGACAATATGAACAAAATAAAAAGATAAACCACACAATGGTAGAACATTTTTGACAATACATCTGATAAGGGGTTAATAACCAAAATTTATAAAGAACTTGTAAAACTCAACACGAGTTAAAAAAATGAAATAAAAAAATAGGCAAAAGAAATGAATAACACTTCTCCAATGAGGACATACAGATGGCCAATAGGCAGATGAAAAAATGCTCAACACCACCAATCATTAAAGAAATACAAATTAAAACCACAATGAGATACCACCTCACACCTATCAGAATGGCGCTCATTAACATAACAAAACATAGCAAGTGCTAGTGAGGGTGTGGAGAAAGTGGAACCCTTCTGCTCTGCTGGTGGGAATGCAGACTGGTGCAGCCACTGTGGAAAACAGTATGGAGATTCCTCAAGAAATTAAAAATGGAACTACTTTTTGACCCAGCTATCCCACTTTTAGGAATATACCCCAAGAACAAGAAATACCCCCCATGTTTATCGCAGTGTTGTTTACAATAGCCAAGATATGGAAACAGCCTAAGTTCCCATCAGTGGACAAGTGGATTAAAAAGCAGTGGTACATATACACAATGGAACACAATGGGGCCATGAAAAAGAAGGAAATCTTACCTTTTGTGACAACATGGATAGACCTCCTGGAAACTATTATGTTTAGTGAAATAAGCCAGGCAGAGAAAGAAAAATATCATATGACCCCACTCATTTGAGGAATCTAATGTACAATATGAACTGAGGGACAGAATAGAGACAGAAGCGAGTGCAATGGGTCTAGAGGGAAAGCAAACAGAGGGAAAGGGGATGAGAGGATGGGATCAGAACAGGGAAGGTTTTGATGAAATTATACACACAGAACACAACGTTATAGAAAGAAGAAAAGCTAATCCTGGAGGGAAAGGGGGAAGGAGTTGCTGGGAGGGAGGAAAGGGGAATATTGTGGGGAACACGGAGGAGGGAGAATGCAATCGGGGGGACACTAGAATCTATGTAAACACAATAAATTAAAATAAAATAAAAAAAGAACTCTAGAACTCTAAACAAAACAAATACCAGGACACAAATGTCACGAATTGTAACTGGACTCTTGCCATTGGGTTTCTTAGTGTCATGGTAGCCTTTTTTTTTTTTTTTTCTGAAGTTGGAAATGGGGAGGCAGTCAGACAGACTCCCACATACGCCCGACCGGGATCCATCCGGCATGCCCACCAAGGGGCGATGCTCTGCCCATCTTGGGGCGTCGCTCTGCCGCAATCAGAGCCATTCTAACGCCTGAGGCAGAGGCTACAGAGCCATCCCCAGTGCCTGGGGAAATTTTTGCTCCAATGGAGCCTTGGCTGCGGGAGGGTAAGAGAGAGACAGAGAGGAAGGAGAGGGGGAAGGGTGGAGAAGCAGATGGGCGCTTCTCCTGTGTGCCCTGGCCGGGAATCGAACCCGGGACTCCCGCACGCCAGGCCGACACTCTACCACTGAGCCAACTGGCCAGGGATGGTAGCCTTTATGTACACTTGCTTTCTGATCCATAAAGATGATTACAATCACTTAACAGCAACCTGTGGCTCAAGGGAGTTTAGCATGTGTCATCAGCATAATGTGTTTGTGAAATATACAATTAGGTAAGAGAATGAATTCAAGTCAGTAAGAATTAAGTTACGTAGTTCATTCAACCCACAAAGGTAACACATGTGAGTGGCTAAGTGTGTAGTTTATGAGGAGAACTACTTTAGTTTAAGCCCTTCTCTTACTGTTTACTGGCTATGTGACTAACAGCTAGTGACTTGACTGCTTTGGACCTTCTTTTTTCTATTTGTAAAATTAGACATCTATTTTGAAGATGAAAATGATATAATTTATGTAGTGCTCAATAATGTCAACTATATAAGAGTAAATTATTTCTATAATCAAAAGAGAATGCTATAATTACAAGACTGCTTTTTTTGTGAGAAGAAAGTGATCTTAGAAGAGTTGGGCTCTTTTAAACATATTTTAAGAATATAGTAACTCCAAATAGAAGTTCAATCAAAGTAATTTAAACAATGAGTGTTGCTCAACCTGGCATATGTCTACATACCTCAAAGGTAAAGATTAAGTGCTGAACTTTACCTTATCCATTAGAAGGAGAGGTAAGAAAAACAATGAGACTGAAAAATTGTCATTAGTTTGGCAACCATAAAATGGGTCATGAACTCATAAAGTTAATGGAGACCTTGAAAAGGCATCTAGTTGGGTGCTAATGGAATCCATGTGGAAGGCATCTAAACCTATGCATTTGTTTTTCCCATGCTGTATACTAAGGAAGATAGTATTGGACACCTCCCACAATAGTCAATTGACTTGCTCAAAGGCACCCAGAGTTGAGACATATCAGGGCTCTGAACCCAAGTCTCTATTTCTTCATTACTCACAATTCATACACTTTGTGGTTGGAAAATTATTTAAAAGACACAGAAAGAGTATTCCTGATACTGCAACCCGGAGTCATTCCTGGCTTCAGAACCCGAGGGGCTCGTCTGAGAGATCTGGGTACCAGCAAAATGAAGGAGAATGCAGTGGGCTAGTTTATATGAATCAGACCAAGTATTAAGCTTGTAACCAATAACAGATTCTCAGAGAGGACCTGTCCATATGCAGGGGAGTAAGATAAAATTTCTGTCCAAGGGAAACTGAAAGTTACAAATAATAGTGTTTCAGAAGTGGGACCAGAAGCATTTATTCATTCATTTAACACATATTTATTGAAGTTCTAGTATGTGCTAGGCATTGCTCTAGGCACCAGAAACAGAAACAAAACAGCCATAGGTCCTTGACTTTATTGGATCTGCTTTCCATTAGGAAAAAGGGGAAGCCAGGTGACAAAGAATAATGATAGTCTCCATGTTATCTGTGGGATTTTAATTTGTACAGGTGACTGAGTGATGACAGGGAGACAGTAATGCCATTGAAAGAAGATTTTTATTGCTAGCATTTCCTGAGAGGGAGAGGTATGCCACGCCACTTGGGACCAATGGGGAGGGAGGAGGCACAGTGCCAGTCAGGAGGCTTTAGGACTTAAGAGCTTTCCCTCATTGTCTGGTGCCCGGCCCTGGGTTGATTTAGGGCAGGGGAATATTGGTTGGTATGTGCAAGTTAGGTCAAGGAGATGGTTGGAGGTGTGGGCTCTGACAATATTAGTTTTCCTATGAAGGACATGATCCTGGTGAGCATTTCACTAAATAGAATAGACTAAACCCCAGAGGTTTTGTTTTGCATGTGGAGCCAATGTACTTGAAACAATAGAGCCATGGTTATGGGAGGAGAAGAGAGAAAGAGAGAGAGAGAGAAGGAGGAAGTGAAAGTGGGAGAAGCGGACGGTCTCCTCTTCAGTGTGCTCTGACTAGGAATCAGACCCAAGACTTCCACAAACTGGGTCTGCGCTCTACTGCTCAGTCAACCATCCAGGGCCAAGAAGGTAAGATTTAAGGAAACAATTGAGTTAAGACTTGCCTCCATGTTGAGCTTCTAACATTTTAGAATTCTAGCAAGTTGTAGAACCTTAACATATTAATAACATTAATACATTCATTCACTCATTCATTTAGTTCATTGGTCAATCAGTCAGATATTTAGCAAGTGTTTATAAGCACCTTCCAGGAGCAGGTAATAAATAGATATTGAGGGTACAGTGGTGGACAAAAAGACATGGACTCTGCCATCATGTAAATTATCATCTAATTGTGGGGACAGGTATCGACCTGTCACATGTCAATAATATTTAACACAACTCAAATAGCGCACGGTGTTAAGATAGCCTGGACTAGGGAGTTTGATCTAGCTAGGGAAGTCAGGGAAGGCTTCATTGAAATTTGAAGGGTAACTAGGTATCGACTAGGCAAACAAGGGAGAGAATTTATACAGGTAAAAGAAATAACATGTACAACATCCCTGAGATGAAAAAAGTTTTTAAAGTAAGAGGCAAACTAGAGAAGAGCATGGCCCAGGGGGCAGATAAGCTAAAGGTCTGTTTGTGATGGGGGAGCTTGCCCACCAAGCAGATCCTTTTAGACCACATTAAACAATAATGCATTTTCCAGAAAGCAGTTTCAACATAAGAAATGTTCAACCGTGTAGAGAATTTTTATGAGTTTATCTGAGCCAAATTGATGACAATTGCCAGGAAGCAAAATCTCAGCACATTAAGAAAATTCTCCAGAGAATAGCAGTTTATTTTATACATTACAGTCAAAGAAGGTGACATTAAGGGGGTAGTGTAAAGCCAGAAGCCATGGCCAGAGCCACCATCACAGCAGCCTGGCCCATGCAGGTTCGCATTGGATTCGGACAGTCGGTAAAGAAACAATGGAGCCAAAAACTGATAGGCCATTTTCTTTAATTCTAGCTTGCACTCGGCGGGCAAGTAATACACACAGTGGGAAAACACTTCCCTTTCCATTCAGGGCTCCCAAAGCCACTGACTTATCCGAGTTTCCTAGAATCAAAGGTTTCTAGCTCACCAGCCTTATTCTCCTCAGTTCCCCATCTCCTTCCTTATCCCAGATACAAACTCTACACAAACTGGCATCTCACTCAACACTCTGCCATCTTGGCTGCTTCTCCTGGCCTACTCCACGTGGCCTCCTTCTGCTCTCTGCTCTGCTCTCTCCTCTAATCATCCCAGGAACCAAGAGGGCAAGGTCCCGTTCTGCCCCCATTTTTATAGTGTAGCTTCACAACCTTTAATCCAATATACAAAATAGGGAAGTCTCTAATACAAAGTCACTTCTCTGAGGCATGATTGGATTGTACCACCCTACATCAAAAAGGGTAGGAAAGGTTTAATCCCAAAACCAAGCCCCAGGCTACAAGGATTCTGCCTGCCTTTAGCCCACTCCCAACACACATTAATATCACCTGGGCGACGGCCTCCTCGTGTCATCTTTAACAAAGTGAGCATAATACATTTTATCTGCCCAACAGGTAGGAACATAAAATTTGTTGGTGGTCAATTAGAGAAATGGGAGAAAGCAAAGTGAGAAAATCTCTGAGATTAAATAAAGAATAAAAACAAATAGACAAATACTTCTTTAACATTAGTGGGTACGGGACAGTAATCAATTAACATTTGCAGCACTTAGAGGTGGTATTTGGGGAACAATAAAAGGTTGGGATCTCCAACTGTGGTGCAACAGGTGGAACCTGAGGGGTCTGAAGAAAAAGAATTACTCTGACATTGCAAAGGTATGTTATAAGGGTGCTCATTTAAGGTAAAGATACACTTCTGTCAATGTGTGGCTACCCAACATAACTTGGTTACAGTTAGGAATTTTTACGTTCAGATCACCCAAGGTGGTCACTTTTGCTCTCTGATTTTGTAAGAACCCTCTGCAGGCTTCCCCCGAGCTTGCCCGGTGTAAGGCCAGGAGCCGCCATCGTGGCCATTCACATGCAGGTTCCCATTGGATTCGGGCAGACGATAAAGAAATGGCGGAGTCAGAGGATGGGGGGCCATCCTATTTATTGGTGTCTCACCAAGACAGGCAAACCACAAAAGAAGACAAGGGAAAAGCAGAAAACCAGCTCTTCCCATGAAGGGCCAGGGATCAGGGAAGCCCCTGCAATTGTGATAGCAGGAACTGTGTGTCCAAGCTCCTGGTCTGTCCCACTTTATAGTGTAGAAAACCAAAATCCCTTAATCCAATATACAAACAAGGAAGTCCCCGATACAAAGTCACTTATCCAAGGCATAATTGGATTCCTCATGAGAGTGCACCACCCAGATCATACAATCAGTCAAGGGTGTGGGGAAAAGCTTAGTCCCAAAACCAAACCTCAGGCTACAACGACCTGGCCTGCTTATAGCCTGTCCCCCACACCCAATATAAGTCACAAGCGAGCAAACATATATATCATATTTACAAACTTATTTGACCAACACCCGGCTTAGCGTGCAGTCCACTTTTCAACCACACAACGGACAGTGAATTAAGGAATTTAAAGTGAAGTATTATGTGACATCATTTGGCTTTGAGAATGATGTAGAATAGGAAGCTGGGAGTCCAGGAGAGAGATAATAATAGCTTGGATCAAAAGAGTTGTGTTTCAGGTAAAGGAGCAGTATTGGTGATGGAACAGATATAGGAGTGACAAGAAATGAAGCATCAACGGTCACTTCTGGCCTCTGGTTGATGTGTGTGGAAGGATGGTGTTGCCATTCACTGAGAACGGGAACACTGGAAGAGACTTGTGTCTTATGGAGAAGGTCATGAAATTGGTTTTGGAAATAATATGGTTGAGATTCCAAGGAGACATGTATATTGACAGTTCAAGCAAACAGTTGGTTATATGACTTTCTGAGGAGGGATGTAGCCAAGAGCTTTATTCCTGTATGTGTGTGTATGTGTCGGTCAAATAAGTTTGTAAATATGATATATATGTTTGCTCGCTTATAGTTTGCATTGGGTGTGGGGACAGGCTGGAAGCCAGCAAAGTCATTATAGCCTAAGGCTTAGTTTTAAGACTAAACATTTCCCACCCTTTTAATCCTAAAATATTCTCAAAACTAAGCTTTTCCCCACACCCTTGACTGTTACATGATATAGGGTGGTGCACTCTTTTGAGGAATCCCATTTATGCCTCAGATAAGAGACTTTGTATCAGAGACTTCCTTATTTGTATATTGACTTAAAGGTTTGGATTTCTACACTATAAAATGGGGCAGACTGGGGGCTTGCTCTCTCGGTTCCTTAAATTAGCATTGCAAGGAGAAGCAGCCAAGATGGCGGAGTACTGAAGGAGAAGCTAGTATGGGCAGAGTTTGTGCAGAGAGAAGGAGATGAGGAACAGAGGTGAATAAGGCTGGTGAGGTAGAAACCTTTGATTTTAGGAAACTCAGATGAGTCAGTGGCTTTGGGAGCCCTGAATGGAAAGGGAAGTGTTTTCCTACTGTGTGTATTTCTTGCCCGCCGGGTGCAAGCTAGGATTAAAGCTAATGGCCCACCAGTTCTTAGCTTTGTTGTTTCATTACTGTCTGTCCTAATCAAATGCAAACCTGCATGGGCCAGTCAGCTGTGATGGTGGCCGTGGCTACTGACCATACAGTATGTGTATATTATATGATGTCATAACTGATGTCAAGGTTTGGGTCAAATTTTTCAGAGGAGAACATAGAATGAAAAGAAAGACAACCCAAAGCCTGAAGCATAACACCTGCTGTTGCAGGAAAGTGACCCAATGGAGGATAGACACTCAGGTAACTTTATAAGAGGAAAAGAGAATTTATTAAAAAGCCGGCAGAGCATGTAGGGCCAGTGGCTCCAAAGACACATGCTCCCTGAAATTAGATTTTTTTTTCTTTTTAAATTAATTTATTTTTTTTTATTAAATTTAATGCAGTGACATAGATAAATCAGGGTACATATGTTGAGAGAAAATATCTCCAGATTATTTTGACATTTGATTGTGCTGTATACCCCTCCCCCAAGGTCAAATTGTCTTCTGTCACCTTCTATCTGGTTTTTATTGTGCCCCTTCCCTCCCCCACGCCCTCTCTCCTTCCTTGCCCCATCCCCCCCCCCCCCCCCCGTTGCCATCACATTCTTGTACATGTCTCTGAGTCTCATTTTTATGTCCCATTTATGTGTGGATTCATATAGTTCTTAGTTTTTTCTGATTTACTTATTTCACTCTGTATAATGTTATCAAGGTCCATCCATGTTATTGTAAATGATCCGATGTCATCATTTCTTATGGCTGAGTAGTATTTCATAGTATATATATACCAAAGCTTTTTAATCCACTTGTTCTCTGACGGACACTTGGGCTGTTTCCAGATCTTCGCTATTGTGAACAATGCTGCCACAAACATGGGGGTGCATTTCTCCCTTTGGAGCCATTTTATGGTGTTCTTGGGGTATATTCGTTAAAGTGGGATAGCTGGGTCAAAAGGCAGTTCCATTTTCAGTTTTTTGAGGAATCTCCATACTGTTTTCCACAGTGGCTGCACCAGTCTGCATTCCCACCAGCAGTGCAGGAGGGTTCCCTTTTCTCCACATCCTCGCGAGCACTTATTCTGCGCCATTCTGGTTGGTGTGAGGTGATATCTCATTGTGGTTTTAATTTGCATTTCTCTAATGATTAGTGATGTTGAACATTTTTTCATATGCCTATTGGCCATCTATATGTCCTCTTTGGAGAATTGTCTGTTCATTTCTTTTTCCCATTTTTTGATTGGATTTTTTGTCTTCCTGGTGTTGAGATTTACATGTTCTTTATAAATATTGGTTATTAACCCCTTATCAGACGTATTGTCAAATATGTTCTCCCATTGTGTAGTTTGTTTTTTTATTCTGTTCTTATTGTCTTTAGCTATGCAAAAGCTTTTTAGTTTGATATAGCCCCATTTGTTTATCCTGTCTTTTATTTCACTTCCCCGTGGAGATAAATCAGCAAATATATTGCTGCGAGAGATGTCAGAGAGCTTACTGCCTATGTTTTCACGGCCTACATTTAAGTCTTTTATCCATTTTGAGTTTATTTTTGTGAGTAGTGTAAGCTGGTGATCTAGTTTCATTTTTTTGCAGATAGCTGTCCAATTTTCCCAACACCATTTGTTAAAGAGGCTGTCTTTACTCCATTGTATTTCCTTACCTCCTTTGTCAAATATCAGTTGTCCATAGAGCTGTGGGTTTATTTCTGGGTTCTCTGTTCTGTTCCATTGATCTATGTGCCTGTTCTTATGCCAGTACCAGGCTGTTTTGAGTACAATGGCCTTGTAGTATAACTTGATATCAGGAAGTGTGATACCTCCCACTTGTTTCTTCTTTTTTAAGATTGCTGAGGCTATTCGTGTTCTTTTTTGGTTCCATATAAATTTTTGGAATATGTGTTCTATATCTTTGAATTCTGTCATTGGTATTTTAATTGGTATTGCGTTGAATTTATAGATTGCTTTGGGTAATATAGACATTTTAATGATGTTTATTCTTCCTAACCATGAGCACGGTATATGCTTCCACCTCTTTGTATCTTCCTTGATTTCTTTTATCAATCCTTTGTAATGTTTCGAGTACAAGTCTTTAGTCTCCTTGGTTAAGTTTACTCCTAGGTACTTTATTTTTTTGGTTGCAGTGGTGAAGGTGATTGTTTCCTTAATTTCTCTTTCTGACTGTTCATTGTTGGCATATAAAAATACCTCAGATTTCTGAGTATTGATTTTATATCCTGCTACTTTGTTGAATTCATTTATCAGGTCCAGTAGGTTTTTGACTGAGACTTTAGGGTTTTCTATATACAATATCATATCATCTGCAAATAATGATAGTTTTACTTCTTCTTTTCCAATTTAGATGCCTTTTATTTCTTCTTCTTGTCTGATTGCTGTGGCTAGGACTTCCAGGACTATGTTAAATAAGAGTGGTGAAAGGGGGCATCTCTGCCTTGTTCCTGATCTTAAGGGTATTGCTTTTAATTTTTGCCCATTGAGTATGATGTTGGCTGTGGGTTTCTCATAGATGGCTTTTTATCATGTTGAGGTATGTTCCCTGTATTCCCACTTTGCTGAGAGTTTTGATCATGAATGGGTGCTGGATTTTATCAAATGCTTTTTCTGCATCTATTGAAATTATCATAAGGTTTTTCTCCTTTTTGTTTATGTGATGAATCACATTGATTGATTTACAAATATTGTACAAGCCTTGCCTCCCCAGAATAAATCCCACATGATCATGGTGTATGATTTTTTCCATATATTGTTGGATCCTGTTTGCTAATATTTTGTTGAGGATTTTAGCATCTATATTCATCAGAGATATTGGCCTATAATTTTCTTTCTTTGTGTTGTCTTTGCCTGGTTTTGGAATCAGAATTACGCTCACCTCATAAAAGGAGCTTGGAAGTCTTCCTTCCTCTTGAATTTTTTGAAATAGTTTGAGAAGTATAGGAGTTAGTTCTTTGAGTATTTGGTAGAATTCAGTTCTGAAGCCATGAGGCCCCGGACTTTTCTTTGTTGCGAGTTTTTTGATAACTGTTTCAATCTCATTTGGTGTAATCAGTCTGTTTAGGTTTTCTGATTCTTCCAGATTGATTTTTGGAAGATTGTATGTTTCAAGGAATTTGTCCATTTCATCTAGGTTGTCTAGTTTTTTGGCATACAGTTCTTCATAGTATTTTCTTACAATATTTTGTATTTCTGTTGTGTCAGTTGGTATTTCTCCACTCTCATTTCTAATTTTATTTATTTGAGTCCTCTCTCTCTTTTTCTTGGTGATTCTAGTTAAAGGTTCATCAATCTTGTTTACCTTTCCAAAGAACCAGCTCCTAGTTTCATTGATCCTCTTGTATTGTTTCTTTAGCCTCTATGTCATTTATTTCTGCTCTGATCTTTATTATTTCCTTCCTTCTACTCCATTTGGCCTTTACTTGCTGTTCTCTTTCTAATTCTTTTAGATGCAGGGTTAAGTTGTTTATTTGAGCTTTTTCTAGCTTCTGAAAGTGTGCCTGTAGTGCTATGAACTTCCCTCTCAGCACTGCTTTCGCTGTGTCCCATAAATTTTGAGTTGTTGCATGCTCATTGTCATTCGTTTCTAGGAATTTTTTTTATTTCTTCTTTGATCTCATTCTCAATCCATTCGTTATTTAACAAACTGCTATTTAGTTTCCATGTGTTTGAGAATTTTTGAGCTTTTCAGTTGTGGTTCATTTCTAGTTTCATACCGTTGTGAATGGAGAAAGTGCTTGATATAATTTCAATCTTCTTAAATTTGTGGAGAGCACTTTTGTGCCCTAACATGTGGTCTATCCTAGAGAATGTACCATGAGCATTTGAAAAGAATGTATATTCTGCTGCTTTAGGGTGAAAAGTTCTGAAGATATCTATTAAATCGAGTTGATCTAGTTTGTCAAATAAGTCTGCTGTTTCTTTGTTAATTTTCTTTCTTGAGGATCTATCTAGTGATGTTAGTGGGGTATTGAAATTCCCTATTATTATAGTATTGCTGTTGATCTCGCCCTTTAAATCCACCAAAGTCTTCTTTATATATTTAGGTGCTCCTGTATTAGGTGCATAGATATTTATAATAGTTATATCTTCCTGTTGGATTACTCCCTTTATCATTATGTAGTGGCCTTCTTTATCTCTTACTATATCCTTTGTTTTAAAATCCACTTTGTCTGTTTCTTCTTCTTCAGGAACCTCTATGATGCTACCCCAGTTTTTTTTTCATTTCCATTTGCATGAAATGTTTTTTTCTATCCTTTTACCTTTAATCTATGTGTATCTTTTCTTCTGAGGTGTGTCTCTTGTAGACAGCATATGTATGGGTCCTGTTTTCTTATTCATGCAGCTACCCTAAGTCTTTTGATTGGATCATTTAGTCCATTTACATTTAAGGTTATTATTGATATGTAGTTGTTTATTGCCATTTTATTCTTTAAACCTGTATTCCTTTTCTGCTATATTCTTTTCCCACTTTGATCTGTTTACAACAGGTCCCTTAGCATTTCCTGCAGCACTGGTTTGGTTGTAATGAATTCCTTGAGTTATTTTTTGTCTGGGAAGCTTTTTATTTCTCCTTCGATTTAAAACGATAGCCTTCTTGGATAAAGTAGTCTTGGTTGTAGGTTCTTGTTCTGCATTACTTTGAATATTTCTTGCCATTCCCTTCTGGCCTCAAATGTTGAGAAGTCAGATGTCATCCTTATGGGGGCTCCTTTGTAGGCGATAGCTATTTTTTCTCTTGCAGCTTTTAATATTTTCTCTTTATCACTTAGCTTTGGTATTTTAATTATGATGTGTCTTGGTGTAGGTTTCTTTGGGTTTCTCTTTAATGGAGTCCTCTGTGCTTCTTGAACTTGTGAGAGTTTCTCCTGCATTAATTTAGGGAAGTTTTCAGCTATGATTTGATTGAACAAATTCTCTATCCCTTGTTCTTTTTCTTCTTCTTCAGGAACCCCCATGATGTAGATGTTATTTCTCTTCATGTTGTCACAGAGCTCTCTTAGAGTTTCTTCAGACTCTTTGAGTCTCTTTTCTTTTTTCTTCTCTGCTTTCATTCCAGTTGTCCTCCAACTCACTGATTTGATCCTCAGCTCTACCTATCCTGTTTTTAATTCCTTCCATTGTGGTCTTTATTTCTGATATTGTATTTGTCATCTCTGACTGATTCTTTTTTATACTTGCTATTTCTTTATTTAGGTGTTCATAATGACCATCCATTGTTGTTCTAAGATCCCTAAGCATCCTTACAATCATTATTTTGAACTGTGCATCCGGAAGTTTGATTATTTCCATATCACTCAGTTCATCTCCTAAAGGATTCTCTTGTGGTTTCATTTGGATTGCACTTTTTTGTTTTCTCATTTTTGGTGTTTTCTTTGTAGAGTTGGTTGAGTGTAGGCTTGGTGTTGTCTGCCTCCAATTTCAGTTGTGTTATTTCTAGGTCTTCTTGGGTTGGTATCAGCTATTATTTGTAATCCACTTTCAGATTTGGGCAGCTTTAAAGTATTTATTTGTTTGTTTTCTTAACAGGTGATAGTCTTGTTTACTGATCTCAGCAGGGGGCTTCCTTGAAATTGTATCCAGGAATGTGATGGGTGTAACCTGATACTCTGAAGGCCTCTTCCACCAACTAATCTCTCTGGGGGCAGGATATTTTTCAGCTTCAGTAGAGGGAGGTGTATCTCAGATCTCCATGGAAACCTGAGTTACTGCCCCTCCTCCCCACTTCTTGTTTTCAGCTGTGTCTTGTTTTGCTGACTGGAGCTGGAGAGATGTCTGGAGATCTCTTATCCAGAAGCAATTCAGTACTGTTTTGTGGGGAAGGGTCAGTCCCTCCCCCAGCTATGGCCACCTCCAGCACGGATGAGTCAGCTTTTTTTTAGGTCATTTCCTGCGCTCCTTAGCCCCTCACAGTCTGTCCTTCTCTCTTTCCTTTCCACTTGGGAGATAAGCTGGTCTTTTCAACACACCTTGCTCCCTGGTCACCAGGCAAGTTGCTGTGAGCATTATTTTCTGTTCTTTTCCCTGGAGTTAGATCCCCTCTGGGCTCTCAGCCTCACCACCCCCCCTCCATTCCTGTAAGCAGGGGAGATTCAGGTGCTCCCTACCAGGTTTGTTGTGGCTTCTTCTTTGCTCCTTAGTTTTTGAGAGCTGTTCTTGTAGTCCAGAGTTGGTTTTTCACTCTAATTTTTCCTAAATTGATTTGTATTCCAGTTTGGTGGTGAGAGCTGGGCGTCTGTGCATCCGCCTACTCTGCTGCCATCTTCAGGTCCCGAAATTAGATTTCTTACATCTTATATACCCTTTACAAAACACAGGTTCACATGCAAGGGGCTCACGATCCCTCTGTCTAGACGTACACATGTCAATCACACAATTTCAGGATGAGAGGAAGTTTAGGTGAGGCTAGAAAATAAGCATTGGAATTTGCCCATTAAGCTCTTAGAAACTCTTAAGAAAAGGAGAGAGGAAGGGGTTATTCAGATAATCTCCTGTGGACTCCCTTCCTCCCTACATTCCTCATTGCTTCTCTTCTTCCTTAGTGTAGAGGAGAGGGGAGTCTGATTTCTCCTTCCTTCTTTCTTTCAAACTTCCTAGTACAAAAACCTCTCCATTAGCAAAATAATAGTCCTTCCCAAGCAGGAATGCAATCTGTAACTTCACTGACCATTTTTAATTGGTGTTGCCTAGCCTTCACTGTAAATCACAAACATGTATAAAAATCATATTTTACAAACTGATTTGGCCAACATTCTACCCCTTTTGCTTGCTTTGCTGTCTACACCACAGGCATTCCAATGCTGGGAATGAAGTACATTACAGTAACAGTACAAGTCATACAATTTCAATAATTACAAGGGTGTTCTTTACAAAATCTCTCTGAATGCTTGGCCTAAAACATAAAATATCCTTGAAGCTTCTTGGTTTGGGGGGCAGAGGGGGGCTTAATTCTTTAATGTCACATACTTTACATGAGTAGAGAAGGATGAACCTTCAATAACAAAGAATCAAACAAACAAACAGGCACCCATTGTTCTTCAGACTGCAAACCTTCATCAGTTCAGGAAAAAACATAAATATATGAAGAGTGCCTATTTGTTGGTTAAATCAATTAGACCTAATTAAACTCATTTTTCAGACTCAAATTCTAAGCTTACCACCCCAATCAGAACACCCCAGTGAATCCTAGGCTTTCTGTCCACTACCTGAAATATCCCAATCGTTATAAATGAGGCCTTTCAAAGATCTCTCTCTACTGAGGCAGGCAGAGACAAAGCCTGCCTGGAATTAGCCTTCTTTTTTTCTCACATGTGATCCAGATGGAGAAATGAAGGAAGTCTTCTCTTCCCCAATGAGATAGTAATATTACCTCAGTAAAAAATTTTTCACTTCTTGACCCATAAAAATAATCATTATTTGTTTCTCTACCTCCTACTCTGAGGGGTGGGGAGGAGCAGTATAGGTTAAACATTACAACAATTAAAACACATATTTGGTAGGCAGATAAGATCTGGCTAAAAATGCCAAGTCTACAGTTAATTTAACTACATGAAACCTGGACTTCCTCATTAATAAGAGGGAAGTGAACATACTCACCTATTCTGTTTGCTTTGAAGATTAAAGAAGAAAATTCAGGTTTCAGGGGGAAAACATTTTCCTTTCTACCCTTTAGGTTCTGTTACTGACCTAAGAATTAAATTCACACAAGACAGATAATCAGAAGAAAAGAAAACAAATGCAATTATACATGTACACACAGAAGTGTCACAAGGATATGAGACTCAAAGGCAACCAGAGAACTGAGACTTGTACTCCACCCAGAGTTAAGGAAAAAGATGGGGGTCTGGGGCGTCTGAGTGAGGGGAAGGAGATATCTGAAGGAAGGTAGGAGGTGAAAATGTATGATAAGCAAAGTTTACCTTGTTATACAGATTAATGAGGTGAAACATTTATCTCTGGTAGTAGCTCCTTTTCTGCAACAGGTAAGTTTTCTAATGGAAATTTGTTTTATAAATGCAGATTTTCCTCACAAATGGGGACATTTATACTCTCTTTTTGCAGATAAAGAGGAGGTGAAGAGCTTTTCCTGAATCTGGTAAGTGGGTCTTGATTGCCTTCAGCTCAAAATAATTCACATGCTAAAGTGGCATATTTTGGAGTGGCATGTTTCTGAGCCCCTTTAGCACAAGTTCAGGTTCTGAGTTCTTTTAGCACAGTACTGAAGCATGGTACATGTTCAATAAATGAATAGCATGACTTTATTTATTGTTAACACATATTCTGATTTCTTGCCATTTTATTCAAGCTGAAAATTACCACCACCATAGAATTCAAGAGATGGTGTAAAACAAAAAGTCAGTATTCTTTCAGACGGTAACTTCTTTATGGAAAAGAAAGAGAAGGAAGCACCAAAGACACCTACATTTTTATTTGAACAAATTTATTCATGCATAGAAACCTCCATGTGCTGTGGATGTACCCTCCTACATGGGAGGGAAGTTGATGGTTATATGATCCATCCAGTGGGGCCAGTTCTGACACAGGTCTCTGTTGAAAACCTCAATGGAAATTTGATTGTAAGATCCACAAGCTCTAGTGTTAGTGTACGTAGCTAGTATGAAAGGAAGGGAGCAAATGGAATTGGACGTTAAGAATAATAATAAACTAGGGAGCTGAATTAGATACTGAGCCTGCCTCACTAAGGAGTTGCAGCATCCATAGGCTCCCCAGGGGACTACTGCATCTTCCATATTCAGGCCTTAATCATCAAAAATTGCAGGAACAATTGTTGCCAGTAAGCCAGGATTACAGAGAGAGAGATAAAACAATAAAGGAGAAATTTCTCTGCTAAGGCATGTGCAATAGGAGCCAAGATGGTGGCTATAAAGGGGAGGTGCCTAGCATGGGAAAAGAATTGGATTGGATGAGGATATAGCACCCCTGAAGGTCCAGGAAATGGAAAAAAAAGGGAGGCCCCAAGACAAACTTGTAAAAGATCAGGAAATTGATTGGTTAGTTTGAAAGAGTGCCTGGTCCTTCTCAAGCCCAAGGTAATATAATCAGAGACTAAAAAACAGAAAAAAGTAAAGTGATTATCAGATGCAGGTGGTGGGGGAGAGGAAATAAAGAGGGATAAATACACAATCATGGAAAATGATTTGGCTTTGGCTAATGAGCATACAACTTAATCAACAGTTCAAATGCTATAGAGATGTTTACCTGAAACCTATGTGTTCTTATGGACTAATGTCACTCCATTAAATTTAATTTCTAATTAAAAAAGAAAAACAAAAGTTTCTCTCTCTCTCTCTCTCTCAGTAACATGCATTCACCCATTTGTTTGTGCATTCTCTCCATAGCAGCCATGGGGCCTAGTAGCTGTGTGGGTCCCAAGTGCAGGCTCTTAAAGTGAGCTTGGGTACAGCAACACAGCACTGGCCAGAACACAGCCAGAGCCAGAGACAAAACTAGCTGGGTGGGGAAAGAGGCTGAACTGGACTAAGTTATGACATGGACTGAACCAATGACACAGAATCTCTAGATCCTGACTTTTCTTCTGGGCTTGATGAAGACAAGGTTGGACATATTCCACAGAGGAACAGAGCTGAACCCTGGACAGTCCTTTGTGTTCACTCCAGCTTTAATTAATCTTACAATCATATCTCATTCTCTCATGTGTAGTCTCCGAAAAGCTTTCCTCATGACACTGCAAGAACCCCATTTCAACAGGCAACATTCGATCATTTTGATATCTCTTTTATGAGATCTAAGAAACTTCCAGCTCTTTTGATTTAGCTTATGTATGGTTTCATAGTTGATTATTTTACCAACTGACTTTCATCAGTGTCAGTCTGTTCTATTTTTCTTGACTCTATTAACCAATGCTCAGCCAGTGCTGGAGTAAGATTGATCTCTGGGAATCTCCTGAGCCTTGCACAAGGTGGTCCCAATGTTTGCCATCTGTTCCTTCCCAGTTAGATTTCAATTTCAAAAACTTATTTGCTAAGTCATGTTTCCAGGCAGTCTCTGAAAAAACCATTCATTAATTGTTTTCCTGAACTTCCATGATTGATTATTAACATAGGTACCATTGTTAAATCATTATTCTCTAATAACCATTCATAACTGGCAATGGGCTTTACAAAGGTAATTGTTATTCCTAACTTTGCTCAGATAATTTATCATTATTGATCTCTGCTACCATAGCTTTTGTAAAATTAGTATTAAAGTAGCACCTGTAATAGTTTCATCTGGCTGGCTTTCGCAATGGCAACAGTAATTTCTCCTTTAGTCTTCACAGCTCTAACTGATTAGGTCTGATTTTTTGTAGCAGAAGACACATAAGGTAGTGTTCCATTGATTCAAACTTCATTTTGAGCCCCTGTTTGGATTTCAAAACAACTATTTTACTTCCTTTTCTCACATCTGCCCAATCTTCATGAAGTAGCAGTCTTCAAGCCGTGAAAAGTCTTGAAGGGGGCCCAGAAACATAATGTAAGTGCAAGACAGTCTTTCTCTGAAATATTTAGACCCTATGTTTGGGGTTAGTACTCCCTAGTGTGTGACCTTTTATAAAGCACTTAACCCTTCTAAACCTCATCAATAAACAGGAACGAGAACACCCGTTCTTCCACCTCTGAGACTTGTGGAGAGTATTCGCTGAGAAAGGTAAACTTTGTGGACTGTAAGGGCCTTATGTACCTGTATGTTGTTACTAATCAACTTTGCTTTTCATCAATAGATTAGGAATTTAGGTCACATGCAGAAAGCATTGCAATTACTAAACATTTTTTTGTTAAGTCCTTCTCTACTTACCTGTGTTGCCCTTCCTTAATCATTTCCTTCCATTGATTCTGGTACAGATACAAATGAACTAGTAGAACACAAGGATCTTCCTGGTGCATTCACACGTAGGATGGCTTCCATTCCAAGCTTAACTAGAAAGAAATTCAAAGAGGAGGAAGAATCCTAACTCCTACTATGCTAAATCCTACATGACTGACATACAAAAATAAGTTCTATAGAAGAGGAGGAAAAGTCACCATCTCACTAAACTATGGAAAAATGAGTTGACATTTAGACTTCATGGTTTCCAAGCAAGGAAGAAGTCCCTTTCTTTAATATTGGCTACAAGCCAATATTAAGAATAAAAGAGGAAAGTTCCCATGAAAGAATCAATTGATAGAAAAGAACATGGGGTGGTGGGAGTAGCGCTTATTCAGTTTAAAACTACAAATATTGATGATCGACTTATGACCTATGCAACTTACGAGCATTCGACTTGACGACCACAGTCACTAGCCACAACTGCTTCGTGTCTGGCAGTGCAAGCATTGCCCAGCTGGGCATACGACAGTGCAGACCAGCTTCCAGCAGCACTACCATCTCCGCGTGCGCCATTTCAACTGTTATCCCAGACTCGATACAGCAATTTGTGTTTTGTGTCTTTGATATTTTTCATCAAACCCCTCTCAAGATATCTACCAAAAGGAAATTGTCTTTGCAAATATTAAACCAGTTGTACTGGTAATGCAGTGTTTTACTTAAACCTGACAAATGTAAAAATAAGAAACAAAATGGTGTAGAGATGATACAAATGGCATAAAATGAACAAATAAAATTATGATATATAACAATAATGAAAGAAAATTATGATAAAATATGACTTAAAGATTTTTATAACATCATTTCACAGTTCTGTACACACAGGCTACTCAACTTATGACCAAATCGTGTTATGACCGGTCTGTTGGAACCAACTGTGGTCGTAAGTCGAGCACTAGCTGTACTATAGAATTTTTCAAGGAAAATCTATAATAAAAGACCTCAAATATTGTTTTCACTTGTTCCCAAATTCTGTACTCACTGAACAGTGGAGTGAAAGTAAAAATCAAAGAAAAGTTAAAAGGGGCCAGAGATATGCCGGCTGATAAACAGTTTGTCCAGGGAAATAGCTTTTAGTGCTAAAATTTCTGTGTGTTTTCCCTAAGAATTTAATGTTCTTAAAGATGGCACCTTGTGAGTTACCATGGCAACTTGCAGATATCATCTTTAGAAGGCTAAGCCTACAGATCTGAGCTCAAAGTGTTTTTGTCCACACACTTTTGGAAAAGCCTGTTGATGCCCTGCAGATGAGTGGAACAAACCACGGGGCACTTGATGCTGTTATGGTCCATTTCTTTGAAATGTCATTAATATGGCTGAAGCTGCTTCTAGAGCGTTGATGGATGCTTCATCTCTTATTTCTTCATTACCTTTAAAATCTGAAGCATGCTTCATTTTCAGCTCCTTATTGAGCTTCTCTCAAGGCAAGGCTATATAGCTCATTTTCTGTTTTGTATGCTTCTTTTACAAGAGAGAAAAGATTCAAATGTTTCTGGTGATACTGCAGATTTAGAGATGGTCTTGTCCTTCCTTGAACTGTGTTTTCCCAGGACAGTATTGTTAGTAATAAACCCGAGCAAAGGACTGACAACTAGTTTGTAGTTGTGAAGAAAGGAACTAGGAGGTACAGATGAGGTAAAAGTTCTCCAGAGCAAGGTAGTTTCCTGTCACAGCTGTAGTGAAGGGGGGTGCATGGCATGGTAATGCTTAGGACAGCTACTAAATAGTCACCTTTGGAGACATTCCAATTTGACAGATTCCTCAGACAAGGAAGCAATTGTGATGATGTCTCATCAATGTGTTTTCACTGATTCAAAATGTGGTAGAAAATTGAGGTACTTTGTTGAGTAATGAAAAACAAGTATTTTCAACTGTTTAGGTAAATAAAACATTAAAAAGACACTATTTCAAAAGATATTGGTGGCTGTGGCTGGTTGGCTCAGTGAATAGAGTATTAGTTTGGTGTATGGATGTCCTGGGTTTGATTCCCATTTAGGGCACACAGGAGAGGTGACCACCTGCTTCTCTTCCCCTTCTTTCCCTCTTCCCCTCTTACAGTCAGTGGCTTGATTGGTCTGAGCATCTGCCTCAGGTGCTGAGGATAGCTTGATTGATTTGAGCATTGACCCCAGATGGGAGTTGCTGGGTAGATCCCGGTCAGGACTCATGGAGGAGTTGTCTCTCTATCTCCCCTCCTCTCACTTAAAAAGAAAAAAAAAAGATACTGGTAATGTTCTTTTCTCATTGTGATCATCACATTGGCAATCTAAACCCCAGACCATCTGTTGTCCTGAGAAACTGAGTACGTGATGTGGAGTGGAACATGACTTGGACATTTTTGTTCCACTGTGCAACCCAATTTTGGCTGCCAAGGCATTTCTTTGCATTTATAAGGACTGATTTGAATTTTGGATATCACATGGCAGATGAAACTTGCCAGACCAAAATCATCATGTAGCCATTTCTCAGTCATCAGTGGAGGACTAGGCATTAATGTTTTTCAGAGGCCTAGCCTTTCAGAGTTTACAGAAGTAAAAATCTCATTTTTTAAGGATGTCAAGTTATTTGGTGAGAGTGAAATAATTTGCCCTTGTTTTTGGTGAGTTTTTTGGTCATTATTGGTTTTATTTTTATGATAAAACTACAAACATTGATTAGGCCATATGTTTATTTGTAAGAATAATCTTAAGGTATATATTGCATAATAGTCCTGCAAAAACTTAATAAGAATAGGTGAACAGGCATAATTTATAATAATTAACAAAACAAATAGACCTCGTTAGGTTGTTTAATGGAATTGTTGAAGTAATTGAGATTATTTTAATGGGCTTTGGTGTTATCTTAGCATAAATTGCTGTTCATTAAAGTTAATTTTTTTTTTTACTTATGAGAATTCACTTAACAAGTGTTTTTTTCAAAAAGAATTATCTGAATGAGGCAGAGTAACATTGTACTTACCAAAATCATTCACGTAAATTAAAGGAAAGCTTAAAGTCTGCATTTCACTTCAAAATTATTGTAATGAACAGACAATGAATAAGTTAAAAATATATTGAAATAATTTCCAAAATTCAACCTAGTGAAAGTTATGTTACGGAATTGGCAAATATTGCCAACATTACCAGTTAAAGCAGGAAGTCTGGTGCCTTCTCCCTCTGTTCTTATCTCTGTATCTCTAATGACACATGAAAACGACCAGGCAACATAACAGTCATTTTATATAAGTGGCCTGACCTGACAGTTGGAGAGAAAGGCATAAGGTGAGATATTGATGATATAGTTTTTAACTCATTTGTTAAAATTTTTACTTTGAATTCTAAGAGGAACCATGATTTTCACTTTGCCATTCTAAATATTCATGAGAAATATCACCTGTAATTATAAAGTATGAGCAATACATTTGCTACCAGCAAGCTGAACCGTTCTATCTCCATGGAGTTATTAACAGGTTGATAAATGTCACTGAGAAAGGAGAATCAGTTCAGAGTTGATGTGAAGGAGTTGTAGCACTGGGTAAAAATAGTTTTAAATTGTTTTATTTCTTTTCTAAGAATACCTTTTTCTAAGCAGCATTTGTTTACATCTTCCTTTTTGACAGCAGTTTGGGTTTTTATTTGGAAGTCTATCTCTTCCTCATTTTCATGCACATGGTTGGGGTTGGTCTTAGGGAGAACCTAGGACAGAACATATGACCTAAGTCAATCAATGCTTAACATTCTCTTGATGTGCAACTGGTTCATCTTCAGCACATGACTTAAGGCAGACCAATCATAATACGTCTGAGAAGTTTTGCTGTGCACATGGGCTTGAACCTAAAAATATTTAGACCCTAGAACTGCAACCCTAAGGCAGAATCTTTCTGAAAAGTCAACACAAGAAGGAAGAATAATTTAGCAGAAGAGAAAAAGAATCCTGATAAAATTCTTTGAGCTCTGTTATTTAGTCACACTTTGGGCAATGTTTATCCAAGAACCATTGTATTATGAAAGCCAATAGATTTCCTTTATTTTTCAAGTTAGTTGGGTGGAGCTGTACCCAGATAGATACATGCTTGCTACAGGAATATTTAAAAGCATATAAATGTATAAAATGTGTATATATACATACACACACACACGTAATCACTTCTCGTTCAATTCTTATGTATTTAATTTATATTCTTTTTTCTTTTTGTCTCCAGATGTAACTTTGATTACAATTTGATGTATATTTCTGTTTTTTCTCTTATTTTTTATTAATTCAGAATTATTTTTACATATGTGAATATATATTTTTTACATATATATATATAGTTTATAAAATTAAAGTTAGATTATATTAGTAATTTTATATCCTTATCATAAAACATTGGTTGATGAACATTTCTCCATTTCATTAACATAATTTTTAATAGTGGAATAATATTTCAGAGTGTATGTAAACCATTATTAACTTTTCCATTATTTTGCACATTGAGGCTATTTCAATATTTTAAACCCCAGTTGTTTATATTTTTAGTAAACAACTCTGTCCAATTTTCTTATTTCTTTAGATTTATTTTCTAACAAGGGCATTATGGGACAAAAGTGGACACACTTTTAAGTACTCTTCATAGATATATCCAATTAATTTTCAAAATATTTATACTAATTTATATTCTCAAGAACCTTGCCAAACCCAGGCATTATCATTTCTTATAACTACTAATGTAATAGTCAAGACTTCTTTCATATTTTTATATTAGAATATATATATTTTTTTATTTTTTGTATTTTTCTGAAGTGAGAAGTGGGGGGGCAGACAGACAGATTCCTTCTGCATGTGCCTGACCGGGATCCACCCAGCATGCCCACTAGGGGGCAATGCTTGGCTCCTCTGGGGCGTTGCTCTGCGGCAATCAGAGCCATTCTAGCATCTGAGGTGCAGGCCATGGAGCCATCCTCAGTGGCTGGGCCAACTTTGCTCCAATAGAGCCTTGGCTGCAAGAGGGGAAGAGAGAGATAGAGAGAAAGGAGATGGGAAAGGGCGGAGAAGCACATGAGTGCTTCTACTGTGTGCCCTGGCTGGAAATCAAACCTGGAACTTCCACACGCCGGGTTGCTGCTCTACTGCTGAGCCAACCAACCAGGGCCTAGAATATATATATTTTTGAACATTTACTATTAGCAAGATGAATAGTCCTTCATATGTTATTGATTGTTGATATTTCTCTCATGGATTATTTTTCATGTTCCCTTTCTGGTTACTTAATTGCCATTTCTGTTTTTTTCCTTATTGATTTTAGGCTTTTCTTTTTCAAAATCAGTAGTTGTAATAAGCAGTGCTGCACTAGTAGCTATTTCACTGGTGCATCAGATAGAGTCCTAGGACTACGAACATCCTTAATTCCAAATTAACAATGAAATAGACATTTTTTTTTTCCCTAAAAGTAACAAGTGAATGGGCTTCTGAAAATTAAAACCTCAAATCAGGTTAGGAGGTGAGTTTGTCTCTTAAAGCTAAAACATACAACTTTAACATTGCCTATTATCATTAATTTAACTTCACACTAGAATATACTTGAGTACTTCTTCATAACATGTCATTACCTCACAGATGTGATTTTTATTTAAGATTTTTATTCAGTTTAAAATCTTGCTAGACAAAAAATAAATAAAGTAAAAAAATCTTTCTAGAGGGAAAAAACAATTCTTTCTTCCCATAAACAGTTACCTACCTGCTTGCCTCTTATTTACTAGAAAGCACACAATTAGTATTATTTCTTTCTTTTTTTAGAAAATTAAATTTAATAGGGTGACATTGATCAATAAGTACATGGGTTTCAGGTAAACATCTCTATAGAATTTGAACTGCTGATTGTGTTGTGTGGCCATCACCCAAAATCCAATCATTTTTGTAACTGTATATTTGTCCCTCTTTACTCCCCTCCCCCTGGTAACCACTGTCCTCTTATCTATGTCCATAAGTCTCAATTTAGTATCCTACCTTTGTGTGGATTTATACAGTTTTTAGCTTTTTCAGATTTACTTACTTCATTCAGTATGATGTTATCAAGGTCCATCCATGTTGTTGTCAATGATATTATGTCATCATTTCTTATAGCTGTGTTGTATTCCATAGTATATATATACCACATCTTCTTTATCCAATCTTCTATCAAAGGGCACTATCAAAGGTTGTTTTCATGTCTTGACCACTGTGAATAATGCTGTGATGAACATGGGGCTGCATGAGTCTTTACATACCTGTTTTTGAGTTTTGGAGGTATACACCCAGTAGAGAGATTGCTGGGTCATATGGTAGTTCTATTCTTAATTTTTTGAGTATCCACCATACTTTATTCCATAATGGTTGTACTAATTTACATTCCCACCAACAGTGAATGAGGGTTCCATTTCTCTCCACATCCTCTCCAACACTTGTTATTACTTGTTGGGTCGCCAATAGCCAATTTAACAGGTATGAGGTGATATCGTATAGTAGTTTTAATTTGCATTTCTCTTAGAGTAAAGATGAGCATTTTTTCATATATCTGTTGGCCATTTATATTTCTTCTTGGGAGAAGTTCATGTCCTCTCCTAATTTTTAAATTGATTGTTTGCTTGTTTGTTGATGAGTTTTGTGAGTTCTTTATATATTTTGGATATTAACCTCTTAGCTGAGCTGCTATTTGCATATATCATCTCCCAAATAGTTGGCTGTCTGTTTTGTTGTCAGTTTCTTTTGCTGTGCAGAAGCTTCTTAGTTTTATATAGTCTCATTCACTTATTTTTACTTTTGCTTCCCTTGCCTTAAGGATCAAATTCATAAATTATTCTCTATGGCCAAGGTCCATGAGTTTAGTACCTATGTTTTCTTCTATGTAGTTTATTGTTTCAGATCTTATATTTGAATCTTTGATCCATTTTGAATTAATTTTTGTGCAAGGGATCAAACTGCAGTCAGTTTCATTCTTTTGCATGTGGTTTTTACCATTTTCCCAGCAGTATTTATTGAAGGGGCTTTCTTTTCTACATTGTGTGTTTTTGGCTATTTGTCAAAGATGAATTGCTCATATATATGTGGTTTTATATCTGAGCTCTTGATTCAGTTCCATTGGTCTGACTGTCTATTTTTCTGCCAATACCATGCTGTTTTGATTATCGTGGCTCTTTAGCATAATTTGAAGTCAAGTATTGTAATGCCTTCAGCTTCATTTTTTTTCTCTTAGGATTGCTTTGGTTATTCAGGGTTTTATATGGTTTCAAATAAACCTGGTGATTTTTTGAACCATTTCTTTAAAATATGACATTGGGATTTTGATGGAAATTGCATTAAATCTGTATATTGCTTTGGGTAACATGGCCATTTAAACTATATTTATTCTTTGTATCCCAAGAACATTGGTTATTTTCCCATATCTGTGTGTCTTTTTTTATTTCCCTTAATAAGAAATCTTTGTAGTTTTCTTTTTTTTTTTTTTTATAATTTTATTTTTTTAATGGGGCGACATCAATAAATCAGGTTACATATATTCAAAGATCAACAAGTCCAGGTTATCTTGTCTTTCAATTATGTTGCATACCCATCACCCAAAATCAGATTGTTCTCTGTCACCTTCTATCTAGTTTTCTTTGTGCCCCTCCCCCTCCCCCTTTCCCTCTCCCTTTCCCCCCTCCCCCCGTAACCACCACACTCTTATCAATGTCTCTTAGTTTCACTTTTATGTCCCACCTACATATGGAATAATGCAGTTCCTGGTTTTTTCTGATTTACTTATTTCACTTCGTATAATGTTATCAAGATCCCACCATTTTGCTGTAAATGATCCGATGTCATCATTTCTTATGGCTGAGTAGTATTCCATAGTGTATATGTGCCACATCTTCTTTATCCAGTCATCTATTGACGGGCTTTTTGGTTGTTTCCATGTCCTGGCCACTGTGAACAATGCTGCAATGAACATGGGGCTGCATGTGTCTTTACGTATCAATGTTTCTGAGTTTTGGGGGTATATACCCAGTAGAGGGATTGCTGGGTCATAAGGTAGTTCTATTTTCAGTTTTTTGAGGAACCACCATACTTTCTTCCATAATGGTTGTACTACTTTACATTCCCACCAACAGTGTATGAGGGTTCCTTTTTCTCCACAGCCTCTCCAGCATTTGCTATTACCTGTCTTGTTAATAATAGCTAATCTAACAGGTGTGAGGTGGTATCTCATTGTAGTTTTGATTTGCATTTCCTAATAACTAAAGGAGATGAGCATCTTTTCATATATCTGTTGGCCATTTGTACTTCCTCCTGGGAGAAGTGTCTGTTCATGTCCTCTTCCCATTTTTTTATTGGATTGTTTGTTGTTGAGTTTTATGAGTTCTTTGTATATTTTGGATATTAGGCCCTTATCTGAGCTGTTGTTTGAAAATATCATTTCCCATTTAGTTGGCTTTCTGTTTATTTTGTTATCAGTTTCTCTTGCTGAGCAAAAACTTCTTACTCTGATGTAGTCCCATTCATTAATTTTTGCCTTCACTTCTCTTGCCTGTGGAGTCAAATTCATAAAATGCTCTTTAAAACCCAGGTCCATGAGTTGAGTACCTATGTCTTCTTCTATGTACTTTATTGTTTCAGGTCTTGTGTTTAGATCCTTGATCCATTTTGAGTTAATTTTAGTACAGGGGGACAAACTATAGTCCAGTTTCATTCTTTTGCATGTGGCTTTCCAGTTTTCCCAGCACCATTTATTGAAGAGGCTTTCTTTTCTCCATTGTATGTTCTTGGCCCCTTTATCAAAAATTATTTGACTATATATATGTGGTTTTATTTCTGGACTTTCTATTCTGTTCCATTGGTCTGAGTGTCTATTTTTCTGCCAATACCATGCTGTTTTGATTGTCGTGGCCCTATAATAGAGTTTGAAGTCAGGTATTGTAATGCCCCCAGCTTCATTCTTTTTCTTTAGGATTGCTTTGGCTATTTGGGGTTTTTTATAGTTCCATATAAATCTGATGATTTTTTGCTCTATTTCTTTAAAAAATGTCATTGGAATTTTGATGGGAATTGCATTAAATTTGTATATTGCTTTGGGTAATATAGCCATCTTGATTATATTTATTCTTCCTAGCCAAGAACAAGGTATATTATTCCATCTCATTATATCTTTTTCGATTTCTCTTAACAATGGTTTATAGTTTTCATTATATAAGTCCTTTACATTCTTTGTTATGTTTATTCCTAAGTATTTTATTTTTTTTGTTGCAATTGTGAAGAGGATTATTCTTTTGAGTTCATTCTCAATTGTTTAATTGTTGGCATATAGAAAGGCTATTGACTTCTGTATGTTAATTTTGTATCCTGTGACCTTACTGTATTGGCTTATTGTTTCTAGTAGTCTTTTTATGGATTCTTTGGGGTTTTCGATGTATAGGATCATATCATCTGCAAAAAGTGATACCTTTACTTCTTCTTTTCCGATATGGATGCTTTTTATTTCTTTGTCTTGTCTGATTGCTCTGGCTAGAACCTCTAGTACCACATTAAATAAGAGTGGAGAGAGTGGACAACCCTGTCTTGTTCCTGATTTAAGGGGGAAAGCGTTCAGTTTAGTGCCATTTAATATGATGTTAGCTGATGGTTTATCATATATGGCCTTTATCATGTTGAGATATTTTCCTTCTATACCCATTTTGTTGAGAGTCTTAAACATAAAATTGTGTTGTATTTTATCGAAAGCCTTTTCTGCGTCTATTGATAAGATCATGTGGTTTTTGTTCTTTGTTTTGTTGATATGGTGTATTACGTTAACGGTTTTACGTATGTTGAACCATCCTTGAGATTTTGGGATGAATCCCACTTGATCATGATGTATTATTTTTTTAATATGTTGTTGTATTCGATTTGCTAGTATTTTGTTTAGTATTTTAGCATCTGTAATCATTAGAAATATTGGTCTGTAGTTTTCTTTTTTTGTGCCATCCTTGCCTGGGTTTGGTATGAGGGTTATGTTGGCCTCATAAAATGTGTTTGGAAGTATTGCTTCTTCTTCAATTTTTTGGAAGACTTTCAGTAGAATAGGAACCAAGTCTTCTTTGAATGTTTGATAAAATTCGCTGGTGTAGCCATCAGGGCCTGGACTTTTATTTTTGGGGAGGTTTTTAATGGTTTTTTTCTATTTCTTCTCTACTAATAGGTCTGTTTAGGTTTTCTGCTTCTTCTTGACTCAGTCTAGGCAGGTTGTATTGTTCTAGGAATTTATCCATTTCTTCTAGATTGTTGAATTTAGTGGCATAAAGTTTTTCATAGTATTCTACAATAATTCTTTGTATATCTACGGTGTCCATGGTGATTTCTCCTCTTTCATTTTGGATTTTGTTTATATGAGTTCTTTCTCTTTCTTCCTTGGTAAGTCTTGCCAAGGGTTTGTCAATTTTATTGATCTTTTCAAAGAACCAGCTCTTTGTTCTATTAATTTTTTCTATAGTTTTACTGTTCTTTATTTCATTTATTTCTGCTCTGATTTTTATTATCTCCTTTCTTCGTCTGGTTTTGGGTTGTCTTTGTTCTTCTTTTTCCAGTTCCTTAAGGTGTGAAGTTAAGTGGTTCACTTGGGCTCTCTCTTGTTTGTTCATATATGCCTGAAGTGATATGAACTTCCCTCTTATCACTGCTTTTGCTGCATCCCATAGATTCTGATATGTCGTATTGTCATTTTCATTAGTCTGTATATATCTTTTGATCTCTTCACTTATTTCTTCTTTGACCCATTCATTTTTTTAAAAGTATGTTGTTTAGTTTCCACATTTTTGTGGGATTTTTTTCCTCCTTTTTGCAGTTGAATTCTAGTTTCAAAGCTTTATGATCAGAAAATATGCTTGGTACAACTTCGATTTTTCTGAATTTGCTGATGTTGTTTTTGTGGCCCAACATATGGTCAATTCTTGAAAATGATCCATGTACACTGGAGAAAAATGTATACTCTGTCACTTTGGGATGAAATGTCCTGTAGATGTCTATCATATACAGGTGTTCTAGTGTTTTGTTTAAGGCCAGTATATCTTTGCTGATTCTCTGTTTGGATGACCAATCTAGAGCCGTCAGCGGTGTATTGAAATCTCCAAGTATGATTGTATTTTTGTCAATTTTTGTTTTAAGGTCAATAAGTAGCTGTCTTATATATTTTGGTGCTCCTTGGTTTGGTGCATATATATTAAGAATTGTTGTGTCTTCTTGATTCAGTGTCCCCTTAGCCATTATGAAATGGCCATTTTTGTCTCTGAGTACTTTTGTTGTCTTGTAGTCAGCATTATCAGATATGAGTATTGCTACGCCTGCTTTTTTTTGGATGTTATTTGCTTGGAGTATTGTTTTCCAGCCTTTCACTTTGAATTTGTTTTTATCCTTGTTACTTAGATGAGTTTCCTGTAGGCAGCATACAGTTGGATTTTCTTTTTTAATCCATTCTGCTACTCTGTGCCTTTTTATTGGTGAGTTTAATCCGTTTACATTTAGTGTAATTATTGACACTTGTGAGTTCCCTATTGCCATTTTATATCTTGCTTTCTGTTACTTTTGTGTCTTGTTTGATCCTTCTCTTTCATTTTTCTATCTTTTGTTTTTATTTGGTTGTATTCCATACATCTTTCCACTGTTGCTATCTTTTTTATCTCATGTGCTTCTGTGGTGGTTTTTTCAATGGTGGTTACCTTTAGGTAATGAAAAGGTTCCTACCCTGTTCATTGTAGCGCACTATTTTGTGAGTACTTTTGCACTCCATCGTCCTTTGCTACTGTTAATCTCCATCCTCTCCCCCCTTTCTTTTTGTTGTTGTCACAGTTTAAATTTAGTTTTATTGTGTTCTTCTTGGAGCTTTTACTTGTGGCTTTATTTCTTTTTTGTTCTTTGTATCTGATTGGAGAACCCCCTTTAGTAATTCCTGGAGTGGGGGTTTTCTGATGATAAATTCCCTCATCTTTTCTGTATCTGTGAATGTTTTTATTTCTCCTTCATATTTGAAGGATAGCTTTGATGGGTATGGTATTCATGGCTGAAAGTTCCTCTCTTTCAGGACTTTAAATATTGGGGTCCATTCTATTCTAGCTTGTAGAGTTTCTGCTGAGAAATCTGATGATAATCTAATGGGCCTTCCTTTATATGTTGTATTCTTCTTTTCCCTGGCTGCCTTGAGAATTTTTTCTTTGCTGTTGGTTTGTGCCAATTTCATTATGATGTGCCTTGGAGTAGGTTTGTTGGGGTTAAGAAAACTCGGAGTTCTGTTTGCTTCATGAATTTGAGGCTTTAGTTCTTTCCACAGGCTTGTGAAGTTCTCATTTATTATTTGTTTGAGTATGTTCTCCATTCCATTTTCTCTCTCTTCTCCCTCTGATATACCTATTATTCTTATGTTATTCTTTCTGATGGAGTCAGATAATTCTTGTAGGGCTATCTCATTTTTTTAAATTTTTGAGTCTCTTTCTTCCTCTCTCTGTTGTGCCTCAAGTTGCTTGTCTTCTATTTCACTAATCCTCTCTTCTATCTGGCCTGTTCTATTAGCCAAGCTTGTTACCTCATTTTTCAGCTCGTGAATTGAGTTTTTCATCTCTGTTTGATTTGTTTTTATAGTTTCAATTTCCTTGGACATATATTCTTTGTGTTCATTGAGTTGTTTTCTGAGCTCCCTAAATTGCCTTTCTGTGTTTTCTTGTATATCTCTTAGTATTTTTAGGATTTCTATCTTGAATTCTCTGTCTTTTAACTCCAAGTTTTCTAATATATTAAATTTTTTCTCCATAGATTTTTCCTCATCTATCTGTGTAATCTCTCTTTCTTTTGTATCCATGATATTCGATTTTCTCTTCCTTAATGGCATCTGAGGGTGGTTTTGTTGATAGTATTAATGAGATTTAATAAAGAATAAAAAGTTAAAAAAAATAATAAAAAAATAAAAAATCGAAAAAAGTTGTTTTTTTTAAAAAAATTAATAATGAAATAAAGAAAAATAAAATAAAATAAAAATTTTTAAAAAAGGAAATTATTCCCCCCCTCTTTTTTTTTCTCTCCTCTCCTCTCCCCTCTTTCTTGAGAAAATCTTGTGGTGAACTGTGAATTATATTGTATTTAATAGAACAAACAATGCCTGTAATGGAGGGCCTAAATTGGGGAAAAGTAATAAAGGGGCAAGAAAAAAAATAAAATAAAAAAATAAAAATAAAAAGGGGGGTATGGACCCACAAAAAGCAAATAATGAAAAAATTTGGATCAAAAATAAAATGATTTGCGTTTAGGTGTTGTTTGACTAAGAGTTATGATGAGAGCAGTAAGAGGGAAACAGGAAAATGGGGGGACAAATTAAAAAATTACTATTGTATTTAGTGGAACAAGAGCTTGATAAAATGGAGAGCCAGGGATGGGAGCACTGCTAGTGAGTTAAAAAGGTGAAGTAAAAACCCCCAAAATGCCTCAAACATAAGTTTGAGTCCCAGATAAAATAATTTATTTGTTATTGAGGTTTGAATGAGAGGAGACATAAAGGAGAAAGGAAGAAACTAATATAGAGGGAGAAAAGAAAGAGAGAGAGAGAAAAAAAGAGGGAACCACTAAAAGAAGAAAAAAGAAAAAGGAGGAGAGAGAGAGAGAGTTAAGGGTTTTGGAGTGCAACCCTCATAGAGAGAAAGGAAGAGGAAAGAAAAGATAATGGGAGATGTAACACTTATGGGTAGTGTAGTTCAAGGAGAGGAGAGAGTAAGATCGGTAGAGAGTTAAACAACCAAATTGGAGGAGCAAAAAAAAAAAAAAAAAAAAAAAATCAAGGATGAAGATAAGAGAAACAAACGAACAAATATAATAAAATGGGATAGGTTATAAAGTCTGCGGATTATTTTGATTTTGAGAGGTTATCTTCTTGCTTTTTCTTTTCTCTCCCTCTTCCTGGTCGGTGACTCTGTACCCTGGGTTCTGCCCCTTTGGCATGCTCAGGTAGAGGTTTGTAGTTGATAAGTCTCTATGGCGATGTCATGTATTGTGCTTCAGTCTTATTGGCAGTTAAGGCTCATTAGCATTTATAGGCTCTGACATTGAGAGAGTCCGTGTTCCTGGAGCCTCTCTCCTAGTCTTTCCTTCCTCAATTAGTAGACTGAGAATCCAGCTATGGGGTTGCTGCTGCCTCTGCCTGGTTAGTAATAGGCTCAAAGAGCTGGCAATTCCCCACTCTATTCCCACTCAGCACAGGGCTCTGGGTAAGGCTCAGTCAGTCAGAGCCGCTAGCATAATCAGCCAGGGCTTCCGCCTACTCAAAGACCTCTGGCTCTGCCAATCTGTCCGGTAACATGGGCGGGCACCCACTTCTGGGGCACTTGGAGGAAACTCTCATTCACTATCTGCTCCCGCAGACCAGGATGTTAGACCAGAAGTCTCGCCCTCTGAGTGAAACCCCCCGCCCGCACTGAAAAGTTTCAGTGTTGGAATCGGCTCTCGCTCTGTCCCCGTGTGCGGCTTTTTCAAGTTGCTGGGGCAGCCTGTGACTCCGCCCTCGGCCCACACAAAGGCCCCCAACTCTGCCCCTCCGTGGGACAACACGTGCTTCCACTCCCGAGGTGCTGGGAGGAGTCTCCTGCCCACTCTTTGTGCGCAGACCAGGATGTGAGGTCGGAGACCTGACCTCTGAGTGAAACCTCCCACCCGCACTGAAAAGTTCCAGTGTTGGAATTAGCTCTCACTCCCTCCCCGTGTGTGGCTCTCCCCGGGTGCTGGGGCAGCCCGGAGGCTTTCGGCCCACACAAAGGCCTCTGACTCTGCCTCTCTGTGGAGTAACACGGGCGCACCCTCCGGGGGCTTTGGAAGGAATCTCTCGCCCACTATGCGCCGACCAGGGATCAGGTAAAATGGCTGCCCGCTTGTCTTTTTTGTCTGGGTTTGGTGCGAGTGTTAGCTGTATTGCCCGGGTTGTCACAGGAACAGTTTTTCCTCAGCTTGGATCTCCGAGCCACAGCCTGGTTCGGCCGTTTGTGCCGCGGCTTGGATCTATTCACCCCCTTTGCCCGCCTTAGTTTCTATATGCTCAGTTTCCAGTGAAAATCGCCCTGTTTAGGTTAGTGAGGAAGGTGGAGCATTTCTTACTCCCTATTTCCTTCAGGGTTTGGTTATATATTTAGCCAATTTTTCGCTCGATCATACCTTTGGGTGTATTGCGAAACATCTGGAGGCTCCAAGGATAGGTTTTTCTGTTTCTGGTTGAAGATCTTGTTGAGGTTTGGGGGAGATTTATCGGTATCGCTTCCTACCCCGCCATTACTCTGACGTCATCTCCTGTAGTTTTCAATATATAGATCCTTTACATTCTTTGTCATGTTTGTTCCTAGGTATCTTATTTTTTTGTTGTTGCAACTGTAAAAGGGATTTTTTTTTTAGTTCATTTTCCAAAGTTTTATTGTTGGTGTATATAAAAACAATAGACTTCTGTATATTAATTTTGTAGCTTTTGACCTTACTGTATTGGTTTATTGTTTCTAATATATAAAACATCTACTAACTGATCTAAAAATAGAAACAGACAAAAACACAATCATGTATTGAAGATTTTAATACACCATTGATGGTGCTATATAATTCACTCAAAGAGCAAAATGAATAAAGAAATATTGGCTTCAAATGAAACATTAGAACAAATGGACATAATAGATATCTATAGGACATTTCATCCCAAAACTTCCAAGTATACATTTTTTTCCCCAAAGTACATGAAACATTCTCAAGGATAGACCATATCTTGGGCAACAAAACTAACATCAACAAATTTAGAAAGATTGAAATTATACCAAGCATATTCTCTGACTGTAAGGCTTTGAAACTAGAATTCAACTGCAAAAAAGAAATAAAGAAACCCACAAAAGTGTGGAAATTAAACAGCATACTTCTGGAAAAATGACTGGCCAAAGAAGAAATAAAAAAAAGCAAAGATCAAATGAAATATACATTTGTATTTTTTTTGTTCATATCATTACAGGCTTATATAAAGAAACAAGAGAGATCCCAAGTAAACAACTTAACATCACACCTTAAGGCACTAGAAAATGAACAAAGGCAACCCAAAGTCAGCAGAGGAAAGGAAATTGTAAAAATTAGAGCAGATATAAATGAAATAGAGTACAGAAAAGTTATTAAAAAAATTAATACAACAAAGAACTGGTTTTTTGAAAAGATCAACAAAATTTATAAACCTCTGTCAAGACTCACTAAGAAAAAAGGAAAAAAGATTCATATAAACAAAACCTGAAATGAAAGAGAAAAAATTACCACAGATATTATCAATATACAAAGGATCATTGTAGAATATTATGAAACACTATATGCCACCAAATTCAACAATCTAGAAGAAATGGATAAATTCCTTGAACTATACAATCTTCTTAGACTGAGTCATGAAGAAGTTGAAATCCTAAATAGACCCATAAGCAGGAAAGAAATAGAAACAACTATCAAAAACCTCCCCAAAATAAAAGTCTAGGACCAGATGGCTACACTAGTGAATTGTACCAAAGATTCATAGATTTGGTTCCTATCCTTCTCAAAATCTTCCAAAAAATTAAAGAAGAAGCAATACTTCCAAACACATTTTATGTTGCCGACATAATCCTTATTCAAAAACCTGGCAAGGACAATACAAAAAAAGAAAACTACAGACCAATATCTTTAATGAAGACAGATGCAAAAATCCTAAGTAAAATACTGGCAATTTGAATACAACAACACATTTAAAAAAATAATACATCAAGATCAAGTGGGATTCATCCTAGGAGCACAAGGATGGTTCAACATATGTTAAACAATTAACGTAATACACCATATCAACTGTATTGGTTTATTTTTTCTAATATATAAAACATCTACTAACTGATCTAAAAATAGAAACACCATATCAACAAAACAAAAAAGGAAAGTCCCATGATCCTATCAACATATTCAGAGAAGGCATTTGATAAGATACAACATCCTTTTATGTTTAAAACACTCAATAAAATGGGTATAGAAAGAAAATACCTCAACATAATAAAGGACATATATGACAAACCCTCAACTAATATCACAGTTTATTTTCTAAGGGTGGTATTGATGTGTTGATTTCCCTCCCCCCTGAATTGCAGCATAACACCTTGTCAATTCTCACTCAAAAGATTGTTTCCTCATATTTTGTAGTTAGATAATTTCTCAGAGATGAGAGATAAAGAAACAACATTTCAATTCAAGCATACAAAAATATCTAGTTTCAAAATTTGCTTCTATTGACCCAGTGAGTAAACATTTAAGTAAATTTTGTTGCCATGTAGTAAAGAAATCTTAATCTGAGGGGTAAAAAGAAAAAAAGAAGAGAAAAATAAAAATGCTCACTCAGGTAAAATCTTTATGAAAAACCCAAGGTCTCAATTATACTTCTCATCCAATGATAACCAATTCTTGCTAATTTCATGATGAGAACCCATGTAATATTTAATGTATAATTTTCTGATAAAATATTTTTTTATTACCTTCCCTATGTTTAGATGCATTAATGAAGTTATAGGCCTGTTTCTTGGTGTCTGTGACTACAAAAAGTGAGCACTGCTCATTGCATTTTCCTCACTGTTTATTTTATGTCTTTGATATGCTGGTTATATTTATTATAATATCTGTTAATGGTTCTTTTTCGCCAAAAAAAAAAAAAAAAGCATATGTTAGGAAGAAGTACAGATGCTTTCCTTTCTTATAACCTGAGCATATTATTTTAGCCCTGATCAGCTTAGATTGGGTTTGATATCATTCTCTGTTAATATAATATAATATAATATAATATAATATAATATAATATAATATAATATAATATAATATAATATAATATAATATAAATATAATATCTATTATATATATTTCAGTTTAAATTTCCTAAGAAGAGGGACAAGTAAACCAACAACTAAAATGCAGAGTTATTGATTCAGTAAAGGAGGGGAAATTGGAATTTGTAAAGTCAAAAGAAAAAGACAGATGTGTTTATTTCTTTATTTTCTCCTGCTGAGGCCTTGGGGCTGATGGTTTTCTTTTGCCTTCCACATCGACACTCAGAAGTACATCACAGTCAGTTTTCACCTGAACAGCTGGGAAAGAAGTCGTAATAGACTAGCAGGAATATGGAGTGATGGTACAGATAGATATGTCTAGAAACAACAATACTGCAGCCATATGAGGACATGGATTCATAAATAGATAAAGAGAAAGAGGGAGGGAAAATGGATGGGGGAATCTGTTAGGAAGAGAAAAGAGGAAATCCTTAAAGAACTGACAGATAGAAGGGGAAAACCTGAACGGACCTGGCTAAGTGCTCCACAAAGTGGGGCATGGAGAATTCCCACCAGAGGGAACTCCAGGCCGGCCAGCCCAGCCTGGCTCTAGCAGGACAGAACCTTGACTCTTCCCTCCCTCATTTACCATATCACTAAGTCTTGTTAATCTTGCCCTTTGAACACATTCCAGGGCCATCCTTTCATTGCCCATTGAACATTAGTGTGGTTCTAACCTTACAATGTTGTGCTTGGACAAAATCTAGCCTCTGGCCCTCTACTAGCAGAGGCCTCTTGCTGAGACAAATCAGATTGTAGTAGCCCTTACTTAAAATAAATTTGATTGGTCAAAGGACTTGAACAAAAATTTGTCCAAAGAAGATATACAATGCCTGTGAGAACATAAAAAGATGCTGACCATCACCATCATTTAGAAAAAGGAAAATCAAAACCACAGTGAGGCACCACTTTACTTCCATTAAGATGGCTTCTATCAACAAACTAGAAAATGTCAAATGTGTATGATGATGTGGAGATATTGAAAACCCTTGTGCATTCTTGGTGGGAATGTAAAATGCCTTAGCTACTGTGTTAAATGGTATGGTGCTCCTCAAAAAAAAAAATTAATTAACAAAGTAAACAGAGTAGCCATTTGAACCAACAATTGCACATCTGGGTGTCTACCTCAAAAAATTCAAAGCAGGAACTCAAACAAATACTTTTACACTTATATTTATAGAAACATTTATTCACAATAGACCAAAAGTATAAACAACACAAGAGCTCTTTGACAGATGAATGAATAAACAAAACCTGGTATATATGCACAATGGAATATTATTTAACCTTGTAAAAGGTGGGCTTGTGTTATAACATACAGTAAACCTTGAAGACAATATGTTAAGTGAAATAAGTCAGTTACAAAAGGACAAATATTGTATGATTCCACTTATATGAAGTCCCTAGAATAGTCAAACTCACAGAAACAGAAAGTAAAATGGTGGTTACCAGGGGCTGAGACGGAGAGGTGAACGAGGAATTATTGTTTAATGAGTTCCGAATTACATTTTTAGAAGAATGGAAAAGGTTTTTGAGATGGATGATGGTAATGATTGTACAATACTGTGAATGTACTTAATGCTCCCAAACTGAATTGTGTCACTGAATCGAAAAATGGTTAATATGAATATTTTATGTTGTATGGATTTTATAATAAAAATAATTTTTCTAGCTTCTCAAAACCCCTTGAAGGTAGCTACTGTGATTATTCCTGTTTATATATGAGATGAGCTCTTTAGCTCCAACTGTAGAATTCCCTTTTCCTCCCAATAACCTTCATTCCTTTTCTCAGATATCAAAAATATTTAAATATTGACAGGGTATGAGACCATGCTCTGCATTTGAGTAACAAAGACAAAAGCCAGTCTCAATCCTCAGGTAACTTATAGCCTAATAGGGGTTTGTTAACAAAAACAAATTTAAAAATGCTAATGCGATATGCTAGAGGCAAGTGTACAAAGGGTGCACGATAAAAGGGAGGGGGGGCCCACCCACCCAAGAAGGGGGTAAGCCCTAGCTTTGGAGGGGCATATGGGAGGGGGGATGTGAGGATGAGTGAGGGAAGATTTCTCGGGGGAGGCTGCAAGACAAAGTGCCAGGCACTAGGGGTTTGGGCCAGGTGACAAATGACAAGCTGAGGAGATGAGCTGGGGACCAGATCATACTGATAAACTCTATGAGTAAGGACATTGACCACAGTCACATTTGGCGCTATGTCTGTTGTGATTTAGATTCTGTCTACATCAGCATAGAGGAACTGGGTCAGACAGAAGTTTAGTAAATCTTACAATCAAAGTTTTAGCATTGTTGTATACAAGTAAGAAAATAGGTCAATGCATTACAAAATATTGAGTTGTCTAAATTTCTGTCATTCACACATTATTTGAGTAAATCAGAATAAATCTTATAATCACATTTGTTATGACTGTAGCTTTAATATTTAGTATTTATATGAAAATTTCAGATTCTTATCGAAACATGAATTTTAATACTGTCAGTACAAAGGCAAACATGTCGATAACTGAAAGAACCCAATGTTAGAAAAGTTTTTTTTACTATTTTTCTTTATATGATAGACAAATTTTTCCTTCCTGTTTCTTCATATATTAATTAGTCTTAGCTTTAAGTCCATCATTATAGTAGCTGCAGACAACAAATCTCTTAATAGCATGACTTTTGGTGTATTCATTTTTATATATTCATGCACAGACCTGAAATTAGAAGAACTCATTCTTATATGCAAGATTCCATTGTGAACAACATATATAAATATGTCAAATAGCAGTCTAGCTGGTATATTTGCTATCTAGCAGCAGAGAGATCTCTGCAGCTTAAGTCATGTCACTCTTCTGATGAAACCTTTGCTGGCTTACCGTTTTGCTAACAGCCAGTGGCATTACTCTGACTGAGCAGGTGCAGCCAAATAGGGTGGCCAGCACTTTCCTGCCTGCCTCGCCTGCCTCACAAGTCCTGCTCTTGTCCGTGTGGCACCAGCCATGCTGACCTCCTTGTTATTCCATGTGCATACCAGCTGATCTCTCTCCTGGGAACAATGACAAGAAAGAGGAGCCACCTCCATTCTGGACTCTTTCTTTACCCAGCTTTATTTTCTCTATGGCATTCTGGTATATTCTTCTTACTCTTGTTTGTTTGATGTTAATCTGGCCCTTTCCACTGGAAAGTGAACTTTGAGAAGTCAGCAAGTTTGTTCTTTGCTCTGTCTCCAGCCGACAGAAGTGTCTTGAATATAGTAGATGCACAATGTTGGCTGAACGGAGAAATCATGACCTACAAAGAGCTTCTATGAAGTGATGAGAAAAAGGCTAAAAAATCCAACAGAAAAGTGGTTATAAATTTACAGAAGAAATTCAAATGGTCAGTGAACATATGACAAATGTTTCAAGCTTTCAATGTGATATATGTGAGTCGGCATATAATACATATAATCTTCTTTATCCATTTATCTATTGACAGACACTTAGGTTATTTTCATGTCTTGGCTATTGTGAATAAAGCTGCAATGAACATGGGGGTGCAGATATCTCTTCAAGATCATATTCTCATTTTCTTTGGATATATACCCAGAAATGGCATTACTGAGTCATGTGCTAGTTTCACTTTTACTTTTTTTGAAGAAACTTTGTACTGTTTTTCACAGTGGCTGTACTGGTTTGCATTCCCATCAACAGTGTACAATGGTTCCCTTTTCTCCACATGTTTACCAGCACTTGTTAATACCTTCACACATTTACAATTAAAAAATAATAAAAACTTTAAAAGAAAAAAAAAGACAGTGCTCTCTTTAGATGTAGTGATAATTTGTAGTGAAAATAGTGATACTGATAAAACATTTTCGACTTGTTACTCATTGGTACAGAGTTAAAATTTGGTCCCTGCTCTCAGGAAGCAAACAGACTGATACAAGTGAAATGTTAGGAAATAAAATGTTTAGAGTATTCATCAAAGAAACAATAAAATGCAAACTATGCTTCAAAATAATGGATGATAAAGTGGAATATAAGATAATATTACACCAGTGAAAAAGGAAAGTTCAGATGGGAGATTCTTCAAAAAACTAAAAATAAAACTATCACATGAACCAGCAATTTCACTTCTGGGCATCTATTTAAAGAAAACAAAAGCAATAATTTGAAAAGATATATGTACCTTATGTTCATTGCAGTATTGTTTGCAATAGCCATGAGTGTCCATTGATAGGGAAGTGGGAAAGAAGATGTGGTATATATACGCAATGCAATATTACTCAGCCACAAGAAAAGAAGTAAGTCTTGCCATTTACAACAGTATGAATGAACCTAGAGTGTATTAGCTAATAGGTCAGACAAAGAAAGACAAATACTGTATGATTTCACTTATATGTGCACTCTACAGAATGAAATAAATGAACAAACAAAACAGAAGCAGGCTCTTAGATGCAGAGAACAAACTGACGGTTGCCAGAAGAAAGGTGGTCTGGGTTGAAAAGGTTAAGGGGAATAAGAAGTACGAATTTCCTGTTATAGAATAAATAAGTCACAGAGATGTAATGAACAGCAAAAGGAACATAGTCATATCCATATCATAACTTGGCACAGTGACAGATGGTTACTAGATTTTTCATAGTGATCACTTTGTAAGGTATATAAATGTTGAATAACCATCAGTTTGTTCTCTGTATCTATGAGTTGGTTTTTTTTAAGATTGTACATATAAATGAAATCATATAGTATTATATTTGTCTTTCTTTGACTTATAAATACAAAGAACAAACTGATGTTTGCCAGAGCAGAGGGGGACAGGGGAATGGGAGTAAGAAGTGAAGAGGAATAAAAAGTACAAACTTCCAGTTATAGAATAAATAAGCCATGGGGTGCAATGTACAGCATAGGGAATATAGTCCGTAGTATCATAACTTTGTATAGTGACAGATGGTTACTAAACTTACTGTAGTGATCACGTCTCCAGGTATATAAATGTTAAACTCCTATGTTGTACAGCTAAAATTGATATAATATTATATACTAACAATACTTTAATATTATTTTAAAAAATGAGTTTTGTAAACTCACATGATTTAAAAAACTATGTTTAAATTAAAGTGTTATTTGAAGGACAAAAAAACAAAATTAGAATTATTATGTCATGTGTCTGAACTTCTTATAATAAGGAATGTCAATTATAGCTTAATAAAAATTAAAAATTAAAAAAATATATTGAGAAGTTGTCATTCTTAATGCATCTCCTCTACGACTGAGGGCAAAAAAGATGACCTTACAGCAAAGAACTGGTAGAATCATCACTAACAAACAAGCAAAAGTTGAGAGGCAACTCTTGGGTCAGTGTCCTCAAGAGGGGCAAACTCCCAGAATGTAGGGTCAAGATAGAGACTGACCAGATGTACTAATGAGGGTACAGTCCAATATTAATGAGAGCTCTCCATATGCCAGGGACTGTGTAGCTTGCTGTGGCCTAGCTCATCTAACTTTCACACCCTATAAAGTGAGTACTCATATTAGGCCAGTTTTACAGATGAGGTGATTGGTTCGGAGAGATTCACATGATCACAAAGAGGTGGAGCAGAACTCCGACCCAAACCAAGCCTGTCTGCTCTGGTGACCTTGAGTTTAATTACCATGATTCCTGGCCTCCTAGCAGTTCAAAAGGTATATGCATTTAAGGGTCCTACATACTACATTTACCAGGCAGGAGGTATTAAACAGTTAATTAAAGGCAGTTGGCCTTCAAAAGTACTTAGCATTAAGAACTTGTCGCTTTAGAAATATAAAATGTGTGACTTTACATAAAAAGTGGGTCACATCACTTCATCATTTGTCCTGATCCAAGGGTCTGATGAATTGCACCGAAACACAGACCATAGGTTACAAACTAAGTTTGTTGCACAAGAGGAAACCTATGCAAGCAAGAGAAGGGGAAGGGAAGGATCCTGTTGTCTGTCCCTTGAGAGACATGTCAGGGTATGGGTACTCAGGTGTGCAATGTAGGTCTATGTACACCTAAGGGGATGGCACCCCTGTGGCTTCTGTTCTTATAGGATGAGCATGTTTGAAAACTGCAAGTATGCCAGGGATGCAACATGGATAGAAAAAAGACCTGAAAACATCTGACTCCAAAGAACTTGGTTTTTGCAGACAAGGAAGCAGACATTACGGTTGTGGTATAAGTGTTATGACCAAAGTCCTTGGATGCAAAAGAAAGGCATTTGATCCAATTTTGTGCAGCTGAGGGAAGGCTTCCTAAAAAAGGTCTTTTTCAAAGCAAATCTTTACTTCATCTATGTGAAGTCAGGGGTACTGAACCAACTGACTTCTTCAGTCCCTTCACAGAGTTCTGTGACACTGAGCATGGACTTCAACGTAACTGCTAAGTTTCTCTGCCAAAGATAAAAGAAATGAGGTGTTTTGAAGAGCCATTAGAAAGAGTTAGCTAGAGTGACCAACTTTTCAGGGGCTTGCTGGAGACCTCCTGGGTTTTAAAATCCTATGTTCTTCAGTGCCAATAAAATCAGTAACTGTTGTAGTAACAAACTGCTAGATTGCTGCGGACTCTCTGACATTGTCAGAGCTCTGAGAATGAGGAGGTGACTATATGTAGGTCTGAAGTGACAACTGAGTTGAAGAAGGATATAAAAATTCGGGTCCTCCTTGGACTATGGCTTTTATCCTCCACCTGCCCCCACTTTCTTTCTAGAGAAGAGGAAAGTGAACAGCCTTCTGGACCATCAGACTGAGCTAGTGGTTGTTTCAAAGCTGTCAGCCACGAAAATGAATTGTTTACACATCTTTTCTGTGGCTTTGCTTTCAAATTTGTTGATTATAAAAAAAGGAAAAAAATATGACCTAAGTGAACACTGGAGGAAGATGGGGGTGGGGTGGGAAAAGAACAGATGATATTTATGACAGACTGAGAATTTTAATCTCAGAATCAAGAATGATGAACTTGGGATCACTGGGAATGGAAATAGTTGACTTAACAGATGGTAGGCAGCTCTTGTCAGAGAATACTGTTCTGAGCATGAGCCTAATTGAGTAATTCATATCTGTATAAATTAACATTTTTTAAAGCTATGATATTCTCAGGAGAATTTTCTGGGTAAACATGTAGAGTTTTCTAGGTCTTTCCAGTGGAAAACTTATCATTGGACAAAGGTTAATTTCACCAGTTCAAAAATTATACATTGGAAATTCAAATGGATCACAATCTATCTTAAAAATGATACAAAAATTTGATAGCTGAGTGTGTACTCTTTTTCTGACTTTCATGATGTTCTTCTTTAAGATCTGTTGTTTGAACAGCTCCTTAGGGCGAACATCTGCCTACTTGAAATCTTATTAGGAAAATAACTTCATTTAAATCTTTCCTCATAGCCCTCTCATGCAAATTTCAGTGCATTGCCGAGCAGGCAAGGGAAAATTGAAGCAATTAAACCTGTTTAAATTAAACTATTTTTTATTTTGAGGTATATTCTGTAGTCATTTTTACACATAACCACATGTTTAACACTGAATATCAGTGCTTTTCTTCCTTAGATTTCTAAAAGCTTGCTCAGTAAGACCTAAAGCACATGTGACCCTGTATAGGCCCCGTTGTTCCTGGGTACTGTAAAACTAGACATCGCTAATTAAACTGACGTGTAAGTTACAGTGTAGGGCTGTAACAGTGAAAAGGAAACACTTTTTATTTCTAAGAGGAGAAAACCATGGATGGCAGGGGAACAAAAAAGAAAAAATGTTGATGTCAGGTCATGAACATGAGAAGAAATACAAATTCATAATGAACTTGTAATACTTGTAGTTTCCCTAGAAATATTTTTTATTTTGAAAATTAAATTTAACGGGTGACATTGGCCAATAAGCATACATGAGTTTCAGGTAAACATTTCTATAGCATTTGAACTGTTGATTGTGTTGTGTATCCATCACCCAAATTCAAATCATTCTCCACCACCCCACCTCATACTTGACCCTCTTTACTGCTTCTCTCCACCCCTCCCTTTCAACCCCCTCCCCTTGGTAATCACTTTACTTTTATTTATGTCCATGAGTCTCAGTTTTATATCCCACTGATGTGTGAAATCATATGAAATACTACTCATCCATAAGAACTGACATATTGCCATTTGCAACAACATAAATGGACCTTCAGAACATTATACTGAGTGAAAAAAGTAAACTAGAAAAACCTAAAAATTCTTGAGGTCAACAAAGAACTAATGAAAAATGCTTGTCACCTGGGTATTAATCCAAATGATGTCTCTTTCTACTTTTTAAATTTAAACAGAAACTGTCCATGGTTAAAAATGTTCATATAGAATAGAAGGACATATAATAAAAATATCTCCTCCAACCCTTACAGTTCACCTGATGCAAGTTTCACTCCTCAGAAGGCACTATTTTTAATCTTATCTACTTTGGTTCTTCCAATAGCTACCTTCATGTTTCTAAATCCTGATCACAGCAATACTTCTCGCTATAATTAAAAAATATTTAAACCAACTCAGTTACTCCCCTTTATGAAAGGTGAAGAATTCAGCCTACTTAAGCTTCTTTCCCATTTTCCTGCTACTTCCCACTTTTTGTTAGTGATGTTATAAGTTTTGGATCTTGTTTTGGTTACCTCTATACTTCTAAATAATGTACTCATCCCTCTTTTCATCCATCAACTTTAGACAGGACCTGCAGATACTCATTAGGAGAGGAAACAGAGTTTCAATCATTTCTCTTAAGAAGAGTTTCCTGAATTTTACACTGTTCAAGTTTCTAGTATTTATACTGCATTCCGCTCAAATGAGAGAAGCTTCAACAACCCAAAGACTAATATAATACCACCAGCCTTTCTTCGGTGGATTATAACTTCTTTATGGAACAATTTCTTCATTTTAGCCTGAAGGTAAATACCATAGTTGGTAGATACTTGAGAATGCAGTGAAAGGAGTTAGAGAACTCACTGGCAAGGTGTTTAATGGACAGACCTTCAATTATCAGCAGATTTTTTGCCTTGTTTTTCATTCTCCTTCTCCTCACTTGCTCGTTCAGAGCTTCAAGCTGTGTCTGCTCTGACCACGAAGAGAGTCCACTGATGCTGACACTGAGTGGGGACTTTCTGCAATCTTTTTCAATCTGTAAATGTGATCTCATTAAATTTCCAAGATTATATCAAATTTTAAAAACTTATCACATTCTCTGGCAGGTTAGGGGACTCACTCCATTCTGAGTGTCATTATGGATCTATCACTTTCACACTTCTTCCAGAGGAAAGGGAGTAAGACATTGGAGCTTTGCCACCATCTTGAACAAAAAAATTTGATTATTTATTCTAATCCTTATTCATTAGCCAAGACATTCACTTGTTTACAAATGGCCAACAGATATATGAAAAGATGCTCATCTTCTTTAGCTATTAGAGAAATGCAAATCAAAACTGCAATGAGATACCACCTCACACCTGTTCGATTAGCTATTATTAGCAAGACAGGTAATAGCAAATGTTGGAGAGACTGTGGAGAAAAAGGAACCCTTATACACTGTTGGTGGGAATGTAAAGTAGTACAACCATTATGGAAGAAAGTATGGTGGTTCCTCAAACAACTGAAAATAGAACTACCTTATGACCCAGCAATCCCTCTACTGGGTATATACCCCCAAAACTCAGAAACATTGATACGTAAAGACACATGCAGCCCCATGTTTATTGCAGCATTGTTCACAGTGGCCAGGACATGGAAACAACCAAAAAGCCCATCAATAGATGACTGGATAAAGAAGATGTGGCACATATACACTATGGAATACTACTCAGCCATAAGAAATGATGACATCAGATCATTTACAGCAAAATGGTGGGATCTTGATAACATGATACGAAGCGAAATAAGTAAATCAGAAAAAACCAGGAACTGCATTATTCCATACATAGGTGGGACATAAAAGTGAAACTAAGAGACATTGATAAGAGTGTGGTGGTTACGGGGGAGAGGAGGGAATGGGAGAGGGAAAGGGGGGGGGGGAGGGGCACAAAGAAAACAAGATAGAAGGTGACAGACTTTGGGTGATGGGTATGCAACATAATTGAACGACAAGATAACCTGGACTTGTTATCTTTGAATATATGTACCCTGATTTATTGATGTCACCCCATTAAAAAAATAAAATTATTATAAAAAAAAAAAAAAAGAAATGGATGCAGTTCTGGTCAGTTATTTCCTGTTCAAAGACATGGAATGTCTTCCTAAGGAGTCTTTACGCCTTCCTAGATTATCATTCCTCCCTGACTTAGAGGACAGTTCCACCAGAACAGTGGAACTATAGCTTTGCTTCCCACAAGTTGATTTACTCACTCTTTCCTGAAAATAACTTTAATTTCCTATTTTTATACTTCTGCTATCCTCTTCACCCCATAATGCTTTCCTACCTCAGTATCTGCCACTGTGAATGCTATCCAGCCTGCAGAAATGCAAGTCAAAATCAGCTACCTTGCTGACTTTTCTCTGACCATACCTAGAGGTCCTCTTTTGCTCTGTCGTGATCCCATCGCACACTGTAGTCATTTGTACCTCTCTGTGGTATTTCTCACATTCACTCTGTCTTAGTTATGTTTGGATTCTCTACATCTCCAAAACAGCAGGAGTTCAACCAGGTTTTCAGATTTCTCACTGGAGCAGAATGTCTTCCTTTCTGTTCTTATGCATTTGCCAGAGATGTTTCTTAGAATTTTCTTTATATCATAAGTATTGTTTTCTCAACAAGTTGTCTTGAAAATTCTGAGTATTAATCCCTTCTAACATTCAAATACATTCCAGTTTGATGCTCTATAAAAATATAGGATGGATTGGAGTTTTAGTGTGGGCTGATGAAAAGTGATTAAGAAATATAAAAAACTTATAAATATATTTTATTATTTTAGCATCATGGCATCTTCAAGATTTAGAAACATTAATTATCAATATAATGGAAAACTTGAAGAAGAATTTCTAAAGGTAGGTGGGATTATAGCTGAAAATTTTGTCACTATGCAACAAACCTGAAAACAGCATGCATTAGTCAGTTCTACTTAGTTATGCTGCAGTTACAAATAACTCTGAGTGACTTACAGCATAAGCATATTTCTAACTCAGACATGTCAGGTGTAAGTCAATCATTGCTCTAGTGTAAGTGTCCTCTTCATTTTGGGATCCAGGCTGAAAAACTTGGCTCATTTAAGATATGCTGGCCACCAAATTTAGCAATCTAGAAGAAATGGGTAACTTCCTAGAACTATATAATCTTCCTAGACTGAGTCACGAAGAAGTAGTAAACCTAAATAGGTCCAGAAGCAGGGAGGAAATAGACACAATTATCAAAACCTCCTCAAAATTAAAGTCCAGGACCAGATGGCTACACTAGACAATTATACCAAACATTCAATGAAAATTTGGTACCTACCCTTCTCAAAGTCTTCCAAAAAATAGAATAAGAAACCATAGTCTCTAACACATTTTATGAAGCCAACATATAATCCTGAAACCAAAACCTGGTAAAGACAATACAAAAAAAGAAAACTAAAGACGAATAGCTTTAATGAATACAGATGCAAAAATTCTAAACAAAATACTGGCAAATTGAATACAACAATACATTAAAAAAATAATACATCATGATCAAGTAGGATTCATTCCAGAAGCACAAGAATGGTTCAACATATGTAAATCGATTAATGTAACATACAACACATAAACAAAACAAAGGACAAAAATCATATGATCCTATCAATAGATGCAGAAAAAGTACTATATTTGATAAGATACAACATCCATTTATGTTTAAAACACTCAATAAAATAAGTATATATGGAAAGTACCTCAACATAATAAGACCATATATGATAAACTGCCAATATCTTACTAAATGGTAAAAAACTGAAGGCTTTTCTTCTAAAGTCATGAAAAAGATAAGCTGCCCCACTCTCTCCACGCTTATTCGACATGGTACTGGAAGTCTTAGCCAGAGCAATCAGGCAAGCAAAAGAAGTAAAAGGCATACATATTAGGAAAGAAGAAGTAAAGGTGACATTGTCCTTTATATAGAAAACCCCAAAGAGTCAACTGAAAAACTACTAGAAACAGTAAACCACTACTGTAAAGTCACAGGTTATACAAAAGTCTACAGCTTTCTTATGCACAACAATGAAACTTTAGGGAAAAAACTAAAAAAAAACCCATTCCTCTTACTATTGTAAAAACACAAACAAAACCAAAGAATAAACATAACAAAGGATGTGTAGGACCTATATACTAAAAACTGCAAAGCATTATTAAAGAAATTGAAAAAGAAAAAAAAAAGAAATTGAAAAAGATACAATGAAATGGAAAAATATTCCATGTTCATGGATTAGAAGAGTCAACATAATTAAAATGACCATATTATCCAAAGCAATATACAAATTTAATGCACTCCCTATTAAAATTCCAATGTCATTTTTTAAAGAAATAGAATAAAATATCACCAAGTTTGTATGGAACCATAAATAACCCCAAATAGCCAAAGCAATCCTGAGGAAAAAGAACAAATCAACATGCATTGCCTTTTCTTTCGTTTCATTTGCTAAAAGAATTGACATGACCAAGGTTAATGTCAAATGAACAAAGAAATATAATCTTCTCCAAGGGAGGGAAGAGTATAATTGGTAAAAATAATGTAAACTACTTTACCTTGAGAAATAAGTATTATTGGCAATAATAATAATAAGTTATAAGTGATAAGAAAACCTACAAATTGGCACTTCCATGGGTCAGACACTCAGCAACATTATCCTTTATCCTTAGACAGCTCTGTCAGGTAAGTGGTAGGAAACACGTCAGAGAGGTTAGTTTATTAGCTAAAGTCACCCACCTAGTTAGGTGGAAAACCAATATTCTAATCCAAGCTTCCTGGCACCTGGTTAAAAGTAAATAAACTCCCTTGTTGTATCAAGGGAGAGCCGGGGCAATGCACAGACATTTATACCACTAATATATAAAATGCACTCCTGAAGCACTGCATTATGTATAGCTTTGGTTCCCCAGTTCTTTATTGGAAGCTGCTTTGGCAGCCTCTGACCTAGCTTCTCATCTCTCATCATTTTACATAATATCACCTTTTGGGGTGGTCTGTTTTTCTGGCTTTACTGTCTTCTATTTCTCTGAGTAATTCTCTAGGACCTAACCAGAGATCTTGAAATCTCCCTCTCCTACATAGTAAAGTAGGTACCAGCAAAAACTGAACCCAACTGAACCCTCAGGTGGTTCATTTTAAAAGTGGTTTGATAAAGTCAAGCTACTCTCAGTGACCTCCCATAAATATTCATAGCCAGTCATCTTTATGACCATTTATTACAACTAGAAATTGTTCCCCTTTAGTTTCAAGTTGTCATCTGGTAGGCAGTCCTGGTATTTTATTTTAAGGTATAAAAGATCACTTAGTGATATACTCTGACAGTTCCTGAGATCTGTCACTTATCACAGGAGAATAACATTGGCAGTCCACCAACACATTCTGAGGCAAAGCACAATTGAGCAAGGAGGTAAATATTCAAAGTGAAGAAGGTCCATTTTTATAACGGACAACACTGAATCATACATTGCAAAATGTTAATATAATTAGCAGCTTGTTTATCAACTTATCTGGATCATGAAGGTGTGAAGGAGTATTGGCAATGAAGGCCCTCGTTTATCTTTATGATTTAAATTGCCTGTATAATATATGAGCAAAAAGCAAAGCAGGGGCCAGGGTTGAGATGTGAATTGGTTCTGTAGGTTATCTTTAATGAGCTTAAATGCGTTCTTTCTCCCAGCCTCTGGCTTGCCTGTGTGTCAGGCATCCGGACTCAATCTTCTTAGAGTTCAATTTATTTGAATCACTTTGATTTCACATCAAAATTGCAACTTGACTCTGTAATTATTAAATGTTTTCTTAGATAATAAATATTAAAGTTCTTCTGATTGCTAAACCCATAATTAAAAGATCAAGGAAACATATAATGTTATAGATGCTTTCCCGTTGGTAATCATGTGGTAAAAGTAACCATGAATGTAGACAGAGCGGTTGTTTGGTATAAATGGGAATGCTTAAGGAGACTCAGAGACAATAAAAAAAGATAGTTAGCCTGACCAGGTGGTGGCACAATGGATAGAGCATCGGACTGGGATGTGGAGGACACAGATTCGAAACCCTGAGGTCACCAACTTGAGCATGAATTCATCTGGTTTGAGCAAGGCTCACCAGCTTGAGCCCAGGTCACTCGGTCTGCTGTAGCCCCACCCCCCATTAAGGCACATAAGAGAAAGCTATCAATGAACAATTAAGGTGCTGCAACAAAGAATTGATGCTTCTCATGTCTCTCCCTTTCTGTTTGTCTATCCCTATCTCTCCTTCTCTCTGTTCCTGTCATAAAAAAAAGAAAGATAGATAAATATAGCTGAGACTGTGATTTCAGTGCCAAAAGAATGAAGAGAAGACCCACATGTGTGCAGGAATTTGGACAGCAGAGAGAAGGCAGCACAAGGTCCTTTGGTTGGATGTCGATAACCGGCAGCAGTAGACTGTAGCAGAATCCTTATTTTGGGGAGGACCTTAAGCATGCTGTTCAGCGATTCACTTTTCTCACCTGTAAAATAAGGATAATAATGCCTGACTTACAAAACTGATGTGAGAATTACAGGAGGTCATGCAGTAAGTTTTTAGCACTTGATAATTGTGGTTATTATTATCGGTTATTCTCTAAACTCCAGGAAATTTGGGTTGTCTGTTTTATTCTCTGTCTTACCTTTGGCCCAAGAATAATTTCTGGTTCATAGTGGAACCTCAACAAACATTTATTGAAGTGATGATAAAAAAAAAGTGATAAATGAATAGAAATGAAGAACTTAAAGGAAATTAGTGTATTGAAGAGATTGGTGTATTAAAATAAAACAAATAAAGAGAATTCTGGTTAGGTAACAGGAAGCATGTATGTGAAAAGGGCACGGCAGACATGTTTTAAATGCTCTTACATAATTAGCAGAAATAAGTATTTTGAAGAAAAGTAAAGTTTCTGTATTATACTGAGAAATGGTTTCAATACTACATGTAATTAGCCTAGTGAGTGATGTTCAACAATAGAGGTAAGGGGCCATTCTGATGAAAGAATGGTAAAAGTTGTAGAGACATATAACAAAGCAGCATTGCACTGAGGTAGACAAAATGACGGTATGATATTGTCTGCCATTGAGTACAATTCATTGACAGTCTATAGGGAGAAAAAGGTTACCCTCTCTTCCCATGAGCTCCAGAGACATAGAATCTCAAACAAGGTTTTCAACCCTATATTTATACCTACATGTGCTTGTTTGAAAAACATGACATAGTCAAGTCTCGTGATAAGTTTGCATAATTATCATGAGCTACTTTTGGAAAAATCATCAAGCTGCTGGCTCTGTGCTCTGACCATTTAAAGTGCCAAGAACAATTATCCTTTACAATTTGGCTGTTCTAGTCTTTTAAGAAAATATGTTCAGTCTTAGGGTAATGGACAGCATTAAACAGCTCAAAACTAACATAAAGTGAAATTCTGACATTTTAAACTACTGCAAAGCAAATATGAGATATAAAAGGCATTAATGAAGGTATTCAACTCAATGCTGTATATTTGAAGAGAGTTCTAGGGTAGAAGTTTTCACAAAATTGCAACTTCAATAGGATGGTTAATATGTAAGTATGATCAAAGTCAAAGTGATATGATAGTCTGAGATATCTACAGACTGCTTTTTGATGGGGTATGCATAGCACTGCTCAGTACACTTTAAATATTAAGTTATATAGAGCTAAGGCAAAGCAAAGCAAAATTACTTTCATTTTGTTGAAAAATTAGTCACTAAAGACTCCAGAAATTGCAGTCTAGACAGACTGAGTGAATAAAACAGACAACAGAAGAACCAGTCATTGCAACTGATTGCAATAGCTCTGCCTACATCAATTGGCATTGCTCAGTGAGGCCATCAAAATGACTAGCTCAGATGGGTAGGTTCCTTCGTGTCTCCAGGCAGAACCTTGGGCTCGTGTACTTGAAGTAGAACCACCGAAGATGGAAATGAAGCCAAAGTAGCATAGCAGCATTTTGAATGGTGATACTATTAGCAATAAGATTGAGGGATACACGTCAACTGGCTTCGGAATTTGTTTGGTGAGTTTTTAATGGAAATTGATCTTTTCACAGATCAGCTGGAAATTATTCATTTCATGGTTACCCCAAACTCACTGGAGACCTTCAGTTTATATTCTAATGTAAAAGCGAGCTCTTTCCTAAGTAATTCATGCCATATCTCAAAGAAAAGGCTAACTCTTTATTTAGGAATATAATATCTCCTTATAGAGGCTGAGAGAAATGCAGTTCCCCAAGTTTCTATTATTTAAGAGGCATCTTCCTGAGAATCAGAGTGTAGAAGCATTGCCTGGTTTTGCTCACTGTGCACCTGCCTAGTCCAGAGTCCTGCACTTAACAGGTACGTGGTAATGTTGATTTAATCACACTGAAATTCCCGGGATGAGTAATACCTCTTATCTCCATTAACTATTCTTTGGAGACATTGATTTCCTAAATGAAGCTAAGTTTTGTTCAAAGTTTTTTTAGTAAGCCATTTTTAGGAGTAAATGCCAAATCTGATGTTTCTTCTTAACTTTATAAGGTTTATTTTCTTTCTCCATGAGTTTCCTCATAGAAAAAAGAAGATATGGACACCACTCTTCCCAATCTTTTGATCATGTAACAAAATACAGGAGAAGGCAAAACAAATAAACAAGCAAACAAACAAACAAACAAATAAAACTCAAAGCAGACCAAAAACCCAGGCAGGGGCCTGTGAGTTTGTGTGCCTCTTTCGTTAAATCAGCTCAGCAGCTCCATGGCTGGGGCTGGTGGGGAACCCCTTTCTGATCCAGGCAGGAGCTCTGAGCTTTGCTTTCCTCCTGAGCATCATCTTGCTGCTGCTGTGGCTGTTACTGTCCAGGCTCCCTTGAGATCTCCCACCCCTTATGTCACCCCTCTTCACTTAGTGGACAGAACTTCCATCAAGACTTTAAAACATATTGAAAGGAAGACAAAGGACTAATCATCAGTAAATAAGACAACCAGATATTCTTCCAGCAACATGAGTTGATCTGGGAACAACAAAGGGTTGTAATTTGGAACACATGGTCTAATGGCAAAATAGGTGCAAGACCAGAGGAAGAAAGGAGAGGACCACTCTTAAAAACTTGAGGGGTACTATTGTAAATGAAGACTCTGTTGGAGGAAACTGAAAGTTGGAAGTGATTTTTCATTGGCTGAGTTTTGATAGTCTCCCATTGGTGGAGCTGTTACTGGGCCAGGTGGAATCTTTCTTCCTCTCCCTGAGGTAGGAAAGTAGTGTCACTTCCTGCCTGAGATGCAAGGTACTCTCTTCTTATTGGGCGCAGTAGAGTGCTCTGATTGACAGTTGCGATGGTAGCATCCTCTCCAGGCTCTGTCCTTTCTGCAGCTGACACCCCCTCCCTCAGTTTGTATGGACGTACAGTTGTTTGGAGCAGGACTGCAGGTTAGTCATTTGAGGGGCGGAGGGCATGGTGCCAGTTCGGTTTCTTTCTCTGTCCATGACCGGCCTGAAGGACAAAGGCTCTACCAGTGGTCATCTCCATTTGCTTCTTCCCACCCTTGGATGTGTTCAGTGGTTTTTCGAAAAGGAAGAGTTTTACCAAATTGAAATTTAGTAGAACTCACTTGTTGATGAACATCCTTTGTCCTCAGAGCAGCACTCTGGATCCGGGAATGGGCGATAGGACTGCGGACGGGGTTCCTGGGTCCTGTTCCCTGAGTTCACTGTGCTGAAGAGGGAAAGATGGACAGGCATCCCTACATTTAACGCAAAAAGGTCAATCATGTGTTATAAATTAAATTTTACAATAAGTAAAGAAGTTCTTCTGTTTTTCTAAAACAGAAATTATAAACAGTTGTGCACTTTTTTTTTTTTGTACACTCAATAGTCGATCCCCAATTTGCTACTCATCTGTGCCTACATAGCGACCATCACCCAGGCTGTGTTAGTATGTGTTCTCTTCCTCCCATCACATCCTGGTGCTACCATGGGATCCAAGGGGAGTGTGTCAAACCATTTCTTTCATTAAGACATCTGAGACTCCAGAAATGGCAACTGAATACAGGAAAAGATGCTCCACATCATAGGTCATCAGGGAAGTCAAACAATGAGATACTGCTATACCCATTTGTTAGGCAGATAAAATATATTACACTCACTTTGTTAAAGATGGCACTGCCCACGTGGAAGCCCGTTGCCCAGGTGATATTAATGTGTGTTGGGCCGGGCGTGGGCAGCAGCCCCTTGTAGCCTGGGTCTTGGTTTTAGGACTGAAACTTTCCCACCCTTTTTTAATGTGGGGTGGTGCACTCTCATGAGGAATCCCATTATGCCTCAGATAAATAAATGACTTTGTATCAGAGACTTCCTTGTTTGTATATATTGGATTAAAGGTTTTGGTTTCTACACTATAAAGTGGGGCAGACCAGTAGCTTGCTCTCTCTGGTTCCTGAGATTAGCATTAGAGCAGAGAACAGGTTGGAGAGCAGAGTAAGGCCACGTGAAGGACAGGAGAAGCAGCCAAGATGGTGGAGTGCTGAAAGAGAAGCCAGTTTGTGCAGAGTTTGTGCAGAGAGAAGGAGATGGGGAACAGAGGTGAATAAGTCTGGTGAGCTAGAAACCTTTGATTCTAGGAAACTCGGATAAGTCAGTAGCTTTGTGAGCACTGAATGAGTGGGTTTTGGAGCCCAGTGTGTGTTTTTACTTGCCCGCGAGGTGCAAGCTAGGATTAAAGGTAATGGCCCACCAGTTCTTGGCTCTGTTGTTTCATTACCATCTGTCCAAATCTAATGCGAACCTGCATAGGCCAGGTGGCTGTGATAATGGCCATGGATACTGGCTTTACACCATTATAATGGCCAAACTCCAGAACACTGACATCACCAAATGCTGGTGAGGATGTGGAACAATGGGAACTCTTACTCCTTGCAGGTGGGAGTGCATAGTTGTACAACCACTTTGAAAATCAGTTCACCAGTTTCTTACAAAACTAAATGTATTCTTACCATACAATCCAACAGACATACTCCTTGGTATTTACCCAAAGGAGATAAAAACTACTTTGCACATGGATATTCATACCAGTTTTATTCATATTTGCCAAAACCTGAAAGCAACAAAGATGTCTTTCAGAATGTGAAGGGATACATAAGCTATGGTCCTCTCAGGCAATGGAATATTATTCATTGTTAAAAAGAAATGAGCCATCAAGTGATGAGGAATCTTAAATACATATAACTTAGTGGGGAAAAAAACTAATTTGGAAAGCTACTCATTATATGATTCCAATTATTAATATATGACATTTGGGAAAGGTTAAGATATGAAGACAGTGGAAACATTAGTGACTGTCAAAGGTGGAGGAGGGGAGATGAATAGGCAGGACCCAAAACACTTTCAGATCAATGTGAACACTCTAATATTATAATATGTGTGTGTCATCGAGTGTGCAGCAGCAAGAGTGAGCTCTGATGTGACCTATGGACTCTGGGTGATGGTGGTGTATCAGTGTAGGTCCATCTTTGGTAACAAATGTACAGTTCTGGCGAGTCATGTTGATAATGGGGAGACAATGCATCCGTAGGGCCAGAGTTGTATGGGCAATCTCCATTGTCCTCTTGGTTTTATTGTAACTTAAAACTGCTCTAAAAAAATAAAGTCTTTAAAAAGAAGAAGAAGAAGAAGGCATAAAGAGTAGATCATTTCAAGGAATAGATGTAGTGGATAGAGTCCTAGAAAACTAGCTGGTTTGGAGCAACCCACCATTTGTTATGAAATTCAGAGCTAGAGGAACCTTTGATTGAGCCTGACTCTTAGTATTGAAATTAAATCTCTGTGTCACTGCCATAAACAGTATCCACAAGAATTTCTGGTCCAGAGAAATCAGTCACCACAGATGTGCCAAGCCCTGGACTATTCCTTCTCTTACGTTACCAACTATTTATGTAAAACCGACCTATTTCATCACTTCGGGGAAGGTGATGGTTGTGGGATAGTCCAATGCTGCACTCATGTGAATTAGCGAGGAAACCATTCATAACGAGCACTGAGAATCACAGCTCTGACTGGGGGTAGATCCTGTGGGTCTCAGAGAGAGCTAGGTAAGAGCAGGGCCTGCTGAGTGGTGAATGGTGTGGTGTGGAGTGATATGTGGGCTCCCTGCTGCTGAGGTCTTTAGGTAGGAGAACTGAGAGTTAGGAAAAGGCTGGTGAAGGAAAATTAGGGGAGGCCAAAGCCAAATATGTTCTACTTCAGAAGTTGTTGCAAGATGGCTCTGAGCCAGGACAACCAGAGGAAGTTCATTTACTTCTTTTGTTTTTCTTCCTTTTACCCAAACAACCTGCAGAAAATAGGGTTACACTACATTATGAATTGAATAGGCATTGAGGAATTGGTTTGGAGACTTAATCTCCATTTAGGATATTGTTCTCATGGGAAATATGTCCCAACTTCCAAACAACTGACATACAGATACCACGCCTCAGTGTAGTGGCTTGCTCACCCAGTACTGAATTTTAAAGGCACTCTTCACAAATATTAAGCATTCAAATTGTGAGAGTTTGTAATTGTACTCATCCACAGACATCTGACCTCATTAAATAAATTTTTTAGCGCTCTTGTCTTTTCTGGCGCTAAACTCTGAATTTACTGTATATACTGACATTTCTAATTGATTTTTTAAAAAATAATTTTTCATTGATTTGAGAGAGAAAGGAAGGAGGGTATGAAAGAGAGAGAGAGAGAGAGAGAGAGACAGGGCAAGGAAAAGAGAGAGAGAGAAAGAGAAGCATCACTAATTGTTTCACCTAGTTGGGCACTAACTGGCTGCTTCTCGTATGTGCCCTGACTGGGGATTGAACCTGAAACCTTGGTGTGCCAGGATGACACTCTACCCATTGGCCCACCCACCGAAGGCCTCTAAGGTTACTTTTAAGAAAAGCTTTTATTTTACTGAAATCATAAAGTATCTGCATTTTGAAAAAGAAATATGAGGAACTTAGAGAGCCAACAAACAATGTGATTTTACTAGAGATAAAATTATACTACAACTGAAATATTAATTGCAAACCACAGATTTCTCTTACCATCTCTAAGCAAACTGCAAAAATTGCTGTCATTATTCTTTCATTCTTATGTTAAGGTGCTTTATTACTAAAGGACTCTTAGGTGGCATGGGAGAAAGAACTGACTTTACCCTTTAATATAACATGCCAACAGTGCCCGTCCTCCTAACTCAAGATGAAATGAGATGAGATGATGTATATGAACACACCTTGTATTTTGTAAAGCATTTCTAAAGCCCACACATCTGTAGGGTACAAATAATTAGCAAAATTGAAGCCACTCTACAGAAGGGACATTTCTTATAGTCTGACATAGGAAATAATTGTAATAATAACTTCTGGCAATAAAACAATTTTTGTCGTTGTTTTATTCTGTTTCTGTCTCTGCTTTCATTTTGTTTTATTTCTTTTTGTAATTTTCAGCCAGAAAGTTATTTTCGGTAAAATAAAAGCTAGATAATTAAACATATATAAGATATATCTATCTATCTATCTATCTATCTATCTATCTATCTATCTATCTATCTATCTATATATATATCTCATAAACCTTAGCCTGAATGCCCTAGAAAATAAAAGTTACAATAGAGCTTATATAACAATACTTTACTGAAGAGTGAATATCAGGAAAGCAGGCACGAGACAGAAGTGGAGAGAAGCAGGATGTAGGGTGAGCTGACGGAGAGGGTGTGGTCCTGAGATGCCTGCCTCTGTGAGGAACTGATTACTTGGTGCCATGGGGATTCAGGGAAGGACACAAGATGCTACTGCTTCTCTCAGCAGTCTCTCAGAGGGAGACAGGGAGGTGAATTCTTTCACTGTCTGCCATTTTCTATTGGCCAAACCTTGTTTCTGTAGTTAATACCCTTCAAGCTTTAGTGACACATCTGTGAGCACTGCTAAGGTACTTATATTGCGTATGGGTGTAAGGTAAGGCACCACACAACAGACGTGGTGAAGCTCAGGACCCTGAATCTCTACCGGAAGTAGCAGCAGCAGTAGCCAAGCTCTGTGCCTCTAAGCAACACCAAGGCAATTGCATGAGTTGGGGTGATGAAAAAAAAATACACTATAAAACAAAATATACAAGAAAACCACTTTAGATCATGTCTACTGTCACTTTAGCCGAGTGCAGTTTTGAGAAGGGAGGACGTTTTTGGTTCTCAAATTGCAGAGAGCTCTGTAAAAGCCAACAGTAATAGATATAATTAGAGGTATAGAGTTAATAAAAATTTGACCTGTAACTAACACTTGGGTAGTTGCTAAGAGAGAGAGAGACTTTTCTGCAAAGCAGTATCTCTGCTATAATACAGGGGAGCCACTTGCTATAGATCAGTGTGACAGGGATGAGAATGCAGGAAGGGGGCTGAGCCACTGATGCAGAGAGAGATCCTATGAGCGAGGTAAGCCAGTGGCAGTGCCAGTGGTGCTTCATCAGGCCTTAGAAACACCATTTGTTGAAATATGTGCATTTTAATTTGTTGTTATCTGTATGCAATTTACTCATGCAACAGGTATTGATTGAGAGCCATTGAAGGCCAGTCTCTAGGTTCTGGCCACATGGAAGTTTCTGCTCCTTGGCATTTAGATTTCAGAGGAAGAAGACAGACAATAGCTTGACAGAAGTGGATAAGTTTCTAGAAGAAAAATAAAGCAGGACCAAGGGGGACAGAGTGTGTGTAGCAGAGAGACGGGTGTGCTCTTTGATATGGGGCAGTCAAATCTCTGTGATGAGGCACCATCTGAACAGAGATCTATAGAAGAAGGAAGAAGAGCTTGGTATTTGGAGGAAGAGCCATCTAAGAAGAGGCAACAAAGAATGCAAAAACCCGAGGCGGGAGTGGCGGGTGTTCCTGAGGAGACATACATTCATATGATGAATACACGCACAGGCACATATTTGTCCAAAGTAAGAAAAAAATTAGTAAACTGCATATAGTTTATTTTATATCCTTACTTATATATTTTCAAGTTTACTATTGTTATAAACATGATGACTAAAGAAAGTTTTTATGTTATTATTCAGAAAAGATACCTGAAAATGGTAGGATCCATTGACGATTGCGGTCAAGATATTGGCTTCCATGGTTCAGTGATAGTAGCCAGATGTGATCATTGGGGGCAGGTAGAAAGGACTTGCGCGTGGATAGGGATGACACACAGCTAAGTATATAACAGCTGAGTTCTGAAGGGACAGAACACCAGGCAGGTAGAGTTTAAAGCTGAGTTAGGAGGAAAGAAAAGTCCCACCCCCTGGTTGACAGTTCTAGGCCTGAGGACTTATTGTGGGGATGCTTCCTTTGGCCTAAAGATAATAATTTATAAACTGTTGAATGCTTTAAAAAAGTGAGTAAGTAATAAGGCAAAAATCCAGATAATGCATGCAGATAGGGAAATACACACATGGATAACCCCATATTGGTGAACTGACGGTGCCAAAGCACCACTCAGTGCATCAATATTTGCTTGGAGGTCTAAGCTATTTCTGCAGCTTTATAACTTGACTATAAAAATATATTTGTGACATTTTAAGTCTCAGCCTGAGAGCAAATTTTGATTTTCATATTCAAACTGATGATTCCAAAACTCACTCTGGCACCTCTTTAAGGGCTTGATGAATCGTTTCAAAGATGTTTATTGCTTGTAAGTCTCTGTGTTATTGCCAAGCTTACAATACATAAACTGCTTTGAATTTTGTTAAGATGGTGAGTGATTAGGCAGTGACATGATTTTAAAATAGAGAAAACAGCAGAGATTTAACTGGATTAAGAGAGAAGAATAGCACATTTGATGTAGTTAGGCTATTTCTAAGAATTAAAATATGCCTCCTCCGGATAGGTATTTGCATCATGTAACCGAACAGAGCTCCAAAAATATTAAATATCACTATATTCCTTAGAAGAAAGGGTAACAATTTGTTCTGTATCAACACATATTTTCATCTCAAACAGCTTTCAGCTGGGGTCTGTTAAATTCTGTAGAAATATTATATGAACCACCTAACAATGAAGAGATGTTGCCATGGTTGACCATTGACTAGAACATAAGGTTGAGTACTAGATGCTTTTTAAGTTGGCTCAAATTTTTATGACCGAAGTCAAATGACTCAGAATATGTGGGTGCTTCTCAGTCCAAGAGCCTGTTTACACTGTCTCAGTCATTGTCAAGTGTCTGACTGCCTTCAAAGCCCACAGCGATACTTCATATACCCAGATATTTTAGGATTCTACCTGAAAGGTATAAAAAACCAGCTGTTAAAAAATAAAGTAAATAAAAGACAATTTATTGTACAGAATGAGGGACCTTTTGGAGCACAAAGATAGGAATGCCTCCAGGCCTCAGGCAAGAATGGGGACTGACAAGCCAATGGACATATTCTCATTCGGATTTGCTCTGCTTCTTCCCATGCCTATCTTCATTTTTTCCTCTTAAGACCCATTTCTCTTCTCCTTTGTTTACCTGGCATAATGTAGCTATCCTTAACTACCATGTTTATTGTTTTAATTTTTGCCTCCCAAAGGGTCACCACCTTTGTTCCTCTGTATTGGTTATCTATTGCTGTGTAACAAATTACTCTAAAACATAGTGGCTTAAAGCCGGAAACATTATGATTGCACAGTTTCCGCAGAGGCAGGAATCCAGGTGGGGCTAAGCTGGGTGCTTCCTCCGCCAGCTTTAATGCAAGGCTGCTTTCAGGATGTTGACTGGGACTGCAATGCCATCGAAAGGCTCACTGAGGAAGGACCTCCTTCTGAATTCATTCTCATGGCTGATGGCAGCATTCAATTCCTTGCAGATTGTTGGGCTCACTGGCTACTGACTTTGTCTCTCTCCCTCTGTCATTTTGTCTCTTTTCCCATTCCATAGTCATTGGTAAATGCTTCTCCTTGACCCTACTTGAGTCAGGTGCTTACTGTTCCAATTAGCTGTAAAAGGAGTGAAGACTCATGGCATGTATGGTGGGGGGACAGGATATTTTCATGAGAACCTAGAGGTCACTTGGTATTGATATGGAATTAGTAAAAGTCAGTTCTTTTGGCAATGAGTCAAAGGTATGCCTTTATCATGGGATATGGGGCAATGGTTTGAGCTAAGATAAAACGACGCAAGTCAGGTCTGTGCATGGAAAAAGAAGCTTTATTTTATATTCCTGTTATCTTTTCTCTGTTTTTAATTATAGTTATATCCACAATTAATTTGTGTAAGCTTTCACTGTAAGAATGGGAATACTTAAGTTTTTCTGCATAAATAGCTTATTAGGATTTTAGCCTCCAATATTTTCACAGGCAACTTACTATTTTTCATAATTCATACTGTTCTGTGTGGTTGTGACAATTTAGGAGTGATGAAATATTAGGGGTAAGCTGGACCATACATTATGAATTCTTGTTTCAGCTGCTTGCTAATGTCTCCCCCCCAAAATCAATAAACCCCTGACATTCCATTGTTTGATATCATACTCAAAGTAATTTTATTTTAGAAAAATTAAAATAGCTGTTCAGTTTTTCAGTTATTATTTTTTCTGCTAAGAATGATAAATTGGTGGAATAAAGTTTAGTGTGTACAGGTGGAGTCTTAAAGAACAGTAATATTTGCTGTAAACAGATTAATCAAAGACCCTAACATACAGGTCACTAGGTAATCTCTCTATAGCCTACTTTTAGGTTCTGATTGAGATTTTCCTGGTTCCAGGGAGCAGTGAGAATAGGAAGTCAAAAAGAGAGTAAAGAAAGGGGTTAGTGGCTGGTCACTTTGCCAGTTCACAGATGTGGAAAACTCTTCCAAGGGCCCAGTACCAGCCAAAATTAATGTGAAAGTTATGAAAATTTTGAGAGATGGGACCAATATTCTGAAGACACAGATTAAAAGCATAGCTTTGAAATGAAAGGAAATGAGAAAATTTTTACTTTGGTTTCTTATTAAGCTATAGGACAATACAACTTTCATGAAGAGCAAGTGGTCATAAAGAATCATCCTGGCCTGACCTGTGGTGGCTCAGTAGATAAAGCATCAACCTGGAAACGCTGAGGTTGCCGGTTCAAAACCCTGGGCTTGCCTGGTCAAGGCACATATGGGAGTTGATGCTTCCTGCTCCTCCCCCTTCTCTCTCTCTCTCTCTCTCTCTCTCTTCCTCTCTCTCTCTCTCTCTCTCTCTCTCCTCTCTATAATGAATAAATAAAATCTTTAAAAAAGAAAAAGAATCATCCAGATGAGATGTAACAATGCATGCCTAAACTTCCCTCCAAGACAAATTGGGGTTTGAGGCACCAGACCCAGAAGTTCTAGGATGTCAGGTCCTGTTGGAGGGATACGGAATTAGTCCTCCAGCTACAGAAGGTGAAGTGTTTGAGGCCCAGTGAGAGCTAAGAAAACCTTTGCCAGAGAGCTCAGCTAGATGAGCGGACAGCAGGGCACCAGAGAGGTCAGCTAGATGAGCTGGCAGCAGGGCACCAGAGAGCTCAGCTAGATGAGCGGACAGCAGGGCAGACTCCAGGAACAAAGGCTCACGTGGAACACAGGGACGGAGCCTCACCTGAGGGACTCCGTGCTCATGCTTCCAAACCACACAGTGGATTGCAAGAAGCCTGCTGGGCTCTGAGCTTGTTCAGAAAAGGACCAAAAATAGGGTAAGATGACAAGGAAAGAGTAAAAGAGATTTAAAAAGCATGACCACAGAATTATGACTAACTTTATTTTAGATACAGCAAAAAGTCAGGTCTTGCTATGCCGTTAACTAGCTGTGGCTTTTGAGAGATTAGCTTATTCTTTCTGACCCTTACTTCTCTCATCTGTAAAATGGAGATCTGAATTCAGTAAAAAAAAAAAAAAAAATCAGATCAGGTGTAAAATCTTAATCAATAATATGCATTATGACTCAGTTTATTTTATTTATCTATTTTTTAAGCACAAAAAAGTACATTTACTACCCAATATTTTAGTGCAAAGTTAAGGCATTTTTCTGAATAAGGTTGGAATCCCTCTTGTTTCTTGGAAAAGCAACACCCATACTGAATTAATGATCTCTTATTTTTGTTTTTAAATAGACCGAAATCTTAAACTTCAGTTTAAGTACACAACTATTTTAGCTCTTTATTCTCATTCTCATTTATCCCAGTATTTTTTTTCTTCTTTACAGTTGTCAGGCCTGTGACAAAGTTGATTACAGGTTTATTTGGTTTTTTAAATTTTAGTTGACTTACCTTTAAATTGTGTCCTTTCAGATCATTTAGCTTAGTTTTTATATAAAAAGAATAGCTTTCTTTCTTTTTCACTGCCTTCATTGGCATGTTCCTATTTCATTAGATTACCTAATTATAATTGCAACTGTTTCATGAGCAGATGCAACTGGTGCTTGGCAAGCAAAAACTCAAATGGTGGGGGCAGAAGCCAGTGGGCATACAGAAGAGTAGCCTCCCAGATGGCTATGGATATTTGTAGGCTTATGGAGAGAAGGAAGGACATCAGTTATCTGGGTAAAGTCTGTTAAATGAAGATGTGTTAAGAGTGCTTCTAATGAACCTCATAAAATGAAGCATACGAGTGAAAGGAAAAGTGCGTGTTGCAGTGTTGTCAAATGGCTTCTGCTGAGTGGAAGCTGGTTTTCTTCCTTTTATTTAAAAACCTCCTTAACACAGTGCCTTAAAGAATGATAATCCTTGTATAAGAAAGTTAATTTAAGGATTAGATACTCAAGACTGTGATTACAAATCTCAATTTCTTTGTGCCTCCTACTCTATTATTTTAAGCACATCAATTTGTCTCACATTTCTGGACTGTCTTTCCTTCCCATGCTCCAGGGCCATCTTGGTCAAGCTTGATAACCATGACTTTGGCAATACACAATTTTCTGTTCAAACTAAGTTTGTGGAACACTAATATCAGGTTTCCAGAGAAAATTTCTGGGGACATTGCTCTTTAAAGGTTAATCTCATATAAAGAGAGTTTGTTCTCTTTCATGAGAGTTTGTTCCAGGACTCTAGGAAATTTATAGCTGCTTTCTAAGAAGAAGAAATAAGTCACTTAGGTCCCAAATGCAAACTGCATTCTGATATCATTTGTATAGGTCCAGCTGGGGTAGGTTTGAAACCTGGGAGGATGAGGTCATAAACTCAACTCTACTGCTTTCCATGCAACTCTGACTCTGGAATCCATAAGGTAGTACGTACCACTTTGAAAAATTGGTGTTATTTAAAACATAGTGAACAGAGCGATGCCTTGGAGGGGCAGAGCATCGCCCTCTGGTGGGCAGAGCATCGCCCCCTGGTGGGCGTGCCGGGTGGATCCCGGTCGGGCGCATGCGGGAGTCTGTCTGACTGTCTCTCCCCGTTTCCAGCTTCAGAAAAATAAATTAAAAAAAAACCCAAAAAACAAAAAAACATATAGTGAAAACATTCAATAGTTCTATAAAGCATGTGGCTTCTAAGTAAGAAAATAGAATTTTCTGCTTTCTTAACTTCAAGTAATCATTAACTTTAGTGGGAAAAATCCATTATTTCTTGGTCCAAGTGTATCTGTGTTTGGTGGTACTATGTAGCTTTTAAGGTCTATATCACCGTAACTTAAAGAGAACCCTTTTAATAATAAAATCAAGCAAGTAATCAAGGATCGCCCAAAAAGAAACAAAAGTCTTAAGGGCCTTGGAAAATCTACTGTGGTCTTAGCTTTACATGGTTTATTTGCCTTCTCTTTAGATTTGTTCCAGCCAAAGGCTACCTTTCAGTCTGAAAGCACATCAGAGACACATGGCTATGTACTGTCCTCCGAAGTCCATAGTACATGACTTGTATGGAAACAAATCTGATGACCTGAAAATGGTCTGCTTTAAATATCAGTTAACTATCATCTCAATAAACTCACCTTTGTTCTCTTAACTTCACCTAGCAAACAGATTTTTTTGTAATGCCTTATGTCTACCCTATTGAATTAGAAACATGAAGTGTAGAATGATGATGTTTTGGGTCATAAAAACTACCAGGTAACCCATGATTCTAATATCCTTGAGAGGAATTGGCAAAAATGATCTTTGTACTACAGGTACCCTTGTGTGAACTCCAGATGTAGAGAAAACTCCAGTCTCATTTTTAACAAAACAACCAGGTAATTAATCTGAAGCATGTCTAGGTTTAGGTGACTTAAAATTATTAGGTGGTTAGTACTTCTAGTATCAATTTACTATCTTAAAATAAGGGTTCTTTTATTTCAAAAGATTACTTTAAAATTACTCCTTGACACTCTGAAATTTGTGTTTTTTGAATTTTTAGCTTTAAGTGAGAGTATATTTCTTTTTAGAAATTTTTCCTGATGCAAAATAAGATGTAACTAAGGGGTAACTGGGACTTATCGTTCTATAGATGGGTTGACATTAGTAATAGTTTTCTTGTTCAAATATATAATATGTTGAAACTTTGTCTTTTTTGGTATTGTTAATATTAAATTATTATGTAAAACTTAAAGATAGAGTAAGTAAAGATCCTATGATCCTAGGTTTAAATCTGTTAACCTTCATCCTGTCTAGCATTCATTATGGATTTATTATTTTAAATATAGCGTAATTATTAGTAGCTATATTAGAATAAACCTGGATAGCTTTGATAGACCCTCACTTTGTTTTCTAGCTGGTGTCATCTTGTAGTGTGTGAGATGTCTATACAGTAAACAGAATTCTCACTTAAACACATGGCTAAATTGGGAATGCTATCCATGTTTTTCCCAGCCCTTTTCAGATGTGCTCAATTAACTCTTCTATTTTACAAACAACAATCAGAGTACTTACTGATAAAATGATGTGTACTTAGACAAGGGAAATTACCTGAATGGTCGTGGAAGAACAAGTTGGCTGTGGCCTGTGCAATGCCCGGTGAGATGCCTCAAAACACGAGTCTTCCAGTTGGTAGAGTCAGTTAAGTTGGAAACACAGGAAATTATTAATTAGGTCTATGTGAAAAATGTCTGGAAAACAGAGGCTGAAAAGTTCTGCAGTAGAGTATATAAGTAGCAATGCAAGCACCCTTGCTCTGGTGCTTTTGTCAAAAATTTGAAGGTATGGTTCTATAACTGCTTCTTATTATTTGGCAATAATTTTCCCTCCAGTAAACCTTTTTGAAAACAAAGAGCTGAAAGAAAAATAAAAGTGCATGCTTTTAATTTTCCTTTAATTTTGGAAAATTAATTTTCATTCTTTGTCAAACATTTTTGCCACTGAATATTTATTTTCTTTTGGATGTTCAGACTTCTATTTCTAGTTTTTATATATCCTAGATTTTTATTATATTTTATCTTTTTTTATTTTTTTAATTTTTTAATTTTTATTTTTTTCATTTTTCTGAAGCTGGAAACAGGGAGAGACAGACAGACTCCCGCATGCGCCCGACCGGGATCCACCCGGCACGCCCACCATGAGGCGATGCTCTGCCCACCAGGGGGCGATGTTCTGCCCATCCTGGGCGTCGCCATGTTGCGACCAGAGCCACTCTAGCGCCTGAGGCAGAAGCCACAGAGCCATCCCCAGCTCCCGGGCCATCTTTTGCTCCAATGGAGCCTTGGCTGTGGGAGGGGAAGAGAGAGACAGAGAGGAAAGTGCGGTGGAGGGGTGGAGAAGCAAATGGTCGCTTCTCCTGTGTGCCCTGGCCGGGAATCGAACCCGGGTCCTCCGCACGCTAGGCCGACGCTCTACCGCTGAGCCAATCGGCCAGGGCCTATATTTTATCTTTTTTTTATTTCCCAGTAGTTTCTGGAAAAATACTCTCTTTATAATTTGTAAATTATTTTCCTTCATTAAATTTATCTGACTACTGAACTCATTTACTGTATTCTTTATTTCAACTATTATTTTGGTCACATTTAATGTTTTTGTAATGGGGAACAAATATGTTTTGTTACTTATATTAGTCTGACTAGCTATAGCATAGAACTAAAATAAGAATATACCAAAAGGTCTGTAACAAATCAAAATATATAATCAATCCTATACTTTTACCTCTGGCCAAGTTCTTGGTACAGTTGAATGGACTATTCTCCTTTGGCTGACTCACATCAAGAGATGACTTCAGAGCAAGAAGAATGAACATGAATGGAAACTACACGACTCCACCTTAGCCACCTTCCCTCACTCCTACCACTCTGAGGCTTACAGATTTGCTTCTCAGAGGAGGCCAGGAAAACAACCTGATCTCAGGAACGTGTTGGCACTAGTTTCAGAGAACAGAAACTCTAGTTTCTGAGTTACTTTCTAGCTTCAGTTCCAGTTACAAGGCCAAGACGACTGTGGAAGACCAGCAGCTATAAAGATAAAAGCTTCCGGCCCTGGCCGGTTGGCTCAGCGGTAGAGCGTCGGCCTAGCATGCGGAGGACCCGGGTTCGATTCCCGGCCAGGGCACACAGGAGAAGCGCCCATTTGCTTCTCCACCCCTCCACCGCGCTTTCCTCTCTGTCTCTCTCTTCCCCTCCCGCAGCCAAGGCTCCATTGGAGCAAAGATGGCCCGGGCGCTGGGGATGGCTCTGTGGCCTCTGCCTCAGGCGCTAGAGTGGCTCTGGTCGCAACATGGCGACGCCCAGGATGGGCAGAGCATCGCCCCCTGGTGGGCATAGCGTTGCTCCTGGTGGGCATGCCGGGTGGATCCCGGTCGGGCGTATGCGGGAGTCTGTCTGACTGTCTCTCCCTGTTTCCAGCTTCAGAAAAATGAAAAAAAAAAAAAAAAGATAAAAGCTTCCATTTGTCATGAGAAGCTGCACTTCTGACCTCTCTCTGAAAGTTCTTCTTGTCTTGAACTCCCATGATTCCCCTATATAATCTGGCCAAGGCATCTGAGCTGTTAAGATGGATTTTTGAGGACAAGAGTCCCCCATCTTTTTAGGTGGCTGGCACTTGAATCAACTTTTCTTCTCACCAGCACTGGTCTCACATGTTTGGTTTCTGTGGTGGCAGGCATCCAGACTTGTGGGTCATTTCTCTGGTGTCATTTTCTCTTGTTTTTATTATTTTTTGTGGATATAAAGGATGTGAATGATGTACAGTTCTCTTCTATAAAATTGTATACTTAGAATAAAGCAGCTTTTAAGAAATACACATAGGTCTAATTTAGTACTTAATCACTAATTCTTGATTCACATTCTTTTATCTTTTATAATATTTCATACTTGAGTAGAATAATTTTTTTGCTATATGCAGTGGGTTGAATCCTGCCTCCCCCCAAAAAGATGCATTTGAGTCATAGTCCTCACTGTCTGTGAATATGGCCTTATTTAGAAATAGAGTCTTTTTACATGCAATAAAGTTAAAATTATATCAGGTTAGAGTAGAACCTAAATCAATGACTGGTTTCTTTACAAGAGGAAGATTTACATACAGAGACATGGAGAAGACAGAAGGGGAGAAGTCTGTGTGAAGGTTGAGGCAGGGAAAGAAGTGATGCCTCTTAGGCCAAAGACTGCCAAGGATTGCTGGAAGTCACCAGAAACTAAGAAGAGGCGAGGCAAGAAAAAATTCTTCCCTAAAACCTTTAGTGGGATTTTCATCCTGCCAATATGTTAATTTAAATTCTAGCTTTCAAAACTCTGACAGAATAAATTTTAGTTATTTTAAGCCACCGAATTTATGGCAATTTGTTATGGCAGCCCTAGAAAACTGATACACTATGGGAGGAGTTTTTAATAGTCAGAATCTCTTTCAAGCCATACACAGTTCTTGAGTTTTAGCAACTTTGCACATAAGAATCCTCCCTTGGGCTTTGTTTATTTCTCTATGGGAAGGAGCCTCATTCACTGATCAAAATACAAGCTTTGGTTTACATTAGATTAAGTTCCTTTACTGCCCCATTTTCTTCTAGATTAATGCTTATTTTGATTTTATTCTAGTTTTAAGTATCTTCTTGCTTTCATTAATTTGCTAACATTGTAACTAAAGGAAGAAGTAGAAAATGTTGAGCTCTATGGACAGAATGTGGGTAGTGGCCTGGGTGTCTGTTTCATGTTGGTGCCCACAGTACCCAGCACAGTGCCTTTCACATGCGAGAAAGCAACATACAATTTTTTGAATTGAATTTAAAGTCAGTAGAGTGTCTTTATAGTCTTAAGAGAATAAAACTACATGAATATCTTTTTCTAAGTATAGGAATATAATTTTCCTCTTTCACATTTAACTCTATGATAAGAATTTGTGTTCTTCAAAATGTGCACCAATGAGCCCGTGACAGTCTGCAAACAAGATTAGATACATGTTTGTTTTTGCTGCAGTGCAGAGTTGGTTATGCAATCATCAACTGCAGTAAAAGCACATTATATTAACTTCAATCTTTTCATAATTTACCAAAATTTTTGCACATATTTATTATTTTCTCTCCTAAATAACCATGGATCCTTTATCCTATTCTATTATAACCTGCTCCCATCTAGTGTGGAAACCAAGATTCAACAAGGTTTAGGTAATTAACTAACCTCACAGAACACAAGTTCAAGGTTCTGTCTAACACAGTATTACAACAGAACATTAAAAACTATGAGAGAGAGATGACGTCAGAGTAATGGCGGGGTAGGAAGCGATACTGATAAATCTCCCCCAAAACTCAACAAGATCTTCAACCAGAAACAGAAAAACCTATACTTGGAGCCTCCAGAAGCTTCGCAATACACCCAAAGGTATGGTCGAGTGAAAAATTGGCTAAATATATAACCAAACCCTGAAGGAAATAGGGAGTAAGAAATGCTCCGCCTTCCTCACTAACCTAAACAGGGCGGCTTTCTCTGGTAACTGTGAATATAGAAACTGAGGTGGGCAAAGGGGTTGAATAGATCCAGGCCGCGGCACAAACGGCTGAACCAGGCTGTGGCACGGAGATCCAAGCCGAGGAAAAACTGATCCTGTGGCAACCCGGGCAATACAAGCTAACACTCGCGCCAAACCCAAACAAAGAAAGACAAGCGGGGCGGCCATTTTACCCGGTCTCCTGGTTGGCGTGCGCGCAGTTAGTGGGCGAGAGATTTCTTCCTAGGCCCTGAGAGTGGGTGCCCGTGTTGCCCCACGGAGAGGCAGGGTCAGAGGCCTTTCTGTGGGCCGAGGGCAGAGTCTCTGGGCAGCCCCAGCGCCCTGGGAAAGCCACGCATGGGAGGGAGTGAGAACTAATTCCAACGGTGGAGATTTTCCGTGCTGGAGAGGTTTCACTCAGAGGGAAACGTGGCCGGCCTCATATCCTGGTTTGCGCGCGCAGATAGTGAATGAGAGATTCCTCCGAGTGCCTCGGCAGTGCACGCCCGTGTTATCGCATAGAGGGGCAGAGTCAGGGGCCTTTGTGTGGGCCAAAGCAGAATCTCAGGCCGCCCCAGCGCCTTGCAAAAGCCGCGCACGGGGACGGAGCGAGACTCAATTCCAACACTGCAACTTTTCCCTGCGGTTGGGGGTTTCACTCAGAGCGTGAGACTGCTGGCCGGATATCCTGGTCTGCGCGCGCAGCGAGTGAGTGAAAGTTTCCTCCAAGCACCCCGGAAGTGGGCGCCCGCCTGTGTTACCGGACAGAGTGGCAGACAGAGCCAGAGGTCTTTGAGTGGGCGGAAAGCCCGCCTGATTATGCTAGCAGCTCTGACTGACTGAGCCTTACCCAGAGCCCTGTGCTGAGTGGAAATGGAGTGGGGAGTTGCCAGCTCTTTGAGCCTCTTACTATACAGGCAGAGGCAGCAGCAACCCCATAGCTAGATTATCAGGCTACTAATTGAGGAAGGAAAGACTAGGAGAAAGGCTCCCGGAACACAGACTCTCTCACTATTGGAGCCTATAAATGCTAATGAGCCTCGACTGCCAACGAGACTAAATCACAATACATGACATTGCCATAGAGACTTATCAAATGCAAACCTCTACCTGAGCGTGCCAAAGGGGCAGAACCCGGGGTACAGAGTCACCGACCAGGAAAAGGGAGAGAAAAGAAAAAGCAAGAAGATAACCTCTCAAAATCAAGAATAATCTGCAGACTTTATAACCTATCCCATTTTATTATATTTGTTTGTTTGTTTCTCTTATCTTCATTCTTGATACTTTTTTTCCTCCTCCAATTTGGCCGATTAACTCTCTGCCGGTCTTACTCTCTCCTCACCTTGAACTACACTACCCATAAGTGTTACATCTCCCATTATCTTTTCTCTTCTCTTCCTTTCTCTCTATGAGGGTTGCACTCCAAAACCCTTAACTCTCTCTCTCTCTCTCCTTTCTTTTTTCTTCTTTTAGTGGTTCCCTCTTTTTTTCTCTCTTTCTCTTTCTTTTCTCCCTCTATATTAGTTTCTTCCTTTCTCCTTTACATCTCCTCTCATTCAAACCTCAATAACAAACAAATTATCTTATCTGGGACTCAAACTTATGTTTGTGGCATTTTGGGGGGTTTTTACTTCACCTTTTTAACTCACTAGCAGTGCTCCCATCCCTGGCTCTCCATTTTATCTAGTTCTTGTTCCACTAAATACAATAGTAATTTTTTAATTTGTCCCCCCATTTTTCGGTTTTCCTCTTATTCCTCTCATCATAACTCTTAGACAACCAACACCTAAAAGCAAATCATTTTATTCTTGACCCAAATATTTTCCTTATTTGCTTTTTGTGGGTCCATACGCTCTTTTTTTTTCTTTCTTTTTTTTTCGTTTTTCGTTTCTTTTTTTTTTTTTTTTTTGCCCCTTTATTACTTTTCTCCAATTCAGGCCCTCCATCACAGGCATTGTTTGTTATAATTCACAGTTCACCACAAGATTTTCTCAAGAAAGAGGGGAGAGGAGAGGAGAGGAAAAAAGGAGGGGGGGAATAATTTCCTTTTTAAAAAATTTTTATTTTATTTTATTTTCCTTTATTTCATTATTAATTTTTTTTTTAAAAAAAACAACTCTTTTCGATTTTTTTTTTATTATTTTTTTAACTTTTTATTCCTTATTAAATCTCATTAATACTATCAACAAAACCACCCTCAGATGCCATTAAGGAAGAGAAAATCGAATATCATGGATACAAAAGAAAGAGAGGTAACACAGCTAGATGAGGAAAAATCTATGGAGAAAAAATTTAATATATTGGAAACCTTGGAGCTAAATGACAGAGAATTCAAGATAGAAATCCTAAAAATCCTCCGAGATATACAAGAAAACACAGAAAGGCAATTTAGGGAGCTCAGAACACAACTCAATGAACACAAAGAATATATGTCCAAGGAAATTGAAACTATAAAAACAAATCAAACAGAGATGAAAAACTCAATTCACGAGCTGAAAAACAAAGTAACAAGCTTAGCTAATAGAACAGGTCAGATAGAAGAGAGGATTAGTGAAATAGAAGACAAGCAATTTGAGGCACAACAGAGAGAAGAAGAAAGAGACTCAAAAATTTAAAAAAATGAGATAGCCCTACAAGAATTATCTGACTCCATCAAAAAGAATAACATAAGAATAATAGGTATATCAGAGGGAGAAGAGAGAGAAAATGGAATGGAGAACATACTCAAACAAATAACAGATGAGAACTTCCCAAGCCTGTGGAAAGAACTAAAGCCTCAAGTTCAAGAAGCAAACAAAACTCCGAGTTTTCTTAACCCCAACAAACCTACTCCAAGGCATATCATAATGAAATTGACACAAACCAACAGCAAAGAAAAAATTCTCAAGGCAGCCAGGGAAAAGAATACAACATTTAAAGGAAGGCCCATTAGATTATCATCAGATTTCTCAGCAGAAACTCTACAAGCTAGAAGAGAGTGGACCCCAATATTTAAAGTCCTAAAAGAGAGGAACTTTCAGCCACGAATACTATACCCATCAAAGCTATCCTTCAAATATGAAGGAGAAATAAAAACATTCACAGATACAGAAAAGATGAGGGAATTTATCATCAGAAAACCCCCACTCCAGGAATTACTAAAGGGGGTTCTCCAATCAGATACAAAGAACAAAAAAAAACAGAGCCACAAATAAGAGCTCCAAGAAGAACACAATAAAAGCAAATTTAAACTGTGACAACAAAAAAAAGAAAGAGGGGGAGAAGATGAAGATTAACAGTAGCAAAGGACGATGGAGTGCAAAAGTACTCACAAAATAGTTCGCTACAATGAACAGGGTAGGGACCCTTTTCATTATTCAAAGGTAACCACCATTGAAAAAACCACCACAGAAGCACATGAGATAAAAAAGATAGCAACAGAGGAAAGATGTATGGAATACAACCAAATAAAAACAAAAGATAGAAAAACAAAAGAGAAGGATCAAACAAGACACAAAACTAACAGAAAGCAAGATATAAAATGGCAATAGGGAACTCACAAGTGCCAATAATTACACTAAATGTAAACGGATTAAACTCACCAATAAAAAGGCACAGAGTAGCAGAATGGATTAAAAAAGAAAATCCAACTGTATGCTGCCTACAGGAAACTCATCTAAGTAACAAGGATAAAAACAAATTCAAAGTGAAAGGCTGGAAAACAATACTCCAAGCAAATAACATCCAAATAAAAGCAGGTGTAGCAATACTCATATCGGATAATGCTGACTACAAGACAGGAAAAGTACTCAGAGACAAAAATGGACATTTCATAATGGCTAAGGGGACACTGAATCAAGAAGACATAACAATTCTTAATATATATGCACCAAACCAAGGGGCACCAAAATATATAAGACAGCTACTTATTGATCTTAAAACAAAAACTGACAAAAACACAATCATACTTGGAGACCTCAATACACCACTGATGGCTCTAGATCGGTCATCCAAACAGAGAATCAACAAAGACATAGTGGCCTTAAACAAAACACTAGAGCACCTGGATATGATAGACATCTACAGGACATTTCATCCCAAAGTGACTGAGTATACATTTTTCTCCAGTGTACATGGATCATTCTCAAGAATTGACCATATTTTGGGCCACAAAAACAACATCAGCAAATTCAGAAAAATTGAAGTTGTACCAAGTATATTTTCTGATCATAAAGCCTTGAAACTAGAATTCAACTGCAAAAAAGAGGAAAAAAATCCCACAAAAATGTGGAAACTAAACAACATACTTTTAAAAAATGAATGGATCAAAGAAGAAATAAGTGCAGAGATCAAAAGATATATACAGACTAATGAAAATGACAATACGACATATCAGAATCTATGGGATGCAGCAAAAGCAGTAATAAGAGGGAAGTTCATATCACTTCAGGCATATATGAACAAACAAGAGAGAGCCCAAGTGAACCACTTAACTTCACACCTTAAGGAACTAGAAGAAGAACAAAGACAACCCAAAACCACCCGAAGAGAGGAGATAATAAAAATCAGAGCAGAAATAAATGAATTAGAGAACAGAAAAACTATAGAAAAAATTAATAGAACAAGGAGCTGGTTCTTTGAAAAGATCAACAAAATTGACAAACTCTTGGCAAGACTTACCAAGGAAAAAAGAGAAAGAACTCATATAAACAAAATCCAGAATGAAAGAGGAGAAATCACCACGGACACTGTAGATATACAAAGAATTATTGTAGAATACTATGAAAAACTTTATGCCACTAAATTCAACAACGTAGAAGAAATGGATAAATTCCTAGAACAATACAACCTTCCTAGACTGAGTCAAGAAGAAGCAGAAAGCCTAAACAGACCTATCAGTAGAGAAGAAATAGAAAAAACCATTAAAAACCTCCCCCAAAATAAAAGTCCAGGCCCTGACGGCTATACAAGCGAATTTTATCAAACATTCAAAGAAGACTTGGTTCCTATTCTACTCAAAGTCTTCCAAAAAATTGAAGAAGAAGCAATACTTCCAAACACATTTTATGAGGACAACATAACCCTCATAGTGAAACCTGGCAAGGACAGCACAAAAAAAGAAAACTACAGACCAATATCTCTAATGAATACAGATGCTAAAATACTAAACCAAATACTAGCAAATCGAATACAACAACATATTAAAAAAATAATACATCATGATCAGTGGGATTCATCCCAGAATCTCAAGGATGGTTCAACATACATAAAACGGGTAACGTAATACACCATATCAACAAAACAAAGAACAAAAACCACATGATCTTATCAATAGACGCAGAAAAGGCTTTCGATAAAATACAACACAATTTTATGTTTAAGACTCTCAACAAAATGGGTATACAAGGAAAATATCTCAACATGATAAAGGCCATATATGATAAACCATCAGCTAACATCATATTAAATGGCACTAAACTGAAGGCTTTCCCCCTTAAATCAGGAACAAGACAGGGTTGTCCACTCTCTCCACTCTTATTTAATGTGGTACTAGAGGTTCTAGCCAGAGCAATCAGACAAGACAAAGAAATAAAAGGCATCCATATCGGAAAAGAAGAAGTAAAGGTATCACTTTTTGCACATGATATGATTCTATACATCGAAAACCCCAAAGAATCCACAAAAAGACTACTAGAAACAATAAGCCAATACAGTAGGGTCGCAGGATACAAAATTAACATACAGAAGTCAATAGCCTTTCTATATGCCAACAATGAAACAACTGAGAAGGAACTCAAAAGAATAATCCCCTTCACGATTGCAACAAAAAAAATAAAATACTTAGGAATAAACATAACAAAGAATGTAAAGGACTTATATAATGAAAACTATAAACCATTGTTAAGGGAAATTGAAAAAGATATAATGAGATGGAAGAATATACCTTGTTCTTGGCTAGGAAGAATAAATATAATCAAGATGGCTATATTACCCAAAGCAATATACAAATTTAATGCAATTCCCATCAAACTTCTAATGACGTTTTTTAAAGAAATAGAGCAAAAAATCATCAGATTTATATGGAACTATAAAAAACCCTGAATAGCCAAAGCAATCCTAAAGAAAAAGAATGAAGCTGGGGGCATTACAATACCTGACTTCAAACTCTATTATAGGGCCACGACAATCAAAACAGCATGGTATTGGCAGAAAAATAGACACTCAGACCAATGGAACAGAATAGAAAGTCCAGAAATAAAACCACATATATATATAGTCAAATAATTTTTGATAAAGGGGCCAACAACACACAATGGAGAAAAGAAAGCCTCTTCAATAAATGGTGCTGGGAAAACTGGAAAGCCACATGCAAAAGAATGAAACTGGACTACAGTCTCTCCCCCTGTACAAAAATTAACTCAAAATGGATCAAAGATCTAAACATAAGACCTGAAACAATTAAGTACATAGAAGAAGACATAGGTACTCAACTCATGGACCTGGGTTTTAAAGAGCATTTTATGAATTTGACTCCACAGGCAAGAGAAGTGAAGGCAAAAATTAATGAATGGGACTACATCAGAGTAAGAAGTTTTTGCTCAGCAAGAGAAACTGATAACAAAATAAACAGAAAGCCAACTAAATGGGAAATGATATTTTCAAACAACAGCTCAGATAAGGGCCTAATATCCAAAATATACAAAGAACTCATAAAACTCAACAACAAACAAACAAACAATCCAATAAAAAAATGGGAAGAGGATATGAATAGACACTTCTCCCAGGAAGAAATACAAATGGCCAACAGATATATGAAAAGATGCTCATCTTCTTTAGCTATTAGAGAAATGCAAATCAAAACGGCAATGAGATACCACCTCACACCTGTTCGATTAGCTGTTATTAGCAAGACAGGTAATAGCAAATGTTGGAGAGGCTGTGGAGAAAAAGGAACCCTCATACACTGTTGGTGGGAATGTAAAGTAGTACAACCATTATGGAAGAAAGTATGGTGGTTCCTCAAAAAACTGAAAATAGAACTACCTTATGACCCAGCAATCCCTCTACTGGGTATATATCCCAAAAACTCAGAAACATTGATACGTAAAGACACATGCAGCCCCATGTTTATTGCAGCATTGTTCACAGTGGCCAGGACATGGAAACAACCAAAAAGCCCATCAATAGATGACTGGATAAAGAAGATGTGGCACATATACACTATGGAATACTACTCAGCCATAAGAAATGATGACATCGGAACATTTACAGCAAAATGGTGGGATCTTGATAACATGATACGAAGCGAAATAAGTAAATCAGAAAAAACCAGGAACTGTATTATTCCATACGTAGGTGGGACATAATAGTGAAACTAAGAGACATTGATAAGAGTGTGGTGGTTACAGGGGGGAGGGGGGAATGGAAGAGGGAAAAGGGGTGGGGAGGGGCACAAAGAAAACAAGATAGAAGGTGACAGAGGACAATCTGACTTTGGGTGGTGGGTATGCAACATAATTGAACGACAAGATAACCTGGACTTGTTATCTTTGAATATATGTATCCTGATTTATTGATGTCGCCCCATTAAAAAAATAAAATTATTAAAAAAAAAAAAAAACTATGAGAGATACTGAGAACAGTATTTTTGTCTTTTGGGACACATTTCTGGTATGTATCATACACTCTGGTTAATTAGAGAATACTTTGTTTTTCAGGCTCAGAGCCTGTCCTTTTAGATTTGTATTATAGAGAAGAGTATAGTGCCAGTTGACTATCAATCAGTAGAACTAACTTAAATTGTATCATGAGGTAGAGAATTTTTTTTTAATGAGGCAGTCATTTTATGTGATGGATAACATAGACTTAAAAGATGTCTTATTTTAACAACATTCTTAATACATTAGAATTTCTTTTATAGATTTAAAAAAATTAAAGTGATAGGAAACCATAGTGGGAAGAAATGTAAGCTCATCCCTTAATTTGGAAAATGCTTTCTAGTGAGATAAATGCCCACTCTATTACCCTATTGACAACTGTTTCTCATTGGACACTAACAGATTGGACTTCCTAAGGTTATATCATGATTTTGAAATACTTACCATACTCTAGGAAAACTTAGTCAAAAGTTGTTTTTCATTCAAATTTTATATAGATTGAAAATACTTTCATATTTTTAATTTTTAAATTTTCTGTTACAAATAATTTTCTTATGTTCAATACTGTATCTGTATCTTTGCTATTAATTGTTGTCTTTCTTTTTCTATTTTAATTTATTGTGTTTACATAGATTCTAGTGTTACCCCAAATGCATCCTGCCTCCTCCGTATTCCCCTCAATGTCTCCCTTACCTCCCTCCCGATAGCGCCCTCCCAGCATCCCTACAGGTTTATCCCATTCTATCATCCCCTTTCCCTCTGTCCTCTTTTCCTCTGGTCTCTTTGATCTCTCCTTTGTCTCAATTCCATTCCTCAGTTGACATTGTTCATTGGATTGCTCAAACGAATTGTTGTCTTTCTTAATGATGATCAGATTAATAAAAAGGAAAATAACAAAAATGACATCACTACAACAAGAACTGATGCAAGGAAAATGTACATGATAAATAAATCAAAAGAGGAAGATTGAGCAATATTTTATTTGTTGTGTTTCCAAGAGACCTTGCATTCAGTAGCTCAAAATGTATTTGGTCAATTGATTATATTGTATTTATGTTCATTCTGCACAATTTTGCCCATCTATAGCTTGTTATTATGTGCCTTATTGAACACTTATCAATGAGACTGAATTTTCTAATGCCTATTATCACTTTTCCTGAAGAATATATGTATTCAAAACTGTAGAAGTTTAACTGAACTATTGCTTTTATGGCACAGTACCAATCATAAACCTGTATAATGTTGAGGTCCTTGCCACGATTACAATTCTAAGGGTATGTGGTACTGAAAAGGAAAAACAGAATCAGATATGCTGTATATTTCTATATTACACTAATGACTTCCATTCAAAGAAAAGTCCAAACTGGAGTCTTACTCTAGATTCTGAAAAGATTGTGATTACACTACAACATCAAACATTAATTTGCTGTTATTTGGAAGAAAATGAAATAAACAGGACTTTTCTGTGGAAAGTTATCTTTAGATATTATACATATTATTGATAAATTCAAGAAATAGATAAAACAAATGTTTATTTTTACTCAACATTATCTATCAAATGGCATTATTCAAATTCAAAGCAAAAATTAATATTTATTTTCCATTTAACTATTTTTACTTAGTGACAACTTATTTATTGACTTATTTAATTTAATTTATATATATTGCATGGAAACTAGAAAAATAAACATATTTTCACAGGCATCTCTATCTGAATTCCTTGTATCACTGAGGAAAATACAATTTCAAACATTCTCATAATTTTATAGTTAAATATACAAATATCATAAACCAGTAATTTAAGAAATCTACTTAAAATTATAAGTCAATATCTCTGATGAACATAGATGCCAAATCCTTGACAAAATATTAGCAAACTGGATCCACCAATACATTAAAAAGATCACAACATGATCAAGTGGGATATACTCCCAAGATGCAAAGTTGGTACAATATCCACAAATCAATGAATATGATTCACTACGTAAGCAAATGAAGGATTAAACACACATGATAATATCAATAAATACAGAAAAAACACTTGACAAAATCTAGCAAACATTTATGATAAAAGCTTTCTGCAAAGTGGAACTAGAAGAAACACACCTCAACATAATAGGGGCTGTATGTGACAAACCCACAGCCAATATCATACTTAACATAAAAAAAACTAAAAGCATGTCCCTTAAGATCAGGAACAAAACAGAGATGTTCATTTTCACCACTCTTACTCAACATAGTAATAAAACTCCTAACCACAGTAGACAAGAAGAAAAAATAAAAGATATCTATATTGAAAAGGAAGAAGTAGGCCCTGGCTGGTTGGCTCAGAGGTGGAGCATCGGCCTGGCGTGCAGGAGTCCTGGGTTCGATTCCCGGCCAGGGCACACAGGAGAGGCGCCCATCTGCTTCTCCACCCCTCCCCCTCTCCTTCTTCTCTGTCTCTCTCTTTCCCTCCCACAGCCAAGGCTCCATTGGAGCAAAGATGGCCCGGGCGCTGGGGATGGCTCTGTGGCCTCTGCCTCAGGTGCTAGAATGGCTCGATGCAACAGAGTGACGCCCCAGAGGGGCAGAACATCGCCCCCTGGTGGGCATGCCGGGTGGATCCCAGTCGGGCGCATGCAGGAGTCTGTCTGACTGCCTCCCCGTTTCCAGCTTCGGAAAAATGAAAAAAAAAAAAAAAAAAAAAAGAAAAGGAAGAAGTAAAATGTCATTATTTGCAAATCATATGATGCTATATTTAGAAAATCCTAAAGAATCCACCAAAAAATACTAGAATTGATCAAATGAATTTAGTTAAGTATCAGGATATAGAATTAATATTCAAAAATTAGTTACATTTTATACACCAATAATAAACTATTAGAAAGGGAAATTAAGAAAACAATCCCAGTTACAGAGGCTTTGAGAAAATTAAATACCTAAAAATAATTTTAAACAAAGATTAAAAGACCTGTACTTGAAAAATTATAAGACACTGAAGAAAAAAATCAAGAAGATTGCCTAACAACTAGGCCGTCCACCTGAAACTAATAATAAATAAAATTGAATATAAGATGAAATTGAAAAATAAAAATTTAAAAAATTCACTGGGTTTATTTAGTAAATATAAAAGATTCTTATTTATGAAAAAATATGTTCCTGACATTAGTAAACAGATAAAATGCTACCATTTCAAAAATACTAAAAATAATTGTTCGATGAATAATATTCATAGGTAAATTTTATTTTAGATATTTAAAGGGAATTTTAATGGAAATTTTTATAAATATCACAAAATTTTTTTTTTCAATTTTTCTGAAGTAAGAAGCAGGGAGGCGGAGAGACAGACTCCAGTATGCACTGGACCAAGATCCACCCAGCATGCCCACCAGAGGGCGATGCTCTGCTTATCTGGGCTGTTGTTTCTTTGCAACCAGAGCCATTCTAGCACCTGAGGTGGAGGCCATAGAGCCATCCTCAGAGCCTGGGCCAACTTTGCTCCAATGGAGCTTTGGCTGTGGGGAGGGAAGAGAGAGACAGAGAGAAAAGAGAGGAGGAAGGGTGGAGAAGCAGATGGGTGCTTCTACTGTGTGCCCTGGCCAGGAATTGAACCCGAGACTTCCACATGCTGGGCAGATGCTCTACTGCTGGGCCAACTGGCAGGGGCTCACTTTATTTTTGATAACTGATTCTTTTTAAAGATCAAATTGGCATAACAAATGTACACTATGTAAATAACTTATTAAAAACTATAATTTTGTATACTTTTACCTGGGGAAAAAGTGCTCTAAATTTTCTTTATTTTTCTCAATTATATATGCTCTTACCAATCCCCAGAACTTCCTCTTTTCTAGATTTTCATGAGCCCTGGAGAAGTGTTTGGATTGTAGGTATCACTATGTCACACATACCTCTTACAGAATAACAGAGAAAAAGTGACCAGCAATCTCTGTTAGTATTCAACAAGAGAAGCTTGAGATAATCTGGAAAAAACTCACTCCAGGATCTTTCATGTCCTTATCAGAATTCTATAGAAGAGATAATGAGTCAGAGGTGAACATCTGATTATCAGCAGCTATTCTCCCTTGGGTGTCATACTTGACATTTCATTCCCAAGCAGTGTGATTTAATGTAGGTGTTAAGAGCATGGGCTTTTGGATCAGATAGCTCAAGGCGCATGTCTGACACTTTGACTTTGGGGAATTTGTTTAACCTCTGTTTAGTGTTCATTTCCTCACCTGCAGTAAAGCCCTGCCATAATACCTACCTTCTGGATTTGCTCTGAGAGATATAATGAGGCTAATACATGAAATCACTGAAGTATCTGGTACCACCTAGTAAGAACTGAGTAAGAGTGAATGTTTCTTGGTGCTTTGTTATCATTATTATCCAAGGAAAAATATAGAAGGAAATTTAACAAAATATAAGAGAAATCAGGGTCCGTATCCAGCTAGGATTAGAAACATATTATCACTGGCAGAGAAAGGCAGTCCAATATTTATTATGATTCACAGTACTCAAAATAACATACTGTCAGGTACTTTTCTCCTAATAAAGCTCTTTGTTACTTAACTATATGTGCTATTTTTGTAATCTATATTGTATAATAAAAGAGATAGTATTGAAGGCCCTGGCCTGTTAGCTCAGCAATAGAGCATCGGCCTAGCATCTGGAAGTCTCAGGTTTGATTCCCAGCCATGGCACACAGGAGAAGCGCCCATCTGCTTCTCTACCCTTCCTCTCTATCTTTTTCTTCCCTTCCACATCCAAGGCTTTGTTGGAGCAAAGTTGGCCCGGGTGCTGAGGATGGCTCCATGACTTCCGCTTCAGGCACTAGAATAGATCTGGTTGCAGCAGAGCAATGTCCTAGATGAGCTGAGCATCGCCCCCTGGTGGTTATGCCGGGTGGATCCTGGTCGGACACATGTGGGAGTCTGTCTGCCTCCCCCCCACCCGCTTCTCACTTCAGAAAAATACAAAAAAAAAAAAAAAAGAGAGAGAGAGAGAGAGAGACAGTATTGAAAAGATAAAAATAAGACTAGTTCTCCTGACTGAAATATAGTTTGTAAAATTTTTCACACTGGTTCAGAGTACTGTTCCTCAGAGTGAACAATGCATAGGAGCAGTTACTGACTTCTGAATAAGCGTCTTGAGAAACATATTTCTGAAAGTTTCTATGTAATGAATTATCTCTTAAAATATATGGTTCCCACTTAGGCACTCTTCCTCTAGTCTAATTTCTAATGTATCTGACCTGTTTTAATTAGCAGATGCAGTTATTACTTTAATTTTAGTTTTACATTTTTAAAAAGCAGTCAAGTTGGGAAATAATTGGGAAGTGTGTGTTAAAAATAATTTAGGGCCCTGGCCGGTTGGCTCAGCGGTAGAGCGTTGGCCTAGCGTGCGGAGGACCCGGGTTCGATTCCCGGCCAGGGCACACAGGAGAAGCGCCCATTTGCTTCTCCACCCCTCCGCCGCGCTTTCTTCTCTGTCTCTCTCTTCCCCTCCCGCAGCCAAGGCTCCATTGGAGCAAAGATGGCCCGGGCGCTGGGGATGGCTCTGTGGCCTCTGCCTCAGGCGATAGAGTGGCTCTGGTCGCAATATGGCGACGCCCAGGATGGGCAGAGCATCGCCCCCTGGTGGGCAGAGCGTCGCCCCTGGTGGGCGTGCGGGGTGGATCCCGGTCGGGCGCATGCGGGAGTCTGTCTGACTGTCTCTCCCCGTTTCCAGCTTGAGAAAAATGAAGAAAAAAAAAAAATAATAATAATTTAGATATTCATAATCATTCATTATCCATAACCTGTTATGATTTAAGAATTTCTACATGAAGTCATTTTCGGTAATAATTTTATGTTTCAAGATTCATCATCTCTCCTCTGACAGGGGATAAAAAATGTCTAGAAAAAATATATATAACTTATGAGAAATAAAATTGTGACTAAAAAATACACACAGTCCAAAACTAATCTACTTATGCTATTTATAAATCCTACTTTTTAAAAAAAGGTAAGAAAGTGTTGATCAAATAAGTTTGTAAATATGATATAAATGTTTGCTCACTTATAGTTTGCATTGGATGTGGGACAGGCTGTAAGCAGGCAGGGTCATTATAGCCTAAGGCTAAGTTTTAAGACTAAGCCTTTCCCACCCTTTTGATACTAAGATCTTTTCAAAACTAAGCTTTTCCCCACACCCTTGACTGTTGCATGATGTGGGGTGGTGCATTCTTCTGAGGAATCCCATTATGCCTCAGATAAGTGACTTTGTATCAGAGACTTCCTTGTTTGTATATTGGATTAAAGGTTTTTATTTCTACACTATGAAATGGGGCAGAGGAGCCCATGCTGAAGGAGAGCAGAGAAAGGCCACATGGAGGAGAGGAGAAGCAGCCAAGATGGCAAATTGCTGAAGGAGAAGCCAGTTTGTGTAGAGTTTGTGCAGAGAGAAGGAGATGGGGAACAGATGTGAGTAAGGCTGGTGAGGTAGAAACCTTTGATTCTAGGAAACTCGGATAAGTCAGTGGCTTTGGGAGCCCTGAATGGAAAGGAAGTGTTTTCCCACTGTGTGTATTTCTTGCCCACGAGATGCGAGCTAGGATTAAAGCTAATGGCCCATCAGTTCTTGGCTTCATGGTTTCATTACTATCTGTCTGAATCAAATGCGAACCTGCACGGGCCAGGCAGCTGTGATAATGGCTGTGGCTACTGACTTTACATTTGGCATAGTCTGTGGCAGGATTTTATACAGATTGGTAGGGAGTCACCACCACCTTTGAGTGGTGGAGTAGAGGACTGGCTGCTTTTATGGTTGCCAATGGCTGTTTTTTGGGGGGACCATAGGCTGGCTGACTTTTACAGCCATGCATGAGGAAACCGAGAGCTCTGTGGAAGAGTCTACCTGGGACCTGCAAACTGAGCAGTGGAAGGAGCTGGAGCAAATGTGGGAGAAAGAGATGCTGACCCTGGAGCTGAAGCAAGCACTGGAGAAGGCCAACCAGGTTCATGAGATTCACTTGGAAATGGAGCAGCCACTGGAGAAGGAATCACAGGTTCATGAGTTGCAGCATGCCCTGGACGTTGTGGAGAGCCAGCAGTGGTGGGAGGCTGGAGCCGGGCTGCAAGGCCCATGGAGCAGAAAGCAGCAGCTGCCTGGAGCTCGAGCCCGGCAGTGAGAGCTGGTATTTTCAGTTCCTCTTTGGAGGATGAGTAGAATCAGGCTGGAGTTGAGATCTGTAGTCTCCAGGAGCAAGGAGTACCTACTACACCCCTGGTAGGTCTGCGATTTTGAGACATAGGGGTGGCTGCCATCATGCTCTCTGGAATGGAGATGGAAATGCTGACTGCCATTGCCACGTGCCCTTTCTTGGGACAGTGTAAGACCTGCCAGGACAGCAGGAATGAGAGGGGTGGCTGAGGCCCCATGTGCATGGACTGATTCTGGACTATGACCAGAGTGGGCACTGGCTCCTTTGTTGGATGGACTTATGGATTTTTGGACAATGTGAAATACCCTGATGGGGATGGGGAGCAGCTTTGCTGGAGGCCCTTCCTCTGCCCCAGGAAGCTTTTCAAATGGCTAGAAAGAAGGCTGAGGACATTCTGTGCTTTTGGCAAAGTGCTCAGAGACTGGTGAAATGTACCTTTGTATTGTTGAAATTGTATGATTTGTCATGTTATAATTTGTGTAATGTGCCTAATTTCCTTGTGCAGGAATACCGGTGCTTTAGATTGTGAAGTGAGCAAAAAGGATGGAATGTTGGTCAAATAAGTTTATAATATAATATATATGTTTGCTTGCTTCTACTTTGCATTGGGTGTGAAGGACAGGCTGTAAGCAGGCAGGGTCATTATAGCCTAAGGCTTAGTTTTAAGACTAAGCCTTTCCCACCCTTTTAATACTAAGATCTTTTCAAAACTAAGCTTTTCCCCACACCCTTGACTGTTGCATGATGTGGGGTGGTGCATTCTTCTGAGGAATCCCATTATGCCTCAGATAAGTGACTTTGTATCAGAGACTTCCTTGTTTGTATATTGGATTAAAGATTTTGATTTCTACACTATAAAATGAGACAGAGAAGCCCATGCTGGAAGAGAGCAGAGAAGGCCATGTAGAGGAGAGGAGAAGCAGCCAAGATGGGGGAGTGCTGAAAGAGAAGCCAGTTTGTGCAGAGTTTGTGCAGAGAGAAGGAGATGGGAAACAGAGGTGAATAAGGCTGGTGAGGTAGAAACCTTTGATTCTTGGAAACCTGGATGAGTCAGTGGCTTTGGGAGCCTTGAATGGAAAGGGAAGTGTTTTCACACTGTATTTCTAGCCCACTGGGTGCAAGCTAGGATGAAAGGTAATGGCCCACCAGTTCTTGGCTTTGTGGTTTCATTACTGTAAGGCATTTTCCCAGTTAAGGAAGAAAGAAGAGTGTAACCGCGAAGTGTGGAACAGCAAAAGCTTTATTTAGTAGAGCACATCCAGACGAGGTTCTTTGGTCTGCAAGACGGGGCCAGAGAAGTCGCACGGATTCTTCTGCTGGGGGGTAATTTAAGGGTCAGTAGGGTGATAAGTTGATATGATGTGGCAAAATTTCATTGGCTGACAGACAGTCGTTCCTTTTCAAAGGGCTCCTGGGAAGTTTCTTTTGGCACGCATGGGTGTGGGAGGTTCCAGCCAAAGTTCCCAGGCCAGCTTCCTCACATGACCTTTCCCCATTGCCAACCAATCTCACATTCTGACCTTAAATGTGAAATAGGGGTGGCACTATTCATCTGGCTACCTTCTGCTGGTTAGGGACGTCATGGGGAGGGGAGGTCAGGTGATGGTGGCTCTGAGGGGAGTCGTGTATATGGGTGTAGGGACATCGAGTTGACCATGACTCGAGAAACTTCATGGATGCGGTCCTATAAGGATTTTAAAAAGACGAGTAAATATAAATAATATGTTGATAATTAGAAGAAGACCTAGGATAGGGGCAACTCAGGTGAGGATGGGTGGTTGCCACCAGGAGTTAAGCGGGTTGTAGGAGGAGAGGTCCTTGCACAGTTTCTCTTGCAGACGGTGGAGGACCCTGATGCTTCCTTCCATTGGGCCTGTCTCATTGAACAGCACTGCTCCCTGCTTCAGCTCACTCTGGCAGCAGGTTCCCGGTGGGAGGGACAGGAGCAACAGGAGGGTCTGCAGGGTCCAACCTTTTAGTGAGCTGGAGACGGGTAGGACCAAGTGGTTCCGACTGCCAGCAGTCCATATGGGGTCCCATGCACCCGGCTGTAGGGAGCCAGGCTGGAATTCCCTCAGAAGAACCCTGTCTCCTGGTTGGAGGGGGACAGTTGGGTGTGCTTCATCTGGACCCCTTATGGGAGGAAGGGTCCGGTCCACATGTTCCTTGAGAAGATGGCGGAGTAAAGACAGAAAGGGGAGGTAGGTGGCAAGAGGAGGGGGGTTTGGCTAAGAGAGCAAAATTGGAAATTCAGTGTCAAAAGAAGCCTAGTAGATCAAGGAAAGAAAGAATCTGAAGGAGTGAGAGAAAGGGGATTCCGTCCAAACTGCATGTCAGGGGTGGCGTGTGAAGACAAAAAGAAGGGGTCCCATCCACTCTCATAACCGAGACCTGTGAGGGAACTAGAGGTCCTGAGTGTGATGGCAAAACAGAGAAGGTAGCCCCTGCGTCCACAAGAATGAGGTGGACTTACCCACTATATGTAGTATTACCCTGGGTTCGGCGAGGGTGATGGGGGTCTCTGAGTCCAGGCTGTGTCAGTCGTCCATGAGGCCTAGGAGTTCGAGTGGTGGGCTCGCCTGGCTGGCTTGGCTTCTCATTTTGGTGGCTTGTCCTCCATGTAGAGATGCTGAGGAAGAGCCTGTTGCCTAAAGGGGGCAATCATTCCGCCAGTGGCCGGGCTGCTTGCAGTCAGGGCAGGGCTTAGTGGGTGGCCTCGGGCAGGGGCACTACTAGGACCAGAGATCCTGTTTGCCACATTTAAAGCAAGCTGCTGGTGGGGTTCCTCTTTATGGCCTGGACTTGGGTCAGACACCTCCTGTGCCTTGCCCCTGTTGCTCTGCCAGCCTCAGGGCTGCCACAAGAGCCTGGGTTTGGAGATTTACCTTCTGCTACATGCAGGCCTGGCGAGCAGCTTCAGCCTTTTCCTACTAGCCACGACCATTAAAAACTTTAAATGCCATGTTTATCAGGTCTCGAATAGGGGTTTGAGGCTGAGAATAAGAGGAGGGGGCTCCTGGGGGGCCTGGCACCCAGATCCGGCCAGAAACGCCGGAGCCAGAGGCAGGACAGGGCCAGGCTTTCCTGCAAGACTGGGGTTGGGCCGTGGGGTCAGGAGCCCTGCAAACCCGTGTGAGGGTCAATGTCCGGCAGAGGCAGGCCTGATGTGGGAGGGGCTTAAGAACACAGTGGAGAAGGGAGGGACTCCTGGCTGGCAGGGGAGGGGGGCTTCCTGGAGGGAAGAGATCTGAGTGGAAGAGGTCTGCAGAGGGACCAGAGAGTGTTGCCTCCGAGGGTTGGACAGGAGGGGGAGAGAGCTGGGGGGCAGCGAAGGAGGAAAAATTAGGAGTGGAGGGTTTAGTTGAGGTTTCTCTGGCCAAAAAGGGCCTGCACCGTAGAACAGGTGGCACAGAGATTAGGATGGGAGCACAAATACTAGAAACCCTGAATGTAAGGGATGTCCAACCATTTTGGTCACAGGACCACATCCATGAGGTTTCTCGAGTCAAGGTCAACCAGATGTTCTTACACCCATATACACGACTCCCCTCAGAGCCACCACCTTCCGACCTCCCTCCCCACAACACCCCTAACCAGCAGGAAGTCGCCGTATGAGTAGCAGTGCCCCTATCTAACATAAAAGGTTGGAATGTGAGGTCGGTTGGCAATGGGGGAAGGTCACGTAAGAAACCAGGCCTGGGAACTTTGGCTGGAACTGCCCACACCCATGTGCGCCAAAAGAAACTTCCCAGGAGCCCTTTGAAAAGAAACGACTGTCAGCCAATGAAATTTTGCCACATCATATCGACTTGCCATCACTCTCCCGACCCTATAAATTATCCCCCAGAGGAAGAATCTGCGCAACTTCTCTGGCCCCATCTTGCGGACCAGAGAACCTTGTCTGGGATGTGCTCTACTAAATAAAGCTTTTGCTGTTCCACACTTCGTGGGTATGCCCTTCTTTCTTCTTAAGTGGGGAAAATACCTTACAATTACCTTTTGTCCAAATCAAATGCAAACCTGCACGGGCCAGGCAGCTGTGATGGTGGCCGTGGCTACTGGCTTTACAGAAAGGTTATTGACAAGTGTTGTGCACAGTATTACAACTTTTGTATTATCTGAAGTATCTTAATGCATTACTATTAAGTGATTAATTATATTTCATAGAAAAACTATTTGGCCTTGTCTAATATTCACTTAAGTAATTGATTTAATATAAAAGACCCGCATCGTTTTCTTAAGGATTTCCAGAAATATTTTTATAGAAATAGTCTTCAGAACTGCTATTGTTTTATTTATCACGAGTGTATGACCTAGAATGATAGTTAGAAGCATTCATCTTGAGATTAGCCTCCTGGTTTAGTTAGAAGGGTCTTGCATAATTAGAAGTCTGGCTGAAATCCTAATGCAGAATGTGAAGTGTATCTGATGAGCTTCACCTGGTGTTCCTGGTCCACTGTTCATCATATCCATTATATACATTAATGTGTAAAATGGCTACCCAGCCACCATCTTTCTTAAGGACAATGCAGGCGTGAAGGAGGAAGAAGGATTTTCCTACTCAGTAATTCGGCTCAGACCTCCCTTGCTGCTGGATGCTGATAAGGGATGATTGGATTAGGGTACAGATAATTTTGAGGAACTGTAGTGCCACTCCCAACCACAAACAGAAGAAGCATTCTTGCAGCTGCTTTTGCCTAAAGCCCTTTGATGAATCCATATAAGCCCTGCCCCATCCCTCTCTTGGGACTGACACCCTTTGCTGGTTTCAGCCCACCTCCACCAAGGCATTTTTAAAATAAATTTTCTTTTTGGAACACGGTAGCCTTGTGTTTTTCGTTTGGCTCACGGTTTCTGCCTTTCATTCTGATGCCCAAACCTAGGAGGCCCGTGAGTGCCACAGACTAGTTGGAGGTCTAACCCTGACCCTGAGGAGGGTGAGGTTAGCAACCCGGGGAGCAGTGAGCAGCAGCAGCTTGTATCAGGTTTACTCTTGAATCCTGCCTCCCTTGCCCATGGAGTTGCAGGGTTAGTTCCCCCTCTGGCTGCGCCTCCTGAACCTGCCAAGAAGGGAAACTCCCTTTCCCTGCGTGGAAACAAACCCCAAACCGGACACTGGAACCAACTACCGCCCTTTCATTTTGCCTCTCCACATCCACACCGGGCAACAATCACATTTGGGTGAGTGAACCTAGTAGCTCTGTAGGTCAAATAAGTTTGCAAATATGATGTGTATGTTTGCTCGCTTATAGTTTGCATTGGGTGTGGGGGACAGGCTGTAAGCAGGCAGAGTTCTTATAGCGTAAGGCTTAGTTTTAAGACTAAGCCTTTCCCACCCTTTTATTACTAAGATTTTCTCAACGCTAAGCTTTTCCCACACCCTTGACTGTTGCAAGATAGGGGGGGGGGGGCGTTGCACTCTTATGAGGAATTCCATTTATGCCTCAGATAAGTGACTTTGTATCAGAGACTTCCTTGTTTGTATATTGGATTAAAGGTTTAGATTTCTGCACTATAAAATGGGGCAGACTGGGAACTTGCTCTCTCATGGCTCCTGAAATTAGCATTGCAGCAGAGAGACAGCCAAGATGGTGGAGTACTGAAGGAGAAGCCAGTTTGTGCAGAGTTTGTGCAGAGAGAAGGAGATGGGGAACAGAGGTGAATAAGGCTGGTGAGGTACAAACCTTTGATTCTAGGAAACTCGGATAAGTCAGTGGCTTTGGGACCCCTGAATGGAAAGGGAAGTGTTTTTCCACTGTGTGTATTTCTCACCCGCCAGGTGCGAACTAGGATTAAAGGTAATGGCCCACCAGTTCTTGGCTCCATTGTTTCATTACCATCTGTCCGAATCAAATGCAAACCTGCATGGGCCAGGTGGCTGTGATGGTGGCCGTGGTTACTGGCCTTATGGGCTCTATAAGCGGGAATTTTCCAATCTATTCTGCATCTCTCATTCCACTGTCCAGGATGGTCTGAAAACTCACATTGGTCAGGAGGAGTTACAGGCACTTATTTGCCAGGCATTTGCTTTGGCTGGACTGCTGTTGTATGGGAACACCTGGAAAGCACCTACCCTCCATTTCCAGTGGAACTAAGATAACGGGCACATCTGCCCTGTCCGAATGCTCATTCCACTGTCCAGGGTGGTCCGTTCCTTTCTTGTGGACTGCTAGATGCCTACCCCCACACACGGTGAACTCTCAGCCAGCCATCGCCAAGATAACGCCTCTAGGCTGTCTCTTAAAAACTTCTGGACCCTGCGTTTAGTACAGGATCTCAGGCCAAAGCACCTTATTTTTTACTGCAACACTACTTGGCATCAGTATAAACTGGACAATTCATCCAAGTGGCCTAAAAGCAACATTTTTGATTTTCACATTCTGACTGACCTTAATAATTTCTGCTAGCAAAACAAAAAGTGACTGAGGTCCCATGTCAAGGCCTTTTTGCACTCTGTGATTCTTGCTCTCCTCAAATGTTTTAAAACCAAAGGATCTCCCTGCTCTGGAGGACCCTTCTAGTCTTTCTTCCTCTATCCTGCTAACCACAGACCCCCACCCCTGCCTCCTCCTCCTGCTCCCTCTGCTCTTCAACCTTCTGATGCTCAGGACACACCCTCGTCGCAACCAGAGTCCCTTTCCTAATCAGTACCCCACTGAAAATTCTGCTCTCTTCCTTTCACGCCCACGGAGGCCCTTCAGAGAGATACCACCTTAGACCTCTCTAGTGCAGAAGGGCAACTAGCCCTTCACATGCATTTCATTTCCCAGTCTGTGCCTGACATCTGGCGCAAATTACAGAAGTAGAAGATGGCCCTCGAACCCCTCAACAGTATCTATTAAAACTGGCCCTCAAGGTCTTTAATAACTGAGATGAGGAGGCAAAGAAACAGAAGGTAGCTGCATACCAGATGCTTGCTGCTGCCATGAGGGGCCTCCTAGGCCAGCAGGGCCAATAGTCCCGAAATGCTCAAAATGGACCTTGGGCCAACGTAACAATAAACCTCCCCACCCCCAGCATCTGCTTCAAGTGTGCCAATGAAGGTCACTGAGCCAGCAAGTGCCCTTATCCAGGCCACACCCCAAAGCCTTGACCCCTTCGCAGTAGGCCCTGTTGGAAGTTGGACTATGATCAGACCTCTCTAGGTAAGACTCCCACCCCTTCTTAGGCTGGCTGGCCCCTTCATTCCAGCGCTGATAGGCCTGGCTGCTAAAGACTGAAGGTGCCTGAGGACAGATGCCCCAACGGTCATCACATCTTCTGAGCCTCAGGTAACCTTGATGGTAGCAGGTAGGCACATTTCTTTTTTCATTGACACAGTGTAAAGCCAGTAACCATGGCCACCATCACAGTTGCCTGGCCCATGCAAGTTTGCATTTGATTCAGACAGAAGGTAATGAAACAACGGAGCCAAGAACTGGTGGGCCATTACATTTAATCCTAGCTCTCACCGGCAGGCGAGAAAATACACACAGTGGGAAAACAGTTCCCTTTCCATTCAGGGCTCCCAAACCCACTGACTCATCCGAGTATTCCTAGAATCAAAGGTTTGTACCTCACCAGCCTTATTCACCTCTGTTCCCCATCTCCTTCTCTCTGCACAAACAGGCTTCTCCTTCAGCACTCTGCCATCTTGGCTGCTTCTCTGCAATGCTAATTTCAGGAACCAAGAGAGAGTGAGCACCCGGTCTGCCTTATTTTATAGTGCAGAAATTAAAGCATTTAAGCCAATATACAAATAAGGAAGCCTTTGATACAAAGTCACTTATCTGAGGCATAATGGGATTCCTCATAAGAGTGCACCATCCACATCATGCAACAGTCAAGGGTGTGGGGAAAAGCTTAGTTTTGGAAAGATCTTAGTATTAAAATGGCAGGAAAGTCTTAGTCTTAAAACTAAGCCTTAGACTATAAAGACCCTACCTGCTTACAGCCTGTCCCCCACACCCAATGCAAACTACTATAAGCGAACAAACATATATATCATATTTACAGACTTATTTAACTGACACACAGGGGCAACCTACTCTGCTTTGCCCGAATATAGAGGTCCCTTAAAGGACTCAGGTATCTTGGTTGTGGGAATTGAAGGCCAGTTCTCCCAGCCCCATTTCCCTGTCCTGTTCTTTAAGGGCCCAGACCTTTACTTATGACCAGCAGCAGATTAAGATCTGTTGAAGAAAATATTGGGCCACTTAAAAGAAAAAGAGAAAGAGACGGGGAAAATATAAAAAGCATGTTAGCCATATTTTAAAATAAATAAACAATATTATGTGCTATTAATGTTAAAATTGCACATATGAAACTTAACTTGGTGTCATTAGAAAAAAAATGTAAAGTTGGAGTTTTGCGGGGCCCAAGGTGCTTCCCATTAGACCCACCTGTGCCTATGCCTTTTTAAGTTTGCCCTCATGTCCTACATTGCTCTTAGGACAAGACTTCCTGTCTAAGCTACATGCTACCCTTACTTTCTGTACTACCCCTGGGGACAGGCCAGACCTCTCAGGGTCAGCTAACCTCCTGCTCTCTTACTTTACCCTGTTTCTCCATCTGACAGGCATCTCTGTGACTGAGGCAGATCAGACTGGGTTCGCTGATGTGAGCTCCTACTTACACAAGGGAGAAGGCTGTGCTGGTTATTCTATTGTCTCCAACACAGACGTCATTGGAGCTTTCCCTCTCCCTATTGGCACTAAAATATCAAACTATTCCAAATTGGTTTTTTTTTTAACCAGGTGGTCTAGAAAACACATTTAATATTACTACTAGTTCAAGTTTGATTAATGTCTTTTAAAATTCTTAACAAACAATATATGTTTGTTTTACCTGGGTTTATGAAAGATTCCTATTACCACTTATAAAAATATAAGTAAAGCCAGTAGCCACAGCCACCATCACAGCCACCTGGTCCATGCAAGTTCGCATTTGATTCAGACAGACGGTAATGAAACAATGGAGCCAAGAACTGGTGGGCCATTATCTTTATCCTAGCTTGCACCCAGTGGGCAAGAAATACACACAGTGGGAAGACACTTCCTTTTCCATTCAGGGCTCCCAAAGCCACTGACTTATCTGGGTTTCCTAGAATCAAAGGTTTGTACCTCACTAGCCTTATCCACCTCTGTTTCCCATCTCCTTCAGCACTCCATCATCTTGCCTGCTTCTCCTCTCCTCCATGTGGCCTTTCTCTGCTCTCCTTTCTATGCTGTCTCCTCTAATGAGAGAGCAAGCTCCCGGTCTGCCCCAGTTTATAGTGTAGAAACCAAAACCTTTATTCCAATATACAAACAAGGAAGTCTCTGATACAAAGTCACTTAGGGCAGTGGTCCCCAACCTTTTTTGGGGCACGGACCGGTTTAATGTCAGAAAATATTTTCACAGACCAGCCTTTAGGGTGAGACGGATAAATACACAAAATAAAATTATGCAACAGGCGTAAAAACTGTGGTATTTTTAAATATAATTGTCGAACTTACGAGACAAGCATCAAGAGTGAGTCTTAGACAGATGTAACAGAGGGAATCTGGTCATTTTTAAAAAATAAAACATCATTCAGACTTAAATATAAATAAAACAGAAATAATGTAAGTTATTTATTCTTTATCTGCGGACCGGTACCAAATGGCCCACGGACTGGTACTGGTCCATGGCCTGGGGGGTTGGGGACCACTGACTTAGGGTGGGAAAGGTTTAGTCTTAAAACTAAGCCTTAGGATAGTTATAACAACCTTGCCTGCTTACAGCCTGTTCCCCACATCCAATGCAAACTATAAGCGAGCAAACCTATATATCATATTTACAAACTTATTTGACCAACAAAGTGCATTTGCCAATGAAAGAACCAGTTTCTAAAGGTCATAAGGTATGTTCATAGAAGTACCAGTCTAAAATTGTTAAGTCCTCACTAAAAGTTGGGGTCTCTAAATAGTAAAGGTTTATGAAAATTACAGAATGTTTGTGTAAGTTGAAGAGGTTTGTTCAGGAGGAAAAAAATAAAAAGGAAGAAACTGAGAAAGTAAACAAAGAAAAGAAACTTTGAAGACTTCATTTGATCAGTCATACAGGATGCTTTGCTCAAGCTAATCTGGCTACTACCCTCAATAGGGCCATTAATAACCTTACTTTTTCATACTAATTTTTGGCCCCTGTCTTTTTAGAATCTTGATGTGCTTCTCCACCATGTTGCCTTACAGTGCCTCAACCCTACCATCAATAGTGGTCTGTCAGCCCTGGCCGGTTGGCTCAGCGGTAGAGCGTCGGCCTGGCATGCAGGGGACCCGGGTTCGATTCCCGGCCAGGGCACATAGGAGAAGCGCCCATTTGCTTCTCCACCCCCCCCTCCTTCCTCTCTGTCTCTCTCTTCCCCTCCCGCAGCCAAGGCTCCATTGGAGCAAAGATGGCCCGGGCGCTGGGGATGGCTCTTTAGCCTCTGCCCCAGGTGCTAGAGTGGCTCTGGTCACAGCAGAGCGACGCCCCGGAGGGGCAGAGCATCGCCCCTTGGTGGGCAGAGCTTCTCCCCTGGTGGGCGTGCCAGGTGAATCCCGGTCGGGCGCATGCGGGAGTCTGTCTGACTGTCTCTCCCCGTTTCCAGCTTCAGAAAAATACAAAAAAAAAAAAAATAGTGGTCTGTGTGGTATTGCTGTAAGGTCAGTAGCCACAGCCATCATTACAGCTGCCTGGCCCATGCAGGTTCGCATTTGATTCGGACAGATGGTAATGAAACAACAGAACCAAGAACTGGTGGGCCATTACCTTTAGTCCTAGCTCACACCTGGCGGGCAAGAAAATACACACAGTGGAAAAACATTTCCCTGTCCATTCAGGGCTCCCAAAGCCACTGACTAATCTGAGTATTCCTAGAATCAAAGGTTTCTACCTCACCAATGTTATTCATCTTTGTTCCACACCTTTTTCTCTTTGCACAAACTCTGCATACACTGGCTTCTCCTTCAGCACTCTGCTATATTGGCTGCCACTCCTCTGCAATGCTGATGGCAGGATCTGAGAGAGCAAGAGCCCCTGGTCTGCTTCATTTTATAGTGTAGAAAATTAAAGCCTTTAAAGTTTAAACCAATATACAAATAAGGAAGTCTCTGATATAAAGCCACTTATCTGAGGCATAAATGGGATTCCTCATAAGAGTGCACCACCCCACATCATGCAACAGTCAAGGGTGTGGGGAAAAGTTTAATTTTGAGAAAATCTTAGTATTAGAAGGATGTTGAAAAGATCTTAATATTAAAAGTGTGGGAAAGGCTTAGTCTTAAAACTGCACCCAGCAGGCAAGAAATACACACAGTGGGAAACACACAAGAAATACACACAGTCTTTAAACTAAGCCATAGGCTATGAGGCCAGTTTACAACCTGTCTCCCACACCCAAATGCAAACTATAAGCGAGCAAACATATACATCATGTTTACAAACTTATTTGACCAACAATTGGGTATATTACTCCTGCAAACACCCCCATTCATGTGTTCTTGCCTAAATCTCCAAGATAAACCCTCCAGCTTTAACTCAACATAAGTCAGAACATGTTGTTGGAATGATAATTGCAGAAAACACTGTGGCCACTTGTAAAGCCAGTAGCCAGGGCTGCCATCACAGCAGCCTGGCCCATGCAGGTTCTCATTGGATTCGGACAGTCGGTAAAAAAAAAACGGAGCCCAAAACTGATGAGCCATTATCTTTAATCCTAGCTTGCACCCGGTGGGCAAGTAAAAACACACACTGGGCTCCAAAACCCACTCACATTCAGTGCTCACAAAGCTACTGACTTATCCGAGTTTCCTAGAATCAAAGGTTTCTAGCTCACCGGACTTATTCACCTCTGTTCCCCATCTCCTTCCTTCTCCCTGCACAAACTTTGCACAAACTGGCTTCTCACTCAACACTCCACCATCTTGGCTGCTTCTCCTGGCCTCCTCCACATGGCTTTTCCCTGCTCTCCTCTCTGCTCTCTCCTCTAATGATAATCTCAGGAACCAAGAGAGCAAGCTCCTGTTCTGCCCCCATTTTATAGTGTAGATTCATAACCTTTAATCCAATATACAAAATAGGGAAGTTTCTAATACAAAGTCACTTATCTGGGGCATGATGGGATTGTACCACCCCACATCAAAATGGGTGGGAAAGGCCTAATCCTAAAACCAAGCCCCAAGCTACAAGGATCCTGCCTGCCCACAGCCCACAGAGACACACATTAATATCACCTGGGCAATGGCCTCCACGTGAGCATCATCATCTTTAACAAAGTGAGCATAATACATTTTATCTGCCCAACAATCCACCCTTATGCTCACTTTACTTCCCACAATCTATACCACTGGCATCCCTGTGCAAGGAAATTAGAACATTACACAAATTACAACAGCAAAAATCATACAGTTTCAATAATTACAAAGGTACATTTTACCAGTCTCTGAGCACTTAGCCCAAAGTGCAAAATGTCCTCAGCCTTCTTTCTAGCCATGGGAAAAGCTTCCCGGGGCAGGGGAGTGCTTCCAGCAAAGCCACCTCCCACCCCCATCAGGGTATTTCACATTGTCCAAAATCCGTAATCCATAAATCCATCCAACAAAGGAGCCAATGCCAACTCCGGTCGTAGTCCAGGAAATCAGTCCATGCACATGAGACTTCAGCCACCCCCCTCATCCCTGCCATCCTGGCAGGTCTTACACTGTCTCAAGGGGGAGCACGTGGCAATGGCAGTCAGCATTTCCATCTCTGCTCCAGAGAGCATGATGGCGTTCAGCCCTATGTCCCAAAATCGCAGACCTGCCAGGGCCGTAGTAGGTTGCTCCTTCCAGCTGGGCTCTCATCTTATGGAGACTGCGGATTGTAACTCCAGCCCAAGTCTCCTCATCCTCCAAAGAGGAACTGAAAACACCAGCTCCCACTGCCGGGCTTGCAGCCCTGGGCCTGGCCTCAGCCCAGGCCTCAGCCCCGGCCCCAGCCCCGGCCCCAGCCCCGGCCCCGGCCCGGCCTCCTGCCGCTGCTGGCTCTCCACAGCATCCAGGGCAATCTGCAACTCACGAACTTGTGATTCCTCCTCCAGTAGCTGCTCCATTTCCAGGTGAATCTTGAAAACCTGGTCGGGCTCCTCCTCCAGTGCTTCCTCCAGCTCCAGGGTCAGCATCTCTTTCTCCCACGTTTGCTCCAGCTCCTTCCACTGCTTGGTTTGCAGGTCCCGGGCAGCCTCTTCCACAGAGCTCTCAGTTTCCTCATGCATGGCTGTAAAAGTCAGCCAGCCTACAATCCCCAAAAGGACAGCCATGGGGAACCATAACACCAGCCTGTCCTCTACCCCCCCACTCAAAGGTGGTGGTGGCTCCTTGCCGATCTGTATCGAATCCTGCCACAGACAACGCCAAATGTAAAGCCAGTAGCCAGGGCCGCCATCACAGCAGCCTGGCCCATGTAGGTTCACGTTGGATTCGGACAGTCGGTAAAAAAAAAACGGAGCCCAAAACTGATGAGCCATTTTCTTTAATCCTAGCTTGCACCCGGTGGGCAAGTAAAAACACACACTGGGCTCCAAAACCCACTCACATTCAGTGCTCACAAAGCTACTGACTTATCCGAGTTTCCTAGAATCAAAGGTTTCTAGCTCACCGGACTTATTCACCTCTGTTCCCCATCTCCTTCCTTCTCCCTGCACAAACTTTGCACAAACTGGCTTCTCACTCAACACTCCACCATCTTGGCTGCTTCTCCTGGCCTCCTCCACATGGCCTTTCCCTGCTCTCCTCTCTGCTCTCTCCTCTAATGATAATCTCAGGAACCAAGAGAGCAAGCTCCTGTTCTGCCCCCATTTTATAGTGTAGATTCATAACCTTTAATCCAATATACAAAATAGGGAAGTTTCTAATACAAAGTCACTTATCTGGGGCATGATGGGATTGTACCACCCCACATCAAAATGAGTGGGAAAGGCCTAATCCTAAAACCAAGCCCCAAGCTACAAGGATCCTGCCTGCCCACAGCCCGCCTCCAACACACATTAATATCACCTGGGTGACAGCCTCCACTTGACGAGCGCCATCTTTAACAAAGTGAGCATAATACATTTTATCTGCCCAACACCACTACTTACACTGGCCTAGAAGGGGGTATCACCTACAAACTGCTAGAGACATCACTGCCACCATGGCTGCCATAGGACAGGATACAAGACAGAATTTCCAGCTTCTTACATGCTCCCTTGACCCCCTCACCCACATGGTAATGGGCAATCAAATAACCTTAGACTATCTTCTAGCCAAAGAAGGGAGAATCTGTATGATCGCTAACACCTTGTGCTGAACTTTCACTCAGAAGGGCTTGAGGGTTTCATCTCGTCAGCTATACAGAAGGCTCTGCCAAAATTAAACTGGTGATTACCTTTCATAGGTCCACTATAACTTTCCTATTAATGCTTCTTTTTGGCCCCGGCCTTTTCAGGATTTTCACATGCTTCATACAGAATCAAGTCCAGACTCTAACCAAAGACTCTAACCAATAAAACTGGTGGCCAATTATTCCTCCTTCAGACCTCTCACAGATACCAACTAATACCTGGGGAAGTATAGGCTTTCTCTCTTAGGTGTCCATGATACCCCTTCTCAGCATGAAGCAGTCTTAAGAGAACAATGCCCCTTATCTTTTACTACCAGAACAAGATGGGAATAATAGGTAAAATGGCTACTGAGCCACCATCTTTCTTAAGCACAATGCAGGCCTGAAGGAGGAGGAAGGACTTGCCTACTCAGTAATCTGGCTCAGACCTCCCTTGCTGCTGGATGCTGATAAGGGATGATTGGATTAGGGTGCAGATAATTTTGAGGAAATGTAGTGCCATCCCAACCACAAACAGAAGAAGCATTCTTGCAGCCACCTTTGCCCAAGGCCTTTTGATGAATCCATATAACCCTTGCCCCATCCCTCCCTTGGGACTGACACCCTTTGCTGGTCTCAGCCCCGCCTCCACCCAGGCATTTTTAAAATACATTTTCCTTTTGGAACACACTAGCCTTGTGTTTTTGATTTGACTCACAGTTTCTGCCTTTCATACATCATTCAAATCTCTTTTGAAAGAGAAAATTGATCATTTTTGTCTTAATTTGATTTACATCATTTTGATGGCAGTGGTTGCCAAAGATAAAGATACTGTGAACAGAAGAAAATGATTTTCAAAGTATATGACTAAGACACTCTGTGTTCCTATCTGATGAGACCTTTAAAGTTAGGCCATTGTAATTGAATAGTCTAACAATGACAACGCTTACAGAAATATGCATATGCATAGACATAAGGGGTGTCTGTTTATGGATTTGTGTTTCTGTTATATGTATATGTATATATATTCATACATATGAATTCTCCTTTTTTTATGAAGTGTAGTACTACATGTCATAATTTTTGGCTTAGTGCTGTCTCCTAGATCAGTGGTATTCAAATGTCTTGACTGTACATACCATAAATAAATTTTTATAAGAAAACATCTTTTATTTTCACACATAAATTTTTGTATTATTACACTGATATGTAAATTATCAAAGATACAAGAAAATAGGAACTTATAAAAGGTATGTTATTTTTTTAACTGCAGAAAAACTGTCACATTTTGTTTTATATAATTTGAAAATTTGAAAAATCTCCGATTAAGTATTTCAAAGGTCTGGGTATCAGATTATTTTATTTTGATACTTTAATGGCTTCTATAGGGAATATAATTGATGATCACTTCCTTCAACTCTTGCATGGGCGCTTCTAGTCAGCACAATGTATTTGATTTTTATTCCAAACCTTAGCTTCAAAAGAATCTGGGAAATGTAATTCTTAGTTTACCAGGTTTCACAGTACAATTACACTAGAGAAGTAATCATTGATGGGTCTGTGGACACTGGACGCTCGTTGTGAGATGGTTGTGGGTCAAAACTCTATTGTTTCCTTTTTCCTGCTAGTTTCAAAGATACCTCCACTAAACAAGATTGGTATACCAGGAATTCCTTAGACAATGTAGAGAAGAAATTCAAAGACTTGAGGAGATAAGTATTTTTCACTGAGTTTTGCTGTGAGACTCATAACTTCACCTTTATCATGTACCCAGAAATGACTGAAAACACTCCCTTAACCAAAGACTAAAGTAGGTATTAGGTGTAAGGTCGGTGGATAATGGGGAAAGGTCAGGCCCAGGAACTTTGGCTAAGACTGCCCACAACCAAGCACACCAAAAGAAACTTCCCAGGAACCCTTTGGAAAACAGGGACCGTCTGCCAGCCAGTGAGATTTCACCACATCATATTAGTTTGACCACCCTAGGAACCCTTTAAATATCTCCCACGTGGGTCACCACTTGCGACTTCCCTGGCCTCCATCTTTCCTCGGGGCCAGGGAACCTCACCGGGTGGGATGTGTGCTCTGTACTCAATAAAGCCTTTTACTATTCTGTGGAATTGTAAAGCCACTTTGTGTCTCGGCCCTTTCCTTCCTTCTTGGCAGGGAAAAATACCTTACATTTTGGTACCAAAAACCCAGAAGGAGTTTGAAGTCCACAAGGACTGCTCCTCTTCCCGTCCCTTCCGAGAAAGAACCAGGATCTCCGACCTTCCACCCACTTTGGCGCACAGTGCGGTAAGTCCTCGGCATCCAGCCTTCCCCTCAGTTCTTTCCGCTGAGACTCCCTGTCCGAAACTGTAGCTACGTCAGGGAAGTCTTTCCATTCCGAATGCGTGTGCTTGTGGAGACATCCTGAGCACATCCACTTTATCTTTTCTGTCCGTGGCCAGACCTTGAGTTTTAGGACGCTGATACTCAAATCTGATCACTCTGAGGACTGAGGGTGACTGTGGGGGCACAGGAATCTCCCTCCCTAAAGAAGAAGAAACTGTTCTTCTCCATTGTGGCCAGGCCACAGAACCCACTGAATTAGCCTCCTGAAGGGACTTTTGGTGTTAACACCCTCACCAATTTAACTATCACCAAAAAGGCTGGAAACTGATTGGAGATCTCTTACATACACGGCTTCTAGTTATTCGCGTACCCATCCTTAATCTCTCTGCCACCTGTTCCACTGTGCAGGCCTTTTTCTGGCCAGAGAAACCTCACCTAAAATCTCTATTCCTGACCTTTCCTTCTCCGCGGACTCCCAACTCTCTCTCCCTCCTGTCTGACCCCTGGGGGTGCCCCTCTCTCGGGACTTTTCTCTAGTCCCTCTGTGGACCTCTTCTGTACTCGGGTCTCTTCCCTTTGAGAACCCCCTCCCCTCCCTTTGCAAAATCCTGTTTCTTTTTCTTTTTTTTTTTTCCTTTTCATTTTTCTGAAGCTGGAAACAGGGAGAGACAGTCAGACAGACTCCCGCATGCGCCCGACCGGGATCCACCCGGCACGCCCACCAGGGGCGACGCTCTGCCCACCAGGGGGCGATGCTCTGCCCACCAGGGGGCAATGCTCTGCCCATCCTGGGCGTCACCATGTTGCGACCAGAGCCACTCTAGCGCCTGAGGCAGAGGCCACAGAGCCATCCCCAGCGCCCGGGCCATCTTTGCTCCAATGGAGCCTTGGCTGCGGGAGGGGAAGAGAGAGACAGAGAGGAAAGCGCGGCGGAAGGGTGGAGAAGCAAATGGGCGCTTCTCCTGTGTGCCCTGGCCGGGAATCGAACCCGGGTCCTCCGCACGCTAGGCCGAAGCTCTACCACAGAGCCAACCGGCCAGGGCGCAAAATCCTGTTTCTTATTCACCACTACCATCTCTCTTTCTCCTCCCCTGCTGGTCAGGGGCCCTTCCCTTCTCCACTGTGTTCTTAAACCCCTCCTCCGTCAGGCCATTCTCAGCCTGGCATTGGCTCTTACACCAGTTTTCAGGATGTCCAACCCCAATTTTCTTGAAGGAAGTTCTGGCCCTGTCCTGCCTTTGGCTCCAGTGTTTTCTGCAGGATCTGGGTGCTGGGCTCCCCATGAGCCCCCCTCCTCTTATTCTCACCCCCCCCCAAGCCCTTATCCAGGACCTGCGCACACAGCATTTAAAGTTTTTAATGGTCCCAAGTAGAAACAGGCCAAGGCTGTTCACCAGGCTCCCATGCAGGAGAAGGTAATGCTCCAAACCCTGGCTCTTGTGGCAGCCCTGAGGCCAGTAGGACAACAGAGGCAAAGCACAGGAAGTGCCCGACCCAAATCCAAGCCACAAAGAGAAACCCCATCGGCAGCTTGCTTTAAGTGTGGCAAGCAGGGTCATTGGTCCTGGCAGGGCCCCTGCCCGCAGTTGCCCACTGAGCCCAGCCCTGACTGCAAGCAGCCCAGTCACTGGTGGAGTGATTGCCCCTTTGGGCAACAAGTTTTTCCTCAGCGCCTCTACGTGGAGGACAAGCCACCCAAATGGGAGGCTAATCCAGGCAGGTGGGTGCATTGCTCAAACTCCTAGGACACAGCCTGGACTCGGAGAACCCAGGGTATGCTGCAACTAGTGGGTAAGTCCATCTCATTTCTTGTGGACATGGGGGCTGCCTTCTTGTTTTGCCATCACACTCTGGACCTCTAATTCCCTCATAGGTCTCGGTTATGGGAATGGATGGGACTCCTTCCTTTCCCCTTTTTACGCCACTCCTGACATGCAGTTTTGCCTCAAGCTTGCCTCCTTACAGGACCACTGGCAGTCGGAACCACTGGACTCCATCCATCTCCAGCTCACCAAAAGGCTGGACCCTACAAATCCCCTATTACTCCTCTTTTTTTTTATATCCTTACAGGACTACATCCGTGAAGTTTCTCAACTCATGGCAAAAACAGATATACCTCCTGACACCCCTCCAAGCCACCACCTTCCGATCTCCCCTTCCCCATGATGCCCCTAATCAGCAGGAAGTAGCCAGATGAATAAACAGTGCCCCTATTCTATTTAACACGAAAGGTCAGAATGTAAGGTCGGTGGATAATGGGGAAAGCTCAGGCCCGGGAACTTTGGCTAGGACCGCCCACAACCAAGTGCGCCAAAAGAAACTTCCCAGGAGCCCTTTGGAAAACAGGAACCGTTTGCCAGCCAGTGAGATTTCTCCACGTCATATTAGCTCGACGACCCTAGAGACCCTTTAAATATCTCCCACATGGGTCACGACTTGCGACTTCCCTGGCCTCCATCTTTCCTCGGGGCCAGGGATCCTTGCCGGGCGGGATGCACGCTCTGTATTCAATAAAACCTTTTACTATTTCACACTTCATGGCTCTGGCCCCTTCCTTCCTTCTTGGGGAGGAAAATACCTTACATTAGGTATGGAAGGATATACAGTTTTGGAAAATGCTAGGGAACAAGCATTGCAGGGTGAAAATCTCGAAGAATTTTGACTTCACAGCAGATTCCCTGACTTGGGCGTGATGGGATCTCCAGTTGGTAAAATTCAGTGGCAGGAAGTAATTACCAAAAAAAGTTATTTGTTTCTGAAATAAATAGTAGGCTAGTGTAATAACAACAGTTGTTTGACCCAGAAGAATTATTGTTGATGGTGAATCGATCATGGAATCCCCAAGACTCTAGCAAATGAGCAGGCTTGTAAAGTCCTGCTTAATTTATAAAACTCAAAACGAATGAACAAGTCTAAATCTGAACAAGTCAGATCACACAGATGTGATTTGAGTCACATGGATGAGAGTCATGGTCACTCTCTATTCTCAGACACATACCAGTCACATGTCCTAGAGAAAAGACCCTGTGCATTGAAATAATTATGTATTGTACAAGTTACTTGCATTCTCAGAGATCTAAAGTCACTTATTAGAAAAAGTTCTTGAGTTGGGAAAATAAATAACAAGAAATTGTTGGGGTTATTGACCATTGGCTTTAAAGTATGTGACTTCCTTAAGACACAGAACACCATGTTGGGCTTTTGGAGATCAGGGATTATGTGGATTTGAGCCCGAATCTGTCTCACAGTGGATTGCAGTGTCTAGGTACAGTCATGATCCATAGCTATTTCTCTGGTTCTTAGAGGCAGAGTTGTAACAGAAAAACCTGGCTGCTGGAAAATTTCCCACAATGGCTCTCTGACAAGCGGTGTGGGGGTTATTGTGGTAGGAAAGGCCAAACATAGGATTCTTGGAGCTGCACCTCTAACTATAAAGTTAAATACAAGCAGTATTGCAGCCCAAGGTGAACTGCAACAGATAGGAGTGTGGCATCTAAAGATAGAAAATCTTCAGAAGTATCTATTTTATTCCCAAATAAGGCACATATGTCTCCATATAAAAGATAGGAGGATCTGCCCTGGCTGGTTGGCTCAGCGGTAGAACGTTGGCCTGGCGTGCAGGGGACCCGGGTTCGATTCCCGGCCAGGGCACACAGGAGAAGCGCCCATTTGCTTCTCCACCCCCCCCTCCTTCCTCTCTGTCTCTCTCTTCCCTTCCCGCAGCCAAGGCTCCATTGGAGCAAAGATGGCCCGGGCGCTAGGGATGGCTCCTTGGCCTCTGCCCCAGGCGCTAGAGTGGCTCTGGTCGCAACAGAGCAACGCCCTGGAGGGGCAGAGCATCGCCCCCTGGTGGGCAGAGTGTCGCCCCTGGTGGGCGTGCCAGATGGATCCTGGTCGGGCGCATGCGGGAGTCTGTCTGACTGTCTCTCCCCGTTTCCAGCTTCAGAAAAATACAAAAAAAAAAAAAAAAGATAGGAGGATCTAAGACAATGACAGGGGGGCTGATGTAAACCATTCAGGTGGTTTCAAATTATACCTGTTGTTCTAGGGGGTGTCTATTTTTCTAAAACAAATCACCACTGCCCTGCTACTCTTATGCAGTTATTTTTCTATAAAAAGCTTTGTAAAATTATTCTAATAAACAGGACACTAGAAAAAAAGGCATAGCCGTACACTTTTGCATATTACCTTAGGGCAATACTGATCAGACTGACCATCATAATCTAAACCTGATTATCTCTTCACCCATACCAGGCTGGCCCTGGATATTAATATCATGCACAGCATCATTTCAACAGGAATTAGCAGATGCTGTGATACCGGGCAGGGTAGACTGTGTTTTCCCAAAATGGCAACAATGTCTCCAGTCCCACGTGCTCTTCTTACACAATGGGACTCTGGCTCTCCTCACACCTAGAAGTGGAATCAGTTTTCTTTCTTGAATCTGGGTGGGCTTTTCTAACTGCTACAACCAGAAGAGCATGTCAGAAGTGGTGCTATGTTGTCCTATTAGGGCTAGGTCGTAAAGGATGAAATGATTTCCAGTTTATTCAGTAGACTATTTGTGCCTGAAGCGTTCAACTGCCACTTAGCAGCAGGACTCTGTGGTAAGGGAGTGGGAAGGCCATGCAGAGAGACCTGAGGCACAGAGGGGGACCTAGCCTTCCTCAGCTGCCTGCCTGTCCCTTCTAACACAACGTGAGAGGTTCTGACCAGGCTTACCCCGGCAAGCCCTTACCTTGTTTTCACACAGAAATCGTAAGAGATAATAAAGTGTTGTTTTAAGTCACTAAGTTTGGGAGTAATTTGTTACACAACAATAGATCCCTAGATTTGATAAGATATTTGCTTGTTTGGGGTGAAATGTAAACTCAATGAAAATTTATGCACCTATCATCTTAGAGAAATTTCTGGAATTCTTCCTGGCATGAAATATCAGAATGTAAGTGAGAGAGTATAAAAAGGTGAAAGACAAGTTTTATATTTTGCAAAACTCCCACGACTTAGGAGAGGAGCTTTGGGGATTTTGAATGCAACAATTTATCACACTCGAGAGCAACTGAACCAGGCGGCATTGTAAGCAGATCCATCACTGGGACTTTATATCACAGTGACTCTAACATTGTTTAAAATCTACTGTGATAGGTTGGGATATGCTAGGAATCTCTCAGCAAGCCCCTTAGGAGAACCCAGTGCAAGTTTTAGAGCATAGGCTGTACTTTTCTTCAGAAAATATTTATTCTTTTAACGAAACATAACTCAGTTTGTTGCTGAGCTCTACAGATACCAAGTGACTCTGCAAACAGAGTTTCTATCATAGCAGGGTATATATGACCCATTGATCCATAATGCTCTGGGTAGCTGATCATCATCAATTATAAAATCAGCTTGAGCAAGTACTGAAAGCACCAGTGTGTCCTATGAGCAGGTGGCTCATAGTCTCAGTGCATCTGTTTTTGTTTCTCCTTCCTCCTACTCCTCTGGCCTGCTGGAAACTGAGGAGAATATTCAAGCCTGATTTTGAGATATTTCTGTTCAGTATGCTGGAACCAGCCTGAAGTGGGATGCTTCAGTTATATCCTTGCTTGAGGGCAAGCCCTCAGAGGTGACTAGGAAGAAAGGTGTTCTCAGTGGTCAGAATTGGAAGTGACTCCTCTGGTTGCCTACTTAGCTTAGAAGAGAGATGACCAGAGGCGTGGAACTACAGAGATGCATGGGAAGCTATTAATGATTTGGTGGGATAGTCTTAAAATTTTAAGGCAAAAGGTTGAAAGAATGGTGATAAGGAGACCTAGGAAGTCTCAGAAGTGACTCAGAGTGTGAGAATATTCACATTCCACATGAATGCTTTTCAAAGGAGCTTTCCAGGGGTTCTTGAGAAATTTTTGGACGGTCTACAAATTCAAAAATATTTTTATATTAATACCAAGATAGTATTTGCAATTCCATTCACACTCTTTCTTGAGTGTAGAGTGGAGTTTTCCATGGGCAACAGGATATGTGATATTTTAAACATATTGACCATAAAATTAGATATAAGACTCCAGCTGTCTTCTACTAAGCCAAACATTAATGGGGTTTTGGAAAAATGTAAAATAATGGTGTGCTTGCCAGCCACTGTTTTATTTTTAACAAAAAAAAATGTTATTTGTTAATATAAAATGGAATTATTCTTATTTTAAATAAATTACATATATTTCAATTTTTCCCATTTTAATTACATATATATAATTTTATACAAATAAAACTCTTAGAAGTTCACAATAGTTTTTAAGGAAATGAAGGGCTCCGCAGGCTAAAAAGTTTAAGAACCACTCTCCTAGTCCATCACCTGCTTTGTTATAATATTTATCTATCTTTTCTGGTCTATTTTCCAAAGCATTTGTCCACTAAATGGCATTCTCTTAAATTCTAATTACTTCAACTTACCAAGAGCAGTTGAATCTGATCTTTGTGATTGAAGATTCACTGTTTCTCTCTCCTCGATTTGATCACTCTAAAATGAAAAGAGCTGCTCTCTAGTTTACCATCTAGCATCTTGATGAAAACATGTATCATCACTGGCACAGATGAATCATGGCTAGGAATCGACTAATAGTTATTCTTCATCATGGTTCAACAAATGATGATGCATCCATCCTACCCTTCAAGGGGTCTGGACCACATTTCCCTGTTTTATTACTGATCTGGTCTTCTGCAACAAAAGAAAAGCCACAATAAAATGTTGGTTATACCAGATGGGAGACTTCTACTATCTCAGCTTTCTCTTCCTATTCCACAACGTTATCCAGAAGGCTCATTCTAAATTCTTTTTTTTTTTTTTTTTTTTTTTGGTATTTTTCCGAAGCTGGAAACGGGGAGAGACAGACAGACTCCCACATGCGCCCGACCGGGATCCACCCGGCATGCCCACCAGGGGCAACGCTCTGCCCACCAGGGGGCGATGCTCTGCCCCTCCAGGGCGTCACTCTACCGCGACCAGAGCCACTCTAGCGCCCTGGGGCAGAGGCCAAGGAGCCATCCCCAGCGCCCGGGCCATCTCTGCTCCAATGGAGCCTCGGCTGCGGGAGGGGAAAAGAGAGACAAAGAGTAAAGAGGGGTGGGTGGAGAAGCAAATGGGCGCTTCTCCTATGTGCCCTGGCCGGGAATCGAACCCGGGTCCCCCGCACGCCAGGCTGATGCTCTACCGCTGAGCCAACCGGCCAAGGCCTCATTCTAAATTCTTTCTCTGCTGTGGTGGGTAGCAGCTGTAACATGCGCCCAGTTGTTTTCTACTGATTGTATCATCTCCTTTGGGAATACACAGTTCAGATGTCAGCCAAAGTCTTGACAGTAGTTTAATGGAGAATTTGGGTAGCAGTCCTCTCATTCCTGTAGCTATCACCTTTCCAAGATTTTTGCCATTAATTTTCAGCTATTGATAGCCTCAAATACCATCATGTCAGACACATCATACCATGAGAGTATTGCTATCTGCTTGAGTTCTAACCATCTTATGATTCACAGACAAGGCAATGTCCTCAGGAGAGAAGATATATAAATGTGGATTTCATCCAATGTAGTCCTTTCCTCCAGGTGCCATTGTCACTCACCCCCTAGAGCAGGCATGGCCAACATACGGCCCGTGTAATTAGTTTATGCTACCCGCAATTAATTTTTTTTTTTTTTTTACAGAGGCAGAGAGAGAGTCAGAGAGAGGGATAAACAGGGACAGACAGACAAGAACAGAGAGAGATGAGAAGCATCAATCATCAGTTTTTCATTGTGACACCTTAGTTGTTCATTGATTGCTTTCCCATATGTGCCTTGACCATGGGCCTTCAGCAGACCGAGTAACCCCTTGCTCAAGCCAGCAACCTTGGGTCCAAGTTGGTGAGCTTTGTTCAAACCAGATGAGCCCACGCTCAAGCTGGCAACCTTGGTGTCTCGAACCTGGGTCCTCTGTATCCCAGTCCGACACTCTATCCATTGCGCCACTGCCTGGTCAAGCCCACGATTAAATTTTTAATATTCTCTGCTATTTAAAATCTCAGGTACTCAGAAGTGAAAGCGTCTTTGATTATTGGAAATTGAGATATTTTAGAAGATAGTGATATGTGCAAAAGAATTCCGTGTGTGACTAATCTAGGGTTAACTTCCAATAATTGGTCTAATGGATTCGTGATACTTCTTTATTTTTAAAAAAAATTTCATTATACTGATTTACAACTTTTGTACTCGTCTGTACTTGATATGAGCTATTTGACGTCTAACGGCAATGTGAAACCCACATTCTTAGGCGAAGTTTGCCAGTGCGCACTCCAGGTCAAACAATTTGTTATGTTTGTGGTCCAGTGTGCTGAATCAAGTGGCATTGTAGCATAGACAATAGCTGCAGTTGATAACTAAAAACATGCCCGGGCTGTTTGTAAAATGAAATAATTGTTTTATTTGGAATATATCCCCTTCAAGTTCATTCTATTAACTAAATATTGTTTCAATTGCGATACAGTTTGGATATTTATATGGTATGTAATTATATTTTTATTGAAATATATTTTATTAAAACAATATTGTATATTAAAATATTCACTCATTTACATTTATTCACAAACAAATTACATAATAAAATTTTGTTTACTTAAATGAATTGTTTTAGTATTTAACATTTTTTAATTTTAATATTTTGTCTGGCCCGTGAAAAACATTTTCTTTCTAATCTGGCCTGGGGGCAAAAACTGTTGGCCATGCCTGAGCTAGAGTTTTTCTGCTTTGTGTTCTCAGTTTTAAAAATCTCTTTTATTTAGAAAGGCTGAAATGATTATACAATAATCTGAGGAGCGGGGTTGTGCCATAAATGACTTAGAAAAGTTCCCTTTTTGATGTCTTCTAAGACCTCGATTCTATTATTTTGTTCTTTCTTTAAACTTCTTACTTCAGACTGGAGTTGAGCAGAAATATAGCTTAGACTTTCCTTTAAATTATCGCTGGGCTCCAGATAAGATGCGGGACCTTTGAGCAAAGAAGCAGGTTACTGGTAATAGTACCTAGGGAAAGACAAAGCTGAATGAGAAGAGGTCCTTACACATGTTATCTCCCACTTGTGTCTTCTTCAGTTTGTTATTTTGAATCCCAAATTCAGTGTCTCCCTTAAGCCCAGTTCATTTGCTTGTAAATGCCAGACAAGGTAAAAACTAAAGAGAATGACTTGGATTCAATTTTCTGTCATTCCCTTTTTCGTGTTTTACCCTTTAAAAAATTTATAAGATGTGAAGTTGTTCAGATATTCACAATAAACAACAGATTTTAAATTTCAGTTTGAAGTTAAATAATGCTACTTGGATTATGTCTCCCTTTAAACGCGTGGCAGAGAAAGAAAACTTAACATGACTGTCCTGACTGTGCCAATGCATCTGGCTGCAGCATGTGGCTGAACTTCCTACTGACTTCCTCTCTGGCTGATACCACATGGCCTTGTCACCATTCAGTTCACGAGTGTTGAACAGATTGTCACTTACAGGTCAATTTGTGGGGTTGTTTGTGTGTGTGTGTGTGTGTGTGAAAATCAGGAACAAGAAATAAAAACTTAATCATCTTTTCAAGAGAGAGGTTCTAAAGCATTTAAATTTGAGAGTCCCTCCAATGGTTTGGTGAGAAGAAAATTTTTGTTCATCAGAATGTGGAATGTGGACAACCCCACAACCATATGGACAAAGGCCCTCCAGCCCCTCTGCTTGGACAGGAAGTGAAGGCACTGCAGCCGGGACAGTAGGGAAAGAGGGCCAGAGCAGCTTCCCTCTAGGGAGCACTATCACAACGTCTGCTACCTGCAATGTTCCCTCTATTGTACTTCTTCTCTACAACACAGGGTGTCTTGATCTTTCACACAAAAAGATTAAGAATCATTCATCAGTGCTTGAATGCAGATTTGCAGAAATGTCACATTGCCAGGGAAAAGCAAGCAGGAAAGAAACAAAGCTGGGCCAAACTTTCTCAGAGTGCAAAGTCTGCAATGTGGAGGCTAGGTGTACTTTGGAAAATAGCTATGGGTGTAGCAACGCTAACCATAATACAAGTATAACTGTGGCTGGTTGTGTTGAACCTGGAGAATGTATTTTACCCATGTCCTGTTTTTCTATGCTCTGTCTGCTTTCTTAGAGGATTAATTCACCAGACTCACCACCACTAAAAGTGCAATAAAGCTTTCAAGAAAGCTGAGAGCAAGTCTATTTATGACTTGTAATACAGTAAAAGTTTTGCTACAGTCATGTGAAGGCACGCTTTTTGATAATGGTTGTTTTATAAGACTTGCTTTAAACTGGGTGATAAGAAGCAAGGAAAAAGTGGTTGGCCTTTTTATGTGTTATTTCTTAGCATGTCTCCAGGGTCTAAGTGAAAGATCTAAAGAGAGGGGCAATCAGCCCCCCTGGAATCTGACCCTGCACTTCTCCAGTTCAGGTAGGACCCATAGGTACTGGAAGTTATGTCCTTTTGGGCGCTGTGAGATGGTTTCCAGGTTCTAACACACTGACTGCATACCTCCATCTTCAGAGGAAGTGGGTAGTGGACATCAACAGGCAGGGTGCAGCAGAAAACCCTGGGAGAAATCATGATGGGCTAATAAGTAATACTCCAGAGTCTAGAAATACTTGGAGAAGTCTTTGCAGGTGACTGGTAGTTATATAGGGAACCTGTAATCATGTAGGCCAGCAAACTCTGAAATCAACAACATCTCAATCCAATTCATAGTTTGAGGTGACGTGGGACATCTGAGTTATGTATTTTAATAATATTGATAAAAATTTACTTTTTTTATTAGTTTACTCAGATGGTATTGAGTGACCCACCCTGAACTGTCTTGTATCTTAATGTCACTCATTACCATTTGTATGTTCAGCAAACTCATGCGATTGAATAATCTTACTCTTGACTGGTTTCTATTAATTTTTTTCACTGTTAGAAGCTTTTACGTTTATTTCTATTTATCTGGCATATGCAGTTATTTATGAATATACAGGGGAACAAATCTGCTCACTCACGTAAACCTGAAAAAATTACTGGTCATTTAATGACTTCTTTGAAGGTATATGTCATATTCTTTGTGGGGAGTTGGAAAATCATTAAGAATAACTTGCATTTGTACTTAGTTAATTTCATGGCCCTTTCTTAATTTAGCTCTCAGTTTATTCTCCCCAGACCCTGAAATCTTGGTGAGGCAGATATTATCATTCTCATTTTATTCATAAGAAACACAGATTATTAGCTTTATTGGCCTCCTGGGCAAGAACATTACTAAACAAGTCCAGGTCTTGGAACCAGGGTATGGGAGAACCAATTTGACTGATTCATTCATGAAATATTGGTATCTATTATTATGTGTTCAAAGTACTATTCTAGGCACGAGATCTCCCATAGTGAAGAAACCAGATTAGAATCCCTGCCTCCATGAAGTTTACATGCTAGTAGGTATGACACAGACTATGAACAAATAAGTGAGTAAAATATAAAGCATGAGAGGTGGTGACATGTACTATAAAAAAGAAGAAAGTAGGGTTAGGGAGATATTTTGTGTTTGTGTGCATGTGTGTGAGAGTGTATATTTTAATTAAGTTGCCAGGAAAGATTTCAATGAGTAAAGACAAGAAAGACTCAAAGGAGTGAGCCATGTAGATATTGTAAAAGAATATTTTGGATAGGAGGAATAGCCAGTGCAAAGCCCCAAGACTTGCCTGAAATGTTAGATGAATAGTATAATGACTCGGCTAGAAAGAATGAGAGAGAGAGAGAGAAAGAGAGAGAGAGAGAGAGAGAAATGAGATCAGAAAGGTATGCAGAGTTCATTAAATTTTGAATTCCAACTTCTCGATGACATATCTTTTTCAAGATGACATTTTTTTTGCCTTTGCAAGGAATTTTTTAGACCCTAGGTAAGACATGGGTTACTTCCCATTGGACAGAATTCGGCAAAGTTGGTTTTGATCCCAGCAGCTATGAGAGGAAAAGCTAAACAGAGGCATTATTACTCACATGCAGCAGCAACAACTCCAAACATCCAGGAACTGTTAGCAACTACTTTGGAGCCGTAGAGGAAACCAGTGGCCCTCAGCCAGCAGGTGGCATCAAGATATGGGCTAAGCATCATTTCAAAAGTAGCCCAATAACTGAAAATGACTCTTTGGTGGCCCAGCCCTGGGCAGAGGCAGAGGAGACAGTAGACATTGAGGATGAGCTGAGCACACTCACTGGTTCCCAAATATTTTTCATATCTTTCCCTAGAGAAAATCACAGTGCTCAATTTAGAATGCAAATGTTTCCAGGTAGTTTTCCATTAATTACCATCTGCCAAAATAATTTTCAAAGTGTGGTTCTATTTTCAAAATGACATTGAGTAGACTCTGTGTCACTTGGGAATGTTAGAAATGACATTTTCAGGCTCCATCCTAAATTGCTGAATCAAAACTCTTGATGGCGGGGGCAGTAGTTGGCATTTTTACCAAGTCTTCTGGTGATTCTAATTCAGGCTAACTTTTGAGAACCAGTAGCATGCAGCAGGACAACCAAAGTGATTACTTAGTAACCATTCAAAGACCTCTCCATTTGGACTTTACTGGGATCTCCAGCCTTATCTGGTTATTCTCCCTTAGGCTTAGAAAACTCCAGCCACACTGGCTCATACCCCCACAATGGTTCCAGTTTATACTTCTTCTGTATTTGTTTGCTTTTGATTCTTCTCCAGGATGCTTTGCCACATGTCCTCTTGGTGAACTCTGACTCAGTATTCCAGACCCAACTAAAGCATCCTCACTGGACACTCCCACAACTCATTGTTCCTAACCACTATTCTCAGAGCATGAGAGTAATTATCTACACATCTTCCTTTGTTTCTGGACCATAGACTCTGTAAAGACTGGGACCACAGGTTTGGGTAGTATTAGTAGTGTCAATACAATGCCTGGCTCATAGTGATTTGAAAATCTGTCTTTAATATTATTGTTGACAAAATGAAGGACAAGGCCAAAACCAGCACGAGCAGTTAATACTTCAGCAGACATGAGCAGTCACCACTGTTTTAGAAAGCCAGCAGCAGGGGATCCTTAGGAAAGCATCTTGATGAGGGGAGAGGTTTGTTTGAACTAACAAGTGCCATCCGGGAAAGATAGATTCCAAAGAGGAGCCTTGGGCTCTGGGAAGACAGGGGAGCCAGCAGGGTACTGGATTTCCAGGAAAAAACTGAAAAGCAGGAGCCTGAATTGAAACTAGAGGTCAGAGAACCCCAAAGACAATGCTGGCCTAAGTTGTCAGGGAGGTGGTTAGGCATAAAAGTCAATGCTATGGGAAGATTCAAAGATGGTGACAGAGTAGGCAGATGTTTCAACTGCCACCTCCCAGTATCAAATTGGATTACAATTTAATTTAAGAACAATCATCTTGAAAAACCAACTTTAGACGAAATGAAGAGGAGTCTCTAACCAAGGATCACAGAAGAAGCCATATTGAGATTGGTAGGAAGGGCAAGATGCAGACAGGGTTGCTCTGTTCCCAGTAGCAAGCTGTGGCTGAAGATCCAGAGGGACTCTCACTGCAGGGAACGGCACCCTGAAAGGTGTGGGTCTTTAGTCTCGGCCCTGGAGCTCCAGCCTAGAACCCCAGAGTGTAGAAGAGGCACCCAGATAGAATTTGGCAGTGAAAAGAGCCGGGTTTCTGACTGTGAGAAAGAGAGGGAGCTCTCAGAGATGCAGGCTCTGTCTTAAAGGGCCTGCACAGAAAATATTGTTCACAGACACTTACCCAGGGCTCTGGTTGAGGGAGAGCTGAGAGGACTAGAATTGCTTGAAAAGAGTGTAAAGTTGGAAGCCCAGGGAGAGACACTGTGGGGGATGGCCACTGGAACCCCTGTGCTGAGTCATTCTTCAGTACTGTAGTTGCTATCATTCTTGGGTGGGGCTGTCCCTTCTGACTGGCACCAGCCTGGGGATAAGCAACTGCTGCACCCTTAGGAGTTTCTCCTGCTCCAGTCATGGTGACTGTGTTGTGCTGAGAAGCCAGGAGGCAGGGGTGCATCAGTGATTCAGTTTTCTAGTGTTGAGACCAAAGCTTCACCCCATCCCATGTTCCTGAGTCTAAGACTGATAATTCCAGCTCATGGAAGACTCAGTAGAAACTGTCCAGAGTGCGGGCAGACCACACCTCTGGGTCTCAGAGGCCATAGACACCAGAATCCTGGGGCCACACCCTACTGAGGTCTGTGAAAAAAGTCTGGACAGACTGACACCTGGGGCCAAAGGGTGGAACCATAGCCCCCACCCTTCCTAATCCCTGAATAGCTGCAAGCTCTAGATTCTACCAGAGGTTTTTTTCAGTGGCAGAATGCAACAAGCAGCCCACAGACAGAGGCTGCAGGAAGCAGGACTCAGGGAATCTTGGGCTTTTTAAGTGGCCTTCCCCAGGCCCAATGTGGATAAAAACCAGCCTATGTGTGCATCTTGGTATTTCCATGTGCACCTGGGCCCAGCAGAGGTAGTCACAAACTCTGGATTGCTTGTAGCTCCAAGAAGGTTGCTGAGGGCCAGTCACAAGCAGCATCTCCCACTGGTCTGTGCTGGGTTCCTGCCAGGGAGGCCCAGGGCCTGCACAACCAGGGTCCAGCTGTAGAGAGCATTGGTTCTGTATCTAACAACCCTTGCTAGAGTGGTATCCTAAGGAAAGGCTTCTCACACCAGGCCCAACTGAGGCAAATTTCACTCTCTGTGATTAGCACCAGCACAGTGGCTCATGTGCATTGGATAGGGTGGAGCTTTACAGTCATCTGGCCTAGGTGCTAGATATCCTGCCTTGCTGGGTTAAATTCCACTGGAAGAAGGGAGAGAGGCTGGAGCATGGACATTTAAAGTGTATGTTCCTGTAAGCCTGTTGTTGGATCTGGTCAAAGGGCTTAGCTACTTTCTGGGGAGGCACAGTCAATCCCAGGAGAGGACTCTCTCAGTCTTCTTCCCTGAACCAGGGTCTCATCAGCTCTCTGCAGAGGGTACTATCGGCCCCACTTTGATCTGAACCTGCTGCTCACCTTGTTGGAGAGAAATAAAATTTTAGTATCCAGCAGTGGCTGAGGGATTAGGCTCTGGAGTAGGGTCCACACTCTCCATACTGAGCTACTGACCAAGAGACCCCTGAAGTAGGGGGTCCCACTAACATTATATTGACAACCTCAGCTGCCCTAGCGCAGCAAGTTTGCAACCTGCAGAGGGGTTAGTTGGGTGAGGTCAGTCTGGGCCCACATTACAGTCTGTGGGAAGACCAGGTAGCTACAAGAGGAAGTAGAGCAGCTGAAAAGTGGAAGCAAATCTTATGAAGCTTGAGGCTTTTATGGAGCTGCTGTCATCTCTAAGCAGAAGGAAGGTAATCCTTATACAAAGGTTGGCCCCTCCCACACTACCCAAGCACAGAAAATGCAAACATAAACAGTGAAAAGATCAGTAGCTAGAGACAAGTAGCCAACAGTGTGTTACAAACAGCAGCTGATGCCAACCCAAGAATATCTAGGACCAATACAACTGATAGTGGGTGGCAGACAGCACCAACCCTAGACTCAGCTAGCAACAAAAGCAACATGCCCAAAGGGGAAGTCTAGCAGGCACCAGACACTGTGGAGAATAACTATGCCCAATAAGACAGACATTGTAAAATGTGTAATACACACGATCAAGGTTGACCTTTAGAGCCAGCCAGCCTAAAGAATAACCATAAAAAGACCAACTACATTCAATACTCACATACAACAGGAAGGAAAATAGTACCCTCAAGAGTCATTCCTAGAACAAGGAAAAGAGGTAGCCTGGAAGGTTAGTACCACCAAGCCCATCTTCCTCACAAAGACACCACAAAAAATTCAAAGTCATACAGCACTACCTAACACACAGACAAAGTGGGCAAACAGAGAAATGTGACCCAAATGAATCAACAAGAGAAATACCCAGAAAAAGAACTAAATGAAATGGAAGTAACCAAACTACCAGATGCAGAGTTTAAAACAATGATTTTTAGGATGCTCAAGGATCTTAGAGCAACAATGAATGGACATAATGAACACCTAAATAAAGAGCAAGCATCAAAAAGGATATTGAAATCATAAAAAAGAACCAATCAGAAATGACAAATACAATATCAGAAATGAAGGCTGCACTAAAAGGAATCAACAGCAGGTTGGATGAAGCAGAGGAGTGAATCAGCGACTCTGAGAACAAGATAAACATAAGCACAGAAGTAGAGCAACAAAACAAAAAGAGGCGCAAAAAGACTGAGGAAACTCTAAGAGACCTCTGTGACAACATGAAGAGAAACAACTTCTGCAAATTGTAAGTCGCAAAACCATAAACATATTGAAAGAAAACATAGGCAGTAAACTTTCCAATATCTCTTGTAGCAATATTTTTGCTGATTTATCTCCATGGGCAAGTGAAATAAACGACAGGATGAACAAATAGGACTATATGAGACTAAAAAGCTTTTGCACAGCAAAAGACACCATTAGCAAAATAAAAAGACAACCCACATAATGAGAGAATACATTTGCCAATATGTCTGATAAGGGGTTAATATTCAAAGTTTATATAGACCTTCTAAAACTCAATACTAGGAAGGTAAATAATCCAATTAAAAAATGGGAAAAAGAACTCAATAGACACTTCTCTAAAGAAGACATACAGATGGCCAATAAGTATATAAAAAAATATTCAACATCACTAATCATCAGAGAAATGCAGATTAAAACCACAATGAGATACCACCTCACACCTGCCAGATGACACTCATTAACAAATCAACACACAATAAGGGCTGGCGAGTGTGTGGAGAAAAAGGAACCTTCCTGCACTGCTGGTGGGAAGGCAGACTTGTGCAGCCACTGTGGAGAACAGTGTGGAGTTTCCTTAGAAAATTAAAAATGGAACTGCTTTTTGACCTAGCTATCCCACTTTTAGGAATATATCCTAAGAATACTAAATCACTGATTTAGTATTGCACCCCTATGTTTATTGCATCATCATTTACAATAGCCAAGATTGGGAAACAGTCCAAGTGTCCATCAGTGGACAAGTGGATTAACCCTTTGAGTAGTGAGATTTTTTCATGCTCACTGACCCCTGGGAGTGGGTTATTTCTCAAAAAATGAAATTAGTTCCAGTTCCAGTTTTATTACTTAAAATCATGTTTGTTTAATAACCAATTTATGAAAACAAGAAGAACATACATTCGTCTTTTTTAAATGTTGCCTTACACGTTTTTAAAATAAATCAATGGTACTGTGGATGATCAGGAGGCACAAGGACATACATGAACATTTGTACTACTCAAAGAGTTAAAAATCTGTGGTACATATACACAATGGAATTCTATGCGGCAGTGAAAAAAAAGAAAATCTTACCTTTTGCGATGCCATGGATGGACCTAGAGATTGTCAGGCTAAATGAAATAAGCTAGGCAGAGAAAGACAAATATCATATGATCTCACTTATATGAGGAATCTAATGAACAAAGTGAACTGAGGAATGGAATAGAGGCAGAGGAGAGATCACAGGGACAAGAGGGACAGTTGTCAGAGGGAAAGGGGATAAGGGGAAGGGAATCAGGAAAGGTGAAGAGATTAGTGAAATTAGCCCTGGCCGGTTGGCTCAGCGGTAGAGCATCGGCCTGGCGTGCAAAAGTCCCGGGTTCGATTCCTGGCCAGAGCACACAGGAGAAGCGCCCATCTGCTTCTCCGCCCTTCCCCCTCTCCTTCCTCTCTGTCTCTCTGTTCCCCTCCCACAGCCAAGGCTCCATTGGAGCAAAGATTGCCTGGGCGCTGAGGATGGCTCTGTGGCCTCTGCCTCAGGTGCTAGAATGGCTCTGGATGCAACAGAGTGACGCCCCAGAGGGGCAGAGCATAGCCCCCTGGTGGGCATGCCGGGTGGATCCCGGTCAGGTGCATGCGGGAGTCTGTCTGACTGCCTCCCCGTTTCCAGCTTCGGAAAAATGAAAAAAAAAAAAAAAAAGAGATTAGTGAAATTGTATATACATAACACAGAGATACAGGTAACAGGACAGCAAATCCCAGGGGGGAGGGGAGAGGGAGTTAGAGGGAGGGAAGCAAAGGGGGTATAATGGGGTAATGAGGGTGTGGGGTAAGGGTGTTATATTCAGTGAGACACTTGAATCCATATAAACACAATAAATTAAAATTTGTAAAAAAAAAAGAGTAAGTAAATGCTATGGTCGGGGGAACTATCAGTTGGTTAAACATTGGTTTGAGCCCTGTCCCCCACAGTTAGCTTTGTGACCAGAGCATGTTATATATTCTGAATCTGTTTGTCTTTTCTAGAAAGTGGAAATGATTATAATATGTAATAATATGAGCTAACATGTATTATTTCTGTAGGTTATATCTGTTTATCTTCACAATCACTCTGTGAAGTTGAAACTTGGACCTGCCATTTCAAAACCCTGAGACTCACTGACTTGCCTAGGATCATACAGGGAGCTCGAGGTACAGGAACTTGCGTCTCGCTGCTTGACTCTGAGACCTGAGTTGTTTGCTATTATGCTATACCACCTCCTCAGGGGTCTGTGAAAAGATAAATGGAAAGCATAGTTTTTTTCTCAAACCAAGGGGGAGAAATAATCTCAGATAATTTTTTGCTACATTTGCCCAGAAAACTCCTTAATCTTAGAATTCTAGTCTCCAGAAGTGCAAGAGAACATTGCATTCTGTTGTTTAAAGCCACAGTTGGTGGTACTTTTTTTAGACAGCCCTAGGGAATTAACTCCCATTCCAGAGGGACAGGATGCTGGAGCCTGAGAGCTGGGGGAGGAGAAGGTGCCCTTATGGGCTTCATAGCCACTTTCAGGGGTTAAGCGATGATGGCAAGAATACTTTCCCCACCAAGCAGTGAACAGTAAGGTTGCTGGACTGCGGGGCCTTGCCCCAAGATCCAGCCTGCTGCACAGATATCACCTTTCTGAGTGTAGGCTGGGAGCTGTTGCGGTTCAGACTGCAGGCCACTCTGCTCCTTTGTGCGGCTCAGTCCTGGTATAAAGAACCTGTCATCGTGGATGACAAGATTCCAGGAAGCAGCCTGGCCAGACGGTTACCTTGACAACCTTATGATGTAATGCTTTAAATTCCGCTCTGACTGCTGGTCTAATGAGATTCTAGACACCGCAGGCTTCTTCCAGCTGGGTGGCAGGCAGCTAAAGCAGGAGCATAAAGCTCACTTTTTTTAACGCTCCCTTTCGTGATATCAGCAGGATGCATTGCCTTAGCAATGGAAGGGGAATCTGAGTGTCACCCAGCTCTGTGGAATTTTTGCCCAGGGGACCCACGATTATGGCTGGCAGATAGGTTTCTGCTGGGGGTGCCCCCAGTCCAGCTCAGCTGTAAGGCTAACCTCGCTCTCCTTGTCACACTTCAATCTGAATATCCCACAGCCCTTCGGCAGTGAGGATGAATGTGACTCTCAGGAAGACAGATCCCTGGGAACTTCCCCGCCTGCACAAAACCCCGAGTACATCATCACAGCATCTTCCCAAGGTTTTGTTTTTTTGTGTTTTTTTTTAAACAAAGCAGTTTCTCTTTGTCTCCTGCCATGATTTTTCTTAAAAATCTTCAGAGGTTTTAAATTATGTTTTAAGAAGCAAAGGCGCTGGAGTTAAATTAACGTCTGCCCGTAGCTCGCACTGCTTTCTCTGGTCTTTGTGGAAAGCACCCCCAGGCCACATCTTGATAGGCGGGGTGGGGGGCTTTCTCCATCTGTGGCGGTGCTCTGGCAGGGGCCCAATGTGGTTACAAATGCGGCTCTGTGTGTGAGATTTGCTTTGCCTGTCTCTTCCAGTAAGTAAGTGGCCACGCCTCTCCTAACAACAAGCAAGAGAGAGAATGAGCAGGAAGACAGACCCCTGGCACTGTCTCCCAGAGCTGATAATAGTGGCTCAGCAGTGATAAACCTAGCAGACAGAGCTGGGGAAGAAACAGCAGCACTTTCTCCGGGGTTGATTTGGAGTGAAAGCCAAGGGGGCCCCAGCACTGGAGGGAGGCCATTGTGTGAGCATTCCTCCACCTGCTTGGATGAGCAGGGGTCCTGACACACTGGTGGAACCTAGCACACCTGCAGGCAGTCCAGGTGTCGGGGTCGGAGGCTCCACATAATCCTGGAAAGCCAAGCTCAGTGTCAAAGCCAAGGGATTCTTTGTGAAGCCCCAGAGGACAAATTCTTTGTCCTCTCTCAGCCCCAGAGGACATTTCCTGGATGGTAGAAGACAGGAAGTGCCAACTAGATAAAAAATCTCCAACATGTGAGTACTATTTTTTAATGCCAGGCTGCTCTGAGGAGGCACAGCTCCCAAATACCACCTGTCATTCTGAGCCTTGGACTATGCCTTTGGAATAGTGACTTGCCCTCTGACTGTTACTGGAGGGTCTCAGCTGGAAGAACTCGAGAAGGAGAGCCAGAGCAGAAGGCCTCCGGGTCTCGGCACGGGCCTCTCCCTGTAGTACCAATGGGGACACGTGCCGGCAGTGCAGATACAGCTGTTCTCCTGGGTAGCTCTTTGCTCCTCCCTCTAGGGCAAACATGGCTGGTGCATCTACAAATGAACACTGATACTTTTAATCTGGGTGAGCATCTCTTCATCAACTGAGACCTCAGGCCACAGCAACGTGTCGGAAAAACATTTATCAGAGTGTGTTGCAAGGTGTGGTCTCAATTTTTTTCTTAAATTTCTGTGATTATGAATAATTAATATAAGCACATTGTGTACCATCTAAAGATCTGTCCTAAGACCGAGCATGGACACATGGTTTCAAAGACGGCTTTGCATGTCCATTTCTGATCTCTCTTATTTCCAGGGAAGGCAAATAATAGCACAGCATTCTGAAAAAGAATACACACAGTGGTTCAAATTGGAAAGGGGACTGGAGAAATTAATCATTTTGGAACCTACAGAAGAATCTGCTTTTGTGCTGTGGCAGCTGGGACCCCATCCATGCTGGGGTAGATGCATTGGGCAGATTCCATTTTTGCTCAGGCAAAGTCGCAGCCGTTCATCATCAGAAAGTGCAGCAGTAAGAAAGCAATGCAGACATTTCTGTTGATTCTAGCAGTTAGTGAATTAGATGTCTATTTAATGAGGGTTTCAGTAACACTGCAATGTGAAACTTACCTTCAAGTGAACAAACAAAACGTCTGTACAGTTATCACGGTGCACCTTATTATGACTTGTATCCCAGATTCAACAGTTTTGAATTTTATGAGGTTCAGTTATTCCGGACTAGCAAACAAAGCTTTACAAAGTTGTAGTTTATTTTTGTACAACTTATTTATGCCAAACGGGGTTGTGCTTAGTTTCATGTTTGTACAAGTTCAAGTGACTGTAAATCATGTATGTAACACTGGAAGTCTGTTGAGTTTATTTTTCCTTTAAGAGGAATTGTGGTGGGCAGCCTCCCTCCCAGATGGCCCTAATTATCTTAGCCACTGGAATTCACGCCCTGTGCAGGCACCCTCCCCCCCATTCCCTGTGTGACTTACCGAATCCTGCAGAAGAAGTGGTAAGTCATTTCTGAGTAAAGTCATAAAATATAGCGTGACCTCTCCCTCCCTCTCTTTCCCCCTCCCTGCCCCTCTCTCAGATCCCTCGCTCTGTGGAGGCTGGCTGTCATTTCACAAAGCCCCCTGGCTGTCCTGTTGCGAGGTTTATGTGATGAGGAACTAAGCCTTCTGCCAACAGCCATGTGAGTGAGCCTTCTTGGAGGCAGACCCGCCCCTGCCTTTAGACAATTGCAGACTGCAGCCAGAAGCTGAACTGCCAAGTCACTCATGGAAGGCCCTGAGGCAGAGCTGCCCAACTGCCTCGCTAAGCTCCTCTGCAGTCCTGACCCTCAGACACTGTAAGATAACCAATGTTTATTTTTAGCTGCCGTTTTGGAATAGTTATGCAGCAACAAATACCTGATGCAGGAGCCTGTACACAACTTATGACAGAGGAGCATTATTAAATGTCACTTGCTGAATTAAGCCCATGAGTCAGGTAGTAGACATATTTAATGCTTAGTCACTGACTTCACCATGAGCGTTTTTTAATGTTATTGGCCTTGTTTCAGAGTGAGCTAGTGGCATTCACTTCATTTCCATGTATTCTTTCAAAAAATGCATCTTGGAGCAGATTCCACATTTAACATGATCATTCCTCAATCTTTCCATAAATCACTCCATTCAGGGGTTTATCTTGGCAAGGCACACATGCACAATACTTCTACTTGCCCATCTGTGCTATTTCAGTTCTCCTACAATTTGGCTACAGAGCAAGACTGTCCATTGCACTCACTCTTTAACCAGGGTGTACAAAGACAATGCATTCCCTCTATTGTCTCTATAAATCACATGATTTTCCTGCCACTGATTACCAGGAAACAAGCATGCAACTGAAACAACTGACAACAGATTTTAATACTTGGGTTGAAACATAATCTGGTTTGGAATTTAAAAACCACTTTCAACTTTGGAAAGTTTTTTCCAGTCCTTTGGAAAACAAAACAAAATAAAACAAAACAAAACGGCACTATTTATATCTGAGATTTGTCAGTCATCTAGTTAACACCTGGTTTCATCTCAAGAAGTCATCTGGGTACATGACAGGAAAGGTGACTTTTATAAGAGCTCATGGTGAAGGCAAAGTCAGGATCCTTGGATACAATTTTCCTTGACTTCACAGCTTCTGGAGTGATGTCTTGTCCTGTGACCTCATAGCTGCATTCTAGCTGCTGTTTCTTCCCCCTCATCTTGGTCAGTGTCTGCTCTACTCAGCAGGTGATTTAGCCCACAGCTTCTCTCTTATGAGTGTTGTGAAGTCTTCTGAGTGATGAAAGTAACTCCCATTTGACTCCTACGTGGACCACACCTTCCATCACCTTTGCTGCAGAGCCACCTGACTCCAGTGAGGGTGCTGTTCTCTACCATGTTCCCCACCAGATTCTGTCTAAGCTGCTTGGAATCAGGAGAGGGTAGCACTCAGGCCCATCTCTGTCTAACTTTGTTAAACAACCAAGTTGAATTTTTGTGGGACTGTGAACAAGGCTGGTATAGAACAGCTGAGATCATTCTTCTATAACCCCAGGAGTCCCCATCTGCACTCAGCCTGAATATTGATTATCTGATATCTGATGTCCACACCCACTCTAGCTTGAAGTCTAGAGAAGACAATGTCCCACATGTAATGTGCTTCCTCTTGTCCCTTTCTTTTTCTCTGGTCTCTTTTATCCCCTGGGTTCCTTCCCTTTTAGCCTAGGTAATATCTTTAGTCTACCATAAAACTATAAGCCTTAGTCATAACTTAACTAGAAAGGTTATTTTATTTATGCCATGAAGGAAGAAAACAAGTAGAGTCTTCCAGTGCAAGGAATAACGAGATTTAGAATATTAGGAAAGCTATATGTTGCTAAATAGTTCTTATTTAGAGTATCAGAGGCTAAGTATAACCTCAGTCTTTCCCTGTATAGTCTTTCTGGAGCAAATTTTAATTTCCCTTGCAGATGGTCATCTTGGATCAACGTGGGTGAAGACCAAGAACACAGAAATTCAAAAGAGAAATGCATATTCATAATTTTCAAAATATTACCCCATTATATCTGTGTCTATTATTATTCTTCATTTTCAGTTGCCTATTTATTGCAATCTGCAAAATAAAGGCAGGGACACCTCATTTTAATTCAACTGTATCTCATTTGTATTCTAACTGCATTGAAAAAGACTTTATAAAACTTCTTTTTGTGTTTCCCTCCATCCGTTTTCTACCCACATAAGGAATCCAATTTTCCATAAGCATTAGGGTGTCAATTTATAAAGTTTATTTGAGCTGATGAGCAACCAAGCTGACTTTGATGTTCTTGGGCAGCTGGAGCACCTGTACAATGCATGAAGTGCCCATAGGTGTATAAGATGGTGTTTCATCGGGGTGCTACCTTGGGACACTCAGTGAGATCTTGGAGTCTGTGAGTTTCTTTCATATTTCTTCTCATATTTCCAAAATCATCCTTAGGAGATGATGTGAGCTCAGGAAAGCCAATAAATTACATCTCAGAGAGTCCTTATAGTGTCGGTGAGTTGCCTTCCCCTTCAGGCACACCAACACAAAGCCACCTGCCACCCAGTAGTTCCCTTTGCATTTCATGAGACCTTGTATATTTCTTGATTTAGAATCAGACCTGTTTATGCCTTCCAGATGTAACTAGATCACTTTCTACTGCTTTCACATGAAGTTAAACTTTATAAAGCATTGTTTGTGAAAGAATCTTTATCACACTCTTTAATTTCTTCCTTATCAGCCGCTCCAGGGCACTCCAGGTCCAACAGACTTCTTCTATTGGAATCCTCAGCCCTTAGGCAACTAACTGCCATGCCTACACCACCTATATTTTCCTTTTTGTAGGTGACAGTATTTAGTGTCTGCTCCTACTTTTATTCAAAGATGACTTTTAGAGAACAAATTCTCTGAAGGAGATGTAAACACTTGAGTTAGTGAACTCCAGCTTTGTCTGTGTTTAAGTCCATGGTATTGGTCATGGTATTCAAAAGTTATTGATGACTTACTGTACCTGAGGCAAACCTTTGATAAGTTATATTTCATTTAGTCTTCACTGAAAATTCTATTCATCATTTTCTCTCCATTTTATAAATGAGAAAACAGAGGCTTGGATAGGATGGTTAAACATATTATCCAAGATCACGCAGTTACCAAATGGAAATGCCAGTGTTCATACTCAGGATTGTCTGTCCCCAGAGCTTATGCTTTTTCTTGATTTGTTTAACTCACAACAAACCCTTAAGATTTTATCATATGAGTGCCTTATTAAAAATACCAAAAACCAAATGTTGTCAGAGAAATGGCAGTGTGAGAGATACTCTTGATCTCTCCCTTTGAAATTTCAACAAATTGAACAACTATAATGCAGAGAAAGAAACCCAGCTGGGCTTTCAGGTGCACCTGAAAGAGCCATGCACCAAATTGACTAAAGGTGGGACTGGGTGAAAAGGAGAGTGGAAGATAGAATGCATTCCCGGAGGCCTCTGGAAAGGACAAAAACCAGAGGACCAAGTTTTTCTCTTCCCTCACTAATCTGAGGGAAGGAGTCACTTTTAGCATGAGTTTTGTTTCAGAGCCAGGAGAAGTGGAGAGACTGAGAGGCAGAGGGGAAGGAGCTAAATTAAGGTGAGTGCACATCCAAGAGCAGAAACACAGCCAGTTCCTGAGGTCTGCCTGAGTTACTGGGCTCCACTTGTAATCCTCAGCACTGGGCACATGCACAGCCTATGACACTCTCTCAGTCTGCATGTGATTATCCCATGGTGATCAGCCATGTGGTGCTGAGGAATGCTTGATCTGCAATCTGTGCCCACAGCACTCCTGGAATTTGGGACACCATTGGCTTGTGGTGTGCAGCCCCTGCCCTGCCCATGGGCTGCACTTTGAGTGGTATCAGAGGGAGGACCAAGGTGTAACTCTCCTTCAGTCTCTCAGGTCCCACATTGCTCCCCTTGCTGTGCACGAGTGGTGGTGGTGAATACCTCACAGCTGACTACCTGAAACCTCTCTCTTCTGTGAGAGGTAGAAATGCCAGGCATTTGATCCCCTGGTGTGTTGGGATGTGGGGGAAAGTGCCTCGAGTCCTGAGATTGCCATTTCTAGAGCCATAAAATTGCAAAACCCTTACAACAAGCCCTTCCACCAGTGTGACTGTTTCCCGGCTTACATCATTATGACAGTGATGCCTCAGTGAAACTCTGCCCAAAGAACCTTACAGTGGCAAAACTGCCAAAAAAAAGGGGGAAAGTAATCTTTCAAAACTGAAAAAAATACATTTCTTTTTGCTTTTTCTCACTTTTTCTTTTTCCTCCTTTCTCTGTTTCCCATTTGAACTTCATTATCCTTGGTTGTTACATTTTTTATTCTTATTTTTTGTAAGGGTATTATCTCTGACACTTTTTTTTACTATTTTTTTCTCTTTTCCCTTTCTCCTTCCTTTTTTTCCCCTTCTCATATGAACTTTATTTTTTTTCAAATTATTAAGTTTTTTATTCATGTTTTGTTTGTTTGTTTGTTTTCCTCTTTTTTTAATTTTTCCTCAGGTTCTCTGTAGTTTTAGTTCTATTTATCATTCTTTATAGAATTTACATTTTTTTACTGTATATTTTCAATTTTTTCTTTTTAGTTATCTCTTGTTAGTGTTATCAATAATACCACTCTCAAATGTCATTAAAGAAGAAGAAATCAAATACCATAGATACACAAGGAAGAGATGTTTCATCAGATAGATGATGAAAAGTCTCCAGAAAAATATTTCAATTACATGGAAAACTTGGAGCTAAGTGACAGAGAATTCAAAATTGAATTCATTGAATACAGACAACTAAAGATACTACAGAGAGAAGAAAAGAGAGACTCACAAATTTAAAAAAATTAAAATGCCCTACTAGAATTGTCTGACTCCATCAAAAAGAACAATATAAGAATAATGGGTGTATTAGAAGAAGAAGAGAGGGAAAATAGAATGAAGAACATATTCAAATGAATAATCAATGAGAAATTCCCAAGCCTGTAGAAAGAGTTAGAACCTCGAATCCAAGAAGCAAACAGAACACCAAGTTACTTCAACCCAAACAGACCTATGCCAAGGCACATCATGATGAAGTGATCACAAGTCAATGACAAAGAAAGTATCCTCAAAGCAGCTAGGGGAAATACAACATATAAAGGAAGGCCCAGGAGGCTATTATCAGATTTCTCAGCAGAAACTCTACAAGTCAGAAGAGAATAGACCCCAATATTTAAAGTACTGAAATAGAGGAATTACCAGCGAGCCAAGAATACTATATCCATCAAAGTAATCCTCAAATTTGAAGGAGAAATAAAAACATGTAAAGACATATAGAAGCTTAGGGAATTCATCACCAGAAAACACCTATATAAGAAATACTAAAGCGTGTTATCCTTCCAGATACAAAGAGTAAAAGAAAACAAAACTGGCCCTGGCCAGTTGGCTCAGCGGTAGAGTGTTGGCCTGGTGTTCAGGAGTTCCGGGTTTAATTCCTGGCCAGGGCACACAGGAGAAGTGCCCATCTGCTTCTCCACCCCTCCCCCTCTCCTTCCTCTCTGTTCTCTCTCTTCCCCTTCCGCAGCCAAGGCTCCATTGGAGCAAAGATGTCCCGGGTGCCAGGGATGGCTCTGTGGCCTCTGCCTCAGGCACTAGAATGGCTCTGGATGCAGCAGAGTGACGGCCCAGAGGGGCAGAACATTGCTCTCTGGTGGGCATGCCGGATGGATCCTGGTCGGGCGCATGTGGGAGTCTATCTGACTGCCTCCCCATTTCCAGCTTTGGAAAAAGAAAAAAAGAAAAAAAAAAGAAAACAAAACTACAAGTAAAAGCTCCTACAAGATTACAGTAAAAACAAGGATAATCAGTGACAACAATAACATAAAAGGGGAGAGAACAAAGATCAGCAGTATCAAAGGAGGCTGGAGTGCAGAAGCACTCATGAGATAATGGACTCTTGTAAATATGCTAACTTTTCTTTAATAACCAAATGATAACCACCCCCAAAAATCTCTGGGATGCAGCAAAAGCAGGTTCTTTTAAGCTACTGAAGCACATAACTAAAATGAAAGAAACAGAAGAAAGAAGTATGGAATATGACCAAATGAAAAAGTCTGACAGAAAAACAGAAGAGAAGAACTAAACAAGACACAAAACTATCAGAAAGCAATATTTAAAATATCTATATAAAACCCTCAAGTGTCCATAATTACACTAAATGTAAATGGATTGGACTCACCAATAGAGAGACACAGAGTAGCAAATTGGATCAAAAAGCAAAACCCAACAGTATGCTGCCTTAAGAGAAACATCCAAGCTACAAGGACAAAAAATAGATTCAAAGTGAAAGGTTGAAAAATGATTCTCCAAGCAAATAATATCCAAAGAAAAGCAGGTGTAGGTGTACTCATATATGACAATACTGACTACAAGACAACAAAAGTAACCAGAGACAAAGATGGTCATTTCATAATAATAAAAAAGACAATGTAGCAAGAAGATATAACACTTCTTAATATATATATACCAAACCAGGGAGCACCAAAATATATACAACATCTGCTAACTGATCTAAAAAGATAAACAGATAAAAACACAATCATACTTGCAGATCTCAATACACTATTAACAGTTCTAGATCACTCATCCAAACAGAAAATTAATAAAGAAATATGGGCCTTAAATGAAACACTAGAACAAATAGACATATAGACATCTACAGGACATTTTATCCCAGAACCTCAGAGTATAAGATTTTCTCTAGAGTACATGGAACAGTCTCAAGAATAGACCATGTGTTCAGCCACAAAACTAACATCAACAAATTCAGAAAGATTAAAATTATACTAAACATATTTTCTGACAGTAAGGCTTTAAAATTAAAATTCAATTGCAAAAATGAAGTAAAAAAAACCCCACAAAAATGTGGAAACTAAACAACATACTTCTAAAAAGTGACTAGGTCAAAGAAGAAATAAAAGCATGGATCAAAAGATATACAGACAGGGGAAAATGACAACACAATATATCAAAATCTCTGGGATGCAGCAAAAGCAGTAATAAGAGGAAAGGTCATATCATTACAGGTTTATATCAAAAAAACAAAAGAGATCCCAAGTATACAACTTAACATCACATCTTAAGGAACTAGAAAAAGAAGAACAAAAGCAACCCAAAACCAGCAGGAGAAAGGAAATAATAAAAATTAATGCAGAAATAAATAAAACTGAGAACAAAAAAAAAAAAACTATAGAAAAAATTAATACAACAAAGATCTGGTTCTTTGAAAATATCAACAAAATTGACAAACTCCTGTAAAAACTCACTAAGGACAAAGGAGAAAGGACTCATATAAACAAAACCTGAAATAAAAGGGCAGAAATTACCACAGATATGATAGAAATACAAAGGATCATTATAGAATATTATGAAACACTATATGCCACCAAAATCAACAATCTAGAATAAATGAATAAATTCCTGGAACTGTACAATCTTCCTAGACTGAGTTATGCAAGAGTGAAAAACCTAAGTAGACCCATAAGCAGAAAGGAAATAGAAATAACTATCAAAAACCTTCCCAAAAATAAAAGTCCAGGAACAGATGGCTACACTAGTGAATTCTACCAAACATTCATAGAAGATGTGGTTCCTATCCTTCTCAAAGTCTTCTAAAAAAATTGAAGAAAAAGCAATACTTCCAAACACATTTTATGAGGCAAACATAACCCTCATTCCAAAACCTGGCAAGGACAATACAACAAGAAAAGAAAACTACAGACCAATATCTCTAATGAATAGATGCAGAAATTCTAATCAAAATACTGGCAAATCAAATCAATGATACATTAAAAAAATAATACATCATGATGAAGTGGGATTCATCTCAGGAGCACAAGGATTGTTCAACGTATGTAAAACTATTAACGTAATACATCATATCAACAAAACAAAGAACAAAAGTCATGTGATTCTATCAATAGATTCAGAGTAGGCATTTGATAAGATACAACATCCTTTTATGTTTAAAACACTCAATAAAATGGGTATAGAAGGAAAATAATAAACATAATAAAGGACATGTATGACAAACCATCAGCTAACATCATACTAAATGGTAAAAAACTGAAAGCTTTTTCTCTAAAATCAGAAATAATGTAAGGTTGCTCTCTCTCTCCACTCCTATTCAACATAGTACTGAAAGTTCTAGCCAAACCAATCAGACAAGAGAAAGAAATAAAAGGCATTCATATCAGAAAAGAAGAAGTAAAGGTTTTACTTTTTGCAGATGACATGATTCAGTTTATAGAAACCCAAAGTCTCCACAGAAAGACTATTAGAAACAATAAACCAATAAAATAAGGTCACAGGATACAAAATTAACATACAGAAGTCTGCTGCTTTCATGTATGCCAACACTGAAACTTCAGAGAATGAACTAAAAAAAATAATCCCTTTTACAGTTGCAACAAAAAATAAAATATATAGGAATAAACACAACAAAGAATGTAAAGCAGTGGTCCCCAACCCCCGGGCGGACCGGTACCCATCCATGGGCCATTTGGTACCAGTCTGCAGAGAAAGAATAAATAATTTACATTATTTCCATTTTATTTATATTTAAGTCCGAACAATGTTTTATTTTTAAAAAATGACCAGAATCCCTCTGTTACATCTGTATAAGACTCACTCTTGACACTTGTCTTGTAAGTTCGACAATTATATTTAAAAATACCACAGTTTTTACGCCGGTCGCATAATTTTATTCTGTGCATTTATTCGTCCCACCCTAAAGGCTGGTCCATGAAAATATTTTCTGACATTAAACCAGTCCATGGCCCAAAAAAGGTTGGGGACCACTGATGTAAAGGACCTATATTCTAAAAACTACAAAGCATTATTAAAGGAAATAAAAAAAGACACAATGAAATGAAAAAATATTCCATGTATTGGATAGGAAGAATAAATATAGTTAAATGGCCATGTTACCCAAAACAATATACAAATTTAATGCAATTTTCTCCAAAATTCCAATGTCATATTTTAAAGAAATGGTACAAAAATTCACCAGATTTATTTGGAACCATAAAAACCCCAGAATCACTAAAAAATCCTGAGGGAAAAAAATGAAGCTGGAGGCATACAATATCTGACTTTAAATTATACTACAGAGCCAGGATAATGAAACAGCATGGTATTGGCAGAAAAATAGACACTCAGACCAATGGAACAGAATAGAGAGCCCAGAAATAAAACCACATGTATATGGTCAAATCATCTTTGATAAAGGAGCCAAATACATACAATGGAGAAAAGAAAGCGTCTTCAATAAATGATGCTGGGAGAATTGGAAAGCCTCATGCAAAAGAATGAAACTTGACTACAGTTTGTCCCCTTGCACAAAAATTAATTCAAAATTGATCAAAGAACTAAATACAAAATCTGAAACAATAAATGACATAGAAGAAAATACAGGTACTAAACTCATAGACCTTCACCATAGAGAACATTTTATGAATTTAACCTCAAAAGCAAGGGAAGTGAAGGCAAAAATAAATGAAAGGGAGTATATCAAACTAAGAAGCTTCTGCACAGCAAAAGAAACTGACAACAAAACAAACAGACAGCCAACTATTTGGGAGATGATATTTGCAAACAACAGCTCAGATAGATAAGGGGTTAATATCCAAAATATATAAAGAACTCACAAAACTTAGCAACAAACTAGCAAACAATCCAATTTAAAAATGAGTAGAGGACCTGAATAGATACTTCTCCCAGGAAGAAATACAAATGGCCAACAGATATATGAAAAAATAATCATCTTCACTAGCTATTAGAGAAATGCAAATCAAAAGTACGAGATACCACCTCACACCTGTTAGATTAGCTATTATCAACAAGACAGGTAATAACAAGTGTTGAAGAGGCTGTGGAGAAAAAGGAACCCTCATTCATTGTTGGTGGGAATGTAAAGTAGTACAACCATTATAGAAGAAAGTATGGTGGTTCCTCAAAAAATTAAAAATAGAACTACCGTATGACCCAGCAATCTCTCTACTGGGTATATATCTCCAAAACTTTAAAAAACTGGTACATGGTTTTTTTTTGAGACAAGATGGCGCTGGAGTAGGCGGACGTACCAGCATCTACCTCCCAGAACCAAAGTGGATTACAAACTAATTTTATGAACTATCAGCTGGAAAAACCAACTTTGGACTAAACTAAAAGGACTCTTCAACCAAGGAACGCTGAAGAAGCCACACAGAGACTGGTAGGAAAAGCGGAAACGCTGAAACGTGGAGAGGGCTGCCCAGCTTCTCGGAGCGAACGGCAGCAGGGAGAGACTCGCGTGGCGGGAAGTGAGTTTAGCAGAGGGGAAAGGGTCCTGAGCCCCAGGAACAAAGCCCCAGCCTGCAGCCCCAGAGCCCAGAAGAAGCGTAAGGGCAGTATTTAGCTGGAAACAAGTCAGGATACTGTTTGTGAGAGAGTCTGATTTCTCAGACCCAGGATCCTTCTTAAAGGGACCACGCAGAACATCTCTCTCACAAACACTCACCCGGGGCTCCTGGGGACGGAGGGAGAGGGGAGAGAACCACAGTAACAGGAAGAGAGTGCAATCTAGGAGGCATAGGGAGAAACATTTTGGGAGATAGCCACCCTAACCCCTGGGACGAGTCACTCCCCAAAGCTGAAGTGAATATTTCCCCCGGAAACAGCAATACCAGCAAAGGGAAGCAGAAGAGCAGCCAAACAAGCTCCCCCGCAGCATTCAGAGCAGAGTCGCATAGAAGGAGGGAGCTTTTGGGTCTACAGTAGTGAGTCTTAGGGTCCGAGCTGCAGCGCCCCCAACCACGCAGCTGAGGGCGCACCGGAGAGCGGGCCGCAGTGGGAGATAAAAGAGCAGTTCTGCTGGCAGGGGCGAAAGCCGGCTGGCCACCAGTGGGCTCAGGTGTGAGCTCAATCTTGCCCGGCTAGGGAGAAGGGGGCGTGCAAAAGCGGCCAAGCTCAGCTGCCGGCAGCCTGTAATTCAGCCTCCGGGAGAAGGGCGGGAAACCCGGAAAGAGTAGAAACCAGCCCCGGAGCAAGGGCAGAGGAGCACATCCCTGCCCCGCCCGTGCAACCCAGGCTTGCGGTCTGACTTGGTAGCCGGCATCTCCCGCGGGGGTGGAGCCAAAAGCCCAGAAGAGGCAGAGTTCTGCTACGGAGCTGAGCTTAGGAATGCAGCCCTGCCTGGTGGTAGAGCCAAGGCTAGCAGCTGTTCCTTGAGTGGGATCATCCTGCAAAGGCAGGGCGAAAGCTTGGAAACAGGCGGAGACCCGCGGCTGAGCAAAGGTGCTCGCCAGTGCCCTCAGGACCGAGCATAACGTCACACACGAGGGCGGGGCAAAGGCCAAGGCCACCAACCCTTGTGCACCCGAGCACATGGTCATAGCCACTCCCGTGAAGAGAAAATGTGGAGGCAGAGAAATACAACACAAATAAACCAAGAGAAATCCCCAGAAAAGTACCTAAGTGAATCAGATATAACCAAATTACCAGATGCAGAGTTTAAAATAACAATTGTTAGGATGCTCAAAGATATTAGAACAATTATAGATGGCCATTACGAAAACCTAAATAAAGAGATAACAAATATAAAAGAGGACATTGAAATAATAAAAAAGAATCAGACAGAAATGACAAATACAATATCTGAAATAAAGAATACAATGGAAGGAATTAAAAGCAGGATGGATGAAGCAGAGAATTGAATCAGTGAGTTAGAGGACACAATAAATAAAGGCACGGCAGAGCAGAGAAAAGAAAAGAGACTCAAAAAGTCTGAGGAAACTCTAAGAGAGCTCTGTGACAACATGAAGAGAAATAACATCTGCATCATAGGGGTTCCTGAAGAAGAAGAGAAAGAACAAGGGATAGAGACTGTGTTCAAACATATTATAGCGGAAAACTTCCCCCAATTAAGGCAGGAAAACATTTCACATGTTCAGGAAGCACAGAGAACTCCATTAAGGAGAAACCCAAAGAAACCAACACCAAGACACATCATAATTAAATTACCAAAGCTAAATGATAAAGAGAAAATATTAAAAGCTGCTAGAGAAAAAAAGACTATCACCTACAAAGGAGCCCCCATAAGGATGACTTCCGACTTCTCAACAGAAACACTTGAGGCCAGAAGGGAATGGCAAGAAATATTCAAAGTAATGCAGAACAAGAACCTACAACCAAGACTACTTTATCCAGCAAGGCTATCATTTAAAATTGAAGGAGAAATAAAAAGCTTTACAGACAAAAAAAGAACTCAAGGTTTCACTGCAACCAAACCAAGGCTGCAAGAAATGCTAAGGGACCTGTTGTAAACAGATCAAAGGAAAAAAAGAATATAGCAAAAGAGGAAAACAGTTTTAAAGAAAAAAAATGGCAATAAACAATTACATATCAGTAATAACCTTAAATGTTAATGGATTAAGTGATCTGATCAAGAGACATAGGGTAGCTGCGTGGATAAGAAAACAGGACCCATACATATGCTGTCTACAAGAGACACACCTTAAATCAAAAGATGCACACAGACTGAAGATAAAAGGATGGAAAAAAATATTTCACGCAAATGGAAATGAAAAAAAAGCTGGGGTAGCAATACTTATATCAGACAAAATGGACTTTAGAACAAAGACCATAGTTAGAGATAAAGAAGGTCACTACATAATGATAAAGGGAGCAATCCAAAAGGAAGATATAACTATTATAAATATCTACGCACCTAATATAGGAGCACCTAAATATATAAAGCAGACTTTGATAGACTTAAAGGGCGAGATCAACAGCAATACTATAATAGTAGGGGATTTCAATACCCCATTAACATCATTAGATAGATCCTCAAGAAAGAAAATTAACAAAGAAACAGCAGACTTAAAGGACATATTAGATCAACTCGATTTAATAGATATCTTCAGAACCTTTCACCCTAAAAGAGCAGAATATACATTCTTTTCAAGCGCTCATGGTACATTCTCTAGAATAGACCACATGTTAGGGCACAAAAGCGGGCTCAACAAATTTAAGAAGATTGAAATCATATCGAGCACTTTCTCTGATCACAATGGTATTAAACTAGAAATCAACCACAATAGAAAAATTGAAAAACATTCAAACACTTGGAAACTAAATAACACGTTATTAAACAATGAATGGGTTAACATTGAGATCAAAGAAGAAATTAAAAAATTCCTAGAAACAAACGATAATGAGCATACATCAACTCAAAATTTATGGGACACAGCAAAAGCAGTTCTGAGAGGGAAGTTTATAGCATTACAGGCATACCTCAAGAAGCTAGAAAAAGCTCAAATAAACAACTTAACCCTGCATCTAAAAGAACTAGAAAAAGAACAGCAAGTAAAGCCCAGAGCTAGTAGAAGGAAGAAAATAATAAAGATCAGAGCAGAAATAAATGACATAGAGGCTAAAGAAACAATACAGAGGATCAATGAAACCAGGAGCTGGTTCTTTGAAAAGGTAAACAAGATCGATGAACCTTTAACAAGACTCACCAAGAAAAAAAGAGAAAGGACTCAAATAAATAAAATTAGAAACGAGAGTGGAGAAATAACAACTGACACAACAGAAATACAAAATATTGTAAGAAAATACTATGAAGAACTGTATGCCAAAAAACTAGACAACCTAGATGAAATGGACAAATTCCTTGAATCATATAATCTTCCAAAAATCAATCTGGAAGAATCAGAAAACCTAAACAGACCAATTACAACAAATGAGATTGAAACAGCTATCAAAAAACTCCCAAAAAAGAAAAGTCCTGGGCCTGATGGCTTCACAAGTGAATTCTACCAAATATTCAAAGAAGAACTAACTCCTATCCTTCTCAAGCTATTTCAAAAAATTCAAGAGGAAGGAAGACTTTCAAGCTCCTTTTATGAGGCGAGCATAATTCTGATTCCAAAACCAGGCAAAGACAACACAAAAAAAGAAAATTATAGGCCAATATCCCTGATGAACTTTGATGCAAAAATCCTCAATAAAATATTAGCAAACCGGATCCAGCAATATATGGAAAATATCATACACCATGATCAAGTAGGATTTATTCTTGGGAGGCAAGGCTGGTACAATATTCGCAAATCAATCAATGTGATTCATCACATAAACAAAAGAAAGGAGAAAAACCACATGATAATTTCAATAGATGCAGAAAAAGCATTTGATAAAGTCCAGCACCCATTCATGATCAAAACTCTCAGCAAAGTGGGAATACAGGGAACATACCTCAACATGATAAAGGCCATCTATGACAAACCCACAGCGAACATCATACTCAATGGGCAAAAATTAAAAGCAATCCCCTTAAGATCAGGAACAAGACAGGGGTGCCCCCTTTCACCACTCTTATTCAACATAGTTCTGGAAGTCCTCGCCACAGCAATCAGACAAAAAAAAGAAATAAAAGGCATCCAAATTGGAATAGAAGAAGTAAAACTATCATTATTGCAGATGACATGATATTGTATATAGAAAACCCCAAAGTCTCAGTCAAAAAACTACTAGACCTGATCAAAGAATTTGGCAAGGTGGCAGGATATAAAAGCAATACTCAGAAATCAGAGGCATTTTTATACACTAATAATGAACTGTCAGAAAGAGAAATCAGGGAATCAATCCCCTTTACTATTGCAACCAAAAAAATAAAGTACCTAGGAATAAATCTAACCAAGGAGATTAAAGACTTGTACTCGGAAAATTATAAAACATTGATAAAAGAAATCAGGGAAGTTACGAATAAGTGGAGACTTATACCATGCTCATGGTTAGGAATAATAAACATCATTAAAATGTCTATATTACCCAAAGCAATTTATAAATTCAATGCAATACCAATGAAAATACCAATGACTTACTTCAAAGACATAGAACACATATTCCAAAAATTTATATGGAACCAAAAAAGAACACGAATAGCCTCAGCAATCCTGAAAAGGAAGAAAAAAGCGGGAGGTATCACACTTCCAGATATCAAGTTATATTATAAGGCCATTCTACTCAAAACAGCATGGTACTGGCATAAGAACAGGCATATAGATCAATGGAACAGAACAGAGAACTCAGAAATAAACCCACAGCTCTATGGACAACTGATATTTGACAAAGGAGGTAAGACAATACAATGGAGTAAAGACAGCCTCTTCAACAAATGGTGTTGGGAAAACTGGACAGCTACCTGCAAAAAAATGAAACTAGATCACCAACTTACACCACTCACAAAAATAAACTCAAAATGGATAAAAGACTTGAATGTAAGCCGTGAAACCATAAGCATCTTAGAAGAAAACATAGGCAGTAAGCTCTCTGACATCTCTCGCAGCAATATATTTGCTGATTTGTCTCCACAGGCAAGTGAAATAAAAGACAGGATAAACAAATGGGACTTTATCAAACTAAAAAGCTTCTGCACAGCTAAAGACAATAAGAACAGAATAAAAAGACAAACTACACAATGGGAGAATATATTTGACACAGCATCTGACAAGGGGTTAATAACCAAAATTTATAAAGAACTTGTAAAACTTAATACCAGGAAGACAAACAATCCAATCCAAAAATGGGCAAAAGAAATGAATAGACACTTCTCCAAAGAGGACACACAGATGGCCAATAGGCATATGAAAAAATGCTCAACATCACTAATGATTAGAGAAATGCAAATTAAAACCACAATGAGATATCACCTCACACCAGTCAGAATGGCGCTCATCAACAAAACAACACAGAATAAGTGCTGGCGAGGATGTGGAGAAAAGGGAACCCTCCTGCACTGCTGGTGGGAATGCAGACTGGTGCAGCCACTGTGGAAAACAGTATGGAGATTCCTCAAGAAATTAAAAATCGAACTGCCTTTTGACCCAGCTATACCACTGTTAGGAATATACCCCAAGAACATCATAGCACTGTTTGAAAAGAAGAAATGCACCCCCATGTTTATGGCAGCATTGTTCACAATAGCAAAGATTTGGAAACAGCCCAAGTGTCCATCAGAGGACGAGTGGATTAAAAAGCTTTGGTATATATATACTATGGAATACTACTCAGCCATAAGAAATGATGACATAGGATCTTTTACAACAACATGGATGGGCCTTGATAACATTATACTGAGTGAAAGAAGTAAATCAGAAAAAACTAAGAACTATATGTTTCCATACATAGGTGGGACATAAAGATGAGACTCAGAGACATGAACAACAGTGTTGGGGTTACAGGGGGGGGGAGGAGAGGGAGGGGGTTGGGGGAGGGGAGGGGCACAAAGATCATGGCTTTTCAGCATTTGCCATATTCCCCCCTTTATCTATAGACAGACAGCAAATATTAACGTATGGTGTTCCCACTATAAAGACTGCTGTCTTAGGGACAAATGCTGATAAACTATTTCAGCAGTTCCTCCTTTTTGAAAGACTTATATGTAAACATAGAGCTCCATGTTTCATAGGACATACTCAAGCTCACTCCATGCTCCCTGGAGCTTTAGCACAAGGGAATGCCCCCCCCCCTTTTTTTTTTAGTATATTTTTCTTTTATTTATTTATTTTTTGTATATTTCTGAGGATGGGGATGGGGAGACAGTCAGACAGACTCCTGCATGCACCTGACTGGGATCCACCCAGCATGCCTACCGAGGGGAATGCTCTGCCCATCTGGGATGTTGCTCTGTTAAAACCGGAGCCATTCTAGCGACTGGGGCAGAGGCCATGGGGCCATCCTTAGTGCCAGGGTGGATTTGCTCCGGTGGAGCCTTGGCTGCGGGCAGGAGGAGAGAGACGAAGAGGAAGGAGAGGGGGAGGAGTGGAGAGGTAGATGGGCGTTTCTCCTGTGTGCTCTGGCCAGGAATCGAACCCGGGAATCCTGCACACCAGGCCAATGATTCCGACGGGTCTACCATATCATGCTTTTTACTTAAAAAAAAAAAAAAATTTACATTTCTTTTGATTACTGATGAACAGGAGACACCAAATCTTTTTCGCCTGCAAACTACTACCTTCTTTATTAGATCTAGCTAATAACACTGTTCTGTCTTTTTTCCAAATAGCTCCAGATATATGGAAAAGATTTATATAGGCGGATGGGAGTCCTCAAACCCCTCAGCGAGATCTTCTGAGAATGGCTTTTAAGATACCTAGAGGCAGAAAAAGCCCAATAGAGATCAGGGGAACTGCCAGCTTTTAGGATACACCCTCAAAGGCTCCAACACCCCAAAGGGGTCTCATAGGATGCCATCTGGGTCCTGCTTCAATAGTGGAAAGGAAGGTCATTGAGCTAAAGGCTGCCAGGCTTACACGCCTCTGCTGTGAGGAAACAGGGACACTGGAAGGTGGGCTTCACCCTCGCTCCTCTAAGGGAGGGTTCAGTCTCTTCCAGCCCTGCTCCAGCCACCTATGACCTAACCTTGCCCAGAAAGCTGGGGTTTGCCACTGAACGCTGAAGGTGCCCAGGGCCGTCGGCCCCATCTACGACACTGTGGACGAGCCTAGGGTATTTCTTCCAAGAAGCAGGTAAACTGATCTCATTCGCACAAGGGCCACTTAACTATGTTTTGCCTGAATAGTCAGGTTTTTTATTCTTCCCTCAAAGATCTCTGTTGTGGGTGTTGATAGTCCTATTTTCTGCTGCTTTGCTTAATATATAGTGTTTCCTTTATCCCTCCTACCTCAATGCCCCACTCATATTTCAGGCTGGGACCTACTCCTAATTTAGAGCTCTCTTTCCTCCTTTTGCCAACTTGTATTATGAATTTACCTTTGCCACCCAGCTTAGTGTATCCCAAGGTTCTCTTTACCAGGGCACAGTCGCAGAGCTCCAGGGAAAAGCAACCTAGTCTCAACTCTCCAGGCAGAGGAGAACAGAAGCTCCATATCCACGCATGCTGCAAATGGCTTTTTCCAGTCTACCTGAATCATTACCAGCTAGAAGCAGCGGTCATTGGGACTTGGACATGAGCTGCAAAGTATAGAATGGTGACAACAATTCCAGTGCCATGCAGACTTTTCCTGTGGGGAACTTTCCTGGACTCCTGCTCCCTGTGACAGCTCCTAACAGATTGAACTGTGGTTGGGTTGCATTTTTCAGGGATTTGGCATGGTGTTGGGGCCAACTTGGACTTGGGGAACATGTTAAGGACACTACTCTTGTAGGGATTCTTGCTGTATTGGCCAAGAGTTTGCTTAAAGGCTTTTAATCACTGTAAAAAAAATAGAGGACTGGATGAAGAAGATGGGGCACATATACACCATGGTATATTATTCAGCTAGAAGAAATGGTGACATTGGATCACCTATAGAGGAATGGTGGAGTCTTGGTAGCATTGTGTGGGGTGAAATAAGCAAATCAGAAAAAAACAGGAACTGCAGGATTCCATACATTGATGGGACATAAAAGCGAGACTAAGAGGCATGGACAGGAGTGTGGTGGCTATGGGGGTGGGGGGAGGGAAGGAGGGAGAGGGGGAGGGGGGGTACAGAGAGAACTGGATGGAGGGTGACGGAGGACAATCTCTCTTTGGGTGATGGGTATGCAACAGAATTGAATGACAAGATAACCTGAAAATGTTTTCTTTGAATGTATGTACCCTGATTTATTGATGTCACCCCATTAAAATAAAAATTAAAAAAAAAAAAAAACTGGTACATGAAGACACATACACCCCCATGTTCATCACAGCATCATTCACAGTGGCCAAGACATGGAAACAACCAATGTGCCTTTCAGTAGAGGACTGGATAAAGAAGATGTCGTATATATTGGGATACTACACAGCCATAAGAAATGATGAAATTGGCCCTGGCCGGTTGCCTCAGCGGTAGAGTGTCAGCCTGGTGTGCAGGGGACCCGGGTTCGATTCCCGGCCAGGGCACATAGGAGAAGCACCCATTTGCTTCTCCACCTCCCCTCCTTCCTCTCTGTCTCTCTCTTCCCCTCCTGCAGCCGAGGCTTCATTGGAGCAGAGATGGCCTGGGCACTGGGGATGGCTCCTTGGCCTCTGCCCCAGGCGCTGGAGTGGCTCTGGTCGTGGCAGAGCGACCCCCTGGAGGGGCAGAGCATCGCCCCCTGGTGGGCAGAGCGTCGCCCCTGGTGGGTGTGCCGGGTGGATCCCGGTCGGGCGCATACGGGAGTCTGTCTGACTGTCTCTCCCTGTTTCCAGCTTCAGAAAAATACAAAAAAAAAAAAAAAATGATGAAATAGTATCATTGATGACAACATGGATAGACCTTGATAACATTATACTGAGTGAAATAAATAAATCAGAAAAAGATAAAAATTGTATGATTCCACATATAGGTGGGATACAAAATTGAGACTCATGGACATAGATAAGAGTGCAATGGTTACCAGGAGGAGAGGATTGAGAGGAAGGGTATAAAGAGGGACAAATATGAAGTAACAGAGGATGATTTTACTTTGGGTGATGAATATACAACATAATCGACTAAGTGATGTGGAGATGTTTGCCCAAAATCTATGTACTCCTGTTGATTAAGGTCACCCTGTTAAATTTAATTTTCTAAAAAAATAAATAAATAAATAACAAAAGACAGCTTCCTGGGTACGTGTGATTGGCTATCTTTCAGGCCGCTTTGGAATCAAGTGATTGCAAGTAATCGCACCGTGATTAAATACATGTGTCTCTTGGAGAATGAGCAGCAATGTTGTGCTCTTGCTCTTTGAAAGCTCTTCTTCCTGGGGCAAAAGTTCACAGAATTATCTACAGGCAAATACTTGGTATGTGCTTTGTCGCAGGTGGGTACCTTGCCTGTCTGAGACTAACACCCATTTGGAATCATCTTTTTTAAAGCAATTTTTTTATTCAATATTATAGCACAAACAACGATGTAGAGATTGAGTGTGTCTGTCCAGCAAGGGGTCCAACATGCCACCTCCTCAGTTGCCATTCCAAGCATGATAGCTTTTTCAGGTTTGTTTTATTTTAGCTGCAAGAGGTATTTTAGGGAGGATGAGGGGTGATGACAGGGGAACCCGAAAGTTAGAAATTTGGATTCAGTAAGTAGCTTTTATTTGTAATAGGTAAGAGATTCTGTAAGAGTTAGAAAATAGTTAATCTGCTTGCTAGTCTCTCTTAATGGCTCCCTGGCCTTTACTTTGTAATGTAGTGAAAAGTTGACCTTTGCAAGAATGTCAAGGAAAGCTTACATGGGGTGGGACCGGACAGTTAAGGGCATTTCAATCACAATAGTTGTTTGTAAAAGCCTAGCCATAGGAGTTACTGTAAAAGTTAAGGCCTCTAAGTTAATTAGAAATTTAGTTCACAAATCTTGTATCTTTACTTTTTATCCTAAGGAAAAAAAGTGTTATTTGTAAACACAATTCCCAGAGGCAGATGGTCCCAGAAGCTCAAGTCAGGGCTGTTTTGAAGATTTACCAAACACCAGATAGGACCTTGCTAATTGGGCCTGGGTCAACATCAGAAGAACAGGTGGGGGAGACATTCCTGCCAACTGAACCCCAACCCCCTGCACATTGTTACGTGACTAACTGCAGAGACTTTGTCCCTGAACTCTATAAAAACAGCACCAAAAGATTAAGACTTTTTTTTTTAGAGCCAAGTCTTCTGTTGTCTCAAGTTGCTGCAATTTGAATTAAAGACTCTCTTATACCTACTCAGTCCTTTTTTCTCTGTTGAAATTGTCTACAACAGTGGTCCCCAACCCCGGGCCATGGACCGGTACCAGTCCGTGGGCCATTTGGTACCAGTCTGCAGAGAAAGAATAAATAACTTACATTATTTCCATTTTATTTATATTTAAGTCTGAATGATGTTTTATTTTTAAAAAATGACCAGATTCCCTTTGTTACATCTGTCTAAGACTCTTGACACTTGTCTCGGTCATGTGATACATTTATCCGTCCCACCCTAAAGGCCAATCTGTGAAAATATTTTCTGACATTAAACCGGTCCGTGGCCCAAAAAAGGTTGGGGACCACTGGTCTACAAGGTGGACAGGCTACATGAATCCTAGCTAGTTCTGGTAACAGAGAGGGAGATCTGGGTATTGAACAGAAAGTGATGGTGGGTGCGGAGATGTTGACAAGGCTGTTTGTGTTCCTCAGCTGGCACAAGAGATGAGATACAATTTCTGAGAGTCTACAGAGCCTGACAACATGGCATATGCAGTGCTGCATTAGGGACCAGGCGACACAATATTGCACAGAGCTCAAGAGAAGAAAATTCTTTCTGTTTCTGTGCAGAATGCAGACTGCAAGCACAGGGCCCTGAAGTTGTATGGAGCACGAGCAGAGCAGACCTTTTAGACACCTTTGATAGTCCAATATGGAGTCACTGTCAGACATGACAGTTATGTCAAATGTTATGTCAAGACTGAGATAAAGGGATGTAACGGAAACAGCCTAAGGAAGAGCCTTAAGTGTCCAAAGCCACAAGTCTGGTCACTTGGATAAGAATTCCATCTGAACAGTGATATAAGTGCAACCTTCACCCCTGGTGGGTTATAAGAACTCAGAGCTCTGACACCCAATGTTTAAGCTTGGCATGCTTGGAGCACTGATGGACTTCCATTCCACCAACACGTGCTGCCAATGCAGCCAGCTGCCCTGAACTCGCCTCTCTCAGTGACCAGTACTTTACGCGGGAGCACTCAGAGGTTCACTCTGCTCGCTTCAATAGTGTAAGCTCCTCCTTTCTGTGTGCATTCTGCATAAGACTTCATTGTCTTATTGGGGAAGTCTTCCCTAATACATTTGGCTTTGTGGAAAGACAAATGTGTGAGTGACCATTTTCCAGGGATGCCCCTTTGTTCACAACAAAAGATCTTCAAAAGTGGAGATTCTGGCAATGCCTGCAGAACTTCATTTTTATAGAATATAGCAGCAGTAATGCAGGGGAGATGACTACCTTATAAAATCTTTGAATAGCAACTTAAATGATGAGGCCAGAAAGTGACACTGTGAGTGTGCTTAGAAATTCCTAAGAACAACCGAGGCCATGAGGGACAAAGGCCAATGTTGGTGAGGACTTTTAGTGGGCACAGTTTTTGTACAGTTGTTGCTGAGACTGTAATTTGGCTAGCAAACCTAGAGTGACCTGTGGACATTCAAGTTTATACAGCTTCACAGCAATTATACACACCATGTGGGTATAACAGCAAACTAATAATCTCTTGTAATTTGGGTATTAATAAGACCCTATGTCTCCAATGGCTTGATTTGCGTGTCTCACCTGACCCCTCTGTTCCTCAGTATCCCCAAGTTCTACTTGCATGTTAGTACACAGGCCATAATGGTCTCATGTCATGTTGACAAACTTCAAGGCTTAAGTCTCCTGCACTAATGCAAATGAGTTTGTGATTACTTAAACTTATAAGAGCTTTCTGTCTTGCAATGTATCAACCAAATCTCATCAACTACATTTTTATTTGCATTACTCCTGTTTTTAATCACTAATCTCCAAGACTGAATACATGGTGGAGAGAATGGGGTACGTGGTGCTTCTTTACTATAACAGCTGGGCTGGTGCTTTTAGCTATAAGACGTATATATTTCTTTCATGGGTACTGCGTGAAGAGTCACCTAGAATGTCCTACCTCTGACTGGAAAAAGATGAACAGGAAGCTTATGAGTTAGCTAGACATATCTATTTTCTTTTTCCAAAAGCCTTTGCATCTATGTTTGGTTCTATAACCCAGAAACACCCTTCTTCCTCCTCCACGTTCCCAGGTTATATGAAATTTGTATGTGCCATTAAAGAAAAAGGAGTTATAATTTAATTATTTTATCTTTCTTAGATATGGATTATGCTATGCAAGTGTTCATGGAAAATAAAGTTCCAGTTCCAGTTAGCAGTCAGCTTGATAGTTGTCATCTAAGGTGGCAGTTCCTCTAGAACAGTACTTCAAATCAGAAGTGGGCATCATTGGTTTATTATGTACGTGTACTTAGGTGAACTCAATAGGAAAAGAGTTTAAAGTAAGCAACAACAACAACAAAACCCCCAAATATTTCCCCACTTATGTTCATCGTAGAAATTTTGATTATAGAAATGATTTATCAGCAAATGCAATTTGGTTATTATTTCTTTTTCTGTCTCAAAAGCTGGATCACATAAGCCATGAAGGTTTGATTTTTCTTTTCTTTCTTCTTTTTATTATTTTTATTTAGTGAGAGGAGGGGAGGTTGAGACAGACTCCTGCATGCCCCCCCCACTGGAATCCACTTGGCAAGCCCACTAGGGGGTGATGGTCTGTCCATCTGGGGCCCTTGCTCTGTTGCAACCAGAGCCATGTTTTAACACCTGAGGTGAAGGTCATGGAGCCATCTTTAGTGCCTGGGGCCAACTCACTCCAATTGAATCACGGCTGCAGGAGGAAAGGAGAAGAGAGAGAGAGAGAGAGAGAGAGAGAGAGAGAGAAGCAAGAGGGGGAAGGGTGGAGAAGCAGATGAGTGGCTCTCTTCTGTGCCCTGACTGGGAATTGAACCTGGGACATCCACAGGTGGGTCTACCACTGAGTGAACTGGCCAGGGTCAAAGGTTTGATTTTTCAACTGTTGGATTACTGTAAACAAAGAAGAATACAGTCACAGAATAATGGGATCAGTCTTGTCATAAAGACATAGCTTTAGGCCAAAGCCCTAGGCACTTCTTTTATTCTACATTATTATTATATTGATAGAAATACTCCATGGATTTTCCAGGCATTATTTCAGACTTTTCCCATTTCTAAATTCATTGTATCTTCAAGATAGTCTTTCTTTATCTTTACATTTTCTAAGCATTCCTGTTTAAGCAGGACACCACCTTTAGAAAAAAATCAGAATGCACTAAGCTTTCCCATTTCCCTTTCACAGAGACTCCTTTAAGCTCTTAGGTTGTTACTCAGTGAAATCAAGTGGTAAATCTGCCCTCCTTTGCTCCACGCTCCAACTACCCACTGGAACGCTATGGACTCGTGTGATTAAAAAAAAAAAAAAAGCTCCAACCCCAATCTGTTCATTTTTACTTCTCTCTGTTATCAACGATGTATGAAATTTCTTTTAGTATATTACACATGTTCTTCTAGAATTCTCTTTTCTTGTCAACTGAAGAAAATTCCCTCATGTCACACTTTCCACGGGGGCCATGTGAGGATGTGCAGCGTCATTTAACAGAGGCCTAACAACACGTGTCTGACATCTGTCTTAGAAACCTGCTTTAAAACTTCCCTCTCACGGAGGCAAGACAGAAATAGAGCATGTTTTCTGTCACATTAGTTTTAAGTAATGTAGCTTTGTTAGAAATAAAATAGTCTTCTAAAAATCTTCTGTTCAAATTATATCACAACTATTAAAATTTGCTATAATTTTCTAATTGCATTTTGAAAAATAGTTCCCATTAAAACACATTGTAGAAGGGTAATTGATTTTTTTTTTTAAGAGAAAGATACAGGAAGGGAGTGAGATGAAAAGCGTGAAGTCATAATTGTGTCACTTTAGTTGTTCATTGACTGTTTTCACATTTGTGTCTTGACTGAGGGGCTCCAGCTGAGCCAGTGACCCCTTGTTCAAGCCAGGAACCTTGGGATTCAAGCAAATGACCTTCGGGCTCAAGCGAGCAGCTACCTTGGAATCATGTCAACGATCCTGTACTAGCAGCGACCCTGCAGCTCAAGGCGCCGACCTCAGGGTTTTGAACCTGGGACCTCAGAATCTAAGGTTGATGCTCTATGCACTGCACCACCACTGATAATTTTATTTTATGGAAACTGGATGTCATTTTTCAAGATAGCAGAACACATTTAATTCTTTTTTACTTTTGACTTTATATTAGTGAAATATTTATTAAGAGGCTTTTGTAAAATTTGAAAAAGAATGATAGAGTGTCTGATAGTACTAAAAAAGACAATTATTCTTTTTTACTTAGGTTTTCTACATTTTATTTGTCTAAATCATTGACATGGAATTTATATTTGGAAAATCCAAAAATACTTCTTACTTTATCTTTGTTGAAAAGCAAAAAATATTCACACTTTTGTAAGTATGTCTTGATCTTGCTTTTGGAGAAAAGGTCATGACCAGAACAATAAAGTGTCTTTTGACACCTAAAGCAAAGATCCTCATACCAAACTGCAAAATGGAAAAACCTGCTTCCAAATATAGTAACTACTTTCTCACTGGTGCTGAATTCACACTGTGCTATTTATATTTCCACTTATTATTAGGATATTTACTTTTGGAGAGGAAGATTCTGAGTTATGGCTCTCAGAGGAGGCAGATAATAGGGCTACATCAACGGGACTCGCACTGACTGCCCTTGGCCAATATTATAGGCAATTGATCCAAATTCTATCTAAGGTACTTGAACGGTTACAGATTTTGCACAGAAGACTCAGAATCTCGGCTGGTCTTATTCTATCCCAGCAGTAATCAGACCTCAGGCCTGGGAGAAACCCCGAAAGAATCCATTAAGTATTGTGCTTCAGTATAGACTACAATAATGCACAAGAAAAAAATATATTTAAGAATTTAGAAGATCTAAGAATATTGTGGTTCGAAAAGGGAGTCCTCATCTTTAGTTTCTATTTTAGCATGCAGTGATAACTCATTATTTTGAGATTTTATGGAGAGTGGTAGGAGAAATAGTGTAATTCTCTAAATAATACACCTAAAAACGAAACTGCCATGCGGTTGCTTCTAAGGATGAGGCTGTTTCTAAAATATCTAGGTAGAATTACTCAGAATAGTGGTTTCAGTTCCTTACTTGACATCCTCAAAAAGTAAATTTATTTGCATAACATACACACTTGTATAAAACGCATATTAAAACTGCTCAACTATGCATATGGCTAGGTTAATTATCACAAAGTGCACACACCTATTTGCCCATTCTCTAGGTCAGAACATAGAATATTCTAAACACTCAAATATTTTATTCATTCAGATCCTCTTTGAGAGCACCTGTTACAAGGGCTGGAGTTATCAGACAGCCGTCAGCTGCTGCACTTTTAGGATCCATCAGTGTTTACACCAAGGCAGTGCTCTCCTTGGGCTGTTTTCTGCCAATGACCACCTGCGGCCAGGGCTCTAGTTGACGCCATCCCTGCGCAATGCAGAGCTCCTCTAATGGCATTCTCTGCTCTAGGTCCTCCTACAGGGCTAGCTAAGATCTTTTCAGAGTTGCATTGTACTCTAAGGCTCTGCCAACCAAATTCTCATTCTATGCTCTCTCTCTCTGTCTGTGGGAATCAGATCTCCATTGTGGCTTGAGTCTCTCCTACCTACTATTGCACCATCTCTCTTAACCTTCATAAGCATTTCTTTAGCAAATCTCTCACACTTTTAGTTTTGTCATTGTGTCTACCTGCCAGAGGACTCTAACTGATGCAGTTGTTATCAAGGAAGGAGATGGTAAGATGAAGTTGGGGGACCCGATTACACCATCTGGCTTGCAAGATAAAAGTTCAATGGAGGTGCAGCTGTGAGTGGTGTGTAGGGCACAGATAGCTCCCTGCACTATGGTGAACTAACTGCTAAGACTTTCACTGTGGACACCTGTAAAAACTTCTGGGTAGAAGGGGACACCCTTACTGCTACAATAATTTAAGCATTTGAAAGACATTGGAAACCTAATGCAATAAGGACAGTGGGGTTTGCTAACTTACAGTAACAGCCTGCAGAGAAACAATGAGCTGAAGATAGTTTATAAAATGTCAAAAGATGTGTGAGAATCTGAGGGCTTTGTTGGTAGTTTACAAAGAGGCCGCCTTGGCCTGAAGTAGAAGAGTGTAAATAGCAGAGCAGCAAGCATTGGACTTAGTGTTGTTCATTGAAGGCCAGGCCACTAACATAGGAGTTGTAAAGATCTGGACAGAAGCCCTTGAAGACTGTGACTGAGCAGACGCCCCTGGACTCAAACATTTCCAGAGATGGCCTCCATCCCTCCTAAGAGCTGGCATTTCTTATTGTGGGAAGATATGACAGAGGCATCTCACCAAGGCGCAGGTGTGTCATGCTCAGGAATTGTCCTACTGCCTCTCCTGATGCCAGGCTGATAATCAGGGTTAAATCCCAGTGTAACCTACTGCGATGTGTGCTAAACATTGGAAGGGAAGAAGAATATATGCTCCAAAAAAGCTGCAGGAATTAATTAGCAAGTACCAGCAGAAACCAGGGAAGCACCCTTGGGCCTGGATGTTGAGGGTTATCAATTAAGAAGGCTAGAGAGAAAGACTCAATAAGTGAAGAGTTCATGGATTGGGGGCCCTCTTTTCAGACACAGCCTTTAATGCTCTGGCAGAGTCCAGGCAACAGGAAGTACTCAAGGCTAAGAAGGTTCTGAGGAGCCTGGAGAGAGCAGTGGCCTTTGCTGGGGAAGATAAAATGTCCGAGTTTTATGGCAGAAGATAGAGAAAGGGATAAAATGCTTAGGGGTCTTAGCATATTAGAGTATATATTGAGGAAGTAAGACTAAAAGACTCACCAGAGGATGACTTTTATGAAATGACCCAGAGAACATACTATTCACCAAGGCCGCTAGGAATGCACAGAGGAGAGGGGCTCCTGCATCACTGAGAGGTTCAGTGGAGGCTCTGCAGGCAGAAGCAGAGGCACACACAGAGCCGAGCTTGTTACCATGCATGGGTACTACTAGACCCTAAAGCAGCAGGGAAGTCAGAAGCCAGAGACCCATCATGACTGTAATGACTGACAAGATCAGAGGTACAGTCTAAGAAGTGTTTATTGCAAGGAGTTGTGGAGATTATTTAAAGACATGGTGTTTCTAGAAGCAAAAAAAGATGGGCAGCCACTGAGAAAGCTGCTTTGCATCTACAGGAAGAAGAAAAAATAGAAGAGCAGAAGATTGAAGAAAATCATCCCAATTAAAAAGCATTATTTTTTACATGATATTTGAACCCAAGCCAATTCTAGGTCTGCAACCGTGGGCTAAAGGGATAGCCAGGTCCCCAGGAGGAAGGACACTGCAATACTGCAGCAATAGGCTGTGATGATTCCTGCAGACATGTCCCAGAAAGCACGTGTGCTCATTTGCTCGCGTGCTTGTACACTGGCAAAAGGGTTATACGCAGATATTTCAAGGACTTGTGAACAAAGGGTATAAACTGACAGTGATATCTAGAAACTCGAAGCGTCATCATAGCTCCTTGTTAGAAGGAAAGCACATAGGGCTCAGGTAAAAAGTGGAATCTTGCCCTGGCCGGTTGGCTCAGTGGTAGAGGGTCTGCCTGGCGTGCAGAAGTCCCGGATTCGATTTCCGGCCAGGGCACACAGGAGAAGCGCCCATCTGCTTCTCCACCCCTCCCCCTCTCCTTCCTCTCTGTCTCTCTCTTCCCCTCCCGCAGCCGAGGCTTCATTGGAGCAAAGAGGGCCTGGGCGCTGGGGATGGCTCCTTGGCCTCTGTCCCAGGCGCTAGAGTGGCTCTGGTCGCAAACAGAGCGACCCCCCCAGAGGGGCAGAGCATCGGCCCCTGGTGGGCAGAGCGTTGCCCCTGGCGGGCGTGCCGGGTGGATCCCGGTCTGGCGCATGCGGGAGTCTGTCTGTCTCTCCCCGTTTCCAACTTCAGAAAAATACAAAAAAAAAAAAAGTGGAATCTTAGATAGTGTCTACCTTACAATGGGACTACTAGGTCCACGAACCCACTGACAGCAATTTCCCCAAACACCAAGTAATATTTAGGATTGATATACTTGATAGTTGGAGTAACCTGATATTGGGTAGCTCTTTATCCTGTGAGGCAGGTGTTGCCATATTGGTGAAAGTAAAACAGAAGCCCCTGCAATTGTAATCAGCCCTAGTCAAAACAACACATAAAAATTAATATGGCATCCCAGCATGAATAGTAATCAGTACCCCCACTAAATCCTGCAGGATGCAAGGGTTGTGGTCCCTATATTATCTCTAGTTAATTCAATCAGTTTTTCCCCTGGCAAAACAAGACAGATTTGGGAGAATTGCAAGTTCAACCAACTCGTAGAGCAGATCATGGCTGCCATGCTGGATGGTATTGTTAGATCAGATTAATAATAATAACAATATATGATAATAATGCTGCATATAATATAATACATATAACTCAGTAATGATAATGCATAATAAAATGCCATTGATTTAGTGAATTTGTGTTTTAGAAATCTGCACAGGCTAGAATGACTTCTCCTTCAGAAACAATGAGTACTCACATGGAATAGATAGACATTCATTTAGAATTTAGCTATAGGGCTATATTAGCTCTTCCACCCAATATCATAATATCTAAAGAGCTCAAGCTATATGGATATCCTGAATATATTCATGGTGATCCATTAGATTGATGGCAGATGCTGATTAGGCAGAACAAGGAAGAGATGGTTGAAACCATAGTATGACATATGTAAAATAAATCTGAAAAAGATTCAGGGATTACCATTTTAGTAAAGATTGTAGGGGTAGTGTCCAAAGTGAAATTCAAATTGCTACATTTTGACTTCTCTAACACAAAAAATGATATCTAATAAGACTTTTAAATTTCTTTAGGCAACGTATTTTACAGCGAGAAATGTTAATCAGGCCCATATACCAGGCAATGATTTAGGCTGTCAGCTTTTATTGGAGCCCGGGGCAAGAAAAATCTATGTAGCAGGTCCAGACCTTGGTGCTCCTTGTGCTATATGATCTAACAGATGGTAGAGTGTTATAGGAGGCAGTGGAGGCAAAAATGAATTATGGAGTTTATGGCACATCTCAGTAGAAAAATCAGCAAGGGCATTCCATCTGCAGTCCACAGCAGGCATCACATGCCTTTCTAGAAACAGCTCCTGGTGTGATAATAGTCTTTGATAAAGATGTTATTATGCTTGACTATGAGGTACTGAGTCACATACTGACTCATTCTGAGTCAAAAATATTCATTTTGAGCTGGTGGTACAGTTTATTTGTCAAGTCATAAAGTTGCAGGGATGAATAAAAGTCCATCATAATATAGAAAAAATACATTTGAGTGAGCCTGAAAAGGACCAGGAGGCACGAGTAAGCTTCATGAAATGGTAAACCAGACATCCATGTTACTAATCATGCTTGCATAAATGTAGCTTCTTATTCTTGCACCTATGGCTAAACTGTGGTATCCTCTGTAACCAATAGAAGAACAGAAAAAACCTCAAACATGGCTGATGGATGGATGAAAACCCAAAACAAATGGTGACTGCATTACAGTCACTCTCTGAAATGGCTCTGAAGGGCAGAGAGAAGGGAGACTCTTCCCAATGAACAGAACAGTGGGCAGTATATCGGGTCATACACTTCATATAAAAGAAGTGATCCATAGTGAGAATATTTACACTGCTATGGACCTTATTATATATGTCACTTTTATAGCTAAAAACTCTAATTTTGGGGGTGAACATCAAAGAGTGGAATTGCTGAATCATAAGAGATATTAATGTTTGGCTCTAGTAAATAATATCACTATGTTTTCCAAAGTATTTATAATACTTATAAATTTTCCCAAAACCAATATATGAAAGTGCCTCATGTTTTACATTCTCCTCAGAATATACTGCAAGTCTTTTTTTTTTTTTTTTTTTTTTTTTTTTTTGAGACAGAGAGAGAGTCAGAGAAAGGGATAGACAGACAGGAATGGAGAGAGATGAGCAGCATCAACCATCAGTTTTTTGTTGTGACACCTTAGTTGTTCATTGATTGCTTTCTCATATGTGCCTTGACCAGGGGCCTTCAGCAGGCCAAATGACCCCTTGCTCAAGCCAGCGACCTTGGGTCCAAGCTGGTGAGCTTTGCTCAAAACGGATGAGCCTGCGCTCAAGCTGGTGACCTCGGAGTCTCAAACCCGGGTCCTCCACATCCCAGTCCGACGCCACTGCCTGGTCAGGCTATACTGCAAGTCTTTTTGTTAGTCATTCTGGTGATTTATACTTGAATCTTATAATTTGCATTTCTCTGACAACTAAGTATATTGAACATCTTTTCATATTTTTATTGACCATTTGGATATCCTCTTTTATGAAGTGATTGATAACTCTTGCCAGTTTAAACAAAGTTGGTTCATTCTTTTTTGGAGATCTGGCTATGAGCCCTTTAATGGATACACATATGTAAATATCATATTTTTCCCATTTTGTGATTTGCATATGATTATAATGTTTTTTTTGATGAATGAAAGTTCTTTATTTTAATGAAGTTCATGTTATAAATTTTTTCTTTATTGTTAGTGTTTTTGTGTGTTTCTGTCTTAGGTCAGAAATTTTTTTCCTTTAACAGAGTTTTGAAAATGCTCTCATTTTCTCCTAGAAGTTTTGTTATTTTATTTTATTCATTTAGGAAGAAGTTAGGGTTCATTTTTTTCCATATAGATGTTCAAATGACCCAGCACATTTATTGGAAAGTCATTCTTTCATCATTTAATTTCAGCAAAACATTTGTTATATGTCAATATAAAAGATTAAATATACATAATTTTTTATTTCAATGGTCTATTTGTTGTTCTTTGTCCTTAATTGCATAATGACTTTTGTAGAAATATACTTGATTTTAAGACCTTGTTAATTTGCTTATTACATCTTATAATTTATTTGTAGAGTCTTTTGAATTTGTTTTTACATACACAATTATGTCATCAGGCAATAATAACTTCCCCTCATCTTTCCAGTTTTTATAATGTTGATTTCTTTTTCTTACTTTAATGCATTGGCTAGATACTCAAATACAATGTTAACATAATTAGTTTTCTGTCAATTTCAGGAAGAAAGCAGTTAATATTTCACCTTTATACTAAAGTTAGATGAAAAGATTTTTAGATAATTTTAAACAGATTAAAAAATTCCCCTTCTGTTCTTACTAAGGATTAAATTTATTTGAAAAATATGGTTGGCCCTGGCCGGTTGGCTCAGCGGTAGAGCGTCGGCCTGGCGTGCGGGGGACCCAGGTTCGATTCCCGGCCAGGGCACATAGGAGAAGTGCCCATCTGCTTCTTCACCCCCCCCCTCCTTCCTCTCTGTCTCTCTCTTCCCCTCCCACAGCCAAGGCTCCATTGGAGCAAAGATGGCCCAGGCGCTGGGGATGGCTCCTTGGCCGCTGCCCCAGGCGCTAGAGTGGCTCTGGTCGCGGCAGAGCGACGCCCCAGAGGGGCAGAGCATCGCCCCCTGGTAGGCAGAGCGTCGCCCCCTGGTGGGCGTGCCAGGTGGATCCCAGTTGGGCGCATGCGGGAGTCTGTCTGACTGTCTCTCCCCATTTCCAGCTTCAGAAAAATACAAAAAAAAAAGAAAAAAAAAAAAAAAGAAAAATATGGTATAATTAAAATTTCAACATTTTTTATGATTCATTTTTTAATTATATTTTTCAGTTAACTAGCTTATTTCATCTAAATTTGCAAATATATTTACATAAAATTGTGTATTTATGTCACTATTATATTATATACGATATGAATACAGGATCTCTAGTGATATTCTAAGTATGGCTTTAGATGATTCTCACAAATTTTGATTGACTGCATTTTCAGTATTATCTAGATTAAAATATTTTCTTCTTTGTCTCTGAGAAGGTCATTCATATGTGAATTACTTAATTTTGAAACATTTGGTCCTTTTCCATTTATGTCTTTTTAAATTGGTTTGTAACTGAATGCCAATAAGGTCAGAGAACATTCTTTGTGTGATTACAATCTTTGAAATTTATGGAGACTTCTTTTTGGCCCAACCTATGATTTATTTTGGTAAATAATACATGTGCACTCCAAAAAAATATAAGTATATGAGGTGAGAATAGGTAAGAGATGAAAAATAAATTAATGAGTTTAGATTTATAATTATGGTCCAAATTTTCTCTTTTGTTATATTTTTGTTCTTTTAAAAAGATATGTTAAAATTGCCCACTATGATTTTGAATTTGTTTTTTCTTCTATATTCTGCCAATAGTTTTAAAATATATTTTGAAATAATGTGATTAACATTTATAAATTTTAAATTATATAATTTTCTTTTTTATTATAAAATTTCATACTCTAGCTCAACTTTTTACTTATTGATTGATAGTTTAAGTTTTTATATTAAGTTTCTTGTTAGTATAGCTAGTAACAGAATTCTTTTAATTCCTTTTGCATGATACATTTTTAAATTATATCTTTACTTTTATCTTTCATATGTTCTTACATTTAAGAACTGTCTCTTGTAGGCAACATACAGTATTTTTAAAAATTCAACTTGACAGTCTTTGTCTTTTAATTGAAAAATTTAATCATTTTATATTTCATGTAATTACTGCTATATTTGGTTTAAAGCTACCACTTTTCAGTTTTTTTTTTTGTTCCACAAGCTTTTATTTTCCTTAATCAAGTAATTTTTTACTATTTCATCTAACCAATCTATTGTTTTTTTCATTATACAATTTATCTTTACTCTCTTTTAAATTTAAATAATCCTGACTGGTGGTGGCCCAGTAGATAGAGCATCAAACTGGGACATTGAGGCCCCAAGTTCAAAACCCCATAGTAGTGGGCTTGAGTGTAGGCTCTCTAGCTTGAATGTGGGGTTGCTGGCTTAAGCCCAAAGGTTGCTGGCTTAAAGCCCAAGGTCATTAGCTTGAGCCTAAGGTTGCTGGCTTGAGCAAGGGATCACCAGCTTGGCTTGAGCCCTTCAATCAAGGCACATATGAGAAGCAATCAATAAACAACTAAAGTGGCACAACTATGAGTTAATGCTTCTCCTCTCACTTTTTCTCCCTCTCTTTCTCTCTCTCAATTTTTCACTAAAAATAATAACAATAAAATAAAAAAATAAATTTAAATGAGATTAAAACATGCATGCTTGAATCTTAAAACCTCATCTAAATTTGTACTTTTACATTTTTGTGGACAATGCAAGACTCTTGCAATATTTTAATTCCCTTTTTCTCCTTTTCATATTTACCATTTTTGTTGTGCATTTTAGTTCTATGTGTAGTAAACATCACTATATGCTATTATTTTATACAGTCAAGATTTACTTATTTTCACCAATGTAATTAACACTTCCAATGTTTTTCATCCCTTCCTGCTGGCCTCTAATTCTACTTGAGGTTATTCTAGTTATTTTATTTAATATTTCTGATTACATCATTTAGAGGTTGAGTGACCTTGGATGAACTATTTAGCTTCTTATGAGTCTGCCAAATGAGGATAAACTGGTACCTAACATATAATTGAATGGTCAAAATGAAATAATGCACATAATAGACTACTACCTGACACACAGTAACCACTCAATAAATAGTAACTAATATTGTAATTGACTTCATTTTTACTGTTTTTATTATTTTAGAATAACTATCTGTCTTTCCCTTATATATCACATATCATCCCAGGAAAAAAAATCCTTTTAATTGTGTAGCATTCTCTTTTATTCAAATTTACATTCCAACCAGCAAATCAACTTAAGATATATTTTGAGACTATTTAATACTGCAACATATTGGTTATGTCAAATAGCTCCTTCAAAAATAATTCTAGAAGAGATAGATATTTGGAAAAATCTAATAGTTAGGTTGCAACATCAGCATTCCTTTGCATGGTCAACAAGATAGTCAAATTTGTTATAGAATATTTAAACTGTTTGGTCAATAGTTTCACATATCCAAAGCAAAACAATATAATAAAGCAAATAAATCTAAGGTAGAGAAAAAACATTCTAATATTTCAAGTCACTAGCAGTAGTTTGGGTTATTGAAAAGTTGATTTGAAAATATGGTTACCATTTAGGATGTCAAAATACCTGCTGATTTGATGTCAAATGTAAATGGAATTATAGTAATTATTTTTATTTGAATTCTAGAGTGCAACACTTAGTTATTCCAGTTTAATTCAATTAACCTTTAAAGAGCAAAGAGCTATGTATGTGTAAGGACCAATTATTATTTTGCTTGAATCTGGCTACATATCTGGGCACCAAAGCAAAGTAATTGTTTGTATTGAGTTTCTAAATTAATAAACTGATATACACTATAGGATTATACATTAAATATGTGCCAGATACACTAGATTCTGGAGACATGAAAATAAGCAATAGCCTTTACACTCAAAGATCTCACAGTCCAGTGTATGTGCTGAACATTTAGTTTCAGATTTGTAAGTATCATTTTATTTATTATTTATTTATTTTTTACTCAATGAGAGGGGAGGAAGCAGAGACAGATCCTGCATGTGCCCTGACCAGGATCCACCTGGCAAGCCCACTATGGGGATGATGTTCTGCCCATCTGGGGCATTGTTCCATTGCTTAGCAACCAAGCGTTTCTTAGTGCCTGAGGCAGAGGCCATGGACCTAGCTTCAGCATCCAGGGCCAACTCGCTCTAATCAAGCCATACTTGCAGGTGGGGAAGAGAAAGAGAGGGAGAGAAGAGAGTGAGAGAAAAAGAAGGGAGAGGGGGAGGGGAAGAGAAGCAGATAAGTGCTTCTCTTGTCTGCCCTGACAGGAAATCGAACCCCAGATATCCACAAACCAGGCCAATGCTTTATCACTAAGCCAACAGACCAGGACAAATATTAATCTTAACTATTAGTTATAATCCCTCCTTAAAAAGTATTAATATCCTAACTCAGTGATTTTCAACAAGTGTGCTACAAGAATTTTTAAAACATGTAATACCTGACTATTTAGTCAGGGGCACTGGACTCTTTTTCCTTCAATTATCAAATAAAAAAATGGCAACAGCCAACACAACAATAACCATTCAGTGTGAATGAATAAAAATTATACCTTTTAAAAAAAAATTATACCTTTTATACTTTTTTGTCAGATTAGCAAAAAATATAAGGGTTTTTTTGGTGTGTTGCATAATTTTAGTAATTAATTTGTGTGTGCCATGAGATGAAAGGGTTGAAAATAATTGTCCTAATAAAAAAAAATCCTTGATTCTTGTGATTGTTTGTTATGTTACAACTTAATTGGATTTCTGAGTGTGTCTGTGAAAGAGTTTCTGGAAAAGGTGAGAATTTGAATGGATAGACTGAGTTGAGTTGATGGTCCTCCCTATTAAGGGCAGTCTTTATCCAATTAATATAAGGCATGAATAAAACAAAAAGTGAAAGAATGAAGAATTTTCCCTCTCCATTCCCTCTCTCCCTGCCTGACTACCATTTACTCTCTGGTTCTCAGGCGTTTGAACTACACCACTGGTTCTCTTGGGTCTCCAGATTACAGAGGGCAGATTTTAGGATTTCTCAATCTCTATAATCATGTGAGCCCATATCTTATAATAAATCAATCTCTCTGTCTCAATAAGATATGTATCTATATCTACCTATATCTATCTATCTATCTATCTATCTATCTATCTATCTATCTATCTATCTATCTATCTATCTATCATCTATCTATCTCTCTATATATCATCTATGTCTATCTATCTACATATGTCTATATCTTATCAGTTCTGTTTCTCTGGAGAACCCTGACTATACAATTTCTTAGCCCAGTCTGAAATAACCAACATTTCTATTGAGGATAGTTTTGATACAGGTTAAGCCTAAGAATTTAAATAGTAACACCTCAAACCCAAGACAAATGCATAAAACTAATAATTTTTATTTTGAATATTTATATAACAACGAGATGAAGCAGGATTTTCCCACATATAGTGCCAATAGCTACCATTACTACGCCCAAGAGAACATACACATAGAAGCATATCTACATTTTAAATATTTCCATACTTAAAAGTATATAATTACCTCCCCTTTCCACACACACACATATATTTTCATCCTGGCACAGTTTCAAAAACTCTTGGAATTTCCTGGGTGATAAGAGTGTCATTTGTTCTTCAAAGGAAAGGTCCTTTTCAATCATACTTGAGTTTATGCTAAAGAGAGAAGGTCTTAGATAGCTTGAGGATAGAGGCCGGTCCCTAGAAAAACCAGCCACATGTTTAAAGGATTGGAATTTTCAGCCCTTCCTCTCTAAACTCTGGAAAGGGCAGAATGGCTAGAGATTGAATTAACATCTAGCCAGTGATTTCATCAACTATGCCTAAGTAATGATACCTTGACCAAAACTCTGAATGAGACTCGGGAGTTTTGTAGTTGGTGAATATGAGGATGTATTGGGAGGACAGCACATCAATGTGGATGTGACTCATCTTCGAGAAGTTTATAAAAAGGCAGATTATTGCATGCTATCTTAGAAGTTATTATTAGTCTGGCAATGGTCTGGCATTTTATCCCGCCCTCAAAGCATGCCTAATATAAATAAGCTTTGGATTAGACTTTGAGCAAACTGTCGTAGGTTTTGGTCTCAGCAAAATGCATGACCTGAATCGAACAGTTCACCTAACCAGTCCTCCCTTTTTTTGTCATAAAATGAGAGGGTTAATTGGGTGTACTCGACCATTTCTTCATGGTCCACAAAATACTAGCATTCCTTTATCTATCATACTTAATGGTAAATAAATCATGAGAAAAGTTGTAAGATAAAAAGTCTAGTCCTCCCTGATCATAGTATACAGTCATTAAAAGACAACCTTACTTTATTCATAAATAATGCTAAACTACTTAATAAAGTCTTTTTTGCTTTTAAAAACAGCACTTTATCATACCAATGCATTATTTTTCCTACCTTTGTAGTTTTAAGTCTCTTAAATTAAATTTAAGATACTGAAAGAACATAACAGTATAACTGATCTCATGCATTTCATTATTGTGACTGTCAGGACTGTACCTTGAAATTGTCATTAGCATACTAATAAATACCTTAAGGAAATATGTTTTATTTATTAGTTGGCAGAGAAAACTATAAAATTTTTTTAATAATAATTATGTTTTAAAAATTCTCATTACATATTTTTTATATTATTCTCAAGGAATTATTTTATTCTCACCCTCCCCCAAACACCCTATATACTGCTAGATCTGAATAATCACAAAGACTTACATTAAAGTCTCAAACTTTGGCTGGGAAATGGGAGCACATGATAACAAAGAAGGGCCAGTGCATAGTAGCCACAGATGAGGCATTGAAGTCCCAGAAATGCACTTGTTATTTTTTCTTATTGAATGTAAGCATTAGTAATAATATTCAAAGCATGTAAAATAAAGAAAGAAAGAGAAAATGTAGATCTAATTAACAGCTGGCAGTAGTAGTCCTTGCAGGAAAAAAAAAATCAATGTTATATAAATGTATCTCCATTATTTCTAACACATTCATATCTGAAACACAAGGATCAATACTCCTTGTCCCCCAGAATACTATTAAAGGATGTGAAAGAGAAAGAAACAAAGTTTGGAGACAAACCATTAGCAGAGGCAGGGCAGGGAAGAGTACAAAAGGAATGTCATAAAGACTTCAGGAAATTTTGACAAGTATGTGCTCTCCAAGGAATATTGAACACCTCCCAGTCATTAAGAGGAATGCCCTCTCTCTTAGGCACACACATTGCAGAAGTGTACACACTCTTTAGAAAGGAATAAGCAGGCTTCAAGGGTGATGGACTTCCACCAGTCTCTGGCTACACCTTATGGCTCCCACATGACTGGTTCTTCTTCATCTGTGCACAAGTCCATGTGACTAGGTGCTGGAGTGGTCAATAAAGAAAATTAACAGTCAATTCTTCAAGTTGAAGAAAAATGACTGGGAGGAGGCATGTTCTGCCCATTCAGTGACTGCAAAGAATTTGACAGGTGAAAAGGGAACTAGAAAGGCATTTCTTTCCATTCTTAGCCTTGCTAGCACTGCACTTGTGAACAGTGGGAGTGGTCCGCTCCCCTCTTATACCTACATTCAGCCAGGGTTTTAGACTCATTCTGTATAGGGTGTGGTGTTATCGTTAACTATATGAGTAACATGATGTTACAGTATTGATTACTGTATTGGACAGGAAACAGTTGGCACACTCAGAACGGATGATTGGAGAGCGTCTAATGAAGGGGCGATTTATAAAAGTGCAGGCACTGGTAAGGGAAAGCAACAGACCGTTCATTGTAGTGCACGGAAGCCAGACACAGGGCCAGGTGACCATCACCACCCCTGGGCTTAAGGGGCAAAGGGAGAGAGCAGTTACCAAAATCCAAAGAGAGCTCAGCTGTAGGAAAGGGTTGCCAGGCAGATGCTGGAACAGAGAAAAGCAAGGTGTCAGCCCAGGTCTGGCATGGGGAGCAGAGGCAGACCTCTCTTTCTCTCTCCAGGTTCTCCTTCACTCACTCCCACAAAGCCATGTGGTCCATCTCCCAGAGCAGAGAGCAGGGTAAGAAGGGCAGAGAGTGGTTCTGGAGGGCAAATGGAGAATATCCTGCATCGCTGAAAGACACATAAAAGCAAACCTTTAAGCAAGAAAGTCAAACAGACTTTATTTCAATGCAAACTTGACACCTGCTCATCAATTTCTCATCTATGCATAGAGATTGACTGACCTTACCTTCCTTCTCCTTTGCTGCCCATCTGTGGCTCCATTTTAGCTGAGAGGGAGGAGATGCAGTAGGTTCTGGCTTGGGGGCAGCCGCTGAAAGCTACCATAAAAGTTCTAGGAAAACTTTTTCTTTCATGATTAAAGTTCAGAGAAGGTGGTGGTGTCATTCCTTCTTATTCCTGCCTTTAACAGGTATGCAATGCCCATGATGGAGAGAACCATCTTGCAATAATGAAATAATAACAATGAAAGATGCTGGTCCTAATATTGTCAAGCCATTGATCCAATACTAACGGTGCCTACCTCTAGATATTTTAAGTGAGAAAACTGAGAATGCAGTGCTAGAGATGACCGAACCACACAGACAATGATTTTAAAGGTTTATCTGCCTCTTACTAAAAATTCCTAATCGCTAAGATCCTCCTAAACTACCTTGCCTGAGCCTACTGCTTTCAGGACAAGTTCTCCTGTCATCAATAAGGCCCTAGCACCATCCCACTTTTGATGGGTCAAGGCTTCTGCTGATGTCAGTTCTAACATTTATTATCAGCTGCTGCCTTTGTCAACATCATATAAGAGTCAGCAGTGATGTCAGTCTATTGTTTATTTAGTGCTATTTCTGCATGTGCATTGATTGCCAAGCCACACTTAGGTTTAGTTATGGTTATATTTAATCTTATCCATCTCAGTAAACCTTTTAAAGTATGACAAAAAATCCTTTACTCAGTAAGGTGAGTTTCTAATAGCTGCTCAAAACTTCAGGTTTCTTTCAGGATTCAATAGGATAATGGTATCTTTGATCATTCTAATCCTGGGTCAGCACTTTCAAGATATGGCTCCCATTTCTCTTTGGCCTTTGCCTATAGTGACATCCTTAACCAATAAGTTGAAACTTTCTTATTTTCTTTAGAAGAAACATCTGAATTAACCTATATTTTAAGGAAGTTATCAAGACACTTTCTCTATAATCCAGAAGCAAGAAACACTGTTCATTTGACCTATTTCATTTGTGATTGTCTACTATATTTATGGCTCTATGCTAAACACAATGAAGATACAGAAAACAATCAATATATTCTGCCCTTTATGTGCTTACATTCTTTAGAATAGATAAAAACAGCAATAATTTTACACCAACAATAGAGCAAGGAATGTAAGATCTGCAAGGGGGCTTAAGAGAAAGAAGAGATTATTTCCAGTGAAAAAGATTACAGCTACAAGATAAAATCTAGATTTCATGGAATCTAAACAACATTATATTATTTTCTTCATTACTCCTCTCTTCCTTACTTCGTGTGCTGGTATACTGATATGCTCTCTATTCCCAAATAACCATATGCTTTTCCAACTATGGGTCCTTACCCATACTGTCACCTTCTCCTGATATGCTCTTCTCCACTTGGTGAAGAACATTGATTCAGTAAAGGATGATTATTTTTTTGCCATCCATGTGGTGATCTGACTAACTCCTTCCTTGATTATTCTGATACAAGGGTCTCCAGAGCACCTTATCAGTAACTGTTAACTAATATTTCAATGACTCATTTTATATAATGAATGATGGGGTTATCATTTTACTTTGTGTATCTTTCTCCTCAAAAGTGAGAGCTCTTGTAAGGACTTGACTTATTTATCATATTCCCAACAACCAGCAACTTCCTGCAACATAATAGTGCACATAGTTAAGTATTTGTGGAAAAAGATATCACTTATATTAAGATAGCATATTGGCCAGACTAAACAGGGTGATTTCTAGTTACCTTACCCTCACCTGGAAGAATACCTGTTATACCCACAACCCTCTTCTGAAGTTCTTCATGCATAAGAAGCACCATGTGGTCTTTCTATCCTGGCCATGGTTTACTGGATCAGGGATGAAGACTGACCAGAAAGGTGTTTGCCAAAGCCTCATATATGGCCATGTATATAAATATGTCCTTTACTAACTGGGTGAATCAATCAGCCCCTTGATGACTTTCACCTCAAGACAAAGGTCAGTGTCAACATGCTCCTCAGTAGAGTCAAAGAAAGAGTTATTGATTCATTGTGTGATGAAGTGGAAGTACTAAGACTATACTTTCAGGGATCATTCCTATAGTTTGAAGTGGAAGTACTGAAGCCACAGACTACTGCTGTAGGCTCTCAGTTACCCCATTTGCTGGATATACTTGTGTTCAAAACCACTTAGAAGGATCCACATTCTTCACTAAACTGATGGAGATAACACTGAGTTATTTTTTCTGTTCCATACTACCTATAAAAATCTAAACAGGTATGGAAGAGAAGTATTAATAATAAAACTTATTTTTATTGATATTATGGACTGAATCTTTTTGTCCACACTCCCCTTATATTCATATGTTGAAACCCTAACACCCAGTGTGGCTGTCTGGAGATGGGACCTCTAATGCGGTATTTAAGGTGAAATGAGGTCATAAAGATGGGGCATTGATCTGATAGGATTACAATTCTTATAAGAGGAGATACCAGAAAACTCTTTCTTGCTCTGCACACAAACACTGAGGAAAGACCATGTAAAGACACAGGAAGAAGTGGCCCTTGGCAAGTTCAGAAGAGGCTCATTAGAAACCAAACCCTACCCATCGGTACTGTGAAGTGAGGTGCTGCTATAATAACAAATACCTAAAAAAGTAGACATGGCTTTGGAACTGAGTGATGGGCAGAGGCCACAGAATTTGGAGATGTATGCTAGAAAAAGCCTAGATTGCCCGATTGGTAGAAATATGGATGTTAAGGGTAATTCTTTTGAGAGCCCTAAAAGGAAAAAGAAGAATTATAGACCAAGCCTCTCTCATCTTAGAAAATATATATATTGTCACGTAAAGAATGTTGGTAGAAATGTGGACATTAAAGACCATTATGGTGAAGACTCATATGGAAAAAAATAATAAAAACATGTTATTGAAAAACGAAGGATAGGTGATCCTTGTTATAAAGTTGCAGAGAACTTGACTGAGTGGTGTCTTAGTGTTTTGTGGAAGTTGGACTTCTAAGTGATAAAATAGGATATTTAGCTGAGGAGATTCCAAGCAATCTGTTAAAGGTATAGAGTTGTTTCTCTTTATTGATTATATTAAAATGTTAGAAGAGAGAAATAAACTGAAGTAATTGTCAAGCAAAAAAGAATCAGATCTTGAAGATTTGCAAACTTCTGTCTATCCATATTGCAAAAAAAAAAAAAAAAAAAGAGAGAAAAATGTGTTCTCAAGAAAACTGAGGATGTAGTTGAACCACTATTTGATAAGGAGATTATTATGAATATAAAGCATGGATATAATCAATCTTCCAAGCAGAATTAAGAAATAGAGATGGAACTTTACTAGCAGATACAATTGTAGTTTAGACCAGAACATACAGTATGAAAAACAGACATCTCAGGCTGCAAATATGAATTGTTTTTCAAGAAAAGGAAAAAACAGCCCAAAAGGTGATCAGAGATCAGGTTTCCATTCTCACCACAAGCCCAGAGTGCATAGGCCTAGAAGGCAAGGTTGTCTCCACTTTAGTTTTAAAAGATAAGGATACTGCCAAGGTTTCAACAAGCCCGGTTGCTGCCATAAGCCTCCTTGAAGATCAGGCCACCTTGAACATTGAGGGTGGGGCTGCCTGCCAGATCCTTGTGATTAGTCTCACCCAAGAGAGCTGTTGGTTGGAACTCTTGCCTAGCAGAACTGCATGGGTAGGCCTGTTGGCCAGGGCTGAGTGGGTGTGGTTTCTACTTCAATAGGTCTAAAGCGTCAAACCAAAGTGGATTATTCTCAAGCCTTAAGATCTCATGGAATTTGCCTTACTTGATGTTGGACTTGCTTGGAATGTTTCATTCCTCCAATTTCTCCCATTTTAAATGGAAATATCTATCCTATACCTGACCCACCATAAGATTTTAGAAGCATATAGCTTGTCTGGTTTCACAGGGTCACAGCTGAAGAAGAATTTTGCATCAGGATGTATCATACTTTAAGTCTCAGTCATACCTGATTTTGATGCTATTTATTTTAATATTTTATTTATTGATTTTTAGAGAGAGGGGAGAGAGAGAGAGAGAGAGAGAGAGAGAGAGAGAAGGAGGAGCTGGAAGCATCAACTCCCATATGTGCCTTGACCAGGCAAACCCAGGGTTTCGAACTGGCAACCTCAGTGTTCCAGGTCCATGCTTTATCCCACTGCGCCACCACAGGTCAGGCGATGCTATTTAGATAAGACTTTGGACTTCGGATTTTAGAGTTGTCTATAGAACAAGTTATTCTGGGGGCTGTTGAGGTAGAATGAATATATTTTGCATGTGAGAAGAAAATGAATTTTGAGAGATCAGAGATAGAATATTATAGACTTACAATTTGCATCCCTCCAAAATTCATATATTAAAACCCTAACATTTATTATGGTTATATTTGGAGATGGGACCCCTAAGGAAGTAATTAAGATTAAGGAATTTAATAGAATTAGTGTTCTTATAAGAGGAAGCACCAGAGTGTGTTCTCTCTCTCTCTCCATACAGGCAATAAGGAAACGTCATGTGAAAACATAAAGAAAAGGCAGACATCTACAAGTCAGGAAAAGGGGTCTGACCATGAACTGAACCATGCCAGACCCTGTTCTGGGACTTTCAGCCTCCAGAACTTTGAGTAAAACATATTTCTGTTGTTTAAGCCATCCAGTCTGTGTCATTTTGTCATGACAGCCTGAATTGACTAAGATAATTGCCTACAAAATAATACTTATTAATTATAGAAAATTGGAAAAACATAAAAACACAAATAAGAAAAAAATTAACTATCTAAATTATCATAAGCAAAAAGCACTGTTACATTGATTTGTAGACAGTAGTCCTCCTCATGCAGAGTCTTGCTTTCTGAGGTTTCAGTGACTCATGGCCAACTACAGTTTGGATATATGAAATAAAATTTCTAGAAATAAATAATTCACGAGTTTTCAATTGTGTGCCATTTTGAGTAGTATGATGAAATCTCATGCAACCACACTCTATCTTGCTCCGAATGTGACTCATCCCTTTGTCTAGGAAATCCTTGCTGAATACACTACCTGCCCATTAGTCTTAGTAGTTATTTTAGTCATCAGATCAAATGTCGCAGTATCACAGTGCTTGTGTTCAAGTAACCATTATTTTACTTAATAATGGCCCCAAAACACAAGAATAGTGCTGTTATCAATTTAAATATGCCAAAGAGAAGTTATAAAGTACTTCCTTTAAGTGAAAATGTATGAATAGGAAAATAATGTTATATATTTGGTTTGCTACTATTTATGACATCTATTTGGGGTCTTGGAACATATCTCCTCAGAGAAGGGGGTATTACTGTGTATCTCATGTAAATACTTAAATTATAAGATCTTCACCAACTTTGAGTTCTTTATCATTTAGCTAGTGTGAAACAACTGAAGTTGGCAGTCAAAATTGTGCTTTAGAAAGAAAGATCTTGATCTTTTCTAGGTAGGATTGGAAAATTTGAAAATAATTGGACTAGTTAAAGGGTATTTTCTCATAATAGGCTATACCAAAAATGCTTCACATAGGATATTGGAACATTAAAAATGTTACATATACGTAAGACATTTGAGAAGTACAAATGCTATTCTATTGCTTAACAATGTCTGAGTATGAAGATAAGGAATATGGAGAGAACTCAAATATGATGGACCTTTTGGGTACCAAAAATATTAATACTAAAAAAATTAACACATTTATATGAGAAAAGATGGACGATATTGTTAACAAATTAATGTTTTAAAGCTATAGCTGCCCAATAATACCTATGATTTTGGAACTTTACATCAGCTTTTGTGTGTTTTTGTATTTTACAAACTGGTATTAGACTGCTACATGCTCCTCATGTCCAGTGGTTACTGGTCCCAAAGAATTTTGAAATCCAGCAGAGCAAATTTCATTAGGTTTCAAACTCAGCAAATAATTTTTTGTAGATTGAAGCTTCATTCTCTGGTCCTATGTCTATGCCCTTCACACTCAAGGCTCTCACCTCTACCTTTACAGCTGTTCCTCTACTTTGAACTAATCTCTCTTTTTCTTGAAAGGTAATAAATACATGCTTGTAACTGATTAGTTTTATAAGCCTGTTTCCTTTCTGTAGACTTTTTAAGAGTTCAATGACCTTCTTACATTTCATCCCATCTCTGTACATTTCAGGCCCAGATGGCAGTGTTTATGCTGGTATAACATTCTCAAAAAACCTTAGGTCTCCTATATATATCATTTGGATTTACACTATTAGATAAGAGGGTTTTCCACAGGATTTTTTAGATAACCCCATCTCTATTTCTTTCTTCTTCTTAGATGGTTGTGTGGATCTATGAGTTACACATCTGATGTTTTTAGCATTAGCAAAAGGTTATCCAGAAAATGGTTGTCACATTGTTTTGTCCTCTATGTGTGTCAAATCTCCTTTTGTTTCTGTCTGAAAAGCATACTTGTGACTGGATTTAAGGCTCATTCAGTTATCTACCCACCCCAAGATTATTAACTTAATTACATCTGAAAATACCTCTTTCTAAATAGGGTAACAGTGGATAAGCAGAATTTTAATCAGGCACACTGACAGGGTTGGTAAATATGTTTCTATTGTTTGTACTGGAAAATATAATCTCTGGAAGCCTTCCTAAAATTGAGACAATAAACTTTCTGTGTTTTTCATTGATCAGGAGTTGAAGATTCTTCTGGTCATAGTTAATAAATGATAAAAAATATCTTAAGTGACAAAGTGATCAGTGAGTGTTTAGTGAATAAGAAAAGGTAATGCTACATTTGATTAAAAATAGGAATAAAAATTAGTGAATAATAAGAGCATTTATAGCCCTGGCCGGTTGGCTCAGTGGTACAGCGTTGGCCTGGAGTGCAGAGGTCCCGGGTTCGATTCCCGGCCAGGGCACACAGGGGAAGCACCCATCTGCTTCTCCACCCCTCCCCCTCTCCTTCTTCTCTGTCTCTCTCTTCCCCTCCCACAGCCAAGGCATCATTGGAGCAAAGATGGCCCGGGCGCTGGGGATGGCTCCTTGGCCTCTGCCCCAGGCACTAGAGTGGCTCTGGTCGCGACAGAGCGATGCCCCGGAGGGGCAGAGCATTGCCCCCTGGTGGGCGTGCCGGGTGGATCCCGGTCGGGCGCATGCGGGAGTCTGTCTGACTGTCTCTCCCCATTTCTAGCTTCAGAAAAATACAAAAAAAAAAAGAGCATTTATTAAGAGAGTAGATATTACAAGGAGAAAGTTTTCCTTTTTATTGCATCTATATGAGATGATGGACATGAACTAAACCTATTTTGGTAATCATTCACAATATATGTAAGCCAAACCATCACTCTGTACACCTTAAATTTATACAATGATTTCTGTCAATTATTTCTCAATAAAACAGAAAAAAAAGTAAGAGTGATTTTTGAAGACCATCAGAAGTTTCATAAAAACCACCATGATGATTTGAGAATAGGAGAAATTAGTTTTGCATTTGATATCAACAAAGAAGTGTTAACTGGTCCTCAGAAGCATAATGTGTTTTAAGGATACACATATTCAACTCAGCTTTACCAAAGAATTAGGGATGATGTAGTACAGACAGACACCTTTCCCAACCTTGGACTTTGAACTAAAATTTAGAAAACCACTTCATTTCTCCTGGCTTGATTTTTTTATTTCTTTGCATAGAAAAGGACCTAATGGTGGGGAGCTTCAAAACATTTTCTAAATCTTTGGGACAAGTACCACTGCTGACCTGCCTCTGTGCTCAGGCCTTCATCCTCGTATGATAACGTGTGCTGTGTGGACAGGTAGGAGTAAAGAGGGCTGGATGAAGAAGAGGCAAAACTGTGAGTGGGGTGAATGAGTGGGGACACAAATTGCGTGAGGGTTGGTGTACTGGGCGTTCTTTCCCCGTACCCCAGAAGCTCACACAATAATCAGCTGTCAACTTGCACATTATCCAAGTAGTAATAACACACTAATCATCAGCTGCCAATTGACAATGTAAGAAAGTAATGTTCAGGGGTTGAAAAATGATAGCTGTGTTTCTATTTGTGACATTTATTAATATTTCAAACTCTACATTTGAAGAGGCATAACCATGTTGTCGAATTTAAGTTGTCACAAGCTTAAGGAACCTTTTCTTTTTGCATATTTTCTAAATGAAGTAAGTCCTGAATGTTTCTTTTCTCCCCAAGATGTAGGAGAAATCCTTGACATTTCTTTGCAGGATGCTTAGAAGTCCTGGAATGGGCTGCCGAAGATTGGAGCTGGTGGAACTGTTCTACAGTTAGTCACGTGATGCAGGACAAGCCTTAACCTTTCAGAGTAAGAAAAAGATCACTATAAAAGAACAAATGGAATCTACAGCCTCAGCTTGTAAAGCCAGCTTCCTGTTTACGCATAAGAGATATAGGTTTCTGTGACAGAGTCCGTTGGAAAGAAAGGACCTGTTTGTTAGCTAGCACAAGCACAGAGCACAAACCAACGCTGTGCATGAGGTTCAGAGAGCTTGCTTCTGGAGAGGGACTGCCCTTTGAAGGAGCACTAATCAAGGCCTGTGGCACAGCCTAGAAGTTTTGAAAGAAGACAAAAGAATAGAAGTGCTGGAAGGCTTCCATGCATTTTAATGTGAAGTAGAAGACAATGTCCAATTGGTAGAAAGGGAGTCCAAAGAAATAGGGTACAAAATTTAAGCACTACAGAAAGTAGAAGGTATCAAAGTCATACGTTTATTTATAGAGGTATTCAGGATAAAAAAAATCACATAATGTATTATACAGTATGAGAAAATTAAGTCATATTCATTCTCATTTTTAATAGAGTGAAAATACTTCTTCTGATTTCTAATGGAATTCAGAGGGAAAATTTAAGCGTGAATCTGATCGGTACTTGCTGTCATGTCAGTTACTAACAAACATAATGAGGAAGTTGTGGAAAGTGGTACAATATCACTGCCCTGGAGGTAATATTAACACCTACTGACAGAAAACCTGAAGATTTGAAAAACAAATTTTTAAATCACAATGAATGACTAAATTTTCTGGGAATAGGGGGGAAACAAGAGCCCAGTTTTTGATACCCTGTTCTGCCGCCAGTCCAGGTTCTCAGTGCTTATGGTAAATGGGTCCCAGCCTCTTCCAACATCAAGTGACCCTAACAACCATACCTTACTTCATTCTGAGTTCTTCTTTCAAGAGCCCTGGAGGAAGGCAGAGCAGGGGTTATGATCTTATTTTGAAGCTTAGAGTGATTGGAGCCAAGGTCACGCAAAGAATGTTCAAACTAAGGCCAGAACTCAAATGTCCAGGCTCATAGTCATTGTTTATGCCCTGTGCTTGAGTTGTACTCCCCCCAAATTCTGACTATGCCATTGTTCTGCTTAAAAACCTTTAGTGATTTCTTACTTCACTTGGAGTTGCATAGAAGTATCCATGCACGTTTGTGCCTTTCTTTAGGCTGAGTTCTCAGAGGGAAGATTCTGCAGTTTATTTCTCTGTACCGTGCCCCCCCCATACACACAGTTCCTATAAAGTAAGCCTTGCCAATAAGTATGCTCACAAAATATTTCTTGAAATCTAAATTCGTTCTGTGATTGTCTTCTATTATTGTTTAGTTTGTCACTCATGCATGACTTGTCTACAAATTATTTGAATGTAGCTCTTCTTCTTTGTATGATCTTAAAAATGCTGTATTATGATTAAAATACGGGCGATATAGTGAGAAATGATACATGTGAGGATGACCTTTTTATTTTTATTCTCTTCTTATTTATTTATTTATTTATTTTAGAAATTAAATTTCATGGGGTGACACTGATCAATAAGAGTACATAGGTTTCAGGTAAACATCTCTATAGCATTTGAACTGTTGATTGTATGTGTGCCCATCACCCAAAGTCTAATAATTTTCCATCACTGTATATTTGTCCCTCTTCACTCTCTTCTCCTTTAAAAAGAATGGCCTTTTAAAGCTAATATGCATACCCAAACATTGTATATGTGGCTTATATGATCACAATTACTGTGTTGTTCCTACCACTGCCGGGCAGGTAATACAGATAACCATTTGTTTTTCTTAATTATTGGAATTTCAGCAGATAATATTTTAAGCAGAGGGTAACAAATATATATTTTTTTAAGTGAGAAGAGGGGAGATAGAGAGACAGAGTCCCACATGCACCCCAGCAATGCCTGCCTGGGGCCAATGCTTGAATCACCTGAGCTATCTTTAGTTCTCGGGGCCAACAATTGAACAAATGGAGCCGCTGGCTGTGGGAGGGGAAGAGAGAGAGAAGGAGAAGTGGGAGGGAGAATGAAGCAGATGGTCTCTTCTCATATGTGCCTTGACTGGGGATCAAACCCGGGACTCCTACCCACTGAGCTAACCGACCAGGGCCTAAATATTTTACTTGACAATGATTTTAAGATTTTGGTAAGATTCCTGTAGTTTTGGAAATGCAGCATCTGAAATTTACTTAGAAAATATGAGATTCTCTATACCACCAGACACAGTGTAGAACTTTGCAACTTTAGAGGGAGCATTCTCAAAAGTTGGCCTACATTAATTACTGTCATATTTTGAGAGTTTCTTAAAGTTTGGCACTCTTCTAAAAGCTTTGCGGGTGTGATTTAATTCTCCTAACAGCTTAAGAAGCAGCTCTGTTATTTCCCTCATTGTTTTCCAGATAAAGACACTGAGACAGTGTTTATGTAACTTGCTCAAAGTCATGGTTACTACATGGCAGATCTGAGAGTTGAGTCCAGCCAGCCTCACTTCAGGTGCTGCACACCCACTGGATGATATTACAAGAGGAAAGATTGCTTTCCTTCAGCATTTGTGGACATGGCCAGCCATCCGCAAAGGTCACGGCTGTCCTAAGCCAGGAGATCCAGTGGTGTCAGGCAGCACGGAGGCCAGGTGGGGTGCCTGGCAGAGCACTCTCCTACCTGCACACTGTCTGCAGAATTGGTGCATGCTAGTTATTTCTGGGAAGCCAAGCAGTTCGTAGAAAGCTTAGAAATGTAATAAGAAAGTGATTCAATCTTCAGTTGAAGCCACTAGTGGACTGGGGTTGATTCAGCTTAATGAGCTATCAAAGTATAAACCAGAATCTGAATCACACTTTGTCCTTCCAGCCATGACTCTGCCTGTGGTCTGCATGGCTCTCTGCTCTGCTCAGTCCCCAGCCATGAGCCAGTTGGAGTCACAGCGATGTCCAGGACGTATAGCCTTAGGTGGAAATTGTATTGCTTTCATTTCAGATTCAGTTAGCTCATGGTGAATAATTGCAACTTGTGTCATTTGGTTGTTGTTAATCTTTAATGTTCATCTTGGTTTTATATATGGCTATATAATATAAAGATGTATATGATACATGAGAAAAACTTTATGGTATGTGTATATAATACAAATGGCTTGTATAATGGTCTATGTATACATGATTGGTATAAGGCAGGATAATAGATATAAGAAATGTAGATAGACGGTCTTAACTGATTAGTCCAGTCCCATTCACCAAGATTAGAATCTCAGCTCTGCCATTTTTTTTTAATAATTTTATTTTTTTAATGGGGCGACATCAATAAATCAGGATACATATATTCAAAGATAACAAGTCCAGGTTATCTTGTCGTTCAATTATGTTGCATACCCATCACCCAAAGTCAGATTGTCCTCTGTCACCTTCTATCTAGTTTTCTTTGTGCCCCTCCCCCTCCCCCTTTCCCTCTCCCTTTCCCCCTCCCCCCGTAACCACCACACTCTTATCAATGTCTCTTAGTTTCACTTTTATGTCCCACTTACGTATGGAATAATGCAGTTCCTGTTTTTTTCTGATTTACTTGTTTTGCTTCGTATCATGTTATCAAGATCCTACCATTTTGTTGTAAATGATCCGATGTCATCATTTCTCATGGCTGAGTAGTATTCCATAGTGTATATGTGCCACATCTTCTTTATCCAGTCATCTATTGACGGGCTTTTTGGTTGTTTCCATGTCCTGGCCACTGTGAACAATGCTGCAATGAACATGGGGCTGCATGTGTCTTTACGTATCAATGTTTCTGAGTTTTGGGGGTATATACCCAGTAGAGGGATTGCTGGGTCATAAGGTAGTTCTATTTTCAGTTTTTTGAGGAACAACCATACTTTCTTCCATAATGGTTGTACTACTTTACATTCCCATCAACAGTGGATGAGGGTTCCTTTTTCTCCACAGCCTCTCCAACATTTGCTATTACCTGTCTTGTTAATAATAGCTAATCTAACAGGTGTGAGGTGGTATCTCATTGCCGTTTTGATTTGCATTTCTCTAATAGCTAAAGAAGATGAGCATCTTTTCATATATCTGTTGGCCATTTGTATTTCTTCCTGGGAGAAGTGTCTGTTCATGTCCTCTTCCCATTTTTTTATTGGATTGTTTGTTTGTTTGTTGTTGAGTTTTATGAGTTCTTTGTATATTTTGGATATTAGGCCCTTATCTGAGCTGTTGTTTGAAAATGTCATTTCCCATTTAGTTGGCTTTCTGTTTATTTTGTTATCAGTTTCTCTTGCTGAGCAAAAACTTCTTAGTCTGATGTAGTCCCATTCATTAATTTTTGCCTTCACTTCTCTTGCCTGTGGAGTCAAATTCATAAAATGCTCTTTAAAACCCAGGTCCATGAGTTGAGTACCTATGTCTTCTTCTATGTACTTAATTGTTTCAGGTCTTATGTTTAGATCTTTGATTCATTTTGAGTTAATTTTAGTACAGGGGGATTAAGAATTGTTATGTCTTCTTGATTCAGTGTCCCCTTAGCCATTATGAAATGGCCATTTTTGTCTCTCAGTACTTTTCCTGTCTTGTAGTCAGCATTATCCGATATGAGTATTGCTATGCCTGCTTTTTTTTGGATGTTATTTGCTTGGAGAATTGTTTTCCAGCCTTTCACTTTGAATTTGTTTTTATCCTTGTTACTTAGATGAGTTTCCTGTAGGCAGCATACAGTTGGATTTTCTTTTTAATCCATTCTGCTACTCTGTGCCTTTTTATTGGTGAGTTTAATCCGTTTACATTTATCATAATTATTGGCACTTGTGAGTTCCCTATTGCCATTTTATATCTTGCTTTCTGTTACTTTTGTGTCTTGTTTGATCCTTCTCTTTTGTTTTTCTATCTTTTGTTTTTATTTGGTTGTATTCCATACATCTTTCCTCTGTTGCTATCTTTTTTTATCTCATGTGCTTCTGTGGTGGTTTTTTCAATGGTGGTTACCTTTAAGTAATGAAAAGGGTTCCTACCCTGTTCATTGTAGTGAACTATTTTGTGAGTACTTTTGCACTCCATTGTCCTTTGCTACTGTTAATCTCCATCTTCTCCCCCCCTTTCTTTTTGTTGTTGTCACAATTTAAATTTGGTTTTATTGTGTTCTTCTTGGAGCTTTTACTTGTGGCTTTGTTTTTTTTTTTGTTCTTTGTATCTGATTGGAGAACCCCCTTTAGTAATTCCTGGAGTGGGGGTTTTCTGATGATAAATTCCCTCATCTTTTCTGTACCTTTGAATGTTTTTATTTCTCCTTCATATTTGAAGAATAGCTTTGATGGGTATAGTATTCATGGCTGAAAGTTCCTCTCTTTCAGGACTTTAAATATTGGGGTCCACTCTCTTCTAGCTTGTAGAGTTTCTGCTGAGAAATCTGATGATAATCTAATGGGCTTTCCTTTATATGTTGTATTCTTCTTTTCCCTGGCTGCCTTAAGAATTTTGTTTTTGCTGTTGGTTTGTGCCAATTTCATTATGATATGCCTTGGAGTAGGTTTGTCGGGGTTAAGAAAACTCGGAGTTCTGTTTGCTTCTTGAACTTGAGGCTTTAGTTCTTTCCACAGGCTTGGGAAGTTCTCATCTATTATTTGTTTGAGTATGTTCTCCATTCCATTTTCTCTCTCTTCTCCCTCTGATATACCTATTATTCTTATGTTATTCTTTTTGATGGAGTCTGATAATTCTTGTAGGGCTATCTCATTTTTTTAAATTTTTGAGTCTCTTTCTTCTTCTCTCTGTTGTGCCTCAAGTTGCTTGTCTTCTATTTCACTAATCCTCTCTTCTATCTGACCTGTTCTATTAGCTAAGCTTGTTACTTCGTTTTTCAACTCGTGAATTGAGTTTTTCATCTCTGTTTGATTTGTTTTTATAGTTTCAATTTCCTTGGAAATATATTCTTTGTGTTCATTGAGTTGTTTTCTGAGCTCCCTAAGTTGCCTTTCTGTGTTTTCTTGTATATCTCGGAGGATTTTTAGGATTTCTATCTTGAATTCTCTGTCATTTAGCTCCAAGGTTTTCTAATATATTAAATTTTTTCTCCATAGATTTTTCCTCATCTAGCTGTGTTACCTCTCTTTCTTTTGTATCCATGATATTCGATTTTCTCTTCCTTAATGGCATCTGAGGGTGGTTTTGTTGATAGTATTAATGAGATTTAATAAAGAATAAAAAGTTAAAAAAATAAAAAATCGAAAAGAGTTGGTTTTTTAAAAAGAATTAATAATGAAATAAAGAAAAATAAAATAAAATAAAAATTTTAAAAAAAGGAATTTTTCCCCCCCCTCCTTTTTTCCTCTTCTCCCCTCTCCCCTCTTTCTTGAGAAAATCTTGTGGTGAACTGTGAATTATAACAAACAATGCCTGTAATGGAGGGCCTGAATTGGGGAAAAGTAATAAAAGGGCAAAAAAAAAAAAAAAAGAAAGAAAAAAGAAGGGGGTATGGACCCACAAAAAGCAAATAAGGAAAAAAATTTGGGTCAAGAATAAAATGATTTGCTTTTAGGTGTTGGTTGACTAAGAGTTATGATGAGTGGAATAAGAGGGCAACAGAAAAATGGGGGGACAAATTAAAAAATTACTACTGTATTTAGTGGAACAAGAACTAGATAAAATGGAGAGCCAGGGATGGAAGCACTGCTAGTGAGTTAAAAAGGTGAAGTAAAAACCCCCCAAAATGCCACAAACATAAGTTTGAGTCCCAGATAAGATAATTTGTTTGTTATTGAGGTTTGAATGAGAGGAGATGTAAAGGAGAAAGGAAGAAACTAATATAGAGGGAGAAAAGAAAGAGAGAGAGGGAAAAAAAGAGGGAACCACTAAAAGAAGAAGAAAGAAAAAAGAGGAGAGAGAGAGAGAGAGAGTTAAGGGTTTTGGAGTGTAACCCTCATAGAGAGAAAGGAAGAGGAAAGAAAAGATAATGGGAGATGTAACACTTATGGGTAGTGTAGTTCAAGGAGAGGAGAGAGGAAGATCGGCAGAGAGTTAATTGGCCAAATTGGAGGAGGAAAAAAAAATATCAAGAATGAAGATAAGAGAAACAAACAAACAAATATAATAAAATGGGATAGGTTATAAAGTCTGCAGATTATTCTTGATTTTGAGAGGTTGTCTTCTTCCTTTTTCTTTTCTCTCCCTCTTCCTGGTCGGTGACTCTGTACCCCAGGTTCTGCCCCTTTGGCATGCTCAGGTAGAAGTTTGCAGTTGATAAGTTTCTATGGCAATGTCATGTATTGTGCTTTAGTCTCGTTGGCAGTCGAGGCTCATTAGCATTTATAGGCTCTGACAGTGAGAGAGTCCGTGTTCCTGGAGCCTCTCTCCTAGTCTTTCCTTCTTCACTTAGTAGCCTGATAATCCAGCTATGGGGTTGCTGCTGCCTCTGACTGGATAGTAAGAGGCTCAAAGAGCTGGCAACTCCCCACTCTATTTCCACTCAGCACAGGGCTCTGGGTAAGGCTCAGTCAGTCAGAGCTGCTAGCATAATCAGGCGGGGCTTCTGCCCACTCAAAGACCTCTGGCTCTGCCACTCTGTCCGGTAACACAGGCGGGCGCCCACTTCCGGGGCGCTTGAAGGAAATTCTCGCTCACTATCTGTGTGCGCAGACCAGGATATCAGGCCAGCAGTCTCACGCTCTGAGTGAAACCCCCAACCGCATGGAAAAGTTTCAGCGTTGGAATTGGCTCTCGCTCCGTCCCCGTGCGCGGCTTTTGCAAGGCGCTGGGGCAGCCCGAGATTCTGCTTTGGCCCACACAAAGTCCCCTGACTCTGCCCCTCTGTGCGATAACACGGGCGCACATTGCCGAGGCACTCGGAGGAATCTCTCGCTCACTATTTGCGTGCGCAGACCAGGATATCAGGCCAGCCGCGTTTCCTTCTGAGTGAAACCCCCACCAGCACGGAAAAGTTCCACCGTTGGAATTAGTTCTCACTCCCTCCCGTGCGCGGCTTTCCCAGGGTGCTGGGGCTGCCCAGAGATTCTGCTTTCAGCCCACACAAAGGCCCCTGACTATGCCTCTCTGTGGGATAACACGGGCGCCCACTTCCGGGGCTTTGGAAGGAATCTCTCGCCCACTATCTGCACGCGCGGACCACGGAATCAGGGAAAATGGCTGCCCCACTTGTCTTTCTTTGGGTTTGGCACGAGTATTAGCTTGTATTGCCCGGGTTGCCACAGGATCAGTTTTTTCTCGGCTTGGATCTCCGTGCCACAGCCTGGTTCAGCTGTTTGTGCCGTGGCCTGGATCTATTCACCCCCTTTGCCCGCCTCAGTTTCTATATTCACAGTTCCCAGAGAAAGCCGCCCTGTTTAGGTTAGTGACGAAGGCGGAGCATTTCTTACTCCCTATTTCCTTCGGGGTTTGGTTATATATTTAGCCAATTTTTCACTCGACCATACCTTCGGGTGTATTGCAAAACATCTGGAGGCTCCAAGGATAGGTTTTTCTGTTTCTGGTTGAAGATCTGGTTGAGTTTTGGGGGAGATTTATCGGTATCGCTTCCTACCCCACCATTACTCTGACGTCATCCTCAGCTCTGCCATTTAATGCTCATTATTAACTTTTTAAAGAACTTCAAGCTTGAAAACGAAGATAATGCACTTATCTTATAAGATTATTTCAGCTATAATTTAGAGTATTTTCTGTCTGGATATTGAGCTTCCTATCTCGTAGCATATTTGAGTTGCAGAAATCCAAGATCTCTGACCTTGAAATCATAATCCTGCCCTCCAAGGCCCAGAGGTGCAGATCTCAATAGAATGCATAGACACTCAGCCCAATTCCCACTTTCCATGGCTTGTATGGCAAATCTAGTCTGGAATCTAGGCTGATCTGGAATCTACATGACAGATTGTTGGCACCAAAAGCCAACAAACTCCATCTATGTGATATAGGGGGTCTTTTGAAAAACAAGTAAATCTAATTAAATAAGAAAACCCCGAGGAAGAAGTCAAAAGGGTTTTGTTTGCTGTGTTTAGTATACCAACTTAACTAGAAGCAAGAATCAGAAAATCCGAACTACATAGTTTAGTAAAAATATATACAGATATGCCCCAAAGCTTTGCTCTTTGTTTATTGGCCTTCATGCCCAATTATATCTTCCCTTTCAAGTCAGTGAATTTATTTTTAATCTTTCAGCCCATGGAAACAATACAAAATGACAGAAGCATAATTCTAATTTATTTTCACTTCATATTCTTATACCTGTAATGATGCAATTAGATGAAAATGTCAATCCACCAATTTGCTTCTTCCTTTGTAACCTTTTGCATACAAAGTTCATCATTCTGACAAATAAAAGACCTCTACAATCTGACACCTAAGAACAAAGGAAAATTATATTTTTTCAATTTAGAGAACAGCTACCAATCATGTCATTTAAAAATTAGGTGAACTATTCAAGGAAGTTTGAATTCTTTAGTTATTTGGAGTTTTTAGGGTTAAAATACGACAAACTAATATTAAATAGCAAAATTAGTGTGAATAGATACTAAAATTCCTAGTTCAAGTAGCTCAAATATGAATTTAGGGCTTGAATAAACTGCAGATTCCATTTTAGAAAAAGCATTTTGAATCTTTTGCTTAGTTTCTAAAATGTGTAAATAAATTTTCAAATACAGAATTCCACTTTAATTTCACTGAAATAGAAGCTAGCATTTTCCTAGATATCTTACCCTAGCTTCCTCCCTTCCCAGAAATGACCTGTTTTTCATTCATATGTAACTTTCATTTCACAAATTGCTACATCAACCCTGCCCTTACAATATGAGAACTGGTTTTCCTCATCCTGAACTGTTTAAGAAGAGTGTCTTCTGAAGTCACACGTCTAGCTAAGACAATTCCCGGATGGGGGATTTCTCCTGTCTCCTCTCCAGACGTCTGTGGCTCCCTTCGCATCATAGGCTTTCTCTTTGCTCTCCCTTCTGCGGCTCAGCTGAGGTCCGTGGGAAAGAAAAGAAGACAGGTGCTTCTTTCACTCTGATTGCTTCTTGCACAAGGAACATCTCCAAGATGACCACTGCTGAGTTTCCTGGAGGTAGGTATTACAATTCCTATGTAAAGATCCTAAAACTAAAACACAAGAGGTATAATGCCTGAGTCAAGGTCATCATGGAGAGGCCGGGGCAGAGGCAAGGCTGGGAGGTACAGGTTGAGGCTGACCCCGAAGGCTTTGGTGTGAGTGATGTGAGTGACATCTCTTTGGTGGATTCGAGACCCTCCTGATCTGTCAGTTTAGCTCTCTTCCTATCCCAGCACAGTGCCTTCGGATTAAGTGTTGTCTTCAGCATGTCTACATTCAAATGCAAATATTTGTCCTTGGAAGGATAACAAATTATTCTCCTTTACATTTAAAATATGTCACTTTATCATATTGTCACAGTAAAAAGCAGAATCTAAATCATATTTTCCTAACTTGAATTTATGCAGCTAAAATGGGAACAGGGGAGAAAGACATGTGAATATATTTAGTTCTGATAACCCTACCTTAAAATTATATTCATAATTTTGAGTTTATCTTCATTATTCAGAGGAGATGATCCACTCTTTCCATAAGATTCTTGAAGGCCTGTGTGGCCCTCCAACACTGAAAGCTATCACATAGGCTTGCTGTATGCACTAGTTCTAAGACCACAGCCCCTCTAGGCTTTCTCAAAACCAGGGGGCCCGTGAAGTCCATCTCTCTCTCTGCGCATTCAACCAGCACTATTTTTCTTGAATCAACTGGAGCAACCCTACCATGCCCTTTGTTCCTGCATATGCCAGCCACCACAGCCCTGACTGCCAGACACAGTCCCCATACTGTATAATCCCCGTAAACTCTGCATGTGCTCCCATCCCTCCTCAATTTTGAATCCTTGCCACTGGATTCTCTGGATATTAGGGACTTTTAAGAGCAAAACGCTCTCAATCCCCCATCTGTTTTCTTAATGTTTTCTCCACCACCTGGCCAAAGGGCCAATTGGTCCCGAGGACTCTGATTTCCTGTCAGCCCCTGACGTGGCCTTCTTATGCTCAGTAGCCCTCATACATCTGGGCCTGCATGGGGAGGAGCTACACCTCCTCCTTTCTCCTTGCTCCTGCCTTCCACCTAGTCTCCCTTCTTCCCTGAAAACCCGTTTTGTTTCTGTCATGAGATGCCATCCCCCTCTACTTTTTATTGTTTTTATCTATCCAGTCCTAGGTTAGTCCTTCTCTTTTTCTAATAAGTTCTTGTCTTAATTTTTGGTGAATTCAATTTACACATAGATGATCATATCAACAATACCTTGGTCTCTCTGTTCTTTAAACTTTTTAAATGATTTTGTCCTCTGCTTAAGTCAAGTATACTTATGATGATACCTTCCAGCCTTTCTCTAAAGGGGCTTCTCATCTGATCCACAGGATACTGTAAATCAGGGGTCTCAAACTCAACTCAGCATGTGGGCCGCAGAGCAAGATCACAGCCATTCGGCGGGCCGCACTAGGTCTACAAAAGGCAACTGTTACGCAACACTTTTCTCACTGCAGTTGAAAACAAAAAAAAATCAGTACAACAAGCACAATCGTACATGCAGTTTACTCAGTGTCACAAAACTAACAGAAACTGTAGTTCGCATCACAACTGCTGTTAACTAAGCTAATATCTAGCTAGGATGCTAGAGAAATGAAAAATACAAGTAGGCCCCTAGGCTTACTTAATTTTATCCAAATATTTTGAACTTGGTGGATTAGTTTGTGGGCCTCACAAAATTGTTTGGCGGGCCACATGCGGCCTGCAGGCCGCGAGTTTGAGACCCCTGCTGTAAATGATTTCAGTGAATATTTTCTCAAATCTCTCAAGGATGACTATTGTAAGTTATGCTGCAATGAACATAGAGGTGCATATATTCTTTTGAATTTAAGTTTCAGGTATCTGAATATATTCCCAGAAGTAGAATTAGTAGGTCAAAAAGCAGTTCCTTTTTAAAATTATTTTGAGGGAACTCCATAGTGCTTTCCACAGTGGCTATGCCAATTTTCATGCCCACCAACAGTGCACAAGGGTTCCTTTTTCTCCACATCCTCCCCAACACTTGTTTGTTGACTCATTGATCATAGCCATTCTGACAGGTGTAAAGTGACATCTCATGTTTTAATTTGCATTTCTCTGATAATTAGTGATGTTGAGGTTGAGCATCTTTTCCTGTGTCTACTGGGCATCTGTATGTCTCCTTTGGAGAACAGTCTATTCAAGGTCTTTACCCATTTTTAAATTGGATTTTTTCTTCATGTTGAGTTTTATAAGTTCTTATTAAAATTTGGATGTTAAGCCCTTATATCATTGGTGAATATGTTTTCTCATTCAGTGTGTTGTCTTTTCATTTCGTTGGTGGTTTTCTTTGCTGTGCAAAAACTTTTTAGTTTAATGTAGTCCCATTTGTTAATTTTTTTGTTTCCCTAGCCTGAAACAATACATCAGAAAAAATAGTGCAGTGAGAAATATGTATCTGAGATTTTACTGCCTATGAATTCTTCTAGGTTTCTTATGGCTTTGAGTCTAACATTTAAGTCTTTAATACATTTTACTTCTATTCTTGTGTATGGTATAAGAACATAGTCTAGTTTTATTTTAGTTTATTTTTTGCATGTATCTATCCAATTTTCCCAGCATCACTTATTGAATAGAATATCTTTACCCCACTGTATGTTCTTGCTTCCTTTATCAAATGTTAATTGACTATGAAGGTGTTAGTTTATTTCTGGGCTCTCTATTGTATTCCATTGATTTATATGCTTGTTTTTATGCCAGTACTATGCTGTTTTGGTTACTATGGCCTTGTAGTATAGTTTGGTATCAGGTAGCATGATTCCTCTAACTTTTTTTTTCCAATTTTCTGTGGCTCTTCAAGATTATTTGTGGTTTATATAAATGTTTGCAATATTTGTCTAGTTCTGTGAAATATGTCATTGGTATCTTAATAGGAATTGTGTTGAATCTATAGATTGCTTTGAGTACTATGGGATTTTAATGATGTTAATTATTTCAATCCATGAATATGGTATGTGCTTCTATTTCTTTGTATCTTCTTCAATGTCTTATAAGTTTCTGAATACAGGTCTTTTACCTCCTTCATTAAATTTTTTTCTAGGTATTTTATTCTTTTTAAAGCAATTGTGAGTTGGATTGTTTTTCTTAGTTTTTATTTCTGATAGTTCATTGTTGGTGTATAGAAATAAAAATGATTTCTGGGTATTTGTTTTGTATCCTGTTACTTCACTGAATTCAGTTATCAGTTCTAGTAGTTTTTGGTGGAATATTTAGAGTTTTCCATATACAGTACCATGTCATCTGCAAACAATGAAATTTATTTATTTCTTTTCAAATTGGATGCTTTTTATTTCTTCTTCTTATCTGATTGCTGTGACTAAGAATTCTAGTACTATGTTGAATAAGACTTGTGAAGCAGACATCCCTCTCTTGTTCCCAATCTTAAGAGAAACACTTGTAGTTTTTGTCCATTGAGTAAAATGTTTGCAGTAAGTTTATCTTATATGGCCTTTATTACATTGAGCTATGGTACTTCTATTTCCATTTTGCTGAAAGTTCTTCTTTTTATCATAAGTGGGTGCTGGAAACCCCTTCAAAAACACATTTTCTGCATCTATTGACATGATGTGTGGTTTTTATTCTTCATTTTGTTTAAGGGGTGTATCATGGTTATTGATCTATGAATATTGAACCAATGTTGAATCTCTTTAATAAATCCTACTTGATCATGGTGTATGACCTTTTTAATGTATTTGGTTTGCTAATATTTTGTTGAAGATTTTAGTCTCTATGTTCATGAAGAATGTTGGCTTATAAATATCTTTCTGTATAGTGTCTTAATCTAGTTTTGTAATTTAAGATATAATGCTGGCTGTGTAAAATGAGCTTAGGTGTGTTCCTTTTTCTTGAATATTTTGGAATAGTTTGAGAAAGATAGATAGTAGTTCTGTGACTATTTGGTAAAATTCACTAATGAAGCCATCTGTTCCAAGGCTTTTGTTTTTGAGAGTTTTTATTATTTTTTTAATTACTGCTTCAATTTTATAAGTTGTAATTTTTCTCTTCAGACTCTCTGATTCTTCCTGATTGAGTTTTGAAAGATTGCGTGTTTCTAAGAATTTACACATTTTGTTCTCATTGTCCAATTTGATGGGTATAGTTGTTTGTCATATTTTCTTACAATTTTTTTGTGTTCCTTTGGTGTCAGTTGTTAGTTCTCTTGTTTTATTTCTTTTTTTTTTTTTTCCTTTTCATTTTTCTTAAGCTGGAAACAGGGAGAGACAGTCAGACAGACTCCTGCATGTGCCCGACCGGGATCCACCAGGCACGCCCACCATGGGGCGACGCTCTGCCCACCAGGGGGCGATGCTCTGCCCATCCTGGGTGTCGCCATGTTGCGACCAGAGCCACTCTAGCACCTGAGGCAGAGGCCACAGAGCCATCCCCAGCGCCCGGGCCATCTTTGCTCCAGTGGAGCCTTGGCTGCGGGAGGGGAAGAGAGAGACAGAGAGGAAAGCGCGGTGGAGGGGTGGAGAAGCAAATGGGCGCTTCTCCTGTGTGCCCTGGCCCGGAATCAAACCCGGGTCCTCCGCACGCTAGGCCGACACTCTACCGCTGAGCCAACCGGCCAGGGCTCTTGTTTTATTTCTGATTTTAGTTTTTTGGGACCTCTGTCCTCTCCCTTTTCTTTTTGAGGACTCTGGTATAAAGTTTGTCAATCTTTTCAAAAAACAGCTCTTCGGTTAATTGATCAATTTTTAATAATTTTATTTAGAAAATTAAATTTATAGGATGACATTGATCAATAAGAGTACAAAGGTTTCAGGTAAACATTTCTATAGCATTTAAACTGCTGTGTGCCCATTACCCAAAGTCCAGTCATTTGCTGTCACCCTATATTTGTCCTTCTTTACTTCTCTGTCCCCTACCCCCCTTCCCTTTGACATGATTTTAATCTTTTAAAATGTATTGTGACTTATTTTGTGTCTTAACATTGTAGTCTAACCTAGAAAATGTTCAATGTGCACTTGAAAAGAGTCTGTATTCTGCTGTCTTAGGGTGAAATGCTTTGAAGATATCAATTAAATCCATCTATTCTATTGTGTCATTTAAGGCAGTGGTCCCCAACCCCCGGGCTGAGGACCGGTACCAATTCGTGGGCCATTTGGTACCAGTCCGCAGAGAAAGAATAAATAACTTACATTATTTCCATTTTATTTATATTTAAGTCTGAACAATGTTTTATTTTTAAAAAATGACCAGATTCCCTCTGTTACATCCGTCTAAGACTCACTCTTGACGCTTGTCTTGGTCACATGATACATTTATCCGTCCAACCCTAAAGGCCGGTCCATGAAAATATTTTCTGACATTAAACAGGTCCGTGGCCCAAAAAAGGTTGGGGACCACTGATTTAAGGCTACAGTTTTCTGTGGCTCCTTCTGAATTCTGTCAATTTCCAGATTGATGTTTAAATTAATAAAAGTTTCCTGGGTACCTTACATTTTCGTTTTCATCTACATGAACACTGAAGTGTGCAAACTCTCCCATAAAAATGCTCATCAGGCATCATAAGGTAGTACACAGAAGTAGGCCATGGAAGCCTTCAGTTCCCTGCAGACACACTGCCTATGCCTACCCACATTAAATGAATAGACCTTCAACTGGCTGAGCTATTAATTCTGGCAAAGTAATTATAGATGAGGATTGCTTAATGGTGATCTGTGATGGTGATCAATATTCATCATGAAGTAACTGAGATGGACATCAGCCACATATCTGTGGGGTCTCACACAGAGACAGTATGCTGACAGCCCAGTGCAAGCCCATCCTTGGACAGAATGTTTGAGGTTCCCTTCAAACTTGATGTGTACTAAAACCTGGACCTGTTCTTTTTAATTATGGACCTTTTTATCCCTACCCCTCTTCCCTTTCAGTGAAATGTTTTTGCTCCTACATCTTAGAAACCAACTCTAATTTCTGAGGTAAGTTTCCTGATCTGTTGATGTATTTTGAACTCTCTTGACTACTGTTCTTATTGATTGTTTTATACCAATCTTGCCTTAATTAAAAAAGAATTTGATGTGTACAGGTATACATCCGATTTAGGAGATGAAGTCTCATACTGAAGAAGTGGGAACATGTAGCATCTCAGCGGCAGGGTTAATGGTACGTTCAGACAGGTGGTCTCTGTTGCTGCCTGCCATCACCACATTGTAGGCCCCGCCTCTCGTAGCAATCTGCATAGAGACAGCTCAGGTCCAACGGTTATTCGTTCTATTTTGTTCTCCCAGTCTGGGAGAACAAGAGCTAGGAACACTTGATCTAAATCTTGAGGAGATTATAGGGAATAGCTGGGAAGTGGCTGAGCTTCTCAGAGGTGAATAGCTGGCTGAGAATCATTCATGTCTCATCTTGGTCTTGAGAGAGGGTGACTATGGGTCTTGTCCTGACAGCCATCTCAAAAAAAAAAAAAAAAAAAAAAAAAGGCACGATTTCTTTTAATATAAGGTTAAGAATTCAGGAGTGTCAAGGTCCCTGAATTAAATTTCAACCCAAGCTGACATGGCAGGTATGAAAAGACTAGACAGTTGTGAAATTAAAAGGTACCTATGTGTTTGTTTCTTCTTCTGAGTAGAATACACAGAGTGTTGTCCCTGGCTTCTGAGACAACCCCATTCTGATAGGACAAATTAGGGGGATCAAGAGGAGGGTCTCCCAGCAGCCCAGGTGGGTTTGGAACGCTCAGGAAGAAGGCGGAGGTTTCACTCATGGAAAGGAATGGTGACTGGCAAGTGTAGCCAACTGACTGCCCTCAAGCCTGGCACCGGGGTCCTGGGCCCTGGGGTGTGGAGGGGCGGGGCTTTTTCTCCGGCCTTGGCTGGCGTCAGAGTTGCTCTCCTACACTGCAGGAGGAGAGAGAGTTCTGACAAGAAGAGGCCCCTTGTATTTTTCTGACTCTCACAAAGCAAGATGTTCTGCAGTCAAACCTGTTTTTAAGCTAGTTGCCATGGAAATCTGTTTTAAAGACAGCTAATTCTGCCAGGGAGATCTGACGGGCAGTGATAGCAAATGGGGCTGTGGTTTTACCTCCCTAACACAGCCTGCCGAGCAATTTCAGAACAAGTGCAGCACAACACCTGATCTGCTGAGCGTGGAGGGAGCACGTGTGAGTGGCGTGTGTGAGTAGCGCTGCCAGTGGCCAGTACTCAGAATGTGATGGTGATGCTGGTGCTTTCGCTTTCACAGCCCTGCTGTCCTCCTCCTCCTCCCCTTCCTGCATGCTGTGCCTGAGCTCATTCATTGCTTTTTTGCACGACCCCTGGAGAGGGGAAAGGTTTGAAATGCAAGCCTGGTTTGAAAGCCAGGGAGTAGCTCTCCTAAGAACTGGCTGAAAGGATGTTTGCAGATATCTGTGGATTGTATTGAGGATTTCTTTCTGAGTAATCCAATCACGTGGTGTGTGCAGTTGATTCGGAAACAGCAGCTTTTGATGAAAACGACCTTACAAATGAACAAAGGTTTCCTTCTGCATTCTAATAAGTGAATAAACGTCTGAGAACACAAATTAAAAAAAACTGTGGGCAGAAATATAGATTATTCAGGTCTTAGAATGTTTGTTGCAACATAATTCATCGGTTTGATTTTCCAGATTGTTCAGGTTTACATAACAATTGCTCAAATATTAGCAAAACCATGCATACATTTAACAAACCAATAAGAAGCTAAAATGAAGAACTTATTAGCTTTCACTGAGGCTCTGAAGATAACCATATATTTAAATATATATATACATATATACACACACACACATACACACACACACACACACACACACACACACACACACACACATATATGCACCCGGCCACATGTTGCTGTGGCTCAGTCTGGTTAAATGGAAAAGAAAGAAAAAAGAAAGTGCACATTTCTAATATGTTTAATTTCACAATACTTGTGGGGATACAATATTTTTTGTTGTTCCATTATCTGTGCAGATATAGAGATTGTCTGGTTTGCCGAGTCTAGAACACACAACATATAATTGTCCATATGAGAAGCAATCCGTGTGTAGATCTAAAGCGCACAATTCTAAAGATTGGCCCTGAACTTTGTTGATGGTGATTGTAAATGCTAGTCGAATTGGGAACTGCAAGCTCTTAAATTGAAATGGCATATCCGTTGGAATCATAGGAATGCGAGGAATGAGGACAACTTCACCTTTGAAAGGTCCTGTCAAGACTCTTGCTTCTGCCTGACCAGGTGGTGGCACAGTTGATAGAGCATTGGACTGGGATGTGGAAGACCCAGGTTTGAGACCCTGAGGTCACCAGCTTGAGCAAGGGCTCATCTGGTTTGAGCAAAAAAAAAAAAAAAAGACTGTTGCTTCTATGACGTTGCTCATTAATTTTTTACGGCACACAGACCCAAACACTTCATGTTTTACCATGAAATCCATCAGTGATTCAGCTTCTATCTGAAAACATGTGCTATGATGTCATGCCTATCCACCGGCGATTGGCCAGGAAGAGCGAGCTATTGTATATTGTCTCAAGCTGGATTGCATGTGAATGTAATGAATAGGTCTGGACGCCCATAATGACGAACATATGCAATTGCATCTTGAGCATACTCAGGCATATGACATGGCCTGCTTCTTTATGAAGATGGCAAAATCGTCAGTCTTCCAACGTTAGTTGTATTACCGTCATTTACAACTGCATCTCGCAAATGAATGTATTCTTCAGAGCGAAGCTTGGTCTGATTCAAACGGATGAATATCAAACGTTCTGTTTTGATTTTTGCATACATATCTATGATGTATTGGTGAAACAATTGATAGCATTTCAAAATGCAATTGTCTTCATTTTCTCAAATCATTAATCGATATGAATAATAGTTCATTGCATTGCATTTCATATTTGTTTCTTCGCCACTGACTGGATTTATCATCTTAACGTTGAAGTGATATCCATTGGCACCATCCCCAAAAATGATTGAATATTGCAGGGAATCGTAGCATTGATGAGTTTCTGCAAGTTTTGTCAATTGATTGTTCCTCTGATGAAGAACAATATCTCTAGGTTGGAACTGATCTTCGACTACAACAACCTTCATCTGTAGTTGGAGCATTGAATGAATCTTCGCACATGTTCTCCAGCAGCCATTTTTGTCAGCATGAATAATAATCTTGTGTGTATCAGATGGCATCATATCAATTGCTGTTTTGAACAAACACACTAAATCATTTTTTCTGTGAAGAAGCTCTTGCAGTTAGGAAATGATGGACCTTTTTATGCCAGTAGAAATTCTGCAATGTGCATTCAATTCATCATTGCCATCACCGATGAAATACATTTGTAGGAATTTATGTTGACAATCTGGGAGTGGAAGCAGGGAGCCAGCTTTATGATAAATTTGTCCTTTCACTTTGAAAGTTGGCATGAATTGAGCTGTTATGATTTCTGTACCGAATGACGTCATTTGGAAGCATGAGTTCTATTTCCTGATGTTAGATAGGAAATGCTTTGATTCAGCAGTATATACGGCAAGCAAAATTTTTAATGGCTCTGGTGGTTCTCCAAGTTGAAGCAATTAAATTTTTCCAGCGGCGCAATACATTCCTTTTGTTTCTCCATTAAATTTCAGAGCCTTGCAATATGGACACACTTCAGTCATAGTGCTGATGAGAACATGCCGACTCAAACTATAATCATCAGCTGGGTTGTACCGGAATGCAAGGCGATTGTAATTGTGTGATTGCTGAGCACGGAGTCATGTTTGACGCTGATCTGCTGTTTCTTGTTGATGTCTTTCAGCCACTCTCAGCCTATCATGTTCATTCTGTTGAGAATGAAGCAGATCTGAAGCTGCAGAATGCAATCACTGTGCTTGCAACCGTGCATCCTCAAGTCTGGCTGCATGTAAATGGATTGTAATTTGGAAATATTGAAATAGAATTGTAAAATATTTAATATAGCGTGTGTTGCTTTTATGTCCAACAGATGGCACTGATTTTCAAAAAAAGCATATTTTGACCTGCCACAGGTGTGACATCTATACCTATATAATAGTAGGTATATAAAAAAGAGCATATATTTGAATGCAATGTTGTTTCAAAATTTCAAAGGAATCTGTGAAGAACTTTCAAAGATTTAAGATTTTGAACAAACATTTACATTTTTATTTATATATAGAGATATATATATATCTCACCATATATATAATTATGACCAGGCTTTTTATTGCTTTGATTAAGCTTTCTCATAAGTAAAGCTCAGATTATGTTTCTATATTAAGTAACAATATAGGGTGAGGGAACCTCTGCGGAGCACTTTGAAATGAGCCTCTTCTTTTTAGTGCTTTTACCTCTACCTCTTTCCCTCCCCCAGAAGGTGACCATTGGCATCATATGTTTTGAGATGTTAAAACTATACCCAATGAACCGTGTACCCTCTGATGAGTCATTTTTCCAATGAAAATAATTCTTATTTCTTTCTTTTCTGGGAGGAATGCATATTAGAGACCTCTGTGGAGGGAGATTTTTTTCCTTCAACTAGAAATCAACTGAGAGGTGTCCTTTACTCCCTTACCAAAAAAAGCAACAACAAGAAAACCCAATAAACCTTACTTAAAATTTGAATGATATATTTTACTTAACCCAATGTATTCAAAATATTATCTTTAATATATTAAAATTATTGAGATACTGTATGATCTTTTATTGTTACTAAGTCTTTAACAATTAGTGTGCATTTTATACTTAGAGTATATTTTAATTGGAGCATTAGTTGTTCATTGAGCATGCCTTGATCTGTATTTAGATTTCACAACAGTTACATCTGAAAGAGTAGGTGATCATATTCAAGTGGATCCAAACACACTTACACTTTTTTCAATAACTGGATCGAATTTATGTTTACATTCAAATTTAAATAAATTAAAATGAAATTAAATTTACAATTGAATTGCTTCAATCTCCCTAGTCAAACTTCAAGTGTTCAAAAACCAGACATGGCTAGGGGTACCATATTTCACAGCATAGCTTTTTATTGTTCTTTATGAACAATTTAAGAGGTTTTTGAAATGTAACAGGATATTAAAACTTTACTGATAGGGTTGCAGATTCTATATCGCAACTGACCTTGAAGAAATCACTCTTTAAGGTTTTGTTCAGGGGCCAGAAAAATATTCACAATGAACAGAAAAAGGCTATTCAACTACTCCCTTTTTCAGCTGCACACCTGAGTGAGGCCTGGTTTTCTTTGTCTTTCTGCTTTTTTGATTGTGGTAAAATACAGTTGTCCCTCATCATATCGCGGTTCACTTTTCACAGTTTCACTGTAATACGAACTTTTAAATTGTATATATATAACCTTGTATCTCGGATTTTTTTTGCTATATTGCGAGATTTTGCGATATATAGGTATTTTTATATATTTATTATTTTAATTATTTTTGTGATAAAATAAGTATTTTCTAGCCTAAACAATTGAAAACAATATTAAAAATATAAAAAGTATTTATTAAAACATATTAAAAGAATATTAAATCAAAATAAAATATGTAGCATACAGCACATATGGAAAATGAAACGATGGCCGCTCCACTTGAGCTAGTTTGCCCAGGTGAGATTGTACATCGCACGCTGTTGGCTGCTGGATAGGAGGTGACCAACCAGAGCACTGTGTTCTGTATCTTGGGTGCTGATTGGCTCAGCAACCATAACCTTAAAATATATATAAATAATAAAATAAATATAAGGTCACTACTTCATGGATTTTTGCCTATCATGGGGGGTTCTGGAACCTAACCTCCGTGATAGACGAGGGACCACTGTACACATACCTTAAGATTGACCACCTCCACCACTTTAGCAGTACAGTTCAGTGGTATTAAAAATAGTCTACAGTTCTGACTGCCAGGAGTCACTGAAAGGCAGAGCCCTGGCTGTTTTGTTGGCTATACAGCTCTGTCTCTCCATGCCTTGCTTTGGGAAGCCCTGCTCCCAGCAGGACACACATGCTCTCCCTTACTGTATCTGCAGAAAGCCTCAGAGCCCAACAGGGCATGGCTATGTATAGTTAGCTTCTCTAGGAGAACAATGCCATCAAATCTAATTATAGGGAAGACTAGAAGTCCATGAGTTCTCCTGTACATCCTGTTATTTAAAATACCCCCAGATACATGGTGGTTTAACAGAACTCTTATGTTGTGCTCAGGCGAAGCAATGCCCTGTTATTTAATATATTGTTAATAAATTCATTTATCCTAAAAATATCAAATAAATATGTAATTCAAATATTGAAATGGTGAAATAAACATTATTGATGTTGTCCTATTTCACATAAGCATAAATCAGTCCACATGATAGCTATTTCAGTAAAAAGCATTAAGCATCACTCATCTGGATTTTAAGGGACTTGTTGGTTCATCCATAAAGAACTGCACGGCTAAATGTTAACATAAAACATTTGAATCACCGATATATTCTGGTTTACGACATTTCTAATCTGTATAACTCATGTACCTGAATTAAATACCCTTTGAAAGATGAAAAAAAAAATGAAGCTCACGCAGAAAGACAAGTAGATTTTTGTGACTTATTCATTTCCTTCACATAACCTACTTCTCCTTTTCCAATCTCCCCTATGTTTCCTTCCCCTCTAAAATGTGTTCAGAAGGTAGCACAGGCATGGAAACAGGGTGAAAATGAAGCTCCAGGCTCTCTGCATTCACCTTCTGAAATTCTTCCATCATAATTTAAGTGTGACTTTTCAGATTCTCAGAGCTTGCTACTACTTTTTATTATTAACCTCCAGTGTTTTCACACTGAGAACTGGGGGTGTCTGTACCTCAGAGAAAGACCTTTATATATACCTCTGCATTCTATCCATTTCACAAATGGCAAAACTGAGATTTGGGGAAGTTGGTTCCTTACTCACAGACACACCATTAGTAAGCAAGATGAAATCTCAGATTTTTTTGGTTCAAAAGGCCCATCTACTGACCACAAGTATATTCATCCTCAAAGAAAAGTTTAGTGTATATCTGAGAATTCCGCACTCTCCAAACTATACCATATGCTACAATGAGATGTATGTCATTGGCTTAGTCTTTGCTGGCCTTGCTGTGAGCCCCAGGAGGGAGCCGGGCTTGCTGGCTGGCAGGTTGCTAAGGTGGATCCTTGCAGTCTACCTGCTGTAGGTGACAAGGTCAGCTGGTGCTGGAGCCAGGGCTCGAAACTTCAGGGAAATCATATCAGTCATTAATTAAATCTTCATAGCAGACAAAATAACTTCAATGCTCTGGAGAATGAATCCTTGCTTTCCTTTAAGTTCATTAAACTATTTAAAATTTCAACAGACACTACTTTAGGATTCACATTTTCTGCCTGTCTGCAAAGATTTAACAGTTTCATTATTTTATTGACACAAGTTTCAGCATGTAAAGCATATAACTCTTGATGCTTCTGATTTAATCAATATGATGAACAATTCTATAAATTTACAGGTTTGTTTATGACTGAACAATTTCTATGGTTTCTTTGCCAACATATTGCATATCTATTTCTGGATGTCTATATGCACACATATAGATACATGCTCTTGGTAAGGAAAAATACAAACTGAAATTTATAATAGCAGGATTTAAAAATAATCAGATTGTTATTTACTATAATTTGTATGCCTAGGTTAATTATTGTTGTTTAAATAAGATCATATATCTGACACTGATATCTCAAGCACATGGAAGTATGAACTAAGCTGGGCTTTCTAGTATTAAATATGTAGTTTAATTTTAAAAGTCACTGTTCAGAAAGCTATTGTCAAGATATTTTAATATAGCAAGTAACTTCTTTTTGTTCAGCAAAAAATAGTTCTTTGTTTTGTTAATGTCTGACCTGAGGCCTTTCTTACAAATGAGAATCTTTGCTTTCTATGGGGGTTATGTGTCTGTGACATCTGGTTGTGTCCACTCTTGGCCAGCCTACATCCAACAGTTCCTGGATTCCGCTGGAAATTTCTTAAACCACCATCTGGTATTCATGGTTACATTCCGTCTGAACCCAAACTTCTTTCTAGCCTCTCTTCTCACTAATCACTTCCTATAATTTATTCTCTGCCAATTCGAGCTATTTCATTCCCACCACTATTCCCAGGCCCCCAGCCCCAACAGGTCCCTACCACTTGCCAACATTGTCTCCTCATCCCGTCTGCGAACACTCTATCTATCCCCTGAGAAAGACCCAGTCTTGCTCCCCAGCTTGGTGCAATTCCTGGTCTGAGCTCCAACGGAGATTGGCTTTCTACTTTTTGTTTGTTTGTTTGTTTTTTGTTTTATTTTATTTCATTTTAATTTAATTTTTTTTTTAGTTTATTCATTTTTAGAGAGAAGAGAGAGAGGAGAGAGAGAGAGACTGGGGGGAGGAGCTGGAAGCATCAACTCCCATATGTGCCTTGACCAGGCAAGCCTAGGGTTTCAAACCGGCGACCTCAGCATTTCCAGGTCAATGCTTTATCCACTGCGCCACCACAGGTCAGGCAGCTTTCTACTTTTATGCTCTATATTCCCTAGTCTGAAATGTGATATTATTTGAGTACTTGCCTTAGTTGTATATTAAATGGGAAACTTTTCAGTGGGATAATGCCTATATCTCTTTTATCTCTAGATACCCTGTTGAACTCCATATCAAGGCACCTGCATATGTTCATTAAATGAATAAGTGAATGTTGGCCTGCCTCCCCCTTCACCCTCAGCTCCACATTTATAGCTTGGAAATGAGAGATGCAGTATATATTTAAACTCATCACTATGCCTTGCCTAACTGCACCTGTGCAAAAGTGCACTGAGTTTCAGGAGAACATTGGACTATCGAGGCTATTGCAAACAACAGATAAGAGTGGCCAGTTGTATGTCTCCCTGGCAGATTCCCATTTATACCAACACTTTACGGTATTGTGACTTATAGATGCCACGGAGGGACTGACAGACGCCCTGTCCTTTGCACTGCCTCTGGAGAGAGGTAAATGGATTTTTTTTCTCAGCCATATCCAGCCCTACAGACCTGCAGAGGAACCTTGTCATCAACTTTTGGGGCTCTTTCTTTCCACGATGGAGAGAACTGGATACTTACTGGGTCAGCCTTAGTCAAAAATAAAGAAACGTGTGTGTTTTGTTTCTCCTTTCTGTGTCTCTTTCCTCCCTGTCAGCATTCCACTTTTGAGGCTATGTCTGATTTACAGGAGTGTTTCAGGGATAGATAGTCACTTTGTGTACTAGCCTTCTCAATATTAGTTGCCATATTTATTTATTTATTTATTTATTTATTTATTTATTTATTTATACTTTTCTGAAGCTGGAAACGGGGAGGCAGTCAGACAGACTCCCGCATGCGCCCGACCAGGATCCACCCGGCACGCCCACCAGGGGGCGATGCTCTGCCCATTCAGGGCGTCGCTCTGTCGCGACCAGAGCCACTCTAGCGCCTGGGGCAGAGGCCAAGGAGCCATCCCCAACGCCCGGGCCATCTTTGCTCTAATAGAGCCTCGGATGTGGGAGGGGAAGAGAGAGACAGAGAGGAAGGAGAGGGGGAGGGGTGGAGAAGCAGATGGGCGCTTCTCCTGTGTGCCCTGGCCGGGAATTGAACCCGGGACTTCCGCACGCCAGGCCGATGCTCTACCATGAGCCAACCAGCCAGGGCAGTTGCCGTATTTAAAAAGAGGATATAGAAAAGATAATATTTCCTGAAAATTAAGATCTCTCTCAGGATGGAATGTCAGTCTGAACATGTCAAAATATTTTAGTAACAACTGCCAGTCTCCTTACTTGTAAAATGGTGGAAATAATAGCACTTTACTAAGGTTGTTCAGACTATTAACTGAGCTATTACTTCTCTCAAGAACTGGGAAGAGTTGAGATTTTACCTTACTTGCAATCTAATGTTATGTGGCCAGTCTCACGCACACTGGCAGGAGATTTGAGACGCCTCTGTCAAAGACGAAGGACACTATGACTCACAGCAAAAGCAGCAGCCAGAGAATCGGTTGGGAGTTGGTTCCCCAAGGCCCAACTCCCACAAGGCAACACAAGTGGACCCAGGTGACACCTGCACACACAGTGGACTGAGTTCTGAAAGAACTCCGAGCTGAGGGAGTCCAAGCCTTTCAGGATAGGCAGCAGCTTGTTTGCTCCAGAGAAAGATAGTAGGTTTACATAGTAGACAGCAAGCATGTGTGCTCTTGGTCTGGGAGATGCATTGCTATCTTCCAAGGCTGTTTGCTAGACAAAGCGCTCGAGAAAAACAATCCAGAACAAAACAGTCAGTGTCTCTGCTGGGGAGACCCGAGCAGTGCAAACACTCACAGGGACCTGGACCCCAGCTTGTACAGCCCTTGTAAGAGCACCTGGCACAGAGGAAGCACTCAGAAATGGTGATTATCACTGTTGTTAGGTCAAAAAGGTGATTCCACCTCATTGAAAGACGACCTCAGCCTGACCAGGCAGTTGTACAGTGGATAGAGCATTGGCCTGGGATGTGGAGGACCCCGGTTCGAAACCCCAAGGTCCCTGGCTTGAGCGTGGGCTTCACCAGCTTGAGTGCAGGATTGCTGGCTTAAGCCCAGAGGTTGCTGCTGACCTGAGCAAGGGGTCATTGGCTCAACTGGAGCGCCCTCATCAAGGCACATATGGAAAAGCAATCAATGAGCCACTAAAGTGCCACAACTATGAGTTGAAGCTTCTCATCTTCTGTTTCCTGTCTGTTCCTCTCTTTCTTGCTAAAAAGAAAAAAAAAGACCTCATTCAGTGACCGATGAGATAAAAGAAAACTGCAAAGAAATTACCATGCCACCATATGTTTCTGACATTAAATTAACGCTATTCATTTGTAGGTGCCCAAACCAAGTCCACAAGTTTGACGAGAGATTCTGTTTTCCCTTGCACTCGAAGGCGTTGGCACTAATGCTGTACCTCCAGGACACTCAATGCTGCGTCTGCTCTGCGGAGAAGTTGGGGCCACTGGCCATTCATTGGCGAGTGTGCCCTCTCCAGCTCTGAGGTATAGCTCGCGGCTTCAGTATGCGGAGCCACGGCTTGCTTCTTTTCTGAAGAACAGATATGTTGTGGTCCATTTCCTTCTAAAAATAAGCATGCACTTGGACATTGTTTCTATGAAATGCCACTGGGTTTTTTCATTAAGTTGAAATGAAAAAAAAGGTGATTTTGAATGGAAATAGAAGCATCAACTCAACAACTTGATGAGCTCTGAGAGGCAGGTTCAGTCGAATCAAGACACGGCAGAAGGTCATACTTGTCTGATGAGTGCCCTCTTTTCTGTCTCTTGAATAATTCTTCCTTCAGAAAGAAGCCTGCTCTTCTCCAAATGCTCGGCTCGCTTGTCTCCAGGGAAAAGTAGCTCATTTACACAGAACTCATTTGTCCCCAGCATCCTGTGCTATGTGCTGCATGTACTATGCTCTGTTTGTATTAGGACAGCATCTAGAATCGGTGCTTCTCAAATGTTACGTGTGTATAAGTCACTTGGAAATCTTATAAAACACACACGTCAGTTCAGCAGATCTTGGTGGATCTGAGCTCCTGAATTTCTTTCTTTCTTTTTTTTTTTAATATTTTACTTATTAATTTTAGAGAGAGAGAGAGATTGATAGAGATAGATAGATAGAGAGAGAGAGAGAGAGAGAGAGAGAGAGAGAGAAGGGGGAGGAGCAGGAAGCATCAACTCCCATATGTGCTTTGACCAGGCAAGCGGGAGTTTGTAACCATGACCTCAGTAGTGTTCCATGTTGAAGCTTTATCCGCTGCGCCACCACAAGTCAGGCTGAGCTCCTGTATTTACGATAAGCTCCCAGGTGAGGCCAAAGCTGTTGGTCCACTGATCTGAGTTTAAGGATCATGAAATTATAAAACTTTGCCAAAGCAAACTTTGGGTGGAGGAGAGGCAAGGGCTTCAATGGCTGCTTGGCATTTGGGCCAAGGGCACTGCTCCAGCTTTGCGGGCCCAGGACTCTCCCAGGAAGGCTCAGGCCCGGTGCTCACTCACACGGGATGCTCTTGCATGCCTTCCTAGTTGGGTCTAGAAAGTGGGTCAGCGTAAGTGGTGGGAGTGGTGACAGGGGACGAACATAACCACAGACAGCACAGCCTCTCTGGCGCAGCCAGGGCCCCCGGAGCAGATGGCAGCCCCGCAGCCTGGCAGGGAAGAGCCCCAGGCCCTGCACACACCCCTCCCTTGGCAGCTCTTACACCTCCCTCTCCAGCCCCTTCCCAGGATGAGCTGAGGAGAATCACCTGACAAGCAGACCGTCTGCTGATTATTAATCACACCCCACATTTATGTCCGTGCCCAGATATCAGGCTGGCAGAAAACAGCCCTGCTTTAGTAAAACCTGCTCCAATGCCAGAGACAGACAGCCAGGTGATGTCAGGCTCCTAAACATTGAGCGTCATCTCTGGGCTTATAGAGCTAAAAGCAAAAGTAACCAGTATGTTCCTCTGCCTTGCTTTCTAAAACAAAGCTAAGCTAACCTAATTTCTGGTGTGGTAACTAGAACTACGACTCAAATCAGTTCAGTAGTTATTCATGGAAGGCTGGTTTTTCAGTCTGCCAAAGGTGGACGGGCCCATTTTCCCCTTGCATTCAAGGGCAGAGGTGTCCCCAGGGCTCTGGGATCTTGCCTGCTCCTCTCACTCCTTCCCGTGGCTCTTCTTACTGCTCTCCCATCCACACTGGGACACCTCTCCCGAGCCGGTCTGTGTGGATGAGTTCCCTTCCCCCATTTCTCACTACTCTGCTATCCCACTTCCATCTCTCCTAATGTGGTGAACACATTTGCAATAAGGCTTCAGTGAGAACAGCTCAATACGTCCCCAGATGTGCTTCACACAGAGAATCCTGTGTTGAGGTTTCACCAGAAGGGACTGAAAGCTGGCAGGGGTTGGGGGCTCCCACCAGCCCACGGAAGTGCTGATTTATGAAGGCACCCAAACAAATGGCAGGGACATTCCAGGGGGGACAGGATGTATAGGACTAGCCTGAGGCAGAGAGTGTGGTGGGCATATGAGGTGCTACTGTAAGCTGTCTGACCTCATGGGTCCTGTAGGGCAGCCCAGGGCTCAAAGATCATTTGGAATGGGGTTAAGGCAGGGTGAGTGGGTACATATTGTTTAAAATTCCTCAACTTACCTGCCACAGATGATTCTTCCCTGTTTTGATGACGGTGTTGTGGTTAGGCTGTAGTATTCCTGGAATTAGTGATCACCAGTAATAAGAGATGGTTTCCACTTTCTTTCTTCTTCCCACTTTCCTCCTCTGCTGCCCCATGTTCTGACTTCTCAGACGTCCAGGGCATGCAGGTTCCCTCCTCTCTCTGAGGGAAGCCTCTTCCCAAGCTCTGGAAACTAAGGATCCAGTGGGACCTCAGACAGCCAGGGATATTAGCAGACCAGCTTCCCAAGCTGTGGCGAATTACCAGTTGCCTGATAGAACTGTAATACATTTAGAAGGTTGCATTTTTCATTGCAAAGTTTGTTTTCCTAAGATGCCTATACACATATAAAAACTATCAGAAGGAGGAGGAAATGAAAAATATGAATGGCATATATTCCTTCTGTTGTATGTGTTGTGATATATGAATTATGTTGTGTTCTAAAGGTACTCCAGGATTTTGGTCAGTTCTGTATGAAGTTTTAAGCTGAATGTGAACCTGGGCATATTCCACGGAACCCTAGACAGTAATCCCCCAAGGCTCACTAACGGTGGGACACAAATACTTCTCATGTTGGGCTATTCTCAGACTTATCTCAATGCACTGGGGAGACTGGGGGTGGGGTAGTGAAGAAGTCCCGACTTGGCCGTTTGCTCCCTTGTTTATGATCTTTCAGGTAAGTGCTTGCTTATAGAACCAGACTGGGGTTGAATGCCATTTCTACCACTCATCATCTATGACCTTGGACCAATCACTGACCTCTTTGTATTTTAGTTTTATCTTCTATCAAATAAGGAAATAATAGTATGTGTGGAAGTCAAATTAGTTAATCTATATAAAGCACCTAATCTATCTGAGCAAAGCTTTCTCAAATAGTAAATAGGTTCTTGCAAACATCAGTAAAGAGTGAAATCATCTGCTAATTGCTTGCATGTATTCATAGCATATGAGGGTTACATACTACTATTATGTTGTAGCAACAATAATCAATAATCATACTTTATTTGAATGGTAACAGACAAGTATACTGATGAGTATCTGTTATCTGTTAGGTCCCCTGGTGGTGTCATGTAATTTATTCATTATCTTTACCACAAACTATGTAGTCATTGGGAAACTTTGCTCAGATAGGTTGAGTCTTTGTCCAAGGTCTCTGAGCTAATAACTGGGACAACAAAATTTTGGACTTGAGTTTATCAGGGCTCAAAGCCACATATTCTTTCTTCTACACCAGGGGTCCCCAAACTATGGCCCGCGGGCCACATGCGGCCCCCTGAGGCCGTTTATCCGGCCCCACCACACTTCGGAAGGGGCACCACCATCTCATTAGCCAAAAGCAGGCCCATAGTTCCCATTGAAATACTGGTCAGTTTGTTGATTTAAATTTATTTGTTCTTTATTTTAAATATTGTATTTGTTCCCGTTTTGTTTTTTTACTTTAAAATAAGATATGTGCAGTGTGCATAGGGATTTGTTCATAGGTTTTTTTTATAGTCCGGCCCTCCAATGGTCTGAGGGACAGTGAACTGGCCCCTGTGTAAAAAGTTTGGGGACCTCTGTTCTACACCATAATCCTTTTTTTTTAAAGAATGTAATTTTTGAACATGAAATCCAAAGCTCAAAATTCACTCTGGGAAATCTGGTGAAGATAGAAGTTGTCTCCTTGTTACTGAGGCCAATTGTACATATGGGAAAGCTGATATCAGAAACCAATTAAAAAGGGGGGAAATTACTACATAGCTAATTTTGAGAAGAATGAAAGCATAGGCATGGCGATACAGCAGAAAGTTGGAGGACAGAAAACAGTGCTCAGGGCACAGGATGGCTTTAGCACACACATTGTCATCCTGTGTCTCAATAATGTGCTTCACGGTGTGGTACATGCACACATCCAGGCACATAGCAGGTGGAGGCTTTCTGGGGTTTCTAGCTTACATGGTGCAGGAGGGGAAACTTCTGCGAGCCCAGTATAGGCTGTTGGATATTAAAAGAGAGATTGAGATGCAATTAATATTCCATGCTTTTTTAATTCCATTTACCGTTTACCACTTCCATCTGAGTTTGGTAGCAAGGTTTTATATTTAGCTTTCTGAAGTCAGTAAAGTAGGATTGAAGTGTTCCTTCAAGGTTTTCTAATTTTGGGATGGATGACCTTGCAATTGCCCATTCAAGCATAAAATGTAACCAAACTTTATAAGAACATGTCTTCTTTGGTAAAATTCACAGATTTGATAAATTACCTAAGGAGAGTTCTTTACTCAGGCTTTAGAGCATCCCTTGTTACTTGGGGCAGTATTTTTAAAGAAATCATGTATACAGTTCTCCAAAGTCTTCCTCTTCTCTTGGATCCCCTGAGGAAAATATTGTAGGTCAGAAAGACAGAGCGGACTGCCCAGACGGCTGTTTCACTTTGTTTGCAAATTATTTCCCTTCCCAGGAATGCAGCCCTTTAAAGGTAGGCTGCGTGTCACAGTCATCTTTGTCTCCCAGCACTGAGCACATTATCTGGCGCATAATGAGCATTAGTATTTGTTGAGTGAATAAACGCCCAGTGAGGAGAAGGGAGGTGATCGTTGGCCATGTTCTGATATGTCAGAGAAGTGCTGGGTCCTTCACTTTTTTATTTCATCTGTTCTTCACTACAGCCTCATTTGTGATACTGCTTTTCTTTTTAACAGATGAAAGCAGAGATTGCAAAACCCAAGGCTTTGGAAGATGGCAGGTACTTCAGTGAGAAAAGGGGGCTGGTGGCCAACAGAGAGTGGTCAGTGCCCTGGGGATCTGCAGAAGACAGGCCCAGCCTGAACTGAGGATACCTGATTCAACTCCGCCTGGTGGACTCCGCATTTAAAGTCTTGTTGAAATATCTGTTTATATATACATCTTAGCTACTTGATAAAAAATTCTTAGGAACACATTTTAAAACAATTCTTGTATTCCTAGAAATTTGCAGAAGATATGGATAAAATCGATACTTGAGAAATGTTTATCATAGTATGGGTAAGTTTTGAAATACAAATACAAATCTCAGGTCTGGTAAATGTCTCTGTCTGGTATAAATTTCAGTCTAATACTAATCCCCTCCATAGTGATGGGTGGTGTTCGAACCACTTCATTTTTTGCTTCTTTACCTTTTTTTTCACTCCTTTATTTATTTCCAATTTTATTGAGATATAATTGAATATAGGCAGTCCCCAGGTTATGAGTGAGATAGGTTCTGTAGGTTTGCTTTAAGTTGAATTTGTATGTAAGTTGGAACTGGAACATTAACCCATTAAACGCATCTGAGACATGTTTGTCTTAATGTAGTATTTATGTTTAAATTTCTGTGTATATATAAATACTTAAACATTTTTAAACTGACAGAACCTATGTTGCTTGTGACCTGTACAACCCTGTATAGTTTAAGGTATACATCATAATATCTTGACACAAACATATTGTGAAATGATTACCACTATAAGTTTAGTTAACATCCATCATCTCATATAGATACAAAAAGAAAAACAAGCTTTTTCTTGTGATTAAAATACTTATGATCTACACTTAACACTTTTCCCATACACCTTACAACAGTGTTGACCATAGTCATTGTGTTGTACAATACATCTCTGGTATGTACTTATCTGGGAAGTTTATAACTTTTGACTACATTTCTATAGTTCTTTCTCTTATTAAGTCTTTCATATTCTGGCTTACACCATTCATCCATTTACTCAGCCACCCATCCATCAACCCACCCACCCACCTACCCATCCAACTGTTTACCCATTCAATGTCCATGTGTCCATTTCTCCACTTGTTCACTCAACCATCTATCCAACCATCCACTTATCTATTTATCTCTTCATCCATCAACTTGTCTAGCCATCCATACATTCATACATCCATCCAGCTGTACTTTCATCCATCTAACTAGCTATCCATTTATCCACATTTATACGTGTACTTACAATTACTTGTTTGCTCCCTGACTAACATCACCACCAAATGTGTAACAACTCCTTTCAGTAACAGCTGTGTTTGTTTCATCATGAACTTCATCAAAGTGTCTAATTTCAGAAGAAGCTTTGAGGATATGGACTTACAGATTGGCATTGGCCGTCACTGGAACAAAGGGCAGATGTTAACAGAATATATGTTATTTAGGGGGGCATTTTCTTGTAATTCTGTCAAGAAGTTTTCCCACTAAAATAAACTTTGTGGTGTCTGAGCCAGAAACACAAGCTCTGCTTCATGCCATTTTCTTAAGTGAACCGAGTGCATGTGCCTGTGTGTGCCTGTGTGTGGGTGTGTCTGCGTCTGTGCGTGTGTGTGTGTGTGTGTGTGTGTTTGTGTGTGTACATTGGGGATGAGGCCAGATATGGAAAGTTCTTTAGAGAACAGTAAGAAAAGGCAGCATTACATTTACTGATGCATCTGTCATAGGATTTACCCAGTGTGTAGCTCAGATTATGGGATTTAAGCATGCTTTCTCAATCACGGTGAACTGCAAGCAGACACCCACCTTCACTGTGCTGACTCTAGGCAACACAGTCACTCAGTCAACAAGGGTAGTTATAACCCTAGTTACAATATGCCCGCCCTTAGTTATTGGGAAGTAAATGTGAGTAATAGATGAAGCACTGAAGGCTCTTGGAATCAACAATCAGAAGGCTTGGCTTTTCCTGAGGTTGACTCTCAGGCCAGCTTTGGTAGAGGCTCCCATCACAGGAGTACTTGCTGGAGGTTCCATCCTTTAGACTGACCTACTAGGCTGCCTTGCCTTACAGGTTTCAGGTGGGTTGGCCAATGATTAGGGAGGAAGGCAAAGCCATGAGCTGCAGGTGAGAGGGCTGTGAGAGTTGGGTATTCCCGTATTCCCCTGGGTTCTTTCATACGGGCTAGCTTTGCGCTGACTGCATGTCTTAGCTTGTCCACTCTCCTATCTGCTGCCTCTTCTTGCCCCTTCAGGCCTTTACAAGCCCCAGTCGCTAGCACTATTCCCAGTGATTTCCCTACCCTCTACTCATGCCTTTGTGCTAATTCATTTTATTAAATTTTTAAAAATTTATCTCAAATTCCTACCAGGATCCCTCTAATACACAGATCAACTGGAATTATAAAACCCTAAAGTAAGTCTTTTAACCTATGTGTAATTATTTTCCATTTAAGGTTATGTCATCCCAGTCTTCCCTCTCAACCAAAAAAAATGGTCAAGACAAAACAAGAAGCACTAAAAGAGAGTCTGGAAGGGTCAAAATACAAATCAATTCAGAAGTAGAGTGCTAATACAACTTATTCAGTGTCATCTCTTTATCTTTCTTAGACATGATAATAGACAAAGGTAAACCGCTTAGTCACCAGCAATCTCAGGAAAATGTATACCTGTGCTTCTTCCTGGGGTGTTTCTCACTAAGCAGAGTCTTGCTTTCTACTGGCAACTCAGTCAAGCATGGAAAATGTTGCACACAAATTCCAGGCTTCATAAGAACACTCCCACATTTGGCTGGATGCCCTCCATTTTTGTAGACACAGATGTCCAATTGCAGAGACAGATGAATCACACTGTAGATAATTAGGTGCGATAGAACTACCCTTGACTTTGTAGTCAACTTGGCATTGACTCACCTTTGCTCCACGATTTTTGACCAAATTCAAGGAGAAATTTTTTTTCTAGGCATTCCAGATCATAGCCTTTCTGGCTTGGTTAAAACAACCCATAAGGTGACTCACTACCTTGCATTTGACATTCTCTAAGGTGCACATGCCCTTTGGGACATTTCTCTTTATGACTCCTAGTCCTGGCCAAGAGCTGCTTTCTAATGAGCTTGTCCAAGGAGGCACAGATGTGTCTGAAGTCCCCCATTAACACACTTGAACACAAGGGTTAAGTCATCCTGCCCTAGTTTTTCAGGGGCTCCTTACAGACACAGATTCTGTAAAACTGCTCTGAGGCTTGTCACACACACATCCAAGTCTGGGTCTGGCCCTTTCAAAAAGGTCCATGGTCCCTCAGCCTACCTCACTAGATACCAGCACACAGAGGTTTGACCTGTACCAGAGTAAAGTGCATAAGGCAAGGTAGGCACGTTCTTTCTGGCTCAATGCTTTTCATTCCTTCAAGGAATAGAAAAATAATCTTCAGGCTAGAATTAGGGCTGGAGAGGAAAGAGAAGAAGAACATTGAATTTTCTTGGATTTATTTGCTATGGTCTTTGGTAGTGACTTTTAAGTCTGCAAAATTGTAAGAAAATAGACATTTGGCACAAGGAACCTCTGTCTTATTGGCATGTCCTGCTCTCTTTACAGAAAAGTTCCAATACTACTTTATGGTCATGCCGTTCAACACCATTACACCACTTCAGAGCTGGATTCTGGAATAACCGTGTCACTTGTCTCTCCTCTTCTCTTTAGCCACAGCAGTAGTGACTTAAGTAGGAAGAATCCTGTGTGCTCTTGTCTCTTCATGCTTCTTAAGAGTCTGGTCTCTCTCCTGATAGAGTTTCAGGTTCACCCCAACAGTCTGGGCTAGATGCAGGGAAGCCCGGTGGCACCTCGCTGAAGGTGTCTGTCAGGTTGCCCAGATAACATTTCTGCCAGGGCTGCTTGCTTCCTATGGGCCATTCCAACTGGCAAGCAGGTTGAGTTTCTCCCTTGACAGCTGGTTCCCATCTGCCTCCTATTGGTCAGCAAATGTGACTCTGTCTTAATTGTAGTAGAAACAGAAACAGCCACAAAAGCCATATGGATTTGAAACATTCACTTTTGAGAGTGACATTTCAGTTTAGCCATGAAAATCCAGTCTCCCAAAGACCAGTTTTATTGAGACTCTCCACTTTGCTGTCACCAGATGATATAAGCCAAGAAGTTCTCTTTATTCTAGAAAGTTGAACCAGCCAAAGGCATTCAGTTCAATACACACTTTCTTTTGGTCTCTTTTACTGTGCCCAAAATAAACATGAAGACCCCTATTCAGGATATCTGTTTTCTTCTGAAACCAGTTACTCAAGACCTGAGTGGCTTACATGAATATATTCATGATGGAACCCTTCAGAGACATCATCCCATTGATACCAGCATTAATGCTGGTCACCTCCAGTGTCACTGAGCAGGATAAGGTGCACAATGAGGTCTCATCAAGAAAACAGTGGCCTGACCTGTGGTGGCACAGTGGATAATGTATTGACCTGGAACGCTGAGGTCACTGGTTCAAAACCTCAGTCTTGCCTGGTCAAGGCATATATGGGAGTTGATGCTTCCTTCTTCTCTCACCCTTCTCTCTCTCTCTCTGTCTCTCTTTCTTTCTCTCCTCTCTTTCTAAAAATGAATAAATAAAATCTAAAAAAAGAAAAGAAAACAGTGCATCCATGAGTTAAAAGCCACAAGCTCCATCGTGGAAGTGCTCTCCCTATTTTAAGTGAACAATGCCGGTGATGTCCGGTGGTCCTTCCTAAAAGCAGACTTGAAGGATCTGTCAAAAATCCCTCTGGTTCTGAAATGGAATGTGTCAGCTCTGGTTTTTGCCAATCCATCTTCTCCCAAGTGCATTTGACAGGGTATTTGGGATTGACAAAGAGCAAGCACATAGCAGAGAAACACGTGACTTTGCTTATCAAAGAACACTTCAGCTCCCTGTCTCCCTTTGTCCCTGGGAGATAGTGTTGGTGTACAAGACAGGGGTATAGGGTTCTCCCTATTCCTGAGTAGGTAAAGATGTGACTTTCATGGGACATAGTGTACAACAAGCAGAGCCCAGGGGGACATGAATGCTCACACAGGGTACATGTCCTCTGCCCTGTCCCTCCTAGCACTGGACCTGTGGACTAAAAGATCTTTGTGAAAATTACAACATTCAACCCCTAGGAGAACCTGGAATTGTGTGATTTCCCACCACGCACCTTGGTTCTGAAATTAATCATGACCAATGACCATCATTTGTCAGGGATAGGTTATGATGTGTCATGGCCTGTTTTTTTGACTCTTGATGCTCAAAAAAAAAAAACCTCTTGGGATAAAGTTCAAAACTTAAAAGAATAGAAAGAGACTGTATCCAATGTGACCAGACCGACATTTGGATGTGTTTACAAATCTTTGGGAAGGACCACCACAGGAGTTTAAAAACAGAAGACCTATTTGGTCTGTTTCTTGTCTTCCTTAAAAGTGGTAATATGAGCATAAAACTATTATACAATAATAATAGTGCAGTGCAGGACATTGAAGTGTGCATGGTGCGTTCTCCTAGCCAAAGCAATAGTGAGCAAGCATTCTGGAGATATTATCACATCAGATTGGTATGACAATAATTAAGAAGATTGGAGTAGTTAGCACTCTAAAAAAACTTGACATGGGTTAACACTTTAATATGAATAATTTTTCCCTGATTAAAAGAAAGAGATCAATGTTTCTTTTTTTTCTTTTCTCTCTCTCTCTCTTTTAAGAGAATGAGTGAGAGAGAGGAAAATCAAGCTGTTCCAGTGTGTGCACTGACCAGGGAATCCAACCAGCAACCTACATGCTTCAGGACGATGCTCCAACCAACTGAGCTATCCAGCCAGGGTTTAATTTTTATTGATTTTTAGAGAGACAGAGAGAGGAAGGGAAAGAGAAGGAAAGGGAAAAGGAAGCATTCATTTGTTGTTCCACTCAGTCCTGCACTCATTGGCTGCTTCCGATGTGTGCCCTGACTAGGAATTGAACCTGCAACTTTGTTGTTTTCTGATGATGCTCTTAACAAACTGAGCTAACCGTCCAGGGCAACAATGTTTTCTCAATGTCTTTCCTTACATATGCTCCACCTTGCCTGCTGTATCCAGCTCTCTGAGTCTGTTCTCATATGCATATTCAATTCACATATATCAAATATGCACATTATCCCCACTCTATTATGAGGACATTATGGAGGGATTGCAGCCTGCCTTCTTTTGCTGATAGTTATTTTGACCTTTCCCCAAAATTTGCATGTTTATTATTGTGCTTTGGAGCTTTTAAGATTCTATATATAGACTCCTGTACTTTGGATATACAATATCATCTGAAGAAGAAAAATACATGACCCTTAGGAAATGAATTTGGACTCAGGGGTTTCTGTATTAAGCTTCCTAGAGAACATGTCTTCATGGGCTGACAGTCACATGCCTTTCCCAGAACCGTTTCCTCTGTTGTTGAAAGAAAATGCACACTTGCCAGAGAAAATGTCACTTTCCATGATGCATAAGCAATGTGAGAAACACAGCACATTCACATAAAGAAACAAGCGCTTCCAAGTATGCCTACTTCATCTGTGCTTTCTTAAAGGCAAGATTCCCTTTAGGGGGTAGATTTTCCTGGTAGCGTCTTCAATGACTCTCAGTCCTTCTCACATTTGTTTTCTGGTCAATTAAAAATGAAACTTTAGCTTCTTGCCGAACATGAAAGGATCAGCCAATGTGAACCCTATGAAGACCTAAGATTTTTGGTTGGATCAGAATTATCCTGAAAAATTAGTATGGCAACTTCTGTGAACCCACCACCACCCAGAGGAACATTCTGAGATGTTGCCTGTGGTGCTCTGAAGAGCCATTGGACTTAAGTTATAGCAAAATGTCCCCAGCTTATTCTTCCTTCCTGGTTCTTAGTAAGAATGGCCAACTAGGCCCTGGCTGGGTTGCTCAATGGATAAAGTGTCATCCTGGCATGTGAGAAGTCGCAGGTTTGACCCCTGGTCAGGGCATGTATGAGAAATAATCAATGAGTGCACAACTAAATGCAACAGCTAAGTGAAACAATGAGTTGAAGTTTCTCTCTCTTTTTCCAATCCCCTGCCCCTCAAACTGATGGAAGAAAAATGGCCAACTATATCCACACTTGTCTACCCACTGCACAGAAAAATCCAGAATCATATTCAAGATAGATGTTTGTCTTTTTTAGCTTTTTTTTTTTTTTTTTTAGAGCACATTGTCTGGTAGTGATACTCATTTATCAAGTTGTTCAATTTGCTTTCTGTTTCAGGGATGTTGATAGAATGTGGATCTAAAGAATAGCTTCCCCTCTACCAACTCACAGAAGGTGTCCTAGTGACTTTCATGTCCCGAGGGCAAGTGAAGTAATGTGTCTTGTGTGGCAATTGTGTTCTATGTTGCTGCTCCTTTCTCAGCATGTGGATGTGTAATGGGGTCACTGTTCATTATCTAGAAAGGGCAGTGTGGAGGGAGGTGGGAGATCCCTAGTTCTTTTTTTCTACCTCTAACTCCTTTCAAACAGATGCTTTGATTTCACATGAAGTGAAGCTCTTTGCATAGTCAAATTAATATGCATTTCTCACATAATTTCCACTAAAATGGGCTTAACCAATGGTGACAATAATGTAATCCATCTGTGAAAAACACTTTAAAAAATAATGCAATGCACAGTGGTTTTCTATATTTCATTCCCCTGTGCTCTCCTTCCTTTCCATTCACAAACTAGCCAATTGCTCATGCATGAAGAAAAGAAACCCATAGGACTTCTACAAAATGCATTTTGTCATGCACTGTTGGTGTCCATAAATGATGGTATAGTGAAGTCGCAAAAAATGGGGCTGCCTTTTAGTAAGCTCTGTAATTGATGACAAGAGTTATGAATAATAGCTATAACCAAAGGTCACCAAAGAAGCCACATGGAGACTGGTAGGAAAAGCAGAAACGCAAAGAGGGCTGCCCAGCTCCCGGGAGCGACTGCAGCCTGGATGGACTCATGTGGTGGGAGGGGAGTTTCTTGGAGAGGGGAAAGTCCTGTGCCCCAAGAACAAAGCCCCAGACTGCAGCCCCAGAGTCTAGAAGAAGCATACGGACAGCATTTAGCTGCAAAACAAGCCAGGATACTGTTTGCAAGAAAGAGACAGATTTCTTAGACCCAGGAATTGTCTTAAAGGAACCGCGTGGAAAACCTCTTTCACAACTACTCACCCAGGGCTCCAGGGCATGGGGAGAGCTTAGAGGACCAGAGTAGCAGGAAGAGAGTGTAATCTAGGAGGCACAGGGAGAAACACTTTGAGGGACAGCCAGCCTAACCCCTGGACTGAGTTACTCCCCAAATCTAAAGTGAGTATTTTTCCTGGAACCAGCAATACCAGCAAAGGGAAGCAGGTCACTAGCCAAACAGAAGCTCCCCTGCAGCAGTCAGAGCAAGAATCTCCTAGATGCAGGGAGCCATCATATATGGTATTGAGCGCTGAGGTCTAAGCTGCATCACCACCCCCACACTGCTGAGTGCTCACTGGAGGGCAGATAGTGGCGGGACGTGGGAGCACGGTCATGTTGGTGGGGGTGGAAGCCTGGGGCTGGCCACAGCTGCAGCCGAGATGTACAAGCACAGTCTGGCCTTTGGGGTAGAAGCTGGGGGCTGGCTGCAGCTGCGAATAGGGCACACAAAAGCAATTCAACTCACAACTACAGGCTGGGTGTGCGAGAATGGTCTGCCTGCAGTCCCGCCCTTGGGGGCAAGGCAGAAGCTGGGAAACCAACTGAGGCTTACAGCTTGTGGCTGGGCATGCAAGCGTAGCCCTGACCGGCCTACAGGACTGAGGTGTGCAGCGGGGCACACGATCGCAGTCCCACCTGCAGGGATGAGGTGGAGACAGGGGGCTGGCCAGGGCTTGCATTCTGGATGCGTGAATGCAGTCCTGCCCACGGGGGGCAAGGTGGAGGCCAGGGGTTGGCCACAGCTCGAAGCCCAAATGCGTAAAAGCAGTCTCACCCATGGGAGCAGAGTGGAAGCTGGGGGCCAGCCCAGGCTTGCAGCTTGGGCACACGAATACCAGAGGCAGCAGCAGAGGTTGTGGCAGGCTTGCAGACAGACCACACCTAGGTAACACAGAGGTCACACCCATTGGTCTCCTGTGGCCACACCCTTCTTATACACAGACAAAATGGGAAGGCAGAGAAATGCAACCCAAATGAATCAACAAGAAAAATCCCCAGAAAAAGATCTGAATGTGATGGAAATAACAAAATTACCTAATGCAGAGTTTAAAATAATGATTGTTAGGATGCTCAAAGATCTTAGAGCAACAATTGATGGACATAACGAGTACCTAAATAAAGAAATATCAAGTATCAAAAAGGACATTCAAATAAAAAAAACCCCAGTCAGAAATAAAGACCACACTAGAAGGAATTAAAAGCAGGATGGATGAAGCAGAGGATTGAATCAGTGATTTAGAGGACAAGATAAATGAAAGCAAGGAAGCAGAACAGCAAAAAGAAAAGAGGCTCAAAAAGATTGAGGAAACTCTAAGAGAGCCTTGTGACAACATGAAGAGAAACAACATCCATATCATAGGGGTTCCTGAAGGGGACGAGAAAGATCAACGGATAGAGAATCTGACTGAAGAAATCATAGCTGAAAACTTCCTTAAACTGATAAAGAAAAAAGTCACACAAGTTCAAGAAGCACACAGAATCCCATTAAGGATGAACCCAGAGGCCTACTCCAAGACACTAAAACATAAAACATAAAACATAACTAAAACATAAAAATTAAGAGATAAAGAAAGAATACTAAAAGCTTTAAGAGAAGAACAGTCAATCCCCTAAAGAGGAGCCCCCATAAGGATAATATCTGACTTCTCAACAGAAACACTAGAGGCCAGAAAGGAATGACAAGAAATATTCAAAGTAATGCAAAACAAGAGCCTAAAACCAAGACTTCTCTATCCAGCATGGCGGTCATTTAAAATTGAAGAAAAAATAAAAAAGCTTCCCAGACAAAAGAAAACTCAAGGAATTCATTACAACCAAACCAATGCTACAAGAAATGTTAAGGGGCCTGCTGTAAACAGAACAAAGGGGGAAAAAACTAGTAAAAGAGTAATGTAGATTTAAAGAATAAAATGGCAATAAACAACTACATATTAGTAATAACCTTAAATATAAATGGATTAAATGCTTCAATCAAAAGACATAGGGTAGCTGTGTGGATAAGAAAACAGGACCCATACATATGCTGTCTACAAGAGACATACCTGAAGACAAAAGATGCACATAGACTGAAAGTAAAGGGATGGAAAAAAATATTTCATGCAAATGGAAATGAAAAAAACACTAGGGTAGCAATACTTATATCTGACAAAATAGACTAGACTTTAAAACAAAACTATAGTAAGGGATAAAGAAGGTCACTACATAATGATAAAGGGAACAATCCAACAGGAAGATATAACCATTATAAACATCTATGCAACTAATATAGGAGCACCTAAATATATATAAAGCAGATTTTGATGGACATAAAGGGTAAGATCAACAGCAATACTGTAATAGTAGGGGATTTTAACACCCCACTAACATCACTGAATAGATCTTCAAGAAAGAAAATTAACAAAGAAACAGCAGACTTAAAGGACACACTTGATCAACTGGATTTAATGGATATCTTCAGAACCTTTCACCCTAAAGCAGTAGAATATACATTCTTTTCAAGTGCTCATGGTACATTCTCTAGGATAGGTCACATGTTAGGACACAAAGCAAGTTTCAATAAGTTTAAGAAGATTGAAATCATATCAAGCATCTTTTTGGATCACAATGGCATAAAATTAGAAATCAGCTACAATAGAAAAATACTCAAACACTTGGAAACTAAACAGCATGTTATTGAATAACTAATGGGTTAATAATGAGATCAAGGCAGAAATAAAAAATTTCCTTGAAATAAATGAAAATGAACATACAACTAAAAATTTATGGGACACAACAAAAGCAGTCCCAAGAGGGAAGGTCATAGTACTACAGGCATACCTTAAGAAGCTATAAAAAGCTCAAATAAACAATTTAACCCTGCATCTAAAAGAACTAGAAGAATAACAGCAAGTAAAACCCAGAGGAAGTAGAAGGAAGGAAGGAAATAATAAAGATCTGAGTGGAAATATATGACACAGAGGCTAAAAAAACAATACAGAGGATCAATGAAACCAAGAGCTGGTTCTTTGAAAAGGTTAACAAGATTGATGAACCTTTAACCAGACTCACCAAGAAAAAGAGAGAGGTCTCAAATAAATAAAATTAAAAATGAGAGAGGAGAAGTAACAACTGACACAGCAGAAATACAAAGGATTGCAAGAAAATACTATGAAGAACTGTATGCCATAAAATTAGACAACCTAGGTGAAATGAACTAATTCCTCAAAATATATAATCTTTCAAAAATCAATATAGAAGAGTCAGAAAACCTAAACAAACCGATTTCATCAAATGAGATTGAAACAGTTATCAAAAACTCCCAACAAACAAAAGTCCCGAGGCCAGATGGCTTCACAGGCGAATTTTACCAAATATTCAAAGAAGAACTAAATTTTATCCTTCTCAAGCTATTTCAAAAAAATTCAAGAGGAAGGAAGATTTCCAAACTCCTTTTATGAGGCAAGCATAATTCTGATTCCAAATCCAGGCAGAGACATTACAAAGAAAGAAAACTATAGACCAACATCCCTGATGAACTTAGATGCTAAAATTTTCAACAAAATATTAGCAAACTGGATCCAGCAATACATGAAAAAAATCATACATCATGATCAGGTGGGATTTATTCTAGGCAGACAAGGCTGGTACAATATTTGTAAATCAATCAATGTGATTCAACATATAAACAAAAGGAAGGATAAAAATCACATGTAATATCAATAGATGCAGAAAAAGCATTTGATAAAATCCAGCACCCATTTATGATCAAAACTCTCAGCAAAATGGGATACAGGGATCATACCTCAACATGATAAAGGCCATGTATGACAAACCCAAAGCCAACATCATAATCAATGGGCAAAAATTAAAAGAAATCCCCTTAAGATCAAGAACAAGGCAGGGGTGCACCCTTTCACAACTCTTATTCAACATAGTTCTGGCAGTCCTAGCCACAGCATCAGACAAGAAGAGATAAAAGACTTCCAAATTGGAAAAGAAGATGTAAAACTATCATTATTTGCTGATGATATGATACTGTACGTAGAAAACTCTAAAGTCTCAGTCAACAAACTACTGGACCTGGTAAATGAATTCAGCAAGGTGGCAGGATATAAAATTAATATTCAGAAATCAGTGGCATTTTTATACACCAACAATGAACTGTCTGAAAGAGAAATTAAGAAAACAATCCCCTTCATTATTGCAACAACAAAAAAAATAAAGTACCTTGGAGTAAATTTAACCAAAGAGGTTAAAGACTGTAGTCGGAAAATTATAAAACATTGATAAAGGAAGTCAAGGAAGATACAAACAAGTGGAAGCATATACCGTGTTCATGGCTAGAAAGAATAAACATCATTAAAATGTCTATATTACCCAAAGCAGTCTATAAAGTCAATGCAATACCAATTAAATACCAATGACATATTTCAAAAATATAGAACAAATATTCCAAAAATTTATATGGAACTAAAAAAGAACACGAATAGCCTCAGCAATACTGAAAATGAAGAATAAAGTGGGTGGTATCACACTTCCTGATATCAAGTTATACTACAAGGCCATTGTACTCAAAACAGCCTGGTACTGGCATAAGAACAGGCATATACATGAATGGAACAGAACAGAGAACCCAGAAATAAACACACCCACACCTTTATGGACAATTGATATTTGAGAAAGGAGATAAGAGCATACAATGGAGTAAAAACAAACTCTTTAACAAATGGTGTCTGGAAAATTGGACAGGTACTTGCAAAAAAATGAAATTGGATCACCAACTTACACCATTCACAAAAATAAACTCAAAATGGATAGAAGACTTAAATGTAAGTTGTGAAACCATAAACATCTTGGAAGAAAACATAGGCAGTAAACTCTCTGATATCACTTGTAGCAATATTTTTGCTGATTTTTCTTCATGGGCAAGTGAAATTAAGGATAGGATGAACAAATGGGACTATATAAAACTAAAAAAGTTTTTACACAGCAAAAGACACCATTAACAAAATAAAAAGACAACCCACACAATGGGAGAATATATTCACCAATACATCTGATAAGGGGTTAATAACCAAAATTTATAAAGAACTTGTAAAACTCAACACTAGGAAAGTAAACAATCCAATCAAAAAATGGGCAAAAGAAATGAATAGACACTTCTTCAAAGAGGTCATACAGATTGCCACTAGGCATATGAAAAAATATTCAACATCACTAATCATTAGAGAAATACAAATTAAAACCACAATGAGATACCACCTCACACCTGTCAGAATGGTGTTCATTAACAAAACAACACATAACAAGTGCTGGCGAGGGTGTGGAGAAAAGGGAACCCTCCTGCACTGCTGGTAGGAATGCAGACTGCTGCAGCCACTGTAGAAAACAGTATGGAGATTCCTCAAAAAATTAAAAATGGAACTGCCCTTTGACCCAGCTATCCCACTTTTAGGAATTTATCCTATGAATACCAAATCATTGATTCAAAAGAAGAAATGTACCCCCATGTTTATTGCAGCATTGTTTACAATAGCCAAGATCTGGAAATAGCCCAAGTGTCCTTCAATGGACGAGTGGATTAAAAAGGGTGGTACATATACACAATGGAATACTATACAGCCGTGAAAAAGAAGGAAATCTTACCATTTGTGACAACATGGATGGACAGGAAACTATTATGCTAAGTGAAATAAACCAGGCAGAGAAAGAAAAATATCATATGTCCACACTCATTTGAGGAACCCAATGTACAATATGAACTGAGGAACGGAATAGAGGCAGAGGCAAGATCAAAGAGACTGGAGGGAAAGCGGACAGAGGGAAAGTGAAAGAGAAAGTGGGATCAGAGAAGGGAAAGAGATTAGTGAAATTATATATATGTAACACAGCCTTATAGAGAACAGGACAGCAAATCCTGGAGGAAGGAGGGAAGGCATTAGGGGGAGTTAGCAAAAGGGGAGGCCCGAGTAGAACATGTGGTGGGAGGAGATATATTCGGTGGGACACTTGAATCTATGTAAACACAATAAATTAAAATCATAAATAGAAATAAAAGAGTAATGAATAATAATGTTGATAATAGAAGTAACAATCAATTTTTTAAAATTCTTACTATGTGCTAAGCAGTCTGGCAAAGTGCTTTATACACATTAGGTCATTCCATTAGTGCAGCAATCATAAAAGGCAGTTATTATTATTATCTTTATTATTATCTTATCATGTCTGAGACAGAACGCTGGATTTCACCTCTCTAAATCTCTTCTTCCCCAGGACTTGCTGTTCTCAGTAAACAATAGCACCAGCTACTGAGCTGCTCTGGCTGCAGAGCTGGAAATGGGTCATCTTTGCTTCCTCTCTTTCCCTTTGTCTACCGTATGCAATCTGACAATGGACTCTGCCAAATATGACAGCAAGTTTCCTTTCTTTGATAAGATTCCTGCTTACCTCTCAGACCTTGCTCACCTATCATTCTTGTCCTTGCTCACTGCCTGGCGACACTGGCCTTCCTATTCCTTAAATATTTTAGTATTGGAAATGTATATTTAAAATATCTTAAGTCCTTCTATTTTCTTCAAAGTCCATTGCCATAACCTTAGTCTAAACCCCACCACTGATATCACCTGACTGGGCTACACGCTTTCCTTTTTGTTCCTTATAAAAACCCAAGTAAGAATGATCCTTGAAACATAAATCTAATCATGTCACCCCACTGCTTATACCTCCCATGGCTTTGAGTTGCTCTTAAGGAAAAAGTCCTATTTCCTACATTGTCTGCTTGATCTCATTGCCGCCTGCCTCTCATACCTCCACTTGCCAATACTATCTTCCTTGCTCTCTGTGCCCAGATACACCGGCCTCTTCCTCTCACCCTTGAATGTGTCCTACTTATTTCTGTCTCAGAGCTTTGAACTTCTGCTTTTCTTCCTGGGAAATAGTTTCCTGTCTTCACACAATTACCTCCACATTGTGGGTATAAGTTTACAATTGCAAGTGAAAAATAAATAACAATCAAAAAGGAATCATGTCTGTCCACGTTTGCTCCAGCTCTGGGAGAAGGTCGACAGATAGGTTGGGAGTAGTCTGGATGACGGAAGCAGCAGCAGATCTTAGAAAGGTTGGCTCTGAGTTCTCCACCAAGGAGTTGAGCTGAGCCTGAGTGTACAAGCAGCTCTTGGGAGAGATGGTGTGCATCTTTTGTTGATTGGTTTCATAATAATCATAAAAATTTTAATATTTCTGAATTTATTACTCTGGTGCCAACATTGTGTGAAAGAAAATTATGGAGGATGCAGACTAGCAAGTCAATAAAATAAACGAATTACCCATCCACTTAAGGAATATTAGGCTTAGAGGTGAGTTAAGCCCTGCTCAAGGTTCAAGTTAATTGGCAGAGGAAGAATTAAGCTGAGAACTGTGACTACAGAGGACCTGCCACTCCTCCAAAAACATGCCGACTGAAGGAGTGCTCACACATCATCCCGATTCTGCAGCATTTTATCGAACCACTTACATTTTTAACATATGATTAAACATACTCTTCCTTAATAAGTCATATACATACACACACACACACACACACACACACACACACACACACACACACGCCTCATCAATGAATCCAAAGGCCAGTCTTTCATAGTCTTTGGCACATAAAAGACCCCCCCCCCCAGAATATGTTTGCATTTAGGTAACTGTATTTCTCTTGTATCACTAGAGATATTTGGCCAAATTGTTATTGAATTCTTACTAAAGTTATCAGTAACTATTCTGCTATTTTGTATGCAAAGTGATACTATCTAAAATAGAATCTCTAAGACACAAAGATCAATTTAAATGGAATAATTGTTGAGTTTCTCTGAATAAACTTAGATACATAGTATGTATGCAACTACATTTATACATTCTGTTGTTAAATACTTCAGGAGGGAGTTTCTTAATGAAATTGTGATAAATCATCATTCACATAGTTGGGCTGACCTTTCCCAACTGAATGAGAAACAGTTGGAAAATATAATTTAATATCCAAATTACAGTGAGAGATAGAAAAAATAGACACTATTTCTCAAACTCAATAAGTCTTCTTACATTCATGTTCCTGGGTTAGCTCTGATAGTTGCTTATCGCAGGTAATCCAGGTTACTCATACCCAGTGAGTCTGAGTTACCCCCACTCTCAGCAAGTGAATAAACAATATCTTTCACAGTCAACTCATTACTTCAAACAAGTGGTCATTTAGTCATTTGTTAATTAATTCATTCAATGTTTATGAGACCTGTATAGTTCTGGCCTTGCCTAACCATGAAAAACTCATAAACAAACACTCAAAAATCCCTAGGTCTTAAAGTACAAATCTAGGTAAGGAAAGTTTAACTCAGTAACAGGATTTGAGGCTAGGAAGCTGGGTGTGAGGCTGGATGTTGCTCACTCAGTTGTATTGTACAATTATTTTCTTATACACTGAGAAAAAGTATTTCTGGCTGCTGGCATGGCTGTGTATATAGAAGAAAGCTAATTTGGGTTCTCAGCTTCTCTGACATGGTAGAAGTCTCACTGTGTGTGGCCTGCCAGTACCACCAGAATTTGGACATGTCTCTGTGAGCTACAAACACAAGCAATGGGGAGCTAGTGAAGGTCATGTGTCATGTGTGGTGTCGTGTGTCACGCCAGCATTCTTGTCTGTTTTATAATCTTTGCATTGTTTGTTAACTGTTTTAGGAGTAAAAAGAAGAAAAAGTAACCTTGAGTCAAATTTGCATTGTTACCGTATTCTCTCCCACTCTCTAATATGAAACAGTCATCATGGCCTGACTTATTGCTACTGCTCTCTATGCTGAGAATGCAAAGATAATGAGGTTGAGATCCCTGTTCTTGACAAATCTCAACATTTGAACACACACATCCACACATCCATACAATACATGTAAGATGCCAAGGGAGTGCTGAGGAGGAAGCAACTAATTGTATCAGGGTTAAAGGGCGGTTGCAGTTGGAGAGGAAAAATAAAAGGAATTTGAGAATTATTTTTGAACTGAGTCTTGAAAATTGATAGAGTTCTTCAGACTGAAGAGGAATAAATATCACTCAAGCAGAGGAAAGGGAGAGTTGAAAACAGAACAAAGAGGGGTATAACATGTTTAACCTGTGGCTGCAGGTGGCCGTTGTAGCCTAGGATTCATGAAGTCCCCTAGCAAGAGTGCAGACAGTGATTAGACCTCATAGGGAAGAATCCCTGGAAACACCTACATTTGGGGAGATGAGAATGCTGAACAAGACTGAAAAGGAGCCTTCAATATATATGTGGAGAACCAGGAGAGAAGGTGTCCCAGTAGAGCCCAAGCTCTACGTCGATCAGGCTGATTTGACTTCCCTGCATGGTGGGACACTCCTGCTTATCAGCAGGGCTGGCAGCCTCTTCGAGACTACTCTTGAGGCAGCTATGAGGATTCTATTTATCAGTGCTGACACCAACTGCCACCGGAGGAAAGACACGATAGACACACAAGTTAGTTGCAAGAGTCACACAGGCAGTTAATTACTCACAAGTTATTTTGGCATGCCTGGGTACAGCTGAAGGAGCCCCCGTCGGCATGCTCCTCTCGGCTGTCCTTGGTCAGAGTGGTGTGGAGACAGTCCAGATTCATGTTAGAGTCTGGGCAACTACCGCAGCGGGTTGAGGGGGGCCTTAGCTTTAGTACCTTTTCTGGCCTATAACTTCTAACAGGTGTCAATCTACAGGATTATCACATCAAACCACCTTTTTGGGAGTTTCTAACAGGGAGCCCTTTTTATATTAATCTACCGAAATGTCACATCAAGCCACTTTTAAGATGTTCTTAGGGAAGCTTCTTGTTTATGTTAACCTATAGAGTTATGACATCAAGCCACTTTTTATCTATATATAACTTCACACACACACACTAACTGAGCCCTGCGCTAAAGGCAGTCTGCCTATCTTATCTGTACACACTAGATTAGTTCCCACCCAGATGGCATAGCCTATTCACTTGCCTTAATGGCTTTTAATATTATATTCTAACTTATTTCTAGATATCTTCCATATTTTTCTATGTTTCTATATATTTAATTACTGTAACATTATGTTACTGTAACAGAAGGGTATTGAGGGAGCTCAGGAAGGAGGAACTGAATGGACAGCATCTATTGGAGCTGCACTCAGATGATCATTGGTTTCCCTTGCAGGGTGTTAAGACCACAGTTTGTGAGTTTGTGGACTTGAGAGCAGAAAGCAATTGATGTCATTTCAAGAATGAAAGGGAAGGGAGAAAATGGAGACAATGATGCAGCTACTCATGGTGAAGTCTGCTCTTACAGGAGAAGGACCAATAGTACCTTGAGGGAATACATACAACCATGTGGTTTGCATTTAAAGGAATCAGTAGGGAGGGAGACCTTTAAGATAAACTTTAAAACATTGATAGCTGGAAGAATGAAAGGGAAACATCCATTGTCAATGGGGGAAGGAGCTTGGGTGAGACTGGAGCCAGAAATTAAGGACAGAAATTAAGGAGGTAAATAGAGGTGAGGGTGGAAAGGAGGAAAGATGTTGAGGCTCTGGGCCTGAGGGCAACTATTTCACATGACAAGTAAGAGGCAAAATTTATTACCTCACATTATAAAAAAAAGAAAGAAAAAGGATTATCTTTAAAATTCCAGACATCAGAAACAAATGGGGAAAGATGTGTAGAGGAAGAGGACCATTAAAATAAAGCTGTACACTGGCCCTGGTTGGAGGGTGGCTCAGTGGTAGAGCATCAGCTCAGCATGTGAATGTTCCAGATTCAATTCCTGGTCAGGGCACACTGGAGAAGCAACATCAGCTTCTTCACCCCTCCCCTTCCCTTTTTCTATCTCTCTCTCTCTTCCCCTCCTGCAGCCACGACTTGATTGGTTCAACCAAGTTGACCCCAGGTGCTGAAGATAGATCCATGAAGCCTCCACCTCAGGCACTAAAAATAACTTGGTTGCTGAGCACCAGCCTGAGATTATCAGAGTATGCCCTATAGGAGGCTTGGAAGGTGGATCCTGGTCAGGGTCCATGCAGAAGTCTGTCCCTCTGTCTCCCCTCCTCTCATTTAAAATTAATAAATAAAGCTGTCAGTTGGACCCTGGAGGTGAAGATGAGTGTGTCCCTGTAGAAGGAGGAAGAGAGACAATCAGGATCCTCTATTCTCCAAGGAAAGGAAGCAGGGAGTTGCTTTTACTTTGCCAACTATTTCTTCATGAACATGACTACTTTTGATGCCTTTGTTTATGAAGCTTCTTTCACATTTGGATAATGCAAAATCCTTGACAAAATATTTGTTTTTTAAAGTAACATCACAGTAGTTATAATCAAAGAAAAAAATAGATTTTAAGATGGAGCCATGAATAAAAGTTATTTACAAACCTAATCAAAGGAACAAAGTACAGTAGAAAGCATGCGAAGGTTCATTTTTACCTATTAAGCAAACCTCTGGCAATTTGTATTCTAGAATCAATTGGTTCTTATTGCAACCAATATTCATGAAATGCAATGACAGATGCCTAACAGCAACTGAAAAAGATGAAGTATTTATCTCTTAATTAATGTCTACAAAGAGTTTTAATGATGAAAAGTGCTATCAAGTGCTAAGTATTATTAATTATTTTCTGCTGCAAGAGGTGTAGAGTCCTCATTATATACTGCTTTAAATATTATAAAATATTTACAAAATAGTTTTAAAAAATTGCAAGCAAGCCAAATAACGAAGCAATTTCCATTTTAGGTGACACAGATTAAAACCCAAAGGAAAACTCATTTGATCATAATGTGAGAAGTCTTAAAAACTGCTCCAAAGATACCTGGCACTTAGCTTGTTTCTTTTCCAGACCCCTTGTCCTTGTTCTGTTCACATAAACTGAAGCAAGTTACTACTTAAAATTTGGGCACAAATGTTAATTTTATCTGATGGCAAACATGTGCTGGGATCCCATCCTTCCCATCTTTGTCCAGCCACCTGCTTTGGGATTGGCCCCTGAGGACAGGGTCTCTGTGCTAGCTTCTAAAATTCCCTGACTTTAGGGGAGAGAAAATGCAGAAGTATTTGCCATCTCTGGGTCTGGTCTAGGTTAGAGTCAGTCCCTAGCCCAGTGCCCAATTGGACCATAATGAACAGGTCAATACACTATTTAATTGAACGTTGGCTTTGTGCCATGAGCTATGTCCGTTCCTGTTCTCAAATTATACATTACCTATGAGAGAATGTTATTTCCCTACTGTCTATTGTCTTAATCTGTTTGAGTTGCCATAGCAAAATACCACGGACTAGGTGACTAGATGCAAACACTTATTTCTCACAGTTCTGAAGGCTGGAAGGTCCAATGCCAAGATGTGGGCAGATACTGTGTCTGTGAACACCTGTTTCCTGGTCGTCACCTGGCTGTCCCACAAGGAAGAGACAGGGAGCTCTCTAGGATCTCTTTCATAGGGGCATCAATCCCACTCACGAAGACTCCTCTCTCAGGACTTACTCTCCTCCCAAAGGCCCCACTCCTAATACCATGACATTGAGGATTAGGTTTCTTTTTTTTTTTCTTTTTTTCTCCTTTTTCCAAGGGAGAGAAGGAGAGATAGAGAGACAGACTCTCTCATGGGCTCCAACTGGGATCCACCTTGCAACTCCCATCTGGGGCTGATACTCTGCCCATCTGGGGCCATGCTGGCAACTGAAGTATTTGTAGCACCTAAGGTGGAGGCTCCACAGAGCCATCTTCAGTACCTGGGGCTGATGCACTCAAACCAATTGAACCATGGCTATGGGAGTGGAAGTGGAAGAGAATGAGAGAGAGAGAGAGAGAGAGAGAGAGAGAGAGAGAGAGAGAGGAGAGGGAGAGGTGGAGGAGCAGATGGTCGCTTCTCCTGTGTGCCCTGACTGGAATCAAATGGGGAACTTCTCCATGGCTGGCCGATGCTCTACCACTAGCTGAGTCAACTAGCCAGGGCCATTAAGTTTCAACACATAAATTTTGGGGAGACACAAATAGTTTAAGGCAACTAGTTTGTTGTAGGCCATGCCTAACACTTTTCTTGTGAGACAGGGCCAAAGCAGGGGAGGTCAGCTGGCAAAGAAAATATTAATTTTTTTATTTTTTATGTTTTTGGGTTTTTTTTCTGAAGACACATTAGCTCTACTCATTTATAGCCTTTCCTCAGCTACTCATGGACCAGATGTTCCTTGGAGCTGCAGCCCCTGTTCCTGCACTTAGCTGGCCTCCCAGCTAGTGGTTGGTCGCTTAGATGCGGCCCATGGAGATGGTATCACCACTGAGTCAAGGGTGGCTGATGCATGCTTTTCTGATCTTCCTTCAAGTTGCTTCTGCATTTGTAAGAGTTCACTTCCTCCAAGTTCCAATAATTATATTCACCTGTGTTGTGTACTCCAGAATGACATTATTTTCTTAATTATGCTTGGTGACAAAGTTATCACAATTCAACATGATGTAAACCCAAATAAAGTATAGAAGCAAAATGTTTCCAGTTGTATCATTACAGTAGCTTAATAAACGTGGCACTTGGCACACTTCCTGGAGGGAAAGTCATGGGCCCCTTGGTTAAAACCACCCTGATAATTGGCTACTTTGGAACTAAATGGTAAAGTTTTAGAAATACTATCACTTCTGTATATTAGTAAGAGTGACTGGGGGTTGTCACCGTAGTATTGAGAGACAGGGGATGACGGGCATGCATCTGAGGGTGATGGGGAAGAAGTCCTTAGTGAGCTGAATACAGTTTCACCCTTGATTTCTTCTCTTTCCTCTCCTTCTCCCTCCCCTCCTCCTCCGCCCTGCTCTCCTTCCCTCTGCTATTCCCCTGCTCTTTCTCCTCCTCTTTCTTCTGTTTGTGCATCTTCTCCTTCCCCTCCTTTCTCTCCGCTTCCCACTTTTCATTTCCTTCACTTAATAGGCATCTGATCAACATTTCTCAACTTGCTGTGAATGAAAGGCACCTGCATGAATTACCTTTTTCTGTGCCCTTAAATGTGCAGGCAATGGACAGAGGTGATAAAAGAGTGGCAACAGTTTTGGGATATGTGCCAGAAAATACTTGAGGAACATGGCACCAACTTGTGCTTCAAGTGTGTGCAGAATTTCAGTGGAACCTGTCCCCATCTATGACCTCTGCTTTTAACAGAAAGAGCTTCATTTAAATCATGCAAGAGTGAAATTTTATGCAGAAAGGCACAAGATAATATGTGTAGGGCTTTTACTATTTCCCAAACAAAGCCATTTTCTGGCCATTTACTGGGGGTTCTTTTTAGCCAGGTGATCCTCCAAAACCTGACTTTAATTGACAGTTTTCTTCACTCTATATTTATGCTCATATGTCCCATCAATTGAGGATGATCTAACATATCAGAGGAATTTTTAATGTAGGAAATAGTGGTGTCTGCTTCAAATAATGAATCCTAAGAATTGTCTTTACATATAAGCAGCATGTGAACTGTGATTTGGATAACATGATATAAGACACATTGGGGACACTATCCCATCCCTAGTTGCTAATTCACCTTCCCTAGTGTTGTAAATACTGCCATTAGAAATTCTTTTGGATTTTTCTCATTAATTAAGTCTAAGTTAATTACTTGTTCAAGGAATTCTTATAAGGGCAATAGAAACGCAGTAGCTCCTTTTCTTTCCAGACACTCAGAGAAGATTGTGAGATTGAAGAGAAAAGAAATAACATCAAGGTGAGTTAGTAAGTGAGGTAAGAGGTTCTAAGCTCACTTTACCTAGTTTGCAGTTCAGGGAAGGGTTGGTTTTTAATTGGGAGGCGGTGTGGGTGCCAGGTACCTTGTCCATTGGAGGGAGTGTCTTCTTGACGTCATGCTGAAGGAAAGTGCCACATGTGCTATTGTTGAGCTTTGAGGTCCAGGTTGTTCCAGTCTTAAGACATTGGGGTGTGGTTCTCTGCAAAATATTGTTTTAAAGCTGTGGCCTGTATATGAGATTATGTATGACAACAGGTAACGTCTTTGCTCATTATCTTTCATAAGACACCACGCATCACAGATACTTACTTCATCAAGGAATTGGGGCTATTCAGTGCTGCTGGTTCATATCTTGCCCCTGTGGCTCACTATCGGTGTTTCTGTCTGTCTGTCCCTCTTTCTCCCTTCCTCTCTCTCTAAAATCAATTTTAAAAATTCCTTTAAATCTGAACTCAAGTGTTTCTTCCTCAGAGGCCTTTGACCACAACACCCATCTGCATTCTATCTGGTTTACTCCTTTATGGCATTCACTGCTGTGTGAATGCTTACTTTTCTTTTTTTTTATTTATTATTTATTTTTTTTTATTTTTCTGAAGCTGGAAACGGGGAGAGACAGTCAGACAGACTCCTGCATGCGCCCGACCGGGATCCACCTGGCATGCCCACCAGGGGCGATGCTCTACCCACCAGGGGGCGATGCTCTGCCCCTCCGGGGCATCACTTTGTTGCTACCAGAGCCACTCTAGCGCCTGTGGCAGAGGCCAAGGAGCCATTCCCAGCGCTCGGGCCATCTTTGCTCCAATGGAGCCTCGGCTGCGGGAGGGGAAGAGAGAGACAGAGAGGAAGGAGAGCGGGAGGGGTGGAGAAGCAGATGGGCGCTTCTCCTGTGTGCCCTGGCCGGGAATTGAACCCGGGACTTCTGCACGCAAGGCCGACGCTCTACCACTGAGCCAACCAGCCAGGGCTGAATGCTTACTTTTCTACTGCCCAACCCTCTGGCAGTGGGATTAGCTCCATGAGGTTTTCGTGACTGTGGCACACCCAGCACATAGCACATAGTACAAATATGGGATCCAGCCTGGATATTTTATTACCTTTTGCAGATATATTAAAATAGATGCTCCTGGCCGCAAGTTTCTCCCCATTGTGCATATCCACGTCCACTTTCTGGGCTGGAACTGTTTTCCAAAGGTTTAATTGGGAACAATTTTTCTCTGCCTTACTTTCAAGATTTATAGGATATCTATTTTACACAGCTCCTTGCCACATAGTTAGCTTAAGGGCAGGTGAAACATTTTAAGAAAGAAACAACCTAGCACCACCAGAGAAGAAAGGAAAAGAAATAAAAATATAAGCAGGTGATTTGCAGTGTCGGAAGTGGGAATGTTTTTGTCGCTGAGGGTAGTGTAGACTTTCTTTGAGTGCCCCTGTCTATGAACTGAAGCAATTGCTCATTTGTACCAAGGAAAGGTGCTTTAGATTAATTTTGGATCTGCCAGTACTGCAACGTGCTAAATTTTAATTATTTTACTTCCTGCTTGGTATATTAATGTCATGATTACCCTTGAAAGTGTATTACCGCTGATGATTTATGCAAAGCCGTTAGCCCCACAGCTTCATCAGTTTCAATAAAAAGAAGCAGCCAGGGTGTGCGCCACTGCGTGTGGGCTGTGCCCAGCGTCCTCTCATGAGCAGGCTCAGTTTGTGTGCTTAAAGCATTGCCTCTGTATAGCCTCCTGGCACCATCTCTTGTAGGTTGCAACTACCCCTTGAGAGAGGAAATTGTAGAAATTTGGTCACCTGGCCTTGGATTCCAGCTGAAACCAGCTAAGTAAATGCCTTTGATCTGTACTTCTCTGCTGATATAGGACACTTCGGGGCCAACCCTTCCCTCCTTTGAACTGTTCGGGGACTGAACTGGCCACAAGAACTACTGAGAAGTTAATCTGTGATTTCAGTGAGCAGCATTTGGCCAGTGTCAGGGGACTGTGGTCCTCTGGAGTTACTCCGGAAGTGTGTACTTTCTCAAATGAAACACTGTTGTCACAGCTCATCTATCAGAGCTATCAAGAGGTCACAGCGTTTCCATGGTGCATCCCAGTACCCGGTCTCTCTAATTACTAATTTGATGGCACAGTTATTAAGACCTCCTGCCTATTTGGCAGCCCTTCACGAAGTCTATTCCAAGCAATGTCACATTTTGCCTGCTAGGTCCAGGGGTACTCTTTTTTCTGAATACAGGAGGGACGGGCAGCCAAACCTGATTTCAATGGCAGTTGTATTTTAATCACATTTTGCAATTCTTGACTATAGGCTTCCCATTGATAAAGTCAGGGGAGCCTGCACTTGCTGTGTGAGAGCTTCCCAGACAGCTTGCCAGGAGTGGGACCCGATGCCCAGGAAAGACAGGAAAGGGCTCCCACCTGCATCTTACAGAGAGAGACCCAAGACTGGATGAAATCATTGAATCGTGAAGCTAGGAAACCAAAGGCTCTTCCATGTGTAAAGTCTCAAGTTCATTGTTTTTGGAAACTTTACCTCCTCCTGTTCCCCTCATGCACTGTGCACCAGACACACATGCCCCAAGTTCCAACAGCCTTCCCACCTCAGGCTTTTGCCCTGACTGTGCAATCCTCTTGAAAAGCTTTGCTTGTATATTTTGAATGGTCAGTTTTTTGTTAATATAAAATAAGTTTAAAAAAATCCTTTGAACTCTGGCCAAATAACTTGGTTAGTTAGAACATCGTCCAGATACACAAAAGTTGCAGGTTTGATCCTGGTCAGGGCACATACAGAAAACAGATCGGGGCCCTGGCCGGTTGGCTCAGTGGTAGAGCGTTGGCCTGGCATGCAGAAGTCCCGGGTTGATTCCTGGCCAGGGCACACAGGAGAAGCGCCCATCTGCTTCTCCACCCCCCCCTTCCTCTCTATCCCTCTCTTCCCCTCCCGCAGCCGAGGCTCCATTGGAGCAAAGATGGCCCGGGCGCTGGGGATGGCTCCTTGGCCTCTGCCCCAGGCGCTAGAGTGGCTCTGGTCGCGACACAGCGACCCCCCGGAGGGGCAGAGCATCGCCCCCTGGTGGGCAGAGCATCGACCCTGGTGGGCGTGCCGAGTAGATCCTGGTGGGGCGCATGCGGGAGTCTGTCTGACTGTCTCTCCCCGTTTCCAGCTTCAGAAAAATACAAAAAAAAAAAAAAAATCGGTGTTTCTGTCTGTCTGTCCCTCTTTCTCCCTTCCTCTTCTAAAATCAATTTTAAAAATTCCTTTAAATCTGAGCTCAAGTGTTTCTTCCTCAGAGGCCTTTGACCACAACACACATCTGCATTCTATCTGGTTTACTCCTTTATGGCATTCACTGCTGTGTGAATGCGTGCTTTTCTACTGCCCAACCCTCTGGCAGTGGTATTAGCTCCATGAGGTTTTCGTGACTGTGGCACACCCAGCACAGAGCACGTAGTACAAAGCTGGGAAAAAGTGTCATGAATTCAGCCTCCCATGATCAGGAAGATGATGTTTCTGTTTAGCTACAATTCATATTTCCACTTATTCAACTGGACTTATTTACTTATAACTATGTGAACCACTCACTGAGAGGTGCTTTACTTAAAAAAAATTTTTTATTGATTTGAGAAAGAGAGAGTGAGAGAGAGACAGAAAGGGACAGAGAGGGGAAGGAAAGAGATGAGAGGCATCGACAAGTAGTTACCTCACTTTAGTTGTTCACTGATTGCTTTTCATATGTGCCTTACCGGGGGACTCAGAGTGAGCCACTCACCCCTTGCTCAAGCTGGCAACCTTGGGTTCAAGTCAATCACCTTGGGATCGAGCCAATAACCATGCTGGCAAAGCTTGCACACTCAAGCTGGCAAACCCCTGCTCAAACACGATGAGCTCATACTCAAGTGGCAACCTCAGGAGTTTCCAACTGGGGACCTCAACGTTCAGCGTGACTGCTTTATCCACTGCACGACCACTGGTCAGGCTGAAAGTTGCTTTTAAGGCAGATTCTTCTTGATACTGTTTATAGGTGACAAACAAAGGTGGATTTAATGACGGGCGCACTGGGCATGCGCCCTGGGCCCCAACGTCTGAAGGGCCCTGCAAAACCCCAACTTTACACCTTTTTCTAATGACAAGGGGCCCAATATTTTCTTCTGTGCCCTGGGCCTGAACTGATCTTAATTCGCCTCTAGTGGCAAAGTCTTCTTGTGCCCAGTGTAGTCTTTTTTTTTTTTTTTTTGTATTTTTCCGAAGCTGGAAACAGGGAGGCAGTCAGACAGACTCTCGCATGCACCTGACGTGGATCCACCCGGCATGCCCACCAGGGGGTGATGCTCTGCCCATCTTGGGGTGTCTCTCTGCCGCAATCAGAGCCATTCTAGTGCCTGAGGCAGAGGCCACAGCGCCATCCTCAGCGCCGGGGCCATCTTTGCTCCAGTGGAGCCGTGGCTGCGGGAGGGGAAGAGAGAAACAGAGAGGAAGGAGAGGGGGAGGGGTGGAGAAGCAGATGGGCGCTTCTCCTGTGTGCCCTGGCTGGGAATTGAACCCGGGACTCCTGCACGCCAGGCCACGCTCTACCCCTGAGCCAACCAGCCAGGGCTCAAGCCCAGTGTAGTCTTTGAGTTGAGATCCACTGTGCCCATTTTGGCCATTGGCATTTGCACGCAAGAAGAGAAGTGCCATTAGTTAGTGTGGTAGTAGTTAAAGCCCCTGTCACCGCTTCCCTGCACATGCTGTCATGGTGTATTCTAGTGACCACAACCCTCTGTTCAGGGCTAATAATAATACCAGGAGAGCCCCTATCAAGGACAGCTGACAAGTTAACAATCTCATTCACTCTCCAAATGTTAACCGGTACCTTCCTTACATTGTCTCTCCTAATTGCTTCTTCTGTTAAAATTTAGTTACAATGCGGTTAATTTTTGTTTATTCTATCTACTAATTCTGTACAATTTTATTGTTTTTAAAGCTTAATCCTTGAAAACATGTGCTTTTTTTTTTCTTTCTGCAACAGTCTCAACCTTGATTTCTCAACTTTCTCATCACTTCATCCTTCACTGTGGCACTTCCAGCCCCTGCTGTTCTCTGTCTTGTCCGCAGGTATAACTGCACTTCAGTGATCTCCAATGCTCTTCCTCTGCTCCTGACTTGCCTGACCAGCAACCCCATTCCTGTGCAGTATTTGCAATGGCTACCTGTGCAAAGGGGCAAGACGTGGGATCTACAGGGGGACTAAGGACGCTGGTTAGAACATCAGGTTGATTCCTTAGTCTTGTGTATTCATCTCTAGCTTTGGAACCTGATGTAAGTCACAACTGCTCTGAGTGTTGAAATCCAGTAAAATTGAAATAGTAAACCTCGCCCTGGCTGGTTGGCTCAGCGGTAGAGCATCGGCCTAGCGTGCGGAGGACCCGGGTTCGATTCCTGGCCAGGGCACACAGGAGAAGCGCCCATTTGCTTCTCCACCCCTCCACCGTGCTTTCCTCTCTGTCTCTCTCTTCCCCTCCCGCAGCCAAGGCTCCATTGGAGCAAAGATGGCCCAGGCGCTGGGGATGGCTCTGTGGCCTCTGCCTCAGGCGCTAGAGTGGCTCTGGTCGCAACATGGCGACGCCCAGGATGGGCAGAGCATCGCCCCCTGGTGGGCAGAGCGTCGCCCCTGGTGGGCGTGCGGGGTGGATCCCCGTCGGGCGCATGCGGGAGTCTGTCTGACTGTCTCTCCCTGTTTCCAGCTTCAGAAAAATGAAAAGAAAAACAAAAAGAAATAGTAAACCTCATGATTATTACTGTGACAGTTAACTAGATAATGTATATTGGACTTAGCATTGTTTCAGCCATAGAATGCAGAGAGTGAGTCTAAACATTTCTATAGAATAGTGTTGGGGTGTTCTTCATCCTCAAATAAGCAACCTAAAAGCACATTATTAGCCAATTCTCTTCTTTGTCGTAAGCATTTCTTTAGTGGTCTTTTACAAAAATGAATATGTCTTTAGGGTATTGAACCCATCAGGATTTGAACAGAAACATATGACACACTCAAAAAGCTTTAACTAAAGAGGTTTTAATAAAAAGTATGGGCAGAACTGAAAGGACTTGTAAGAGATGGGGAGACACCCAGGGCTAACAATAGCAAGGAGCTAATACCACCTTAAGAAATAACACGGTATAATTTCAATAGCAGCTAATCATATAGAATAAAATTGCAGCTCATCTTTTGAGTTTCTACCCTCTGTTAAATCATATATTTGACTGACTGGTGATTCTAGAAAGGTTTATAGTCAAGTTAGAGGAAAGAACACACCAAGCTACTAATCATAGTAGTCTTCAAACTTCAGTTTGCATCAGTATCAGGTGTCAAACTTCTTGAAACACAGACCTCTGGCCCCAGCCCCAAAGTTTCTGATTCAGTGGGAATGGAATAGGGCCTGAGAATTTGCCTTTCCAACACATCCTCGGGTGATGCTGAACTGCTGGTCCAGGGCCACACTTTGAGAACCACTGAACTGTGAAATATAACAGGATATTAATACAATCGCCCCTACACTTTTCAGGGCAGGGTTCCAACACTGGAGAACAGTAAGTGCCAAACCACTTATGCAAAAAAGGGTAAATGTGTAAGAAATAATTTCTGTAGGTAGTCTGTCCTCAATGTGGTGTAGAACAATTCCTCTCCCTTAGTGCCTTCCTGCTAAATGGGACAGCAGAAAAGGGGGAAACACCGAGAGAAACTTTTCTGTGGATCAAGCTGATGAACATTACATCAGCCAGTTGATCAAAGTCAATGTCAACTGCAAAAGTCATGTTGATAACACAACCTCTTGATATAATGTGATGAGAATGGTACTGTAACTACTCCAAGAGAAAGGTGCCTCAGACTTGGCATGGAGAAAAAAATGAAGGGATGGATCAAATTTGCCATTTCTTGAGTAAACTGAATTCATCCTAGAGATTTTGTAATGTGAAGGGCAATGGAGAAATGGGATTCAAAGCAAATCTTCAGTTTAAAGACCTAATAGGATTGATTAATGATACTAAAAACCAACATGGGGAAATGAAGGGGTGCAGGTGGGTGTGGTTCAGTTTCAGAAAAACCATTATGTCACTTAGAAGGTGAATGAACTTATTAGTCAACTATGCTTCCTTGGAAGCCTAACTAAAATTTCCTCCCTCTCAAGTTGCTCTGATATCTCTTTATTCTTCATTTCCTCTGGTCCTGTATCTCCCTCCAAAGCATAATTGTTCACTCCTTTCTGTGTGTCATCAGCACTTTGAACAAACCTTTAAGACAATACTTAATACTTTGTCAGTGGTTCTATGTCAATCTCTCCTGTTAAAAAAAAAGGAGCTTGTAGTAAGGAGCTAATTTGAGCCCTCCACTAAGGCTGGCACACATTAGGTGCTCAATAAATATTTTTCAGATAATTAAATGAGTAAGCTGTCTTTCATCTGAGACAAGAAGGTCCTCTGAAGCATGAGAACATTAAGAGTGATAGAGAGTGAGGAGTAGGATGAGCCTGGCAGCTCATGTGCGTGTTGCCAACATTGCCGAGAGGGAGGAATATTGGAATTCTAGAATACTTGCAGCAACCTGGTCCTATATTGTGTTTGCTAGTTTATCTTGTTGAAGAAAACTGTGGCTTTCACCACAGGTCCGCTGTTACAGTGAATGCAAGTTTGGACACATGGTCTTTTCTCTGGAAGTCTCAGTAGGCCTGGAGAATAATGTTGGATTTGGGTCATACTGTCTTTCTGAATCTACAATAAATTATTCTTTCCAATGTGATTTTCCATGCATCATACAGAGCTCTGTTGGATTGCTGTGAGCTGAGGAGTGTGGGCAACAGAGCATGCACACGTGATGATGATTGCAATTTACATTTAACGAATGTTTCCTTTTTACTCAAAATTGCTGTGAGGGAGAAATAAAATGATTTTGTTGGCTGGGAGTTTTTAGTTCTAAAAGAGGTATAAATGAATAATCGGTCGAGCATACCTAGGAACTATGTTGATAGGAAGTGAACATATAAATAGTTTAAGTTTTCGATGTAGTAAGCTTTTAAGAATGCAGATTGTTCATTAAAACACTTATAGATGAAGTTCTGTCTACGAAGAGTTGTACATGAATGAACCATGGGAAAATGTGGGCAAAATAGACAAAATAATAAGATATATGAAGATTCAGGATACTAACACTCTGAAGTAAAAAATAACCTCAAGCAAAATATCAGAGACAATAATTTATATACTAACTCTTTTTTTTTTTTTTTTTTTTAATTTTTTTTTTATTTGCTCATTTTAGAGAGGAGAGGGAGAGAGAGAGAGAGAGAGAGAGAGAGAGAGAGAGAGAGAGAAGGGGGGAGGAGCAGGAAGCATCAACTCCCATATGTGCCTGGACCAGGCAAGCCCAGGGTTTCGAACCGGCAACCTCAGCATTTCCAGGTCGACGCTTTATCCACTGCGCCACCACAGGTCAGGCAATATACTAACTCTTCATCTCTTATAGCCTTTGTGCAATTTGCTAGTCATAACTTTAGCTTCCCTCAGCCCAGTGAGATTTTCCCTATCATTTTTGGATACCTACAGTCAGGCCCAGTGTGAATAAAAATTGTCAAATAGGTACAGAATCCAGTAGGGTTGGAAACACTAGTTCCTCTTTCTCCATTTTTATTTCCAACCACCCAGCTAGAGAATTAACACTTTTGAAATCTTGCTATATACCAGATACGATCAAAGGCATTTTCTCTCAAATTTCTTTTCTTTCAGTTAAAACCTGTTTTTAGAGTAAGATCTAATATTCTAATTCATAATTAATTAATTACAAATAATAAGAAGTAAAGAAATAAGAAGTCATATGATGAGTTAGCCATTATATTAATATTTCCATTGTAAGACAGGTCAACCTAGAGCACTATGGGGCAAAACTGCAGTCTTGGGGGAGTGACAAGATTGTCTAGTATATCAAAAAGAGGCATAAGTGTTTTTGTTTGTTTGTTTTTTGTGACAGAGACAGAGAAGGGACAGATAGAGACAGACAGACAGAAAGGGAGAGAGATGAGAAGTATAAATTCTTTGTTGTGGCTCCTTAATCTCCTTAGTTGTACATTGATTGCTTTCTCATATGTGCCTTGAGCGGGGGGCTATAGCAGACCGAATGACCCCTTGCTCAAGCCAGCGACTTTGGGTTTCAAGCAGCAACTATTGGGCTCAAGCCAGCTACCATGGGGTCATGTCGATGATCCTATGTTCAAGCCAGCAACCCCACACTCAAGCTGGTGAGCCTGCTCTCAAGCTAGATGAGCCCGCACTCAAGCCAGTGACCTCAGGGTTTCAAACCTGGTTCTCCGCGTCCCAGTCTGACACGCTATCCACTGTGCCACTGCCTGGTCAGGCAAGACATGAGTTTTAAAATGTTGAGAAATGCTGTCTTGAGCCAATGACCAGATACTCAGTAATGACCTGTAGACCTCAGCTGCTCACTGGCGAGAGGCCACACCAAACACAAGCCTGTCCACTGAAAGCATATTAGCATACCTACACATGGTCTTAAATCTTTAAGTACCAAAGGCTGTAGTGAGCCCTCATTTTCAGAAATCCCTTTATGGGGCACCCAAAAGGGATTACCCTTCGAGGGGCTCACAATTTACCAGTTCAGGATTTTTATATGGTTGCAAGTCTGTTTTTATTGTGCATAGATAAATAAACATGTTAGTTCCCATAGTATCCACTGTTTTTCTTTTCATCCTTAGATCTAAGATTTGAATTAGTAAGCTTTTATAATATTTAATAAAGTCTCACTCAAGAGCAGTCCAATTTTCTCCTGAAGTATAATTCTATGTTAAGTACTAGAATCTCTATGCCAAATTTGGCCCTTTATAATTATCAGGAAAATAAAATTAAATTATATTAAGAAAAGATATAAACTTTTACCACTTAGTTATATAAGCTCTGGGAAAAGAGAAAGTTAGTAATAAAAAATGTCATACAAACTGAATAACTCGTGCCAATAACAAATGCCATCTCAATAACAGATCTTACACAAAGTAGGATTAGCATGCAGGTCACATCCAAGCTCAGTTTTGAATGGGGCGGGAGCTTGCTCACTCAGCACCTTTGGTTTTCAGACTCTATTATCTTGCTTACTGAGTAAATTTAACGTTGTGTTATTTATTTTTTATTGCTTCATTTGTCAGCCTCTCTCTTTCTTCAACCAAAGATAGCTTCAGGAGCTTAGACTGCCTGTGACACTCACATGCCATTTTAATAAAAGAATAACTCTTGTTAAAGAAAATGAGCAAAAAATACTATAACTTATTGACACCAGGAAAGAAGATGCCACATTATGTTCTAGAAGTACCAAGGCAAGGATGGATTGAGGGCCAGAGAACAGCAAATCTTACTAAGCAGAGAAGACTGCCTGCAACAAGAGAACATCTATCAAAATACTAAAAGAAAATGCATGCCTATCAGCATCACCTTTTTTTCTTCTCAGGAAAGATTGAGATCTTTTATAACTGATTTGCTCTATACAGAGTATTTATTCATGTGTCTCTTTTTTTCAGTTAGCACAAATCCCATAATTCCTTCCCTCTTCCACCTTTCTAATTTCATGCATTCTTCTATCATTGCTGCGAGGTGAATTTGACCTTGTACATCAGCAACGGGTTATACTACTCACAAAAGAACAAACACAAGGGAAGACATACAACAAATTTGCAAACCCAAAAACCTAATATCATGCTTCAGGGGGAAAATAGTAATAATTAGACAATCCAGACAAGTTCAAAGTCTAATCTATATGAACAAGATTCTGTAAATGCTGGGGACCTGGTTAGCTCTCTTCGGTACCTGTGTGATATGGTCTTACCGCTTTGAAAATTAAATCTGACAGCGAACAAGGGTTTATAAATGGCCTTAATGTGCTTAAATTTGGGGAGAGACAAGAGAGGACCATAAAATTTTTTCTCTAAGAAGAAGAATGAGGTTAGTTTTTATAAATGAATCAGGTATGAGAAGTAACTGAGCCAGAAGAGCCCTCTCTCCCCACTCCCCCGCCAAGGTACTAGGCACAAGCATAAGCACCCTTCCTCAGTGAGCACCTTATAGAAACAGAAACAACTCAACTTACTCCTGTCTGTCTATGATTATGAGGTGCTCGGTAGGCAGTGGACATTTTTCCAAGGTCATATTCCGTGCTGGTGCTCGTATCTTGGGAGATAGCAACACGTATTGGTCATGAGCATGGGCTCTCGAGCCTGGTTGCCTAGAATCGCATCCAGGCGTCTTTGCTTCCTAGCTGTGTGACTCTGGGAGCTCATTTTTCTCAACCAAAATATGGGGACAGTAATAGCACAGAGCTGCTATGAGGGGGTCACGAGTTCATGGGTGAAGTGCTCAGAGAAGTGCCTCAGTAAGCATGGGATAAAACAAGCTATGACTATTTTCATTTTTTTCCCCTTAAGGATGACAGAAAGATAAAAAACGTCCGGTTCTTGATAGGATACTGCATCATCTGCTGCTATTTCTGGAAATGCACAGGTTGTGAGTGCACCCCTGGTCAAGGCGTCTTTAGAATCTAGAGCAGGTGAGCTTAGTGGTGGTGCCATGCAGGAGGCAGAGACAGGGGACGCTTATTGTTTAGTGTCCTTCTCTCTATGCTTTGATGGTCTTTATTTTTGTTCATTTTAAATTCCTCATATCATCTCTCCCTCCCTGTCGCTGAACTGTATCTTGACGCGGTTACTGTTGGGTCTGCCGTCCGCCCCACCCCCCACCCCCGAGGCGGCTGCATATTAACTGTCTCCACGAGTCCCCGAGTCCCCGCTGTCTCCTTTACCTCTGCCCTCCAGCCAGGGCTCCTCTCACCCCCTCGCTTCTCTTTAGCATGCAGGTGTCTCCCCTGCTGCTCCGGAGTGATATTCTGCTCTGACAGCCAGCCTCACCATTTTCTCCCAATCCTTTATTTAAAAACACACTTCACCCAGGAAACCTTTCCGGAATAAAAACAGTGTCCTTGAAGGACAAGTGACAAATGGGAAAACCAGTGCCTGCTTCAGACCTACTCATTCTCTTGTCTCCATCCTTGGAGCCTCCTCCTAGCTCCTGTTTTGCCTGTGTCTCTCCATTTTCTCCCAGTTCCCTCAGCCACCTCTCCATTCCTCTCTGATTCTTTCTCCCTCTGTAATCATAGTGATCCTTATTTTCCACTGAATTACATTTGGGGGCGGGGGGGAGCATTCGCTTGTTGAATTGAAAACGACAGGCTGACCATGTTTTTTTAATCTGTTTTTCATTGTGCTCATAGTTTGCGAACCTCCTTATTTCTTTCAGTCAATCAACTCTTTGTTGAAGGTCTGTCCTTGTGGCCACTGTTGCTTTAAGTCCACCTTGATTAATTTTACTAAAAAGGAAAGGCAAGCTGCAATACATGATGACGCTGTAGAGCAAGGGACATGCAGATCACATAGTTTATTTCTGTGTTTCTTGTAAACTAGCAGGTAAACTTAATCTAATGCTGTGTGGATTGTGTTTTATGGCTGTGTTTACATTTTGATGTGGGTCATATAGCAGGTTACTTTCCATAAAGATGAACTCTTAGCATAAGCTTTGTCCCCGCAATGGACCAGGGCTGACCACATCTGTGCAGCCCCCACAGGGGAAGCTTCCTCTAGGAGCTGGTCAGACCTGGGAACAGTCAGCAGTGGAAGAGTAACCTCTACCATCACTCTCCAGCCAGATAAAACACTTGTGAAACTCTTGGGCAGTGCTTTCTTAGAAACTAAATGACAAGGAAATTACAGAGGTGAAAGAAAATGTTGTATGCTGCTCCAAGTTGAATAACAATTTCAATGGGGCATTTTTTTCTTGGCAAATGTTACTTTGCAGTTTTCTGGAGCAGCTTATTTTCTGGTTTCGGTTTTTATGGACTATTACATTATTGTGTGATGCAGCAAAAGGTACTTGAGGCATCCTTGCTGGGTTTTTATGGACTATTACATTATTGTGTGATGCAGCAAAAGGTACTTGGGGCATCCTTGCTGTGTTTTTTCTTTAAATCACAATTCGTAGTTTGATTTTGCATAAAGGCAAACATACCATTTGTTTACGCAGTGTGCTGGGCTAGATCGTCTCTGTGGGGATTAAAGTACAGAGCACTGTTTTCTTTTTTTATATATAACATTTTTTAATTTAATTAATTGTGTTTACATAGATTCTAGGGTCACCTCGAATACCTCCCCCCTCCCCCCATTCCCCTCAACATCTCTCCTGCCCCACTCCCTACAGCACCCTCCTCCCTTCCCTTCAGGTTTATCTCATCCTATCATCCCCTTTCCCTCTGTCCTCTTTCCCTCTGGTCCCTTTGATCCCTCCTCTGTGCTGGCGAGGATGTGGAGAAAAGGGAACCCTCCTGCACTGCTGGTGGGAATGCAGACTGGTGCAGCCACCGTGGAAAACAGTACGGAGATTGCTCAAAAAATTAGAAATGGAACTGCCCTTTGACCCAGCCATCCCACTCATAGGAATATATCCTAAGGACACCATATCACTGACTGAAAAAAAGAAATGCACCCCCATGTTTATGGCAGAGCACTGTTTTCTGAAGTACATAGCACTACTTCTTCACCTGCCAAGCTCTCTGAGAACCCTCAGAGCCCACATTTTATTGAATATTGAAAGGATCCATTGACCGGGTAAAGAGAAAGACTCAGCTAGCACCCTGAGGCTTTGACAACTCAACATTAAGAAACTAGAGAGAAATGCTTTTTTCTCTCCAACTCAGTTTCAGGAACTTGCAGTCAGCTACAGTAGAGTATTTTCTTTGACTCAACCTTCTGTAGATTCTGTTCTCTGAAAAAATGAAGTTATAATTTTGAGAAAGAAACACATCAGAAAGGGATAGAATCCACAGATTACTGGATTGGGAGTACCTGAGTGTATGGGCATGAACTTCAGGGACAGTAGGTTTAAGGACATTGTAACTGTTGTATATTTCTTGCTTGAGTGCAGTGTACATTAATATTACATGGGCTATTTTCTCCTCTGTTTATTTTACTTACTTTCAGAAGTAGCTTTGCAGTGACCCAGTACCCTAGTTACTATGTTCTTCTAAAGACATTCTCCTGAAACCCAGGCTGTCATTTTCCAGTGCTTAACTCAGAAGTCTTGGAAACATGCCTATAAAAATTATCCCAGGGCTCTCACACTCGCTGGTTTGAAACACTCTGTTAGTGGATTCCTTAAGCTATTATGCTGATATTTAGATGAAGGAGAACCTATCATGTTCTATAATTAGTGTATTTCCTTATTTCAGTGGTGAGAGAGGGACAGACAGACACAGAGAGAGACTGTTAATCCTAATCCGGAGGGACCCGAAACATTGAAGACACGAACAAGGTCCGCCGATTACACACCAAAGCTTTATTGTCTAGCTTGGCCAAGCTGTGGCAACTCCAACAGTGGTCTGAGGGAGCGCGTGCCAGCCCTTTGTTCTACTTAGTTTTTATAGTTTTGTAAGTGGGAAGTATAGAAGCAAAAGTTATAATTAAGAGCCCCTTACCACTATTGGTTATAGTCATATGTCCTTTAACATGATAGGACCACATTCAATTTGCAAGCCATACATTATTTTGGAGAAAACATAATTTACAAGTCAACACAATGGCAGAAAGATATCTTTTTACATATTAAAAGGCATTCTCATATTATCTAGTGTTCATCTGCCATCTCTGTCCAGAGTCACACGTGTTAACTACACGCATTTACATAGGAGAGGTAGTTTCTGTGGGGACAAATGCCCGCAAATGGTTCATTGCTATAAGAAAATGTTTATTTTGGCTTTTCTCTCCCTGTACCTGGCTAGCCATTCACCCCTTTCCCCACAGGCGTGGTGGAATGTCTGGGAATCCATGTTTTTCTCCCCTTTGCATTTACAATACAATGCCAAGGGCCATCCTGGTCATGCCAATCACACAGTACAGAGACTATTTATCACAATTTCTCTGCACACCTTAACCCAAATTAATAAAATGTTCTTCAAGCCTCCCAAAATATTAATATTAATTCTGTAGCTTTTGGTACTTTACAACACCTGTGGGTGAGGTGGCGCAGTGGCTCCTCACAGACATACATTGGGAAGGAGAGGTTTTGTTTTTTGCCATCTTTTTACTCCCTGTGCAGTCAGTGAGTCAACGGCCTTTTCTGAATTTTTTTCTAAAACTCTGTTATTTAAAGAGAGAGAGAAATGGAGAATATATAGAAAGATTTTTCATGTAACTTATGTGTATCTGTTTGTTAAAGTTCTCTGTAAGGGACTTCTGATATTAAGAACATTTAGTGGAAATTGGGAAAATATCTTTATTTTTAAAATGTTGAAACTGAATTTAATAGGATGGCATTGATCAATAAGAGTACATAAGGTTTTGGTGAATATCTCTATAGCCTTTAAGCTGTTGACTGCAGTGCATGCCCACCACTCAAAATCAAATCATTTTCCATCACCATATACATATTTGTCCCTCTTTTCTCCCCTTCACCTATAACCCTGTCTCCCTGGTAACCACTTCACTTTTATCTGTGTCCATGAGTCTCAGTTTTATATCCCACCTATGTGTGAAATCACACAGTTCTTAGCTTTCTCTGATTTACTTATTTCACTTAGTATAGTGTTCTCAAGGCCCATCGTTGTATCATTTGTAACAATGAGAGAGTATATGCTTATTTTTGAGTTTCTATTATACCTTGAAACTGTTTCATGAGTGAGAACTATGTGCCAATCCAGGAAGCACATTAGACAGCTTTTGAAAGGAGGAAGTGATCTGGTTATCTATGGTTATAAAATTAATTCCAAAACTTAGTGTTTTGTAGCCAGATGTTATGTTTCAGTTTTGTGGGTCAGAGAACTGAGTAAGTCTCAGTATCTGATTCTTTTGCTTCACATGGCACTGACTGAGATCACTCAGGAGTATATAGCTAGTGGATGGGCTTGTAAGGAGGGCCCAGGGTGGCTTCATTCAAAAGCTAGGCACCTTAGGGAGTGATATGTAGACTGGTTCAGCTGAGAATGGCAGACGGAGCACCTACATGTAGCCTTTCCAGCATGGTAGTCACAGGGTAGTGCACTTTTCATGTGGTGGCAAGGCTCACAGAGACAGGGAGCTAAGAGCAAGTGGAAGCTATCAGTGATTTCAGGTTTGGGCTCTTAATCTGGCACAAAGTTAATACTTCCCATATATTATTGCTCAAAGAAGTCATAAAACCATGAATATTCAAGAAGAGGCCTGTCAATGAAGAATGTCAAAAATTTGAGGCGACCCCAAATGAATTGCAATGATTTGTCCCAATTGTCTACCCATAATTTTTCATTCCAACTTCTATTTGTAGATTATCAATACTGGCTCCAACCATGCCTTTTTTGTTGTTGTTGGATAAAACAGTGTGTTCAGTTTGATATAACTAGATAGAGAAATTCAATAGAAAAGGTGGAATCTACCCTGAGGCTTATGGTAAATATTTGACTGAGTGGAGTGGTGAATCTGAATGGCCAAGTATATACAATAGGTAGTAAGAAAAATCTCAAGAGTGAAAGGTGTTACTTGAAGCATGCAGAGATAGGTAAAAAGTGAATTAAGAACCATACTAAATCAGCATCGTGGTAACTATTTTCCCAGTAGTTGGGCATAGGAAGAGAGAAGTTGGATTGCAGCATTTGTAAGCGTGACATCTGGACCCAATGGTATCCAGAAAAGGGAAGGCTGATTTCCTATGACAATCTCTTAGAAAATGTAAACTTTCTCTAGAATATCCCCAGCAGACTTCTCCTTAAAATTTATGGGCAATTGCTGAATCACTGCCAAAAAGAATATGGTCACTTTTGGGGAAAAAAAATAAGCCCATTCCTGGAACTTGGGGAGGAACCTTTTTCCTTTGAAACACATGACTGTGAAGGGGGAGGGGTAGTTAAGTAAATGAAAATCAGCCTTCTCTTAAAAAGAAAAGGTTTTGGAAAGGATGCTGATAGGCACCCAGTGGTCTCCAATGCACAAATTATGCCTGTCTTTAGCTTCATCAGACATGGCTAAAAAGTTCTCCAAAATACATGTATTAATTTAAACTCCCACCAGTAACATGAGAATTCCTATCAAATGTCCTCACCAGCATTTGGTAAATTCAGACTTTGAGTTAATCCCAGTCTCTGGAATATGGAATGCTTCATCATTGCTTTACTTTCCTAATTACCAAGCTTTGAGCATTTTTCATATGTTTTTGGATACTTTATCTTTTTTTTTTAATATTTTATTTATTGATTTTTTAGAGACAGAGGAGTGAGAGAGAGAGAGAAGGGGGAGGAGCAGGAAGCTTCGACTCCCATATGTGCCTTGACCAGGCAAGCCTAAGGTTTCGAACCGGTGACCTCAGTGTTCCAGGTCAACGCTTTATCCCACTGCGTCACCACAGGTCAGGCGATACTCTTTTTTTATGAGTTGTTTCCCTATTCCATTTGACCATTTTTCTATTGAGTTGTCCTTTTCTTAATGATCTGTAGAAATTTTTTATATTCCTGTACATTTCTTTGCTAATATAGTTTATAAATGTCTTCTCTCAATCTATCATTAGTTTTTTAACTTTGTTTATGTGAATAGTAGATTCTCAAACTGTTGATTCCAAGGATAGTTGGTCAGATAGATGGAAAGATAATAAGTATGGTTGGATCCAGTAATATTTAAAATTTATGTGTTTGGAAGTAAAGCTATTTTGTATCCAATAGAAGATCGAGTGTTCTGGAAGTTAGGAGCTGAAGTTAAAAAGGGATGTGGATGAGATGGTCAATGAACTATGAGGCAGTGGTGTCTTTAATTTATTAAGCACCTGCTACATGCCAGTCTCTGTTCTAAGTGCCTTAAATGTACTGATGCATTTACTCATAGTACTACAGTCCAGCTTTACAGATGAGAAAATTGATGCATAGTGTAATGAAGTGATAGGCACAGAATAATTAGGTAATTTTTCCCAACTTACCCAGAAGGGAAGAGGTTGATCAAAATTTGAACCCATGAAGCTGATTCCAAAGCCTATATTCTTAGCATCTATCTATATAGTTTCTCATATCTCATGTTTGCTGTTATGATGGCAAGATTTTGGGCAAAGAGAAAATGTAGAAGCAAATGTGGAAGACCAGGGGCTGCTGCCATGGTCATGCTGGTTCACATTGGATTTGGGCACACAGTAAAGGAAATGTGGAGCCAGAAAATGGTGGGTCATTCTGTTTATTAAAGTCTCATAATGGTGGATGAGCAAACAGGCAGGGAAAACTGCTTCCTTTTAGGTCTCCTAATTCCCAATTCTGTCTCCGAATCCACAGCCCGGACTCATTCTCCGGACTCTCCCACCAGACTCACAGGTCCCCACCAGCCTCGGCAGGGCTCCCAAGCCCCTCAGCCCCTCTCCAGCTACAACAGGCTGGGCAGAAATACCCCTTATCTGGCAAACAATAGCAAACAATCGCCCCTCCCCATGGAGGCAGGCAATTTGAAATTTGCAATCTGCCACCCAGAGGGCAAGCACCTACAGACTTCCATAGACTATACACACACGCACCGCCCCATGCCAATGCAAAATACAAGCGAGCAAATCTAAACACACTTTATAAACTTGTTTCACATTTGAAACACATTGGTTTTCCCAATAAGACATCAAAGGCTTCTGAAGTGCACAAATAACTGACAGTGAGAATTTAGTTATTTTCTATAAAATTTTATACTCCCCGATTAAAATAAATTAGAGAAGAAGCCATGTGAATTCAAGTACTTTGTTTCTTTGTTTCTTAAGTGAGAGGAAAGAAGATAGTGTAACAGACTCCCACATGTGCCTTAACTGGGATCTGCCTGGCAACCCCCATCTGGGGCTCAAATCAACTGAGCTATCCTTAGCGCCAGGTGATGATGCTCAGACCAATCAAGCCACTGGCTGTGGGAGAGGAAGAGGGAGAGAAGGAGGAAATGGAGGAGGAGAGAAGCAGATGGTTACTTCTCTTGTGTGCCCTGACCAGGGATTAAGTCTAGGACATCCACAGGCCCGGCCAATCTCTATCTACTGAGCCACCAACCAGGGCCAAGTGTTTTGCTTCAAAATCAAGCTAGTATCCTCCTTCTCTCCCTTCTTCCTATTTTCCCATTCTCTTTTTTCTCCATCCTTTCTCACTGTTAACACTACTTGAATATTGCTCATAAGTTTTCAGTACTAAACTCTAAAATGATTTTCTTTTTGTGTAGTATCATAAGACAACCCATTAGCAGCTTCAGATATGAACACAGCCAATTTTCTGAAATAATCACAAAACAGATAATTCTCTGTTTAAGGATAACACTCTCTTCTTTCATCTTTATGTGGTTTACTATCCTCATTGGAATTTTAAAAGTGAAGAAAACATTAAAATCCTCTGAGTTTTAAATGTCTCCTGTAAATAGCTTTTCCTCTTTAAATACAAAGAAATCATTTTTTCTTATCTTCACTGTTGTCCCTTCCAATAAAAAGTAGTTCTTGAATTTATTTAGGTCTAAAAGACAAAAGCTATCATAAAGATAATGAATACTGAAACTCATGTAATGACTAGGAGATGGCAGCCTCCAAAGCCTGAGGAGCTAAAGGAAGCAAAGACAGTGTGAGTCAAAATGCCAAATATATCAGACAGGCTTTGTCTTTTAATTTTCAACCCATTCATCTAAATCATCATTGTCACAGTCACCCAATAATCTATATACATATTCACAGTCTGAATGAAGAATTGTCACATATGGGTAAACAGAAGAGAAGCAATTCTACTGTTTGTATCAGGAAGCTGTACATTACTCTCAATCTATATAAACCAAGGATAACTTTCAAATATTACTTCTCCAATATATTTGTTAAAAAAAATCTCAGCAGATCAATGTCCACCAATATAAGGTAATGGACTGCCAACCTCTATCATATCATATAGTTCTCTTACTGTATTCTAATGCTAACAGGCTGGGAGTAGCCAACCAGGAAGATTTGGATTAGAAATCTTTCCTCAGTACAGCTTAAAGAAACTTTGGGACAACAGAAAGTAGAACAACACCTGCATCATAAGGGTACCAGAAGGAAGAGAGAGAGAGAGAGAGAGAGAGAGAGAGAGAGAGCGCAAAGGATCTAAAACCTATTTGAAGAAATAATGAATGAAAAATTCCATAACCTTTTTAAGGAGAATGACACACAAGTCCAGGAAATACAAAGAGTCTCAAACAAGACGAACTCAAAAAGACCCATACCAAGACATGGCATAATTAAAATTGCAAAGGCTAAAGACAAAGAAAAAAAATATTAAAAATAGTAAAAGGAAGATAATTACCTAGAAGGGAGCTCTTTCTCAACAGAAACATGTCAAGTGAGAAGGAACTGGTATGAAATATTCAAAGTGATGAAAAGCGAGGATCTACAACCAAGACTATTTTACACAACAAGGTTACCATTTAAATTTGAAGGAGAAATAGAGCTTTCCAGACAAGAAAAAGATACAGGAGTCTGTTATGACCAAACCAAAATTACAGAAAAGAAATGTTAAAGGTCTTCTTTTAAGAAGAAGAAGAAACAAACAGAAGAACATAGGTATAGTAAATAAAATGGCAATAAATAAGTACTTATCAAAAATACTCTTAAAAGGGTTTAAGTGTTTCAATCAAAAGACATAAGATAGCTGGACAAGAAAACAAGACCCCCCCCCCAAAGAAAAGAAAAGAAAAGAAAAAGAAAACAAGACCCATATATAAGCTGTCTAAAAGAGACCCACCTCAGAACAAAAGATACACACAGACAAAAAAATAAAGGGAGAGGAAAAGATATTTTGTACATATGCAAATGAAAAAAACAACTGGGATAACAATAATTATATCAGACAAAATAGACTTTTAAAAAAGGCTATAATAAGAGACAAAGAAAGGCACTGCATAATGATAAAGGGAGCAATCCAATAAGAGGATATAACTTCTGTATGGAGCAGCCAACATAGGACTACTTAAATATAAAAAGCAAATCATGATGGACATAAAGGGAGACATTGACAGTAATACAGTCATAATAGACTTTACCACCTCATTGCCATTAATGGATAGGTCATCCAAAATGAAAATCAACAGGGAAACATTGACCTTATATGACACACTAGATTAGATGGGTTTAACTGACATCTACAAGATATTTTACCCCAAAGTAGCAGAAAACAGAATATCCATTTTTTTCAAGTGCACATAAAACATTTTCTAGGAAAAACCATATGCTAGGACATAAAACAAGTCTCAATAAATTTAAGATGTTGAAGACATATCAAGCATCTTCTTTGACCATATGTTATGAGACTGGAAATCAATCACAAGAAACAACTGGGGGAAAAAACCAATCAATGGGTTAACAATAACATCAAGAAAAAAATTAAAAGGTATCTTGAAACAAATGAAAATGAGAACACACAATTTTAATCTATGGGATACCATGACAGCAGTCCTAAGAGGAAAATTCATAGAATTAAAGGCCTATATCAAGAAACAAGAAAAATTTTAAATAATCCAACATTACACTGAAACTAAAAAACAAACAAACAAAGCCTAAGTGAGCAGAAGAAAGAAAATAATAACAATCAGAGCAGAAAGACAAAATAGACAACATGGAGTCTAAAAAAGTTACAAAAATCAATGGAATCAAGGAATGGTTTTTTGAAATGATAAACAAATAAGATTGACAAATGTTTAACCAGATTCATCAAGAAATAAAAAGAGGCCCTGGCTGGTTGGCTCAGCGGTAGAGCATAGGCCTGGCGTGCGGGAGACCCGGGTTCGATTTCCGGCCAGGGCACATAGGAGAAGCGCCCATTTGCTTCTCCACCCCCCCCTCCTTCTTCTCTGTCTCTCTCTTCCCCTCCCGCAGCCAAGGCTCCATTGGAGCAAAGATGGCCCGGGCGCTGGGGATGGCTCCTTGGCCTCTGCCCCAGGTGCTAGAGTGGCTCTGGTTGCAACAGAGCAACGCCCCAGAGGGGCAGAGCATCGCCCCCTGGTGGGCAGAGCGTCGCCCCCTGGTGGGAGTGCCGGGTGGATCCCGGTCGGGCGCATGCGGGAGTCTGTCTGACTGTCTCTCCCCGTTTCCAGCTTCAGAAAAATACCAAAAAAAAAAAAAAAAAAAAAAAAAAAAAGAAATAAAAAGAGAGGATCCAAATAAATAAAATAAAAAATTGTCAGGAGCCGATCTACAACTGCTGGCTGACAAGGTCACAGCAGGAGAAGACCCACAACTGCTGGCTGACAAGGTCACAGCAGAAGAAGACCCACAACTGCTGGCTGACAAGGTCACAGCAGAAGATCAAAAACTGCTGATTGACAAAGTCACAGCAGAGAAGACCAACAGCTGCTGGTTGACAAAGTCACTGCAGTGAAGACCAATGGCTGCCAATGGCTGCGGGTTGACAAAGTCACCGCAAAGGAAAGGCATAACGATACTTCCCCCTTTTGACCTTTTTGAATTAATCTGGCCTTATATCCCCCCTTTTATGGGTGTGTGCTATCATTTATGGCACAAGGATAATAGTACCGTACTTTCCCTGTAGATTTGCAGTAATATCTTTGGAAATGAGACACAGGGTGTGAGTTCCACAGAAAAGCCTGTAAGCCCCTTGAACTGGGCTCATAGACATAAGAGGCTGGCTATGATATCCCTCGTAAAGGGTTAAGTTTGTAGGAGAATTTCTTCTTATTAATCATGTTAGAAAGAATAGATTGTGACTTATGAATAGGTAGGAAACAGTAACTATACACAGAGCACCTTTCAGCCTTCACTTAATTCATCACTTTTCCTCCCTAGCTTTCTCATGTGGTAGAGTAAAGAAACTTTCTATTCTTCTTGCATACCTGACCTGTAGGTGGTGGAACACTCTGAGAAAAGTAAAGTTAGAACTTAATTAGTATATGGATATAGTAAATAAATAAAATTTGACTAGACAATAGTATCCTAGGCAAGGTAGAGTTATTAATCAGTACTGACCTTTTGGAAGTTTGTACCAATATTGTTATTGCTGTTCAAGTTATTGTATAATTGTACTTTGAATGACTTACCACCTGATTTATAGTTTATAGAAATGAATTAACTGTTACCTAGGAAATGTAACCATAGTGAAACAAAAACAATGATTAATCAATGTATTCTGAATACCATGTGATTGTAACTTAGTGTGTGTGCATAAAAGGAAAGCTAGACCAGCAATTGAGAGAGATGCCTGGCAGTAAATGCTAACTAGAGAATAAAGAGAAAGAAAAGAATTCAGCTCTCTCACTTGATTCGTGCTGACGCCGTCTCTTCCTGTGGGACCCCTGGATTCCCCCCGGGGCTGGACCCCGGCAAAAAATGAAAGAAGAAAAGTAACAAATGACATGAAAGAAATATAAAGAATTATAAGAAAATTTTTACAAAAAATTATATACCAACAAATTATACTATCTGGAAGAAAATGAATAGATTTCTAGAAACATACAATTTTCCAAAACTGATCTGACAAGAAACAGAAAATTTGAACAAACTCATTACATCAAATGAAATTGAAGCAGTAATCAAAAAGCTCCCACCAAACAAGAGTCCTGTACCAGATGTGAATTTTACAAACATACAAAGAAAAACTAACACTTATCTTTCTCAAGTATTCCAAAAAATTCAAAAGGTGGGGAGACTTCCAAGTTCATTTTACAAGGCCATTATTATCCTATTTCCAAAACCAGGTAAAGATACTACAAAGAAAGAACATTATAGGTCAATATTCCTGATGAACGTAGATGATAATATTCTTAACAAAATATTAGCAAATTAAATCCAGGGTTACACTGAAAGGAATACACATCACAATCAAGTGGGATTTATTCCAGGATTGCAAGGGAGGTACAATATCTTTAAATCAATAAACATGATACACTACATAAACAAAGAATAAAAATAACACAATCATATTAATGGATGCATAAAAAACATTTGATAAAAATCCAACACCCATTTATGATAAAAAAAAAAACACAACAACAACACAAAAACCTTTCAGTAAAATGGCAATGGAAGGAACATACCTCAACATAATAATGGCCATATAAGACAAACACACAGCCAATATCATACTTAATGAGCAAAAACTAAAAGCTTTTTTATTTAAGATCAGGAACACGACAGGAATGTCCGCTTTCACCTCTCTTATTGAACATAGTACTGGAAGTCTTAGCCACAGCAATCAGAAAAGAAGAAGAAATAAAAAGCATCCAAAATGGAAATGAAGAAATAAAATTGTCATTATTTGCAGATGAAATGATACTATACATAAAGAATCCTAAAGAGTCTACCAAAAACTACTAGAACTGATAAGTAAATTTAGTAAAGCAGGAGGACACAAAATAAATATCCAGAAATCAGTTACATTTTAAAACATTAATAATGCATTATCAGAAAAGAAAACTAACAAAAGTATTTTCATTCATAATTGCATAAAAAAACTTTAAGAATAAATTTAACTAAGAAGGTTAAAGTCCTATACTCAGAAAATTATAAGACATTGAAGAAAGAAATTAAAGACGATACAAATAAATGGAAGTATATATGGTGATCATGGGTATGAAGAAGTAACATTATTAAAATGTCCACATTACCCATACAATCTATAGATTCAACACAATTCTTATTAAAATACCAATGGCATATTTCATAAAACTTAACCAAATATTTTGAAATTTATGTGAAATCATAAAAGACACCAAATAACCACACAATCTTAGGAAAAAACAAAGTTGAGGGATTATGCTACCTAATAACATATATTATAAGGCCACAGTAATCAAAACAGCAGTCATAAAAACAGCAATATAAATAAATCAATAGAACAAAGTAAAGATTCCAGAAGTGATCCCAGAAATATTAATCATACCAATAGATGCATAAAAAACATTTGATAAAATCCAAGACCCATTTATGATAAAAAACAAACAAACTTTCAGTAAATTGGGAATTGACAAACCTGACCAGGTGGTGGCGCAGTGGATAGAGTGTCAGGCTGGGATGCAGAGGACCCAGGTTCAAAACCCCAACATCACTGGCTTGAGTGAGGGCTCATCCACTTGAGCACGGGCTCACCAGCTTGAGCTCAGGGTCACTGGCCTGAGCGTGGGATCATAGACATGACCTCATAGTTGTTGAATTGAGTCCAAAGGTCACTGGCTTGAGCAAGGGGTCACTGGATCAGTTAGAAACCTCTTCTCCAGTCAGAGTACATGTGAGAAAGCAATCAATGAACAACTAAGGTGCAGCAATGAAGAACTGATGCTTCTCATCTCCCTCTCTACCTGTCTGTCTGTCCCTATCTGTCCCTCTCTCTGACTCTCTGTCTCTGTCAAAAAAAAAAGAAAGAAAAAAGAAAAAAAAGAAAAAGCAACTGACAAATTAACATTTGAGAAAGGAGGCAAAAACAATGATGTAAAGACAGTTTATTCAGTAAATGATGTTGGAAAAATTAGACAGATACATGCAAAAAAAGTGAAACTAAATCACCTTCTCAAATCATACAGAGGAATAAGTTCAAAATTGATTAAATATTTAAATGTAAGAGCTGAAACCATAAGAATTTTTGAAGAAAACACAGGCAAGTAAAATCTAGAACATTTCTTGTAGCAATATTTTTTTAAAAAATATTTCCTCAGGTAAAGGAAACACAAGAAAAAAATAAACAAACGAGACTACATCAAACTAAAATGATTTTGCTCAGCAAAGGAAACCGTCAACAAAATGAAAAGACAGTTCACTGAATGAGGGAACTTAATCTCCAAAGATACATCTGAGAAGGGGTTAATATCCAAAATATATAGAAAAGTTATCTAATTCATTACCAAGGAAATAAACAATCCAATGGGCAAAGGACTTGAATAGCCACTTCTCCAAAGAGGACATAACATGGTCAACAGACATGTGAAGAAAGGCTCAATGTTAATAACCATCAGAGAAATGCAAATTAAAACCACAATGAGATATTACCTTACACATGTCAGTGGCTATCATCAATAAATAAATAAATAACATGTGTTGGCAATGGTGTGGAAAAGAGGGAACCGTCATGCATTGTTGGTGGGAATCCAGATGGATACAGACAATATGGAAAGCAGTATGGAGTTACTTCAACAAATTAAAAATGGACCTGCATTAAGATCCAGCAATTCCACTTTTGGGTATATATCTGAAGCAACCCAAAGCACTAATACAAAAGAATATAAGCAACCCTATGTTCATTGCAGTGCTGTTTATAATATGCATGATTTGGAATCAGTCCAGGTGTCCATCAGTGGATGGATGAATGGATAAAAAAGCTCTGGTACATTTACACAATAGAATACTTAGCTGTAAAAAAGAACGAAATCTTACACTTTGTGACAGCATATATGGACCTGAAGAATGCTATGTTAAGTGAAATAATCCAGACAAATACCATGTGATTTTCCTTATTTGTGGAATCTAATGAACAAAATAAACAAGTAAAATAAAAAGAGACTAATATATACATTGAACAGTTGTCAAACGGGAGGACAATTGAGGGGCTGGGTGAAAAAAATAAAATGATTAAGCAAAAAAAAAAAAGCCCCTATAAAACTCATAGAAACAGACAACAGTATGGTGACTACCAGAGGAAGAGGGGTGGGGGAGGTAGAAGAGGGTAAAGGAGGGACAAATGGTGACGAAAGTACACTTGACTTGGGGTGGTGAGCACACAATGCAATATACAGGTGATGTATTTTAGAGTTGTACACTTGAACCCTATGTAATTTTATTAACCAATACCACCCGAATAAGTTCAACAAAACTTGAAAAGAAAGTCTTCCCTCCAGGTAACTAAACAACAAAAACCAAATAATTGGTCTGTACCAGTTTTGTCATGGAGAACAATTAATTGCAACACCTTCTATCACTCATGCCGAAATATTCCTGTTATTACTTGTTCCCATCATATAGTTGCTCACCTATTTCAGTTGTTATTTTTTCCTTCTCTAAATAGATTTTAAATTTCGTAAGAATCAAATATTGGGACTTGTTCCGTATTTCTTTTGTATGTGCAATACTACCACCTTTGCCCTGTTCTAGTCATCAACAAGGATGATTATCCTTACATCAGTTCTACAATTCACACTTGTCCTTGCTACCTATGTATAAGGAGAGATTCACTTCATCAAAAATAGACAGATAATTACTCCTTGGGCATTGTTTAGTGGACAGATTATGAGAATTGTACTCCTGATATTTTAGTGCACTATTGTCATATTTTTAGCTTGAGAACTTACAATCAAAAATGCAATTCTCGCCTGACCCGTGGTGGTGCAGTGGATAAAGCGTCGACCTGGAAATGCTGAGGTCGCCGGTTCGAAACCCTAGGCTTGCCTGGTCAAGGCACATATGGGAGTTGATGCTTCCAGCTCCTCTCCCCTTCTCTCTCTCTCTCTCTCTTCTCTAAAAATGAATAAATAAAATAAAAAAATTTAAAAAAAATGCAATTCTCCAGAACAACCTGGTATACATATGTGTGTACACTTACCTACACATAATCCCATGCACACAGCAGATAATGAGGTCTTCAAATAAGTCAAATCAATTTAAAATTGCATTAAACCTTCAGTGTGTGATAGATATTGGGCTAGGTGCTGCAGATAATACAGAATTGAACAAGACCTGGCTCTGGCCTGCAAAAAACCCAGTCTAGTAAAGAAGACAGACAGGGACATAAATAATAGTAAGATGAGACAGTCTGTAATAAATACAACCCTGGAAAAATAAATAAAACATTGTAAGTGTCAATTACATACATAATTACAGAGGTATTGAATCACTCATTCTACACATTAAGCTATATAAAAAGAAGTTTCAATTAGTCTATCTCTTTTTCCACACATAGAATTTAGTATAAAATACTTCATATTAATTTACCTTTATTCCAAAATTATCTCTTTGTAATAAAGTTTTTAAAATTGATTTTAAATGGGTTGTTCTCTTCTGCTAAACTAACATCTCTCTCTTCAAATGCCTTTTTACTTTGTTGTTTCTTATTCACTTTCCATCACTCCCTAGCATGCCGTCTCCTTTTATTCTTCTTCAATTTATTGTTCTATTTCCACCACTATTTTTTTACTACTTTCTGTATCTGCAATATTGTCTGAGACACAATGCTTTTTTCCCCTTGTATTATTATCCAAATGGTGGGAAATGTGATTTTCCTTTTGTTACTACAGGGACTAGGCTGGGAGCAGGTCTGCCTCAGACTGGCAGGTAGTGTGTTGACTTCATGCAGAAGAGATTTCACAACAGAATCCAGGTTATTCTAAGAGTATGTTTATTAAAGCTGGGACAGTGCAACAAAGGAAGGGCTTAGGATATAAGAAGCAGCAGGAGAAAGAGCATTGATGAATCTGCTTTGGATCACTGGAAAGTCAGAGAAAAAGAGGGTTTTGGAGACAGGTTCAAGAGTAAGCCTAGGACAAGCTGCTGCTGCCTGCTGCTCCCCGGGTTGCAAGTCCTGTGGAAACCCTCGGAGCAAGGAAGAAAAATATGGGCATGCTCAAGGGAGAGCGTGCTGCTGAGTCCTTTGTCTCAAAAAAGGCCTCGAGTCCTTTTTATGTTTATACATTTTTTTCTTTAGCTGGTGGGAATAATAGGGGAGGTCTCAGGAGAGAGTCTTAATAGAATATTCCTTTTATTTCCAGGCATGTCCTTCAAAATATTGATTCATCAAAATGTGTATAAAGAGGGTTCAAGGTTATTATCTGGTTAGTTTCATTTTTAAAGAGTGTCATCAAAGAGAGACCAAGACTGAGGACAGTCTGTTATCTGTGAAACATTTGCTCCTAAGTGTCCTTGGTTAGAGAAGATAAAACCTTGTGACTCATTAACTGGCTGTAAATTGCTCAAATGTTTTGGCCTTATTTAATTATTTTATCTCAATTTCACTTATTCCACTTGTCAAGGACTTTCCCTAGCTTCTTACTATCTGGGCTCATTTTGAAGACAAAATAGTGTCAGGAGGACAATAATCTCTCTCAAAATAACCCCTTTGATTCTGGATCATGCTAGTTCTTAGAGAAGGAACACATGAATATCTTTCTTTTTAACTGTCCAAAGTTGCTGATCTTTTTGTATAATAAGTAGTTGACAAAGGTAAGAGCGGAGACACGAACTAACTACTCTTCGCCACACAATATTGAGCCCATGGTAGGAGATATGTACTCATTGACTGGTAATTGAACTTCTTTTGGTAGGATAAACTTAGTGAGTATGTGAGTGCCCACTAGTTTCGAGTATAGCCTCCTGTATTTGTTTAACACCTATTCACATGCAGTGCCTCATTGGATCCCAGTTGTGGGACTGTGAGATGGCCTTTTCCTGGATCACCCCCTTTCACAAAAAAAGAGGCTGAAGTCCAGTAACATCCAGTGATTCTCTGAGTGTCCCAGAGGAACTGGTACAGAAACCCTGGATTTTGAATTCAAAATCCAGTCCTCAATCTAGCACAGGGGTAGTCAACCTTTTTATACCTACTGCCCACTTTGGTATCTCTGTTAGTAGTAAAATTTTCTAACCATCCACCAGTTCCACAGTAATGGTGATTTATAAAGTAAGGAAGTAATTTTACTTTATAAAATTTATAAAGCAGAGTTATAACAAGTTAAAGCATATAAAAATAATTACTTACCAAGTACTTTATGTCAGATTTTCGCTAAGTTTGGCAAAATAAATCTTTATAAAACAACTTACTATAGTTAAATCTATCTTTTTATTTATACTTTGGTTGCTCCGCTACTGCCCACCATGAAAGCTGGAACGCCCACTAGTGGGCGGTAGGAACCAGGTTGACTACCACTGATCTAGCGGATAACCCTGGCACTAACATTTAGGACTTAAGAAGGACCTGCAGTGGTTTTAAATTCATTAGGTAATTAACTTGATTTTACACTCTAAAATATTCATGATTTTAAAAAGCCATTAAGAATTCAAGCCTAACTTTTATTTTCCTGTTTCCTCCTTCAAAATAATGCTCTGCTGATTTTGATTAAAATGATAATATTGTAACAACACTTTGGCTTCTAGCAGTGATGCTTCACCAACCAAGCATGAGATGGAAGTTCAAGGAACATCAGTGGGGAAAAGGGAGCTCTCCTCATTAATAAAAGCAATTAATGTGTCCCCAGCTGAGCAACCAGCTAGCCTAGGGTGTTCTTGGTACACTGCAGGCATCTAAGCACCCTCTGTTAACAAGGCAAGCTACTCCTGGCAGGAAACTAAATAGTCATTGATTTTAATTGTACTCTCCACTTTACAACTCCTGACTTATAGCCGATTGTCCTTTAGGGGAGAGTTTACTTTTTAGAGAGAACTTGCACTGTGTTCAGCCCTCTGAGACAGCAAAAGTCATCTGCATTTTGAAAAAAAAATAAAAGTGAGATATTTAATTTCTATAAATATCAGAGCAAGAACTTCCAGCCTAGTTACTTATTTGGAGTGACTCATGCCTGCTGGGGAGTCACAGGTAGAAACAATTGATATTTTCTGTCCCATTGCTTAAAAGGAAGTCCTAGTATAGAAAGCCCAGTATAGGCAGGGCAGGTTTCCAGGTTCAAAGTGAGATTCTGGATGGGACCCCCCAATCACTAGGACAAAGGAATCTATACAATTTGGAGAAATTCTAGCACTTCCCGGCCCTTACAGAACTTCCTCATTACTTAGCTGAGCAGAATTTGGTCAGCTCTTCCAGATATCAGAGATCTGGTCTCTTTGTTTAATGATGGGCTAATTGTAAATGCATAGGGGAATAAAAAGGTGAAGAAAAATATATCTGCCATAAGTCCAGTCCTCATGGCAATGGAAACAGACCCATTGCTGTCCACAAGACAGCAGAAGCTCCAGTTAGCCTGGCAACAGACACTGTGTCGCTTGGAACCAAGCTGTCCCCTTCCTGCTGCTTATTTTGTCTCCACTAATGAACACTGACTTCTATTTTTCCTTCTCTAACTCTTGAATTCAGCTATTTTCTTTTGTTTTTATCACTACTACCACTTCTGTGGGTCCTGACAGTTGTATGCAGCAGATTAAAATTTTGTAGTTTTCTGACTGTCCAGCAGCTCATTACTAACTACCTTCCTTCCCGATCACATCAACTCTCCTTCTAAGGAATTCTCAAGTGTGTGACATCTTGGTGAAGGTCTTGCCTCACTTCTCCTGCTGAAATTAAGGGGACCTGATCTTTCCCTTGAATTTGAGGACTCAGGTGATAAGCCTTGACTTAGACTACCAATATGATTATTTCTTCTAAAACTTCAAAACGTGAGCCAGTGACGCAAGAATTTACAAATGGCTAGAGTGCTTACTCGTCTCAGCCGCAGTAGCATGTGCAGCACATAGTGTTCCTGTGCAGGACTTTGGCTCCTATTTATTTTCCCGACTCTCTGTATTTCCTGTGTATCTCCTATATTTTGTTTTTCTGTGATCCTTAGAAATATCTTTCCAGTAAATTTCATGTGAAACCTTACAGTGTGTAAGAATTGGGAAATTTTTCTTGTTTTGTTTACTATATTTAGTTCATTAAGCAGTGCCTGGCACAGAGTGGGGGCTCAAGGAGAGGACAGAAAGTCAATTATTTTAGCTTGCAATCAAGTTTATATGACACAATCAGGAGAAATAAATCAAACAGATTCCAGTGGTCTTTCTGTGTTGAGACAAGTGTTTGGAACTCAAGATTGCTAAGAAGTTAGAATTTGTGGGGTAGATTACTGAAGAGAAGAAACCTGTAACCAGAAAAGACTATAGATATCTGCAGGGAATGTTCTTGAATCTTTGACCAAAAGCTTATTTGTGCATGCACCAGACAGATAACTAATAGATTAAACAACACTTTCCTCAAAAATAATAGATTGAATAATTCGCCAAGTTCACACAGATATTTCCCCCTCCTCCATAAGGTTTTGGGTAGAATCCTCAGAGAGTTATCATCTTAATCATTGGATTCGACTATAACTAGAATAAAAGGTGCTCTGAACACATCCTAACAAAGTTTAAAAGAAAACCTTGAGAAGATTAAACTAATTTGCAAGTAAAATTACTGTGTGCCAAAAATGTAATATTATTTAAAGAAATACAACAAAATTCACCATGCAACAACATAAATTTCAAAATGGCTAGCATACAAAAATACTGGTCATGAAAGAAAGGAGAAAAATAAAACCTACAATCAGAAAGAAAACAATAAACAAAGCAAATGGTGTAATTAACAGACAGAGTTTTCACGTCTACTGTCAATATCCTAAATATGCTTAAGGGTGCAAGAAAAACATAAACATAATAAGAAAAACTGAAGATTTCAAAAAGCTCAAATGGAACTTCTAGAGATTGAAATTATAATATATAAAATAAAATATATTCTAGAAACAACTAATAGCTTGTTATACTTCAAACAAAAGGTCAGTGAACTTGAAGATAAAGATGAATAGCAACTCTCCAAAATAGAGCAGCACAGTGGAAACAATGAACAGATTCAATGAACTGTGAAGTGAGATAATATCAGTCTAATGAATGTGTAAGTAGATGAGAAAGAGAGAGAAAAAGAAATTGAACCAAAGAAACAATTAAAAAGTAAGTAAATAATTGTAAAATTTGCTGAAAAATAAACCCACAATATAATTTTTTTTAATTTAGAAGTTAAATTTAATAGAATGACATTGATCAGTAAGTACATAGATTCCAGGTAAACATTTTGATAGCCTTTGAATTGTTGATTGTGTTGTGTGCCCATCACCCAAAGTCCAATCATTTTCTGTCACCACATATTTGTCCCTCTTTACTCCCCTTCCCATACTAAACACTTCACTTTTATCTTTGTCCATGAGTCTGTTTTATTTCCACCTATCTGTGAAATCATATAGTTCTTAGCTTTTTCTTTTTATAAATAGATTTTTATTAATGTTAATGGGGTGACATCAATAAATCAGGATACATATATTCAAAGAAAACATGTCCAGGTTATCTTGTCATTCAATTATGTTGCATACCCATCACCCAAAGTCAGATTGTCCTCCGTCACACTCTATCTAGTATTCTTTGTGACCCTCCCACTCCCCCTTCCCCTCTCCCTCCTTCCTCCTGCACCCCCCCTCTCCCCCACCCCCAGTAACCACCATACTCTTGTCCATGTCTCTTAGTCTCGATTTTATGTCCCACCAATGTATGCAATCATGTAGTTCTTGTTTTTTTCTGATTTACTTATTTCACTCCATATAATGTTATCAAGATCCCACCATTTTGTTGTAAATGATCCGATGTCATCATTTCTTATGGCTGAGTAGTATTCCATAGTGTATATGTGCCACATCTTCTTTATCCAGTCTTCTATTGAAGGGCTTTTTGATTGTTTCCATGTCTTGGCCACTGTGAACAATGCTGCAATGAACATGGGGCTGCATGTGTCTTTACGTACCAATGTTTCTGAGTTTTGGGGGTATATACCCAGTAGAGGGATTGCTGGGTCATAAGGTAGTTCTATTTTCAGTTTTTTGAGGAACCACTATACTTTCTTCCATAATGGTTGTACTACTTTACATTTCCACCAACAGTGAATGAGGGTTCCTTTTTCTCCACAGCCTCTCCAACATTTGCTATTACCTATCTTGTTGATAATAGCTAATTTAACAGGTGTGAGGTGGTATCTCATTGCCATTTTGATTTGCATTTCTCTAATAACTAAAGAAGATGAGCATCTTTTCATACATCTGTTGGCCATTTGTATTTCTTCCTGGGAGAAGTGTCTGTTCATGTCCTCTTTCCATTTTTTTATTGGATTGTTTGTTGTTGAGATTTATGAGTTCTTTGTAAATTTTGGATATTAGGCCCTAATCTGAGCTGTTGTTTAAAAATATCATTTCCCATTTAGTTGGCTATCTGTTTATTTTTTTGTCAGTTTCTCTTGCTAAGCAAAAACTTTTTAGTCTGATGTAGTCCCATTCATTTATCTTTGCCTTCACTTCTCTTGCCTTTGGAGTAAAATTCATAAAATGCTCTTTAAAACTGAGGTCCATGAGTTTAGTACCTATGTCTTCTTCTATGTACTTTATTGTTTCAGGTCTTATACTTGGGTCTTTGATCCATTTTGAATTAATTTAGTACAAGGGGACAAGCTGTAGTGGAGTTTCATTCTTTTGCATGTGACTTTCCAGTTTTCCCAGCACCATTTCTTGAAGAGGCTTTTTTTTTCTCTCTATTGTGTGTTGTTGGCCCTTTTATCAAAAATTATTTGACCATATATAAGTGGTTTTATTTCTGGACTTTCTATTCTGTTCCATTAGTCTAAGTGTCTATTTTTCTGCCAATACCATGCTGTTTTGATTGTCGTGGCCCTATAATATAGTTTGAAGTCAGATATTGTAATGCCGCCAGCTTCATTCTTTTTCCTTAGGATTGCCGTGGCTATTCGGGGTATTTTATAGTTCCATATAAATCTGATGATTTTTTGTTCCATTTCTTTAAAGAATGTTATAGAAATTTTGATGGGAATTGCATTAAATTTATAAATTGTTTTTGGTAATATGGCCATTTTGATTATATTTATTCTTCCTATCCAAGAACAAGGAATATTTTTCCATCTCAATGTATTTTTTTCAATTTCCCTTAACAATGCTTTGTAGTTTTCATTATATAGGTCCTTTACATTCTTTGTTATGTTTATTCCTAGGTATTTTATTTTTTTTGTTGCAATCGTGAAGGGGATTACTTTTTTAGTTTGTTTTCTAATATTTCATTGTTGGCATATAGAAAGGCTATGGACTTTTGTATGTTAATTTTGTATCCTGCGACCTTACTGTATTGGTTTATTGTTTCTAGTTATCTTTTTGTGGAGTCTTTGGGGTTTTCAACGTATAGGATCATATCATCTGCAAAAAAGTGATACCTTTAGTTCTTCTTTTCAGATATAGATGCCTTTTATTTCTTTCTCTTGTCTGATTGCTCTGGCCAGAACTTCTAGCACCACGTTAAATAAGAGTGGAGAGAGTGAACAACCCTGTCTTTTTCCTGACTTAAGGGGGAAAGTCCTCAGTTTTATGTCATTTAATATAATGTTGGCTGATGGTTTATCAAATATGGCCTTTATCATGTTGAGATACTTTCCTTCTATACCCATTTTGTTGAGTGTCTTAAACATAAAGTTGTGTTGTATTTTATCGAATGCCTTTTCTGCATCTATTGATAAGATCATGTGTTTTTTGTTCTTTGTTTTGTTGATATGGTGCATTACATTAACCGTTTTATGTATGTTGAACCATCCTTGAGATTCTGGGATGAATCCCGCTTGATCATGATGTATTATTTTTTAATATGTTGTTGTATTCGATTTGCCAGTATTTTGTTTAGTATTTTAGCATCTGTATTCATTAGAGATATTGGTCTATAGGTTTCTTTTTTTGTGCCATCCTTGCCAGGTTTCAGTATGAGGGTTATGTGTTTGGAAGTATTGCTTCTTCTTCAATTTTTTGGAAGACTTTGAGTAGAATAGGAACCAAGTCTTCTTTGAATGTTTGATAGAATTCACTAGTATAACCTTCTGGGCCTGTACTTTTATTTTGGGGGAGGTTTTTAATAGTTTTTTCTATTTCCTCCCTGCTAATTGGTCTGTTTTGGCTTTCTGCTTCTTCATGACTCAGTCTAGGAAGGTTGTATTGTTCTAGAAATTTATCTATTTCTTCTAGATTTTTGAATTTGGTGGCATATAGTTTTTCGTAGTATTCTACAATAATTCTTTGTATATCTATGATGTCTATGGTGATTTCTCCTCTTTCATTTTGGATTTTGTTTATATGAGTCCTTTCTCTTTTTTCCTTGGTAAGTCTTGCCAAGGGTTTGTCAATTTTGTTGATCTTTTCAAAGAACCAGCTCCTTGTTTTATTAATTTTTTCTATAGTTTTTCTGTTCTCTATTTCATTTATTTCTGCTCTGATTTTTATTATTTCCTTTCTTCAGCTGGTTTTGGGTTGTCTTTGTTCTTCTTTTTCTAGTTCCTTAAGGTGGGAAGTTAAGTGGTTCACTTGGGCTCTCTCTTGTTTGTTCATATATGCCTGAAGTGATATGAACGTCCCTCATATTACTGCTTTTGGTACATCCCAGAGATTCTGCTATGTCGTATTGTCATTTTCATTTGTCTGTATATATCTTTTGATCCCTACGTTTATTTCTTCTTTGACCCATTCATTTTTTAAAAGTATGTTGTTTAGTTTCCACATTTTTGTAGGTATTTTTCCCTCTTTTTTTGCAGTTGAATTCTAGTTTCAAGTCTTTATGATCAGAAAATATGCTTGGTACAATTTCAATTTTTCTGAATTTGCTGATGTTATTTTTGTGGCCCAACATATGATCAATTCTTGAGAATGTTCCATGTACACTAGAAAAAAATGTATACTCTGTTGCTTTGGGATGAAGTGTCCTGTAGATGTCTATCATATCCAGGTGCTCTAGTGTTTCGTTTAAGGCCAATATATCTTTATTGATTCTCTGTTTGGATGTCCGATCTAGAGCCGTCAGCGGTGTATTGAGGTCTCCAAGTATGATTGTATTTTTGTCAGTTTTTGTTTTTAGGTCAAAAAGTAGCTGTCTTATATATTTTGGTGCTCCTTAGTTTGTTGCATATATATTAAGAAGTGTTATGTCTTCTTGATTCAGTGTTTCCTTAATCATTATGAAATGATCAGTTTTGTACTGAGTATTTTTTCTGTCTTGTAGTCAGCATTGTTAGACATGAGTATTGCTACACCTGCTTTTTTTGGATGTTAATTGCTTAGAGTATTGTTTTCTAGCCTTTCACTTTGAATTTGATTTTATCCTTGTTGCTTAGATGTGTTTCTTGTAGGCAGCTTACAGTTGGATTTTCTTTTTTAATCCATTCTGCTACTCTGTGTCTTTTTATTGGTGAGTTTAATCCATTTACATTTAGTGTAATTATTGACACTTGTGGGTTCCCTATTGCCATTTTATAAATTGCTTTCTGTTAGTTTTGTATCTTGTTTGATTCTTCTATTTTGTTTTTCTATCTTTTGTTTTTGTTTGGTTGTATTCCATACTTCTTTCCTCTGTTGCTACCTTTTTAAAGTCATGTGCTTCTGTGGTGGTTTTTTCAAGTGTGATTACCATTAAGTAATGAAAAGTGTACCTACCATATTCATTGTAGTATCCTATCTTATGAGTGTTTCTGCACTTCATCATCTTTTGCTACTGTTAATCTCTGTCCTCTCCCCTTTTTATTGCTTTCGTTGTCACAGTTAAATTTGGTTTTATTGTGTTCTTGGTGGAGCTGTTACTTGTGGTGTTGTTTTCTTTTGTTCTTTGAATCTGTTTGGAAAACTCCCTTTAGTATTTCCTGGAGTGGGGGTGGTCTGATGATAAATTCCCTCATCTTTTCTGTTTTTGTGAATGTTTTTATTTCTCCTTTGTACTTGAAGGATAGCTTTGATGGATATAGTATTCTTGGCTGAAAGGTCCTATCTTTCAGGGCTTTAAATATTGGGGTCCACTCTCCTCTAGCTTGTAGAGTTCCTGCTGAAAAAATATAATTCTGTGAATTATATTATACTAAATGGATCTGATGGTAATCTAATAGGCCTCCTTTATATGTTGTATTCTTCTTTTCCCTGGCTGCCTTGAGAATTTTTTCTTTGTCGTTGGTTTGTGCCATTTTCATTATGATGTGCCTTGGAGTAGGTTTGTTGGGGTTAAGAAACTCAGTGTTCTGTTTGCTTCTTGAATTTAAGGCTTTAGTTCTTTTCACAGGCTTGGGAATTTCTCGTCTATTATTTGTTTGAATATATTCTCCATTCCATTTTTTCTCTCTTCTCCCTCTGATATACCTATTATTTTTATGTTATTCTTTCTGATGGAGTCAGACAATTCCTGTAGGGCTTTCTCATTTTTTTTTAAATTTTTGAGTCTCTCTCTTCTTCTCTCTGTTGTGCCTCAAGTTGCTTGTCTTCTATGTCATTAATTCTACATTCTATCTGGCCTGTTTTATTAGCTAAGCTTGTTACCTCTTTTTTCAGTTCATGAATTGAGTTTTTCATCTCTGTTTGATTTGTTTTTATAGTTTTAATTTCCTTGGTAATATATTCTTTGTGTTCATTGAGTTGTTTTCTGAGCTCCCTAAATTGCCTTTCTGTGTTTTCTTGTATATCTCTGAGTACTTTTAGGATTTCTATTTTAAATTCTCTGCCATTTACCTCCAAGTTTTCCAATATATTAAATTTTTTCTCCATAGATTTTTCCACATCTATCCGTTACTTCTCTATCTTTTGTATCCATGATATTTGATTTTCTTTTTCTTAATGGCATCTGGGGGTGGTCTTGTTAATTGCACTAATGAGAATTAATAAAGAATAAAAAGTAAAAAAAGTAAAAAAATAAAAATAAATATAAAATAAAAACAAAAAATGGGAAAAAAATTTGGAAAATAACAATAATAATTTATTATTTCTCCCCCTTTTCTTCCTTCTCTTTCCTTATTCTCTCCTCCTCCTTAGGAAATTATTGTGATGAACTGTGAATTATATTATGCTAAATGGATCAAAAGCTGCCTATAACATAGGGCCTGAGTTGGAGGGAAGTGTTCAAGGGGCAAAAAGGGAAGTAGGGACCCACAAAATGAAAAAAAGAAAAAATTTGGGTCAAGTATAAAATGATTTGCTTGTAAGTGATGGTTGACTAAGAGATATAATGAGAGGGATAGGAGGGAAACAGGAAAAAGAAAAAAAATAACTATTGTAATAAGTGGAGCAAAAACTAAATAGAATGGAGATCCTGGGTTGGGAGGAATGCTAATGAGTTAAAAAGTGAAGTAAAAAGCACCCAAAATGCCACACACACAAAAAAAACTTGAGTCCCAAATTAGATAATTTGTTCGTGAATGAGGACTGAATGAGAGGAAAAGTAAAAGGAGAAAAGAAGAAACTAATAGAAAGGGAGAAATAAGAAAAAGGGGAAAAGGAAAGGCAGAAAAAAGAAAAAACACAAAAAGAGAGAGAGTTAAGGGTTTTGGAGTGTAACCTTCATGGAGAGTAAGGAAGAAGAAAAGAAATAAAATGTAACACTTATGGGTAGTTTAGTTCAAGAAAAGGAAAGAATAAGATGAGTAGAGAATAAAAGGACCAAGATGGAGCAAGTAGAAATAATAATAATAAAGGCAAGAAGATGAAAGAAACAAAAAAATAGTGGAACAAGTTATAAAGTCTGTGGATTTTTCTTGATTTTGAGAGGTTAACTTCTTCCTCCTTTTTCTTTCCTCTCCCTTTTCCTAGTCACTGACTCTGTACCCCAGGCTCTGCCCCTGTGGCATGCTTAGGTAGGGATTTGCAGTTGATGAGACTCTACGGCTTCAGTCTCATTGGTAATTAAGGCTTGTTAGCATTTGCAGGCTCTGACAGTGAGATAGTCCATTTTCCCAGAACCTCTCTCCTAGTCTCTCCTTCCTGAATTAGCAGCCTGTTGATCCAGCTATGAGGCTGCCGCCGCCTCTGCCTGGGGAGTAAGAGGCTCAAAGAGCTGGCAAATCCCCACTCTATCCACACTCAATGCAGGGCTCTAGGTAAGGTTCTGGCAGTCAGAGCCGCCAGTGTAATCAGGCAGGGCTGGGAACCAATTGCTCTCAAGGTGACTTTCTATGAGCCTCCAGGCCTGTTCAGCATGCCAAGCACTCTGTGGGACCACTCTCCCCAGGCTTTTTGCACTTTGTAACCTGTTTTGGCTGGGAAGAAGATGCCCTAGTCGTTGCCTGTAATACAGAAGGTCTTAACTTCTGTCAAGTCCCTCTTTTTAGTGTATGTCCCTGAGTATGAAAGCTCTGCCAATCAGAAGTTGCCCCCACCCTTTAGCAAGAAGCACTAAAAAATATCACACCTCTTGTCTTAGATAGCTGAACTAAAAGAGATCTTGTCAATTAGAGCCGCGTAGATCAGTTGTGAGGTGAGCAGACTGTGGGTTAAGCTAATTTCAGCGATTGGATATGCCGATCTGCTACAGAAAGGACTGCAAGCTGCCCACATGCCCCTCCCCCATGCTTGATTGTTAGCTTGAATGGCTGGGTGAGGCGCCCCACCCACCCAGAGAAGCTCGGGCTGTAGGGAAGTTAGCTTTGGTGCACTCCCTGCGCCACTGGCAGCTGTTGCTTGTGGCATGGGCGGTTGCTCCTGGTGTGGGCAGTTGCTCGGGGCTGCTCATAGTGCGCGGTGGGGGGGGATTTATGCGTGGGCTGACCCACCACAGGCACACTCTTTCCTTGGCTTGAATGAAGGCCTGTGCTGCAGCTCAGCCTCCTCCACACCCTCAGCTCCCTGCCGACTCTCAGTTCCAAGTGAAAGCAGCCCTTGCTCAGGTTAGTGAGGAAGGCAGAGTGTTTCTTTGTCTGACTTATGTCCTTCAGGGTTGATTATATATTTAGTCAATTTTTCGCTCGATCTTACCTTCACCTTCAGTGTGTGGAACTTCCATACGCTCCAAGGATAGATTTTTCTGTCTCTGGTTGATGAACTTGTTGAAATTTTGGGGAGATTTGTCGGTCATGCTCCTCACAGCACCATTTCTCTGATGTCACTCCTAGCTTTTTCTATGTCATCATTTCCTATAACTGAGTAGTATTTCACTGTATACATGTACCATATATTCTTTGTTCAATCTTCTATCAAGGGACACTTTAGTTGTTTCCACATCTTGGCCACTGTGAATAATGATGCAATGAACATGGGGGTACATGTGTCTTTGTGTACCAATATTTTTGGGTTATCTGGGTAGATACCTTGTAGAGGGATTGCTGGGTCTTAATTTTTCTTTATTTTAATTTTTAATTTTTTGAGGAACCATTATAATTTCTTCCATAATGATTGTACCAGTTTACATTATCACCAATAGTGAATGAAGATTCCTTTTTCTCCACAGCCTCTCCAACACTTGTTATTACCTGTCTTTTTGATAATAGTCAGTCTAACATGTGTGAGGTGGTATCTCATTGTAATTTCAACTTGCAGTTCTCTAGTAGGTAACAAAGATGAATATTGTTTTATATATCTGTTGGCCATTTATAGGTCTTCTTGGGAGAGTGTCAGTTCAGGTCCTCTCCCCATTTTTAATTGGATTGTTTGCTTGTTTGTTTCTGAGCTTTGTGAGTTCTTTAAATATTTTGGATATTTATCACTTATTGGAGCTGTTGTTTGTGAAAACCATCTCCCATCTGATTGGCTGACTTTTTGTTTTGTTGTTGGTTTCTATCACTGAGCAAAGGCTTTTTAGTTTAATATAGTTCCATTCATTTATTTTGACCTTTACTTCCTTTGCCTTTGGGGTAAAATTCACAAAATGTTCTCTATGGCCAACGTTCATAAGGTTAGTAGCTATGCTTTCTGTGATGTGGTTTATTTTTTTAGATCTTTGATCCATTTTGAATTATTTTTATGTGCAGGGGGACAAACTGAGGTCAAGTTTCACTTTTTTTGCAAGTGGCTTTCCGATTTTCCAAGCACCAATAATTGAAGAGGTTCTCTTTTCTCTATTGTGTGTTTTTGGCTTTTTTGTCAGAGATTATTTGTCCATAATATGTGGTTTTATTTCTGGGCTCTTGATTCCATTCCATTGGTCTATATGTCTGTTTTTCTGCCAATACCATGCTGTTTTGATTATCGTGATTTTGTACTATACTTTGAAGTCAGTGTGATACCTTTGCTTTCAATCTTTTTTCTCAGGATTGCTTTGGTTATTCAGGGTTTTTTATGGTTCCATACAGATCTGATCATTTTTTGTCCTATTTCTTTTTTAAAAAATGACACTAGGCTTTTAATAGAGATTGCCTAAAATTTATATATTATTTTGGGTAATATGGCCATTTTAACTATGTTGATTTTTCCAATTCATGGACATTTAATATTTTTCCATTTCATTATATCTTTTTCAATTTCTTTCAAAATGTTTTACAGATTTCAGCATATAAATTCTTTACAACCTTTGTTAAGTTTATTCCCAGATATTTTTTCTGTTGCAATTGAAAAAGGAATTGGTTTTTATTTTTAGTACATTTCCTGAAGTTTCACTGTTGGCCCATAAGAAAGCAGTAGACTTTTGTATATTGATTTTAATACTACAACTTTACTGTTTGTTTATTGTTTCTAATAGTTTTTCAGTGGAGTCTTTGAGGTTTACTATATACAAGATTATGACATTTTCAAAAAGTGATTATTGCTCAAAATAAAAAAAGAAAAGATATCAAAATATATCTTTCAATTATGTTCTTATTTGAAGAAAAAGTTTAAGAAAATCAACAATAAGTTTGATCTTTTTCTGTCTACTATCAGTGAGATTAATAATATGTATAATTTATTTATCTTTAAAATTTATTTTATTTTAATTATAGTTGACATGCAATATTGTACTGATTTTAAGTAAACAAATTAGTGATTAGACATTTACATACCTTATGAAGTGATCAGCCAGGTAAGTCTAGTACCCATCGGATACCATACATAGTTATTATAATATTATTGACTATATTCCCTATGCTGTACTTCACATCCCCAGACAACCCAGCAATTCCACTTCTGGACATTTATCTGAAAGAAATCGAAATCACTAATTCAGAAAGGTATATTAACCCCTATGTTCATTGTAGCATTGTTTACAATAGCCAAGAGATTGAAACAACCTAAGTGCCCATCAATAGATGATTGGATAGACAAGATATGATATATATCTATAATGGAAACTTACTCAGCCATTAAAAGAGAAGAACAAAATCTTACCAGTCACAACAACACGGATGAATCTGGAGGGTTTATGCTAAATGAAACAAGTCAGAGAGGGAAAGACCAATACCATATAATTCCATTTATGTGTGGAATCTAAAGAACAAAAAAGATGAACAAACGTAATAGAGAAATAACTCTTAAAGGGCTCATGTGTGAACTCACCTGCCACACGGCTCAGAGCAGAAGTAGTCATATAAAAATTGCTGGACTTATGTGACAAAAACTCATTCACTACTCTTAAAATGTTGATCTAAGGGGCAAGGGACTGCTGAGACACTCTCTGGAGATGGAGGTTGGCAGGCAACATGTTTGCCCTCTCCATCTTCTTTGCTAAAGTCTGTGGGTGAAATTGTTTTTAACTCTAAGGATTTTCTTTTTATTTTATTGGTCAGTGCCATCATTATGCTTCCGTCTCTCATGCTCCCGCTGACAACTGTCATCTTTATGTTCTCCCTCTGCCACACTCCAGAGCACCAGTGTCACCCTAAGGGGAGATTTTACATGCATGTGTTTTTTGTTTTGGCTGCCACTAAGGTAATGCCCCTTGATTGCCTGAGTCTTGTGGCTGGGGCAGGGCGTCCATCCTGGGCTCGCTAGGACTGTGACAACTAGAGAGACAGTTCTTGGCAGGTTATCACCCATAGGGCATTGCACAGACAGCAGTCTGAAACACATCCCCAATATTTCTGTGAAAGAGACTTGTTTGTCCTAAAGCCTGCCTAAGGGGCAGGCTTCAAGTTTGGCACACATTCCGGGCCCTATGAAGGTGCACTCAGGGAACAGAGGCTGTGGGACACAGTCTTTGCACTCTTCCTCTTCTTCACAACTGCTCACCAGTATCTTCTAGAAAGAGGCTTATACTCTCATAAAAAGCCCCAGTTTTTTGATTGCTGCTCAGGAGCCACCTCCAGATTGCCTGACTCTGATTGCCAGCGGACTTATGCCTGTGGTCTCTGGGACTGTATATATTTGCATACTTTAAAATCTGCTGCCTGAGGATATGGCTTCTAATCCGCCTGAATCTTGGTGCTGACTGAGATTCTTCCCTTGGAAACAGTGACAGGTCTTGACACACTCTCAACTACTGGGAGCATTAATAATAAAATAAGCTGCTAACAAGCTATCAAAACGAAAAATTAAGGAAGTAAATACACATATAATTGCATCAAAAAGAATAAAATCTTTAGTAATAAATTTAACCAAGGAGGTGGAAAACCTGTACACTGAAAACTATAAGACATTAATAAAAAAAGTTAATAAAGACAGAAATAAATGAAAAAGATATTCTGTGCTTAGGATTGGAAGAATTAATATTGTTCAAAAGTTTATATTGATTGAAAATATCTACAGATTCAATGCAATCCCTAACAAAGTTTCAATGGCATTGTTTCACAGAAATAAAACAAATACTCCTGAAATTCAAATGACCCTAAATTGAAAAAGCAATCTTCAGAACAAAATAAAAAGAACAAAGCCAGAGGCATCACACTCTGCTTTCAACTATAGTATAAAGCTAAATAAATCAATACAGTATGTTAGTAGAATAAAAACAGACACATAGATCAATGGAAGAGAACAGAGAACTCAGAAATATACTTATGCATATATGATAAATTAATTTATGACAAAGGAGGCCAAATACTTAATGGGGGCAAAAAAATCTCTTCAAAAACTGGTGTTTAGAGAACTGGGCAGCCATGTGAAAAAGAATAAATATGAGCCAGTATGTTAAATTATACCAAAAAATCAACTTGAGATGAATTAAAGACTTGAATGCAAGACCTGAAACCATAGAACTCTCAAAATAAAACATACATATTAAGTTCCTTGACATTGATCTTTATGACGATTTCTTGGATTTGACACTAAAAGCTCAAGTAACAAAAGCAAAAATAAACAAGTGGGACTACATCAAGCTAACAGCTTCTGCCCAGTAAAAGAAACCATCAGCAAAGTAAAAAGTAATAGTAAGTGGGAAAAAGTATTTGCAAACCATATCTCTGATAAGGGGTAAATATCTAATATATACAAAAAACTCATACAACTCAAAAGCAAAAACACAAACAATCCAATTAAAAAAGAGCAGAGAATCTGAATAGATATTTTCTCAAAGACATACAGATGCTGAACAGCTACATAAAAAGATGTTCAACATCACTAAACATCAGGAAAATACAAATTAAAACCATAATTAGATAGCACCTCACACCTATTATAATGCTTATTATGAAAAAAGACAAGAAATAACAAGTGTTGATGAAAATGTAGAGAACAGAAAATAGTTGTGATAAGAATGTAAACTGGTGCAGCCACTAAGAAAAACAATATGGAGTTTCTTCGAAAAATTAAAAATGAAACTACTGTATGATCTAGAAACTTGACTTCTGAGTATTTATTTGAACAAAACAAAAATATTAACTTGTAAAAATATATGAACCTTATGTTCACTGCAGCATTATTGACTATTCAAAACATAGAACCAACCTAAGTGCCCACTTATGGATGAACAGGTAAATAAAATGTGTTACATATATAGGAATACCCATAAAATGGAATACTTTCCAACCATAAAAAAGAAAGAAATCTTGCCATTTACAAAAACATAGATGGACCTGAGGACATTAAAGAAATAAGTAAAATAAGTCAGACAAAAAAAAGACAGATATTATTTGATCTTTCTTATATGTGGAATCCAATAAATGAATAAATAAATCTCACAGATACAGGAAAAAGGTTGATAGTTGCCAGAGGCAGGAAAATGGGTAGTTAAAGTGGGTAAAGTGAGTCAAAATTTATAAATTTCCAGTTAAAAAATAAATGTTATGGGAATATAATATACAGCATAGTGACGATGGCTAATAATACTTTATAGCATATTTTAAAGTTACTAAGAAAGTTGACCTTAAAAGTTTTCATCACCAGAAAAAAAATTGTAACTATATAAAATGATGGATGTTAACTAGATGTATTGTGGTGATCATTTCACAATATATACAAATATTAAATCTTAATATTGTATACCTGAAATTAATGTGACCTTATATGTCAATTATACCTCAATCAAAAAAGAAAACAAGAAACAAAAAAGAAAACAAGATAAAAATCTCCAATAAACAACTTAACTTTAAACTTCAAGGTACTAATAAAAAGAAAAAAATGAGCCTAAAGTTAGTAAAAGGAAGAAAATAACAATAATAAGAACAGAAATAAATTAATAGAGGCTAAAAAGACAACAGAAAAAAATCAATGAAAATAAGAGTTGGTTGTTTAAAAAAATTGACAAAACTTCATTTTACTCACCAAGTAAATAAAGATGACTCAAATATACAAAATTAGAAATGCAAGAGTTAATATAGATATTACCACTGATAACATAAAATATAGATAATAATAAACTACTTTGAAATATAAATGTTAAATCAATTTAAGATATGAGATAATTTATTGTCAGCAGTGTTGCATTAAAAGAATTCTTCACGGGGAAATAAAATGTTACTAGGTAAATATCTGAATCTCTATGAAGTAATAAAAAGCATCTGAAAAGGTAAATATGTGTATAAATATAAAATACTTTTTTCCCATTTTCATCTCTCAAAAAGAGAAATTTTATTCCAAAAATAATAACATTATATATTTGGTGCTTAAAATATATACACCAATAATATACATAAGAACAATAGCAAAAACCAAAGAAAAAATAAACCAAAAGGGTATAATGAAACTATACTGTTAAAAATTCCTAAGTTACACATTATATAATATAATAGTGTTTAAAGATAGATCACATGGATTAAAAATTAATACAGCAGTACTCTGAGATACGAATTTAATTTGTTCTGTAACTGAGCTCGTAAGTCAGTCAACTCGTATATCAAACTGCTGATACTGGACCCGTGCGCCAACGCACCAACTAGCGGCAGCTTCCCGAATCACAACTCGTATCTCGGAATTTCGGTCGGATGTCAAACAAAAATACAGACCGAGTTGCAGCTCCTATCTTAAAAATTCATATGTTGGTCTGTTCATATCTCAAGATACCACTGTATTATAAAACCCACAGAAGCCACCAAATAATAAATAAGTACAAATTATAAGTCAATTGTAGAGGTACCATGGAATAATAAAAAATTACTGAATTTAAGAGAAGACTAAGAAGGAGAAAAAGAGATGCCAAGGATAAATGCAACAGCCACTCTGGAAATCAGTTGTGCAGTTTCTTATACAACGAGTCAACCCTTACTCTATGAACCAGCAAGTTCACCAAGAGAAATGACACTTATGTCCACACAGGATATGTACACCAATGTTCATAGCTATTTTATTTCTAACAGCTCAAAACTGGAAACAAACTAAATGTCCATCAATCATTAAATGTATAAATAATTTGTCATATATCATTTTGCTCAGCAATAAAAAATGATTAAAAAAAACCCACAAAAACTATTTCCATGTGGAAAGATACACATGAATTTCAAAATCATGGTATCGAGTGAGAAAAGCCAAATATATGTACCATTTCTGTATAATTCTAGTAAAGGATAGTTGTCAGAGGTAAGAGGTGGGGAGAGACAATGGCATGCAAAGGATTTCAAGAGGATTATTCAGAGTGAATAAAAATATTCTACATCTTGATTGTGGTTATGGGTATATAATGTTGTAAGTTGAATTGTGTTACCAACAAAAGTTATGTTGAAGTCCTAACCCCAGTAACTTAGAACGTAAACTTATTTGGATATAAGGTGCTGTGGTTATAGATGGTTAACCGATTAAAGATCTCCTTGATTTGTTAGATAAAAATAACAAAAACACACCCTTGAAGTAAGCATTCCCTAACAGAGGGGTGGAGGTTGGGTCCCTGAGCAAGGGCTTTCTTAACCCCACAACGTACTCTGATCTGCTCACCATCCCACATTTCTTCTGGATTTTCCCAAAGAAGACCTATGTTAATTAACCTTAATTAACCTGGGAATATGTATACTGGGGAACAAAATAAACATTAGAACTATGTAAAACTTTGGTCACTGTTTCTGAATAAATACTAATTTCCAGACATAATGTCACTATTTGCTATGTGTTCAAGTGAGGTTCTGGGCCGGGTGATAAAGTGACTAAAATCTGCTTCACAAAAACCATAATAGGATTCAAATGCATTCAGGGATTAGTACTAAATTTAGTGACTTTTGTTGAACACCTGCTATACAACTTTTGATTCTGTTGATACTATTTATTGTCTTTGACCTAATACGTAGGGAACAACAAAAGTTTGTTTTTATTTAACAGATATTCAAATCAGGGCTATGTCTAATTCTTAATTTTCTACTGAAATTTACTCAATAAAAACCTTGAACTTCTCAGTCTCATGTGTTAATGGACCTGAAAAGTGGGCAGTTTTCGTGCCCTGGATGCTTTGGCAGTAAGTCAAGAGATCAATTTGTCAATGAAATATGTGGCAGGCCAACAGCTTGGGACATTTTGGAGTATCTCCTCAAATACATATATACATATATTAAAAAAGATCAACCTGTGCTCAATTCCAAGAAATTAAATGGTCTTATTTGCATTTTGGAAGCAATATATTTTATTTGTGTTTGGTGCTCAAACCATTTTCTGGGTGATTCAAAACTCCCTGGTTTTAAGGGTCTAGTTTCAGAGTTTTCAGAGCTGGTCTCCACTATAATATTCAACTCTTGTAGCTGGTAGATTCAATGTTGTCTGACATGTTTGCGCCAGCCTGTAATACTATGCATAACCTGTTAGAGACCTCCAGAGGAAATCACAGTAGGTGACCCATACTTTTAAGAAAAAATCTCTGCCCTTCCTTTTTCAAATACATAATCTTCTTTAAAGAAGTAGTTCCAAACTCATTTTGAGGTTCATTCTGTATATATAGCTGAGTTCCGTTGGTGTAGATGTTTTAGTGACATTTTAGTATATAAGTGAGGGATTTTCCCACCAGAAAACAGCAGTGATACTATTGAATTAGCTGGTTCCCCCTGCAGGAGCAGCACATTCCCACTTCTGGGTCTGGCTTTCTTTGGGACTCACTTATGGCCAGGAGGGGTGGAAGCCAGAGTGCCCAGACAGGGGAGCCCCGTGGCATATGACCCAAATGTGCTGCTACCTCGGGAGACCACCCTTAGCCCTTGCTTGATGCCCGGTTCTCCTCGTGGCCACCCTAAGTACCCAGGCCTGGAGGGAAGTGTGTCACAGAGGTTCTGGTGGGCCCGGGAGAGCTTGCCTGCTCCCCACTGAACCAGTCCTGGGAGTGCCTGCAGGGCCCCTGAGGCCAGTCTCTCCTCATCTTTGTCACCACTCTGACTTACTGTCTGCATGCAACAGAGCCACAGCTCTAGCCCAGGGCGGCAGGTCACTGCACAAAGGTTCACACTCTGTTCTCTGGCCTGAAAAGAAATGACTGATCTTTGAGAGGAAAGTAAATGAGGTCTCTGGGAACAGAGAGCTTAGACATTGCGAGAAACAGTCTCACAAAAATGTTAATTATTGCTGGTAATTGTGACAACTGTGTTGGGCATTTTGTTCTTTCTCAAAAGTGATGGCTCGATATGTGATGGCAAACAGCAGTGAAGTCCTTTTACTTTCCCTGTGATTCTGGAGCCTCTCACCACCACTTGTGCTCCCGGCTGCCACTCACCCTCACAGCACGCTTTGCAAACTGGACAATTGCTAGGTGGATGTCTAGCATAGGTGCAGGAAGCAAATACTGCTTAGGAAAGGATATATTATTAAACCTACAAAGTAAGCTGTTCTAGGCACGGTGCCTCTCAACCATAGTTTCCATCTTCAGTCTCTCCTGGGATGAATGCAGGCCCCTCCAAATATTAAAAAAGAGGAACTAAATTCCAACAATCCTATCTCAGCATAACAGGAGTGAAATGCTCACAGGCCGTTTGTCCATGTTTATTAACTGTGACCTAGAAAGGAGGAACTATGGCTGTGACTCTTCATACATGTATGTCAGGTTGGGGTATTTTCCCAAGCTTGTATCTTCTAACTTCACCCTTTCCATTGGTAAATAGAGTAAAGCAAACTTTTTAACAAAATGGGGAAAAAAAACCTCCCATATGCTAACATAAATGACATGAAGTCTTCCCTTAGCAACAACTAGGGCCCAAGTAACCCAGTAAAACCCCTCCAGTGCTGTTCAGACACTCCAAATGGTAGAAGATTTTTAAGGAATGCTTCAGAGTCCAAGAGCACTGCCAAGCGCAAAGGATGAGGAAGAGCAGAGAAAAAGATACTCACAGGTTCGTCCGAGTGAGGATGTCTACCTGGACTGTCAGGTGTCCACACACTAAAACAATAACAGCAAAACAAAACACCCACCCACAAAACAATTTCACTCCTTCTTCTATCCTGTGTATGTAACCTCAAGTGTTTCCTTTTGTTAAAGGAATGTATTTGCATGCCCTTCAAGGTGTTATGGGCATAACTAAAGGGAAGCCTTTAGTATGCTCATGATTTGTCCATTTCCTATTAGGGGAAATGAACACAATTTTTATCGCAACAAGGCCCTGGAAGGGGGCACTACCCATGTACTCAGTGGTTCTCAGGTCGCAGAGAACACAGATAGGCACCATCAGGTCATCTTTCACTACATGCAGATACAATCTATGGAAATATTATGCATTAAAGGGGAAAGAATGTAACCTCCAACGTTGCCAGTCCAGGCAGCCCAGAGAACTGGAGCATTGCCTAACATTAGTGAGGACACCACTGTAGCTCGGGAAGTTAAATGGTCATTCTGGTGACTACAGTGCCAGCTAGTAGTTGTCCTTTCAGAAGAGAGCTTTTGTTGCTTTTACTTTAGGGACATAAGGAGGAGATGGGGTTACTCTTATTTTTCTCTTTTACTGCTTATGATGCTATTGATTTGCTGGAATGAGTGGAATGGAGAAAAGATCAGATTTGGAATATATTCCAGAGGTTAGAGAGTTGTCGAATGAATTTAGCTGAAGACAGCGGGAAAGAGGATCTGGTATAGACATGTTTCTTCCCTGGGCCCCTGCTTGGTCTGGCCCCTTTCCTGATGCGTTTCCACTGAGTTCATAGATAGGTTTCCTCTATCTCCCACTCGATCGCATGGAGAACCCGTCCCAGAACCCAATACCAAAGCCCAGGAACACACTCGTAACACACGACAGGCTTGCTATCTTTTTAACAAGCCATTTTATTTAATTCTTACAAAACCACATGAATTAGATGGAATTATAATTTGCATTTCACAGGAGGAAATGAAACAGAGCAAGATTAAGTAACTTGCCCAAGGTGTAGGCTGGAAAGTGGTATAAATAAGATCTATCTGACATGCAGGCATACTTTCAACAGTTAGCACCTAATATACTGCTCACAAAAATTAGGGAATATTTCAAAATGAATATGAAGCAATAAAATATGCCCTAGTTTTTGTGAACAGTATATATATGTACTACCTGTGATGACAGCATCAGTAATTCTGTCTGTGAGCAGAATAGCATTACAGGCCTCCTCTGCCTTCATCCTCAACACACACAATCCAGTAAAGAATGGACTGCCTGGGTCTCTCTGAACCCTTATTTAATAATCCAATAGGTTTTGGTCATCCATCACCTCCTGAAAACATTTTAAAACCTACTGAGAAATTTAATAGACATTTTTTATAAAAATACTGAAAAATAAAAAGAGGACCATGGTCATAATTGAGAAACTAGGAAAGCACTAAAATAAATCACAGCATCCCCATGAAATACAATTTCCCCCTCCACATGACCTAATTTTCCACCTTTTGATCAAATAAAATAATTTCTCATAATTCAGGAGGCTGTTTCTTCCTTTGCGCCTTAGCATCTACTGACAAGCCAAAGTAAACTCAGTTAAGAGTTTACCATTTTGTCTTTCACGTATGCTCAACTGAACAAAGGAATAAAAATTTTGCTAACATGCTCATGGCATAAACTATAAAGCAGAAACTGATGAACTTCATTGGAATTACCACTTTATTAATTTGGGAACCAGAAGTTTGCCTTGCTTTTCAGACATTTAATGGCTCTTATCTTAAAGGTTATTTAAGTTTTAAAATATATTTTAATAATAAATGCTTCTATTTTAACTTACTAATATTCAACAAATATTTGTTAAATAAGTATTTGTAGATAATTTAGCTCTATTATATATATTATTTAATACAAAAAAAAGCTAAATTGAAGGTCAAGCTTCATATCAGATAAACTTTATTTTATTAAAAACTTCATAACATTTTAGTTTATTAGCTCTTCCAAAATAATTTAATGTACAATAAACATTTTAAGAAAAATATAATATACAATGTGTATATATATATATATAAAGTATAGATGATCTATATGTATATAAATATGTAAAAAGATATATATGATAGGCCCTGGCCGGTTGGCTCCATGGTAGAGCGTCGACCTGGCGTGCAGGAGTCCCGGGTTCGATTCCCGGCCAGGGCACACAGGAGAAGCGCCCGTCTGCTTCTCCACCCCTCCCCCTCTCCTTCCTCTCTGTCTCTCTCTTCCCCTCCTGCATTCAAGGCTCCATTGGAGCAAAGTTGGCCTGGGAGCTGAGGATGGCTCTATGGTCTCTGCCTCAGGTGCTGGGATGGCTCTGGTTGCAACAGAGCAACACCCCAGATGGGCAGAGCATCACCCCCTGGTGGGTGTGCCGGGTGGATCCCGGTCGGGCGCATGCGGGAGTCTGTCTGACTGCCTCCCCGTTTCCAACTTCAGAAAAATACAAAGAAAAAAAAAGATATATATGATATATGCTATACATAAAGTACACATAAATAATAAAATCATTTTAGCCTGTGTCTATACTGCATGAAGCAACCATAGAATGTATTTGTAGTTTTCTTAGTTCAGTGAAAAGGGTTGAACATGTCTCAATAGAGGCCTAGAGGCTCAAACAGGAGGTCATGTACTTCTGCATCTTTTACTCAGGCATATTGGGCGTATACCATAGCCCAGGCACTGTGCTAGGCTCAGAGGGTGGAAGTGTGGAGCACATGTGGTCCTTGCCCTCAAGTTTCATCCGGCAAGGGCATGGTGGGACTTGGACTGAGTTCTCATATCTCTGGGGCAGTGGTCAAGAATCCTGAGTTGAGTTGGCTGCAATAGTTACACTTACAGCTACTGTATTTCCCCATGTATAAGACACTACCATGTATAAGACACACCTTAATTTTAGGGCCCGAAGTTGAAATTAAAAAAGGTATTACATAAAATTATTGAACTCAAGTTTTATTCATCATAAAATTCATACAACTCCTCATCACTGTCAAAACTCCCATCCATTAGCTTGTCCTCATCTGTGTCTGATGATGAATCACTGTCTTCAACAATGAGCACAAAAATAAGTGCAAAAAAGCAGGAAATGCAAGTAAAAAAAACCCTACAACCACTGTATGACATGCACCCAGTTTTTAGACCCTAAATTTTAACGGAAAAGATGAGTCTTATACATGGGGAAATGTGGTAATTTCTTCAAAACTTACTTCTTTATAGTTGTTCTGAGCTCCATTCTTTGCACTGTTACAGAATGAATTTTGGAGGGATGTCCTTTTAGTCAATCTGTCCAAAAAGCCAGGACTAATTAGGAGCCAGCCCCAGTACCTGAGAAGTAGGGGCATTAATTGAGAGGAAGGAAGATAAAGAGAACTACTAGGAACTTCTATGTGGTTTCTCTGTTTATACTTAGAAATAATAACAAAATAGGTTATTTTGTTATTTAATAACAATGCTTAAAATAAAATTTGTCTGGAGACATCTTTATGTATGAGTTTTTCAAACACGTGACCTGAGATCCCCATATATAACTATCATTTATTCATTTAAACAATTCAGAATTTTCAAGAAAATATTACCAATTTCACCAAATAGAAAGGAGCCACAATATCTGATATATACCTGTCTTTAACATTATTCAAAATGAAGACTGAAGTCAGAGTTTTAACCATAACTAGGTCAGTGGTAACTATGCTTTATGCATAGGAGAACCCCTCTTAAAAAGACATCTTCAGCTTTGGAATCAGAGACCTGGCTTTCAAAATTGGGCTTTGTAATTCTGCTAAAGTATTTATAGTTCAAATGCCCTATCTATTTTGCAAAGCTTTGCAATAACTAAAAGTAGTTTTTCTAATGCACTTACTGCATAGTACATGCTCAAGAAGTGATATTGCTAATGATTTTAATATTATATTAAAAGGCACTCAATTTGGGGAATTCTGCAAACTCTCATATGACTCCCATTTTAACCTCTATTGTCTTAATGATTTAACTTATTTAACTAACCTAATTCCCCCAAAGCAATGCAAGTATATCTTTCTCTCATATTTAGTAGAGATGAAATTTAGCACACTGATTATTCATCCCTTGACAAGTGAGAACTTTGACTTCAGCTTTCATTTTCAAACCCAAGTCGTTCACATTTTGAATAATGAAAAAAGATATACCTAAATCAGAGCTTTTAGATTGACATTTTAAAAAAAAATCTGAATTGTTCAACTTTAAAAAGTCATGTATGCAGGTTTTATTTCTTGTTTTCAGGTCTTACAAGGAAGAATATGGGGTGACGGTTCTTATTCACTAGGGGTTTTCTATCTTGGCTATTTCTAGCTGAACTTCATAAGGGATCACATCCCTATCCCCTTGTTTCTACAAAGATGCTTACCTGCCACCTGATCCAGTTTCTCTGCAGAAATAAATAACAGAAGCCATTAGAAATTCATGGGAAAACAGTGCTTTAAATTTGTTCCCCTGGGAATTTAATTTTAGGAATTAATGAGATCTGCTGATACATTTTCCCAGTAAATTAATAAAAGATTGTGTAATTCTGTTTTGCTAGATCAGGGATTCTGAGCTTTGACTTAATAAGGCATCTGTCCTCCCCCACACATGCTCACTGGCACTGAAGACCAGCCTCCCAGTGTTCCTTTGGGAACTCCTTAGTATAACAAGCTGCCCACGTTTGAGTTGGGGGCTGGTGAGGAGGGTGATAGGTTTCTCACTGAGAGTGGAAATCAGGGAGCAATGGTCAAATAAGGAAGAGAGGCTTGAAAAGCACTCTCCCTACACCCTGCTATGAGACAGGTGTGCTAAGAAGGACTGGGAAACCCTATTTTTGTTTGTTGGTTGGTTTCAGAGGAATTGAATCAGTGTGAGGGGATCTTAAGCAGTCTAATTAATAAGAAATGTTTTAAAATAATAAAAATATAGGTGAACTGAATCCCCCCCTACCTAATTGCATTTCCTTTTAGTTAAAAGGAGTTGTGGTTTTGCTCAGTGAGTGGGAGTCATTTCTCGACAAGATTCCTAAGACTACTTGGCTAGCGGCTTTGAGAAAGTTGTATCTATCTGAATACTGTGTAAATAATCATGTCAAGCTTAGGGAATAAGGGAAGAGAAGAAGAAGAGGAAAGAGGAAAAAGAGACCTGACTAATAACAACCATAGCCCATAGTTCATTCTGTGTAAAGGGCCAAGAAATATTTTTTAAAGGGGAGACTAATATTCAATTTCAGTTTCTTGCATTTCTACTGTAGCACAAACCACATCTATATCTTAAATCCTTATAAAATATGCTATATACCAAATTTCTTGAATGAGTAATTTTGCACAGAAATTTAAAAAAAGAGGCTGATTTCCATGTCTGCATTGGCATAAAGGAAAAAAGAGAATGTTTAAAAAGCCAGTGTAAGTGAATTCCAGTGTCCTGTACGAGCAGGAGGTCACAGCCAGAAATGACCAGGAGTGCGTAAGCCCTCTGGAGGGGCTGCACCTAATCCAGCAGCCTCGTGATGAAAGGGAGAGAATGGTAGAGATTCGGTCGCCACTTAGTCACATCCTATTTGCTTCATCAAACTTAAAATCATTTTGAATACTGTTCATTAAAATGAGTCAATACATATATTAATAATATACCCAAAGAAGTGAAAATTCCTCTTGGGTGAGTACTTTTTCAGAAAGTTGTTAAAAGACCTAAAAGAGAGTTGAACTTTCTTTTTATTTTTCACATTGTATTCTTTAATTAAAAAAAAAAAAGTTTCACCTGACCAGGTAGGTGGTGGTACAGTGGATACAGCATCAGACAGGGACACGAAAGACCTAGGTTCAAAACCCCGAGGTCACTGGTTTGAGCTTGGGCTCATCTGGTTTGAGCAAGTCTCACCAGCTTGAGCCCAAGGTTGCTGGCTTGAGCAAGGGGTCACTCGGTCTGCTGTAGCCCCACGGTCAAGGCACATATGAGAAAGCAATCCATGAACAACTAAGGAGCCACAACAAAGAATTGATGCTTCTCATCTCTCTCCCTTCCTTTCTGTCTGTCCCTATCTGTTCCTCTCTCTATCTCTGTCACAAAAATAATAATAAAAAAATAAAAATAGTTTTGAACTTCATTACATGTAGAAACTATTTAAGTCATTGAGTATATGTCACATATAAAGACTGTATATTGTAATAAAGCATTCCATGAAATTTGAATTGTATGCTGAATTCTCTATACCAAGCTCTAAGACCTTCAGCTGCTCAAAACCATCATACAACAACCACCAGAATGACCAAAGTTCTGAGTGCCTATGAGCCCCACAGCCTTAGAAGGAACCTGGGAAAGTAAAGAGGAAGGAGACTAGAAAGGCAATTGTCACATCCCTGTATCAGTTTGTCTCCACATTTACCCACTACACCCAGGTCATAAAAAACTGCTTCATTTACAGTCCTGTGAGGGTACACCCCTGAGAAAGCTTCTAAATGTCTAAGACAAGTACACTCCAGGTGAAAGACAGCCACCTATCTGTCCAGGAAGAGAAAGAACCTTGTCATTCCTACTTCTATTCAGCTGATAGGTCATTTCTGTATCAACTGAAACTCAAGGCAGAGTGACACACATCTCTCTCTCTCTCTCTCTCTCTCTCTGACTGGCTATTTTATTTTATTTATTTTATAAAATTTCTACCATCACCCCCATACCCTCTGGCAACAACCAACTTGTTCTCTATATCTAAGAGTTGGCTTCTATTTTATCTTAGTTATTCAGTTGTTTGTTTTTTAATTTGTTTCTTTATACTGCACATATAAGTGAAATCATAAATATTTATTGTTTTTTGTTTGGCTCACTTCACTTAACATAATACCCTCTAGGTCCATCCATGTTGTCACAAATGCCAAGATTTTATTATTAATTGCCAAATAATATTCCTTTATATATATGTACTGCAACTTTCTATTCATCTCTTGATGGACATCTAGGTTACTTTTATGTCTTGGCTATTGTAAATAATGCTGCAATGAATATAGAGATGCATATATTTTTTGAATTAGTGTTTTTGTTTTCCTCAGATACTCAGAAGTGGAATTGCTGAATTGTTCGGCAACATATATATATTATATATATATATGTGGAATCTCTACACTGTTTCCCACAGTGGCTGCACCAATATATAATCCCATCAAAAGTATATGCAGATTCCCTTTCTTCTAAATACTCACCAGCACTTATTTTTTTTGTTCATTTATTGATGGTAGCCATTCTGACAAGTGTGAGGTCATATTTCATTGTCATTCTAATTTGTATTTCACTGATGATTAATGATACTGAGCATCTTTTCATGTCTGTTGGCCATTTATATGTCTTCTTTGGGTAAATGTCTATTCATGTCCTCTGCTCAGTTTTTTAATCAAATTATTTGTTTGGTTTGGTTTTGTTTTTGTGAGGGTTTTATTAGTGTTAAGTTGTATGAGTTTCTTATATATTTTGGGTGTTTACATCCTTATTGAATGTGTTATTTGGGAATATCTCCTCCCATTCAGTAGGTTGTCTTTGTTTGTTGATGGTTTCCTTTTCTGTGCAAAACTTTTTGATTTGAGGTAGTTCCATTTGTTTATTATTTTCTTCTGTTACTCTTGCCCAAAGAAACATATTCAAAAACATATTGCTAAACTCAATGTCAGTTTACTGCCTATGTGTTCTTCTAGTAGTTTTATGGTTTCAGATCTTACATTTAAGTCTTAAATCATTTTTTACTTTTTTTTTCCTGACCAGGCAGTGGCACAGTGGACGGAGCATTGGACTGGGATGTGGAGAACCCAGGTTCAAAACCCCAGGGTCACTGGCTTGAGTGTGGGCTCATCTTGCTTGTGCACAGGCTCACTAGCTTGAGTGTGCAAGGTTGATGGCTTGAGTGTGGGGTCATAGACATGAGCCTCTGATCACTGGCTTGAGCAAGGGGTACTCACTCTGCTATAGTTTCTTGATCAAGGCACACATGAGAAAGCAGTCAATAAACAACTAAAGAGTTGCAATGAAAATTGATGCTTCTCATTTCTCTCCTTCCCTGTCTCTCTGTCCCTATCTGTCCCTGTCTCTGACTCTCTGTCTATGTCAAAAAAAATTTGTTTTTACTTTTTTTTGTACATGACATAAGAAAGTGGTGCAATTTTATTTTTTGCATGTATCTGTATGGTTTTCCAACACTATTTATTGAAAATACTGTCTTTATCCTATTGTATATCTTTGCCTCCTTAGTTGTGTATTTCCTGACCATAAGAATAAGGATTTATTTCTAAACTTTTTGTCCTATTCCATTGATCTTTATATATTTGGTTTTTTTACCATTACTGTAACATTCTAATTATTTCAGCTTTCTGGTATAGTGTGATATCAGGGAGTGTGACATTTCTTGCTTTGTTCTTTTCATAGATTTCTTTGGCTAGTAGGGGATTTTTTGGTTCTGAGAAGAATGTCATTGGTATTGTAATAGGGGTTGCATTAAATCTGTAGATTAGTTTAGGTAGTAAGGACAGTTTAATAATGTATTACATTGATTGATTTACCAATGTTAACCCATTCTTGCATCTCAGGGGTGAATCCCATGTGTTCATGATTTATAATCCTTTTAATGTGGTGTTGAATCCGATTTGCTAATATCTTGTTGAGAATTTTTGCATTTATGTTCATCAAGAATATTGGGGGATAATTTTCTTTTTTGTGATGTATTTTTCTGGCTTTGGTATCATGTAACGCTGGCTTCATAAAATTAGTTTGGTAGTGTTCCTCGCTCTTCAATTTTTAAAAGTATTTTAAGCCTGACTGGTCAATGGTGGGGTGGATAGGGTGTTGACCTAATATGTTGAAGACCCAAGTTTGAAACCCCAAGGTCACCAGCTTAAGTGTGAGATTGCCAGTTTGAGCTCAGCATCATCAACATGATCCTGGGATGGCTAGCTTGAAGCCCAAGGTTGCTGGCTTGAGACCAAGGTCACTGGCTTGAACAAGCGGTCATTGGCTCAGCTTGAGCCCCACAGTCAAGGCATGCATGAAAAGTAATCAATGAATAACTAAAAGTGACTCAACTACAAGTTGATGTTTCTCATCTCTCTCTCTTCTCTCTATCTCTCTCTTAATAAAAAAAAAATATTAAGAGGGATAGGTGTTAATTTTTAGAATATCTGGTCCTGGAGTTTTATTTATTGGGAGTTTTTTTATTACTCTTCAAAATCATTATTAATGGTCAGTCTGTTTAAATTTTGTATTTCTTTCAGGTTCAGTAGTGGAAGGTTATATACTTCTGGAAATTTATCCATTTCTTTTAGATTGTTGAATTTGTTGGCACATAAATATTTGTAGTATGCTTTAATGATTTTTTATATTTCTGCATTGTTAGTATCTACATAATATTTTAAAATATGGAATGCTTCATGAACCTACATGTATGTCATTCTTGCATGGGGCTGGCTGTGCTAATCGTCCCTGTATCATTCCAAGCCTGGTATACATGTTGCTGAGAAAAACACAGCTTCTAGATAGTTTCTGATTTCTTCTTTGATTTCCTCTTTGATCCCTTGATTGTTTAGTAGCATGCTGTTTAGTCTATATGTACTTGTGCTCTTTCCAGTTTTCTTCTTGTACTTGATTTCTAGTTTCAAGCCATTGTGGTTGGAAAAGATGTTTCATATCATTTAGTCTTTTAAAATTATTGAGGCTTGTTTTGTGGTCAAATTTGTGATTTATCCTGGATATTCCAAATGCACTTGTAAAAAATGTATTTTGAAGTTTCTGGATGAAATGTTCTATGTACATCTAAGTCAATCTTGTGTAATGTGACATTTAAGGCCATTATTTTCTTACTAATTTTCTGTCTAGATGATCTATTATAGATGTGAGTGGGTATTAAAATATCCAACTAATATTGGTATGCTGTGGAGTTCTTGCTTTATGTTCTTTAATAATTGCTTTTTACATTTAGGTGATTCTATGTTGAGTATGTAGATATTTATGATTCTTATACCCTTTTCTTGAATTAGCCTCTTTAATTATGAAAAATCCTTCTTTACCTTTTTTACTGTTTTTGTTTTAAAATAAATTTATTTCTTGTTTTTTTATTTTTTATTTTTTGTATTTTTTTTCTGAAGTTGGAAACAGGGAGGCAGTCAGACAGACTCCTGCATGCGCCCGACCAGGATCCACCCGGCATGCCCACCAGGGGGCGATGCTCTGCCCATCCGGGGCGTTGCTTTATCACAACCAGAGCCATTCTAGCACCTGAGGCAGAGGCCATGGAACCATCCTCAGCGCCCGGGCCAACTTTACTCCAATGGAGCCTTGGCTGCAGGAGGGGAAGAGAGAGACAGAGAGGAAGGAGAGGGGGAGGGGTGGAGAAGCAGATGGGTGCTTCTCCTGTGTGCCCTGGCCGGGAATCAAACCCGGGACTCCTGCACGCCAGGCCGATGCTCTACCACTGAGCCAACCGGCCAGGGCCAAAATAAATTTATTTTTTATTTAGAAAATTAAATTTAACAGAGTGACATTGATTAGAAAGAGTACATAAGCTTCAGGTAAACAACTCCATAGCATTTGAACTGTTGATTAGGTTGTGTATCCATCACTCAAAGTCAAATCATCTTCTGTCACTGTATATTTGTCCCTCTTTAATCCCAAACCCCTCCCCACTTCACTTTTATCTATGTCCATCAGTCTTAGTTTTATATCCCACCTATTTGTGAAATCATATAATTCTTAAAATCATAATCATAAAAATATGATTTACATATTTCACTCAGTATAATGTTCTCAAGGTCCATCAATGTTGTCATTGCATACTTAGCTATAACAGTTCTGTTCAACCAGTCTTCAGATAACTATCCGGGTGAATACTTCAATAATTTAGTAACTTTAGTGTGGTTGGGGGGGGGGGGGTAAATACAACATCCACCTACTCTGCCAATTTAACTGGTGCTCCTATTCTTATTTTTTCAAATTATTTTTTTCTCTTCTGTTTGTTTGATTTTTAGTAGTCTATCTTACAGGTCACAGATCTATTTTTATATTTTACACAATCTGCTGTTGATTTTTTCTAAAGCTTGTTTTGTGACAGTGAGAGACAGAGAAAGGGACAGACAGAGACAGAGAGACAGGAAGGGAGAGAGATGAGAAGCATCAATTCTCTATTGCAGCTCCTTAGCTGTACATTGATTGCTTTCTCATATGTGCCTTGATGGGGGGGGGGCTACAGCAGACTGAGTGACCCCTTGCTCAAGCCAGCGACCTTGGGCTCAAGCTGGTGAGCCTTGCTCAAACCAAATGAGCCCATGCTCAAGCAAGTGACCTTGGGGTTTTGAACCTGGGTCCTCCGCATCCCAGTCTGACGGTCTATCCACTGCGCCACTGCCTGGTCAGGCTTCTAAAGCTTTTTTAAAATTTCATTTATTGTATTCTACAAGTCTACTTGGATCTTTTCAAACTTGTTCTATGTTAAAATTCTTTGAAAATTCCTCTATTTCACTTCAAATTTGGTGAGCATCCTTATGTCCATTTCTTTGAATTCTTTACCAGGCAAAGTACTTACCTCCATTTTCTCAGGAATATTTCTTTCTGGGGATTTTTCTTTTCCTTTATTTGAGAGATATTCTTACATCTTTTCATTTTGTTTGACTTTCTGTGTTTGTTTCTATAAATTAGACAAAATATATCTTCCAGTCTTAAGTAAAAATAAATGGTCTTGTATAGAAGGAGTTTCTGTGAAGACTATGTGTGTTGGGTGGTTCAGGCAGACCAGTAAGAGCTGAGTGGATGCCTATTGTATCTGTAACACTGGTCTTCTGAGGCAGAACATCTCCAGGTAAAAAGACCAGGTGTGTGTAGTAATGAATGCATTATCAATCTTGCTTGCTTTCTTTGGTCAGGGCTGAAATGGGCTTGGGTGACATGTCTGGGTAAGCACTGTAGTGACCTGGCAAGTAGACCAGAGCACTTGGGTAGAGCTTCTATCCCTCCTAAGTAGATGAAAGGAAATGTAAAGATGGCTCTCATTCCTATCCTGGAGAATTCCCACAGTCCTCAGAGAACTCTTGTGTCTCCCCATACTTCTCTATAGTCTCTCTCATTTGTTGTGCAGAAAGTGGTCATATAAAGAAGCGACCTCAGTATAGCCTTTATTTACCAGGTAGTTTTGAAAAGCTGGTTGGAGCTAGGCAGGCGCTTATAGTGCTTGGGGCACTACCTTGTCTGGCCAGAGGGGCTCCTAATAGGCAGGCCAGGTGTGTGGAGATGCCCTTTTGTTTGTCCTTGTTCCCTCTGTTTGAAGGCAAAATGTCCCAGTTACTACAGCTGTGAATACACTGTGATGATCTTACAGGTAGGCCTAAGCACCCAATAAAGCTACTAGATGCCCTATCACAGTGGAGGGAAGCAGAAACAGTGCTGGTCATCAGTCCCTCTGGCCCAGACAGTTTCTACAGCTCTCTGAGGAATCTGTGGCTTCCCAGCCTTCTCCATTTGGTCTCTTTCTTTCTTTGTTGTTCAGAAGCTGTTCATTCAACTGTAAATTGTCTTGTAAAAATAACTGTTCTCTATATGAAGAGATATTTGAGTTTGCTCATGGAAGGTAGTGAGTTAAGCATATGTCTATGCTACCATCATCTTTGACCTCAGAGTGGCATCTTGATGGCAGTAAGCTCCAGGGATTCTGCCTTCCTAGAGCCCTCTACGTAGAAAGGACATGAATCTCCCAACGGGGTTTTGGCATAGGTTAGACATCTCTGTTAACCTAGCCTACTGTGTAGTGCTTCAGATGCTTTGAAACTGTTGGCCCTTTGAAAGCAGAGGCTCTTATTTTTTACCCATATTTATGTCTCCAGAACCTCTTTTAGTGGCTGGCATAAAATAACCCTCAGTGATTTTTAAAATAATAATAACAAGTGTTAATTAAGGTAGTTTATTAGGTGACATTAAGTGTTTTTTGTAGAATATTTCATTTAATTCACAAAAATGCTGTGAAGTAGACTGCCTGAATTCTATTGTGCAGGTGATAGAGACTCTAAAGAAATTAAGAAAAATTTCCCAAAGTCATGTTAACTTAAACAGTGAAGTCAGGATGGAAAGTTAGGCACTCTACTTCTCTCTAATTGCTAAACTTAATTGACTAGTATAGACATGACATAAATCAAGAGACAAATTAGGATAAATCCATATTCCTGGCACCTCCTACTTTTGTAAAATATCTTTTTCCCCCTTTTTTCCATTGCTCTGTACAAATTTATTATATATAACTTTCCTTTCCCAAGTTTATCTGACCTTGAGTATTTATCAAATGCAATAATGTTTAGTCCATTGCATTCTCTTTTATGTTGCACGTTTGATATTGTGACTTGCAACTTGGTTCTTAAAATGCTAGGCACAGGCAACTAAAATGGAGTTCTAGTAAAATTAAAGCAGAGATCAAAGCTGGAAATTACTTACATTTATTTGGATTTCACTAGGGGAACATTAGTTCTTTATGACATTTGAAACATGATGCTTTTATGATCTTTATATAATAGTAAATTTACCAAAGCACTTTGTCTTATTCAAATTCCAATAAAGTAAAAGAGAAAATTTGTGCATTCTCGGTTATCTTGCAATTGATGTGCTTGAATTATTCATGACTTTTAAAACTTTTCAGTACAAATAAAATATAGTTTGACTGAATTCCATAATTATAGAAAGTTTGGGAGTTGCTACGGTATGTTATTGTTTAAATGGCAGTGTAAAATAAATGAATAGATATTTTTACCTGCAAATATTGCTTTTCACATCATAATGGGAGATATTTGATTAAATTAATTTCTCAAGTGTGCTTGCATACTTCAGCATAACTAATAATAAAAACAAACAGCCTAAATTAAGCACATTGCTTTTTTGAAGTAGCTTATTCTTTGAATTATTTCAGTAGAACTAAAACAGAGAAAGAAGATATGTTGATTGTTGATTACTCAACGTATAAATTGCCTATAGTTATTCCATGCAGTGTGGAATAAGAATAAATGGACAAAAGGCAGAGGTAATGAAAGCCCTCTCAGGATAAGATATCCAAGTGGAATCCTTAGCCTCTCAGTATTTAATCAAGGCTAACTACCATTAAAGGCACCTAAGAGACATGTTTTAGTGTTGTTAATGATCTAATGTAATTCAAATGTGCATACCCTTCTAGCTAAAGTACAGAGCACTGAAGCTTTAGGCAAAGAACAGAGTAGACATGTGGTTTGTGGCGCTTTGTGTATCTGAAATTTTAAGGCATAAAGATGAAAATCTGAAATCTGTGTCAGAGCTTTATATATGGTTAATAGGGCAAGACAACATGAAGCAATTGCCCACTGGTTTTCCCTAGAGCAGTGGTTTTCAAACTGTTCTACAGAGCCTTGGATCATTTTTTTTAGCATGATTTATAACTCATCCTTATACCACAAAGAGGTACCTAAAAAGTATCTGAGGTCTTCTCGGCAATTAAGGATGGTTATAAGGAAGCTGAGTGAGCAAAACCATGGCCCCAACTGGTTGTTATCAGAACAATTCTATTTTATTTGCTTTTGGGTATTATTCAACTAATGGTTTAATTTAAAAAGCATTCTGATTATTAGACTATGTTAGAATAGTGTGGCTAGCTCTTTTTTGTAATCTTTCAAATCTCAGTTTTAATGTCACTTCTTCAGAGAGGCTTTTTCTGACCTTCTACACCCCCCCCCCACGATGTTTATTCATTTAGAACCCTCTTTATTTCCTTCCTATCCCTTATTGCAAATCGATTTATTTTGGGCTGTTTGTTTTTATACTTTTATGTTCTGCTCCTTGCATAGAATGTGAGCTCTGCTAGGGCAGGTTTCTGATCTTCCTTAAGATTAGCTTCGTCCCTGTATCGTCCATAGTGCCTGACATATAGTGAGTGCTCAATAAAAATGCCATAATGATCTGAATGAAAACCCAAATGCATGAATAAAAGTAGTAATAATTGTGTCACCCATTTAGGCATGCTATATTAAGTCTGGAAGATCACCAAAAGGAATTCTCGCCGCCCAATGACTTACTTGTATACAGGGGTCTGGGAGAATTCTTGGTAAGAAGCAGTGTTTACAGAAAACAAAGTTAAGGTATTAAGGTTTGATTCAAATTTTGCACCAGTTTGCTATTTAGCCTCCAAGTCTAGTTTCCATAAGATGTTAGACTAAGTACACTCACAGATGACACTTGAAACTCATAATTTTAAACATAATCAAACCAACATATTTTATTCAGATTCTCAATATAGCCTGTGATGAAATTGTTATAATGCACTGTGAAATAAGGATAATAAATGTCAGGGACTGAGAAAACATATTTTTTTAGAAACCAAAGAATTTGGCTATCTTGCTGAAGGAATGGCAACTGTGGTTTTACATCCACAACAGGTAATGGTGAGAGGAAGTAAGAGTCCACCTCCCCAAGCTCAGCATACCTTTCTTCTCACTGCCTATGAGCACACAAGGACATTGGCCTCAGAGGAGAAAGGCACTAATGAGGTTCTCTGGGTGACTGGTTCTGTGAAGGAAGGAAGCTTATGGTCCTTATCTTAGAGGCACTGAGTATGGTCTTGAAAAACAGGGGTTAGCAGACTCTCAGTAACAAATTTATAAATTAAGCAAGTATCTGCTTAAGAGACCACTCTACCAATTTAGGTTTGGCTTCTTTTAATATATTTTTATGTCATTTTTTAAATTTTTTTAGAAAAAGATTCTGTTTTAATTTTTTAATCAAAAGTGTATGACTGTGCCCCTTTTCCCAGCAAGAACGTATCTCCATAGATATTATCTTCTTTAATTCACTTGTTAGGTCTTTGAACATTTTTAAATAATCAAATAATCCATCACATCAACAAGAATAAGTGGAAACTGACCTTGAAGTCTGATTAATTTCCAAACTAACCATGAAATATTTTACAAATCAAGAGCCTGCATTAACCTCTGGGCAACCCAGCAGTGCTTCTAAAATCCCATCAGTGAATGAAGGTTATGGGTAATTGATCATCTATAATGTTAATTATTTCCAGTGAATGGTGTCCAGGCTCAGAGTTTACATTCTCATAAAGTAATCAATTGGAGCGTATGAGAGGAGGAGGTTAATTACATTTTGTAAAAGGCCAACAAAGCTTCCATTTCTCTCCACAGTAGGAAGCCACCTATGGCATCAAACTGCAAGTACTAAGAGCTAAGATTCAGGCTCCAATATGTTACAAGAAAACCACTACCACCAAGGAACCAAGAGGCTAAGTGTTAACACAACAAAACATTAAGACATATTAAAGAATGGAAGTTAGCATAGAGTGTTAAATTAAATTTTTACATAGAAAAATGAAACATACATATAATAATTTCCTGTGTATTCTTATTAACCTTGTTGGTTTTACTTTTCAAGGTAAAAAATATTATCTTAATACAAGAAAAAGGTGTTCACCAAATGACAAATAAGAATAAAAAAAGTGTTAAGATTACAAAACTCAGTCTGAGTTATAGTGACCTTGTCTGAAAGCTCTAAAATTCAAACTACTCCCATGGTTTCTGGGAATTCCCGGGAGCTAATGTCCTCACAGTCTTTCAGTTTCCAGATCTTATACCCACATATGTTTTCTTGTGTCATCTCGTCAGAAGCTCAGTTCTTTGGCTGTTTTTACAGAAATATTCCCACATTAATTATTTTATAAGTTTGACTAATATTAACAGATCTCTCTCAAATGGCACCACTTTTCCAATTCCATTTATTTGTCTTAATTTTTTCCTATATTTGCTGCTTACTTCAGAATTTAAAAATGCCTCATCAGAGAGTTTAATAAGCATATTTTGGACAACTTATATGGATATTTAAATAGAAATAAATATACTTTCTCTAAGAGGTTTTCAGATGGCAAAAAATCCTCTCCCCCTCATGACAATGATTTCACAAAATACATACAGAATGTTATATGCCTGTTCATACAATTGGCTTGTTATAATTAATTTTTATGAAACTCAAATTAATTTGTGTACCCTCAGACATTAGTTAAAAATACTTTTATTAATTGATTCATTCATCCAGTAAACAAAAGAACATGGAAAAAGATTATGACAAGCTCCAAATTGCCCACTCCCTTCTTCTCATGTCTGTTACTCTGACCGGAAATGTATCAGGGTATCTGTCCATTTTCCAGTACTTACCAGCACTAGAATATAATTGAAAACATTTTGAAAATTTTGTAGATGAAAATTTAGCTTATAATGATTTTAATTGGTGTCCTTTTGAGTTCTAATGAGACTGAGCCCTTCAATATGTGATAATCAGTTACTGGGTGTCTGCCTTTGAGGTGTTCACATTTTTATTGTGGATTTATAGCAATTCTTAATCTATAAATAGCATTTATCTGTCTTATATTGAAAACATATATTCTGTTTATTTTTCTAATTTTGATTTTATTTATTTTGAGCTGCTTCCTATAGTGATAAGTGAAAGAAGACCTTTTTAATTCCCAAACTATCATATTTAGCTATATTTACCCCAGTAATTTCATTTTTATGTATAAACTTTTGATCATTATGAAGTTATCTTTAGAAGTTTATTTGAAATAAATATCTAACTTTGTTTTCTTAAGTTTTTGCAGTTTATTTTAATAAGATTTGTTGAATGATTCATGCATGTCTTATCTTCTGATGTATTCATAACATTTTATTGACAAATGTATCTAACCTTTGCCCAGTGCTATTTTTATATTTAGTTTATTTCAATTAATGATATTGTCATCAAAGAACAGAAATACATGGTTAAGAAATTAAATAACATTAAGTGACTCTTCTTTAAATAAACTTTGGTTAATTTGAAGGCAATATATTCAGAAGCTATCACCTAACTCTATTACTTCCTAGATACTATCACCAAATATTGCCAAATCACTCCTCCTCAGTCCTGAAGACTTGAGCACCCTGAGTACCGTCTTTCTTGCTGTCACTTTACCTCTCCACATCCTGATGATTTCAGTACCTGCATGAAGAATCCATTTATGTTTTGGATACTCAACTTATTACTCTCCTTATTTGGTGTTCCATTCTAAATCAGCCAGCCATTTCCATAGTTATAACTTAGACTCTGTCATTATAAATAATGGTAACACCTACAAAATCTGATTTTCAGAATCACCTATTTTTTCATCATCACCTCCTATCATGTTTATCAATAGGAAAGTGATCAAAATTAAAAGAAAAAAATATGCATTATATCCCTATCACTGAATGTACTACAAATGTTAACAAAGATTAAGATAGATCTATCTACAGTGAAATGAAAAACTCTCCAAGGCATATTATTCTATAAAAATGTCAAATAATCATAAAATATATACAGCATTAAATTATTTATTAAAAAAGAAATAAGATAAAGATATCTTTTAAGATAGATAAGATATCTATCTTTATTCATTAGTACAGAAAATGGTCTGGAAGGATTCACTAGAAAAGGGTGACTGTGATTGATGTTAATGAGTAATACCAACTTCTGCAACACATGATTTGTTTTTAAATCATCAGATTATATATATTTGTGTCTTATTTCTGTAATTAAAAATTAAATTAAAATGAATATTTAATTTATATCCTGTTTCCACCTCAAAATCCTAATCAGATATTGAAAAGAAGAACAGCTATTATTATAACATTAGGTGATTCCACTCAAGAATGTGTTATTTCTCCCCGTTTATTTATGGGTGTCGTTATGCCCTTCAGTAAACCGTATACTTTCATTATAAATCCTGCATAGTCTCATTAAGTTTATCCTTGCATCTCACATCTCTATTATTATTATAAAGGAGCTCTTTTCTCCATAGTATTTTCTGACAGGTTGCTTATTATAAGAAATCTATTAATATTTAATTAGAGCTCTTTTAAGTTCTATTTATAGTTGAATCTCTTTGTCCAAGAAGATAATTACATTATCTCCTGATTGTCTATCATAATTTAACATTGTATGGCTCAGTGTTCCCTAATTTTTAAAGATGAATAATAAAGTGCCTACTGGACAGGAGCACTATGTAAACTAACACTACACTAAACACTATGTAAGTGTTACCTGTGGTGGTTAGTAATGTTGTTACTATTATATTTCCTGGTGTGATTCAACATCCTGGACATTTCTCAGTCTTCGTTTTTAGAATCAAATGTGCTAATTTATTTTTTTTCCATTTTTTTTCTCCAGCTCATTTTGTTTTAACTAAAAGTTGTTAGGATGGTTTGGCTAAAATTCCTTTTACTATGCCCAGGTAATCACTTCCCTTGCAAGCATGAAATTTCCAGTTTATTGGTCCTTTTCTCATGTCTATCTTTCTTGTACTGCACCTTAAGTAAATTCTTCAGTGTCTCTGAGCATGAGAGATACTCTTCCATTGTTTTCAGGTCCACTTTCACTTCTATTCTATTCCTTTATTTTGGTTATTTCAGCTGGCATTTGTAATTGCAAGGTAGTTAAGTCGAGGATCAGATTCGCATTCTGGACCATAAATGACCTCTCTCTTTTTTTATGCCCTAAGTATTGTCTTTGATCTGCTCTAGGACACCTTCCTCCTATTTATTTATAATATCTCTCCTATACTTCAGCATTTGCCTTTGGATACTCTCTTCCTCATCATCTTCCCTTCATGTATAATAAGTGAAAATGCTTAAATTTTTTCAAACATTTTTATTAGGAAAGGGTTATATGCAAATACTGTCAGAAGTATGTTCAAGATAAAGATTCTAATTAACACCTAAGTAGAAATCTCTTGCATGTCTAGTTCTATGCCAAGAGTAATCAATCAGTGGTTAGAGCAGGAAATTAGAAAAATCAGACTGAAACCAAACCCTGTCATCTCTTCCAGTTATAATACTCCTTGTATCAATTTATGAGTTGTGCTGGCTACAAAAACTAAGGATTTAATTCATATCTATAAAAGCAAGAGAGCAATTTATATCAATAAAGCAAATTTTTCTCTTAATTTTTCACTGGTATTGTTAATGAATTACTTTAGAGTAATTTTTTGTTTAAATCACCACCAGAATAGAATGAGGCTTGTTACGCTAAAGGACTCAATGGAAGAATTACTCGAGATCTAGAAAAGAATGTCATTGTCACCAGGAAGGAAATTTCACACCTTATTCAGTTCCTCAGGAATCACAATCAGAAGGGCAAATCTGTACAGAGACCAAATCAAAAGTCACACAAAGCTTTCCTTTCATTGACTCTATAAGGAAACCATGTGGTTCCACAAATGTCTGTCTCTTGGTTCCCAGGGAATGGAAAGTTTGGATTGTTCTGGGCTTTACAATTCCTAAGCACTGAACTTTAACGTGCTTGGAATAGACTTCTAAAAAGGTGTTTGGTCTACAAATGCTATATCAAAGCAGAGTGACGTTTTGCTTATAAAGCTTGACAAGGGAAAAGAACCTTTTAAGCATGTTTTCTTTTTTCTTCTTCTTCTTCTTCTTCTCCTTCTCCAATTCCTCCATCTCCCCACCCTCAGTCCCCTAATACTGCTACCTTAAATAAAAATATTCTTCTCATTTGCTGATAGATTTCCATGTTTTATTACATTAGCACCTCTATGTCCGCTCTGAGCAGGGGAGGGCATTTTACCGAAAGCTCTTCCTCTATAAATATTTATTATACCCATGTCTATGTCTAGCTGTTTCGTTGCAATCATTCTTTGTTTAATTCATTTTAACTCTAAGTGCTTTGGAACGAGCTTAAATGGAATCAGGCAGCAGCCAGTCAAAGAATCCAGGTCAAATTTTACCTCTGTTTAGAATTTTCTAGCTGATGAAATTGACCTAGAATCTGAACTCCATTTGTACCTTCTTTTTAGTGACTAACTAGACAGATATTCTGGGATTTGTGAAAAATTTTGAAAGTCTTCTGTGACCATGAAAACCCTCGGAAGGTAGGTAGGGGAGTGAATAACTCAAATCCCTGCTCACTCAACTTCGCTCAGGATTAAAGGGAATTACAGGTTTACTGTTCACTGAAGAGAAACAAATGCCCCATTACACAGAAGGGATTAGGGCCCAGAGGAGCATTTATGCCTTTGGAACAATGTTGCTGTTTGCCTGAGCCTGCAGGGCTGAGAGCCCCTGGCTTCATTAAACAAAGCACAGGCTGAGTACTGGAGTTGCTAAATGAAGGCTACCCAGGGCCAATCACTCTTCAGGAATTCTGGGCAGTATTGAAATTAAATTCTTGATCCCATAAAGCAGTGGTCCCCAACCCTCGGGCTGCGGATTGGTACCGGTCCTTGGGCCATTTGGTACCGGTTCGCAGAGAAAAAATAAGTAACTTACATTATTTCCGTTTTATTTATATTTAAGTCTGAATGATGATTTATTTTTTAAAAATGACCAGATTCTCTCTGTTACATCTAAGACTCACTCTTGACGCTTGTCTCAGTCACGTGATACATTTATCCGTCCCACCCTAAAGGCCCGTCTGTGAAAATATTGTCTGACATTAAACCGGTCCGTGGCCCAAAAAAGTTTGGGGACCCCTGCCGTAAAGGATTTGAAAACTTTTGTCTCAATGTTAATCTGTAAATATGTTTGTATCATTCAGCAGCAGAGTCCCCTCCTGAATTTTACATTTTCACTCCATGGAAGTGAACAACTCATGTTTTTCTCAAAAGGCTGAACTCATGTGGCATTTCAAATACCCTGTTTCTGCATCAGGGTTTGGTATGTAGGGGTTGCTATCTGAATTTTCACCTGCTGCCTCTATTTCATAAATATTAACATGGATGTTTAAGTACAAAGAAAAGGAAGCCAAGATCATTTTCAAGTTTCACATACACATATGTGTATGTGTATGTGAATGTGTTCACATATCACAATTTGAGATAAAAAGAAAATTTATAATTTTTTTTATTTTCTAGCCCCACAAGCTAAATCACCCTTAGAATATGATTTTAAATTTGACCGCTAAAGTAATCATAAAATGAATGAAACAAAGGAAATTAGAATTGACACATGGCTAGGGTTCTCAAATATAATTTATTTAATCAATTAAATATATTTTAAGCACACGCATATGAAGAGACTATGCAAGACATGAAGATGATAAAGAGGAATATCATGAGGATTCTGTGGTATAGGACATGTGTGCCTATAAACGGTAATTCCGTGTACATGCAAGATAGAGCACGTAAATCAACAATATAAACAGATACTCTCCATGCTACGTAGATGGTTGTAAATACCATGAGAAAAGTATGACTAGTGTCTCTTGAAGTTTTGGAGGAGAGAAGGTCATCTCTATTGGGCAAGAGCAATTGATCTTAGAGGAGCCTTTTATCCGGGCTATGAGGGATGGAGGGTCCCTGCGTGTCTCTGGGAAGAGCATAAAGAGCAGTATTCAGCGGCCTTTTGCCCAACATTCTCAGGCCATCTCAGCCATAACTGTAGAACAGATGGAATTAGCTTTTGTTCTTTCTTAGTGTCTCTTTCTCTACTTTAACTAAATGACTAACTTGATAATTTGGCAAAATTAATTATGCTAATGCATTAATGGCTAATAAGGATGAAATTCTGCTTTTTCCACCTACTTATGATTTAATTTTGACATGCTTTAATTCTTATAACTCTAAAACAACTATTGCTATATAAATGAGTCTTCAAGTATAATCTAGGCTAAGATCTACCGAGATGTGTTTCTTCTTTTCAGTTTTGCTTTCTGACCCTTTTTCATTTGTAATTTCAGGCAGGGCAGCCTATATAGCCCCATACTTACTAGCATTGCTTCTTCATGATAAAGCCAAGATCTAGACACAAACATTTGGACTATGGTCAGGGCCCAACCACAGTGGACTATGGGTTGACATCCCTTAAGCTGGGCAAAACAGCAAAAGAGATATTTTTTTTTTGAAGGGAGCAAGGAGAAAGAGAATGGAAGAAAGGAAGAGAGAGAGAGAGGGAGGGAGGGAGGAGAAAGAGTGAGAAGCATCAACTCATAGTTGCTTTATTTTAGTTGTTCATTGATTGCTTCTTGTATGTGCCTTGATCAGAGGGTTCAAGTCAAGCCACTGATACCTTGCTCAAGCCAGCAACCTTAGACATAAGCCAGTGACCTTTGAGTTCAAGCCAGCAGCCTCAGGACCATGTTTTGATTCTGTGCTCCATCTGGTGAGCCCACACTCAAGATGGCAACCTTTGGGTTTTGAACTTGGGACTTCAACATTCCAGGTCAACATTCTGTCCACTGGGCTCCCATCAGTCAGGCAAAAAGGAGATAAGTTGTGCATTGCCACCATGTGTCAATTTTACAAACATGGTCCAATACCAAAAATTATTATTCTTTGTATTATAAAAACCTAAAACTAGAGGCAAAAAGAGAGAAGTTGAGGACAGAGGAAAGGTGATTCTTCTCTGATTCTATGAGGAAAGAGCTAAACGGAGAAAGTGGCTCCATGGTGCTGGGAGCTCAGTTCTTCGTGTAGGAGGAGCTAACACGCGGGTGATGGGGTACAACTGGCCCGGTCGCAGTGCTCTATTAGGTTTTACCATGACTGCCATGGAGTTAGCTGAAGCAAAGTTGAGGTGGGACAATTCTAACTGATGGAGGGAGGGGTAAGACAGAGTTCAGGCACACATGGGAATTGTCCCTATTTATTAAGCAGAATAAAAAGTGCCAATTAAAATACAGATACTTTTGCTTTCAAGTTAACTCATGTTGTCCTGGCAACCTGGGGGAGGATATTGATTATTTTGTAGATGCCCTTGTATATCTTTGTTCATATTATGCCTACTTGAAGGGTGCAGCTGCACAGGTTCCAGATCATGGCTTGCTTATCTCTATTTTTATTTCTCAACACAGAGAGAGTTTCAACTCTATACCCTCTCTAGCAGGCACCCTGGGGTGTCTATGTAAAGTTGTACCACTTTTTCACTGACTGAAGCCTGATCCTGATTGGACAGCATTGTACTCAGGCCCAGAATCAATGTGATTGGTCTGTTTGTCAGTCGTTACCATCTACTATTTTCCCTTTGCCAGAGCCTGGCCCAGGGCTCCGTACATGTCTTAGACCTGGGCAGTGAGATGTAAAGGAAAATCTCCTGGGGTTTCTGGGAAAAGTTTTCCGCCTGATGAGTGGAGTCAACAGCATAAGGACAAATTTATTTTTTGGTTTATAATTCTTTGCTGCTGGGGGATGTGATTCTTGAAGACTTGGGAGGCATTTTTTTAAGCCAGAGAAGAAACATAGTTAACACATTGAAGATAAAAAAACAGAAAGATGAAATGTCATTGAGACAAAAGCTCTGGTTTTTGTGTAGGAAATAATTAATTTGTTTTGCTTTAATTCACCTTTATTTGGATATTCCCTTACTTGCAACTCAATGCATTCTAATGAACATTTGCTCTGAACTCACAGCTGTGAAGCTGGAGACAGCTGGGGCTTAATGAGGGAGCTTAAAACATGGCCCCAGGGTGGCCCCAAAGGTGCAGTAGCATTGGTTTCTTGAAGTAGATCGTGGCCTTTGCCATCTTTTCCAGTGCAACGCCACTGCAAATTCTGTTTTCCAAATGGCTGGACTCCGTCCCGTGATGGCATGCTCTGTGTTCAGCCTCTCCGGCCTCCCCAGCCCCAGCACTGCTGGCCCTCCCTCACTCACAGGATGGCTTTCCTCCCATGCCCTTCCTTTGGTCTTCTCCTTTAGTGCCCTTTCTCTTAGCAATGCTCTATGCTACCCAAACTTTTTTTCTTGTCTTTAATAAACAACGCTTCAACTTTGACTGCAATGTTCCTCTGAACCCCAGACTTGAAGTTACAGTTACCCGTGGCCCATTTTCTACTGGGTGTTCTGCTAGCAGTACAAACAACACACATAGGCTGAACCACAGTAATCACCTTTCTTGAAAAGCCTGCCATCCCCACACTTGGCTCTCTTCGTTTTCAAGTCATTTGGCCCTTCCTTTCCCCATACTGAATCCATCCAATCCACTGCTGTCGATCCTACCTCTAAATTTCCTAACTCACTTCATTCCTCCCACCCATCTCCCTGACTCTACTGGAGCATAGCCCTAAATCCTACCTTGTGATACATTCTGTGATGCAATCAAATTAAGACCTTAAGAAATTTCCACCCCATAGGCCATCACCTGCAGATGTCATAGTGCGTCTCCTTGCTGAGGAACCTTCAAGGCAGCCTCACCTTCTGAATGAAGTATTGACACCTCACTGTGCTATTCCAGGTGCCCAGAACATAACTAACATTATTTTACCTTTATCTCTGGCTATTTATCTGTTTATTTCCTCTGCTTCTAGTAAAGCATAACTAACGCCACCATTATCATTACTGTTACCAGCAGCCACTGCTACTGCTAGCTCTGATGTTACCATGACTACCACACTACTACTATCTCTCTTAATGGTGAACATTTATTGAATTTCTTTGTAACTTATTGTGTTGACAGAGTTTCAAGTGTCCCACTGAATATATTACCCTCTACACACTGCATTGTGTTCCTCTGTATGCCATGCAAAGTCTCTTTCCACCCCACTTCCCCTCCTTCCACCTACCCCCACTCCTTCCTCCCTTTCCTTCTGGCTATTGCTACCCTGTTGTCTGTATATATATGCTATGTATTTATGTTCTTGGATAATCCCTTCATATTATTTTACTTATATGTGGAGTGCAAAGAGCAAAATAAATGAGCAAACAAGACTCAGACATAGAGTACAGACATGGGTTGCCAGAGGGGTAGGGCTTTGGGGGGTTGGGGAAGAGTGAAGGGATTAAGAAGTACATAATAGAAGTTACAAAGTAGTCACAGGGCTATAAAGTACAGCATAGGAACTATAGTCAATAACATCATAATAACTATGTAGGGAACCAGATGGGAACCGGAAATATGGAGGAAATACTATAAAGTGTATAATTGTCTAACCACTGTGCTATACACCTGAAACCTATACAAAATAATATTAAAAGTAAACTGTAACTGATATAAATAAATAAAAATTTCTTCCTGTAAAGCCAAAGAACAACAACAACAAAAAGGTGACTTTGTCTAGTATTATTACTATAATCAATTATCAGTTCCTGTAAACAGTGATTATTTATTTTGGTTAAACTTAAATGCATTAGCCATCTGGAACTGCTGTAACAAAATACCACAGCACAGGTGAATTAAAAACCAGAAACTTATTTTTTCTAGTTCTGGAAGCTGACATCTAAGATTAAGATGCTGGTAGAGGCCCTGGCTGGTTGACTCAGTGAATAGAACACTGGCCTGGCATGTGAACATACCAGGTTTGATTCCCAGTCAGGGCACAGAAGGAAAGTGACCATCTGGTTCTCTTCCTCACCCTCTCCCCTTCTCTCTCTCTTTTCCTCCCACAGCCAGTGGCCCAATTGGTTCAAGTGTCAGCCCCGGGCACTGAGGATAGCTTAGTTGGTTCAAGCATTGGCCTTAGGTGGGAGTTGCCAAGTGGATCTCAGTTGGGGCCATGCTGAAGTCTGTCTCTCTATATCTCTTCCTCTCACTTAAAGAAAAATGCTGGTCGATTAGTTTCTGGTGAGGGTGAGACCTCTCGTCTTGTCGTGTGGACAGTTGCCTTCTCACTCTGTCCTTGTATGGTCTTTGCTCTATATATGCACACTCCTGGAGTCTCTTTTTTTTCTTACTAGGACAGTACAATTGGATTAGGGCCCCACCCTCATGGCCTCATTTAACTTTGTCTCTTAAAAAAACCCTGTTAACACATTTAGTCACATTGAGGTTTATTTAGGCTTCAACATATGAATTGTGGTGGGGGTGGGCATTACTGGGCAGAGGCAGACACAGTCCAACTCCTTATACAAAATTATATTACTTAGCTCAATGTTTGCTAAATAAAGAAAAAATGCTGTCATAAATTTTCATGGATAAATCCAAATGAAGAGAGTAATAAGCTGCAGTGATATTAAGAAATGAGAGTTTTTACCATGTTTCAAAATCTTGACTTTAAAATTATAAAATATTTTCTATAATCTCTGCAAATAAATATTGCTAAGTTTTTCTTAAAGCTTAATCTGTGTACATTGTTCACATTTCTAATATCTAAATTGCATTAAGGTTAATAAAATCTGGAAAAAAAACTATATGGGAAGAACTATTGATTCTGATAGAAGTTATCCAACAACTGCTGAGAAACTAATTTCCCAGCAAGTACACTTTAAACTTAGATGCACTACTGATACACGCAAAGAGGCCGTTTCCAAGGCGTTTTAATTAAAAGATTCCATCAAAGGTGTATTTTATCTTATGAAATTTTATGTGAGGAAGGAAAACAAAAAGCTCATTTTAAACATTTTTGCTGAAGTGCAGCATATTTCTGAAGTTTAAAAAGAAATCTATTTGCAAGAGTAGCCCCACAGAATTACCAAGGACAGAAAAACCTTTCATGAGACGGAAGGAGTTGCATATCTGCAAGCACAGAACCTCGGTCTCACCGGTCCCCCTCTGCTGCCCTGACCTTCACTTCTCCCACGCGCCCTTCCTGTGCACCTGCCTCCTTCCCTCCTGTTCCTGCCATCTCTCCTGTTGTCCACAGGAAAGCCGAGTGCATCTTTGCCTGGTTTTAATCTGTCTTTACTCTCATCCCCGCTTTCATTTTTTAAAAAAAAATTTAAAGGCTCTTTATTAAAAGAAAATCATTGCTCTTTGAGTTCTCTCTCATAGGCTTAATGCATGTAAGATCTGCAGATTGTCAGAAGGCAGGATTTTCTTCTGGAATGAGGGCAAACTAATTTTTTTCATTGAAGGTAGGTTGACTGACAAGACTTATCTTCCCTGGGCCACAGGGCTCCCACTTCTGTGTAAACTTTCAGGGGAAATACTTTAACAAAACAAACATAATCAGAAGTTGGAGTCTGCTTTTTAGAAGAGTCAAACAAAAGAGAATAATTTCTTCACAGTAAAAAAAAAGAGGTCATGCACAAAAATAATCAATACCATATTAATATTTCCTTCTCCTTCCTTTTTTTGTATTCATAGAAATGGCAACTCATACAACTACTTGCAATAAGCCAATGGGGATTGTGTCTTTAATAATAAAAGTGTCATAGTGTATTTGTGTGGCTGAAGTAAGGGTTTTATGTTTAATACTACTAGAAACACACACACACACACTCACACATGCACACACACACGTACTGGTATGGTGTTTCTTTGTACATACGTAGCCGAGACTTTATCCAACTTCACTTTCTCAGAATTTTGAAAAGAGGGAAAGTAACAACAGTGTTTTATTATATTGGGATAAAAAATTTTCAAATAACAAAGCTTAATATTGGAATTAGTACATTCTCTACTGTACTGATAATCGAAAACAATGCCGTCTTACCTGCAAGACAATTGAAAAGTATTAGAGTTCACCTTCCTAAGAGACTTGGTAACATGTGAGACATTGCTCCAAGTATGTTACACAAATGGACTCTAATCTGCACAATAATCTCATGAGGTAAGTTCTATTATGCCTACATTATAGAAGAAAGAGAGGCATGATTATACAACTAGTAAGCATTCAAACTTGTATAGTTTAGCTTCAAAATTCGTGCTTCAGATGTAGTTTCTAAATTTGCCCTGAATGAGCATGCATGAACACACACACACACACACACACACACACACACATACCACACATTTACACAGACACTTCATACAAAAAAATAGAGGGAAGAAATTCTGAAGCATAAAAAGTTTAGCTAAACATTTTAAGCTTGAAGGGACATAATTTTGTTTGAGGCTCTGCTTTCAAAAGCAGTGAATGCTCAAAGACCCATGGCTATTAAATTCTATAAAGTATTTTTATCTTGGATTCAAGAACAGAAATGCAAATTAAAGCTGTGAAATTCCATGTTTTTCTTATTAGTTTGGCAAAGAGTCAAGATTGGAAGAAAATGTTTTGTCACAGGCTTAAGGACACAGGCACTGTCATTGTTGATAGGAATGTAAATTTAGAGACAGACTGATGCCAGGTAACAAGAGTTTTAAAAATCTCCGGTTCTTTTTTCTCATTTACACAGACTTTCAGAATCAGATTATCACACGAGACCCAAAAGATGTGTTACCAAGCACACTTATCCCTGGGTTTTAGAGGTTATAAAACATCTGAAACAACCTAAATGTACATCAGTTTGGGACTAGTTGATAAATGACAGCAAAGCCACACAAAAAAATCACATAGCCTATATCCATTGTGAAGATTTATGTCTGTTTATGCTGTGGAAACATGTTCATCACACAACAGAGTGAGGGTGCTGTAGCGAACGTGTGACCAGTCACTTTATGCAGTTTTGTACACACACATCTACACATGTGTGCAGCAAGAGCTGGCAGGCTAGCCGCTGTTGGGGGAGAGAAGATTTCTCGGTGCTGAGATCTTGAGTAACTTAACCTTATTTAAATTTTTTCTACACTGTTTCAATGTTTTAAAATGAGAGGCATTTTATTATTTTCAAAAAGGAAATCATGTCAAAAGTAAAAAGGAAAAGAAAGAAAGAAGGATGGAAGGGAGGGAGAAAAGGAAGAAGGAAGGAAGGAAGGAAGGAAGGAAGGAAGGAAGGAAGGAAGGAAGGAAGGAAGGAAGGAAGGCAGGGAGGGAGGGAGGGAGGGAGGGAGGGAAGGAGGGGAGGGGAGGGGAGGGGAGGGGAGGGGAGGGGAGGGGAGGGAGAGAGGGAGGGAGGGAGGGAGGAAGAAAATTAACTAGGGAGTACTCAGGACACTGGGTCAGTCAGCTAAACTCTGTTCTTATCTTTGTTTGTTTTTTGTTTTTGTATTTTTCTCAAGCTGAAAATGGGGAGAGACAGTCAGACAGACTCCTGCATGCACCCGACCGGGATCCACCCAGCACGCCCACCAGGGGGCAATGCTCTGCCCCTCCTGGGCGTCGCTCTGTTGTGACCAGAGCCACTCTAGCGCCTGGAGCAGAGGCCAAGGAGCCATCCCCAGTGCCCGGGCCATCTTTGCTCCAATGGAGCTTCGCTGCGGGAGGGGAAGAGAGAGACAGAGAGGAAGGAGAGGGGGAGGGGTGGAGAAGCAGATGGGCGCTTCTCCTGTGTGCCCTGGCCGGGAATCGAACCTGGGACTTCTGCACGCCAGGCCGATGCTCTACCACTGAGCCAACCGGCCAGGGCCCTGTTCTTATCTTTGGGACTCACTCACCACCCTCCTCTCTCTGCTCTGATCTTCTCCCTCCTCTCTCATATCTGGGCTCCAGCACTCCCTCCATCCCACCTCATAACCTATCACAGTCAACTGGACAGCCTGTGACTTGACCATTTATCCCAGTTCTCTCTAAGACAGTCTCTGAGTTTCCTCCCCAGCCTCAGACCCCAGTGAGACCCCCAACTTATTTCCCAAGAATTAATAGAACATTTACCAGGGACCTGTGAATGTGAAATGTGAGTTAGGGAAAGGGCCGAAAGACTTGTTCTTTCCTAAAGACAAAGAAATTGAATAAAAGACAGAACTCCTCTGAAGTGCCTAGAACAGTGTCACGGGGAGATAGGTAATTAATTAGAGTGCACTGTATCTCAGAGAAGCTCGCCTTACCCGAGCTTGTCTCACCTAAATGAATTGGCTTCATTCTACTTTCACCTGCCATGTGTATATTTATCCATCTCTCATGAAATGCTTAGCATGTGCCATTCTCCAGCCCCCTAAATATGCCCACATCCTAATCCCTGGAACCTTGGACTATGTTAGGTATATGGCAAAAAGGAACTTTTAAAAAAATGTTTTTATTTTGATATAATTTCAGACTTACAGGAAAGTAACTAGAACAAAGAATCCTAGATATCCCACCAAGATTTCCCAAATGTTAATATTTTACTATATTTGCTTTCAGCTCTGTCTCTTTCAGAGTAAGTTGCAAAAAGAATTTTCCATTATCCCTAACTACCGCTATGCATAGTTCCTAAAAAGTATTCCTTTACATAACCACAGTACAACTATAAAAATCTATAAATTCCCATTATTACAATAGTTTTCTGTAGTATATAGGCTTTCTTTATATATACCCAATTACTACAATCACATCTTTAATAGCAAAAGAAAATCCAAGAACATTTATTGCATTCAATTAAGTCTCTTTACTTCCCTTTTATCTAAAATATTTTCCAAATCTTTATTTATTTTTTTTATGTCGTTGGAATTTATAAAGAGTACAGCCCAGGTGGGCTTTATCTGATGTTTTCTCACAATTAGATTCAGGCTATGTGCTTTTGTGCTAAATACATGTAATTCTCATTGTATTTAATCTGGATAATAACTATCATCATCATTTTTACAAATGAGGAAACAGACACAGAGAGACAGCTTGCAGGAGCTCACACAGCTTGTAAATAGCAAAACTAAACATGTTGGACATCTGTCCCGGTGTCTGGGATCTTGACCCCTCACCCTTAGTGTCTCATGTAAGAAAAGCACTGGAATTAATGTGCAATTTGGCACATTACCTAATCTGAAGAGAACTTCACAAGAAAGTGATCATTCATTATATTTACATAAATGGAAACAAAGATTAAAAACAACTACAAAACTAACCTAAAGTTGGACATCTGGTTTCTCTGACTAGTTTGCTACACTAGCTGTACATGACCAACACTCAAATGGCTTTCTAAAACATACTTATGACCAAGCGTTCACCCAGATCAATTAAATAAAAGTCTCTGAAGATGAGTCTTAGTATCCCTGTCCCACCTTTCTTTTTAAGCACGTGGCAAGTCTAATAAGTATCATCAAATCCGTGAATCACTGGAATAAAATGTTAAACTTTCTGTGGTTCCTAATAACTAGAGGGACTACTTAGGAAGTGGGCTGAAGAAATAAGTTATCCCTATGGTCTTTCCTTTTCAGGAAATAGCCACCTAAAATGGAATTTTAAATCCCCCCCTCCAGGTCAGAGCACTGAAATCCCACTTCAGAACCTTCATATTAGTTCTTACTACATGCAGGCTGCTCTCAAGCTAGTCTAAACCCAGCAGACCACACACTTCTTCATCCATGCCCAAATCCAGATGACGGAATTTTAGTTAGAACTCATGGATCTTTCAATCTTGACATCTACCTACAGGTTTCTAATGAGGCATTTCCAGGAAGTTGCTAAGAATTGTGTTTATTATTGGCTTTTAAAAATGTGTTTTAAAAATATTTCTAACCTAATAATAAAAAGTAATTTTGGTATAAATGGTAAGCAGAATAACATCCCCATCTTCTATCCTCAAAAAATATGTCTACGTCCTAATCCCTGGAATCTATGACTATGTTAGTTACACAACAAAGAGGAATTATGGTGGTAGGTGGAATTAAGGTTAGTAAACAGCTGACTTTAAGATAGGAATATTAACCTAGATCATCTGGGCAGGTGTAATGTAATCACAAGCTCCTCAAAGTGAAAGAGGAGGCAGAAGACAGGCTGCAAGAGATGTAACCACAGAAGGATGGTCAGGCAGAGGTGCTGTTGGTGGCTTTAAGGATGGGAGGGGCCATGAGCCCCAGGATCTGGGCACTATGTAGAGCTAGAAAAGGCAAGGAGATGCATCCTACCCTAGAGCTTTTAGAAAAGGGTCCAGTTGTGCCAACACTTGATTTTAGCTGAGTGAGATCTATCTCAGCTTTCTGCTCTCCAGAATTTTCAGATAATAATTTTTATTGCTTAAAGCCACTAAGTTTGTGGTGATTTTTCACAGCAGTCATGGACCACTAGGACAATACCAAACATGAGATGCTATACCCTCAAAATCATTCTAGCATCAAAAAATTAAATTAGTATTGCCATTTGGAATTTCCTCTCTGGTTTTGCCTATATAGCCCTGTGGGTCGGGGCATTATTCCCTCAGTGAAAAACCAAATGCTCAGTAAAGTTTAATAGAATACCAAGACGCTGGATGAGGTTGGCTGTCTTGTGAAAAGTGGACAAAAAGGCTGGTTTCTGTGACTTTTAATGTTGGGGGTTCGGTGACCCAGGCAGCACACACACCTGCAGAAGTGTAGCACTGAGGGACCCCTGTGACTGCAGGGCCACAGGAGTTCCCAATCTTGGGAAGTCATTGACTCTGCTTAGGCCATGGACTAAGTCTCAAAGAAATTTTAACTAGAACTCAAGGAGCAGGCTAAGCACCCAGCTGATGTCTGAGTAAAGTCTGCAGTTCTTAGCACAATGTCAGCCACAATGACGACTGTCACTGTGTTCATTGTTACACATGTATAGTGATGCACCATCTCCAGTCCACTCTTCAGTATCACATCTAATAACATTTCCTTTCCCGGTGAGCTGTGAAGTCACTCTAACAGGGAGGAGTCCTATGTAAAACCCTTCTGCCTGTGTAAAGTCTGTCTGATGTACATTCACACTCCTCGGATGATTGAAAGCCTTTATTATCACTCAGAGACCAAGCTGGTGTTTTTGAAATGTGATGAGCCTCATTCAGTTGACATGAGGCCTTGAAGAGCAGGTCCTGGAAGATGAAACTGCCCGGAATCTGGACAGGTTGTGAGCAGTTTCTGTTCCCGTGGCTGCGGCCTGTCTAATGAGTGGCAGAGCAGCTGCGGAGCTGCCTAGCGGCTCACTCAGGCCCGGCTGCCCCAGCAGCCCGTGCCTCCCTCCGGCCTCTAACGACTCAGCCAGTGCCTGCCTCATTAGAATGTCAAGTGAGGCTCACAGGCCTCAAATCCCTGGCACAAGTAGGCAGGCTAAAATTATAAATAAATGGTATAGCAAATGGTTAATGTATATAAACTAACTCTTCTCATTTCTATGAATTGAGTTGCCTTTAACTCTTTCTAGTGTTATGTGTTGTTTAGTACCAAGTCCAAGTGTATAAGAAATGTAATTTATGTTACAACCAAACTTAATTTCTTAATTCTTTCAAGTCTCTTGATAACCTTTTCCTCTGGATTAGTGTCTAGAGATAAGGTGTCACTAATAGTGAGACCTGGGAGTGTTACTTACCAGGTGTTGTCACACACTGCCAGCCTCTGATGTATCTTTATTCTTGTCTACTCTTCAGGTATCGAGCCACACAGGGTCTTGTTCCAAGAGCAAGGTCCTCCAGGTATGCCAACAATCTGTGCTATGAATGCCTTGCTTCATAAATATTCTATTTCTCCCCAGATGCCCATGCAAGGAGTCTCTGAACCTCTTTCAGGCCCATCTGCTATGATAGTTTGGGTTATAGAAATAATATAGAAACTGATACTGGCTATTTAAAACAGAAAAAAGAATGTATCAGAAGTGTAACAGGTGGCTTATATAATTAATAGAAAGCTTGGGAAAGCACATGCAGGACAATTGGCCAAAACAAGCAAAGGCAATACAGCAGGTTCCACACTGGTGGACACTCACTGTGGAAGGACCTGATTGGCTAAGGCTGTGTCATGTGCTCCTCTACTGTCTGCAGAGTGGGGTTGACTGTCTTCTCCATCTGTGATAGGAGATAAGGAACTACTATGCTGCAAATGGACACACAATGGGGGGTTTCCCCCAAATCAGAAGTGGGCTTAGAAACTGAACCTGCAAAATATGGTAAATGTCCATTCAGTGGACCATGCTTAGGGATAGAATAGCACAGGGGTTCAACTGGTAGCACTCATTTTTAAGTCCTGGGCCCTTGGCTCTAAGACAATACATCCAAAGGCAGAAGAAATATCTGTGTGCTGAGCTTGGGCCAATAATTCCGAGACAGTCTTGAAGAACCTACACAACCCTTAAATGAAGAGAAGAAGAGAGAAATATCATTATTGGTATAACCAAAAACAACATGGATGTGACACAGAGAACTGGTAGCCATCTACAAACCTTGAATAGAACTAGGAAGCAATCAATGCTAGTGACCTAGATAAATGGACTTCCGAGGATCAGGCAAGAACGTAGACATCACGAGCCAGTAATGACATGAGACAGTGACCAGAGCCTTCCTTATTCTGACACTTCAACACCATTTAAGTCCTACCCTGGGTACCTACAAGCAACACTAAGTAAATAAGAGAGACCCTGGAATGACAGATGTTTCTGCTCCCTATGGAAACAGAAAATCAAAGTAAAAATTACCAGTTGAACAAAAGAGAGAAAGAAAAAAAATTATATTCTTTTGTCCACCAGAATTTATGAAGAGAAGGTTATGATTATTTTAAATTATTAACTAATGAGAATTTGAAAGGCAATGATTCTGTTTACCCACTGACTGGGAAAGAAAGAGAACATAATCTGTGTGATGTGGTCCTTACTGAGACTTTGTCACTGTAACACAGGGAGGCCAGCTCTGAACAGGGAAGAGGGCTTGACTGGCACAAGTGCTGTGTTAAAATGCAGACAATATAAGCAAAGCACTTCATCAGACCCAGAAGTGTGAATTAACCTTTACAAAATGAATGGCTTTTTCAGTGCTGAGTAAAAGTCCCAGTGAAGGAGAAGAGGAAAAGGCTATAACCACGCTCTAAATCTGAATGAGATCGTGACCTTTGAATTCTAATTGCTTGCAGTTATCTTAGTATGACATTTGGCATTTTTTAACTTTGCACATAATAAAATAACAACTTTTTAGAAAAAGAAATGATCAGGTTAATAAGCTGCTCCCTGAAAAAACTAGAATTCCCTCCAGCTAAATAATATAACAATAGATACTATGTTTTGGCTCTTTGACTTTTACCACGTTGTAAATTTTTAATAGGTGAACGATTGTGTGGCTTATTAATAGAACATTCCTTGCCATTGCTTCTTGAAGAAAACAGACTTTTGTGGCAGGGTCAATTGACCAGTCTTTTGTCATTCAAACTCTTTAATGAGAGAACATGAGAAACAGTAAGATGTATTAGAAGGAGCACTTGATTCAGAATCAGAACTCTAAGGTTCAAGGGTGAATGCACTATTTTAGTATCAGTGTGGCCTTAAACTCATCTCTAAAGAGATTGCCTATTGAAAAGTGCTTGTTTAAATCCTAGTAGCATTAGCTACATACAATGAATTAATCTTAGAATAACGTGAATTCATGGTTTAGTAAAGGGAGCAAAAATTTAAATCTCAGCTATGTGTCTCACCTGTTCTGCCCATACTTACCGAATAAATACATAATTATCCTAAGGTTGACCACATATTTTTTTCTGTGATATTCAAGGCATTTTTTTTCCAATGCATAATTATGTGCTCAGGGATTGCCTGGGGATAAGACAAAACTCTCAGGCAAAGACTCTGGAATAGGTATGACAAGTCAGTCTGAAAGGATGGCCCTGTGGGGTGAGAAGGTGATGGACAATGGCAGAACCCTTAATAATACTCTGCTTATATTTTATGGACAGGCTCACTCTGGAAAAAAATGATTTCCATTTTAAAGCTCTTGGTTTGAAAAACTAGTGTGCTCTTTTCTTAATTTATCTACTTAATTCATTCAATTCGTTCACTTATTCATTCATTATTCATTCAAAAAAGTATTGCAAGCCTTTGTATTTTATATGAGAAATATTCTTGCATTTACCAAGATATTGTGGGTATATAAAAAATTAGGCTGACAGCAAGAACAAGCCAGTTAATTTACAAAATCAAAGCTTTTTTAAAAAATTACCAGATGGCTGAGTGTTAAAAAATAAATAAATGAATGAGCTGCATTCTGTAAGATGACAAACATTCTAAGGAGGAAAAATCTGTGGCTGCTTTCGTTATTGGTAAAAGGATGAAAAGAGGAAGAATTCCTCATAGAAGCAGGTACAGAGAAACCAGGTGGGACGTTAATAAACTTAATGGCTGCATGCAGACTAACACAAAGATGAAAATTCCACTGGTTAGGTTTTCACTCAATGAAATGGGGGTATTTGCCAAAGGCTCAGGATGGAGCAGGGTAGGATGGAGAGAAGTCCTCTTGGACATTCTAGATTTTTCACTAAGCATACTCAGTGGCCTTCCAAAGGCAAGAACATGGCAGCAGCGTAAAGAGAAATCTCGCAAGGTGCAGAAACTGGAGAGAAAAAAGTTACCAGCTACCCAAAAAGAGCTAACTTCTAAGCAGTAATCACTAGAGTTTCACCATAGCATAGATGTCAAGGCTTTCTGAAGGGAAAGTACTGATTCTGCCTTCAAAATACTTTGAAGACGTAGAAATTGCATTCCAGTAAAGCTACAACAGACTCCAGATCCAGCTTAACTACAGATTCAATTGACTTTGCACAGACGTCTCTTAACAAACACTAGTAACTTGTCAGGATTGCTCCCGCTCTTTGTCTAGGGGTAGATGTCAGTTACAAATGCTTTTTTTCCCCAATATACACAATGCCAGGTATACAATACTAAATAACTATAAGACATCTCTAGAAGAAAGAAAGTGGGAACCATGGTCACAAGAGAAAACAATGAATAGAACCAGACTCAAAGATTGCCATTATGATGCAATTATCAGATAGGACTTTATAATAAAAAAATGTTAAAAATGTAGTGGAAAAGGAAACATACTAAATTGAAGGACATTTCAGCAGAGAGAAAGTATTTTTAAAAAAGAGCAAAATAAAAATGGTAGAAAGATATATTATAAATGCAAATTTTATTTAATGGGTTTAACAACACACTGGTTAAGCAGAGGTAAATTTTAGGTACTCTAAGACTAATGAATGTAAATTATTCAAACTGAAACACACAGAGATAGATGAGTAAGACAACAAAACATAGCATCTAAGATATGTGGCACCCTACCTAACAGTCTATCATACACTTAACTTGAGTCCAGAAATACATGAGAGGGAAAATGGGTAAAACAATTTTGAAGAGGTAATTACCAAGAATTTCTTCAAATTGATAAAGTACATAACCCCACAGATCAAGGAAGTTTAGTGAACCACAAGATGGAAAAATAAAAGAGAATCACCTCTTGGCATGCCATAGTTAAAATGCTGAAAATCAAAGATGAAGAATGTCTTTTTATTTTATTTTATATAGACAGGGAGAGGGACAGACAGACAAGAAGGGAGAGAGAAGAGAAGCATCAATTCTTCGTTACGTCTTCTTAGTTGTTCATTGATTGCTTTCTCATATGTGCCTTGACCAGGGGACTACAGCAGAGTGAGTGACCCTTTGCTCAAGCCAGTGACCTTGGGCTCAAGCCAGAAACCTTGGGCTTCAAGCCAGTGACCTTTGGGCTCAAGCCAGAGACCATGGGGTCATGTCCTTGATCCCACGCTCAAGCCAGCAACCTTGGAGTTTTGAACCTGGGTTCTCTGTGTCCCAGTTGAACATTTTATCCACTGTACCACTGCCTGGTCAGGCAAAAAATATCTTAAAATCATTCATAAAAAGAAGATATACCATCTTTAAAATAATAAAAATAATATTTAAAGGTTTTTTCCTCAGAAATAATAAATCCCTGAACACAGTGGAACATCTCTAAAATACTGACAGAAAAAAATTCTGTCAACCTACAATTCTATAGCCAATAAAACTACAGTAAAAACCTAAGTCAAAATAAACACAGTTTCATTAATACAAATGACTAAGGAATTTACTAAAGAGATGTTCAAGAACATTTTTAGGGAAGAGAAAATGATACCAAAAGGAAGTCCAAATCTATAGGGAAAAACTACATAGTACCAAAAAAGAGTAAATATAATTTAAAAATCATAAAAACTTGTTTAAAAATTGTTAATTAAAATTACTAAAATATTGTTAAAATATTATATATATGCCACATATATACATATATATTTTAAAAGATTGAAGCAAAATTTATAAAATCTCTTGAGTTTTTAGTATTTGTAAAGGGAATGAAATTGAACTACTGTACAATTCTACATTGCTTATGAAATAGAATAATAGTATTTAAAAATAATGGAAGATAATGATGATGACTATGAAAGGAGTGGTATACGACCAAGTCATCCCTGTGCTGCTTGTCATCTCATGAAAGTGAATATATTGAACATGATGATCCTTATTCTAGGAAAAGGATTTATCTTAAAAAATCATCATAGAGATGTAAATTATTAAGCATATATATTTCAGAATGCAAGATATACCAGTATTTATATCCATGGTAAAATGTATTTAAATTTAGCTAAACCCAGTGGCATTGTCCTCTGTCATACAACAGGGGTTCTGGCTCCAATTTTGTTGTAGCTATCAAACCACTGCCTTGGCCATATGACTTACTCTCTGGGAGTCACAAGACTTTGGGTCCTAAACAGTCTATGATCTCAGGAGAAGCAGGAAGCAGGTCTGGATATCAAACTATGAGTGCCTTCATGCAGATGAGGGTAGATGAGCTGCAAGAGAAAGTTCCACGTGTGTTGTCCAAGCAAAAATTGGGAGCAGCAGAGTACCTGCAGATGTGGGGAGGAAGTGAGGGAGTTTGGAAGTTGGATCTCTCTGAGGAATGGGGGGTAATGGAGTACATTTAGTTGGTTTTTAGAGACTATGAACCGTGTGTGTGTGTGTGTGTGTGTGTGTGTGTGTGTGTGTGTGTGTGTAAATAGGTTTATTATAAGTAATTGGTTCTACCTGATTATGGAGGCTGAGAAGTCCCAAGCCCTGCAGTGGAGCCCCGGGAGGACCACTGGCACAGTTCCAGGTTGAAAGCTGGCAGTTTCGAGACCCAAGAAGAGCCCACATGTCAGTTTAAGTCTGAATGCAGGAAAAGCCCCATGTCCCAACTCTACAGTCAAGTAGGAGGAGTTAGTGTTCTCCTAATTCTTTTCTTCTATTCAAGTTTTTAGTGGATTGGATTAGGGTTACTCACATTAGAGAGATCAATCTGCTTTAATCAATCAACTGATTAAAATGTTACTCTTATGTAGAACCACCCACACAGACAAACCCAAAATAATGTTTGACCAAATGTTTGGGCATCTCATAACTCAGTCAAGTAGACAAATAAAATTAACCAGAGAAGAAAAGAACCTTTTCTGAAACTCTTGTAACATTGTCCTCAAATAAGAAAGGGAGGGCCTGACCAGGTGGTGGTGCAGTGGATAGAGCATCAGACTGGGATGCAGAGGACCACCCAGTTCAATACCCCAAGGTCGCTGGCTTGAGTGCAGGCTCATCCAGTTTGAGTGCAGGGTCACTGGCTTGAACGTGGGATCACAGACAACCCACGGTCTCTGGCTTGAGCCCAAAGTAGCTGGCTTGAAGCCCAAGGTCACTGGCTTGAGCAAGGGGTCACTTACTCTGCTGAAGAACCCCCCCCACCCCGGTCAAGGCATATATGAGAAAGCAATCAATGAACAACAGAGAAGCCTCAACAAAGAAGAATTGATTATTCTCATCTCTCTCTTCCTGTCTGTCTGTTCTATCTGTCCCTCTCTCTGTCTCTCTCTCTGACTCTATCAAAAAAAAAAAAAAAAAAAAAAAAAAAAAAAAAAAAAAAAAAAGAAAGTAAGAAAGAAAGAAAGAAGGGGAGAGATATTGGAGGTAATGTTTTTCTCGTTCTCTTGTTATTTCTACAACAAACTCTTTGATGCATACAAATGAAAATACTTAACACATATAAATTATGAAGCACACTAATAAAATAAATCACTTCCTCCTCCCTACTAAAATAAAAAGTGTACATGTCATCTCACTTCTAAATATGCATTATTGGAGATGACGTCAGAGTAATGGCGGGGTAGGAAGCGATACCGAGAATCTCCCCCAAAACTCAACAAGATCTTCAACCAGAAACAGGAAAACCTATCCTTGGAGCCTCCAGATGTTTCACAATACACCTGAAGGTATGGTCGAGCGAAAAATTGGCTAAATATATAACCAAACCCTGAAGGAAATAGGGAGTAAGAAATGCTCTGCCTTCCTCACTAACCTAAACAGGCGGCTTTCTCTGGGAACTGTGAATATAGAAACTGAGGCGGGCAAAGGGGGTGAATAGATCCAGGCCGTGGCACAAATGGCCAAACCAGGCTGTGGCACTGAGATCCAAACCGAGGAAAAACTGTTCCTGTGGCAACTGGGGAAATACAAGCTAACACTCGCGCCAAACCCAGACAAAGAAAGACAAGCGGGGTAGCCACTTTACCCGATCTCCTGGTCGGCGCATGCAGATACTGGGCAAGAGATTTCTTCCTAAGCCCCGGAAGTGGGTGCCCGTGTTACCCCACAGAGAGGCAGAGTCAGAGGTCTTTGTGTGGGCCGAAAGCAGAATCTCTGGGCAGCCCCAGCGCCCTGGGAAAGCCGCGCACGGGAGGGAGCGAGAACTAATTCCAACGGTGGAACTTTTCCATGCGGTTGGGGGTTTCACTCAGAGGGAAACATGGCTAGCCTGATATCCTTGTCTGCACGCGCAGATAGCGAGAGATTCCTCCAAGTGCTTCGGCAGTGCGCGCCCGTGTTATCACACAGAGGGGCAGAGTCAGGGGTCTTTGTGTGGGCCAAAGTGGAATCTCAGGCAGCCCCAGCGCCTTGCAAAAGCCGCGCACGGGGACGGAGCGAGAGCCATTTCCAGTGCTGGAACTTTTCCATGTGGCTGGGGGTTTCACTCAGAGCGTGAGACTGCCGGCTGGATATCCATGTCTGCGTGCGCAGATAGTAGGCGAGAGTTTCCTCCAAGCGCACCGGGAGTGGGCGCCCGCCTATGTTACCGGACAGAGTGGCAGAGCCAGAGGTCTCTGAGTGGGTGGAAACCCCGCCTGATTATGCTAGCAGCTCTGACTGACTGAGCCTTACCCAGAGCCCTGTGCTGAGTGGAAATAGAGTGGGGAGTTGCCAGCTCTTTGAGCCTCTTACTATCCAGGCAGAGGCAGCAGCAACCCCATAGCTGGATTATCAGGCTACTAATTGAGGAAGGAAAGACTAGGAGAAAGGCTCCAGGAACACGGACTCTCTCACTGTCGGAGCCTATAAATGTTAATGAGCCTCGACTGCCAACGAGACTAAAGCACAACACATGACATCGCCATAGAGACTTATCAACTGCAAACCTCTACCTGAGCGTGCCAAAGGGGCAGAACCCGGGATACAGAGTCACCAACCAGGAAGAGGGAGAGAAAAGAAAAACCAAGAAGATAACCTCTCAAAATCAAGAATAATCTGCAGACTTTATAACCTATCCCATTTTATTATATTTGTTCATTTGTTTCTCTTATCTTCATTCTTGATATTTTTTTTCCTCCCCCAATTTGGTCATTGAACTCTCTGCCGGTCTTACTCTCTCCTCTCCTTGAACTACACTACCCATAAGTGTTAAATCTCCCATTATCTTTTCTTTCCTCTTCCTTTCTCTCTATGAGGGTTGCACTCCAAAACCCTTAACTCTCTCTCTCTCTCTCTCCTCTTTTTTCTTTTTTCTTCTTTTAGTGGTTCCCTTTTTTTTTCTCTCTCTCTCTTTCTTTTCTCCCTCTATATTAGTTTCTTCCTTTCTCCTTTACATCTCCTCTCATTCAAACCTCAATAACAAACAAAATATCTTATCTGGGACTCAAACTTATGTTTGTGGCATTTTGGGGGTTTTTTACTTTACTTTTTTAACTCACTAGCTGTGCTCCCATCCCTGGCTCTCCATTTTATCTAGTTCTTGTTCCACTAAATACAATAGTAATTTATTAATTTGTCCCCCCATTTTTCTGTTTCCCTCTTATTCCTCTCATCATAACTCTTAGTCAACCAACACCTAAAAGCAAATCATTTTATTCTTGACCCAAATTTTTTCCTTATATGCTTTTTGTGGGTCCATACCCCCTTCTTTTTTCTTTCTTCCTTTTTTTTTTTTTTGCCCCTTTATTACTTTTCCCCAATTCAGGCCCTCCATTACAGGCATTGTTTGTTATAATTCACAGTTCACCACAAGATTTTCTCAAGAAAGAGGGGACAGGAGAGGAGAGGAAAAAAGGAGGGGACGAATAATTTCCTTTTTTAAAAATTTTTATTTTATTTTATTTTTCTTTATTTCATTATTAATTTTTTTAAAAAAAACAACTCTTTTCAATTTTTTATTTTTTTACCTTTTATTCTTTATTAAATCTCATTAATACTATCAACAAAACCACCCTCAGATGCCATTAAGGAAGAGAAAATCGAATATCATGGATACAAAAGAAAGAGAGGTAACACAACTAGATGAGGAAAAATCTATGGAGAAAAAATTTAATATATTGGAAACCTTGGAGCTAAATGACAGAGAATTCAAGATAGAAATCCTAAAAATCCTCCGAGATATACAAGAAAACACAGAAAGGCAATTTAGGGAGCTCAGAAAACAACTCAATGAACATAAAGAATATATGTCCAAGGAAATTGAAACTATAAAAACAAATAAAACAGAGATGAAAAACTCAATTCATGAGCTGAAAAATGAAGTAACCAGCTTAGCTAATAGAACAGGTCAGATAGAAGAGAGGATTAGTGAAATAGAAGACAAGCAACTTGAGGCACAACAGAGAGAAGAAGAAGAAAGAGACTAAAAAATTAAAAAAAAAATGAGATAGCCCTACAAGAATTATCTGACTCCATCAAAAAGAATAACATAAGAATAATAGGTATATCAGAGGGAGAAGAGAGAGAAAATGGAATGGAGAACATACTCAAACAAATAATAGATGAGAACTTCCCAAGCCTGTGGAAAGAACTAAAGCCTCAAGTTCAAGAAGCAAACAAAACTCCAAGTTTTCTTAACCCCAACAAACCTACTCCAAGGCATATCATAATGAAATTGGCACAAACCAACAGAAAAGAAAAAATTCTCAAGGCAGCCAGGGAAAAGAAGAATGCAACATATAAAGGAAGGCCCATTAGATTATCATCAGATTTCTCAGTAGAAACTCTACAAGCTAGAAGAGAGTGGACCCCAATATTTAAAGTCCTGAAAGAGAGGAACTTTCAGCCACGAATACTATACCCATCAAAGCTATCCTTCAAATATGAAGGAGAAATAAAAACATTCAAAGGTACAGAAAAGATGAGGGAATTTATCATCAGAAAACCCCCACTCCAGGAATTACTAAAGGGGGTTCTCCAATCAGATACAAAGAACAAAAAAAAATAAAGCCACAAGTAAAAGCTCCAAGAAGAACACAATAAAACCAAATTTAAACTGTGACAACAACAAAAAGAAAGGGGGGAGAGGATGGAGATTAACAGTAGCAAAGGACGATGAAGTGCAAAAGTACTCACAAAATAGTTCACTACAATGAACAGGGTAGAAACCCTTTTCATTACTTAAAGGTAACCACCATTGAAAAAACCACCACAGAAGCACATGAGATAAAAAAGATAGCAACAGAGGAAAGATGTATGGAATACAACCAAATAAAAACAAATGATTGAAAAACGAAAGAGAAGGATCAAACAAGACACAAAACTAACAGAAAGCAAGATATAAAATGGCAATAGGGAACTCACAAGTGTCAATAATTACACTAAATGTAAATGGATTAAACTCACCAATAAAAAGGCACAGAGTAGCAGAATGGATTAAAAAAGAAAATCCAACTGTATGCTGCCTACAGGAAACTCATCTAAGTAACAAGGATAAAAACAAATTCAAAGTGAAAGGCTGGAAAACAATATTCCAAGCAAATAACATCCAAAAAAAAGCAGGCGTAGCAATACTCATATCTGATAATGCTAACTACAAGACAACAAAAGTACTCAGAGACAAAAATGGCCATTTCATAATGGCTAAGGGGACACTGAATCAAGAAGACATAACAATTCTTAATATATATGCACCAAACCAAGGAGCACCAAAATATATAAGACAGCTACTTCTTGATCTTAAAGCAAAAACTGACAAAAATACAATCATACTTGGAGACCTCAATACACCGCTGACGGCTCTAGATCGGTCATCCAAACAGAGAATCAACAAAGATATAGTGGCCTTAAACAAAACACTAGAGCACCTGGATATGATAGACATCTACAGGACATTTCATCCCAAAGTGACAGAGTATACATTTTTCTCCAGTGTACATGGATCATTCTCAAGAATTGACCATATGTTGGGCCACAAAAACAACATCAGCAAATTCAGAAAAATCAAAGTTGTACCAAGCATATTTTCTGATCATAAAGTCTTGAAACTAGAATTCAACTGCAAAAAAGAGGAAAAAAATCCCATAAAAATGTGGAAACTAAACAACATACTTTTAAAAAATGAATGGGTCAAAGAAGAAATAAGTGCAGAGATCCAAAGATATATACAGACTAATGAAAATGACAATACGACATATCAGAATCTATGGGATGCAGCAAAAGCAGCAATAAGAGGGAAGTTCATATCACTTCAGGCATATATGAACAAACAAGAGAGAGCCCAAGTGAACCACTTAACTTCACACCTTAAGGAACTGGAAAAAGAAGAACAAAGACAACCCAAAACCAGCCAAAGAAAGGAGATAATAAAAATCAGAGCAGAAATAAATGAAATAGAGAACAGAAAAACTATAAACAAAACTAATAGAACAAGGAGCTGGTTCTTTGAAAAGATCAACAAAATTGACAAACCCTTGCCAAGACTTACCAAGGAAAAAAGAGAAAGAACTCATATAAACAAAATCCAAAATGAAAGAGGAGAAATCACCACGGACACCGTAGATATACAAAGAATTATTGTAGAATACTATGAAAAACTTTATGCCACTAAATTCAACAACCTAGAAGAAATGGATAAATTCCTAGAAAAATACAACCTTCCTAGACTGAGTCAAGAAGAAGCAGAAAGCCTAAACAGACCTATTAGTAGAGAAGAAATAGAAAAAAACATTAAAAACCTCCCCAAAAATAAAAGTCCAGGCCCTGACGGCTATACCAGCGAATTTTATCAAACATTCAAAGAAGACTTGGTTCCTATTCTACTCAAAGTCTTCCAAAAAATTGAAGAAGAAGCAATACTTCCAAACACATTTTATGAGGCCAACATAACCCTCATACCAAAACCAGGCAAGGATGGCACAAAAAAAGAAAACTACAGACCAATATCTCTAATGAATACAGATGCTAAAATACTAAACCAAATACTAGCAAATCGAATACAACAACATATTAAAAAAATAATACATCATGATCAAGTGGGATTCATCCCAGAATCTCAAGGATAGTTCAACATACGTAAAACGGTTAACGTAATACACCATATCAACAAAACAAAGAACAAAAACCACATGATCTTATCAATAGACGCAGAAAAGGCTTTTGATAAAATACAACACAATTTTATGTTTAAGACTCTCAACAAAATGGGTATAGAAGGAAAATATCTCAACATGATAAAGGCCATATATGATAAACCATCAGCTAACATCATATTAAATGGCACTAAACTGAAGGCTTTCCCCCTTAAATCAGGAACAAGACAAGGTTGTCCACTCTCTCCACTCTTATTTAATGTGGTACTAGAGGTTCTAGCCAGAGCAATCAGACAAGACAAAGAAATAAAAGGCATCCACATTGGAAAAGAAGAAGTAAAGGTATCACTTTTTGCTGATGATATGATCCTATACATCGAAAACCCCAAAGAATCCACAAAAAGACTACTAGAAACAATAAGCCAATACAGTAAGGTCGCAGGATACAAAATTAACATACAGAAGTCAATAGCCTTTCTATATGCCAACAATGAAACAATTGAGAACGAACTCAAAAGAATAATCCCCTTCATGATTGCAACAAAAAAAATAAAATACTTAGGAATAAACATAACAAAGAATGTAAAGGACTTATATAATGAAAACTATAAACCTTTGTTAAGGGAAATCGAAAAAGATATAATGAGATGTAAGAATATACCTTGTTCTTGGCTAGGAAGAATAAATATAATCAATATGGCTATATTACCCAAAGCAATATACAAATTTAATGCAATTCCCATCAAACTTCCAAAGACATTTTTTAAAGAAATAGAGCAAAAAATCATCAGATTTATATGGAACTATAAAAAACCCCCAATAGCCAAAGCAATCTTAAAGAAAAAGAATGAAGCTGGGGGCATTACAATACCTGACTTCAAACTCTATTATAGGGCCACGATAATCAAAACAGCATGGTATTGGCAGAAAAATAGACACTCAGACCAATGGAACAGAATAGAAAGTGAAATAATACCATGCAGAAATAAAACCACATATATATAGTCAAATAATTTTTGATAAAGGGGCCAACAACACACAATGGAGAAAAGAAAGCCTCTTCAATAAATGGTGCTGGGAAAACTGGAAAGCCACATGCAAAAGAATGAAACTGGACTACAGTTTGTCCCCCTGTACTAAAATTAACTCAAAATGGATCAAAGATCTAAACATAAAACCTGAAACAATTAAGTACATAGAAGAAGACATAGGTACTCAACTCATGGACCTGGGTTTTAAAGAGCATTTTATGAATTTGACTCCACAGGCAAAAGAAGTGAAGGCAAAAATTAATGAATGGGACTACATCAGACTAAGAAGTTTTTGCTGAGCAAGAGAAACTGATAACAAAATAAACAGAAAGCCAACTAAATGGGAAATGATATTTTCAAACAACAGCTCAGATAAGGGCCTAATATCCAAAATATACAAAGAACTCATAAAACTCAACAACAAACAAACAAACAATCCAATAAAATAATGGAAGAGGATATGAACAGACACTTCTCCCAGGAAGAAATACAAATGGCCAACAGATATATGAAAAGATGCTCATCTTCTTTAGCTATTAGAGAAATGCAAATCAAAACTGCAATGAGATACCACCTCACACCTGTTTGATTAGCTATTATTAGCAAGACAGGTAATAGCAAATGTTGGAGAGGCTGTGGAGAAAAAGGAACCCTCATCCACTGTTGGTGGAAATGTAAAGTAGTACAACCATTATGGAAGAAAGTATGGTGGTTCCTCAAAAAACTTAAAATAGAACTACCTTATGACCCAGCAATCCCTCTACTGGGTATATACTCCAAAAACTCAGAAACATTGATACGTAAAGACACATGCAGCCCCATGTTTATTGCAGCATTGTTCACAGTGGCCAGGACATGGAAACAACCAAAAAACCCATCAATAGATGACTGGGTAAAGAAAATGTGGCACATATACACTATGGAATACTACTCAGCCATAAGAAATGATGACATCGGATCATTTACAGCAAAATGGTGGGATCTTGATAACATGATACGAAGCAAAATAAGTAAATCAGAAAAAACCAGGAACTGCATTATTCCATACGTAGGTGGGACATAATAGTGAAACTAAGAGACATTGATAAGAGTGTGGTGGTTATGGGGGGGAGAGGGGAAAAGGAGAGGGAAAGGGGGAGGGGGAGGGGCACAAAGAATACTAGATAGAAGATGACAGAGGACAATCTGACTTTGGGTGATGGGTATGCAACATAATTGAACGACAAGATAACCTGGACTTGTTATCTTTGAATATATGTATCCTGATTTATTGATGTCGCCCCATTAAAAAATAAAATTATTTAGAAACACAGATTATAAATAAAAAAAAAATAAATAAATATGCATTATTAAGCCCCTAATGTCATATTATGCAGAAGGAAAGAGAAACATCACTGATAATTCTCACGTGAAGCTTTGAAAGTCATAAAAAATTGGCTGCTTTGAATTAAACTTCAGGGTCAGACTGTCCAGAAGAGAGTGGGATATTTGTTTAGACATCTTACAGGCAGACTTGGAGCAGCTTCACCAGGGACCAGCAACCGGCGGCACCGTATTCACCTTTCTCCAAAGTAACTCCCTGGAGAGTGAAGGGGGGAGTATGTGACAAGACCTAGACCCGGTGAAGGTACTACTCACATGGTTTCATTGTTCAAAGGTACCTCAGTGACCAGTTCGTTGAAGTAAAGTGTTGGAACAGCTCTGTGACACATAAACCCTCTTTCTAAGTACTTACTCTTAAATGTTATGATTTCATGTGCTATCAATATTAGGCAGAGGAAAGGCCCTGGCCAAGGTTCCTTATCTGGATCCACTGCTGTCTAGAGAGGAAGGACTGTCAGAAAATGCCCAATGTGCCCTTGTTTGAGGGAACTGGAACTGGGGTGTCTGGGAGAGGAGCACTCTGACACTGGCGGCAGAAGCAGGCAGCTTCCTGGGGAAGTCACAGGGATGGATTGCTTTCTTCTCTGTCCACGCCGTGCAGGAAGCACAGCCTTTCCTGGAGAGCACAGAGCTGGGCAGAGATCGGAGCCTCAGGACCTATCTGCTCAACAGGTGTATGAGTTGAATGAATAAATTCCAAAGTATAAATAACAAATATTATGTTCTCCTTGTTTTCATCCAAAATCATTACCTCAACTCAAACTTAAAATACTAGAAGTTTGAAAAAGGATCCAGGAATTTGCAATTGAGTTCTTTTAAGCATATTCAAGAGACAAGGGAGTCAGGGCTGGTTTTCCTGCAACAATAAGAACGTCCATCATATCACACTTGTGAGCCACTAAGCTACAGTATTTAAAGAGCCTCAGGTTTCAAAATGCTGCTGTGGGTAAGTGATGCTACTTTCTTTTAGCACTGCTATTTTAGGAGTCTTTCCCACCTCTATCTCACCTTACAAATATCTTTAAAAGCCACCAGGGGAGACTATTCTGGAAAATGCCCTTATTGAATGGTGATGATATACCAGGTTGCTCTATTTCACAAAGACTTTCTCATTTTAAAACAGGATTTTTCAAGTGGAATCTTGAAAACCACTCATGAAAGACAGAATTGGAATTATTCCTGAGATGAGCAGATCAGTCAAGCATGAGAGCATTTAGCAATTATCTTTCACTGTGTAAAAAAAAACCACCCTAAAACTTGGCGACCTCAGTGCTTTAGGCTGGGCTCACCTGGGAACTTCCAGACTGGTCCAGGCTTGAATGTTCTTACCTGTGCTCACTATGTATCTGATGTGTCTGATGGACCAGCTGAAGCTGGCTAGTTTACAACAGTTAGGGATGGAACTGCTGGCTGGACCAGGGATTCTTTCCATGAGGTTTCTCATTCTGGAGTAGTTTATTCATGATTTTCACTGACAGTCATGGGTGCTTGTGTCTATTTGCTCCCATCCCATAGTCTAACTGAGAGTCAATGTGGGAGAAGATTACCCAAGTGTGTGGATGTGGAATATAAGAACAACTTGGGGACCATTACTGCAATAACCTGTGTTTTAAAATGTGGTCTAAGACATGTTTTTCAATGGCAAGTATACAGACCAGTCTGCCAGAAATATTGTACTGGTCTGCAAAGGAGTTAAACACCCTGATGTTGTATGAAGATTATAGACCCAGTGATCTTAGTTGATTTGCATATGCTCAGGGTGATTTCTGCCTCAGCAGTCCCTGAAATAATTTTTTTTTCACCAAGCCCCAATTGTAAAAATGTTGAAAACCAGTAGTCTAAGAATATGAAAAGCCTGACCAGGCAGTGGTGCAGTGGATAGAGTGGCAGACTAGGATGCAGAGGACCTAGGTTCAAAACCCCAAGGTTGTCAGCTTGAGTATGGGCTCCTTCGACTTGAGTGCGGGCTCACCAACTTGAGCGCGAGGTCGCTGGCTTGAGCGTAGGATCATAGACATGACCTTATGGTCGCTGGATTGAAGCTCAAGGTTGCTGGCTTGAGCAAGGGATCACTGGCTCTGCTATAACCCTCTTCCCCAGTCAAGGCACGTATGAGAAAGCAATCAATGAACAACTAAGGAGCTGCAATGAAGAATTGATGCTTCTTATCTCTCTCTCTTCCTATCTGTTCCTATCTGTCCCTCTCTCTGGCTCTCTCTCTGCCTCTGTCACAAAAAAAAAAAAAAAAGAAAGAAAGAAATACAAGGAACCCAGAGGACCCAGCCCTGTCACTGTGAAGACTTCTCATTAGAAACGTTCTGACTCAGGAGCCTGTCCTCCTAGTATTCAGACGCTCCTGTTTTCACACGTTCATCCACTCTCCTCCTTCTTGTGGTTTCATCACTGCCTGAGTCCAGACATTTTTTTTAGGCAGTCCTGCAGGTGCCTGGTGGAAAAGATAAATGATCTTACTTCCTGGGCACTGTGACCAATAAGAAATGCAGCCTGGAGCGTACACAATTCACCAGCTCCCCCGCACAATGCAAATGCCGGAATGGGCTATGGGGTTGGACAGAGGTCATTGCTGCAGAAACGAAATACCATTCGAAACTGGCATTCTAGGCTATAGACAGCTTTTCTTAATTAGAGGCATAAGCAAAGAGATACCCCAGGCTAGCGCCTGGATTGTCTCAATAGACAAAAATGAAAAGGTTGCATGCAATTAAGCAAAATCACCGTGATCTGGCTGTCTGATTTAATTCACTCAAATTATATGTAAAGAATCAAACAAGAAAGCAGAGGCATTGGTTTCCATTTTAAACCTGATGAGAGTCTTTGATCAAGGAAAACTTTCTTACCAAATAGACTCTGAGCTCTGATTACCTATGGAATTATTTACAGGAAGAAATGAGCTCTCAGTAGTCCTCATTACTACCTTGCTAGATAAAAAGATTTACTAATCACTAAAAAGTGCTAGTTTCACATGGTATATTACAGGTGAAATAAAACAATATAAACCTTGTCCATGCATAACTGACACATCAGCAGATCACACTGGTATAGAGAGAGTAGACAGGTATAACACCAAAACAGCGGTCCTAAAAGATAGTATTCAACATCAACTCACCACTAAGACCATACTAGGTATTTGCACATCAATTTAGTCTAATCTTTATAAGCAATGGAAAGGTGGTTGTTACGATCTTAAGTGAAAAACAGAGAAAACCAGATTTCCAACAAGATCTGGAAATACACAATAACATCAAAAGCTAGAAAAAGTTAATTGTTCTACTCAAACTCTGAGTTTGAGCCTTGAACTTTACTTCAAAACTTTCACTATAATACACCATCTCTTGTAATAATAAGTGGTCAGAGAAACAAAGCAAATACTTTAGTGACAATCAACCATTAATTGAGAGCTAGCCTTGTGCCAAGCCTGGGTGCTGAAGATAGGCATTTGAAAACTCACAGTCTGTTGAGAGGGAGAGAAGCTCTGAAATACTGAGCTCCCACTACCAGTCCATGTCAATGGTGGGTGGTTACCCACATGGGAGACGTCAGAGCAGAAACAAAGACTAGCATAGATCGAAGACTTTGTTCTTCCTTCTGACTTCTGCCCAGGCTACGTCCTCCAGCCCTTTCTCCATACAGATAGATTTTCTTCCAGGGAAAGCCTTAGCATTGTTTACTGTGTCACAAATACATTAAATTAGACCAACCCCATAGTTCTCCCTACTATTAAAATCAACAGAAAAAGGCAAGAGAAGCTAACACAGCACAGCCACTGTGACTATTTTTAAGATCTTTTAGTTCTAAATTTATTATATCGTAAAAAGAACTAGGACTCTTATGTCATTTAATTCTTTTACTATTTCTGCAGTGTTATCAACATTTTGCAGACACGAATACACATGCATGTTAAAATTTTCAAGGTACCAACTTTCAAAGTTAAGGCTACCAATAATAAAATACCACAGACTGAGTGGCTTAAACAACAAAAATGAATATTCTTACAGTTTGGAAACTGGAAGTCCCAGATCAGGTGTCAGCACCTTTGGTTTCTCTTGATGCCTCTCTCCTTAGGGTGTCTTGCTGACTCTTCACATGGTATTTTCTCTGTGCTTGTTCATGTCTGGTGTTTCTTTGTGGCCTGATGTTCTTTTCTTATAAAGGATACTGAACATATTGCATTACATCCCACTCTCATGACTCCATTTTAACTTAATTACCACGTAAAGACCCCATCTCCAAATACAGTCACATTGTGAGGTACTGGAAGTTAGAGCATCAACATGTAAGTTTTGGAGGGGACATAATTCATCCCAGACTAGTAACATAGATGTAGAATGTTAGAGACAGAATGCAAGACATTTCTGACTCCATCTGAAGTGACTTACTCAAGTAAAACAAGGTTATCGTCTCCTTGAATATACTCACTGTTTTCCTCTAATCTTAGTTTTTCTCACACAGGGATACCATCCGAAAAGACTGTCTCTATATAAAAATATAAGCATTTCATGGCACAGTTGTCATGCTAATTTTTGGTGAAGACACCAGATTTAAAAGATCCAAATAAGTATTTCTTCATAGGAATCTCATTAGCATTTCTATATTATTGCAAGACTGTCAACTTTCTGCTTTGCAGAATAAATGCCTATTTTATCTATTTTTTTCTGAACATATGAAGTCACAACTATACTTTCTCATATTTTTTTAGTGCACATGTCGAGTGGGACATTCTGTAGTGCATAAGACACCTAAGATCCCTTCTTCCTGTAACTTTAGTTTGGATACAAACAATCCCAAAATAAGTCACCAAGTAAACTGGACCATTTGAAATAATAGCAACTCATAAATAAATAAATAAATAAATAAATAAATAAATAAATAAATAAAACAGAGGAAAGAAATAAAGAATGACTGCGTGTGGGAACGGACGGTCTGGTTTCACTGGCCAGGCAAGAGCTCTTTAGAAAGAAGTTTTAAGCTAAACTTAAATCATAAGGTGTCTACCATATGAAGACTGGAAAGAAAGCTAAAAAAAACAGTAAATGGCCCTGGCCAGTTTGCTCAATGGTAGAGCGTAGGCCCAGTGTGTGGAAATCCCAAGTTTGTTTCCTGGTCAGGGCACACAGGAGAAGTGACCGTCTGCTTCTCCCTCCACCCCCCCCCCCTTTCTCTCTCTTCCCATCTTGCAACCATGGCTCGAATGTTTTGAGAAAAGTTGGCCCCTTGCACTGAGGATGGCTCCATGGCCTCTGTCTCAGGAGCTAAAATCACTCCATTGTCGAGCAATGGAGCTGCAGCCCAGCCAGGCAAAGCATCACCTGTTAGGGGCTTGCTGGGTGGATCCCAGTCAGAGCACATGTGGGAGTCTGTCTCTGCCTCCTCACCTCTCACTTAATAGAAGGAAGGAAGGAAGAAAGGAAAGAAAGAAAGAAAGAAAGAAAGAAAGAAAGAAAGAAAGAAAGAAAGAAAGAAAGAGAAAAGAAAAGAAAAGAAAAGAAAAGAAAAGAAAAGAAAAGAAAAGAAAAGAAAAGAAAAGAAAAGAAAAGAAAAGAAAAGAAAAGAAAAGAAAAAGAAAAAAAACCCAGCAAGTATGAATAATCTGAAGTGGGAAAAATTTTGATGTATTTAAAGACAAAAATCATATGACTACAACAGAGTTAAGTTATAAGGTTGGAGATCAAACTGAGCAGCCACCATACTACTGGGTCACAGTGGGACATGGCGAGGATGTTTCATGTAATGAGAAGTATCTTTTTGATGGCGTAGATGTTGATAAATGTCTTCAAATGTTAATTAACTTAAGCCTGCTCAGGATTTGATTGTTGTGGTAACTTGAGTGAATGAGTCAACATGAGAACAAAGGAATTACAGTCAATAGCCTCTGTTGCAGACTTTAGATTTTTGCTCTGATATCAAGATCTAGATTACATAATTCCCCATGTCTTCTGCAGGTAGTCTCATTTTTTTGTTAATGTTAACTAATTTCTCATCATTACATTTTTATTAATTAGCCAGAAATTTTAAAGATAATATGGTATCAATCCTCTTAAGACAGCAATAAAATGTTTTCTAAATATCTAATTGCATGAGTTGAGGATTTCATGCAAAACTTTTTCATAACTGGAAAAATTATTGTGGTTATCCATCTTCGGATTAAAATATCTTTAGTACTGGATGTGACTTTCACTTCAGGCAGAACTAAAATTCTGTTAGCGAGGGGAATATGGATGCAAAAATACTATTTTGAAGAATAAATAACAGCATTTTTTCACCTGACCAGGCGGTGGCGAAGTGGATAGAGCGTCAGACTGGGATACGGAGGACCCAGGTCCGAGACCCCGAGGTCGCCAGCTTGAGCACCGGCTCATCTGGTTTGAGCAAAAAAAAAAAGAAAAAAAAAAAAAGAGCTCATCAGCTTGGACCCAAGGTCGCTGGCTTGAGCAAGGGTTTGCTCGGTCTGCTGAAGGCCCACGGTCAAGGCACATATGAGAAAACAAAAAAAACCAAACCAGGTTGACTCTTTTCTAGTTTCTATTACCCAAGATAAAGTACAGTGTGCAGCAGGTCTACAGTGCTCTTCACATTGCAAGTAAAGTCAGAGAAAAATCATTTCCACCCTGAAATTGAGATGATTCATTATTTTTCCCTCCCATGGAACCTATAGAAATATTTTGCCCCAAATATCTTCTGTAACCAAAGTTGCAAGCTTGTAATAATTAAAGGTCTTGGAAAAGATGAACATTTATTCTGAAAATTAGGATTATATCTTCATCCATTTACATTCCTTGAAAGAAGGAAATTAGCAGTATCTATACTTTATTGTTCTTAGCACAATTTTTTTAATCTAGCAAATAAAGTGAGTAGAAATGCAAAAATGTGAGTTTTAGATGATGTATGGTCTTAGCATTTTATTTTACTTCGTTAAAAACACAGATACTGAGGTATATATAATGAAACTGTTCCTTTTAAAAGAAAAAGAAGAGGGGAGGCAGAGACAGGCTCCTGCATGCACTCCCACTGGGATCCACCCAGCAAGGCCCCTACAGGATGATTCTCTATGTTGCTCAACAACCGAATTCTTCTTAAGCCTGAAGCAGAGGCCATGGAACCATCCTCTGCACCCAGGGCCACCTCGCTTCAATTGAGCCATGGCTGCAGGAGAGGAAGGGAGACAGAGAGAGAGAGAGAGAGAGGAGTAAAGGGGGGAGAGGTAGAGAAGCAGATGAGCACTTCTCCTGTGTGAACTGACCGTGAATCAAACCCAGGACATCCACATGCCAGAATGGTGCTCTACCACTGAATCAACCTGCCAAGGCCTGAACTGTTCATTCTTTACATTCCTTAATCCAATTACTTCTATTGACTAGTTTCATAATTTAACAATTCTATTTGGTTGGAACAGAGGAAGAATAGGGTGATCTGTTTTATTACGGGTGGTGCTGAAATGACCATATTAATGTATCATCATTTAAGTCTGCAAGGTCTCTTTAGCAAGCAAATATTGCTTCCCACAAAAGAGAAACAAAAGGGAAATTAAATTATCATAAAATATCCAATCAGATTAGGAAATGAAGGGCTTGTATGCATAATGGCTACAGGTAATGGTATTTGGGGTTATTGTTTTATACATCTTTCTGTATTTAACAAATCTAGCCACTGCTCTTCTTCTTCTTTTTTGTATAAGCCACTGTATGAGTCCTCCCAATTACAGTCATTATTTGACTCATGAATATGACCATGAAAGCTAAGAGAACTAGAAAAAAAGAAAGGAGGCAAAGCTTCGTGTTTCTCAAAGCCTGATGAGCCTGAAAGTACAATCCTGCACCTTCTGTGAATTTGGCACCAATTCATGATATTCAACACATTGTTCAGTACACACAGGGGCATATCGCCGTACTACGCTCAGAGCAGGATAAATGCAATGAGGATGAAAAATTAGTTGAAGTGATATCAAATATGAGAAAGCATGTGGCCTTTGGACAGAACTAGGATTGAGGCTAGGGGCTCCCACTCACCAGATGTGCAGGAGTGACTCTCAATTACTTCATCTGTAAGTGGTGATGTACACATGTAACTACCAGGATACTGTGAAGATTAACTCAATTAAGTACGTCAGTACCTAGTACAGCATGATAATTCTTTTATTTATTTTATTCTCTCTGATAATTTTTCTCTTGACTGTGCCAGAAAAAAATTTCTCTGCACCTAACTCCCAGAAAGACATATCAAAGTTAGTGGAGTCCCAGAAAAAAAGCAGTTGAAGAAAAGAGATGGATCATGATGGGGTCAAACTAAAATGTTTAAGACTTTCCTTGATTTAAAAGATCAATCCCAGGATGGCACAGGATCAGAGAAACAGAATTGTAGAGAATTCCTTTAAACTTTAGGAGATAATGCGAAGATAAACAAAATATGTAAATTTACACAGGAAAATATAAGTTTAGAAAAAAAAGATAAAAATATAAATAACTTTGGGAAATATTAAAAGTGATGGATGTTTAACCCATGATAGGGTAAGATAATTATTAAAATATAAATTTCAAAAAGGTAAAATTCTGACTCTTATATGGATATAAATATTAAATATTTCATTTAATATTTTAATTTAATATTTTACTCCAGAGGGAACCAATAAGGTATAAAACCCAGCCTAAAGAACATTAGAGAAAGTAGAATTGTGAGGATAAGATTAATGTTTGCTTAGAAAGAAAACTTTTTGATGTCTTAGAGAGCAATAAGCCAAGCTGGTTCCATTAGACAGAAATCATTTGAATTTCTATTGGATAAAAGTATGCCAGTTGAGCTTGTCTCTAGGAGTGGTAAAATAACTCAGCCAATAGAAAGTCGACCCTAGAAAGAACATTCGGTGATTTCTTTTGTCAATGTCTAAGTTTCAAATAATTTTTAGATACTATTAAATAATATCATTGATATGCATCACTTATCTCTTAAAGAAGACATTGTGAGAAATAACTTCCTCTTTTTACAACACACCTCTTAGAGCGCCTTTTACTCAATGGGACTAGTTACTGTTCTTGGCCAAAATGGCTACTCCTATGATGGTAAGATCAACTTACTCATGATTCTAAAGCTAAAAGAAGACATCTGGTAAGGGTTACTTTGATTAATTGTCTCTTGCCTGGAAAATTCTTTTACCTTTTTAACAATATTAATAACATGACAAGTGTGTAGTCTCATTTGAAACTTAAAAGTCAATTTCTTAAAATTCATCAAAGTGCAATTTACCTGGAATAAACTATCAAATAAAGGCAGAGATACTGGATTAAAATAATATGGACCATTTATTATATTCTAAGACAGGCTGAACTAACAACATAGGTGGAAATAAAAAGGAAACAAAAGACCAAAAACCAGGATTAAAGGTTTTGAAAAGGTATAAGAAAGCATAGGAACAAAATTTCTTTCACTCTCTACAGGTCTGATAGCATCAAAAAGTGACGTTTACTTCTGCTCTGGTGAGCATAAGTTTTATTTATGTTTAAAATTAAAATGAAAAAAAAAAAAGCTGACCTGTAATTAAAGTTTGCAATGACACACAGAAAATGCTCGTGCTCATGGGGACAACTCCAGGAAAGGGAGACTGACAGCAATAAAACTACAGCTTCTATTAGGGTCTTAAAATCATTGCTGGATTACATAAAATAGGCTAATTCAAAGTGCTTGCTTTTCTGGGAGCACAGAGTTCTGGAAAAATTAATTTACAGTGGAGAGAAATCAGATTTTTTTCTCAAATAAATAACATAAAATGACACGTGTCTTACTTAAAGAAGTTATTGAAGTGGCTATAAACTGAATGCTTGAACTGATTAAAGCCTCTCCATCTCTGTCACTCTGCGCCAGCCAGTGGCCAGGGTGCTTGACAGAATTTGGAAGGGGGGAATGAGTTCTCAGCTCCTGAAAAATTGTCCTCTGTTGCTACTCCATCTGTGCATTGAGAGGTACCTCTTCTAGGCACAAAGATGCTAAGACAAAGGCAGTGAAACTGTGTGATGGGAAAATACAGAAAACAGCTTTTGTGTTATGTGAAGCATTAACCATTCCATGGTGCTTATCTTAAGCTGGGAGAGAGTAGGGTAAGTTTATGTGAGGGCACTCACAGAGTGATTCTTTGAGTTTGGTGCACAAAGAAAGCTTCCTGGAAAAAGGCAGTGTTTGCTGGAATATGTCAGCATTTGGCTTTGGGGCCTGGGGAAGGACGTGTTGTGCAAATCTGGCCTCCTGGAAAGCATCAGAAATAGGTTTAGGCAGCCAGGCAGTCCTGAGAGGGCTCAGGCAGGCAAACCATTGGAGTATTTCTCCCATGTACCTCAACCCAAACAACTGTGCTGACAGAGGCTGAAAGAAAGAAAAATGGAACCAGTGATTTGTGTTTTATTATGCTGAGTGTGCTGTTAGGGGACATTGTATTAGAGAGTAGTCATTGCTTCTCCAAAATGTAGGGAAAGAGAAGAAAGCATTTTTGTCCCTGTGTTTTGTTCTCTGTATCAATCCCACTTTCCTCGAGCCATCTGGACTGCTGAAGCCCAGACCACTGCCCTGCTCCAGGGTTCCCAGCACAAATGGACATGGCAAGAAGGCAGGGTGCAAGGGCAGGAAGAGCCAGAGCCTAGGGACACATGAAACCCATCACACCTGCTGCTCTTCCTCTTCCTCCTCCTCCTCCTCCTCCTCCTCCTACTCCTACTCCTTCTCCTCCTTCTTCTTCTCCTTCTTCTTCTTCTTCTTCTTCTTCTTCTTCTTCTTCTTCTTCTTCTTCTTCTTCTTCTTCTTCTTCTTCTTCATCTTCTTCTTCTTCTTCTTCTTCTTCTCTCTCTCTCTCTCTCTCTCTCTCTCTCTCTCTCTCTCACACACACACATTCACACACACATACCCCAGAATCATTCTTCAATTACGGATGACTTGGGATGACTCACTACTGATTCCATCAGGACCTACGTATTCCCAAAGCTGAGAGGTATGACTGAACTGCAAAGTGACCAAGAATTCTTGCTTGTTTTCCAAGCTCTAAGTCCTGTGTTAAGTTAGAATTTAAATACCTCTAACTTACGGTATTTTTCTCTCCATAAGACACACCCCCTCCCCCAAAGTGGAGGGGGAAATGCCCGCGTATTATGGAGCAAATGCGCATTTTTTTTAGCTGCTCCGGTAAACATATGTCGACTGAGCGCCAGCGGGAGTGTAATTATACCTGCCACCTCAGCGTGTGGAACCCCAGTATCTACTGAGTGATCTCCTGGTTCCCTCCGTTTCCACAGTTGCATACAGTGCAGGAGGGAAGGCAAGCAACGTTGTGTGGGTGCATTCATCTGGCATGAAGGGCAGACGTGAGAGGCGAGCTGCAGTGGTGGAGGGCGGTGCTGTAACTGCTGGAGCTCTGTGTGAAGTGCTGACGTCACTTGCTGCCCTATTAGTGCTTGACCAGTTTAGAGCACATATTAGTGAAACCACACACACATAAAAAAACTTTAAAGAAGTAAAGACTCATCTAGCTGTAATTCCTGGAGGTCTTACCAGCCAGTTGCAATCCCTCCATGTTTCCATCAACAAACCGTTAGCGTCTTTACACGAGAAGAGTGGAACAAATGGATGGCTGCTGGTGATCATGATCTGACACCAACTGGATGAATGAGGAGACCCACCATCACTCAAGTTTGTGAATGGGTGAAAACATCATGGCAGTCAGTAAAGAATGAAACCATGGTACGGTCATTCAAAAAAGATGACATTAGCAACGCCTTAGATGGCACTGAAGGTGGTATCATATATGAAAATAGCAAAGAAAGTGATACCAGTGATCTGAGCAACTGAGCTTCTTAAATTCTGACACTAACGGTGATGAGTTCCTGGGGTTCCTGGACAACTAGAAGAGTATTTGAACATAAAAATCTCTTCTCATTGTTAATAACAGTGCTAATGCTGTTGAGTTTACATTGTTGAAATACTATTGTAGTCTATTTTATTAAATATTTTAACACAGCATTTAGTTCAGAATTTTTTTTTCTTATTTTCCTCCTTAAAACCCTAGGTGCATCTTATGGAGCAAAAAATACAGTAACTTATTTCTGTACTATTACAATACAGAAACTTTGAGAGGTGAAGGAATTAATCAAAGCAAAGACGTTATAGACACAGACAACAGTGTGGGGATTGCAGGAGGGAAAGAGGGTGGGGGAGGTGGAGGAGGGTAGTGATGGATAGATAATGATGGATGGAGGCTCGATTTGGGGCTGTGAACACACAATGCAATATATAGACGATGTATTGTAGAATTGTACACCTGAAACTTATATAATTTTATTAACTGATATCACCCCAATAAAGTTAATAAAAATTTTTTTTAGAAAAGAAACTTTGGGAGTTCCAGTGAATAGAGGCTACACGGGATACAATTGACAGAAGGCCCTGGTTTCTACTCCTACCTCAGGCACATTGCATTAGAAGTCACTAAACCTTTCTGTTTGCCTTATTTTTTTCTGAAAAATGCTCATTATTATCTTTCTGTTTTTATAAATAAATTCAGGGAAATAAATCTATAAAAAGAATATCAACATTATTTCCATGTATTTGGGAAACATTTCATGTTTCCAATATATGTGTATTTGCCTATACTGACATAATGGTTCTTTAGCTTGGACTGTTATTTTATGCATGGAAAATTAAGTCATGAGAAGAATCCCCTGAGCTGTGATCAAAACCAATGTTTAGGATCTATATGCAGGGAATCCTCAGGTAATCCAGGGCTAAGACATGAGTCTGTGTTCTTGGTCCATGGCCCCAACACATACTTACCTCCACTCTCAGCTGTGACACAGTCAGGGCCACCTGAAATAGACCTAGGTGGAGGAAGAAGTGTATTTATTGAATTAGTGAGGTAACTAGGGAGGCCTGGAAAGGAAGTCAAGACCTGTGCACTTGGTGGGCACAGGTGGGCAGTGACCTAGTACTCTATATATTACAGGTTGTTGTCACTGTCAATCCACCTTAAATACTTTCAGGCAAGTCACTAGGATGACTATTCTTCTCAGACAAACTAAGAGCAGTTGAAAGACCATGGACTTTGGGATCAGAGAAACTTGGGTTGAGATCTTAGCTCTGCTACTGACAATCTGAATGAACTTGTGCAAGTTAAAGCCTGAGTACCTATCATATTTTGGGGTAAAAGGTCCTTCATCCCATGATGGATGAAAGGGAGAGAAGAAAATGAGGTAGCTCACATAAGAGTTCACATCTTCCACCAGAAAGAAAAATGGAGTAAAGATCTAGATTGTGTATGAAGACACCTTGCTGCTACATTCCACTCATAGGAATGAGTCACTTCATTCTCTGGGTTTCCATTTCACCACCTTTAAAACAAAGCAGGTACACCCTGTGCTCTGTGAAATCAGCATCTCACTGTCACAATAGATTTCTGTATGGCAGGGGAAGGAAGGTTTTTGAGTGTTCAAATTATCCTAGATCTGCACCTTCTCTCACATTGGTATAAGCTTGACTGAGGCAGCAAGGACTGATGTAGAGAGGTGTTTTTTGTTTGTTTGTTTGCTTGCTTGCTAATCTATGGAAGAGAATGCACTTTCTATTTAGCTAAGCCATGGGACCAGGTCATCCCTGGCCTATCCTATCCTATCCTGGGAACATGCTCAATGGAGCCCAGGAAGGCAGCTTATTGTCAATTTTCTTCAGCAAGAAGTGTGTCATGATCAGTGGTGCCACTTTCCACCTCTCTAGCCTTGAGGATTTTTGATATGAGAATCCTCATAGAATGACATAGCTATAATTTCTGGTTAATGACATTCCCCCAGTGAAGCATGAATAATCTACATCTTATGAAAAAGTCTGATTAGTCAATAACTATCCTGTAAGCATGTACCATGTGAATTAGCACCAAGCTAATAGAAACTGTTTTCTTATTATAAGGCTTATTTGCTTTCCCTTGCTCACTTGTGCTCTAATAACCAGAACCCAAAGATATACTAATTAATACTTCAAAGGGGTCTTTCACAACACTATAGTCAGTGCCAACTTTGGTACATAATTCATTCTTAAAAATATGTATAAAAGTTAAATATAAAAAATACAGATTTTTATGTTATGAGGTTTCTATACCTATAGCACAAAAAGTTATGATAAAACATGCAAATAGTTAATAAAAATTGTCTTTACATCTAGATGACAGAAGTGTTTTGGTTTTTTGGGGGGCTGTGTCTTCAATTTATGACTTTTCTGATATTTGACAATATATTTCTAAAATTGCATACAGTCCTTTAGATTTGTTCTGTTCCTTCATCAGTGAACAACTAGTCATCAAGTTCAGTTCCAATGATAATTTAGTTGAGACTTTGGGCTATCTTCAGTATGTCCCAATGGCTTCTTCTCTCCCTGAATCGCATGGTATAAGCCATAGTGAGCTAGAACCAGCTAGAACCAACTTGAGATTGTCGTTTGTTAAATTTTCAGGACTTTTGTGAGCTGATTGACATCATGTTGATCACTTGAAATAAGGAATGATGCAAATATTTACACCACAGAGACTGGCAAATGCTACCAGTCAGGGTTTTCTTCTTGCTCCCAGAGAGCTGCTTGTTGAACACTTACCAGCACACCACTGGTGAAACCATTTATGAGACATAATGGAGATTAATTTGGTTTGTAAATGAAAACATTGAAAGTGAGGAGCAGTAACTTGAAGCACATAACCATATATTTACCTCCACATCTTTTGTTATACAGATCATGAATTTGCTTTCTTCTGGAACTGTTCCATATTACACTACAGAAAATTTCCAGTCTCAGTATTCTTTTTTTTTATAAATAAATTTTTATTAATTTAATGGGATGACATCAATAAATCAGGGTACATATATTCAAAGAAAACATGTCCAGTTTATCTTGTCATTCAATTATGTTGCATACCCATCACCCAAAGTTGGATTGTCCTCCGTCACCTTCTATCTAGTTTTCTTTGTGCCCCTCCACCACACCCCCTTCCCCTCTCTTTCCTCCCCCCCCCCCCGTAACCACCACACATTTGCCCATGTCTCTTAGTCTCGTTTTCATGTCCCACCAATGTATGGAATCATGCAGTTCTTGTTTTTTTCTAATTTATATATTTCACTCCGTATAATGTTATCAAGATCCCACCATTTTGTTGTAAATGATCCGATGTCATCATTTCTTATGGCTGAGTAGTATTTCATAGTGTTTATGTGCCACATCTCCTTTATCCATTCTTCTATTGAAGAGCTTTTTGTTTATTTCCATGTCTTGGCCACTGTGAACAATGCTGCAATGAACATGGGGCTACATGTGTCTTTACGTATCAATGATTCTGAGTTTTGGGGGTATATACCCAGTAGAGGGATTGCTGGGTCATAAGATAGTTCTATTTTCAGTTTTTTGAGGAACCACCATACTTTCTTCCATAATGGTTGTACTACTTTACATTCCCACCAACAGTGGATGAGGGTTCCTTTTTCTCCACAGCCTCTTCAACATTTGCTATTACCTGTCTTGTTGATAATAGCTAATCTAACAGGTGTGAGGTGATATCTCATTGCAGTTTTGATTTGCATTTCTCTAATAACTAATGAAGATAAGCATCTTTTCATATACCTGTTGGCCATTTGTATTTCTCCCTGGGAGAAGTGTCTGTTCATGTCCTCTTCCCATTATTTTATTGGATTGTTTGTTTGTTTGTTGTTGAGTTTTATGAGTTCTTTGTACATTTTGGATATTAGGCCCTTATCTGAGCTGTTGTTTGAAAACATCATTTCCCATTTAGTTGGCTGTCTGTTTATTTTCTTGTCGATTTCTCTTGCTGAGCAAAAACTTCTTAGTCTATAAGACCTTAGACTTCAGGTCTTATATTTAGGTCTTTGATTCATTTTGAATTAATTTTAGTACAAGAGGAAAAGCTGTAGTCAAGTTTCATTCTTTTGCATGTGGCAGTTTTCCCAGCACCATTTGTTGAAGAAGCTTTCTTTTCTCCATTGTGTGTTTTTGGCCCCTTTATTGAAAATTATTTGATCATATATGATATAGGTGGTTTTATTTCTGGAATTTCTATTCTGTTCCATTGGTCTGAGTGTCTATTTTTCTGCCAATACCATGCTGTTTTGATTGTTGTTGCCCTATAATATAGTTTGAAATCAGGTATTGTAATGCCCCCAGCTTCATGCTTTTTCCTTAAAATTGCTTTGGCTATTTGGGGTTTTTTATAGTTCCATATAAATCTGATGATTTTTTGTTCCATTTCTTTAAAAAATGTCATCTGAATTTTGACGGGAATTGCATTAAATTTATAAATTGCCTTGGATAATATGGCTATTTTGATTATATTTATTCTTCCTATCCAAGAACAAGGAATGTTTTTCCATCTTAATGTATCTTTTTCAATTTCCCTTAAAAATGCTGTGTAGTTTTTGTTATATAGGTCCTCTACATTCTTTGTTATGTTTATTCCTAGGTATTTTTTTTGTTGTTGCAATCATGAAGGGCATTATTATTTTGAGTTGGTTTTCTAATATATTATTGTTGGCACATAGAAAGGCTATGGACTTTTGTATATAAATTTTGTATCCTGCGACCTTACTGTATTGGTATATTGTTTCTAGTAATCTTTTTGTGGAGTCTTTGGGGTTTTCAACGTATAGGATCATATCATCTTCAAAAAGTGATACCTTTGGCCTGACCTGTGGTGGCGCAGTGGATAAAGCGTCGACCTGGAAAGGCTGAGGTTGCCGGTTTGAAACCCTGGGCTTGCCTTGTCAAGGCACATATGGGAGTTGATGCTTCCAGCTCCTCTCCCCTTCTCTCTCTCCTCTCTAAAAATGAATAAATAAATAAATAAGTGATACCTTTACTTCTTCTTTTCCGATATGGATGCCTTTTATTTCTTTCTCTTGTCTGATTGCTCTGGCCAGAACTTCTAGTACCACATTAAATAAGAGTGGAGAGAGTGGACAACCCTGTCTTGTTCCTGATTTAAGGTGGAAAGTCCTCAGTTTTATGCCATTTAATATAATGTTGGCTGATGGTTTATCATATATGGCCTTTATCATGTTGAGATACTTTCCTTCTATACCCATTTTGTTGAGTGTCTTAAACATAAAGTTGTGTTGTATTTTATCGAATGCCTTTTCTGCATCAATTAATAAAATCATGTGGTTTTTGTTCTTTGTTTTGTTGTTATGGTATACTATTAATACATTAACCGTTTTATGTATGTTCAACCATCCTTGAGATTCTGGAATGAATCGGACTTGATTATGATGTATTACTTTTTTAATATGTTGTTGTATTCAATTTGCCAGTATTTTGTCCAGTATTTTAGCATATGTATTCATTAGAGATACTGGTGTGTAGTTTTCTTTTTTTGTGCCATCCTTGCCAGGTTTCGGTATGAGGGTTATGTTGGCCTCATAAAATGTGTTTGGAAGTATTGCTTCTTCTTCAATTTTTTGGAAGACTGAGTAGAATAGGAACCAAGTCTTCTTTGAATGTTTGATAGAATTCACTAGTATAACCGTCTGGGCCTGGACTTTTATTTTTGGGGAGGTTTTCAATAGTTTTTTCTATTTCCTTTCTGCTAATTGGTCTGGTTAGGCTTTCTGCTTCTTCATGACTCAGTCTAGGAAGGTTGTATTGTTCTAGAAATTTATCCATTTCTTCTAGATTGTTTAATTTGGTGGCATATTTTTTTGTGGGATTCTACAATAATTCTTTGTATATCTATGATGTCTGTGGTGATTTCTTCTCTTTCATTTTGGATTTTGTTTATATGAGTCCTTTCTCTTTTTTCCTTGGTGAGTCTTACCAAGGGTTTTTCAATTTTGTTAATCTTTCCAAAGTACTAGCTTCTTGTTTTATTAATTTTTTCTATCTGTTCTCTATTTTATTTATTTCTGCTCTGATTTTTATTATTTCCTTTTTTCAGCTGGTTTTGGGTTGTCTTTTTTCTTCTTTTTCTAGTTCCTTAAGGTGTGAAGTTAAGTGGTTCACTTGGGCTCTGTCTTGTTTGTTCATATATGCCTGAAGTGATATGAACTTCCCTCGTATTACTGCTTTTGCTGCATCCCAGAGATTCTGATACGTTGTATTGTCATTTTCATTTGTCTGTATATATCTTCTGATCTCTGCGTTTATTTCTTCTTTGACCTATTCATTTTTTAAAAGTATGTGTCTAGTTTCCACATTTTTGTGGGTTTTTTTTCCCTCTTTTTTGCAGTTGAATTCTAATTTCAAGGCTTTATGATCAGAAAATATTCTTGGTACAATTTCAATTTTTCTGATGTTATTTTTGCGGCCCAACATATGGTCAATTCTTGAGAATGTTTTATGAACCCTAGAAGAAAATATATACTCTGTCGCTTTGGGATGATGTGTCCTGTAGATGTCTATCATATCCAGGTGCTCTAGTGTTTCATTTAAGGCCAATATATCTTTATTGATTTTCTGTTTGGATAAATGATCTAGAGCCATCAGCAGTGTATTGAGGCCTCCAAGTATGATTGTATAAGGTCTGTCTGTTTTTGAAATAAAACAAAATACAAATTTTTCTTACCATCAATAAACTTTATTAAATAATATAATTGCCATTATCATTAATGATTTCTTGCCAGGGTGAGGGCAATTTGTATATCCCATTTTTGAAAAATGTTTTATCTTTTGATGTGAAAAATTGAACCAGTGCTTGTTTGATATCTTCTTCATTTTTGAATTTTTTGCCCTTCTAAAAATTTGGTAAGGACAAGAACAAATGATAGTCAGAGGGTGCTAAGTCCAGGGAATATGGTGGATGCGACAGACATGCTTCTGTAGCATTTCTTCCTTGTTGAAATTCGTAAAAATTACATTGGCGTAAATAAACTTTATCATTTGCCATGGGTACACTATCGCTTCACACATAAGACTAACATGAATCAACTTTGTTTTAGTTAATTTGCTACATCAGTATGTATACATTAAGTGATAAAAATAGAGAGGCACACATGTGCCAAATAAACATGTGCTTACGTGTCAAAACTTGTTGTGATATAAACAGACAGAACTATCTGGTAGACCTTATATTTTTGTCAGTTTTTGTCTTTTAGATCAATAAGTAGCTGTCTTATATATTTTGATGCTCCTTGGTTTGGTGTATATATATTAAGAATTGTTATGTCTTCTTGATTCAGTGTCCCCTTAATCATTATGAAATGACCATTTTTGTCTCTGAGTACTTTTGCTGTCTTGTAATCAGCATTATTAGATATGAGTATTGCTACACATGCTTTTTTTTGGATGTTATTTGCTTGGAGTATTGTTTTCTAGCCTTTCACTTTGAATTTGTTTTTATCCTTGTTGCCTAGATGAGTTTCTTGTAGGCAGCATACAGTTGGATTTTGTTTTTTAATCTATTCTGCAACTCTGTGTCTTTTTATTGGTGAGGTTAATCCATTTACATTTAGTATAATTATTGACACTTGTGGGTTCCCTATTGCCATTTCATAAATTGCTTTCTGTTAGTTTTGTATCTTGTTTGATTCTTCTCTTTTGTTTTTCAATCATTTGTTTTTGTTTGGTTGTATTTCATACTTCTTTTCTGTTGCTACCTTTTTTAAGTCATGTGCTTCTGTGGTGGTTTTTTTAAGGGTGGTTACCATTAAGTAATGAAAATGGTACCTATCATATTCATTGTAGTACTCTATCTTATGGGTGTTTTTGCACTTCATTGTCCTTTGCTACTGTTAATCTCCATCTTCTCCTCTTTTTTTTGTTTTTGTTGTCACAGTTTAAATTTGGTTTTATTGTGTTCTTGGTGGAGCTTTTACTTGTGATTTTGTTTTGTTTTGTTCTTTGTATCTGGTTGGAAAACCCCCTTTAGTATTTCCTGGAGTGGGGGTTTTCTAATGATTATTCCCTCATCTTTTCTGTATTTGTGAATGTTCTTATTTCTCCTTCATATTTGAAGGATAGCTTTGATGGGTATAGTATTTTGGCTGAAAGTTCCTCTCTTTCAAGACTTTAAATATTTGGGTCCACTCTTTTCTAGCTTGTAGAGTTTCTGCTGAGAAATCTGATGATAATCTAATAGGCCTTCCTTTATATGTTGTATTCTTCTATTCCCTGGCTGCCTTGAGAATTTTTTCTTTGTTGTTGGTTTGTGCCAGTTTCATTATGATGTGCCTTGGAGTAGGTTTGTTGTGGTTAAGAAAACTGGTGTTCTGTGTGCTTCTTGAATTTGAGGCTTTAGTTCTTTCCACAGGCTTGGGAAGTTCTCGTCTATTATTTGTTTGAATATATTTTCCATTTTATTTTCTCTCTCTTCTCCCTCTGATATACCTATTATTCTTATTGATGGAATTCCTGTAGGGCTTTCTCATTTTTTAAAATTTTTGAGTCTCTCTCTTCTTCTCTCTGTTGTGCCTCAAGTTGCTTGTCTTCTATGTCACTAATCCTACCTTCTATCTGGCCTGTTCTATTAGCTAAGCTTGTTACCTCATTTTTCAGTTCATGAATTGAGTTTTTCATTTCTGTTTGATTTATTTTTATAGTTTCAATTTCCTTGATAATATATTCTTTGTGTTAGTTGAGTTATTTTCTGAGCTCCCTAAATTGCCTCTCTGTGTTTTCTTGTATATCTCTGAGTATTTTTCAGATTTCTATTTTAAATTCTCTGTCGTTTAGCTCCAAGTTTTTCAATATATTAAATTTTTTCTCCATAGATTTTCCCACATTTATCTGTGCTACTTCTCTATCTTTTGTATCTATAATAATTGATTTTCTTTTCCTTAATGGCATCTGAGGGTGGTATTGTTGATAGCACTAATGAAAATTAATAAAGAATAAAAGGTAAAAAAAATTGGAAAAAAATTTATTATTTTCCCTTTTTTTCTTCTCTTCCCCTCCTCTCCCCTCCTCCTTAGAAAAATATTATGATGAACTGTGAATTATATTAGGCTAAATGAAACAAAAACTGCCTATAATGGAGGGCCTGAGTTGGGGGGAAGATTTCAAGGGGCAGAAAAGTAGGTAGGGACCCACAAAATGCAAAAAAGGAAAAAATTTGGGTCAAATATAAAATGATTTGCTTGTAAGTGATGGTCAACTAAGAGATATAATGAGAGGGATAAGAGGGAAACAGGAAAAAGGATTAAAAAATTACTATTGTATTAAGTGGAGCAAAAACTAGATAGAATGGAGAGCCGGGGTTGGGAGTAATACTAATGAGTTAAAAAGTGAAGTAAAAAACACCCATAATGCCACACACAAAAAAAATTTGAATTCCAAATAAAATAATTTGTTCGTGATTGAGGATTAAATGAGAGGAAAAGTAAAAGGAGAAAAGAAGAAATTAATAGAAAAAGAGATAGAGAGAGAGTTTAGGGTTTTGGAGTGTAACCCTAATGGAGAGAAAGGAAGAAGCGAAGAAAGAAAATGGGAAACGTAACACTTATAGGTAGTGTAGTTCAAGAAGAGGAAAGAATAAGACAGGCAGAGAATAAAAGGACCAAGGTGGAGGAAAAAGAAATAATAATAATAATAATAATAATAATAATAAAGGCAAGAAGATGAAAGAAACAAAAATATAGTGGAACAAGTTATATAGTCTGTGGATTTTTCTTGATTTTGAGAGGTTAACTTTTTCCTTTTTCTTTCCTCTCCCTCTTCCTGGTGGGTGACTCTGTACCCCAGGCTCTGCCCCTCTGGCACGTTTAGGTAGAGATTTGCAGTTGATGAGACTCTACTGCGATGTCATATATTAGGCTTCAGTCTTGTTGGTAGTCAAGGCTTGTTAGCATTTGTAGGCTCTGACAATGAGAGAGTTTGTTTTCCCGGAGCCTCTCTCCTAGTCTCTCCTTCCTGAATTAGCAGTCTGATGATCCAGCTATGAGGCTGCCACAGCCTCTGCCTTTGTTTTCAGTGTGTGGGACTCCCAGATGCTCCAAGGATAGATTTTTCTGTCTCTGGTTGATGAACTTGTTGAAATTTTGAGGAGATTTGTCGGTCATGCTCCTCATAGCGCCATTTCTCTGACGTCACTCAGTCTCAGTATTCTTAAAGTGCAGCAGAAACTTCCCAAAGCTGTAATAAAACCTGAATGCAAAATTCTTCCAGATCGTTTTCCCAGTTTTTTATAGTTTTCTTACTTCATCTAATTTGATAAATGTGTATTTTTGTGACTTGCTTGTATTGACTTTTCATATAAACAACACTGTTTTATTATTTATATATTGTTAATTAAAATAGCATTGAATTAAGTTAGGTAATTAAAATAAGTACCATAGATACAGACAACTTTGTGAACAAATACAGCTGGTTCTTGGTAAGCAGAATGCCCAGGCAAACCAGAGGCAGCCCCAACTTAAGCATTGAGTCAGAAACATCAGTCAATACTGACCCCGGACAGCATGGGGAGTGATGCTTAACTCCGTGAAGTAAAGTGAAAGTCAGTTAAAATTTATACTTCATTATCATTATTTTTATTTTCTCATTTTGAGAAAATGACAATGACAAACTATATAAAATACTCAAATAATATATTTAGAAATTTTATAGGTTATTTAAAAATTTTTTTACAAATGCTAACTAAAGTAAATTGAAAAGAGGACCACAGGTTAACACAAAATGTTATTTGATTCATGAAAGACAAAATAAGACAAAAGAAAGGCCAGAAATTGGCATAGAAAAGGCAAATTATGAGTGCTGAAGTATCACCACCACCATCACAGAAACAATCAAAATATAAACAACTAATATTTCCTGAACTCATCCAGTACTATTAGTCTAAAAAGCTTTACGTGCATTATTTTCTTCATAGTATGGGTGAGAGAACCTAAGCACAGAACGATGATGTACAATAAGTAAGTTGCTGAGGGCCTTGCAGCTGGTAGGGATTGGGCTGACTCCAGAGCTCAAACAAAATACGATGTAGTAGGTGCTGAAAGTACCAATGGAAATCAGTAGCCTGCACTCCCTACTCTTTCACGTACATTTGTCTAAGGATGGTCCCCTGCCCCCACTTGAGTTAGAAGTGATCCCACTCTCCTGTGACTGAAGAATGATGGAAGGGAAGCAGGAAATGAGGAAGCAACAAGCTCCTTTTTTAAAGCTCTCTCATTCATGATGCTGATATTTCCATTGTCTTTACTCTACTGATTATCTATAGCTGCCTTACAAATTACCCAAAAACTTAATGGTGCAAACTATTAAGTTCATATAAATAATTATTAATGGTGTCAACAATTATTATTCTCTCTCTTTTTTTTTGTTTGTTTGTATTTTTCTGAAGCTGGAAACAGGGAGAGACAGTCAGACAGACTCCCGCATGCGCCCGACCGGGATCCACCCAGCACGCCCACCAGGGGCGACGCTCTGCCGTAACCAGAGCCGCTCTAGCGCCTGGGGGAGAGGCCAAGGAGCCATCCCCAGCACCCGGGCCATCTTTGCTCCAATGGAGCCTTGGCTGCGGGAGGGGAAGAGAGAGACAGGGAGGAAGGAGGGGGGTGGGGGTGGAGAAGCAAATGGGCGCTTCTCCTATGTGCCCTGGCCAGGAATCAAACCCGGGTCCCCCGCATGCCAGGCCGACACTCTACCGCTGAGCCAACCGGCCAGGGCCTTATTATTCTCTCTTAATGTTCTGTGAGAAGATGGGGCTCAGCTGGGCATTTTTGCTTAGTGTTCCTCATGTCCTTCCACCAGATAGCAGCTGGCACTGAACCATCTGAAGGCTTGACTGGGCTGGGTGTCCTGAAGGGTGCACTCACATGTCTGGCAGTTGATTCTGGTTGTTGATGCCAGTTCACCTGTTCACAAAAGCACCTATGAGTCCCCTCAAGTCCCCTCAATGTGGCTTGAAATTCCTCACAGAAAGATGGCTTCAACCTAATCAATGTTCCTTTACTCAGGGTTCTGAGAAGAAAAATAGAGATGACTGGTCCAGGAAGTGAAATGTTAGTCCATATTCTGATAGAGGAGAATCAGACACCTCCTCTCAATTGGAGAAATAACAAATAGTAACAAATCATCTGCAGCCATCTTTAGTCTACCACATTTACCAATGTCTGCCATTTCCCAATGCCAAGGACACCAAAAGTACAGGGTCCTACCCAACAGGCTTAGGAGTCCACCTCAATGACTTACGCCATGAGCAAACCATCTCTGAGGACGGGGAAAACCTGCTGTAGTGCAATCTGTATGATGCCTGTATATTTTGTCAGAAACCCTCTTCACTGTAAAATAAAGAAAAAGCATATTTTGAAGGATATACTTTTCTAATTAAAAAAAAAATCAAAATTAGAAAAAAAATTAGTAAGCACACATTTTGTTTATAAGTTACCCTAGACACATGTGGGCCACAGGGCTTGGATTCCCAGATCAGTTGAGTACTCCAATGCCATTTGGAAGTTGGTGCCCATCAGAAACACCTTCCTTCCTCCTAATTTGAGAATCCCTGACATTTTAACAAGACACCGTGTTCTTTCTCACATGTGAAATCATATTTTTCTGCAATGCATTGATCTCTCAGATAAGCATGGCTATTGTGCTTATTTTAATTCTCTTTATAAAACTCAGTCTTTCATGTCCTGGGATATTTAATGCTGTGTGTTAAGCTAATGTGCAAAATAGATACCCATTATTACTGATTTGCTTGGGTTATTATTCTGGCTAAGGTGTAATTTTCCATCACACATTTGTTTAGAAATTTGGCAGCACACAGAGAACATTTTCATTCTTAAAAAGCATCCAAAATTTAGAATGATATTCAGTAATATTAAGCAATTATAGATAATGCTCTCCAACTTCATCAAATATTCATGGTTAATTATAGTCACAATATTTATGTTGCTGTGAAAATTAAGGTTCTGAACTTCTTGTACACATGCTAAAAATACTAGCTTTCAGACTGTGTTATTGCTTACCCCTTTTGTTACTAGAATTTTTCATTGTCATTAAACAGAATGACAAACATGGTGTTCTTTGGCTCCCTGATTTACACTGCAGATAGACCAGCTAGAACATGTTGAAAGAGTTAAAGAACCATCAAAATATTTCTCAAAAGAGAAAATGTATGTGATCAGAAGTCCAGTGGCTGCATCTTCTGGAACAAAAATCAAAACACATGGGCTGACAAGTCTGAGAATACCTTGCACAGCCACAAAATAAATTATTTGAAATTCAGAATCTCATTAGAAAATGAGATGTGTGATCATCACATCTGAAGATAAACAGAATCCATGGTACAGAAGAAGGAAGATCTTGATTACTCTAGTCTCATCTACCATATTTCCCCATGTACAAGACACACTTTTTTTTTTTTTTTTTTTGAAAAATTTGGGTCTAAGAACTGGGTGTGTCTTATGCCGTGGTTGTAGATTTTTTCATTGCATTTCTTACTTTTTCAGACTTGTTTTTGTGTTCATTGTTGAAGACAGTGATTCATCATCAGATACAGATGAGAACAAGCTAATAGATGGGAGTTGTGATAGTGATAAGGAGCTGTATGAATTTTATGATGAATAAAACTTGAGTTCAATAACTTTATGTAATACTTTTCTTTTTTCAAATTCTGGGCTTTAAAATTAAGGTGTATCTTATACATGGGTGTGTCTTATACATGGGGGAATATGGTATTTTCTATTCAACCATTGTTAGAAATAAAAATGCAATTGTAAATTTAAAAGAAAGAGATGGAAAAATATTTCTATAATGTCTATCTAGTTTACCACCTGTCTCTGAGGGCTGTCATTTCAAAGTAAATTTTAAACTTTGTAGGTAAACTTATGTTACTTCCTAGCTTCCTCTCTTACTTCCATTTCCATTCCTCTCATATGCCAGAGCATGGCATTTGTAATTCTCAGTCTGCCACACCCCTGGCCTTTTCTTATTTTATCTCTTCTTTTAGGAATACTCATTTCAATATGATCTCTCCGGCAAAGTCTATCTCATCTTTAATACTCAACATCAGTATTAGCTGAAGGTTCTTGAACCTTTCAGAATCTAGACAAACAGCCAGATGCCCATTCTCCCAAGTCTCTCTCGTGCCCCATACAGGTTTTCACTAATATACTTTTTTCATTGCAGTCAAGTTATGCCTGAGCTTCAACTGTAGAGTTAAAAAAGTTATCTTTAAATATTAGTCAGTGAATTAGAGATGTTGTTTTTGTGTTCTTAAGTTCCTGGAATCTTAGCTTTCTTCTCCTGGTCCATGAAGTACACTCCAAAGGGGTACAGCTTTATCAGCATGGCCATAACCACTTATTATTATTCAACTGCCAAGTTCTAACTCTTCCCTTTGTCATCTGGCCATCTGATTTTAAAATGTAGCAGAAGGAAAATTTTCCCTGCTTTTCTCTTGGATTCCCTTTGAAGCCAGGCCTGCTCCACCCAGGTCACATGCTGCACCCCAAACCCAGGAAAAGAATGTGGCTTGTTCAATAGCACAGAATAGAGCTTGTACTTGTTACATCCTCTTTTAGCACTCTCTATGCTACTTTACACTGACCCTGTGAATGTTTTCTCCGGTAGTTTTCATGGAAACTACTTAATGAGCTACTGGTTTTAGTTTTAAATCCTTATATGTTGTAATTGTTTTAAAATAATATATTTGAGAGAATGTTTTCTACTTGCAAAAATGTATGAACAAAAAATATTTTTAAATCAGATGCCAACATATAAATATTAAAATCAGTACACTCCAAATAGTTTGACAATTCAAGGTGTTTTTACAAATAATTGAAAGTATCAGTCTTTTCTGACTATTAAGTGACAATTTGGCAAAAAAGGAATTTTGGTAGCATTACCAAAGCTTTAGAGTAAATGATTATAAGTTAGTATAATAAATATCTGGAGATTTGTGACCAAACAATAAAGTATTGATCAAGTAATGGATACGTACACTTTCTTGCACCAGAAGGCTCCGGAAACTTAATTCACAGAGAAGAAAGATTCCTCTTCTCAGTGACAGATTAATTGATAAGATAAATTGAGGGAAAAATAATTGGCTTTTGTCTTAGTTGTATCTCAGTATAGCAAAGGAATGGACAGTGTCATGACACGTTTATTATCTTTGGGACATTTTCACAGTTGATGCAGATTCTAGTGTAGTTGATAGATAACAGCACTTCTAAATCCAGAAAAATCTGCCATCTTGCTAAGACTGTTCAGTTAAACCCAAGTCCAGTTGTTACAAATATCACATGTAATGTGCTAATGAGATAAACAATTATGATTATTTATTTTGGAAAATTACAGTTCTTATGAAGATTCTTGATATTTAAATTACCCATGCTTTTATCCATTCAGTTGCCTGGATAACTGGTAATCTGCACTTCATACAATGTTGACAGATGCTCATTTATATGGTCATTTATTCTAGAATTAGAGATACAAAATATGGTGGTCTTATTTCCTTGAATGTTAAAAAAGTGAATCTGCTGAATATTACCTAACTTTATCAGCAATATTGAGGATGTAATTATTTATTTTAGGTAACAGTCTTATTGGCATCCATCATGGAAGCTCAAATAAAGTGTTTTAGCCATTGAAAATCTTCATGGAATATAAATACATCTAATTCAGCTTTACTTCTATAACTGCTATAGTATAGCCTCACCTGTCAAAGCACAACAACTCCAGTCATGAGGGGAAGCAAAAAACTCTCACCAGGATAGTGTTTGAATTAACACTATAAGCCAAAAAAAAAAAAAAAAAAAAGAAAAGCCATGACTAATTGAAAAAATAAGTGACTGAGAGGTACCTAGATGGACTTTTAGATTTTTATTTAATAATTTGATGAACACTAGGTCTCTCTAAAGTTTAAAATATCAAAACATTATATACTCATATGTCATTTAAATATTAAGCTATTTTATTTTTTAAAGCAATTCTAGGGCAGGAAATTATGGGAGTACCATTTTAGCAATAGAGCAGTCTCTGATGAGATAAATCTATTGTGATCTTTTCAGTAGGGTAATTTACTGATGGACAAATCCATAATATTTATTACTGAGAGATACGTGAATTCCAAACTGCCCTCTTGCTGTTCCGCTTATCTGTCAGACCTCACCCTTACTGGACTATCGCCCCTGAGACAAAGGAATTCCAAAAAGTTGACAACCCGCCCCAAGGAGGGCCTTCGTACATACCAGGACTTTTGGTTCAACACCCACATGCTTGAAGCCCCCCAAGGAGGAGCATTCCAGACATACCAGGACTTTTGCGTCAGTATCCCCTCAGGCTCTCCCAAACACTACATAACTCGCCCCTAGTCTGTAGCTGGTGCTCTTCTCCCCCAGGAGGAGTGCCCGGCAGGGTTCCTTTCTTCCTTTCAATAAAGCCTGTTACTCTGGTCTTTCGGACTCCCATGGATTCCAACATTTGGTGCCGAAACCCGGGACAGGGTACTAACTGCCTGGACGATCCCTCTTTGCCGTTCAAACTTACAACCAGGGAAGCAATGGGCAGCGGCAGCTCGTCCTGGGCTTACTCCCTGATTCTGTTTGGATGTGTAATTGTGGGTTGATTGGCCGGCAGTCTAACCCTGTCCTGAACCCCTGCTGGACCAGAAAGGTAAGGAGTTTCTCCCTTCCCCTTCCCCGGTTGGCCTCTAAATTTCTCTCTAAAAATACCCCTTTCTCTGATAGGCCTCACGTTTTGAGGGGTTTGACTCAGTCTCAGTGGACTGCACGGAAGACTAGGCGCCTAGCCAAACCTCTCCACTCTCTCGGACTTCTTGTCCTCGGAACTCCCTGACAGGTGGTGACGACCTCTATCAGAAACGACTCCCCCACATGGAGATTCTCTCCTCTTGAGACAGTGACAAAAGGCGGGGACGCCCCCTCTTGCTCACCTGTCTCCACTATGGGCTCTTCAGAGTCTAAGCCTTCCAACCAGACCCCTCTAGGATGTCTCATAAAAATCTTCACCAAACTCGGTCTCTCAGACCTCAAACTGAAGAAATTAATCTTCTTCTCTAACACGGCATGGCCTCAGTACAGACTAGACAATGACTCCCATTGGCCTGAAAACGGGACATTCAATTACAATATCATAAGAGATCTTGACAATTTCTGCCACCGGACGGGGAGGGCATCAGAAATTCCTTACGTGCAGGCTTTCTTCTCCCTTCTCTCCTGTCCTTAATTTCTGTACTTTCTGTTCTACACGCAGGCCGGTTTTTGGCCAAAGAAACCTCACCTAAAACCTCTATTCCTAATCTTTCCTTCTCTGCAGACTCCCAAACTCTCTCCTTCTCCTGCGTGACCCCCGGGGCACCCCTCTCTCTGGACCCCTCTCTAGCCTCTCAGCAAATCTTTTTGCTGGAGTCTCTTCCCTCCAGAAAGCCTCTTTCCTTCACTAAATCCTGTTTTCTCATTCACCAGTCTCTCTTTCTCCCCTCCTGCTGGCCAGGGGCCTCTCCCTTCTCCACTGTGTTCTTCGTCCTCTCCCCCCTCCAAAGAAGCAAGCTGTGGCTCTGGCTGCGGTGCCTGTCTTATCTCTGACCTCTCTTCCCTCCTTACAAACTGCAGTTCTGTCTGTCTCCTCTCTGACCCCTCCTCCTTCCTTACAAACTGTGACTGTGCCTCTTTCCTCCTCGCCCTCTCCCCACTCCTCAGAGCTCTAAATCCTTTTGACTCCTCTGACCACGTGGCGCCACCACCAATACTTGAACCTCCTTCTCTCCTCCTGCAGATTCCGACTTTCCTTCTTTCCATCCAGCTGCTCACACTGTCCATCCGTCTGCTTTCTCTCTTCCTCCTCTATGCTGGCAACTCCCTGCCATCTCGAAAAACTTAAAAAACAGAATTGTATATTAAGCTATGTGAGTAAGTAATCTGTCTTGTCTCATTGTTTGTCAGAAAATATTTCTAGTTAATTGAAACAAGTAAAGCGCGCTCATTTAAATTTCTTAATTCATAATATGTGAAGTCTTTGTTTAATGTGTAACTGTGTCTGTTTCTAAGGCCTTAAACCAGTAATTACCCACCTCTTAAACCAGGTTTACTCATCCCCATGGAGTCTCCCTGCAATACCCCCATCTTTCCTGTTCGAAAACCTTCAGGAGCTTATCACCTCATACAAGCCTTACACCTAATCAATGAGGCAGTAGTTCACCTCCATCCAGTAGTCCCTAATCTCTATAAATTACTGTCACACATTTTCTCAAACACCACTGACTTCATGGTCCTAGACCTCAAGAATGCCTTCTTTACCATTCCTCTACACCCTGACTCTTACTTTCTGTAAGTCTGCCTTTACCCAGACACTAATGCAGCCCAGCAACTTACATGGACTATTTTACCCCAGGGGATCAGAAACAGCCCACACCTGTTTCGGCAGGCACTAGCTCAGGATTTAGCAGCATGTAATGTTAAAACTAGTACTCTCTTACAATATGTAGATAACCTACTACTCTGCAGCCCCTCCCTGCCTGCCTCAAGGAGACTCACCTCCACCCTTCTTAACTTCCTCGCTATGAAGTATTATCCTGTCTTCTCTGCTAAGGCTCAACTTCATTCTCAGTCCATAGTCTATCTAGGCATCGCCTTAACCCCCACCACCTGAAGTCTCACCCTAGATCAAACTCAGACCCTCTACAGTCTCCAACCACCTACCACAGATCAAATCTTTTCTTTCCTCAGTCTTATAGGCTTCTTTAAACACTGAATTCCCAATTTTGCTCTTAGTCAAACCCCTCAGTGAGATCTTCTGAGCATGGCTTTTAAGGTCTATAATGACCAAGGAAGTAACAGAAAAGGCAAATAAGGCCCAAAAGAAGTCAGGAAATACCAGCTTTTGGCTCCAGCACCCTAAGGGGTTTCATAGCATTTCATCAAGGCCCTGCTCCAGAGTGGAAAGAAAGGTCATTGAACTGAAGCCTGCCAGGCTTCCCGGCCCCACCGGTGACACACCTGTGCTGTGGAAAGAGGGACATGAGAAGGTAAGCTGCCCCCTTGCTCCATGGAGGGAGGGTTCAGTCTCTTCTAGCCCTGCTCCAGCTACCTGTGACCTGACCTTGCCCAGCGTGCTGGGAATTGCCACTGAAGGCCCAAGGACATCGTTCGTTCAGGAGCCTAAGGTATTTCTTCCAAGTAGCAGATAAGCTAATCTCATTTCTTGTAAACACAAGGGCCATCTACTATGCCTTCCTTGAATATTTAAGTTTTATTTATCCCTCAAAGATCTCTACTGTGGGTATTGACAGTCTGATTTTATTGCTTTATTTAATGTTTAGTATCTCCTTTGTTCCTCTTATCTCAATGCCCCATGCCTATTATAGGCTAGGACCTGCTGGTAATTCCAGCTAGAGGCAGTGGTCACTAGGACTTAAACTCTAACTGCAAAGTGTAGAAATGTAACACCCTTTCCCTAAGTACTTGCAAGTTTTATAGGTTACTCAGCCAACTGTTCAAACATTGTCCAAGAGGCATGTAAGGCCAGGAGCCGCCATCGTGGCCATTCACATGCAGGTTCCCATTGGATTCGGGCAGATGATAAAGAAATGGCGGAGTCAGAGGATGGGGGGCCATCCTATTTATTGGTGTCTCACCAAGACAGGCAAACCACAAAAGAAGACAAGGGAAAAGCAGAAAACCAGCTCTTCCCATGAAGGGCAAGGGATCAGGGAAGCCCCTGCAATTGTGATAGCAGGAACTGTGTGTCCAAGCTCCTGGTCTGTCCCACTTTATAGTGTAGAAAACCAAAATCCCTTAATCCAATATACAAACAAGGAAGTCTCCGATACAAAGTCACTTATCCAAGGCATAATTGGATTCCTCATGAGAGTGCACCACCCAGATCATACAATCAGTCAAGGGTGTGGGGAAAAGCTCAGTCCCAAAACCAAACCCCAGGCTACAACGACCTGGCCTGCTTATAGCCTGTCCCCCACACCCAATATAAGTCACAAGCGAGAAAACATATATATCATATTTACAAACTTATTTGACCAACAAGGCACTTCCAGCATTACATCATCCAAGGACTGACTTTCACATGGACAGGTCCACACACCGTAATCCTGACAACTCACTCCCACTGCACCTTTCAGCCTGCCTCACCAAATCAGGAACTTTCTACTTGTGTGGGACCAACACCTATCTGTGTCTCCATACTAATTAGACAAAAATCTGTATTCTAATCTATCTCACCCTAAATATCAACCTAATCCCACCCCATGAGCCTCTTCCAGTTCCTAATACACTATCCATCAATGTAAGGACCAAACAAGCTATACAGGTAATTTCTCTTCTTATTGCTTTAAAAATCTCTACAAAAGTAGATCTAGGGACAGGGGGACTAGCCACACTGCCCTGTCTTACTCCTATTTGCTCTCTCTCTCTCTGAAGTCCAGCGAATTCGTAAACATGGAATCAGTGGTTTCACACAAACTGGGCATCTTGACTATTACCTTTCATTGCTCCACTCACTCTCCTATTTATTTTTCTAACTTTTAGACCCTGCCTCTTACGTTTGTTCACTAGTTTCTTACAGAACCGCATGCAGACCTTCGCCAATCAGACAACTGGAAAAATCTACCTAACCCTACACATCAACCCTGAAACCTGCCCTCATGAAACAGAAAAATCTGAAACCCTGTATCAGCAAACCTCCTAAATTCTATCTTTCAACCTCTACAGGTCCCCTAACCCTAAAGCTCTCCCATATTCCTGAAGAACTAGGAGAATAAATAGCAACACCTCTTAAAGCTTCTCAGTCTTTTTCCCTTCACATAGTAAAAGGACAAGATCACTGGTTCTTCTTGGAGCCTACAAACAGACATGAAACATTTCTTTTAACTCAAGCTAACTGCTCTCTCCAGGTCTGCCAGGAAAAAATATCTCTGACTTTACCATGGAAGAACTTTCACACACACACCCCCTATACAACCCTCCTTATCTCTGCATTGCTAATCTCCAAATATCTGCCTTTTTCTTTATTAAGTTCCTACAGGCCGGGATGAGAGAAATGTCTAGGATTACCTACAATCAAATGCTCCTACACTCCTATTCCCCAGTATCCCAAGGAGAACTTCACGAGGGAAATATCAAAAAGGTAGGGATGACAGCAGGAAGAAGCCACCCCTCAGCCCGAGAAGTTCCCTCCTGAATGTTCTCCAAACCCTCTTCCTTTTTAACCACACATATTCAGTTCTTCTAAAAATTTACACCAACAGGTTTCCTGTATCTTAAAATCTCCACATGTCCTCTCATTTGAGAGGAACCAGACCAGCACGTCTCATGAGGCTCATCCAGGAGGCCATGCATCACCATGTCACTCTGTCCACTTGGCACTCACAGCAAGCAACTGACAATTATTACCCTGCAAAATTTTTTACTTCCTCACTCAGGTTTTCAGAGACATCACCTGGTTCAGACCTCACAGCATGGAAATTGATGACTTCCTTAACTGGATGAGGGACTTGGCTTGGCAAGATTCCCTTCTTGAATTCTCTCCAGAAGAAGAAATAATTTTCCAATTGTTTCTCCTCTTTCTCCTCATCACTCCTCACCATATATTATAAAATTAATAACTGCCTTTCTTTTATATGTAACCACAGAGTCGAGAAATGATAGATACGTGAATTCCAAACTGCCCTCTTGCTGTTCCGCTTATCTGTCAGACCTCACCCTTACTGGACTATCGCCCCTGAGACAAAGGAATTCCAAAAAGTTGACAACCCGCCCCAAGGAGGGGCTCCGGACATACCAGGACTTTTGGTTCAACACCCATATGCTTAAAGCCCCCCAAGGAGGAGCATTCCGGACATACCAGGACTTTTGCCTCAGTATCCCCTCAGGCTCTCCCAAACACTATATAACTGGCCCCTAGTCTGTAACAGGTGCTCTTCTCCCCCAGGAGGAGTGCCCGGCAGGGTTCCTTTCTTCCTTTCAATAAAGCCTGTTACTCTGGTCTTTCGGACTCCCATGGATTCCAACAATTACACCCAAGATTATTTCTAGAGAGTCAAACAGAACAACACTATTGGTGTTTGTGAAAAATAATTTGTGACTTTCAAGCAAAAATAAAGAAATAAATATTTTTAATCTAAAACATCTCATTTGAGAAGAAGCAAGCAGATGGTTGAGTAGTGAATGCTAGCAGTCCAGAGGGGCATTTAGGTGTCTCAGAGTCACACTGCACTAAGGACAGGCAAAGGAACCAAAGCACCATAAAGCAAGAATGCTTTTAAGGTTCTATGCAAAGTGTTTTTGCACAAAGAAATGACTGCTTCTTCCTTACTAAATTTGTTCAAACTGAAATAAATTAATTCAAAGAGGAAATTGTTTCTTTTCTTGTCTTGAGTACTTTTGTAAGCAAGTTGGTGAGAATAAATAAGTGTTCTTAACATCCAGTGCCATCTGTAGTCAAGAAGAAGCACAGAGGCCCAGTATCCTGCTATTCAGAAGAGCTAAAATGATATCTCTTTTTATTACAAGCATTTCAAGCTTAATGATTCAAAGTCAGATACTTGTGAGTGAAAGTCACATCTCCAATTCATATTCCTGCTTGTTTAGTGGTTTCTAAATTTGTGCTTATAAACAAAATAATTCTTAGTCCTTTGACAACTGCTGTTTGTCCTGTAAGAAAATTACTCCCTAAGGAGATGCAAATTGTTTGGTGGTACTTGATGGCTTTGTAGTAATTACCATGCTATCAGATAGCTCAGAATTAAGATAAGTCTTCACATCAAAATTCCAAATGGTTGATTCTAAAATAAGACACGTAGATGGGAAGAATACTAAATGACATGCATTGAATCAGTAAAATCCTGACACAAGTTTATATCAAACCTGAGGCTATCACAAGTTATATCTGGGATCAAATAAAGGTCATTTGAATGCTTCAACATTTAATAAAAGTTTATATATGTAAACATTATATAACTATATAACTATATAAATGTAAATATTTCATATACTTAGATAAATATGTATTTAAACATATAATATACAGAAACATAGTGAGAGGAGAAGAATGATAATGTACATGTCATAAGTATATATATATATATATATATATATATATATATATATATATACACATACACACACATTTCTGCTTTATGGAGAAAACACTTGTACTCAATAAACTTCATTCATACGTAAGTTGTAGTGCTGTGAGCACTATTCAATATTAATGAGTTAATAATTATATATTATATACTTTACATAACATATTAGCATAGTATATATTATAAGTAGTATAATATAACATTTATATGTTATATATATATAGTATGTATAGGATATATAATAGATTTTATAAGAGGTATATTTTAACAAAACAGGCATACAACAAGATAGTGAACTGACCAGTTGATAAAGATGTTGTAATCAGAGTCTTATGAAAATCTAACCTGGCCTTGGCTGGTTAGCTCAGAGTCAAAATATCAAGGTTGCAGTTTCTATCCCTAGGTAGGGCCCATATGAGAAGTGACCAATTAATGCACAACTAAAGTAGAACAACAAATGAATTCTTTTTCTCTCTCCCTTTCTCTCAAGAATCTAACCCACTTTTTTCTTTAAAAGCAATAGCTAAGTATTCACCAGTTTAGTATTTTGTCAACATTTCAGAACATAACTACCATGATTAATAAGAATAAACTGTGAGTTATTATCATAACACCCTTTATTCTTAAATACTTTAGTATACATTTTTAAAATTATGAACATTTTTTTATGCATCCATAGTGTGATTATCAAATCATTATAATTAATATTGTGCTGTCATATAACTTACTGATATTCACATTTCCCCTATTGTCTTATTGATGTTCACTATAGGAAAAGAGAAATGTATAATTGTTTTCTGGTCTATTTTATCACCACACATTGCATTTATTTATCCAGTTTCTGTAGCTTCCTTTTATCTAGAATTGATTCTCAGTCTTTCATGCCTTTTACATTCTTTTTTTTTTTTTTTTTTTTTTTTACAGAGGCAGAGATAGACAGGGACAGACAGACAGGAATGGAGAGAGATGAGAAGCATCAATCATCAGTTTCTCTTTGTGCGTTGCGACTTCTTAGTTGTTCATTGATTGCTTTCTCACATGTGCCTTGACCGTGGGCCTTCAGCAGACCAAGTAACCCCCTGCTGGAGCCAGCGACCTTGGGTCCAAGCTGGTGAGCTCTTTGCTCATGCCAGATGAGCCCGTGCTCAAGCTGGTGACCTCAGGGTCTCGAACCTGGGTCCTTCCGCATCCCAGTCCTACGCTCTATCCACTGCGCCACCACCTGGTCAGGCAACCTTTTACATTCTTGAACAGTTTTTGCCAGTTAGTTTGTATTGTAGGATGGCCATCAGATTGGATTTTTTTGCTATTTCCTCATGAATAGATTTAAGATCTTGAGGCAAGAATATTAAAGAAGTAATATAATATCCTTGATGTATGATATTAAGATCTATATACTATGTCTATTGTTTCAATATTTAGTCACTTGGTTTATGGTGTGTCTGCCAATTTTATCCACTGAAAAGTTACTGTATTTCCATGTGTAATTAAGTATTTCCTGCAAAAAATATCCTATGTCATAAAAATTAATATCATAAGGGAAGGAAAAACAAAAAAGATTAAAAACATAATTTCAGGCATTGACAGTCTGTGAAGAAAATAAAATAAGGCGGAAGACAAGATGGCGCTGGAGTAAGTGGATGTACCAACATCCACCTCCCAGAACCAAAGTAGATTACAAAATAATTTTAAGAACATTCATCTGGAAAAGCCAACTTTGGACTAAACTAAGAGGACTCTTTAACCAAGGAACACTGAAGAAGCCACACTGAGACTGGTAGGAAAAGAGGAAACGTGGAGAGGGCTGCCCAGCTCCCCAAAGTGAATGGCAGCCGGGAGAGACTCGTGTGGCGGGAAGTGAGTTTAGCAAAGAGGGGAAGTTCCTGAGCCCCAGGAACAAAGACCCAGCCTGCAGCCCCAGAGCCCAGAAGAGGCATAAGGACAGTATTTAGCTGAAAACAAGTCAGGATACTGTTTGTGAGAAAGAGTCTGAGTTCTCAGACTCAGGATTCTTCTTAAAGGGACCATACAAAACACCTCTCTCACAACCACTCACCCAGGGCTCCGGGGGATAGGGAGAGAAGAGAGTCCCTGAGTAACAAGAAGAGAGTGTAATCTAGGAGGCACAGGGGGAAACATTTTGGGAGATAGCCACCCTAACCCCTGGGACGAGTCACTCCCCAAATCTGAAGTGAATATTTCCCTTGAAAACAGCAATACCAGCAAAGGGAAGCAGGAGAGCAGCCAAACAAGCTCCCCCTCGGCACTCAGAGCAGAGTCGCTTAGAAGGAGGTAGCTTTTGGGACTACAGTAGTGAGTGTTAGGGTCTGAGCTGCAGCGCCCGCACCCACGTGGGTGAGGGCTCGCCGGAGAGTGGGTGGCAGCGGGAAGCAGAGGCGCAGTTCTGTTGGCAGAGGTGGAAGCCTGCTGGCTGCCACTGGGCTCATGTGTGAGCTCAGTCTTGCCCTGCTGGGAAGGAGTAGGCGTGCAAAAGTGGTCAAGCCCAGCTGCGGGCCACCTGTAATCCAGCCTGCGGGAGAAGGGCGGGAACCCAGAAGGGGTGGAGAGCAGCCCTTGAGCAAGAGTGCAGTAGCACAGCCTTGCCCTGCCCGTGGAACTGAGGCTTGTGGCCTGACTTGGGAACCAGATCCTCCCACAGGGGTGGAGCCAAAAGCCCAGAACAGGTGGAGTTCTGCTACTGAGCTGAGCATGGGCACTCAGTCCTGCACGGCTGGTAGAGCCAAGGCTAGCAGCCATTCCACGAGCGTGCTTCTCCTGCAAGGGTGGGGAAAAAGCCCAGAAACAGGCAGAGGCCTGAAGCTGAGCAAAGGTGCTCACCACTGCCCTCAGGGCTGAGCATAATGCACCCATGGGGGCAGGGCAAAGGCTAAGGCCACCAAGGCTTGTGCACCCAAGCACGTGATTACAGCCACTCCCATGTAGGAGAGGTAGAAACCATAGCAACAGCCCCAGTGGGCAGGCACCGGCAACGCTCAAACCCAAAAGCCCTAGGCAGCAACAGAAGAAGGGGTGGCGGGCCTGCAGACAGACCATACCTAGGGAACAGAGGCCATACCCAGTGGACTACAGTGGCCAAAACCTTCTTTTACAAAGAGAAAATGCGTAGGCAGAGAAATGCAACACAAATGAACCAAGAGAAATTCCCAGAAAAGGACCTAAATGAATCAGATATAACCAAATTACCAGATGTAGAGTTTAAAATAACGATTGTTAGGATTTTCAAAGATATTAGAACAACAATAGATGGTCATTACAAAACACTTAAATAAAGAGATAGCAAATATAAAAAAGGACATTGAAATAATAAAAAAGAATTAGTCAGAAAAGACAAATACAATATCTGAAATAAAGAACACAATGGAAGGAATTGAAAGCAGGATGGATGAAGCGGAGAATCGAATCAGCGAGTTAGAGGACACAATAAATAAAGGCATGGAATCAGAGTAGTAAAAAAAAGAGACTCAAAGTCTGAGGAAACTCTAAGAGAGCTCTGTGACAACATGAAGAGAAATAACATCCACATCATAGGAGTTCCTGATGAAGAAGAGAAAGAACAAGGGATAGAGACTATGTTCAAGCATATCATAGCTGAAAACTTCCCTCAATTAAGGCAGAAAAACATCTCACATGTTCAGGAAGCACAGAGAACTCCATTAAGGAGAAACCCAAAGAAATCAACACCAAGACACATCATAATTAAAATACCAAAGCTAAGTGATAAAGAGAAAATATTAAAAGCTGCTAGAGAAAAAAAGACTATCACCTACAAAGGAGCCCCCATAAGGATGACTTCTGACTTCTCAACAGAAACACTTCAGGCCAGAAGAGAATGGCAAGAAATATTCAAAGTAATGCAGAACAAGAGCCTACAACCAAGACTACTTTATCCAGCAAGGCTATCATTTAAAATTGAAGAAGAAATAAAAAGCTTTACAGACAAAAAGAATCTCAAAGAATTCATTACAACCAAACCAAGGCAGCAAAAAATGCTAAGAGGCCTGTTGTAAACAGATCAAAGGAGAAAAAGAATATAGCAAAAGAGGAATACAGATTTAAAGAATAAAACGGCAATAAACAATTACATATCAATAATAACCTTAAATGTAAATGGATTAAATGATCCGATCAAAAGACATAGGGTAGCTGCATGGATAAGAAAACAGGACCCATACATATGCTATCTACAAGAGACATACGCTAAATCAAAAGATGCACATAGACTGATGATAAAAGGATGGAAAAAAAATATTTCACGCAAACGGAAGGGAAAAAAAAGTTGGGGTAGCAATATTTATATCAGAGACAAAATGGACTTTAAAACAAAGGCTATAGTTACAGATAAAGAAGGTCACTACATAATGATAAAGGGAGCAATTCAACAGAAAGATATAACCGTTATAAATATCTACGCACCTAATATAGGAGCACATAAATATATAAATCAGACTTTGATGGATTTAAAGGGCGAGATCAACAGCAATACTATAATAGTAGGGGATTTCAATACCCCATTAACATCATTAGATAGATCCTCAAGAAAGAAAATTAACAAAGAAACAGCAGACTTAAAGGACATATTAGATCAACTTGATTTAATAGATATCTTCAGAACCATTCACCCTAAAGCAGCAGAATATACATTCTTTTCAAGCACTCATGGTACATTCTCTAGAATAGACCACATGTTAGGGCACAAAAGCGGTCTCAACAAATTTAAGAAGATTGAAATCATATCGAGCACTTTCTCTGATCACAATGGCATTAAACTAGAAATCAACCACAACAGAAAAACTGAAAAATACTCAAACACTTGCAAACTAAATAGCATGTTATTAAATAATAAATGGGTAAATGATGAGATCAAAGAAGAAATTAAATAATTCCTAGAAAAAAACAATAGTGAGCATACATCAACTCAAAATTTATGGGACACAGAAAAAGCAGCCATGAGAGGGAAGTTTATAGCATTACAGGCATACCTCAAGAAGCTAGAAAAAGATCAAATAAACAACTTGACCGTACATCTAAAAGAACTAGAAAAAGAACAGCAAGGAAAGCCCAGAGCTAGTAGAAGGAAGGAAATAATAAAGATCAGAGCAGAAATAAATGACATAGAGGCTAAAGAAACAATACAGAGGATCAATGAAACCAGGAGCTGGTTCTTTGAAAAGGTAAACAAGATCGATGAACCTTTAACCAGACTCACCAAGAAAAAAAGAGAGGACTCAAATAAATGAAATGAGAAACGAGAGTGGAGAAATAACTGACACAACAGAAATACAAAATATTGTAAGAAAATACTATGAAGAACTGTAGGCCAAAAATCTAGATAACCGAGATGAAGTGGACTAATTCCTTGAAACATATAATCTTCCAAAAATCAATCTGGAAGAATCAGAAAACCTAAACAGACCAATTACACCAAATAAGAGTGAAACAGTTATCAAAAAACTTCCAAAAAAGAAAAGTACTGGGCCTGATGGCTTCACAAGTGAATTCTACAAAATATTCAAAGAAGAACTAACTCTTATCAATCTCAAGCTATTTCACAAAATTCAAGAGGAAGGAAGACTTCCATGCTCCTTTTATGAGTCGAGCATAATTCTGATTCCAAAACCAGGCAAAGACAACACAAAAAAAGAAAATTATAGGCCAATATCCCTGATGAATTTAGATGCAAAAATCCTCAACAAAATATTAGCAAACTGGATTCAGCTATATATGAAAAAAAATCATACACCATGATCAAGTGGGATTTATTCTTGGGAGGCAAGGCTGGTACAATATTCACAAATCAATCAATACTATTCATCACATAAACAAAAGGAAGGAGAAAAACCACATGATAATTTCAATAGATGCAGAAAAAACATTTGATAAAATCCAGCACCCATTCATGATCAAAACTCTCAGCAAAGTGGGAATACAGGGAACATACCTCAACATGATAAGACATCTATGACAGACCCACAGCCAATATCATACTCAATGGGAAAAAATTAAAAGCAATCTCCTTAAGATCAGGAACAAGGCAGGGGTCCCCCCTTTCACCACTATTATTTAACATAGTTCTGAAAGTCCTACCCACAGCAATCAGACAAGAAAAAGAAATAAAAGGCATCCAAATTGTAAAAGAAGAAGTAAAACTATCATTATTTGCTGATGATATGATATTGTATATAGAATACCCTAAAGTTGCAGTCAAAAAACTACTAGACCTGATAAATGAATTCAGCAAGGTGGCAGGATATAAAATCAATACTCAGAAATCAGAGGCATTTTTATACACTAACAATGAACTGTCAGAAAGAGAAATTAAGGAATTAATCGCTTTTACCATTGCAACCAAAAAAATAAGGTACCTAGGAATAAATTTAACCAGGGATATTAAAGACTTGTCCTTGGTAAATTATAAAACATTGATAAAAGAAATCAAGGAAGATACAAACAAGTGGACGCATGTACCATGCTCATGGTTAGGAAGAATAAACATCATTAAAATGTCTATATTACCCAAAACAATTTATAAATTCAATGCAATACTGATTGAAATACCAATGATTTACTTCAAAGATAAAGAACACATATTCCAAAAATGTATATGGAACCAAAAGAGAACATGAATAGCCTCAGCAATCTTGAAAAGGAAGAATAAAACGGGAAGTATCACACTTCCAGATATAAAGTTATACTACAAGGCCATTGTACTCAAAATAGCCTGGTACTGGAATAAGAACAGGCATATAGACCAATGGACCAGAACTGAGAACCCAGAAATAAACCCACACTTTTATTGTCAACTGATATTTGACAAAGGAGGTAAAAGTATACATTGGAGTAAAGACAGCCTCTTCAACAAATGGTGTTGGGAAAATTGGACATCTACCTGCAAAAAAGTGAAACTAGACCACCAACTTACACCATTCACAAAAAAAAACTCAAAATGGATAAAAGTCTTAAATATAAGCCGTAAAGCCATAAGCATCTTAGAAGGAATCATAGGCAGTAAGCTCTCTGACATCTCTTGCAACAATATATTTGCCGATTTGCCTCCACAGGCAAGTGAAATAAAAGACAGGATAAACAAATGGGACTTTATCAAACTAAAAAGCTTCTGCACAGCTAAAGACATTAAGAACAGAATAAAAAGACAAACTACACAATGGGAAAATATATTTGACAATGCATCTGATAAGGGGTTAATAACCAAAATGTATGAAGAACTTGTAAAACTTAATACCAGGAAGACACAAAATCCAATCCAAAAATGGGCAAAAGAAATGAATAGACACTTCTCCAAAGAGGACATACAGATGGCCAATAGGCATATGAAAAAATGCTCAACATCACTAATAATTAAAGAAATGCAAATTAAAACCACAATGAGATATTACCTCACACCAATCAAAATGGCGCTCATCAATAAAACAACACAGAATAAGTGCTGGTGAGGATGTGGAGAAAAGGGAACCCTCCTGCACTGCTGGTGGGAATGCAGACTGGTGCAGCCACTGTGGAAAACAGTATGGTGATTCCTCAAGAAATTAAAAATTGAACTGCCTTTTGACCCAGCTATACCACTGTTAGGAATATACCCCAAGAATACCATAGCACTGTTTGAAAAGAAGAAATGCACCCCCATGTTTATGGCAGCATTGTTCACAATAGCAAAGATCTGGAAACAGACCAAGTGTCCTTCAGAGGACGAGTGGATTAAAAAGCTTTGGTATATATAAACTATGGAATACTACTCAGCCATAAGAAATGATGACATCGGATCTTTTACAACAACATGGATGGACCTTGATAACATTTTACGGAGCAAAATAAGTAAATCAGAAAAAACTAAGAACTATATGATTCCATACATAGGTGGGACATAAAAATGAGACTCAGAGATAGAAATGTTTTGAAAAATATGGGAGCGTTGCTTGTCAGAGATATGGAAAACAGGGTTGGAGTTACAGGGTGGGGAGGAGGAGAGGGAGTGGGTTGGGGGAGGGGAGGGGCACAAAGAAAACCAGTTAGAAGGTGACAAAAGGCAATTTTATCAATGTCACCTCATTAAAATTAAAAAAAAAAAAAAAAGAATGAGTCTCATGGCTAATTCAGGCAGTTAGAAGAATAGTAGAAGGATGCTAATTCTGCTTCTCAGGCCACATCCTGCAAAATGGGCCCCAAGCAATTTGGTGATTTGGCTCCTCTGATTTTGCCAATTGGATTAAAAAAAAAATAGGTCAGGAATGCCCTGAAATGGAACTAAAAATACATGGGGAAAAATTTAAAGGACTTTTAGATACTGGAGCTGATGTATCTGTTATTGCTAAGCTACATTGGCCTCCTTCCTAGCCCACTCATGCAGCAGGAACAGAATTACAAGGTATAGGGTAGAGTAAATCCCCTCAACAAAGTTCTAGATTTCTACATTGGGAAGATTAAGAAGGTCATTCTGGATTTTTTAAGCCTTATGTGCTCCCTGGATGGCCAGTTAATTTGTGGGGTAGAAATGTTTTGAAAAATATGGGAGGATTGCTTGTCAGTCCTAATGGTTTAGTCAGTACTCAGATACTTGATCGGGCATTTTTGCCCACCAAGGGACTAGGGAAAGAACAACAAGGAATTCTCACCCCCATAGAAGTGGCACCCAATACCAGAAGGTGTGGATTAGGATTTCAAAATTTAGCATAGGGGCCTTGGTAGCTCCTGCTACCTCAATAATGCATTGTGCAGACCCAATTACTTGGAAATCACATAATCCTGTATGGGTAGACCAATGGCCCCTTTCTCAGCAGAAACTTAGGGCAGCTGCTCAGTTGGTACCAGAGCAGCTACAGCTTGGGCACATTGAACCATCTAATAGCCCATAGAATACACTTTCATATTATGATCTTGTTGCCTCCTGGATTATCAAGGGGCATAGGTGACCCTTACAGCTTATAGGTTTTGAGCCTCAAAATTATTGTTGTTCCTTTTTTCACAGGATCAACAACAATGGTTCTGGGAAACTTCCAGTAAATGGCAAATCGCTCTTGCAAATATATACTGAACAACTTTATATATATACTGGACAACTTTATACTAAAACTGTCAACTTAAAATCAGCTCAAAGTTTAGAATTATATGCCATTATCATGGCTTTTCAGCATTTGCCATATTCCCCCTTTAATCTATATACAGACAGCAAATATTTACTTATGGTGTTTCCACTATAAAAACTGCTGTCTTAGGGACAAATGCTGATGAGCTATTTCAGCAGTTACTCCTTCTTCAAAGACTTGTATGTCAACATTGAGCTCCATATTTTATAGGACATACTCGAGCTCACTCGATGCTCCCTGGATCTTTAGCACAAGGGATTGCCCCCCCTTTTTTTGTGTTTGTATTTTTCTGAAGTTGGAAATGGGGAGGCAGCCAGACAGACTCCCGCATGTGCCTGACCAGGATCCACCTGGCACGCCCACCAGGGGGGGATGCTCTGTCCATTCGGTGCGTTGCTCTGTTGCAACCAGAGCCATTCTAGTGCCTGAGGCAGAGGCCACAGAGCCATCCTCAGCACCCGGGTCAACTTTGCTCCAATGGAGCCTTGGCTGCGGGAGGGGAAGAGAGAGACAAAGAGGAAGGAGAAGGGGGAGGGGTGAAGAAGAAGATGGGCACTTCTCTTGTGTGCTCTGGCAGAGAATCAAACCCAGGACTCCGGCACGCCAGGCTGATGCTCTACCACTGAGCCAACCAGCCAGAGCCTAGGAATGCCCTTGTTGATCAAGCTACCCAAAAGAAAATTATTTGGAGCAACCATGACAGATCGAGCAATTCAGTCTCATACTATTCATCACCAGAACGCTGCAGCCCTGTGTAAACAGTTTCAACTTTCTCGGGAAGCACCACGGCAGATTGGGAAATCCTGCCCAAAGGGTCCTATACTACAATCTGCCCCTTCATTTGAAGTTAACCCTCAAGGACCCCTACCAGGACAACTTCGGCAAATGGATGTTACTCATATACCTTCATTTGACAAAGAGTCCTATGTCCACTTTACAGTGGATACGTATTCTGGATTTATAGTAACCTCTGTCAGAACAGGAGAGGCTGCTAAGCATGTTATAGCTCATTGTCTGTATGCACTGTTCTACTTTTGGATTTCCTAAACTGGTTAAACTGACAATGCTCCTGCATATGGAGCAAAAACATTTACTGTATTTTGTCAAACCTTTTGAATTATGTGTATTTCTTACAATCTTTAAAGTCAAGGTATTATTAAAGTGTACCCAGAAAATATTTTAAGGTCAATTTAAAAAATTTAAAAGAGGGGAGTTATATCCTGGATCTTCTATGGGTCTACCATATCATGCTTTTTACTTTAAAAATTTTAAATTTCTTTTGAATGCTGATGAACAGGAGATGCCAAATCTTTTTCTCCTGCAAACTACTACCTTCTTTATTTGATCAAGCTAATAACACTGTTTTGTCTTTTTCCAAATAGCTCCAGATATATGGAAAAGATTTATATAGGCGAATGAGGATCTTCAAACCCCTCAGCGAGATCTTCTGAGCATGGCTTTTAAGATACCAAGAGGCAGAAAAAGCCCAATAGAGGTCAGGGGAACTACCAGCTTTTATGATATGCCCTTAAAGGCTCCATCACTCCAAAGGGGTCTCATAGGATGCCATCTGGGTCCTGCTTCAATAGTGGAAAGGAAGGTCATTGAGCTAAAGCCTGCCAGACTTACATGCCTTTGCTGTGAGGAAACAGGGACACTGGAAGGTAGGCTTCCCCTCGCTCCTCTAAGGGAGGATTCAGTCTCTTCCAGCCCTGCTCCAGCCACCTATGACCTAATCTTGCCCAGAATGCTGGGGTTTGCCACTGAAGGCTGAAGGTGCCCAGGGCCATCGGCTCCATCTACGACACTGTGGATGAGCCCAGGGTATTTCTTCCAAGAAGCAGGTAAACTGATCTCATTTGCACAAGTGCCACATAACTATGTCTTGCTTGAATAGTCAGGTTTTTTATTCTTCCCTCAAAGATCTGTATTGTGAGTGTTGATAGTCCTATTTTCTGCTGCTTTGTTTAATATATAGTGTTTCCTTTATTCCTCCTACCTCAATGCCCCACTCATATTTCAGGCTGGGACCTACTCCTAATTTAGAGCTCTCTTTCTCCCTTTTGCCAACTTCTATTATGAATCTACTTTTGCCACCCAGCTTAGTGTATCCCAAGGTTCTCTTTACCATGCCACAGTCGCAGAGCTCCAGGGAAAAGCAACCTGGTCTCATCTCTCCAGGCAGAGGAGAACAGAAGCTCCATCTCCACACATATTGCAGATGGCTTTTCCAGTCTACCTGAATCATTACCAGCTAGAAGCAGCGGTCATTGGGACTTGGACATGAGCTGCAAAGTATAGAATTGTGACAACAATTCCAGTGCCATGTGGACTTTTCCTGGAGGTGGACTTTTCCTGGACTCCTGCTCCTTGTGACAGCTCCTAACAGACTGAACTGGGGTTGGGTTGCATTTTTCAGGGATTTGGCATGGTGTTAGGGCCAAGATGGACTTGGTGAACATGTTAAGGACACTATTCTTTTATGGTTTCTTTATGTATTGGCCAAGAGTTTGCTTAAAGGCTTTAATCACTGTAAAAAAAAAAAAAAGAAGAAGACTGGATAAAGAAGATGTGGCACATATACACCATGGTATACTATTCAGCCATAAGAAATGACATTGGATCACTTACAACAGAATGGTGGGATCTTGATAACATTATACGGAGTGAAATAAGTGAATCAGAAAAAAACAAGAACTGCAGGATTCCATACATTGGTGGGACATAAAAACGAGACTATGAGACATGGACAAGAGTGTGGTGGTTGCGGGGGGTGGAAGGAGGGAAGGAGGGAGAGGGGGAGGGGGAAAGTAAGGGGCACAAAAAAAAACTAGATAGATGGTGATGGAGAACAATCTGACTTTGGGTGATAGGTATGCAACAGAATTGAATGACAAGATAACCTGGACATGTTTTCTTTGAATATATGTACCCTGATTTATTGTTGTCACCCCATTAAAATTAATAAAAAAAGAAGAAAAGAAAAAAAAGAAAATAAAATAAGATACAAGATAAGTCTGTGTATTCAACTGTGGGAGGCTCCTTTATTTGCATGGTTTAAAATTCAAACTGTTTTTTGAATTTTGGGAGAGATGGTAGCAAGAACACCATCTTTAATTTCTAATATCCACATAAGAATAGAGGAATAATGATAACAAACTCAACTCCATAGCCAACATCTACAAACCTCTGGAAGCAAATAGTCATGAACCCCAAAAGATGAAGCAGACAGAGACAAACACTGACAGCTAAATACTTGTGTGATACCAGCATCTCATAAGAGAAAGCAGAAGGAATCAATAGGGCATCTTACGGAGCAGAGACCACAAAAACAAATGGCACGTCCTTACTACGAAGCTCAAGTTGCCAAGCTGAGGATAGCAGCTGACACAGAGATTTCACACATTTTAACAGTGGATAAATACAAGAGATCTACAGTCAAGTTTGAAAGGGCTACAGTAACCTGAGTCCTTGAGTTCTCAAAACTAAAGAGGCAAAGCCCCATTCCAGGGCAAAGCTACACACAGGATAAAAGCTGATGTAAAGAGATAGCAAATTAAGCACTACAGGGATGAAAGAAATGTAGATCTGCTCTCATGTTAAGTGTTCTTACTGCAACGATAATTTTTTTAAATAGATTATTAATCCTGGTTTCCCAGGGCCTGAGTCTTAGCCATCAATTCCTTGAGTTTTTCTTCCAAGAGGCCTCAAAGGTGGTCATGGAGAGAGAAACCTGGTGTAGTGTCCTAGGGGAGGTGAGCAGATGTGTGTCTCCCTGCTCCAGGGCACTCTTGAGATAGCTCCTCATGGCATCACCCAATCTGCTCGCCTAGATTGGGGAGGGGTAATCATTCATGGCCATATTTCTTGGAGTGGCAGAGAGGTCAGGTGGTACACAAACAGATTTGTTTTCCTAGATTCACTTTAATCAGCCAAAGATCAAAGGTTCTTTGGCCCTTCTTCCTGCCACAGAGGTAAGAAGTTTGGAAAGAGTTGCAGGTCTGCACTTCCACCACTTTCTTGCCTTTGGAAAAACAGGGACAAACAGGAGAGGAGAGAGATGAGAAGCATTAATTCTTCATTGCAGCACCTTAGTTGTTCATTGATTGCTTTCTCTCTCTCTCTCTTTCTTGTCTGTCTGGGGCTGCTCCTCTGTTGCTCGACAACTGAGCTATTTCAGCATCTAAGTGGAGGCCATGGAGCCTGGGGCCAACTTGCTTAAACCATTTGAGTCATGGCTTCAGGAGGGTAAGAGAGAGAGAGAGAGAGAAGAGAGAGGGGGAAGGGTCGAGAAGCAGATAGTCTCTTCTCCCGTGTGCCCTGACTGGGAACTGAACCTGGGACAGCCACACACCGGGCTGACGCTCTACCGCAGAGCCAACCAGCCAGGGCCTGATTACTTTCTCATATGTACCTTGACTGGGGAGTCTCTAGCAGAGCCAGTGACCCAGCCAGTGACCTTGGGCTCAAGCCAGCAACCATTGGGTCAAGCCAGCAACCACGGGGTCATGTCTATGATTCCACACTCATGCCAGGGACGTCATGCCAGATGAGCCCTCATTCAAGCCGACTAACTCAGGGTTTTGAACCTAGGTCCTCAGCATCTCAAGCCTATACTCTAACCACTGTGCCACTGCCTGGTCAGGCAATAGTGTCTTTCTATTAGACTGAGTATGTAAAAATACTTGAGTCTTTATTCTGGGAGGAAGGCATGTCTCCACAGGTCTAACAATTATAGGTTGACAGGGCTCCCAGACCTCAAACTCAACTTAATAAGTGGAGTCATTGACCATGTCCCTTGTCTCGGTGGAAGCAGGGGAAAATCAAATCAGCGCCTGGTCCAGGATGCGTGAAGTGTGCTTGGTCACACCTCGGTAGGAAGAACATTACTCATTATGACAAACCCTCTTCTCCCTGGAAGGTGATAATGCAGCTGTTATTACTTTTTAAAATTTAGCCAAATACTGCTAACACAGAGATTTTTATTCAAGGATTACCAATTTCAAAATAATGGAGTATACTAACAGGCTAAATGGCACATGCAGCCAAGATAGTCTTACTCAGAGAACTTACAGTATGTTTTCTGACAAGAGGTGATATACTGGGCTAATGAAATATTTAGTACTCCGTTTTCAATTTTAAGAATATTGTTATTTGCATTTGTGGGATTCTGTACTCACGAGAAATATAAAGGGACTTTTTAAATGTTACCCCTAGCTGGTATCATTTAAATTCAAATAAAAATACATGTGGTCATTTTTACTTAACAAATTGGCCATATCCAAAGTTTCATTTTCCATTTTTCTTCAATATTTATTGTCCTAACCTTCACAAACCCAGAAACGAGAAAAGATAGCATTTAAACTTTAACCTTCATTAAAATGGGCAGCGAGGCCGTAAAAAACTTCTTTCCTGTGTATAGGGGCAGGGAAAGGGTATTTAAAGGTTTGTTTAATATTTATACAAAATAAGTGGAAGATATATACAAAATCAAGATAGCAATGTGAACGTTTGTCTATAATCAGGAACTTTTCATGTAGCACCATCACTAAGGAATATTCTATAATCACAGAGATACATACACAATTTACATGCTTTTATTTTGGTTTAAAATTGAAACTAAATGTCAAATTTTTTAAAATAAAATGTATTCTTCCTTAAGATGTTTTAGATCTCATCAGCAGAAAATACTGTTTTGTGCATTTATGAAGTACCTTTAACTTTTTCAAAGCATTTCTCAACTCATGCAATGTTATTTTCTACAACTCTCTGGCAGATAGATTAGACTTTATTATTAATCACTTTGCCCCTCATGTTACTGGGGCTTTGAAAAGAAGAGAAAACAAACTAGCATTTATTGAGGTACTGCTGTTATTACTAGCTATATATTGAATCTCTTTTAATTTTTTAAAAATTTATTAAGTGAGAGGAGGGAAGGTAGAGAAACAGACTCCCATATGCACCATGACAGGTATCCACCTGGCAAGCTCCTTACTGGGGATGCCCTGCCCATTTGGGGCCTTTGCTCCATTGCTCTGCAACTGAGATATTTTTAGTGCTTGAGGCAGAAGCCATGGAGCCATCCTCAGTGCCAGAGGCCAACTAGTTTGAACTTATTGAGCCATGGCTGTGGGAGGAGGTGGAGAAAGAAAGAGATAGAGAGAGAGAGAAAAAAAGAGGAGGGGAGGGGGTGGAAAAGCAGATGGTCACTTTTCCTATATGCCCTGACCAGGAATTGAACCCAGGATATCCACACACCAGCCTGACACTCTACTACTGAGCCAATGAGCCAAGGCCCTTTTTTAATTTTCAAAACTAGATTGTAGAGTAGATAATATTATCCTGATTTTCATTCAGAAAATCTAAGGCCAAAATATCTGAAATTATTTCCCCCATGTCATGCAGCCAGTAGGTGTTACAATCAAGATTCACAACCAGGTTGGTGTGATTCCAGAATCTACTATCCCAGGCTTTCTACGTTGAATGTGAAATCACATATCACAGAGAGTCAAATTATTTGGTTGAATAGCTTTTAAAGAATTTAGATTTTCTCAAACCTAGTGTCATCCAAAGGTTAAAAGAAATAAAAATCCATTATAATAAAATGTTTAGACAAAGATTATGTTTTATATTTAACCTACAAAAACTGTCATATAGCAAAGAAATTCAGTTGTAATTATGAAAGGTTATGGAGTTTTTGAGGTGTTTCATGTCTGAGTCTTAAAGAATAAATGAATATTTCCAGCTAGGTAGCTCAGTTGGTTAGAGCACCATCCCAGTACACCAAGGTTGCAGGTTTGATCCCCAGTGAGGGCACATACAAGAGTCGATCAGTGAATATATAAATAAGTGGAACAACAAATCAATGTTTCTCTATTTCTTCCTCTCTCTAAAATCAATAAATATTTTTTTAATTTAAAGAATAAATAAATAAATTTATATTTATTTTACTTCAATTTTACTTATTTCTAAAAGTGTTCCTCAAACTTAGGTACACACATCAGAATCATCTGGGAATCTGCTAAAAATTTAAATGCTACAAAACAACTTGTAGACATTTAGTCCAAAATATAATTTTCTGAATGGAAACCTGAAAAACCAAAATATGATTCAAGCAAACAAGATTCCATGGGCAAGTGAGTATGGAAATAGTCTTTTTTATAAATCCTAGGAAATTATTTTATATAAAAATAAGCATTAAGCCTGACCAGGCGGTGGCGCAGTGGATAGAGAGTCGGACTGGGATGCGGAAGGACCCAGGTTCGAGACCCCGAGGTGGCCAGCTTGACCGCAGGCTCATCTGGTTTGAGCAAAAGCTCACCAGCTTGGACCCAAGGTCACTTACTCCAGCAAGGGGTTACTCGGTCTGCTGAAGGCCCAAGGTCAAGGCACATATGAGAAAGCAATCAATGAACAGCTAAAGTGTCGCAAAGCTCAATGAAAAAATAATGATTGATGCTTCTCATCTCTCCGTTCCTGTCTGTCTGTCCCTGTCTATCTCTCTCTCTGTTTCTGTAAAAAAAAAAAAAAAAAGCATTAAATTTGTTTATTCACAGGAGGGACTATGTATGGGAGACAGGGTCCTAGAAATAATGTAGGCCTAGTCCAGGGAATCCCAGAAGCTTTAGGGTCTCTGAGTTCTAGAAAAAGGGTAAGTCTGTGGCCAGGAAACTAAAAGAAGATCAGAGGCTGACAAATTCATTTGTGCATCAGATTCAAAGCCAGAGGCAAAAAGGAAGTCTGGGTCAAAACGTAGAAAGAAGTGAGGAGGTAGGTATATGTTACAGGAAGCCACATGATTCAGGCTTTTGATTCTATAAATAGATTGTAGGTGTAGTGGCCAGTCAAGCAGGGTTACTGTTGATCTGCTGTCCAGATACTGTACATCCTCCAAAGTTCAGGTCAAGGATCTCTCATGGGAAGCCTTCACTGAATATCCTGACCACCTTTCCCTCCTGTTTTTGAACTGTCTTTACATTTAACTTTTTCAATTGTCTTCTTCTTCTTTTTTGTTTTTTTTTTTAATTTACGGAGAGGAAGAGAGGCACAGAGACAGTCTTCCGTGCCCCGACTGGGATCCACCTAACAAGCCTGCTAGAGGGTGATGCTCTGCCCATCTGGGCCCTTGGTCTGTTGCAACCAGAGCCATTTTTCTAGTGCCTGAGGCAGAGGCCATGGAGCCATCCTCAGCACCCAGGGACAACTCACTGAAATCAATTGAGCCATAGCTTTGGGAGGAGAAGAGAAAGAGAAAGAAAGAGAGAGAAGGGGAAAGGAAGTAGAGAAGCAGATGTTGCTTCTCCTGTGTGTCCTGACTGGGAATTGAATCCAGGACATCCACACTCAGGGCCAATGCTGTACCACTGAGCCAACCGGCCAGGGCCTACTCTTTCTTTCTTGATTGTACATTGTCTGTTAATTGGTCAGTAATTCTTTTAGGTATTCTCTTTCCAATAATACTGTAAGTTTTGGAGGGTAAAAATCATGTTTGACACTTCTCAGTGACTCTACTACACCTAGGACGAGGACAGCAGCTGTTCGGTCATCAAGTGACATGTAATAAACCACCTCATCACTTAGTGGCGCAAAGCACCAATTCTTTGTTATTTCACATGGTTCTGTGTGTTGACTAGGTGGTTTTCTCCTGGAACTCTACGGCAGCTCACAAGTGTGCTCACTCACAAGGTTGGCAGTTGGTGCTGGCACGGCCAGCGTCATGGACACGGGTGTAACCTGTGTAGTCACCTAGGGCTCCATGTTCAGAAGTGACCCACCCACACTTGTGGCCTAATGCTCTGTGGTTGTCCTCTTCAAATCCTGAAAAGTATTTTCTTTCCATTTGTATTTAGTAGGTGAAGAATGGAAGGGCAATGAAGTGTGCATAGGTTGAGGCCTTGGAGCCCTGGCTCATGCACAGCCCCACCTCTTACAATCTCCCCACCACCCTGGGACAGCTTTTTGGTTGCCTGCCTGCTCCTGCTCTTTGGTTCTCTGGGCCCTCCCTGCTCTGTCCCCTCCTCCCCACACCAGTGTTGCTTTCTGCCCTGTCACATTGGTGAGTGGAAGGCCATGGCTCTGCTATTGCCCTCTGCTCTTAGCAAAAGCCTGGGAGCAGAACTGGGCAAGCTCAAGGTCAGGGGCACATAGCTTCTTGGGGCATGCAGTATCTTCAGACACTGCAGGGGGCGTCTTATTCTTCCTGGGATGGCAAGTTTGGTAGACCACTCTTGAGTGCTGCCAGCACAGGTTCCGAGCATGTTCTGTTCTGTGGTGGCAATTGCAATCCCTTAGGAATACTTGTCTTCTGTGCATTGGGTCTTATGGGGTACAGGCTGTGCTCTTGAAACATGGCACCTTGACATATTAAACATCTTAAAGCTGAAGGAATTTTTTTAAACAATAGAAACAGAAACATCACTCTGACCTACCTCTGCTTGTCCTTCTTCCTTGAAACAGGTCATAAAACTCCTTTGTGAAAGATATCCTCCCTGTACCAGGAGAAGGGAAGACTTTCTCCTCACCAGAGACAAGGAATTTGGAGCCAAGAAAGCTGTAAAATTTTGTTAAACTAACCCTTACTTTTCTACTTACTTCACAATTCACTAGCTCAAAACTTGTATCTTGTCAATTTTTTTTTATAAATGCATTGTTTCTGTGTTCAAAATTATAAAAACTTGCTGTTCTGGCCACTCCTTCAAGTATTCATTCTCTTGAGAAGGCTCCCTTGTACATATAAAAAGTTAAAATGTGCATGCTTTTCTCTTGTTCATTTGTCTCTGTCAGTTTTAATTTTCAGACCCAGCCAGGGAGCCTAATATGATTGAGGAAAAGTTTTTCCTCCCCGATAAAGCATTAAACCTGAGAGGAAAGAATTGATGTTTTTGATCCTGGCTGGGGTCTATATTTCCATTTTTCACTGGACCCTGCAAATTACACAGCTGGCACTGGGTGCTGGTCTCCTTCTGGTGCTCAGCTGGGCAGTTTCCTGGGAGGGGGAAAGTCCTGCCCACCCTCATGTAGATCTTCCCACATTATGGCAGCTGGGTTCCAAGAGTTCCAAGGAGCCAATGCAGAAGCTGGAAATTTCTTAAAGATCATCCTCCAAAGAGACAAAGCATCACTTTTGCTACATTTTATTCTTTAAATAGTCACAAAACCAGCCCAGACTTAAGGTGAAAGGAAGTATACTCTACCTCTTGAGGAGTAGTGGCAAGGTCAATGGCAGAAGAGCAAGTGGGATGGAAGGGCTGTCAGACACCTGGTCTGCCACTTAGCTGAAAGCATCAGAGTGTGTGAAGGTTAAGAATATGGCCAGTAGAGTCAGACAGAGGCTCAAATTACTGCTCCACCACTGCCTAACACTAAATTTATTTAGTTTCTCTGAGCTTTAGTTTTCTCATCTGTAAAATGCAGGACGTTGTGAGGATTAAATATGATGAGCACAGTGTTGGCACATAGGCAGTGTTCAACATACAGTAGCTATTATCATGATGCAGTCACAGAATACCCATGACAGGAAGGACCAAAATTTCTACTGCCAGAAAAAAAGGAAAATTAAAAAAAAACTTTAACAATGATAAACTTCATATTCATTCTTTCAGCTAATACATTTGATGATGCTTGGCAGTCAAGTTGGCTGTGTTCACTCTTGGGTACCTGAGAAGTATTCGTATGAAATTATTTGAGCCTGACCTGTGGTGATGCAGTGGATAGAGCACCCACCTAGAATACTGAGTTCACTGGGCTTGCCTGGTCAAGGCACATGTGGGAATTGATGCTTCCTGCTCCTCCTTCTTCTCTCTCTCTCCTCTCTAAAATGAATACATAGAAGCTAAAAAAATTAAGTGAATGTTCGTTACACAAATAATTCTGGTGGAGGCAACATTTTAATACAAAGCATTTTTTTTCAGAATTTGACCAATGGTTAATTCTAATAGAGGGAGAGAAAACATGAAGATACTAAGCATCCTTCTCAAAAGTTGGGGCCCCGCCAGATGGAAAAAGTAGACGCTGGGCACTGAAGGTACATTCTTTATTACTAAACAAGTGTGACGATGAAGAGGTAGGCATTAGGTAGCTTACCTTCCATTTAATTTAAAAAGTACAGCAGGAAACACCTCAGCAAATGTTAAAGAGATGTTATCTTACCATCCGCTTATTTTCGGACATAATGTGGAATGCGAACCACTGTTGCTAAACCCAAGACTCCTTGACCTTTGTTTCCATCCAAACACTTCTCACTTAACACAGTAAAAAGATCCTACACCTTCTCGGTGAACAACAAACACTCTTCCTCCTCTAAACCTAAAGTTCTATTCCCACTTTCATTTGAGTAAAAAATAATCAATGTGATGATAACAAAGTTAACATAACTCTTCAGGGAATCTGTTGTTTTTGTAACTGAAAATGAACCAGTGAAGAGAGATCTATCTGGCTAAATTGACTGAAGCATTTGGCAACAATGGAGAATAATAAAGTACAATTAGACTGAAAGTGACCTAAGGCTCTAAGTATCAGAGTACTTAATGGGACATGAAGACCACAAAAAGGCCAGCAGCTCAGAAGTGACCTCCTGGTTATAGTATATAGGTTAATAAAGGATTCCAAAACTCTTTTTACTGTGTGTAACTTATAATTTGTGAAATGAAAATTATTGCTCAACTTGCATTAAAATAAAATAAGATTTTTCATATACTAAATTGGCAAAGATTTCTACAAGGTAATAATCAATACTTATAAGCATGTGGTAAGAGTTAACTAGCCTAGAATATATCAAGTAGCTCAGGAAAATTTATACCTTTGTGTCCATCAGTTATCTTTTTAAAAAACTATCTTAAAAATAAATCTTTGAAATATAATTGTTTTTTTAAAAAAGTTTATTACAGAAAGATATATATGCAGCAAGGATTTTATGTTGAAAAGATGAAACCAATGCAATCTATAAAATTTTGGGAACAGTCTAAATACCCAACAATAGGAGAAAGGTTTAATTACAGCTCATCTTGAAAAAAATATATACTGCTACTAAAAAATAGCTTTTAAAAAACACTTAATGACACAGAAAAATCTCTTACACAATGATATTAGATTTTTTAAAATATACAATTACAGAGCATTACTCTTTTCACTAAGTCTCTTGAAATAAAAGAGTTGAAGGGGAGAAGCACGAGATTAGCTGGCAGAGAGTATGTAAATCCTTCCAGACAAACTATCACTCTAAGAACCTCCATGTAATGTTACTCAGCTCCAGAGAGGAGAGGTAGAATCAGTGGGAGCCAGAGCCAAGCTCTGCAGTGGTGAAAGGCTATGGGTCTCTATAGTGCTGGTTGGTTTGGACTGAGAGCCACTCACAGGTAATGTGGCAGGACCTTGGACAGCAGATCAGGCAGAGGAACGCTGTAACACAGGGTCTCTGCAAAGACTGTGACCAAGAGAACCATGGAATACTGAGCGTCTGATCAGAAGTTCTGTTTGATAATGCCCATTTATAAGCATTATACATTTGATAATGCAATTTTTTTATTTTATTAAAAATGATTTAGTGTATCTGAATAAAAGGTCAAGAGATTTCAAAAGAAGATTCCAGACAGGTGACAGTGTAGTTTATTTTCCTGGAATATTAAAACAGTCTTCAAAATATCCAATGAGTGATAAATATTGGTTATAATAAACATCATTATAATTAACATGTTAATCTGAGATTTTTCAATGCCTATTAGAAAACCTTAAATTAAAAAAAATAGGACACCATCTACTATCAATTCTACGCTAGAAATATACTGAAATAAATATTCAAGAACACAGCATTTTTGCCACAAAAACTTTAAAGTTCTAATGAACATGTCACCTGGATTTTATGTTGAAAAGATAAATCCACTGCAATTAAAATAAACATCTTTATTTCTAAGGGTTGTGGGCTAGAATATGACTTGCAAAATAATGTATACAAATTGCATGTATTCCTTGCAACAAAAACAACAAAAAACCTAGAGTATTTCTCAGTTAAACACTCATAAAATAATATCATAAAGTATTCATCTTTATATAATAACTTACACCCTGAAAATAAAGCTGTTGTGGGAATAATAGTGTACTTTATATCTAGTAGTGCTCAAGTCCTGTTGGGAGTAAACATGGTGGAAATCTTAAATGTTATAGGCAAATAATATCAGTTTGGTCTCCCTTACTACTACAAGGTTGTCCTCAGTTTTACTCCAAACTTCTGTTCATGAGTGAACAATGCATTCATTTAATAGCCAACAGCTATTTACTAAGTGCCTACCATATGCGAGGCATTAGGAGTCATTGATGGATGGGATGTACATGGTCCCTGGCTTTCTCTTGGTTACTGTCTAGTGGGGAGGACAGACAGACACAGTAAAAGAATAAATAAAATAATTACCAAGACTATGAGAATGATGAGGAAATGACTAGCTTAGGCTCAGTATTCCAAAGTAGTATTAAGTACTGAACTAAGATTTTACAAGTGTTTTCTTCTTAGCATCTTTGCCAAATTTTACTGTATGAAAGACTTTGAACTCAGAGTCTGTAATCTCAGGTGTAATTGAAGTTTTTACACAATGATTGGATTCATTCAATAGCTTGGTGTTCAGGTCTGGAAGATCTACACTGAGCTGCAGTCATGGTGTACTGGAAATGATAGGGATTCTGGTGATGCTTAATGGGGCTGTAAATGGGTTTAACTGAAAGTAAAACCAGAACAAGGACTGGGTCACAATCTTAGAGTCTAGACTGGATTTATTTTTCAGTGGTTACTGCTAAGTTTGGCTGTACAGTTTGTGCTACACACCTCCAGATGGGTCTAGTTTAGTACTGAGGGTTTTAGCCATATCCAGCTGAGTCTGAAGAGTGACTGCTATAATCTACTTTTCCCTCTCACTTAAGTTCTCCTTAAATTTTTCTCTCCCTTCTATCTACCACCTCTCAAAATAACAGAAGTTGTTTTTCTGGCATGGTCTTTTTCAAAGAGGGCTTCTTAGCCTGAGATCCTAGAAAGGAAAGAAAGGGTCATGGAATGGAGAGTAGAATTCAGAGATGATTCAATTCATTGGGTTAATGAGAGTATCACATCTTACTGAGAAAGTGCATGCACATTTGTTGCCATTGGAAATGGTGTTCTTTTACGGAGTCACAGAGATGGAATTTCACAGGACCATGTGTAGAGGAAATAAGGTTTTCCAGAAAGATTTATTTGGGGTTGAAATAGGAAATTGTCCATATGTTCCCAGTGTTTCATCTTTGTCTGATCCACCAAGGAAAAAGCCCAGCCTTGTCTTCATGAAGCCCAGTTTTAAGATTAGAGTCCAGATATACTGTGCCATGATTCAGGCCAAAAAGTCCTCATCTAGCTAACATACTCTGTGTTCTTAGCTGTGCACTGGTTGGCACTATATAGAGGCCAGGAATTCACATACCTGCAGGTAGCTTCTGGCCCTGCAGCTTTTTGCACCATATGGCTGCTTGGCAAGACTCATGAACCAATGGAATGAGCATGCACTTCCAAACAGGAAGAGAGAGCTTTCCTTGTTAAGTCTGTGTTTATATTTATGGGTTGGGGAGGACTAGCTTTTCTTTAAGCCAACTAATTAGTTTCTTAATCTTTCATGGGCTTGTGTTGGTTCTTCCCACTGACCAATCAGATTTTTCTTCTAGGCTAGACTGACAAGACTCTATAGCTGCCATCTTGGCTTCCACTGTACATGCCTTAAAGTGGAAGTACAGAAGCACTTTCCCCCATAGTCTGGGGGGGCAGACCGATTCTACCTTGGGGAGCTGAAAAAACCTGGTTCTTCCTCCTATGAGGGGGAAGAAGGATTGTGAATCACTTTGCAGGGTGGTCCTCTGGGTCCAGTATAGTAAATGGAATGCTATAAATTCCTACTGAAACAGGCTTTTCACTTTTATTAAATTTAATGTCTGATTCTCTTTACTCTCTTTCCTTATTAATATTTTGCTACCTACATTAATATATTTCTTTGATTCTTCTTTATTTCTAAATATTTAAGTTAATATAAACAGAATGTCTACTATGTTAGTTAATATTGAAATGTTTGTCTTCTCACCTCCTTACACAAGAGAACCAGAACCACAAAGAAATAGTGGTTCAAAGAAATAGTTCAAACATCATGACTACTTTTAACTTCTTAATGACCCAAACTTATACTGAGCTGATAGATAATTTTAGATGATCTTAAAACCAATGAAGACATAACCTGTGTTGAGAATGCTTTAGCAATATATATCAAAAGCTTTAAAAATGTTCACATTGTCTAACACAATAACTCCTTATCTTGGTAAATGGCTACCCCTAAAATTTTTGCATCATCATTTTCCCTCAACTTATTTCCAATCTATCTGAAGGACCTACATTTGCAAGAACCAGCTATCATAATATGACTGTGGATGACTGCACCTGTCTTCTGATAAATCCCCCTGCTTCCAGGTTTGCTGTTTACTACTCTACTGGCCACACATCAGCCAGTGATTCTGTTATCTAAGCCTAAGTGAGATCTGCTCATTCCCTTAAAAGCATCCCATCTCTGGCATCCTTAGCCTGTCTGCTCTTATCCTTGGCTCCCTCCCTGGATGTTCTGAACTCAGCTTCCACCACTCACTGTCTCACACTCTATGCCCCAGTTACAATGTGCTCCTTGCTGTTTATTAAAGAGGTCAAGCACATTTTTATAAAATTTTTATTTATGATTTTAGAGAAATGGGAAGGAGGGAGAGAGAGAGAAGCATGATTTGCTTTGGGCCTTTGCACATATCATTCCCTTAGTTTGGAATGCTCTTTCTTCAGGCATCCACACGACTAGCTTGTCACTCGGTTTAGAAAGGCCTTCAAACTAATCAAATGTCAACTTATTAGAAAAGTGTTTTGTGGTCACCCCAGTCTCCTTTACTCTCTTTCCTTACACTAGGTTCTACTGTTTTATTACTGTCCATAGCCATTATCATCACCTGACAAATATGTTCTTTTTCTGTCTTTCTCCACTAGAATACAAGCAAAAGAAAGCAGGGACTTTGTGTTGTTTTCTGACGCATGCTCAGGACTGCAAGAGTGCCCGGCACATCGCAGGACCTCACTAAATATTTGACGAATCCATGAGTCAGGTTTTTGAATTTCCTTTTCTACCCATTACTGCCCTTTTGAATAACTCTACAATCCATCTATAAGATAGAAAATTGGAGGCATGTTCATGTATAGAACTCTCGGCCACATTTGTGTCTAATGATAATTACGAGGGTGTGTCTCTGTGGCTTTTTGGGGACTTAAAACTGATCCTGGAAATTCATGAAAGTCATATCCTCTGGCTTTCAGAGTCTTTTTTCTTTTTCTTGCAACATTCCCAACACCTTTTCTTTTATTGCCTCCAGGATCAATAAAATAGTTACTTTCTGCAGCATGTTCCTTGATTTCTACTTTCTATTCCCAAATACTCAAATACATGGTTTTCCTGCTATGTGTTCCACAGTATCATGTTTTTTCCCTTATGACAGCATTTTCTGTACTTATTTTTAATCCATGTTTAACTGTAATTCTTTCTTGCTTTTGGGCTATCAATGTGATAAGAGCAGAGACTACATGTCTCTTCTTCATTGGTGTCTATTAAGTATCAAACATAGTGGAATTTAGACCATCTTTGTCAAATGGATTAAAAGCTGAATGAATGAAGAATGAATTAGTGAATAAATGAGTGAATGCATTGGATGAATGAAAAATTGTTTTTAACTTTTAAAAACAGCATGAAATACACAACCTCCCTGTGCCCTTGTGTGCTGGGTCATGCTATTATTGATCATGATAACCTCTTCTGCATTGCAGAAATGGAAGCACAGGAATGACATCTGCTATGAAACACACAGGAGAAGGGACAAGAACAGATCTCTGCCTCCCTTCCTGCTGCAGGTGCTTCCTGTCACGGGGAGGTGCCTCAGGAAATACTTCAGGCCTCAGGATGAGCCAGTCCTCAGTCATTTTCAATCCCAGCCAAAATACACTATACCTCAGAATAATTTCTCCAAAGTATTTCAAATAATGGATCAGTGTGCTTAGTGACAAGTGTGGTGTAACTTTGGGGCTCTTTCTCTCTGTTTTCAAATCTGCTTCAAAGTTAAGGACGGGACAGAGATGCAGGTGTCCCCTAAAGAGCAACCCTCCCCCCAAAGCCAATCTGAAAATCCCTGAGTGCATTATTTTAACTCAGGATTTAATAAAAATTGCAGGAGAATTCAGTGAGAATTGACTGAACATTATGCTAAGAAAGACCTGTACAGATTTACCACATGATGGAGGCAAAGGTTTGCCCGTGTTATGCACATTCTACTGTAAGTTTCCAATATGAACCTCAATTCTTTGCCCTAAGGAACTGGTGAAGCACGTGGCTAAAAACTGCTGGTGGCAATGCCAACGACTTTGGATTGGCCTGAGGGTTTTGAGTGTCTTTTCTTCTGTGGTATGAGCAGGTCTACTTTGAAATATTCCTTCCTTCAATGTGATGTAGGGAATTCTCTCTGTGTGTCCTGTAAAAGCAGAATAGTCAATTGTATTTCTGTTTCTAGCTTGTATTTCCTCTTGTTTCTAATAGCTTTTGAATAATATTGAATTTAATAGGAAAACATTCAACTTACTTGAGGAAGTCTTTCTAACTGTTCCTCTTTCTCTTCCTTACTCTGTGTGCTCTTTTTTTGCTGTTGTTGAAGTTGTGGTGAAAATTATGTAGGTGTTCATGGCATTTTGCCCAGAAAGGAACAATTTTCAGATTGAATTTACTTAGAAAAAAGAGAAGAAAAGATATTCTCTTATCTGCAGAGAAGTTATTGACTGTACAACTGCATTTCCTATGATGTATGATCAAAAAGTCCCAGTGGTTGCAGTGGCTTTGGGCTTTATTTTTAACCATTTTATGGCCAGCACATGTGGATTATAATCATTATGCTAACTAACCCTCAGCTTCCTTCTCAATAGTGTTAAGGAAAGTTTTAATGTTTCAAGCTAAGTATTATCTACTTCAAGTCTTTGCTTACTTGAAGCCCTTAATTCACTCAAAATATATTGAGTGTATACTCTGTGCCAGGCATTAAATCCTGGTGATACAAAGACCAATAAGAAAAAAAATTACAGGTTAATGCAGGATATGGGAAAGAAAACATCCAATTAAAGTGCAGGATGATAAGTGTTATAATTGAGATAATTATAGGGCTTGGGACATTTAATTCAAACTGGATATTTCCTTAAAGAGTATTGTTTTTTATTTTGTTTTTACCTTCTTCACCATTTTAAAATATAACTCCATAGTGTATTCACATTGAAGAATATGGTTTTGAGAAAAGGATGAGAGGAATTACTCAGTAACTTTTTAAAAAATATTTCTGGAAGGCCTTGGCTGGTTGGTTCAGCGGTAGAACATCAGCCTGGCATGTGGAATTCCCGGGTTTGATTCCCGGACAGGGCACACAGGAGAAGCACTCATCTGCTTCTCCACCCTTCCCCCTCTCCTTTCTGTCTCTCTTTTCCCCTCCCACAGCCAAATCTCCATTGGACCAAAGTTGACCTGGGTGCTGAGGATGGCTCCATGGCCTCTGCCTCAGGTGCTAGAATGGCTCCGGTTGCATCAGAGCAATGGCCCTGATGAGCAGAGAATTGTCCCCTAGTGGGCATGCCAGGTGGATCCCTGTGGGTGCATGTGGGAGTCTGTCTGTCTGCCTCCCTGCTTCTCACTTTAGAAAAATACAACAACAAAAATTGTAGAAATAGCAATTTTGGTAACACAGGAAGTCCTCGAGTTACGACCGTCTCAACATAAAATGTTTTGAGTTTACTATGCTCACTCCCATAAAAACTTTAAAAAATTGAGACATGAGTGTTTTGGTTTACACTGTTAGCATCACCTTATGGACTATGTGGGCGAACTAGTTTGGTTGCATGCAGAGGAAGAATATGCAGTAAGGTGGCATATGAGTGAGGGAGTTGGCGTCCTCCAGTACACTTCCCTACACCACTGTGAACTGTTAAAAGTGCAAGTGTTCTGTTTGTGTTAGGCTAGGGTGAGTTACAACTTACACCAAAATTCAGGTTACGTCACTGACATAGGAATGGAACTGTGTCTAACCTGAGGACCCTCTGTATAATCATATTTGTTTAAGTGGTACTGTTTTCCTAATTCTCTGGTGTTTGTCTTTGTCAGTTTTTGCTATTGAAAATAACTATTCTAGGAAAAAGATGGCAGCAGAGTAGGCGGATGCACAGACGCCCAGCTCTCACCACGAAACTGGAATACAAATCAATTTAGGAAAAATCAGCATGAAAAACCAACTCTGAACTGCAAGAACGGCTCTCAAAAACGAAGGAGCAAAGAGGAAATCACAGGAGTCCTGGTAAAGAGCCCCTGAACCTCCTCTGCTTGCCGGAACGGAGGGGAGGGTGGGGCTGAGAGCCCAGAGAGGATCTCGGAGGGAGGGGAGCAGAAACTACTGCTCACAGCCACTTGCCTGGCGACCAGGGAGCGAGGTACGTTGAAAGGCCCAGCTTATCTCCCAGGTGGAGAGGAAAGGGAGAGGGACAGACTGTGAGGGGATAAGGAATGCAGGAGAGGAGCTAAAAGGGCTGACTCATCCGTGCTGGAGGCAGCCATAGCTGGGGGAGGGACTGAACCTTTCACAAAACAGAGCTGAAGTGCTTCCGGATCAGAGACCTCCGGACATCTCTCCAGCTCCAATCAGCGCAATAAGACACAGCTGAAAACAAGAAGTGGGGAGGAGGGGCAGTAACTCAGGTCTCCATGGAGATCTGAGATACACCTCCCCCTACTGAAGCTGAGAAAACACCCTGCCCCCAGTGAGTCTAGCTGGCTAAAGAGGACTTCAGAGTCTCAGGTTACACCCACCGCATTCCTGGATACAGTTTCAAGGAAGCCCCCTGCTGAGATCAGTAAACAAGACTATCACCTGTTAAGAAAAGAAACAAATCAAGACTTCAAAGCTGCCCAAATCCAAAAGTGGATTACAGATAACAGCTGATACCAACCCAAGAAGACCTAGAAATAACACAACTGAAAACTGGAGGCAGACAACACCAAGCCTAGACTCAACCAACTCTACAAATAAAACAAACAAACAAAAAAGGATGAGAAGACAAAGGCGTGCAATCCAACTGAAACCACAAGAGACACCTTAGAGAGATGAACTGAGTGATATGGAAATAATCAAACTTCCAGATGCGGAGTTCAAAATAATGATTGTAGGGATGCTTAGGGATCTTAGAACAACAGTGGAGGGGCAGTTTGAAAACCTAAATAAAGAAATAGCAAGTATAAAAAAGAATCAGTTGGAGACGACAAATACAATATCAGAAATAAAGACCACAATGGAAGGAATTAAAAACAGGATAGATAGAGCAGAGGATCGAATCAGCGAGTTAGAGGACAACTGGAATGAAACCATGAAAGCAGAGAAGAAAAGAGAAAAGAGACTCAAAAAGTCAGAGGAAACTCTTAGAGAGCTCTGTGACAACATGAAGAGAAATAACATCCACATCATAGGGGTTCCTGAAGAAGAAGAAAAAGAAAAGGGATAGAGACTTTGTTCAATCATATCATAGCTGAAAACTTCCCTAAATTAATGCAAGAGAAACTCTCACAAATCCAAGAAGCACAGAGGACTTCATTAAAGAGAAACCCAAAGAAACCTACACCAAGACACATCATAATTAAAATACCAAAGCTAAGCAATAAAGAGAAAATATTAAAAGCTGCAAGAGAAAAAAAAGTTATCACCTACAAAGGAGCCCCCATAAGGATGACATCTGACTTTTCAACAGAAACACTTGAGGCCAGAAGAGAATGGCAAGAAATATTCAAAGTAATGCAGAACAAGAACCTACAACCAAGACTACTCTATCCAGCAAGGCTATCGTTTAAAATCGAAGGAGAAATAAAAAGCTTCCCAGACAAAAAACAACTCAAGGAATTCATTACAACCAAACCAATGCTGCAGGAAATATTAAGGGGACTGGTGTAAACAGATCAAAGTGGGAAAAGAATACAGCAAAAAAAAAAAAAAAAAAAAAAAGGAATACACCTTTAAAGAAGAAAATGGCAATAAACAACTACATATCAATAATAACCTTAAATGTAAATAGATTAAATGATCCAATCAAAAGACATAGGGTAGCTGTGTGGATAAGAAAACAGGACCCATACATATGTTGTCTACAAGAGACACACCTTAGAACAAAAGACACACATAGATTGAAGGTAAAGGATGGAAAAAAACGTTTCATGCAAATGGAAATGAAAAAAAAGCTGGGGTACCAATACTTATATCAGACAAATTGGACTTTAAAACAAAGGATATAGTAAGAGATAAAGAAGGCCACTACATAATGATAAAGGGAGTAATCCAACAGGAAGATATAACTATTATAAATATATATGCACCTAATATAGGAGCACCTAAATATATAAAGCAGACTTTGATGGATTTAAAGGGCGAGATCAACAGCAATACTATAATAGTAGGGGATTTCAATACCCCACTAACATCACTAGATAGATCCTCAAGAAAGAAAATTAACAAAGAAACAGCAGACTTATTGGAAACACTAGATCAACTCAATTTAATAGATATCTTCAGAACCTTTCACCCTAAAGCAGCAGAATATACATTCTTTTCAAGTGCTCATGGTACATTCTCTAGGATAGACTATATGTTAGGGCACAAAAGTGCTCTCAACAAATTTAAGAAGACTGAAATCATATCAAGCACTTTCTCTGATCACAACGGCATGAAACTAGAAATGAATCACAACAGAAAAGCTCAAAAATTCTCAAACACATGGAAACTAAATAGCAGGTTGTTAAATAATGAATGGATTAAGAATGAGATCAAAGAAGAAATAAAAAAATTCCTAGAAATGAATGATAATGAGCATACAACAACTCAAAATTTATGGGACACAGCAAAAGCAGTGCTGAGAGGGAAGTTCATAGCACTACAGGCACACTTTCAGAAGCTAGAAAAAGCTCAGATAAACAACTTAACCCTGCATCTAAAAGAATTAGAAAAAGAACAGCAAGTAAAGCCCAAATGTAGTAGAAGGAAGGAAATAATAAAGATCAGAGCAGAAATAAATGACATAGAGGCTAAAGAAACATACAGAAGATCAATGAAACTAGGAGCTGGTTCTTTGAAAAGGTAAACAAGATTGATGAACCTTTAACTAGACTCACCAAGAAAAAGAGAGAGAGGACTCAATAAATAAAATTAGAAATGAGAGAGGAGAAATAACAACGGACACAACAGAAATACAAAATATTATAAGACAATACTATGAAGAACTGTATGCCAAAAAACTAGACAACCTAGATGAAATGGACAAATTCCTTGAAACATACAATCTTCCAAAAATCAATCTGGAAGAATCAGAAAACCTAAACAGACCGATTACAACAAAGGAGATCGAAACAGTTATCAACAAAACTCCCAACAAAGAAAAGTCCAGGGCCTGATGGCTACACAACAGAATTCTACCAAATATTCAAAGAACTCCTATCCTTCTCAAACTATTTCAAAAAATTCAAGAGGAAGGAAGACTTCCAAGCTCCTTTTATGAGGCGAGCATAATTCTGATTCCAAAACCAGGCAAAGACAACACAAAGAAAGAAAATTATAGGCCAATATCCCTGATGAATATAGATGCTAAAATCTTCAACAAAATATTAGCAAACCGGATCCAACAATATATGGAAAAAATCATACACCATGATCAAGTGGGATTTATTCTGGGGGGGCAAGAATGGTACAATATTCGTAAATCAATCAATGTGATTCATCACATAAACAAAAAGAAGGAGAAAAACCATATGATAATTTCAATAGATGCAGAAAAAGTATTTGATAAAATCCAGCACCCATTCATGATCAAAACTCTCAGCAAAGTGGGAATACAGGGAACATACCTCAACATGATAAAAGCCATCTATGAGAAACCCACAGCCAACATCATACTCAATGGGCAAAAATTAAAAGCAATACCCTTAAGATCAGGAACAAGGCAGGGGTGCCCCCTTTCACCACTCTTATTTAACATGGTCCTGGAAGTCCTAGCCACAGCAATCAGACAAGAAGAAGAAATAAAAGGAATTCAAGTGGGAAAAGAAGAAGTAAAACTATCATTATTTGCAGATGATATGATATTGTATATAGAAAACCCTAAAGTCTCAGTCAAAAAGCTACTGGACCTGATAAATGAATTCAGCAAAGTGGCAGGATATAAAATCAATACTCAGAAATCAGAGGCATTTTTATACACCAACAATGAACAGTCAGAAAGAGAAATTAAGGAAACAATCACCTTCACTATTACAACCAAAAAAATAAAGTACCTAGGAATAAACTTAACCAAGGAGACTAAAGACTTGTACTCAGAAAATTACAAAGCATTGATAAAAGAAATCAAGGAAGATACAAACAAGTGGAAGCATATACCGTGCTCATGGTTAGGAAGAATAAACATCATTAAAATGTCTATATTACCCAAAGCAATCTATAAATTCAATGCAATACCAATTAAAATACCAATGACATACTTCAAATATATAGAACACATATTCCAAAAATTTATATGGAACCATAAGAGAACATGAATAGCCTCAGCAATCTTAAAAAAGAAGAATAAAGTGGGAGATATCACACTTCCTGATATCAAGTTATACTACAAGGCCATTGTACTCAAAACAGCCTGGTACTGGCATAAGAACAGGCATATAGATCAATGGAACAGAACAGAGAACCCAGAAATAAACCCACAGTTCTATGGACAACTGATATTTGACAAAGGAGGCAAGGAAATACAATGGAGTAAAGACAGCCTCTTTAACAAATGGTGTTGGGAAAATTGGACAGCTACCTGCAAAAAAATGAAACTAGATCACCAGCTTACACCACTCACAAAAATAAACTCAAAATGTATAAAAGACTTAAATGTAAGCCGTGAAACCATAAGCATCTTAGATGAAAACATAGGCAGTAAGCTCTCCGACATCTCTCGGAGCAATATATTTGATGATTTATCTCCATGGGGAAGTGAAATAAAAGACAGGATAAACAAATGGGACTATATCAAACTAAAAAGCTTTTGCACAGCTAAAGACAACAAGAACAGAATAAAAAGACAAACTACACAATGGGAGAACATATTTGACAATACGTCTGATAAGGGATTAATAACCAAAATTTATAAAGAACTCGTAAATCTCAACACCAGGAAGACAAACAATCCAATCCAAAAATGGGCAAAAGAGATGAATAGACACTTCTCCAAAGAGGACATACAGATGGCCAACAGGCATATGAAAAAATGCTCAACATGACTAATCATTAGCGAAATGCAAATTAAAACCACAATGAGATATCACCTCACACCAGTCAGAATGGCGCTCATCAACAAAACAACACAGAATAAGTGCTGGCGAGGATGTGGAGAAAAGGGAACCCTCCTGCACTGCTGGTGGGAATGCAGACTGGTGCAGCCTCTGTGGAAAACAGTATGGAGATTCCTCAAAAAACTGAAAATCAAACTGCCTTTTGACCCAGCTATCCCACTTTTAGGAATATACCCCAAGGACACCATAGAATGGCTCGAAAAGGAGAAATGCACCCCCATGTTTGTGGCAGCATTGTTCACAATAGCGAAGATCTGGAAACAACCCAAGTGTCCGTCAGAGGACGAGTGGATTAAAAAGCTTTGGTACATATATACTATGGAGTACTACTCAGCCATAAGAAATGATGACATCGGATCATTTACAATAACATGGATGGACCTTGATAACATTATACGGAGTGAAATAAGTAAATCAGAAAAAAAAACTAAGAACTACATGAATCCATACATAGAAGGGACACAAAAATGAGACTCAGAGACATGAACAAGAATGTGATGGCAACAGGGGTGGGGGGTGGGGGCTGGGGGGAGGGGGGATGGGGTGAAGAAGGAGAGAGGGGTTGGGGGAGGGGAGGGGCACAAAGAAAACCAGATAGAAGGTGACAGAAGACAATTTAACTTTGGGGGAGGGGTATACAGCACAATCAAATGTCAAAATAATCTAGAGATGTTTTCTCTCAACATATGTACCCTGATTTATCAATGTCACTGCATTAAATTTAATAAATAAATTAAAAAAGAAAAGAAAATAACTATTCTAATATAGCCTGATTTATTTGCTAATATCCAAACACATTTATCATTTTTGCTCTTATGTCTTTGGTCATGCCTTTCTCCTTCTCCGAAATGCCCTTTCCTTTTTTTCCCCATATTCCCAGCTTTGGGCTACCTGCCTCTCAAAGCCAAGGAAAGCTCCACCAGAAATGTGTATTTTTTGATGGTCAGATCAACTACTTCAAGGAACTTTGCTCATAGTTGATGATCATACTAACTTATTTGGTACTTAGCACATGTCACCTTGAAATGTTATTCTGATATTAAATACAAATTCTATCACGCCAACTAAGTTACAAATCTCTTCAGGGGAAGAATCGTGTTTCAATAATAAATCACATGTGCTCAGAACATTACGCACGCATGTGAAATTTGAGAACTCAGTATGCGGAGACCATTATGTTCAACAGGAGGGCATGATGACATAGCTCCAGTCCTCGAGAACCTCATTATGTAGTGCTTGCATGGTCACCACCCCATCTCTTCTTTTAGAAAACTGCAACAGCTAAGGAAGACACTCTCATCCTAGCTTTATGATTAGGACATCGATGCCGGAAAGGTGAAGTGATCTGCTGTGGCGGAGCCAGGACTAGCGCTTTCTCCAAAGAAATGCAATCTGGAGGGAATCTGTGCTCCTGGGGACACAGTGCTATGAATTCCAATGCTGGTTTTTGCCATCTGAGTAATTTTGGAAAAGTTACTTAATATCTCAAAGCTTCAGTGACCTCACACATGTAATCTGGATAATCATGACTACCGGGTAGTGTTGTTGGAAAGAGCGAACAAGATCACTGTGAGTAGTGGCCAGCATCCAGTACACCCTCAGTAAGTGATAGCTATTCCTACTACTGCTGTGCAGTCGCTCCCCTTTACCTACTGTTTCACTTCCTGCCATTTCAGTTAGTCGCAGTCGACTGTGGTCTGAAAGTGTTATATGGAAAATTTCACAAATAAACAATTCATAAAATTCAAATTGTGCTCTATTCTGAGGTGCTCTGCCCTGCCCAGGTCATTAATCACCCCTTCGCTCAGCATCTCCGTGCTGTGTGTATTCTCTGCCCGTTAATCACTTTGTAGCCGTCACAGTTACCAGACGGAGGAATTGTAGTGCGTGCATTCAAGTAACCATTATTTTACTTAATAGTGACTCCAAAATGCAAGAGTAGTAATGACAGTAATTCAAACATTCTGAAGAGAAGCCATAAAGCCCCTCCTTTAAGTGAAAGCCTGTATGTATAGGAAAGCATTCATAGCATATATAAGGTTCAATAGTACCCATGGTTTCAGCAGCCATGAGGGCGGGAGGAGGTCTTGGCACATATCCCCCACAGATAAAGGGAGACTGCTGTACTGCTGTACTGCTATTAAAGGTTTTGGTGCCTGTTATGCACTTGGTGGCTAGCATAAGTACACATTCAGGTGCTCATTAATGATGCTGTTTTTGGTATTCACACACTTACCCACTAGCAGAGAGAAGTCAGGCAAGTGCATGTCAGCACGAGTACCAACTTATTACAGTTGAGGTACATTCTGACTAAGCCAGTGTTCACTTGGATTGGTTGGTGCTTTTGCTATCTACTCATGAAATATTGCACAATACTCCTGTCCAGAAGTATTGTGGGACTATTGTAAGCATTTTGTGCAGTGTAAGTAACCACCCAGAATTAGTATCTCTATCTTTCTCCATCAGCAAACACTGCCACAGAGAAGCATTCCACTCAAACAACCAGGCTAAAGCACAGTTCCAAAGAATGCTCACAGTATTTGGCCCATTACCCATTTAGAGTCAACCTCACACAGGGAGCCTCCATAAATACTATACCAGGCAGCTAGATATCAGGAAAGTACTTTGAAGTTGGATTTGATCATCCACGAGCTATGGGATTGATTCTTTATCACTTTGTTTCAGAAGTTCCTATATGGCTATATTTCTGACAGGTCAGACATTTCCCACATCTCATTTAATTTAATTTAATGTATGATCCTTGCCAATAATCGTGACTCCAAGTTAATAGATGCTTTTCCAGTGTCATGGTGCTTTCTGCTATACCCTCAGCCTCCATACAACCAGAAGAGGTGGGCAGAAAAGGAACCTCATTCAACATCTGCGACTATAAAAATATAAAACAACTAAGCTGGATGGGATCATAACCTGCACTAATATCACTCTTTTGAGTGAGGTCACGTGCACCAATGGTGCAAGTGTGAGTGCACAGAGAGGCTTTCTAAACTGCATCTGCTTCCAGTGCCAGAGAACCATTTCTAGCCATAGCAATTTCTGTGACTTTCAGGGCAGCATTGTTCAAACAAAGAAAGTATTATTGAAATCCAAGCTGGGAGCATGTGCTGCCTACAAGGGCAGTCACAGAGATTCAGGTGCATGGATTGCAAGTGTGTACTTGTAATGAAATTGCCCTTGCTTGCTGCCTGGTTAGTACTCATGATTGCCGTGGTAGGTCTCTGTGATCACTCTCAGCATAATTGAAAACAGCAGCAAGCTCAGCTTCTCAGATGATTTCTATCAGGGGTGTATAGAAGTGGTTTCAAGGGTGAGTGGGTACTGAAGAGGAATCGCGCTGCGGAGAACGGCAACTGATGCTTGTTCATGGATAAAGGAGAAGTGATATACTAGCTGGAGGACTTCCTACACACGTCTTAGTGATTTAATGTCTCTCTCTGTTCAGATGTCAGTGCTGTACTGTGTTTCTGACTATCCCATCTTCCTGAGAGACTGTATCATTTTCTTTGAGTAGCAATATGATTTTACGGCAGATGGGAGTCAAGAAACGTACAACTTTTCTGGAATAGGATTTGACCACATGCACACATGCCTATGTGCATAGACCTACACACATGCAACCATGAAATAGCAATTTCATGTATGTTGAAAAGTTTTAATTATAATGATTCTTACCCAGCTGCTCATTGCAACACTTTTTATTTTTTTAAGATAAAAAAACATAGATTACTCAGATGTTTAACAATAAAAAATTACTTACATAAATCATGGCTCTTTTCTATCATGGGATATTATGTAGCAAAGGAAAGTATTTTCAGAGAAAAATTTAAGAACAGAAAATTTTTTTAATATATTTAAAAATATATACATTTATACATATATATGCAATAAATAAGAATTACATAAAATGTAATTCTGGTCATAAAAACACTTTTTGAAAATCACAGTGACCAGTGATTATTTTGGGCAATTAATTTTGGTTGCTTGTTTAATCCTTTGTGCTTAATAATTTAAGAAAATGTATTACTTTAATAGTAAGAAAACATTTTGGTTTTTTTTACATAGAAAAGAGAAAAATAACTACAACAATAGATGTATGAGTCAGTTGTGAACATACATAATTATTGACTGGTAAAGCTTAATACTTATCTATGCATGTGAATATAATCCCTTGCTACTATGTAGGCTAGACTTAAATTTTAATTTCATCTGAGGTTACTGTTTTTTATAGACTGTGCAGAGAAAAAGGAAAGTGACAGAGCCACATGGGAATGCTGTCCCTTCAAGGGGTTCTTTATTGTTACCTGTGCGCCCATTATAAGGTACCTGACCACTTCCCAGCACACCCCATATTTTCCCATCTTGCATGCTGCTCTCGTACCCCCCCCCCCAGAATACCTTTTTTTAATCCATCCTTAAAACTCTACCCATTCCTCAAGGCCCAATTCAAATCCTACTCTGTAAGGTTTGCTCAAATTCTCCTAATTCAAGAATAGATTTTAATTCATCTTTCCAGACTTTTGACATTTCACATTATAATTTGTGTGCACATCTTGTCTTCTCTGATATAATGTAAGCTTCACAGAAAGCAAAAACTTTAATCATCTTTGTAACTTAAAAAATGGGAGGCATTGATGAGATAGGTAATTAAATATTCACTAAATATGTAAATACATTAACCTTGCTTTCAGAAAATAGATATTGGCATTAGTCTAATTGTTTGCTTGGAAGTGTGACCAATCTTAGCAGTGATATGGATGTAGATTCCTGGCTAATTTTGTGATTTTTAAAAAGTGTTTTATGTTTCGTTAGCACTCACTTTCTGAAACTGGTCCTAATACAGTGCATAACTCAATGAGTATTTACGTAAAACAGAAACTGCAAGGAAGGCACTCTGAAGTATTATAACAACCAGTTTATAATCTTTTCCAGGAGAATCTCATTCCTAAGGACTCACTAAAGCAAAGGTTAAGGCAGCAACTGGATATTTCTGTCTCCTGACACTTGCTGCTGAGCTGTCTTCCACACCCGGGGCGGTATTGTGACGATCCGTGCTGAAAGCTTCCGGAATGATATCTTGGATTGGAAGCACTTTGAAGACCAGAAAGGGCAAGACAAATGTTAGTTATAATTGTTCCTATTCAGAGAAATGTTTTGCAAAATGCTGTGGCATGAACCTCCTCTTTCGAGAAAGTGACTTTGGTACGCCTGAGTTGGTGCTTCACAGTTCAGGGACCTGCCATCTGGGCAGAATGACTTGTTTTGCAAATGTCAATGATTCCAAAACATTTCTAAGGAGATTCTCACCACATCCAAATCAGAGGCTCAGCCAGAATACTCCGACACTTGAGGCCGACCCTCAAGTTCACTCCTATATTATTAGCACTGCCTCTCTGATATTACATTTCACAGGGTGCTTCCAAATTATGAGCCGACACCTACAAAGTCTTCATTTGCTTCTACAATAAAGGAGACTCTGATTAGGGGCTGCATTTGGCATACTTCTTAATAGCCATGTTTACATTTGTACATAGTATTGTTCATAAAACAAATTCAAGTGTGGTTCGCATTATAAATTTCATAAATAGTTGGTTCTAACATTAACTTTAATTCCTTTGAGAATGAGTTCTATTTATAATCACAATGTGACATCTTAGTTTGAAAAATTATATATATAAGCAAATCCTCTAGGACATTTTAGAAAAACACTTTTCATACTGTGAGCTTTCTTAAAAATCCTGGGAATGTGATGAAGTTGCCTGCTTCCCAGCACGGGGCCTGAAGGAGACGGCAGAGGTGACAGAGTCAGAAAACCCTCCAGAGCGTAAACCAGGGAAAAGAGAAGAAAGAGAGATTTTTGAAACTGTCAGATCCTAAAGAAACAAAAAATAAGTTCAGAATATTTTAAAACCAAAGAAATCTAAAGCAAATTTAGTCATTTAGACATTCATCCAATTTGTCTAATTTGGTAAATACAGATTAATACAGCTGTAATATACCCTGCCCTTCACTCTTTTTTTGCCCTAACTCTTTCTTCCAGATATTCTCACAACTATTATTGTGGATTTTCACTTTGGAGTGTTATCAGAAAACACAAAACTCCCAATGTTTTGGAGAGTGAAGCTGTACAAGCCTTTGATTAACCACTACCATGAGAAGACCCTGTAACCAATGGATTCAGAGACTGACTGAATCTGTCCAGACAGATGGACCAGGGTTCCTGTTCAGAGACAACCTGCCAGGGACCATGGTTGCTCCACACTATCGAGTTTTAAAACACACTGTTGATTTGCTGCCGTAGCTTCAGTCACTTATGTTTAAAGGACTATCTGAATTTTTAATCGTTCACAGTGTGGTTCTATCTTCTATTTAAAGAGGTTTTAAGTGAAAAAATAATGAAATGACAGTAAATCTTCATATCTTACCTTCCAAACCAGTACATTTTTGATTAAAAGACTAGTTAGTAATTTCTCCAAGAAAATAGGTATAAAGAAAAACTGTCTGGCCCTGGCCGGTTGGCTCAGCGGTAGAGCGTCGGCCTAGCGTGCGGAGGACCCGGGTTCGATTCCTGGCCAGGGCACACAGGAGAAGTGCCCATTTGCTTCTCCACTCCTCTGCCGCGCTTTCCTCTCTGTCTCTCTCTTCCCCTCCCGCAGCCAAGGCTCCATTGGAGCAAAGATGGCCCAGGCGCTGGGGATGGCTCTGTGGCCTCTGCCTCAGGCGCAAGAGTGACTCTGGTCGCAACATGGCGATGCCCAGGATGGGCAGAGCATCACCCCATGGTGGGCAGAGCGTCGATCCTGGTGGGCGTGCCGGGTGGATCCCGGTCGGGCGCATGCGGGAGTCTGTCTGACTGTCTCTCCCCGTTTCCAGCTTCAGAAAAATGAAAAAAAAAAAAAAAGAAAGAAAAACTGTCCAAGACATTTTATTTCTCTCTCTTTTCCTCTCTCCTTGTGTCTTTCCTCCCCTCTCCCTCCCTCTCTTCTACCTATTATATAAAAAAAAATCATGAAAGACTTCAGAATGAACCAGAATGATTGCTAGGTATCTTTGACAGAAAACTAGGTATTATCTAAGCATATCCTTCCAAAGTACCTGATTTTATGGGGTCTCTGCAACTTTTATTGTTTTTGGACTATTGTGTATCTCTGTGAGTTATATATAATGATAGCAGTGGGCATAATTCTTATCTCTAGAAATACATATAAATTTTGTCTGGTGAAAACACAGTTGATTTTCTCCCCACACCTTTTTCCAATAAATTGATTCCACAACTCTTGATAAAGTTGATTTCAGTGTTATCTATTGTTAATATACTTGTGTTACTTTGAATTCACCTTCTAACTGGTTGTAACTTCTTATGGATTTTCTCATTAATTAATATTGTATATTAACTAAAATTTTTAACATGTGTTAACATTTATGGGACTTGCCCTTTAAAAATAGTTTTTAGTATTAGCTTTTTTAAAATTTTCTTTTTTTCCCCCTTAGATTGTCCAGTGCCCAAAATATTCTCCATTCTACCATAATAGTGGTCCCTCTATGGAAAAAGAGATCACTATTGATTTTAAGCAAGCAAGAACAGAAGCAGGGAGGCCATTCAGGAGTCTGTTGTAATAGTCCCAGTGGATGAGGAGACATGGACAAAGATTAATATACTCCAACTGCAAGTAGATAAACACCTTAAAGGAAGAGCTGACAACATTTATTGATGCCGTGGATGTGAAGTATAAAGAAAAGAGAAGCCAAGGAAGTTCCTAGGCTTTGGCATGATTAACGGGGTAATTGGTGGTGTCATTTGTAGACACTGGAAAGACTAGGGATGGTGGTGGAACTGAAACACTCATTTCCCCTGATTGATGAGAATGCTAACAATTGATAGCTTGCAGATGAATTCTCTTTCCTGAGGTTTGACTTCAGTTGACCAAGGCCACACCCTCTTTTTTATTCAGTGACTGAGTGATATGGGAATAAGGCCTGACCCCATTGCTCAATTTGACACACCTCTGAACAGCCATCCCAGCTCAGGGGCTCCCTGTGTGATAACCTGAGACCTTTATTATCATGGCAGAAAGTTAATAAAATTTCTTCCTGCCCATATCAGTCTCAGAGATTGCTTCTCAGGAACCCAACCTACAATAGGCATCAAGAGTTCAAGAATTAGAAGTTCTTCTTCTTCTTTTTTTATTCAGTGAGAGGGGGAAAGACAGAGACAGACTCCCACATGCACCCTGATTGAGATGGGATCCACTTGAACAAGCCCAGTAAGGGCTGATGCTTTGCACATCTAGGGCATTGTTCCATTGCTCAGCAACCAACCTCTTCTAAGCACCTGAGGCAGAGGCCATGGAGCTATCCTCAGGGCCAACTCACTCCAATTGAGCCCCTCAAGAGGGGAAGAGAGAGAGAGAGAGAGAGAGAGAGAGAGAGAAGCAAGAAGGGGAGGAATGGAGTAGCATATGGGTGTTTCTTCTATGTGCTTTGACCAGGAATCAATCCTGGGACATCCACACGTGGGCCGACGCTCTACCACTGAGCCAATCAGCCAGGGTGGGAGTTCTCCAACACGTCGTCTTTCATATGTCAGCGAAAAGTTATCTAAAATAGAGATTCAATAGTAGACCACCATGCTGATCTGCCCCTCACTTCACCCAAAGGCAAAAAAAAACAACAAACAGACAAAGAAATGAATGGTTCTCCATTGCTCATGGCCAACCTTCCTCAGGACATCTCACAATCTGGGTTCTACATTTTCAGTCTCTCACTATCTTATTATCATACCCCCACTACAACCTATGTCTTTAATTATAGTACCCATGCACTGTTTCTTGGAAACTGTGTGCTTTCACAATTCTGTCCTGTTATCAAAGTGCCTGATAACTCTCCCTCCATCTCACAGTGTTCTCTCAGTGGTTCTGTTAGGCATATTCCAAAACCTTATTCAAAACCAAACTTCAAAATCTATTAGTCTTTCATAAAATCTTCCCCAATTTCTCCCAAAAGGACATGTCACTGTTTTGTGTTTCCATAGCACTCAGTGTTAATTTTGTTGTTTATGTGTCTGATAATCCAGCTATGTTGTGAGTTCCCTGCAGGACAAGAACATCTGGTAACACAGTGCCAGGATCATAGTAGAATTAAAAACCAATCTTCTTGATTTTCACATGAACCTTCTAAAGCTATTCATTCTCTATCCTCATGTTCCTAATGGAAACAAAGTGAATGTCCTGGGTTCTAGATTTGGTCTTTGACTCTCAGTTGCTTCATCTTTCCCTACTCTAACTGAGCAGTAGAATGTCAAGAACACCAGAAATGTCTTCTTTCCCTTTACCCCTGACCTTTATGAAACTCAATAATTTTATTTCTTTCTCCTGGCTCCACTCTGGTCCCTTTTTATTTCTCAGCACAATCACACTTGTCACCAGAAATTGCTAGATGAAATGTAATTTTAAAGTGTAGGTGTACTTGAGTCTCATTTGCCTCTTTCCTGCCTACCTGCTGCCTCCTCAAGAGTATACAACCTTTGTCCCTCAACTTCTAATTTGGAGACGCATGTAAAAAAAAAATTAAGAATAGGACATCATCTTTCTCGGCTCCTCCTTTTTCTCGTTTTCATTTAATAGAGGATCCTCTCTATTTTGACTGTTCGTTAGTACCTTGTGATATCAACATTACTGTATCTTCCCAAGAAACCTGGAGTGAACATAGAAGGGGTTTTAAAAATGCTCATTAATGGGAAGATGGAAGGGAGAAAAATCTAATTCAAAATTCTGTGTCTGCTGCATCCCAGGCCAATAAAAGATATACGAACATCTTTTGCACATATAACAGGCTTGTCCAATAGCGTGTGATTTCTGAGGAACATATAAAGGAATGAATATAAGAATTTTGCACCTCAGTTACTCATGCATATAACTAATATCAAGTCATTTTAAAAGTGGCACCAGGGAGGGAAAAAATAACAAAACTTTTTCTCTGAAAGATTTATTTTAAGATGATCAGGTTGCTTTTAGACTTTCTCAAAGATTCTGAACCCTTGAGAAGTTGATTTTGATGGTAGAATTGTATACTTCCTTTGCAAGACCTGAGTCTATTGAAAGTCTATTGAATGTAAGTTAAATGAAAAATTAGCTCCTGGGAATTTTCTTACCCTTTAAAAATATACAATATTTATATGTTCTGTTAATGAAAAGTGTCAGTGGCATAAAATAATTAAGGCAACAAAATACCTAATAAAAGTTCATTGAAATTTAAAACCCACTAGTTCAGAACTTATGATAATTTTGACATTGGCTAGGTTGTGTTTTCCTTCTCATTGTCTATGATAAAACTTTGAAATTATTAATATGTACAAACAGATATTCAGGAGATATAGGTTACTCTTTAACACTTTGAGCAGTACGAACGTTCATGTATGTCCTTGTGCCTCCTGACCATCCACAGTACAATCGATTTATTTTAAAAATGTGTAAGGCAACATTTTAAAAAAAAGCAAATGTATGTTCTTCTTGTTTTCATAAATTGCTTATCAAACAAACATGATTTTAAGTTAATAAAACTGGAACTGGAACTAATTTCACTTTTTGAAAAAAAACTCAATCCTGGTGAGTCAGCGAGCATGAAAATCTCACCACTCAAAGGGTTAATGGAAGAAACTTCTGAAGTATTCTGGCAGCGTCTCTTTACTGGAAAACAATACTAAAGTCATTTTTAATCATATTCAATCCTCAAGTTGGATGAGACTTTGTGCAGTGTTTTCTGTGGCTACTACATTAGCGTCTGGGCAGTGTGGGGCGTGGGGAGGCTCCTGTGGGCGTTCTCTGTGCAGTGTTACACAGTGGGTTCCTCTGGGGTATCTCTGCTTTCTCCACCGTCCTGGGTGGCCACGAGGAGCAGAGAGCTGCTTTCTGTGAAAGTCAGCCCTTCCAACCCTCACTGGACTCACTAGCTCTGGGAAAGGAAGGGTTGGGTTACTGATCTTGTTCTTCTCAGGGTCTGTCACATAGTAAGCGCTAAACACAATAATGTGGCATTACTATGCAATTAAATAGTATAAGCTTGCATTTTCTTTTTGAATAACCTTCATTTGTATTCTGCTTTGCTTTCCTGTATTCTCCCCTACACACACACACACACACACACACACACACACACACACACCCTGATCTTACCCAAGTCATTTTAAATGTATCTGATGTTCAGCTTAGTTCTGGGGGCCAGAACAAAAATTAAATGCATTTGTGGGAGAAGAAATCCATTGCTAGCTCATGTGTGAGTCTAGGAATAACCTTAGAAATATGACTTTTTTTTTCTGTGTTCTCTCTCTCATGCCATTTAAAGAAATAAAGGCTTTCCTAGGGGGATCCCGCAACTACCAAGTGCAGATGTGGAACAACACTCAAGCCCACAAGAACACAGTGTCTATGAGGATTGCTGATGCTCGCCCCTCAGTGGTCTCCTTAGAAACTAGCGTTGGTGCACGTCAGGGAAGAGTGTACTCCCAGCACCACTGATTAATCCCCACCTACTCGCACTTGTGTCTGCACGAAAGTTTACTCATCTCACCTCTTGGGGCTCACCCTGTTTCTCTGAATGCTTACCCAGGCCGCAAAGTAACGCCAGACATTGGACAGATCAAACTCACCTACTTTGAGAAGAAACACTCTAAGGAAGCGCTGTCCTCACACCTCTTCCCCAGTTTCCAAGTTAACAGACATGATAAAATTCAGACTGTCATTTCTGACCAGCTCCATGCTTCTCTGTTCTCTGATACTCTGCCTACAGGGGACGAATGTGCAGGGCTTTCAACACAAACATTTTTAAAAAGCCATCAGATGTAGTCAAATTTCTTCACTTTAGAGGGAAAGGGGGTCTTGGGGTCATATCTTTCCATTTTTCAATTCAGAGTTGCAGATGACCCTGTGGCCAGGGAGGGGCTGAGGGGAAGGGGAAAGTGGGGGCTTAAATGCTGCTCTGAACACTATAGAGAATCAGTAAATATTGGCAGGCGAGGGCACAGCTCATACCCGCTAATAATACCAAACAGCAACTTGTCACCAGTCTAGGTAGAGACTTTGGCTTTCTGTCTACTGGGAAAACCTTTGCAGCCCCTCCCCGCAGCACTGGAGAAACAGCACAGAGCCCCGGGTTCCTGGGAGAGGATCAAGTGCATGGAGGGTCAGAGCACCCAAGGTCTGCTGACAGCCAAACCTGCTGACACTTTGCTCAGGGCTGGACTTGCATTAGAAACAGCCACCTTCAGATACTTTGCATGACTCTTTGGGGCTATGGTGACACATTCCTACACTGCACACATGGACCTGAGGAGACAATTCAAATGCTTGGTCTGGTTCACAAGTTTTCTTAAGGTATTTTTGCCAGAACAAGAAGAATCTAATAAGACAGGACTTTGGAAATTATCAGCAGGTTTGAGGGAGAATTAATAGGACACAGGACCTAGGTGAGGCTGTCTATGCTTCCTGCTAAACTGTCCAGTAGATTCTTTCATACTTTGAGGAAGAGATTAAAGATAAATCAAAATGTTCATACCAGTGTATGTATTAAGTTACAATTCTGAGTTTCTTTTATCTTGTCCTAGGCTGGTTTCAAAACCTCCATTTGTGACCTGGACAGGTGGCTCAATGGATTAGAGCATCATCTCAATATGCCAAGATTGCAGGTTCAATCTCCAGTCAGAGGACATACAGGATTCATTTAAAGAGCCCATTTGTGTGTGGTAGAATAAGATGCAATCTGAGTCTCAGGACAGACCCTGTCAGCACCTTTTACTTGTGACTCCATATAAAAACATATCTCTAGATACTGTGGAAAATACTCTATATTGCAAGTTCTAATTTTCTAATTTGTAAATATTATCTTACCTGGTATATCAGAAAATCAAAAACCAAATAGTAACTGAGCTTATCACATTTGTGTGTGGATTAAATTCTGTGTGGAAAAAAATGAGTTTTTAAGATACAGGCTCTTCTCCCAGGTCATAAGCTAATAATAACAGGTACCATTTGTGGCAGTCTGCTGTAAACCAGCAACTTCACATTCATTATCTCATTTAATTATTTAATCCTTCAAGAAAAAAAATATTTAATCTTCACAGGAATTTGTGTGAGTGTGATTTATGCTATTAAAATATATTTTAAAATAATCACAAGTCAATGCTTCTGATCTTATTGAAGTATATTCATGTAGCACAAATCTTATAGACATGCTCCTATATTTAAAAATTAAGCCTGACTGGGCAGAGGCACAGTGGATAGAGCATCGAACTGGGATGCAGAAGACCCAGGTTCGATACCCTGAGGTCGCCAGCTTGAGCACGGGCTCATCTGGTTTGAGCAAAAGCTCACCAGCTTGAGCCCAAGGTCGCTGGCTCCAGCAAGGGGTTACTCAGTCTGCTGAAGGCCCTCGGTCAAGGCATGTATGAGAAAGCAATCAATGAACAATTAAGATGTTGTAATGCGCAACGAAAAACTAATGATTGATGCTTCTCATCTCTCCATTCCTGCCTGTCTGTCCCTGTCTATCCCTCTCTCTGACTCTTTCTCTGTCTCTGTAAAAAAAATTAAGTTATTAATATAAGCACAAGTTAAAATGTAAGTAAAAATACGTGTAGCTTGCAATATAACAGGCCCAGTTTCATATCCATTTTATAGCTCTGGTAACCGAAGCTCAGCAAACAACTGAAAAGACAGAATCTCAGTTGAAAACTGGAACTTTCTGAGTTTAAATTTGATATATTTTTTAAGTCCTACATTGCTTCCTTGTCTTGGTTTGAAAAACAGCATACTTTATTTTCCCACAAACTGATGTATTTACTTCAGTGTTTGCTGATCAGTCGAGTGTTTATACATGTAACGAGAACAACGTAACTTATTGAGGAACTAAATAAAAATAGAAAATTTAATGTTATAGCAAATCAACTCAGGACATGCTACAGAAAAGCAGAAAAGGAATCTCCAAATGTGTGGGTTATATGGACGTAGTCCTCTTTGAGAGGGACCCTAGCTTGAACTTGGCTTTGAAAGAGGTAAAATTTGGGTACTTAGAATGTGGTGTTGGAGGCCAATATTTTTTTTTTCCTTTTATGTTGTAAAACAAAAGTCATATAACATGTGACGTCTTTTCTGCATAGAAAAGTATCTTTGAGTGGAACAAAATGTCTAGGCTTTGCAATATTCAAGCAAAAACAAACAAATGAAACAATAATTTGAGGGAATAGCTCAAACTAATGCTGGCAAAATATTACTGAGGTTGAAGTAATACAGTGGATAACGGGGACACTGTGGCTTTAGCCTCTCTAGCTGTGAGAATGTTTGAGAGTTCCACACGAAAACTTTACCAAAGAAAGTGTAACAGCTACATCATCCTAGCCCAACTGAAGAACTGTGAGAACATCCTACCCTGACCCCTTCCACGGTTAATTGCATTTCACGTAATAACCACCGGACACAGGAACACAGGGACATCCTCGTGAAGAAATGTGAAGTTCAACTACAGTGTGGGGATGTGAATGAAAATAAACCCAAGAAGGAAGACAGAATTCAGACACAAAAGATCGACTGCATTGTTCCAAAGCATGATTCGTGACTCGAAGGCTGGGATGGACAGGATTAACTGAGAGGTAAGTTTCCATTATTTCCCTACTTCACTGGTCCTCGCTTCCTACTCTGTCCCCCTCCTGTGCCAAGTGACTTGTTTTTCCTGTTCCAGCACCTCACTTTGACTCTCATCTGAGAACATCATTCTTCTCTCAGCTTCAACAAAATTGTTATTTTTATTTCCATCATAACAAAGCATTTCACAGCGGTAGCATCACTTTCATTCTCTGCTTACTTTACTCTTCCTTAATTGGAAGTTTTATAGAATTTAACCTATGGTTAGGTTGGCTACTCCCATATGCCATCAAAGAATTCATTTGCTCCTCATGAAGCTGGGATCAGTATTGGTCTGTGAGGAAACTCATTTCATTAGTTCATTATCATGACATTTTACAAAGCAGAATCTGAATATTCACAAAAAAATTGTATTAGCTAATCTGCATAATGAGAAAGGCACTGAAGTTATTAAATTAATTGATCAATTAATATAAACTGTGGTGGAAAACATGTACTAGAGCTTTAAGATTTAACAGCAGCTCATGATTTTGATATGGCATGATATGCCCAAGCACTGCAAATCAGCTGAGGAGCAGTATTTATTTTGCTCAGTTTATTCTGTGAACTGGAGCGTTTCTTAGTTGGGCTTATTCAGCAGTGAATAACAGAATCTCTCCTCAGTTACATTATGGGACAAGGCATCTATATCGGGGATGGATGTGATTTGAAAGGGAAGCGAGGGTGGTCCTGGCCTCTCTCTTGGTGTTTTAGTTTCTCTCTAGACATCTCTTTGTTTCACAGGCCTCTCTACAAAAAGGCTTTTCCTGGCCATGTCTCAGCATCAGGATACAGAACTAGTAACAGCTAATCCTTATTGAACATATTCTGTGTGCCGGGCACTGTTCTAAGTATTTCACATCCATGAATTCATTTGATCGTTGGAACAAATACCACCAACCATCGACTTGTACATGAACTAGACATGTACATGTAGCCTATTTTCATCTTCCTTTCCAGTATCCCAGTTCAGCTTACAGAAAACAAGAATCTGATTGTGCTAGTTCATTTTTAACTCCATGCTACACAAAGTCAACCTGTGGACAGCATCCCTTCCATCATCTTTGAACCACTCAGCTGTGAACTGCAGGGAAGATCTCTCCTTTCAGGACCTTGGATAGAAGTCAGCAATGCCTGTGAGTGAGGCCACTTTCTGATGAGGATGAGTTTTAGGAGGGACAGATCATAGTGACTCTAAAGCAGGTGTCCCCAAACTACGGCCCGCGGGCCGCATGCAGCCCCCTAAGGCCATTTATCCAGCCCCTGTTGCACTTCCAGAAGGGGTACCTCTTTCATTGGTGGTCAGTGAGAGGAGCACATTGACCATCTCATTAGCCAAAAGCAGGCCCATAGTTCCCATTGAAATACTGGTCAGTTTGTTGATTTAAATTTACTTGTTCTTTATTTTAAATATTGTATTTGTTCCCATTTTGTTTTTTTACTTTAAAATAAGATATGTGCAGTGTGCATAGGGATTTGTTCATAGTTTTTTTATAGTCCAGCCCTCCAATGGTCTGAGGGACAGTGAACTGACCCCTGCTCTAGAGGATCAGCAGAAGAAGCAGGATTTCTCCTGCCTAGGAAATTTACTTGTGATCTGGGAAGCCTTCTCTGGCTATTCACATGTGAATGGTGTGCTTGAACCCCTACAGAAAATCTCTATTAGATCATGCCAGCTAGGAGGGTAGAGCAAGGAACCATTCATGTGTTGGGTAACAAAGAGACCACAAAATATTTATTTCTTTTAAAATTTGTCCCCTACTGGCTATAACTAGGTCCTACATCTTCTGTTAAAAACATTCCTTTGTTTAAAACACATTTTTTTTAATCCCCTTTTGTCTCTGCTTTCATCACATTGCCTTTATTGCTTTGCAACAAAATCAAATTCTTTTGGTTCCTCCCAGCATTGTCAAAAGAATTTCCTTTCATAAGCCCTTCCTGTGCATGAATAACTGACCATTCTTCAGGTGTCAGAAGATATTGTCTCCAGAGAACCTCTTGGCTCCAGAAACCTGGGTCTACTAGTCCTATACTCTGACCAATGTCCCTTATCAAAGCTCTTATCATACCACATGTATCTCATATTTCATTTTCACTCTTGATTTCAGACCTGTGAGGTCAATGGCCTTATTTTCTTAGTTATCATTATATACTCACACTTAGTACAGTGCCTGGTACAGGTTCAGTACCAGTAAATGTCTGATTAAGTGAATCAAACTAAAATAAAACAACTCATCCACAGACCTAATTTATTTCATAGATTCCCTAGAAGGGCCTTAAGGTGTGGTCCATGATTAAATACATTTGGATTTATTAGAGATACCAGAAAAGTAAAAAATCAGAAAAGATACAACCTAGATAAGGACACTCTGGGTTTGTAGATGCAGAGAAGGAGGGGAACTAAAGACCCGAGGATTTGCTCAACAATTCTGCCCCTGTCTAAATTAGTTCCAGTTCTCACAGGAAAACATTTGGGAAGAGTCTCTTGAAGATATTCAGTTCTTCATTAGACACAGCAGATTTTGAAACCAGAGGCATGTTTTATGAAGCTTAATGACTCCTTTGACTAAAACTCAGTTGTGTAACTGTGTTTAACCAAGCTTTTCTATGGGTTATATAAGTGATGGTTTGAACTCTTAAGTATATAATAAATCATATTTGAAGATGTATAATTTAATAACCACTGATGACAGTTTTGGTGTTCTATGTCATTAGTTCTTTTTATAAGATTTTTAATAATAATGTTCTTGCAGAATGTGACCAGGCTGAAAAAGGAGGGGAATATATGGAAAGGAAACAAGACAGAGGTAAAAAATAAGGGGGAAGAAAACAAATGAGGGACCAATACTGCTTTCTTCCCTCCTATCATTACAGCAATTCTGTTTTCAAGGGGGACTTCCCCAACTCTGTTGCAAATAATCTCCCAACTCAGAATTCTAAAAATTTAAGGTCTGGAGATTGCAAACTAGAAGTCACAAAAATATATTCAGCAGTTTAATGTTGGGATGGGGGAAAAATGTATTTCTTGGAAAATTGCCTTGCTAACTGACATTAAAGAATATAATTTTACCTTTTTAATCTCATTCTATCACTAGAGAGTAAAAATAATTATAACCCTAGAGAACAAGATTTTCATCACTATAACATGTTAGAATGTTGCGGAAACAATTGGGGGAAAATGAGTGAGAGAAAGACATATCAATAAAGACAACTCTTTTAGCTTGGGGAAAAGTCTTTATGAAAGAAAAAAAGTTGAAATCCAGGTACCAGAGGATAGCTTTGCAGGAAGGTACAAAATGTACCTTTTGGCAAGCATGACTGGAGAGCCCCTGAGGACTAGAATTCAGACTTTTGTTCCTGGCATCTCTTGTAAAAGGTATTTAGAGGAGATGCCATTAGCATTCCCCGAATCTTTTTCACTCAGAAACAAGCAAGTGAAAGGATTCATCACCCTCCTCATTCTCCTCTTTAGAACTAGCAGACAAGCCTCTGAATAGGAAGGAGTCTGACTTCAACAACAGATTCTGAGAACAGCTCAACAGCATGGTTCTGCTAGATGCTCCCCTCTCCTGGTAAACCGCTCTGAAAAGAACAAGGGGAGAAAAAGTCAGGAAAGTTGCTGTCCATGCCACAGAGAGATGTGGAATTTAACACAACTCATAAAGGATTGCCTTCCATTTTAAAGTATATTGTTACACACACTCTACTTCACTGACCAAAGTACTCGCATATAAAGACATGTTAGAGATCTGATTTCATGTGCCAACTGGTTCTAACTGTTGGGTCAACCAGGGGGCAGACATAGTAGAAGAAAAAGAATTGGTTAATTCTACCTGAAAGTTATTTTTTACCTAAAGTTATCACCTTTTACCTGCATCAATGCCATTTTTCCTATAGAAATTAAAGACAACTGTTATTGGGGTCAGACAAATTTGCTTTTCCTACCACTTACAGGGGGTGAAACTTTGGATAACTTTCTTCACCTCTGAGATAGTTTATAAAAAACGATAATTATTTTATTTGCAGGCTGTTGTGAAGAATAAATGAAATAATGCTTGTGGTATCAAATGCCCTGTGCCTGGCTGTCCCTAAGCCTTTAACATTGGCACCACACCTGCTGCTCTGTGCCCAAAAGCTCATCACCTTGTGTTTAGGGGTGGGAGAGAAGGAGTCAAGAGCATTAGAATTGTCTACTCAATGAGCGTATGAATATCATTAATATGTGGCAGATTCATTCTGTTGTAAGTTTAATAAAGTTATCTCACTAAATTCATTGTTAATACCCAGATTTTTGTCACTTGTGAAGCATGGCCACCTGTTCACAACTATTTTCTCAAAGGAGAGGAGCCTAGCCCATGATGGTGCAGTAGATAAAGCAGGGGTCGGGAACCTGTGGCTCGCGAGACAGATGTGGCTCTTTTGATGGCTGCATCTGGCTCACAGACAAATCTTTAATAAAAAAAAATAATAACTTTAAAAATATAAAACATTCTCATGTATTACACTCCATTCATTTTCTACTGCTCATGTTCATGGTTGCAGGTGGCTGGAGCCAATCACAGCTGTCCTCTGGGACAACACCAAATTTTTATTGGATAATGCATAACGTACACGGGTTGTTGTATGGCTCTCATGGAATTACATTTTAAAATATGTGGTGTTCATGGCTCTCTCAGCCAAAAAGGTTCCCGACCCCTGAGATTAAATCGACTTGGAATGATGAGATCACATGTTCGAAACCGTGCGATCCCCTGGTCAAGGCACATACAAAAAACAGATGCTACAAGCTGATGCTTCCTGCTTCTACCCTTTTTTTGGACAGAGACAGAGAGAGAGTCAGAGAGAGGGACAGATAGGGATAGAGAAACAGGAAGGAAGAGAGATGAGAAGCATCAATTCTTTTTTCTTTATCTTATTTTTATTAATTTTAATGCAGTGACATTAATAAACCAGGGTACATATGTTCTGAGAAAACATCTCCAGATTATATTGACATTTGATTATGCTGCATACCCCTCACCCAAAGTCAAATTGTCTTCTGTCACCTTCTATCTGGTTTTCTTTGTGCCTTTCCCCTCCCCCTGCCCCCTCCCTCTCCTTCCTCACCCCCTCCCCACCCCTCCACCCCACCCTCTGTTACCATCACATTCTTGTCCATGTCTCTGAGTCTCATTTTTATATCCCATCTATGTATGGGTTCATATAGTTCTTAGTTTTTTCTGATTTACTTATTTCACTCCGTATAATGTTATCAAGGTCCATCCATGTTATTGTAAATGGTCCTATGTCATCATTTCTTATGGCCGAGTAGTATTCCATAGTATATATGTACCAAAGCTTTTTAATCCACTCGTCCTCTGACGAACAATTGGGCTGTTTCCAGATCTTCACTATTGTGAACAATGCTGCTATAAACATGGGGGTGCATTTCTTCTTCTGGAACCATTCTATGGTGTCCTTGGGGTATATTCCCTAAAAGTGGGATGGCTGGGTCAAAAGGGAGTTCAATTTTCAATTTTTTGAGGAATCTCCATACTGTTTTCTACAGTGGCTGCACCAGTCTGCATTCCCACCAGCAGTGCAGGAGGGTTCCCTTTTCTCCACAACCTCGCCAGCAATTATTCTGTGTTGTTTTGTTGATGAGCGCCATTCTGATCGGTGTAAGATGATATATCATTGTGGTTTTAATTTGCATTTCTCTAATGATTAGTGATGTTGAGCATTTTTCATATGCCTATTGGTCATCTGTATGTCCTCTTTGGAGAAGTGTCTATTCATTTCTGTTGCCCATTTTTTGAATGGACTGTTTGTTTTTCTGGTGTTGAGATTAACAACTTCTTTATAAATTTTGGTTATTAACCCCTTATCAGACGTACTGTCAAATATGTTCTCCCATTGTGTAGTTTGTCTTTTTATTCTGTTCTTATTGTCTTTGGCTGAGCAAAAGCTTTTTAGTTTGATATAGTCCCATTTGTTTATCCTGTCTTTTATTTCCCTTGCCCGTGGAGATAAATCAGCAAATATATCACTGCAAGAGATGTCGGAGAGCCTACTGCCTGTGTTTTCTTCTAAGATGCTTATGGTTTCATGGATTACATTTAAATCTTTTATCCATTTTGAGTTTATTTTTGTGAATGATGTAAGTTGTGGTCTAGTTCTATTTTTTTGCAGGTTGCTGTCCAATTTTCCCAACACCATTTGTTGGGTTTTTTAAATTTTTATTTATTTATTTATTATTTTTTATTTTTTTATAGGGACAGAGAGAGACTCAGATAGAGATAGAGATAGGGACAGACAGACAGGAACGGAGAGAGATGAGAAGCATCAATCATCATGTTTTTGTTGCGACACCATAGTTGTTCATTGATTGCTTTCTCGTATGTGCCATGACCGCGAGCCTTCAGCAGACTGAGTAACCCCCCCGCTTGAGCCAATGACCTTAGGTCCATGCTAGTGAGCTTTTTGCTCAAACCAAATGAACCTGCGCTCAAGCTGGCAACCCCGGGGTCTTGAACCTGGGTCCTTCCGCATCCCAGTCTGACACTCTATCCACTGCGCCACCACCTGGTCAGGCCCAACACCATTTGTTGAAGAGGCTGTCTTTACTCCATTGTATGCCCTTACCTTCTTTGTCAAATATCAGTTGTCCATAGAGCTGTGGGTTTATTTCTGGGTTCTCCGTTCTGTTCCATTGATCTATGTGCCTGTTCTTATGCCAGTACCATGCTGTTTTGAGTACAATAGCCTTGTAGTATAGCTTGATATCAGGAACTGTGGTACCTCCCCCTTTATTCTTCTTTTCTAAGATTGCTAAGGCTATTCGTGTTCTCCTTTGGTTCCATATAAATTTTTGGAATATGTGATCTATATCTTTAAAGTATGTCATTGGTATTTTAATTGGTATTGCATTAAATTTATACATTGCTTTGGGTAATATAAACATTTTAATGATGTTTATTCTTCCTAACTATGAGCACAGTATATGCTTCCACTTGTTTGTATCTTCCTTGATTTCTTTTATCAATGTTTTATAATTTTCTGAGTACAAGTCTTTAGTCTCCTTGGTTAAATGTACTCCTAGATACTTTTTTTTTTTTTTTTGGTTGTAATAGTGAAGGGGATTGTTTTCTTAATTTCTCTTTCTGACTGTTCATTGTTGGTGTATAAAAATGGCTCTGATTTCTGAGTATTAATTTTATATCCTGCCACTTTGCTGAATTCATTTATCAGGTCCAGTAGTTTTTTGACTGAGACTTTAGGGTTTTCTATATACAATATCAAATCATCTGCAAATAATGTTAGTTTTACTTCTTCTTTTCCAACTTGAATGCCTTTTATTTCTTCTTCTTGTCTGATTGCTGTGGCTAGGACTTCCAGGACTATGTTCAATAATAGTGGTGAAAGGGGGCACCCCTGCTTTGTTCCTCATCTTAAGGGGATTGCTCTTAATTTTTGCCCATTGAGTATGATGTTGGCTGTGGGTTTGTCATAGATAGCCTTTATCATGTTGAGGTATGTTCCCTGTATTCCCACTTTGTTGAGAGTTTTGATCATGAATGGGTGCTGGATTTTATCAAATACTTTTTCTGCATCTATTGAAATTATCATGTGCTTTTTTCTCCTTCCTTTTGTTTATGTGATGAATCACATTGATTGATTTGCAAATATTGTACCAGTCTTGCCTCCCAAGAATAAATCCCACTGGATCATGGTGTATGATTTTTTTCCGTATATTGTTGGAGCCGGCTTGCTAATATTTTGTTGAGGATTTTAGCATCTATATTCATCAGGGATATTGGCCTATAATTTTTTTTCTTTGTGTTGTCTTTGCCTGGTTTTGGAATCAGAATTATGCTCGCCTCATAAAAGGAGCTTGGAAGTCTTCCTTCCTCTTGAATTTTTTGAAATAGTTTGAGAAGGATAGAAGTTAGTTCTTCTTTGAATATTTGGTAGAATTCACTTGTGAAGCCATCAGGCCCTGGACTTTTCTTTGTTGGGAGTTTTTTGTTAATGTTTTGATCTCATTTGGTGTAATTGGTCTGTTTAGGTTTTCTGATTCTTCCAGATTGATTTTTGGAAGATTGTATGTTTCAAGGAATTTGTCCATTTCATCTAGGTTGTCTAGTTTTTTGGCATACAGTTCTTCATAATATTTTCTTACAATATTTTGTATTTCTGTTGTGTCAGTTGTTATTTCTCCCCTCTCATTTCTAATTTTATTTATTTGAGTCCTCTCTCTCTTTTTCTTGGTGAGTCTAGTTAAAGGTTCATCGATCTTGTTTACTTTTTCAAAGAACCAGCTCCTAGTTTTATTGATCCTCTGTATTGTTTCTTTAGACTCTATGTCATTTATTTCTGTTCTGATCTTTATTATTTCCTTCCTTCTACTACATTTGGGCTTTACTTGCTGTTCTTTATCTAGTTCTTTTAGATGCAGAGTTAAGTTGTTTATTTGAGCTTTTTCTAGCTTCTTAAAGTGTGCCTGTAGTGCTATGAACTTCCCTCTCAGTACTGCTTTCACTGTGTCCCATAAATTTTGAGTTGTTGTATACTCATTATCATTTGTTTCTAGGAATTTTTTTATTTATTCTTTGTTCTCATTCTGAATCCATTCATTATTTAACAACCTGCTATTTAGTTTCCATGTGTTTGAGAATTTTTGAGCTTCTCTGTTGTGGTTCATTTCTAGTTTCATGCCATTGTGATCAGAGAAAGTGTTTGATACGATTTCAATCTTCTTAAATTTGTGAGACCACTTTTGTGCCCTAACGTGGTCTATCCTAGAGAATGTACCATGAGCACTTGAAAAGAATGTATATTCTGCTGCTTTAGGGTGAAAGGTTCTGAAGATATCTTTTAAATTGAGTTGATCTAGTGTGTCCTTTAAGTCTGCAGTTTCTTTGTTAATTTTCTTTTTTGAGGATCTATCTAATGATGTTAGTGGGGTATTAAAATCCCCAACTATTATAGTATTGCTGTTGATCTTGCTCTTTATATCCATCAAAGTCTGCTTTATATATTTAGGTGCTCCTATATTAGGTGTGTAGATATTTATAATGGTTATATCTTCCTGTTGGATTGCTCCCTTTATCATTATGTAGTGGCCTTCTTTATCTCTTACTATATACTTTGTTTTAAAGTCCATTTGGTCTGATATAAGTATTGCTACCCCAGCTTTTCTTTTCATTTCCATTTGCATGAAATATTTTTTTCCATTCTTTTACCTTCAGCCTATGTGCATCTTTTGTTTTAAGGAGTGTCTCTTGTAGACAGCATATATATGGGTCCTGTTTTCTTATCCACACAGCTACCCTGTGTCTTTTGATTGGATCATTTAATCCATTTACATTTCAGGTTATTATTGATATGTATTTGTTTATTGCCATTTTATTTTTTAAAGCAGTATTCCTCTTTTGCTGTATTCTTTTCCCATTTTGATCTGTTTATACTATGCCTCTAAACATTTCCTGCAGCATTGGTTTGATTGTAATGAATTCCTTGAGTTTTTTTTTTTTGTCCTGGAAACTTTCTATTTCTCCTTCAATTTTAAATGATAGCCTTGCTGGATAAAGTAGTCTTGATTGTAGGTTCTTGTTCTGCATTTACTTTGAATATTTCTTGCCATTCCCTTCTGGCCTCAAGTGTTTCTGTTGAGAAGTCTGATGTCATCCTTATGGGGACTCCTTTGTAGGTGATAGCCTTTTTTTCTCTAGCAGCTTTTAATATTTTCTCTTTATCACTTAGCTTTGGTATTTTAATTATGATGTGTCTTGGTGTTGATTTCTTTGGGTTTCTCTTTAATGGAGTTCTCTGTGCTTCTTGAACTTGTGAGAGTTTCTCTTGCATTAATTTAGGGAAGTTTTCAGCTAGGATATGATTGAACAAAGTCTCTATCCCTTGTTTTTTCTCTTCTTCTTCAGGAACTCCTATGATGTGGATGTTATTTCTCTTCATGTTGTCACAGAGCTCTCTAAGAGTTTCCTCAGACTTTTTGAGTCTCTCTTTTTTTTTTCTGCTTTCATGCCTTCATTCCAGTTGTCCTCCAACTTGCTGATTTGATCCTCAGCTCTCTCCATCCTGTTTTTAGTTCCTTCCACTGTGGTCTTCATTTCTGATATTGTATTTGTCATCTCCAACTAATTCTTTTTTAATATTTCAATATCCTTTTTTATACTTGCTATTTCTTTATTTAGGTGTTCGTAATGACCATCCATTGTTGTTCTAAGATCCGTAAGCATCCCTACAATCATTATTTTGAACTCCGCATCCAGAAGTTTGGTTATTTCCAGATCACTCAGTTTATTTCCTGGATGTTTCTCTTGTAGTTTCATTTGGATTGCACTTCTTTGTCTTCTCATTGTATCTATTTGGGTGTTTTGTTTGTAGAGCTGGTTGAGTCTAGGCTTGGTGTTGTCTGCCTCCAGTTTTCAATTGTGTTATTTCTAGGTCTTCTTGGGTTGGCATCAGCTATTATTTGTAATCCACTTTCAGATTTGGGCCGCTTTGAAGTCTTGGTTTGTTTGTTTTCTTAACAGGTGATTGTCTTGTTTGCTGATCTCAGTGGGGGACTTATTTGAAACTGTATCTAGGAATGCAGTGGGTGTGACCTGAGGCTCTGAAGTCCTCTTCTGCCAGTTAATCTCTCTGGGGGTGGGTTGCTTTCTCAGCTTCATTAGGGTGAGGTGTTTCTCAGATCTCCATGGAGACCTGAGTTACTGCCCCTCCTCCCCACTTCTTGTTTTCAGCTGTCTTTTTGTGCTGATTGTAGCTGGAGAGATGTCTGTATCTCTGTGACCTGGAAGTACTTTTGTATTTTGCTTTATGGAAGGATCAGCCCCTCACCCAGTTATGGCTGCCTCCAGCACTGAATGAGTCAGCTTTTCAGGTCATCACCTACATTCTTCTCCCCCTCACCACCCGTCTCTCTCTCTCTCTCTCTCTCTCTCTCTCTCCTTTCTTTTTGGAAGACAGGCGACCCTTTCAACACACCTTGTTCCCTGGTCGCCAGGCAAGTGGCTGTGAGCAGTATTTACTGCTCTTTTCATTGGAGTGAGAGCCCAGCCTCACCCCTCACCCCTGTTCCTGTAAGCAGGGGAGATTCAGGCGCTCTCTACCAGGTTTGTTGTGGCTTCTTCTTTGCTCCTTGGTTTTTGAGAGCTGTTCTTGTAGTCCAGATTTGGTTTTTCATGGTGATTGTTTATAAATTAGTTTATAATCCAGTTCTGTGGTGTGAGCTGGGAGTCTGTGCATCTGCCTACTCTGCTGCCATCTTCAGATCTCCAAAAGCATCAATTCTTCATTGCAGCACTTTAGTTGTTCATTGATTACTTTCATATATGTGCCCTGACTGGGGCTACAGCTGAGCCAATGACCCGTTGATTAAGTCAGTGACCTTGGATTCAAGCCAGTAACCTTTGAGCTCAATTCAGTGACCATGGGGTCATGTCTATGATCTTACACTCAAGCCAGTGACTCCGTTCTCAAGCTGGTGAACCTATGCTCAAGCTGGATGAGCTTGCACTCAAACTGGCAACCTCTGGGTTTTGAACCTGGGTCCTCCATGTCCCAGTCTGATGTTTTATCCACCGTGCCACTGCCTGGTCAAGCTCACTTCTCCCTTCTTCTCTCCTTTATCCCTCTCTCTCTAAAAACAATCAATTAAAAGAGGTGAGGACATATTTGTTCTACATCCACCCAGCAGGAAGGGACATGGCGGTTCAGAGTTGGGAGGAGAGCAGGGGAGTGTAATGTAAAGAAGGTTTGTAGGAGCTGGTTTGGGAATGGGATACTGACTCTACCAGTCCACTTCCCACCAATGTATGGAGTCTGTCTGCCCCATAACCTCCCCAAATGCATTTCACAGGATCTAGACAGAACACAAAACCTTACCAGGTCTTTTAACAAAGGAAATTGACTACAAGAAACTGGTTACAAAGATGGCAAATAATTAAGAAAAGAGACAGAGTCTTGTGATAAAACTTGAAATATCAGTATCAAGAAACCACAATGCCCTCTATGGTTGGAGAGACAGTAGGATGGGGTACCCCAGAGTTTAGAAGTGGGTTGCCTGCAGAAACAGAACTGGGGGAGAAGGTGGCACTGGGACTCTAAAGAGAGGTAGTATTGGCAGGACTTAGAGACATGAAGGAGAGGCAGCAGCTGCTAGTTCCTGAGGTGACATTGTTGTATTTCTCACTTCCTGCTGCTTTCCAGACTTCTCCAGTACCTCTCATTGGCCAAAACTACCTGGAAGCCACATACTGAGATGCTGAGAAAGGTAATTTCCTGTGATACAGAACAGAACAGGGGCCAGTGAAAGATTGGAATGGAAAACAGACAGCACATCATGTTCCATTGCAACATTTGGTGACTATGAGTTCACTGCAAACCCTTACATAGGAAGGCCACCAGAGAACAGTGACAGCCAGATCCCATATCAGACTTCTGGGCACAGAGAAAGAGCTTTAGGTTATAAAGACCTTTTTCTCTCTGCTCACTGTTCTGTATTGTCTTCTTTTTGGAACCAACTATACAAAAATAGGTGGTTACTTGAGTTGGAATCGATGGTAACATACTCATAGAATGCAGTCTAATTTGCTAATTCTGTTAACTAACAGTCTTTATTTTAGATTATCTATTTAAACCTTATCCTCATCATCCTGAGTAATTGAAATTTGTGTCTTGTTCTCGGAATAATTAACTTCTTGCATTTCTGACTCTGCTAAGAATACAGCTTTGTAACAAGGACATGTTAAACCTGTATAGATTTTTACGTCTTATGGCACACATTCACATGCATTATCCCATTTTGTTTTGTGCCTTAACAGTCTGAAAGGAAGGAGAGGGAACCAGTATTTATTACATATATATTATATGCTAGGTACTGTGCCAACAATGTTACAAGATTAATTTACCTAGTCATCACTATAGCCTGGTGAGCTAGATATTATTATCCCCATTTTACAAATGAGGAAACTCTTAGGGAGAGAATGAACCATCCTAATCAGGTCATACAGCTAAGGCCAGGGACCCTACTGTGCTGAAAACTTACCCCTGCCATACACACATAATTTTTGTTATATATGATAGATATGTATCTCATAAAATTTATAGATCATGTATTTATAGGTAAACTTCACTCCACAAATTTTATATTTCAGCAAAGCCTTATTTATAATTTTTTTTTAGTAAACCCTCATATCAGAACTCATTCTGTTGGTGACACATGCTGCTTAGTGATCAGAGGTGGGGACAAGCCTCAGTATGTGACAGTTACACTGGTTCTGGATTTGTATATTCAAAGTCAAGTCCTCTCTTAGCCTTATTTGCTTTGTATAAAATGGAAATAACATATACCAAGTTGGAACATATAGCAATATTATATGTAAAAATCTTAACAGAAGTGCCTGGTTCATATAAAGTTAGATGAGAAACTTGTTACCATGCTGTAACAGCAGAACCAGCTCCAAATGGTCCTGTCTTTTTTGAAGAGATACTGAGTTGCTTTTCAGAGACAACAGACCAAAACTGCAAGTCACACAGTTTGCCAAAGCAGGCGCAGAGGAGAGCACTCTGACCTCCAGCTGCACCTGGAACCAAAGTTTCGCCCTCTCCCTATGGATACGAAGGACCATGACATACCTAGAACTTGAACACCCATCCTTATCAGAAGCCAAGGATCCATTATCCAGGAAGATGTGGTATTGATGCCCCTTGACCATAAATGGCCAAGTTCCCAAGTTCTCCAATCAACACATACTTCACCAGCACTTCTGTATAGCTGATTCCCCTACATCCTTACATACCCTTAACCTAGCCCTGCTGAGTAGTCAGAATACTAGTTCTTCTAAACCACTTATGTGTAGTATCTCCCTTGTAAGTTTCAAACTGTATGACCTGCATGGTACTCAGTAAATTAGAAGCAAAAGTACAGTCTACATTTGATCTTTTTTCTCTCTCACAGTGTATAGCACCACAAAAGTACTCAAAAATATTTTTGAATTGAAGCTATAGCATTACCAAAATACATAAATCCAAACTTTAAATGCTAATAGAGTGACCAACTGGTCAGGACTGACTACAAGAAGGGTCCTGCGGTGCAGGAGTGTTAAGACTGTCTGTCCTGACCAAACCAGGCAGGCAGTTTCCCTAGGTTAAAATTTAGTGTCCTAAAACAAAATGGATACTTTGTCTGGTAAATTTGCTATATAACTCAAGCAAATACACTTTTCAAAGACAAAATAGGCATGCAAACCACAGTAATATAATGACAAACAATTATACATAAATCTTTACCATTCTAATCAGAAATCCATTTCTGTTATAGTGACAGTTATTACTCTCAACTCACAGTTATCACATAAAAAGCAGGCTGATAATTTTCCTTTCAATATAACGATGAAATCAATGTTTTTTCTACTTTGGAAGAGAGGAAATAAATCCATACTAAAGGTACTAATTAAAAATTCCTACATCTCACATTAGAGTCATCGAAGGTATTCAACAATCCTGAATGTTCCAATTAAAACAGTGAAGCATTTGTCCTGCGCTATGCAGTTCCATTCCCCCAGGCCTCGATATGAAATTGAAACTGGATGCTGGGGAGCTTTGGGCTAATGGCATCTGCAGTAAGACCACATCATAATGTTCTCCTAAGGCGCTGATCTCATCTGAGCCTCTAGCGAAGGGTTGTCAGGAGATGCTAATGGCCACTTTATCCTACATCGTGGACTTACTCTGTCAAAGCTGTTTGTGCTGTCTCAGAGGACCAGCATGACTACCACTTCACTGCTTTGTGACATGAAATAAATCAGGAGAAAAAGAACCAGAAATCTATTCGCCATTCAGCTGTTTATTTGGAACTCATATTTATTAAGCACCTAACTAAGAGTGATCATGACCATCATCCTGTTAAGTGCTGTGAATACAAAGAGGAATAAGATTATTTCCAAGGGGTTTGCCAGGGAAGTCAAGGGAAGCATCACTGAGGAGGTGACTGCTGTGCTGAGTCCTGAGGAATTCAGCAGCTACAAGCGGAGGAACAGAGAAAAAGAAAGGAACATTCTGGGGGAGTGTAGGGTATGCCCTTTGTATAGTATCCTCAGGCAGTTCTCACAAGTCCTTCAAACCAGGCGGCTTACCAGCAAAATTGTTTGTCTCACTGCTCTAGAGGCCAGAGTCAGAGACCAAAGTGTGGGCAGGGTTTGTTTCTTCTGAGGCTGCGAGGGAGGCTCTGTCCCAGGTCTCTGTCCTAGTTACCGATGATGGTTGCTGACAATCAAGGCTTGTAGAAGCACCAACCCAATCTCTGCCTTCCTCTTCACATGGCATTCTCTCTGTGAACATATTTCCCCTTTAATAGAAGGACACCAGTTATAATGGGTGTTAGGGGCACACATTACTTTGGTAATAACCCATCTTAAGATTGTAGATGCAATTATCTCTACAATGACCATATTTTTAAGTCAGGTCACATTCTGAGGTGCTAGGGCTTAGAACTTGAATGTGTAAATTTTGGGGAGGACACAATTCAAGCCATAACCCCTTGGAAGTCAGATAAATTAGCACATGAGAGGAACATGTTGAAGATGAGAGTATCTATAATTTTTTTAAATGAAAGGAGAGGAGGGTGAAGGCTAGCTGGGATTCGTGGAGGTTCTAGAGCTATGTTCAGGGGTAAAGAGTGTTGAAATATATGCTCAGATATTTTGGGAAACACTGATAACAGTGATGGGATGAAACGATCTGTGATCGTAAGTTAGGAAAAATTTTGCTGTAAGCCAAATTTTACAGGCTTCTTTATGACAGAGCTTCTCAGAGACTATAATATAATAATGTGTTTTATAAATCTACAAAGATGAGAAAGAGTGTGCAGTTCTTCCAAAACTTATTTTGTTGCAGAGACTTTATTTTTCAGTGACTTTCCACTAAAAAATAAGTTCTGAGATGTAGGCAAAGTCTCCACAGATCCATCCTAACTGGCTTCCTTACAGCTCTGAGTTCCAGTTGCCTTCTCTGCAGAGCTGGGATAATCATAATATTTTAAAGTGTGGTCCTGTGAGGAGAAGGGACTGCACATGGAACCAATATATATATATATGGAAAATCTTTTGAGAAGGAGGTAGAAGATTTGTGATTTTGTTAGATATAAGGTAAGAAAGTAGACAGAGTAACAATTTGGGAAAATAAAGGTCTTAGAGTAGAAATCACATACTGACACTTGTTAAGTTTCAAAAGTCTGAAGAAAGCTCTCCTTCCCCAGACCACTTATGCCCTTCTCATCATACCTCTGTATTTTTACTTCATTCATTCAACTACTATGTATTAAGCCCATTATTATGTCCTAGGCACATTGCTTATCATTCTCCACGCCACAGTTTTTCCAGGTTGCTTTCAGAAATTACTTGAATTCAATCCCCCCCACACTTTGGCACACACTGTCTGTACATTTGAATATGTACAGTTTTAAACTATTACCTCTTTGTGTCCATTTCTATGGACGTGCCTTGTAAACAAGACTAAATCTTCCCTACGCAGTTGCTAATAATATTTCATGGATTTCTTCACTTTTTTAATATTTTATTTATTCATGAGAAGAGTAAGAGAGAGAGAAGGGGAAGGAGCAGGAAGCATCAACTCCCATATGTGCCTTGACCAGGCAAGCTCAGGGTTTTGAACCAGAGACCATAGTGTTTCAGGTAGACATTTTATCCACTGCACCACCACAGGTCAGGCAATATTCCATGGATTTCCAAACTTAAGATTCACAAAACTAAAAGCATGAAAATAAATAAATAAGTACCATGCAATGCATTGAAGGAAATACTACATCTTTGAGAAGAAGATCTATCTAACATCAGGCTAACTCATCCTAATATTACAGTGACACTGGCAACCAAACATAGAATGTAGTTAATTATCTGGAAATATATAGATTACATATTTTTTTCGTGACATCTGTAATTCTAGCTAATAATTTTCTAAGTTCTCATGTATACAAAGGGAGCAACTGTCTAAAATGTAATCTTGGATTCGAAGAAGTCAAGCTGTATGTCAAATCATAACAGTTATCATGACAATTAAAAATTGACAAACAGACAAGGTAAAATGGGAAAATACTTTCTATTTCTTTAAAAAACTGATTGTTCAGACATGGAACAAATTGGGAGTTTGTTTATTTAGACATACAACTCTGTTCATTTTATTAGGCCTTTTCTGAATTATTTTTAAAATTACTAACAACATTTAGAAGGAAAGTTCATTTCTGCAAGGTCATTCACAGATTAAAGAACATACTAAGTTGTTAAATTAAAATATCACCAAGTCAGCCCTGGCTGGTTGGCTCAGTGGTAGAGCGTTGGCCCAGAGTGTGGAAGTCCAGGGTTTGATTCCTGGTCAAGGCACACAGGAGAAGCACCCATCTGTTTCTCCACCCTTCCCCCCTCTCCTTCCTCTCTGTCTCTTTCTTCCCCTCCCTCAGCCAAGGCTCCATTGGAGCAAAGTTGGCCCGGGCACTGAGGATGGCTCCTTGGCTCTGCTTCAGGCGCTAGAATGGCTCTGGCCGCAATGGAGCAACACCCCAGATGGGCAAAGCATCGCCCCCTGGTAGGTTTGCGGGGTGGATCCTGGTTGGGTACATGTGGAAGTCTGTCTGACTGCTTCCCCGCTTCTAACTTCAGGAAAATACAAAAAAAAAAAAAATCACCAAGTCTCTTTCTGCAATTTTCTGTAAAGTTCAAACTGAGGCCTCTAAATTTCCAATGTCGTGCTATTTGGCATATTTTGTTAAAATTTCAGGTTAAAGCAGTGCTTTAACGTTAAAACAACTTCTTTGGAGTGGCATTTCTTTTTATCAGTTTAAGAAATGATTTTAGTCTGTTCATATCTTTTTTCAAGAGTGCAGCTTATAAAAATACTGAATGTTAGCTCTGTGATCTAATAAACACCCTCATACTTTATGGCTGAAAATACAACTATAATTAAATCAAAATAAGCAACCAATAAGAATTTTCTTCAAAAATCTTGCATATCTGCAATGAATCAAAGGAGAAGAAAACAACCCAGTAATCACCCTGTTCCTGAAGCATCCCCACCTGTCCTGTTCAGTCGTTCTCAGAGCCCTCGCCACAGTCCCACCTGTCCTGTTCAGTCGTTCTCAGAGCCCTCGCCACATCCCCACCTGTCCTGTTCAGTCGTTCTCAGAGCCCTCGCCACAGTCCCACCTGTCCTGTTCAGTCGTTCTCAGAGCCCTCGCCACAGTCCCACCTGTCCTGTTCAGTCGTTCTCAGAGCCCTCGCCACATCCCCACCTGTCCTGTTCAGTCGTTCTCAGAGCCCTCGCCACATCCCCACCTGTCCTGTTCAGTCGTTCTCAGAGCCCTCGCCACATCCCCACCTGTCCTGTTCAGTCGTTCTCAGAGCCCTCTCCACATCCCCACCTGCCCTGTTCAGTCATTCTCAGAGCCCTCGCCACATCCCCACCTGCCCTGTTCAGTCGTTCTCAGAGCCCTCGCCACAGTCCCACCTGTCCTGTTCAGTCGTTCTCAGAGCCCTCTCCACATCCCCACCTGTCCTGTTCAGTCGTTCTCAGAGCCCTCGCCACATCCCCACCTGCCCTGTTCAGTCGTTCTCAGAGCCCTCGCCACATCCCCACCTGTCCTGTTCAGTCGTTCTCAGAGTCCTCTCCACATCCCCACCTGTCCTGTTCAGTCGTTCTCAGAGCCCTCGCCACATCCCAGTCCTCTTTCCAGAAGTTTCACCCCTCCATGCCAAAAGATATTCAACCTTCTCTTTTATTTTCAGCTTTATTTGTTGCAGGAACAAAGAGACTCCTGGAATACAAACACACTCAGACACATGCTGGAGGAAGGGGATTTACTTGCTGGGGAAGCGACGTAGCCCAGTAGGGACCAAGACACTAGTTCCCCGAAGTTGGCTTTCTTGAATCTGATATACTTTTACAGCCTTCACATAAAAGGTTCCTTTGTCTGTAAACCCATGTGTCCCTCGTGTGTCCGGGAGGGGCTGGGTGTGAGGATGAAATTCAGACCGTTTGTTTTGACAGTTTGTATATCTTGTTTTTCTTGCTAGTGCAGCAAGTTATTCCAGGAAGCAGATAAAGGAGTTGGTAGTTAATTTTGAAACTGACTCAGTCAGCCCTTTGGGGCCTTCCGTCCTCATTCTCTCCATTGAGACTCCAGAAGTCTTTCTATGCTGGAGTGTCACTTTCCTCATCTGGACCTCAAGAGAGCGTAGTTGTGTGTAAAATATATATGGGCCGCACGCAGTTCCCTGTTGCACGATGGCTTCTACCATGCTCCTTAGGCTGTTCACTAAGAGCGGCAGCAAACATGGGCCTAACAGGCACATCCCTAGGAGTAGCAAGACTCCTCCTATTAGGGCTTTGAATCCTCCTAAAATAGGGAACTATTCCTCAAAAAGGCTGTTAGGGTTCCATTGATGCCAGACTTGTACTGGCACGTGTACTAATTTTGTCATCTTTTTTACGAGATCTTCAACCACCTGGCCCTGGTCATCTATTTGTAGGCAGCAACTAGTGAGATTAAATTCCTGCATACCCCTCTTTTGCCTGCCAGCAGATGGTAAAGCCACTGTTCTGGTAGACGGTCTTTTGCATCTGGGTTTGTTGGTGTGCAAGGAGAGTTAGGGTCCTCCGTTTCATTGGTAGTAACTTCTAAGACTGCCTGTAATCGGATAATCCTATTTAGCGTGTAGATGGGGGTGTGGTATCCCACAATCTATCTTCTGCTTAGGCGGGGAGCCTGTAGTATTGGATTATCTGTTCTGGGGGCCACTTGTCATCTTTCCAGTCTCCTATGCTGAGTTCTCTCTTTGTTCAGCTCAAGGGCGGAGAGGCTGGGTAGCTGAGCCCCTCTCTTGTTCTAAGAGGCAGGAGGAAGAAGGAAGGCTTTATCATTCCAATTATACAACTCCCTTCCCAATTTCTGGGGAGGTGGGTGTAGGCCCTGTTCCCACAGATCCAATAGAGTCCGTTTGGTGCTACCCAATTTCGTGCTTGGCCAAGAGTGCACCAGGCCTCGGCCAATTCTGGAAACCTGGCCAACGGATTTTTTTCTGTTTGGTTTCCCCACCACATGCTCTTGTTAGAAGATGCGTTATAATACCATTGGATGAGGCAAGTCAATTCCCCACCGATTCAGTAATGTTCCCTCCTCCTCTGGCTAAGCAGTACTGTCCTATGATAGCATGTTTTAAAGTCCACTGCCTGCCAGAGGAGGACTGAGCGGCAGTGCCATTTGGCAAAGCCTAAGAGGGGACCAATTCCTGGGCTTCCCGTGGCCATTGATCCCTCATTAGAGTACCCCCCCTGCACCTGGCCCCAGATAAAGGTTGTAATAGTAGGATCTACTCCTGTTCCATTAATGCCAAGTGTTAACTCTTCTCCAGCCCTCCAGCAGGGGTCCAGCGGGTTGGTAATAACTAGTTCTAAGGGGTCACATTCATGGGTAGTGCAATTTGACCAAGGTGCTCCCTTCCTCAGATGCACTCTTTTTTTCTCTGAGCTGTCCTTCACCCAGGTTGCCATAGGATACATGACCAATGTACAGAGCTAGCGTCACAGGTGGAACTTTGTGAGCATATGTGCTTTTCTTCTACCATGTAGCTTTTTTCCCAGCTGAGGGACCCACCCGCAAGTCCTCCCATCATCTATTTCCACATGACTCATGGCTGCACAGGCATCAAACTTCAGTGTAACCTGACCAGGATTCTATTTAACCCTGGTCTGGGTCATTGTTGGTCCATCTCCCATTTTCCCCAGCATCCTTCTGCCACTTTTACTTCAAACACTACTGAGGTGGGGGGATCTGAGGGGTTGTAGCAGACATAGCGCCGGTTATTTCCTAGGTCACATGTTGAATATTGGGTCTGATTATATGTACAGGTCCCTCTTTGAGTTCTTTCACAGTCATAGAAACTGTAGAATAGCAGGATGGTAGTAACTGTCTGGTCCTCATTGGTGATATGGACACATAATTCACAGTCTTCTGCCCGGCATTCCCTCCCTCTCCACAGTCCAATTATAAAGAGTCCCACGATGATGTCCCACAGGCTTCTTCAGCCATGCGTTGACAAACCAGCTCCTGGTTTGTGGCTGGAGCAGGTCATGTCATCTTCTTCAGTGTCAGCTTACAGGGTTGGCGGGGTCCGTCTGTGCTGTCCACAAGGGTGTTTCGGTAGGGGTGCAGGCTTCAGCCGTCTGTGGGGAATCCAGGTGGGTATGCCTTCTACCTTGGCAGCTGTAAGAATGGTCAGGATTATGGTGTAAGGTCCCTTCCAGGCCTACTGTATAATACCTCATAAGGTGAATATCCAGTGGTTTTGGATGGCGTACAATGGATTTTAAACAATATTAAAGGTAAGGATTGACCCGTTTTCTGACATAATTTTCTAAGCTCTGACTTTAGGGTTCTATTCAGGTGTTCTACTTTTCTCAAACTCTGAGGTCTATATGCCGCATGAAGCTTCCAAGTGATGCCCAAGGCTTGAGCCATCTCTTGTACCACTTTAGCCACAAAGGCAGGGCCATTGTCAGAGCCTATTTGAAGTGGCAGTCCAAACTTTGGAATAATTTCTCTAAGCAACGCCTTTGTTACTTCCCTGACCTTTTCAGTCCGGGTAGGGTAGGCTTCTACCTGTCCTGAGTAGGTGTGTACTAGCACTAGTAAGTACCAGTAGCCTTGGCTTCTGGGCATCTTGCTGAAATCCACCTGCATATCTTCAAACCTGCCACGTAAGACTGGATACCTGGGGGCACTGGAGGCCCTTGTTTTGCATTGTTCTGACGGCAGGTTGGGCAGCGCAGGCTGACTTCCTTGGCCAGAGTTGCTAGGAGAAGGATGTAGAAATATCTCCCCAGCAGCTTTCTGTTTTTTCTAGTACACTCATTCTTCCAATGGCCAGTTTCCCGACAGAGAGCACACTGATCATGATGCAAGGGAGGCCTGCCTGACTGCCCTTTCTTCCTCCCACCTGTCTTCCTCCCACTGGAATGGGAGGGAGATTCCCTTTGCCCCTCTGGCAGAGGCAACAGCTATGAGGTCAGCCTTTCCTTCATTCAGCAATCCACCTCCCTTCTGCTTTCAGCCTCTCTGTTAACGTAAGCCTTATTGGCCATTTCTAGAAGCTGGGAGGTATTCATTCCTGCAAAGCCCTCCAGCTTCTGATGCTTCCTTTTAGTGTCTCCTGAACTCTGGCTGACAGAAGCCAGATTAACATCCTTTGGTTCTCTGGATTTTCTGAGTCAAAAGGAGTAGAAATCCTTAAGGTCTCCCATAACCTCTCATAAAAGTCACCCGGACTCTCATCTTCTCTTTACAAAGTCTCAGTCACTTTAGTAATATTGGTGACCCTCTGGCCTCCCTTTCATAAGCCTTGAATGAGGGTCTTCCTGTATCTTTTGAGCACCTCAGGCCCTCTAAGCTTGTTGGGCCTGGTGTCGGTGGCAGTCTCTGAGTTGGGCGAGGGGCCAAGTATGGAAGGGCAAATCTTTGCCGGTATATAAGGAGAGAGGGCCAAGGTTTCTACTACTCCTCTGGGTTCACAGAAGCTAAGATTTTTGGTACTGGCAGCAGCAGCTGCTTCTTGGGTTGGGTGAAACGCTTCCCTGCCTTTGCTACTAGTACAGTGGATTCTTGACCACTGAGCCAAGGGGGAGGGTGCAATACTAGTGTAAGCCAAGTGTCTACATAAGGAAACTGGTTGGGGTGGCTCGGATCTCCAGTGGCCACCTGTCACACTTTCTGCACAATCGCCTTATTCAAGCTCCCTTCTGCTGGCCACTCAACCCTGAACGTGGGCCATTTCAATTCATACAAAGATCTCAATTTCCCTGAGGACATGGTGACTATGTAATCCCCCGAGAAAGCTTTCTTAAAATTCTTGATCCTTGTGGCCAGGGGAGTGGGTTTCCCTGTGAACCCCCATAACTCCCATGACAGACAATCCTCACACCACATGGAGGGAATGGGGAGACAGTAGAAGGAATTTGGAGGGGATGTCACTCACTCCATCCATCACAGGCCACTCTCCTCACAGAGATACAGGACCTTCTTAGCTTATGGCAGGCTGATATAAACCGTTAGCATGCAATTCTGCCTCTGAGCCAGAGGTGCCCTACTGACCCACGGTTTGGGACTCGACACTCACTTTAGCCCTGTAGGAGGGAGTCAAAACCCCTCAGTGTCCATCTTATTCACTCCACACTCACTCTCTTTCACACAGCCTTCCAACACTCCTAACCTGTCCTCCAGAGGGTGACCAGACCTCCCATCTGCCCAACTGGGGCAGGACCTCTTAGCTAGCTACCCTTGCCTGGTTTGCCTTACCGTAACTCAGGCATGCCCCCAATCCTTGTTCCTCCATTGTCTGATCCTTGCTGGGACCAACCAAGGGGAGCCCCCTCCGTCCTGCTAAGGCATCCACACAGGGAAATCTCCAGCACGTGTTCAGCAGCCGTGTCTACAGGGCGGTTCTGGGACTCCCCAAGAAAGCTGCCCAAAGTCCGCCAATCGTGGGCATTGTTTCTCCACTATTTCTGGCCAACGCAGCAGAAACTTTGCTGCAGGAACAAAGTAGCAACCTGTACAGGACAAACACGCTCAAACCACGTGCTAGAGGAAAGGAATTTACTTGCCAGCGAAGCTGCGTAGCCCGATAGGCACCAAGACGCGGATCCCGGCAGTTGATTTGCTCGAGTCTTGTCCTGTACAGCTTTCACGTGAAAGGTGCCTGTTCCCTTTGCCTGTAGATCCATGTTCCCTAGTGTCTCCAGGAGGGGAGGGGCGTGAGGATGAGGTTCAGACTGTTTGTCTTGACCGTTAAGATATCTTGTTTTTCTTGCTTGTGCAGCAAGTTATTTCAGGAAGCAGATGAAGGAGTTGGTGGTTAATTTTTAAACTGACTCAGTCAGCGCTTTGGGCCCTTCCATCGTCATATTGAGGAATACATGACAAATATATTTGTATATATATAAAGTGTACAATATGATAATTTGATGGACACGTACATTAGAAAGTGACTACTGGAAAATTATTCTCACTCATGATTTCCTTTCAGTCAAGTTTAGCAGTGTTTTCAACTTTTCCCACACATGTAACTCCACATATCTACTTCTTTTTAAACATATTTCCAATTCAGGAAATGTAAAAACATATAAGAAAAATTATTTTTAAAAAGTGCATGTTGTGCGGTATAGCAATACCAGCATGGAAGAGAGAACACAGACCTCAGAATCTTCTAACTCAAAGTCAAAGTCAACCATTTACTCTCTGTGAGAAGTCGCTGAACTTTCTGAGACTCAGGTTCCCCATGAGAGGATAGCAATGTCTCAGAGTTCCTGATTCCATAACAGGTCTCCAGGGTTTGTTTAGTGAGTGAATAAATGAATACTCCCACAGTGTCGCCCCTCTCTCTTATATTCTGCTTTGGCCTTCTTGTTTTCATTTTCTATTTCATACTAATCTCTATTTTTATTTAATTTATTGTGTTTACATAGATTCTAGTGTTGCCCTGATTGCATCCCCCCTCCCCCATATTCCCCTCAACATCTCCCTTATACCCCTCCCAGCCGCTCCCTCCCCACTTCCCTTCAGGTTTAATTCTGTTCCTCAGTTACATTGTTCCTTGGATTCCTCAAATGAGTGAGGACATATGATATTTTTCTTTCTCTGCCTGGCTTATTTCACTTAACATAATAGTTTCCAGGTCCATCCATGTTGTTGAAAAAGGTAATATTTCCTTCTTTTTCATGGCCCCATAGTGTTCCATTGTATATATGTACCACAGATTTTTAATCCACTCATCCACTGATGGACACTTTGGCTGTTTCCAGATCTTCACTATTGTGAACAATGCTGCCATTAACATGGGGGTGTATTTCTTTTCTTGAGTCAGTGATATGGTGTTCTTGCATCTCACTTTTAGGAATATATCATACTAATTTTTTCATACTACTTTTTACTTCCTTTCTTTTCCAAGAAGCTTCCCTTTTCTTCTTCATTTGCCTCATATAGTCCATCTCCATGTCTCTCCTATCTCCACACCATCCCTAATGCTTAAGAAAGCTTCCCACATCAAATTCTCAATATCAACTTTTTCCGCTCGTTCAAAAGTTGACAAAAATCATCCCCATCTGCTTATTATATGCACTCAGTAAATTACAAATGATTAAAGTGGCATTGATGAATTAATACACTAGGAACATATATTGTAAACAATGAAATTTGGCAAAGAAGAGATGATGAGTAACTGCAGCCCACTTAGAAACAGGTGTGATTTCTCGAACCAACCATGAACACATTTGTGCTACCATATTATGGTTCTGGCAACCACACTGTCATAGAAACAGTATTCCCAAATTACATATTTATAGGTTTTATCAGTGCTCTATGTTGACTACAGTGTCTACATGTTGTTGTGAGCCTTGACAGTGAAGGGTGACAGAAACACGAGTCACCTCTGCAGCCACTCTGAGTTGAAGGGTTTAAGGTGCAATAAGAAGTTTTCTAACCTTCTGTATTTCAAGGTGAACAGAGCTGGCATCTCTCTAGATGCACAGATTTAAAAGTAAGAAAATTGGCTAAATAAATAACACACTGAACTAGAGTAATAGTCAAAATACAACCAAATTGGGGTGAATCTCACTCCATTTGCAAAATGGAAACAGTAATATTTCTTTTAGAAGATTTTCATTTGTTCAAGTGACACATAAAAAATAGAAAATTAAAAGCTTTGTCCATTATCAAATGTATGTGAATCACAATCCTAGTTTTTATTCCACATCAAAACAGATTGCCTTCATATATCATATTAGCAGACATTGAGTTGTTTTATTTTTTTAAGTTTTGTAAATCTCTTCTTTATTTCATAGCTCTAAGTACAAAATGAGCAATTCTTGTTTTACTAAACATTTTATCCAGAAAAGAATAGATCTGAGTGTGGGTGGGGGGAACACAGTGCGACATACAGATCTTGCATCACAGGAATGTACCCCTGAAGCCCACTGTCCCACAAATCCGTGTCTCCCTCTGGCAAAAAAACAAAAAAGAGGTTCAGTTTCGAGCTCTCTTGATTCCTCTTTAAGCACTTTTGAAGATTCTTTCTTTCCTATATACACATGGCAGAGCAGAGTCAGCAGCCTCAGCGTTTCACCGTGTTCCAGGCCCTGGGAAGGAACGGACCGGCCAGCAGAGGGTCTTTTCTCGGGCTCCTCTGTGGACTTCTCTCACTATCTCTACCTGTGAGGAGAAAGTACCATATGGAAGCCTTTGGAATTCACATAGCCAGTTTCAATTGTTGTGAATTAAAATGACAATGAGAAACTAATAAGTTTCATAACAGTAGTGATATAAACTCACTCCTGTAACTAGAAGAGAGGGGGAAAAAGTCAAGTATAAATTGAACTCTTTCCCTTAAAAAACAACAGGGGAAAAAAGGGAATCTTTTTTTTTTTTTTTTGTATTTTTCTGAAGCTGAAACGGGGAGAGACAGTCAGACAGACTCCCGCATGCGCCCGACCGGGATCCACCCGGCACGCCCACCAGGGGGCGAAGCTCTGCCCCTCCGGGGCATGGCTCTGTTGCGACCAGAGCCACTCCAGCGCCTGGGGCAGAGGCCAAGGAACCATCCCCAGCGCCCGGGCCATCTTTGCTCCAATGGAGCCTCGCTGCGGGAGGGGAAGAGAGAGACAGAGAGGAAGGAGAGGGGGAGGGGTGAAGAAGCAGATGGGCGCTTCTCCTGTGTGCCCTGGCCGGGAATCAAACCCGGGACTTCCACACACCAGGCCGACGCTCTACCATTGAGCCAACCGGCCAGGGCCAAGGGAATCTTTTTTAAGTAAGCAAGGAAGCAAACCCCTTTTAAGGGCAAAACTGAATGACTAAGTTTTGATTTTAATAACAATTCATTTATAATCACAAAACATTTCCTCATACTTGACCGCATTTAATTCTCATTACCACACTGTGGGTTAATCAGAGTAGTAAGGGATGCAACAAGACTGTTAAGTGTTTTATGATGTGTTACCCCTTTCCAATAGAGTGGTGTCTTTTTCTGTGCTCCTTCCTCTGTTAAAGCTATTCAATCACAAGGCTTATTGCCCTCAAGAAAGAAAAGTAAATAAACTACCTAGAGGTGAGACATTCACAAGATAGGGAAAGTGAAAGTATCACACAAGGGCAAGTGATTTTACCAGACCAACTCTGCAAGGAAGAAGAGGTTTGCAACTCACAAGGAGGAGAGAGATGTAAACTGGGTATCAGGAAATTAACACATCAACTTCCTTGGACCTGATCCTCAGACAAAGAGCAATGGAAAAGAAAAGCCCCTGTTACTGGTTTTGTTGCACCTAGTTTGCAAATGAGGAATGTAACACTAAGAAATATTCAAATTAATAAAGAACATCAAAACCATATATTTCAATGTGTCACTTTCTGAAAACAGTGGGGTCTTCTGGACACTTGGACAGAGAAAGTGGTAGTTTCTCTTACTGAGGGCCAAGTCTTGATACAGGTTGAGAATATGGAGAAAATACTTACCTGCCCTAAGGAAACTAATTATGATTTTTATGATTTTTATCAGATATTGTAGTCCATTATTATCACAAGTATACAAACATGACAATGCAAGAATTCCCTTTTTTGACACAGGTGACATAATCACTCAACCCCAAAGATCAAAAGTAAGTACACTGAGCTTAGATGGTGTAAACTGAGTTAATCACTAAGAGCAGTCATAATTAGAATTTGGGTCCAGGCTGTCTACACAGGCTGCTTGGACAAGACTTGCTCATGACCAAGACTCACACATTGCCTGAGGACCACACCTCCCGCAAGAGCACCTCCATACCCTCCCACTCCGCCTCCCTTTGAAACACCAAAGTGGAGGCCATGGGAGCAGATGGTGTATGTATGTGTGTGTGTGTGTGTGTGTGTGTGTAAGTGTGTGTGTGTATGTATATATATTCACTGTGATGAATTAAAAATTATAATGAGATTTTATGAAGTACCTTTGTATTCCAGAACACCAGATCACTTCTTATTATGAGCAGAGGGTAAATAGCAGTTAAATATCAAGTAATAAATATTTGTTTTGAATATACCTCTGGAATTCTAATTCTTTAAAGCTGTCTTAAAAAGTCTTCCAATCTGATAGCTACAGTCTCAAATGCTTCAATGTCAACTAAAAAGGCTGTGCTTCCATAAGGTGACCAATCGTCCTCCTTTAGGGAGGACAGTCCTTCTTTTGTAAGTTTTGTCCTCCCTCAAAAAGTGTCCTCTTACATGTCTTCCTTTTTTTTTTTTTTTTGTTTTTTTGTTTTTTTTTATTGATTGATTTTTAGAGAGAGAGGAGTGAGAGAAGGGGGGAGGAAGCATCAACTCCCATATGTGCCTTGACCAGGCAAGCCCAAGGTTTCGAACCGGTGACCTCAGTGTTCCAGGTCAACGCTCTATCCCACTGTGCCACCACAGGTCAGGCACATGTCTTCCTTTTTGATATTGGAAGACTAATCTGTAAATGTCCGTATTCGATCGATGCAGAGTCGATTCATTGTGTGTGATGTGACGTATTTGTATCTAAATGAGTACTTTTTTCTTACTATTATTATTGAAAATTAATAAGCACATAAGCATATTTACAATATAAATATTACAAATGTTTTATTATGCATTTATCATATTATAGTGTATTATTGTTACAATGAATAAAATGTTTCTTTTATTTACGATATTGTTTTCTTCTATTTATTTTTGTCCTCCTCTTCATTGTAAAAAAAGTTGGTCACCTTATATTACAAGAGTGAAGCAGAATAGTGTTAAGGTTTTTTTCCATATGATAATTGCCCTATTGTTTTTGAAAATAATAGCTCTCTATTATTCCAGTGTAGGAGATATTTATTTTATTAATTGTCTAAATTTGTTAGAATTACAAGGTTTTACACACCCTCTGGTAAGACAAAATGATCCTAAATCTCTCAATTATACTTTATTTATATTAATTTGCACACACAAAGACATTTTCAATCATGCTTTTATTTACTACAAAATAAACATCAATGCATTGCTCTTAAGCATGATATTTTTATATTCATACTTACTATAACTTTTTTTTTCACTCTATCAAAAGTGGGGTAGATAATTACAATAAATAATAATAGATTTTTTTCATATTATTCTGAAGTGAGAAGCGAAGAGGCAAAGAGACAGACTCCTGCATGCGCCTGACTAGGACCCACCCAAAAAGCCCATTAAGGAGTGATGCTCTGCCCGTTTTGGGCATTACTCCATTACAACAGGAGCCATTCTAGTACCTAAGGCAGAGGCCATGGAGCCATTTGCAGTGCCTGGGCCAATTTTTGCTCCAATGGAGCCATGGCTATGGGAGGGGAAGAGAGAGATAGAGAGAAAGGAGAGGGTAAGGGTGGAGAAGCAGATGGGCACTTCTCCTGTGTGCCCTAGCCAGGAATCGAACCTGGGACTTCCACACACTGGGCCAACACTCTACCAGCCAACCAGGGATTACAATAAATAATATTTGACTACTAAATTACCTATGTGTGCAACTCACTGTGATTATTACCTATACTTTGCAGAATAAACCAGACAGAAAAATTAAATAAGTTGCTCACAATAACAGTACTAGCAAGTGGGAGACAAGCCCTGTTTGTCTTATCTGCCGCACCTCCCATTCCAGACCAGGTCTGGTTACTGTCATTTTCACAGCAGGTCAATGCCCGGCTTCTTCCCCTTTTTGTCCTCTCTTTTCAGACTCAGATAACTTCTTTATAAAAGCACAGACCAGTGAACCCAGGAGTTCCGAGTTCCAATCCTGCACCCTGTATCAATACTGGGTGTTCATGTGATGGCGAGTCACTAGTTACAATTAGTAACACTAGTTTTGGGGGGAAAAAATAACATTTTAAACCTCAGGGGCTTAACACAATACAAGTGTAGTTCTTGTTATCTTCCCAGTGTCATGCAGGTGAGCAGTTCTCCTCTGAGCAATGATGCGGGCACCCAGGCTCTTCCCCTCTTCTGGGTGCAAAGATGCCTTTCAGCATCTGCTTGCAGATGAAGGAGGAGAGAGCATGTGGGCAGAAGGCCCTTTGGATTGTGTACCCATTAGCCAGAACGAGTTCATCAGTTAGTATGTTCATGTTACTTGCAAAGGAGTCTGGGAAAATATGGATGAGAACATGGACATCAGGGAGCATTAGTTTCTGCCACATGCAACTAGTTTTTTGTTTGTTTGTTTGTATTTTTAAATCTGTCTAAGTCCTGTTTTCACTCTTGCAAAGTAAAAATAAAGCACTTAGCACTCTGCTTGGCACACAATATGCATATATTCACTGTTTAAAATTTAAATATTATGGTTATACAAAGATGTATATAGGCCCTCAGTGGAAATAGTAAACTACCTTCTTAGATCTATGAGGAGTAAATTGACAGAATAAAAAAGGATTTGCCAAACCAAACCTCAATAAAGAAACTTAGAGGTCATATTTTAGATCACTTTATGCAAAAGTTTTTTATAACATTATATGACAAGAAAAAAATCAGATTCTCAGCAGAATAAGTAGCTCTTTGAAGGAAGGCAAAAGATTATTAGAGTGAGAGGGTGGATGTATTCATAGAAAAAGAAAATAATTTGGCTTTGTTGTTGAATTTTTTTCTCAAAATTAGAAGGCTGAGGGAAAATAAATAGGTAGAAGAAATACTAATAACGATGGTATCTCTGTGATAATGCTAATTCGAATTATTTTCACTTTTAATTTCCTGATTTTTCTTTTACTTCAGGACCACTTATTCATTTAATAAACTGAGAAGGTTCTTGTCATAGCTTCACAAGTCTCCCCTCTGAGCTATACCTGTCAACTGCCTATTTTATATGTTCTAGTATTTTGGAATATTTTTATTATTACTTAATGCCTTTGTTTGTATCTTGGTTTCTTCCTACTTCTCCACATTTCTTAAATTCAGGAATATATTCTTAAGCTTTCTACCTCTGTGAATGATCTTTCCAAAGGCAATCACAAGGTGGACTCGACTTTGATAATGGCATGGAAATCATTTTCTGTGATTGAAACACATAACATACATTTCCAAAATGTTTATTTTACAATCAACCAAAGGAGTAGAGGGAGACCAGAGCAGTTTGCCCATATTTCAAAAGCCTCCTTCTCCTTTATTACTATTAGGCTTTTTCATTTGCTTCCTAATTGTTTTTTAAGACTAATACTTTTTTTTAAATTTTTGTGTAATTATTCATTCATTTTAAAAGAAATTATAATGTGATAAAAATGTAAAATGAAGATCAAAAACAAAACAACCTAAATTTTACCACCGTCAATATTATGGAGACATGTTTCTATTCATATATAAAATAAAAAAATAAACTGAATTTTGAAAATACAGGTAGAAAGACTCAAAAGAACTTTTAGTCTACCTGCTACTTTTCAATTAAAAAACATGATTGCCTGACTTTGGGTGATGGGTATGCAACATAATTAAATGACAAGATAACCTGGACATGTTTTCTTTGAATATATGTACCCTGATTTATTGATGTCACCCCATTAACATTAAGAAAAATTTATTTATAAAAAAAAGATAATGAGTGATAGAAGTGTTAGACTAAAATATTGGCAATGATTATATAGCTAGTGAGTAATTTCTTTAGGTTATGGAAAGATTACTAAAGTATTATCAGAAACTCAATATATTCTTTTAAAAGATTAAGATATGTAGATAGGCAATTATTCAGATAAGCATAACATTGAGTAAGTTCTGAAATATCAGTTACCTCTGAAATTTTCAGAGCTAAATTGTACACACTCAAATAATTTATGTAATTTAGAATCCTGCTCCCTCATGATAAAAGACTACATTTTTTATTTAAAAAAAAACATGATTGCATTTCATCTACTCTAAAGAACTCGTTTTCATATTTCGGCATCTCTGAAACTGGAATATATGTATTCTAGTGGAAAGTGTATTATATCACTGTGGACAAGCAGTAATCTTGATGTGACATCTATTGCCTGGACCTACATGAACTTGTTTGCTATTGCTGATGATTTGACTGGCTGAATGCAGCCCTTTAAACTCAGGCAGAAAAGAAAATGAGTCTTAGTTGTTGCCTAAAAATCTCCCCTTGACACATTTTGGTTAAAAAATTACCACACATGTCTCCAACTGAATGACACACAGATGATCTCTGATTGTATTTTCAATGTCCTGTTTGTACATCTGACAGTTTTAAAATTTTACACAGTAACAAGTATCACATTTGTATTTAGGAGATAATATAAATTTATAAAGTTTCTTTAGGGGACTCTGAATTGATGATAGCCTAAATTTCTGTCTCCCAACTAGTCTCTGAATCATGAACAGTTTCTCTATGATAAAAGAAATGGATGTGGGTCTGAGCTGCACTTTTTCCCTGGGACTTCAGGGAAAGAAAGTGAGCATTCAGCCTCAGGGGGGAAGGCAGCCTTCATACCAGCTCAGGAAAAGGACTTTCTACTTTGCTGAGGCCTCTGGTGTCAATATCAACTGACTTTGCTGGGAGGAGTAGAGTCAACATAACTTTCTAAGCAGTCTGGGAAAAAAATATTCTCCCAATGTTCACAGTATAGAGTTGACAGTTTTCCACATTAGACTTTTAAAAATCCAATAATGCCTGAACATTATACTGAATGAAATAACTAAATCAGGAAAAGTTAAGAAACATGTGATTTCACGCATAGGTGGGATATAAAACTGAGACTCATGGACGTAGATAAGTGTGAAATGGTTACAGGGGAAGGGAATTTGAGGGAGAGGGAAAGGGACTTGAGTAAATGAGGAGGAGGGATTGGGTAGGGGAAAAGGGTATAAAGAGGGAGAAAAATACAGTGACAGAAAATGATTTGACTTTGGGTGATGGGTACACAACATAATCAACAATTCAAATGCTATAGAAATGTTCACCTGAAACCTCTGTGCTCTTATTGATCAATGTCACCCTGTTAAAGTCAATTTTCTAAATAAAATGTAAAAATTTAAAAAAATTCATAATGTGTTGCTTACCAGAGATACACATAAACAAAAGACACAGAAATTATAAAAATAAACAATTTAAAAACATATACTTGGTAAATAAAACCAAAAAATAAGCTATAAATAATGTTGTGATTAAGGAGATTTATTGCATGGTCAATTTGAGAAATGCAAAGATTATTTAAACCCCAGAAAATCAATCAATGAAGTTTACTATAGTAATAAAAGAAAAGAAAAAAATTACATACTATCCCAACAGATTCAGAAAAAGTATCTGATTGATTTTTAATACCTATATATGATTAAAAAATAATTCTCTGAAAGATAAGAACTTCTCCAACTTGACAAAGGATACTTACCAGTAAACATCATGCTTACCAGAAGCATTTTAAATGCATTCCTTTCTAAGCTCAGAAATAAGACAATCATGCATTCTATAATAGAAATAGCTTATGTCATGGCCAATTCAAAAGTCAAGAAGAAGAAATAAGAGATCCAGTTTGGGGGAGCATCTGAGATCTTGCTTCCCTGACTATGTCATCAATTCTGTTCAAATAAACTCATTAAAATTCTTTACTGGTTTTGTTGTAAAGTATTGTACCTCACTTCTGTGGGTTTACATAGAGACACCAAGTCCAGATGAATTTTGAAGGATTTTATTAAAGGAGGAGATTTATTAAATATACCGGCCGCATGTGGCTGACACAGGGCATTCACAGGCCCAAATCATGTACGTGTGGGGCACAGCCCTTGTGGCAGGTTATATACCCTGGCTCTTGCACACACATAGGTTGGCGGGAAAAGGAAGAGGGGGTGGGACACAATTCATTAGCAAGCTTACAACATTTGTCTATAGGATTCACAAAAAACATTTCTACACATCGAAACTTATAAGGTAACACGATAGCAAAAATGTTATTCCACATATTAAGAGATATTTCTAAATTTTCTAGTGTTCATTTGCCATTCCTTTGTTTAGAGATATATACATTAATTACACGTTTTCAGGAGGGGAGGGGTAGTTTGCATGGCACTAGGGGATAAATGCTTGCAAATGGCTCATCAAATAAGAAAAGTTTTTTTCCACACTCTCTCTCTTCCTGCACCTGGCTAGCTATTTACTTGCTTCCTTACAGGTGTGGGGGAAAGGAGGGAATCCAAATCTCCTTCCCCTCTTCATTTACAATACAATGCTATTGGCCTTCCTGGTTTGGTGCAAACCACACAAGCATAAAAAATCATATCTACAAAATCTCTCTGCAGGCCTAGCCCAAATTAATAAAATGCTCTTTAAGCTTCCTAGTAGAAGGGAGCCTCCTATACAGTATGTTTCTGCAAGCCAGGAAACTTTCACATTTCTTTTCCTAAAATATTAATATTGATTTTGTAGCTTTTTGGTACCTTACTATAGTTTGAATATTTTTACATCAACATTTACTTGGCCTAGTCAGCAAGATTTTGAAGAAACCCACCCAGGACCACCCTGCATGCCCAGGCCCAGTGCTAGGTACAAGCTAGGGCCCATTGTAGCCCACTGGTTCCCACTTTGTATCAGGTGAACCTGGGTGAGATTCTCTAGGAATTGTGGGCCTCCCTGACTTTAGCTGCAGGCCATGATTTTGAGTTGTTCTTAGAAAATCCTCAAGGTGAATAAGGGTTGAGATAACCCAGAGAGGGGGTAAAGGGAATGATTTGGTTGCTTTTAATTTCAGCTCTTAAATTAGATTGCTTACTGAGAGTCTGAACAAAATCTTCGCTGGTGATGAGAGATTAAACTCTCTTTAGTTCCAAAGAGAAGGGACACTTTCTTCCCCAATTACAGTAGCCAATGAGGTGATTATAGTTGTTCAGACTGCTCGCTCCAGGAGTGGTTCAGGGCAATAACATATCCAGTTCAGGAGAAGCTGGTGAAAGCCCTGGGGTGAAGGCCACATTGCCCTGGAATGGGGTTTGCTCTGAGAGAGGGAGCTGTATCTTGGAAAGCATCATGGGTCTGGTGATGTCTGGTGAGCTCTTGTTGGCCTTTGCTTGGGTATTCTTAGGTAAATATACCATATTTCTTCATATATAAGACACTCCCATGTATAAGACATACCTTAATGTTGGGGCCCAAAGTTTGAAAAAATATGTATTACATAAAGTTATTGAACTCAAGTTTTATTCATCATAAAATTAATGCACCTCCTCATTACTGTTAAAACTCCCATCCATTAGCTTGCCCTCATCTGTATCTGATAAAGAGTCACTGTCTTCAACAATGAGCACAAAAACAAGCGCAAAAAAGCAGAAAATTCAAGTTAAAAAATCTACAACCATGGTATAAGACACACCCAGTTTTCAGACCCCCAAATTTTCGAATTAAGGTGCGTCCTATACATGAGGAAATACGGTAAATCACTGTGGGGTTGCCTTAGGAAAAATCTCCTCTACAGTGTAAAGCAGTGCTATACCAATAGCCATCACATTTGGTTCATCTGGAGATGTGCACATAGTTTATTAAAACTACAGATTTTAAAATTAACTTGGGAAATCATGCCTCCTGGGCCAACAAAGTGCACCAGTCGTGTTCCACTTATAACTAGGATGGCTAAGATAAGGATCCTTTGAAACTTCTAAATTACTTTTTGCATGGATGATTAGAAGAAGGCGGCTATAAAACTAGGCAGAATGGGTGGAAATCATATTAAATTAGTCTCTTGAAGCTTCAAAAAGAGGATTTAGAGAAAATCGATCTATGATATCATTTAGGCGTCAACCTAATTCTTTGAGGTATTAAAAATGGCTGTCATTATTTTAAAAATGGAAAGGTCATTTGGAACTTGACTTGTCAAGGACAAATATAAATTGTAAATGCCTCCAGGGAAAAATTTGGATCGAACTGTTCTTTTATAAACTAGTGAGTTTTTCTCATGGCTAAAAGGTATCTGTATCTGTCTGTATGTGAGTCTATATATATGTGTGTTTTATAAATGTAAGATAATTTCGACCTCCGTATGATATTGTTAAAATTAATCTAAAGGCAAGCACTTAAAAGAATTGGGTATTCTAAAGTTCTCAGAAATACAACACTTATTCAAATGCTTTTTATGTTCTTGTGACCTAAGAGTAATCTCAGTAGATGAAAGCTTGTTTAAGTTTGTTGGTCTAAGTGAAACAGACAAGTCTTTATTTTGCCTGGGTTTTACAAAAATAAGTTCATGTTAATAATCGACTCTTATGTCTATGAAAAATATTTCTAGAAGTTATGAAATGTCCAAGCTAAAAAGTGTTAATTGAGTACGTCTTAGTTTTCATTAAATGCAGGTTTTAAGGGTTAAAAATCTCAATATATGTAGTAAAACTTAAAGATAAATGAAATGAATAGGGCCGTGGAAAATCAAAATGGCCATTTGTTTCTTCTCCCCTACTGCCTGGTTTCCCATTTTATGGTTTTTTCATTCCTTCATGTATTATGGTATATTTAAGCTGAACTTAGATAGAGGAATTTATGACTGACCTTATTGAAAAAAGAAAAAAATCTTACACTATTGTCAAGTGGGTAACTGCTTTCTTTCACAGTGAGCTTCTGGGAAGCAAAGACTTTCAATATTGTTCTTCAGAAAGGACATAAAATAAAAGACACTCTTCACCTTAATTGGAAGGGAACTTATCTGATACCTAGCTATGAATGGACTTCTATGTCTGTCTACAGACATCTAAGACTGCTTAAAGACAAGAAGCCACTGACACCAGAGGGAGACACACTATCCTAAGACATTGATAAGGCTTGTGTGCCTATGGATTAATAGTCAATATCATTTTATTTGATGGTCTACTAATACTATTAGTAATAATAATAGTTTTACTTGTTACTTGAATTTTCCTATATAACCTAACTACTTATGAACATGTACAAGATAACTGTTAATACTCTTAACATGGCTTATGTAAATGTAAACTAGATGGCAAATACATAAAAATGGGAGAGAGGGTAAAACTTAGATCATGATAGTTCACAAGCTAGAAAAGATCCATAGGGATTTTTGCTTTGTTTTGTTTTATTTTGTTTGCTGTGAAATCTATAGACCTGACTGCCCTCCCATTTTGGGAAAATTCAACCTCAACTCAGATTCATGGTTACAGTATTGTCCTATCCCCAATGGTCAGTAGGATGACATTGATAGTGAGACTTTCTAGGAATGGGCCTTCCTAGCACTATGAGACTACACTATCAAACCAAATGTTTGGTCATTAATACATTCATCAGATTGATTCATTACCAAAAAGGGGGAACTGTGAATTTAAAAAAAATGGTGGTTCTATGAAAATTTACCTCAGAGGGTGATCTGACCCTAAATTCCTGCCTGGTCGGGTCATAATGAATAGTCATGCCCCAGTCATATAACTTTTTAATGAAAGGTTTATCTTTGTGTTAAGCAAGCTCTGCCCATTCTTTCTGTGCCTTTAAGTTAATATACCCTTAACCACCCCCAATGGAGCACATTGTCTTGGTAACTATTCTGTAATCCAATTCCCATTTTGTTTTCCTTCTCCTCCATGTAACCTTCCTTACATTTCTATCTTAATTTCAAATACCTAAAATAAACTGCAAATAGTTAGTCTCAAGAGTGTTTGAGATTTTGGCATATGTCATCAATTTGGCTCAAATAAATTCTTATAAAAATATATATTTTAAAAACTTCTGGTTTTGTCTTTGATAAAGTATTTGAGGTCTGATATAAACAACTGTAACATCTGGTCAAAATATAAAACAATTCTTTTCACACATAATTTTTGAAAGAAGGAAAGAACTCAAAGACCCATGGAAGTCAGAAGACAATAGAATGATATATTCATGACACTGAAATTCTTAAAACCTGTCAACCTACAGGTCTGTATCCCTCAAAACTAAAGCCAAAATAAAGATGCTTCAAACCTATAAACAAACTAACAACAACAAAATAACTCAAAAAAATTGTTGCCAGGAAGAGGTATGCACACAAGAAATAAGAAAGAGAAATTTTCAGAGTGAGGAAAAATGTTACTAAATAGAAACATGGGATAAGAAAAATGAAATACCCTGGAGTAAATATGTAAACAAATAGAATAAATATTGACTCTTTAAAACAGCAAGAATAATAATATCTTGTAAGATTTATAACTCATGTGAAACTGGAAGATAAAACAAAAATAGCATATGGGAGGAAAGAAGTAATAAAAGTTGAACTCTCATAATCTTTTTTTTTATTGCTTAAGACATAAGAAAATACTAATCAAAAGTAGACTATCATAAATCAAAGTTATGTATTATAATTGTAAGTTCAACCAATAAAATCATAATAATAGATAATGCAACTGAAAAGCCAATAAAGGAGAAAATAAAATAAGTTTAAAATATGTGTTAAATACCAAAGCAAACAGGACAGGAAAAATAAAGGGTACACACAGATGCGAAAATAGGAAGCAAGTACCAATCAATGTAGCAGACATTAACCCAATTATATGTGTAAGTGGATTAAGTGGAAATGGCACAGGAAATACAAGAGCCTGAGCATTTTCTAGGCCAGAAATTGAGTCAGTGCTCAAAAAGCAAAAGGGTGGAGGCGTGGGCAAGTTACAATGGCCAGAGCTGGGACAAGCTGGCTCTGCTTGGCACATGCAGTTTCTCTTACATTGTCTTCTCTGTTTTTGTTTTTTACCAAAAACACTTGTATTTGTATTTTACTTTATTTTTTAATTATAGTTGACATACAATATTATAATAGTTTCAGGTATACAGATACTAATCAGATATATCTGTAACTTATGAAGTGATCACCGTGATAAGCCTAGTATCCATCTGACACCTACATAGTTATTACAATATTATTGACTATGTTCCCTGTGCTGTACTTTACATGCCTCTGACTGTTTACATAACTGGAAATTTGTACATCTTAAACCTTTCCCTTTTTTCACCCATTTCCCAAATCTCCTTCCCACCTGGCAACCATCAAACTGTTCTCAAATGATCATTTAAACATGTGAAACCACTCTTAGCTCACAGACTATACAAAAATAGGCCTCAGACCAGATATGGCCTTTAAGTCATATTTTGAGACTCTGCTCTAAGCTACCAGAACACTAAAAATTTCTGTGAGGCAGCAGAGCTTTACGTTGTTTGGGATTTATTTTTATCTCTTTAAGCATGCAAGGCATCTAGAATTCTTGTTCATTTCTGACTGCCAGGCCTAACCAACATGATATCATTGACATGGTGGAGCAGCGTGATGTCCTATGGAATGAGAAATGGTGGAGGTCTCAGAAGACCAGGTTACAACACAGGGCTGGAGAGTTGAGCACATTTATAACAGCAGCTACAATTGGAATCACGAGATGATAAGGTTTATAATAAATCCCTGTTATTTTCCAAGATTTATCTCTCTTATACCCCGGGCAAGTAGTGAGTTGAATAGGGATGTGATGGGAGTCACCATCCCTGCATTTTTCAAGTCCTTGATGGTGGCACTAATCTCTGCAGCTTTTCCAAGAATATATTATTATTTTTTATTTACTATTTTAGAAGATGTTTAGTTATAATGGCTTTCACTTTCCTATCATAATAGCCCACTCTTCGAGGGTCATGCAAACTATGTGGAGATTCTGCCACTTGCTGAACAAGTCAGTTCCACTTATGCATTCTAAAATTAAGGAATAACCATAGGGTGTGTTTGTGGACCCCCCAGTAAGACAAACATGAGCCAAAAATCCGTTGATTACCAAACATTTGGAATCTCCTACTCTGCCTGGTGGACCACATGGCATAGGAATCTCTAGGAAATTATGTCAGTTAAAAGCCACTGTTTAGTAATGCCTAAAGAGTCTTCTTCTCTCTTCCCAATACAAAACCACTCTGGAAATGGCCAAGGTGCCTTTGAAGACAGCTAAGAGGAAGACTTACAGCATATATTTTTAGCTATGTAGCAGGTCCTTCCTCTTAAGGGACTTTGTATTTGTCAACTGGCTAAAGTCTTAGAATTTATTGAAGAACTACAACTCTTTTTGCTGATTCAAGTCAGGCTTCTATACACTCAACCTGGAGCTCCTTGCTTATATAAATCAAATAAGATTTAATAGGCTGCCTGACTTCAGGCATTTGCATGCTTGAAGGTATAAACTAAATCCCACAACAATCCAGAGGTCTGCTGCCTTGGTTGGGTATTGTGTTGTATCCACCAAAATACATATATTGAAATCTTAACTTCTAATATTTGTGAACGTGATCTTATTTGGTAATAAGGCTGTTATGAATATAATTAAGATTTAAGTTAAGATGAAGGCATACTAAGTAGTATGCAAAAAGATTTGATATCCTTAGAAAAGTAAACAACAGATACAAGGACCCTTACATGCAAGGAGAATGTCACGAGTCTACAGAGACAGAAACTAGAGTGATGTGTCAGTAAACCAAGAAGTGTCAATATTTTCTAGCAACACTAGAAACTAATAGAAAGACATAGAACAGATTCTCCTCTTGAGCCTTCAAAGGGAACCTTTACTACCCCTTCATTTCAGAATTCCCATCTCCAAAACTTAGAAAGAATACAGTTGTTTAAAGACTGTGGTACATTGTTAAAGGGGTCTTAATCTAATAAGCTGCCCAACTATTCCAGTCTAGGGACTCCTAAAATAATTAGCTGATGATATCTGTGGTTATGACTACTGTGACAATTGTTTTTGTTCTGTTATCCATTATGGTAACCAGCCCATCTTGTTTTTAGTGATTAAGTACTGTCACTTGACCCCTGCCATCCAAGATCCCATCTTTTCATTAAATTTGGAAATGAAATTATTTTCTTTTTCAAAGTCAGATATATAACAGTCTGGTAAAGGAATGGGACAATAGGAATTCTGATGGATTGTTAGTAAGAGAAAAATTAGGTTCAGCCATTCAGACAACAAACTAGATATATCTCATATCTTAGGCACCACCTCAGAGACACTAATGCATAAACCCATGAGAGGACTTTTATAAGGATTACTAATATAATATTACTTATGGGATATGCAGTTGGAGGCAACATAGATATTTATCACTAGAGAAACCCATGAATCATTTTTTTAAAGTAGAATAAAATTGCAGATGCATGTTATGCAATACAACACAGCAGGTGTTGAATTTTCCTGCCAAAATCAATATTTACCTGATATTTTCATTTTATATCTCTATTACCCACTTAGTAAGAGTTAATTTTATACCTTGTAAGATGACCAGAACAGCCTAAAAAATGCACTCCATATTCTACTCTTGAAATTATCTATTTTCAATATGGCAGAAAAAAATAACCTTAAAAAGTGTCAGTGTTCCCAAATAAAATCATATTCCATCCCATTGATTTGAGGGTTGGGTGATGTTCCCAAATAGACAGTGAAGTACAAAAAGTTAATAATACAAAGATTTCTACTCTCAAGGAAGTAGTATTTTAGATAACAAAGATACAGTATAAAACAGCACTAAGAAATAATCTAGGGCTAGAGAAATGGAGGGACAGGCAAGGCAGTTTTATTGGTAAAGTTCTATGCTTCCTAGTTATTTTCTATTTTCACTGTTATTTATAGAAAAAACAGACAGCAAAATAATACTTCAAAAATTATCAGTATTGGTTTCCTAAAGATACATTACTTATATAAAAATGTACAAAAGGAAAATTTAGAGAACAAAAATTAGCTCTGAAACATTAAAGACTATAAGAGCATTTATAAATGTTGAAGTATAATCTCCAAGAATCTAAAATAAAAAGACAAAGGATGGAAAATAGAAGATAAAAATGAAGAAATAGAGCCTTAGTAAAGTCAGGACAACAAAAATTTCAGAAAAGAGAACAGAGAGGAAATATAAGACAGCAATTATCAAATGAATAATAATAATAACAAAATGTTCAAAATACAGAATGTGGTTTTCTGACTTTAATAAACCCACCATGTGCTTAACACAATGGTTAGGAAAGTACCTTACACAAAGTCACATCAGGGTGGGTTGAGGTGAAACCACTTTACATGGTTTGTAAATGCTTGAAAGATTTTTCACTGCTAGTAGAGAATCTGGGAATTATTAAGAAACACACTCATAGAAAACTCAGCAAAAAAATAAAAATAAAAAATATATATACACATATATGCAATTACTACAAAAAATTTTTAGTATCTAGAAATAAATTTTACTCTAATATATTACATAACTTCAGCTATAAGCAATATTCACCATCATAAAAGTATAACAATTAAATATTTAGCCAGGAGAAGTTAGTTAAATATTTAATATAGATATGTTATAAATATGAAGAGTCTGGAGTTTATAAAAAAAGTGAATAGATGTGGGCTGGTGCAGAAAGAAGATTTAATCCTTGTCTTTAATAGTTGGATTTCAGTACATAGTATTTTAACTTTAAAAAAAAATGAAGAGCACATTATAAAATTAAGGCAGAGGGGAACAGGTTGCCACTGAACATCACCTTTTCTTTTTTATCTCACTTTCTACTTACGTCATCTCCACTAACAATAAATCTGGTTTGGAAGTAAATGGAAGAAAGTAACTGGTAATATAACCTTAATTTTTTTTTTTTTTTTTTTTTTGCTATTTTTCTGGAGTGAGAAGCAGGGAGGCATAGAGACAGACTCCCGCATGCACCCGACCAGGATCCACCCAAGAAGCCCACTGGGTGGCGGGGGGGGGTGTATGTTCTGCCCATCTGGGCATTGCTCTGTTGCAACCAGCTCCTGAAGCGGAGGCCACAGAGCCATCCTCAGCACCCATTCCAACTTTGCTCCAATGGAGCAACTTTGCTCCTTGGCTGGGGGGCGGGGGTGAGAGATAGAGAGAAAGGAGAGGGAGAAGGGTGGAGAAGCAGATGGGCACTTTTCCTGTGTGCCCTGGCTGGGAATCGATCCTGAGACTTCCATATGCCAGGCCAATTCTCTACCACTGAGCCAGCTGGCCAGGACCTATAACCCTGATTTTTTTTCTCTTCTTTGTTTCTCTTTGGATTGTTAGAATAAAGAAACTTTCACTTTAGGTTCCCTTTTGGAGTCTCAATTTCCCTCTGCTTATTATTTTGATAATGATGTCTCTTCTCTCTAAAAAGGAAATGAAAGCATTTCCCGATTATTTTTCTTATATTTCTAATATACATCTGATGACCTCATGAAAAACATAACATTGTCTCAATATCTCCTGTGTAAAATTAGCTATAATCGCTCTCTTGCCAGATTGTTGAAAACAATCTTGACAATGAAGATTCTAGAATAATGCCTGGCATGTAAGAGGTTTACAATTGGTGGTGGTTATTGCTAGTAGTACCAGCCATTAGTTTACTTGTCCTATTGCCAGAACTAAGTCATGCCAATGGTGTGTATAAAATGTAATTGATGCACACAATGTCCTGCACAGCATATACACTCAGTAAATTTTGTTAAATGAATAAATCAATATATATGAGAGTAAGTGCAAGGTGCTAGAAGCTTTTTTTCTTTATAATTGGTCTATTTACATTGGAGTGATCTTTCTGGTTAGATTTCTCCACCGAGAACCCTATTTTTATTTTAATTAAAGAGTATTATAAAAGCTAATTGAGTATCTGCATTGGCAGGAAACTATTCCCACCTCTAGGAATCAATCCCAAACCTCTAGGCACAAAGTTTAGAGGTTTCCAGCTAGACCAGTGGTTTAAAAAAAGTACTGTAAAGCCCAAGGTTAATTTGTATAGCTTATCAGATATGTTCTTAGGCTTTTTAAAAAAAAATAAATCCAACTTAGGCAAGTCAGTAATTAATGGCATAAAATTTAGCTCAACAGAAACTCAATCTTTTTTTAAAAAAGAAAAATAATAATGTAGTAATCTATTGAAAAAATGATAGTCAAGGTTTCTATTTTTAAAAATTCAAGTCACTTACTTAAATGAAAGAAAAGATATAGGCATGATATATTTTATATAAACATAAAACTTTTCTCCATGTTCTTAAAATTATATTGAATATGTGTATAGTAGCTGCAGATAATGCTTAAGAAATGTGTTATCAGATATTTTAAAGAAAGAATATCAAAATGTGGCAAAGAAAGTAAAGAAAAATAAGCAAATTTGTAAGTCTACAAGAATAGTGTATTTATATTATTTAAAGGATAAAAATATTTAACATGTTTTATTAAACCAATTATTTAAAAACACAGTTACAAAGAAAAATGTTAATAATAGACTTAGAAGAGAACCTGTACTAATTTCCAATTTGTTATTTTTTAAAACGTTAAAACATTAAGGTTTTTTTTAAATTAAACAAAAAGAACTGGAGAAGAAAGAAATAGGTTATCACTAACTTAAAATTAGATACTTCCGCAAATATATTAATCACAAAAATTGTTTCTTATTGAAAAGTTATGTCAAACAGAATAAAAATATGTAGAAGGCAGACATTTTAAATTATAAAGGATTATTTTAAACCCAATGTAAACTAATTAGTAAGCAAGTAAAATAAAATACAAGTTGATATATAGTAGTTCAAATACTAATATTTTAAGAAATTGATTATTATTACACTTCTCTAAGATTCTCCTGTCAGTCACCTGTAACTTTGTGTAATTGTGTGTGTTATGGTATTCTATATGTATTACTAAAATGTTTTACAAAAATAAATGAAGGTGTTAGGGAATTTAGAATCAAATCCAGATGCAAATATTTTTATATGAAAAAAATCTGACTGTCTATAGTTGGGTTGATGTTTACTTTATACAGTATTTCTCAGATTCAGTTTACCAAAACAGCATTGGTTCTGTGGGAGAGTTAAAATAATTTCCATTTACCTTTATAAATTCTTCTGCTGGTCTAATAATCAAATTGACATGAGACTGATTAACAAGAGAAAGATAGCCAAATGTATTACATATATATATATGAGAATTCCATAAAAATATGGGATGATCATAGGAGTTTCCTGAGTCTTTTATTTCTTAAAAATAATCAACTCAGGCTCTGGCTGGATGGCTCAGTGAATAAAGTGTTGACATGGTGTGCTAGAGGTTGTGGGTTTGACCCTGGTCAAGGCACGCATGAGAAGCAATCAATAAATACACAACTAAATGGAACTAAATGAAATGATGAGTTGATACTTCTTTCTCTCTCTCTCTCAAGTTAATGAAATTTTTTTAATAATTAGCTTAAAATAATCAGTATAAAAAAAGGCATATTTTGGTGGTGTGCCGGGGTCCAGCCCCGAGGGGGATCCAGGGGTCCCACAGGAGGAGACGGCGTCGGCAAAATCGAGTGAGAGAGCCGAATTCTTTTCTTTCTCTTTATTCTCTGGTTAGCATTTACTGCCAGGCATCTCTGCTAAATGCTAGTATAGCTCCCTTTTTATACACACATACTGAGTTACAATTACATGGTGTTAATCATTGCTTCTGTTTCACTATGTTTACATGTTTCCGGATAACAGTTAATTTATATCTATAAATTACAAACCAGGTAGCAAATCATTCAAAATACAAAATAACTTGAATAGCGATAACAACATTGGTAAAAGCTTTTAAAGTATTAGTACTAATAGTTAACTAACTTTACTGCTGTTGTGAGTTAAGGGGCAGAGAGAGATTAGCAGACGAAATCATTAAGGACTAACAATGGACCACCTCTTGCTTAGGTAAATGGCTTTGAGTTTATGCAGTGTCCTACTTTTTCTCACAAGATTCTAAAAGGCTTGCCTATAAAGAAATTGACATAACATTAAGAGTAGCTTTCACCCAAAGATATACAGAGTGTACTTGCAAGATAGCCTAGTAGCAACATAAGACATTAACTGTTATTACTTCTATGGATTCCCCTACATTTTTCTCATTATCAAAGAATCTTGGAAAGCATATAAATCTCATGAGAACATCTCATTGAGAAAGCCTAGCAATTGCCTTTAGTCAAAAGACAATTCTCTTAGTAAAACATTCTTTTCTTGCCGACTGCGCTCTCATCCTAGGCCACACAATGGGCCATTCTACTATACCTTACCTAAGATACTATTGTCTAGTCAAATATTATTTATTTATTATATTTAAACACTAGTTAAGTTCTGACTCTATTCTTCTCAGAGTGTACCACTATCTGCAGATCAAATAAGCAAGAAGAAAGGAATGTTTCTCTACTCTATCACATGAAAAGGCTAGGGAAGAAAAATGTTGAATTAAGTGAAGGCCGAAAGGTGCTCTGTGCACAGCCACTGCCTCCTACCCATTCACAAGTCACAATCTATTCTTTCTAACATGATTAAGAAGGAATTCTCCTACAGACTTAACCCTTTACGAGGGATATCATAGCCAGCCTCTTATGTCTATGAGCCCAGTTCAAGGGGCTTACAGGCTTTTCTGTGGAACTCACACCCTCTGTCTCATTTCCAAAGAAATCACTACGAATCTACAGGGAAAGCATGGTACTATTATCCCTGTGCCATAAATAATAGCACACACCCAGAAAAGGGGGGATATAAGGCCAGATTAATTCAAAAAGTCAAAGGGGGAAGTATCGTTGTGTCTCTCCTTTGGGTGACTTTGTCAACCCGCATCCATTGGTCTTCTCTGCTGTGACTTTGTCAATCAGCAGTTTTTGATCTTCTTCTGCTGTGACCTTGTCAGCCAGCAGTTGTGGGTCTTCCTCTGCTGTGACCTTGTCAGCCAGCAGTTGTGGGTCTTCTCCTGCTGTGACCTTGTCAGCCAGCAGTTGTTGATCGGCTCCCGACAGTGGTGGCAAAATTCTTTCCTCCTTTAGTTCCAATTTGAGATTTTTTAGTTCCATATTACATTTTAAAGTAACATGTGTAAGTTTTCCTCCAAAGTGAAAGTGAATGCAACCATGACACAATCAACATCATTGGCTTCTTGACCTTGCCAGTGCAGATTACATTCGTACTCCAGAGCGTGTTAGTGAGTTTTAGTCCACACACTTCAATAGCTTTTCTTTTCACTACATGGTCAAGTCAAAACTTGGAAAAGGCAATATTCTGATCTTTTTTTAAATATGAGTTTACCCAGCCCTTAAAACAAACCAGTATTCAAAACAAACTCATTTTATCTCCCTCATCCTCAGTCACATACATTGTGCACCTGTTCGTCACCCACCAAGTCCAGTGGTCAGTGATCTGCAGGCATGGCACTCTGCCCCTCTGATCTCCAGCAATGATGGCCAGCACTGATCTCTTCCCTGTCTCAGAGAACTTACAACCTGTCCTATATTATCCACTGATTGATGGCTTACTATCTTCATTACTCTTTACATATATATATATATATATATATATATATATATATATATATATATATACATACATATAAAGAAGTTCTTATATTTATAAGGTTCTGTTTTACTTAATCAGATTTATAAATTACCACAATAATGAAATTTGACAATTAGCATGTTTGGTGTCTTGTATTTATTAAAAAAAACAAAGGCAAACTACAAAAACAGCGCTGTTAATTTTTCAACCTGATAAATATACTGTGTTTTTTCCCTGGTAAAAAAATTATTAGTTGTTGATAGGTTGTTCCTGGTTGCCAGTATGGGGGTCAGAAAAAGTTATAACTCAGGGAAGGAGATAAAAATATGTGATGAGTAGATGTCACATTGATTTGAGGGCCTTAAATAACCTTTTTTTTTTTTACTCATAAAACACTTATTTAATGCCACCTTTGAACCAGGAATTGCAGAAGGTTCAGAGTTGAAATATCTATATATGTCTGTAAGAAATTCACATGCTCATGAATTTTGGGGTGAGCCAGTAAGAAATCAGTATTTACAACCTAGTGGGATAAGCACTCTAATATGCATTTTCACAGGATGTGATAGGAATATAAAAGAAGGAAAGAAAACTGAGTCTGACTGGGAGAAAGTGTCCAAAATTAGGACTCCTGGAGGTGACTTTTGAGCTGGCCTTCAAAGACAGTAAGAGTTCGCTATAATAGGAGATTATCATTTTAGTACAAAGAGAAGAACATGTGCCCAAGAATAGAGGCAGGAAGAAACACAGTGCAGTCAGAGAATGGCAACTAGCTCATTACAGCTGGAGATTAGAGGAGAGTGGGAGGGGGCAGCGTGAGGGGGTGAGACAGAGGCCAATCATTCTATGCCATGGCATTTAAGTTTGGTTTTATAGAGGACAAGAAACCATTGGAGGATTTTTAAAAAGGGCAAAGATGCCATCATTTTGAATCTTAGCAAGATCACTTGACAACTGTGGCAAGGATGTTTGGAGGGGAGGAGTAAGGAGGCAGAGAGATAATTTAATTATCCAGAAGAGAAATGGTGGGGTTCGAAATAGGCAAGAGCAGCAGTGGAAACAGAGACAGAGAGAAGGGCACTAATTTAAGTGACAGAAGAAGGGTATGAAAAGGACACTCAGTGACCTTGTTGTGGGAAGTGAGAGAGGGGAGTCTAGACTGACTCCCATAATCATGTGATAGAATGGAGGAGAGTGCTATTCATGAAGAGAGAAACTTAGAAGGAGGAGTGTGGGGGACACATGAGATTTACAGTATCAACATTGAAAAAGTCATTCGGAAATTCATTAGGATATATGTGTCTTGAGGACGAGAGAGAAATTTGGGCTGGAATCATGTGCATGTGTAAGGCAACTAGAGCCAAGGATGTGAATGAGATTTCCCAGGAAGATTAAAAAGACTGGGGACAAGAGGGCTGAGAACAAACCCCATGATCTCATCATGTTAGATGCCAATAAAAAGAGACTAGCATATCGGTAAGCCAAGAGGGAATGATAAAGAACAGAGAAGAAAGGAGTGGTCAGTTACATTAAATTGTGCAAAAAACCGGCAGAATCTCAGGACCCCCCCAATATAATATTTGCCTATTTAATCTGTCAGTTAGAAAGCTATTGGTGACTAGGCCCTGGCCGGTTGGCTCAGCGGTGGAGCATCGGCCTGGCGTGCGGGGGACCCGGGTTCGATTCCCGGCCAGGGCACACAGGAGAGGCGCCAATCTGCTTCTCCACCCCTTCCCCCCTCCTTCCTCTCTGTCTCTCTCTTCCCCTCCTGCAGCAGAGGCTCCATTGGAGCAAGGATGGCCCGGGCGCTGGGGATGGTTCCTTGGCCTCTGCCCAGGGCGCTACAGTGGCTCTGGTCGCGGCAGAGCGACGCCCCAGAAGGGCAGAGCATCGCCCCCTGGTGGGCGTGCCGGGTGGATCCCGGTCGGGCGCATGCGGGAGTCTGTCTGACTGTCTTTCCCCGTTTCCAGCTTCAGAATTTAAAATTAAAAAAAAAAAGAAAGCTATTGGTGACTATAGTGGAACCACTTAAGAACAGTGGTAGGGACATGAGCAGGAGGACTTCAGTGGGAATGCGGAAGGATTAGAAACAGTGCACTAGGACTATGCTTTCAGAAAGCTTGACCAAGAAAACGTATATGTAATTATCTATAGTAGACAGCTCTCAAATGACTGAGAGAAATCCAGGGATCCCCACCTCCTGGAACCCACACCCTGTATAATCTCCTTTCTGGATGAGGGCTGGATTTAAATACTTGCTTTAATGAATAGAATATGGCAGCAATTTTCAATCCTTTTCATCTCATGGCACACATAAACTAATTACTAAAAGTCTGCTGCACACCAAAAGTATATATATATATATATATTGCCAATCTGACAAAAAAAATAGATATAATTTTAGTTGATTTACCAAAGAAAATAATAATAATCACAGTGATTATCCTTTTTGCGCCAAAGTGACTTTTTAAAAAGTCATGTGCCTATACTTGTATATAAGGATTTCTGGTACCAAGAATTAACCAATCACATGCAAACTTATGCAATGTGACCAATAAATTGCAATTCTATTATATGACCTATATATTTATGGCATTTACATCACTCAGCTATTGTTGTGTTGTCTGTTGTCACTTTTTAATTTGACAATCTGTAGGAAAAAAGGTCAGTGCTTCTGACTCTCGTATAGCATGTTTTAAAACTTCTTGCAGCATACCAGTTGAAAATCACTGGAATATGATAAAAGTGACGAGAGGTCAATTCTCAAATTAGACTAAGAAAAGACTACAATTTCTATCGTGCTTCTTCTCTTTCTCTCTTACTTACTCTGGTGTAGCCACTTGCCCATTGTGAACTATCTTATGGAGAGGCCTACATGGTAAGGAGCTGAAATCCTAAGTCCTACAGCCTGTGAAAACCTAAGACCATCCTCTCACATAGACCTGAGATGAGATGCAGCCGTGGATGCCACCTTGACTGCAGCCTTCTGGAGAACCTAAGCTGCGTCTGGATTCCTGACTCACAGAAATTATAAAATAGCACATTTTGTTTTGTTTAATGCCACTAAGTTTGGGGACAATGTGTTACATAGCAACAAATGATTAATATATTGTTATGATCTGAATGTCTGTGTGTCCTCCAAATTCATATGTTGAAATCCTAATGCCCAATGTGATAGTATTAGGAAGTGAGGCCTGTGGGAGGTGCTTAGATCATGATGGTGGAACTCTCAAGAATGGGATTAATGTTCTTATTACAGACATCACACAGAGCTCCCTAACCCCTTCAGTGGTATGAAGACACACGACAAGTCTGAAGTCCACACACTGGAAGAGAGCTTTCACCAGAACCTGACCATTGGATTTTGAACTTCCCAACCTTCAGACCCATGATAAATAAATTTTTGTTGTTAATAAGCCACCAATATAGGATAATTTATGATAGCAGCCCAGAGAAAAGAAGAGAATAGAGATGAAGACTATTGAAATCCAAAATCAGAAAAGGTTAAATATTTAAATTATTAGGTCACCATGTAAATACTGAGTTTTCCCATAATGATGACAGAACTTATAGTACAGAAAAATACTGCTAAAATATAAATAATATTATAATTATTGTTTGATAATAATAGCAACACTTACTCTTTGTAACTGACATTCACTAGGTTGTGAATATGAACTTAATTCTCCTAATTTTTTAATGGCCCTAAAATTTTTGATCTCCTTGTTTTGTAAGAGCTAAGTAATTTGCCCTCTTCCAGACAGGTAAGTTTACCACAGACTGTTGGTTAATCCCTAACATCTCTTTTCTCTTTCTTATATAGTTATTGATTATTTGGCATGCTTTCTCTGATAAAGATTATATTTCTCAGCTTCCTGAGCTGATGTTGTGTTTATGGCTGTACCCATGAATGAGCTTCTAGGTTCTGGACAGTGGAACATGAATAGAAATAATATGTTCAACTTAATGGTCATGCTCTGAAAGATAAGTTGTGTGTACATCTTTCCCCCATCCCAGCTCCATTGACTAGAATGTGAATGTGATGGCAAAAGCTGGAACAGCCATGTTGGATCACTTGATGCAAACTACTTATTGAGAATAGTAAAATTGCTAAATAGAAAGAATTCAGGTTCCTGTTTTGTATTTGTTCTGTAGAGTATAAGATTAACACCCTCTCTCTAAGACTAATTCAAATGTCAATAGTGATGATGTTATACATCTACCCACAGCATGTGGAAAGGCGTATTACTCATATAATGAGGTTTTCTAGGGAGAATAAGGTAGGCACTTAATTTGGCTTGATTAGAACTTGAACCAAAGTGAGGGTTCCCAAGATGTTCAGAGATTGTGTGTTTTGAACATACTGCTGGTGCCAATAAAGGGAGAAGAGGGGCATCATCATTGGCTTGTCTATATGTGTGGCAAAAGGAAAAGAGGAAGCAGGAAAGTGTGAAAGACATCAGTCAAACATCTAAAATGGAGTCATACTCTATTACATCCTCAACTCTGCGCTGGCTCTGCATACCTACTCAGAATTTCTATGTGATAAAAACCAATTTAAAACTTATTTAAGCCATGGTATTTGGGATTTCTTTTGTTAAAACAATCTAAAATCGCCCTGGCCGGTTGGCTCAGCGGTAGAGCATCGGCCTGGTGTGCGGGGGACCCGGGTTCGATTCCTGGTCAGGGCACATAGGAGAAGCGCCCATTTGCTTCTCCACCCCCCCTCCTTCCTCTCTGTCTCTCTCTTCCCCTCCCGCAGCCAAGGCTCCATTGGAGCGAAGATGGCCCGGGCGCTGGGGATGGCTCCTTGGCCTCTGCCCCAGGCGCTAGAGTGGCTCTGGTCACAGCAGAGCGATGCCCCGGAGGGGCAGAGCATCGCCCCCTGGTGGGCAGAGCGTCACCCCTGGTGGGCGTGCCGGGTGGATCCTGGTCGGGCGCATGCGGGAGTCTGTCTGACTGTCTCTCCCCGTTTCCAGCTTCATAAAAATACAAAAAAAAAAAAAAAAATCTAAAATCTACCTTACCTGATACAGAGTGATATCATGAAACTCTGAGGTAAAGTTCTCAAAACATATGGAAGAGAGAAGAAATATATGGTAAAGACAAAGAAGGAAACAAAGTGAAGGCTATGTAGAGAGTACAAATGAAGAGAGAGAAAGAAAAGAAAGAGAAAGGGAGGGAGGGCAGGAGGGAGAGGAAGAGGAAGGGAGAAAGGGAGTGAAGGAGGAAGGAAGGAAAAGACAAAAGGAAGATTTTATAAAAAAGTTCAGGTCTGGTAGTAGGCATAAGAGAGAATGTGTCCTGGCCTTTACACAGCTATGAACCTGATATGTAGAGAAAAGAGAAGAGATCCCTTTCAAAAGGATAATAAGAATGATGAGATCCCTGGAGTGAATGATAGTTTTCATTATACAAAGTAGTTGAAGTGAATATTATGTGAAGAGATATGAGTTAAAATGGTGGTCTTACAATAAATTAGAAATTCCCCAGGAAGAATAGAGTCCTTGTGAGAAAATAAATCAGGGAAGAATCATCAAGTTGTTAGAAAACGAGATGAGTGGAATGGTTAAACAACTGAAGGTTACATTTTATGCAATAAATGACAATGACAGAGATGGGGACAGAGAAGAGCTAATAGATCCAGGTTAGATGGGAATCAGTGATGTAGACTCTGCTGATAAATAATGCTTGGATTTTTAGTGTCTGTTTGATGGGAAAGTCACCAACAGCCTCTAGAGAGAGAGCTTTGATATGATGTACCTATTAGAAAATCTAGTCTAAGAGCAAACAGAAAAATAAAGTGAAAAATTGGAGGTGAGTAAAGCAGTCAGGAAGAGGGCTATAAAGTTTTGCTTAGTAGAGACATTATAATTTGTATAAAATATACATATTCTATTGATAGGGAATTCAAATTTTTCCTCTGGGCTTCTGAAGTAGTTGTTGCTGCCTTAACTACAGCACTTAAACAAATTGTATGATGCTTTTCCTATTATCATGTTTGCTTTCCCCACAGACCAAAGCCCTTTCCAAACATGTGCTGTCTCTTTCACATTTGTATCCCCAGTGCACAGTCTGAGCCTGACAGAAGAAGGCATTTAGCAAAATGTTGTTGAATGAATAAATGAATAAGAATCTATTGGAAAATTTAAGACGTGGTGAAGAGGACAACCCAAGGATTGATAGCAAGAATTAAGAAAAAGTACACTATCAGAGGCATTTGAAAGAAGCAATCCTCAGGACATGGTGACTGAATAAGTAGAAGATTCAGCAGCAACTACAGTATCCAGACTTGTGGTAGACAGGTTGTAAATTGACAAAGTCCTTATAGCCTAGGACAGTGGTAGTCAACCTGGTCCCTACCGCCCACTAGTGGGCATTCCAGCTTTCATGATGGGCAGTAGCAGAGCAACCCAAGTATAAATAAAAAGATAGATTTAACTATAGTAAGTTGTTTTAGAAAGATTTATTCTGCCAAATTTAGCAAAAATCAACATAAAGTACTTGGTAAGTAATTATTATTATATGCTTTAACTTGCTCCCTACTTTATAAATCACCATTACTGTGGAACCGGTGGGCAGTTAGAAAATTTTAATACTAATGTAACAGAGATACAAAAGTGGGTGGTAGGTATAAAAAGGTTGAATACCCCTGGCCTAGGACTTAAAGACTAAGCTCTTCCCCACCCTTTTAAGACTAAGATCTTCTCCCCACCCTTCTAATACTAAGATCTTCTCAGCACCTTTTTTAAGAGTAAGCTTTTCCCCACACCCTTGACTGTTACATGGTGAGGTGTGGTGCACTCTTATGAGAATACCCATTTATGCCTCAGACGAGTGATTTTGTTTCAGAGACTTCCTTATTTGCATATGGCTTAAAGGCTTTAATTCTCTACACTATATAATAAAGCAGACCGGGGGCTTTCTCTCTCTGTTCTTGCCATTAGGTTGTAGAGGCCTCCCAGTCCTATCCAATTTCTCTTTAAATTTATTTTCTTCATTCTGAATCATTCTTCCTTGGGACCTGGAATTACTAGCCATGCTGTTTCACAGCACAGACTAGAAGACATGTTGGGTTACAAAGTTGCATCAATACAACTGGAGACAAGGGGAACAAGTAGATGCATAGGTCCTTACACAGGAACCTTTCCACTCTTCTCCTTTGATCAACTGATATTTGTTAGGTCCTGAGAGTAAGAGAGAGGATCAGGGAAAGCAAAATATGATTTCTCAATCTACAGTATGAGAAGAATCATAATGTTCAGGTTTTTGGTCAATATAGCAATGTAGGTAAACTCAGTACTCAGAATCTCCAACAACCACATCAAAGTTACAACTAAGCTACAGAGCAACAATCAGTCAGAAGCTCCTGAAATCTAGCTGGGCAGAAGTTCTATAACTAAGGATATAAAGAAGCCTCAATGAGACTGGTAGGAAGGGCAGAGAGGCAAACAGGCTGGTGCCATACTCATGTGTAACAGCTGAAAATCAGAAGAGATGCCTTCCTTGGCTATGCAAGTCCTCCCTGAGGGGCTTGGGGTCCCAGCCCAATATCAAGCACTAAATTGAAAACACATATGCATCCATGTTTATCACAGAATTATTTACGATAGGCAAGATATAGAAACAAATAATAAATGGATAAAGAAGTGCTCTATATATACAATGGAATATAAATCAGCCATAAAAAAGAATGAAATTTTGTCATCTGCAACAACATGGATGGACATAGAGGATATTGTGCTGAGTGAAATAGGTCTGACAGAGAAAGACAAATGCAGATGATTTCACTTATATGTAGAACAAAATAAAACAAACAAACAAGCAGAACAGAAACAGACTCATAGATACAGAGAATATTTTGACACCTGCCAGATGGGAGCAGGGTTTGGGGGATGGGGAAAAGGTGAAAAGATTTAAAAGTACAAATTGGTACAGTATAGTTATGGGGGTATAAAATACAGCTTAAGGTATATAGTCAATAATACAATAACTATGTATGGTATCAGTTGGGTATTAGATTTATTGGGGTGTTCACTTCCTAGTAATATAAATGCCTATATCATGAGTTGGCACAACTAAAACCAATAGAACTGCACATCAACTCTAATTGAAAAATAAATATTTTTTAAAAATAATCATAATGTTTAAAAGTAACACAGTTAACCCCAGGCCCAGAAACAGAAGAGAACATTTAAGATACAGATTAGTATTTGAAACTGGAGTAAGTTGCTGGCACTCTGGCAATAATTTTAAGGAGATTTCCTACTCCAAATGTCTATGAGATTTAAACTAAAGTTTATATAATATGCAAAAATGTATTTAAAAATATAAAGTGTCACTCATAGAATGCCTTCAGGCTTAATGTGCATTGAGTACTTTATATGTAAGTGTATGAGTATTCTGTGACCAAGGGTTTCAAGAACTTAACACAATACAATTGTCTGGATCTCAACTACAGCAGAAACAAAGATTAAGTTTCCAACTACATTCAGGGTGAGCTGAGTATCCAAACATTCCAAAAGAACATAGAATCAGTGAAAGTTATCAAATGACAATGTCAGTATAATAAATATGCTGGCAACAATAAAACTGATATTCTATATCAGAATGGAAGATACTATTAATATAATCCTCCAATATGGCAAAAATAAAACACATCCAGATATGTACCAGAAATAATTTTATTCTTTCTTAAGAAAAAGGGGTGGAGATACCACACTTCCCCCAACTTTGCTTTCATATTTTTCTGGTTTAGTGCTCTTAAACCAGAGCAATTATTCTGCTGTTGAAGCAGTCCAAGGGGTGCCTCATATTTGCTTACCAACAATCAACCCCAACCCCGTGGCCAGCACAGAAACATAACACAATGTTTCTGAAATAGATCAAGTTAGCAAGAATGATACGGTGGGCATGAGCTATTGGCAATGGATTCATTTCCACTCCTAAGAGATGAATTTAGTTTAGCAAATGACTGGGATCAACTTGTGCTGTAGAGTGGCTAAAGGGAAAGACAATCGACTCAGTCAAGCATTGACCACATTAAAAGCCAACTCTCAACAGAGGCAGCTCTTATTTGCCTGTTTGGTCTAGGAATGCTGCATCATGGAAAGCTAAGCTGTAAGTATTTCCTACAGCTTCTAGGTGTTCACTCCTCCAGCCAGCCACGCTACCTCACTCCAGCTATTCATTCTAGCGGTTGCACCCACAAACATCCTCAGCCAAGGATAACTGGGGTCTAGAACTTTGCCTTTCACATTATGTTTGGTGCCCAATGAATACAGAGAAACTGCTTAAGAAGATGGATACTGATAGGGTTCCTTGGTCAACCTTACAGATATTGCTCTCATAATAGGTCCAAGTCTCACCATCTCAGAGAAGGGATGATACTACCAAAAGTTGCTCTTCAGGCTCTTATTTTGGCCCAATGTTTGTTTCTAAACACCAACTTTCTAGATTTCAATCATCCTGATAGGTTAATGCCTATCAGATTTCTAAATATATCTATATATTGAACCTAAATCTGTTTATTTAACTTATGGACAATGGGCAGTATTTGCTTAGAAATAATGAGTATAACAAGTGGGCACTTACAGAAATAGGTATAATTCAAAATATCTAGACAATTAAGGAGAAATCCTACTTTTCCAATATTTTTTGTTTTAAACAAGCTTGTTTTCCAACTATAAAATTACATAAATATGAACCCATTTTCACATGTCTTCTAAAGAGAACACAGATATAGTAAAACAACAAATATCATTGTAGAAATAACTTTGAAACAATAAAATGTGTTTCAATGTTTTTTTTCTCTACGTTGATGTAAATGTATATCAGGAAAGCAGTACCATTGTATGCATCACTGCTAATAAGAATATTGGATCAAAAGTTATTGAGTCTCATTTCTGTCATATATTAAAATTTGTAAAGCGTCACTAGACACAATTTGTCTGTTCTAATCATGTTTCCTTCTGAAACGCGGCTCCCTTAGGAGAGAGTGGTTGCTCAAGGCTGAGCCAGAGGTCCCAGAGTGAACAGCCAAAATGGAAAACTTCACATCAGCAGTCTCAATTCTAACCCAGCTTACCATGAAGAATAATATTTTGACTTAACTGGTTCGATCAAAGAAGTAATCACAAGGTTCTGAGTGTTTCATGGACTTTTCAAGGAAAGAAAAGTTGTAGTTAGGACATGGATTAAAATGTGGAGGAGGAGAAACCACTAATAATTTTGCCTGCCAAAAATCCATTTTAACATTATTTATTTATTTATTTATTTATTTATTCATTCATTCATTCATTCATTTTAGATAGAAAAGAAAGGGGGGGAGGAGCAGGAAGCATCAACTCCCACATGTGCCTTGACCAGGCAAGCCCAGGGTTTCAAACTGGTGGCTTCAGCATTCCAGGTTGATGCTTTCTGTCCACTGCGCCACCACAGGTCAGGCCGCCAAAAATCAATAACTCATGCTTTAACTTTTATCTCTCTTTCTTATTCATTCTTTGGCTTAAAATATAAACTCCATGTATATTTTCCCTATGATTTATGGACAAGCTTGAGGTCTTTAGAAAAGTAAATTAATAACCCCTTTAGAAAACTGTTAGGAAAACAGAGCTCAAGCTCTATCAAAGACCTATTTTGTCATCTTGAAATCTTATTGTCTTGTGATTATTACCTACAATTATAAAGAAATGGGTCACTATCAGAATGTAAATTCTCAGAAGTCAAGGTATTTATAGCCTTCTGCTGGGACATCAATTTCTTCAATACTGTATTTGATGGTATATATGTAAATAGGACCTCATTGCAGCCTAGGCTGTTATTTCCTTGCTTTTTTAAATTGAATTTATTTGGGGTGATATTACTTAATATAATTAATATAAAATTCAGGGGAACAATTCTATAACACATCATCTGTATGTTGTATTGTGTGTTCACCACCCAAAGCCAAGTCTCCTTCCATAGTCATTTATCCCACCTTCACCCTCTCCTACATCCTCCCACCACTCTTTCCCTCTGGTGATCACTCTACTGTTGTCTGTCTATGAAGGCCTCTTTTAATAATACCTTCACTTTGTTCACCCAGTCCCTCTAACCCCTCTCCTCTGACACCTGTCAATCTGTTCTCTGTTCCTATGAGTCTGTTTCTATTTTGTTTGTTAGCTTATTTTCTTCAATAAATTCCACATATATGTGAAATCATATGGCATTTGTCTTTCTCTGACTGGCTTATTTCACTTAGCATCATGCTCTTTAGTTCCACCCATCCTGTCACAAAAGGTTATTTCATCTTCCTTTTTACAGCTGAGTAGTACTCCATTGTGTAAATGTACAACAGCATTTTTACCCACTCATCTACTGATGGGCACTTGGCCTGCTTTCAAATCCCAGCTATTGTAAATAACATTGCAATGAACATAGGGGTGCATATACTCTTTCGAATTAGCATTTTGAGTTTCTTCAGATAAATTCCCCAAAAGTGAAATTGCTGGGTCATAAGGTAGTTTCATTTTTAGGTTTTTTGAGGTAACTTCATAGTGATTTCCACAGTGGTTGCACCAGTCTGCATTTCCACTTAAAATCTTCAACATCTCCTTGCACATGTCTGGGGGTCGCATAGCCTGGATTCTTGTTTGACTTTTAGTGCTCTTAAACCAGAGCAATTATTCTGCTGTTGAAGCAGTCTGAGGGGTGCCATATATTTGCTTACTAACAGTTTGGCTTCTACTTAGTCACCCAGAAGTACCAGATAACTTTTTAAATATATCACATAATATATTTGCTATAATATAACAAATACATAGCTACATCTATGGACCATCCTCAGACAGCTATACAAATATTGATGACAAGGGTTTTTTTTTTCTGGAGAGAGAAACTAGGACATTCAGGATACCTGGGTAAGATGAGGGAGGGAAACTTTACACAGGCTCCCCTTTTGTAATGTTTGAATCATTTTACAATGTGTTTTCATATTCAGAGAAAATATATTAATTGTTCAAAGAAAAACAATATAGAAAAATGCACAGTATAAAACAGTTTATTTATTATGCTTCTATTTGGACAAATGAAAGGATCTGTGTGTGTACGTTGAAAAGTTCTAGAAAAATACACAAGAAACTTGATACTAGTTAATGCTAAGGAGTAGGATTGGTGCTCTGGAGTGCATAGAGATACTTTTTATTGTTGAAATTTTTAATTATAAGGGGAAATTTAAATATAACATGAAATGGGAGTGAATTAGGGAAAAGAGGAAAAAATAGCTTCCAATCTAATAATTTCTAAAGGATCATGTGTCCTTGAACTGAGGTGTTACTGTGTAAAGAACCAAAGCTTCCTTACACACACACACACACACACACACACACACACACACACACACACACACACAAGAAAAGCCAAATGTGAACATCACTGGTTTGACTGAGCATGGTTTTATATCTTATCAGTAAGAATGAGCTGTCAAAGCAGCATGTCTCATTTATCACACATCTAAGCCATTTTTCAAACTTTTGTGCTGTTAACAACATGTCAAATACAATCTGTTGCATTGTCAAGATTACATGAGGGAAACATAATTCTGGTTTCAAATACTTACATTGGTAATTTATGCAACAAGTTTCCTTTTAGGACACCCTTGACGTTCGACTAAAACAGAGGCACATTGGCAGACCTGAATCAACAGTTACCTGGAGAAACTGGTTCTCTCTTCAGGAAAATGGGAAAGCATGACTATGGGGAAGGTATTCTTCCCTGTTGCCTTGTCCCTGTATTCTTCACTACAGCTATCAAAGTCTCAATGGGCACATCAGACCTCACCAAGGAATGAATCATTGAGAAATTTCAATGTGTATATGTGAGTATGCGGGGTGAGGGAGAGAAGAGAGCACCCTTTGTGTCACATTTACTTTGTGTTTTTGAAAAATAACAATAACAAAGGTAGTCTCTGTAAGCCATGGGCAACCTACATGAGCATGATGAGTTCAGCATTTAAAATGCACAAGTATGTTTTGTCACCTTAGCTCCAGACATATTGAATCATTTTGGGGGAGGGCAGTAAGTAGAGCCTCAAATCTGCATTTAGAACAATTTCCACTTAGGTATATAATTGTTTGAGAATAGATGAAAGATATAAAGGCAGTAATAACATTATAGCTGACATTCACAGAGTGCTTTCCATTTTCTTGTTACTATCACAACCCTCCTAACAAGACACTTTCACTGCCTCCTGCACCATTGTCTTACCCTTTGATCTGGTATCTCTGATGCACTTTTATTCCCCCAGTTACCAACCCCATAGCAGCAGAGTCTTTTAAGAGGTAAGCCATTTCATGTTTTTCTATTCCTTAAGTCCTTCCAGTGGCTTCTCATCTCATTCAGAATAAAATCAAAAGTTTATCCATGGCCTACAAGATCTCACATGAATTAATTTCTATAATTTCTTTTTATTTTTAATTTAGTGAGAGGAGGAGGGAAGGCAGAGAGAGACTCCTGCATGCACCCTGACCAGGATCCACCCAGCAAGCCCAGTAGAGGGTGATGCTTGCCCATCTGGGGCATTGTTCCATTACTCAACAACCAAGCATTTCTTAGTGCCTGAAGCAGAAGCCATCCTCATGTGCCGGGACCAACTCATCAACAAAACATCACAGAATAAGTGCTGACAAGGATATGGAACAAAGGGAACCCTCCTGCACTGCTGGTGGGAATGCAAACTGTTGCAGCCACTGTGGAGAACAGTATGGAGATTCCTCCAGAAATTAAAAATCGAACTACCTTTTTACCCAGCTATACCACTTTTAGGAGTATACCCCAAGAACACCATAGCACTGTTTTGAAAAGAAGAAATGCACCCCCATGTTTATAGCAGCATTGTTCACAATAGCAAAGATCTGAAAACAGCCCAAGTGTCCATCAGTGGATGAGTGGATTTAAAAGCTTTGATACATATATACTATGGAATACTACTCAGCCATAAGAAATGATGACATCGGATCATTTACAACAGCGGTTCTCAAGCTGTGGGTCACGACCCTGGCAGGGGTCAAACGACCAAAACACAGAAGTCGCCTAAAGCCATCGGAAAATACATATGGCTTTAGGCAACCCCTGTGTTTTGGTCATTCAACCCCTGCTGGGGTCGCGACCCACAGGTTGAGAACCGCTGTTTTACAACAACATGGATGGACCTTGATAATAACATTATACTGAGCGAAATAAGTAAATCAGAAAAAACTAAGAAGTATATGATTCCATACATAGGTGGGACATAATGAGACTCAAGAAACATGGACAAGAGTGTGGGGGTTACGGGGTAGAGGGGAGGAGGGGGAGGGGGTTGGGGGAGGCGAGGAGCACAAAGAAAACCAGTTAGAAGGTGACGGAAGACAATTGGACTTTGGGTGATGGGAATGCAACATAATCAAATGTCAAAATAACCTAGAAATGTTTTCTCTAAACATATGTACCCTGATTTATCAATGTCACCCCATTAAAATTAATTTTTTTAAAAAGACCAACACACAGGTCAGAGTATTTCACCCCACACTCTGTCTGTGTGAAAGCAGATCTTTGGTTTACAGCTGCAGACACTGTTTGCTGAGCCCACAGGTGTCTGAGAGTCAGCCACTAAAGACTCTGTTCAGAGGTAGCTCCTTCATCCTCACAGATGCCTTGTTCGCTCACTACTGCTGTTTCTCATTGGTCCACAGCTGGGTCTCGTTGTTTCAGACTGAGCCCTGGGGCATTCTTAAACTGTTGAATCTGTCTCCCCTGATTGTGGTAGCCCCCTTGCTCTCACTGCTCAGGAGCTGCTCAGCCATATTGCTGTCACTCATTCCACATCACTTCCAGATGAGCCTTGTCACAAGTATGTGCCATGACTAGGGTTTTTAGTTCTAGTGATGTTTGTAAGTTGCACTAGTCAACTTATGTGAGACCAGGTTTGAAAGCTTCTTGTGACATTTTAAGTGATCATTTGATGGTATCACTCCCTTTGCCCTTGGCCAAGTCTGGAATCCATTGCCATGTTGGAACTACATCAGCATTCTTAACAGAGGGTGTGCTTTATTTAACTGGTAATCAAGGGAATGTTGGATTTTGTGCTACAAGAACAGACAACTTTTCTTTTTAGTTTGCCCATTAAAAATCCTTAGATGTTGTGGTATATAATATTGGTCTTTTGAGGCCCATTGCAGATCCATTTGTAACTTAAGTCATGAAGTTGTCCATGATCATGTTAGAGTTGTGAAGGCCTTATAAGAACCTCTCAGGATGGCAGGACAAGTATACTTTTCAATTGTTCAAGATCTTTGGTATTTCCATGAAACTTGTGAGTTATGAAACTCCAGAATCTCATCATGGTCCATGACTTTCTCCATGCTTTATCCTCTCCATGAGCAATTTCATCATGCAACAATGTGCTAAAAACAAGCAATTAAAAAAACAACTAAAAATTTGACTACCAGTGACCATAAGATACTTTACCACAGTTCAATAACGGTTGTTTTCAACTACAACCCATATGCACCATAACCTAAAAGTTGCAACTCTCTTAACACATTCATCTTTTGAGAAACTCTAAATCTATAAAGGCAAACAGCAGGTTAAGCCACTCTTGCATGTCAAGTTCTGCTGCAAGAATTTAAAGAATTTTAATTTTAAAAATGTCACATTTTCATGTTAAAAAAAGAAAAGCTGTAAATCAAAGTTAATATTCAATATATTTTTAAAAATACATGTGAACATCTCAAACTTAAAGTACTTTTTGAATTACATGGACATATAGAATAGCCCTGTACTTATGCTGAGTTACTTGCTAAAAAAGAATTATATATCAAAATAATTCAAATAAAAATGTATAACAACTACTGAAATATAATTCACAAGCAACACAATTTACCCATTTAAATAATGTACAATTCAATAATTTGTGCAATTATTATGACCACAATCAATTTTAGAACACATTCATTACTTTTAAAGAAACCCCATACTCCCTTTCCTTTGTTGCCCTCAAGGCAACATCCTTGCGAACTCTTAAGAATTACTAATCCACTTTTTGTCTTTATAGCTTTTCTTATAGATTTCTCTAATCTAGACATTTCAAAGAAATAAAATTATAAAATATATAGCATTTTGTGACTGGCTTCTTTCACTTAGCTTAATGTCTCCAAGGTTTTTCCATGTTGTAATATGTATCAGTGATGCTCTCCTTGTAATGGCTGAGTATTCTCCTATTGCTATACATTGGAACTGTTTCTAGCTTTGGCAAAATAATAAAAATGTTATGATATTTGTGTATAAGTCCTTGTGTGAATATGGCTTTATTTATCTCAGGTAAATGGAAGTGAGGTTGTTGGGTCATGTGGTAATTTATGTATATTTAGATTAAAAAAATAAAATCTCAGCCATTGTAGCTGTGTCACTTTATATTCCCACCAGCAGTGTGTAGTTTCAATATTTGCATTTGTGGGCTATAGAGGGAATAGTTTGTGCTACCGCAGAATTGGAGCTGATACAGTTCTTACTATCAGTTTCCCCACGTATAAGATGCTCCCATGTGTAAGACGCACCTTAATTTGGGGGCCTGAAATTTGAAAAAAAAATGTATTACATAACCTACCATAATATACCAGTAACAAATGCAAAACAATGAATGCAAAGACAACAAGCGTGGAAAAGAGGGAAATGCAAGTAAAAAAATCTGCAACCATTGTTCAAGACACACCCAGTTTTTAGACCCCAAATTTTTCAAAAAAGGGTACATCTTATACATGAAAAAATATGGTATATAAATAATAAAACAAATCTGTCTTCTGATTGCGAATACTTTGTATATGCATCCAAGGTAAAATTAATGAAGATCAGTTTTCACAATTCAACCTATATTCTCACCAACACCTGGTATTATCAAAATTTTCAACTTCAGTCCTGGTTATGCAGTATTTCAATCTGATTTTTATATGCGCTTCCCTAATGACTAATGATGTTGAATATCTTTTCATGTGCTCATTAGTCATCTGCTTGTCTTCTCTTCTGACATTTCTGTAAAAATCTGTTAAAATTTTTTATTGGGTTATTTACTTCCTATTACAGAATTGTGAGAGTTATCTATGTATTGGGAATATGTGTCCATCATTAGATATAGTATTGTGAATATTTTCCACCAGTCTGTGGCTTGCTTATTTTCTTAATGGTGTCAATCATGTCAATCAAATGGTAGACAATTTTTGTTTTGATGGGACAAGAATGAACATACATATCAATGAAACAAAAATGATTGCAGAAATAGACCCACACATTTATGGTCAATAGATTTTCAATTATGGTGCCAAACCAAATTAGTACCTAGGGTGAAAAAAGACTTTTAAACAAATAATCACTGAACAAAATTCAATTAGGAAAAATATGTATGTTTTATAGCACATCATACATAAAAATGAATTCAGTACAGAATATACACTTAAACATAAAGCTATAAGCCATGAAATTTCTTTAAGTAAACAGCATAAAGTCTTAACTAACTTTGGGTAGGCTAAGATTTTATTAGAGCCTGACCAGGTGGTGGGGCAGTGGATAGAGCGTTGGACTGGGATGCGAAAGACCCAGGTTCGAGACCCCGAGGTCACCAGCTTGAACCCAAGGTCGCTGGCTCCAGCAAGGGGTTACTCAGTCTGCTGAAGGCCCGCGGTCAAGGCACATATGAGAAAGCAATCAATGAACAACTAAGGTGTTGCAACGTGCAATAAAAAACTAATGATTGATGCTTCTCATCTCTCTCTGTTCCTGACTGTCTGTCCCAGTCTATCCCTCTCTCTAACTCACTCTCTGTCTCTGTAAAAAAAATAAATAAATAAATAATAATAAAAAGATTTTATTAGATAAGACACAAAAACATAAAGTAGTGCATTTTAAAACCATTTTAAGACATAAGACTGTTTTCCCAACTATAGCATCTTACTTATACAAATAAATATTGCCCATATGATGAGTGACCGCATTGCTGGCGAATGACTGTCTGTCTGACTGGGGAAGGGCATTCCCATGCTGACTGAAAGGAGATCACTCTTCTATCTCCAAAGTGATGGTTTTCATTAGGATTGGCCTAGTTTCTATTAGGCTTTAAAAATGTTCTAATTAATTTTCTCAGCTGTAGTTATACTGAGATCACTCCCCATTGTGACTTCTAAGGTGTGCTGTAGCTCTGAGAGAAGGGGCATGGCCCTGCTAAGAGGGAAAATCAACAGTTATTATAAAGAAAGATTACCGAAAAGATGTTCAATCACAACATTGGAGAATGCTGTTAAGGAAATATCATTATCAATATTGTCTTTCTCTGTTTTCCTCATAGACATTTTAAAAAACTTTTTTTTTCATTATGAAATGTTATAGACAAATAAGTACTGAAAATAATCTCATAATACCTTTGTACCTACATGCTATTTTTAACAGCTCTAAGTGAAATGGCAGGTGCTTTCCCCCATTTAGGGCCTTAGGCAGTCTTTTCATTCACTGTGCTTAGTAGGCCTCTTAATTTCTAAAGCTAAATACAATTTTTCTTCCATTTCTTTCCCTGGGTCTTTTCAGCACTGGGGTCTGTAATCCCATTTATCTCTGTGTTGAAACGAATATCTCCTAGTTATTATCATTTTTACATTTGAAATCAATACCGCTCATCATAAATAGTAGTCCTAGTAGTTTTTCAAATAGTTGTAAAAAAGCTTATGCTGAATGAACCCAGCATTCCATACACAAAAGTACAATACTGCTCACAGATTGTGCATTTATATCTAAAGTATATAAGAGATGTGTAAAATATCCGAGAGAAGAAATAATGGAAAAGTACAAAAATGATATTGTCTTTTGAATAGTGTTGGGGCCCACAGCAGGCCATCCCAAGATATCCCATCATTTCTTTGATAACTTAGAAATAAAATCACTTGAGAAGCAGGAGAAACAGGAGGAGTTCTCTGATTCTCCTCTGTATCCTTAAAAGCAAGGAACAAATCTTCATGTGATAAATACACCTGTTGGGCAGATAAAATATATTATGCTCACTTTGTTAAAGATGGCGCTGCCCACATGGAAGCCCGTCATCCAGGTAATATTAATGCAGGGGTCCCCAAACTATGGCCTGCAGGCTGCATGCGGCCCCCTGAGGCCATTTATCTGCCCCCGCCACACTTCCGGAAGGGGCACCTCTTTCATTGGTGGTCAGTGAGAGGAGCACAGGATGTGGTGGCGCCAGGGCATTGCTCATGTACAGTACTACTTCCAGTGACGCAGGATGCACACATCAGGGCTCCGGAAATGCGTCATATCACCTGTTACGGCTAGCAGTGACAAATATGGAACCGGACATTGACCATCTCATTAGCCAAAAGCAGGCCCATAGTTCCTATTAAAATACTGGTCAGTCTGTGGATTTAAATTTACTTGTTCTTTGGCCCTGGCCGGTTGGCTCAGTGGTAGAGCATCGGCCTGGCATGCAGAAGTCCCCGGTTCGATTCCTGGCCAGGGCACACAGGAGAAGCGTCCATCTGCTTCTCCACCCCTCCCCCTCTCCTTTCTCTCTGTCTCTCTCTTCCCCTCCCGCAGCCGAGATTCCATTGGAGCAAAGATGGCCTGGGCGCTGGGGATGGCTCCTTGGCCTCTGCCCCAGGCGCTAGAGTGGCTCTGGTCACAGCAGAGCGATGCCCCAGAGGGGCAGAGCATCGCCCCCTGGTGGGCAGGGCATCGCCCCCTGGTGGGCGTGCCGGGTGGATCCCGATTGGGCGCATGCGGGAGTCTGTCTGACTGTCTCTCCCTGTTTCCAGCTTCAGAAAAATACAAAAAAAAAAATTTACTTGTTCTTTATTTTAAATATTGTATTTGTTCCCGTTTTGTTTTTTACTTTAAAATAAGATATGTGCATTGTGCATAGGGATTTGTTCATAGTTTTTTTTATAGTCCAGCCCTCCAATGGTCTGAGGGACAGTGAACTGGCCCCCTATGTAAAAAGTTTGGGGACCCCTGTATTAATGTGTGTTGGGGTGGGCTGTGGGCAGGCCTTGTAGCCTGGGACTTGGTTTTAGGACTAAGCCTTTCCCACCCTTTTTGATGTAGGGTAATGCACTCTCATGAGGAATCCCATTATGCCTCAGATAAGTGACTTTGTATCAGAGACTTCCTTATTTGTATATTGGATTAAAAGTTTTGATTTCTACACTATACAATGGGGGCAGACCGGGAGCTTATTCTCTCGGTTCCTGAGATTAGCATTAGAGCAGAGAGCAGGTTGGAGAGCAGAGTAAGGCCATGTGGAGGAGAAGAGAGGCAGCCAAGATGGTGGAGTGCTGAAAGAGAAGCCAGTTAGTGCAGAGTTTGTGTAGAGAGAAGGAGATGGGGAACAAAGGAGAATGAGGTTAGTGAGCTAGAAACCTTTGATTCTAGGAAACTCGGATAAGTCAGTAGCTTTGTGAGTGCTGAATGAGTGGGTTTTGGAGCCCAGTCTATGTTTTTACTTGCCCACTGGATGCAAGCTAAGATTAAAGATAATGGCTCACCAGTTCATGACTCTGTTGTTTCATTACCGTCTGTCCAAATCCAATGCAAACCTGCATGGGCCAGGTGGCTGTGATGGTGGCCGTGTATACTGGCTTCACAAGCCCCCACTCCTGAAAGGCTGAGAGACAATTTTATCACCAGAATAATAAAATCCAGATTTGAAAAGACCTGTATAAACTAATCTTACAATGCCTTTACTAATTTATTACCTGAGCCCAAATATGCTTTGATTGCTTTTTAACAAGCAATAACTTTATTCTGTTAATTCCTCACGAATTTAGTGTTTTTCTTTGTCTAAAAAAATACAAAAGTGTCTCATTACATCATGTCTTTGAGCCTCATTTTCTGATCTGGGCATCCCATTGTGATTCTCCTGTGGGCACAAATTAAATTGCTCTTTCATTCATGTTAATCTAGTCCTGCATCAATTTTCCAGCTGCAAGAACTGAAGGATAGAAAGGGGGAATCCTCTAGTCCCCAACAATAGTTATATAAATTTTTCTAAAATAGATAAAATTTCATTACAATATTATTGAGTACATCATAAATACATTTGAAAAGTTAAAATTAAGTGGTATAAAATTTTATTTGAAATAAATGAGCCTTCATTTGTAAATTAAATATTTTATAATCAAAGGATAACTTTAGAATGGTCTTTGATCTATATTAAAATAGCTTTTATTCCTTAAACTTAAGTGATTTGTGCTATAAAATGACATGCAAAAACAAGATATTTTGTGGCAAAAATGGAAGTTAATTTACATGTAAAGTTAACTTAAATGTAAAGTTAGCTGAAACTGGATCATCTAAAGATAGCAAATGTTTGACACAATAGTGATAAATGACTGATGCAAAAAATGAGTCAGCAAGTCAGTAAAGAAAAATGCAAATTACCAAGGCTAATAAAAAAAATGTTTAACATCACTAGTAAGTCTGGAAAATCAAATTAAAGCAACAACAAAATGCTATATTTCAGTTATTGAATTAAAAAAACACAGATACATCCATAGATGATAGTTTAGAAGGACTCACACCAAATTGTTAATATCAGCTACATCAAACAGATGAAATTTTAAAAGTAAATAGTAAATTAATTCTGTATTAAAAATCTATAAAATTTACTACCTGTCATGTAACTTAAAAATTAGCAATACCTAGAAAAATAACAGAAAACACCCACATATACACACAGTTCTCCAAGTTGTTCTTAGACACCACACTGCTGGTTAAACTGTAAGTTTCTAGAGTGCAATTTGGTGATTCAAATACATTTTTTAATTGCACTTATTCTTTGATGCACAAGTTACCTCTAAGAATTTATCCCACCAAAATAATAATACGCAAAGATAATGTTGGGCAAATAAGTTTGTAAAATGTGTTTTTTAGGTTTGCTCATGTACATTTTGCATTAGCCTGGGCAGCACCATATGTGTGTAGTCTGTGAAAGGTTGCAGTGCTGGCCCTCAGGGTGGCAGATTGCAAATTGTGGATTACCTTTCTGCTTGGGAGGGGTCATAGTATAGCTAATGTTTGCTGGAGAAGGGATTATTTTCCCCAGCCTGAGTTTTGCAGGGAGAGAAGGAGGAGTGCAGAACCAGAGCGGAGGGGCTTTGGGAGCTCTGCTGAGGCTGGTGGGGGCCTTTAATTACAGGAGAACCCAGAGAAGATTTTACAGGTTTTGTAACCGGAGAATGCATGAGGGCTTTGGGAGCTCTGAATGACAGAAAAGCAGTCTTCCCTGCCTGTTAGCTTGTCTGCCGGTCTGAAACTTTAATAAACAGAATGGCACACTGTTGGTCAAATAAGTTTGTAAATATGATTATATGTTTGCTCTCCTATAGTTTGCATTGGGTGTGGGGGACAGGCTGTAAGCAGGCAGGGCATTATAGCCTAAGGCTTAGCTTTAAGACTAGGCCTTTCCCACCCTTTTAATCCTAAAATCTTCTCAATACTAAGCTTTTCCCCACACTTTTGACTGTCACATGATAGGGGGTGGTACACTCTTATGAGGAATCCCATTTATGCCTCAAGTAAGTGACTTTGTATCAGAGACTTCCTTGTTTGCATATTGGATTAAAGGTTTTGATTTCTACACTATAAAATGGGGCAGAGGACCCCATTCTGGAGAAGAGCAGAGAAAGACCACGTAGAGGAGAGGAGAAGCAGCCAAAATGGCTGAGTGCTGAAGGAGAAGCCAGTTTGTGCAGAGTTTGTGCAGAGAGAAGGAGATGGGAAACAGAGGTGAATAAGGCTGGTGAGGTAGAAACCTTTGATTCTAGGAAACTCGGATAAGTCAGTGGCTTTGGGAGCCCTGAATGGAAAGGGAAGTGTTTTCCCACTGTGTGTATTTCTTGCCTGCTGGGTGCAAGCTAGGATTAAAGCTAATGGCCCACCAGTTCTTGGCTCTGTTGTTTCATTACCGACTGTCTGAATCAAACCTGAACATGCATGGGCCAGGCGGCTATGATGGTGGCCGTAGCTACTGGCCGTACACACACCATTTTTTGGCTCCACTGTTTACCGTCTACCTGAATCCAATGAGAACCTGCATGGCCATGATGGTGGCAGCCACTGGCCATACAGGTAACTACAGGAAAGTTTATTAAAGAACTTTCATGATAGCAAACTATCAGCAATAATCTAACTGTCCAACAACAATAAACCAGTTAAATAAATAATGAGGTAGAGATTCCAAGATGGCAATGGAGTAGGCCAACATTCCAACTGCCACCTCCCAGGACCAAATTAGATTACAACTTAATTGAAGAACAATCTCTTCAAAAACCAACTTTGGACTAAACAAAGAGGAGTCTATAACCAAGGATCACAGAAGAAGCCACACTGAGACTGGTAGGAAGAAGGAAAATGCTGAAAGGGCTGCCCCACTTCCAGGAGCTAGAGAGGCTGAGGGTCCCCAGGGACTCTCACTGCAGGGAGGGTCACCCTGAGAGGAGAGGGTCCTCAGCCCCAGGTTGGGTGCCACAGTCTAGAGCCCAAGAACCTAGAAGAGGCACCTGCATAGCACTTGGTGGTGGAAAGAGCCAAAGTTTCTGTCTGCAAGAAAAAGACAGAACTCTGGGATACACAGGCTCAATCTTAAATGGCCAGCACAGAAAATCTTAGTCACAGCCACTTACCTAGGGTTCTGGCAGAGGGAGGACTGAGAAGACTAGAGTTGCATGAGGAGAGTGTAAAATTGGAAGCCCAGGGAGAGACACTGTGGGAAACGGCCAACAGAACCCCTAAACTGAGTCATTCTTCAGTACTGCAGTCACCATATTTCTTGGGTGGAGTATTCTCCTCTGAGCACCAACAGCCTGGGGAAAAGCAACTGCCCACCCTCGGTAATCCCTCCTGCCTCACCCCATGGAGACTGGGACAGGCCATTTAGAGAAGTCATCCAGGTATCAGGGGGCATGTTAGTGAATCAATTTTCTAGTGTTGAGGCCGGAGCTTCCTCTGCACACTTCCAAGTTCATGATTGGTGCTTCCACCTCATGGGACACTCAGTAAAAACTGTCCAGACTGTGGGCAGATCACATCTGTGGGTCTCAGAAGCCACACCCTACTGAGGTCTATGAAAAAACTCTGGAGAAACAGACATCTAGGGCCTAAGTGTGGAGCCAAACATACCACCCTTCCTAATACCTGAATTGCTCTAGGCTCTAGACCAGGCATGGCCCATATAAGGCCTGTGGGCTGGATCCAGCCAGAGAAATGAGTTTATGCGACTAAATTTTTAATATTCTCCACTATTTTAAAATCTCAGCTACTCAGAAGCAGAAGCGTCTTTGATTATTGGAAATTGAGATATTTAAGAGGATAGTGATATGCGGAAAAGAATTCCACATGTAACTAATCTAGGGTTAACTTCCAATAATTAGTTGAATGGATTCATGATACTTCTTTATTTTTTTTTAATTCTATTATAAATATTTACAACTTTTGTACTCTTCTGTACTTGATATGAACTGTTTAACGTTTAGCGGCAATGTGAAACCCACATTCTTTTAGGCGGAGTTTGCCAGTGCACACCCAAGGTCAAACAATTTGTTACTTTTATGGTCAAGTGTGCTGTATCAAATGGCATTGTAGCATAGACAATAGCTGCAGTTGATAACTGAAAACGTGTCCAGGCTGTTTATAAAATGAAATAATTATTTTATGTGTGATATAACCCCTTCAAGCTCATTCTACTAATTAAATATTGTTTTGATTGATTGTGATACATATGGTATGTAATTATATTTTATTAAAATACATTTTTATTTAAATAATATTGTATATAAAATTTTTTTCACTCACATTTATTCATAAACAAATTACATAATAAAATTTTGTTTACTTAAACGAATCATTTTTGTATTTAACATTTTTTTATTTTAATATTTCATCCAGCCTGTAAAAAAGTTTTTTTTCTAATCTGGCCTGGGGGCAAAAACTGTTGGCCATGCCTGCTCTAGACTCTACCAGAGGTTTTTTCAGTGGCCAAGCCCAACAGCAGCCAGGAGACAGAAATTATAAGAGGCAGGACCCAGGGAACATTGGCCTTTTGCAGACCTTCCCCTAGGCTGAGTCTGGATAAAAGCCAGCCTAGGTTTGCAGTTTTGTATTTTCATGTATACTTGGGCCCAGCAGAGGCAGCCACAAACTCTGTATTCCTTGTATCTCCAAGAAAGTTGATGAGGGCCAGTCACAAGAAGTGTCCCCCATTGGTCTACACTGGGTCTCCCTCCAGGGAGGCCCATGCCTGGCAGATCCAGTGGTCAGCTGTGGAGAGCATTGGTTTATGACCAAACAACCCTTGCTGGTAGTGTGTTCTAAGGAAGGGGGGCTCCTCACACCTGGCCCAGCTGAGGCCAGTTCCGCTCTTTGTGATCAGCACTGGCACGAAGTTCATGTGCATTGGATAAGGTGGAACCTCACAGTCAGCCAGCTTTGGTGCTGGATATACTGCCCTGCTGGCCTAAGTTCCACAGGGGGAAGAGAGAGAGGCTTGGAGCATGGACATTTACTGTGTGGGTCCCTGTGAGCCTATAGTTGGGAATGATTGAGAGGATTAACCTCTTTCTTGGGAGGCACAGTCAGCCCCAGGGGAGGACTCTCAGTCTTCCTCCCTAAAACCAGGGTTTCTCACCAGCTGGAAGAACTTTTGCAGAGGGGACTGCTGGCCCCACTCAATCTGAACGTGCTGCTCACCTTGCTATGGAGAAAAAAAAATCTGAATATTCAGGATTGGCTGACGGATTAGCCTCTGGAGTAGGGGGTCACTTTCTCTGTACTGAACTCCTGACCAAAAGACCCCTAAAGTAGAGGGTCCCACTAACATCGTATTCCCAATATCAGCTGCCCTAATCCAACAAGCTTGCAACCTGTAGAGGGATTGGTTGGGTGAAGCCAGTCTGAGCCCACACTATAGTCTTTTTACAGAATACTCTGTCAGAAGACCAAGCAGCTGCAAGAGGAGGTGGAGCAACTAAAAAGTAAAGGCAAATCTTACAAAGCTTGGAGCTTTTATTGAGCTATTATCATCTCTGAGCAGGAGGAAGCTAATCCTTATACATAGGTTGGTGTCTCCCACACTACACAGACACAGAAAATGCAGATACAAACAGCAAACAGAGCAGTAGCTCCAGACAGGTAGCCCAGTGCAGGTTACAAACAATGGCTACACCAACCCAAGAAGATCTAGAACTAAAATAATTAATAGTGGGTGGCAGACAATACCAATGCTAATCTCAGCTAGCTACACAAGCAGCATTTACAAAGGAGGATTTCAGCAGGCACCAGACACTGTGGAGAATAAATACTCCCAACAGGACAGACACTGCACAGTGTCTAATACACATTATCAAGGTTGACCCTTAGAGCCAGCCAGCTTGAAGGGATAATGGAACCCATGAAAGGACCAACTGCATTCAATACTCACATACAACAAGAGGGTAAATACTACCCTCAAGAAGCATTCTTAGAACAAGGAAAATAGGTGGCATGGAAGTCAGTACCACTACACACATTTTCCTTATAAAAACGCCACAACAAATTTCAAAGTCAGACATCATTATTTAATACACAGACAAAATGGGCAAACAAAGAAATGTGACCCAAATGAGTCAAAAGAGAAATCCCTAGAAAAAGAACAAAATGAAATAGAAGTAACCAAACTATCAGATGCAGAGTTTAGAATAATGATTTTTAGAATGCTCAAGGATCTTAGAACAACAATGGATGGAAATAATGAGCTCCTACAACAAGCATCAAAAAGAATATTAAAATCATAAAAAAAAAACAGTCAAAAATGACAAATACAATATCAGAAATGAAGACTTCACTAGAAGTAAAAAAGCAGGCTGGATGAAGAAGAGGATAGAATCAGTGATTTAGAAGACAAGATAAATATAAGCACAGAAATAGAGCAGCAAAACAAAAAGAGGCACAAAAAGACTGAGGAAACTCGCAGAGACCTCTTTGACATCATGAAGAGAAGCAACACAACACCTGCATCATAAGAGTTCCTGAAGGAGAAGAGAATGAACAAGGGATAGAGAACCTGTTTGAGAAAATCATAGCTAAAAATTTCCCTACATTGTTGAAGGAATAAGTCACACAAGTTCAAGAAGCACAGAGAGTCCCATTGAAGAGGAACTTGAGGAGGCTTACACCAAGGCACATCATAATTAAAATGCCAAAGTTAAGAGACAAATAAAGAATACTAGGAGCTGCAAGAGGAAAGCAATTAATTTTCTACAGAGAAAAACAGTTAATTACCTACAGAGAAGGCCTCATAAAGATAACATCCAACTTCTCAACAGAAACACTTGAGGCCAGAAGGAATTGGCAAGAAATATTCATGTAATGCAAAACAAGAACCTACAACCAAGACTTCTTTATCCAGCAATTCTATCATTTAAAAATGAAGAAATAAAAAGCTTCCCAGAACCCCCTCCCCCCAAAAAATATCAGGGAATTCATTACAACCAAACCAGTATTGCAAGAAATGTTAAGAGGCCTGTTATAAAAAAAGCAAAAAAAAAAAAAAAAAAAAAAGTACATATCAATAATAACCTCAAAAGTAAATGGATTAAATGCTTCAATCAAAAGACATAGGGTAGCCTGACCTGTGGTGGCACAGTGGATAAAGTGTTAACCTGGAAATGCTGAGGTTGCTGGTTCAAAACCCTGGGCTTGCCTGGTCAAGGCACATATAGGAGTTGATGCTTCCTCCTCCTCCCCCCTTCTCTCTCTCTCTCTCTCTCTCTCTCTCTCTCAATCTCTCTCTCTTCCCTCTCTATAATGAATAAATAAAATCTTTTAAAAAAAAAGATATAGGGTAGATTTATGGAGAAGAAAACAGGACCCCTACATATGCTATCTATGAAAGACCCACTTCAAAACAAAAGATACACATAGACTGAAAGTGAAAGGATAGAAAAAGTATTTTATGCAAATGGAAATGAAAAACAAAGCTGAGATAACAATACTTATATCTGATAAAATAGCCTTTTAAAAAAAGGCTATAATAAGGGATAAAGGTCACTGCATAATGATAAAGGGAGCAATCCAACAAGAGGATTTAACCATTGTAAATATTTATGCACCTAATATAGGAACACCTATATATATAACACCTATATATAACACCTATATAGATTTTGATGGACATAAAGGGCAACAATGATAGCAATACTATAATAGAAGGGGATTTTAATACTCCACTAACATTTCTGTCTGGAGGACAGATTCTCCAGACAGAAGATTAACAAAGAAACAGCGGCCTTACATTACACACTAGATCAACTGAATTTATTTGATATTTTCAGAACCTTTCACTTCAAGGCAACAGAATATACATCTTTTCAAATGCTCTTGATGCATTCTCTAAAATAGACCACATGTTAGGACACAAAATAAGTCTCAATAAATTTAAGAAGATTGAAATCATATCAAGCATCTTCTCTGATCACAATAGCATGAAAGTAGAAATCAACCACAATAGAAAAACTGAAAACCATTCAAATACTTGGAGGCTAAATAGCATGTTATTAAATAATGAATAGGTTAACAATGACATCAAGAAAGAAATAAAAAATTTCTATGACAGAAATGAAAGTGAACATACAACAACCCCAAATCTATGGGACACAGGAAAAACAGTCCTGAGAGGGAAGTTCATAGCATTACAGGCATACCTTAAGAATAAGGTAACCAACTTTTTTACAATGAAAATGACAAAAATAAACTGAAGAAAACAATATCATAAATAAAAGAAACATTTTAGTCATCGTAACAATAACACACTATAATATGATAAATGCATAATAAAAACATTTGTAATATTTTATATTGTAATTATGATTACATGCTTATTAATTTTCAATAATAATTGTAAGAAAATAGTACTCATTTAGTAAAACTAAATATCAAACAAAACCTCTAATTTGGAGTGATATTCAGTTGTATTTATCATTTTCTAATTTAAAAACGTCTGTTTTATGCAACTATTTAATCAAAATGCACTATTAATAGATGTGGTTTGAGGTTAGATTTCCACTTTAAAACTTGAATTTTGGAAAAATATTTGTAAGTAAAATTATACATATTTGGACATTATTAAATAAATAATGAATTAATAAAATGTGAATTAGGCTTACCTGTCTATGATTGAATATTCACTGAGAAAGAAATAATCGTGAGTCTACAATGTCATATGTGTTGTGTCATGTTTCAGTAAGAAGTACACAAAGCCATTTGCGTGCTTGGTATATTGTGCACTCTGTCAAGGTCTCCTGTGTGGAGCACATGCGTCTCATAATCGCGTCTTGTCACACTGTGCTGATCCTTGATGAATCGTCATGTCAAATACAAATACATCCCATCACATGCAATGGATCGACTCTGCATCGATCAAATATGGAAATTTACAGATTAGTGTTCCGATATCAAAAAGGAGGACATATAGGGGGACACTTTTCAAAGGAAGATGGAACTTACAAAAGAATGACTGTCCTCTCTAAAGGAGGACAATTGGTCACCTTACTTAATAAGCAAGGAACAGCTCAAATAAACTACCTAAACTTGCTCCTAAAAGAACTAGAAAGGGAACAACAAATAAAGCCCAGAGTAAGTAGAAAGATGAAAATAATAAAGATCAGAGCAAAAATAAAAGAAATAAAGGCTAAAAATAAATACAAAAGATCAATGAAACCAAGAGCTGGTTCTTTGAAAAGGTAAACAAGATTGATAAACTTTTAACCAGACTCAGAAAGAAAAAAAGGGAGAGAACCCAAATAAATAAAATTAAAAATGAAAGTGGAAAAGTAACAACTGACACTGCAAAAGTACAAAGAATTGTAAGAAAATATTATGAAAACTTATATGACAAAAAATTGGACAATCCAGACAAAATGAATAAATTCCCAGAAACATACAATCTTTCAAAACTCAATCTGGAAGAATAAGAAAACCTAAACAGACCGATTACAACAAATAACATTAAAACAGCCTGACCAGGCAGTTGCACAGTGGATAGAGCATCTGACTGGGACATGGAGGACCCAGGTTCAAAATCCTGAGGTCGCTGGCTTGAGTGTGGGCTCATCTGGCTTGAGTATGAGCTCACTAGCTTGAGCGCAGGGTCACCAAATTGAGCGTGGGATCATAGACACGACCCCATGTTTGCTAACTTGAGCCCAAAGGTCACTTTGAAACCAAGATCACTGGCTTGAGCCCAAAGTCACTAGCTTGAGCAAGGGGTCACTTGCTCTGCTGTAGCCCACAGTCAAGGCACAAACGAGAAAGCAATCAATGAACAACTAAGGTGCCGCAACAAAGAATAGATGCTTCTCATCTCTCTTCCTATCTCTCTGTCCCTATCTGTCCCTCTCTCTGACTCTTTCTCTGTTTTTGTCAAAAAAAAGAAAGAAAGAAATTGAAATATTTATTGAAATCTTCCAGCAAACAAAAGTCCTGGACTGGATGGCTTCACAGGTGAATTTTACCAAACATTCAAATAACTAACACCTATTCTTTTCAAGCTGTACCAAAAAATTCAAGAGAAGGGAAGATTTCCAAGCTCATTTTTGAGGCAAGCATAATCCTCATTCCAAAGCAAGGTAAAGACACTACAAAGAAAGAAAACTATGAGCTAATATCCCATTAACATAGATGCTAAAATTCTCAACAAAATATTAGCAAAGTAGATCCAGCAATACATCAAAAAGATCATACATCATGATCAAGTGGAATGTATTCTGGGGAGGCAAGGCTGGTATAATATTTGCAAATCAATCAATGTGATTTATCACATAAACAAACAAAAAAAGAATAAAAATCACATGATTATATCAATAGATGCAAAAAAAGTACTTGGAAAAATCCAGCACTTTTTTATGATCAAAACTCTCAGCAAAGTGAGAATATAGGAAACATACCTAAACATGATAAAGGACATCTATGACAAACCCACAGCCAGCATTATACTCAATGGGAAAAAATTAAAAGCAATCCCCTTAAGATCAGGAACAAGGCAGGGGTGCCCCCTTTCACCACTCTTATTCAACATAGTCTGGAAGTCCTAGCCACAGCAATCAGACAAGAAGAAGAAATAAAATGCATTCAAATTGGAAAAGAAAAAGTAAAACTATCATTATTTGCTGATGACATAATGTTGTACATAGAAAACCCTAAAGTTTCAGTCAAAAAGCTACCAGACCTGATAAATGAATTTGGCAAGGTGGCAGGATATAATTTTAATATTCAGAAATCAGTGGCATTTTCATACACCAACAATAAACTGTCAGAAAGAGAAATTAAGGAAACAATCCCCTTCGCTATTGCAACAAAAAAAATAAAGTACTTAGGAATAAATTTAACCAAGGAGGTTAAAGACTTGTACTCAGAAAATTGTAAGACATTGAAAATAAAAATCAAAGAAGATACAAACAATTAGATGCATACAACATGTTCATGAATAGAAAGAATAAATATCATTAAAATGTACTACCCAAAGTAATCTATAGATTCAAAGCAAGTCCTATTAAAATACCAATGGTATACTTCAAAGATATAGAACAAATATTCCAAAATTTATATGGAACCAAGGAAGAACCAAAATAGCCTCAGCAATCTTGAAAATGAAGAATAAAGTGGGAGGTATCACACTTCATGATATCAAGTTATACTACAAGGCCATTGTACACTAAGCGGCTTGGTACTGGCATAAGAACAGGCATACAGATCAATGGAACAGAATAGAGGACCCAGAAATAAACCCTCACCTTTATGGTCAATTGATATTTGACAAAGGAGTTAAGAGCATACAATGGAGTAAAGACAGTCTCTTTAACAAATGGTGTTGGGAAAATTGGACAGGTACATGCAAAAAAAAATGAAACTAGACTATCAACTTACACCATTCACAAAAATGAACTGAAAATGGATAAAAGATTTAAATGTAAGTCAGGAAACCATAAACATCTTCGAAGAAAATATAAGCAGTAAACTCTCCAATATCTCTCGTAGCTATATTTTTACCTATATATCTCCAATGACAAGTGAAATAAAGGACAAGATAAACAAATGGGAGTTTATGAAACTAAAAAGCTTTTCCACAGCAAAAGACACCATGAACAAAATAAAAAGACAACCCATATAATGGGAGAACATATTCGCTAATACACCTCTCATAAGGGGTTAATTACCAAAAATGATAAAGAACTGAAACTCAACACCTGGAAGGTAAACAATCCAATTAAAAAATAGGCAAAGGAACTGAAAAGACACTTCTCCAAAGAGGACATACAGATGGCCAAGAAGCATATGAAAAAATGTTCAACGTCACTAATCATCAGAGAAATGAAAATTAAAACCACAATGAGATACCACCTCACACCTGTCAGAATGGTGCTCATCAACAAAACAACACATAACAACTGCTGGCGAGGATGTGGAGAAAAGGGAACCCTCCTGCACTGCTGGTGGGAATGCAGACTGGTGCAGCCACTGTGGAAAACAGTATGGAGATTCCTCAAGAAATTAAAAATGGAACTGCCTTTTGATCCAGCTATCCCACTTTTAGGAATATATCCTAAGAATACCAAATCACTGATTCAAAAGAAGAAATGCACCCCCATGTTTATTGTAGCATTGTTTACAATAGCCAAGATCTGGAAACAGCCCAAGTGTCTGTCAGTGGACGAGTGGATTAAAAAGCAGTGGTACATGTACACAATGGAATACTAAGTGGTCATGGAAAAGAAGGAACTCTTACCTTTTGCAACAGCATGGATGGACTTGGAGATTATTATGCTAAGTGAAATAAGCCAGGCAGAGAAAAAACAATATCATATGATCTCACTTAGATGTGGAATCTAATGAACAAAGTGAACTGAGAAATGGAAAGTGGGGTCACAGGGAGCAGAGAAGCAGCTGTCAGAGGGAAGGAGGATGAGGGCATGGGATCAGAGAAGGTGAAGGGATTAGTGAAACTATCATATATATACATAACACATAGATACAGATAACAGGACAGCAAATCCCAGAGGGAAGGGGGGAGGGAGTTAAAGGGAGGGGTTAGAGGGGGTTCTATGGGGGACACAAGGATGGGAAGTGAGAATGTTATATTGAGTGGGACTCTTGAATTCATGTAAAAACAATAAATTAAAATTAATTTTAAAAATATAAGAGCTTTCTGATGCTAGAGACTGTCACTTAAGCTGTGAGTTCATCCTTCACAGTGGCTAGTGGGCACAGGACAGGACTGGACGTGCCAGATCCCTCTGTGAACCTTGTCACCTTGGATAAGATACATAATTTCTCTAAATCTCATTCCTCATATAGAAAGGAGACCAGGCATACCCGCCTCAAAGTAATCTCAAGAACTAAATTAGCCAGTGCAGGTAGCTGCTTACCATGGCATCTGGCACGGAATATGTATTGAGTAAACTGTCATAATTATGATCATTTTCTGAGTAAAATGCAGCTGCACTGGCAAAAATTCTTTGAAAAAGTGTCATGTGAGCATTGGCTGCTCTGAAATTCTGCCTGAGACAAAGAGGCAGGTGCCAGAGACAACAAAGGCCCCAAACCTAATCTCTGTGGTCAGAATTTGATCCAAGATTTAAATTTGAAATGCAAAGGCCTATAAGCAAAGCAGCTGGCTTTTAGGAAACCACCAGCCCCACCCCCACAGAGATCAGCATCACCATCCCCAAACACAAGAGACATCAAAACAAACTGAGATATCTGTATAGACCTCAGTGTGTCCCTGTTACAGAGTATTGAATGGACTTCGCCTTGAAATTTGTCCTAATCTCCTCACTTTCCTCTCTGGCAAGCACTGCAGGTTTTAAACTGCTCTTCATTTGCCATGAAAAAAGGTACAAGATCAGCACTTTTGAGATATCCCCCCCTCCCAACGCCAAAGAAAAGAAGTTTTCCATCTTCCCTTACACCTTTTGAGGAAGGTCAAATTAAACAAATTAAAATTTTCATTTCTTAAAGTTTCCTAAGTTCTCTCAAACAAGCAGCACCTGGCCTCAGCATGCCCCGTATCTCTCACTAATTGGTCCCAGGTCTGGCACTAGTAGCAGCCAGCCTTGGTTCACAGCTTGGCGTCTCCTGGGCAGCTCCAAGTCCAGCACAAGTGGCAGCCATGTGCAGATCATTTTGTATCTCATGCTGAGTAGCTCTGGGAAGAACACAGGCAGCAGCTGACCTTGGCCTGCACCTTTTGGGAGGCCTCAGAGCCAGCACACTCTGTGGACAGCTTCAGACCACAATGAAACACCACCCACCCACCTCTACAAGGGCCATACTCGGGAAGACCGAGCAGGCTCCAGAGCCTTGCTGAATAAGTCCGCTCTGTGAGGTGGGCCCCTGCACAGCTGGTCTTCCACAGTGGTTACAACAAGTTCTTGCCCCCCATTGCATTAGCACTGCATTAGCCAGTGCAGGTAGCTGCTTACCATGGCATCTGGCACGGAATATGTATTGAGTAAACTGTCATAATTATGATCATTATGGGGGGGATTTATCCCCCCCATTGACATGACAAGACCAATCAAGGCTCAACTATAATAGGAGCCCAAAGGAGGCAGTTGATTGGGGAGGTTGTGACACTGAATCCTACAGAATGCCTACTATAAATTGTATATAGCACCACTCTACTAAGCCTGGGCCTTGTAGCAGCTCTACCTAATTCATAGAAATAAACACAGGGAGGCTGCCAACATGAGGAGACAAAGAAACATGTCCCAAATGAAAGAACTGAACAAAACTCTAGAAAATGAACTAAACAAAATGGAGACAAGCAATTTACTAGATGCAAGAGTTGAAAAACTGGTTATAAGGATGCTAAATGAACTTATTGAGAACCTCAATAGAATAAAAAAGGACCAGTGAGAACTGAAGTATACACTAGCTGAAATGAAGAATAATTTACAGAGAATCAACAGTACAGCAGATGGAGCAGAGAATCAAATCAGTGATTTGGAATATAAAGAAGCAAAAACACCCAAACAGAATAGCAAAAAGAAAAAGGAACCCAAATAAGTGAGGAGCCTCTGGGATGACTTCATGCATACCAACATTCGCATCATGGTGGTGCCGGAAAGAGAAGAAAGAGAACAAGGAATTGAAAACCTATTTGAAAAAAAATAATGACAGAAAACTTCCTTAACTTGATGAAGGAAATAGACATACAAGTCTAGGAAGCGTAGAGAATCCCAAACAAAGTCAACCCACAGTGGCCCACACCAAGACACATCAAAATTAAAATGCAAAAGGTTAAAGATAGAGAGAGGATCTTAAAAACAAACAAAAAAATGTGTTTCTCTGCTACCACTAGATGGTACTAGATAGCTGCTTGTCATCTTTTATAATATGTTTTCTGTCTTTGAGCATTAAACCAAGAGCCTGATTACAATAACATGTTTTGCAGAACTGGGATTTAGAGAGACCTTCATCACTCATCAGAAAGTCACTAAGGTGCCATTTCTTGGGGGGATCAGCACTTCCCTTCAGTCTTCATTTCTATAAAGTCCTCTGTTGGCCTATTCTGGGTAATAGAAACATTTAGTGATCATACTGATGACTCATGCCCCTATGTTTGGAACTTTGGGAAGGCATGGAAGAGATGTGGAATGCAGTAACTTTGAATTGAAGGCAGCCAGAGTGAATATTGGCTTTTCCACTCTCCTTGGGAGTCCTGCTGCCTCTTTAGGATATTTCATTCCTCTTGCCCAGCTCATTCCCAGATGTCTTCAATTTTCCATTCAGACACTTGGATCTTCCTTCTCTTTTCTGAAAGGGAAAGACAGCAGTGGCTATTGGATTAAGTCATGGAAGATACTAGAAGTGACTGGAGAGTGTGACCCTGACATCTGCCCTCTTTCTTCTTCAAGCTGGTTTAAGATAATTAAACCAACTTCCCAAACCCTTTAATCATGAGCTACCACTAAAGCCCAGCTTGGGCTGAGTGAGTTGTAGGGAGCAGGAAAACTAGTTTGGTACTTGATATTGCAATCTATGGTCAGGCTATAAGAATAAAAAAAGGAAATCATGGAGCAGGGGTAGTCAACCTTTTTATACCTACTGCCCACTTTGGTATCTCTGTTAGTAGTAAAATTTTCTAACCGCCCACCAGTTCCACAGTAATGATTTATAAAGTAGGGAAGTAACTTTACTTTATAAAATTTATAAAGCAGAGTTACAGCAAGTTAAAGGCATATAATAATAATTACTTACCAAGTACTTTATGTCAGATTTTCACTAAGTTTGGCAGAATAAATCTTGATAAAGCAACTTACTATAGTTAAATCTATCTTTTTATTTATACTTTGGTTGCTCCACTACCACCCACCATGAAAGTTGGAATGCCCACTAGTGGGCAGTAGGGACCAGGTTGACTACCACTGCAATGGAGGGAGGGTTGTTATACTAACCCAAGATTAGTCAATAATAATCATTTGGGATGGGCATCTCTGAGAGATTGCAGGATTTATGCAAATGTTTTAACTGACGTAATATTTGCCTATGATCCAAACCCAGCTTTTCATTGCAACACAACCTCTTTTTAACTGTGGAAAGTTGGATCAATTGCTCAATTGTTGTGAGCCTCAGTTTCCCTCTCTGAAAGAAAAATACTTTTTTGTAGGACTGTTAAAATGACAGAGAAATTTGTAAAGCTCCTACATTTAGCAGCAATTTCCCAAATGTTTTTTTCTCCTCTAAGTAGCTACAATAGAAAGTAGTCCTCACCTCCACCCAAGATTCCCCATAGGAAAGAGTGAGTTCCCATAAACTGGTTCCTAACCACTGATATGTGTCCAGTGTGGGAAATCTTTAAACGCCAAGCCTTGGTTTTCATTCTTCATATCACTAGCAGTGGCCTCCACACCTCCTGTTCACATGCCCCATTCATCCTGAGAAGGGGCGCCTTCAACTCTCAGGAAGGGTTACCACTTGTGAAACAGCTGCATGCTTCTATCCATTTTCATAAGGAAGGATTTTATTTTCTTAAAAAGGATTTTATTTTTTGAAAATAGAAACAAACTTGCTTCATTGCTTTTTTTCTCCCCAGAAGACCTCCTGAAGGCCAGAGTGACGAGTGAAAGGGACAATGTGAATTGATGATGTAATTATTCCTATTGCAGTTGAAGGAAAGTATAAGTGGAATTAGTAGGCTGCACCACAGAAATAATTGCTCCTGGAACACAGCATCACATTAAGCTAATATATAGAGTATTTGTCTCTGAGTCTTGCTACAATCTAGCAAGCAGATAGCCAAAGTTGGCAGAGTATCATGTAAAAGTAAGAATTAAGTAAGTCTTCCCGTTCTCATTAAAAAATGCAGGCACCTCAGAGCTGGTCACAGTTAGAGGAACACAAAGGAGGAAAAAAGGCTAAAGAAGGAATCCTACACAGACAGGAAGCACAAAGAACACACCACTTTATGGTTTGTTTATGGTTTGTCCTTTCAAAGGCCCCAAAACATTGGAGGGTTTAACATAAAAACGTCAAAGTTAGGAAGGAAACTTCATTGTATTTGGTAGTGGGTCACTCTAGCATTGTACTGAAGATAATTCTACAAGCCATTCTGGGGGATCTAGTGAAAAAGAGCTTGAATCATAGTGATGTCTGCCATGGGTGCTGCAGTCAGGAGTGACTGGGTCAGGATCCCTCCAGGGCACCTCTAGTACTTCCTTCTTAGGACATAATTTGATGATCAACTGCTTATATGATAAAGCTTTGTATTTATAACCCCACCTCTGACAAAGGATCAATGAAATTATTCTACCTCAAAAATAAAGACTTCTGGCTTCTGGGAGGACCACAGAACAGGAAGCATAAGTAGTATCTCTCCTCACCTACACAATAATTGCACTGGCAGAGTCTATCTGATGTACTGTTTTGGAAATCTGGGGTCTAATAAAGACTTGCAACTACCAAAGGAAGAGCTGTATCCTTCATTAATGCTTGGAAGGTAAGTTGAAATTAATTTCAGTCAATTTCAGCACCTAAGCAGCTACCCATCTGCCACTCTCCAGGAGCAGGGTATGAACCTCTGCACATGTCCCAGGGGGCACCTTGAATATCTTCTTGCATGAGTGTTTGTCTCTGGAGGACCTTGTCGCCCCCCCCTCCCAATATCTGATCTCTCTGCTTTGATTACTATTTCTGATCACAGAGGTGCAGACAGAGGCAGGCAGTTATTATTGTACCTCACTCACATCCCCTGGTTATTGAAAGACCTCTAGTTGAAGTAATTTAAGGGCTTAGTGCAGGGGTCAGGAACCTATGGCTCATGAGCCAGATGTGGCTCTTTTGATGGCTGCATCTGGCTCACAGACAAATCTTTAATAAAAAAAAATAACGTTAAAAATATAAAACATTCTCATGTATTACAATGCATTCATTTCCTACCGCTCATGTTCATGGTTGCGGATGGCTAGAGCCAATCACAGCTGTCCTCCGGGACACCAAATTATTATTGGATAATGCATAACATACATGGGTCGTTGTATGGCTCTCATGGAATTACATTTTAAAATATGTGGTGTTCATGGCTCTCTCAGCCAAAAAGCTTCCCAACCCCTGACCTAGTGCCTTCTACCCACTTTATTTTATACATTTTCTCCTTTTGGGAGCTGAACATTGAAACATTCAAAAGCAACCTCATATATAGAAGAAATTAGAAAGTCACCACAACTGCCCAAAGGAAAACAAAAAATCAGAGAACACTCAGAAAGCTTTAAGTTTATATCCTGGGTTTATCCTTAACACAGAGGCAACCTGTAATAATAAAACAAAACAAAAAGCCTTGGGGAAGGAAAAGAATCTGATACTTAAATTTACCATATTATAACATTCAAATGTTCACTTTTTTAAACAAAAATTATCAGCTATGAAATAATAAGGATTATAAATAAGAATTATAACAATTGTAAATAAGAAAAATATATGGTCCATTTAAAGGAAAAAATAAACCAACAGGAAATGTCCCTAAAAATGATGATGGCAAATCTACCAAACAAAGTCTATAAAACAACTGTTTTAAAGATTCTCAAGATACGTAAAGACACATACGGCCCCATGTTCATTGCAGCATTGTTCACAGTGGCCAGGACATGGAAACAACCAAAAAGCCCGTCGATAGATGACTGGATAAAGAAGATGTGACACATATACACTATGGAATACTACTCAGCCATAAGAAATGATGACATCAGATCATTTACAGCAAAATGGTGGGATCTTGATAACATTATACGAAGTGAAATAAGTAAATCAGAAAAAAACAGGAACTGCATTATTCCATACGTAGGTGGGACATAAAAGTGAAACTAAGAGACATTGATAAGAGTGTGGTGGTAACGGGGGGAAGGGGAAAGGGAGAGGGAAAGGGGGAGGGGGAGGGGCACAAAGAAAACTAGATAGAAGGTGACAGAGGACAATCTGACTTTGGGTGATGGGTATGCAACAAATTGAAAGACAAGATAACCTGGACTTGTTATCTTTGAATATATGTATCCTGATTTATTGATGTCTCCCCATTAAAAAAATAAAATTTAAAAAAATAAATAAATAAATAAAGATTCTCAAGAACTAAAAGAAGATATGGATGGAGAAAATCAAAAGAATATATATGGGCCCTGGCCAGTTGGCTCAGTGGTAGAGCATCAGCCTGGCGTGCAGGAGTACCAGGTTTGATTCCCGGCCAGGGCACACAGGAGAAGCACCCATCTGCTTCTCCACCCCTCCCCCTCTCCTTCCCCTCCAGCAGCCAAGGCTCCACTGGAGCAAAGTTGGCCCGGGCACTGGGAACAGCTCCATGGCCTCTGCCTCAGGCGCTAGAATGGCTCTAGTCACAGCAGAGCAACGCCCCAGATGGGCAGAGCATCGCCCCCTGGTGGACATGCCAGGTGGATCCCGGTCGGGTGCATGTGGGAGTCTGTCTGACTGCCTCCCCATTTCCAGCTTCAGAAAAATACCAAAAAAAAGAAAAAGAAGAAGAAGAAGGCATATAAACAAAATGGAAATATCAGTTAAAAGATACAAAACTTAAAGACAAACCAAAACAATCCCAGAGCTCATAAGTACAGTACTAAATAAAAACTTCACTAAAAGAATCCAAAGGCAGTTTGAACAGGCAGAAGAAAGAACCAGCAAACTTAAAGATAGGTCAATGGAAATCAAGGCTAAAGAACAGAAAGGAAAAAAAGAAAAGATTGAAGAAATGTAAACAGAGCCTAAGGGACTTGTGAACACATTAAGTGCACAATCTGCACATTGTGGGAATTTCAGAATGGGAAGAAAGAGAAGAGGCCAAGAGATTATTTAAAGAAATAATGGTCTAAAATTAACCAAATTTGATATAAGACATAGATATAAACATCCAAGGAGCTCAACAAACTCCAAGTACATAGAGATCCACATAGAGACATATTATAATCAAACTGTCCAAAGCAAACTTGGTAAGAGAATACTGACAGAAGCAAGAAAGACCCTCAATAGTATCATTAGCAGATTTGTCAGGAATGTTGAAGGTCTGAGGGCAACTGGGCTGATATATTTAAAGCAAAACTAAATGAATAAATAAATAAACAAGCATGTAATCAAGCAGAAATTCTGTATTCAGCAAAACTGTCCGTGAAAGGTGAGAGAGAAATTAAGACATTCCCAGATAAATAAATCTGAGAGAGTTTATTGCCACTAGAGCTGCCCCACAAGAAATGTTACGAGGAGTCCTGTGGATTGAAATGAAGAGACACTAGACAATCATTTAAAATCATTTAAAACCAGCATATGGAAGAAAGTTCAGTGATGACTAAGTCAAAGGGTTGGTTAGAACTTGGGTTAATACAGCATTTTAACAAAGAGTGACTTTGTAGAATAATGACAAGACAAAGAAAAGGGGTTTTCGGTCTCTAAAGACGGAAATCTGCAGGGAATGTAGATCCATGGAGAGAAGGTAAGGGTTGTTTCAGTAAGATTTGTTACGTGAAGTCCTCTTGATGCTATCTCATTTCTGGAGTAAGGTTGCTACTCCTCTTCTGGTATGGGAAGAGGGTGGGGGGGGGGGACACCTTCACAAGGGAGATCTCTGTTCTACTTTTGTGCAGACAGGGGAGGGGCAGCAAGCTCATCCTGTGTCTGCCTTTTCTCAAAGCCACCCCTAATGCCAGAGTGGCATATTTTGAGGTAGCATACTCTAAACCTTTTTATACCCCCCCCCCAAATTCATATATTGAAATCCTAACCTCCAATACCTAAGAATGTGACTTTATTTGGAAATAGAGTCATTGCAGATTAATTAGTAAAGTTCATATGAGGTCCTACTGGAGTAGTGTTGACCCCTAAACCAATATGACTCCTTATAAAATGGGAGATTTGGACCGAACCACCCACAAAGAGAACACCATGTAAAGATGAATGTTGGGATCAGGGTGACACATCATCTACAAGCAAGGAACACCAAAGATTGCAAGTAATCCACCAGAAACTAGAAGAGGGAGCCCTGCCAGAGCCCTCAGAAGGAAGTATGGTAGGCAGTTAGACAACCTATCAGATCAAGGAAAGATCAAGGAATATAAGCCAGGCACAGGAGGCCACTAGGGTAAAAAGCCCAAGGTGCCTAGCAGTGGGCAAACCTGGGAAAATGAGGACCTCACCTCCCTCCTCCCAGGTTACTTTTCCTCCCATAGCCTTTGGGGCCCATGTGCCAAGATGGCATATTCTGGAAAGACTCAGTTTTAATTCTTAAAGTAGAATCATACTGTTGGGCAAATGAGTTTGTAAAATTTGTATTTTTTGAGATTGCTCATTTTTATTGTTAAAAAGTGGTGCTGGATAGCCACGTTTGTGCTTGCCGGAAGAGCAGAGCAGTTGACTGCAAATTGTGCATTACATTCCTGCTTGGGAGGGGCCATTGTTTTGCTAATGTCTGCTGGAGGAGGAGTCCTGTGTGGGCCTAGGTAGTTTTTTGCAGTGAGAATAGAGAATGCAGAGTGTTGAAGAAGGAGGCAATTTGTGCAGAGAGAGAGAAGGCGTGCAGATAGGGAACCAGAGCTGAGGGGTTTTGGGAGCTCTGAATGAAAGGGAAATGTTTTCCTTGTGTGTTTGCTTGTTTGCTAGTGCAAGACTTTAATAAATGGAATGACACACCAGTTTTTGGCTCCACTGTTTTTTTAACATCTGTCCGAATTCAATGAGAACCTGCATGACCACAAAGACAGGGGCCACTGGCCCTACACATACCATATGTAGTAACTTCTGTAGTTGACTTCTTCCACTTACTGTAATTTGGGGCTCCAATCTTGTAGCTGCAAGTATCAGCAGTATATTCCTTGTTATTACTATGTGGTATTCCATTTTATGAAAGCACCATAATTTGTCTATTTATTCACCAGAGGAGAGGCACTTGGGTAATTTCCATCTGGGCTCTTTATGAATAAATCTGATATTAATATTTATATATAGGTCTTTGTGTTTGTACTACTTTTGATGTTTTAATTTTTTAATTATTTTTCTTCTTAATTGCAGTGCTATAAGTAGTAGAACATTAGTGGTCCTGTAAGCACTGCAAGGTAGGACTCAGAAATCGAGGAGGGCCAGCTCACGTGATTTTAACTGGATACGCCAACTCTAAATTCTCTCCTTCATCCTCATTCTGCCTTGGTGTTCAACGCTGTTTCAAATGCAGTTTTCTGATCTGACTCACATCTTTATTTTATGTTATTTCTTTTTTTTCCCCTATGTGACTCACATCTTAATTCCAGGCACTTATTAAAAATTACATTGGTTGCAAAATGGCAGGAAGAAAAGTTCAAATCTCTTTTGAATTTAAATTCGGAATAAAATGAGACTTTTGTTTAAATTCAATGGAAGCCATTAACAAAGGAATAGAGACCTTAAGGATGTTTCATTAGAATTACCCATAATGCTCCTGAATGATTCATGATTTTGAGCATTTAAATGAGTCATATTCATTTGAATGCCTAAACTGCTCTCTCCATTGTAAATGAGGTACTTAGGGAAATTGTATTAAGCATTAAGAGCCATGGAAATTTTCCCCAGCTCCCTTCTCTACATCCTTCACAAAGAAATGTCCTGACTCAATAAATTTTCCATTCTCTGATCCTCTGAATTCCCTTTGACAACTATAATACTAGTCATTGGTGTCTTAAGCCAGATAATGAGTGCATCTTTAATTCAGTGTGTGTGCATGTATACATATGCTTGTATGTGCATGTGTATGTGTGATGGGGTCTTTCCTTATGCCTCACTCAACCTCCATAATATTAGTACCTTTTGGTTAAAATAACTCCATTTTATATATTCCCTATTTTCACTCTTTCTCACATGTGATCTTAGCTAAATTTCTTCTCTTAAAACTTCTTTGTTAGCCAAGTGTTGACAAAAGTCACAATACCTTTATTATAAAATATTACTGAAAGAACAAATAAAATAATGTGTAAAAAGTATATGTAACATAGGTATACCTTGTAAACTCTCAAATACAAAAATTATATTGTTTATTTCTACATAGGCAATACAATTTAGGCTAAGAGAGGTGAATTAATTTACTCAAGGTCAGATGTAAGTGGCAGTTATTTCATGAGTCAAAAGACAGCTACTCCATCAGGAAGATATCAAGCATTTCTCACAGTAATGTTTTTTCTGATCTATCTCCTTAGGTAAAGGAAACAAAAGAAAAAACAAATGGGACTACATCAAACTAAAAAATGTTTGCACAGCAAAAGAAATAAAATGAAAGGACAACTCACTGAATGGGAAAACACATTTATCAATGATATAGCTGACATTGGGGTTAGTATCCAAACTTTATAATTAATTTATACAACCCTACACCAAAAAAAAAAAAAAAAAAATCCAGTTAAAAATGGCCCTAAGTAAACAATTCTCCAAAGAGGACATACAGATGGCCAATGGATATATGAAAAGATGCTCATTGTCACTAATTATCAGAGAAGTGCACATTAAAACTACAATGAGATATCATCTCACACCTGTCAGGATGGCTGCATCAATACATCAACAAACAAGTATTGAGGAGGATGTGGAGAAAAGGGAACCCTCATGCATTGCTAGCGGGAATGCAGACTCATGCAGCTGCTGTGGAAAACAGTATGGAGTTTCCTCAAAAATTAACAATGAAGCTGTCTTATGACCTAGGAACTTTACTTCCAAGAATATATCTGAAGACATCTGAAACAGTAATTCAAAATAATATATGCACCCTTATGTTCTTTATAGGATTATTTACAAAAGCCAAGATTTGGAAGCAGCCCAAGTACCCATCAGTAGATTTAAAAAAAAGCTGTGATACATTTACACAGTGGAATACTATTTGGGCATGTAAAAAGAAAGAAATCTTACCTTTTGCAACAGCATGGATGGATCTGGAGAGCATTATGCTAAGTGAAATAAACCAATCAGAGAAACAAAAGTACCATATGATTTCATCACATGTGGAATCTAATGAACAAAATAAACAAACAAAATAGAAACACGCTCATAGATATAGAGAACAGACTGACAGCTGTCAGAAGCGAGGGAGGTTCAGGGTCTCAGAGATAGAAGAGAATAAGGGAGGGGATGAATAACAATGAGAGGAGACTTGACTTTGGGTGGTGAACATAATATACAGATGATGTATTATAGAAAGGTATCCCTGAAACCTATATAATTTTATTAACTAATGTCATGCCAAAAAATTCAATAAAAATTTAATTAAAAAGAGACAGTCACTTTATACCTTATCTAGTAAATGCCCACATCTTAAACACTTCTCTACTCATCCCTGTATCACTTGTTGTACCCAAGTAATAAAATATACTTGTGATAAATTAGTTGAGAGCAGAGGTTTCAATGCAAGTAATTAGAAAGGTCTGTCTCTCTGCAGCTTATTATCTAGATAAGGTTGGTTTAAGAATTCAATTACATCTCTTAATAAAGTCTAAATTGTATTGAGATTCCCAAGAATTCCTAGAGATATTTGCAAATAATACCTCTAATAAAGGGCTAATATCCATGCATATAACTTGTACAATTCAACAACAAAAACAAACTAGTAGTAATTTAAAAATGGGCAGGAGACCTGAACTTCTACTGAATTTATAATAAGCAAACAGGAGTAACCTGGTACCTAATGGTAACTTTTTAACCTGAAAGAGTTAAAATGGCTTGGAATACTCCTTGGATCACAAGGAGTTACTACAAGCTTCTAGTCATATTCACAAGGACATTAGAGATTCTAATAAGTATTTGGAGCTACAAATAAATGAGTTTTCTGCCACATGGGTTATCTGGGATTGTTCCAGAAAGCTTTGAGAAGTCAGAAAAGTCGTTCATGGAACAGCCTCTCACCAGGTAATCTCCAAGCAAAGCCCTAAATAATGCACACCACAATTTGACTAGCTTCAGCCTTAGGAAAACAATCAGTTTTCCACCAAACAACTATATTTTTCTTGGCCAACATAGTTCCTGACCTCCTCCTACCTCTGAGATTTCCACAACAATATATCTTTCCTTTTAATTAAAAATGCTTTCTTCAACTTGCATGGTTAACTATGGCCTCAAATCCTTCCTATACATACATAAACTATTAGGAAAATATATGAATTAACTTGACCTAAATATCTGATAATTTTTTATTACTTCAATCCCACTTACCACCATTTCTTTCAAAAGAACAATATATGATATGTTCCTTTTGGGGTAGTGAACTGAAAACCCAGCCCCTGGGAATTCTATATTTGGTACAGAGCAAACTTATCTTCTCTGCATTACTGGCACATTGGTCTTCAGTCTTTGATCATCTGCACTAAGATAAACATTTGAATTTTTCTGAATTTTTACTCATAGACCAAATTTCCACAACTCAAGAACTACCAAGGATCATTTAAACCATCCAGATAATGTCAGACAAGATGTCTATTTCTAAGTAACACAAGATAATTACTTTATTCCTGAATTTCTCTGCAGTTATGGAGATAGATAAAACATATTTAACCCGTGAGAAACCCATTAACATCATCAGCAGTGTGCATATACTTTATATGCACACTAACATCAAGCCATTTTAGTTTCTGCAAGTGTCACTGGGGACAGATGTTAGCACCACTCCATGAGACTCATCAATGTTTTGTGTGAAAGTTGCTTATGCCATGAAACATCTTAGCAGAACACAGTTCAGGGACAGTGTGAGAGAAACCTTTTTACCAAAGAGGTATAGAACTTTATCTTTGTAAAATTTTGAAGGGCTTACTTTTTTAAGATTTCCCTTAAGAATCCAAAATATCTGGTTGGTGAATTAAAAAGTCCTGTCATAGCAAGTGCCTGGTACCACAAAACTCTTTGCTTTGCTAGATACAAGTAAGAAGATATACAGTATATGACTTATCAAATAAGTAATATGTTAGAGAATGTTTTCATGGAAATCTCTGAATGACTGGCCTTTTTAAGGTTTCAGACTAGCAGATAGCTCATGCTGCTGAGATTTCTCAAAAATAGAAGAGGGTTCCATAGGAGAATTCTAATAAATAATCAAGTCTTAGATTTTGAGCTTCTTAAGAAGAGGCTCTAATAATTGGAGATGTGTGGAGGCCAACATATCAATGCATATTTGATTGGATGTCTCCTTTATTGTGAGGATCCTCATAGTGGAAGCCAGGATGTGAGCTCTGGTTCTCATGAGAAACTGCAAGCAGCACTAGCTCCCCTGTTCTGGGCAGCCCGCCTGGGTGCCAGCTCCCACACATATTTGAGCTAGCTTAACCTTGGTTCCCAGGCATTTCTAGGTCAGGTGCTCAGAAGACTACCTTTTAAGGCATGGGCTAGCTAACACAGCAAGTGGACATCACCTCACTGATGTAACATTGGTACCCTGCCACTATTGTCTGTAAGCCCCATATATACTCATTCCTACACTGCCAGCCCAGGAGCAGCAGAACGAAGCAAGAATAAAGACTTGAAGCATGCATCACTTGCCCTTGGCTCCTTGGACTTTTCTCACCTTGGGGATCTCACTGCCAAAATCATCCCTCACAGAGCAGGTGTGCTTGGGCACTTATCTGTGTGTGTGCCTCTCTGTGTGTGTACATGCATATTATATATTTTGTATTAATATACAGTTACATATTTAAAATGCTGAAATATATAAATATAGTATATAATTACAATTTTCTTACACAGAAATAAATGCTATACATAAACTTCAGAAAATGGGTATGATAGTAGAAGAGATAAACTCTTGGCTCTTATAAATAACTGTAGATTGCTAAATTACTTTACTCCTCACTTTGAGGGGAAGGCAGGGCTGGGGGTGGTGAAGGGGCACCCACTTCTACATACATGTGTGTGTAGGTGCAGAAAACCAGAATATGCCACCCCAAACACGCCTCTTGGCATAAAGATTATTTTGAGCTGATTATTTTGAGAAATAGCAGACACAGGGAAAGAACTGAACAGTGTATGTTACACTTTTGTAATGGAAATTTACATCTATAAGGAAAACACCATTTGTAACGGTGTCTCCCTCTTTGCACAAGGAGGAGAAGGAAGACTCTACATCACAGATCAATGGAGAAGGCAGATTAAATTAGTGTAACCTACTTCACCTTTGTTTAGTTCTTTTCCTGGTCACCTTTCGATAACTTGCCTTTCTCACACCCTTTTTTTACACAAACATCAGTGTTTTAAATTTTCTTTTAATCTTTAAAAAAGGTAGAGTTATATACTTGACATTCAGTAGACTATATATATAGTTTTATATATTGACTTTTTTCTTATTAAATTATAAGCATTTTTCTCAGTGACTATTATTCTTATACCATTTACATTCAATATTATTCTGCATTAGTTTCAAATGTACACCATAGTGGTTTGACTGTCTCTTTTTGTTTTAGCTATAGATGATATTGAAGCTCAAGTACCAGTCACCTCTTTGAGTTTAGTCATTCCTGAGTTTTTTCTATGCAAATAAGATATACATGCTAATATATTTCTGTTTAGCTCTTTTATTGTTAGTCTGCATTTTGTCATAGGGCCCAAGCAAAGCACCTAGAAGGATAGAAGAACAGAATTTTCTTCCTCCCCTACACATATATATGAATGTCTGTGTGCACTATATGCTTGCCTTGGGGTAGAGAAGAAAGCACTCAAAGGCCATTTCTAACCATATTGTTTAGTGTCAGATGTTAGAACGCTCCGTTTCCTCAACCGTAAAATAGGGAATTACTTCAGAAGGCTTTTGGAGTCTCAAATAAAATAATATTTTTGAAAGGACTTGGTAAACCATGAAATAAGATTCAGTATGATATAGTGGAAAGTGCATGGGCTTTGGCGTCAAATTAGAGCACTTCACAGATTTATAAGCTTAGTGAGTTATTTAAATTTCTGAATTAGTTTCTTCATCTGTAAAGAAGGGGTAACAATGCTACCTCCAAAATGGTTACCAGGACTAATGGGAATCGTGTAGAAAATGTTGTAGGAAAAAGGAGGCACCATAAAAAGTACATAAGCCTATTATGGGTTAAAGTTTTGGAACATTGGATAGTATAAAACTCAATCTCTTTTCTTCCTCTAGATTACTAAATACCAGTGATCTGATTTTAATAAGATCAGGGTTCGATTCTATTCTTTGAAAGTAATTAAAGGTAGCAAAAATTTCTTTTTTTAATTTGTTGCCCAGATTGCATATCTAATGCCTTCATTAATGATTTAAAGAGCTACTTAGAATATATTAGAGCAAAGTGACTAATTTAAATAATTTACAGTCTGCATAGATTGCTCTCTTAACCCAGGATGGAAAGCAGCCCATATCCTCTTCCTGAAAGATTTGAGGCTGAAGGTATTTGATTTGAATAAATTAAGAAAAAGGAAAAAAAAGCAGTCTCCAATGATTTGCAATGGAATAATTTATTTAGTAATATATATATTATTAATTTCCACTTTCAGCTGGATTACATATGTAAACATATTCATGCCTTGAAGTATATCAGGCTGGCAGGACAGAATAGGGCACTGGTTTCAGTCAAGTCTGCTATACAAGTTTCCTGTGAATAGTGGCCTTAACTACCAAGTTAACTACACAAAGCAAGTACACTCATGTTGAATTATCACATTGTAAACATGTTTCACCATTAATGGCCCATCCTCCTGCATCCCATCACTCTTAAGAAAAATTTTTAAATAGATTAGCAATATATGTGAGAAATATATTTTTTCAGTGAAATTCACTATAAAATGCAATAGTAAAAAAAGTAATATCTGCCCTGTGTCTAATAAATATTTTATTTTTTAGGTTTGAATTACTTTATTATTATTTTAATTTTTATTAATTTTTTTTATAATTTTATTTTTTTAATGGGGCGACATCAATAAATCAGTATACATACATTCAAAGATAACAACTCCAGGTTAACTTGTCGTTCAATTATGTTGCATACCCATCACCCAAAGTCAGATTGTCCTCTGTCACCTTCTATCTAGTTTTCTTTGTGCCCCTCCCCATCCCCCTTTCCCTGTCCCTTTCCCCCCTCCCCCCCGTAACCACCACACTCTTATCAATATCTCTTAGTTTCACTTTTATGGCCCACCTACGTATGGAATAATGCAGTTCCTGGTTTTTTCTGATTTACTTATTTCGCTTCGTATCATGTTTTCAAGATCCCACCATTTTGCTGTAAATGATCCGATGTCATCATTTCTTATGGCTGAGTAGTATTCCATAGTGTATATGTGCCACATCTTCTTTATCCAGTCATCTATTGATGGGCTTTTTGGTTGTTTCCATGTCCTGGCCACTGTGAACAATGCTGCAATAAACATGGGGCTGCATGTGTCTTTATGTATCAATGTTTCTGAGTTTTTGGGGTATATACCCAGTAGAGGGATTGCTGGGTCATAAGGTAGTTCTATTTTCAGTTTTTTGAGGAACCACCATATTGTCTTCCATAATGGTTGTACTACTTTACATTCCCACCAACAATGGATGAGGGTTCCTTTTTCTCCACAGCCTCTCCAACATTTGCTATTACCTGTCTTGCTAATAATAGCTAATCAAACAGGTGTGAGGTGGTATCTCATTGTAGTTTTGATTTGCATTTCTCTAACAGCTAAAGAAGATGAGCATCTTTTCATATATCTGTTGGCCATTTGTATTTCTTCTTGGGAGAAGTGTCTGTTCATATCCTCTTCCCATTTTTTTATTGGATTGTTTGTTTGTTTGTTGTTGAGTTTTATGAGTTCTTTGTATATTTTGGATATTAGGCCCTTATCTGAGCTGTTGTTTGAAAATATCATTTCCCATTTAGTTGGCTTTCTGTTTATTTTGTTATCAGTTTCTCTTGCTGAGCAAAAACTTCTTAGTCTGATATAGTCCCATTCATTAATTTTTGCCTTCACTTCTCTTGCCTTTGGAGTCAAATTCATAAAATGCTCTTTAAAACCCAGGTCCATGAGTTGAGTACCTATGTCTTCTTCTATGTACTTAATTGTTTCAGGTCTTATGTTTAGATCTTTGATCCATTTTGAGTTAATTTTAGTACAGGGGGACAAACTGTAGTCCAGTTTCATTCTTTTGCATGTGGCTTTTCAGTTTTCCCAGCACCATTTATTGAAGAGGCTTTCTTTTCTCCATTGTGTGTTGTTGGCCCCTTTATCAAAAATTATTTGACTGTATATATGTGATTTTATTTCTGGACTTTCTATTCTATTCCATTGGTCTGAGTGCTTATTTTTCTGACAATACCATGCTGTATTGATTGTCGTGGCTCTATAATAGAGTTTGAAGTCAGGTATTGTAATGCCCCCAGCTTCATTCTTTTTCTTTAGGATTGCTTTGGCTATTCGGGGTTTTTTATAGTTCCATATAAATCTGATGACTTTTTGCTCTATTTCTTTAAAAAAAAAGTCATTGGAAGTTTGATGGGAATTGCATTAAATTTGTATATTGCTTTGGGTAATATAGCCATCTTGATTATATTTATTCTTCCTAGCCAAGAACAAGATATATTCTTCCATCTCATTATATCTTTTTCAATTTCCCTTAACAATGGTTTATAGTTTTCATTATATAAGTCCTTTACATTCTTTGTTATGTTTATTCCTAAGTATTTTATTTTTTTTGTTGCAACCGTGAAGGGGATTATTCTTTTGAGTTCCTTATCAGTTGTTTCATTGTTGGCATATAGAAAGGCTATTGACTTCTGTATGTTAATTTTGTATCCTGTGACCTTACTGTATTGGCTTATTGTTTCTAGTAGTCTTTTTGTGGATTCTTTGGGGTTTTCGATGTATAGGATCATATCATCTGCAAAGTGATACCTTTACTTCTCCTTTTCCGATATGGATGCCTTTTATTTCTTTGTCTTGTCTGATTGCTCTGGCTAGAACCTCTAGTACCACATTAAATAAGAGTGGAGAGAGTAGACAACCCTGTCTTGTTCCTGATTTAAGGGGGAAAGCCTTCAGTTTAGTGCCATTTAATATGATGTTAGCTGATGGTTTATCATATATGGCCTTTATCATGTTGAGATATTTTCCTTCTATACCCATTTTGTTGAGAGTCTTAAACATAAAATTGTGTTGTATTTTATCAAAAGCCTTTTCTGCGTCTATTGATAAGATCATGTGGTTTTTGTTCTTTGTTTTGTTGATATGGTGTATTACGTTAACCGTTTTAAGTATGTTGAACCATCCTTGAGATTCTGGGATGAATCCCACTTGATCATGATGTATTATTTTTTTAATATGTTGTTGTATTCGATTTGCTAGTATTTTGTTTAGTATTTTAGCATCTGTATTCATTAGAGATATTGGTCTGTAGTTTTCTTTTTTTGTGCCATCCTTGCCTGGTTTTGGTATGAGGGTTATGTTGGCCTCATAAAATGTGTTTGGAAGTATTGCTTCTTCTTCAATTTTTTGGAAGACTTTGAGTAGAATAGGAACCAAGTCTTCTTTGAATGTTTGATAAAATTTGCTGGTATAGCCATCAGGGCCTGGACTTTTATTTTTGGGGAGGTTTTTAATGGTTTTTTCTATTTCTTCTCTACTGATAGGTCTGTTTAGGCTTTCTGCTTCTTCTTGACTCAGTCTAGGAAGGTTGTATTGTTCTAGGAATTTATCCATTTCTTCTAGGTTGTTGAATTTAGTGGCATAAAGTTTTTCATAGTATTCTATAATAATTCTTTGTATTTCTACGGTGTCCGTGGTGATTTCTCCTCTTTCATTTTGGATTTTGTTTATATGAGTTCTTTCTCTTTTTTCCTTGGTAAGTCTTGCCAAGGGTTTGTCAATTTTGTTGATCTTTTCAAAGAACCAGCTCCTTGTTCTATTAATTTTTTCTATACTTTTTCTGTTCTCTAATTCACTTATTTCTGCTCTGATTTTTATTATCTCCTTTCTTCGGCTGGTTTTAGATTTTTTTTTTTTGTTCTTATTTTTCTAGTTCCTTAAGGTGTGAAGTTAAGTGGTTCACTTGGGCTCTCTCCTGTTTGTTCATATAGGCCTGAAGTGATATGAACTTCCCTCTTCTCACTGCTTTTGCTGCATCCCATAGATTCTGATATGTCATATTGTCATTTTCATTAGTCTGTATATATCTTTTGATCTCTGCACTTATTTCTTCTTTGACCCATTCATTTTTTAAAAGTATGTTGTTTAGTTTCCACATTTTTGTGGGATTTTTTTCCTCTTTTTTGCAGTTGAATTCTAGTTTCAAGGCTTTATGATCAGAAAATATGCTTGGTACAACTTCGATTTTTCTGAATTTGCTAATGTTGTTTTTGTGGCCCAACATATGGTCAATTCTTGAGAATGATCCATGTACACTGGAGAAAAATGTATACTCAGTCACTTTGGGATGAAATGTCCTGTAGATGTCTATCATATCCAGGTGCTCTAGTGTTTTGTTTAAGGCCACTATGTCTTTGTTGATTCTCTGTTTGGATGACCTATCAAGAGCCGTCAGTGGTGTATTGAGGTCTCCAAGTATGATTGTATTTTTGTCAGTTTTTGTTTTAAGGTCAATAAGTAGCTGTCTTATATATTTTGGTGTTCCTTGGTTTGGTGCATATATATTAAGAATTGTTATGTCTTCTTGATTCAGTGTCCCCTTAGCCATTATGAAATGGCCATTTTTGTCTCTGAGTACTTTTGCTGTCTTGTAGTCAGCATTATCAGATATGAGAATTGCTACGCCTGCTTTTTTTTTGGATGTTATTTGCTTGGAGTATTGTTTTCCAACCTTTCACTTTGAATTTGTTTTTATCCTTGTTACTTAGATGAGTTTCCTGTAGGCAGCATACAGTTGGATTTTCTTTTTTAATCCATTCTGCTACTCTGTGCGTTTTTATTGGTGAGTTTAATCCGTTTACATTTAGTGTAAGTATTGACACTTGTGAGTTCTCTTTTGCCATTTTTTATCTTGTTTTCTGTTAGTTTTGTGTCTTGTTTGATCCTTCTCTTTCGTTTTTCTATCTTTTGTTTTTATTTGGTTGTATTCCATACATCTTTCCTCTGTTGCTATCTTTTTTATTTCATGTGCTTCTATGGTTGTTTTTTCAATAGTGGTTACCTTTAAGTAATGAAAAGGATTCCTACCCTGTTCATTGTAGCGAACTATTTTGTGAGTACTTTTGCACTCCATCATCCTTTGCTACTGTTAATCTCCATCTTATCCCCCCCTTTCTTTTTGTTGTCACAGTTTAAATTTGGTTTTATTGTGTTCTTCTTGGAGCTTTTACTTGTGGCTCTGTTTTTTTCGTTCTTTGTATCTGATTGGAGAACCCTCTTTAGTAATTTCTGGAGTGGGGGTTTTCTGATGATAAATTCCCTCATCTTTTCTGTATCTGTGAATGTTTTTATTTCTCCTTCATATTTGAAGAATAGCTTTGATGGGTATAGTATTCGTGGCTGAAAGTTCCTCTCTTTCAGGACTTTAAATATTGGGGTCCACTCTCTTCTAGCTTGTAGAGTTTCTGCTGAGAAATCTGATGATAATCTAATGGGCCTTCCTTTATATGTTGTATTCTTCTTTTCCCTGGCTGCCTTGAGAATTTTTTCTTTGCTGTTGGTTTGTGCCAATTTCATTATGATATGCCTTGGAGTAGGTTTGTTGGGGTTAAGAAAACTTGGAGTTCTGTTTGCTTCTTGAACTTGAGGCTTTAGTTCTTTCCACAGGCTTGGGAAGTTCTCATCTATTATTTGTTTGAGTATGTTCTCCATTCCATTTTCTCTCTCTTCTCCCTCTGATATACCTATTATTCTTATGTTATTCTTTTTGATGGAGTCAGATAATTCTTGTAGGGCTATCTCATTTTTTTTTAATTTTTGAGTCTCTTTCTTCTTCTCTCTGTTGTACCTCAAGTTGCTTGTCTTCTATTTCACTAATCCTCTCCTCTATCTGACCTGTTCTATTAGCTAAGCTTGTTACTTTGTTTTTCAGCTCGTGAGTTGAGTTTTTCATCTCTGTTTGATTTGTTTTTATAGTTTCAATTTCCTTGGACATATATTCTTTGTGTTCATTGAGTTGTTTTCTGAGCTCCCTAAATTGGCTTTCTGTGTTTTCTTGTATATCTCAGAGGATTTTTAGGATTTCTATCTTGAATTCTCTGTTATTTAGCTCCAAGGTTTCCAATATATTAAATTTTTCCTCCATAGACTTTTCCTCATCTAGCTGTATTACCTCTCTTTCTTTTGTATCCATGATATTCGATTTTCTCTTCCTTAATGGCATCTGAGGATGGTTTTGTTGATAGTATTTATGAGATTTAATAAAGAATAAACAGTTAAAAAAATAAAAAATTGAAAAGAGTTGGTTTTTTTAAAAAAAAATTAATAATGAAATAAAGAAAAATAAAATAAAATAATAATTTTTAAAAAGGGAAATTATTCCCCCCCTCCTTTTTTCCTCTCCTCTTTTCTCCTCTCTTTCTTAAGAAAATCTTGTGGTGAACTGTGAATTATAACAAACAATGCCTGTAATGGAGGGCCTGAATTGGAGAAAAGTAATAAAGGGGCAAAAAAAAAAAAAAGAAAAAAAAGAAAAAAGAAGGGGTTATGGACCCACAAAAAGTAAATAAGGAAAAATTTTGGGTCAAGAATAAAATGATTTGCTTTTAGGCGTTGGTTGACTAAGAGTTATGATGAGAGGAATAAGAGGGAAACAGAAAATGGGGGGACAAATTAAAAAATTACTATTGTATTTAGTGGAACAAGTACTAGATAAAATGGAAAGCCAGAAATGAGAGCACTGCTAGTGAGGTAAAAAGGTGAAGTAAAAACCCGCCAAAATGCCACAAATATAAGTTTGAGACCCAGATAAGATAATTTGTTTGTTATTGAGGTTTGAATGAGAGGAGATGTAAAGGAGAAAGGAAGAAACTAATATAGAGGGAGAAAAGAAAGAGAGAGAGAGAGAAAAAGAGGGAACCACTAAAAGAAGAAAAAAGAGGAGAGAGAGAGAGAGAGTTAAGGGTTTTGGAGTGCAACCCTCATAGAGAGAAAGGAAGAGGAGGGAAAAGATAATGGGAGATGTAACACTTATGGGTAGTGTAGTTCAAGGAGAGGAGAGAGTAAGACCGGCAGAGAGTTAATCGGCCAAATTGGAGGAGGAAAAAAATATTAAGAATGAAGATAAGAGAAACAAACAAACAAATATAATAAAATGGGATAGGTTATAAAGTCTGCAGATTATTCTTGATTTTGAGAGGTTATCTTCTTGCTTTTTCTTTTCTCTCCCTCTTCCTGGTCGGTGACTCTGTACCCCGGGTTCTGCCCCTTTGGCACGCTCAGGTAGAGGCTGGCAGTTGATAAGTCTCTATGGCGATGTCATGTATTGTGCTTTAGTCTCGTTGGCAGTCGAGGCTCATTAGCATTTATAGGCTCCGACAGTGAGAGAGTCCGTGTTCCTGGAGCCTTTCTCCTAGTCTTTCCTTCCTCAATTAGTAGCCTGATAATCCAGCTATGGGGTTGCTGCTGCCTCTGCCTGGATAGTAAGAGGCTCAAAGAGCTGGCAACTCCCCACTCTATTTCCACTCAGCACAGGGCTCTGGGTAAGGCTCAGTCAGTCAGAGCTGCTAGCATAATCAGGCGGAGTTTCCGCCCACTCAAAGACCTCTGGCTCTGCCACTCTGTCCAGTAACACAGGCGGGCGCCCACTTCCAGGGCGCTTGGAGGAAACTCTCGCTCACTATCTGCACACGCAGACTAGGATATCCGGCCGGCAGCCTCACGCTCTGAGTGAGGCTGCCGGCATGGAAAAGTTTCAGCGTTGGAATTGGCTCTCGCTTTGTCCCCGTGCGTGGCTTTTGCAAGACGCTGGGGCGGCCCGAGATTCCGCTTTGGCCCACACAAGGCCCCTGACTCTGCCCCTCTGTGCGATAACACGGGCGCGCACTGCCGAGGCACTCGGAGGAATCTCTCGCTATCTGCACGCGCAGACCAGGATATCAGACTGGCCGCGTTTCCCTCTGAGTGAAACCCCCACCAGCACGGAAAAGCTCCACCATTGGAATTTGTTCTTGCTCCCTGCCATGCGCGGCTTTCCCAAGGCGCTGAGGCTACCCAGAGATTCCACTTTCAGCCCACTCAAAGGCCTCTGACTCTGCCTCTCTATGGGGTAACACGGGCACCCACTCCCAGGGCTTTGGAAGAAATCTCTCGCCCACTAACTGCGTGCGCCAACCAGGAGATCGGGTAAAATGGCTGCCCCGCTTGTCTTTCTTTGTCTGGGTTTGGCGCGAGTGTTAGCTTGTATTGCCCGGGTTGCCACAGGAACAGTTTTTCCTCGGCTTGGATCTCCATGCCACAGCCTGGTTCGGCCGTTTGTGCCGCGGCCTGGATCTATTCACCCACTTTGTCTGTCTCAGTTTCTATATTCACAGATCCCAAGAAAGCCGCCCTGTTTAGGTTAGTGAGGAAGGCGGAGCATTTCTTACTCCCTAATTCCTTCGGGGTTTGGTTATATATTTAGCGAATTTTTTACTCGACCATACCTTCGGGTGTATTGCAAAACATCTGGAGGCTCCAAGGATAGGTTTTTCTGTTTCTGGTTGAAGATCTTGTTGAGTTTTGGGGGAGATTTATCGGTATCGCTTCCTACCCCGCCATTACTCTGACATCATCTTATTATTAATTTTAATTTATTGTGTTAACATGGATTCAAGTGTCCCACTCAGTATAACATCCTCTCCTCCCACCCCTATGGCCCCATTAAACTACCTTTGCCCCCCTCCCTTATCACCTTCCCATGCTTCCCTCTGGGATTCCTGATCTGTTATCCATATCTGTGTATCATATATATATAAAATATATATTATATTATATATATAAAATTTCACTAATCCCTTCATTTTCTCTGATCCCATCCCCTCATCCTCATTCCCACTGAAAGCTGTCACCCTTCGCCTCTATTCCATTCCTCAGTTCATTTTGTTCATTAGACTCCACATATATGTGAGATCATATGATATTTTTCTCTCTCTGCCTGACTTATTTCACTTAGCATAATATTCTCCAAGTCTATCCATGCTGTCACAAGAAGTAAGATTTTCTTATTTTTCACAGCTGCATAGTATTCCATTGTGTATATGTACCACTGCTTTTTAATCCACTTGTCCACTGATGGGCACGTGGGCTGTTTCCAGATCCTGGCTATTGTAAACAATGCTGCCATAAACACGGGGGTGCATAGCTTCTTTTAAATCAGTGATTTGGTATTCTTAGGATATATTCCTAAAAGTGGGATAGCTAGGTCAAAAGGCAGTTCCATTATTAATTTTTTGAGGAAATGCCATACTGTTTTCCACAGTGGCTGCACCAGTCTTCATTCCCACCAGCAGTGCAGGAGGGTTCCCCTTTCTCCACATCCTCACCAGCACTTACTATGTGTTGATTTGTTAATGAGCGCCATTCTGACAAGGGTGAGGTGGTATCTCATTGTTGTTTTAATTTGCATTTCTCTAATGATTAGTGACATTGAACATTTTTTTCATATGCCTATTGGCCATCTGTATGTCCTCTTTGGAGAATTGTCTTTTCAGTTCCTTTTCCCACTTTTAAATTAGTCTGTTTAGCATCCTGGTGTTGAGTTTTAGACGTTCTTTACAAATTTTGGTTATTAACGTCTTATCAGACGTATTGGCAAATACATTCTCCCATTGTGTGGGTTATCTTTTTATGTTGTTAATGGTGTCTTGTGCTGTGCAAAAGCTTTTTAGGTTGATGAACTCCCATTTGTTTATCTTATCCTTTATTTCACTTGCCTGTGGAGATAAATCAGCAAAAAATTTCTATGAGAGATATTGGCTAGTTTACTGCCTGTTTTCTTTCAAGATGTTTATGGTTTTGTGACTTAGAATTAAGTCTCTTATCCATTTTGAGTTTATTTTTGTGAATGGTGTAAGTTAGTGGTCTAGTTTCATTTTTTTTGCATGTACCTGTCCAATTTTCCCAGCATCATTTATTAAAGAAACTGTCTTTACTCCATTGTATTCTCTTACCTTCTTTGTCAAATATCAATTGACCTTAAAGGTGTGATTTTATCTCCTGATTCTCTGTCCTGTTCCACTGATCTGTATGCTTGTTCTTATGCCAGTATCAAGCTGTTTTGATTACTATGGCCTTGTAGTATAACTTGATATCTGGAAGTATATGATACCTCCCACTTTATTTTTCATTTTTAAGATTGCTGAGGCTATTCGTGTTCTATTTTTGTTCCATATAAATTTTTGGAATATTTGTTCTACATCTTTGAAGTATGCTATTGGTATTTTAATAGGAATTGCATTGAATTGATAGATTGTTTTGGATAGTACAGACATTTTAATGATGTTTATTCTTCTTATCCATGAACATATTATATGCATTCTATTGTTTGTATCTTCTTTGATTTTTTTTTTCAATGTCTTATAATTTTCCTAGCACAAGTCTTTACCTCCTTGTTTAAATTTACTCCTAGGTACTTCATTTTTTTGGTTGCAATAATGAAGGGGATTGCTTTCTTAACTTTTCTTTCTGACAGTTTATTGTTGGTGTATAAAAGTGCCACTAATTTCTGAATATTAATTTTATATCCTGCCACCTTGCTGAATTCATTTATCAGGTCTAGTAGTTTTTTGACTGAGACTTTGGGGTTTTCTATGTACAGTATCATGTCATCAGTAAATAACGATAGTTTTACTTCTTTTCCAATTTGGATGCCTTTTATGTCTTCTTCTTGTCTGATTGCTGTGACTAGGACTTCCAGAACTATGATGAATAACAGAGGTGAAAGGGGGCACCCCTGCTTTGTTCCTGATCCTAAGAGGACTGCTTTTAATTTTTGCCCGTTGAGTATAATTTTTTGCCCATTGAGTATAATGTTGACTATGGGTTTGTCATAGATGGCCTTTATTATGTTGAGGTATATTCTCTGTATTCTCACTTTGCTGAGAGTTTTGATCATAAATGGGTGCTGGATTTTATCAAATGCTTTTTCTGCATTGATTGATATAATCATGTGATTTTTATTCTTTCTTTTGTTTATGTGATAAATCATATTTACTGATTTGCAAATGTTGTGCCTGCCAGAATGAATCTGACTTGATCATGATGTATGATCTTTTTGATGTATTGCTGGATTCAGTTTGGTAATATTTTGCTGAGAATTTTAGCATCTATGTTCATCAGGGATTATTGGACTATAGTTTTTTTCTTTTTAGTGTCTTTTCCTCGGTTTGGAATGAGGATCGTGTTTGCCTTATAAAAAGAGTTTGGAAGTCTTCCCTCCTCTTCAATTTTTCAAAAAACGCATAAGGAAGATAGGTGTTAGTTCTTCTTTGAAAATTTGGTAAAGTTCGCCTGTGAAGCCATCTGGTCCAGGACTTTTGTTTGCTGGGAGTTTTAGGCTGTTTCAATTTAATTTGTTGTTATCGGTCTTTTTAGACTTTCTAATTCTTCTAGATTAAGTTTTGAAAGATTGTATGTTTTCCAGGAATTTATCCATTATGCCCCAGTTATCCAATTTTTTGGCATATATATCTTCATAGTATTTTTTTACAATTCTTTGTATTTCTGTGATGTCAGCTGTTACATCACAATTTACATTTGTAATTTTATATATTTGAGTCCTCACTTTTTTCTTTGATGAGTCTAGTTAAAGGTTCATCAATCTTGTTTACCTTTTCAAAGAACCATATCTTGGTTTCATTGATCTTTTGTGTTGAGTTTTTAGGTACTATGTCATTTATTTCCACTCTGATCTTTATAATTTCCATGCTTCTACTTCCTCCGGGCATTATTTGTTGTTCTTTTTCTAGTTTTTTTGTTTGTTTGTTTGTTTGTTTCCTGAAGTTGGAAATGGGGAAGCAGTCAGACAGACTCCCGCATGCGCCCGAACGGCACGCCCACCAGGGGGCGATGCTCTGCCCATCTGGGGTGTCGCTCTGTTGCAACCAGACCCATTCTAGCACTTGAGGCAGAGCCCACAGAGCCATCCTCAGCACTCGGGTCAACTTTGCTCCAGTGGAGCCTTGGCTGCGGGAGGATAAGAGAGAGACAGAGAGGAAGAAGGGAAGGAGAGGGGGAGGGGTGGAGAAGCAGATGGGTGCTTCCCCTGTTTGCCCTGGCCAGGAATCGAACCCAGGACTCCTGCACACCAGGCCAATGCTCTACCACTGAGCCAACCAGCCAGGGCCTTTTTCTAGTTCTTTTAGGTGCAGGGCTAGGTAGTGTGTTTGAGCTTTCTCTTGCTTCTTAAGGTATCCCTGTTATGCTATGAACTTCCCTCTCAGGACTGCTTTTGCTGTGTCCCATAAATTTTGAGTTGTTATATGTCTATTTTCATTTGTTTAAAGAAAATTTTTTATTTCTCTCTTGATTTTATTGTTAAACCATTTATTATTTAATAGCATACCATTTAGTCTCCAAGTGTTTGAATGGTTTTCAGTTTTTTTATGGAGGTTGATTTCTAGTTTCATGCCATTTGATCAAAGAAGATGCTTGATACAATTTCAATCTTCTTAAATTTATTGAGACTAGTTTTGTGTTCTAACATATGGACTCTCCTAGAGAATGCACCTTGAGCACTTGAAAACAATGTAAATTCTGCTGCTTTGGGATGAAACGTTCTAAATATATCAATTAAATCCAGTTTTTTAGTGCATTATTAAAAGCCACTGTTTTTATCTCAATTTTTTGTCTGGAGGATCTGTTCAATGATGTTAATGGGGTACTAAAATCCCCTACTATCACTGTCAATCTCACTCCTTATGTCCATCAAAACCTGCTTTATATATATTTAGGTGCACCTATATTAGGCACATAAATATTTATAATGGTTATATCCTCCTGTTGCATTGCTCCTTTTATCATTATGTAGTGACCTTCTTTATCTCTTACTATAGCCTTTGTTTTAAAGTTTATTTTGTCTGATATAAGTATTGCCACCCCAGCTTCTTTTTCATTTTTATTTGCAAATAATTATTTCTATCTCTTCACTTTCAGTCTATGTGTATCTTTTGTTCTGAGGTAGATCTCTTGTAGACAGCATATGTACATGTCCTGTTTTCATACCCATGCAGCTACCCTATGTCTTTTTTTTTAATTTTTATTAATTTTAATGGGGTGACATCAATAAATCAAGGTACATATATTCAAAAAAAACATGTCCAGGTTATCTTGTCATTCAATTATGTTGCATACCCCTCACCCAAAGTTAGATTGTCCCCCGTCACCTTCTATCTAGTTTTCTTTGTGCCCCTCCCTTTCCCCCTCCCCCTCTCTCAACGTCCCTTCCCCCACCCCCCCGTAACCATCACCCTCTTGTCCATGTCTCTTAGTCTCGTTTTTATGTCCCACCAATGTATGGAATCCTGCAGTTCTTGTTTTTTTCTGATTTACTTATTTCACTCCGTATAATGTTATCAAGATCCCACCATTTTGTTATAAGTGATCCGATGTCATCATTTCTTATGGCTGAATAGTATACCATGGTGTATATGTGCCACATCTTCTTTATCGAGTATTCTTTTTTTTATACAGTGATTAAAGCCTTTAAGCAAACTCTTGGCCAAAACAGAAAGAATCCATAAAAGAGTAGTGTCCTTAACATGTTCACCAAGTCCAAGTTGGCCCCAACACTATGCCAAATCCCTGAAAAATGCAACCCAACCCCAGTTCAGTCTGTTAGGAGCTGTCACAAGGAGCAGAAGTCCAGGAAAAGTCCACCTCCAGGAAAAGTTTGCATGGCACTGGAATTGTTGTCATAATTCTATACTTTGCAGCTCATGTCCAAGTCCCAATGATTGCTGCTTCTAGCTGGTAATGATTCAGGTAGACTGGAAAAGCCATCTGCAGCATGTGTGGAGATGGAGCTTCTGTTTTCCTCTGCCTGGAGAGATTAGACCGGGTTACTTTTCCCCCTTTTGCCAACTTCTATTATGAATCTATCTTTGCCACCCAGCTTAGTGTATCCCAAGGTTCTCTTTACCAAGCCACAGTCGCAGAGCTCCAGTGTCTAATAACCGGACACTGGAGCTCTGCGACTGTGGCTTGGTAAAGAGAACCTTGGGATACACTAAGCTGGGTGGCAAAGATAGATTCATAATAGAAGTTGGCAAAAGGGGGAAAGAGAGCTCTAAATTAGGAGTAAGTCCCAGACTGAAATATGAGTAAGGCATTGAGGTAGGAGGAATAAAGAAAACACTATATATTAAACAAAGCAGCAGAAAATAGGACTATCAACACCCACAACAGAGATCTTTGATGGAAGAATAAAAAACATGACTATTCAGGCAAAACATAGTTAAGTGGCCCTTGTGCAAATGAGATCAGTTTACCTGCTTCTTGGAAGAAATACCCTAGGCTCGTCCACAGTGTCGTAGATGGGGCCGACGGCCCTGGGCACCTTCAGCCTTCAGTGGCAAACCCCAGCATTCTGGGCAAGGTTAGGTCATAGGTGGCTGGAGCTGGGCTGGAAGAGACTGAACCCTCCCTTAGAGGAGCGAGGGGGAAGCCTACCTTCCAGTGTCCCTGTTTCCTCACAGCAGAGGCATGTAAGTCTGGCAGGTTTTAGCTCAATGACCTTCCTTTCCACTATTGAAGCAGGACCCAGATGGCATCCTATGAGACCCCTTTGAGGTGATGGAGCCTTTAAGGGCATATCCTAAAAGCTGGTAGTTCTCCTGATCTCTATTGGGCTTTTTCTGCCTCTTGGTATCTTAGAGGCCATGCTCAGAAGATCTCGCTGAGGAGTTGGAGGATCCCCATCCGCCTATATAAATCTTTTCTATATATCTGGAGCTATTTGGAAAAAGACAAAACAGTGTTATTAGCTGGATCAAATAAATAAGGTAGTAGTTTGCAGGAGAAAAAAATTTGTTCATCAGCATTCAAAAGAAATTTAAAAAAATTTTTTTTTCTCATTTTTCTGAAGCTGGAAACGGGGAAGCAGTCAGACAGACTCCCGTATGCACAAAACCGGGACCCACCCGGCATGCCCACCAGGGGGCAATGCTCTGCCCCTCTGGGGCGTCACTCTGTTGCATCCAGAGCCATTCTAGTGCCTGAGGCAGAGGCCACAGAGCCATCCCCAGTTCCCGGGCCATCTTTGCTCCAATGGAGCCTCGGCTGCGGGAAGGGAAGAGAGAGACAGAGAGGAAGGAGAGGGGAGGGGTGGAGAAGCAGATGGGCACTTCTCCTGTGTGCCCTGGCCAGGAATCGAACCTGGGACTTCTGCACGCCAGGCCAACGCTCTATCGCTGAGCCAACTGGCCAGGGCTAAAATTTTTTTAAGTAAAAAGCATGATATGGTAGACCCATAGGAGTTCCAGGGTATGACTCCCCCCTTTTAAATTTTTTTAAATTGACCTTAAAATATTTGCTGGGTACACTTTAATAATACCTTGACTTTAAAGATTGTAAGAAATACACATAATTCGAAAGGTTTGACAAAATACAGTAAATGCTTTTGCTCCATATGCAGGAGCATTGTCAGTTTAACCAGTTTAGGAAATCCAAAAATAGAACAATGCATACAGACAATGAGCTATAACATGCTTAGCAGCCTCTCCTGTTCTGACAGAGGTTACTATAAATCCAGAATATGTATCCACTGTAACGTGGACATAAGACTGTTTGCCAAATGAAGGTGTATGAGTAACATCCATTTGCCGAAGTTGTCCTGGTAGGGGTCCTTGAGGGTTAACTTCAAATGAAGGGGCAGATTGTAGTATAGGACCCCTTGGACAGAATTTCCCAATCTGCTGTGCTGCTTCGCAAGAAAGTTGAAACTGTTTACACAGGGCTGCAGCGTTTTGGTGATGAATAGTATGAGACTGAATTGCTCGATCTGTCATGGTTGCTCCAAATAATTTTCTTTTGGGTAGCTTGATCAACGAGGGCATTTCTAGGCCCTGGGCAGTTGGCTCAGTGGTAGAGCATTGGCCTGGCGTGCTGGTGTCCTGGGTTCGATTCCCGGCCAGAGCACACAGGAGAAGCACCCATCTGCTTCTGCACCCCTCCCCCCTCCTTCCTCTCTGTCTCTCTCTTTCCCTCCCGCAGCCAAGGCTCCATTGGAGCAAAGTTGGCCCGGGTGCTGAGAATGGCTCTGTGACCTCTGCCTTAGGTGCTAGAATGGCTGTGGTTGCAACAGAGCAACACCCCAGATGGGCAGAGCATCCCCCTCTGGTAGGCATGCCAGGTGGATCCCCGTCAGACACATGTGGGAGTCTGTCTGACTGCCTCCCCATTTCAACTTCAGAAAAATACAAAAAAAAAAAAAAAAAAAGAAAGAAAAAGAAAAAAGGGCATTCCCTTGTGCTAAAGCTCCAGGGAGCATGGATTGAGCTCGAGTATGTCCTATAAAACATGGGGCTCTGTGTTGATATACAAGTCTTTGAAGAAGGAGGAAGTGCTGAAATAGTTCATCAGCATTTGTCCCTAAGACAGCAGTCTTTATAGTGGAAACACCATAAGTAAATATTTGCTGTCTGTATATAGATTAAAGGGGGAATATGGCAAATGCTGAAAAGCCATGATAATGGCATATAATTCTAGACTTTGAGCTGATTTTAAGTTGACAGTTTCAGTATAAAGTTGTCCATTGATTTGCAAGAGCAATTTGGAAGGAGTCCAATGTAGCTTAGCAATAACAGATACATCAGCTCCAGTATCTAAAAGTCCTTTAAATTTATGCTCATGTATTGTTAGTTCCATTTCAGGGTGTTCCTGACCTATTTTTTTAATCCAATTGTCTTTTAATTAGAACATTTAATCCATTTACATTTAAGGTTATTATTAATATGTACTTATCTATTGTCATTTTATTCTTTAAATCTACAAACCTCTTTTTTCTATATCTTTTTTTCCTTTGCACTTTTTACTGAAGGCCCCATAACATTTCTTGTAGTACTGGTTTGGTTGTAATGAATTTCTTGAAATTGTTTTTTCTTGTTGTCTTGGATGTTTTTTATTTCTCCTTCATTTTTAAATGACAGCCTTGCTGGATGAAGTGGTCTTAGTTGTAGGTTCTTGTTTTGCCTCACTTTGAATATTTCTTGCCAATCCCTTCTGGCCTCAAGTATTTCTGTTGAGAAGTCAGATATCACCCTTAGGGAGGCTTCTCTATAGGTAATTAACTGCTTTTCTCTTGAAGCTCCTAGTATTCTTTATTTGTCTCTTAACTTTGGCATTTTAATTATGATGTGTCTTGGTGTAGGCCTCCTTGGGTTCCTCTTTAATGAGACTTTCTGTGCTTCTTGAACTTGTGTGAGTTTTTCTTTCATCATTTCAGGGAAATTTTCAGCTATGATTTCTTCAAACAGGTTCTCTATCCCTTGTTCATTCTCTTCTTCTTCAGGAATCCTTCTGATGCAGATGTTGTTTCTCTTCATGTTGTCACAAAGGTCTCTTAAAGGTTCCTCAGTTTTTTTGTGCCTCTTTTCTTTTTGCTGCTCTACTTCTGTGCTTATGTTTATCTTATCTTTTAAGTCACTGATTCTATCCTCTGCTTCATCCAGCCTGCTCTTGATTCCTTCTAGCGCAGTCTTCATTTCTAATATTGTATTTGTTATTTCTGACTAGCTCTTTTTTATGATTTCAATGTCCTTTTTGATGCTTGCTATCTCTTTGTTTAAGTTCTGATTGTAACCATCCATTGTTGCTCTAAGATCCTTGAGCATCTTAAAAATCATTATTTTAAACTCTGCTTTTGGTAGTTTGGTTGCTTCCATTTCATTTTGTTCTTTTTCTGGGGATTTCTCTTGTTGATTCATTTAGGTCACACTTCTTTGTCAAGCATTCTGTCTGTGTATTGGGTAGTGCTTTCTGACTGAAATTTGTTGTTGTGTCTTTATGAAAAAGATGGGCTTGATGATATTGACCTCCAGGCCACCTGGTTTCCTTTCTCTAGGAATACTTCTTGAGGAAACAAATTTTCCTCCTATTGTATGTATTTAATGCAGTTGTTCCTTTCACGGGTACAGTTATCCCTTCAGGCTGGCTGGCTCTAAGGGTCAAACTTGATCATGTGTATTATGCACTATGCAATGTCTGTCTAGTTGGAAGTATTTATTCTCCATTGTATCTGGTGCCTGCTTAGAATCCTCCTTTGTGTGTGCTGCTTGGTGTTGTCTGCCACCCATTACTGGTTGTGTTGGTTCTAGATCTACTTGGGTTGGCGTCAGCCATTTTTTGTAACCTGTTGTGGGCTATCTGTCTGCAATGATAGCTATTTTCATTGTTTGTGTCAGAGTTTTCTGTCCCTAGGTAGTGTGGGAAGTGTCAACCTGTGTATAAGGATCAGCTTCCTCTTGCTTAGGGATGACAGAAGCTTCATAAAAGCCCCAGGCTCCATAAGATTTGTCTCCATTTTTCAGCTTCTCTACCTCCTCTTGCAGCTGCTTGGTCTTCTGACAGAGTCTTCTGTAGAAAGACTGTAGTGTGGGCCAAACTGGCTTCACCAAACCAACCCCTCTATAGGTTGTAAGCTAGTTGGGTTAGGGCTGCTGAGGTTGGAAATGCAACGTCAGTGGGACCCACTACTTCAGGTGTCTCTTGGTCAGGAGCTCAGTTGGGGAAAGTGGCCCCTACTCCAGAATCTAATCCCTCAGTCACTGCTGGATACTCAGATTATATTTCTCCCCAATAAAGTGAGCAGCAGGTTCAAATCAAGTAGAGTCAACAGTCCCCTCTACAGAATTACTTAGAGCTGGTGAGACCCTGGTCTCAGGAAGGAAAACTCAGAGAGTCCTCCCCTGGGGTTAACTACATCCCCCAAGGAAGTGGCTAAACTCCTAGAATAGATCCAACAATAAGTTCAAATGGGACCCACAATTTAAATGTCCATGCTCCAAGCCTCTCTCCCTTGCCCATGTGAAATCTAGCCCAGCAGGGCAGGATATTCTGCATCCAAGGTGGCTGACTATGAGGCTTCACCCTATCCAATGCACATGAGTCACTGTGCTGGTTTTGATCACAAAGAGTGGAACTTGCCTCAGCTGGGCCAGGTGTGAGTTTCCCTTCTTTAAGATACCACTATAGCAAAAGTAGTTAGGTAATGAACCAATGCTTTCCACAGCTGCCCACTGGATATACCAGCCCTAGACCTCCATGGCAGGTACCTGGCACAGATCAGTGGGAGACACTGCCCATGACTGGCTTTTGGCAATCTTCTTGGAGCTAAAAGCAATCCATAGTTTGTGGCTGCCTCTCTGGGCCCAGGTGCACATGGAAATACTAAGCTGCACACCTAGGCTGGTTTTTATCCACACTGGGCCTGGGGGAAGGAAGGTCCACTTAAAAAGTCAAGGTTTTTTTAGTCCTGCCTCCTGCAGCCTCTGTGTGCTGGCTGCCTGTTGGGCTTGGTCACTGAAAAAACCTCTGGGATAATCTTGAGCCTGCAGAAATTCAGGGATTCTGAAGGGTGCTAGGTGTGGCTTCGCCCCTTGACCCCAAGTATTAGTCTGTCCAGGCTGTTTTTATAGACCTCAGTAGAGTGTGGCCCCATGAGTCCAGTGGGTGTGGCTTCTGAGACTCAGAGATGTGGTCTGCCCACAAAAAAGTTTCTACTGAGTCTCCTATGAGTCAGAAGCACCAGTCTTAGATTTGGGTCAGGTAAAGCTCCAGCCTCAACACCAGAAATCTGAGTCACTGATGGGCCCCTGCTTCTGGGCTTCTCAGAAAGACCTAATCTTCATGATTGAGATAAGAGAGACTCCAGAGGGCAGAGTAGTTGCTTTTCCCCAGGCTGATGCTACTCAGAGAGGACTGCTCCACCCAAGAAAAATGGCAACTGTGGTATTGGAGAATGGCTCAGCACAAGGGTTCTAGTGGCTATCCCCCACAGTGTCTCTCTCCAGACCTTCAACTTTATACTCCCTTCATACAAATCTAGTCCTCTCCACTCTCCCCTACCAGAGCCCCAGGTAAGCTTGTGGCTGTGTTCAAGATTTTCTGCATGGGTCCTTTAAGACAGAGCTTGCATCTCTGAAAGCTCCATCTCTTTCTCACAGACAGAAATCCCAGCTCTTTTCATTACCAAATGCTGTGTGGGCACCTCTTCTAGGCACTGGGGTTCTAGGCTGGGGCTCTTGGCCTGGGGCTGAAGACCCTACCCTCTCAGGTTGAACCTCCCCACAGTAAGAGTTCCTCAGGACCCTCAGCCCCACTAGCTTCTAGAAGTGGGGCAGCCCTTTCCACAACTCTGCCCTTCCTACCAGTCTCTGTGTGGCTTCTTCTGTGACCCTTGGTTATAGACTCTGCTTCATTTAGTCCAAAGTTGGTTTTTCAAGATTATTGTTCTTAAATTAAGTTGTAATCCAATTTGGTTCTGGGAGGCTGTAGTTGGAACATCCACCTACTTCATCGCCATCTTGGACTCCTCTCAGATTTAAATTTCTTTTTCTTTTTTTTAATTGATTGGTATCAGAAAGATAGAGAGGAAAGGAGGAAGAGAAAGAAAGAGAGAGGGAAGCATTCATTTGTTGTTTTACTGAGTTTTACATTTATTGGTTGCTTCCTGTAATGTGCCTTGACCTGGGATTGAACCTGCAACCTTGACTTTTGGGGGCAATATTCTAACCTACTGAGCTAACTAGCCAGGGTCTCAGGTTTGAATTTCATAATCACTTGACCATTTTAGTTTTTTTCAGTGAATTGGTCTTTATTAGTCTGAATGAAGTTATGAAAACATAAGTACACTGAGTTCTGATTACAGACATGAAGGGATTAAAAGCAGGTAGCCACCTCACAAAACCTAAAACTATATGGAGAGCCCCAAAGTGTTCATGTCACCTATAGCACCATTGAGTGCTGCTGATTCTAGTCCTAACAGTGCCATTCTGTGACTTAAGTCATTTTCTTTCCTTACTCTGAGTCTTGGTGATCTAATCTAAACAATGAAGGAAGTAAAGGATTTAGAGCATATGTTATTTTACTAGGATCAACCAAGTATTCCAGACTGAGTGGCTTAAACAACAGAAATTTATTCCTTACAAATCAGGAAGCTAGGTGTCCAAGATCAAGGTTGGTTTCTTGTAAGGCCTTTCTTTGGCACATGGCCCTTTCCCTGTATGTGTTCATGTCCTAATTGTCTCCTCTTATAATGACACCAGTCCTATTGCATTAGGGCCCACCCCTGTAACCTCATTTTATCTTAATTACCTCTTTAAAGGCCTTATCTCTAAGTACAGTAACATTCTAAGTACTGGGGATTAGGACCTTAACATATGAATTTGGGGGAGGCCCATAACAGGGCCTGACTCACCATCTCTCTTTGTTTCCTTGGATTCTAACCAAAAGGTGGTATCCTCCTACACCCTTCCCTGATCCCAGTCTCCAGAGGCTGATATTGCTAAGCCTCTTTCCACCAAAGCCAGTTCGGCTTGTGTGTCATCTCCTTAAAGCCAAAGTATTAGCTAACATTGCATTAGTTATATATTGTGACTATAACAAATTATGATAAACTTAGTGGCTTAAACCACCACACCCATTCTATTATATTTATAAAAGTCAGAATTATGACATCAGTCCCATTAGGATAAAATCAAGTTGTCAGGAGGGCAGTGTTCCCTCTACAGACCCTAGAGAACAATCCATTTCTTTGCCTTTCCAAGCTTGTGGAAGTTGTATGTTTTGTTGGCTCATAGGTTTTTCTTTTATTTTCAAAGCCAGCAACATCAGTTTAAATCCTTCTTATACTACTGTCTCTCAGATTCTTTCCTCTGCTTCCTTCTTCCATATATGAGGATACTTGTCATCACATTGAACTGGATTATAAACTATATTTGTTTTCTAGAACTGCCAAAACAAATGACCACACACTGAGTGGTTGAAAAGAACAGAACTGCATTCCCTCATAATTTTGGAGATGAGACATCTAAATCAAAGGGTCTGCAAGGCCATATTCTGTCTGAAGACTCTCAGGAAAAGTGCTTCCTTGCCTCTTCCTAGCTCTGCTGTTTCAGGACTATCTTTGGTGCTCTTTGCTTGTAAATGCATCACTTTAATCTCTGCCCCAATGTTAACATAATCTTCTACACTATTGTGTGTGTCTCTATGCCCAGATTTCCCTCTTCTTATAAATATACCAGTCCTACTGGATTTAAGACCCACCCTAACCCAATATGACTAAATCTAAACATGATTACATCTAAAAAGATCCTATTTCCAAATAAGGTCACATTCACAAATGGACATGACTTTGGTGGGATGGATGAGAAAGGGTGGGCACTATTCAACCCAGTACTGCAAAATTAATTTTATCTGTACCTCCAGTTCGTCTTTTTTGTGTAACCTAACACATCACAGGTTCTGGTCATTAGGACATGGACATTAGGAGGGAGAGTAGAAGCATTATTTTGCCTACTACAAACCTAATGAATACATCTGTGCTAGCTATATTTCAAAGAAACATACAAGAAAGTCCTACAACTTAGAACCAAAAAAAAAAGAGTCCAATTAAAAAATGGGCAGAGGACCTGAATAGGTGTTTCTTCAGAGAGGACATATAGATGGCCAACAGACATGAAAAGATGCTCAACATCACTAATCATCAGGGAAATGCATATCAAAACCACCATGAGATATCACATCACACCAGTCAGAATGGCTATTATGAAAAAGTCCACAAATAACAACAGCTGGTGAGGATGTGGAGAAAAGGGAACTCTTGTGTACTGTTGATTGGATTGTAAATTAGTGAAGGCCACTCTGGAAAAATATGTAGATTTTTCAAAAAATTAAAAATAGAACTACCACTTGACCCATCAATTTCACTTCTGGATATTTATCTGAAGAAATCTAAAACATTTATTCAAAAAGACATATGCATTGCTATGTCCATAGCAGCAGTATTAGTAATAGCCAAAATATAGAATCTTCCTAGATATCTATTGATATATGAGTGAATAAAGATGATAAGTTATGTACATACAGACACACACAGTGGTATATTACTCAACAATAAAAAGGAGTAAAACCTTGCCATTTGTGAGAATCTGGATGGACCTAAAGAGTATTATGTTAAATGAAATAAGTCAGAAAGAAGAAAAGAAATACTATATGATTTTATTTGTAGGTAAAAGTTTTAAAAATAAATGAATAAACAGAGACATATCTATGGATAAAGAGAACTAGCTGATGGTCACTAAAGGGGAAGGCGGTAGAGGAAGGGTGGATAAAATTAATTAATTAATTAACTAATTAAAAAACAAAACACCTTACATTGATTTCTAAAGAGTAAAATTAGTTCTAGGTAAATAAAATAAATACTTAGTTTTTTAAGATTTCAATTTACTTGTGGGTAGAGCTAAAAGTCTAAAGATTTTGCTGAAAACAGCAGTTAATTCACTTTTAAAAGATCAGATAATGAAATAAATTATTGTATATTCCCATGTTAGGATACTACAGAGCAATAGAAATGAGCCAGTACACCCAAGAACATAGATACATTTCAAAAACATTAGGCTGAGTGAAAGAAACCAAACTCAATAGAGCACATATGCTAGATGTGAGTCCATCTACATGAAGGTTCCAGAGTGGGCAAAACAAATTTATAGGGTTAGAAATCAGATTGGTGAATGGTTGGTGGGGTGTGTGTGATTATCTGGAAGGGGCACAAAGGTGTTAACAAGTTGGAAATACTCTATCTTCATAGGTGTGTAGGTAACATGAGCATGTATATTTTTCAGATAGATAAAACAATATTTTTAAATCACCCTGTTTCACTGTAAGTAAATTATACTTTAATTTTACAAATTAAGAAGGATTATAGCCCAGAATTTATGAAATATAGGATTAGCTTATAAAATATTAAGAGTTTGCATGATTATTTCCGAATAGCACTGTGTTTATTGGCTTCTTAATAGAAATTGATCTATTGAGATAGTTTATGGCCAAAAGTTATGAATGCTGTTCTTTAAAAAAAATTTAAGTACGTTGCTTTGCTTTTTAATTATAAATGTAACCAGTGATTATTGTATAAACGTGAAAACATAAAACAGCTAATGATCTCACAGTCACAGCTTTTAGGATGAACAATTACCTATGTTCTATCAACCAAAAAAATTATAGATGAGGATATTAACAGAGTCACACCACTATTTCCTTGCTAAATGTGTGTGAGAGGGGAGTACTGTTGTGTATTTAAATGTGAGCATTCTCTTCACACATCAGCATTCTCCTCATCAAGGACACTGACGATCATCTTATTTGGAATCTGACCCACTGAACCATAGCTGAATTTTACATTTGCCCAACAATTCAGAGTTGATAGGTTTTTGTGTCACCTATTCCTCTTCCACATGAGAAAGATAAGAAACCTTGAGCTATCACCTTAAGCATCTAGGGGATGAAAGTGAGGGGAGGAAATAGCCTCATTGCATCTGAATGATTCCTCACATATTTCCCATTAATCCACCTCATCAACTGTGTGATTCATTCCTGTTCTGCCTTGGCCGAGTGAATGTTGCATTGATTTTTTTTTGAAATGTATTGATTTTGATTTATGTGTCCCAATGATCATTTATATGAAGCAATTGGATGAGAAAGAAAATAATAATTGGAGAGTGCAGACACAAAATTTTATTTTCTCAAAGTTTTGTAATGGTTGCAAAGTCTGCCATCCAGTAGCAACATGTGCTTTAAACCTATTAGGTTTCTAAATATACACCCTGAAATAAGAAATACCATGTCTACAATGATAGTAAAGTAGGTGCAAATGAAAATTGTTGCTGCTGTGAGAATATAAATGATGGAAATAAAAACTGATGATATTATAAGATGACACTCATGGTTAAAGGCTAATAAAACAAATCCTTTCTTTTAAAATTACATAACCAAAAAAACCTATTTGGATTTATCTTCAAAATACTAGGAAATAGAAAGAGGGAAATAATATATTTGATCTTTAGAACTTTGCAAATAAACAATTTAATTAATTATTGAGTATATCTGTACAAAATAAATATTTCAGGCATCACTCACTGAAATTCAGTAGAGAATAAGTAAGATTAAAATATATTTCAGAGACAACCCAGTAGAGATTTCCACTGAAATATGAAAGAAGAGTTTGGGGGTGGCAGAGTCATCCTAGAGTGCAGAATAGAGCACTATTTGATTAACTTATTGTTCTTTTTCAGGGTAGTTCAGCTTCCATGAAATGCATCTATAATGGAATTGATCTAATCAACAGAATTGTCTCTTGTGGAAGGACTAATCACTTAAAAACACTCAGATTTCTTATTTGGAACAACACCTGCCCTATGAGATTGTTGTTAGAAAACATTGAGTATAATTAATTAACAAAATCATTGTTAATATTCTCTGTGTGCTTGGTACTGTTTTCAGTCCAGAGGTACTGTAGTAAGCAAGACAGATGAGATGTCTTCTACATTCTAGAGATGGTGGATCAGTAAAGGATGCTGTTGTCTGTGAGAAAAAAAAAAACCAAAACAAAATAACCCCTCCCCAACGGTGTCTACAGAGCAGTGCTGGTACTCATAGAGAGACCCATTAAGGGATGTTGAGGTTGCTTAGGCTCAGGTGACAGCGGTGAAGATAAAAGATGTCAATTCATAGAGAATATATTTTAGATTAGAGTCATTGGGATTCACTGATGGATTAGATGTCTGGGGGTGTTATATGGTGAAAATTAAAAAATGACCTCTAGGTATTTGTCTTAAAAATTAATAACAATTATTATTATATTATTACATTGTTATTGTTCAATCTTATTTGACCCAGGGAGTTTGTGTTATTTTATAGCTTTATTATATTCTATAATTTTACAATTATTTCAAAACTGTAATGATATTCAAAATAATTTTTAATGAAAATGTGGCTGGTATAAGGTTAGGAAGATAATAACATGTCACTCTATGTTAATTTAAAGTAGGTCACTTTGTACCAAGTTCTGAAATAGGCAACTTATAAAAAGCCATCTACTTTATTTTTACAAGGCTCTGAATAACCCCATCATGAGGATGAATAAACTGAGGCTCAGATACAGTAATTATACAGTTAGTCAGTAATATTAGGATTCTATCCTAGATTTCCTTCATGCTAGTTCTTCTGCCTTCTTCCCACACAGTCCAGTTTAGAAATTCTTAAGAGCTCTCTCCAGTTTAATAATGACATTACTTCTTTCTCTGGATTCAGACAACCTCTGGTCAGAGACTACCTAGGAGTGAAGTTGTTACTTTTGGTTACCAAAAAAAGAGAGAGTGAAGCCCTAAAAGTATGGGTCCATCTGGGTAGAATACAGTGGGCAGAGGCAACGTAAGGATATGAGCTCTGAGGGAAACCAGGCTCTGGATGGGCAGCAACAGAAAGGAGATTCTGGAACTGGGGGGAGGACAATGTTGTCCATCCAGGAACTAGAGCAGAGACAACTGCTGCTTTTTATACCCCAAATCAGCTCTGTTTCAGTGAAACAGGAAACAGAGCCTTGAGATCAAACATCTGACATAAAGATTTTGAAAATATTCTTATGTTTCCTCTGTTGAAAAGTCTGGCAGAAGTTTACATTTTAAGAGGACCTAAGATCTGCCCAGGACCTTGCATTCACATTAGAGACCACTTGTTGTTGTCTTTGTAAGGCAGGTCATTTCCTCATAGGTCACTCACACACAAATCCTCCCTTGGCTCAGATTAAATTTCCTATTAAGTTTAAGAAATATTAGAAGCCTGACTGGGTGGTAGCACAATGGATAGAGTGTCGGCCTGGGATGCAGAGGAGCCAGGTTTGAAATCCCAAAGTCGTGGGCTTGAGCCTGGGCTCATCTGGCTTGAGTGTGAGGTTATGGCTTTGCGTGGGATCATAGACATGACCCCATGCTTGCTGGCTTGAAGTCCAAGGTCGCTGGCTTGAGCCAGGGGTCGCTGGCTCTACTGGAGCCCCCTACCCCTTACCCCCGGTCAAGGCACATATGAAAAGTAATCAATGAACAGCTAAGGTGACACAACTGTGAGTTGATGTTTCTCATTTCTCTCCCTTCCTGTCTGTCTCTCTCTTGCCAAAAAAAAAAAAAAAATTAGAAAAATGGAACATTTTAACCTATTAGAGACATTAAGGAAGAACAGCCTGTCTGCTTGTTGTTTCTAGTAAACAAAACAGAAGGAAGCTGCCCTGTGGGGGGTCAGTGTTACACTGATGCTCTATTCCCTCTGCTCTGAGCTGGGGTTGTGCTGGGTGGCTGGCCACGAGGAAGGGGCACTGCAGAGAGGGAGCTGTTAGAGCAGGACAGGAACAGGCTCTCCTCTCAACCCAGTACTAACCAGATTAAAGTGTGTGCAAGAAGATTACACATAGGCATTTGAATCTACGGCACGTGAACTGGTGCACATTCTCATGACTCAAAGGATGGCGGAGATCCGCTCATTTGAGAAGAACTGGGACAGCGGTCTCAAGTTGCCTTCCCAGAGCTCAGTCCCCTTTTCTTCTGCAGCACCCAGCAGAAGTGATCCTGTTTCCCCTCCCTGGGAAACAGTTCCTTAAAAGGCCTGTAAGGCACCGCCAATTCCAACTGAAGCTGACTCAGACTAAAGGAGGAAAGGAAAAGGAGATGCAGTTTCATTTCAGGTTTCTGAAAGTTATTTTCCAATGAGGGCAAAAGACACTGGAGACATCATGAGTGTTTGCCAAGTTCCCAAATAGATTATGAAGATGGAGTCGGATCACTTAATGACAAAGACTATTACACCCTGGTCAGAACCAACCCAGAGGACTTGGGAGGCCACTGGTGCCTGCTGCCTCTTCCCTTGGAGGTCAATCTAATCGCCATTGTTGAGGAGGTAGTTCTTTGTTTATCTATTCCTGGGCCTCTATTGTGACGGTGACGTTTGCTAATGCAGGCTTTGAATTGGAGGCTCTGCACTGGGCCTCAAAGGTGGCCCTGGGTTCCAGAAACCTAGTGTTGCCCAGGCGTGGGGTAGTGGGTGCTGTGCTCCCCTATCCCTCTGTAAGTGAACTGCCGGTTACCTTGCGCAGTAGGAAGGCTGCTGCTCTGTGCCTGCATCGTTTGTGGTTAGGTAGCAGCTCGGGGCTCCAAAAGATTTTGTTATCTACGCAGTGAGGACCACCAGTCCACTTCCTCCTACTGTATTTATTACTGTATCTTTCTTTTTATCGTTAAGATGCACGTTTTTTTCCAGCTTAAAAATCTCTGAAATTGAGACGGGTCATACAGTTGCTATGGTCGTGTTTCATTCCCGCTCCCGTTCCTGTTCCCGTTCCCGTTCCCTAAACAGGTGGGATCGGGTAGATGTGGTATCTTGGCCAGGAAAATTGGAACTCTGCCTCCAACCCCGAAAGCTATACAAGTAAGGAAGGCCGACAGACTGAGAGGAAGGAGGAGTGTCCAGGGCTGAACAGGTTGTTTCCATGTCTTGGCCATTGTGAACAATGCTGCAATTGAACATGGCGCTGCATGTGTCTTTACATATCAATGTTTTTTAGTTTGGGGGGTATATACCCAGTAGAGGGATTGCTGGGTCGTATGGTAGTTCTATTCTTAATTTTTTGAGGAACTACCATACTTTCTTCCCTAATGGTTGTACTACTTTACATTCCCACCAGCAGTGAATGAGGATTACTTTTTCTCCACAGCCTCTCCAACACTTGTTATTACCTGTCTTGTTGATAATAGCTAATTTAACAGGTGTGAGGTGGTATCTCTTTGCAGTTTTAATTTGCATTTCTTTAATACTAGTGAAAATGAGCATCTTTTCATATATCTATTGGCCATTCATATTTCTTCCTGGGAAAAGTGTCTATTCATGTCCTCTTCCCATTTTTTTATTGGATTGTTTGCTTGTTTGTTGTTGAGTTTTTGTGAGTTCTTTGTATATTTTGGATATTAGGCTTTATCTGTGCTGTTGTTTGAAAATATCATTTCCCATTTAGTTGGCTGTTTGTTGTCAGTTTCTTTTGCTGGGCAGAAGCTTCTTAGTCGGATGTAGTCCAATTCATTTATCTTTGCCTTCACTTCCCTTGCTTTTGGAGTCAAATTTATAAAATGTTCTCTACAGTGAAGGCCTATGAGTTTAGTACCTATGTTTTCTTCTATGTAATTTATTGTTACAGATCTTATATTTTGGTCTTTGATCCATTTTGAATTAATTTTAATACAAGGGGACAAACTGTAGTCGAGTTTCATTCTTTTGCATGTGGCTTTCCAGTTTTCCCAGCACCATTTATTAAAGAGGCTTTCTTTTTTCCATTGTGTGTTTTTGGCTCCTTTATCAAAGATGATTTGACCATATATATGTGGTTTTATTTCTGGGCTCTCTATTCTGTTCCATTGGTCTGAGTGTCTATTTTTCTGCCAATACCATGCTGTTTTGATTATCGTGGCTCTATACTATAATTTGAACTCAGGTATTATAATTCCCCCAGCTTTATTATTTTTCCTTAGGATTACTTTGGTTATTCAGGGTTTCTTATAGTTACATATAAACCTGATGATTTTTTGTTTCATTTCTTTGAAAAATGACATTAAATTTTGATGGGAATTGCATTAAATTTGTGTATTGCTTTGGGTAATATGGTCCTTTTGACTCTATTTATTCTTCCTATCTAAGAACAAGGAATATTTTTCCATTTCATTGTATCCTTTTTTATTTCCCTTAACAATGCTTTGTAGTTTTCATTATATAGGTCCTTTACATTCTTTGTTATGTTTATTCCTAGGTATTTTATTTTATTTTTTGTTGCAACTGTAAAAGGGATTGTTTTTTTTTAGTTTATTTTCTGAAGTTTCATTGTTGGCATATAGGAAGGCAATAGACTTCTCTATATTAATTTTGTATCCTGTGACCTTACTCTTTTGGTTTCTTGTTTCTGATAGTCCCACTAGATTATGGTGTATGATTTTTTTTCATGTATTGCTGGATCCAGTTTGATAATATTTTGTTGAGGATTTTAGCATCTAAATTCATCAGGGATATTGGCCTATAATTTTCTTTCTTTGTGTTGTCTTTGCCTGGTTTTGGAATCAGAATTATACTCACCTCATAAAAGGAGCTTGGAAGTCTTTCTTCCTCTTGAATTTTTTGAAATAGTTTGAGAAGGATAGCAGTTAGTTCTTCTTTGAATAGTTGGTAAAATTCACTTGTGAAGCCATCAGGCCCAGGACTTTTCTTTTTGGGAGTTTTTTGATAACTGTTTCAATCTCATTTGTTGTAATTGGTCTCTTTAGGTTTTCTGATTCTTCCAGATTAATTTTTAGAAGATTATATGTATCAAGGAATTAGTCCATTCCATCTAGGTTGTCTAGTTTTTTGGCACACAGTTTTTCATAGTATTTTCTTACAGTATTTTGTATTTCTGTTGTGTCAGTTGGTATTTCTCCACTCTCATTTCTAATTTTATTTATTTTGAGTCCTCTCTCTTTTTTTCTTGGTGAGTCTGGTTAAAGGTTCATCATCTTGTTTACCTTTTCAAAGAACCAGCTCCTGGTTTCATTGATCCTCTGTATTGTTCCTCTAGCCTCCATGTCATTTATTTCTGATCTGATCTTTATTATTTCCTTCCTTCTACTACCTTTGGGCTTTACTTGCTGTTCTTTTTCTAGTTCTTTTAGATGCAGGGTCAAGTTGGTTATTTCAGCTTTTTCTAGCTTCTTAAATTATGCCTATAATGCTATGAACTTCTCTCTCAGGACAGCTTTTGCTGTGTCCCGTAAATTTTGAGTTGTTGTATGCTTGTTATCATTCGTTTCTAGGATTTTTAAAATTTCTTCTTTGCTCTCATTGTTAACCTATTTGTTATTTAATAACATGCTATTTAGTTTCCAAGTGTTTGAGTATTTTTCAGTTTTTCTGTTGTTTTTGATTTCAAGTTTCATGCCATTGTGATAAGAGAAAGTGCTCAATATGATTTCAATCTTCTTAAATTTGTTGAAGCCACTTTTGTGTCCTAACATGTGGTCTATGTTAGAGAATATACCATGAGCACTTGAAAAGAATATATCAATATATTCTGCTGCTTTAGAGTGAAAGGTTCTAAAGATCTCTATTAAATCGAGTTGATCTAGTATGTCCTTTAAGTTTGCTGTTTCTTTTGTTAATTTTCTTCTTGAGGATCTATCTAGTGATGTTAGTGGGGTATTGAAATCTCCTACTATTATAGTATGGCTGTTGATCTTGCCCTTTGAATCCATCAAAGTCTGCTTTATATATTTAGGTGCTCCTATATTAGGTGCATAGATATTTATAACAGTTATATCTTCCTGTTGGATTGCTCCCTTTATCATTATGTAGTGACCTTCTTTATCGGTAACTATAGTCTTTGTTTTAAAGTCCATTTTGTCAGATATAAGTATTACTACTCCAGCTTTTTTTTCATTTCCATTTGCATGAAATATTTTTTATCTTTTTATCTTCAGTCTATGTGCATCTTTTGTTTTACAGTGTGTTTCTTGTAGACAGCATATGTATGGGTCCTGTTTTCTTATCCACGCAGTTCCCCTATGTCCTTTGATCAGATCATTTAATCCATTTACATTTAAGGTTATTATTGATATGTAAATAGTTATTTATTGCCATTTTATTCTTTAAAACTCTATTCCTCTTTTGCTATATTCTTTTTCCCCTTTGATCTGTTTACAACAGGCCCTTTAGAATTTCTTGCAGCATTGGTTTGGTCATAGTGAATTCCTTGAGTTTTTTTTTTTTTTGTCTGGAAAACTTTTTATTTCTCCTTCAATTTTAAACAATAGCCTTGTTGGATAAAGTAGTCTTGGTTGTAGGCTCTTGTTCTGCATTACTTTGAGTATTTCTTGCCATTCCCTTCTGGCCTCAAGTGTTTCTGTTGAGAAGTCAGAAGTCATCCTTATGGGGGCTCCTTTGTAGGTGATAGTCTTTTTTTCTCTAACAGCTTTTAATATTTTCTTTTAATCATTTAGCTTTGATATTTTAATTATGACTTGTCTTGGTGTAGATTTCTTTGGATTTCTCTTTAATGGAGTTCTCTGTGCTTCTTGAACTTGTAAGACATTTTCCTGCCTTAATTGAGGAAAGTTTTCAGCTATAATATGTTTGAACAAAGCCTCTATCCCTTGTTCTTTTTCTTCTTCTTCGGGAACCCCTATGATGTGGATGTTATTTCTCTTCATGTTGTCATAGAGCTCTCTTAGAGTGTCCTCAGACTTTTTGAGTCTCTTTTCTTTTTTCTGCTTTGCTTCTGTGTCTTCATTTATATTGTCCTCTAGCTCACTGATTCGATTCTCAGCTTCATCCATCCTGCTTTTAATTTCTTTCATTGTGTTCTTCATTTCTGATATTGTATTTGTCATTTCTGACTGATTCCTTTTTATTATTTCAATGTCCTTTTTTATATTTGCTATCTCTTTATTTAGGTGTTCATAATGACCATCTATTGTTGTTCTAATATCTTTTGCATTCTAACATCATTATTTTAAACTCTGCATCTGGTAATTTGGTTATATCTGACTCATTCAGGTCCTTTTCTGGGGATTTCTCTTGATTTATTTGTGTTGCATTTCTCTGCCTTCTCATTTTGTCTGTGTAAAAGAAGGTTTTGGACACTGGAGTCTACTGGGTGTGGCCTCTGTGTTCCCTAGGTGTGGTCTGTCTGCAGCTCCACCACCCCCTCTGCTATTGCTGTTTATAGCATTCGAGTATGGGCATTGCCGGTGCCTGCCCACTGGAACTGTTCCTGTGGTTTCCACCTCTCCTTCACAGGAGTGTCTGTTATATCATGCTCAGGTGTACAAGCCTCAGTGGCCTTGGCCTTCTCCCCTCCCTGCAGGTGGTGTTATCTCATGTGTGCTTTATGGCCTGCTCTTCTGATCTTGCAACTCTAAATCTTGATATTGTCAAGTGTTTTATTCTCTTTCTCTTGAGTTAATCGAGGAGTACCCTGTTTTTTCTTCTTTGGTATTACTTGACATCTCAAATTTTGGCACATCTAGGGAGACTGACAAAATAGCTAAAACAATGTTGGGTGCTGCCTTCAGGGCCTCCTGAGCAGGGAACCGGAAGCAACCCTGACCTAGCCATTCTCCAGGACTGCCCCTTGGCTGGTCCCCGGAGATGTGCTGAAGTGAGGAGACCCCACTGTACAACACCAGCCTACATGGGCTGCACAGGGAAGAACCACTCACTGGGGGATGATTGACATCACACACATCACTCAATGTAGAAATGCAACCACTTTTTCTTCCTTTTCTGTGCTAACAAGTTAAGAGGCATATTTTTACAAAATAAGCACACTTTTTCCCATTCTTAATAAACCATGATTCTTCCTGAACTATGACCATGATGTCAATGACACCCTCACTGATTCCTTTGGAATAACTTAGGCCACAAACAATTGTTCTTTCCACTTTGTGAGAGAGGACAGAGGCTGTGCTACATGTAGGCAGTGGCCCACTTTTTCCATACATAATTGTAAAGAAATTGAAAACATGTGTATTAGTCTGGTCTTTGCCCCTGGTCCTGACACTGAGCTCCTAAAATCTTTATAATTTCCTGAGTGGTAGGAAGAGCTTTTGTTCTAATGAGGTGACTCCTAGCTCCTGCATGGGGGCTAGTCACCAGAAAGCCTAAGCCACGATCAGAAGTGTGGAAATTTCAGCCCCATTTCCCATTCTCTGGAGAGGGCAGAAGGATTGGAAACAGAGTTAATAACTGACCACACCTATAAAATGGAGTATCCCTAAAATTCCCCAAAGTGTGGAGTTCAGAGGGCTTTCAGGTGGTAAACACACCTACATATGGGGAGGGTAATGCTCCCCATCTCCAGGGGAACAGAAACTCCTGCACATGAGACCCTTCCCAACCTGGCCCAACATATCTATTCACCTGCTTGCTCCTCTGTATCCTTTATTATATTGTTTATTTTTTAATAAACTGGTAAACATTAATACATTGCTCACAAAAATTAAGGGATCAAGGAACATGCAGATACTCTAGTACTTTCAGCCTTTTGTATAGTGCATTTTCACCAATGAAATAAAAGTTGGTTTTGCATTCATTTGCATAATCAAATAACTTTCTTTGACTTGTTGTTTGCTTTTCTGATGTTCTTGTTTGATAAAAAAAATCAAATGCTGCTTTTTTTTATCACTTCATATTCATTTTGAAATATCCCCTAATTTTTGTGAGCAGTATATTTCCCTGAGTTGTGTTCTAGCAAATTATCAAATCCAAGGAGGGGTTCTTGGGAACCCCTGATTTATATCCACACTGGACAGAAATTGTGGATAATCTGGAGACCTGTGATATGCAATTGGCATCTGAAGTGGGATGAAGTCTTGTGGGATTGTCCTTAACTGCTGAGGTCTACCTAAGTCTAGAAAGTTGTAGTGTCAGAATTGCTTGGTGTAGGAAATTCCATACATGAGAATATTTGAGAAATGTAGTCATAAAGTAGAAAAAAAACAGAGTTTTCTTCTAGATAGTAGAGAACAACATCACTGCAGGTACATGGATGATCCTCCTGCTCGGTTGGTTTTTCTCAGTCTTTTGCCATTTCCTCCCTCACCTCTGAATGCTGCATTCTCCGTGGCTTGGTCCTTTGCATGTTGTCTATCTGTGCTCACCGTATTGTTCACTTGACCCATTCTCAGGATTTTAAAAATCTTATAATGCCACCCAGATTTGTACCTTTAGTATGAACCATTTCCCTGCCCCTCCGACATGTCCCACTTCTTACTTTGCATGTCTTCTTAAATATGTCTAACACCCAGATCCTGGCATGTAAAAAGCTGGGTTCTGGGTATTTCCCACATTTATCCAGAAGCAGAGCTCATCTCTCCAGTTCCACCAACACTACCTTGGTCAGGCCACCATTATCTATCGCGGGGATATAACAGGGGCAAAAATCAAAAAAGCTGTTGGTTATTAATCAAGCCCTGGCCATTTAAGGTCAGTTATTAAAGACTAGAAAGCCCGGTGGTCATACAAAATGACTGCTGTTCTAGATATTATAAATTGTAATTAAAATGATTTGTGCAAAGGTGTCTGCTAATTCAAACTGAATTACGCAGGGCAGGCGGCGAGGATGCCCCTTTGCTTAGTGCCCCACGGGGTTTCCCCCTTCTACTTGCTTAATTGCTTAAAGTAGAGTGCAATGAAGGAAACCACTGGCGGTACATTTCTTAAGAGCCACCGCTAGCTCAATAAATAAAGGTGATTTAAATAATAAAATGTTAATTCATACGTCAAAGATCTCTTTGTACACAACATTTCTTGTGTAGATCTTTCCATCATTTTTAAGCTTGCCTTGCAGAGGACCATCAATTATTTTTAATTTTACGTCCGTTCTTTCACGAACTCTTGAACAGGCAACATAAAGTTGACCATGTCCAAATGCATGCTCAGGTAAAAAAATGCCAACACGCTTAAGCGGTCATAGCAAAGGCAAGTTTTACAGGAAATTGTCTACGTCTCAATTGAAACGGCAACCCTGTTTGAGATGGAGCGAAATCAATTTGCTCTGTGACTGAAGCAAGCCTTGTCTTTCTCTGCTCGGTGGTTTCTTTTTGTCGAGAAAGCCATTTTTGTGCAGCTTTAGCTCCTTTTCTGTCCTCTTCAGTGCTGTATTTTCTAGGAGGCATTCTTAAAAGAAATTACGTTAAGACGTAGTTTTTATTTAAAACAGATGATTGCTAATGTAAACAAATGTTCACCTTCCCCCTGACCCACTCAATTTGCGTTCAGCCGTGGCAATTTCACCTCATTGGCTAGTACAGTTATGCAAGCAACCAATAAGCTATCGGCGACAAACAGACACTTAAGCTGCATATAATAAAGATGTTATTGTTTGGCTTCCTGGAGTGTTACTGGAGCCAATGATCTGATTTGTTACAAGTCTCACACTGCTTCTTGGCTGATCTTGCTTTTCTCTTTATCTGTGTTTCATTTGTTCAAAACTGAGCAGTGAGAAAGCAAGCTTATTAAAATCTCAGTTAAACTATCTCAGTCCTATGCTCAAAATCCTCCAATAGTTTCTGATTTCATGCCAAGTAAAACCCAAAACCTTTTTCATGAGTTAGAGTCCTACACCATCTACTCCCTTTTCCCCCAATGGGCTCCTGACCTCGTCTCCTGCCATCCTCTCCCTCTCCCTCTATTTTAGGCTACTGGCCTAGCCACCACCTCACTATTCTCACCTCAGGGCCTTTGTATTTGTTCTCTCTGCAAGGCAATGCCCTTCCCTCATCTACCATGTTGCCCCCCCCCTCTCTCTCTCTGTCATATTCCAAGTCTTTACTCAAATGTCATCTTCATGAAATAAAGATGGAGATGAACCAAATGACAAGGGGCAAAGACTGATTATTCAAAGTTTGCTATAGAAAAGAAGTTAGCCACCATCACTTACATTTTTTTCAGAGACCCAAAGACAGGAATAGAAGGGGAAGAATTTAGAGTGGAAAAGGGGAGGCTTCAAGTGTGTTCTGATTGGAGGCTGTTGGTATAAGGATGGCAGAGGTGGGCTAATCATGTAATTGGTTAGGGGTGCATATTTGGCTTTCTCTATTTTGCCTATGTTAGAAACAGGGGCAAAAATCAAGGAAGCTGTTGGTTATTAATCAAGCCCTGGCCATTTAAGGCCAGTTATTAAAGATGTTATTGTTTTGCTTCCTGGAGTGTTACTGGAGCCAATGATCTGATTTGTTACAAGTATGGCTTTGAAGTAGCAGACTGTCTTCTTGGCTGGGTCATGGGCTGGGTCATGGGCTGGTTTTCTAGGCTGGTTGCTATAGGTTGTGGGTCAGAGTTCCATTTTTATCTATGGTCTGGTCATTGCTTTTATTATCAGGGAAGCTTTCTATAACAAGCTCATCTGAAATGCTAACTCTTCCCATACTTCTCCTTTTTTATTCTTATATGTATTACTATCTATATACCCAATATTTTGCTTATTTGTCCTACTTATTATATGTCTCATCTACTGTAATGTAAACTACTTGAGAAAGGGACTTTTGGGTATCTTTCTTATTGTTATGCCTATACTACTATCAATACAGCTTCTAGTAAAAGTCAATGACTATTGTTGAATAAAATAATAAAATATTTATTAAGAACCTATTATTGAGAAAGAATTATATTAGTAACTTTACCATGAAGAAAACTGGCAGTCAGCAGCTTAACAAAGTGATCATGGTCAAATCACCAGTTTTAGATCATATTGATATAATGTGCTCTTTGATGTGATGAGATAGGTACATCCTTCCTTGGATTTCTCCTCCAAGACTCATCACCCCAACCTAATCATGAGAAAAAACAGCAGACAATCCTAAATCATAGAACATTCTGCAAAATGTCTGGCTAGTATTCTTCAAAAATGTCAAAGTCATAAAAGACAAAGAAAAACAGAGAAATTTATTACAGTTTTGGAGGAGACACATAAATGCAATGTGGTGTCCTAGATTTGATACAGGAAAAGAAAATGAACAAAGAGTTTTCTCTGGAAAAACTGATAAAATCCAAAAAAAAAATCTACACTTCACTTAATAGTATTGCATCAATATTAATTTCTTATTATTTATTGGTCCTTGTACCATGGTTACAGAAGATGTCAGTGTTAGGAGGAGTTGGATGAATGGTGTACAGAAACAATATGTACTGGTTTTGCAAACTTTTTTAAATCTAAAATTATTTTAAAGTAATAAGTTGTTTAAAAATATTTCAAAAAAATGTTATATTAGGGATTAGTAGGAAGGGAGTGCTCTAGAATCATTCCAAATGCATCTTTAAGCACCTAAATTGTGCTAAGTATTGTTGAAATGCTGGTGGTGATACAGAATCAAGTAAAATTGTACCCGTATACCTAAGGGCCTGGCTTATGGTCTCAGAGAGAGATGTAGATCACATGTTAAAGCTGCTATGATTGACATCTGAGCAAGGAAAGGCAGAAAAATAAAGGGAGTTCAGTTGTAAGGTAAAAATTGGGTAAAAAGGGGATCAATGTCTGGAAAGTCTTCTCAGAGAAGCTAGGTCATAAGAGATGAGTATTTATCTCAAAGGGAGGAGTACAGGAGGAAAGATGTTTGGAAGGTACTGGAGGACAGTCCAGAAGCCCAGAATTAGGCAAAATGACTTCACCTAAGGTATGCATAAAAGTTAGTGCAGACTATCTAGGATATAGCAATGTCTTTCGCCAAGCTACGCTGATTTCCCAAAAGTGCTCTATGTGTTGTTTGCTGCACAACTTTTAAGTTGATTTTTCATTTTCTATTACTTTAAGGAAATAAACCAATACATTTGGGTGTCATCTTTAAAAAGAGGCATGACTGAAGAAATTGCAGTTACCTTTAAACTTTGAAGCGTTCCATTTGTAATTTAAAGTTAGTTCATAATTTAAAACCATATTGTGTTTAGATGATATTTAACTCTATTGACTAAGATTCCTAAAAACAGTTTATAAACCTCTCCTATGTCAATTTAAAAAAATGTGGTACTCCTTCCTGAGTGGCATTTTGAATGTGTAGAGTGACCACTGATTTTACTACCTATAGCTACTGAGATATCCAGAGATTATTTAGAAATGTAACAGGATAAAGACATTTTTACCAACTGACTTTATAAGTTCTATGCATGAATTTTTGGTTGTTATGGAATGCCAACTAGTGTATTGTTGATGAAACACAGAGTAGTCAATCTATATGTTTGCAAATACAGCAAAGGTTATATAAAAAAAATTCTGTCCAGCCATTCATTCATCCATCTAGCTAGCCATCTAGCCTGCCAGCCAGCCAGCAATATTTATTGAGTACCTACTGAACCCCTAACACTACTAGAAACCACAGTGTACCAGGGAAACTTGATTCCTCCCTTCAACAAGCATATGGCCTCAAGGAGAATGTAGACAAGTGAAATAGGCAATTATATCCAGAGTGATAAGAACTCTGAGAGGGGTTGAGGCCAGTTGAGCTGTAGCCTCTGTTGAACAGGAGAGTGGAAGGTTGGTCACAAGTTCACAAGTTGTGCTACCGTTTTCTGGACCTCGGTAAGGACAGTGGGGGGAAGGGAAACATTTATACCAAGTGTCAGAAAAGCCCTTTCCTCCCTGTTGCCTCACAGATATGAAATACTCCAACAGTGTGTGCATAGTAGTCCCCTGATGGCATCAGAACTTCTTGCTTTATTAGGTTTGGAGCCACTGGAGCACTAAGAAACAATTCTGGTGACAAAAATGGAAAATTAAAGGAATATCTCTTTCAATTGCCTGGTGAATTTCCTTGTTTTCTTCTCTCCCTGTCTCTCCCCTGTAATATTTGAGTCATCTGGTCTCTGAGCACTGAAGAGGCCTGGGGGGGAAGTTCTTAACCTGTCTCATTTGCATCACTTTATTCCTCTAAAAATTATTTTCTTTGTCAATAGTATTCCAAGTGCTGGCCCTGGCCAGTTGGCTCAGAGGTAGAGCATCAGCCGGGCCTGTGGATGTCCCAGGTTTGATTCTGGTCAGAGTACACAGGAGAAGTGCTCATCTTCTTCTCCATCCTTCCCCCTCTTCCTTCTCTCTCTCCCTCTATCTCTTCCCCTCCTGCAACCATGGCTCAGTTGGAGCAAGTTGGTCCAGGCATTGAGGATGGCTCCATGGCCTCCTCTCGGTGCTAAAATAGCTCAGTTGCCAAGCAGTGGAGCAACAGCCCCAGATGGGCAAAGCATCATCTGGAGGGGACTTGCAAGGTAAATCCCAGTCAGGGCACATGGGAGAGTCTGTCTCTGCCTCCCTGCTTATCACTTAAGAAAAATTAATTATATATATAATAATTTTATACAATTATATATAATTTAATAATTTTATATAATATATAATTAATTAATTGTATATATATACACACACACACACCAAGTGCTGCAGTGATGTCTGTAACTGATCAGCAAGCAGAACTAGCCCTGCTTTACTAGCACCTTCCCATCTTCTCCAGCTCAACTATTCCAAATCGCACATCTTTCCATCTCTGGCCTTCAGTCCTGATGTTTTACCACAAATTGACACCAGCTGGAAATGAGGTTCAAATCATTTGGCATTGGCCCGCCAGTTCTAAAAGTCTTTTAAGGAATTAGTTGCAGTTCAATATCTATCAACTGCCACCCACCCTCAATAATTCCTTCTCCGCCATCGGAGCTCCAACAAATAGTGTTTTTCTCTTTGACTAGATGAGCTCAGAAATCCAATCTAGTGCAGTTCCTGATGCATTTGAAAATAGAAGACAGGAGTCAGAGACAGAACACTCAGTGGCTTCAAGTTCCTGATTATTATTATTATTGTTATTATAACAATTATGTTTATAAACATCAATGACTTATTATACTTGTTGAGCAGTGCCAGACCTAGCATGCTATTTTTACAGTTTTTGAGGTATAATCAACATACAATAAACTACACATATTTGAAGTATACAGTTTGATATTTGATATGCACATATACACGTGAAACCATCACATAGTCAAGATAATGAACATATCTATCACCCTCAAATTCCCTATTCCTCTTTGTTTCCCACAAAATGTGATAAAATATAGATTTCCATGGAAGTAAAAAATGAGACAGAAGTAATTCTAACTACATTGCCAGTGAAATAAAAAGAAACATCCTGCCATGAGTAACTTAGCATCACTCTAACAAGATGAAAGAATTGAACAGGGCCACAGAGGAGCCCTATGTGACCCAGCCTTAACTCAACATCTAATTTAGGTCATCAGTGAGCTATTCTAATGTGGGTTGTCCTGATGAACGTTCCCCATCCCAAAGCTTCCCCCTCTGCATATTCCCACAACATACCATTCTCCATCCCAATGCTTCCCCCTTTGCATATTCCCACAACATACCATTCTATTCTTACTCTTAGAATAAAATCACACCATTGTATTGCACAAGACTATTTGTTTTCTTTCTCCACTATGATGTTAAGAACAATCTTTATTCATCACTGTATCACTGATGTAATACCTAACACTTAGCAGAACTCAACACATTCTTGTGAAAGTGGAAAATTAATGAGTTTTGCTTTCCTTGAAAGCAAATGAGTAGATGGCTTAGTTTAACCCTTTCCCTCAAAGTACATGACTGACTAGTGGTATGATACAGTAGCATCATCTTGGAATCTAAAAGTAGAATAATTCACCAATCAGGAGGGCTCTAATCACATCCTACCAAACTATGTCATCTGGGAAATTATTTTTATGGTGATATCTTTGCTGAACTATGTCTAGTTTACTGATGAAAAAAAAATTGGAGGAAGAACAGACAAAAGGTGAGTTTCTTTTTAATATACAATTAATTGTACAGTAAAGCAATTCATTTATCTAGCCAAACATTCTAAGCATGGCCTACATAGGTTTTGGAATATTTTTTTTTTTCTTAAAATAGTGTTTTTCAACTTCTGGTCTGCCAGAAATTTTATGTGGGTCTGTAAAAGAGTTAATCACTTTGATGTTGTATGAAGATTATAGACCCAATGATCTTAGTCAAATTCACTTCTGCTAAGGCTGATTTCTGCCTTAACAGTCCCAGAAATAATTCTCCTATTTGTACTGGTCCCCAAGTGTAAGAATGTTGAAAACAACTGCTTTAGAAATCATTGTAAAAGACAAAAGCATTGTTTCTGAGGTTTATAAAATCTCAACAGTCGTTAGAAATTCATTTATCACTTTAATGCAGGCAGATAAACAAGGTTGTTGAGCAAAGACACTCCATTATGCTTCAGCAGAGTCATATTTTAACTTTGGCTTTGGCTTTGCTTGAGGATTCTGTACTAATGGAAAAATTGATCTCATTTCCAAAATTGCATTCCAGCATTCTCCTAAAATTCAAATTCCTCTTTAGCTTTTGCTTTTGTTTCTAAGAATGGCGAACTACATCTTCCCTGTGGTTACATTTAAATATCACAGCCCGTTAAGTTCTTTTTCCTGACTACCATACTGCTCACACTCCACAGCAAATAGCTATAAACTGACCTTCTGAGCACCCCAAATGCTCAGTGTAAAGACTAGAACAGACCTTATCAGAGTGTGTTGCAATTGTCTTTATGTCTGAAGAACTCAACTGGAAGATATATGAGTTTTATTCAACCTACATAGACTTTTCACAAATTTGCATAGATAAGATTAACTCACAAGAATATGAATTACTGCCTTTAAGTCAAGCAATGAATTCAATAGCCTAAAAATTTTTTTAAATAGTTTCTACATATTCCTTTTTATTCACCAGGAGAATTCAATAGAATCCTATCTAACACTCATTTAGAATTTCTATTAACCATGACAATTGTGTATTAGACAATTTTCCTCATAAATGCATTTGTTCTTTTAACAAATTTTACTGAAGTCTTACTTTAACACACTTTTGAAAGCGACTAATATAAATAGACCTGGTTTCAAGAAACTTGAAATGTAGTGGAGAAGATATGCACAAAAAGCAACTGCAATGCAAACCATTTATTACAAGTAGAAATTTGTGCACAGGGCACTCCTGAAGCCTGCAGGACAAAAACAGAAAGCTCACTAATTGTGAGCAAGCAGAGATAATGGCCAAGAAAATCATCTGAGGAGGCCATGCTTGAGCTGAATCTAAAGCTGAGTGTGGGTTTTCCTTTGGGATGTAAAGGGAAGGGGAACCCAGACAAAGTCTGCAGCACAGAAGTCTTAGACAGCAGAGCGTACTTTGAAAACAGGCAAGATGCATGTCAGGGTGAGGGAGGAAGGGCTCAAAGGGCTGACTGAAAATGTTTGAAAAATAACAAACTACAGCTATAGCTCCTTTATCAGCTCCCTGAAATAACTTGCAGCACCAGCAAGGAAAATGAGTTATGTAAATAGTCAAGGACAGATAGTCCAAACCTCATACTCCCTCCCCTCCCAGAGACTCAAAACTCATGTAGGTCTACACACCAAGGTGTCAAAGAAATCAGGCACATTTCATGTAAAAGCAAAAACTGCAAAGAAAAACCAACTTCAGGGAGCTCATGCTTCATTGCCTTTTCTGGGTCACGTTGCTCCACCAGCTACAATAAACCCCCCTTCCTCCAGCACTTGTCAGAGTGTCTTTATCCTCTTGATTCCTGCAATGGATTTCTGGTGCGTTGTCCGGGAAGCGAGGAAACATGATGCCTGCAATTAGCAGACTTTGGGCACCTCCATTGGGGAGCCCCCAAGCCACCCTGCAGACGCTGCCTGATGAGCACATGCCAGGGATTTCCCCGTGTGGACTCCTCCATCGGGTAGATTGGGGGTCCCCTCCCTCAGTCCCAGCAAGGATCAGACAACAGAGGAATGGGAAAACAGGTGCGTCTGAGGCACAGTAAGGCATACCAGGCAAGGGCAGCTAGCTGAGGTCCTGCCCCATTGGGAAGAAGGGAGGCCTGATCACCCTCCAGAGTAGGGATGGTCACCACCCCATGGGTTAGGTGTGGTGACTGATCAGTCTCCACAGAACAGGTTAGGAGAGGTGACTCGTCACCCTCCAGGGATTAAGAGTGGTGAGTCGTCACCCTCCACAGGTGTTGACAGGTCATGTGAAAGAGAGCCAGTGCGGAGTGAATGAGATGGACATTGAGGGGTTCCAACTCCTTCCCACAGGGCCGAAGCAAGTGTTGAGTCCCAAACTGTGGTTCCATAGGGTGCCTTGTAGGCAGACTGGCGTGCTGACAATTTATATCAGCCTGCCAAAAGCCAAGAAGATCCATGAGGGGAGCAGCTGGTGACAGATGAAGCAGAGTGGCACCCCCTCCAAATTTCCCCTAATTTTCCCTATTTCCTTCATGTGGCGTGGCCGTGGGAGGTATAGTGAGGTCACAGGAAAAAGCCACTGCCCTGACCACAATGACCAAAAATTTTAAGAAAGGGTTCTCAGGGGATTACAAAGTCACCATGTCCCCAGGGAAATTGAGAGAACCTTGTGTGAACTAAAATGGCCCACATTTAGGGTTGGCTGGCTGGCAGAATGAAGCTTAGACAGGTCCATTATGCAGAAAGTGTGGTAGGTAGTCACTGGGAATCCAGGCCACCCTGACCAGTTTCTTTATATAAACACTTGGCTTACTCTAGTTTTGCACCCTCCCCCTTGGCTTTGAGGCCAGGCATTCACTGTACTAACAGCAAAAGCAGGGAAATGTTCCACCCAACCCAAGCAGCTGCCACCACTGCTACCAGAAATCTTAGCCTCTAACAAACCAGAAGGAACAAGAACCTTGGCCCCACCTCCCTACATACTGGCAAGGCCCTTTCATAGCTGGCCCCTTATCCAACCCAGAGTCTGCCACAGACCCAGGCCCCTCATCCCTAGGCCTATTGAGCTCCAGCATAATCTCGCCCGAGCCGGAGACACCTTCCACTGCCCCGTCAGAGCCGGGTCCAGGCTTTCCTCCCCTGGCTGGGAGGTTATGCTCAAGGACAGTGCCCAGTGTGCAGATGCCTCTGAGAGAAATAAGAAATGCAATAATATATGGAGAGGAGCACTTGGTAGAAAGGCAAGTGCTAGTGTACCAGCCTTTTAACACCACAGACCTCAATTTGAAACACCATATTCCCTCTTATACAGAAAAGCCTCAGGCCTTGACAGATCTCATGCAACCCATATTTCAAACTCACAATCCTACGTGGGCAGATTGCCATTAATTACTCCTTGCTCTGTTCAACATAGAGGAGAGGTGCCAATTAATCCAGGTGGCAACTAAGTGGCTAGGGGAGAATGCCCCTGAGAAACATCAGAATCCCTGGGAATATGCACAGGCCCACTTGCCAGAAGATCCTAAGTGGGACCCAAATGATGAGGAGGGCCTGTGGCAGCTCAAAAAATACAGGGAAGCCCTCCTTCAAGGTCTACCAAAGGGAAGCCAGAGAGCCACTAACATTAACAAAGTGGCCAAGACTTTGCAAAGGAAAGATGAGAGTCCACGTGATTTTTACAAAAGGTTATGCAAGGCCTACAGAATTTTACTCCTTTTTATCCAGAAAGTCCAGAGAACCAAATGATAGTTAATATGGCTTTTGTCAGCCAGAATGCAGAAGACATTAAAAAAATAAAAAGCTCGAAGACTTTGCAAGAATGAATACCTCCCTGCTTCTAGAAGTAGCCAATAAGATTTATGTTAACAGAAAGGCTAAAAGCAGAAAAGAAGAGGATCATCAAATAAAAAAGAAGGCTGACCTCATAGCTACTACCCTCAGCAAGGGGGGTAAAGGAAATCCCCCCATTTCAATTTGGGGTAAAAAGCAGGCGGGAGAAAGGAAAAGCAGTCAGGCAGGCACCCCTTTGCAATGTGATCTGTTGGGAATTTGGTCATTGAAAGAATGAGCGTCCCAACCGGAACAAGGAGATTCTCTGTTTGACTGAGGTCAACCGGACTCAGGAGCCCCCATGAGTCTATGGTTTGTATAATGGTAAGGGGCCAGCAGATAGACTTCCTAATTGATATGGGGACTGAGTACTCAGTAGTGACTCGGCTGGTAGCGCCGCTCTCCTCCCATAAAGTGGACATTATAGGGGCCACTGGAACACAGGCCGAACAGGCGTTCTGCCAGCCCCACAAGTGCATCTTAGGAGGTCATGAAGGAATGCACCGGTTCTTGTATAATGCTTAACTGCCCACTGCCCTTACTGGGAGGTGACTTATTGAGCAAATTAAGGGCTACTATATCTTTTACTGACAATAGCCAGCTAGACTCACAGGTGCCACAGTCTAGGCCTGTTTTAACCCTAACTGTTCTCAGAGAGGAGAAGTAGAAGATTTTTGCCACTAAACCTGGAAAAATGTCCAGCCAAAAGGTGATGCACAGATGGCCCAGAGTCTGGGCTGAGAACTATCCGCCTGGGCTAGCAATAAACCAAGTGCCAGTATGGATAAAGTTAAAACCTGGGGCCCTACCTGTCAGCCTGATTCCCTAAGAGGCCCTTGAAGGAATCCAGGTATATTTGCAGAATCTTAAGGAGCACGGCATTATCATCCCATGCCAGTTGCCTTGGGCCACTCCCCTGTTTCCTGTCAGGAAACCAGGCACCAATGACTACCAGCTGGTACAAGACCTGAGGGCAGTTAACCAGGCAGCAGTAACCCTGCATCTGATGGTACCACACCCCTACACCTTCCTAAGCCTCCTCCCTGCTCAAGCCTCCTGCTTCACTTGCTTGGATTTAAAAGATGCCTTCTTCAGTATAAGACTAGCTCTGGAGAGCCATGAGCTTTTTGCCTTCCAGTGGGAAGACTCACCTATAGGAGCAAAGGTACAGCACACCTGGACCTGCCTTACACAAGGGTTCAAGAACTCCCTTACCATCTTTGGAGAGGCCCTTGCTCATGACCTCCAGCAGTTTCCTGCACAGGACATTGGGCTCATTCTACTTCAGTATATAGATAACTTGTTGCTAGGGCATGGATTCTCCAAGGATGTGCCCAAGGGTCAGATGAGCTCTTACACCATTTAGAAAATAAATGAATATAAGGTCTTCAGGGAAAAGGCCCAGACCTGTCAGAAGCAAGTAAAGTAGTACTTGGGATTCACTCTCTGGCAGGGGGAGAGGAGGCTAGGGGTGGAGCGGAAGCAAGTCATTCAAAATATCCCTGTCCCTACCACTAGGAGACAGGTCAGGTGCAGCAGGATTCTGCTGTTTATGGATCCCCAACATTGCAGTACTGGGAAAAAACTCTCTATGAGGTCACAAAGGGGGGGGGAGGAACCCATGGAGTGAGGGCCTGATCAAGATGATACTTTTCAGATTTTCAAAAAGGAATTGCAGATTGCGCCAACACTAGGCCTTCCTGGGCTAGCAAAACTCTTTGTGCTGCATGTACCAGAAAAAAGCAAGATGGCAGTAGGTGCGTTAACCCAGAGATAGAGCTGCATAGGCAGTTAGAGGTTCTAGGCAGGGTAGCTGCTATTATCTCCTATTGGGTATTAGAAAGGGCTCCAATCAGTCTGTTTGCTCTTATTCATCCTTTTCCCCCAGGTGATTAAGTATGGGTCAAGGATTGGAATCTAACTCCCCTCTGGCCCTACATCATAATCCTGAACACTCCTACAGCTGCCAAGATCAAAGACAAAACTGCCTGGATTCACCACAGCCGGCTGAAGCCTGCAGCCCCTACAGAGATACCCTCATAGAGAGCACAGATGGACCCTACCAACCATTATAAGCTGACATCAAAAAAGATGGCATGCCCTGCTCTAGCCACAAACTGGGAGCTGACTGGTCAATGCACTGCCAAAGCCTGAGGAACCTCATCATGGGGCTCCTTATAATTGGACTGTGGAGAAGGAGAGAAATCAGGGCAGAGGACTGTGAATTATACATCCATGTCACCAAAAAGGGCCAGAGAGTTTTCACCACCCTGCTATTCTACAGTTCCTATGCATGTAAAAAATCTCAAAGAGGAACTTGTACATATAATCAGACCCAATGTTCAATATGTGACCCAGGAAATAACCAGCCTTATATCTATTATAACCCCACAGATCCCCCCACCTCAATAGTGTTTGAAATAAGAATAGCAATAGCATAATAGGGAAAATATATAGCTGGACCAACAATAGCCCAAACTAGGGTAAAGGAGAACCCCGGTCAGGTTACACTAACGTTTAATACATGTACAGCTATAGGTCATTCAGCCAGTGGGTGTAGGTCTTTCAGCTAGAAGAAAAGCTATATAGCAGAAGACATAGCTCATTATTACTCACCACTACCAAGCTCTCCCTCAGAGTCCGGATTAAAAATATTGAGACTCTAGTATAAGACTTCTGTAGCCTCAAAGCGGGGAATGAAGAAGGAAGGGCTCAAAGGGCTGACTGAAAAAGTTTTAAAAACAACAAACCACAGCTATAGCTCCTTTATCAGCTCCCTGAAATAACTTGCAGCACCAGCAAGGAAAATGAGATATGTAAATAGTCAAGGACAGACAGTCCAAACTTCCCCTCTTACCCCCTCCCCTCCCGGAGACTCAAAAGTCATGTAGGTCTATACACAAAGAGGTCGAAGAAATCAGGCACATTTCACATAAAAGCAAAAACTGCAAAAAGACTCAGAAAAACCAAAATACTTCAGGGAGCTTATGTTTCATTGCCTTTTCTGGGTCACGTTACTCCGCCAGCTAAAATAAACCCCCCTTCCTCCAGCACTTATCTGGGCGTCTTTGTCTTTCTTTGATTTCTACAACAAGGGAGTGTTTGGCAATTAGCTCTAGAGGTAACCAATGACCAATGTATAAAGTTCAAATACCCCTCCTGAGAGTTTGAATGTGACTCTATGGGAAATGGATAACCAGTGCAACATTTAAGCATAATTGTAGCACAGTCATATTTACATCTTGGAATGGTCACAGATACAATGTACATCAATGTTCTACAAAGAATGTTTCTTTTTCTTTCTTTTTTTTTTTTTCCTGAAGTTGGAAACGGGGAGGCAGTCAGACAGACTCCTGCATGCGCCTGACCGGGATCCACCCAGCATGCCCACCAGGGGGCGATGCTCTGCCCATCTGGGGCATCGCTCTGTTGTGACCAGAGCCATTCTAGCACCTGAGGCAGAGGTCACAGAGCCATCCTCAGCGCCTGGGCCACCTTTGCTCCAATGGAGCCTTGGCTGCGGGAGGGGAAGAGAGAGACAGAGAGGAAGGAGAGGGGGAGTGGTGGAGAAGCAGATGGGTGCCTCTCCTGTGTGCCCTGGCCAGGAATTGAACCTGGGACTCCTGCACGCCAGGCCGACACTCTACCACTGAGCCAACCGGCCAGGGCCTACAAAGAATGTTTCTAAGTAGCTTGGCATATTAAGAATTATGACTAAAAAATTATTTCTGGTCAAATAAGTTTGGAAACGTATAGAGTAAGCATACTTAAACTATTCAAGCATAGGTCTCAAAATCCTTAACTTCCTTGTCTTTGTTTTGTTTCTCTAAGAGAGAGGATAGGAAACTTCCCCAAAACTTATTTCATTATGAAAACTTTTGTGTGTTTTTCCCACCAAATATCTCATAAGGCTAATAAAGACTCCCAAGGACACACTTTGTAAAAATGCAAATGTAGAGGTTAGATTGGGGCTTTACAGTGAAGTTAATGAGATTATTTATGAAGAACTATGGTAGGTCTGTCAGAAGGTAAGTTCTATAGCAGCAGCAGAGGCATGGAGACAGAACCAGACTGTGTTTAGCTCTTAGAAGGGCCACAGTAGCCAAAGCTTGTGACGAATCATTTTGATGCCTGTGCTATGAATCCATTGGAGTCACAGAACTCAGTCTGATAAAACTTTTTAGAAGGGGTTAGTCTAGTCTAACAGTGTACTAACCTCAAAGTCTCCTCCTCCTTTATAAACATAAGGAAATTGACTCCCCAGTAAATTAATGACTTGATCAGAATAAAGAACCTTGGTGCATATAACAGTACTTTCTCATTCATGAGGATAGGATTCCAGCTGCTGGCGGATACCTGAAACTGTGGATAATACCAAACCCTATCTATACTATATTTTCCCCTAAAAATACATATATCTGATAAAGTTTCATTTATAAATTAGGCACAGTAAAAGATGAACAACTATAACTAATAATAAAGTAAGACAATTATAACATACCTTAATAAAAGGTATGTGAATCCATTTCTCCGGCTCTCTTTTGAAAATATCTGAAATGATCTATTTAATATATTTGGACCGTGGTTGTGGGTAGCTGAAAGCAGAGAAAGGGAAACTTCAGATAAGAGGGGACTACGGTATAGCCAGCTCTCCATTCTCTTCCTGTTCTCCCTGGAGGAGAGCCGCAGCGTGAATATTTATAATGACGGGATAATCACCAAACAAGTTATGTTTGTCTTTGGATTATATTTCTTTACTTATATTTGAATAGAGATCCATGTGACATTTAAGGAGTAGATGATGATGCTCTAATAAAACTAATGAAGTGGCAGTGTCAAGATTTGAGTATGAAGGAGCTAGGAGGTGCCCGGCACTTTTATCCTGCCTGGCTCAACTCCTGCCTGCTTTCTTTACGACGCTGGGAGAGCAGGACAGCACCTGCCAGGCTCACCCGCATGAGTTCCACTGGCCATGTTGCTCTTCCTAAGGCCAGTCTTTTTTTTTTTTTTGCATCTTTCTGAAGCTGGAAACAGGGAGAGACAGTCAGACAGACTCCCGCATGCGCCCGACCGGGATTCACCCGGCACGCCCACCAGGGGTGACGCTCTGCCCACCAGGGGGCGATGCTCTGCCCATCCTGGGCGTCGCCATGTTGCGACCAGAGCCACTCTAGCGCCTGAGGCAGAGGCCACAGAGCCATCCCCAGCGCCCGGGCCATCTTTGCTCCAATGGAGCCTTGGCTGCGGGAGGGGAAGAGAGAGACAGAGAGGAAGGCGCGGCGGAGGGGTGGAGAAGCAAATGTGCGCTTCTCCTGTGTGCCCTGGCCGGGAATCGAACCGGGGTCCTCCGCACGCTAGGCCGACGCTCTACCGCTGAGCCAACCGGCCAGGGCCTCCTAAGGCCAGTCTTTGAGACGCAAGGCTTCTTCAGGGAAGGGGTCCAAGAGGCAATTATATTCCTATTTTAGTAGAGTTGTATCAAGACTATAGAGTTATCCCTTCAAACAATCACTTTAAGAAACCTGGCTCCTAAATAATTGTTTTAGTATTACAGCTTCCATTGTAAGTATCTATTCAGAGAGTATTCAAAATCCAGTATTAAACCATTGTTAAGGCTCTGTGACTTTACCTGCAATGACACACAGACTTTCCCTTTGGCACCATTGACACAGACAAACTATTTCACTGTGTTCTTCCTCCTCCTCCAGAGAGCAGCTGCTTGGTATAGGTTCTTCCTCCTCCTCCAGAGAGCAGCTGCTTGGTATAGGTTCTTCCTCCTCCTCCAGAGAGCATTGCTTGGCAATGGTGATCTCCTCACTCACTGGCTAAAGGACACTTTGGTCCTCACACATGACATCAAAGGATTAGGAAGCCTTTGAAAAAACTCTGCTGTGCCTTCATACAGTTGTGTGAAATGCCTCGATGTTGTTGTCTCCTGACCTCTCCACTCTGCATTTGCTGGTAGCTTTCACTTTTCAGTGACAAAGAGATAGCTTCTCGTAGCATGTGGCAAGCAAGATTCACCTTCAACTGAATGTGCTATTCAGTCATAGATGGCAGTCTCTGCAGTGTTAATTGGAATACTAAATGCTTATCTTGACTATTAAAAATTACCAAAGGTCAAGGATGAACAAACTTGCTCTATTCTTATGCATTTTCCATCCAGGTAAAGAATGTTTGTGAGTTGCCTTTGCCCAAGATTAATGAGGTTGCAAAAGAACTGTTAATGAAACGCACTTGATCTGCTTAGGAAGCAGCAACCTTCACACTAAGGGACTGAATTTGATTTTCAGTGGAAAGAAAGAAAAGAAGAAAGAAGGGAAATAGGAAAGATAGGAAGACACTGTCTGCAAATCCAGAAGAATTGGGATGATTCTATATGAATTGGCCAAAGAAAAACAAGAACTAATAAGCAAAAATTAAGTTTTTAAACCCTAGAAAATAAAGAGCATTTATACACTAGAAAAAACATTTCATATTGTTGTTATTCCATAAATCTTAAGTTAATTCTTTTCAGTTAACATATTCTTAAAATGAATATTTTTCTTCCTTAGGAAAAAAAAATTTCCCCCAAGGGAACCATCACAACTTTCCATCAAGAAACATAAAAATGTTTAATAATTTTGAAATGTTTCACTTTACTTTCTGGATGATCATGGCTATACCAAACCAAAAGAGAGAGAGAGAATAAAGAAAAAAAAAGAAAATTAAACAAATAAGTGAATATTTTGAAAAGTTTTCTATAATTAAATGGGTGCATTAGGAATGACACTCAGCTTAGACATATTAAACTTATTCTGGGGTCATTGACAGAATGTGTACCTTCAGGACTTTGAACATCATCAAAGACCTGGATCAAATATGACTTCCCTATGGAAATTTCCCCCAATTTCTCAATCTACACACCTAAAATTGTGCATCATCTATTTCCTGTCTATAATCTACCTAAAAATATTTAGATGGGTAGACAGATAATAACACTAATTACAGTTATTGCAATACTTGAAATGCAATACCTGGAATCACTGTCTACAATGGCATTAATGAGTTATTCCTACTTCTGTCCCCTGTGCTTAAAACAGAGCCTAATATATAATAGATACTGTAAGTGTTAGGTCAATTGCTTTTAAATATCCAGTGAAATAAATGATTAAATATGTTCAGTGTGTTAATAACTATGAAAGTGTCCCTTAAATTCATTAGCTTGTAAAAATGAAATCTTTCAGATATTAAAAATATAAAATTCATAAATATTCTGTAATATTTTATTTCCACATTTTAACATAATTCTAAGCACATGAAATGACTGCTTATTTTTATTCCAAAGATTTAATCTTAAAAAGTGGAACATCTTCATTCCTTGTTTGCAGTAGGCTTTAAAAAGGCATAATTGTTAGAACAATGAAAAATACTTTGACAATATCAAGGTCTTATATGAATGACAGCTGTTAAAACAAAAAAAAAGCTCCTGAAAAAAAATTTTTTTATATAAATAAATTTTTATTTTAATGGGGTGACATCAATAAATCAGGATGCATATATTCTAAGAAAACATTTCCAGGTTATCTTGTCATTTAGTTCTGTTGCATACCCATCACCCAAAGAGAGATCGTCTTCCATCACCCTCTATCCAGTTTTCTTTGTACCCCTCCCCCTCTCCCTCCTCCCCTCCCCCCACCCCCCGTAACCACCCCACGCCTGTCCATGCCTCTTAGTCTCATTTTTATATCCCATCAATGTATGGAATCCTGCAGTTCTTGTTTTTTTCTGATTCACTTATTACACTCCGCATAATGTTATCAAGATTCCACCATTCTGCTGTAAGTGATCCGATGTCATCATTTCTTCTAGCTGAATAGTATACCCTGGTGTATATGTGCTCCATCTTCTTTATCCAGTCTTTTATTTTTTTTTACCGTGATTAAAAGCCTTTAAGCAAACTCTTGGCCAATACAGCAAGAATCCATAAAAGAGTAGTGTCTTTAACATGTTCACCAAGTCCAAGTTGGCCCCATCACCATGCCAAATCCCTGAAAAATGCAACCCAACCACAGTTCAGTCTGTTAGGAGCTGTCACAGGGAGCAGGAGTCCAGGAATTCCGCATTCAGGAAAAGTCCTCATGGCACTAGAATTGTTGTCACAATTCTATACTTTGCAGCTCATGTCCAAGTCCCAATGACCGCTGCTTCTAGCTGGTAATGATTCAGGTAGACTGGAAAGGCCATTTGCAGCATGCATGGATATGGAAGCTCCTGAAAATTTTATCTCTCTTTACAAATAGAAAAAAATAAGACTAATTTTCTAAAGGCAAAGACAAATAAAACAGAAAACACTCATAGATGCAGAGAACAAACTGATGGTTACCAGAGGGTTGAAGGTTTTAGAGATGAAAAAAAAAAGTGAAGGGGAATATAAGGTCCAACATTCCAGTTATAAAATAAATAAGCCATAGATATGTAGCATACAGCACAGGGAATACCGTCAATAATGTTGTAATAACTTTGCACAGTGACAGGTGGTTCCTAGACTTAGAGCAGGAAGCACATTGTAAGGTATATTAAATGTTCAATCCCTATGTTGTACACCTGAATCTAATATAATACTGTTATGCCAAATGTACTTTAATCATTTTTAAATTTACTTCCCCTGTTTTAAATTTATTTTTTCTTCTTTTAATGGGGCCACCAGAAAATTTAAAAATATATACATGGCTCATGTTATATTTCTATTGGACAACATTGTTATATAGAAGCAATTTTTCTTTTTCAATTTTTTAGGGGCTGTTTCTTTAGGTTTTTTTTCTTTTTTTGTTTTAATTATATGGACTTCAGCTCCTAGTTGCATGCAGCCTAGATATTTTTAAAAGCACTTCCCTTATAAATTATAACAAACACATTTTAAAATGTCTTGATTCGCTTGCAGGACAGTATATAAAACACCAATGGGGAGAAAGAAGGAGCTGAAAGCAAATGAGTAGGCATAGTGTTCTAAACTAGAATCTGTCTGTCCCAAGGGCAAAGGAGAGTTTTGGAGATGACATGGGTTCAGCATAGTCCTGGGACCACTCACTGTGGCAACGCTGAGATATTACTGATGGCAAATGACCCAATGAGAGGGAGAGAAGAAGAAACTCTTTCCTACAGTGTAATGCTGACTAATAAATAGTAAAGGAATAATAGAACTCTAAACATATCATTACTTTACAAACATCATAGTTAAAACTGACTGAGGCAGGAATGATCAATGGATGCTAAATCTAAAAAGGAAATACCTGCCCTCAATTTACTTATTAATCACAGAAAGAAAATTAATAACTGTACAGTACAGCAATGGACAAACTTTTCATCAAATAATCAAAACTAACATCATCGATAAGAAACAAACAGATAGTCTCTGTTTCTGGATGGAATATCTCAAGATGGACGACACAATGTCACCAAAGTCACACACCAGTGAGACTCAATCCTAATATATCTAGCTTAATTTCTCAAAATTATCAACATCATTAAAGATAAACAAGAACTATGGAATTATTCCAGAATAAAGGAGAATAAAAAGATATAACTAGCTAAATGTAACTTTTTATTACGGATTGGATCTTATTTTTTTTAAATGCCAAAGAATACTTTTGGGGACAATTGCTAAATTGGAGTACTCTATAATAGAAAAAATACATCAATATGTCATTTTCTGAACCTGGCAACAGTATACTGGTTATATTAGCCATTAGCCTTATTCTTAGGAGACACATACAGAAATATTAAGGGGAAAAGAGGCATGATACATGCAACCTTTACTCTCAAATGAATCAAAAAAGATAAAAAAAAATATTTGAGTAACAGGATGATAAAGAAAATATAACAAAATATGAAAAATTAGTGAACCTTGATAAAGATTATAAGAATATTCTTTATACTATTCTTGCAACTTTTTTTAAGTCTGAATTTAAGAAAAAATATTTAAAAACTTATACTTTATTATGTACTAATATAAAACAATCTCCAAAATTTACCATTGGGTACAGTAACCAAAGTGCAAAATAGTGTGTGCTTCTGTTTATGTAAACAAATATATATATATATACACACACACACATTTATATACATACATACACACAGTCATGCAAAGACACAAATACATACATGCATGCACATACTTCCTTGAATACGCATAGACTATATCTCAAAATATAAAGTAGAAATTGATAACACCCTGCCCCTGGAGAGAGGAATTAAAGATAAAAAGGAAAATTTTTTACTCTACAAATATCTGATCCTTTTGAATTTATAAATTATTATTCAATCCTAAATAAATGTTAAAAAGTTTTAAATATCTGCCAAGACATATGTTGGTGAAGACACGAATGACTGACGCTCTCAGATACTCCTGATGAAAGTATAAATTTGTGCAATAAACTTGGAGAGTAGTTTGGCCTTAACTTCTACAGGTGAACCTATCCAGAGCCTGAGAAGCCTGAAGTCAAGAACGTGACTCCTAACAATTTACAATTCTGGACAGTTTGTGCACCAAGAGTCATATTTCAGAGTGACCACTGCAACCTTGTTTCTAGTGAGCTGAGTGAGCATAATTCAACTATGACTAGGCAGGAAAAGGATGAATCTGGCACACTGGAGTAGTACACAGCAGTGATCATTTCAGCTGCCTATAAAAAAAATCCTAAACCTTAAAAACTATAATGTGGAGTAAAAAATTAAAGGCAGACACAAAATTACACCATTTTATAAATATTCACTGAAATAAAATTTAATTGTGTACAGGGTGGGGGAAAAATAGGTTACAGTTCTGACTACTGAAAGGCAGAGTTTATTCTTGTATTATTTCATATTATTCACTGTATTATTTCCCACATGAACAACTGTAAACCTACGTTTGGCCCACCCAGTACTTGTTATACTGTACATGTAGTGAAGCTATTATAATGAAAAGTTAAGAAATTTTAAACACATAGCTCCTGTTGGGCAAATGAGTTTGTAAAATTTATATTTTTTTAGTTTGTTCGCCTTTATTGTTAGAAAATGGCACTGGGCAGCCATGTGTGTGCTTGCCCTCGGAGCAGGGCAGTTGATTGCTAATTGCTGATTACCTTCCTGCTTGGGAGAGGCCATTGTCTTGCTAATGTTTGCTGGAAGAGGGGTCTTTGTGGGCCCAGCCAGTTTTATGAGGAGAGAGGAGAGAATGAAGAGTGCTGAAGAAGAAGCCAGTTTGTGCAGAGAAGGAGTGTAAATGGGGAACCAGAGCTGAGGGGCTTTGAGAGCTCATCTGAGACTGGTGGGGCCTTTGATTCCAGGAGGAACCAGAGAAGATTCTCCTGGTCGTGGAACCGGAGAATGTGTCAGGGCTTTGGGAGCCCTGAGTGAAAGGGAAGTGTTTTCCCTGCCTGTTTGCTCACCGGCCAGTGCAAGACTTTAATAAAGGAATGGCCCACCATTCTCTGGCTCCACTGTATCTTTACCATCTGCCTGAATCCAATGTGAACCTGCATGGCCATGACGGTGGCGGCCCCTGGCCTTACAGCTCCTAATATTAATTTTCTCTGACCAAGGGAGGAGAATAGTAAGGGGAAGGGAAACACAAGAAGCTTCAATAGCCTCTGTGGTTGGGAAATACTCTATTTCTTAACCTTAGTGATGGGTCTGTGGATATGAATATTCGTTTTACTGTTCATATCCACAAACACATACAGTACTTTTCACACATATTTTATTAAATAATTCGTTAAAAATAAATAATTAAAAGAGACAAAACATTAAGAATGCTTTTCAAGGAGAAAGTTAGAAAATATGCAGTATGTAGGGATACTATAAATTGGACGAAGGGGTATAGAATAGTGCAGGTGGAGTGCAGCCCACCAGATCAGTTTGTGTGCATGAGGAGAGAGTGTAGGAGCAGATGGTAGAGTTTGTGTCTTCCTGGTCCGCCTAGGGTCACCTTCCTTATGTCTGACAGAGAGGTGGGGCACGGGGTGGGGAGGTCTATGCTAACGGGTAAAAATGACAGCTTGAGCCCTGAAGCAACAGGCAAGCCAAGCTTCTGTGAAACGTTCCTCGACTTCAGATCAGAGTTTCTTATCTCACTGTCATGTGAAGGGCACAACTCATGGCACGTACTGATTCATTCAACACTGCTGCGTGTCCACGCACGGAGAAGCACGAGGAACAAGAGGTGCCTGGCCTTCTCACCTCCTCCTCCTCTGTGAACCTTTCTCTATCTCCTCTGTGAGCTTTTTGCGGCTTGTCCCTATCCTCAGGAACCCAATCCCAGTCTCCTTTTTCTGCCACTCCACAGATAATTTCTGATATTTTACAAGCCAATAACATCAACTCTATCTATTCAAATGCCTTCTGGACATCTCCACTTACAAATTCATTGCTGCCGGCTGGGGAAATGAAATAATCCAACCAACAAATGATCCCTCAGAACCCTATCTGAGAAGAAAGAGGGAAAAAAATTAAAAATGAGTTTTATCAGATTCACAGGCATGTAAAGGTAGCAGGAAGGTGCCTCCCAAGTGCGGACAGAACTTTACATAAATTCACTTATAAAAATAGAAGAGAAAACAATTAAAACTTCTTTTTAATTATATCTGCATCAGAAACAAGAGGACACAGCTCTTGTGTGTCACATCTATACCTTCTGAGGGACCTCCAAGTTCACCTTGGAGGTTGCGTTTACAGTTCTAAGGGTCAGAGGGCTCATGACCTTGCCTTGTGAAATCCAAGGTCAGATGGTTATTGAGGACCCCTGTATTTTCCAGGAGAAACCCTAGGCAGGGGAGGGTGGGAAGGCAGTCTCTTTCCTACTCTTTGCTAAACACAGTGTGACCATCTTAAGTTTACATTTGAAAGCTTGACCAACTCACCCTTATATACCACAAATGTATTGTTTTCTAAACTAACAGAGTATCTTTTTTTTCAACCTCTTCCATCAAAGAGGCCTACTCCTTCCTCCGAGCCACAGGGAACTGCACTGCTTACCCAACAAGTCTTTGCCCAAATCAGAAATTGACACATTATCTTTGACTCTATTCCCTTTCCAGATTCCCTTCTCATATGATCAGTCCTAAGAAACTCCTGGCCACTCTTCCCTGTAAGTATCAATCAGTCATTCTCTCCATTGTCAATGTCAGGCCACCTTTCCTCCAGGACTCAGTTGGAGTCTCCTGGCTTCCAGACATGAGCTCCATGGGGGGTGACAGGGACTGCAGGAACAGATAGAGAAGCCTGAACAATATGTGGTGCTTTTTTGTCATAAAAAGGGACTTAATATAAAATTCAGTCACGAGAGCTTCTTCTCCAGTGCCTTCCTCATACCTTTCTCCCCAGTGTCTGTGCTTCTCCATTTTAGAATTGAGTCTTCTTTTCTCTCCTTACCTTTCATAGCACATTTCATCTCTTTGTTCACTTTTCTCTTCCACTTGGTGGTCAAGAGCCCCCACATACTAACAAGAGAATGAGAATATTGTAACATAACAGATGGCAGTGTGAGCGCATGTGTTTTATTTGGCCAAGTGTCCTTGGTTGTTTCTCTAGAAGGAAATGACTCATGCTGACTTCGCAGACACCCCAGGATGGGTCCAGGCAGCAGGTGCCCAGTGTACTCTGCACTGATGACGACAAGTAAAGGAAGAAGGCTATTGAATCAGGATAAAACAGCTTTCGGAGTCCAAGATGTCAAATTGGTTAGTGTGTGAAATGCGTGTTGCAAAACTCTTAACAAAAAAGATTTTTTTTCTTGGAAAATAATTCACCACAGGCTTGTGGTAAACCATACCTGAGAAGGCATTGGGGGCATTGGACGGGGGTTTGGAGGTGGGTTGAGGGAGTGGTGAACAGTTATGTATACAAAATAGTACAGTGGCCAGGCCAGCAACTGGGGAATGCCTGAGATGTCGACGTGGGCAAATGGCTTGAGCCAGACTCCCACTTACGTTGTTCATATCTAAGTATGTAAGCAGATCACTGTGGCAGAGACTGGGTGGTTATTGTCATCATCCTTAATTGCTTTTGATAGTGGCAGGCCATTTATTTTCTGCATTTCAAGCCCTGATGGCTCCAAAGAAAGAAAAGGTGTTGTCACTTTTTAATTGAATCCTTTTCATTTTATGAGAAGAAAATGTGGTATTATAGTTGTAATCTTTGTAGTGTCATTTGTACTGTTATTTGGAAAGCTGTGTCAGTGTTTCCATTGCAAATCAGTCCTCTTATAGATTTATAGCTGTCATAAAATAGCCTAGAGATGGGAATGAGCCTCCTATATATTTTGTCATTCACCTGCTGCATGAATAGTGTTGCTACTTTTGCTTTTACTGAATCTTTAACCTCAAAAAAATAATAATTTCAAACACAAGTATTTTGGGCCTGGTACCTGGCACTTTATTCCACTTAATGGAGACAGGAAAGACAAGTTCAAGTGTAGAGTGTACACCTGTCATTAGTCTATAAAAAAAAAGCAAGTAAGACTCCCCTGAAAGTGGCAGACTTGTAAAAGACTCTGAAAACCAAATCTCTTTCTCTCCATGCACTGGAACAAAAGCCAGGAATTTCCCAAGCACAGCAAATGTTCTACGGGCACGTGATGGTGTGGTGGCATTTCCTCTTCATCTTGTGGAGAGAAGGGCAGTCTGATGAATCTCCCCACTCTCCTAAGGTCCTGGGGAGACCTCAGAACTCCACGTTGCTCTTTGTTATCTGAAAATAGATGCTTTCCTTGGTGCAGGACCTTTGATATGAGTGACTTAGGATTCAGATGCCTGACGTTAAGTATAGCAGGGCTCCGGAACAAGAGGTATCTAACTGGGTTTTAGGTAAGAGCTAAACTACTTAAAATTTGGTTTTGTCTATTTTATTTAGTTTTTGGGTAGGTAGTATGTGGCAAAGAGAGAAAAATCAAATAGTACATAAGGATACATAGAAGGGGAAATTGTCTCTCCTACCTCTCTGATTCTTCTGTCACTGTTTCCCACACCAGCTGCCACTACCAGTCTCCTGTGAGTCTTTCCACAGCAAGTTCATGCTAAATGTCTGTGCATGCACATGTGAATATATGAATGCATGCATGTGCATATGTTATTTTATTTCAGACAATATTTACAGAATATTGTAGTATTTTAACTAATAACTATATTTACCTATTTTCTATGATTTCTTTTCCTCTTTATGTTTTATTTTCCTCAGTCCTCCTGTGCTAACAAATCCTGGCTTGATTTTTTTTTTTTGGTCAATACATGTCAGTCATCTTTCATGTGGAATATGGTTTCTTTCATGAAATAAATAAGTTCCTGGGACCACATCCCTCAAAAAATCAAAACAGTGCTGTGCTCTGTGCACATCAGTGATACTTAATGAAACTGAATAATGGCTGAAAACATGAACACATGACACTTCCATTGTGGCTCTCCAGTAGCTCTTTCCATGTAATTGTACAGCTACTAACTTTCTTTTTCTTTCTTTCTTTGCATGGCCGTAATAATTTTGCTCAAATTTTTCCCACATGACAATTTAGCATTTTTCCTCCAGAAGCATGTTTACTGATTATTTTTTGGTAACTATTATTCAGTGTCTTTCCAAAACCAATTCTCTAATTCTTTGACATCAACTGGTTGTCCCACAACTCATGTCAATTCTTACCCTACCAACCTGGAAGTAGCACACGCCCCACAAATTCAGGGCTCAGTCCCTGGAGATTGGCTCAACTTCAGACACCAGCTGCAAGTGGTGTCTTGCACTAGTTCCGGCCACCTACACTTCTGCCTGGCTGACTACAAGGGAAGTCCCCACAACCCTCCTCCCCAGTTATGAGAATTTGCTAGACTGACTTATATAACCCAGGAAAGCACCATACATCTGATTACATTTTTATTATAAAGTGCACAACTTGGGAATAGCCAAATGGAAGAGATATATAAGACAAGGTGTGGAGAAGGGGCATGTAGAACATTCATGCCCTGTTTGGGCACGCCACCCTCCCAGCCCATGGACATGTTCACCAATCTAGAAGCTCTCTGAATCTTGTTGTTCAAGGGTTTTTATCAAAGTTCCTCCTCAATATTTCTCTTTCTCTTTCTCTTTCTTTTTCTCTTTCTCTCTCTTTCTTTTTTTCTACTGGGAAAGAGAGAGGGGAAGGAAAGAAATAAGAAGCATCAACTCATAGTTGCTTCACCTTAGTTGTTTATTGATTACTTCTCATACGTGTTTTGACCAGGGTTTAAGCCGAGCCGGTGACCCCTTGCTCAAGCCAGCAACATTGAGTTGAAGCCAGTGACCTTAGGATCAGTGACCCCTTGCTCAAGCCAGCAACATTGAGTTGAAGCCAGTGACCTTAGGCTCAAGCCAGGGAAGTTGGACTCAAGCCAGTGACCAGGGGATCCTGTAGATTATCCCACTCTCGAGCCGGCAACCCCATGCTCAAGCTGGCAACCTCTAGGTTTCAGACCTGAGACCTTAGTGTCCAAGATTGACACTCTATTCACTGCACCATCACCAGGAAGGAAAATACACTTAATATATTATTTTGAATTTTTACATGCACATTAATAAATTAGAATGACTTAGACCAGGGGTCGGGAACCTATGGCTTACGAGCCAGATGTGGCGCTTTTGATGGCTGCATCTGGCTCGCAGACAAATCTTTAATAAAAAAAATAATAACATTAAAAATATAAAACATTCTCGGCCCTGGCCGGTTGGCTCAGTGGTAGAGCGTCAGCCTGGCGTGTGGAAGTCCCAGGTTCGATTCCCGGCCAGGGCACACAGGAGAGGCGCCCTTCTTCTCCACCCCTCCCCCTCTCCTTCCTCTCTGTCTCTCTCTTCCCCTCCTGCAGCCGAGGCTCCATTGGAGCAAAAAGATGGCCCGGGTGCTGGGGATGGCTCCTTGGCCTCTGCCCCAGGCGCTAGAGTGGCTCTGGTCCCGACAGAGCGACGCCCCGGATGGGCAGAGCATCGCCCCCTGGTGGGCATGCCGGGTGGATCCCGGATGGGCATGCGGGAGTCTGTCTGACTGCCTCCCCGTTTCCAGCTTCAGAAAAATGCAAAAAAAAAAAAAAATATATATATATATATATATATATAAAACATTCTCATGTATTACAATCCGTTCATTTCCTACCGCTCATGTTCATGGTTGCGGGTGGCTTGAGCCAATCGCAGCTGTCCTCTGGGACAACACCAAATTTTTATTGGATAATGTGTAACGCACACGGGTCGTTGTATGGCTCTCATGGAATTACATTTAAAATATGTGACGTTCATGGCTCTCGCAGCCAAAAAGGTTCCCAACCCCTGACTCAGACCCTTGTTTTCTGTTGCTAAACTGCCCAGAATTTCTAAGTAGTAGGTTAAAATATTGTTTAGATACACATATTTTTAGTAATTGATTTCTTAGTTACATGCATTTAGAAATACAAATACAAAGTGGCAGTTTACTAACTAAACCCAAGGCTACATGCTCAAAATCATACACTTCTCAGAAAGATATCACACATAAGTGAAACCACTTGCACAGTGCCTGTGTGTGCAGCAAACAATGGTAGCACTCTGGCAGAGAAGCCCATGAACCGTGTAAGGCAAACAGAAGTGTGACACACTACTGCCAGATCTCCAGGTTTTTAATTAAGTATAGAGACTTAGCAAATCCTGGAGGGAAGGGGGGGTGTTACGAGGAGGGGGGCGGGGGGATGTACTGGGGAACACAGGGGAGGGGAGGAGGAATTCGGGGGAACACTAGAATCTATGTAAACACAATAAATTGATAAAAATTAAAAAAATAAAAAGTATAGAAACAGCTCAGATAAAAAGGAAAATTCTCTCTCTGGGTCTCATTTGTGAACTGTGAATTAGACAATAAATCCTACAATTAATACATGTATACACATAAGAAAAGTCTTAATCATTTTTTAGCCAATCAGAATTTAAAAAAAATATTTTCCTGTGAACTTCCCATTGATAGACCAGCAGAGAGGTGGAAAAATGCAGGATCATTTAAAAATTAGGGCATAATTTAAAATGTAAGAAAGCAGAGGTGATTCTGAAAGACAATGAGATCAGTGAAAAGTGCATGCTAATCAGATTTTTATGTACAGTAATAAAAATTAAAATCTTGAATTGCCTCTAGATCTTATAACTAGCTAAATAAACCTAAATATGACAGTGAATCATTCTTTCTGGCCTCCGATGAAAACTATAATTCTCTGGGTGAAAGGCATAAAGTTAGAAAGCAAAAGCTTTAGATATTTTTGGAAAATACTAGCAAATGCACTAAATAATTCTTAGTTGATAAAAATTTCACATCTTCCATAAGAAAAAAAAAATTGGACCCGGCTGGTTTGGCTCAGTGGTAGAGCATTGTCTTGGCATATAGAAGTCCTGGGTTTGATTCCTGGTCAGAGCACAGAGGAGAAGCAACTAACTGCTTTTCCACCCCTACACCCCTCTCTCCTTCTCTCTCTCTCTCTCTCTCTCTCTCTTTTCCCCTCCTGCATCTATAGCTCCATTGATTTAAGCACATAGGCCCAGGCACACTAAAGATAGCCCTGTGGGGCCTTCTTCCCAGGCACTAAAAATAGCTCAGTTGCAAGCATGGCCCCAGACAGGGGTCACTAGGTGGATCCCAGTCCAAGCACAGGAGGGAGTCTGTCTTCCCTCATCTTACTTGGAAAAGAAGGAAATAAATGTTTTTAAATTTGCTGCACATATTTTCCTAAGACTCAGTTTCTGCTTTTACTGGATATAATTAACATACAACTCTGGCTTCCCTTAGGCATACCTGCTTGGGGGAAGGACATCAAAGAAAGTTGATAGCAAAAACAGTGCTTAAGAGAAGGTAAGGGAAAGAACTCTAGGACTTCGAGCATCCATATACCTGCACGTGTACACTGATACACATACACAGGGATACCGTCGGTCCTCTGAGCCTCCCAAGTCCTTTCTTATTCCCTAGAAGAATCCTACACAGCCCTATATTCACTTGAGAGCCATTTTGCTTTTACGCTAGAGTCTAAAGTGTTGCTTTCCATCCATGATCGTTAATTCTCTTCGGCAGATTCTACGGACTATTCAGCTTCTATTCTGGACACACGTTGAATAGCACTGTACAGCATGCTATAGTAAGGGCAGAACCTTAATGTCACATCAGTACTGTGTGTCCTGCCTCTGTAAATAATATGCATTACTGATGTTGCTGCTGAGATTTCTATTCCAGTGGTCTCTCCATTTCCAACCAGGTGTAGCATTTATCCTGACCCAATTGTTCCATAGTATACTATAATAGTTAGGGTATGTCAGGTTGCAGTAACAAATAGGCCCAACACGTGATGCCTCAAATGAATAGGCACTTCTTGTATATGTGATAGATCAATGAGGCTCAGGTCAGTGTAGTCAGTCTGCTGCACTTGGTCATTCAGGGCACCCAAGCTAGTTGTGACCCTGTCACCTCTGATACATTCTCCCAAAGTCATATCAATAAGGAGACGTCACTTCTGCTCATCTTTCCTTCACTACAAGTCAGTAGTGTGGTCACACCAGATTGTCAGGGAAAGTGGAGGGGGAGGTCTAGCTGAGAGCTAGGAAGGGGGAAAGCCGGACCTGGGCAAACAACCCACAGTCTTGACACAGGTTTGAATAAACATCATCTAGGCCAACTGCCTCTGGGGACCCCACAGAGAAGTAGACCCTCTGTCTCTAAAGTTCTTTTTTTTTTTCTGGTTTTCATTTCAAAACCCTTGTACAGTACTCATCCCATAGGGTAAAGGACAGATATCTCTGTTGGCATACGAGCTACATATTTTGTGTGTTAGAGCATTTCCACACTTAGAAACCTGTGGCCTTTCTCTTCCCTCCCACATGTGGGACACATGCCTGCTACCGTCTAAGTATGGAGAATACAGAAGACCCTGAATATGTGATCTCTGCTGTCCAGAAGTGTGCAGCTGAGTTCCAAGAGTAGATGAGACATAACCACATGCACAATAAAAGTGACATAACAATATACTAACAGATTTATTTCCATTATAAGAGCAGGAAAAGCAACAGCACTACTAGGAAGCTCCTGATCCATTGCCTGTGTACACAGCATACCTGAGTGTACCCAAGTGTACACTCAGTGTAGGGGTAAAGACAAGAAATTGTTGAAGGGTGATTACATTTTAATCAGGAAACTAACTTACTGATTCTGTAACCACTGGTTTTAGATTTAAACAAACAAAAATTCATGCCTAAAAAGCTTGGCAGTGTGAGTTTTATTTAGGTATACCTTCTAGGTTTCTCTTTCTGTGGATTGAATGATGAGTAAAACACTCATTAAATTGTATTTCATTTTCCATTTTTCCCTTCCACCTTCCCACATAAAATAATGAAGTCAAAGGCGGCACTACCAAGGTTAGAGAAAGGCCTGTGATGAGTGTGGAAATGTGACCCATGAACAGCTATTTAATCAACGTGTCACCAAGTATCATCTGTAGCTTTAAAAAATATTTTCTTCCAAGTTTTGCAGTACTTCCAAGAATGCAGTACAAAACTCCACATTAAACCACAAAATTCTTCAAATTATTTAAAAGGAAATGTAAAAAGATATAATATTTTCTTCAAATGCCTCCAGCCAGCCATCCGCCATCATCACACAGGCCAACAAATGGCTTTCTCCTGACAGTAATGGGATCTGTAAAGAGCATTTCTGTGGGGCACTGTGACCTTGCCTGCCCTGTGCTGAGCCCCACCAGAGACTGCTCCACCTCCACCTGGCGAAGGCTCTCAGGTGTGTCCGAGGGGCAGAGGACAGCTTACCAGCTGCTGACCTGCCCGCGGAGGGCCACTCTGTACCGCATAGATGGTGCTGTGATCACTGCAATCATTCCAAAAAGTAGGTGGTCTGTCACCACTACTCTGAGTCCTGGCCTTCACAGTGTGGTCCCTGGTACCTGCCCCTGCGCAGCGCCTGGAGGAGGTGAGTCCCAAGGAATGGGATCAGGATCCCTCCTGCAGTCGCACTGTGTCCCGACTCCTGGCTTGCTAAGGAGACTGCGCTTTCCGGATTGACTGGACTCAGAACCACGTGTCCGCAAATACCTACAAGGAGGCAGCTTGGTAAGGTGAGAACACGGACCCTGCAAAGAAAAGATGTGTGTTCTTAACAGAGATCTGCCTCTTACCCCTCCTTCCGCCCCACGGATGCTGACTAAATCACCATCATCTGTAAAGACAGAATTACAACCTATGCCACTCGGGACTGCTGTGTGCAGTGACTGAGATGTCTTTGAAATGGCTTTGAAAAGAGCCAAGTGTTGTAAATATATGTTGAGTGATATTAAAGAATCCCAAAGAAACTCCACACAGAGATCCTGAACAGGGCCCTATATCTGTAGGGAAACTTGCACATTCATCAAGCAACTTGAGCAAGATGAGTAAGCAAACAAAAAATGCAAAATCACATGATGACACGAATACATCTCACTTACCAAAACACGTGTGCACATTACACACACCAAGTTCTCAAAAAGGATTCTTCTGGTTGACTCTCATGACTAGGACATAGCAAAGTTAGTCCCCAGCTGTGTGCGTCCAGCACACTTACTGTGTCATGCCTGTGCAGGCACGAGTTGTATGTTGTGAGGATCAATGACATTCTTACAAGTAAACAGTGTGGAAGGTATTACTATTATTTTTATCTTAGAGACAGAGAAACTGAGGCACAGAGATGCTAAGAAACATGCCCAAGGTCAGACAGGTAGTTAGTGCTTTAGAGGGAGGCTAGGACCCCAAGGAAACAGCCCCTGTGGTGCTGCACTGCTGTCTCCGGAGCTGAGGGTCAGAGACCAGGACCTTGAAGGTGACTCAGTGAGCGAGGGAGCAAGGGAAGAGTCACTACTGAGACACGAGGCTGCTGATGTCAGGTCCAGTGATCAGAGACCAAGCGGTAAGTACAACGGCTTAGTCAATGAGCTCTACTTCCCTTTAGTTAAACATTCTAAATAAAAGGGATTTCATTAGAAGAGCTAAACATTTATGGAGTTACACACATATTGACTTTGATAATTCAGAGCCTAAGATTGGAAACCATAGAAAGATCTAAGCTCCATTAGAAACTAACATTTACATGTGTCACCACTCCCTAAATTTTCACATTCCTCCAGTTCTTGACCATTCTCTTGCCCAAGACTCTCCTTGTTTCAGGAATTTGTGTCCCATAACAAAATCTGTCATGAGCCAAAATCCCTGTAGCTGTTCATCATTGATTGGCTTGCTCTCTGGCTAGTTGGTTCTTATTTTCTTGGTCAAAACCCTATACAAATGCATAGCTCAAGTGAGTTTCACCTGGACTTCAGGACACTATTTCTTCTGCAGGAGAAGACTTTAGCTCCTCCTAGAAAATGCCCAATTTCTACCCTGGACTAGCTCTCTTAGCACTCAGGGCTGTCACATCATTCTCTCTGCCAGAGAGAGAACATGACTGTCACCTATCGCTCAGTCACAGAAGATAAATACCCTTCCCCAGCCTCACTCCTGTCAGGAATAAATCTCTCTGTCACTGTTCCCTAAAGTGTCTGTCTTCAAATTGCCATTTCTGCCTGTCGCAGAAAAGGTTTCCACTCTAGCACCAGGAAGAACCACACCTATGACTTGGTAGGCGGTGTTTTCCAGAAAGCAAATTCAAGCGTGGTGACCCATCAGTCGTGGTGCCTACTCACAGAAGTGCAGAAAGAAGCAGAGGAGTGATCTGTGGGGAGGGTTCTCAACAGTTCTGGTCTTAATCTAATAGACATTCCCTAAATAAGGGGGCAAGGCTTGGTTTGAATTTTGACCCACGATTTAATGACTTTGAGACCTCTGATGTGTCACTGAACTATTTCCATTCTCAGTGTCCTCAAGTGGTTCAGTTCACAGCTAACAAAATCCACCGAGGGTCAACTTAATTCTCTAAACGAGCGTTAAGTCCCTATTCTAAGCAAAGCCTGTGCTTTCGCATGGGAATACAGAAGTGAACACCTGGAGATGGTGGTCTAGACCAAGGCTTCTACTAGAAAGGGGAGGAAGACATCTGACCATAGAAACCTCTGAGCATTCAGTGAAGTGAGGTAAGTAACCATGTGGCATGTAGTAGGCACTCAATCTGCAGTATAGTCATGGTGTCAGACTTTTAGAAATTTTCATATGTAACAATTGGATTCATTTCAATAGGTCCAATAAGATCTTACCTGAAAGCTTAGCTCACTGTCCTTAGTAAGGACCATCTTATTTAAGGGGAGCAAGAACTGTCTCCTTAGAAAACAAGGTATGATAAATACATCTGAACTAAGCATATTGAATTATGTAAATACAGGGCACCTAAGTCTACCATCATTCTCTCCATGTCCATTTTCAAATAATATGGGATATTTTTGAAATTTAACAAGTAGCTTGGACTTTTCAGAGAAAAGTAAGAAAGGTGAAAGCAATAATATTTCAGCAGCTACACAAAACCGTAATGACTACACAATGGCATTTTAGAAATGGCCCTGCAGAAATCACTCAGTAATGGCCTACCTAAGCTAGGCCCTCTCAGCTAGAGGCCAAGACTACTCTAGCAAAAATGAAAAAAGGAAATTGATGCAATTTTTCAGGTAATTTGAGGGAAAGTACTTTCATCTTCGTTTTCTAGGTACGATGACTAGACGTATCTCTGCCCCGGTGGTGGAGACCAGGCCACTGTGGAGCAGGCCTGAGGCAGTCACCCAGAAAACGTGGCACAGGGCTATGTATGGAATGGAGACAGGTGGGACAAAAGCCCAGTCTTGTCCAGCATGAGACTGAGGGCTGCTCTGCCCACAGCACCCATTTATTTATCCTTCCGTTGCAAGTGACCACCTCAACACTCTAGTCTTGCTAACAGAACATGCTTAGCTATATTAATGTGGAGGTTTTCTGGTGGTTATTGTCCTCACCTTAAGGGGAACAGAGTGGTAATTTCTGAACCTACAGAACAGTGAGCATTCAAAGTTTGAGGGGTGGGCAGACAAGGGGACAGCAGTCATCATAAAAACCCTGTGAAAAAACAGCATCCTCCCTGGGCTGCCAACCACAACTCCACTGAACGAGGTTAAAGACACAGGTCTCGTTTTCACTAGTCCTCCCTAGCTGCCTCTCTACAGCAGGCTGTTTACTTAGGGCTCCACCTGAGCAATGGCACTGATTCATTAAAAACAAATAAACAACCTCCCTCTTGGTGACTGCTTTATCATTCCAGAGTCCAGCCTCCAACCATAATTTTACCAAGTTGAGATTCCACAGAAAAGGAAGCTGTTGGGTGTTGGGCCCACTACACTGGCTCTGCCTCTTCTGGGCTCTGCACACTCAGTTACTTCACAGTGGATTGTCCTTCAACTGGTAAGAAGCATTTTCCAGAGGGAAACCCTGAATTTAGAGACAGAAAGTGTTTTGAGAAATATCTCTAACACTTACCGTGTGATTTTTGGTAAATTACCCAACCTCTCTTAACTTGCTTCCTCATTGGCACAATGAGTATTGATGGGTATTACTTTGTTAACGTAAGTAAAGTCCTATCATAGGGTTTGAATTAAAGCAAGTTCATAGTAAATGCACTTGCTCTCAGACCCAGTAAATGTGCCTCTCTCTCTCTTTTTTCTCTTTTTCTAGGGTTCAGTGTGTAGACCAGAGCCAATGCTCTCTGGTGCAGAAGCAGAATTGGGCATGTTGCAGCTGTAACTCAGACCTCATCCTAATTATCTGAAAGTATTAAAGTTGATTGATATTAGTGGTTGGTCTCTTGAGAAAAATGAAGTAGGCCAAAGAATACAGATCAGAGCTCCAGATACTGCATTAGACATAGTTTCCTTAGTTCCCACTCACTTCTGCTCCACTTCCAAAGGGCTCAACAGTATCAAAGAAAAAAGTCAGAAAACAGCTGTTACACCTGTAGTCTTTCACCTTAATTCTAGAAGCCCCAGTCAGGTCACTATTAAGCCATAGGAATAACTTTGCATGCTGGGATGAATGCTTTGCTTATTTGTTTTGATAGTATGTTCACTATAAAATCAATTTATGCATATGAAGAAGTAAAAACAATACAAAAAAAGTCTGGGGTAGAGAGGGAAAGCTCTCTATTATCCCATGCCCTTCACATTCTCTCCAGACTTCACACAACACACACGACACATGTGGAGCCTGACTTCTGGATGGAGGAGGTGACATACTGAAACTGAGTGAATTCCATTCCTCTGGAAGACAGTGTCACCATTCACAGTACAGGGTTGTGACATTTGTTGGATGATGGCTCTAGTGGAAAGTCAACTCTGATCTTTATTTTGGCTATGGATGCTTTGAAAGGCTCTGACAGTGATTCTATAACTACCATCAAACAGTTTTAATTCTGGTGAAGTTAAATTTAGTACTTTGTAGACAAGATCAAAGTATTTTTAAAGTCATGTATTAGTGGACAAGATCTTTCTTATTCCTAAATTAATTTTTCATCAGTTTTTTTTAGAGTTACCATAAAAAAGTAATAGCAATGAGTTTTCAACCCACAGGATATTTCTCAAGTCACTGAAACAATAAAACAAACAGACCTGCCTGACCAGGCGGTGGCACAGTGGATAGAGCATTGGACTGGAATGCAGAGGACCCAGGTTCGAGACTCCAAGGTTGCCAACTTGAGCGCGGGCTCATCTGGTGTGAGCAAAAAGCTCACCAGCTTGGACCCAAGGTCACTGGCTCCAGCAAGGGGTTACTCAGTCTGCTGAAGGCCTGCGGTCAAGGCACATATGAGAGAGCAATCAATGAACAACTAAGGTGTTGCAACGCGCAATGAAAAACTAATGATTGATGCTTCTCATCTCTCTCCGTTCCTGTCTGTCCCTGTCTATCCCTCTCTCTGACTCTCTCTCTCTGTCTCTGTAAAAAAAAAAAAAAAAAAAAAAACAAAACAAAAAACAGACCCCAAGTCCTTTATAAATCCCCCAAAATAACTAAGGTACTAACATAAACTGCTTCAATTCTATATTTGTTATAGACATAATCCATACAAAGACACTTCTGCAATAGTTTTATTTTATATGGATTTTTCTGTCTCTCTTTCTCCACTTGGCCACTCCAGTCAACTCCATCCCTTTCATGAAATATCTCCCTAAAGCAAGTAGTTTCTTAGTTTTTCTCAAAAATCATTACTGGTTTGGGATTACTGGTTTTGTGCATGATGGGTACCACTCACAGAGGGAAGTTCAGAGACCTCTCATTCTGGGCTCTTCAGCCTGATCCAATGTACATTTCCAGATTCTTCTTCCTCGATCACTCCGATGCCATGTGGTTGTGGTCACAAACCGGACTACTGCTACATTCTCCCGATATCCTTGCCTCTGTGTCTGCACCATATGACTTATTCTAGCCACTGGGAATGCTCTTCACTGCTTTTTCTGTACTGTGGTTTCATGTGTATCTGTATTGGAAATAAAAACATTTTTCTAAACAACAAGAACAAAATGACGGCAGCCACTCCTGCTCTGAAGGATGGTGTGGGGAAGTGGGGGGTAGTTGGGAACATGGGCAATGTCCACATTCAAAGAAGACAGTCCTACCAGAGCATTTGAGCAGGACCAGATTAAAGAGATACTGCCATCCCAGGCTTTGGGCTGCTGAAATATTCAGTCCTTGAAGAGATATCTCTATTTTGTAAAGTACTTTATGGTATGTGTGCACCTAAAGTCACCTGTAATTTGGTTTAGGTGGGGACCATTGGCAATTGTTCTACATAATAGCCTAGGAAACTTCTGTTGTCTTCTGAGAGGCAACCAAGGTGTACCTAAGTGAGAAGAGCTTCCTAAGTCAAGCAGGAGCTGAAGAGAAAACATTATCTGTGAGACAAAATTACAGGGCTAAGGTTTACTGTGACATTACCCCTAGTACTGCAGGTGAAGTCACACCTTTGCACTTTCCCAGCATTTTAGTAAAGTTGATGACACCCTCAACACTGTGTGCGTGGAACTTCAGAGGAGAAGAGGAGGACAGAGAGTGAAGGGTGCCCAGCAGAACAACATGGTGTGGGAGGAGGAAGCCCGTCCCAAAGGTGGAGAGCTCACCGAGATCAAGTAGTGACTCAGAGCCAGAGTGGCTGAGACAGTGAAGACCCCAGCAGTTCCTGGAGTTCATGGAAATGGTGCTCTGCCCTTCACCAATCTGTGTAATGGGTACACAACAGTTTGAGTTTTATCTTAAAGGAGACAGGAAACCCAGAAAGCTGAGAATTTAGGTAATACACAAGAAGGTAACGTGAGAACAGAATGTCCCTTCATGGAAACCTAAGTGCAATTCCACATTTCCAACAAAGTAAGCAACAGCTAAGACAAGACAGCAGGAGGCAGGAGAGCACCCAAGGGACCACACAGCTGGAGCAAGGCGAGGGGCTGGGGGTGGACACACAGTCCTCACCATCCCTGTCCCTGCAGCCGATGAAGCAACAGCTCACCACCGATCACGTCCCTCACCACTCCTGCCCTGGACTTCCTTCTCACTGCATGTTAGCAAACCCTCCAGAAGTGGTAGTCCCTGTGGTAAAGGAGAGGGTGTGGGAGAAGGAAGGATGCTGTTACAGAGACATAAAAAGCTACATCCAAGGTTGCCCAAATGTATTTTTCCACTGTTCTGCCATCTCAGGGACTTCTCAAAAGGTCTAGTCACCTGTGTCCAATAAGAACTTTTTGAACTGTTGGGCTTTATAATAATGATATTCCATCCATGTTTCCCTTTATATAAAGGGGACGTTAAATATGTATTAGACACAGGTGACTCAAAAGTCTTACCTGTGATTAGTCTGTGAAGCATAGCTTTGGGGTCATTTGGGGTCCTTGAAATATATAATATTTAAAATTTCCCTATGTATTTTGCCACTAATTGGGTATAGAATATATATGCAATATATATATACAATATATATAATATACATACATTGTATATATATAGAATATATATGACTATATATGACTATGTTTTATATGTTTATGACTTGAAGCAATACAATGAGGGAGAATAATAGCAACCTGGACTTAAAAGGGACCATAGAGATTGCCTAGTCCAAGGCTTTTGTCTTCCAGATGAGAAAATGAAACCAAGGTCCAGATGCTAAGGATTTATTTTCATTCTATTATAATACCAGGTGTATCTAAAAGTAACAATCTCTCATATAGATCTCTCTATAAATTCAAAACTTATTCAGTAGGTGTACAACGGTGATTCATATGATGATAATGATGATGATTGTATTATTAGCTCAATCCTTTCTCTCTCCTTATACCCTTTGCCATGAGACTTTTAAGTTCCTCCTAGGAAAAGAATGGAGTATGCTTATTTGCCCCTTGGCCCTCATTTTAGTCAAGTGTCCAGCTTTGTCCAATTGATCGACTCAAAAGTTAGAGTTTACAAGCCAGATCTGATCCTGGACCTTAAGAGGTCTGTGAGTGTTTTCTTGCTGACTTGGACCATGCCTATCATAATGAGAAGAAGACTTCTTATCTAAACCACTGTTCCAAGGAGAAGCAGAACCATCCACTCCAGTCTGCAGACATATAGTAAAAGACAGAGCTGTCCAGCAACTTTGATCTGAAGCAGACCCATCCAGCCATGGGCAGCCTGGATCAGCGACTTGCTGTTTCCCTGCAGATGCTAAAACAGTAATCAGTAACTGCTGTTCTCGGCGGTTGAATTTTGGGATGCTTTGTTGTGAGTTATAGCAGACCATACAATGATGAATGATTCATTCCCTCTGAAACCATTTTTCAAAAATTATTTTTAACAGATTAAAAAAACCTAGTGGCTTATTTTCATATTTAATAATATATATTGGGCTGAATTTCACTCCAATTCAGTTAAAGTAGATTTCCTCGCTGAAAGGAAATGCTCTCGAAGCCCCACATTTTTTACGACAATTTTAATGTTCATGAAACAAAATTATGTTCTTAGCCTTGCAGAATAGCCTTACTCTTTGACATATTTCCTAGCTTCATCGGGATGAGTGTAATTTGTATGGGTACAGAGAGTATGGGCTTTGGAGTTAAGAATATGGATTTAAATCTTGGTTCTGCTCACTTATTTGTTATTTGCCCATGACCAAAATTTTCAGTTTATTTATCTGTAAAATGGAGTCAATTATGGCTACATCATGGGTTATTGTGAAGAGTCAACAATGTAGGATATGGGAAGAAACCGCCATTGGGTTTGGCCTTTGGCAGGCATGAGAGGAGAGGGGGAGTATTTGCCCTTTTTTTCCCTTTGTTTTAAATTTGTTCCTTTATAAATAACAGCCCAAATCCCCACCCCCATTGGAGAGTACTAAGGCTCACAAAGGAAAAACAGTGGAGAATTTTGTTAGAAATTGGCGTCCAATGAACCGTTTTTCTGGTGGCCATGTCCATGATGACAACAGCCAGGGCAGATTCCACATTTCCTTTCCACTCTTGGCCCTGGGTCAAACATGAGCTGCCTCTTCAGTGGTGTAATTACTCCACTTTACTCTCTGCCTGCAAATAAACGTTCAAGGCAACCTTGAGGTTCTCATCCAACCCCTTGGTGGGGTATGGGGATTTTGAGTCTGTACTTCAGGCCCAGTAGGATCTCTATGAGCTTAGTGTTGACATTCAGAGTAGAGGATAAGAAGCCTATTTCAGCCTTGACTCTCACACATGATGTCCAGTCCCACCTCCTGTTGCATTCAACAGTTCCCTTCAAGTGTCTGCTCCATTGGTTGGGACACAGACCAATACCCAGAGTTGCTTCACTCCTAATTCAGTGCATTCTTCAAAAGCCAGTTCTCATATGGTCTGGGATCCCCTGTAGTAAAAGGAATCTCCTGCCTTCAAACAGCAATAAACCTGCTCTCTCTGTACAGTGCATATGGCTTTGATATAATTAGCTGCATTTTATGTGTTTATATATTATTGCCTCTTTGAATTTATTCAGTCTTTATGTTACTCTACTTTGTTTACCTTCCTCAAGCTAACATGATGTATTGCCCAGGAAGATGTTGAACAAATATTTAACTTATATATAAATGATCTGTTCTTATGTATTCATGTCTTTTGTCCCATCCAAAAGTGGGCTGTACAGGTAAGTTTATAAGTGACCCTCAACTTTGGGGATTTAACACTTTGGCCAATAATTATTGGTTTGTTGTTTTAATAAATATATATATTAGAACTAAAATCGCTCACTATTGCTCTGCTTTCTGTGTTCACAGTTGTGTCTCCTTGTACAATTTCTTCCAGTCCCCCTTTCATAATCTCCTTCCCCACCTCCCACCACCAGCACACAGGCTGGGGCTGACACAGCTCTCTGACTGTCCCTGCCCCCGCCCAGTCTGAAAGCTCTGGCCACACACACACACACACACACACACACACACACACACACACACACCAGTCCCATACCAGCCTCGTCTTCAGGGCAGTTCTCCTTGATTGCTGATTATGCTGTGAGCCTGTGCCTTGACTCTCCATGTTTCATATACTTTATTTCTTTACTATACCTTTCTTACATAAAAAATAATTAGGCTTTTTATTTGGGTTTTGTTTTTATTTACAAAACAATAGAAAATTTACTAGCTTGTAAAATGTTACCAACAGAATTACTAGAATAATGTCCTCTGTGGACTGGCGGGCTGGTGCACGTAATGCTAGATGAATACTGACCAGGTTGCATTGCATGGGTTTAAAATAAACAGCGGTTCTCTGGTGGGGATGGGGGACCGTGTAAGATGGAACTCTAAACTGCAGCACTTGCCATATCAAGGGTCTCAGGAATTTGAAGTGCCCTCTCCCTGACTCTGTCAAGTGGCTCGTACTGATAAAAGCACCCCAAAAAATAAAAATCTCTGCCAAATTTGCTATTTGATCTTGCGGACTTGCTTGTACTTGAGCTGAATTGAAGTGGTCAGGGGATCAAGCCTCTGTAAAGGGGGGGACAGAGAGAGTAACTGTTTTCCCCAAAACCTGAAGCAAAGGCTGTGTCTGAAAGACATAAGGTAGAAAAAATATATGTATTGCCATAGCAAGAAATTACTTTTATACTCACATAAAACAAAAACAGATCTCTCTTCCTCTCTGAGAGCAAATATTTTAAAGCGCATGAAAGATTAAAGGTGGCATGCAGAAACAGTTGTGTAAATATATTTTCGTGTTTCTGCATTTGGTTTATACTAATGTCAGTATAAATCTGAAAGGAAAAAATAACTTTGAACTGAAAGTATCTCAGTTCCAGAGAAGAAGAGCAGCTTAGGGGAGAAATGTGTAATTCAGGCAGAAACTTTATTCTGACTAATATAATGATGGCAGAATTGAACATTTCTAAACAAAACGTTCCTGGTGTCAGTCACCAAATAAATAAATAAATAAATAAATAACATTTCTTCTTGTATTTTTTTCTTTCTATTTGAAAAGCCTAAAAATATTTTAGTTCTCCTTTCATCTAACTAATAAGAATTTTTCAGTTTAATTCATGTTAAAAGTAAACTATATTTTCAGAAGCCCTGAGATTTTTCTTTAAAGTTCCAAGAGATGCCACTCTGTGTGGTAACTGCTGGGGACCGCTGTGTGAGGACTGGGGACTGTGGTGTGAGGATCAGGGACCATGGTGTGAGGATCGGGCACCACAGTGTGAGGACAGGGGAGGATGAGGAGGAGACAGTTTTGAGCAGAGTTCTTCGGAGTCAAGTCCTAAAAATTGCCCCGCACCATTACCACTCACCTTCCAGGTCAGAGCTCTCTACTGGTTTACCTGAACACCATTCACCTGTCTTAAGAGAGAGGGTAGTGAGAACTGAAAGTTAAATTATAAAAGGTAGATATTTTGACTTGATTTCTGTCATTTGTTTTATTTCCCTTGGGAGATTATTTCAAGACTTAACAATAATCATTATTTTGTTAGAGAAATCTAAAAAAGATCATTTGTAAGGTTCTTTCTCAAAGTGGGCAAACTAGTTGATAAAACATATGAATCTGCCATTTATGCAGATCAAAACAGCCAAATATTAGCAATTTCATAGGGGTTAACCTAGTTGATATTTTATTCAAATGGCCATAGAACTTCCCTCCAAAGCACTGACAGTTACACTGGGGAACAATTTTTTTTTCATTTTCTGTTGCATGAGGTTTTAGAACTGTTTCTATATATTTCTGCATCGTTGATTCCAAATCTGAAATCCATTTTTTGGTGAATGCTCTAGTTTTTATGCAATTTTAATTTCTTTTTGTTACATTTAAAGGCATGCATTGGTTTTTAAATTGGAGTTAAAGAGCAATGACTATTGGATTGAATATAACCACAAGGCAATTAATGTTTTACAAACATTACTTTTACATAATTGTAGTTATTTTTAAATGTAAAAAATTATTATCTAATAAAAACATCCTCTTATTTTGTTTTAAGATTGAATCATGGCTTCTTTGAATAGGGCTACATGTAAGAATAGTCCTGACACCTTCTGTTATATCTGTGGCTGTTACACACTTCAACATCAAAGGCGCAATATTTCATCATTTGTGATACATACAAATATTGGCTATTTTCAAGTACCCCTTGGCAATCAAGACAAGAATTGAGCTCCTCATATTGTGTGTCATAACTGTGAGGAAATACTTCATGACTGGACAAAAGGAAAATGCAAAGGAATGCCTTTTGGTATTCCCATGGTTTGGCGTGAACCTAAGGACCATAGCAGTGATTGTTATTTCTGTCTGATCCATACAAAGGACATCAGCAAGAAAAAACGGCATATGATCACATATCTTAATATTCCTTCAGCAATACAACCTATCCCACACTCTGAGATATTCCCAGTTCCAGTTTTCAATGGTTTTATTTCTTCTAAGGATGAAGAAAGTAAACATGGTGATCAAGTGTATTTTGATAAGATGCATGAAGAAATGGTTCTAGAATATCAAGGGTCTTCTTCTGATGCCAAGCAGTCATTAACCCCTCAGCAGTTTAGTCAACCAAAATTGAATGACTTAGTAAGAATGACATAAAAATTGTCCTCGACTTTCTGAAGTATGAGGAGCATAACTGGATCATTTGTGTGGATTTTAAAATGGCAAATTTCCTGCTAGGACAACAGAGAGGTTTCACAAAGTATCTTTGCTTTCTGTGTTTGTGGGACAGCTGAGCTCGGGAGAAACACTGGACACAGAAAGAGTGGTCAAAACATGAAGCTCTGGAACTAGGGATGCAAAATATTGTGAATGAACCTGTAGTTAATCAAGACAGGATCATTTTTTCCCCGCTTCACATCAAACTTGGCTTAATGAAGCAGTTTGTTCAGGCTTTGAATAGAGAAAGTGAATGCTTTCAACATATTATTTCTGCTTTTCCTGCTTTGTCTTTCGAGAAGATAAAAGCAAGTGTGTTCGATGGACCTCAGATTCGAACCCTCATATGTGAGGAAAATTTGCCATGAAGATGAATAAGGAGAAGAAAGCAGCATGGCAGTCTTTTGTGGAAGTTACAAAGAACTTCCTTGGCAACAAAAAAGCAGAAAACTATGAACTTCTGGTTCAAAGAATGCTGTTAGCTTTCTGCAACATTGGATGTAACATGAGCGTTAAGATTCACTTCCTAAACAGTCACCTTGATAAGTTTCCCAAAAATCTTGGAGCTGTTAGTGATGAGCAGACTACTGCTGTAACATCAAACGAGATTGTCCTCAACAAGTACACAAACACAAGAGCTACAAACTCAAATCTTTGCCTGAATAAAATTTAAATAAGTTGTGTGCAAATTTTATGATTAAAATAAGTGTTTTAATATGTTCTATTTTGAAATTGTAGAAAAATTCTCATGAAATCATATCTTTTAGTGTATTTACTGCATTATATAAATTATTATATTTTCACAAAGATGATGTCCAAGAAGACATTGTACTTTATTATGTTAAACTAAATGTTGAAAATTTTATGGAGTGACATCAGAGAAATGGCACCGTGAGGAGGGCTCCCCAAAATTTCAACAAGTTCAACAACTAGACACAGAAAAATGACCCCAGGAGTGTCTGTAAGACCCACACACTGAACAAAGGTACAATTGGGCAAAAAGGTCGCAAATATATATATATAATTGACCCTGAAGGAAATAAGTTGGAGAACGGAACACTCCGCCTTCCTCACTGACCTGAGCAAGGGCTGCTTTCACTTGGAACTGAGAGAAAGTGAGGGCTGGAGGCATGGAAAGAGCTGGGCTGGGGCAGAGATATTCAAGCTGAGGAAAGAGTGTGACCACAGCAGCTCAGCCCACACGAGCTAATGCCGGCTGCTGACCCCAGCAGAGGCAGGTGAGCAGTTGCCTTCATTACTCCCGATATCCTGGTCGGGGAGCATGGACAGTGTGCAAGTGGTTCCTCCTAGCACCCTGGGTTTGGGCACCCGCATTCCAAGACAGAGAGGCAGGGTCAGAGACTGTCAGCAGTAGCCTTTTGCATGGGCTGCAACCAGAGTCTCGGTGTAATCCCTGCTCCCTGAACAACAGCATGTGGGGAGTGCACGAAGGCTGACTTCCTTACACCCGGACCTCTCTGGGTGGGTGGGGCACCACTGCCAGGCTAACAAAGCACGTTCCCAGGGAAGAAAAAATACAGAAGTGCTAGAGGGAGGGGCGCACAGGCAGCTTGCAGACAGTCTCTGTAGCATATCCACGGATCCAATAGCTAAACTTAGCTTAACCCACAGTCTGCTCACTGCCCAGCTGGCTTACACCAGCAGCAGCTCTGGCTGACAAGGTCTTCTTTCTCAGATCAACGATTTTTTAGGACCTCTTGCTCTGCTCGCAGTAGCTGGGGCAACTTCATGCCAGCCAATACAGGGTGAAAAATACATTCCTATGGAACAAACCTCAGAGAACACTGCAGAAGTTGGGCAGGCTAGGCTGTAGGCTTTTTAACAAGGGATAAGCCTACAGAGAGCAATCCCACGGAACGCTAAGGCAAATTTAACTAAACATACCTGGGGAACCTTAGAAAGGAGCCTGAACAGAAGACAACACGCCCTCCTACCTGCTTAAGCTGGTGGCTCTGATTGGCAGAGCTTTCATACTCAGGGCTGTGCACTAAAAGGAGGGACTTGGCAGCTTTTAAGACCTCTTGTTCTACAGGCAGTGACTAGGGCATCTTCCTGCCAGCCAATACAGGTTACAAAGTACAAAAAGCCTGGGGAGAGTGGTCCCACAGAGTGCTGAGACATACTAGACACGCCTAAAGGCTCATACAAAGACAATTGGCTCAAAGCCCTGCCTGATTACTCGGGTGGCTCTGACTGGCAGAGCCTTACCCAGAGCCCTGCGCTGAGTGGGGATTTGCCAGTTCTTAGGGCCTCTTACTCTCTAGGCAGTGACGGGCAACTTCATAGCTGGATCACCAGGCTGCTAATTCAGGAAGGAGAGACTTGGAGAGAGGCTCTGGGAAAATGGACTCACCCATTGTTGGAGCCTGCAAATGCTAACAAGCCCTGACTACCAACAAGACTGAGGCCTAGTATATGACATCACCATAGCAACACATCAACTGCAAATCTCTACCTAAGCATGCCACAGGGGCAGAACCTGGGGTACAGTGCCACTGACCAGGAAGAGAAAAAAGAAAGAAAAAGGAAGAAAGAAGATAACCACTCAAAATCAAGAATAATCCATAGTCTTTATAACTTTTTTCACTTTTTTTTGTTTCTTTCATTTTCTTATCTTTTTTTTTTTCTTCCACCTTGGTCCTTTTTTATCCTCTGTTCATCTAATTCTTTTCTCTTCATCTTGAAATACCCATAGGTGTTACATTTCCCAATTTTTTTCCTTTTTTTTCTTTCTCTCTATGAGGGTTACATACCAAAAACCTTAACTCTCTCCCTTTTTTTTCTTCTTCTTTTTATTTTTCTTTTTTCTCCCTCTCTCTTAGTTTTTTCTTTTCTCTTTCACTTTTCCTCTCATTTGATCCTCACTCACAAACAAATTATTTTCTTTTGGATTCAAATTTTTTCTTTGCGGCATTTTGTGTTTTTACTTTGCTTTTTAACTCATTAGCATTCCCCCCAATCCTGGCTCTCCATTCTATGTAGTTTTTGTTCCATTTAATACAATAGTATATTTTTTCTTTTTGTCCTCTTATCTCTCTCAGTATATCTCTTATTCAACTGTCATTTACAATCAAATTATTTTATTCTTGATCCAAACTTTTTTCTTTTTTGCATTTTGTGGGTCCTGACCTCATTTTTTGCCCTTTTTTCACTTCTCCCCAACTCATGTCATCTGTTCTAGGTAATTTTTGTTCCATTTAGTACAATACAATTTTCAGTTTATCACAATATTTCCTCAAAAAAAATAATAATAATAATTTTTATTTATATTTATACTTTTTATTCTTTAAAGGTCTACTGGAAAGTTCTGTCCATTTTTGGAATAAAACAAAATACAAATTTTTCTTACCATCAATAAACTTTATTAAATAATATAATTGCCATTATTATTAATGATTTCTTGCCAGTATGAGAGCAATTTGTATATCCCATTTTTGAAAAATGTTTTATCTTTTGATGAGAAAAATTGAACCAGTGCTTGTTTGATATCTTCTTCATTTTTGAATTTTTTGCCCTTCTAAAAATTTTTTAAGGACAAAAACAAGTGATAGTCAGAGGGTGCTAAGTCCAGGGAATATGGTGGATGCAACAAACATTCTTCTGTAGCATTTCTTCCTTGTTGAAATTCGTAAAAATTATAGTGACGTAAACGAACTGTATCAGTAGCCATGGGTACACTATCGCTTCACACATAAGATTAACGTGAATCAACTTTGTTTTAGTTAATTTGCTACGTCAGTATGTATACATTAAGTGATAAAAATAGATAGGCACACATGCTCCAAATAAACATGTGTTTACGTGTCGAAACTTGTGATAGAAATGGACAGAACTTTCCAATAGACCTTATATTAATTCCATTAGTGTTATTAACAAAACCACCTCAGATGCCATTAAGAAACAGAAAATTGAATATCATGGATACAAAAGAAAGAGATGTAGCATAGATAGATGACAAAAAACCTATAGAAAAAAAATTTAGGGAGCTCAAAAAACAACTCAATGAACAGAAAAAATATATTAACAAGGAAATTGAAATTATGAGAACAAATCAAATATAGATGAAAAACTCAATTCATGAACTGAAAACAAGGTAACAAGCTTAGCTAATAGAATAGGCCAGATAGAAGAGAGAAATAGTGACATAGAAGACAGGCAACTTGAGGCACAACAGAGAGAAGAGGAGAAAGACTCATGAACTTAAAAAACTGAGAAAGCCTTACAAAAATTGTCTGACTCCATCAAAAAGAATAACATAAGAATAATAGGTATATCAGAAGGAAGAGAGAGAAAATGGAATGGAGAACATATTCAAACAAATAATAGATGAGAACTTCCCAAGCCTGTGAAAATAACTAAAGCTTCGAATTCAAGAAGCAAACAGGACACTGAGTTATCTTAACCCCAACAAACTTACTGCAAGGCATATCATAATGAAATTAGCACAAACCAACAACAAAGAAAAAATTCTCAAGGCAGCCAGGGAAAAGAAGAACACAACATATAAAGGAAGGCCTATTAGATTATAATCAGATTTCTCAGCAGAAACTCTACAAGCTAGAAGAGTATACCCAAATACTTAAAGTTCTGAAAGAGAGGAACCTCCACCCAAGAATACTATACCCATCAAAGATATCCTTCAAATACAAAGGAGAAATAAAAACATTCAAAGAAAAGATGAGGGAATTTTTTTTTTGACACGATATTTTTTTTTAATTTTTTTTATTACTTATTCATTTTAGAGAGGAGAGAGAGGGAGTCAGAGAGGAAAGAGAGAGAGAGAGAGAGAGAGAGAGAGAGAGAGACAGGGGGAGGAGCTGGAAGCATCAACTCCCATATGTGCCTTGACCAGGCAAGCCCAGGGTTTCGAACTGGCAACCTCAGCATTTCCAGGTCGATGCTTTATCTACTGCGCCACCACAGGTCAGGCAGATGAGGGAATTTATCATAAGAAAACCCCTACTTCAAAAAATACTAAAGGGGGATTTCCAACCAGATACAAAGAACAAAACAGAACAAAACCATAAGTAAAATATGCACTTAAAAACAATAAAATCAAATTTAAAATGTGACAACAAAAACAAAAAAGGGGAGAGGACGAAGATTAAAAATAGTAAAGGGCCCTGGCCAGTTGGCTCAGTGGTAGAGCGAAGTCCTGGGTTCGATTCCCGGCCAGGGCACACAGGAGAGGTGCCCATCTGCTTCTCCACCCCTCCCCCTCTCCTTCCTCTCTGTCTCTCTCTTCCCCTCCTGCAGCTGAGGCTCCGTTGGAGCAAAAGATGGCCCGGACGCTGGGGATAGCTCCATGGCCTCTGCCCCAGGTGCTAGAGTGGCTCTGGTTGCAACAGAGCAATGCCCCCAGATGGGCAGAGCATTGCCCCCTGGTGGGCATGCTTGGTAGATCCTAGTCGGGCACATGCAGGAGTCAGTCTGACTGCCTCCCCGTTTCCAGCTTCAAAAAAATACAAAAAAAAAAGTAGTAAAGGATGATGGAGTGCAGAAGCACTCATAAGATAGTGTGCTACAATGAACATGGTATATATCTTTTCCATTACTTAATGGTAATCACCCCTGATAAAACCACCACAGAAGCACATGACTTAAAAAAGAAGTAACAGAGGAAAGAAGTATGGATTACAACCAAACAAAAACAAATGATAGAAAAACAAAAGAGAAGAATCAAACAAGATACAAAACTAATAGAAAGCAATATATAAAATGGCAATAGGAAACCCTCAAGTGTCAATAATTACACTAAATGTAAATGGATTGAACTGACCAATAAAAAGACACAGAGTAGTAAAATGGATTAAAAAAGAAAATCCAACTGTATGCTGCCTACAAGAAACACATCTAAGCAACAAGGATAAAAACAAATTTAAACTGAACGCTGGAAAACAATATTCCAAGCAAATAACAGGTGTAACAATACTCATATCTAACAATGCTGACTATAAGACAGCAAAAGTAATCAGAGACAAAAATGATCATTTCATAATGATTAAGGGGACACTGAATCAAGAAGACATAACACTTCTTAATATATATGCACCAAAGCAAGGAGCACAAAAATATATGACATCTACTGACTGACCTAAAAACAAAAACTGACAAAAATACAATCATACTTGGAGACTTCAATATATATCTGATGGCTCTAGATCATTCATCCAAACAGAAAATCAATAAAGAAATATTGGCCTTAAATGAAACACTAGAACAATTGGATATGATAGACATCTACAGGACATTTCATCCCAAAGTGCCAGAGTATATATTTTTCTCTAGTGTACATGGAATATTCTCAAGAATTGACCATATGTTGGGCCACAAAAATAACAGCAGCAAATTCAGAAAAATAGAAATTGTACCAAGCATATTTTCTGATCATAAAGCCCTGAAACTAGAATTCAACTGCAAAAAAGATGTAAAAAACCCCCACAAAAATGTGGAAACTAAACAATATACTTTTAAAAACTGAATGGGTCAAGAAGAAATAAGCGCAGAAATCAAAAGATACATAAAGACAACTTAAAATAACAATACGACATATCAGAATCTCTGGGATGCAGCTAAAGCAGTAATAAGAGGAAAGTTCATATCACTACAGGCCTATATGAACAAACAAGAGAGAGCCCAAGTAAACCAATTAACTTCACATCTTAAGGAACTAGAAAAAAAAGAACAAAGACAACCCAAAACCAGCCAAAGAAAGAAAATAATGAAAATCAGAACAGAAATAAATGAAATAGAGAACAGAAAAACTATAAAAAAAATTAATAAAACAAGGAGTTCATTCTTTGAAAAGATCAACAAAATTGACAAACCCTTGGCAAGACTCACCAAGGAAAAAACAGAAAGGACTCATAAACAAAATCCAAAATGAAAGAGGAGAAATCACCACAGATATCATGGATATACAAAGAATTATTGTAGAATACTATGAAAAACTATATGCCACCAAATTTAACAATCTAGAAGAAATGGATAAATTTCTACAACAATACAACCTTTCTAGACTGAGTCATGAAGAAACAGAAAGCCTAAACAGAACAATAAGCAGGGAGGAAATAGAAAAAACTATTAAAAACCTCCCCAAAAATAAAAGTTCAGGGCCAGACGGCTATACTAGTGAATTCTATCAAACATTCAAAGACTTGGTTCCTACTCTACTCAAAGTCTTCCAAAAAATTGAAGAAGAAACAATACTTCCAAACACATTTTATGAGGCCAACATAACCCTCATACCAAAACCTGTCAAGGACGGCACAAAAAAGAAAACTACTGACCAATATCTCTAATGAATACAGATGCTACAATACTAGCAAAATACTAGTAGATCAAATACAACAACATATTAAAAAAATAATACACCATGATCAAGTGGGATTCGTCCCAGAATCTCAAGGATGGTTCAACATTCATAAAATGGTTAACGTAATACATCATATCAACAAAACAAAGAACAAAAACCACATGATCTTATCAATAGATGCAGAAAAGGCATTTGATAAAATACAACACAACTTTATGTTTAAAACACTCAACAAAATGGGTACAGAAGGACAATATCTCAACATGATAAAAACCATTTATGATAAACCATCAGCTAACATCATATTAAATGTCATAAAACTGATAACTTTCCCCCTTAAATCAGTAAGAAGACAAGGTTGTCCACTCTCTCCACTCTTATTTAACATAGTGCTAGAAGTTCTAGCCAGACCAATCAGACAAGATATAGAAATAAAAGGCATGCATATTGGAAAAGAAGAAGTAAAGGTTTCACATTTTGCAGATAAAATGATCCTATACATTGAAAACCCCAAAGATTCCACAAAAAGATTACTAGAAACTATAAAGCAATACAGTAAGGTCACAGGATAAAAAATTAATATACAAAAATCCATTGCCTTCCTATATGGCAACAACAAAACTTCAGAAAAAAAAAACTCAAAAAAATAATCCCCTTCATGGTTGCAACAAAAAAAATAAAATACATAGGAATAAACATAACAAAGAATGTAAAGGACCTATATAATGAAAATTACAAAGCATTGTTAAGGGAAATAAAAAAAGATACAATGAAATGGAAAAATATTCTTTGTTCTTGGATAGAAAGAATAAATATAATCAAAAAGACCATATTACCTAAAGCAATATACAAATTCAATGCAATTCCCATAAAAATTGCAGAGACATTTTTTAAAGAAAGGGAACAAAAAATCATCAGATTTATATGGAACCATAAAAATCCCCAAATAGCCAAAGCAATCCTAAGGAAAAAGAACGAAGCTGGGGGCATTACAATACCTGACTTCAAATTATATTATAAAGCCACAACAATCAAAACAGCATGGTATTGACAAAAAAAAAAATAGACACTCGGACCAATGGAATAGAATAGAGATCCTAGAAATAAAACCATATATATATGGTCAAATTATCTTTGATAAAGGAGCCAACAACACACAATGGAGAAAAGAAATCCTCTTTAACAAATGGTGCTGGGAAAACTGGAAAGCCACATGCAAAAGAATGAAACTCGACTACAGTTTGTGCCCTTATACTAAAATTAATTCAAAATGAATCAAAGACCTAAATATAAGACCTGAAATAATAAAGTACATAGAAGAAAACATAGGGTCTAAACTCATGGACCTTGGTTTTGAAGAGCAATTTATGAATTTGACTCCAAAGGCAAGGGAAGTGAAGGCAAAGATAAATGAATGGGACCACATCAGACTAAGAAGTTTTTGCACAGCAGAAGAAACTGACAACAAAACAAACAGACAGCCAACTAAATGGGAGATGATATTTTCAAACAATAGCTCAGATAAGGGCCTAATATCCAAAATATACAAAGAACTCATAAAACTCAACAACAAACAAACAATCCATTAAAAAAATGGGAAGAGGACATGAACAGACACTTCTCCCAGGATGAAATACAAATGGCCAACAGATATATGAAAAGATGCTCATCTTCATTAACTATTAGAGAAATGCAAATCAAAGCTACAATGAGATACCACCTCACACCTGTTAGATTAGCTATTATCAACAAGACAGGTAATAACAAGTGTTGGAGAGGCTCCATCGTTGGTGGGAATGTAAAGTAATACAACCATTATGGAAGAAAATATGGTGGTTCCTCAAAAACTAAAAATAGAACTACCATATGACCCAGCTGGGTATATACCCCTCAAACTCAAAAACATTGGTACGTAAAGACACATGCAGCCCCATGTTTATGGAAGCATTGTTCACAGTGGCCAAGACATGGAAACAACCAAAAAGCCCTTCAATAGATGACTGGATAAAGAAGAAGTGGTACATATATACTATGGAATACTACTCAGCCATAAGAAATGATGACATCGAATCATTTACAACAACATGAATGGATCTTGATAACATTATACGGAGTGAAATAAGTAAATCAGAAAAAACTAAGAACTGCATGATTCCATACTTAGGTGGGACATAAAATAAAAATAAGACTAAGACACATGGACAAGAGTGTGGTGGTTGAAAGTGGAAGATGTGGGGGGAGGGGAGGGGCACAAAAGAAAACCAGATAGAAGGTGACAAAAGACAATTTGATTTTGGGTGATGGGTATGCAACATAATTAAATGTCAAAATAACTTGGAGATGTTTTCTCTGAACATATGTACCCTGATTTATTCATGTCACCCCATTAAAATTAATTTTTAAAAAAATTACAATAAGATTAAAATCTTGAATTGCAAAAAAACTGTAGCTTACAGAGAAAAATTAATGTTAGATTTGAGATCAGCACACTCAACTTAGGTAAGAACAAGTGTATTTATGGATGCAACAAAAATTTAAATTTATCACAATTTTTTTTTTCTTTCATTGATAAGAGGTGAAAGTCCTTCACATTTAGTGATAGGTTGTATTTTTTAGCCTCCAACTAAATATGCCCAAATCCAAGTCATCCTTACCACCCACAATCTAGCAAGCCCACTTCTCTGTTTCAATTGGCTCTCCCACATATCTCACCAGAAACTAAGGGGAATTATCAAGAGCTCGTTCCATCTGCTGGAAGTACTTACAGTCAGTGAGCTTCAACAGTTGTTATCTTCCTTCCATAATCTTAATGAGACTTACCTCCTGATCACAGATATAGCTCAGCATCACACCTGTGCTTGTGCAACACTCATGTAAATTACATTCCCACTGACATCTCATTCAAATTCAAGTTCCACTGCTTCCAGTGTAGCTTTTGCAATATAATAAATCTAAAATATCTCTCCCCTTTTAAAGACGTCATAGTTCCCCTTTGCTTAGAGACAAACTCCCAGTTCCTAATTTATAGACAATTTACATAGCCATGGGCTTTTGTGCTTATTTTATTTGTTTATTCTGGCTGCTGTTCCTGGAATAGCCTCCCCCACCCCATGCCACCCCACCCACTCCTGTCTTGCATGAAAAACCCTAACTTTCATTCAGTACCAAACTCTGAGGCAAGGGAAAACCACCTTCATCTACTCTCTGTAATGCCCTAAACACCAGGACAAAAAATCTTCTGCCGTAATCCTCCCCAATGATAATGCTTACCACACCATAGGTAGTACAGTTATTCATGTATGTATCTCTACCCTGGCTCACAGAGTGTCAGTTTTTTAAGTATACATAGTTTTACTCTACTTTTCTTGTCCAAAGATCCAGCCTAGGCTTCCACAATTCCTTATTGGTGATAGAAGAAGAGAAAGTATTAAATAAATGACTGCATATACTTTTCAAACACTCTCATCTCTTGGAAATAAGGATTTAGTCTATTTATGAGTTCAGTCATGACCTAGAAAAATAGATTCTTTCATTTCTGATTTTTTCAAAGACATTAGTTCTTCTTTTTAATATTAAGTTTTATATTTGTTCTTTGTTCTGAAACATTTGTTTTGTTTCTGTTTTTGTTCTCCTTTCTGTTTTTCTATTTTCAGCTATGAGCAAATATCTCATGAAGCCAAGCATACACACACTGTTCCTGAAGATCTCATACATCTACATCTATTTTCACATTACCACCCTAATCTTATCACCAATCCAGCTTTCCTGAGGGAGCGTAGAAGATGCTATTGATTGAATGTTCCGTGTCCTATTGGCCAACATCTGGGTTCACTTGTGCTGGTCTGGACAGCATCTCACTCCTGACAACTGCCCCAAATCAAATGCCTACCTCGTTCTGTTTCTATGCCTGTGGCTTTTCTCAGATTTATAGGTGTTTGCTCAGCCCAGGACCAAAAAGTTCACAAAGTGCTACTATACAGTTAGTTTCCCAAGGGACAACTTTCAAACAATAATAGAAATAGGTGAATAAATACCCCAGCTTCTCAGTGCCTCAGAAAGACAATACCAGGATGTATTCTATCCAGTTCTTCAGAGCTCCCCAGTGGAATTGAGCCTCAGTTGCCTACAGCACTAACCCACTAAGTAACACAATTTTCATGGCTTTTCTCCATTTCTCCTTTCCTTTTCAATCTTCTATGCACTTCTTGTGCTTCATTTGACTACTTCCAAAATAAATGGCGCATACTCAAGTTGCTTTGGGGGAAACTAAAATTAAGATGGGTAATATTTTGGGAATGCAGTGTCCAGATAGTTCAGCACATCAACAAAACAAGGAAGTGCAATCATAAAGTCACAAAAGTTTTAGAGCAAATAAAGATCATACTTAATCTTTCTCCCTCTCTTTACCCTCTGTAGCCCTTGGCTATCCTGGTTTATTTCTGTATAATTCTTTGTTTCCAGGTCACTTGACATAAATGAAATAGTGTTGAATTTCCCCAAACTAACCATATAAGCAGGCAAAAAGAAAATCCAGACCAAACACAAGACAACATAAGAGCATAAAACTTGATAAAGTTGCTTCATTAGTTTGCTAGAGCTGCTATAACAGAGGACCACAAACTGGAGGCTTAACAGTAAAGATTTATTATCTCAGAATTCTAGACTCCATATTCTGAGAACGAGGTGTCAGCCAGTTGCTTCCCTTCTGAGGGCTGCAAGGAAGAATCTGTCCAGGCCTCTTTGGCTTGTTGAAAGCCCTCTACCCCTATGTCCCTCCACATTGTCTTCCCTCTTTGTGTACCTATTTCTGTGTCCCCAAACCTCCTTATATAAGGATTTCAGTACTATTGGATCAGGGCCCATGTTCATGACCTCGTTCCAACTTGATTACTCTGTAATTACCCGATAGCCAAATGAAGTCCCATTCTGAGGTTCTGTAAGTTCAGACACTAACATATCTATTTTGAGGCAACACAGTTCAATCAAAACTATTTAGAGGGAGGAAGATGGCAGCAGAGTAGGCGGACACACAGATGCCCAGCTTTCACCACCAAACTGGAATACAAATCAATTCAGGAAAAATCAATGTGAAAAACCAACTCTGGACTATAAGAACAGCTCTCAAAAACCAAGGAGCAAAGAAGAAGCCACAAAAAGCCTGGTAGGGAGCACATGAATCTCCCCTGCTTACAGGAACGGAGGGCGGTGAGGCTGAGAGCCCAAAGGGGATCTCACTCCAGGGAAAAGAGCAGAAAATACTGCTCATAGCCACATGCCTGGTGACCAGGGAGTGAGGTGTGTTGAAAAGACCAGTTTATCTCCCAAGTGGAAAGGAGAGAGAGAGGGACAGACTGTGAGGGCTAAGGAATGCAGGAGATGACCTAAAGAAGCTGACTTATCCATGCTGGAGGTGGTCATAGATGGGGGAGGGACTGACCCTTCCGCAAAAAAGTACTGAATTCCTTCCGGATCAGAGATCTCCAGACATCTCTCCAGCTCCAATCAGCGCAACAAGACACAACTCAAAACAAGAAGTGGGGAGGAGGGGCAGTAACTCAGGTCTCCATGGAGATCTGAGATAAACCTCCCCCTACTGAAGCTGAGAAAACACCCTGCTTCCAGAGAGATTAGTAAGGGGAAGAGGCCTTCAGAGTCTCAGGTTACACCCATCCAATTCCTGGATACAGTTTCAGGGAAGCCCCCTGATGAGATCAGTAAACAAGACTATCACCTGTTAAGAAAACAAACAAATCAAGACTTCAAAGCTGCCCAAATCCAAAAGTGAATTACAAATAATAGCTGATAACAACCCAAGAAGACCTAGAAATAACACACCTGAAAACTGGAGGCAGACAACACCAAGCCTAGACTCAACCAACACTACAAACAAAACACAGACAATGAGAAGACAAAAAAGTGCAATCCAAATGAAACCACAAGAGTATCCTTCAGGAGATGAACTGAGTGATATGAAAATAATCAAACTGCCAGATGCAGAGTTCAAAATAATGATTGTAAGGATGCTTAGGGATCTTAGAACAATAATGGATGGTCATTATGAACACCTAAATAAAGAAATAGCAAGTATAAAAAAGAATCAGTCGGAGATGACAAATACAATATCAGAAATAAAGACCACAATGGAAGGAATTAAAAACAGGATAGATAGAGTTGAGGATTGAATCAGCGAGTTGGAGGACAACTGGAATGAAGGCATGAAAGCAGAGAAGAAAAAAAAAAAAGAGACTCAAAAAGACTGAGAAAATTCTTAGAGAGCTCTGTGACAACATAAAGAGAAATAACATCCACATCATAGGGGTTCCTGAAGAAGAAGAAAAAGAACAAGGGATAGAGAATTTGTTCAATTATATCATAGCTGAAAACTTCCCTAAATTAATGCAGGAGAAACTCTCACAAGTTCAAGAAGCACAGAGGACTCCATTAAAGAGAAACCCAAAGAAACCTACACCAAGACACATCATAATTAAAATACCAAAGCTAAGCGATAAAGAGAAAATATTAAAGCTGCAAGAGAAAAAAAAGCTATCACCTACAAAGGAGCTCAAATAAGGATGACATCTGACTTCTCAAAAGAAACACTTGAGGCCAGAAGGGAATGGCAAGAAATATTCAAAGTAATGCAGAACAAGAACCTACAACCAAGACTACTTTATCCAGCAAGGCTATCATTTAAAATTGAAGAAGAAATAAAAGCTTCCCAGACAAAAAACAACTCAAGGAATTCATTACAACCAAACCAATGCTGCAGGAAATGTTAAGGGGCCTGTTGTAAACAGATCAAAGTGCAAAAAGAATATACCAAAAAAGAAAAACAGCTTTAAAGAATAAAATGGCAATAAACAACTGCATATCGATAATAACCATAAATGTAAATGGATTAAATGATCCAATCAAAAGACATAAGGTAGCTGCATGGAAAAGAAAACAGGACCCGTACATATGCTGTGTACAAGAGACACACCTTAGAACAAAAGATACACATAGATTGAAGGTAAAAGGATGGAAAAAAACATTTCATGCAAATGGAAATAAAAAAAAAAAGCTGGGGTAGCAATACTTATATCAGACAAAATGGACTTTAAAACAAAGGATATAGTAAGAGATAAAGAAGGTCACTACATAATGATAAAGGGAGTAATCCAACAGGAAGATATAACTTATAAATATCTATGCACCTAATATAGGAGCACCTAAATATATAAAGCAGACTTTGATGGATTTAAAGGGTGAGATCAACAGCAATACTATAATAGTAGGGGATTTCAATACCCCACTAACATAACTAGATAGATCCTCAAGAAAAAAAATTAACAAAGAAACAGCAGACTTATTGGGCACACTAGATCAACTCGATTTAATAGATATCTTCAGAACCTTTCACCCTAAAGCAGCAGAATATACATTCTTTTCAAGTGCTCATGGTACATTCTCTAGGATAGACCACGTTAGGGCACAAAAGTGGTCTCAACAAATTTAAGAAGATTGAAATCATACCAAGCACTTTCTCCGATCACAACGGCATTAAACTAGAAATGAACCACAACAGAAAAGCTCAAAAATTCTCAAACACATGGAAACTAAATAGCAGGTTGTTAAATAATGAATGGATTCAGAATGAGATCAAAGAAGAAATAAAATATTTCTAGAAATGAATGACAATAAGCATACAACAACTCAAAATATATGGGACAGAGCAAAAGCAGTACTGAGAGGGAAGTTCATAGCACTACAGGCACACTTTAAGAAGCTAGAAAAAGCTCAAATAAACAACTTAACCCTGCATCTAAAATAACTAGAAAAAGAACAGCAAGTAAAGCCCAAATGTAGTAGAAGGAAGGAAATAATAAAGATCAGAACAGAAATAAATGACATAGAGGCTAAAGAAACAATACAGAGGATCAATGAAACTAGGAGCTGGTGTTTTGAAAAGGTAAACAAGATCATGAAACTTTAACCAGACTCACCAAAAAAAAAAAAAGAGAGAGGACTCAAAGTAAATAAAATTAGAAATGAGAGGGGAGAAATAACAACTGACACAACAGAAATACAAAATATTGTAAGAAAATACTATGAAGAACTATACGTCAAAAACTAGACAACCTAGACGAAATGGACAAATTCCTTGAAACATACAATCTTCCAAAAATTAATCTGGAAGAATCAGAAAACCTAAACAGACCGATTACAACAAATGAGATCAAAACAGTTATCAAAAAACTCCTAACAAAGAAAAGTCCGGGGCCTGATGGCTTCACAACGGAATTCTACCAAATATTCAAAGAAGAACTAACTCCTATCCTTCTCAAACTATTTCAAAAAATTCAAGAGAAAGGAAGACTTCCAAGCTCTTTTATGAGGCGAGCATAGTTCTGATTCCAAAACCAGGCAAAGACAACACAAAGAAAGTTATACGCAAATATCCCTGATGAATATAGATGCTAAAATCCTCAACAAAATATTAGCAAACCAGATCCAACAATATATGGAAAAAATCATACACCATGATCAAGTGGGATTTATTCTGGGGAGGCAAGGCTGGTACAATATTCATAAATCAATAAATGTGATTCATCACATAAACAAAAAGGAGAAAAACCATATGATAATTTCAATAGATGCAAAAAAAGCATTTGATAAAATGTAGCACCCATTCATGATCAAAACTCTCAGCAAAGTGGGAATACAGGGAACATACCTCAACATGATAAAAGCCATCTATGACAAACCCACAGCCAACATCATATTCAATGGGCAAAAATTAAAAGCAATCCCCTTAAGATCAGGAACAAGGCAGGGGTGCCCCCTTTCACCACTCTTATTTAACATAGTCCTGGAAGTCCTAGCCACAGCAATCAGACTAGAAGAAGAAATAAAAGGCATTCAAGTTGGAAAAGAAGAAGTAAAACTATCATTATTTGCAGATGATATGATATTGTATATAGAAAACCCTAAAGTCTCCGTCAAAAAGCTACTGGACCTGATAAATGAATTCAGCAATGTGGCAGGATATAAAATCAATATTCAGAAATCAGAGGCATTTTTATACACCAACAATGAACAGTCAGAAAGAGAAATTAAGGAAACAATCCCCTTCACAATTAAAACCAAAAAAATAAAGTACCTAGGAGTAAACTTAACCAAGGAGACTAAAGACTTATACTCAGAAAATTACAAAGCATTGATAAAAGAAATCAAGGAAGATACAAACCAGTGGAAGCATATACCGTGCTCATGGTTAGGAAGAATAAACATCATTAAAATGTCTATTTTACCCAAAGCAATCTATAAATTCAATGCAATACCAATTAAAATACCAATGACATACTTCAAAGATATAGACCACATATTCCAGAAATTTATATGGAACCAAAAGAGAACACAAATATCCTCAGCAATCTTAAAAAAGTAGAATAAAGTGGGAGGTATCACACTTCTTGATATCAAGTTATACTACAAGGCCATTGTACTCAAAACAGCCTGGTACTGGCATAAGAACAGGCATATAGATCAATGGAACAGAACAGAGAGCCCAGAAATAAACCCACAGTTCTATGGACAACTGATATTTGACAGAGGAGGTAAGGAAATACAATGGAGTAAAGACAGCCTCTTCAACAAATGGTGTTGGGAAAATTGGACAGCTACCTGCAAAAAAATGAAACTAGATCACCAGCTTACACCACTCACAAAAATAAACTCAAAATGGGTAAAAGATTTAAATGTAGGCCGTGAAACCATAAGCATCTTAAAAGAAAACATAGGCAGTAAGCTATCCGACATCTCTCGGAGCAATATATTTGCTGATTTATCTCCACAGGGAAGTGAAATAAAAGACAAGATAAACAAATGGGCCTATATCAAACTAAAAAGCTTTTGCACAGCTAAAGACAAGAAGAACAGAATAAAAAGACAAACTACACAATGGGAGAACATATTTGACAATACGTCTGATAAGGGGTTAATAACCAAAATTTATAAAGAACTTGTAAATCTCAACACCAGGAAGACAAACAATCCAATCCAAAAATGGGCAAAAGAGATGAATAGACATTTCTCCAAAGAGGACATACAGATGGCCAATAGGCATATGAAAAAATGCTCAACATCACTAATCATTAGAAAAATGCAAATTAAAACCACAATAAGATATCACCTCACACCGGTTAGAATGGCGCTCATCAACAAAACAACACAGAATAAGTGCTGGCGAGGATGTGGAGAAAAGGGAACCCTCCTGCACTGCTGGTGGGAATGCAGACTGGTGCAGCCACTGTGGAGAACAGTACGGAGATTTCTCAAAAAACTGAAAATCGAACTGCCTTTTGACCCAGCTATCCCACTTTTAGTAATATACCCCAAGGACACCATAGAACGGCTCCAAAAGTAGAAATGCACACCCATGTTTGTGGCAGCATTGTTCACAATAGCAAAGATCTGGAAACAGCCCAAGTGTCCGTCAGAGGATGAGTGGATTAAAAAGCTTTGGTACGTATATACTATGGAATACTACTCAGCCATAAGAAATGATGACATTGGATCATTTACAATAACATGGATGGACCCTGATAACATTATACGGAGTGAAATAAGTAAATCAGAAAAAAACTAAGAACTATATGAATCCATACATAGAAGGGACATAAAAATGAGATTCAGAGACATGAACAAGAATGTGATGGCAACAGGGGTGGGGGGTTGGGGGAGGGGGGATGGGGCGAAGGAGAGAGGGGTTGGGGGAGGGGAGGGGCACAAGAAAACCAGATAGAAGGTGATAGAAGACAATTTAACTTTGGGGGAGGGGTACACAGCACAATCTAATGTCAAAATAATCTAGAGATGTTTTCTTTCAACATATGTACCCTGATTTATCAATGTCACTGCATTAAATTTAATAAATAAATTAAAAAATAAAATAAAATAAAAAGGTAAATGTACAGGCAAAAAAAAAACCTGTTTAAAACACAAAATCCTTCTGAACCTAAAGTGGGATGTTGACTCTTCTTTCCTTATACAAACATGGAACACTTAAGGCCATATTCACATCTTCATTTCGGCCCCATGTGTCTCCTTTAGCTGGGGTGAAGGTTGGCAGTTTCTTAGTGTGTGAATGGTATAAATTTTAGTCTTTTTGCATTACATTAAACATTCTTTAAAAACGTTCAACTTCTTGTGCCTTGAACATTATTTTTTTTTGTTTTGGCATAATACAAGTGTAGTTCTAATTACTGCATACTTAAATACAATATCCTCCCTTGATAAATACTTTATATGCACAAGGATTGAATAGGCATCTTTAGATATATAGCTTGTTTTTGCACATGTGTAAATGGTTTTTTCTGAGCTATTCAGAATTAAAACTATTGGGTTTGAAGTGTATATCATTAAGAAAGTAATTGCTAGGCCCTGCCCGGTTTGCTCGGTGGTAGAGCGTCGGCCTGGCGTGCAGAAGTCCCGGGTTCGATTCCTGGCCAGGGCACACAGGAGAAGCGCCCATCTGCTTCTCCACCTCTCCCCCTCTCCTTCCTCTCTGTCTCTCTCTTCCCCTCCCACAGCCGAGGCTCCATTGGAGGAAAGATGGCCCGGGCGCTGGGGATGGCTCCTTGACCTCTGCCCCAGGCGCTAGAGTGGCTCTGGTCACAACAGAGTGACGCCCTGGAGGGGCAGAGCATCGCCCCCTGATGGGCAGAGCGTCGCCCCCTGGTGGGCATGCCAGGTGGATCCCGGTCAGGCACATGCGGGAGTCTGTCTGACTGTCTCTCCCTGTTTCCAGCTTCAGAAAAATACAAAAAAAAAAAGTAGTTGCTCATTCTCTTTCCAAAAAAAGCTTGCTCTTGTTTTCCACATCTCAACTAGCACAAATATTATCAATTTATTTTTTTAACTTTTGCAAATCCAATAAAAATTAATATTTTACCCATATTTTAATATGCATTTCTGCAATTAAAGGGGGCAGGAAGAGGAGCCTATTTCAGTTACTTATTCTTTATTTCTATATTCTTTCTAAGAATATTTCTATATTCTATTCGTTATTTCTATAAACAGGTTGCCTGTTTATAAACTTTGCTCATTTTATAGTAAGTTTTTGGACAGTTTCTTATTTATTTGGAAGAGTTCAGTAAACACTTACATATAAGACAGAGTTCACCAGAAAAATCCTAACGACAAACAGGTCTCTAGAGTCATCCATATATTATGCTGTAGTCTAATCCATGAGTGTTGATTATGTCACTCAGAGGAGTGTGAAAGTCACCCTGGCCAGTTGGTTCAGTGGTAGAGTGTCGGCCTGGCATGCAGAAGTCCTGGGTTCGATTCCCGGCCAGGGCACACAGGAGAAGCGCCCATCTGCTTCTCCACCCTCCCCCTCTCCTTCCTCTCTGTCTCTCTCTTCCCCTCCCGCAGCTGAGGCTCCATTGGAGCAAGGATGGCCCGGGCGCTGGGGATGGCTCTATGGCCTCTGCCTCAGGCGCTAGAGTGGCTCTGGTCGCAACAGAGCAATGCCCCGGATGGGCAGAGCATCGCCCCCTGGTAGGTGTGCTGGGTGGATCCCGGTCAGGCGCATGCGGGAGTCTGTCTGACTGCCTCCCAGTTTCCAGCTTCAGAAAAATAAAAAATAAAAAAAATAAAAAAGAGTGTGAAAGTCAAAAAGTAGAAAATCAGGATGGGCCCCAGGGAGCTTTTACTGTTCAGGCATGAGGCAGAAAAAGGGGAGCCCCCTAGGGGACCGCAAAGGAGCAAACAGAGATATAAAAGACATCCAAGAAAAAAATTTGTTGTGGAGATAAAGAGGAAATGAGTACTTCCCAGATGTTGTACAGGTCAAAATCTGACTTTCAAACAAATCTGTGGACCTAGAGAATTGTGGAGCTCAACTGTGGTACTCAAGATCACTGTTCAGAGTAAAGGAAGTGAAAAGAAACAATAGAAGAAAAATACCAAATGGAAGAACAGAAACAATATGTTAAATATACTATGAAATTAACACAGTTGTTTATACTTGATCATTTGGTAAATTGAATAAAAGCTTTAAATGTCTTCATCTTAGAAACTATGAGGGTTCTCAGGGGCTTTATTGATCCTTGCCTCTTGACTTTTTGGCAAGTCAAGTATTATCATGTCTCTTTATAGATGTGCTAACTAAAGCGCACAGAATGATTTGTCTGATACTTTGTTAGGTATGAAAAATAACCCCATATAAACATCACCACTGTGCTTTGTCCTACCTTCTTAACCTTCCTATATGCTCACAAAAAATAGGGGATCAGGGAATGTGTGTCTATACCCCAGTACTTTCAGCCTTTTGTATAGAGCATTTTCACCAATGAAATAAAAGTTGGTTTTGCATCTCATCTGCATAATCAAACAATTTTCTTTGACTTGTCTTTTGCTTTTCTGATGTTCTTGTTCAATAAAAAATATTAAATGTTTCTTTTTTTATTGCTTCATATTCATTTTGAAATATCCCCTAACTTTTGTGAGCAGTATATAAAAAAAGAAAAACACTGTTTACTAATAACTTATTTGGTAGTCTAAGCTATCTTGCTTATTAAATTGCACACTTCTTTCTTTTTTGGATGTAAATATTAATTCTGGACTTCAGGAAATTCTGAATAAAAATAGTCATATGTGACGAGGGTCATAAGTGGATTGCCAGATACATCAGTTCTAAGCTGCATTAGGGGCTAAGTGTTGTTGTGGAAAGTAGCTTTTAATAAATAAATAAATAAATAAATAAATAAAACTGGGGGGAAAAAGAAACTAGTCATATGTGACGAGGGTCATAAGTGGATTGCCAGATACATCAGTTCTAAGCTGCATTAGGGGCTAAGTGTTGTTGTGGAAAGTAGCTTTTAATAAATAAATAAATAAATAAATAAATAAATAAATAAATAAATAAATAAAACTGGGGGGAAAAAGAAACTAGCCTTTGAGGCTTAAAAAAAAAAAGATCAATAGAAACCTCTCTTAAAGTTAAATAATAAGTAGGATCCAATATATAAAATATAGTAAAGTGATATTCAGTTAATATAATGTATTTTAAAACATTTAATTTACAGAATGTCTTTTTGCATTGTATTTTTTAAAGTATTTTATGAAGTTGTTTCAATAAACACATTCAAAATCAGAATATGTCAACAAATTGAAGATGAGTCTGCAACTAATACCTGCTTTTGCTTATTTAGCTTGGAGGAAGTTCACATTCACACAGACAAGTACCTGTGTTGCAAATGGTCCTTGTTCTTTTAAAACCACTTACCTTGCATTATCACAATTCCCAATAGTTACACAGAGGTGGCCAAAGACAGTTTATCCTGAGGATTGCACAGGAAAATGAATTACTTTGGAAAAAACAAAAATAAACTATCAGTGTCAATGTTAAAATTTTCTATATAATGCTTTTATAAATGCATGTTGGTTTTATTTCTGATTAAAGTGTGTGTGTATGTGTGTGTATATTAGTATTTATATATATAAATGTATATTATTTTATATTATATATAAATTATATATATAAATGTATTTATATATATATGTGTGTGTGTATGTATATATATATATTAGTCAGACAGACAGACAGGAAGGGAGATGAGAAACATCAACTCATAGTTGTGGCATTTTAGTTGTTGATTGCTTTCTCATATGTGTCTTGACCGGGGGTCTCCAGCCAAGCCAGTGATCCCTTGCTCAAGCCAGTGGCCTTGGGCTCAAACTAGTGACCTTGGGCTTCAAGCCAGCAACATTAGGGCTGAAGCCAGTGACCATGGGGTCATGTCTGTGATCCCACACTTAAGTTCAATGAGCCTGCACTCAAGGTGGTGACCTCAGGGTTTCAAACTCAGGTCCTCAGTATCCCAGGCCAATGCTCTATTCACTGTGCCACAGCCTGGTCAGGCTGATTAAAAACTATTAAAAAAATAAAATTGTTAGTAAATTTCTGTCAGATGCCTGAAATACATTATCTTTTGTGGAAAATACTTAGACATTACAGGGTCTAATAAAACTTTGTATAGAGTAGTATTTTTGAAAGTAGAAATATTTATAAGCCCCTTTCATTCTTTAATAAAGTTTTATTTAAAGTTTTAATTATAGAATAGTTTTTAGATTTACATTTAAATTGAGAAGAGTATACAGAGTCCCCATATACTTCACACCCAATTTCCCCCATTACAGTATTAACATCTTACACACACCAAAATTAATAAACTAATAGCAATTCATTATTATTAGCTAAAGCCCATACTTAATCCAGATATCTTTGGTTTTTCTTAATGCCCTTTCTGTATTTCCGGATCGTACCCAAAATATTACCTTATATTTAGCTGTTATGTCTCCTTGGACTCTCCTCTTGCTTGAGGCAGTTTCTCAGATTTTCCTTGCTTTCAATGACCATGACAGTTGTGAGCACTCAGTCAGGTATTTTGTACAGTATTTATCTATTGGGATATATCTGATATTTCCCTCGTGATTAGACTTATGCAGTTATGGTTTTTGGAAAGAAGACCACAAGGTAAAGTGCCATTGTCCTCACATCATACAATCCAGACATCTCATCACTGAGTGTTAATCTCAACCACCTGCCTGAGAAAATTCTTGTCAGATTTCTCCACCATAAAGCTACTGTTTTTCCTCCTCCTTTCCACACTATCCTCTTTGGAAAGAAGTCGCTGTGCACAGCCCTCGCTTCAGGAGTGGGATGTTATGTTCTACCTCCTTTAGGGCAGAGCATTTGCCTAAATTATTTGGAATTATTTTGTACAAGATATTTCTCTTCTTCCTCTATTAGTTTATTTAATTGTTTATTTATGTAAGTATGGATTCGTGATATTTATTTATGTTATAGTCCACTACTACTTAATTGTGTGGTTCAAATTGCTTCAGAGTTGACCATTGAGAGCTCTTTCTGTTGGTTTCTCTGTGCTTTGACATACATTTAACATTTTTATTTTATTAATTATATTTGACTTTTTTTTAGCATTTCCTTACATTTCTGAAATATAAGATGGTCAAAGCTCATTTTGTATATTTCCTACCTCGTATCTAGAATCAGCCATTTCTCCAAAGATATCCTGATATCAGAAACCAAAATTAGGGTCCTAAGTGGTTCACTGCTCCCGGGATATCATTGTTTCTAGGCTTTCTCTACTGACAAAACAAGGAATATATTTGTGTAATATATATATATATACATACACACACATATTTACAAATATATCAATGTATCTATATTAAGTTAAATATGAGTTCATACTGATGTCTTCAACCCTAATACATTACCAAGTGGATCATTTTAGCCTCCTCCCCTTGCTGCTCTCTAACCTTCTGTTACAACAGTAAGAAACCTGATTTCTTCCATATACCATTTATTTAGTTAATTTTCACATCTAGTATACATGTACAGAGGTTTCAGAACTGTTAATCCACATACTGATGGGCAGCAACTTTATCAACCCAAATAAGTGTTTATGTGCTTATGTATAGTTCTTCTTGCCCTTAGTCTTATAAACTCCACTCGGTTTCAAAGTTACTTAGGTCAGCATCTTGTTTCCCCATGACCTTGTGACATACATTTGCAATACAGTTAGACCGTTTTGTCATATTCTATGCTCCATTCTGGGATTTTCAGACCTTCTAAAAGACTTTTTAAGTTTTACATACATTAAAGTTTGCCTTCTTGCTGTAAAATTCTATGGGTTTTAACAAATCCGCAGTGTCAAGTATCCACCAGTACAGTATGTTACAGAATAGTTTCACCACCGTAAAAAGAAATGCTTTATGCTTCATGTAGTTGACCCTCCACCTTTCGCTGTAGAATGCCCGGCAACCACTGATTTGTTTACCATCTCAGTAGTTTTGCCTATTCTAGATGGTCATACCATTGGAGTCATACATTTAGATTTTTGGACTAGCATTCTTCACTGAATAATATTTATTAAAATTTATCCTTACTGCCTGACGAGGTTGTGGCACAACAAATAGAGCATTGGACTGGGACGCGGAGGACCCAAGTTTGAAACTCTGAGGTGGCTGGCTTGAGGCCAAAGGTCACTGGCTTGAGCCCAAGGTCACTGGCTTGAGCCAAAGGTCACTGGCTTTTCACTTGCTCTGCTGGAGGGCCCCTAGTCAAGACACATATGAGAAAGCAATCAATGAACAACTAAGTTGCCATAACAAAGAATTGATGCTTCTCATCTCTCCTTTCCTGTCTGTCTGTCTTTCTCTCTATCTCTGTCACAAAAAAAGAGAAAAAAATAGATTTATTTTTGCCATTCCATTGTTTAGAAGCTCATTTATTTGTATTGCTATGTAGTTTCTGTTGTGTACATGGACTATAGTTTGTTTTTCCACTCCTGTTTGAAGAACATCTTGGTTACTTCCAGTGTGTAGTGATTATGCATAAAGCTGCTATAAACATTCATAGGCAGTTTTTGAATATTTCAAATCAATTGAGTAAATACCTAAGAGCATGATTGCTAGATCACATGATAAGACTCTTTGGCTTTGTAAGAAGCCGCCAATTGTGTTCCAAAGTGGCTGTAGCATTTTGCATTTTCCTCAGTGATGAATGAGGGTTCTTGTTGCTTTAGATCACTTCAAATAATTAGTACTGCCAGTTTTTTGTTTGTTTTTTGTTTTTTAATTTTTATTTATTGATTTTTCAGGGAGAGGGGAGAGAGAGGGGATGAGGAGTGGGAAGCATCAACTGTAGTACTTGCCCCTCGCGTGTGCCTTGACTGAGTGAGCCCAGCATTTCGAACCAGCGACCACAGCATTCCAGGTGGATGCCCCATCCCACTGCACCACCATAGGTCAGGCCAGTTTTATTTTTATTTTAGCCATTCTAATAGGTGTGCAGTAATCATCTCATTATTGTTTTAATTTGCAATACTCTAAAGACAAATGAATTTCAGCATTTTTCCTGTGTTTAGTTGGCATCCTCTTCTTTAGTGCAATGGCCAGCTCTTCCACCCATTTTTTAACCCATCTGTGCTATTTTCACTTTAGGATCCATTCTCGTAATTCAATCATTTGGTATAGTTCCATCGAACAACAATGCATAAACTTCATTCTGATAATGTAGGAAATTGTTCTCAAGTCTATTTGAGGTGATCATTACACTTTTAATTCTGTGAGCTTAGCAAACACAGTCAGTGAAGGACCATTTGTTTGGAACAAAAATAATGATTTGGGGACTGTTCATTCATCCTGGAGAAGGGGTAGAGGTCAGAGAAGGGTAGGTGAGCCATAATCTGGGCCTCAAACACCCAGAAAAGATGTCAGTACTCATGAGACTCAAGCCCCCAGAGACGCTCGGAGGCTCTATCCACACACAGTCTAAGTTGGGCTGGAGAAGTGCAGAAGGGAAACATTGTTCTTTCTTCTACAACCATTTGCCTTAAGTAGCATAAATGGAAAAAGAAAAGCAAGCATATTGTGTGCTCATTTATTTTCTAGGCACTTGAAAATGCTTTCCCTTGAATCAAGAGTTTAAAGCAGGCTTTATTGCCAAGGTAATTTCCACAGCCAGGGTGCAAAGGCACCAGACCTGAGCAAAGATGGGTTTGTCTCTCCAGAGTTTTTTACCTCTGCCCTCGTAACAACCAGTGCGAGGTGCCTCACTGTTGCTGATAATCTTGCATCTCCATCCTCAGAGCACACAGTGTGGGGCAGAACTAAACACAGGTTGTAAGTCCCAGGGTTACCATGCTGCAGAGACACCCAGAGGTGTCTTTATGAGTCTTCCACTGGAATCAAGCTTTAAAAAGTCTGCAAATGGTTTTCACCCTACCGCGTGGTATGCAGAGCTTTCGTTTCTCCTTGTAGGATATCCCATTGAGCATCTAACTGCCTTCCAGGCCTTGCTTCTTGCTTGGCAAGCTATACTACCCTCCCTGCGTCCTCCTCAGCTTTGGTAAGAAAAGTGGAGAATATTGGGCAATAGGCAGTGGCTTCAACTAAGGCAGAATCATCCCTATGACACCCTGAGCTGTCTTTGTCTGCTGTCCTTTATTCATGCTCTGCTCCTGCTGGAAATGTTCTCTCTGGGGGACTAACACAATGCTGCTCATTTTGGAAGATCTGACCAAATGGCTTTTCCTTTAAGATGTCTTGTTTGGTTCCCAGTACCATAGAGTTCTCCAATTTTCTAAGCTCTCATATCACTTACAGTTTAATCGTTACACTACCTATGACATATGTATGCATGCACACACACACACATTCAGTAATGTTTCTTGCATGTTATCTTTGTTCTTTTATGAGACAGCAAGGAGCTCATGGCCCCTTCAGAGAAGAAATAGCATACGCTATTTTCTGTATAATCCCTCAAAGTTGAGATGGATTAACTCATAATAGGTGCTAAGTGAATAATGTTAAGTGAATTGATTTATAGTATTCAGTCTAAAAATATTGCTTTGCCTTTCTGCAATGTAAGTCTCATAGAGTCTCTTCAATATTTTTCTGTTTTATTCATTATTTCAGTGTAAATGTATTGAGTTCTTAATATCAAGTACTTAATACTGTAGTACACTATTATAGATGTTGAAAATAAATGACATAGAGCATATGTCATTTAACATATATGATATATAATATTTCATTTAACATACATGACATATAACATATGTCCTTGCCTTCCAGGAGTTCACAATTAAGACTTATTGGACCAAAATTTGGCACTAGGTAAAACTAAATTGCCAGAGTACAAATTTTATCATGAATCTTGTAGGTCAGTCTTCTTTTGGCAAATCAGTATGAACAATTATTTTTCAAACATCTAGTAAACCCAGGAAGGCATAGACAGTTTCTATTCCCATCTTCAAAAAGATGAAAGCACTGGTTTTCCTGAAACACCAAAGTTGCATGTTCAATCCCCAGTCAGGTCACATAACGGGAAACAACCAAAGAGCACACAACAGAGTGGAAAAACAAATGAATGCTTCCCTTGCTCTCTCTCTCTTCCTCCCCCTCTTTTGCCTCTCTAAAATCAATCAATAAAATGTTTTAAAAAGACAAAAGCACTGAATAAATATAACAAAAAATGTATAGGTAAACTTTATAGTAAGAAAGGGAGATCCTCAGGTACTAAAAGTAGAACAGAAACTCAAATCTAGGAGAGCTAAAATTGAAACTAAGGGTCTTTCCTTAAGTTTGAAATCAGAATGTACATTGTAGACAGTTAGATTTCAACGCCATTATAGAGCTTCAAGCAAATGCTATGGGTCCAGACTGAATAAGGAATGTAGTTGGACTTTGTGCATAAACATGGAACCCAGAAGGGATATCCTGTAAGCAAATAAAGAATTTAAATATTTTTTTCACATCATTCTAAGGATTTTGAAGAAAAACACCTCCAAAACATAATTCATAGAACAAACTGATAAAGTTAATCACATCAAAACTTAAAATGTTTGCCTGACCATGCAGTGGCGCAGTGGATAGAGCGTTGGACTGGGATGCAGAGAACCCAGGTTCGAGACGCCAAGGTTGCCAGCTTGAGCGTGGACTCATCTGGCTTTAGCAAAAAAAATTCATCAGCTTGGACCCAAGGTCATTGGCTTCAGGAAGGGGTTACTCGGTCTGCTGAAGGCCCACAGTCAAGGCACATATGAGAAAGCAACCAATGAACAATTAAGGTGTCATAATGAAAAATTGATGATTGATGCTTCTCATCTCTCTCTCTCTGTTCCTATCTGTCCCTATCTATCCCTCTCTCTGACCCTGTAATAAATAAATAAATAAATAAATAAATAATAAAAAAGTTATTTCCAGACTTACAATATTTAAAAAAAAAAAAAAACTTAAAATGTTTATATAGTATGGTTATCATGATTATCATCTAATGTTTATAATATATGAATCTAAGGCCTAAAATGTTTATCCCACTCCTTACAGAAAATGTTGGCTGACTCTGGGTATAGAATAATTGAAAATAAATGTTTCAATGTGAAGAGGTTTTAAAAGTAATGTTGAATTAAAATAAGTTATAGAATGATATGCAACATTTATTCTACTCTTTTTTTTTCTTATTTTTACAGAGACAGAGAGTCAGAAAGAGGGATAGACAGGGACAGACAGACAGGAATGGAGAGATGAGAAGCATCAATCATCAGTTTTTCATTGTGCATTGCGACACCTTAGTTGCTCATTGATTGCTCTCTCATATGTGCCTTGACCGCGGGCCTTCAGCAGATCGAGTAACTCCTTGCTCAAGCCAGCGATCTTGGGTCCAAGCTGGTGAGCTTTGGCTCAAACCAGATGAGCCCGCGCTCAAGCTGACAACCTTGGAGTCTCGAACCTGGGTCCTCGGCATCCCAGTCCGACGCTCTATCCACTGCGCCTCCGCCTGGTCAGGCTTATTTCACTCTTAATAAATTGTTTAAAAAGGCAGAACAGAAGTGTAATTTGGGTATAGTTACTTTGGGGGTAATAATTTTATAAAAATTCAAAGAAAAGTTTTCAGACATGACTCAAAATACTGGGAAATGAAGAAAATGGACTGAGAAGATCACAGAGAAAAGTTCAGTTGCACATGAAGGGTTTTTCCATATATACATGAAATATAACACATTTATAAACCTTTGTTAATTCTGCATAATTGGAACATTGGTATTCTCAGTTCTATTCTATTCTATTTTATTTCATTATAATTAATAAAAGGAAAAGGTCATCATATTAGGTCCCATGGGTTGGTTCTACCTGATATACGTGAATACACAGCTCATATTACCCAGGCCCTCCTCAATTTAAGCGCACATGAGGCTATTTCCAACTACCAAGACCAACATCTCTTTGCCTAAGGGCTTCCTCTGGATTTCTCTGAGGCCACTCAACCCATGCCTGTGGCAGGCTGAAGTGTGACCCGCCGCTCCCTGACAGCAGAATGGAACCACCACATAGGCACACAGTAGGACCCACACTCAGCTGCCACGGCTCATGTGTGTGTCTCACACTGCTCCCAGAGTTTGCAGCAAGATTGCATCAGTTTTGCACAGTGATAATTTATTGCCTATCATGCATATTACTGCCTCTTTTCCCTCCCCTCTACTGATATTTCCTGGAATTATCTTCCAAATAAAATATTGCACCCCAAATTCTTGTCTAATTCAAACTAAGATTGCCATTTACACTCAACAAAGTAAGCTCACGAGTACTTTTTTACAGTCTTTATATCTTAGTGAAAGCCAGACAGTTAATTTTTTATTTTATAGAGGAGGGAACTGAGTCCCTGGTAAGCTACTCTCCCACCACCACCAACCAGTGTTTCTTAGCTAGTAGTAGCAGGCAGAATTTAGACTTAGACATGTCTCTGACTCTAAATTTGAACTTTTCTATTGTGCTGTATTACTTGAGTCCCCAGTTCTACTGGGTAATGGAAGTTGCATTATTATGAGATCTCCAGACTGTAATATACAGTGCACTTTGATTTTATTGCAACTTTCTGGAAATGGCACTAATGTTTTGTGACGGGGTTTTGTCTCACGCACTTCAAAGAGGACCCTGGGATTCTCCTGAGTGCCAGTTGGTGAAAATGTTTATCTAGACTACTCTTTGGAAGTTACCAACAAGGGTGGAGAGCCTGCCAGTCTCTGCAGGAAAAAAACAGGTAAAATGGACATTTTTACAGCAGAATGTTTCTCACAGTTTCCAAGGTTCACCTTCAGAAGGGTGGCATGTTAAGCTTCATGAATTCATTGCTTTAGCTTTGTGATGCAGTCGCTTGTTAAGAATTCTCACTCCTGCCCTGGCCGGTTGGCTCAGCGGTAGAGCGTCGGCCTGGCATGCGGGGGACCCGGGTTCGATTCCCGGCCAGGGCACATAGGAGAAGCGCCCATTTGCTTCTCCACCCCCCCCCCCTTCCTCTCTGTCTCTCTCTTCCCCTCCCGCAGCCAAGGCTCCATTGGAGCAAAGATGGCCCGGGCGCTGGGGATGGCTCCTTGGCCTCTGCCCCAGGCGCTAGAGTGGCTCTGGTCACGGCAGAGTGACGCCCCAGAGGGGCAGAGCATCGCCCCCTGGTGGGCAGAGCGTCGCCCCTGGTGGGCGTGCGGGGTGGATCCCGGTCGGGCGCATGCGGGAGTCTGTCTGTCTCTCCCCGTTTCCAGCTTCAGAAAAATACAAAAAAAAAAAAAAAAAAAAAAAAGAATTCTCACTCCTTATTGATTCCCCATGACTTTCCAAAAAGGAAGGACTTTTAATACATCACATGAAGAATCTATGATATGACAGCAAGAATCGAAGGTAATCAAAGTCCACATTTCAAATTCCATTGCTGCAAAATGTTTACTTTTCAAATCTTATTTGTTGACAGTATTCAAATGTGTGTAATTTCTTGCAAGGCAGAATTTTAGAGTGTGAGAACATGGCAAGAATGAAGAGAATTTGTCTAGTGGGTGAACTTCAAGCCTGAGTGTTCAAGCTTGACTTGATAGAGTCAACACAACACTGGCATTAGTATTCAGATGAAATGTCAGGTCCTATGAACAAGCTGCCATACAGCTCAATTTGTCAAGATAAAACTTCAGATCCCTGTTCTGTGTCTCTGCTCTCTAACAACCAGAACTTCCAAGACAATGTGAGGGGCAATTTCAAGGATATTGATGGCAATCTTCCTTGCTGAAAGTGCTGCACCAAATACACAGTGGCAAAATGCGTAGTCGAGCACTGTATAATTTATAAAGCGTTCTCTCTTAATTTTGCTTGTTTGGTCCTCAAAATAATTCCATGAATTTGAGAATAGTTTTGACTGCACTGTATATTAATCCTTTTACTAATTTTTAAGTACTTTATGCATAGAAAGCACTTCAAAGAACTTTTCATTGTGACTGAAGACTAAGCAATATAAGCTTTGAAAAAAAATGTGGCTGTCCCACCTTCTGTGAACTTACTCTGTGGTCATTTAATTACCATCTGCTGCGTATCCTTGGCCACATTTGAAAAGCTTATGTACCTGAGGAGCTGAGGCTGGCATGGATCCTGCAATGGTTAGGATACATAACCAACTCAGGGTTTACTGTTCAGTTGTTATACCTTTGTCTTAGCATTTAAATCTTCTGTGTCTGTCATCATCACTCTAGTACAGAATTTCTCAAAGTGTGCCCTAAAGAACTGGAATTTTTTCAGAATGTCAACAAACATAACTTGTTAATTTTTTTTAAATGGGGCAGCCAGGTGTGGTTTGTGGTCCTACAAGTTTGAAAACTCCTTGTTTAAGCAAGTTTAATAATATCTGGCTTAAACTAAGTTCACTTCTAAACATTAGAACAGTAGAGCATTTAATATGCCAATACATGTTATATACCCTTTAGAGAGGGTTATAAATAGCAGTGTTTTTGAAACCAATTTGCTTTTTACACTCTTTTTTCATAGGCCATCTCATAAGACCGGTGCGTCGAAGCATATGGTATTGGAAATTACCAATGTGATTAAAGAAAATGAAATTTCATTTGCTTCTTTAGGATTGATTTCATCACCATGCCAATAAAATTGGTAACTTTAGTTTATTCTTTTTTGGGGGAGGAGGGAGTGGTTCCATATAGCTTTTTTTTAATTTAATTTATTGTGTTTACACAGATTCTAGTGTTGCCCCGATTGCATCCCCCCTCCCCGTATTCCCCTCAACATCTCCCTTATACCCCTCCCAGCCGCTCCCTCCCCCCTTCCCTTCAGGTTAAATTCTGTTCCTCAGTTCACATTGTTCATTGGGTTCCTGAAATGAGTGAGGTCATATGATATTTTTCTTTCTCTGCCTGGCTTATTTCACTTAACATAATAGTTTCCAGGTCCATCCATGTTGTTGCAAAAGGTAATATTTCCTTCTTTTTCATGGCCCCATAGTATTCCATTGTATATATGTACCACTGCTTTTTAATTCACTTGTCCACTGACGGACACTTGGGCTGTTTCCAGATCTTCGCTATTGTGAACAATGCTGCCATAAACATGGGGGTGCATTTCTTCTTTTCAAACAGTGCTATGGTGTTCTTGGGGTATACTCCTAAAAGTGGTATAGCTGGGTAGTCTGATTTTTAATTTCTTGAGGAATCTCCATACTGTTTTCCACAGTGGCTGCACCAGTCTGCATTCCCACCAGCAGTGTAGGAGAATTCCCCTTTCCCCACACCCTCACCAGCACTTATTCTGTATTTTTTTGTTGATGAGCACCGTTCTGGCTGGTGTGAGGTGGTATTTCATTGTGCTTTCAATTTGCATTTCTCTAATGATTAGTGATGCTGAGCATTTTTTCATCAGTCTATTGGTCATCTGTATGTCCTCTTTGGAGAAGTGTCTATTCATTTCTTTCGCCCATTTTGATTGGATTGTTTGTCTTCCTGGTGTTGAGTTTTACAAGTTCTTTATAAATTTTGGTTATTAAACCCTAATCAGATATATTGGTGAATATGTTCTCTCATTGTGTGGGTTGTCCTTTTATTCTGTTCATATTGTCTTTAGCTGTACAAAAGCTTTTCAGTTTGATATAGTCCCATTTGTTTATCCTGCCTTTTATTTCACTTGCCCGTGCAGATAGATCAGCAGATATGTATATATTGCTGCGAGAGATGTCGGAGAGCTTACTGCCTATGTTTTCTTCTAAGATGCTTATGGTTTCATGACTTACATTTAAGTCTTTTATCCATTTTGAATTTATTTTTGTGACTTGTGTAAGTTGGTGGTCTAGTTTCATTTTTTTGCAGGTAGCTGTCCAATATTCCCAACACCGTTTGTTGAAGAGGCTGTCTTTACTCAATTGTATGCTCTTACCTCCTTTGTCAAATATCAATTGTCCATAAAGGTGTGGGTTTATTTCTGGGTTCTCAGTTCTGTTCCATTGATCTATATGCCTGCTCTTATGCCAGTACCAAGCTGTTTTGAGTATAATGGCCTTGTAGTATAACTTGATATTGGGAAGTGTGATACCTCCCACTTTATTCTCCTTTTTCAAGATTGCTGAGGCTATTCGTGTTCTTTTTTGATTCCATATAAATTTTTGGAATATGTGTTCTATATCTTTGAAGTATGTCATTGGTATTTCAATTGGTATTGCATTGAATTTATAAATTTCTTTGGGTAGTATAGACATTTTGATAATGTTTATTCTTCTTAACCATGAGCATGGTATGTACTTCCATTTGTTTGTATCTTCCTTGATTTCTTTTATCAATGTTTTGTAACTTTCTGAGTACAAGTCTTTAATCTCCGTAGTTAAATTTACTCCTAGGTACTTTATTTTTGTTGTTGTTGCAATAGTGAAGGGGATTGTTTCCTTAATTTCTCTTTCCGACAGTACATTGTTGGTGTATAAAAATGCCTGTGATTTCTGTGTATTAATTTTATATCCTGCCACTTTGCTGAATTCATTTATCAGGCCCAGTAGTTTTTTGACTGAGACTTTAGGGTTTTGTATTAATATATACAATATCATATCATCTGCAAATAATGATAATTTTACTTCTTCTTTTCCAATTTGGATGCCTTTTATTTCTTTTTCTTGTTTGATTGCTGTTACTAAGACTTCCAGTACTATGTTGAATAAGAGTATTGAAAGGGCCCTGGCTGGTTGGCTCAGGGGTAGAGCATCGGCCTAGCGTGTAGGAGTACCAGGTTCGATTCCTGGCCAGGGCACATAGGAGAAGTTCCCATCTGCTTCTCTACCCCTCCTCCTCTCCTTCCTTTCTGTCTCTCTATTCCCCTCCCGCAGCCGAGGCTCCATTGGAGCAAAGATGGCCCGGGCACTGGGGATGGCTCTGTGGCCTCTGCCTCAGGTGCTAGAATGGCTCTGGATAAACAGAGCGATGCCTCAGAGGGGCGAAGCATCGCCCCCTGGTGGGCATGCCGGGTGGGTCTCGGTCGGGCGCATGCGGGAGTCTGTTTGACTGCCTCCCCGTTTCCAGCTTCGGAAAAATAAAAAATAAATAAAAAAAAGAAAAGAGTGTTGACAGGGGGCACCCCTGTCTTGTTCCTGATCTTAGGGGGATTGCTTTTAATTTTTGCCCATTAATTATGATGTTGACTGTGAGTTTTTCATACACAGCCTTTATCATGTTAAGGTATATTCCCTGTATTCCCACTTTGCTGAGAGCTTTGATCATAAATGGGTGCTGGATTTTGTCAAATGCTTTTTCTGCATCTATTGAAATGATCCTGTGGTTTTTCTCCTTCCTTTTGTTTATGTGATGAATCACATTGATTGACTTATGAATATTATACCATCCTTGCCTCCCCAGAATAAATCCCACTTGATCATGATCTATGATTTTTTTTTCATGTATTGCTGGATCCGGTTTGCTAATATTTTGTTGAGGTTTTAACATCTAAATTCATGAGGGAAATTGGCCTATAACTTTCTTTTTTTGTGTTGTCTTTGCCTGGTTTTGGAATCAGAATTATGTTCACCTCATAAAAGGTGCTTGGAAATCTTCATTCCTCTTGAATTTTTTAAAATAGCTTGAGAAGGATAGGAGTTAGTTCTTCTTTGAATCTTTGGTAGAATTCACCAGTGGAGCTGTCTGGTCCAGGGCTTGTGTTTTTTGAAAGTTTTTTGATAACTGTTTCAATCTCATTTGTTGTAATTGGTCTGTTTAAGTTTTCTGATTCTTCCAGATTGATTTTTGAAAGATTATATGTTTCAAGAAATTTGTCGACCCTGGCCGGTTGGCTCAGCGGTAGAGCGTTGGCCTGGCGTGCGGGGGATCCGGGTTCGATTCCTGGCCAGGGCACATAGGAGAAGTGCCCATTTGCTTCTCCACCCCCCCTCCTTCCTCTCTGTCTCTCTCTTCCCCTCCCGCAGCCAAGGCTCCATTGGAGCAAAGATGGCCCGGGCACTGGGGATGGCTCCTTGGCCTCTGCCCCAGGCGCTAGAGTGGCTCTGGTCACGGCAGAGTGACGCCCCAGAGGGGCAGAGCATCGCCCCCTGGTGGGCAGAGCATTGCCCCTGGTGGGCGTGCGGGTGGATCCCGGTCGGGCGCATGCAGGAGTCTGTCTGACTGTCTCTCCCCGTTTCCAGCTTCAGAAAAATACAAAAAAAAAAAAAAAGAAATTTGTCCGTTTCACCTAGGTTGTTTAATTTTTTGGCATACAGTTCTTCATAGTATTTTCTTACAATATTTTATATTTCTGTTGTGTTAGTTGTTATTTCTCCACTCTCGTTTCTAATTTTATTTAATTGAGTCCTCTCTCTTTTTTTCTTGGTGAGTCTGGTTTAAGGTTCATCAATCTTGTTTACCTTTTCAAAGAACCAGCTCTTAGTTTCTTTGATCCTCTGTAGTATTTCTTTAGCCTCTATGTCATTTATTTCCACTCTGATCTTTATTATTTCCTTTCTTCTACTAGCTCTGGACTTTACTTGCTGTTCTTTTTCTAGTTCTTTTAAATGCAGTGTTAGGTTGTTTATTTGAGCTTTTTCTAGCCTTTTAAGGTATGCCTGTAGTGCTATGAACTTCCCTTTCAGTGCTTCTTTTGCTGTGTCTCATAAATTTTGAGTTATTGTATGCTCATTATCATTCATTTCTAGAGTTTATTCTTTTTGTATTTTTCTGAAGCTGGAAATGGGGAGGCAGTCAGACAGACTCCTGCATGTGCCCGACCGGGATCCACCCGGCACGCCCACCAGGGGGCGATGCTCTGCCCATCCAGGGCGTCGCTCTGTGGCGACCAGAGCCACTCTAGCACCTGGGGCAGAGGCCAAGGAGCCATCCCCAGGGCCCGGGCCATCTTTTGCTCCAATGGAGCCTTGGCTGCGGGAGGGGAAGAGAGAGACAGAGAGGAAGGAGAGGGGGAGGGGTGGAGAAGCAGATGGGCGCTTCTCCTGTGTGCCCTGGCTGGGAATCGAACACAGGACTTCCGCATGCCAGGCTGACGCTCTACCACTGAGCCAACCGGCCAGGGCTAGAGTTTATTCTTAATGTCTTTTTTTCCTACAAAATTTTCCTGGAAAATAATTTAGTGGCATATTGATTTGTCCAGAAATTAATCTCTGTCTTTGCTGCTACAGAAATTCATGTTGACTCTGCAGGGTTACAAATTATCCAGAAGAAAGACTGAGAGCTCAGAGTAGTCATTTCTTAATATAATGTATTTTACTGAGTACATGAAGTCTCTAAACTACCCTGCCCTCAATAAAAGCATAATATATACAAGTCAGATATTTTACTCTCTGACCAACCAATATGCATAAGAAAAATATTCGTGAGAAAATGGCTGACTAAAGCTTAAGAAGATAAAATACAATATTATTTTTAATACATGGTGGCATAATTAATATAAGTATTTATTGAATACATGACAAATAAGGACCAGGAGAGGAGCTAGATGTGGAGATGCAGAAATAGACCTTCTTGGTCCTGATTCATGGAGATTATTGTGTTCTAACAAAGTCACAAGTTACACTGTAATGACAGGTGAGATGTGTATTTTGAAAGAGAAGTAGAGGGTTTTGTGGATGTGATTAGCAGGTGGATTTAATCAGTCAAGGAAGTATTTTCTCAGGAAATAATATTCAGACCAGGTTTCGAAACTTGAGCTACAGGAAGAGCAAGGTCAGCACATTCTGAGCAAAGCGTAAAAATATAATGTAAATTTTTACATGGCAAAAAATAAGAAAGAAGTCAGGCCATTCCTAGGAGGCCCTCAGAGTGGTTCTCAGCTTCTTAATTCCTTCTTATGTGCCTGTAAGATTCAATCATTGTTTATTTAACTCTTTATCACAGACCTAGTACAATATATACAAGATTCCATAGAGCAGTGGTTTTCAAACATTTTTCACTTGGGGACTAGTGAAAATACGAGAATTATTTTGGGGACCACTAGGCAGAAATCACCATGAGAACAAGTGAATTCGACAAAGATCATTGGGTCTATAATCTTCATACAACATAAGGCTGTTGAACTTTTTCACAGACCGACATGAAATTTTTGGCAGACCAGTCCGGAGACCAGCAATTGAAAAACACAGTCACAGAGGTAAAAAAATATATGATTTACACTTTAAATTAACTTTTAGTTTAGTAGCAACTGTGAATGAGTGAATGAATGAAGAAGATTAAGCTAAAACAAATAAATAAATATTCAATTCTATTAAATAATATCCAGATTATAAGAGAAGATGATAAAATTGGATCAGTCCACTCAGTGTGTCAAATTGAAACTGTAGGCCCAGTGGAGTGATGCAAAACTCTGTGTATGGTGCCCAGGTAAAACACACGGTCTAAGGTCTGTTTGAAAAGCTGAAACAAAGCTGAGATTTTCATACCGAAGGCAACTTCTATCTGGTAAGAGATGGTGACTACAGAGGCAGATTAAGGTTGGTTGAGACCCCAGGCACAGAAGAAAAATACTGGGTACCTTGTCAATTAGAAAAAAGTGTCAAGTTGCGGTTTTGTGAGGCCCTTCAGAAGTCAGGGCCCAGGCACTCACCCAGTGCACCCGCCATTAAATCCACCTCTGGGTGACTCCCATGCATCTTTCCTTATTCATTCAATTAAATCAAGGAAACAAGGCCATCAGACTGAGGAGACTTTCATGTTGTGCTGGTCTGTGTAAGAAAACCAGACTATTATCCCATAAACGCCTCAAGGTTATGACATCGAAATGCTAAGGAGAGCTACCACCAACAGCCAACTAGACTTTAAACAAGAACCAGCCAAATAGTTCCTTCTCTTTGCTTCAGCACTTTCCATGAATCTGTCCCCTGGTCCCTATCGGTGGAGTGCTGCTGGTCACTACCACTTTAGCACTGCCTGATTGGAATCTATTTTTGCTCAAATAAACTCTTTTAAAAATTTAATATGCCTTAGTTTATCTTTTAACAAAGCAAACCTCCTTCAATTGGCCTTTATCATTGGCAATGATAACAGCATCTAGCCATCTTATTTACAGTATTTCTCACAACAGCCCCATGAGGAATACACTATTATTATTATCATCCCCATTTTACAGATGAGAACTGTACAACAGTTTATCAACTTGCCAGGGTTAAATCAGATTGAGGACCAGAACCCTGGTCTGCTAAATCTAGAGCCTGCTTGTTTTAGTTTCCTGTGGCTTTTGTGACAAATTAACACAAACTAGGTGGCTTACAAAAACATAATTTACTCTGTCACAATTCTAAAAACCAGAAGTCCAAAGTCAAGGTCCTACTAGGGCTCTGCTCCCTCCAGAAGTTCCAGGGGAGATTCTGTTTCTTGTTTCTTCCAACTTCTGGTCGTGCCCCTTGACTTGTGGCCACATCACTCCTATCTCTGTCTCTGTGGTCACAGTTCTATTACTTCCATCTATCTCTCTTCTGTGTGTTTCTTATAAGTATACTTGTCATTGGCTTTAGGGCTCACTAGTATAATCTAGAATGATGTTATCTCAAAATCCTTAACTTAATTACGTATATAAAGGCTCTTCATCCAAATAAAGTCACATTACAGTTTCTGGAGAATCAAACATGGACGTATCTTTTTGGAAGTCACCATTTAACTTACTACAATCCTCTGAACCAAAGCATCATACTTTGTGAATGGTGATGTGGTTGAAGCAGCGACAGCTGCTTTGGGGTAAAAACATACAAGATTATACTAAAGGTGAAAAGCCAGTTAACATTCAAAGAAAATGTGTTTTGTCTTAGAAGGAGATGAAGAGGATGTGGAAGATGTTACAGTGAATTTGAGCCACTGTGATTCTCAAGGCTAGAAGCTGGGGAGAATTTTTCCAAAATTGACCTTGTGAAACTAAAACAAAACAAAATTGGTTTAGGAGCCCTGAGTTCAAAGTGATTGGCAGATATAAGTAATGGGTCACTCACCCATCTGAATGGAATCTGCATCCATCTGGCACATGAGTGAACCACCGCTGTAAATGAACCCTTTTCTTTATAATTTATAATTGATTATTGCAAAAAAAAATCAAAAAATAAATCTAGGTTTTGAAATACTTATTTTTGTATCTCTTCTCTTTCCCATGAGTTCTCTAGGAAAACCATCATCCCCTTCTCTGAGTACAATAATGACATTGCCTCATTATTAACACATATTCAGCCCGTTAATGTTTCCTGGATGATCACATTATCTAAACCAGGAGTAGTCAACCTTTTTATACCTACTGCCCACTTTTGTATCTCTGTTAGTAGTAAAATTTTCTAACTGCCCACCAGTTCCACAGTAATGGTGATTTACAAAGTAGGGAAGTAACTTTACTTTATAAAATCTATAAAGCAGAGTTACAGCAAGTTAAAGCATATAATAATAATTATTTACCAAGTACTTTATGTCAAATTTTCCCTAAGTTTGGCAGAATAAATCTTTATAAAACAACTTACTATAGTTAAGTCTATCTTTTTATTTATACTTTGGTTGCTCTGCTACCACCCACCATGAAAGCTGGAACGCCCACTAGTGGGCGGTAGGGACCAGGTTGACTACCACTGATCTAAACTATAGGCTGATTTGAGTACAGAGAGGCCAGCAGCAGAGTAGAAAACTCTAGAGACAGTGCCATGGTTTCATACTTTACTAGACTAGGATGATGTTCAGACCAACATGCAGCTGAGGGCAGAGGGCAGAGAGGTCTGTTCGTGTCTTGCAGGAAGGGACATGTCAAAAAGGATTCAGGGTCTGTTTCTACTGTTCATGTAACTGATAACTGGGTCCCACGACACTGTGAAAATATCTCTTTCTGGACTGAGAGGTCCCATTTGTTCATCACACCAGATTTGGACATGTAGTCCATTACGAATAAAGCGGTATAACCTAAATCCCAACAGCCAGCCCAGTACAGAGAAATAGCGGACATCCAGGAAATAATCACTGAATGAATGAGGAGCCTAAACTTACATGATGCTGGAAGTTTCAAGTTTTTCTTTGTTGAATTTCATTTGTTTTTCCAGACTGCAGTCTCTACCTGTAAACTGCTTAATCAATAGAGATAAATATAAATATATACAAACAGTGGTAATACCATGTAATAAGTTCATGTATACACTATTAACTGAGGCACATATAAGATACAGTGGGAATATAAAATAGATTTACTCTCTGTATTCACTTTTATAAAGATAATTAAGATTTATAATATGAGTCAAACATGTAGTTGGGAAGATTTAGTATAATAAAAACTTAAAGGATTGTTTATTTCTTTTCCCCTGTCACAGGTGCCTCTGTGCTCTTTGTAATCACAGTGACAAGGAGGACTTCACATGGGTGCCATGAGCAGGAGAAATAGATATAGCACCACATTAAATATTTTTTCCTTGTGCTGTTTCTAAACCTCATGAATGTAGAAGGCAAAGTATTGTGTCTAAGGGGTTCTCTCCCCACCCACCCACCCATCCTGGGGGGATTAGATGTTGTGTTGGGCTGGGGATAAACATGCTGAAGATAACATGGAAACTATTGTTATGGAATTTATCAAATCTCTGTGAAAGTTTCGAGACAGCTCTGGCTTGTCCTGGGGCATTGCCTGTCTGCTATGCCATGTGACTGGCATAAGGAATTTGCTGTGGTTCTGCCAGCCAAGCACGCTCTCCTTTTGTGCAATACACATCATTCCAGAATCCCAGAGGTGAGCTTCTGTGAGGCACCGAGGGAGAGGAGTGTGATTAGGGAGCCTGAGAGTGAACAGGAGTGAAATTTCTTGAACAGCTGCTATCTGCCTGGCCCTGAACTGAGACATGACACGTATAGTTAGTTATGCTTCAACTTGACAACAACCCAAAGAAGTTCGGACTTTCACTTGACACATGAGGATACTGAAACCCAGGAAAGTACCCACAGTTGATACCTGGTGGGTCTAGTATTTTACCTGAGACCATGAGACTAGAGATACTTTTTCTTCTGCATGCATACCCTATGTGAATTTCGTTTTTCCTGAAAGCTACCCATGGGATTAACAAGAAGCAGATAATGCTCTTTAATATAATTTTTCATTTTTGAAAACATTATAGCAAATGGTATTTTAAAAGCATATGCATAGAAATAAAGCGATACAAGCATTTTAAAGCAAGTTGATTTTTTTCAAAATCATCTGTTTTACATCAATACTTTTTGGCAAAGAAACAGATGACTGTTTTTTTTTAATTTTTGTGGGTAATCAGTTTACATTTGAAACAAATTGATTCTTACATCACAGTACAAATATAAGTGGTGTAACAGATGTATCAAGCACCTTAACTTCAAGCAAGTGTCTGGTGAGCATATGTACAATAGCTTTCTAGAGGAGCTTCAGTGTCAGCCAAAGAAATCACTTACAGAGGAAAAAGATAGATTGGGCAGTGTGTTCCAAGTACCTTCAGGGTTTCTGTGACAACCATCATTAGTATCATTTAACAACAACAACAAAAAAAAAATAGTGGATTTTCAAGCTCAGAATAGTAGTCAAATGTATGTCCACTAATTGATTTCTACTATTAGAAATAAAAAAGAAAGGATTGAATAGGGTAATGTGCCTACTCCAGCACATGCTTTTCAGAACTTCTGATGCAGTGGGCAATCACATTATTAGCATAAATGGTATTGATCGTGTGGCCTGCGAGGGACTAAGATAAATGTCCTCCAGAAATCCCATCTGAACACTTCCTGCCATCCCAAATCAATTCCCCGCTATAGGAGAAATAAGAACTGATAGGTTCCTTGTTCCAAAATGAGCAAAAGGCAGTAGAGATCCTCCTTCTCTCCCTTCATTCTGGCTGGGCAGGCCGCTCACTCTGAATTGCAGAGGTTAACTAAAAGTGAATCAATGAGTCAGAGTTGTCAGCATTTCATGATTACCCTGCTAAGAACCTCCTGCTCACACCATTTTTGTTTTTTAACTTTGCTTTTGAGAATGTGGAAATGTGACCACATCAATTCTGGAGTGTATAAACTTGGCTGTGATCACTGCCTGCTTTTGGCTGAGTCAGCTCGGTGTTAGGCTAAGAAGTGACGGGTGTGACAGCCTCCGCCCTCCCCTTGCGGCACAGGGTTTGCTGCAAGGCCGCCTGCTGCTGGCAAATTTGGAACGTCAGCCTTCTTGATATGTTTATTTCTATTATTTGAGGTTTCCAGCAAGTCACGAGTTAATGTGCCCCAAAAAATTTTTCTTATAATTTTCTTTCTTCCCCATATATACACAGGGCAGGAAAGACAGAAACATTTATGAGCAATTTTGGTAATAACAATAGTTACCTTGTATGGAGTACCTGAGAGCACTTTGTGAGCATTTTCTCATTTAATCTTTAAAACAACCCTATGAGGAGTATATTATTACTATTATCCTCATTTTACAGCTTAAGAAACCTAACCCCAAATCACACTACCAACCGGCGGCCACATTCCAAATAAATGTGAGGGTTGGAATCTTAGTAGCCTCGCTCAGTCACGTTTCAGTAATCACACTACTCCCACTGCTGAGGTCTGGAACCACTCAACACTTTTCAGTTCAAATAGATGTTGCTAATGGAATGGGGTCACACAAAACCAGCTAATGTGTCTGCAACATGTCAATATAATGGAAATAATGAAGCCAGAGGACCCAAATTTAAACCCCAGCTCTGAAACTCACCTGCGGGGTGCCCTTGGACAAGCTCCTGGATCAGTCTGACTCTGGACCTCCACTGTGATACACACCTGCAGAGTTACGGGGCGGGTGGCCACGGCATGGGTTAAATGCTTCACACGTAATGGAATGGGCACTCCAGAAATGGAGTTGATAGCTCTTGTGAGCTTCTTGGAATCAGAATCCATCTCTGAGCCCAGTTCTACCAGCAGCCCCAACAACAAAGGTTTTCCTAGCAAAATTGAGGAGCATTATTTGAATACTCTGAACAGTACTAATGGAGTAAGGAAAACCATGCAGACACCTTTTATACAGTGTTGTCATGTAAATTTTCTAATCCCAGGAATCCTGTCACTTTCTAATGAAGAGATTTTAACAGCATTGAAAAGTTCAACTGGAATGAAACAAGATGGTGTAAGAAGGAAACTAAACAGTGTGTGTGTGGTGACCGCTGCCCTGCGCCTAGCCTGGCCAGTAGAGGTTGCAGTGTGTGTGCGGTGACCGCTGCCCTGCACCTAGCCTGGCGGGTAGAGGTTGCAGTGTGTGTGCGGTGACCGCTGCCCTGCGCCTCGTCTGGCGGGTAGAGGTTGCAGTGTGTGTGCGGTGACCGCTGCCCTGCGCCTAGCCTGGCGGGTAGAGGTTGCAGTGTGTGTGCGGTGACCGCTGCCCTGCGCCTAGCCTGGCCGGTAGAGGTTGCAGTGTGTGTGCGGTGACCGCTGCCCTGCGCCTCGTCTGGCGGGTAGAGGTTGCAGTGTGTGTGCGGTGACCGCTGCACTGCGCCTAGCCTGGCGGGTAGAGGTTGCAGCGTGTGTGCGGTGACCGCTGCCCTGCGCCTAGCCTGGCGGGTAGAGGTTGCAGTGTGTGTGCGGTGACCGCTGCCCTGCGCCTAGCCTGGCGGGTAGAGGTTGCAGCGTGTGTGCGGTGACCGCTGCCCTGCGCCTCGTCTGGCGGGTAGAGGTTGCAGCGTGTGTGCGGTGACCGCTGCCCTGCGCCTCGTCTGGCGGGTAGAGGTTGCAGCGTGTGTGCGGTGACCGCTGCCCTGCGCCTCGTCTGGCGGGTAGAGGTTGCAGCGTGTGTGCGGTGACCGCTGCCCTGCGCCTCGTCTGGCGGGTAGAGGTTGCAGCGTGTGTGCGGTGACCGCTGCCCTGCGCCTAGCCTGGCGGGTAGAGGTTGCAGCGTGTGTGCGGTGACCGCTGCCCTGCGCCTAGCCTGGCGGGTAGAGGTTGCAGCGTGTGTGCGGTGACCGCTGCCCTGCGCCTAGCCTGGTGGGTAGAGGTTGCAGTGTGTGCGCGGTGACCGCTGCCCTGCGCCTAGCCTGGCGGGTAGAGGTTGCAGTGTGTGCGCGGTGACCGCTGCCCTGAGCCTAGCCTGGCGGGTAGAGGTTGTAGGAAGGGCCCGCAGCGGCTTGCGGAATGCAACCGAAGGATCCAAAATGGCACTGTTGGCAGCACTTGCTTGACTCCAAGGAAACAGGAGGGCTCTTTTGATCCTAAAGTATTCGAATAGATCCTGAAGAAGTTCTGGAAACAGGAGAGTGTTCTGCAATATTTAAAGGATGCTGCTGAGATTCAGTCCTAAAATTAGACCTGTGGGCTGTTTCCTGCACTGCAGGCATAACTTCCTTTCCATGCCTGTGATTATCTCTCTGGAAATCAAGGTTCTGGTTCATTTGAAAATCTCTGCTTATAACAAAGAGGCCCACAGGAAGCCTGGACCCTCCTGCCTCACTCATAGACTACTTACGCAGGACGACCACCATCCTGTGAGATGAGAGGGCAGACAGACACACCCTCAGCCTGCGACATCATGTGACCGAAGGATGGTGTGGAGGAAGTGTGAACCCTGTGTGCCTTGCTAGTTCCTTCACATAACAAGCTCCTTAAAACAGGAGCTTATGTCTAGGACCTTCCCCTTCTTGTCAGAGTTTTAAAATTTCAGGACCTCGAAATGCAACACATTATTGCCTTTAAAGCCCCTGGATTCATTTAGAAATTATATCTGTAATTTTCAGAAAAATATCAAAATAACATTGATTTTGGTCTTGAATAATGTCAGTAACCTTGGAGATAAAGGAAGTAGCATAAACCAAAAATCCATTTGGCAAATGGAATTAAAAACATTTACATGCATACACATATACATATACATACATACACATATATAAACACACACACTTATTTACACATATTCACACACACATTCATACACATATATGTGGTTGCTCCCTCTGATGGTCTTTGTGAAATCATTGTTGGCATGATTGATTAGCCAACTATGCATGGAATAGTACTTTGCATGATCACATTTCATCTAGTCAGAACCCAGATGGCTGTCAGTGAAGAATGCTTCCCCTCTAGGCAGAGCCTGACTTTGTGTGACCCACACCTCATCGAAAGATTTGTTTCTGTCATCAAAGGACTACAGTAATTTCTGTCTAGAGTGAGGTTTGAGTAGAATAATATACAAGAACGAAGACCACTGCTTGCTGGATTGTTTTCTTCCCCTTCCTTCCTTCCTTCCTTCCTTCCTTCCTTCCTTCCTTCCTTCCTTCCTTCCTTCCTTCCTTCCTTTTTTTCTTTCTTTCATTTTCCATTTTGAATAAGACTTTCAAATAATGTTCTTTAGATTCTGAGCCTTAAGAAAAACAAGTTTGGAATTATGCCTTTAAATGTGTGGCAGATGGCCTGTGAGCAGCGCTGGAGGCCGCGTCGCTCTACGCCACAGGAGACTCAGCGTCTCTAGCAAGCAGGCATACTCCTTACAACTGCAAATCTGAATAAAACTATTATTGAGAGATCTAGTTATTCTCTCTGTTTTAAAGTCAATCATTATAAATAATTTTAGTCTTTTTTTCTCATTAAATCATAATAAAACAGTAATATAGTATTAGTGAAAGTAGCCAATAAAATGTTCAGCTCCTCTACCTGATTTTGATTGGGAAAGTATCCTAAGTTATTGAAAATTAGAGTTTACAAGTTGAAAGAAAAAGAAAATAAAATTCTGTCATGGGCGTAAATTAACTGGAAATTCATCTCCAGGAAAGCCAGTTGTTAATCCAAATTCGGAGGGACCCAAAATATGGAAGATAGGAACAAGGTCCATCGTTTACACATTAAAGCTTTATTGTCTAGCTTGGCCAAGCGGCGGGAACTCCGACAGAAATCTGACGGAGAGCGTGCCGGCCCTTTGTTCTACTTAGTTTTTATAGTTTTGTAAGTGGGAAGTACAGAAGCAAAAATTGCAATTAGGAGCCCCTTACTGCTATTGGTTATAGTCATATGTCCTTTAACATGATAGGACCACATTCAATTTGCAAACCATACATCCCATTTTGGAGAAAACAAAATTTACAAGCCAACACAATGGTAGAAAGATGTCTCTTTACATATTAAAGGCATTCCTCTATTATCTAGTGTTTATCTGCTATCTCTCTGTCCAGAGTCACACAAGCATTTACATAGGAGAGGTAGTTTCGGTGGGGACAAATGCCCGCAAATGGCTCATTGCTATAAGAAAAGGTTTATTTTGGCTTTTCTCTTCCTGCACCTGGCTAGCTATTCACCCCTTTCCCCACAGGTGTGGTGGAATGTCTGGGAATCCATGTTTTCCTCCCCTTGCATTTACAATACAATGCCAAGGGCCATCCTGGTCATGCCAATCACACAGTACAGAGATTATTCTCACAATTTCTCTGCATACCTTAACCCAAATTAATAAAATGTTCTCCAAGCTTCCTAAAATATTAATATTAATACTGTAGCCTTTGGTACTTTACAACACCTGCGGGTGAAATGGCTCAGTGGCTCCTCACCAGTATCTTTCTCTTTAGTGCTAGCAAATTACTGAATAGATTTACTTTAGTTTAGAATAATTACTATAGCATGGAGGCTATGTTTTCAGATTAAGTAAATTTTGTGGTCCTTGCCCTGAACAAAATTAGAGTTTAATAGATTTTTTATATTAAATATCATAATAAATTTATGATACTAATTTATAATACAAATTTGTAATATACATTTATAATATATATTTACATGGACATATATATATTTTTTTGATCTCCAGGAAAGGGGGAAGTGTGTACTGGCATTGAAAAAAAAAGAACTCATTTTGGCTCTTGAGCTCTCTGTTGGCAGCTTCACAATTCCTGCAGTAGTAACTATGACGACGAAACAAAGGATTAGGCTGTTTGTAAAAGAGCAGCGTTTGTAAGCAAGAGAAATTCAATATACTTGTAAATGCCTCTCACAATAGAAAAGTAGGGAGATAAAACACAGAGGAACAGGACTATTTATTTCTCTGAAGATTACTTGAATTCTAAAAGCAGAAACGCTTTTTATTTTTATTCACTGTACTTGCAAGATGCCATCTTGGATTTTAATCACATATAGAACAATTTGTTGTGATATTAGTTTTAAAATATTATAAAATACTACAAAAATAAAAATTTAAAGATCAGAAAAAAATATTCCATTCTCTTAACATGCTGTTTTAATTTTTATTTTTCTTAGTCATTTTTTATATTGCATGTTTAGTTTTCATATAGCTGTAGACATACAACAGGTAAATTCTTGCAAACTATTTTATCTAAGATTTCATTACAGATTTCTGAGGAGAATTTATAAATACTATGAATAGCTGAATAATATCATGTAAAATTATACAGTATTATCTTTATTTAGTATTAGATATTTAATATATTTTAGCTTTTCATCATTATAGAGGCTGCAATAAATATCTTCATATAAATAAATTTTTCTTCTGTTGAATATTTTCTTCAGATAAATTTTCAAGGCAGTAAGATTGCTGGATCAAATGGCATAATATTTCTGTGCTTGTCTTACAGAAGCATATTGCTTTCTCAGGTGTTCCAATTTACCTCACCAACAGCAAGTATGTGAGAGGAATCATGTCTAAATTTTTGTGGTAATTAGCAGTAGAAATGGGGGCAGAGTAGAAATAGGAGGTACAGAGGAGGGAAGAAGAAAGGTATGTGAAACAATAGTAGTGGGTGTTCAATAAGTGTTGGCTGAGAGAATAAATGGATATTTGACTTTTCAAATGCTGACCTCCCTCCTCAGAAGAAAAAGTAGTACAATGAGTGGTTTCATCTTCCAAAGCTTGGCACAGTAATAGAGCAAGCAGGGGCTTCCTATTAGCCCAAAAGTAGAAATAAAGTGCTCTTTTCAATGCAATTTTTTAAATTTAATGGGCCATGAACTGCCTTAATACTAATGTCATATGAACAAGACACTCTATCATCATTTTCAATCTTTAAATCCATTTCTAAGGCAATTGCCTGACTACTACTGATTGGCCATCTGTTTTCCCAGTAATTACATGAGCATATCACCTAGCAGCAGGGTGCATTTCTCTTCCATAATTCCACATAACAGCATGGCTGAAGCCTTAAAGCAAGAAATAACAAAGATGACCTTGGCCGGAGGATCAGTGAATAGAGCATGTCTTGGCACGCCGAGGTCGTGGGTAATCAAACTCTCAGTACAAATAAATATATAGATATGAGTGTAGCTATACACATTTTTCTTATTCCTGGTTGCTTAATAAATGGGGGCAGAGGCAGAGAGAAGGGACATTAGCCTTCCTTGGATGTCTCATAATAACAACTACAGCAGTTGCAGTAACTACCAGACTTACTATTTGCCAAGAACTGCAACTTGCTAAAACTGTACAGATATTATTTCCCTTAATCTAACAGCAATCTGATGAGCCAGGTATTTTTATGCCTGACCAGGTAGTTTTATCCCACTTGCAGATAAGGAAATTGAGGCTCCTAGAGATTGCGCTCCCAAAGGCCACAAAGCAGGTGACAACTGAAATGGTAAACCAGAATTATCCTTTCAAAAGCCCAGGTTCTTGACCACAGTGTCCTTCAAGCTGATCACAAAATTAGTTCATTTACCACTTGGGTAACTTGGTGCTTTTTGAATAATTTTATACAGACTAATAATGAAAAGGAGATTTTATAGTGTCCCTGGCTGCCTCTTTAAACTCCTCCAGATGTTGCCCTTTTCTCCCTGAGCACCTCGTCCGGTGGGCTAAGCTCGGTTTAGAGCCCGTGGGGACTACTTTGGGTGCCGAGGAACGCCCAGACCCTAGCATAAAGAGCACATGTCCTTGTTGAGAGAATTTTACCTCCTTATCCGGAGGCTGTCTTAATACAATAACTAGTTATTAAGTTTTTGTACATGAACTGACACCTTTGCTTGACTTCTTTTTTGCCAGGCAGCCTCAGTTGGGTAACCCACAAGCACTTCAAACTCGAAAAGACCAAAACTAAAACCCACTTCTTCTTTCTCACCTGCTCCATACCCACAAGCTCTCCCTGGTCTAGCACCCCTGCGTCTGTGAACAGCACCACCAGAGGCAGGCTTGCTCCACAGAGCCTAGTGGGAGCAAGTCCCCTGTGATTCCTCTCCCTCATCTGCCCACGCATCCATTCAATTACCAAGTCAATTGCCACTCCCATCTTTCCACTTACCTGGACCCCCGGCCATAGATATGTCTTGCCTAGTTATTGTTTTTAAAAAATCAGTCATTTAACTATTTTTGCACCTAGTTTTGGCCAGGACCACCTAGTCACTCGCTGCACTACAACCAGATGTATCTTTCTAAAATACACATCTGATCTTTTCACATCCCTGATAAATAGTACTGTTTCCACATTATCCTTAGAATGAGCTTTCCGCTCCTTTCTTGGGTTCACATAGCTCTTTATACCCAGTTCCTGTATTGCTCCTCAGCCTTACTTCTGGAGATGAATGAGTCCCCTCTCTTCCAGCCACACTGATTCATTTCTTGTCCTGAATATATCCTCTTCCCTCCAGACCATTGCACTGGCTGTTCCTTAAGCCTTTGCCCAAACACCAACCCATTATAACTCACTAACTCCTACCTATTTGAAAATTCAATGCTGAAATTACTTCCTCTGGAAAGCCTACCTGGGTCAGAACAGATCTCCCTCCCAGAAGCTCTCAAAACTACTTATAGACTCCCAGCACTGCATGTGAATTATATTATTTTACAGTCTTTTCTTTACTTCTCCCTTGTTTTCTGGCTTCTATTTTTTTTTCTTTTGTATTTTTCTGAAGTGAGAAGTGGGAGGCACAGAGACAGACTTTTGCATGCGCTTGACAGGATCTACCCAGCATGCCCACTAGGGGGTGATGCTCTGCCCATCTGGGGCGTTGCTTTATTGCAACCAGAGTCATTCTAGCACCTAAGGTGGAGGCCATGGAGCCATCCTCAGCACCCGGGCCAACTTTGTTCCAATGGAGCCTTGGCTGCGGGAGAGGAAGAGAGAGAGACAGAGAGAAAGGAGAGGGGAAGGGTGGAGAAGCAGATGGGCGCTTCTCCTGTGTGCCCTCGCCGAGAATTGAACCCGGGACTTCCACACGCTGAACTGATGCTCTACCACTGAGCAAACCAGCCAGGATTAGTATAATTCCTATTTACTTGCTCAAAGGGTGAATAAAAGTTTACTACAGTTTTATGATGGAACTTCCCAGACTTTTCTCTTCCTGAGCTAAAGTGTTTATTTAATTTATTTATTTTTTTGTATTTTTCTTAAGTTGGAAACGGGGAGGCAGTCAGACAGACTCCCGCATGCGCCCGACCAGGATCCACCCGGCATGCCCACCAGGGGGCGATGCTCTGCCCATCTGGGGCGTCGCTCTGCCGCAATCAGAGCCATTCTAGTGCCTGAGGCAGAGGCCACAGAGCCATCCTCAGCACCCAGGGCAAACTTTGCTCCAATGGAGCCTCGGCTGTGGGAGGGGAAGAGAGAGACAGAGAGGAAGGAGAGGGGGAGGGGTGGAGAAGCAGATGGGCGCTTCTTCTGTGTGCCCTGGCCGGAAATCAAACCCGGAACTCCCGCACGCCAGGCCGACGCTCTACCACTGAGCCAACTGGCCAGGGCCTGAGCTAAAGTGTTTAATAGAGTTACCTGATATATATCATGTGCTTATCAAATGTTAATTTTACTGAGTAAATGCTCCAAACAATCTTTCTTGTGAGATGCCAAGTCTCAGTCAAAGGTCGCTACAGATGTAGTCCCACACCTTCAGGGATGCTCATACATTGGTCACAGCTACAAGATCTTGGCACAAAAGAGAAGCACAACCTTTCCCTTCAGGCTGAAGATGATTAAATCTAAGGTAAGGCAGTCTGTTTTCTTTTGTATTTATTCTAAACTTAAAGTTTTTCCATGCATGAAGAAAAGAAAATAGATCAGGGAAAAGAGATAGAGAAAGATGAAGAGGAGGAAGAGGTAAAGAAAGGAAGAGAAGAGAAACAGGAAAAGGGAGGAAAGGAGCAGATAAACAGGAGAAGAAAGAAGAGTTATAGGAAGAAGATGGAGAGTAGAAAGTGGAGGAGCACCAGGCACAGGTGAAGGAGAGGATAAGTCGCTCCCCAGGCGACACTTCCTTGACTTCAGGAGAAGTGCTGGCAGTGTGGGAGGAACCCTAGCCCGACAGCAGGAGCACAAGGACTAGCTTGGCCTCTTACTGTATGAGGGACCTCAGGACAGTTATCTCTGTGAAAATAAAACCAAAGAGTTGAACTAAAAATATCTAAGATTTCTTCTAGGTCTAAAATGTTAGTGATTGACAGAAAACCATGCTTTTGATTCTTTTAAATCTTGCCTGAAGAATAGATATTATAGATAAGTACAATGTCTTTTAGGCAGCAATGAGGAGAAGCTATCAGTAGAGTCAGACTCTGATTGTTATTATCATTATTATTATTTTGTCAACTTATCAGGGCCATGGCATGCTCAGAAATTTGGGGAAACATTATTGCAGAGACTGGCTCTGCAAAGGACAGTCCAGAGTGGAAAGCACCACGAAACTAAAAGAAATCACAGACACAAGATGCAGCAAAGATGGGAACAGGGGTCTTCCAGCCTCAAGGACTGAGAGCCCTGATATGTGAGTCCTCATCGTATTTATCTGTTTTCTTTATCTACTTATCATAAAGCTTCAGTACATGAGTTAATCATCCTCTAAGCTTGCTTGTAAGAATGTACTCAGGGGAGATAGGAAATGGCAACAAAATACAGAAGCTTCTTGTGCAGATAATCACGTTAGGGACCCAACATTGCTAAGTCCTCACCCATGATCTCTGTTCAAGACAACATTCTATTCTCAGGCCATTTTCCCACACATTATTCTGAGTGTACCAGTGAGGGTGTTTCTACATGAGATTAACATTTCAGACAAAATAAAGCGGATTGCCCTTCATACGACAGGTGTGCCTCATCCAACCCGGGAAGCCTGAGGAGGACAGAAGGGCTGACCATTTCCAGGAGAGCCCTCCTCATACCAGACTGTTTGAGCTGCGACATCAGTGTTTTCTTGCCTTTGAACTCAAACTGAAACATAGGCTTTTCTTAGGCCTTGAACATGCTGGCTTTTGGACTGTAACGTACACCATCGGCTTGGACTTGGATGGAAACTGTATCATCAGTTCTTCAGTCTCCAGCTGCCCTACTACAGATCTTGGGATTTCTCAGCCTTCATAATCACAAGTCAATTCCTTATCATCTCTCTCTCTCTCTATCTCTCTCTCCATATATATATATTATATATATAATATATATATTATACATTATATATATATTTAATCTATTAGGGCTCTGCAGAGATAAACAGAACCAATAGTGTACATAAATAGTATTATAGAGAGAGATCAGCAAGACATGGCAATTTCCCTCCTCTCTGGAACCATAAGACTTTTCCCAGCTAATTTTGTGGAGCTCTTCATTTCTATAAGAACTATGATTCAAGCCACAGCTTGTTTTCTAGATCATGGAGTACTCAGTGCAACAACCTCAAGAATCACAGAAAAAATCTGGCACTCAAGTTAAAATTTCTTAAAACTCCAGAGCCCTAAGCCACGAAAGGGCTGTTCTATGCCTCCTGGATGACATAGAGTAGTTTCCAGACACTGAACCTCTGAACCTGCAGTGTGTTTTTCTCTTTTAATAGGCAGCTACTCATCCTTCTTATAAAAATAAATGCCGAACTGGTCCATTTAATATGGTTTTTTTCGATAAATACAGTGAAAACATTAATCTTTTTAACGTAAATATTTTTGAGAGTTTTTTGAGTAGTTTAATACTTGGTTACTTTACCCTTTCTGACTTTCAGCATGTGCTTAGAAAGAAAATAATATTTTATAGTCTAAATTCTTATTCCAAACACATTGAAAACTTTCTATCATAGGAACTGTCAGGGAGAAAGTGACATATAACATGTATATGTTGTGAAGAAGAGAATGAATATTTTTTAAAATAGTGATGCTCTGATTCCCAAATACTTTTCAAAGATTAGTTAAAGACCTTAAACTTAATAGAAGGTATGGCAGAGGAATTATTTCTGATTACATGCTTTTCTTGCCTTTTAAAAAGGTTTAAATTGGATCACTGATCAAATTAATTTATTTTGAAAATTATGTCACAAGAAATAAGAAGATTACATAGTTGATACTTTCAATTGTGGGCTTTAGAGACAGTCAAATGATATTAAATCTTGTTCATCATTGTCATTTTGTTCTAAATAATCTCTATTGGAATGATTATTGCTAATATTTAAATTAACCTAAAAAGCAATTAATTCTCTTCTTACTAAATTAGAGTGAATTAAATCTTTAAGAACTTTCATTCTAAAATTTTGTAAGACAGTTAATGTTAATTTACTAAGAAAAGCATTTTCAGCTATAGATTTAAACTTATTGACATGAGCTGCATTCACAACTTTTTATCCATTTTATTTGTCTTGGGGAGATTTAAATTTTAATATGTAATAAGTTGGGGAACTGAAATATGTCTCAAAATTTGTCATCTCTCAAAAATAAATGGCAAATGCAGCAATGCCAGGATATCTAGTTCACTTTTAGGGATAACAAAAATATTAGAATTGCATAGACCATAGAATATCTATCTGCTCTTGGTGCATAAGGATTTAGGGATAGTGCATACTATCCAAAGTCTTTATTTCACAAATGATTAGAATGAAAATTTAATACCTAGTTATTAAAGGCTTATCACTACATTGATACTGTGAAAAACAGAAAATATAGAGATTACAAATGAACTAAGGAGTAGCCCTTTCCAAAAAGTAAAATATGAGCAAATAGAAATGGAAATCAACCTCTAGAAAGACTTCAGGATTCTGGCTGACTATAATTTAAAGAATAGAAAGTGATGATTAGAATATGTAATGTCTATATGAATCCAAGAAGTCCAGGTTTGGTCATATGTAGAACTTGAGTATCTCTTAACATATCTAGTTCCAACATGTCCTGAATATTGGACCTACTACTAGTCAAATCAACAGTCTTACCTTGAAGAACAACTGTAAAGACAGAAACTGGGATTTCCTTATAAATTAGTTTCTCTAACTTCCAATCTCTCTTAATCTAGTGACCATGAGCCAAATAAAAACCACTCATTACAGATGGTTTTAAATGTAGATTTATGGATAGAATTTTAAGGTCTTGTTGCACATAAACAAAGCCGAGTCACAAAGCAAACCCTATATTTTGAGGATGTGATCAATGTACCACAAGCACTACCATTAATTAAACAACAGATTAGGTAACACTGTACCTATAGCATTATATGTGATAACAGAACATAAGTCACAGTTCCTTAAATACATTATAATTTTGATATTGAGAACACAACTAATTACTATTATGTGCAACTAAGCATTACTGCAGTTAGGAAAAGATAAGACCACCTTGAGTTTAAGAAACCTGGTAGCCTTTTCCTGTTAGCACATAAATGCAGAATGTAATCAGTTTAGATGTTTATCAAAGTGGTTTTTCCAACCATTGTTGCTGGTTGTTTTTGGAAAAGGCCAGAATGTTAGTGGGTCATTTAAGTTGAATATTAACAGTCACTGAAAATCCAATCAGCAATATTTAGTGTGTGCCCACTAGGTGTCAAATGAGCTTGCTATTTTAACACCTTTACAATCTACACTGACCATGAGGAAACACGTCATGGGAAATCTGCTTCAGCCATGAAGATCCTTGTGTTACCATCAAGCTTGAATGCAGACAATGTCACAAACTTATGGATGATTTTTTTCTTGCCATTTAGATTTTTATTTTGTACTTAAAGAAGTAGGTTTTTTAGACTTAGATTTTTGTCACATGTCACACTGATGCATACCAAAAAGAAAAACATAAGTGAAATAAGTCAGTTAAAAAATATCTAAGATAAAGACAAATACATTGCAATTGTTACTTGCCCTTCAGTAATTATAAGACCATCCTGATTTCAGAGATGTTAAAATATGGGGGGGGGGGGGGGACAAAAACAAATAACATCCATCCATGTGTGCATGTCCTTGTTTAAGACACAGAATAATTCTCAACATCATTAAAGCCCCTTGCATATACCTCCCTTGTCACACCTTCCTCCTCTCCACACAAGATGACTGCTACTCTGAATTTTTATATTCATTCCTTTTTTTCTCTACAGTTTTACCAAATAGACAGGGTGAGACAAAAGGGGGTTTACACTTGTTTTATGAAAAATAATACAATAATTAATAAGTAATAATACAAGAATAAGCTCTGTGTTTTGAGTACTGACAACTATAAATCCACCCTTGCCACACCTTTATATGTTTTAGATTATGTTTTTTAACACAGCGAAACTCTGAGAAGTCCTTCAAAGGTCTGCTTATGCCACCATTGCCTCCACTTATTTGACCATGGGATATGTTTTTAATGTAACATCTATTAATAGCTGAGAAAGTAGTGTTCTGACAAATTCACCTGGGAAATACAGGCATGTCAAATGGGGAAGGACTTGCTGAAGAAAAAGGGTAAATGGGAAAATTTAGGTCAGTTGCAGAAGTGCCTGAATGGCACATGAGAAAATTTGGATTGTATCCTGTTGGTGTCCTAGCCATCTGGTCTATTTTTAAAAACCTGGACTTCCAAAGGGTTCCTCTGGCACTAGGAAGATCGATTAAAGTGGAGAAAGTCTAGAGATAGTAAAATTAAGTAGAAGATAATTAACAGTAGCTCAGTGAAAGGTGATAAGGGCATAAGTTAGGCCAGAGGAATCATAAACAGGTAGAGGAGAGACACACTCCACCTCCATTTACCAAAATTGGTGAGACACAGAGGTTAGGAGATGGACATGTAAGAGATAATTCAGAGAACTGGAGCTAAGAAAACAACAGAATAGTCAGGAAGAACAAGTAACTTTAAAAAAATTATTGTTCAGTTTGGGTCATAGAATAAGATACAATCATCCAATTATTTAATAATTTTAAGTGTCAAGCATCATGACTGAACATATCCTTGGTTTATGTTCATATCAACAACAATTTTGTGTTCATACACAGACAAAAGTGCCTTTGTGGAAGCTGTGAGATCCAGCACTATATACCAATGGTTTCAGGAGGACCCTTACCCACCCACACATCGGGTAATAGGCATAAAGACTTGATCTTGTCTGTGGACTCTGTAGTAGCCTATGAACCAACTCCATACTATTTTAGACAATCACCCACAGATGAGAGAACCTCTGTGGAAGTCCAAGTTTCCATCAGAGAAGTTTCCAGCATACTACTGGATCAAATATAAAAGGTCTACCGAAAAGTTCTGTCCGTTTTTGGAATAAAACAAAATACAAATTTTTTTTACCGTCAATGAACTTTATTAAATAATATATTTCCACACCAATTCTATCTTCCGAATATGGTCCAAAATGGTTTGCTGAGCTGAATTAAGCCTTTCTGTGATCTTCGATGTTGTCAGAAAAGGATCTTTCTCCAACATGGTCTTAACAACATCGTCATTGATCAAAGATGGTCGCCCAGAACGTGGCTTATCAGAAAGGTCAAAATCACCTGTTTCGAATTTTTTGAACCATCTGCTGCATGTCCTATCAGAAACTGTACCTTCACCAAACACTTTCAATAAATTTCTACATGCTTCTGTAGCATTTCTTCCTTGTTGAAATTTGTATACAATACAGTGGCATAAATGAACTTTATCAGTAGCCATGGGTACACTATTGCTTCACACATAAGACTAATGTGAATCAACTTTGTTTTAGTTAATTTGCTACATCAGTATGTATACATTAAGTGATAAAAATAGAGAGGCACACATGCGCCAAATAAACATGTGCTTACGTGTCAAAATTTCTTGTGATAGAAATGGACAGAACTTTCCAGTAGACTATATATATATATATATATATATATATATATATATATATATATGAGTTTGGATGCATTGAAGAGGAGATTTCATAGAGACTGAAGGAAAGTACTGTTATCTCAAATGCAAAGACAGCAATGAAAATTTCAAAAAAAAATAAAAATTAATAAATTATGGCACTACCAGTGGATCACAATAGTCTTTTAGTAACTGATAACAAAGACATGGATATCTACATGATGTACTATATAGATTACATATCATTGAGATGTGCACTTGAAACCTATATGATTCTATTAACCAATGTCAACCCCAATAAATCTAATTTAAAAGTAAATGACTAAAAAACTGGCAAATTGAGGTCAGTTGCAGAAGGGCCTGAATAGCACATGGGGAAATTTGGATTGTATCCTGTTGGTGTCCTATCCATCTGGTCTATTTTAAAAGACCTGGCCTTCTGAAGCTGTTTAAATTAAACTCAATGAGCTACAAGACAACACAGAAAGACAATTTTACAAAATAAGCAACATAATACACAAAATACACTAAAAGAATGGGAAGTTTAATAGAGAGATTAAAAAAAAAAAAAAAGAACCAGACTCTGGGGTAGAAAAATACAATAAGTGAAATTTTAAAATGCACTAGAGAGCATCTATACCAGAATAGATCAAGCAGAAGAATCTGTGAATTAGAAGACAGAAAGTTTAAAATTATCCAGTCAGGAGAGAACAAAGAACAAGAAATAAAAAAGAATGATAAAAGATCTATGGCAGTGGTCCCCAACCTTTTTTGGGCCATGGACTGGTTTAATGTCAGAAAATATTTTCACAGACCGGCCTTTAGGGTGGGACAGATAAATGTATCACGTGACTGAGACAAGCGTCAAGAGTGAGTCTTAGACGGATGTAACAGAGGGGATCTGGTCATTTTTTTAAAAATAAAACATCGTTCAGACTTAAGTATAAATAAAACAAAAATAATGTAAGTTATTTATTCTTTCTCTGCAGACTGGTACCAAATGGCCCACAGACTGGTACCAGTCCACAGCCCGGGGGTTGGGGACCACTGATCTATGGGACACCATATAAGGAACCAATTTAAGAATTACTGAAGTTTCAGAAGGAGGAGAGAGGAAGAAGGGTGAAGTAAGTTTATTTTTTTTAAATCATTGGGAATCTCCTAAATCTGAGGAGGGAGTGCATATCAAAATTCATGAACTTTATAGGTCATGAAGTAACTCAACTTAAATAGAACCTTCCCAAGACACATTATAGTAAAATCTCAGAAATCAAAGACAAAGAAAGAATCTTTAAAAGCAGCAAGAGAAAAGAAGCTTGAAACTTACAAGGGAGACCTCAGAAGACCTTGGCAGATTTTTCAGCAGAAATATTACCTACCAGTAGAGAGTAAGATAATATATTCAGTGTTGAAAGAAAAATATGTCAACCAAGAATATTCCATTTAGCAAAGCTGTCCTGCAGAAATGAAGAAGAAATAAAGACAGTTCCAAAATACAAAAGCTGGAAGAATTCACCACTAGATCTGTCTTGCAAGACATGCTTAAAGGAGTATTTTGAGCTGAAATAAAAGGACATTAATTAGTAACATGAAAATATACAACACACTAGTAAAGGTAATAGTCATATTCAGAATATTCAATTACTTTAATATGATAAGGTATTAACCACTTAATCTTCTATAAAAGTTAAAGGACAAGAGTATTAAAAATAACTATAGCTGCAATAATTTGTTAATGAATATACACTATAACTTGAGTGTAGAATAAGATTGCCTAGAATCAAATCTTGGCCATTATTAGTGGTGTAAGTTTGGGCAAGCTACTTGACTTCTGTGCCTCAGTTTCCTCAGCTATAACAAGGAAACGATAATAATAGTGCCTCCTTAGGTTTAGTTAAGTGAAGGTTAAGTAAGGTTATGTAAATTGCTTGAAATAAATAGTGCCTAGAGAATAAGAAGTGCTCAATAAATAATACTAATTATTGAGATAGGCCTGTAATAAAATAAACTTTCCTCTTAATACTACTTTTGCTGCGTTCCAGAAGTTTTGGTACATCATGTTGTCATTGTCATTTGTCTCTAAATAACTCTTGATGTCTGCTTTCATTTCTTCTTTGAACCAGTCCTTTTTTTAGAAGTACATTGTTTAATTTCTACATTTTTGTGGCTTTATTTTCTTCCTCTTTGCAGTTGAATTCTAATTTCAGAGCATTATGGTCAGATTATGCTTGGTATAATTTTAATCATTTTAAATTTATTGAGGCTAGTTTTGTGGCCCAATATACAGTCTATTCTTAAGAATGTGCACTGGAAAAGAAAGTATAATCTGATGTTCTAGGATGAAATGTTCTATAAATTTTAATTATGTCCATTTAGTCTAGTGCAGTGGTCGGGAAACTCATTAGGCAACAAAGCCAAATATCAATAGTACAACAATTGACATTTCTTTTGAGAGCCAAATTTTTTAAACTTAAACTATATAGGTAGGTACATTCTTTATCGAGGTAGCGCCCACATGTGGTATTTTGTGGAAGAGCCACACTCAAGGGACCAAGGAGCCGCATGTGGCTCACAAGCCACAGTGTGCCGACCAGGAGTCTAGTGTGTTGATTAAGGCCAATATTTCTTTATTTATTTTCTGTGTGATCTATCTAGAGCCGTCAATGGAGTATTAAGATCCCCAAGTATGATTATATTTTTGTCTGTTTCTCCTTTTAGTTCTGTTAGTAGTTGTTTTAGGTATTTTGGTGGTCCCTGATTTGGTGCACATATATTGAGAAGTGTTATGTCTTCTTGATGTAGTGTCTCCTTTATCATTAGGAAATGTTTATCTTTGTCTCTTATTACCTTTGTTGTTTTGAAATCGGTACTGTCGGATATAAATATGGTTACACTTGATTTTCTTTGGATATTATTTGCTTGAAGAATCATTTTCCACCCTTTCATTTTGAGTCTACTTTTGTCCTTGCAGTTTTGATGTATTTCCTGAAGGCAGCATATAGTTGGGTTTCATTTTTTGATTCAATCTGCTACACTGTGCCTCTTTATTGGTGAGTTCAGTCCATTTACAATTAAGATAATTATTTATGCACAAGGATTTCCTATACCCATTTTATCTTTTGTTTTTGTTAGTTCTGTGTCTCTTTTGGTTCTTCTCCTTTGTATTTCCTTTTCTTTTTTTTTGTAACAGAGACAGAGAGAGGGACAAATAAGGACAGATAGACAGGAAGGGAGAGAGATAAGAAGCATCAAATCTTCATTGCAGCACCTTAGTTGTTCATTGATTGCTTTCTTATATATGCTTTGACCAGGGGGCAACAGCAGACCATGTGGCCCCTTGCTCAAGCCAGCAACTTTGGGCTCAAGCTGGTGATCCTTGTTCAAAGCAGATGAGCCTGCGTTCAAGCTAGCGACCTCGGGGTTTCGAACCTGGGATGTCCACGTCCCAGTCCAATGTTCTATCCACTGCACCACTGCCTGGTCAGGCTTCTTTGTGTTTCTGTCACTTGTTTTTATTAGGTGGTATTCCATACTTTTTTCCTGTTTCCTCTTTTTCTTTCTTTAAGCTATGTATTTCAGTTTTAGTTTTGCTACTGAAAAAAAATGTTTCATATAGACAATAGTCCTTTGTCTTGTGAATGCATCTGTCCACCATACTTTTTTACTAATTCAGACCTTTATCTCTCCCTTTTTATGTTTTTGTTGTCACATGTATAAGACACACCTTTTTCAAAAAATTTAGGGTCTAAAAACTGGGTGCATCTCATACAGTGGTTGTAGATTTTTTTTACTCATTTTCCACTTTTTTGTGCTGGATTTGTGCTCATTGTTGTAGTTTTTTTAGTTTTTTAATTTGCATTTCCTGCTTTTTTGTTCTTGTTGCCTTTTTTTCAAATTATGGGCTCCAAATAAGGTGTGCCTTATACATGGGAGCATCTTATACTTGGGGAAAAACAGTATCCCTGTTTATATTGTAACTTTGTTGGAGCTTTTACTTGTAGTTGTGTGATGTTTTGTTCTTTGTATCTGGTACAATGGCCCTCTTCTTGCAGTGGGGATTTTCTGGTGATAAATTCCCTCAGCTTCTGTATATCTGAAAAAGTTTTTATTTCTCTTTCATATTTACAGGATAACTTTGATGGGTATATTATTCTTGTCTGGTAATTTCTCTCTTTTAATACTTTGAATGTTTGGGTCCACTCTCTTCTGGTTTGTAAAGTTTCTGCTGAGAAATGCTATGATAACTTGATGGGATTTCCTTTATATGCTACTTTCTTCTTTTCCATGACTAGCTTGAGGATTCTTTCTTTGTCATTGATTTTTGACAGTTGTAATATATGTGCCTTAAAGAAGACCTCTTTGGGTTGAGGTAGGTAGGTGTTCTGTTTGCTTGTTGGATTCAAGGATCTAACTCTTTCCATAGGTTTGGGAAGTTCTCCTTGAGTATTTGTTTGAATAGGTTTTCATTCCATTCTCCCTCTCTTTCTGGTAAAACTATTACACTCACATTGTTTTTTCTCATGGAGTCAGGTAATTCTTAGAGCTCTATTGATTTATTAAATTCTTGAGTCTCTATTTATTCCCTTTGCATCATCTCTAGTTGCTGTCTTTGGTATTTTTTTTAAGACTTTATTCAATTTTCAGAGAGGGGAAAGAGAGGGAAAGAGGGAGAGAGAGAGAGAGAAGGTGGAGGAGCAGGAAGCATCAACCCCATATGTGCCTTGACCAGGCAAGCCCAGGGTTTCAATCCGGCAACCTCAGTGTTCCAGGCCAACGCTTTATCCCACTGCGTCACCGCACCACCACAGGTCAGGTTCTAGTTGTCTGTCTTTGATGTCACTAATTCTTTCCTCTATCTGGCTAGTTCTATTAACTATTAGTTATACTTGTTAGTTCATTTTTCAGTTTGTATACTGAGTTCTTCATCTCCAGAATTTCTGTTTGGTTACTTTTTAAAGTTTTGATCTCTTAGTAAAGTACTACTTTTATTCATTAATTTGTTTTCTGAGTGCATTTCTTTGCCTATCAGTGTTTTCTTACATCTTGTGGTATATTTTCAGAACTTTAATTTTGAATTCTCTGTCATTTTTATCCCAAGTTTCCATGTAATTAAGATTGCTTTCTGGAAATTTTCTAATTTTTTTTCTGAACTGCATTGCTTTCTTGGTTATTCATGGTATTTACTGGATTCTTTCTCTGCCTAGCAGGTATTTGTGAGTGGCTCTTTCTTAGTAGTGCACTTCCTAGAGACCTTTCTATTATTTTCCTTTCTTTCTATTTTCATCCAGTAGGATGAAAATTTTAGCTGTGTGAATCCCCTGGCTGACACCAGCTGTGATGCTGTACCTACAATGGGGACAGGGTAAGCTGAGAGGGCTTTATTGTCTTCTTTGTTCTTCCTCCTGGCAATAGTGATCTTGGGTTTCCTGCATTCTTCCCTGTGTCTCAAAAGACCAGGAATCAGACAGGGAGTACTCCTATTCTTATAGGAAACCAGTGGCTTTGCAGAGTTAGGTCTAGGGTATGCCACTAGTACTCTTTGCACCCTGATACTGAGGATGAAGAGGTGTAGTATCTGGGAGGTTAAGGGCTGCAGCAGCTTGCATTTCTCTTCCTCTGTCCCAAGTGTGGGCTGTGGGCAGACTGTGCATATACGAGCAGTGTCTCAGGATTTTGTCTTCTGCCCTGTCCTCCCACTCAGCCACTACACTGGTTCTGGACTCCTGAGAGTACCCCCCCCCTACACACTGGGTTTCTCTCCTCTACAGAGCCCTACCTTGAGTGCTCACTGCGAGGTTGTATTCTTATCTTTCACTCCCTCTCTTTGCCCATCTTTAGTTGTTTCAATGTGTGGTCCTTTCAGATGTCCTTGTGCGCCCTGATGGGGGTTCTTTGTTGAGTTATAGCTGTTCAAGTTGTTGAAATTTCAAGGGGAGAGAACAAGGAGACCTCTCACTCTGCCATTCTGCTGATGTCATTTCTCCCCTAACTTTTGCCTTATATCTGATTAACCTACCTACCTGCCAACCAAACCCACTCCCCCAAAGAACCAGCAAATTCCTTTATTTAGGGTGCCTAAGATATTAGTAGAAGTTTAATCAGTACATGTATAGCTATCAATTACTACTTTTGATTGCATCACTGTTTTTTAAAAGTTCACTTGACTTGCTTGGATAGCCATATTACCATTTTTTTATTATTTGGTACCAGGCAGGCAGTAGTCAAAGAATGTTATTATCTCTTATCTGCTTTTTTTTCCAGATTAAATTGCCCTGACATTTTTAACTTCTATGTCTTGAAATTATAATCTGATGTCTCACTAATTTTTCTTTCATTTCTGTGAACTTTCATTATTCGTATCTTTATATCATATTTGAAATACAGGACTTTAAGCAAGTTTATATGATGCAACTGATATATTACAAAGTGCAAAAATTCAGATATTTCCAAATATATATATTCTGTGTGTGTGTACATGTGTGTCTATGTTATGTTTATACATATATGTTTGACATTGTAAGGATAGAGCATCTGGTATTTTCATCCAGATGTTTGACATTATATAATTACTAAAATCCAATCAGCTGTATGCTTTGGGTTACTTTCTCTCTCTCTCTCTCTATCTATCTTTACTTTTCTTTCTTTCTTTTTTGCTTTGTTTGTTTGTTCAAAATTGGTATAATATTCTGATAATCAAAGCATCTGTTGCAATTAAGATAGTACAACTCGCCTGACCTGTGGTGGCGCAGTGGATAAAGCGTCGACCTGGAAATGCTGAGGTCGCCGGTTCAAAACCCTGGGCTTGCCTGGTCAAGGCACATATGGGAGTTGATGCTTCCTGCTCCCCCCCTGTTCTCTCTCTATCTCTCCCTCTCTCTCTCCCCTCTCTCTCTCTAATAAAAATGAATAAATAAAATCTAAAAAAGTAAATAAATAAAAAATTTAAAAAAAAGAAAAGATAGTACAACTCTCATTTCTCCTTGATCTACCATATTAGATTAGCTTAAAAAGATTTGGTTTTAAGTAGGACACATTAGTCATTATCCACTAAGTACCTTCCTGCCTTCAAATTACTTGTAAATTGATTATATCAAGGTTTCTGCCAGTATTTTCTTAAGTACCCAAGTGAAGGTTACTTGTCTGTTGTGCTTGTTATATGACTTGTGACTTCAGTTAGTCCTCTACTGGTGACAGATTTCCCTGTGAGCAACTCAAGATAAAACCTTTAGAGAAACTGGCATGTGAATATAAAAAAAATGCATTAAAACCAAGGTTGGTGGAGTTGTTTCTATTATTAGAGCTTCTACATATGAAATTATGCCAGTATTTCAAATGCACACTGAATGCTTAAGAATACCATTGCCATTCTTAACTGTGAATTTAATATCTGGCTCAGCAAATAAGATTGTGAAAATCCTTAGTGTATTAAGTTTTACAACCACTAAATAGGATAAACTTTTCAGTGTTTTTTAAGTGGCATGACCTAAAAGGAACACTTGAAAATTATAATTATTTCTAGGGGTTTTCACTTTATATAAGGATTAAATTATATGTAATGCAAAGCCCCTGTTAGTTCAAGAATTGATTACTACACAGTAAGATGCTGTCTCCTAAGGATATCTTAATTATAAAATTAAATTAAATTAATTTTATATTTTGGTAACTCTAAAAGAAAGAATCATATAAAATGGATAAGAATAGACTTAGGAGTCTCACAGACCTCATTCAAGTTTCAGCTGCCCCACCACAAGCTGTGTGACCTTGGACAGAAAACCTAAGTTCTTGGAGATTCAGCTTCATCATAAGTAAGTTCAGGTATTGATTTGTAATGGGCTTAAAGGACATACTAAAATTAAGCTCAGCACAATGTCTAAGAAGTAAACATTAGGGTTCCAAAGATTCATAGGTTTTTCTGAAGGAAAACAGGAATGATGATGGGAATATCTGCTAACACATTCCTTTTTTTTTTTATATCTTCCCGAAATTAGAAGCAGGGAGGCAGTCAGACAGACTCCCGCATGCACCCGACCGTGATGCACCCAGCATGCCCACTAGAGGGCAATGCTTTGCCCATCTTGGGCATTGCTCTGTTGTGACTGGAGCCATTCTAGCACCTGAGGCAGAGGCCATGGAGCCGTCCTCAGCACCGGGGCCAACTTTGCTCCAATGGAGCCTTGGCTGTGGGAGGGGGGAAGAGATAAATAAAAAGGAAGGAGGGAGGTGGAGAAGTAGATGGGCACTTCTCCTGTGTGCTGTGGCCAGGAATCAAACCCAGGACTTCCACATGCTGGGCTGATGCTCAACCACTGGGTCAACCAGCCAAGGCCTGCTAACACATTTTGAAGCAATTGCTTTGTTCATTTAATCAGCACAAAGACAAGGCAATGGCACCTGAATCACCATTGCATGGTTTCTGGGATATAGTCATGTCTAGTTAGATGAAGTCAGGTTAATAGTATATGATCAGTGTTACCAGGTTAGGCAGAACTGTACATATAGGGCTGCTATACTACACACATGTGCTATAAGATCCCTTTTAGATGTAGATCAAACAGTTCTCATATCACAGGCACAAAAAAGAAAATTAAGCTGTGACCAAATAAACATATTTGAAAGTCAACATCATTTACCATATGCTAGTTCTATTTAGAATGACATATTTTCAAGAGTTATATCATCAATATTTTATGTCAAAGCTGGGACCCAACCCATACTACCTACTTTGCACTTAACCTTAATACTCTCTGGGACTATTGGCAGTAAAGTGCAAGGTTGCTACTGACTCTAAAGATGTCCATTTTCACCATTATCATAAACATATGAGTAAATATATAAAGTCCATGAAGGTGGGGTCCTTGAATATATCAATTACCAATATATCCCTAACACTTAGGGGAAAAAAATTTAATACATAGTAGACCATCAAAAGGTGTTTGTTAAATGAATAGATAAGTAAATTTAAAATTAGGCAAATTCTGAAATGATCTATCAGCCTTTAGAGTGACTGAGCTGTAAAGTTTTACCAGCTGAGGGCTAAAGAATAGCCCAGCCCCCAGCTGATTTCACTTCTGATGATTTCTAAATGTTTCTCCAAAAGTCCGTTTACAATTTCTTACCTTACTCAGCACAGCTTGGCGAATATAATTACATCTTTCAGTGATGTGATGAATTCTTATAGCCACATGGTTGTCATGCTAAATCCAATCTCACCTTTCAGCTGCAGGTACAAACGTAAGGAAGGTAAGAGTCAGGATGAAGGAAGGACAGCCCTGACATATTTAGGCATTTCTTTTGATGTGTCATAGGTTTGTACACCTGAAACCTATATAATTTTACTGTTACCCCAGTAAATTAAATAAATAAATAAATAAATAAATAAATACATTTATTTTAAATAAATACACACCATCAATACATGTTTGCATCACTTTTCTTTTTCAAAGCCCACATGGAGATGCATATCAATATTTTCTAGGTGTCTGCAATATGGAATCTGGGTCATTTTTACTATAATTAAAATTCTATCATTCGATAGATAAATAAAGCTTTCTTTATTCCAGGAACTGTTTTTGAGCACCTATTATATACTAGCAACCCACATGCTACCACCTAGGAATAGATGAAATGAATAGGACATGGCCTCTGTACTTGAGAAACAGACTCACAGACATTTGACTGCAATTCGATACATTATAAAAATTACTATCTCGCCTGACCAGGAGGTGGCACAGTGGATAGAGCATCGGACTGAGATGCAGAGGACCCAGGTTCGAGACCCCGAGGTTGTCAGCTTAAGCACGAGCTCATCTGGTTTGAGCAAAAGCTCACCAGCTTGGACCCAGGGTCGCTGGCTCGAGCAACGGGTTACTCCGTCTGCTGAAGGCCCGCGGTCAAGGCACATATGAGAAAGCAATCAATGAACAACTAAGGTGTTGCAATGTGCAACAAAAAACTAATGATTGATGCTTCTCATCTCTTCTTTCCTGTCTGTCTGTCCCTGTCTATCCCTCTCTCTGACTCTCTCTCTCTGTCTCTGTAAAGAAAAAAAAATTACTATCTCTACCACCATATATAATTACAAAATATTGTGTTTTTACTGGCCAGTTGGCTCAGTGGTAGTTTGTTGGCCTGGCATGTGGAAGTCCTGGGTTCAATTTCTGGCCAGGGCACACAGGAAAAGCAACCATCTGCCTCTCTACCCTTCCCTCTCTCCTATCTCTCTATCTCTCTCTTCCACTTCCGCAGCCAAGGCTCCATTGAAGCAAAGTTGGTCTGGGCGCTGAGGATGGCTCCATGGCCTCCGCCTCAGGCACTAGAATGGCTCTTGTTGCAATGGAACAACATCCTAGATGGGCAGAACATTGCCTCCTAGTGGGCTTGCCAGCTGGATCCTGGTCAGGCACATGCAGGAGTCTGTTTCTCTGCCTCCCTGCTTTCACTTCAGAAAAATAAAAAATAAAAATAAAATAAAAAGATACTGTGTTTGACTAGAAGTGATTATTTGGTGTACGAGAACTTTCTAGAAGAGGCACTGGGTGAGCTAGCATGTAAGAATAAATAAATGTTCACTAAGAGCGTCATTACATTGTATACAACTGGTGACTCCTGAGCATGTGCTCCTAAGGAAGAAACTCTTTTTATATGTTAGTTAGGATGCCTTCAGATGCAAGTATATATAATATTACAGAAAGTGGTTTTATTTTCTCAAAATCTTAGGGTGGTTTAAGAGCATGGCTGTGTCAACTAGGATTGTCCACTATAGCACTCTGTCGTCCTCAGCGTGTCATCCTCACTCTGTCCTTGAGTTTATCACTCCACGGTCATAAGATGGTTTCTAAAGTTCTAGGAAACCATGCAAATACAGGAAGGAAATGGAGCAGTTGAGAAAACTCTCTTTGAATGTCTTTCTCTCTTTTGTTTTTTGGTTTTTTTGTTGTTGTTTAATGGGAGGAAAATCCTTCACAGAAGCTACCCACAATATTTGCCCTTATGCTCATTGTCTTGAGAAAATTGGGGCAAAGTAAATTTAAGCAGCACACCTAGCAAATGATTAAATAAATAATGAAGCCCAGCACTGATCCTCTGTCTCCTTATTGTTAGATCAGTTTTTTTTCTGAGGTTTATATTGTCATAGTATAATATATATCACAGTATTACATGATAATATAATGATACGGTATATTATTTACATACACTACAGTACAGTTTGATACTTTACCAAAATGTGATAGTTAATTCTGCCATATTTCAAACTGACTACTGTAGCCCAAGATAGACTAATCAGGCTCGTAGAGATTATAAGGTAGCTCTACTCAATACAGCACTTTCTGCTCCAAGAGCCCACCATCTTCCCAAAATAGTCTGAGGGAAACACAGAGTTGTCTCTCACTCCAAGAGTAGAAGAGTCCAGCCATTGACCTGGGTATGAGAGCAATGGAGTATAAGAAAGGTGACTTAAAAAGCAAGAGCTCGGCCCTGGCCGGTAGGCTCAGTGGTAGAGCATCGGCCTGGCGTGCAGAAGTCCTGGGTTTGATTCCCGGCCAGGGCACACAGGAGAAGCGCCCATCTGCTTCTCCACCCCTCCTCCTTTCCTTCTTCTCTGTCTCTCTCTTCCCCTCCCGCAGCCGAGGCTCCATTGGAGCAAAGATGGCCTGGGCGCTGGGGATGGCTCCATGGCCTCTGCCTCAGGCGCTAGAGTGGCTCTGGTCGCAACAGAGCGGTGCCCCGGATGGGCAGAGCATCGCCCCCTGGTGGGCATGCCGGGCAGATCCCGTTCGGGTGCATGCGGGAGTCTGTTGGACTGCCTCCCATTTTCCAGCTTCAGAAAAATACAAAAAAAAAAAAAAAAAAAAGCAAGAGCTCGACTGCATTTCTTGGACTCTTTTCCCTCCTTCTGTCCTCTTGTTTGCATCTGTCCATAGGGAGTAACAGCATCACCACCAAATCAAAAACAGCATCATGCCAGCAGAGAAGATTAATCTTTAGAAACTCACGGAAACTAAAGTGTAGTTCATCCCGAGGAAAAAGAATGCACAGCCTATTTGAAAACTCTATGAGATGGGCTCTCTGCTCAAGATCAGTGGCAATGCTCAATAGCATTGCCACTGGCCCCACAGTGAGCAAAGCTAGGGCTATAATTATAAGGTTTGGTTGGATGGATTGCAGGAAAAAAAAATTTTTCTGAACAGAACAGTCTTGACACCTTTACAAAGTTCATCTCCAGCATTATTCTGACAGTCAGGGACAGTTAAAAAGATGGTGCCTTTGAAAATATAGTAGAAACCGGAGGAACTAGGTCATTTCATTCTGGGGATTTCACAGACTACTTTTCTAAATCAGGCATTTCTAAACAACTCCCAGTGTCTATAGCTATAATTCAGGGCTGTGGCTGAGTGTTTACTTGACCTCATTTTTCAACATGAAGAATTAGTTATTAGACAAGTAAAAATAGAATTTATCCAAAGAAAGCACATTTTTGGTCAGGGAATAACCATTCAAGTGGAACCCTGCAGTATGCATCTAAAGAATGAGAGAGGTCAATGACAGAGTCTACCTCAGATGCTATCATGTATTTTTTAGAAGTGTGAGCCAGTAAAAGTAGTAGAATGCTATGTTTCTTAGTTATAGGTTGTGTAGTTGCTATAAATAAATAAATAAATAAATAAATAAATAAATAAAATTTAAATTTAAAAAAATTTAAAAAGGAAGTGTTCAGTGCAGGTAAGCTTTTTGACTGAGAGACATATACAATCTGAAAATTCAATAATACAAAGGCTACATACAGATTGGTGGCAAGCCCTAGAAATGGAGAAAATAGTAGTGTGTTTTTTCATTAAATTTTTTATTGTTGAAATAACTCAGCTTCTTCTGAAATTAAAAGAAATAACACAGAGAGACATATGTTCTCTTTCCACTTTCCTCCAAAGGTAACATCTTGCATAACTATACTGCACTATCATAACCAAGATATTCATAGAGATACCATCCTTCTAACTTGTTCAGATTTCCCTCATTTTATATGCATTCAGGTGTGTGTGTGTCTGTGTGTGTGTGTGTGTTTCTATGGAATTTTAGATATCTAATACTACAGTCAAGATACAAAACAGTTCCATCACCACAAAGGTTTATTATGTTGCCCTTGATGTAATACTTTGATGAAATGTAAAGGAGAAGTGAGAACTGTTTCATTACTTAAATTAAATGGGAGAAACAAACTAACAGAAACTATGTATTTTTTAAACACACATTTGCCAGTTTCTTTTTATTTTTTTATGCCCATATTTCTCCCTAGATTATTTAAAAATATAATCTGATATTACATGGTTCCAATATTTTGACACAGTCATTTGAAAATATATACTTATTTGTTAATCAGTTATTTCCACTATTAAACATATGACCCATCAATTACATGTCTATGTATTTATCCTAGAAAAAATGAAATTATTTTTTCTAATTAATTTCTTTTTATTTTATTAATTTTAATGGGGTGACATTGATAAATGAGGGTACATATGTTCAGAGAGAACATCTCCAGGTTATTATTATGGTGCCTTTGATTATGCTGCATTCCCATCACCCAAAGTCCAATAGTCTTCTGTCACCTTCTAACTGGTTTTCTTTGTGCCCCTAACCTCCTCCAACACCCTCCCTCTCTTCTTCCCCCCTATAACCCCCACAGTCTTGCCCATGTCTCTGAGTCTCATTTTTATGTCCCACCTATGTATGGAATCACATGGTTCTTAGTTTTTTGATTTACTTATTTTGCTCAGTATAATGTTATCAAGGTCTATCAATGTTGTTGTAAAGAATCCGATGTCATCATTTCTTATGGCTGAGTAATATTCCATAGTATATATGTACCAAAGCTTTTTAATTCACTCGTCCACTGACGGACACTTGGGCTGTTTCCAGATCTTCGCTATTGTGAACAACGCTGCCATAAACATGGGGGTGCATTTCTTCTTTTCAAACAGTGCTATGGTGTTGTTGGGGTATACTCCTAAAAGTGGTATAGCTGGGTAGTCCGATTTTTAATTTCTTGAGAAATCTCCATACTGTTTTCCACCGTGGTTGCACCAGTCTGCATTCCCACCAGCAGTGCAGGAGGGTTCCCTTTCCTCCACATCCTCGCCAGCACTTACTCTCTGTTGTTTTGTTGATGAGCGCCATTCTGACTGGTGTAAGGTGATATCTCATTATGGTTTTACTTTGCATTTCTCTAATGATTAGGGATGTTGAGCATTTTTTCATCTGCCTATTGGCCATCTGTATGTCCTCTTTGGAGAATTGTCTATTCATTTCTTTTGCCCATTTTTTTATTAGATTGTTTGTCTTCCTGGTGTTGAGTTTTACAAGTTCTTTATAAACTTGGTTATTAACCCCTTATCAGACATATTGTCAAATATGTTCTCCCATTGTGTAGTTTGTCTTTTTATTCTGTGTCTTATTGTCTTTAGCTGTGCAGAAGCTTTTTAGTTTGATATAGTCCCATTTGTTTATCCTGTCTTTTATTTCACTTACCCATGCAGATAGATCAGCAAATATATTGCTGCGAAAGATGTCAGAGAGCTTACTGCCTATGTTTTCTTCTAAAATGCTTATGGTTTTACGGTTTACATGTAAGTCTTTTATCCATTTTGAGTTTATTTTTGTGAATGGTGTAAGTCGGTGGTTTAGTTTCATTTTTTTGCAGGTAGCTGTCCAATTTTACCAACACCATTTGTTGAAGAGGCTGTCTTTACTCCAATATATGCTCTTACCTCCTCTGTCAAATATCAGTTCTCCATAAAAGTGTGGGTTTATTTCTGGGTTCTCTGTTCTGTCCCATTGATCTATTTGCCTGTTCTTATGCCAGTACCAGGCTGCTTTGAGTACAATGGCCTTGTAGTATAACTTGATATCCAGAAGTGTGATACCTCCTACTTTATTCTTCCTTTTCAAGATTGCTGAGGCTATTCATGTTCTCTTTTGGTTCCATATAAATTTTTGGAATATATGTTTTATATCTTTGAAGTATGTCATTGGTATTTTAATCTGTATTGCATTGAACTTATAAATTGCTTTGGGTAATATAGATATTTTAATGATGTTTATTTTTCCAAACCATGAGTACGGTATATGCTTCCTCTTGTTTGTATCTTCCCTAATTTCTTTTGTCAATGTTTTATAATTTTCTGAGTACAGTCTTTAATCTTCATGGTTAAATTTATTCCTAGGTACTTTATTATTTTGGTTGCAATGGTGAGGGGTATTGCTTCCTTAATTTCTATTTCTGACAGTTCATTGTTAGTGTATTAAAATGCCTCTGATTTCTGAGTATTAATTTTATATCTTGCCACCTTGCTGAATTTATTTAACAGGTCCAGTAGTTTTTTGACTGGGACTTTAGGATTTTCTATATACAATATTATATCATCTGCAAATAATGATAGTTTTACTTCTTCTTTTCCAATTTGGATGCCTTTTATTTCTTTTTCTTGTCTGATTGCTGTGGCTAGGACTTCCAAAACTATGTTGAATAAGAGTGGTGAAAGGGAGCACCCCTGCCTTGTTCTTGATCTTAAGAAGATTGCCTTCAATTTTTGCCCATTGAGTATGATGTTGGTTGTGGGTTTGTCATAGATGGCCTTTATCATGTTGAGGTATGTTCCCTGTATTCCCACTTTGCTGAGAGTTTTGATCATAAATGGGTGCTGGATTTTATCAAATGCTTTTTCTGCATCTATTGAAATGATCATATGGTTTTTCTCCTTCCTTTTGTTTATGTGAAGAATCACATTGATTGATTTGCGAATATTGTACCAGCCTTGCCTCCCAAGAATAAATCCCACTTGATCATGATGTATGATTTTTTCCATATATTGCTAGATGTGGTTCGCTAATATTTTGTTGAGGATTTTAGCATCTAAATTCATTAGAGATATTGGCCTGTAATTTTCTTTCTTTGTGTTATCTTTGCCTGGTTTTGGAATCAGAATTATGCTTACTTCATAAAAGGAGCTTGGAAGTCTTCCTTCCTCTTGAATTTTTTGAAATAGCTTGAGAAGGTTAGAAGTTAGTTCTTCTTTGAATCTTTGGTAGAATTCACTTGTGAAGCCATTTGGCCCAGGACTTTTCTTTTTTGGGAGTTTTTTGATAACTGTTTTGATTTCATTTGTTGTAATTGGTCTGTTTAGGTTTTCTAATTCTTCCTGATTAATTTTTGGAAGATTATATGTTTCAAGGAATTTGTCCACTTCATCTAGGTTGTCTAGTTTTTTGGCATACAGTTCTTCATAGTATTTTCTTACAATATTTTGTACTTCTGTTGTGTCAGTTGTTATTTCTCCTCTCTCTTTTCTAATTTTATTTATTTGAGTCCTCTCTCTTTTTTTCTTGGTGAGTCTGGGTAAAGGTTCATCGATCTTGTTTACCTTTTCAAAGAACCAGCTCCTGGTTTCAATGATCCTCTGTATTGTTTCTTTAGCTTCTATGTCATTTATTTTCGCTCTGATCTTTATTATTTCCTTCCTTCTACTAGCTCTGGGCTTTACTTGCTGTTCTTTTTCTGGTTCTTTTAGATGCAGGGTCAAGTTGTTTATGTGAGCTTATTCTAACTTTTTAAGGTATGCCTATAATGCTATGAACTTCCCACTCAGGACTGTTTTGCTGTGTTCCATAAATTTTGAGTTGTTGTATGCTCATTATCATTCGTTTCTAGGAATTATTTTATTTCTTCTTTGATCTCATTAACCCATTCATTATTTAATAACATGCAATTTACTTTCCAAGTGTTTGAGTATTTTTCGGTTTTTCTGTTTCTAGTTTTATGCCATTGTGATCAAAGAAAGTGCTCGATATGATTTTAATCTTCTTAAATTTGTTGAGACCACTTTTGTGCCCTAGCATGTGATCTATCCTAGAGAATGTACCATGAACACTTGAAAAGAATGTATATTTTGTTGCTTTAGGGTAAAAAGTTCTGAAGATATCTATTAAATCGAGTTGATCTAGTATGTTCTTTAAGTCTGTTGTTTTTTTTGTTAATTTTCTTTCTTGAGGATCTATCTAGTGATGTTATGGGGTACTGAAATCCCCTACTATTAGAGTATTGCTGTAGATCTCTCCCTTTATATCCATCAAAGTCTGCTTTATAAATTTAGGTGCTCCTATATTAGATGCATAGATATTTATAATGGTTATATCTTCCTGTTGAATTGTTCCCTTTATCATTATGTAGTGACCTTCTTTATCTCTTATTATAGTCTTTGTTTTAAAGTCCATTTTGTCTGATATAAGTATTGCTATCCCAGCTTTTTTTTCATTTCCATTTGAGTGAATATTTTTTTCCATCATTTTATCTTCAGTTTATGTGCATCTTTTGTTTTAATGTGTGTCTCTTGTAGACAGCATATGTATGGTCCTGTTTTCTTATCCACGCAGCTACCCTATGTCTTTTGATTGGATCATTTAATCCATTTACATTTAAGGTTATTATTGATATATAATTGTTTATTGCCATTTTATTCTTTAAAACTGTATTCCTCTTTGGCTATATTCTTTTTCTCCTTTGATCTGTTTACAACAGGCCCCTTAGCATTTCTTGCAGTCTTGGTTTGGTTGTAGTGAATTCCTTGAGGGTTTGTTTTTTTTTGGTCTGGAAAACTTTTTATTTCTCCTTCAATTTTAAACAACAGATTTGCTGGATAAAGTAGTCTTGGTTATAGGCTCATGTTCTGCATTACTTTAACTATTTCTTGCATTCCCTCTGGCCTCAAGTGTTTCTGTTGAGAAGTCAGAAGTCATCCTTATGGGGGCTCCTTTGTAGGTGATAGTCTTTTTTTCTCTAGCAGCTGTTAATATTTTCTCTTTATCACTTAGCTTTCGTATTTTAATTATGATGTGTCTTGGTGTAGATTTTGTTTGGTTTTCTCTTTAATGGAGTTCTCTGTGTCTTGAACTTGTAGGATATTTTTCTGCCTTAATTGAGGGAAGTTTTCAGTTATGATATGTTTGAATAAAGTCTCTATCCCTTGTTCTTTATCTTCTTCAGGAACCCCTATGATGCGGATGTTATTTCTCTTCATGTTGTCAGAGAGATCTTTTAGAGTTTCTTCAGACTTTTTGAGTCTCTTTTCTTTTTTCTGCTCCACTTTTGTGCCTTCGTTTATCTTGTCCTCTAACTCGCTGATTATTTTCAGCTTCATCCATCCTGCTTTTAATTTCTTCCATTGTGTTCTTGATTTCTGATATTGTATATGGTATTTCTGACCAATTCTTTTTTATTATTTCAATGTCCTTTTTTATATTTGCTACCTTTTTATTTAGGTGTTCGTAATGACCATCTATTGTTGTTCTAAGATCTAACAATTGTTATTTTAAACTCCGCATCTGGTTATTTGGTTATATCTGACTCATTCAGTTCCTCTCTTGAGGATTTCTCTTGATTCATTTGTGTTGCATTTCTCTGCCTTCTCATTTTGTCTGTGTAAAAGAAGGTTTTGGCCACTGGAGTCCACGGGGTGTGGCCTCTGTGTTCCCTAGGTGTGGTCTGTCTGCAGGCCCACCATCCCCTCTGCTGTTGCTGCTTAAGGTGTTAGGGTATGGGCGTTGCTGGTGCCACTGGGGCTGTTGCTGTGATTCCCACCTCTCTTTCTTGGGAAGGGCTGTGATCACGTGTCTTTGCCCCACCCCCACGGCTGGGGTTATGTTTGGCCCTGAGGGCAGGGGTGAGCACCTTTGCTCAGCTGCAGGTCTCCGCCTGATTCAAGGCTTTCACCCCACCCTTGCAGGAGGAGCCCACTTGTGGGATGACTACAAGTCTTGGCTCTATGGGCCAGGTTGGGCTGTGTGCCCATACTCAGTCACGGGACTTCACCTGTTCTGGGCTTTCACTCCACCCCTGCGGGAGGAGCCAGCTCCCATGTAGGCCACAAGCCTCGGTTCCACGGGCGGGGCAAGGCTGCACTCCTGGGCCCTTGCTCAAGGGCGGGTCTTTGCCCCTTCCAGGGATCTTGCCCTTCCCTCGCAGGCTGGATTGCAGATGGCCCACAGCTGGGCTTGACCACTTTCACATGTCCCCTCCTCCGCAGCTGGGCAAGACTGAGCTCACACTTGAGCTTCAGTTGTGGCCAGCTGGCTTCTGCCCTTGCCGAAAGAACCGTGCTTCTGGGCCCCTCCACCGCCTGCCCTCGGGCGAGCCCTCAGCCATGTAGGTGCGGGTGCTGCAGCTCAGACCCTAACACTCACTACTGTAGTCCCAAAGCTCCCTCCTTCTAAGCAATTCTGCTCTAAGTACCACAGGAGAGCTTGTTTGGCTGGTGTCCTGCTTCCCTTTGCTGGTATTGCTATTTCCAGGGGAAATATTCACTTCAGATTTGGGGAGTGACTTGTCCCAAGTGTTAGGGTGGCTATTTCTCCCTGTGCCTCCTAGATTACACTCTCTTCCCACTGCTTAGGTCTTCTCCTCTCTCCCTGGCCCCCAGAGCCCTGGGTGAGTGGTTGTGAGAGAGGTTTTCTGCACGGTCCCTTTAAGAAGAATCCTGGGTGTGAGAAATCAGTCTCTTTCTCACAAACAGTATCCTGACTTGTTTCCAGCTAAATATTGTCCATAAGCCTCTTTTAGGCTCTGGGGCTACAGGCTGGGGCTTTGTTTCTGGGGCACAGGACCCTCCCGTCTCTGCTAAACTCACTTCCCGCCACACGAGTCTCTTCAGGCTGCCATTTACTCTGGGAAGCTGGGCAGCCCTCTCCATGTTTCTGCTTTTCCTACCAGTCTCAGTGTGGCTTCTTCAGTGTTCCTTGGTTAAAGAGTCCTCTTAGTTTAGTCCAAAGTTGATTTTTCCAGATGATGGTTCTTAAAATAAGTTGTAATCCACTTTGGTTCTGGGAGGTGGAAGTTGGTACGTCCACCTATTCCAGCGCCATATTGTCGCCTTAAGAAATTGAAATTTATGTTCTCTCAAAAACCTGTACATGAATATTTATAGCAGCTTTGTCAATAAGAGCCAAAAACTAGAAATAACACAAATGTCTTTCAGTGAATGAAATAATAAACTGTGGTATACACAATGGAGTCCTACTCAGCCATAAAAATGAATGAACTCACAACAACTTGAATAAATTTCAAGGACAGTATGCTGAATGGGAGAAAAAAAGCCAACCAAAATACATCTTGTGGCCCTGGCCAGTTGGCTCAGCAGTAGAGCATCAGCCTGGCATGTGAAAATCCCTGCTTTAATACCTGGTCAGGGCACACAGGAAAAACGACCATCTACTTCTCTACCCCTCTTCCCATCTCTCTCTCTCTTCCCCTCCTGCAGCCATAGCTCTAATGGTTCAAGCAAAGTTGGCCCCAGTTATTAAGGATGGCTCCATGGCCTTGGCCTCAGGAGCTAAAATAACTCAGTTGCAGAGCAATGGAGCTGTGGCCCAGCCAGCAGAGCATCACCTGGTAGGGTCTTGCTGGGTGGATCCCAGTTGGGGCACATGCAAGAGTCTCTCTCTACTTCCCTACCTCTCACTTAATAAAAAAAAATACATCTTGTCTGATTGTCTTTATAAAGTAGTCTCTAAATAACAAAATTATAGTAACAGAAAAATAGGTCAATGTTGCTAGAAATAAGGATAGGAAAGACTGTATGACTATAAATGAGTAATACATATAGGTTTTTTTATGGTGATGTAATGGTTATGTATTCAGATTATGGTGGAGATTACACAAATCTGCACTTGTGATAAAATTTCACAGAACTATACATCCTCTCAAAAATTTTACACAAAAACAGGTAAAATGTGAATGAGGTGTACCGTATTTCCCCATGTATAAGATGCTCCCATGTATAAGACACACCTTAATTTTGGGGCCTGAAATTTGAAAAAAAAAAGTATTACATAAAGTTATTAAACTCAAGTTTTATTCATCATAAAATTCATACAACTCCTTATCACTGTCAAAAGTCCTATCTATTAGCTTGTCCTTATCTGTGTCTGATGATAAATCACTGCCTTTATATATTGCCTTGACCTCAGTTCCATCTATGGTATTTGAAATGCTACAACCACTGTATAAAACGCACCCAGTTTTTAGACCCCCAAATTATTTGAAAATAAAGCGCATCTTATACATAGTGAATATGGTATATTTAGTTAATAATATTGTATCCATGTCAATTATCTGGTTTTAATAATGGCCTATAGTTATATAAGATGCTACCACTGGGTTAAGCTGGAAGAAGGATACACAAGAACTCTATGTACTAATTTTACAATTTCTTGTGAGTCTAAAATTATTTTAAAACAAAAAATGAAAACAAAAATTAGCTTCCCCAATTTTACAGAGAAGAAAACTAAGATTCAAACAGGCTAAATAATTTATGCCTATGAAAAAAGTTCTCAAGCTAGTGGTCACACTGAGACTTGAACCCCAGGACTCCTGACTCCAAATTTAGGACCCTTTAAACCACAATGCTTCTATTAGTCATGTGTTTAGCTTAAGCAGATAAGCATCCAGGTGATAGGTGAAGGATGTTCAGGTGGATAGAACGACATGTTCAAAGTCAGGAAATAAATAAAAGCAAGAGAAAGAAGTACAAACTACCAATGGCTGGGGCAAGCAGAGGGATAAGAGCAACAAGCCTTGAGGGGAGCCAAGAACAGGAATAGAGGGAACAGGCTGACAGGCCAGGAGATTGTGGGCTGTGGACCAGATACCTGATTAGTAGATTAAATAATCCCTGATGACAACAGTCTCTAGAAATGGTCCTGAAAAAGATGTGAGTGGTCACATTCCACTGGTCATTGAGTGTAAGATAATCAAAAAACCATGAGGCCAGGGAGTCAAATGAGTGTTCCATGAGCACATTCAAGGAAGCCAAAATGGTAGTATGAAGAGGAAGACGGAACTTTATCCCTCCCGCTGGTACAAGCTTCCTAGGGGGGAAAGACTGATGATATATGTACCTTTGCTTCTTCCACAGTGCCTACTCAATGCCTTGGACTTAGAGCTCCAATGATACTTGCTGAACTCATGAATAAATGTTCTAATGCCTTGAGAACCTGAAACAATTAATGAACTTTATTTTGTACCTATTTTTCCCATGAGGGAGTGGCTTTGGATGATCAACATGACACCAAAGTGATCATTTGATTCCATTTTTAAATGCATAATCATTTGCATAATAAAGATAAAATATCTTATTGATTTTTATTTAACCAATTATCTTAAGTATCATATATTATAAAGAAAATATTGCTCTATGATTTCTAACGAACAACATCTCATACACTCACACCAATATACACATAACTACATATAGTTACACCCTTCTATGTAGAGAATTAAAACTGTAAAAAGGGACTCAAAATTGGTCTGCCATGTTCTTAATTCTAGAGTACATTGTCCAATATGGTAGCCGCTTTGTGAATATTGAGATTTAAATTTAAATAAAATTTAAAATTTCATTCTCCTATATTTATGAGGCTCAATAGCTACATGTGGCTATTGGCTATCATATTGGACACTGCCGGTTGAGAATATTTCCATCATCTCAGAAAGTTCTAATGTATAATGTCACCTAAAGTAACACACAATTACTAGTTTGTCTCCCCCGGCTCTTTCCTGCCTCTCTCACACCATCAGTAATATTATCTTAACAGGTTCAGTACTTCATTTCCAATGGGCCCCTGACATCAAATGAGGATAGCAACTTCAGTTAGGTTATTTTCTTCTTCTTTTTTTTAATGTTTATTTTATTGATTTTAGAAAGGAAGAAAAAGAGCAAGAGTGAGAGGGACAGGAACATCAATCCATTCTTGTATGTGTCCTGACCAGGGATCGAACTGACAACCTTTGCGCTTTCAGACAATAATCTAACCAACTGACCTATCTGGCTAGGTCTCAGTAAGATTATTTTCAACAGAATTATGTGGAATCCAATGATATTAAAACACTGGGAAAATTTTATATAAACATGACAAATTTTATGATTGTGCTATTAATGGACTATGTTATATATTTAATATGGTTAAGAAGTGCTGTAGGTGGAACAACCCCCACCCTCAAATGCTCAAATCCTAATCTCCAGAACCCGTCAATATTATGTTACATGGAAAGGGGGGATTCAAGTAGCAGGAAGAATTGGCAGTTTGAGATGAAGAGATTGTTCTGGACTATCCAGGTGGGCCCAATGGGATCACAGTGGTCCTTGAAAATGAGAGAGAAGGGAGAGGAGAAGGCCATGTCAGTGTCAGAGTGAAGCAGAGGGGGAAGCACTTTTTAAAAATGTTTATTAATTTATCTTTTTATTTTTAATGCTGCATTTATTTTTATTTTTTCAACACTGTATTACAAAACCCTTCAAACACACAGTAAAATTAAAAGAATTTTACAGTGAATCCCTGAATACCCACCTCATAGAGTCTACCACCAATGTTTTACTTATATCACATATTTATCCCTTCTTCAACCTATTTATTTATCCATCTTACTTTTTTGAAAAAATTCAAAATAAATTACAGACACCAGCACACATGTCATTAATTATAATTCAGTATTTCTTTACCAATCTTTTGATGTAACATGTACGTATAATGAAATATACAAATTTTAAAGTAGATATTCATTGATTTTTTAACAAATTGTACTTGGGTAATCCAAAATTCTATCGAGATAGCTAAAATTGAATTTATTTATTTATTTTTTATTTAGCCAATTAAACTTAACAGGGTGACACTAGTCAACCAGAGTACATAGCTTTAGAGAAAACATCTCCACATCATTTCGACAGTCAATTATGCTGTATACCCATCACCCAAAGTCAAATCATCCTCTGTCACACCTATATTTGTTTCTCTTTATGCCCTTCCCCTTCCCTCATGTCCTCTCTCCTCCCTCCCCCTCCCCCTGGTAACCACTGCACTCTTATCTATGTCCATGAGTCTCAATTTTGTATCCCATCCATGTATGGAATCATACAGTTCTTAGCTTTTTCTGATTTACTTATTTTACTCAGTATAATGTTATCAAGGTCCATCCATGTTGTCATAAATGATACTATGTCATTATTTCTTATGGCTGAGTAGTATTTTATGGTATATATGTATCACATCTTCTTTATCCAAACCTCTATTGAAGGGCATTTTGGTTGTTTCCATGTCTTGGCTACTGTGAACAATACTGTGATGAACACGGGGTGCACGTGTCTTTACATACCCATGCTTTCGAGTTTTGGGTCTATATACCCAGTAGAGGGATTGCTGGGTCACATGGTGGTTCTATTCTTAATTTCTTGTGGAACCACCATACTTTCTTCCATAGTGGTTGTACTACTTTACATTCCCACCAACAGTGAATGAGGGCTTCTTTTTCTCCACAGCCTCTCCAACACTTGTTACCTGTCTTGTTGATAATAGCTAATCTAACAGGTGTGAGGTGGTATCTCATTGTAGTTTTGATTTGCATTTCTCTAATAGCTAGTGAAGATGAGCATCTTTTCATATATCTATTGGCCATTTGTATTTCTTTTTGGGAGAAGTGTTTATTCATGTCCTCTTCCCATTTTTTTAAATTGGATTGTTTGCTTGTTTGTTGCTGAGTTTTGTAAGTTATTTATATATTTTGGATTTTAACCCCTTATCTGAGCTGTTGTTTGAAAATATCATCTCCCATTTAGTTGGCTGTCTGTTTGTTTTATTGTCAGTTTCTTTTGCTGTGCAAATGCTTCTTAGTCTGATGTGGTCCCATTCATTTATCTTTGCCTTTGCTTCTCTTGCCTTTCTATAAATTTGACCCCAAAGGCAAGGGAATTTGTTTTTAATTTGTTATATAAATATATTGTTTTGAAGAAATACAATAGTATAACTCGTCAAACTGAATGACTACAATTACCTTCCCCTTCCTCCCAATTCCATTTTCTGCTTCCCAAAGGTAATTGCTTTAAATATTTAACATGTTTCTTCTTCTTTCTCTCTTTCATTAAGAGAAAGTTTATTTAGAAAGTCACAGACATGGGAAAAGTGAAAGAGCTGGGCTGCATAAACTCAGGAAACAAGTTATAGATGCAGAAGAAAGGCGCTTGGAGCTCAGGAGAGAGACAGGGAAAGGTGATGGGGGGTGGGGGAGGGAGAAAAGAGGGGAAAGGTGCGTGCTCCAGAAAGGGAAAGCATGCCTGTGTGTTTCTCCTGATAATTCCTCATATATCTCTGTACAGTATGGTATTTCAACATCCTAAGCTTTTCATTTTAGAATCATCTTCTGGTTGGCTATCTTTGAGGACTGGAATTTAACTATCTCAAACAATTTCCTAAACATATAATTTTTCTTCCCCTCACCTGATATATTCATAATATAGATTTTGGTTAAGTAAATATTCAGTGTTTTATATTGTTTTAATTATGTACCTATTGTTGATAGTAGATACCAGATACTGGTGGCATTTTACCTCTCACCAATTCATCTCTAAACTCTCTAAGAAAAGTTTAAAACTTCCTTACATGTGATTTACCCATTAGATAATGTTTCAGTTCCATTTTCCTTAGAGGCATCACTCCCATCTGCACCATTTGCTCCCTAGGCTTGCCCCAGGACTGTCCCAGGGTCCTTTCTTATCTCTTCCAGCTTGCACTGGAGTCTTAATTTCTGTATCCCACTTCTTCCTCATGGTTTCTTCCCTCCTTCTGATGGAACACACCCTGCTGTACTTTCTTAGGCTTATGGATTTTAAGAAGCAAAGTTTATGCAATCAGGCCAATCTAAAAATATTTCTAGTCTCCCACTGTATTCAGTTGACCATTCGTCTGGCTACAGCATTCTAGATTGGATATATCGCTTTCAGTATTGCTCTCTGAGGCCACCTGTTTCCTAATACTTTATGTATGCTTCTGGAACAGTCTCTGCATCCCAGTGTCTTGAAACTTTGTTTCCATGCCTTAGCATGCTCATTCAGTCTAGAAGCTCATATCCTTTATTCCTTGAGCAATGTTCTTATATCATTTCTGTCATAACTTCCTCCAAGGGAACATTTTCTCTGTTCTCTCTTTTTGTAACTCTTATTAGTTCATTTGACTTCCAGTTGAAGACGACTTTCTTTTGCTAGCTTGGAAGATGGCAAGGGGCACAGGCCGAGGAAAGCAGGCACCTCTAAAAGCTGAAAAAAAGTATAAAAAAACCAAATTCTCCCTTAGAGCATCCAAAAGGAAGGTAGCCCTGCCAGCACCTTGATTTTAACCTGCCTATAGTGAAATTCTAACTTCCAGACCTATAAGGTAGTAAATTTGTATGATTTTAAACCTCTAAGTCTGTGGTAATTTGTAATAACTCTAATAGAAACCTAATATGGAAGATTCCTAAGTTTGAATATAATTGATGTTAACTTTTACTTAATTATTTACTTGTATTTCTATGTCTTTTTTTGTAGTTGTGGGGAAGCAGATTTTGAAAGAGTTAGTAGTGCTTTAGCTCTTTATCCTAAGACACTGAGGCTTCACAACTGGCCACTCGACTCAGAACTTTGCAGGAGGGAATGAAAGGTCAGGCAGAGGAGAGTGGCCGTTGGCTCAGCCTCTCTGCACAGAGCTTTCTGAAAAAGACACTGAAGCCCTCTGCAGTGAGGATGAAACTAGTATGTCTGTTTTGCTTCATAAAAAGGACAAGGAAAGATATAATATTTATTAAGCACATTAGAAACCAGACAAAATTCTATTTGTAATTGCAAGATAATTGTCTTATTGTGTCAAATTACTGATTGTTTCAGATGAGATTTGATTTTCAATTTTGTTATTTTTTTTTAAATCAATGAGTTTCTGAAGACAAAAAGGCCAATAAAATATTCAATGTTACTATCAAAAAAGAAAAGAGGGCCCTGGCCGGTTGGCTCAGTGGTAGAGTGTCGGCCTGGCGTGCAGGAGTCCTGGGTTCGATTCCCGACCAGGGCACACAGGAGAAGCGCCCATCTGCTTCTCCACCCCTCCCCCTCTCCTTCCTCTCTGTTTCTCTCTTCCCCTCCCACAGCCAAGGCTCCATTGGAACAAAGTTGGCCCGGGCGCTGGGGATGGCTTTATGGCCTCTGCCTCAGGCGCTAGAATGGCTCTGGATGCAACAGAGCAATGCCCCAGATGGGCAGAGCATCGCCCCCTGGTGGGCATGCTGGGTGGATCCCGGTTGGGCGCATGCGGGAGTCTGTCTGACTGCCTCCCCGTTTCAAACTTCAGGAAAAAAAAAATAGAAAAGAGGATCTAATGCATTTAAAGTAGAAGGAAATTGGTTAGGATTTATACTAAAACACAGTTTAGAGTTCTCATATGATCCAGCAACAAATTATGATTTAATGAGGGTTAAGAAACTCCATCAAAACTTTTCAAAAAGTCACACAGTCATCCATTTTTATACCTGCCTGAAAATTTCACACTATTTGCTTATTTGTTTCAGGTTTTAAAAGTCAATGTTAAAATGTGATACGGAATTGAGAAAAGTAGGAAAAGCTAACAAAACAAAAGAAAAAGAATGAAAAATATTTACTAGATGATGGAAGAAACCAGGTAGCAGACAATCTCATAAGCTGCCATGGAAATTATACAGTTTCATAGTATTTTCAGGAAATCTATTTTTAATGTACTTGCCGATAGCTCTAAACCACGCTCAGAACCTCTGCTCTGAGATCCTCTATCTGTTGTTTTCAGACCATGTGTCCTGCTACCACATGCCTCAGACCTAACATGTCCCACACTGGACTATTCAGACCACTCCAAACCTGCTCCTTCTCACATTCTTTCAGATCCATTTGTTCAAGCTGGAAAGCTCAGTTACGCTGAGACTCCCCCACCTCTTCCATCTCTGTCATTCCCAGTTCACCATCAAATCCTTACGATGTTTCCTATACACTATACACTATATCCATTTCTAGCCTCCATTGATCTCATTGGTTCTCATCTGAACTATAATAGGTCTCCCCTAACCAATGTTGTCAATAAAAAGAGTGAAAAACCAAAGGGTATCACTTTTAATTATTTCATCTCAAAGTGTTTTTGCATACTTGTGATCTGAAAAAAATATCACTGTGGGAAGACATATCCCAATGCCAAGGAATTTAAAATCAAGTGGGAAAGGAAATAAAATAATATATAATAAAAAATAACTGCAGTCATCATTTATTGAGCATCTTCTATATTCTACACATTCTTCCAGATACTTTGTGCCCATTGTCTTTCATAACCCTAATAGTCCTACAAGGTAGGAGTCATACTCATTTTATAGAGAAGGGAACTGAGGCTCAGAGAGGTCACTAACCTGCCCAGACTTTGCAGTCCTGAGTGGAGTATAAACCTGAGATTCCTGAAAGAAGAAGCTGTCATTTAACTTTTTATTTTCTGTTACTGGCAGGATAAAAGAACTTCAGACAAAAGAGCAGCTACTCTGTAGATGATAAAAAAAACAGTTTAAGTCAGAGGAAATATGTAACTTTAAAGTACCAAATGAGTTCCATATCAAGGCCTCAAGTTCTTCCTACTTATGTTTGTGTGCTTTGTCCTGGATTGGCCTCAATCCTTTGATTTCCAGTCTCTCTTACAAAGAAAATATATACAGTTAATGAGAATTTCTCCGTGGGAGTTTTGTGAGCATTTAATGAAAGAATGCCTATGGTTGTTCCCACACTGCCTAAACAACAGTAGACCCTCAATTTGAAGCCATCAGTGCAGCATGATGGCTGAGAGAGTGGGCTTTGGAATCAGCCTTTGGCCACCACTACTGAGGAGAGGAAGTAGTAGCCGTACGACTTTGCTGGAACGCTCAACCTCTCTGAGCCTCACTTCTTTATAGGTATAACGTGGCTAACGATAATACCCATTTTATTGAGTTACAATGGAATCCGATTTGATAATGCATATAAAGTACTTAGTCTAATTTAGTAAGCATTCAATAAATACTAGCTTTCAGCTATCTTGTCTCCCAGAAAAGCACAGTTGCAATAAAAGCGTTAACAGTAAAAAAATGAAATCAACACCTATGTTTAATCCACTCTCTTATATGCATACAAGCCTATACTGCCAGAAGCTCACTCGTTCATTATATGAACAGAAAGAATATCAAATCATGGGATTTGAAAACTCAGAGAGAACCTTAGCTCAATTTGGCCAATTTAGGAATGAAACAAAGGTTCATAAAAGGAAAACTGACTCCCCAAGGTTGAAAGCTTATTTAAGGCAGACCCAAGAGTAGAGAATCTAGATACCCAGACTTATAATCTGATGCTCTTTCAACTACCAAGAAATGGACACCCTTTTAGAAACCAGTAGAGCATCTTCTCATGTCTTAGAAATTCTCAAATGAACCATTAGTCATATTGCTCCCAAGTGTTTAGCTGATTATATTAATTTAGTAAATTACCCATAGCTAAGTTTAAAATTCAAGTAAAAGCAAATTTATATCTATATTGCTTGAAAAAGTTAAGATAAAAATGTGATTCATCTTGTTGAGTTAAAGTTTGTAAGGTTAAATGAGTTTTATAAAACAGCTCATTAAATTCAGATGTAAGTAAGGGTGGTCAGCAGGTCAGCAAAAACCTGGGGAAAAAAATAAGGATTTAAAAATCCTGAATCAGACATGATTCCCGCCCTTAGAGAGATCCCAACCCCTGGGGGCAGAGATCACGGAGCACATTCACCACAGTCTTCAACTGCCTCTCCTGGGAGTTACAGCTTCATGTGACACAGGTTCATCTTGAGCAACATAATGATTAGCTCATTTGTTGGGTAACTATTGGTTGTTCCAGGGACGGTGGTGGGTGCTGGAGCTCTAACAGTAAAATAAAATATAGTCCCTGTCTTCAAAAATCTTAGGAGATAACAGGAGTGGAAAAGTGGTTAAGAAACTACAATCCAGGATAGGATAATGGCCATCAACATTAGCTAACATTCAGAATAATTTATAGCAATAGCTAGTATTTATTCAACACATAATATATGCCAGGGAATATGCTGAGCACTTGCAAGTTGTTTTCAGAAAACCCTATGAGTTGGCTGCTATTATTAGCCTCATTTTCCAAACCAGGACTCTGAGGCCAGGAACTTACTAGAAAGCAGAGGAGGTAGGTAGGACTCGAATCCCAGGCAGCCGAGTCCAAGCCCTGTCTGTGAGCAATGTCAACCACTGCAAAGTGATGGATAGAGAATATGTAACACACAGTGGAGCTCACAGGGGAGGCTCCTCACCCAGTCCTGGTGGACCAGGGACCATTTTCTAGAGAACACAATGTGTACGTTGAGACCTGACAGGGATTCATTGTGCCAGTTAGAGAAGGATAAGAAGGGCTCTCCAGGTGCGCAAACCAGTGTAAGAGGAACTGCTTTCCCATTGCTCTTAAAAGACCCTTCCTATGATGGCCCAGCCCTCACCACTCTCAACTCCTATGCGCTAACTAGAACTTGGCGTTTCTCAGTTCCTTTAGAGACTCCTTCCAAGTTCACCTTCCCTGCAGGAACTCTAGGAATTCCATTCTTCTCTCTAGATTAGACCTCTGCAGCTAGGTAATGCTTAGTCATTCTGTAGGTGTCAGTTTAGACATGGTTTTCTGCACGGAGCCTTCCAAGAGCTCATCCAAGCCTTCTCAACTTGCATTTAGGGCCTCTACCATGCATAACTATAGCCCCTGCATTCTTGCACCACAGTACTAAGTGACTCCTAAATCCACATTCAGAAAACTCCACTGAGCAATGTCTATTTTATCCATCCCTCTAATTTCAGAGCCTGCCATAATGCCAAACACACAGTAGGCACTCAATAACCACTTGTAGAATGAGTGAGACGATCTAAATTTGTGGAGTAACATCCCCATCTTGTGGCCTTTCAGAAGACTCCAAGGAAGTCATAATACCCTGCTGTGTTTTCAGTTCCAAACATAGGTCTATGGGCACTCACAGGGCACTGGGGGAAATGAAAGTAACACTGAGGCCTCTCTTGCAAAGTCAATATTTTCTACTTTAGTTGACAGAAAGCAGGAGAAATATTTGAAAGGGAATAAGCCTGAGAGTAAATTATAAACACAAGTGAGAGGACTGCCAAACCAAACAAACCAGTTACCTTGTCTGCTTCCATTTGTGAAGCAAAGGACTGATTTTACACAGGTTTGCCATCTGAAAGGACATTCTCCATGCACACATTTCTGCATGGACTGAGTCATTCTCAGTCAGGCTCACAACCGTCTTCGACTCCTAGCACCTCAGCTGGAAGGAGAGAGCAGATGTTTCCGACAGAAAGCACCTAGCTATCGAGTGGCAACGGCAGGCCAGAACCCCAGCCAGCTGATGCTTGCCTGGTGTCACACTGCCTCTGTTAAATCTGAATTGAGTGTGTTAATAATTAAGAAATGATTAGTTACTGTGCCTGTGGAATAGAATGACGGCCTTTTTTTAAATTATGTATTCAACATAATTAATATTATCAACAAAAATTCCCAATTTGAGATGTGGAAACAGAGAAACTTCATTCAGGCGAATAGTTTGCAAATCGGGGGAAAGGCAGCCTCTGGTGGAAACCGGAAGGGCACTCAAACACACTAAAACGAAGGGAGGCCACCTTTCATAACATTCTTGCCCAGGTTCCCAGTTGGTCCAGTTTTATGCAAATGAGGTATCTGAATTCACTCAGTCCTGATTGGTTTGTATGGTGCATTCTAACTGATCGTTATGAAGCAGTTTTTATTGGTTGGTATAGATGTAAATAAGAGTATAATAATGCAGTTCTGATTCATTGGGGCAGGTCTCAGTCCGTTGCGTTGGTTGAAGGACAAAACCGGGAACTTCCTTAGAACAGTTGACTCAAACAGCACAGAACTGAAAGCTCGGGCAATGGCTTTCCCTGAAATGCAGAGTGTGTGAGAGGTGGCAACGGCTGCTCGCCTCTGGTTATGAATTGGGGCCCAGTTAACCAGGAGAAGCCCTTTTTTGGCAGATATATTTCTTCTCCAGGTTTACAGTACGTCACTCCTCTTTCCACGAGTGGTCTAGAAAAGGGTGATGGCACATAAATTAAAGTAATGCCCCAATGGGATCCTTTGAAAATGTTGCCAAAAAAAAAAGTAATGCCGTCAAACTTCTCTAGAGGTGTTAGCATTAAAGTGGAAATTTTTCATATACAAAAGCATTAAATAATGAGGCATGTGTAATTATTCTGAAAACAATAATCTTATTGATTATCTAATTTAGAATCTTGGACCATTCAAAGCTAAATGAGGCTTAAAGAAAGACTAACTCTGATTTAAAAAGTAAAAAATTGAAAAAAATGATTATCATTAGCATGTACTGAAGAACTTCCTGTATGGCATAAACTGAGTTTACACAATTATCTTATTACCCTCACAACCCCCCTTGTAAACAGGTGATATTTGGTTTTTGTTTTTAATGAACGCTGGGGACAGTGAAATAAGGACAGGCCTAGGATAGAAGCAGCCACAGGAGAGAGACTAGGTGGGGCTGCTCTGGCTCTCTACAAGAGACAGATTTGTTGTTCTACTTATTTATGCATTCATTAGTTGATTCTTGTATGTGCCCTGACTGGAGATCTAACCCACAACTTTGGGGTATCTGGACGACGCTCTAACAAACGGAGCTACTTGGCCAGAGCTTGGATTAGGAAACATTGAAGGAGGTTAAGTGAGAGAGAGAGAGAGAGAGTAAGGACTGGAGAGTCAGAGGAAAGGGCGCCTTGGAGACAGGCTCAGGGGTTTAGCCCCAGAGAACTGCCGCTGCCCACTGCTCCCTGGCTGTAAGTCTCATGGGGTCCCATATAGCTTAGGAGATACACGCCTGTGGGGGAAGAGAGGGCAGAGACAAGCCTGGGTGTGCACCCAGGAAGGAGAGGGCCAATAGGCATTATCATTAACCCTAGTTTACAAATGAAGAGGAAGAGCAGACAGAGGAAGGAGAGGATCTGGTTCAGAATTCACAGTGTGTAAACAGTAGACCTGAGATTCAAGATGCCTGAGGGTACAGCTCCTGCTTCCACTTGCTCTCTGTCAGTTTGTCACCCTAAATCCTTTTAGAAGATGTGTTAAATTTATGACTTCACTTTCAAACATTCTATGGATTTTTTTTAGTCTTTTCACCTAACAGAAATTTCTGGCATAGTACTAAGCCACAGTGAAGTCAACACAGCACTGTATTTGGAGTTGAAAAACAGGGGCTTTGGAATATTTGGATAATTCTCTTTACTCTCTCTCTCTCACTTAACCTCCTTCAATGTTTCCTAATCCAAGCTCTGGCCGAGTAGCTCCATTTGTTAAGCGTCATCCAGATACCACAAAGTTGTGGGTTAGATCCCCAGTCAGGGCACATACAAGAATCAACTAATGAATGCATAAATAAGTAGAACAACAAATCTGTCTGTCTCTGCCCCCCCCCAACCCACTTCCTCTCTCTCTAAAATCAATAAACATTTTTTTAAAAGTAAAGTTTTCTAATTCGTAAAATATGAGAAACACCTATTTCACAAACTTGTTGAGAAAATTTAAGAATACATTGGAAAAGGCATGGGGCCTGGTTGGGGCTAAAACATTTGTGGGCCCCAACTCCAGGATTGTCCTTAAGTCCCACAATAATCTCTAAAATTGGCACCAGCTCCCCCCATGTAAGAAGCCTGCATGTAAGGAGTTGGCCAGTGAGACACTGGAATGATAGAAGCTCTTTGTGATCTTTCTGAACACTCTCAAAGGTCCTACCAAATCCAGCAAAACATTTTCCCTCAATTTTGTCTCCTAAGCACACCAAATCTGGCACTTTTCTGACCACATTCATTTGTTTAGCCCAATTTCAAAAGTTAAATGACTCTTTAGGTCATCCTTAAATGTAGAGGAAGCAAACAAGTCTGAAAGAAAAGATTCTTCATTTATTTCTCAAGCAGCCTGTAAAGCCTGTAACCGTAGCCACCATCACAGCCGCCTGGTCCATGTAAGGTTCGCATTGGATTCGGACAGTCGGTAAAGAAACAATGGAGCCAAGAACTGGTGGACCATCATCTTTAATCCTAATTTTCACTCGGTGGGCAAGTAAAATCACACACTGGGCTCCAAAACCCACTCATTCAATGCTCACAAAGCTACTGACTTATCCGAGTTTCCTAGAATCAAAGGTTTCTAGCTCACCAGCCTTATTCAGCTCTGTTCCCCATCTCCTTCTCTCTGCACAAACTCTGCACAAACTGGCTACTCCTTCAGTACTCCGCCATCTTGGCTGCTTCTCCTCTCCTCCATGTGGCCTTACTCTGCTCTCTTACAGCATGGGCTTCTCCTAGCACGTAATCACTCTTACCCCAGAACAACGTGATCTCTCTTCCTTTTAAGACCTTTTGGTGCAAAAACCCTCCCCCAACACACATTAATACAATCATGCCCATCCCAAGCAAGAAGGGCAACTAATATCATCACCTGGGCGACAGGCTTCTACATGGGCAGCGCCATCTTTAACAAAGTGAGCATAATATATTTTATCTGCCCAACACAGCTCATCAACCAATGATGAGATTCATTTATGCAAAACTTTTGTAAACATTTATTGAGTATCTACTATATTTGTTTTTCATTTTTTTTAAAAATGCCAGATTTTCAGAATATTGGGAAATTGGTAAAGTTCATGTAAACTGTAAATATGTTTATTCCCTCTCCAATCAGTCTCCACGACAGAAATTCAGAGAGCAAGAAGCTTACTCTGTCTGCAAACAGCAGAGAAATGACTGAGCTCTCCCAGGGACACCTTCCTTTGCTAATGAAGCGTCCTCTTCTCCCAGGGCTTCCTCACTGGCTTGCCATTGGTAACAGGCACCTCCCTATTTTGATGCAGCCACTTATTTAATGTGTTTAGGGTTATGAATAAGTTTTCTTTGCCACGTGCTCTTCCCATTGGCACAGCCCAAGGACATAAAGGCAAACAAACAGGTACTAGGCAAATGTTTCTTATCTCTTGCCATAGAGATAAAAGGAAAAATTGATTAGTCAGATGAAACCACCTGCTCTGAATATTAACACACAAAAAAAGGGGGAAACCTAAGGACTTTTTTTTGTATTAATTTGAGTGACATTGGTTCACAAGACCATACAGGTTTCAAGTGTGCAACTCAATAAAACACCATTTGGACACCACATCACAAACCTTCTACCTCAAGAAACCTAAGGACTTTAAATGCTATCGTTAAGTACTAAGCACAGTTAAATATTACTCGGTACATGCAAGTATGTCTTCAGAACAAATCTATCATTGAAGAAAGTTTTTAACTTTCCCGTCTTACTAATCTGTAAAATAGAAGTGATATTGGGTCCTTCCACTTGTCTGGGGATAGGGGGCAGGAAACTAAGGCAGGAGTGCTGTGTCCAGTGAAGAGAACCAGCCAGTGTTCTAGCTTTAACTGCAGAGTTTTGACTCCACAGATCCCTTCTGCTTCTCTATTATTTGGTTTCAGAGAACTGGAGAGGGGATAAGGAAAGGTAGAATGGAGTGGTAGGCAGAATAATACCAGCCCACTCCAACCCCAGCAAATAACTGTATCCTAATCCCTGGAACACTTACATGGTAAATGAACCTTGCAGATGTGATTAACCATGGATTATCTGGATTGGGTTAATGTAATTTTCAGAGGAAGGCCAGAAGATCAGAGTCAGTAATAGAAAATAAGAATATGAGAGCAGGAAGTTGGAGATACAAAAAAGGGGCCACAAGTCAAGGAACGCAGGAAGCTGCTAAAGGCACAAGAGCAGAGTCTTCCACAGAGTCCCCAGGACCAGCCCTGCTGATAGCTTGGCATCAGCCCAGGGAAAATGGTTTTGGATTTCTGACCTCCAGTACAGCAAGATTAGTGCTGTTTTAAGACACTAAATTTGTGATAATCTCTTATAGCAGCCATGTGACATTAATACAAGTGACAAGATGCATTCTCTAATGGAACAAAAGAATGAGGTTCAGAAGACTTTTGTACTGGTTTTAAGCTTCTTACTACTACTAGCTGTGGGACCCTAAGCAAACCACACTCTCTCTCAGGACCTTTTTACCCATACACCAGAAGGTTTAATTCTGGTTAACTCTTTAGTCCCTTCTAGTTCTAAGAGTCTCTGATGGGCACAAAGCTAAGAGTACAGACCCCTTGACATCCTGATGATATTCTAAGGTATGTTTCCACTCTCCTTACATTAGCATATCTCAGGTGACTGTAAAGCCAGTAGCCACAGCCACCATCACAGCCGCCTGGCCCATGCAGGTTTGCATTTGATTCAGACAGACGCAGACGGTAATGAAACAACAGAGCCAAGAACTGGTCGGCCATTAGCTTTAATCCTAACTTGTACCTGGCGGGTGAGTAAAAACACACACTGGGCTCCAAAACCCACTCATTCAGTGCTCACAAAGCCACTGACTTATCCAAGTTTCCTAGAATCAAAAGTTTCTACCTCACCAGCCTTATTCTCCTTTGTTCCCCATCTCCTTCTCTCTGCACAAACTCTGCACTAACTGGCTTCTCCTTCAGCACGCTGTCATCTTGGCTGCTTCTCCTCTCTTCCATGTGGCCCTTATGTGGTCTCTTCTCTAATGTTAATCTCAGGAACCAAGAGAGAGCAAGCTCTCGGTCTGCCCCACTTTATAGTCTAGAAATCCAAGCCTTTAATCCAATATACAAACAAGAAAGTCTCTGATACAAAGTCACTTATCTGAGGCATAATGGGATTCCTAATGAGAGTGCATCACCCCCTATCACAGTGGTCCCCAACCTTTTTTGGGCCACGAACCAGTTTAATGTCAGAAAATATTTTCACAGACCGGCCTTTAGGGTGGGACGGATAAATGTATCACGTGACCAAGACAAGCATCAAGAGTGAGTCTTAGACGGATGTAACAGAGGGAATCTGGTCATTTTTTAAAAAATAAAACATCATTCAGACTTAAATATAAATAAAATGGAAATAATGTAAGTTATTTATTCTTTCTCTGCGGACCGGTACCAAATGGCCCATGGACTGGTACTGGTCTGCAGCCTGGGGGTTGGAGACTACTGCTCTATCAGGCAACAGTCAAGGGTGTGGGGAAAAGCTTAGTTTTAAAACTAAGCCTTAGGCTATAATAACTTTGCCAGCTTACAGGCTGTCTCCCACACCAAAAGTGAGCAAACATATATATCATATTTGCAAACTTATTTGACCCACAGTGACCCTACTGCCAGATCAGAAATCACTGACACTGGCACTGAAGACACAGCAACACAAAAAATATTTCTAAATTCTGGGATATATTTGCTGTAAAGCCAGTAAACAAGGCCAGGGCCACTATCACAGCCGCCTGGCCCATGCAGGTTCGCATTGGATTCGGACAGTCGGTAAAGAAACAGCGGAGCCAAAAACTGGTGGGCCATAGCCTTTAATCCTACCTTGCACCCGGCGGGCAAGTAAAAATACACACTGGGCTCCAAAACCCAGTCACACTCAGTGCTCACAAAGCCACTGACTTATCCGAGTTTCCTAGAATCAAAGGTTTCTAGCTCACCAGCCTTCTTCTCCTCAGTTCCCCATCTGCATCCTTATCCCAGATACAAACTCTACACAAACTGGCATCTCACTCAGCACTCTGCCATCTTGGCTGCTTCTCCTGGCCTCCTCCACGTGGCCTCCTTTAGCTGCTGGCTCTACTCTCTCCGCTCTCTCATGCTAACCTCAGGAACCAAGAGCCAAGTCCCGTTCTGCCTCCATTTTATAGTGTAGAAATCCAAACCCTTAATCCAATATACATAATAGGGAAGTCTCTAATACAAAGTCACCCTCTGAGGCATGATAGGATTGTACCGCCCTACATCAAAAAGGGTAGGAAAGGCTTAATCCCAAAACCAAGCCCCAGGCTAAAGGATTCTGCCTGCCTTTAGCCCACCCCAACACACATTAATACCACCTGGGCAACGGCCTCTTTAACAAAGTGAGCATAATACATTTTATCTGCCCAACATTTGCCTAGTACACAGTTTAAAAACAAACAAGCAAAGAAACAACAACAACAAAAAAGACATGGTGCCTGCTTCAGGTAGGTTTATTTTGGAGAAAGAGCTTCTTAATTGTAGCCAAACATACGGCCTGGCAGATCCACTACCCCCCATTGAATGTTTATTTTCTTCACTGCTGTGCAGTAATTTTAATAAAAGCTCTGTCCCCGCCTTCACCCCAGGTGGCAAACCAGCCCTACCTGTCTTCCTGACAGACTGTTGAACATGGACACCTTCCAGCAACTAGAAGTTATTATGTTGCCTTTGCAACGTTTCTGCCTGTACCCCAGGTAGCTGTTGCACAATGTTGTATATTTAGAAAGTGAGGTCAGCTAGTTCTTTATTTTGCCATCTTTGAGATGTCATGTTGTTATAAAGTCTGTACCCCATATTCTGAAAGGCACTGTACCTCACTTCATAGAGTCCATGTACAGACACCCAGTCCAGATAAATTTTGAAGAGTTTTATTAAAGGAGGAAATTTTAATATGCCGGCCGCATACGGCTGACATGGGGCATCTAAAGGCCAAATCGTGCAGCCCAAAAAAATATTTCAGGGACTGCTTATATACCTGTAAAGCCAGAAGCCAGGGCCAGGGCCACTATCACAGCAGCCTTCTGGCCTATGCAGGTTCGCATTGGACTCGGACAGTCGGTAAAGAAACAGCGGAGCCAAAAGCTGATGGGCCATAGTCTTTAATCCTAGTTTGCACCTGGCGGGCAAGTAAAAATACACACTGGGCTCCAAAACCCAATCACATTCAGTGCTCACAAAGCTACTGATTTATCCGAGTTTCCTAGAATCAAAGGTTTCTAGCTCACCAGACTTATTCTCCTCAGTTCCCCATCTCCTTCTTTCTCCAGCGTCAAACTGCACAAACTGGCATCTCACTCAGCACTCCGCCATCTTGGCTGCTTTTCCTGGCCTCCTCCACGTGGCCTTTCTCCCGCTGCTGGCTCTACTCTCTCTGCTCTCTCAGGCTAATCTCAGGAACCAAGAGTCAAGTCCCGTTCTGCCCCCATTTTATAGTGTAGCTTCACAACCTTTAATCCAATATACAAAATAGGGTAGTCTCTAATACAAAGTCACTTCTCTGAGGCATGATTGGATTATACCGCCCTACAGCAAAAAGGGTGGGAAAGGCTTAATCCCAAAACCAAGCCCCAGGTTACAACGATCTCCAACACACATTAATATCACCTGGGCGACTGCCTCCTCGTGTTATCTTTAACAAAGTGAGCATAATACATTTTATCCGCCCAACAATACCCTTGATCACATGCGGGCAAGGGAGAGTATGACATTATGGCACAATCATTAACAAGGTTATAACATTTGTCTAGGGCCATGATGGCGAACCTTTTTATAAAAACCACCCACTTTTGCAGTGCTGGTCAACCTGGTCCCTCCCATGAACGGTCCAGCTTTCAAGGTGGGCCAATCACGGCACTGTTTGGTTGCTCCACTAGACCCACTAGAATGCCCACTAGTGGGCGAAAGGGACCAGGTTGACCAGCACTGCAAAAGTGGGCTGTTTTTATAAAAAGGTTCACCATCGCCAGTCTAGGGGATACACAGAAACATTAAGACTTTCAAGGTAACACAATTAAAGATATTTACAAATCTTTCAGGGTTCCTCTTCCCTCACTAGCCTAGAGGTATTTTACTCTCAAGATTCCAGGGAAGGGGAGGAACTACAATCTATGCAAGGTGGTATGTAAATTCTGCCTCCTATTGAAAGAGAAGAAGTTTCTCAGTTAACCTTAATCCTTTCAGAGAACTTAAGACCAAATGACCCTAGTTCAGTGGTCCTCAACCCCCGGGCCGTGGACCAGTATAGGTCTGTGGGACATTTGGTATTGGTCCACAGAGAAAGAATAAATAACTTACATTATTTCCGTTTTATTTATATTTAAGTCTGAACGATGTTTTATTTTTAAAAAATGACCAGATTCCCTCTGTTACATCCATCTAAGACTCACTCTTGATGCTTGTCTCGTAAGTTCGACAATTATATTTAAAAATACCATAGTTTTTACGCCGGTGGCATAATTTTATTTTGTGCATTTATTTGTCCCACCCTAAAGGCCAGTCCATGAAAATATTTTCTGACCTTACACTGGTCTGTGGCCCAAAAAAGTTTGGGGACCACTGCCCTAGTTGTCCTTGTAAATCAGGAGACTTCCACATTCCTTTTCCTCCATTTTCCAAGGAAAGGACAGGAAAGCCTGACCTTTTCTTCCTAGAATATCAATATTAATTTGCAGCTTTTTGGTACCTTACAACAATGTGACTTGGATTTTCCAACAAAATAGATTGGCACCTCTTGGTACCACTTCCCAAATTAGACACACAAAAGATTAAATGGATTAAATGAATCCCACTGCTTTATCTGCGTTTCACCTTCAGAATAAATAAACCAAACAGCGGAAGTGAGCCAGACAGCCAGGCCATGCATCATCCTTCACTAGCCCTGTGCAAAGGAGTTTTGCAATCTGAAACTGAACGGTGGATTGCACTCAACGTGCCAGATTCTGAGAGGACATTTTCACCAAACTCAAAATAGAAACTGAAATATTCCGAGTGTTCACTTGAGAAGCAGATGCCATGTGTTTAGCAATTCCAACACAAGAGTGCTCACTGTGTTTCGTCAACTTGACAAGCAATTGTTTCTTCCCTTTGTGAAACCAGCAAGCATAAGACTTAGAGCTGGATTTTTATACTCATTTATCTGTCTCTCAGAGAAGCAGATTCTATGTACCGACTATCTTGAGGAATCTAGAGCCTCTGAAAGCTTACAAAATTAAATGGAGGCCTCCCAAAATGTGATATTAAGATGGTTATAGACATTATTCAGCAGATTAAGATACAAGAGATACGCTAGGAGAAAGTTAACCTTCACAGTGTGGAAGGGTCTAATCTTGGTGACAGTTGTCCTGAAAGTCAAATAACATGAAATCCTTTCTCCCTCCGCCTTTTACCTGCAGGGCTGAAGCACTTCCAACCCTCTCTGCACAGCGCCAGCTTCAGCCGGCAGTGGAACCAGATGAAGAGGAAAAGGGCAAATAACACACCCTGGAGGCACAAAGGCAGAACTTTGCAGGCACAAGCACTAGATACTTAATTATATCCTTCTTTGTAGATAAGCATTTATCTTTCCCTAAGAGGTGTTTAATTTTCTATTAGTGGAAGTTGGCCTGCTTTTTTCTCAGTTTTTTACTTCATGTGAAAAAGTAGATGAGTCAAGAAAAAAATTATTCAAAAAAAAAAAAAAGGCAGTGTTTTTTATGTAGCCCTCAATTTTTTTTTTTCTGACTCACTGTCCCTAGCTAGAAATGAAATGTTATCCATGAATCAGTTTTGTAAAGGTCAAGGCTCTTGGTCACAAGCAATGGGGACCAAATATCACTAACGTAATAAAGCAGAAAGACATTTATGGAGAAGATATTGTGTTGCTAACTCCATCAACAGGAAGGCTAGACAGCCCGACTGAGAAAACGGGCAGGACTAGAGCAGAGTGAGCAGCAGAGAACCAGGAACATTTTGGCAGGATGCCACCCAGGTTACCACCACCTAACGTTGCCACCACCTGACACTTCACAGCCTTTCCTCTAGAATGCCATTGCTGAGCTTCACAAAAAGACCAAAGGAAGCATTTCTCAGGAGCTCTGTGACTTTGTGTCATTGTCCTACAAACACTGAAATGTTCAATCAAACCTAGGTGATGGAGGCATACATACCCCAGCACCAGGGGGCCTACCTGCTATCTACAGACACTCTTCACTTGAAAATACTCCTGCCTGGTCTAATGCAATGTTTCCCCAAACAATCAGACATTTTCAGCCCCTCCCAGCAAAGGAAAGCAAACCTCAGCCTAAACCAGTTACTGCCCTTAGATCAAAATCTAAGATCTCTAAGTTACTGCCCTTAGATCAAAATCTAAGATCTCTAAGTTACTGCCCTTAGATCAAAATCTAAGATCTCTAAGTTACTGCCCTTAGATCAAAATCTAAGATCTCTAAGTTACTGCCCTTAGATCAAAATCTAAGATCTCCCTGGACTTCTGGTAAATACCTGCTTACTATTCAGCAGCTTGTGACCTGAGATACAAAGTTAACCAACAAAACTTATTTTAAAATGGCACGTGAAAGAGATAGGAAAGGAAAAAGAGAATCCGTTAAAATACACTAATCTATAGTCATGGACGTACAGGTAGCTATGGTTCCTGCCCTTTGCTGCACAGTTCAGCTTCCATCTGTCTTCAGCCAGCATTGTAACTGGTAGGGGTCTTTAGCAAAAAAGATGACAAAACCTTCTTTTCCACCTGGAGGAACTCAGTCCTGTAACTCACAGGAATAGAGGGGGGCTGCTCTAGTTTTTTATTAATTTTTCATGCTCAATAGTGTAAGGTGTTTTCCACCAAGGAAGAAAGAAGGACGTAGCCATCAAGTGTAGACAAGCAAAAGCTTTATTTAGAGCACTCCCAGGCAAGGTTCACTAGTTGGCAAGACAGGAGCCAGGGAAGTTGCACAGCTTCCCCCTCCCCGGGGTGTAATTTATAGCGTCCATCTGTAGGATGGCGGTGGAGTGATAGGTCGTCGCGAAATTTCATTGGCTGACAGATTTTTTGAAAGTGTTCCTGAGCCGTTTCTTTTGGCGGTCATGGGTATCGGTGGTTCCTCATGTGACCTTCCCCCATTGCCAACCGACCTCACAAATAGCATAAAAACAGAATGCTGCTGCTCCAGAAATTATCTACACTCATCTCTCCTCTCTTGAGTAAATGAAATTCTATTTCTTCTTGGTGGTCAGAACCCATAATTCCAGTTACCACCATGATCCTCCCAGAAGCATGACTTATTTAAAATGGTCAACCTTAGTTTCCAATTCAAATGAAATCAATTGTTATTCCCTCAGGAAGAAGGCATTTCTCCCTGGAGTACTAAAATTACTAACTAACAGAATCCAGCCCTGGCCTGGTGGCTTGATGGATAAAGCGTCCCTGGTGTGGGGAGATCGCGAGGTTGACCCCTGATCAGTGCAAGAAGCAATCCATGAGTACATAACTAAGTAGAACAAATTGATGTCTCTCTCTCTCTCTCTCTCTCTCTCTCTCCCTCCTTTATCTCTTGCCTCCCTCTTTCTCTTTCTCTCTCTCATAGCAACAGAACAATTTTACAAAGGTAACAGAATCCAGAATCACAAGAACAGAAAACAAGTTTTATAAGTGGTCATTAGCTGTAGTAGGTAATGAATCTACTCTACTTCCAGTTCCTCATTCTAAGACATGCATGTTCTGGCTTTGGAAGAAAGAGTATCATATTTCAGTTGCTGGTTCAGAGAGTATTCTGAATTTTGTAGGACAGTATCCAACTTCACAAGGTATTGGCACTAAAATCAAGTATCACAGTCCATTGCACTGTTCTACTAAGCTAAATGCTTCTAGTGATAAAGATATAAATAAATTCAGTGAATTCCATGGGCATCAACCATTGCCAAATTATTTTACTGTAGTTAAACTTCAACTTTCAATTAGTCCTTCCTCCATAATAGTCCTTACTTCATGACTCAGAAAACTAATGAATATACCTGCCAATTACTCAGGACACCTATATGACTGTATATAATACATATATTTATTTTTACATATACTTGCAGAAGCCAAGTATGTAACCATATTCAGAAACCTACTAGAGCTATTGTGAGATAGGTCTGGATTAAAACTCTATTATTTGGCTTTTTAAAACCCTCACTCTTCCTGGTAGATCTCAGTGGAATTTGGAGTCACCAGAAATTAGCCTGAGTTAGAACCATTGTGAAGTATTCCCTGGAATATCTAGGCACTTACCTTTCCCCATGGCCCATTACCATGGTAAATGGCAATGACCCCTTAAAGGAAAACTAGTGCCTACGGAGTATGCACTTGGGACTTTCTAGAATGTCCTTTCTGAAAGGTCCCTAACCTGCTTTCATTTAAGGGGTTCCAAGTCTGTGAAGTGGCTCAGGGTTGAGAAACGCATAAGAAGCTATAACTTTCTGTCTTAAAAGCTCAAATCAGGCCACTTAGCACCACACTTAAAAGATATTTTTGATTTTTACTTAAATATATAAAGAAAAATACTGTTGCTTCCAATTATGGATTCTGTAATAACTTACCCACTTTCAAAATCTGTATGGGTCACACTCTTCCAGCTGACCATTATCCCAGCTGCCCATGAAAGTAACCACACCACTCCGCCTGTGCCAGTTAAATGTCATTAGTTGGCTCAGGTATCTGGGTGTTTCCCATCTCCACTGAACATATGAGGTCATTTCCCACCTGGCCTATGGTAGTGCAGTGGGTAGACCATGATCTAGAATGCTGAGGTCACCAGTTTGAAACCCTGGACTTGCCTGGTCAAGGCACATATGACAAGCAACAAGCAAGAAGTGAACAGCTAAAGTGAGGTCATTTCCCCTGTGGCACTTCCCACTGCCACTTCAGCCTACAGAAAAGAACCCCTAAACCCTTTCTCAAAGGCTCTTACCTCCTCAGTGGATTGCTCAAGGCCTTGGTCAGGACAGTTTCTCCCGAGACTCTTCAGAGGGTATAGTTATGGGGGGTCACATTTTATTTATCCACTCAAGCACTCCAGTCTGTAGTAGACATAAGCTATATTACAGTGAGTTTTTTCTGACAGATCAAGTCTCTTCTACTCTAGAGGCCTGTGAAACAGTTTTCATTCAAGAGGCAAGTCAACATTTAGAACCATTTCCAGCCACTTGGTCCATCCAGCTCACGGGATCCAGAATCTCTGGGTGTGAGCCAGTGCTGATTATTTCAGTCAGATCTGTGAGGATGCTCTCCCCTCCTTGGTAGAGCTTCCTCCGAATTAATTTCCTTATAGATTCTGCTGATGGGAATTAGCAAAGACTTGCAATTCTTTTTTCACATCACCTTCTCCTAGATTTGCCTCAGAAATTTCCCAAGAACCAGGTTCACTGTCTCCCACACTCCTAACACACACTGGTTCCAGGCTTAGAGACATCACTAGAGTAGTTGAAGCAAATGTACTATGAAATAAATTCCCCTTCTTTTCTGAAATCCAACAATACTTACAGAAGAAATATCTTTACTTTTTTTTTTTTTTTTCAGGATTTTCAGGTGTTGTGAATTGAGAGGAAGACCCCAGACAGTAAAACCACCATATCCTTGGAAAACTGTCCTGCAACATTTGATGTCAGTAATCCCTCTTCTACTGGGAGCCTTCCTCCTAATTTTGCTTCTCTTCCTCAGTTTCTGACCTTTCCTCACTATCCCAAGATGACCTTTTATCTTCTCCATCTCTCTTCTTTTCCCACAGTTTCAACTATTGTATAATCATTTTTCCCATCTAAAGCTACATGCCTAGCCTTTACCTCTCTTGTAAACTCCAGTTCCATATTTTCAGCTTCACATCAGATATCTCAGAGTTGTGACTGCAACCCAATACTTCTGAGATTGAACGCCCCTTCTTCCTGTGAAACGAGCTCACCAACACCCAGGATAGGTTCTCGGACTCATCTTTCCGCTGTTCTCCATCATTCACACATCCCCCTCTATGCCATTTCCTTTCAAATATCACGACAAAGTCTCTACAATACATCTTATTTCTTTGATGATATCACTTCTGCTAAAACATTTTCAAAGGCTTCCCATGGCCTTAGGGAAAAATTCTATAGTTTAAAACTTTAGGCCTATTAGTGATCTACTTAGTCTTTCCCCAGCCCCATCACTCTCTAAACAGAGGTCCGGTTTACCTGCTGACTTCCAGTCACACCCCTCAACACTATCTCAGTGCCTATTTCTCATATCCACCCTCCATAAATTCACTTCATCACCTCTGGTCGTGCTCTTCCTTCCATCCTGTAACCCCCAACTCTCCCCTGTCAGCTGAACTGAGTAGAGAACCCAAGAACTGGAGGACAGATAGAAGAACCAGAGGGAGAGGCTCAAACAATGAGATGCAGATAATGTCTTTGACAGGGTATCATATGCTTAGCCATCTCCTTTCCTAAGTCAAAGGGATGAGGAGGAAAGAAAATGAAAAAACCTCTGGGTAGATGTCTGGGAGACTCAGAGCAGAGGAATTGGTGCCCTGTGCCCAATAGAACACTGAAAATTGTCAGGACCTCAGTGTTCCAACCTCAGCATACATGGGAGAACAGACTTAGCAGTGGGGTGGAAATCTAGAACAAGAGCTTCAAGTGGTCTCACAAAAGTCCTGAGTGCACACTCAGTATCAACCATTTCATTGCACCAAATAGCATTTCAGAAGCAAACAGCATAGAAGACATAACCCAGTACTGAGCCCTTCAACAGCTGAGAGAATTCTTATAGTAGGGACAGGGAAGATACAGCAATTACCTGGGTGAAATAACCCAAGGTCAGCTGATGGCAGAGTGGGTAAATGACAGAGATCCACACGGCATATGGCTCTTCTCAGCACCTGAATGATGTAAAGTCACTCACTCTACCTTCTTTCCTCCCATGAACACAGTCTGGGTTGGGGAGAAGGGTGCTAAATTGATGAAGAAGTAGTATCTGCTATCTAGCAGAATAGGGCCTCGGAACAGAAATTAAACTCACTTACAAAAGAATAAAAATAAGTAATTTCTTGCCTGACCAGGCGGTGGCGCAGTGGATAGATCGTCAAACTGGGATGCCGAGGACCCAGGTTTGAGACTTCGAGGTCGCCAGCTTGAGTGTAGGCTCATCTGGTTTGAGCAAAAAGCTCACCAGCTTGGACTCAGGATCACTGGCTCAAGCAAGGGGTTACTTGGTCTGCTGAAGGCCCACAGTCAAGGCACATATGAGAAAGCAATCAATGAACAACTAAGGTGTTGAAATGCGGAACGAAAAACTAATGATTGATGCTTCTCATCTTTTCGTTTCTGTCTGTCTGTCCCTGTCTATCCCTCTCTCTGACTCTCTCTCTGTCTCTGTAAAAAATAAAAATTAAAAAAAAAATTTTAAAAAAGATATTCAGCACATTAAAAAAAAGATTTTTAAAAAAATAAGTCATTTCTTAACCATATGATTTTGTGTTTGAGATTCTTATCTCTATCTTATGCATGGGTAGTGTGCATGTCCCAGGAGAGCCCGAGCTCTACATCAGTGGTTTTCAACCTTTTTTTGAGTCGTGGCACATTTTTTACATTTACAAAATCCTGGGGCACACCACCTACCAAAATGACACAAAATGACACTCTAACACAGTACATATTATACATATCGTTAATAATATAGTTTCTAAATGTATTTATACTCACTTAGTGTGAAACCTGGGCCTGTTTCAATGAACACAAAAGGGATATCCTGGCAGGAATGGTAGAAAGACACACACGAAGCTCTTCCTCAACAGTTCTCAGGCTCTCTCTGTTTTTAGTTTTTATCGCAGTCAAGCTTGAGAAGCCCAGCTCACATAGATATGTGGTTGAAAATGGGAGCAATGTCAAAATAGCTTTGTTGGCCAGAATGGGGAACTCCTTGGCAACAGATAACCAAAAACTGTCCAAAGGAAGATCAGCAAACTTTAGCTTTAAAGTTAGATAACATTGTGATGCATTGTGATGCATTGTATATCATCCTCTGTGGGGGCCTCTTTTAAAAAGAAAAAGGTCAAATATCTATATACACCATCAGGATAGACATAACCAGCTGAGGCTGAGGCTTCATCTAGTGGTGGCAACATTTACCTCCAGTCCTGACCAGGATTAGAAATCGGGACCATGGGGAGAAGTAGCAGCTTCAACTACTCACTGTGGCCACACAATGACAAGTGCACGGCAGCCAAGCAGGGACCTTCCTGGGTGTGGATGAGAGGTGGCCTACTATTGGTTCATCACTAGTGGTCGGGATGAATCCTAGAAGGTGATTGGTCAGTGAGCGTTCCCTGTGCCTCCACTCTTCCTGTCACTGATAGCTGGAGGGATTGTGAGGGGAATGTTTATGTTCGGATGGAGGTGGCTGGTGGCAGGCCGTATCCGGCACGCGGGCCGTAGTTTGGGGACCCATGTTTAATTTCCCCACGGCACACCTGACTATGTCTCACGGCACACTAGTGTGCCGCGGCGCACTGGTTGAAAAACACTGCTCTACATGGATCAGGCTGATTCTACTTCCCCACACAGTGGGACACTCCTGCTTAACAGCAGGGGTGGCAGCCTCTCTGAGACTACTCTTGAGGTGAGGCAGCTATGAGGATTCTACTTATCAGTGCTGACACCAACTGCCACCAAAGGAAAGACACGACCGACACACAAATTAGTTGCAATAATCACACAGGCAGTTTATTACTCACAAATCCTTTTGGCGTGCCTGGGTACAGCTTAAGGGGGCCCCATCAGCATGCTCCTCTCCTCTGTCTTTGGTCAGAGCGTTGTGGAGACAGTCCACATTCCACATTCAACGTTGGAGTCTGGGCAACTACCACAACAGGGGGGGCCCCCAGCTTTAGTACCTTTTCTGGCCAATGCCTTCAAACAAGTGTTAATCTACAGGATTATCACCTCAAACAACCTTTTGGGAGTTCCTAGCAGGAAACCTTTTCTATGTTAATCTACTGAAATGTCACATCAAGCCACTTTTAAGGTATTCCTAGGGAAGTTTCTTGTTTATGTTAACCTACAGAATTATGACATCAAGCCACTTCTTATCTATACATAACTTCACACACACACTAACTGGGCCCTGTGTGAAAGGCAGAGTCTGTTTATCATATCTGTACACACTAGATTAATTCCTACCCAGATGGCATAGCCTTATTTACTTTCCTTAATTGCTTTTAATATTATATCCTAATTATTTCTATACATCTTCCATACTTTTCTATATTTCTATATATTTAATTACTATAACATTATATTACTATAACAATGCATATACACATATTTTTTAAAGTCATAGATCATCAATATGTGTCTTAGTCCATTTGGCATGCTATAACAAAATTCCATAGACTAGGTGGCTTATTAAAAAACATTGAAGTTTCTATGCTCTTCTTTTAATAATAACTGTTAAATATATTTCACTGCAATTATACCTCACATGTTAATTTTCTGTCCCTAAGGAATTTCATTTTGCACAGAACCTAAATAAAGTGCCCGCCCCCGAAAATAACTTTGCTGAGGTTAGATTTAATTACCAGAACTAATTCTTCAGTAATGGAAATCAGCAAAACAACTGAGTGAAAATGCTGACTGAACAGAGACCTGAGTGACCTACCTAACTGTAAGGGAACAATGTTTTTGATTGATTGAAAGGACAAAAACTTCATCTTACAATATCTAAAGATGAGACATGTAGAACTAAATAAATCTACACCCTGTATGATAGCACTTTCCCAATAACCCCGGCCACATGGAACAGAGGGATATCCATCAGAGGGAAGGGGGGGAGGGCCAGGCACTGGATGAAAGAAGGTGAAGGGATTAGCCAAAAAACATATATTGATAACACACAGATACAGATGACAGGGTGGCAATAGTCAGAAAGAAAGGGGGCGTGGAGATCAGGGAAGGAGGACAGGGTGGGGATACATGGGAGCAGAGGGAGACTGAATGAGAAGGGGGGAGAGGTGCACAATGCGATTTGTAGATGGTGTCATACTCAGTTGTACACTGGAAACCTGCATGGTTACTAGCTAGCTTCAGTTCCTGTGATCACCAGTGGGATGGACTCCAACGTTCAGATGTGCCAGCTCCAGAAAACGCGCTGACCTTCAACCTGAACACACTGGGGTGGCTTGCACAAGCTCCACAGCCCTCTGTTCTATTGTTCATTCTCTCTCCTTATAAAAACCCCTGCCTGCACCAGAAGAGTAAGACGGGTTTTTGAGGACAGGACTCCCCCATCTTCTCAAGTGGCCAGCACTTGAATAAACCTCTTTCCTTCTCATCAGCACCTGCATCAAGAGTTTGTGGGTCATTTTTCTGGTTATGTCATACACCCAGCTTTTCTCTAACTTGAGATGTGACCACAGAAATCAATTCCAGCCACTGAGAAATAAGTGGAGAAAGTACCTCTAGCAAATCATACTTTAGGGCTTGTAGAATAGAGTGGAAAGGATCACAGTTTTCAACAATTTTATAAAGCCACCATTTGCCCCCACCCCTAAATTCTTTTACTTTAAAAAAATAAATGTGTCATGTTCAATCCATTGTTATTATTTATTATGGGTCTTGGTTATACACAGTGAAACCTAATTTGCCCTAATACAATTTTATGATAAGGATAGCTGAGAAATAAGTGTTCTAAATCTACAGCAAAATCACAAGACACGGAGCACAGAACTGTAAAGCTGAAAGAAATGTAGAAGTCATTTGGTCCATTGGTTTCAGTTGTAAATCTGTCCACATCTCTCTCTGGGTTCAACGGCTCTTCCTCCTCCTCATTGATAAGGTAGTGCTGAAGTCAAGTTCTACCTCTCCATTCTGCCTTCCTAACAGAACAATTATGGTCAGAAATTATCAGTTATTTTTAGTAACCTAATACAGCACACATGTTATTATGTATTGTTTCTTCTATCAAAAACATGCCTCCTCTGCTTAGCCATTTTGTTCAAAAATTTCCTTCTCCATAAAAGGGGCCTACCTCCAAACCTCTAGGCAGACTGGTTTCCTCTTTCAAGGTATCTTTGTGCTGTATATATTTTTCTAATATCATACATAAGCATGTAAATAAGTAGCCACCACCCAATGTGGTATTATTTCTTCATTCCCAGCGCCCAGCACAGAGACATAGTTTCTGAATAACTATTTGTTGAGTTGATTTGCATTTCAGGTTACAAAATTAAAGACTCGGAAAAAGTAATCAAGCTGGCTTTTAACAGAGCCTAGAAAGGCAAGGTTTTTTTTTTATCAGGGGTCAAAACAAAAGAGGAAAGACAAAGCCAAAATATCGCTTTTCTGTGTAATGGAGGCTCAGTTGGAAGACCTGGCTTCTAGGCTGGAACCACCGGCACTGAGCTGAAGAACTGGGCAGACTCACTCTACTAGGCAGAGGCTCGGATCCAGAGCAGGGCTCCCCATGCCTGTGAGTCACAGCAGAGAGTGCCTGTTTACTGAGAGAGGAGGTAAATTAAAGCTGGGCACGCCCAGTTATTCCACCTAAGAGGACTGAGAGGCAGAGTGATGAACAGGGCAGACAGAAGCCCGGAGTTATATCTATCTGAGCTCCTTTCACAAGAACAAAGCATCCATCAGAAGTGGGGAAGAGACAAACCCACCAACATCCCCCAGTTTCATTCTCATAAACCAGGGGTTGAGAACCTATGGCTCGCGAACCAGATGTGGCTCTTTTGATGGCTGCATCTGGCTCGCAGACAAATCTTTAATAATAAAAAAAAATAACGTTAAAAATATAAAACATTCTCATGTATTACAATCCTTCATTTCCCACCACTCATGTTCATGGTTGCGGGTGGCTGGAGCCAAACACAGCTGTCCTCCGGCACAACACCAAATTTTTATTGGATAATGCATAATGTACATGGGTCATTATATGGCTCTCACGAAATTACATTTTAAAATATATGGCGTTCATGGCTCTCAGCCAAAAAGGTTCCTGACCCGTCATAAACCTATGGTCAGCAAGAGGTGTGGCTACCTGCCTCTGAAGAACTTGGATCCCACCTCCATGAGGTCACTCTCTACACCAGTCTGCCCTTGCGTTTCCTCCTGCATCCGGCAGCAGACAGCTTAAACACTGTCCCCAAAAGAACCTGAAATAGGTCAGAGCAACACACTTAATATATCAACTTTGAGTCCCCTCCATGCCAAATGCTAAAAATGTGTTCCTTATTCTATATTCTGTTCAAAATTATGTCCAGGCATACTGTCCAATGTAGCATGACAGGTTCTGCAGAGATTGAATGCTATCTTTAAGATACTTCAATAAAAGAGATGCTCCAAAAAAAAAATTAAAATTTCAAAGATTAAATTTCCATAAAAATTGAAGTTACTGACAATTAAAATCCGAGGGCACTAAAATCTAAAGTCCAATTTTCTTGTCCTGTGTGTTCAAGTTCAAAGAGCAAAGCTCAATTACTAAAATAAAAACCACCCCCGGGCCCTGGCCAGTTGGCTCAGCGGTAGAGCGTCGGCCTGGCGTGCAGGGGGCCCGGGTTCGATTCCCGGCCAGGGCACATAGGAGAAGCGCCAATTTGCTTCTCCACCCCCCCTCCTTCCTCTCTGTCTCTCTCTTCCCCTCCCGCAGCCAAGGCTCCATTGGAGCAAAGATGGCCCGGGCGCTGGGGATGGCTCCTTGGCCTCTGCCCCAGGCGCTAGAGTGGCTCTGGTCGTGGCAGAGCGATGCCCTGGAGGGGCAGAGCATCACCCCCTGGTGGGCAGAGCTTCGCCCCTGGTGGGAGTGCCGGGTGGATCCCAGTCGGGCGCATGCAGGAGTCTGTCTGACCTGTCTCTCCCCATTTCCAGCTTCAGAAAAATACAAAAACAAAAAAAAACAAAAAAAAAAACCACCCCCGGATTTCTTATTCTACTCAGCTCAGCTAAAAATGTTCTGTTCAAGTACTTTGATTAGAGTCCCATTGGCTACTATGTCAGTTTCTCCTTAATGTGTTTTGGGTTTCCAAGGCCTCAGAAGTCATAGTAATTCCATACCTCATCTGTCTCTCAGGAGCCTCACTTTTAAAAAATTCAGAGTCAACAGGACACATAGAATTACCACATGCCTTCTCCAGATCTACCTAATCTAGAAAGCCATTCTACTGCCCTTAATTGACACAGGCAAAATTACATCCCCAGAATCAGAGCTACCTAGACCCCAAGAGAAATCCAATGTCACCTGTAAGATTCCTGATTTTAGTTTCAGCAAGAAGTCTGTCATTCCAGACCAACTGACTGAACTCCATTGCCTGCTTACTTAAGCAAAGCCAGAAAAAATTTCCCAAGAAGTTATTTGGAGACTATATATTTAGGATTTTCATTACATTTCTTTACATTTATATTCTCATAAGGTGAAAAAAATCCTACTATGCTGCCTGTATCCTCGCACAGTGGTATTTGAGGCATGTCTGCCTCCTTGCAAATTTATTTTCCTGTTCAGCCCTGGGCCTCTACTGCTATCCCAAGTACAGGCTCCGTGTGGTGACACATGGCTCCATCTCTCAGAAACAGGCATTTCGGTGCCACAAGAGCTGTCTCACTGCCTTGGATGCAGGGACTGCCTTGGCTGGGAAACTCACCCTCTAAGGAACACATCTTCATTCTCAATTTGTTCAAGCTGAAGAATCGCCCTCCACAGACTCCTGCACTGAACAATTTTGATGTTTCTAAAGCTCATGCCCCTAGAGTTAGGGGATCAACTTTTTTACAATGAAAAGGAGGAAAGAATAAATTGAAAAAAACAATATCATAAATAAAAGAAACTTTTTATTCATTGCAACAATACACTATAATATGATAAATGCATAATAAAAACATTTGTAATATTTTATATTATAATTATGCTTATATGCCTATTAATTTTTAATAATAGTTGTAAGACTTTTCCATTGAATGAATATTTTTTGTCAATGTATCATCTTGTAACAATATATTGGAAATATCTGAACCAGAAATATCCTTCATATTGAATTTTACAGCAAATGCTGCAGCTAGAGAATCAACATTCAATCTCGATTTCTCACTTGTCCAAAAATCATTAGCAATTGAAAAACTCTTTCAACTGCTGCATTAGTTCCAGGGCAGCACAATGTAAATTGAACAAGAATAAATAAATTTTCACATGGAATATGTTCATTTCTGAAATGGCTATTTCCACCATCTTTTATCAATTTCAACGTGTTCATTTTCACATTGTATTAATCTTTCAGGATTTAAATATGCATTCAGTCTTCTAATTTCTTCAAAGAGACAACTGTCGTCTATTTTGATGTCTGGCATTTCTTCAGATAAAAACTCAAGACAAGATTGAATATCTGTCCAATATACTTCTGATGAAGTAAAAAAACACCATTGAAAACTGTTATTTCCCATGATTTTTGTTTCAGACTATTCTTTGATATAATGAAAACATGTCTGGTAAAAATTCTGCACTTCTTTGATAAACTTTTCTGTTATGCACGGGTTTGATTCCTAAGTCTGACAATTTTCTTTTTATAATTAAAGGAAGAAATTTTTCTTCAAAACGAGATTCATATTGAAGGATAAAGTCATTCAAAATAAGACTAACTTCTGTAGCTGAAATGTGTTCACCTTCAATCTTTTGAACTGTTTTTGTGAAAAATATATGCTTGATTATGTACAAAATGCATCAATATCTCAGATATCTTATTATTTAAAAATGATTTTAGGACATTTGTCTAAACTTAAAAAATATAAACGAAGAGGCTCAAGTAATTGTAGAACACGCTCTATAGCAGGTGTTAGAGCATGCCATCTAACTTTAGAATATCCTAAAAGTTTTTTGTATTTAACATTTGTTTCTTTACAAAATTGTTTTAAAGTAGCAACACAAATGGTAAAACGACTAAAATGCAAATAAATTGTAGTTATTACTTCTACATCAATTGTGTGGCACATGATGCTGTGTTGATTGCATCTGATAAAATATGTGCATTACAACCTATTCCTAGTATTTTCTTTTGGAGGAGCTCTTGTAATTTTTTTTTTTTTTTTTTTTATATATAATTTTATTTTTTTAATGGGGTGACATCAATAAATCAGGATACATATATTCAAAGATAACAAGTCCAGGTTATCTTGTCGTTCAATTATGTTGCATACCCACCACCCAAAGTCAGATTGTCCTCTGTCACCTTCTATCTTGTTTTCTTTGTGCCCCTCCCCACCCCCTATCCCTCTCCCATTCCCCCCTCCCCCCCGTAACCACCACACTCTTATAAATGTCTCTTAGTTTCACTATTATGTCCCACCTACGTATGGAATAATACAGTTCCTGTTTTTTTCTGATATACTTATTTCGCTTCGTATCATGTTATCAAGATCCCACCATTTTGCTGTAAATGTTCCGATGTCATCATTTCTTATGGCTGAGTAGTATTCCATAGTGTATATGTGCCACATCTTCTTTATCCAGTCATCTATTGATGGGCTTTTTGGTTGTTTCCATGTCCTGGCCACTGTGAACAATGCTGCAATAAACATGGGGCTGCATGTGTCTTTACATATCAATGTTTCTGAGTTTTTGGGATATATACCCAGTAGAGGGATTGCTGGGTCATAAGGTAGTTCTATTTTCAGTTTTTTGAGGAACCACCATACTTTCTTCCATAATGGTTGTACTACTTTACATTCCCACCAACAGTGTATGAGGGTTCCTTTTTCTCCACAGCCTCTCCAACATTTGCTGTTACCTGACTTGCTAATAACAGCTAATCGAACAGGTGTGAGGTGGTATCTCATTGTCGTTTTGATTTGCATTTCTCTAATAGCTAAAGAAGATGAGCATCTTTTCATATATCTGTTGGCCATTTGTATTTCTTCCTGGGAGAAGTGTCTATTCATATCCTCTTCCCATTTTTTTATTGGATTGTTTGTTTGTTTGTTGTTGAGTTTTATGAGTTCTTTGTATATTTTGGATATTAGGCCCTTATCTGAGCTGTCGTTTGAAAAAATCATTTCCCATTTAGTTGGCTTTCTGTTTATTTTGTTATCAGTTTCTCTTGCTGAGCAAAAACTTCTTAGTCTGATGTAGTCCCATTCATTAATTTTTGCCTTCACTTCTCTTGCCATTGGAGTCAAATTCATAAAATGCTCTTTAAAACCCAGGTCCCTGAGTTGAGTACCTATGTCTTCTTCTATGTACTTAATTGTTTCAGGTCTTATGTTTAGATCTTTGATCCATTTTGAGTTAATTTTTGTACAGGGGGAGAGACTGTAGTCCAGTTTCATTCTTTTGCATGTGGCTTTCCAGTTTTCCCAGCACCATTTATTGAAGAGGCTTTCTTTTCTCCATTGTGTGTTGTTGGCCCCTTTATCAAAAATTATTTGACTATATATATGTGGTTTTATTTCTGGACTTTCTATTCTGTTCCATTGGTCTGAGTGTCTATTTTTCTGCCAATACCATGCTGTTTTGATTGTCGTGGCCCTATAATAGAGTTTGAAGTCAGGTATTGAAATGCCTCCAGCTTCATTCTTTTTCTTTAGGATTGCTTTGGCTATTCGGGGTTTTTTATAGTTCCATATAAATCTGATGATTTTTTGCTCTATTTCTTTAAAAAATGTCATTGGAAGTTTGATGGGAATTGCATTAAATTTGTATATTGCTTTGGGTAATATAGCCATCTTGATTATATTTATTCTTCCTAGCCAAGAACAAGGTATATTCTTCCATCTCATTATATCTTTCTCGATTTCCCTTAACAATGGTTTATAGTTTTCATTATATAAGTCCTTTACATTCTTTGTTATGTTTATTCCTAAGTATTTTATTTTTTTTGTTGCAATCGTGAAGGGGATTATTCTTTTGAGTTCCTTCTCAGTTGTTTCATTGTTGGCATATAGAAAGGCTATTGACTTCTGTATGTTAATTTTGTATCCTGCGACCTTACTGTATTGGCTTATTGTTTCTAGTAGTCTTTTTGTGGATTCTTTGGGGTTTTCGATGTATAGTATCATATCATCTGCAAAAAGTGATACCTTTACTTCTTCTTTTCCGATATGGATGCCTTTTATTTCTTTGTCTTGTCTGATTGCTCTGGCTAGAACCTCTAGTACCACATTAAATAAGAGTGGAGAGAGTGGACAACCCTGTCTTGTTCCTGATTTAAGGGGGAAAGCCTTCAGTTTAGTGCCATTTAATATGATGTTAGCTGATGGTTTATCATATATGGCCTTTATCATGTTGAGATATTTTCCTTCTATACCCATTTTGTTGAGAGTCTTAAACATAAAATTGTGTTGTATTTTATCGAAAGCCTTTTCTGCGTCTATTGATAAGATCATGTGGTTTTTGTTCTTTGTTTTGTTGATATGGTGTATTACATTAACCGTTTTACGTATGTTGAACCATCCTTGAGATTCTGGGATGAATCCCACTTGATCATGATGTATTATTTTTTTAATATGTTGTTGTATTCGATTTGCTAGTATTTTGTTTAGTATTTTAGCATCTGTATTCATTAGAGATATTGGTCTGTAGTTTTCTTTTTTTGTGCCATCCTTGCCTGGTTTTGGTATGAGGGTTATGTTGGCTTCGTAAAATGTGTTTGGAAGTATTGCTTCTTCTTCAATTTTTTGGAAGACTTTGAGTAGAATAGGAACCAAGTCTTCTTTGAATGTTTGATAAAATTCGCTGGTATAGCCGTCAGGACCTGGACTTTTATTTTTGGGGAGGTTTTTAATGGTTATTTCTATTTCTTCTCTACTGATAGGTCTGTTTAGGCTTTCTGCTTCTTCTTGACTCAGTCTAGGAAGGTTGTATTTTTCTAGGAATTTATCCATTTCTTCTAGGTTGTTGAATTTAGTGGCATAAAGTTTTTCATAGTATTCTACAATAATTCTTTGTATATCTACGGTGTCCGTGGTGATTTCTCCTCTTTCATTTTGGATTTTGTTTATATGAGTTCTTTCTCTTTTTTCCTTGGTAAGTCTTGCCAAGGGTTTGTCAATTTTGTTGATCTTTTCAAAGAACCAGCTCCTTGTTCTATTAATTTTTTCTATAGTTTTTCTGTTCTCTAATTCATTTATTTCTGCTCTGATTTTTATTATCTCCTTTCTTCGGCTGGTTTTGGGTTGTCTTTGTTCTTCTTTTTCTAGTTCCTTAAGGTGGGAAGTTAAGTGGTTCACTTGGGCTCTCTCTTGTTTGTTCATATATGCCTGAAGTGATATGAACTTCCCTCTTATCACTGCTTTTGCTGCATCCCATAGATTCTGATATGTCGTATTGTCATTTTCATTAGTCTGTATATATCTTTTGATCTCTGCACTTATTTCTTCTTTGACCCATTCATTTTTTAAAAGTATGTTGTTTAGTTTCCACATTTTTGTGGGATTTTTTTCCTCTTTTTTGCAGTTGAATTCTAGTTTCAAGGCTTTATGATCAGAAAATATGCTTGGTACAACTTCAATTTTTCTGAATTTGCTGATGTTGTTTTTGTGGCCCAACATATGGTCAATTCTTGAGAATGATCCATGTACACTGGAGAAAAATGTATACTCAGTCACTTTGGGATGAAATGTCCTGTAGATGTCTATCATATCCAGGTGCTCTAGTGTTTTGTTTAAGGCCACTATGTCTTTGTTGATTCTCTGTTTGGATGACCGATCTAGAGCCGTCAGCGGTGTATTGAGGTCTCCAAGTATGATTGTATTTTTGTCAGTTTTTGTTTTAAGATCAATAAGTAGCTGTCTTATATATTTTGGTGCTCCTTGGTTTGGTGCATATATATTAAGAATTGTTATGTCTTCTTGATTCAGTGTCCCCTTAGCCATTATGAAATGGCCATTTTTGTCTCTGAGTACTTTTCCTGTCTTGTAGTCAGCATTATCCGATATGAGTATTGCTACACCTGCTTTTTTTTGGATGTTATTTGCTTGGAGTATTGTTTTCCAGCCTTTCACTTTGAATTTGTTTTTATCCTTGTGACTTAGATGAGTTTCCTGTAGGCAGCATACAGTTGGATTTTCTTTTTTAATCCATTCTGCTACTCTGTGCCTTTTTATTGGTGAGTTTAATCCGTTTACATTTAGTGTAATTATTGATACTTGTGAGTTCCCTATTGCCATTTTATATCTTGCTTTCTGTTAGTTTTGTGTCTTGTTTGATCCTTCTCTTTTGTTTTTCTATCTTTTGTTTTTATTTGGTTGTATTCCATACATCTTTCCTCTGTTGCTATCTTTTTTATCTCATGTGCTTCTGTGGTGGTTTTTTCAATGGTGGTTACCTTTGAATAATGAAAAGGGTCCCTACCCTGTTCATTGTAGCGAACTATTTTGTGAGTACTTTTGCACTCCATCGTCCTTTGCTACTGTTAATCTCCATCTTCTCCCCCTCTTTCTTTTTGTTGTTGTCACAGTTTAAATTTGGTTTTATTGTGTTCTTCTTGGAGCTTTTACTTGTGGCTCTGTTTTTTTTTGTTCTTTGTATCTGATTGGAGAACCCCCTTTAGTAATTCCTGGAGTGGGGGTTTTCTGATGATAAATTCCCTCATCTTTTCTGTATCTGTGAATGTTTTTATTTCTCCTTCATATTTGAAGGATAGCTTTGATGGGTATAGTATTCGTGGCTGAAAGTTCCTCTCTTTCAGGACTTTAAATATTGGGGTCCACTCTCTTCTAGCTTGTAGAGTTTCTGCTGAGAAATCTGATGATAATCTAATGGGCCTTCCTTTATATGTTGTATTCTTCTTTTCCCTGGCTGCCTTGAGAATTTTTTCTTTGCTGTTGGTTTGTGTCAATTTCATTATGATATGCCTTGGAGTAGGTTTGTTGGGGTTAAGAAAACTTGGAGTTCTGTTTGCTTCTTGAACTTGAGGCTTTAGTTCTTTCCACAGGCTTGGGAAGTTCTCATCTATTATTTGTTTGAGTATGTTCTCCATTCCATTTTCTCTCTCTTCTCCCTCTGATATACCTATTATTCTTATGTTATTCTTTTTGATGGAGTCAGATAATTCTTGTAGGGTTATCTCATTTTTTTTAATTTTTGAGTCTCTTTCTTCTTCTCTCTGTTGTGCCTCAAGTTGCTTGTCTTCTATTTCACTAATCCTCTCTTCTATCTGACCTGTTCTATTAGCTAAGCTTGTTACTTCGTTTTTCAGCTCGTGAATTGAGTTTTTCATCTCTGTTTGATTTGTTTTTATAGTTTCAATTTCCTTGGACATATATTCTTTGTGTTCATTGAGTTGTTTTCTGAGCTCCCTAAATTGCCTTTCTGTGTTTTCTTGTATATCTCGGAGGATTTTTAGGATTTCTATCTTGAATTCTCTGTCATTTAGCTCCAAGGTTTCCAATATATTAAATTTTTTCTCCATAGATTTTTCCTCATCTAGCTGTGTTACCTCTCTTTCTTTTGTATCCATGATATTGGATTTTCTCTTCCTTAATGGCATCTGAGGGTGGTTTTGTTGATAGTATTAATGAGATTTAATAAAGAATAAAAAGTTTAAAAAATAATAAAAAAAATCGAAAAGAGTTGTTTTTTTAAAAAAAAATTAATAATGAAATAAAGAAAAATAAAATAAAATAAAAACTTTAAAAAAAAACAAAAACAAAAAAGGAAATTATTCCCCCCCTCCTTTTTTCCTCTCCTCTCCTCTCCCCTCTTTCTTGATAAAATCTTGTGGTGGACTGTGAATTATAACAAACAATGCCTGTGATGGAGGGCCTGAATTGGGGAAAAGTAATAAAGGGGCAAAAAAAAAAAAAAAAAAAAGAAAGAAAAAAGAAAAAAAAAAAGAGCGTATGGACCCACAAAAAGCAAATAAGGAAAAAATTTGGGTCAAGAATAAAATGATTTGCTTTTAGGTGTTGGTTGTCTAAGAGTTATGATGAGAGGATTAAGAGGAAAACGGAAAAATGGGGGGACAAATTAAAAAATTACTATTGTATTTAGTGGAACAAGAACTAGATAATATGGAGAGCCAGGGATGGGAGCACTGCTAGTGAGTTAAAAAGGTGAAGTAAAAACCCCCCAAAATGCCACAAACATGAGTTTGAGTCCCAGATAAGATAATTTGTTTGTTATTGAGGTTTGAATGAGAGGAGATGTAAAGGAGAAAGGAAGAAACTAATATAGAGGGAGAAAAGAAAGAGAGAGAGAGAGAAAAAAAAGAGGGAACCACTAAAAGAAGAAAAAAGAAAGGAGAGAGAGAGAGAGAGAGTTAAGGGTTTTGGAGTGCAACCCTCATAGAGAGAAAGGAAGAGAAGAGAAAAGATAATGGGAGATATAACACTTATGGGTAGTGTAGTTCAAGGAGAGGAGAGAGTAAGACCGGTAGAGAGTTAATCAGCCAAATTGGAGGAGGAAAAAAAAAGTATCAAGAATGAAGATAAGAGAAACAAACGAACAAATATAATAAAATGGGATAGGTTATAAAGTCTGCAGATTATTCTTGATTTTGAGAGGTTATCTTCTTGCTTTTTCTTTTCTCTCCCTCTTCCTGGTCGGTGACTCTGTACCCCGGGTTTTGCCCCTTTGGCACGCTCAGGTGGAGGTTTGCAGTTGATAAGTCTCTATGGCAATGTCATGTATTGTGCTTTAGTCTCGTTGGCAGTCTAGGCTATTAGCATTTATAGGCTCCGACAGTGAGAGAGTCCTTGTTCCTGGAGCCTTTCTCCTAGTCTTTCCTTCCTCAATTAGTAGCCTGATAATCCAGCTATGGGGTTGCTGCTGCCTCTGCCTGGATAGTAAGAGGCTCAAAGAGCTGGCAACTCCCCACTCTATTTCCACTCAGCACAGGGCTCTGGGTAAGGCTCAGTCAGTCAGAGCTGCTAGCATAATCAGGCGGGCTTTCCGGCCATTCAAAGACCTCTGGCTCTGCCACTCTGTCCGGTAACACAAGCGGGCGCCCACTTCCGGGGCGCTTGGAGGAAACTCTCACTCACTGGCTGCGCGCGCAGACCAGGATATCCGGCCAGCAGTCTCACGCTCTGAGTGAAACCCCCAACCGCAGGGAAAAGTTGCAGCGTTGGAATTGAGTCTCGCTCCGTCCCCGTGCGCGGCTTTTGCAAGGCGCTGGGGCGGCCCGAGATTCCGCTTTGGCCCACACAAAGGCCCCTGACTCTGTCCCTCTGTGCGATAACACGGGCGCGCACTGCCGAGGCACTCGGAGGAATCGCTCACTCCTTATCTGCGCGCGCAAACCAGGATATGAGGCCGGCCGCTTTCCCTCTGAGTGAAACCCCCTCCAGTACGGAAAATCTCCACCGTTGGAATTAGTTCTCACTCCCTCCCGTGCGTGGCTTTCCCAGGGCGCTGGGGCTGCCCAGAGACTCTGCCCTCGGCCCACAGAAAGGCCTCTGACCCTGCCTCTCCGTGGGGCAACACGGGCACTGACTCCCGGGGCCTAGGAAGAAATCTCTCACCCACTAACTGCGCACCAACCAGGAGATCGGGTAAAATGTCCGCGCCGCTTGTCTTTCTTTGTTTGGGTTTGGCGCGAGTGTTAGCTTGTATTGCCCGGGTTGCCACAGGATCAGATTTTCCTCAGCTTGGATCTCCGTGCCACAGCCTGGTTCGGCCGTTTGTGTCGCGGCCTGGATGTATTCACCCCCTTTGCCCGCCTCAGTTTCTATATTCACAGTTACCAGAGAAAGCCGCCCTGTTTAGGTTAGTGAGGAAGGCGGAGCATTTCTTACTCCCTATTTCCTTCGGGGTTTGGTTATATATTTAGCCAATTTTTCACTCAATCATACCTTTGGGTGTATTGCGAAGCATCTGGAAGCTCCAAGTATAGGTTTTTCTGTTTCTGGTTGAAGATCTTGTTGAGTTTTGGGGGAGATTTATCAGTATCGCTTCCTACCCCGCCATTACTCTGACGTCATCTCCAGCTCTTGTAATTTTACAGACACATTATTCACCCCTTCACGTTTTCACCCACCAAAATTTGTACTTGTATTATCAGCCGTTAGTGCAACAACTTTGGATTTCAAATTGTTTTCATTTATTACTCTGTATAGATGGTTTGACAAAATTTTAGAAGTGTCGTCCTCAATAGATTCTAAATTTGAAATTTTTACTTGAATGCTCTTGGTAACATTAAAATATCTTACTATTATTGGATACAATTTAATTTCATTATGATTTGATGCATTAGATAAAATCATTACAAATGCTGCAGTTTCCAAATCCTCTGTATTTTGTCACAGTAATTTTTAAATACTGATTTCAAAATAGCCACGCATTTTGTCCTGCTACATGAAAATTTTGCATTGTGAAACTTTTTCAATAATTTAGTTGTACAATCCATATCACAATAACTTTTTTGTGAATTATGGTATGAAATGCAAATGTTCTCTCCATTGCAGCCAACTGTTTTTCATCTTCAGAATAATTTGAAGTTTTTAAAAAACTTGTTACTTTACAACTGGAAGCCGGTGCATCTAATGATTGCTTATGTTTGTTGGTGGTCAAGTGTTTCGTTATCGCTGCTCTGCCCCCAACTACAATACAAAATTCTCTGCTGCAAATATTGCAGAAAACAATGCTATCTTTCTTTGATATGAGGGATAGAAATTCCTTTTTCAATTTATCGTTGAAGTGGCATTTTCTCTTTTTTTATTTTTCCATCCCTTAAATAAAATTTAAAATTAAAAATAAAATAAAGCTATACAAACAATGCAAGCACATTAGGAACTGAAAATGTTACATCATGGTAGGCAAATTTTCCAGAAGCTGAATTAACAAAACTAAATATCAAACAAAATCACTAATTTGGACTAATATTCGGGTGTACTCATCATTTTCTAATTTTAAAATGTCTATTTTATGCAACTATTTAATCAAAATGCGTCATTAATAGATATGGTTTGAGGTTAGATTTCCACTTTAGAACTCAAATTTCTGGAAAATAAATGTAAATAAAATTATATGTATTTGGAAATTATTAAATAGATAATGAATTAATAAAACATGAATTGTGCTTACCTGTCTAAGATTGAATATTCACTGAGAAAGAAATAATCGTGAGTCTACAATGTCGTATGTGCCATGTTGTGTTTCAGTAAGAAGTACACAAAGCTATTTGTGCACTTGGTACATCATGCACTCTCAGGGTCTCCCGTGCAGAGTGCATGCATCTCATAATCACGTCTCACCCCACTGTACTGATCCTTGATGAATCATCATGTCAAATACAAATACGTCACATCATACGCAATGGATTGACTCCTCATTGATCGAATACGGACATTTACAGATTAGTCTTCCAATATCAAAAAGGAGGACATGTAAGAGGACACTTTTTGAGGGAGGACAGAACTTACAAAAGAAGGACTGTCCTCTCTAAAGGAGGACAATTGGTCACCTTACCATAAAGAAACCAGTTTTATTATATGTATGTATGTATGTATGTATGTATGTATGTATGTATGTATGTGAGAGGAGGAGAGATAAGAGACAGACTTCCACATCCACCCTGACTGGGATTCTTGGCCAATACATTTGTAAATATGATGTATATGTTTGCTCGCTTATAGTTTGCATTGGGAGTTGGGCAACACCAAATTTAGTGGTCTGTGAGGTTGCAGGTTGCCTTCTTGATTGGGAGGGCCATTGTCTTGCTAATGTTTACTGGAAGGGAGATTCTACCCTCACCACTGAGAGGCACAGTAGTATTTTTTTCTCTTCTCTCTGATCCCTTACCCTCCATGGGAAAAGCAGTGTTGGGCAAATAAGTTTGTAGAATTTGTGTTATTTGGTTTTGCTCACTTTTAATTAAAAATGGCGCTGCCCATGTGGGGTGGCTGGTTACCTTCATCCTTGGGAAGGGGCTTGGTTATACTAATGTGTGCTGGGGGAGGAACTGTCCCAACAAAAGGTTTTAAAAGGAGAAGCTAGGAGGCCATTTTGGTGAGGAAGCCACATGGTTGTAGAGAAGGCAAGCAGCCAAAATGGAGGCATGCAGAGGGGACTGAATAAGACTAGTGGGCCTTTGATTCTTGGAAAAAAATGGAGAAAGTCAGTGGCTTTGGGAGCCCTGAATGAAAAGAGAAGTGTTTTCCCACTGTGTATATTTCTTGCCTGCTGGATGCAAGCTAGGATTAAAGCTAATGGCCCACCAGTTCTTGGCTCCATTGTTTCATTATTGTCTGTCTGAATCAAATGTGAACCTACATGGGCCAGGCAGCTGTGTTGACAGCTAGAGCTACTGGCCTTACATTTGGCATAGTTGGCAAGATTCAGATCAGATTGTTATGGAGCCACCATCACCATCACCCTTGAGCCCAAGGGTGAGGACTGCCTGCTGTTATGGTTCCCCATGGCTGTCTTTTTGGTGACCATAGGCTGGCTGGCTGACTTTTATAGCCATGCATGAGGAAACTAAGAGGTCTGTGGAAGAGGCTGCCCGGGACCTGCAAACTGAGCAGCAGAAAGAACTGGAACAAGCACCGGAGAACAAGGCCGACCAGGTTTGCAAGTTTTGTCTTGAAATAGAGCAAGTGCTGGAGAAGGAATCACAGGTGTGTGAGTTGCAGATTGCCCTGGAAATTGCCGAAAGCTAGCAGCAGAGGGAGGCCAGGGCTGAGGCCGGGGCCGGGGCTGCAAGGCCCATGAGGTGGTAGGCAGTGGCAGCTTGGGGCTCAAGCCCAGCAGCAGGAGCTGGTGTTTCCAGCTCCTCTTCAGAGAATGAGGAGAATCAGACCAAAACTGCAGTCCGCAGACTTCATAAGGTAAAAGGCAGTGGCGGCGGCGGTGGCAGGAGGACAGATGGGCAGCCCAGGAATCAGGCTTGCATCACCAAGTGGCCTCTGAAACAACGGGGAGTGCCTTCTACACCCCTAGTAGGTTTGCTACAATTTTGGGACAAAGGGGTGGGAATGCTGAACGCCATTGCCACATGCTCCTTCTTGGGACAGTTTAAGAGCTTCCAGGACTTCAGGGATGAAAGGGGGGGGGGGCTTGCAGTCCCATGTGCATGGACTGATTCCTGGACTATGACCGGAGTGGGCACTAGCTCCCTTCTTGGATAGACTTATGGATTTTGAACAATGTGAAATACCCTGATGGGGGGGAGCAGGACTGGTGGAGGCCCCTGCACCGGGAATATTTTCATCTGGTTGGAGAGAAGCTCCAAGGACATTTTGTGCTTTGGGCAAAGTGCTCAGAGACTGGTGAAAGGCATCCTTTTAGTTGTTGAAACTGTATGATTTGTGCTGTTCTTGTAATTTTGGTAATGTGCCTAATTTCCTTGCACAGGAATGCCAGTGATGTGGATTGTGGATTGGAAAGTGAGCAAAAGGGGTGGTTTCCTGCTTTTCCCTTGGCTTTTCTTGTGGCTTGCCTGTCTTGATGAGACACCAATAAACAGAATAGCCCACCATCCTTCGATTCCACTGTTTCTTTACCGTCTGCCTGAATTCAATGAAAACCTGCACGTGAATGGCTGCGATGGTGACCACAACCCCTGGCCTTACAACTGGCATAGTTTGCAGCAGGTTTCGGATCAGATTGGTATGGAGCTGCCACCCTTGAGGGGTGGGGTAGAGGACTGGTTGCTGGTATGGCTCCCCATGGCTGTACTTTTAGAGTCGTGGGCTGGGTGTTTTCTACTCAAGAGAAAACCAGGAGTTCTGTGTGAGAAGCCACCCAAGGTTGAAAGCTCCAGGATGAATTGCAAATCGAACAGCAGAAAAGGCTGGAATTGGAGTGAGCACTGGAGAAGGAATTACGGGTTCGCAGTTTGCACTGGCAGCTGTTGGAGAAACAACTGTAGATTCAAGAGCTCCAGTCTCAGCTTCTAGCCAGAGGCAGCAGCCACAGGAGCCTAAATGGTCACCAAAGAAGCAGCAGCATTTGTGCCAGTGGACTGGCTTTGAGTCAGCTGCTTCCTACGCCTCTTCTGAGGATGAGAAGACTCAAGCTGAAGCTGCAATGCACACACTCAGAGCCTGACCAGTAGTTTCCAAGAAGGTAAAAACCTAGCAGCAAAGAGACCCTCAGGGGCAGCCACAGCCTTCTGCCTAAGTAATGGAACCCTCTCTGGTCCGGCCCTATACCCAAGCAGAGCTGATGGAGTTGGGGGCACCATTTAGGCAGAAACCTACTGAATCCCTTGTAGGCTGTTATTACAATTATGGACATAGGGGTGGATGGCATCATGCTCTCCAGAACAGAGATGGAGAAATTGGCCGCCATTACCACACACTCCTCCTTGAGGCAGCGTCTTCAGAACTGCCATGGCAACCCAGGAGACCATACCCTATTACAATGGGTGATGGCCCCCATTTGTATGGTCTAGCAGAATGCTGGAGAATTGCCAGGGGCAATGAGTCAGTGGCAGTGTTACAGTGAGTTAGTAAAAGTCCTTTGGGAACTAGGTATGAAGAATGCTGTTTTAAACCCACTGGTTTTATGTAGCATCTTCATACTCATTTGAATTCCTATGTTGTGGTTCTGAGGCAGACTGGAAAAATATAAAATAAACAACAAAATTAAAAGAGCCAATGCTGCCTGACCAGGCAGTGGCACAGTGGATAGAGCGTCGGACTGGGATGCGGAGGACTCAGGTTCAAGACCCCGAGGTCGCCAGTTTGAGCATGGGCTCATCTGGTTTGAGCAAAAGCCCACCAGCTTGAATCCAAGGTCGCTGGCTCCAGCAAGGAGTTACTCGGTCTGCTGAAGGCCCGTGGTCAAGGCACATATGAGAAAGCAATCAATGAACAACTAAGGTGTTGCAATGTGCAATGAAAAACTAATGATTGATGCTTCTCATCTCTCTTCATTCCTGTCTGTCTGTCCCTCTCTATCCCTCTCTCTGACTTACTCTCTGTCTCTGCAAAAAAAAAAAAAAAGTAAAATAGCCAATGCTAACAGATACTATAACAAGTGTCCTAATACAATGAAGTGATTAAAGCATATCAGATTATCAAGCAAAGTCTTAACTAATACAACAGGATTTAAAATAAAATTCTTACAGTCTTAAATGTCCTTAACATGTTAATATAATTTCACTAAGTCCATGTTGACACCATCACTGCTTCATATTATTTGCAAATGTAACCTAATCCCCACTTCAGTCTGAGAACTGTCCCAAGGAGCAGGAGTCACAGATATTCAGGAAAAGTCCACAAGGCATACGAATTGTGGTCACACTTCCACACTTTGTAGCTAGAGTCTAAGTCCCAATGATTACTACTTCTAGCTGATAACGATTCAGGTAGACTGGAAAAGCTGTCTGCAGCACATATGGAGACAGAGCTTTCATTTTCTTTAAATTGGAGAGATGAATGCAGGGGGCATTTCCCTAGGGCTCTGCAACCGTGGCATGAAGAGAACCTTGGGATACACTATGCTGGGTGGCAGAGGTAAATTAGTTTAAATTAGGAGCAGGTCCCGGCCTAAAATAGGCATGGGGCATTGAGACAAGAGAAATAAAGGAGACACTATACCTTAAACAAAGCAGCAGAAAATAGGACTATCAATACCCACCACAGAGATCTTCGAGGGGATAAATAAAACCTGAATACTTAGGCAAGTTATAGTAAGTTGCCCTCATGTCCATAAGAAACAAGATCAGTTTACCTGCTACTTGGAAGAAATACCATAGGCTTGTCCACGGTGTCATGAGATGGGGCTGACGGCCCTGGGTACCTTTAGCCTTCAGAGGCAAATCCTAGCAGGCTAGTCAAGGTCAGGTCACAGGTGGCTGGAGCAAGGCTGGAAGAGACTGAACTCTCCCTTCAAGAAGCAAGGGGGCAGCCTACCTTCCAGTGTCCCTTTTTCCCACAGCAAAGGCATGTCCCTCGTGGGGGTCGAAAAGCTTGGCAGGCCTTAGCTCAATGACCTTTCTTTCCACTCGAAGCAGGGCCCTGATGGAGTCCTATGAAGCCCCTGTGGGGTGTTGGAGCCTTTAAGGGCGAATGCCAAGAGCTGGTATTTTGCCTGACCTCTTCTGGGCTCTATTTGCCTTTTCTGTTCCTCTCTTGGTCATTATAGACCTTAAAAGCCATGCTCAGGGCCCTGGCCAGTTGGCTCAGTGGTAGAGCGTCGGCCTGGCATGCAGAAGTCCTGGGTTCGATTCCCGGCCAGGGCACACAGGAGAAGCGCCCATCTGCTTCTCCACCCCTCCCCCTCTCCTTCCTCTCTGTCTCTCTTCCCCTCCCGCAGCCGAGGCTCCATTGGAGCAAAGATGGCCCGGGCACTGGGGATAGCTCCTCGGCCTCTGCCCCAGGCACTAGAGTGGCTCTGGTTGCAACAGAGCGACTCCCCGGAGGAGCAGACCATCGCCCCCTGGTGGGCAGAGCGTCACCCCCTGGTGGGCAGAGCATCGCCCCGTGGTGGGCGTGCCAGGTGGATCCCGGTCGGGCGCATGCGGGAGTTTGTCTGACTGTCTCTCCCGTTTCCAGCTTCGGAAAAATACAAAAAAAAAAAAAAAAAAAAAAAAAGCCATGCTCAGAATATCTCACTGAGGGGCTTGAGGGTTCTCATCTGCCTATATAAATTTTTTCCATATATCTGGAGCTGACTTGAAAAAGACAAAAACAGCATTATTAGCTGGATCAAATAAAAGAGGGTAGAAGTTTGCAGGAGAAACAGGTTTGGCATCTCCTGTAGGATTCCAGATTCTCTCCGCTGCCGAATAACTCTGTACATTAGCATTCAAAAGAAATTTTTAAGTAAAAAGCATGATAAAAATAGATTTGCAGATGTTCCAGGATATGACTCGCCTTTTTTATTATTTACAATTGACCTTTAAGCATTTGTTGAGCACACTTTATTTATGCTGTAATTTTACTGTTAGGCTAATCAATAGTAATATCTGTTACTCTGGGTTTTGGTGACTGTAGGGCCGGTAGCCACGGACACCATCACAGCCACCTGGCCCGTGCAGGTTCCCATTTGATTTGGACAGACAGTAATGAAACAACGGAGCCAATAACTGGTGGGCCACTAGCTTTAATCCTAGCTTGCACCCGGCAAGCAAGAAATACACACAGTGGGAAAACACTTCCCTTTCCATTCAGGGCTCCAAAAGCCACCAATTTATGCAAGTTTCCTAGAATCAAAGGTATCTACCTTACTCACCTCTGTTCCCCATCTCCTTCTCGCTACACAAACTGAACAAACTGGCTTCTCCTTCAGCACTCTGACATCTTGGCTGCTTCTCCTCTCCTCCACATAGCCTTTCTCTGCTTTCCTACTCTAATGCTAATCTCAGGAACTGAAAGAGAGCAAGCTCCTGGTCTGCTCCATTTTATAGTGTAGAAATCCAAACTTTTAATCCAATATACAAACAAGAAAGTCTCTGATACAAAGTCACTTATCTGAGGCATAATGGAATTCCTCATGAGAGTGCACCACCCCACATCATGCAATCAGTCAAGGGTGTGAGGAAAAGCTTAGTCTTAAAACTAAGCCTTAGGCTATGATAACGCTGCCTGCTTACAGCCTGTCCCCCACACCCAATGCAAACTATAAGCGAGCAAACATATATATCATATTTACAAACTTATTTGACCAAATGTAGCCTAACATTGAACAATACTGTTTCAAAATGATAATAAACTAAACATTACATATAAAAAATTATCAACTATTACATATTTCCCAATATCCAAACTAAGATTTCAATATTACAGAGCTATGAAATAGCAAATAAAAATAATTAACAAGCCTGACCAGGTGGTGGCGCAGTGGATAGAGCGTCGGACTGGGATGCGGAAGGACCCAGGTTCGAGACCCCGAGGTCGCCAGCTTGAGCGAGGGCTCATCTGGCTTGAGCAAAGAGCTCACCAGCTTGGACCCAAGGTCGCTGGCTCCAGCAGGGGGTTACTCGGTCTGCTGAAGGCCCGTAGTCAAGGCACATGTGAGAAAGCAATCAATGAACAACTAAGAAGTCACAACGCGCAATGAGAAACTGATGATTGATGCTTCTCATCTCTCTCCGTTCCTGTCTGTCTGTCCCTGTCTATCTCTGCCTCTGTAAAAAAATAAAAATAAATAAATAAATAAAAATCTACAACCACTGTAAAAAAAAATAATAATAATAATTAACAAAAGACTTTGAAATAATGCATATATTTTTAACCTAGTGGTCAGAAAACGTATTAGTCAATAAATATAGCCAAATATTAACAGTATAATAATTGAAATTTCTTTTGAGGGCCAAGTTTTAAACTCCCTACCGAGGTAGCGCCCACACATGGCACTCCATTGGAGAGCTACACCCAAGGGGGCAAAAGGCCGCATGTGGTCCGCAAGCTGTTTGCAAGTGGCAGTCTGCCGACCAGAGTCCTTAGGGGAGGGGAGAGGCAGAGGCATCCGGCCGGCCTGTCCCTTCTTGCACAATCCGGCATTTCCAAGAACTAAGCCAACTTTCACTCCCCCCCAGCAGCTGTCCAATTTTATTTCTTACAACCAAAGCAGCAAATTAAAAATCATAAATTTTATAAATTTACTTTCTTAACAGTGGGCAGTTTTAGTCCACATGAGGTTTTTTTATTTCCCTGCAAAATTTCCTGAGAATTCTTTTTACAATTTTTTTACTATTATGGCGAAAGCAGTGGATCTCCCAGTGAACCCTATGCCCCCACGTCAGACAACAATCATGCCACATGAAGGAACTGAGAGACCTGGAGGGGACCCAACACCTGCCTCAGCCTCGCGGGAGAGAGTCGGAACCCTTCTCCCAGTGCTAGTTTTGTACATTTTACACTTATTTTCCCTTCTGTAATTTTTTACACACCAGTGGAGGGCAACAAGCCATCACTCCAACCCATGGAGGGACCACGTGACCCCCGGGTCCTAGGGAGGGGAAGGGGAGAGGCAGCTGGAGGGCCTGTCTCTGATAATCCCATCCCCTATAACCCTGTTACTCATGATCCCATTACTCCTTCTGGAGTTGCAATTTATTACAAGGAACTGATAACCAGCAAGGTCTACACTCGTGGTTTGTTAATTTTTTAACCTTTTTACCTGGTCCTGTTTCCCTTTCTGTCCTAGATGTAAATCTGGCCGGACTAGGAAGATGTAGCACCCTTTTAGTATAGAGCAAGCTTTTAGCCATTGCAGCAGATTCATTGTTAATTTTAGCCATTGATCAATGTATGGAAACTGATCTAGGTGGCCCGGATCCTCAGTTACGATGTTCCAAACTGCCCTTACTAGCCGGAGATTAAAAGTCATGGCCGATGGCCATCCAACCACGAAAGTAGGCCATTCTGATTACTCAGAATAAAGGATGTTTGACTACAGAGGTATTAATTATTACACAAGACAAGGGGAAGGAGCCAACAGAAGAGAATAATTTCTTCAGGGGAGAAGTCTAACAGAGGGCCCAGAAGCCAGAGGTGCATGTAAAAACTTAATTCAGGCCTTAAAAACAGACACATATAACATTAAACAAAGACTTCACATACACAAATTATAAATCAAGAAATTTAAATGAGCGTGCTTTACTTATTCCAATTAAAATTATACTAGAGATATTTTCTGACAAAAAAGACAAAACAGATCACTTCACACAGCTCAATAGACAAGGGAAGGGTTCCCCCTAGTGGCCTCTCAGGTGCTCGCAGGCCACGTCCCTGGAAGGAAGGGCTTAGGCTCATGTATCAGAGATTTTCACTCACACACTAATTCACTCAGGGGTTTTAGGCAAAACATTAAAAACAAAGACTGAGCCTGACCAGGCGGTGGCGCAGTGGATAGATCGTCAAACTGGGATGCCGAGAACCCAGGTTCGAGACCCCGAGGTTGCCAGCTTGAGCGCGGGCTCATCTGGTTTGAGCAAAAGCTCACCAGCTTGGGCCCAAGGTCTCTGGCTAGAGCAAGGGGTTACTCGGTCTGCTAAAGGCCCGTGTCAAGGCACATATGAGAAAGCAATCAGTGAATAACTAAGGTGTCGCAATGTGCAACGAAAAACTAATGATTGATGCTTCTCATCTCTCCGTTCCTGTCTGTCTGTCCTTGTCTATCCCTCTCTCTGGCTCTCTCTCTGTCTGTGTAAAAACAAAACAAAACAAAAAACAAAGACTGAGATCTCGACAAACACAAAGGTGTCCCTGGAAGTCCTGAGAAGGGACTGATCAGCTCAATATTAACTCAGTCCCTACTCAGGTCTCTTCCAGAGGGCACCACCAAATGTGGCACCACCAAATGTCCCCACTCAGTTCTTTCTCTGAGAGTACAACCAGGTGTCTCTGGAAGTTTGGGGTTAACTTAGTCCCCACTAATGGTCTGCCTAGTACACAAACAAATGTGCAAAGACAAACAGATGCCTCTGGAAGCCTGAGACAGAACTGATCAACCTGGTTGACTCAGTTCCCACTAATTGTCTTCCTAGAGTACGAATAAATGTGCAAACACAAATGGATATCTCTTCCAGAGTACAACCAGATGCGTCCCAAATAAGCCTAAGGCAGAACCCAAAACTCTCCAATGACATCTTGGTCTTGGAGAGCCTACCACATGAGTAAGGTTGCATCCAATCCTCATTCAGCAGATCCAGACAAACAGACTAGTCCCAAACAGCAAACAGAAGATGGCTGTAAAGCCAGTATCCACGGCCACCATCAGAGCCGCCTGGCCCATGCAGGTTCACATTATATTCAGACAGATGGTAATGAAACAATGGAGCCAAGAACTGCTGGGCCTTCATCTTTAATCCTAGCTTACACTCAGTGGGCAAGTAAAAACACACACTGAGCTCCAAAAGCCACTCATTCAGTGCTCACAAAACTACTGACTTATCTGAGTTTCCTAGAATCAAAGATGTCTACCTCACCAGCCTCATTCTCCTATGTTCCCCATCTCCTTCTCTCTGCACAAACTGGCTTCTCCTTCAGCACTCTGCCATCTTGGCGGTTTCTCCTCTCCTCCACATGGCCTTTCTCTGCTCTCCTTTCTAATGCTAATCTCAGGAACCAAGAAAGAGCAAGCTCCTGGTCTGTCCCACTTTATAGTGTAGAAACCAAAACCTTTATTCCAACATACAAACAAGGAAGTCTCTGATACAAAGTCACTTATCTGAGGCATAATGGGATTCCTCATGAGAATGCACCACCCCACATCAAAAAGGGTGGGAAAGGTTTAGTCTTAAAACTAAGCCTTTGGGCCCTGGCCGGTTGGCTCAGTGGTAGAGTGTCGGCCTGGCCTGCAGGAGTCCTGGGTTCGATTCCTGGCCAGGGCACACAGGAGAAGCGCCCATCTGCTTCTCCAACCCTCCCCCTCTCCTTCCTCTCTGTCTCTCTCTTCCCCTCCTGCACCCAAGGCTCCATTAGAGCAAGGTTGGCCCGGGTGCTGGGGATGGCTCGATGGCCTCTGCCTCAGGCGCTAGAATGGCTCTGGTTGCAACAAAGCGACGCCCCAGATGGGCAGAGTATCACCCCCTGGTGGGCGTGCCGAGTGGATCCCGGTCGGGCAGATGCGGGAGTCTGTCTGACTGCCTCCCCATTTCCAACTTCAGAAAAAAAAAACAAAACTAAGCCTTTGGCTATAAGGATGCTGCCTGCTTACAGCCTGTCCCTCACATCTAATGCAAACTATAAGCAAGCAAACATATATATCATATTTACAAACTTATTTGACTAACACCTGTATTGTGCCAGAAGGAAAAGATTTGTCTCTCTTGGTGCCGCTGACAGCTCTCTCGTTTCACCCATAGCTTATGATTTGGTAATTCTATTGCTGTAGTTTGTACTCTTTCTGTTTCTGCAATGATCTCACTCCTCGCACAGTGAACATCATGAAAGATACCTGTGGTATAGATTTTAAAGCAAGCAAAGGAGTGGAGTGTTGGTCAAATAAGTTTGTAAATATGATGTATATATTTGCTTGCTTATAGTTTGCATTGGGGGCTGGGCAGCCAGATATAGTGGTCTGTGAGGTTGCAGGTTGTCTTCCTGATTGGGTGGAGCCATGTCTTGCTGTTTACTGGAAGAGACATTCTGCCCCCACCACCAAGAGGGGCAGGAGGATTTCTTTTTTCTCTTCTCCCTGATCCCCTGCCCTCCATGGGAAAAAACAGGTTTTCTGCTTTTCCTTTGGTTTTTCTTGTGGCTTGCCTGTCTTGGTGAGACACCAATAAACAGAATGGCCCACCATCCTCCAACTCTGCTGTTTCTTTACCATCTGCCCGAATTCACCTCCATGTGAATGGCCACGATGGCGGCAGCCTCTGGCCTTACAGGGATCCACCCAGCAACCCGTGTAAAGCCAGTATCCACAGCCACCATCACAGCCGCCTGGCCCGTGCAGGTTCGCATTAGATTCGGACAGATGGTAATGAAACAGTGGAGCCAAGAACTGGTGGGCCATTATCTTTAATCCTAGCTTGCATGCAGCAGGCAAGTAAAAACACACACTGGGCTCCAAAACCCACTCATTCAGTGCTCACAAAGCTACTGACTTATCCGAGTTTCCTAGAATCAAAGATTTCTAGCTCACCAGCCTTATTCACCTCTGTTCCCCATCTCCTTCTCTCTGCACAAACTGGCTTCTTCAGCATTCCTCCATCTTGGCTGCCTCTCCTCTCCTCCACTTGGCCTTACTCTGTTCTCCTCACTGCTCTCTGCCCACCTTCTAGAACGTAATCACTCTTCCCCCAGAACGTGATCTCCCTTCCTTTTGAAACCTTTTGGCGCAAAAGCCCTCCCCCAACACACATTAATACAATCACGCCCATCCCAAACAAGAAGGGCAACTAATATCATCACCTGGGCGAAAAGCTTCCACGTGGGCAGTGCCATCTTTAACAAAGTGATCATATATTTTATCTGCCCAACGGACATTCACTCAGGGCTTTTTACTAAAGTTCCCCAATCCAAGGCATAGAGAATTCAAGGTTAAATGGGTGATTCCCTACAAATGAAGGATGAAAAGAGGCCTAGAGTGACATTTATAGAGCTCACTTCACAGGAAGAAACTGTGGTAAGGTGCCAAAGAACTGTAAAACTTAGTATTGGCAACACCATTTTAAAGAGAGAAGGTCAGGCTTCTTGCCCTCTCCTTTCTGTGGAGAATGAAGGAAGAAGAATGCAGGAGCTTCCTGGCTTGCAAGGACAACTGTGTCAGATAAGTCATAATTTACTACAGAGCAAGGAAGATAGAACTTATCTAAGAATCCCTTCACTTCTCTTAACAGCCTTTAGAAAAGAATGTTTATGTACCTTAATTAAGAATTCCTACACTCTGACTCACTGTCCCCTCCAGGAGTCCTGAGAGTGACCTATACCTCTAGACAAAGGGATCATGAGACCACTCCCCTTGTTTGAAAAACCTGCATTCTGTAACATTTTATATGCTTTCTAATAATCATTCCTTATGAAATTCTTTATATGTATAAAACTTGTAAACTAAAGCTAGTCCCAACACTTTTAGCAAAGGAATTTTTCATTTGGCCTCTCTCCTTATCCTAAGCTAACCATTTTGTTATGGCAACAGGGATGGGGGGTAGACACTAGAAGATTTGGGAATGTCTTTGCCAGGTATGTAAAACAATTATCACTACTCTGTTACTTGTGGTCTTGATGTGTAAGAATGCTTTTTCCTTTTATAGATCCTGTAGATAGATGTTGTAAGCTTGTTAGTAATTGAGTATTGTACCATGCTCCCTCCTTACCCACCCCAACCGGTACTTGATTTTGTATAAAAGAAGGTGTAGAACGGTGAAAGGGCTTACATCAGGGGTCTCAAACTTGCAGCCCGCGGGCCGCATGCGGCCCGCTGAACAATTTTGTGCAGCCCGCAGACTAATCCACGAAGTTCAAAATATTTTGGATAAAATTAAGCCTAGGGGCCTACTTGTATTTTTCATTTCTCTAGCATCCTAGCTAGATATTAGCTTAGTTAACAGCAGTTGTGATGCGAACTACAGTTTCTGGTCATTTTGTGACACTGAAAAGTTGCGTAACAGTTGCCTTTTGTAGACCTAGTGCGGCCCACCGAACGGCTGTGATCTTGCTCTGCGGCTCACATTCTGAGTTGAGTTTGAGACCCCTGGACATGATTTGGGATCGTGCCCCATGTAGCTAGCCGGCTGTAAAGCCAGAAGCTATGGCCAGGGCAACTATCACAGCAGCCTTCTGGCCTATGCAGGTTCGCATTGGATTCGGACAGTCGGCAAAGAAACAACGGAGCCACAAACTGGTGGGCCATAGTCTTTAATCCTAGCTTGCACCCAGCGGGCAAGTAAAAACACACACTGGGCTCCAAAACCCAATCACATTCAGTGCTCACAAAGCCTCTGACTTATCCGAGTTTCCTAGAATCAAAGGTTTCTAGCTCACCAGCCTTATTCTCCTCAGTTCCCCATCTCCTTCCTTATCCCAGATACAAACTCTACACAAACTGGCATCTCACTTAGCACTCCGCCATCTTGGCTGCTTCCCCTGGCCTACTCCACGTGGCCTCCTTCTGCTCTCTGCTCTGCTCTCTCCTCTAATGATAACCTCAGGAACCAAGAGCGCAAACTCTCGTTCCGCCCGCATTTTATATTGTAGCTTCACAACCTCTAATCCAATATACAAAATAGGGAAGTCTCCAATACAAAGTCACTTCTCCGAGGCATGATTGGATTGTACCACCCCACATCAAAAAGGGTGGGAAAGGCTTAATCCCAAAACCAAGCCCCAGGCTACAAGGATTCTCAACACACATTAATATCACCTGGGCGACGGCCTCACGTGGGCAGCACCATTTTTAACAAAGTGAGCATAATACATTTTATCTACCCAACACCGGCTAACTAATAAATTCTTCAAAAATTCATTTGGACTTGGTGTCTCTATATAACCCGTGTATTAAGGTACAGTACTTTACAACAGAAAAGATTAAGTAAAAATTATTCCAGCTAGCAATCCTTGTAAACATATAATCTTCACTTACTGGTTTTTATGTTAAAGGTAACATTCCTCAAGATATTTGTGTAATTTTGGAAGTGTAATATTCTCATATTCAGTGTTCCTAACTATAATGCACTTGTGAAGCCAGTATCCACGGCCACTATCACAGCCGCCTGGCCCATGCAGGTTCACACTGGATTCGGAGTCAGTAAAGAAACAACGGAGCCAAAAACTGGTGGGCCATCATATTTAATCCTAGCTTGCACCCAGCGGGCAAGTTAAAAACACCCACTGGGCTCCAAAACCCACTCATTCAGTGCTCACAAAGCTACTGACTTATCTGAGTTTCCTAGAATCAAAGGTTTCTAGCCCACCAGCCTTATTCACCTCTGTTCCCCATCTCCTTCCTTCTCCCTGCACAAACTCTGCACAAACTGGCTTCTCACTCAGCACTCCGCCATCTTGGCTGCTTCTCCTGGCCTCCTCCACATGGCCTTTCTCTGCTCTCGTCTCTAATGCTAATCTCAGGAACTGAGAGCAAGCTCCCAGTCTGCCTTCATTTTATAGTGTAGAAATCAAAACCTTTAATCCAATATACAAAATAGGGAAGTCTCTAATTCAAAGTCACTTATCTGAGTCATGATGGGATTGCACCACTCCACATCAAAAAGGGTGGGAAAGGCTTAGTCCTAAAACCAAGCCCCAGGCTACAGGATCCTGCCTGCCCACAGCACACCCCCAACACACATTAATATCACCTGGGCGACGGGCTTTCATGTGGGCAGCACCATCTTTAACAGAGCGAGCATAATATATTTTATCTGCCCAACACACTGCAATTTAATAAATCCTATTCATGGAAAACATATTTCACAATATCAATGTTAATCCATTTTCATGGACTTGATATCAAAAAGTCCATTTTAGAATTCAACACTTAACTCCACAATTTGGGGAATGTATTTAGCTAGGTCTGTTATTTAAATGCCTTGAAATTTATTTCCCATAAGATTGTAGGCCAGATTATTCCCTGCCAAAAAATCACTAGGACTAAGTGCACTGGAGCATATGTGTGTGCAATGCTTTAAGAACAACCTCACACAAAAATATTCACTATTTAGATGTGTTGTACTATCAGCTAAAGAATCCAGTTTTTGCAAAGCAGAAGGCAGGAGGTAGGGAAAAATTATGAGTAGATTTTCCCTTAGATGAACAAAGTTGATTTCTTTCAAAACTTCCAAGTCAGCAGACACCTTAGGTATTAAGCTTATCAACAAAGCATTATACTATCTATGGGTCAAGCCTTAAGAGTGAATCTAGTTCATGGTGTTAATTTCCCATTCCATAAAGGATTTTGGCTTGTTTTTACAAAGCAAGTCATGCCAAATGAGGCAATGAATAGACCTCAGTTCTATATACCTACAACTGGATCTATATATTTTATAAGGAAAAAATTAAAAAACTACCATCAACTACTGCAGAATTATCTTAACTGCATTTTCTAATTCAATTAATTTATACAATTTATAATAAACTTATCAAGACTTCTTTTCAAAATGTAAAATGATTTCTTACTTTGTGAATCTCATGGGTAACATGCTTTTAGACTCTGGTTTCATTACAATTCTTATTGATATAATTAAATATAACTTAATTCAGTGATAAATTTTAAGTATCTATGCTTTAATCATTGTTGGGCGAATGAGTTTGTAAAATATGATTTTTGAGTTTGTTCATTTTTGTTAAAAATGGCACTGCCCAGGTGAAACTGCGGACTGCCTTCCTGCTTAGAAAAGGCCATTGTTGTGCTAATGTTTGCTGGAGGAGGGATTTCACGCCAAAAAGTTTTAAAGGAAGAAGGAGAAGGAGGAAGAAGGAAGCCACATTTTTTGCAGGGAAGGAAGCCAAGATGGCAGGGTGCTGAAGGAGAAGCCATTTTTAGAGAGTGAGAGAAGAAAAAGCCAAGATGGAAGGGAAGGAGAAGCCAGTTTTGCAGAGTAAGAAGCCATGTTGGCAGATGGGGAACCAGAGGTGGCTGAGACTGGTGGGGGCCTTTGATTCTAGAAAAAAACGGTATGAGTAAGGGAAGTGTTTTCCTGCTGTGTGTTTACTCACCAGCCAGTTGGAGGAATGGCCCACCATATTTTGGCTTCCGTTTCTTTACTGTCTGCCCGAAATCTAATGAGGACCTGCACATGCCTGGCTGTGATGGCCATGACTACTGGCCATACAATCATCTTTAACATCATCATAACAATGACACACTATGTCCTATAAGTCAACCATATTTTCAAAACAATATTTCTGTTTAGATAGATACACTTTTGCTCATATTAGTCAACTTCTATTCTCATTTATTTATGAAATTGACATTTGCAAATTATTTTGATATCTTGGCAATTTTTCCCTTAATACACTATTGCAGGAATTAAAAGAACAAGAAAGCCCAGAGAACTTGATGAAAGAAGTAGGATTTATTAAAGCCAGTGGAGTAGTACATGGGGCTTGTAGCTCCAAAACACGGGCTCCCTGAAGTTGACTTTCTTACAGGTTATATACCTTTACAGTATCTAAGCAATGGGCATGTGATGTCTCTAGGACTCGAGAGGGGAGAGAAAGTTTCGGTGAGGTCAGCAAGGGGGAAGGGGTTTCTAGAACACTGGCCATGTTACATACAGATCCTGCTATTCTTGCTTTGTATTGTACTATGGGATATAGATCATTTATCACTGGCTGACTCGGTTACCCCTGCTGACTCCTTTCCCTTGTATTCTTTTCGTTTCTCCTCAAAGAGGGGGGCTGCCCTTCCTTCCTCAACAGAATAAATTTTATAGAAATATAATGTACTCAATTTAAAATCAAAACCTCATAAAATTTTGATGTTTTGTCAGTACATCAATTTTCAAACAAAAATTCATTTTTTCATAGCTCATCATAGCTCCTACTGTGGTTTGTTTCATAAAGATATACTCTATTAGCTTATGCTCCTTTCAAAGAGATGTTTCATTATGCATAGAAATACTTTTCTCACCTACACAAAAATGTGCTTCCTCAACTTTTCTTGAATTATATAGCTCTCTCTCACTTCTCATTTTGTCACTGTTAATGGAAAAGTTGTTAAAGGCTCATTTTCCCCACTTTCACAATTGAAAACAAACAGAAAACTGCTTGTGGATTGCCTAAACTAAACCTCAAGGACATTAAAGGATCGGTTTAGAATTGTGGCAAAATGGAGAATGCATTTTCTATCTAAAAAAGACAAACACTCTTCAGCTCCGACAAATTAATGCCAAGGAATGTCAACCTTCTGATTTCCTAAGAGAACTGAGAAACTAACTTTTACAGGATATCCCTAGATTTTAAAATATTGGCAACTAACAAAATAATTTCAAGCAATGTGTAAGCCAACACCAAGTAAACAAAAAAAACCCCAAAACTTTATAAGCCAGAAGTTTGCAGCCAATTATTTATATAAATAGTAATTAATATTCTCAACCCAGGGGTTAGATTAACTCTGTTAATATATAAACAACCATATCATCTCTCTAAAACCCTTTACTGGCTTCCTTTCTCACTGAAGAAAAGTTTTATGGCCTGTAAGACCCCCAAATCAGTGGTGTGCTGGAGACTTATACCAGTTCATAAGAGCTGTTAAATTTTCAGAATATTTTGATAGCTGGTTGATCTCATGTTGGTAGCTTGATGGCCATGGCAGGAATATTTAGAGCAGAGAAACTGGCAAATGCCACAAATCAGGACATTTTATTATTGATCCCCCCACCACCACTGAGAGCCAGCTGCCAAACCTTTACTAGTAGACTAGTACCCTATGTGGTACATACCACTCCATGCCAGCCCAGCATACTTCTCACATCATCTCTTACCACTTTCCCATTCTGCCCAACCCACTCCACCCACATGTTCCTTCCTGCTCCTGTCTGCATCAACTTGGATTCTGCCTGGAATAATCTTATCTCGGATTAGTTCCCTTATTTAGAGGCTTTCCCAGATCATCCTATGTAAAACAACAAACCAATTCTCCTCCATGGCACATCTGACACCCAGTATTTATGTACTTATCATTTATCATTCACCTCCTGATGGTATAGTATTGATTTCACAAGGGAAGATATTTTGTATCTCCAGTGTCTTTTAAAAAAATGGCATATAGCAGGTGCTCAGTAACAGACAGAATCTGCACTTAGTGGTCTGAATCTAAATATACTTCTCTGTATCACTTTCTTACAAAGAAATAAGTTACTTGCTGCTGAGTATAAAGTTATGTCATTTTAAACACATAACTGTTTTGTATTATACCCATGCTCTTAAAAAATCTGTGGTACCAAGAATTTATTAGCAGCCAGCGGAGCACACGGGACTAATAGCACCAATGCACCAGCTCCTCGAAGTTAGAGTTCTTACATCTTATATACCTTTTAATGTCCATGCAAGGGAGGCGTGATTCCTTTGTCTGAGGTCCGACATGCACCTCATGACTGAAAGTGGGGCGGGGCAGCAAGGGGGAAGGGTTCCCGGACCCCTGGTCCTATCTATTTACAGATCCTGTTTTTCTCGTAAGTACTGTAAGAGTCTCCAGGAGATCAGTTAGAGATCTAGAGGATGTGGATAATCTTGAACTGGCTGAGCCAGTCATTCCTGCAGGCCCCCTCTATATTCTTCTGGTTTCTCCCCTCTCAACACAAGCAAGAAGCTGAGAAGAGTAGCACATTTAAGACAAAAGCTGGTGAAGTTGTTGTTGAATAAATTTAGTAGCTAATATCTGGACATAGGAATCATCAACATATGTATCATTTTAAACCCCAAACTAAGTTGTCTCAGGCTACAGAAGCAGAAATGAGAAACAGACATACAAACACAAGACACAGACACTACACTGATCATCTAAAGATGAAAACACAGAAAATTCTGACAGCTGCAGAACACTGAAAACAATCAGGAAGAATGACACTGAGGAAGGGAACCCTGGAAAACCCAGTTGGGAGCTTGGGAGGATCAAAAGCTCAGTCTGGGACACACTCCATTTGAGATGTCATCAAAGTATCTGAATAAATATCAGCTAGTGTTTAGAGGGAGACATCTGAAATTCAGAAAAACTCTGAGCACTTTTAAAAGAAATTGTCAGCTAATGAATAAGGTCCCCCAAGGAGTTCTGAGTAGAGGAATTGATAAACTCATACTCTACCAATAGTAGTTCAGTAATAAAGCTTGAAATGTAAGCAAAGAAGAGGGAAAAAATATACAAAAGAGTATTCATCTCATGGAAGCTATGAAAAAAAAGTAATTCAAGAAATAGCAACAAATATTGCTGAGGTCAAGTACAGAGTTCATTGGATAAAGAGAAGAAATTCACTGAATGGAAATACACGCACATAAACACATACACACATATTTTTAGACTATATGGTTTTTGAAGTTATGAGGGAAATTAGTGAGAAAATATCACTAAGAACAGAAAACATTGTTTAGAAGAATGTAAGAGTTAAAATAAGAGGCTGCAAGATAGGACATGGGGTATATGAATGCTTTTTTTTTTTTCTTTAAATTGAAGAGACTTGAATGTATTTACAAACTATAGGAAGGAACGTCTGCTTCTGGTATGGCTGACAGCTCCTCTGAGGCCAGCCTCAGAGCACACAGTAACTATAAACTTGGAACAAAATATAAAACAAATCTGGAAAGAAAAACAAGAAACCGGAAGGGACTCACAATTAGAAGGAGAATAAAATATTGGAAGGAACAGTTTCCCATTTTTTAAGACTTTAAGCTTGAGGGCAGGCCCCAGTTCACATTAAATGGCTAAAATTCTATGGAAACCCTACAGTCTTGCTGAAGAGCAGCCAGAAGCCCAGGGCAGCCACAATGAGTATGTGTTAAAGAAATCATTTAGGACTTTCTAGGTAAACAATCATTTCATCTGCTAATAAAAAGAACTTTCATCTACTCTTTTGTTTTCTTATGCCCATTATATATTTTTCTTGCTTTATTAAACAGACTAATTAATGATACATCTGCTAACAAATTTGGGCAAAATGTACTCAAGTCTGTTAACTTACTTTGAAGTTCAGCAGAAACCTAAGATGACGGAAGGTTGGAGGGGTGCACAGATATGCGATAAAGCAAACACAGTTAAATGTCCACTGTAACATTGGTGAGAATGCTCACTGTCAATTTTTTTTAACTTTCTCGGTATTAGACACATGAAAATCCAAACCAAAGCAAGGATCCAGTTTTGAGAGGGACTAAAAATGAGAAAGGAGCCCTGGCCGGTTGGCTCAGCGGTAGAGCGTCGGCCTAGCGTGCGGAGGACCCGGGTTCGATTCCTGGCCAGGGCACACAGGAGAAGCGCCCATTTGCTTCTCCACCCCTCCGCCGCACTTTCCTCTCTGTCTCTCTCTTCCCCTCCCACAGCCAAAACTCCATTGGAGCAAAGATGGCCCGGGCGCTGGGGATGGCTCTGTGGCCTCTGCCTCAGGCGCTAGAGTGGCTCTGGTCGCAACATGGCGAAGCCCAGGATGGGCAGAGCATCGCCCCCTGGTGGGCAGAGCTTCGCCCCATGGTGGGCGTGCCGGGTGGATCCCGGTTGGGCGCATGCGGGAGTCTGTCTGACTGTCTCTCCCTGTTTCCAGCTTCAGAAAAATGAAAAAAAAAAAAAAAAAAGAAAAAAAAAAAAATGAGAAAGGACACTGTAAGGTTTTTAGAGACCGGCTAAAATTGGTGAAATCCAAGGCGCAGGTGAAAATACCTGACTTAAAAACAGAGATGAACAGTGTCTGTACCACAGCAGCAGAATACGAATGCACAAGGAATGCGATGCACACAAATCAACAAACCACAATACAGAATGCTTACATGCTTGGTTTTGGTAGCTAATGGGTAAGAAGATCAAGTATTGGCTCTAAAAGAAGCTTTGAAAGAGGCACTGTAGAGACTTGGTGAGAGAAACATGAGGTTGTTGGCCAGTATTGAGGGCCTATTTCTTTGCTGGCAACTGTGAAGTTCTTGGGGTGCTCAGCTGCTTAGATCTAGTATCCTCATCTGCAAAATAGGGTAAGAATGTCTGGCTCAAAGACGGTTAGGAAAACGAAGTGCCTCGCATAAACGTACTCAATGCTATTCTAGAAAAGCCGTGTGGAGTTCTTCCCATCCCTACCATGAGGGATTCTTTTGCACAGCTGCTCTTCAGGAAGTTGAAGTTTCCTATGCTGCTGCATCAGAGAGATGGTAACTTCAGTAAGCAGTCAGCTCATTAAGAGCTGCAATAGGCACCGAAGGTATCAAGCCACAAAGGTACCGTATTAATGCCTATAACCAGCATTAGGCTGTACTTTAGACATAAGCAAGTGCTTGTGGGCACCACTATTTTTGTAAAACTAGTGAGAGGGAAGTAATTTATTATAAGTCTTGCACACTATGACAAAACCGGTAAAAAAAATATATCTCATGATAATGTTCCAAATTGCCACAGGAATTGTAAATGGGAAAGAAACCAGGGATAAACAGGAAATGATTTTTTTGTGAGAACTCTATAAACAAGGAAAATTGCTACCAAGGGCTTTTTCTTTTTTTACTTTTTAAGGAATGTGTTCCTAACATTTAAATTTCTATTACTCAGTTCCAAACTCAGAGTATTAAAAAAAAAAAAAAAAAGCATTTAAGTAAAACCACCACAAGAGTTTTTGTTATAATATATATTGAACAACTTCAAATCTTAGGAACTTTTAATTTATATTATAAAAGCAATGTCAAAGGGGACATCAGCTTCATGGCAACCTAAGAAATTGCTTGTTTTTGTCACCTCTGCCCTCAACACAAAAATTGAGCATCCATCTGTAGACAGAAGGGCCTTTTATTGTGTGTGTGACAGAGACAGAGAGAGACAGAGAGAGGGACAGATAGGGACAGACAGGATGGGAGAGAGACGAGAATCACCAATTCCCCAGCACGGCACCTTAGTTGTTCATTGCAAGATATAACAATTGCTCTCCCATAGGTGCCCTGACTGGGACACTGCAGGAGACCAAGTGACCCTTGCTCAAGCCAGCGATCCTGGGCTCAAACTAGTAAAAGGCGAAAGATTTATATGATCTGAAGAGAAACCAGAGTATAGGGCTCAAACTAGTGAGCCTTGTTCAAACCAGATGAGCATGTGCTCAAGCTGGTGACCTCAGGGTTTTGAACCTGGGTCCTCCATGTCTCAGTCCGATACTCTATCCACTGTGCCGCCACCTGGTCAAGCCAGAAGGGCCTTTGATGAATCTGTTGGGATATGCCAAGGGACCATATATATAATTCACAAAGGAGCAGAAAAAATACTTAAAAAGGAAAGGAAAAAGACTCAGCTGTATACTGCCTACAAGAGACAATTTCAGCTTTAAGGACACACAGACTGAAAGTGAACGGATGGAAAAAGATATCTACGCAGTGAAAACCATGAGTAGGGACAGCTACACTTATATCAAACAAAATGGCTTTTAACTCAAAATCTGTGACAAGAGCTAAAGAAGAACATTATATATGACGACAATGGGGTCAGTTCAAGATATAACAATTATAAAAATGTTGCCTGACCAGGCAGTGGCGCAGTGGATAGAGCGTCGGACTGGGATGCGGAAGGACCCAGGTTCAAGACCCCGAGGTCGCCAGCTTGAGCGTGGGCTCATCTGGCTTGAGCAAAAAGTTCACCAGCTTGGACCCAAGGTCACTGGCTCCAGCAAGGAGTTACTTGGTCTGCTGAAGGCCCACAGTCAAGGCACATATGAGAGGGCAGTCAATGAACAACTAAGGTGTTGCAATGTGCAACGAAAAACTAATGATTGATGCTTCTCATCTCTCCATTCCTGTCTGTCTGTCCCTGTCTACCCCTCTCTCTGACTCTCTGTCCCTGGGGGGGGGGGGGGGGGATGTATATACATCTAACATCGAAGCACTTAAGTATATTAAGCAAATACTAACAGACCTACAGAAAGAATTAGACAATACAATAATTACAGGGGACTTCAATACCACACATTCAATCATAGACAGATTATCCACACAGAAAATTAATAAGGAAATGTTGGATGTGAACCATACTTTAGGTTGAACGAAACTATCACACATACAGAACATTCCACCCAACAGCATCCATACACACATCCTTATTGGCACATGAAACATTCTCTAGGATAGAGCATATGTTATCAGCCACAAACAAGTCTTAACAAATTTAAGAACACTGAAGTCATACCAAGTATCTTTTCTGGTCACAATGGTATGAAATTAGAAATCAGTAACAGAATGAAAGCTGGAAAATTCAGAAATACGTGGAAAGTAAACACCATACTCCCAAAAAACCAATGACTAAAAAAGCATCTTAAAACAAATGAAAATGGAAATGTGGATAAATTTCACCATTTTCTTTAACTCTTTTCCTGACCCACTCCTCTGGGACTCAAGTTGTTCTCTTTTTAGCTTCTTACTACTGGCCCATAAGTCACGCAGTCTTTTTTCCTCCCAGACCTTTTCTTTCTGTCCGTGCCAAGCAGAGTTATTATGTACCTGGCCAAAAATAAGACATCTGGAGGACAGAAAATAGTCTTTGTTTTATGTGTAAATTTCCATCAGCAGATGAGACATTAAGTGGAAAAAGGGAGGATCAATATTGTGTACTTGGATAACAAATTTTTCAAATAAAATGACGTTTCTAAACTCTGAAGTTTCTAGCTGTGTCCTTTAAATATACTTCAATAGTATAAGAGTAATTATCTTAGAGAATAATAGTTTAAAGGAATTATTATAAAAAAATACAAACAAGACATGATTAAGTAAAGTCAGTTTATTTTACCTGCAGCTCATCCAATATAAACTGAACGTAAATGCTGATACTGAGACACAGGAAGAATTGCTGATAAATGTCAGAACATCATGCCTTCCAATCCATCCTCCATGAACTTCTTATAAAGGGCCATAAATTTGGCCACAAAAGCTTCCAAGTGATAAATGGCTTTACTCCCCAGCTGCAGACGATGTTCATAGTAAGCTGCCATCTGGGCCACTTCTCCTTTCAGCTGTCCGTCGCAATTATGCAAAAGTTCTGAGAGAAGGCCCTAAAGAAAGACAACTAGTAATTAAACAATTGTTCCCCAAAATATTAGTCAAACAAGCTTTATTTCTCATTCAAAACAGGCAAATCTTAAGTTCAACATATTCTTTTTTTTTTTTTTACAGGGACAGAGAGAGAGTCAGAGAGAGGGAAAGACAGGGACAGACAGACAGGAACGAAGAGAGACGAGAAGCATCAATCATCAGTTTTTCATTGCAACACCGTAGCTGTTCATTGATTGCTTTCTCATATGTGCCATGACCAAGGGCCTTCAGCAGACTGAGTAACCCCCGGCTCGAGCCAGTGACCTTGGGTCCATGCTAGTGAGCTTTTTGCTCAAGCCAGATGAGCCCGTGCTCAAGCTGGCAACCCCGGGGTCTCGAACCTGGGTCCTTCCGCATCCCAGTTCGACGCTCTATCCCCTGTGCCACCGCCTGGTCAGGCTCAACATATTCTTTTATTAATTTGTAAAATCCTTAAATTTTTTTATATGGACTGGCAGTCTTCATCCAAAAGCAAAAAAACTGTGCACCTTTTCTATAATGTAGAAATGTGGTAATTACCTAGCATATTCCAAATTCCAAATATTTAAATCAGTGGTAGTCAATCTGGTCCTTACCGCCCACTAGTGGGCATTCCGGCTTTCATGGTGGGCAGTAGCAGAGCAACCAAAGTATAAACAAAAAGATAAATTTAACTATAGTAAGTTGTTTTATAAAGATTTATTCTGCCAAACTTAGCGAAAATCCAACATAAAGTACTTGGTAAATAATTATTATTATATGCTTTAACTTGCTGTAACTCTGCTTTATAAATTTTATAAAGTAAAATAATTTCCCTACTTTATAAATCACCATTACTGTGGAACCGGTGGGCAGTTAGAAAATTTTACTACTAACAAAGATACAAAAGTGGGCGGTAGATATAAAAAGGTTGACTACCTTTGATTTAAATATATAATGGTGTAATCTATAGGCAACCTAAAGTTCCACCAATAGGGGTCACAATAAAAAAAACAACTATGATATAGTTATACAATGGAATCCCATTCATCCACTAAAATGAGTAAAGTAAATATGTGCTGTTGTGAACCAACATCCATGCTACAATGTTGAATGAGACAGTGCAGAATATACATGAGCTTATTTCTATGTGAACAGAATACAGGTCTGTTAAAACTGGTTATCCTTATGAAAATGAAAGGGTACACCTTTATTTTATTATTATTTTTATCAATTTAGTTAGCTAGGTAGTTGACAGGCCAACTTTAAAGCTGTGCTTACAGTATTCCACAGTCCAGACTTTGCCTACACCTTTAACCTCATTCCCCCACGGTGTTCCCTTCTTTTAATGTTATAAGTCTCCACTTAAACATAACCTTTCTTAGAGACGCTACTGCTGACTCTCCATAGTTCCACCCTCCATTCCCATCTCGCCCCACTGAAATATAACCTCCCTGAAGGCAGAACCTCTCCTGCCCTGTTCAACACTCCCCTAATGGTGCCTAGAATACAGGAGAGACTCAATTAATATCTGTTGAATTGGCCTGACCTGTGGTGGCGCAGTGGATAAAGCGTCAACCTGGAACACTGAGATCGCTGATTCAAAACCCTGCTTGCCTGCTCAAGGCACATATGAGAGTTGATGCTTCCTGTTCCTCCCCCTGTCCTACCTCTTTCCTCTCTCTTTTTCTCTCTCCAATACCAATGAATAAAATCTAAACATAAAAATAAAAAAAATACACTATTAAAAAATATATAATATCTGCTGAATTAATAAACTAGATAGGAGGTGATGTTACCTCAGAACTATTGTACAACAGCCTTGGGATCACCCACCCAAAGACCAAAGGTGGGTCTAATAAAAGGTTCAAGATATGAAATTAGGTTACCTTCATTATTATTTCAGGAGGAATACAATGAGTTAAAAGCTCATAAAGTCTTCCACGAACTTCAAGGAGCCTACATAAAACATAATAAATAATATTTTGTGATAAAAATAAGAGGTAATTTTCCCAAGTACCATATTTCCCCATGTATAAGACATATCTTAATTTTTGGCCCAAAATTTGGAAAAAAAAATGTATTCTATAAAGTTACTGAACTCAAGTTTTATTCATCATAAAATTCATACAACTACTCAGCTGCATGGTAGAACAGGAAATGCAAGTTAAAAAACCTACAACCACTGTATAAAACGCACCCAATTTTTAGACCCCAAATTTTTTGAAAAAGGGTGCATCTTATAAATGGGGAAATACAGTAACTACTGTGCTGTTTCACTTTATAAAGTAAACAACCCAATACAGACATTTTCTTAAATGGTTTATATACTTAGCATATACATATAGAAGCTCTTCCTAATTTCAGCTGATTTTTCTAAAAGAAAATTTTCAGAACTTTTTTCAAGTTAGATAATACAGGGTTATCATCAGTTACATCAAAGTATCATGCAAGTACCAGATAGAAATGAAGACTTCATACTGTGAGGGCTAAGTTTACTGCACACCATGGACTTTAACATACTTTAATGACACATCAAGTAATGTTTATTTTTTCCCCAAATAGATGATACCGAGGACATTCAGAAAGTAGTAATAAAAAGACTGAAGAATCACTGGCCGTACACACACGTGAGACAATGGAACATAAAGATACAGTATCACGCTGCTGCCTACAGCAACATAAAAAGCATTACGGAGAGGAGACAAGGCTGTCCTGTCATAAAACGGCCATATGAGAGCTCACAGGTGAGCATGGAGCCAGGCTCATTGAGCCTTTAATTCTAGACCCCTCTCATAACATTTTTGGGAGGAAAAACAGTGAAGTAGAAAAATATACAAGGCATTTTAAAACAGTAAGAAAAAGTGACTTTTTTTTTTTTTTTTTACAGAGTCAGAGAGAGGGATAGACAGGGACAGACAGACAGGAACGGAGAGATGAGAAGCATCAATCATTAGTTTTTCATCGCGTACTGTGACACTTTAGTTGTTCATTGATTGCTTTCTCACATGTGCAATATGAGACCGCAGGCCTTCAGCAGACTGAGTAACCCCTTGCTCAAGCCAGCAACCTTGGGTCCAAGCTGGTGAGTTTTTTGCTCAAACCAGATGAGCCCGCGCTCAAGCTGACGACCTCAGGGGTCTCGAACCTGGGTTCTAGGCATCCCAGTTTAACGCTCTATCCACTGCGCCACCGCCTGGTCAGGCGACAATTAAAATTTTAAATACAAATAAAACAAGTCTCTTTATCTCTCTGTAAATATACTTACCTACCCTAAAGGAGAGAAAACTGTTCTGAATCTTTACTAAAATAATATCACAGATGTCTAATATTTCACATGATCAGGAAAGTGAATTATGAAAAAGTTCTTAAAAGTGGAGGTCCAGCCCCCTTTCTGGTAATCCAGGAGTATGAAGCTATGCCACAATAAAGCTTAGTAAGAGTTTTTTTTAAAACCTAGCATTTTTTTTTTTTTTTAGCACGTGCGTGCAAGAAGACACTGTAACTAATAATTTAAAACTTGGTCCTCACACCAACTGTGAGTGGGCATTATCTCCCACATTTTTTAGATGAAAATCTAAGACTCAGGTAGTTTATGTCAACTGACAAAGTGGACCACAGCAGAGTCAATTTAAGCACAGATCTGTTACTCCAAAGTCTAACCCCTTCCAATGTCTGACAAGGCATTTCTCTAATCCCTTACTCTCTATGAAGTTCACATTTATTCCTAACACCACCACTCTCTTTTACTGAAAAGAACTTAAAAGTTCAGAGACATTAAACTTCCATCAAAACTCATGTGGTTGGCCCTGGCCGGCTGGCTCAGTGGATACAGTGTCGGCCAGGCGTATGAACCAACTGTGCAACATGTGTTGCAAAAACACTTTCTGAATCCTAATGGCACATACACAATGTTTTTCTTAACAGAACCAATCATCATACCTAAAAATAAGTAGAAGAACTAGAAGTCTGACTCAATCTGGTGTCTTTCTTGAATATGAGGTGGCAATTACAAAGTTAAATATTGTTCAATATTAAAAAACAGACACATTATGTTATTACTAATGCTAAGTCACCTGAAATCCTAAAAAGAAAATTAAAATTCCAAGATGTGTTTTAATTTATGTGTAAACTGCACATTTACATGTCAATAGCTTAATAAAAGTCATAACACATACCAACTATTCTAAACCATTAAATTTCTCAAATCATATCCTACCTTTTCATTAAAAGTTTAGTATTTAGGTTTAAGATTTAATTATAATTCTAAATTACACAGTGCTAGTATAAAAACACTAATTTAAGACTCAGAACAGCTGCACTGCCTCGAGGACCCGACTTTTATGGTCATCGCTCACACGGTAATGTTACCTTTGTGGGGTCTGCTGACTGACAATGGCATTGGCAGTCTCCCTCAGATACACCTCCCAGTCTGTTTCGGGGATGTCCTGATCTGCAGTGAAAGGGTATCTACATGACAGAAACAAAACAGTGACTTAAACGGAAGTGTGCTTATTTCCCAAGTCTCCTGTGGCGACTGCCCTCACTCACTGCTGCACTCTGCAGGCCTCACACATGAGCAGCGCTTTCCTGAGGTTTCTGCAGGACTTCTCTGCAAGTCTGTGTGCCAGCTGTGAAGGGAGAGTCAGCCCTTCCTTCTTGCACACAGCAGATAACACATGGCAAATCTACAACAAAGGAACAAAAACGAGCAATCTGTCAAACAGTATACTGAGATCATCTCTGTTAACGTCTTTACAGACCTTTCTTTGGTCATATCCTACCCGAACCCACGTGCTCCTCCAAAGCCAAATAAACAGGTTGAAGTAGAAGATACTAAATAACTAACCTTCCCCTAGTTTAGTAGAATTGGTAATACCTATTTGTTTAAGGTAAAAGAAATTTAAAGCAAAGAACACTTTTAATATATTAGTATTTGGTATTTACTATACCATATATATATTGGTTTGTACATCTACCAATGATTAGCATCCAGTACACAGATGTTCCTGAATTACTGACACACGTTACTGTGCTTTTATAAAAAATAACGCGTAACCTGACGTACATCTTCAATGGTGGGAGCAGGCACCCGAACTGCCAGACACCGGCTACGAATAGGCGGTATCACTTTAGATGTAGAATTGCAACACAAGATCAACCTGCAGGTGGACATGTACTTCTCCATGGTTCTACGCAAGGCGTGCTGGGCATCTTTGGTGAGTTTGTCAACCTCTGTCAATAGAACCACTGAGACAAGGGGAGACAAAAACAATCTTTAATTTGGATATCTATCTCCCTCTTCCCCCTCATTATTCAGCATGAAATCCTAAATATAAGTCTCACAAACTACTCTTCCCTTTCTTTGGCAAGGACATATAAAAGCTATAGGTATAGTGAAAATAATTTATTTTTATTTGAAAAATTCTAGAATAAGCCTCAGAAATTCTAGGCTAAGTGAAGTTAAAGAGGTCACCGTGCTGTAGAATTCATTGCAGCCTTTATAATCATTATATGCACTAAAAAAAACAATCACCAAAACAAGAATGTGTGGTGCTACATTTTCCCAAAATACGTGCTCTTGGCAGCACGTGACTGTGAAGACCTTTAATCTTAGCATTCTAAGGAATACACTTGGGAAAACAACAGGCATGGAGATACAGGTTACTTGTACTTAAGTCTCTTCCTCGCCATAATCAAGAACTGGCCTTAAAGTCTTTCAGGAATAATATGCAGGCACAGACTGAATCCACTATTGTGTTTTTCATGATGCCACATTACTTCTAGAAGATGATGGTGGCGGCAGAGCATCTGAACCTCTCTCACAGAAACAGACAGAACTGAAGGTTCCAAAACCAAAGACTCACAGACAACGTTTATAACAAAACTCAGTGACAAGCTTTATGTAAGAACCCCAAATATGAGCAAGTGAAAACAAACACTATGCATGGGAGGAAGAGGCTGGGGTCCACTAGGTTTCTGACAGCCTTTAGGACAGGGGACTCCCCCAATCACCCACAAGAACACACTGCAGAGCACCAAGGGCCAATCTGAGAGCAGCATCCATGGGGACCACTCCACGGCTGGGAGCAATGGATCCCTGATGCAATAAGGTCTGACGGTAGCAGACTGCAAGTAACAAAATGAAGTGCGCCCTTCCAAGACAGTGCTTCACAATAAGGAGACACTCTGGAAACAGAATCCAAAGATACTGGAAAGTAACGTCAAAGGCGCTACAATAATTGTCTGCCTGTGGTGGGATTATAGCTGATTTTAACTTTCTTTTCATTTAAATATTTGATCATGAACACAGAACTTTGGTCCTAAGAATAGTTACTTCTAATTCATATAACCTCTTATTTTAAATAAAGTGTTTTTCATTATTCATCTAGTTCTAAAATAATAAACAGGTAGTATAGTCCTATTTCCACAAAAATTCAGTTCCCATGAGCAGAGATCACCAGTCTCTTATTCACTTTCAGATTCCCCCACCCTAAAACCTCGCACAATGCTTGGCATAGAGGAGGTTGATAAATACTTGCTGAATAGATGAAATTTAGAATTCCCCATTATATTTTCTCATACTCATTGCTTACAGTTTGAGAGTCTGATTAATAACAAGGAACCATAAAAATGACACTAAGAGACATGGACAAGAGTGTGGTGGTTACGGGGGGGGGGGGGGGGGGGGGGGAGGGGCACAAAGAAAACTACATAGAAGGTGACGAAGGACAATCTGAATTTGGGTGATGGGTATACAACAGAACTGAATGACAAGATAACCTGGACATGTTTTCTTTGAATATATGTACCAATTTATTGATGTCACCCCATTAAAATTAATAAAAATTTATTTATTAAAAAAAAAATAAAATAAGGAACCGTTTTTACCACATACCTTTAAAATCTCTCTGCGAGTTTGTTTCAAGCTGCTGTGATTGTGCCACTGTTTTCAACATCTCCTGAATTACTACCCGATCACTATTTCCAGCATCACTATACAGAAAAAGATGGTTAAAACAAACACACACACACCCTGAAAGTATTATGTCCTTATTCTTATTATAATGAAAAATTCTGAAGATCTTAAGTAGTTAATATTTTAATCTAAATTAATAAGACCTGCCTGACCAGGCAGTGGCGCAGTGGATAGAGCGTCGAACTAGGATGCGGAGGACCCAGGTTGGAGACCCCGAGGTCGCCAGCTTGAGCGCAGGATCATCTGGCTTGAGCAAAAAGCTAACCAGCTTGGACACAAGGTCGCTGGCTCGAGCAAGGGGTTACTCGGTCTGCTGAAGGCCCACGGTCAAGGCACATATGAGAAAGCAATCAATGAACAACTAAGGTGTCGCAACGAAAAACTGATGATTGATGCTTCTCATCTCTCCCCGTTCCTATCTGTCCCTATCTATCCCTCTCTCTGACTCTCACTCTGTTATAAAAAAATAAAAAATAAAAAAATAAAAAAAATATTCCAATACACAATTACAATTTAATTAGCATCACTGAAATTACTAAATATGTTCTTTTAAGTTTACTTAAAAGAGCAATAACTAATTAGCAATTTGCAATTACTTTAACAGTTCTGTACACGTAATTATTACCTAGTTACAGCTAATTTTTAAATTATCTATAATTACTCCATATATAAAAATAACTCTTTGGAAAGGAGAAATGCACCCCCATGTTTATGGTAGCATTGTTCACAATAGGGAAGATCTGGAAACAGCCCAAGTGTCCATCAGAGGACGAGTGGATTAAAAAGCTTTGGTACATATATACTATGGAATACTACTCAGCCATAAGAAATGATGACATCGGATCATTGACAACAACATGGATGGACCTTGATAACATTATACTGAGTGAAATAAGTAATTCAGAAAAAACTAAGAACTATGATTCCATACATAGATGGGACATAAAAATGAGACTCAGAGACATGGACAAGAATGTGATGGTAAGGGGGGGGGGGGATGGGGGGAGGAAAGGGGGGGAGGGAGTGGGGGAAGGGAGGGGAATAAAGAAAACCAGATAGACGGTGACGAAGACATTTTGACTTTGGGTGAGGGGTATGCAACATAATCAAATGTCAAAATAACCTGGAGATGTTTTCTCTGAACATATGTATCCTGATTTATCAATGTCACTGCATTAAAATTAATAAATTAAAATTAAAAAAAAAAAACTCTTTGAAAACAAATTATCTCCGTTCTTCTTCCCCATCATCAAAACGGCAAAGATACAAGAGAACACAAGTCTAGACACGTCTGCTCCCTGCATTAGCACGGAGACCTCACTCCCCCGAGGCAAATGGGGTTTAAGACACAAAGTCAGAACTCTGTAAGCCAATGACTTACTATAGGCATTATCTATCATTTATACCCACATACTACTTTAGCATTTAAGACATGCGCCTCATAGACCAACATAAATCTGATTTAGGCTGAAATATCAACTTCAAACACCTGAAAAACAATCAGCTTAATCTCTAACAGACTATTCTTTCTTTTTTTAAAGACTTTATTTATTCATTTTAGAGAGGAGAGAAAGAGGAGAGAGAGAGAGAGAGAGAGAGAGAGAGAGAGAGAAGAGGGGAGGAGCAGGAAGCATCAACTCCCATATGTGCCTTGTCCAGGCAATCCCAGGGTTTTGAACCAGCGACCTCAGCGTTCCAGGTTGATGCTTTATCCACTGCGCCACCACAGGTCAGGCACCAGACTATTCTTGTTACAGAGAAACTCAGAATGAGAAAAGAGGACAGAGAAGTCAGCTTTATTTATCAAGTCTTTCTCAATTCACTATTATTATATCAATATGTATACAGTATCTTTTTTTTAATCATTTTCTAGTCAAAAATACACAATTTTCCTTTTGTCTATGGAATTAACACTTCCTCTACTTTTATGATCAGACCCTTCCCACCAACCTTATTTCTCTTCATTTTCTTTGACATTATCTAGGGAAAATACTAACAATACCTGTCTGTTAGGGTTGTTTTGTGGACTAAATATAATAATCCATGTAAAAGTTTTCTCAGAATGCCTTATACTGAATAAGTATTAGCTTAAATTCTACACCTCCTGCCCTATTCAGTCTTGAAATGGGTGTTCACTCTGGTCTGTGCCATTCCCGTCAAGCTGCCGTCACCTAAAGATGCCCTTGGTTCTGCTCTCCGTCAGCATCGCTAATGCCCCAGGGAAGCTGGACCTTACCCGAGTGTGCTCCCAATACAACCATTTCTACATTATGTACTGAGACATACTCTACTGCTGGGCATGAGTTTGCACTGTGCCTCCCAACAAGACCCTCCTCTTACTAACCCATGATAGATGAAACAAATGATGATTGGTGGCCTGTGATAAGACCCTCTAATCAAGAAACGGAAACGATGGTATGTGACTGCCCAAATTCACTTTATGAAATATTTACTCCAGGCATTATAAACTCTTTAAACACTTTGTTCATCAGTTCTGAATGAGTCCATTTAATTTTTCTTATTACTATGTAATGCAGTGTATTACCACCCTGAGGTCATATGGAGATTATAGTCTATAATTATTGGCTCTATAATCTTGATGCAACATCAGAGTGGCTAACTCTTTTGCAGACTGGCATCAGTCCATGGACCAGTGGCTGAAAACCACTGATATAATGTACTTCGTGTAAAACACCGAGCTCTGTAGAACAAGACACTTAATTGTCAAAATTATTTGGCTGAGGGAGTCTCAGAGAAAAGGCAAAGTGAGTTCTAGGCTCTTTCACAAAGGGCAATTTCACTACTATCTGTTTTATATACTGTATTTTCATACATGATTTATCTTCAAGAAAGGGTTCTATTCCCTAAAAAAAAAAAAAAGCCTGAACACCACTATTCTAAAAATGCTTATTTCTATTATACCAGTATAGCAGCTCACCTGGGATTAACTTCAAGGTGGTAATTGCTTGCAATAGTGCTAATCTCAATTTTCTTTTTAGATGGGGTCTGTGGACAAAGAAAATAATCGTTTTTAACATTAATTTATTAACTATTTCTCCTCTTTTCTGTATTTCACTGATTCTTTTATTACATAAACAAGTTATGCTTACAAAAATAAAACTTTATAGAACTACCACTGTTAACTTCATTAGCCCAAGTCTTTTATTACTGTGCAGATAAACATATTTTTATACATAATAGGTCATACATATCATGTTTTTATTGAGGTTATATTTTCCTGCTACCTCCAGAAGTCTCCAAACCATTTCTAGTTACCAGGTCATCTTTGTACACAACCTGCACATGTCCTTTACAGCCTTTTCCATAACACACAAAAATAAATTCAAGTATATTTCTATATATTTATATAGAATGTCAGGGTTTCTTGCAAAAAATAAAAGGCAAACATATTTGTTTTGCTTTTCCTACTTGACATACATCTAGGCAAATCCCTCCCAGAAAACTGGTATAGAGAGAAATGTCACCAAACTAGTCATATTGATGGGCATTTTGTTTCCTGCTTTTTGCCATCTCAAACAATTCCACAATTACATCATTGTACATGTCTCATGCACTGTTTTCATTTCTATGCAATAGATTCCCAATAGATAATTTGCCGGATTGAAGGGGTATGTTTTCTAAACTTCTACCTATGTATATATGCATACCAGCCTCTCTTCTAAAAAAGATCTAACACTTCACATTTCCCCTGGCAATGAATACTCTTCTCCAACTTTCCATTGAAGGTTTTACATCATACCTTCCATTTTTGTCAGCTGATGAGTATATGATATATAACAGTAAATACGTGATATAGTATATGAGTATATATAGTAAAGAATACAAATGATAAACTCACACTGTTTCTGCTTGCCTATCAAAGGTCAACGACTTGACATATGTCTACTGGTCATCTATATTTCTTTTTGACTATTTTTTATTCCATTTGCTACCAGCCTGTCTTTCCCATTGTGAGTTTGTAAAAATCTTATACCTAAAATGTTCCTTTCAAATATTTTTTGATAATCTTTCATTTTTCTGTTTTTCTGTTATCTTCTGTCAAACAAACTTTTAAAATTCATGTATATCTCAACTATATATTTTTTCTTCTATAGCTTCCATGTTTTCTACCAAAAGGTGTTCTTGACCCATAGGCTGCTTATGAAATTTTATTCAAAGAAGCTTAAATGTTTTACTTTAACACTTAAATCTTCACCTGGAATTTACCTTTACAAATTAGGTATCACAGTGATTCAACGTTTTCTTCTGAGTAGATATCTAGTTATGTTAGTACACTGTACTGACTCTTCCTACTGATCTGAAATAGATCCTCATCTATTAAGTTCCACTAACCTAATTCTCTGTACCCATGACAACACAGTATTTTTTGATTGCAGAAGCTTTACAATGAGTTAATATCTGTTAATGCAAGTCCCAATTCACAATTATTTTTTATTACTTTAGCTAGTCTCAGAAATGTATTTCATATGTACATTAAGATAATTTCATGCAATTTAAAAATAAGTTGGATTTTAATTTCATTAAAAGTTACTAACTAGGGAGCGAACAGATACTTTTAATTTTTATTTATTTATTTATTTATTTTTAGAGAGGAGAGGGAGAGACAGAGAAAGAGAGAGAGAGAGAGAGAGAAGAGACAGAGAGAGAGAAGGGGGGAGGAGCTGGAAGCATCAACTCCCATATGTACCTTGACCAGGCAAGCCCAGGGTTTTGAACCAGCGACCTCAGCATTTCCAGGTCGATGCTTTATCCACTGCGCCACCACAGGTCAAGCGCGAACAGATACTTTTAAATATTAAGCCACATATCTGAGGATATACTGCATCTTTCCATATGACCCGTTGTTTTTTGTCCTATTGTGTTCTAGTTTCCTGCCAACAGAAAGGACCCATACCTTTCTTGTTAAATTTGTCCCTGAATATTTTATAAAAAGTTCTACCAGGATGAACATAAAATTCAACAAGTCTAAACACAAGATAATCAACATTAGCCTAAAATCTATCATCCTAAATGTTCTATTAATAGTGCTACTTACTATCCAGTCACTCAGCATACATTCTGTCAATGTCTGGTATGTACAAGATAATATACCAGGGGCACTAAAGGATATGAAAGTGAGTATGCTATTTTGCTATATAATTTCATAATAAATACTACCTTGTCAAAGTAAAAGATGTATAAGCTATAATACAATATAACTGAAGGCAAAACAAAGAAAGTACTTAAAAAGTATAAACTGGACAGTGAAAGGAAAAAGTAACTCTAACGGAGTTGGGGGCACTCTGGAAGAAGCCATTCCAGCTGGGTCTTAAACACGGTCTAGAAGGGAAGAGTGTGAAAACGCACTACACGGAGTGAGGCTGGAAAGCTCGGCCAGGCAACATCAGAGGAGCTCTCTGACCATCCAGAGCCTCACACCTCCTTTTCCTAGAGTCAACTGCCCAATCTTGACCAAGTCGCCTTGTCCACATTTAAATAGTCCTTGAAATCTCTCCCTTTCTTTCCATACCCACTACTGCCTTCAGAATAATGAACTTTAAAAACTTGAGTTCTAGTTCAACTGAGCCACTGATTTTCCAAGTAAGCTAAAAAGACTATCACTATCCACATTTTACCCCAAATTCCTGTTGTTTTTACTTGCTCTCTAACGTAACTGACTTTGGTCTGGTTAAAATTACATGTATAAATCACTGGCTCTCAATCCTGTGCACCCAGATTACCTGTGAAATCCTTACTTAAATCACTCAGGGGGCAGCTATGCAGGCGGGGGTGGGGGTATAAACCAGTGTTCTTAACTGCTGGACCCCAAACTGGTCTGCCAGAAATACTGTCCAGTCCAGGAAAGGGTTAACCACCCTGGTATTGTTGTATGAAAGGTATAGACCCAACGAATGATCTTAGTCAAATTCACTTATGCTCAAAGTGATTTCTGCCTGAGCACTCCTCAAAATAATTCTGTTTTCTTGGGTCCTCAGTGCAAAAAGGTCAAAACACTGGAATAGATAATGAGGACTAAAAATCTGTGCTATAAATATTTGGAGGTTCACAAAGTGAAATGCTTACTGTGATAGTCTGATGCTCAATTCTCAATTTTTCCACTCCAACACCATAAAGTTCACGTAGAATACACATAATTCTTGTCTTTTTACCAGCACCAGATGGTCCATACACTAACAGGTGAGGAAAGTCACCACATTGCACCTAGGAAAAAATAAAACAAAAAAGGAAAATGTGGCATTTTCCCTAATCACACAACTGTTCTAGGTAGACTTAAACTCTTTTTAAGTATCAACATTTTGCATCTCTACCTATGAAGCTTCAAGTATATATATATAAATATAAAATAAATAACACACATATATGAGTGTACATAATACACACATTTGTGCAAGAGTGTACACAGAAACATATTTGCAAATTAATTCTGGAATGTTGATTATTCCCTGGCATTAATTTTATATAATTATATGCCCAGCACAGTACATACTTGATACAACACCATATATGCTTAACCTGGATGTTAGCATCTCCTAGAGAATTTTTTAAAACGAAAGACTAATTATTGAACTCATCAAATTATGATTTAATCACTGATTAATAGCTGTCTTAGTTTGGGCTTCCACAAACAGTACCTTTGATAAGAACTGACTGCATTTGGTTTATTTGAGAGGTAAAGAAAAATTTTGTAGGGAAGAAAAAGAAAAAGAAAGCACAGTATATTGTCAACTGAAATACCATGGTGGGCACCTGGGGCTTGCTCCTGCTGGGGCCGCTCTTGAAGCCCATATTAAAGCAGACCACAGCACTGAACACTCAGGGTGCGGAAGCTGAAGTTGGATGTGCCATCTCTCATCAATCCTTTGTCCAAGCCCAAACTGAAAAGTGGAGGGAGGGACAGGGAGCAGGGGAGGGAGGACATTACTCCCCAGGTATTTCCAGTCAGCTTCAGGGGTGTCAGCAAGAGAAAGCCCAGGAAGTGCAAGCACAGGGAGGTGCACTTATCAGTTAGAAGTAGGGGACAACGTAGAGCATGGACCCCACTGCACTAGAGGACAAGGCTGTTCTTAAAAACCTTCCCAGGTGATTCTGATGATCAGCCAGATTTAGGAATCAACAATAAGAAGAAGGCTACAGAGTCGAGAACATGTCTGTGCCCTCAGGTGTATAAAATCCTGTGGAGCACAAATTTGTAAGTAAACATTATAGAAAAAATGAAATCAGTAATTTTTTTTTGGTAACAGAGACAGAGGGACAGATAGGAAGGGAGAGAAATAAGAAGCATCAATTCTTCATTGTGGCACCTTAGTTGTTCATTGCTTTCTCATATGTGCCTGAAAGGGGGGGGGGGGGTGCCACAGCAGACGAAGTGACCCCTTGCTCAAGCCAGCAACCTTGGGCTCAAGGTGGTGAGCCTTGCACAAACCAGATGAGCCCATGCTGACCTCCGGGTTTCAAACCTGGGTCATCTGCATCCCAGTTCTACGCTCTATCCACTGCACCTCATCCTGGTCAGGCTGAAATCAGTATCTTAACAGTTGTACAGTACTTACTACAGTAAATTTTAATACTTTATAAACTCCCCTACCTGTGGCACTGGGAGGAAGGAATTATTCACCTAATACAATACAGGGCATGGAAAATAGTTCATGTTCCTCACACACTAGCTGCTTTTGTTCACTAAAACATCGATCTCATCAAAAACAAAGGCCATACTTTAAATGTTTCATTTTATTAAACTGGAGATTCAACAGTAAATAGGTAAACACTTTTTTTAACATGAAATTTATTTTAATTTATTGTGTTTACATAGATTCTAGTGTCCCCTCCCAAATACATCCTCCGGTAAACATTTTTTAAAAGCAAATCTGTTAACACATGATGAATACATTAAATTTTTATCCAAAATGTGTATTCCAAATCCCATATATAAAAAAAAGGCCATAGAAAATAAAACTAAAATGTAACCTTTCTCTAAGGAAATTAAAGACTAATATGAGAAAAAGCAATTTGTCCATAAAGAAAGCAGACAGGTGTAACAGATTTATTTTACATTAGAATAGATAAAATATCAATATTAGAAGAGAAAAAGTCTATCTCACAACTTTCCCAATGACTAGCCTATAACCAGGGGTCCCTTTGTTACTGTATATACTGCTCACAAAAATTAGGGGATATTTCAAAATGAACACGAAGCTGTAAAATATCCCCTAATTTTTGTAAACAATGTAGTTCTCGTTTCCCAAAAGTGCCTCGATAGTCCTGCCGGCAAAAACACCGTCATCAGCACCCGGTTCCTCTAGGAGCGGGCAAACGGCCTGCACCGACGCGACAGCTCTTTCTCAATGCCCTTCCTCCCTGTCCGTTCCCTAATTCGCTTTGCTTTTTATAAAACGTTGCCAGCAGCCACTTTTATAAGCTATAATATAAAAACAGGCAGCGGGATGGAGGGGGGAAAATCCTCTACAATAAATGGAACTTAAGGACAACCTATTTCAGGATTAGAAGTGGCCTTAGAAATGAATACACCCAAACCCTTCCTCCCTGTAAATGACTTCGAAGCAGAACTTTGAAGCTGGTAGCGAAGTGTGCAGGACACCGCCCCTTCCGCTCACACGCTCCGGGCCACGCAGCCCCGCCCGGCTGCACTCGCCGCTGCACCCCCGCCCCGCCCCGCCCCACAGGGCGACAAATGCCCTAGCCGAGCTGTCCTCCCCGCTCGGTACACTCACCAGGTTGCGCAACTGCGCCGCCTGCTCCTTGTGGTAGTCCAGCCGCCCCAACGAGCAGGGCCGGTATTTGTCCGCCCAGAGGCTCATTGCAGCTGAAGCCTCCGCGACCGACGCTTGAAAGTCCCGCGCGCGCCAGCGCGCCCGCGAAAATCCTGTGCCCAGGCGTCCAAACAACTGTGCTCGCGAGACCCAAGTCTCCCGACGTCACTACCGGCCTCGGGCGCGTACGCGAATCTAGGACGGAACGACTACGGAGGCCTAGTGGAGCCGGACTTAGCTGCAGCATCGGTGCCACGTGGTCATTAGATTTATTGTCTTATTTAACCATTTTCCCTTTGTTCTTCTGCGGCGTGCTAGTTAAGGAACTATAAGCAAAATGCGAAACTTGGCTCTGATACTCTGGACGTCAAATTTTTCCTTGACTCATTGCGTTTATTCGTTCATTTACTCATTAGTGTTACAGAAACAAAACATTTATTGTGTTCAGTTCTGTACATGACACTGAATTATATCCGGTTTAGAGCTTTTCTCACTTGACAGACAGCCAATAAATATAGTAAATAAATTGCTAAAAATGAGATCTAATCTTCACTATCTTGCCTCTATTCTCAAGATTCTTACTGGATTTAACATGTAAAGGTCATAAAAAAAAATACAGAAATGTGGCCTATCGGAAAAAATACATAAGGTTAACAAATTATGCTAAATCCATAATGTTTGGCAACCCTTCTGATTAAAATTAGGAGAAAAATGTGAAACCTTTGGGGGAATATTTTGCATATCAAACCTATATAAAACATTTATTGTGCCCCTAAAATTGTACCTTTAACTGTGTGGACAAAGAAAAAAAACAAAAGAAAAAAAAATTTTTAAATAAATATGTGGCCACTAACTTAACCTGACAAGCTCAGGGAAAGCCTACACAATGGCTTTGGGAATTCTGGGACCTAAAAGTAAACACACAGGATAATCTGAAATTTAGACTTTTTTACTAAAAGCAGTTTATGGTGGTAATCCTGTCCTAGGAGGGAGTTAATCTCTATCTGAATGAAGGTAAATGTTTGCTTTGAAGTCTGTCTGTTGCCTTTTGCACCTGCAATAGTGTATCTGGTAACAAGCCTTTGAGGTGTGGGAGTTATTATCTTTTTCTGCCCCCTCAGGGCAGGCATCCTACCTGAGCAGGACAACAAGCCCTTTCATTGTTATTATTATTATTATTTTTTTTGTCTTTTAAATTTTATTTTATTTTATTTTATTTTTTTGTATTTTTCTGAAGCTAGAAACCGGGAGAGACAGTCAGACAGACTCCCGCATGCGCCTGACTGGGATCCACCCGGCACGCCCACCAGGGGGCGACGCTCTGCCCACCAGGGGGCGATGCTCTGCCCCTCCGGGGCATCGCTCTGTTGCGACCAGAGCCACTCTAGCGCCTGGGGCAGAGGCCAAGGAGCCATCCCCAGCGCCAGGGCCATCCTTGCTCCAATGGAGCCTCGGCTGCGGGAGGGGAAGAGAGAGACAGTGAGGAAGGAGAGGGGGAGGGGTGGAGAAGCAGATGGGCGCTTCTCCTGTGTGCCCTGGCGAGGAATCCAACCGGGGACTTCTGCACGCCAGGCCGACCATTGTTATTATCATCATGTTAATTAAAGTAATCTGTTTTGTGCCACTCTCTGTTAGAGAGGTTTTAGTGTATACATTTTCACTTTTATCCAATCCCAGAGATTTCCTGGTTTTGCTTTCTCCCACCTCCCTAATCTATCATCAATCAATTTCGTGTAACCCTCTTACTTCTTCCCCTTTATAAAATAGGTGGTGAAACTGCCATTTTCCCAATCTGTGGAGACTTTGCTTCTTAGCAATTGTCGACAGCTTGGCTCAAATAAACTCTTAAAAAATTCTTACAGGTTTGGAAGTTTTTTTCCATTGACAACTGTGCCTCTCAAATGCACTTTTGTAGTTGTGCATAATATCAATTCCTTATTTAATTTATGCTTTTAATTTATATATTGTAAAGAATCCTAACTGCTGTCATTTGATTGCAAGACCTCACAGGAGACAATTGATTTTCAAACATATTTAATAAATTTATATCAAGGAGCTCTGTAAAGCCAGTAAACACAGCCACCATCACAGCAGCCTGGCCCATGTAGGTTCGCATTAGATTCGGACAGACAGTAATGAAACAATGGAGCCAAGAACTGGTGGGCCTTCATCTTTAATCCTAGCTTGCACCTGGCGGGCAAGTAAAAACACACACTGAGCTCCAAAACCCACTAATTCAGTGCTCACAAAGCTACTGACTTATCTGAGTTTCCTAGAATCAAAGGTTTCTAGCTCACCAGACTTATTCACCTCTGTTCCCCATCTCCTTCCTTCTCCCTGCACAAACTCTGCACAAACTGGCTTCTCCCTCAGCACTCCACCATCGTGACTGCTTCTCCTCTCCTCCATGTGGCCCTTCTCTGCTCTCTCCTCTAATGCTAATCTCAGGAACCTAGAGAGAGCAAGCTCTTGGTCTGCCCCACTTTATAGTGTAGAAATCCAAACCTTTAATCCAGGGGTCCCCAAACTATGGCCCGGGGGCTGCATGTGGCCCCCTTAGGCCATTTATCCGGGCCCCGCAGCACTTCCAGAAGGAGCACCTCTTTCATTGGTGGTCAGTGAGAGGAGTACAGGATGCGCATCCTGTGCTCCTGGAGTACTGTATGTGGCGTCGCTCATGTACAGTACTACTTGCGGTAACGCGGGATGCACACACACATCATGGCTCTGGAAGCGCATCATATCACTTGTTACGGCTAGCAGTGACAAATATGGAACTGGACATGGACCATCTCTTTAGCCAAAAGCAGGCCCATAGTTCCCATTGAAATATTGGTCAGTTTGTTGATTTAAATTTACTTGTTCTTTATTTTAAATATTGTATTTGTTCCTGTTTTGTTTTTTTACTTTAAAATAAGGTATGTGCAGTGTGCATAAGGATTTGTTCATATTTTTTTTTATAGTCCGGCCCTCCAACAGTCTGAGGAACAGTGAACTGGCCCCCTGTGTAAAAAGTTTGGGGACCCCTGCTTTAATCGAATATACAAACAAGGAAGTCTCTGATACAAAGTTACTTATCTGAGGCATAATGGGATTCCTCATGAGAGTGCACCACCCACATCATGCAATCAGTCAAGGGTGTGGGGAAAAGCTTAGTTTTAAAAGTAAGCCTTAGGCTATAACAACCTGGCTGTTTTACAGCCCATCCCCCACACACAATGCAAACTATAAGCGAGCAAACATATATATCATATTTACAAACTTATTTAACCAACAAGCTCTCATTCATTTACTTATTAAACAACAATTTATTTATCAACACATTTACTGAGTTATTCTGTAAAATATTATTGGGCACAGTAAATAACACAATCAGGTAAAAGTTAATTCTTGTTCTCAAACTCTGAGACAAGCCTGGAAAGCTTCAACCTCAGGGCCTTTGCACTTACAATTTCCTCTTTCTAGACCACTTTTTACCCAAATGTCAAAGAGCTGTGTTCCTCACTTCATTTATGGTGGTAGCTCAAAGTCATCTCTTCAGTGAGGTCTCCCTGACCACCTCATTTAATACTTCAAAACTTTCCACACTCCCCATGCTTGCCCCCTCTTGAACTGGGATGGAAGAAAAAGTGTTTGAAATTAAGAGGTAAAGAAAATCAGAAGCAAGGATACTGAAATGCCATAGATATGTATATTGAAATCATAAAAAGTAATAATGAAAATAATTACACCAGGTGCTGAATGATCAATGAATTAATCAGAGTAACCATGAGCATGACAAACTCAACAAGGAGGGGTAGTGGAGGATGCAGTCTTAAGATATGTGTTTTCAAAATCGCCAGAAGTTCTAAGGAAGGAGAAATGGTTTGGAGGGGACAACAATACACAAGAATAACACTTAGCTCACTTAGGGTTGTCAGATTTAACAAATATTAATACAGGAGTTCCAATTTATTGAATTTCAATAACTTTTTAGTATTATTAAATATTAATGCAATAATTTGAATTTCAATAACTTTTTAGTATTAAATATTAATGCAAATATTGCACAGGCATAATTCTGCAAAACAAACAAACAAACAAAACAACTAATCAAACAAACAAAAATTTCATTTTTCTGAAATTAAGACCTAATTGGGTGTCCTGTATTTTATTTGACAGTCCTACTCCAGACCCTTGAATATATGGGATGCAAGAAATGGCTGCAGAGGAAATAAAATCTTTCAGGGAGAGCCAGAACATGATAGAAGTCTACAGAGAAGTGGCTATGAATATAAAGGATTGGCCGGTAAACTATAGCTCCAGTTATACAATGGCTCAGGTTCCTCAGCTCTAAAACAGGGCTGGTGAAACCTGCCTTCCATGGCTCATTTGAGGATTAAGTGAGGTAATGCAGACCCAACCACAAAGAAGTCACTTAATAAGTAGTGGTTATATTTTAATGAGGAGAGACATAGTACTGGTGATAGAGGATGACAGGGTATGAGAACTCAGCAGGGTTAAATCTGCATTGAGCTTATCTGAACAAAAGTGATAAAGCTGTCATCTTGTACCTGTAACCGAGAACTAGGCAGAATGAACTGAAACTTCCCAAGACCCTCAAGTTGAAGGACTGAACTGCCTACATTTTTCTGTTTCTAACCCTTGGCAGTTTATCACAATGCACATCTCTGGGGTAAACCCGTAATGGTTCTTGCTCAGAATCAGGAGTAAGGTCTTTCCATAGGCAGAATATAATTTTGGTTCTTTAAAGAGAAGTGATAAGGTAGTTATATCATGAACTAAGAGGCCTAGAGACTAATCAAGGCGTTGTATATAATTTTGCATCCTTAAAAAAATGGGTATTACTTTGACTTCACCCATGCTTATGTTTTCTTTTTTAGATGGCTAAGTAGATTTGACTTTTCTTCCCAGAGAGTAACCCAGCAAATTTTGCTGTCATCTGCTTCACTTCTATTTAAAAGTAAGGAGTTTTCTGGACCTTTTTTTCTTATTACTTGTTCTCCGATAGGCAATGATAGTGTCCAGTTATAATTCCATTTATTTATTTGAGGCAGGACCAATGGGCATATCTTCCTCTGCACCTTAGAAACAACATTAAATAGTAAGCTGGAAAAAAAATTGAACAGAGATTTCTCCAGGGTATTTTGTCAAGCTTCCTCTGTAATTCGTGGAATCTGTGACTAAGTCCTGGCCAATGGAAACTAGTGCCTAACTATGGGCACCATGTTCATTCCTATTCCATTAAAACTCCTAGATGTCCCTCTTCGCTTATTGTCCAGTTTAATGCAGAGAATCCAGTGAAGGGCACAGAGGTTCTAGGGGACAGTTGAAGCTCAAATGGAAGTAACCTGAGTCCCTGCTTCTTCACTCCCATTGCTCTCCCAACACAGCACTGCCCCAAAAGCAAATGAGGTAATTTATTTGGGAGATGATTGCATATCAGCAGAAATGGACTGAGGAAAGTAAAATAGAGGAAGAAATAAAGTAAAAGGAAGAAGGTGTCTTTAAGGTCACTTCTATGGAAAGCTGGGGCTTGAACCTCTGTAGACTTTCTGAAGAATGTATAAAAGATTTCCTTGAGCCTGGCCAGGCAGTGGCACAGGGGATAGAGTGTCAGACTGGGACACAGAGGGCCCAGGTTCAAAACCCTGAGGTTGCTGGCTTGAGCGCAGATTCATCTGGCTTGAGCATGAGCTCACCAGCTTGAGCGTGGGTTCACTGGTTTGAGTGTGGGATCACAGACATGATCCCGTGGTTGCTGGCTTGAGCCCAAATATCTCTCGCTTGAAGCCCAAGGACTCTGGCATGAGCAAGGGGTGACTTGAATTGCTGGAACCCCCTCCCCCAAAATCCCTCACTCCACCCCCGGTCAAGGCACAAATGAGAAAGCAATCAATGAACAACTAAGGTGCCACAATGAAGAATTGATGCTTTTCATCTCTTTCTTCCCTGTCTGTTCCTATCTGTCCCTCTCTCTGTTTCTCTCTCAGTCTCTGTCACAAAAAAGAAAGAAAGGAAGGAAGGAAGGAAGGAAGGAAGGGAGGGAGGGAGGGAGGGAGGGAGGGAGGGAGGGAGGGAGGGAGGAAGAAAGGAAGGAAGGAAGGAAGGAAGGAAGGAAGGAAGGAAGGAAGGAAGGAAGGAAGGAAGGAAGGAAGGAAGGAAGGAAGGAAAAGATTTCCTTGAATTGTCTACCAGAAAGGCATAAGGAGAAACATTCATCCACTGGCTTCCATACTCCATTGCCTAAGGGCTTCCCCTGAGGGTACTCCACACACACTTACAAAACCTGAATGCTGAGCAGAGTCCTGCTGGTGCCAGTGTCATCAAAGCCCAGGCATCCTAACATTTTTTATTTTCCTTATGCATCATCCACTTCCTTATCCATGTATTCATCCATTCTTTTTTTTTTTTTTTTTTTTTTTCATTTTTCTGAAGCTGGAAACGGGGAGAGACAGTCAGACAGACTCCCGCATGCGCCCGACCGGGATCCACCCGGCATGCCCACCAGGGGCTACGCTCTGCCCACCAGAGGGCGATAATCTGCCCATCCTGGGCATCGCCATGTTGCGACCAGAGCCACTCTAGCTCCTGAGGCAGAGGCCACAGAGCCATCCCCAGCGCCCGGGCCATCTTTGCTCCAATGGAGCCTTGGCTGCGGGAGGGGAAGAGAGAGACAGAGAGGAAAGTGCGGCGGAGGGGTGGAGAAGCAAATGGGCGCTTCTCCTGTGTGCCCTGGCCGGGAATCGAACCCGGGTCCTCCGCACGCTAGGCAGACGCTCTACCGCTGAGCCAACCGGCCAGGGCCCTTCATCCATTCTTTTGAAAATTACTAATATTGGGTTTGTACTTTTTATATTAAATTTCCACACAATAATAAAATATCCCATGATAATAAATACAACTTTCACCAGTAATCATAATAGAAATAATAACTATGATTTTTACACATGTATATACTTGTTTATCCACCATCCAGGTCAAGATATAGAACATTTTGACAACCCTAAAAGGCTCTCTCCTACCTCTTTTCATTGAGTATACCCCTGAAGAAGTTACAAATCTAAATTCTATCATTATATATTGTCTTCTCTGGTCTTAATCTTCACATAAATTAAATCATATAGCCTATTTCCTTCTGTGTCTGATTTATTTTTCTCATCATATATCTTGGAAATTCATTCACTTGTTATATGTAGCAGCAGGTTGTTCTTTTTTATTGCTCTGTAGTATTCCCTTGTATCAATATCAAGGCAGTCTTCATGGGAATGTCAGCAATGGAGTGCCACATAGCCTCCTGCTTGGTTTAATTTTCTGCTGTTGATATCTTGACATTCTTAATAATTTCTTAACAAGGCACATGCATTTCCATTTTGCACCGAAACCTGTTTATTATGATGCCAGTCATCATCAAGATATCTCAATGTATTTATGCATTTCACTATTGATAAGCGTTTGGATGTTTTCATGTTTAGCTCATATCATAGGAATTATATTGCTGAATTTTCTTGTACATATTTTTGAGATATGTGCTAATATCTACTGGCTATATACATCTAGGAATGAAATTCCTGGGTGATAAATGATAAAGGTAGGCACATTTTCAGCCGCAGCAGATACTGACAAGAGTTTTTAAAAATATTTGGGCCAATTCACACACCCATTACCAAAGAATGAAAGTAACACGTTTCACATCCTTCCGAACCAATCTCTTTTTTTTTATTATTGTGGTGAAATACACATAACATCAAATGTACCATTTGAGCCATTTTTAAGTGTACAGTTCAGAGGCAATAAGGACATTCACATTGTTGTACAACCATCTCCACCTTCCATCTCCGCAACTCCTGCATCGGTGCCTTTCAGAACTGGAACTCTCTGCCTTTTAAAAGGTTACTCTCTGTGCTGGTAATCTGCAAGCCCTGACCACCACCCTTCTACTTTTTGTTCTGCATGAATTGAACTATTCTAGGTACTTTATATAAATGGTAGAATATAATATTTGTCCTTTCTGTATGGTTTATTTCAGTTACCAGATGTCTCCAAGATTCATCCATGTTGCATCACAGACCAGAATTTCATTCCTCTTTAAGGCTGAATAATACTGCATTGTACATGTATACCATAATTGTTTATGCATGTGTCTGTCAATAGACATTTGGGTTGCTTATATCTTTTAGCCTTTGTGAGTAATGCTGCTAGGAACATTGATGTACAAGGATCTGTTCAAGTCCCTGCTTTAAATTTTTTGAAGTATATGCCCAGAAGTGGAATGGTTGTATCATATATTTATTTCTATATTTAATTTTTTGTTTAGATTTTATTTACTTATTTTAGAGAGAGGAGACAGAGAGACAGATAGAGAAGGGAGGGAGGAGCAGAAAGCATCGACTTCCATATGTGCCTTGACTAGGGAAATCCGGGGCTTTGAACCGGCGACCTCAGTGTTCCAGGTCGACGCTTTTACCCACTGTGCCACCGCAGGTCAGGTCTCTGTATTTAATTTTTTGAGTAGCCACCATATTCTTTTCTACAATAGCTTCACCATTTTATATTCCCACTAGTAATGTTTCCATATCTCCACATACTCACCAAAAGCAAGCCTTTTTAATTTTAGGCATCTGGTGGGTTTGTACAGGAATCTCATTATGGTTTTAATTATCCTGGTAACTAATGATATTGAGCATCTCACCATGTGCCTATTGGTGATCAGTATATACTTTGTAAAGTGCCTATTCAAGTCTTTTTGCCAATTTTTAAAATTTGTCTCTTTCTTGTTGGTTGGTTTCTTTTCAAACATCATGCATCAACTGGAAGCATCAACTCATAGTAGTCACTTGTCATATGCGCCCTGACCTTGATCGGGCAAGCCTGGAGTTTGGAACCAGCAACCTAAATATTCCAGGTGAACACTTTATCCATTGCCCCACCACCACAGATAAGGCCAGAAGCTTTTATTAAAGAACGTGAGAGGGCTACTTCCCAAAGATACAGATTACAGCATCCCAGAGTGGCCTGCAAAGTAAGAAGACATCTTGTTCTGCAACATTTTGAACACCAAAAAGAAAGCCTATTGAAAACGGTACAAAACGGTTTGTTTCCTAGGGCTGCCACAGGAAACTTAAGCCGTGCAATTGGTGATTTAAAACAATAGTAATGCATGCTGTCATAGTTCTGTAGGCTAGACATCCTAGACAAGTAGTGGCTGGCCGGGTTGGTTCTTTCTGGAGGCTCAGAGGAAAAATCCATCTGTGCTTCTCTCCTGGTTTATCTCCTCTGAGGTTGCTGGCAATCTGAAGCAATAGTTTAAAATGATAAAGGTCTTTGGAATTGTTGAATCATCGTTACTTTTTTCTTTCCTTTACTGTAATTAAAGAAGATGGAACATTGCCTATCTTGCTTATACACCTTCTCTTCATTCCAGTTGTATTCACTAGGTGACTTTCCCCTGAACGTTTCCATATTTTCATTTAACTTTTATTTACAGTTTTGAAATAGAAACCTCTGAACCATGAAAAGGGCAAAAAATCAACTGAAGTTCTTTGACGCCTACATAAAGCAATTGTGTGTATCTGCTTGATAGCTAAATACTGTGGTGTTAAATATTGAAACTAAACTTTAGTTTCACTTTAAGAATTTAAAAGATCTTTTGAAGGGAATTTAAGTAAAAAGAAACTACAGCGCAGTTTGCATTTTTGCAGCTTTTGTTTACAGAACTCTCATCAGTAGGTGACAAGAAACATGGAAAACAATTTTATATTTTAAATGGTTTTAAATCATCAGTAGTGTGATTACAGATGTTTGAAAGAATTTAAATGTAGATTCTACATCACTGGTTTTTTTGTTTGTTTTTTTTCTGTATTTTTCTGAAGCCAGAAACGAGGAGAGACAGTCAGACAGACTCCCGCATGCGCCCGACCAGGATCCACCCCGGCACGCCCACCAGGGGGCAACGCTCTGCCCACCAGGAGGCGATGCTCTGCCCCTCTGGGGCATCGCTCTGTTGCGACCAGAGCCACTCTAGCACCTGGGGCAGAGGCCAGGGAGCCATCCCCAGTGCCCGGGCCATCTTTTGCTCCAGTGGAGCCTTGGCTGTGGGAGGGGAAGAGAGAGACAGAGAGGAAGGAGGGGGGGAGGGGAGGAGAAGCAGATGGGCGCTTCTCCTGTGTGCCCTGGCTGGGAATCGAACCCGGGACTTCTGCACACCAGGCCGACGCTCTACCACTGAGCCAACCGGCCAGGGCCTCATCACTGGTTTTTAAAAAATGTTCTCCCTACCTTGTATAGTTAAATTCTTCCCAAAATATCCATGGAGTACCTGCTCAGAGCTGAGCATGGTTTTCAGGATACTGAAGACAGGCAATGTAGGTCCTTTCCCCCCTCCACAGGGATATAATTCGAGCAGAAGACAGACAGTAAATAAGCACCAAGATAATTTCAGCTATTGAAGAGTTCAACGAAGACAAGAGTGTGCAGTCACGTGATTGAGTGTGACTGGTGTGGGGTGAGAGGTGTCTGCAGCAGTAAATGAGGAAGCCCTTCCCGGGAGATGATGCTACAACTGAGACAAGATTGAAAAGGTACTTTTAATATTGCAAAAGTGGCTAACATTGTTATTAGCAAGGTCAAATGCATTCATTCCCACACTAAGCACAAGTTTAAAGGAAGAAGAATGATGTCAAATGCTTTAGAATAAGATCTGAGCCAGAAAATTTATTTCTAAGCTAATGACTCATCCTAGAGCTGATGCTTATGCCCAGAAATGACCTTATATATATGGCTGGCAATCAACTGGGAGTGCTCCAGGTCCAGGCCTGTGGTCCTTTGCCCAGATGCAATTCTATTCTAGCAGTTCTGGGTATGACAGCAGCAGAATCTCAGCAGCAAACAGTGGTAAGTAGGGGCTTAAACTGGAATACTGGAAACACTTTCTCTACCTAGCTGTTGCTCCCTGATCCTGACTCACAGCAGCACAGTTTCACATTATAAATCCTTACAGTACCTGGGGCTCAGAGGAGTTGAGCTAGAAAAGCAGAAGGGAGCAGGACATAAAACAGAGCCTAACTGGCTCTGGCCAGTTGGTTCAGTGGTAGAGCATCCACTTGGTGTATAGCTGTCCTGAGTTTGATTTCTGGTCACAGCACACAGGAGAAATGACCATCTGCTTCTCCAGCCCGCCCCCTCCTGCTTCTCTCTCTTTCTCTCTCTCTCTTTCCCTCCCGTAGCCATGGCTCAATTGGTTCTAAAGCATTTGCCCCGGGTACTGAGGATGGCTTCATGGAGCCTCCACCTCAGATGCTAAAAATAGCTCGGTTGTGAGCATGGCTCCAGATGGGCAAAGTGTCAGCCCCAGATAGGGTTTACCAGGTGGATCCCCATCGGAGTGCACGCAGGAGTCTATCTCTCTATCTCCCCTCATCACAAAGAAGAAGAAAACAAAAACAAAACAAAAAGAGCCTAATTTGGGGTTGAGAAGCAAAGAAAGGATTTTCAATTTATTACCTCAGTTTCTCAGTGCTGCACCCAGATAGAAGAACCCAGAAGAATACTTACCTTGAGGCTATGGTTGGAGTTTCACTTTGCATTGGAAGTCAACCTTTGGATTCTGTATAAAACCAAATCAATGATCACTGTTACTTTTTTTTTTTGGCTTCCCATTCTTCTTTTTAAAAGTCATTGTGTTGAGGTATAATTTACATGACATAAAATCTTTACAAGTCAATCATTGTTGACAAATGTCAACATCTGTGTAAACACCACATGATCAAGATACAAAGTACTGCCTTCACCCCAAGGTTTTTCTTGTGGTCTTTCCCTATCTGTTCCTGTCTTCCATCTTCAGTCCCCAGAACACTGGTCTACTTTCTGTCCCTATAAATTTGTCTTTCCTAGAGGTTCAAATGGATTCCTATCTTTTGGAATGGAATGGATTTTCTGATAATTTATCTGTATTCCTCCATATTTAAGTAATTTATTACTTTTTTGGGTGTGACCGAGATAGAGAGAAAGACAGATAGACAGGAAGGGAGAGAGATGAGAAGCATCAATTCTTTGTTGTGGCTTCTTAGTTGTTCATTGAATGCTTTCTCATATGCATCTTGACTGGGGGGCTACAGTAGACCGAGTGTCCCCTTGTTCAAGCCAGCAACCTTGGGGTTTTGAACCTCAGTCCTCTGCATCCCAGTCCAATGCTCTATCCATTATGCTACCACCTGGTCAGGTTAAGTAGTTTATTACTTTTAATAGCTCAGAAATTTTTCATTGCATTGCTGTACCATAATTTATCTATTTACATCTTGATGGACATTTGAGTTGTTTCCAGTTTTGTGTTAATATAAATAAAGATGTTATTGCCATACAGGGATAGGTCTTTTGTGGACACTTCTTTTTCTTTATTATTATTATTATTATTTTTTGAGTAAATGCCTAAGTGAAATTGCCAGGTTAATAGGTTAAGGGTGCATTCAACTTCATGAAAAGCAGCCAAATAGTAGATTCTAGGCCAATGGCTAGGTGCACTCAGAAGTCAAGTGACCCACACCTATATAGCAGCCTCAATCTTTGTGGTATGAAAATTTTCATGTCACCACCTTTAATGTTAGAGCTGTGATGGTAAATGGTAAACCCATAAATTCCTAGAGTGTACTATTATTAAAGTTAAGCGCTGAATATCAGTAACATAAATGGTAGTACTCTGCCCAAATCATACCAAGAACCCAGTATCATGAGAATTTGTGAGATGTGTGTGTGTGTGTGTGTGTGTGTGTGTGAGAGAGAGAGAGAGAGAGAGAGAGAGAGAGAGAGAGAAAGAGAGAGAGATAGGGACAGACAGAAAGGAAGGAAGAGAAATGAGAAGCATCAATTCTTTGTGCAGCTCCTTATTTGTTCATTGATTGTGTTCTTATATGTTCCTTGACTGGGGGCTAAGCAGAGCAAGTGACCCCTTGCTGAAGCCAACAACCTTGAGCTCAAGCCAGCAACCTTGGGCTTCAAGCCAGCGACCTTTGGACTCAAGCCAGTGACCATAGGGTCATGTCTATGATCCCACACTCAAGCCAGATGAGCCTATGCTCAAGCCGTCAACCTCGGGGTTTGAAACCTGGGTCCTCTGCATCCCAGTTCGACGCTCTATCCACTGAGCCACTGCCTGGTCAGGCTATGAGATCATTTTTAAAATTACTTCCATCCAATAATGCTGAGCTTCCAAAAGATAAGTACCTCCCTAAACAATATTTGGAAGATGCCAAATATGAAATACCATGCATTAGTATTAATTTCAAATTAAAAAATAAAACCAGAAAAAAAAAAGAGTATTGGAGAAGAATGTATTTATTACTTAGGAAGATTTTAGATTTATAAAGCAATTGGGGTCCTGGCTGGTTTGCTCAGTGGTACAGCATCGGCTCAGTGTGTGGAAGTCCTAGGTTTGCTTCCCAGTCAGAGCACACAGGAAAAGCGCCCACTTGTTTCTCCAACCCCGCCCCCTTGCTTCCTGCAGCCATGGTTCGATTGGATTGAGTTGACCCTGGGCACTGAGGATGGCTCCATGGCCTCTGCCTCAGGCACTAAGAAGAGCTTGGTTGCTTAGCAACAGAACAACACCCAGATGGGCAGAGCATAGCCCCCTAGTGGGCTTGCCTGGTGGATCCTGGTCGGGATTCATGCAGGAGTCTGTCTCTGCCTCCCCTCTTCTTATGAATTAAATAAATAAATAAATAAATAAATAAATAAATAAATAAATAAAGCAATTGGAAAATGCAATACTTAAAAGTGCTCTAGAACATAAAGGCAGTAACTTCTCCCAGTCAGATCTAAGAAAGCATTCTTTTAGTGTGTGTCCTTTGTTAAGAACACTCATATTCATGCCAGTCAGTGCCATCAGTTGGTTTTAAACTCCATGGTAACAACATTAACTACTAGAAATACCAAAAGTAGCAATAAAAATAATAATTATAATAAATGCCTACTTGGGGGAAATTTTCTACTTTTTCAGGAGTTTGATTTCTCCTTTGTCTCATGAAGGCAAAATATAACAATTGTTATATTAGTTGCTACTGGAGATCTTTCTTATTTATTTATTTATTTATTACAGTCAGAGAGAGGGATACACAGGGACAGACAGACAGGAACGGAGATAGATGAGAAACATCAATAATTAACTTTTTTTTTTTTTGCATTTTTCCGAAGCTGGAAATGGGGAGGCAGTCAGACAGACTCCTGCATGCATCCAACCGGGATCCACCCAGAATGCCCACCAGGGGCCGATGCTCTGCCCCTCTGGGGCATCGCTCTGTTGCATCCAGAGCCATCCTCAGTGCCCGGGCCATCTTTGCTCCAATGGAGCCTCAGCTGTGGGAGGGGGAAGAGAGAGAGAGGAAGGAGAGAGGGAGGGGTGGAGAAGCAGATGGGCGCTTCTCCTATGTGCCCTGGCCAGGAATCGAATCCTGGACTCCTTCACGCCAGGCCGACGCTAATCATTAGCTTTTCATTGCGCGTTGCAACACCTTAGTTGTTCATTGATTGCTTTCTCATATGTGCCTTGACTGCGGGCCTTCAGTAGACCGAGTAACCCCTTGCTGGAGCCAGCGACCTTGGGTTCAAGCTGGTGAGCTTTTGGTCAAACCAGATGAACCCGCGCTCAAGCTGGCAAGCTCAGAGTCTCAAACCTGGGTCCTCTGCATCCCAGTTCGACGCTCTATCCACTGTGCCACCGCCTGGTCAGGCACTACTGGAGATCTTTTAACTTCATATAGCATTAGATCAGAAATCCCAAGTCTGATTGCCACTAGGATAATGTTAAACAACTCTTTGGGGCCATGCAGGAAGCTACCAACTTTCTAATTCCTTCCATTGAGCCATAAAAGATAAAAATGCTTTGGGGTTATTTTTAATCAGATACATTAAACAAATATTAATTTTTACAACAGCATTTTTTTGGGAAGCTGTATATGTGAATTTAAGAGATTGGAAGAGTCTATGGTTAGTGATTTCTTTCTTTTTTTTTTTTTTTGTATTTCTCTGAAGCTGGAAACGGGGAGAGACAGTCAGACTCCCACATGCACCTGACCGGGATCCACCTGGCACGCCCACCAGGGGGCGATGCTCTGCCCACCAGGGGGCGATGCTCTGCCCCTCCGGGGCATCGCTCTGTTGCCAAGGAGCCATCCCCAGCGCCCGGGCCATCTTTGCTCCAATGGAGCCTTGGCTGCTGGAGGGGAAGAGAGAGACAGAGAGGAAGGAGAGGGGGAGGGGTGGAGAAGCAGACGGGCACTTCTCCTGTGTGCCCTGGCCGGGAATCGAACCTGGGACTTCTGCACACCAGGCCGACGCTCTACCACTGAGCCAACCGGCCAGGGCCAGTGATTTCTTATTCAAGAATAACTGACAATTATTATGTAATTGAAAATTTAAAAAAAAAAACTCTTCTAACTTACCCTTAAAGCTAATGAATAGCTGTATAAACCCAAGAATACATAATAGAGGTCAAAATGAAAAACTATGGAATTTCTAGAACTCCTCTCTTGTTGGGAATTCTATAAAAATGGGAGGCAGTGTCTTCCATGGTCATCACCATACATCTCTAGCATAGTTCCCAACATGCAGCCAGCAGGCAATATATTAGTGAATGACTACAGGCAAGGCATGGTGGCTATCATAAAAGATCTTCCCTCAATCTTATCTCAAAGCTGTTCTCCATCTGTACATTTTAATTATAGTACAAAACTGAAAGATGGATAAAAAAGATTAAGTAACTATTTCCCTTATTGATTACACATGATGTTTGAAACAACACTGTGCTAGGGTTGGTTCAGATGACCTTTGGTGGGATAATATCTTTTTTTTTTTTCAGAGAGAGGGACAGATAAGGACAGACAGACAGGAAGAAAGAGAGATGATAAACATCAATTCTTCATTGCCGCTCCTTAGTTGTTCATTGATTGCTTTCTTATATGTGCCTTGACCCAGGGGCTACAGCAGACGGAGTGACCCCTTGCTTGAGCCAGTGTCCTTGGGCCCAAGCTGGTGAGCCTTGCTCAAATCAGATGAGCCTGCCCTCAAGCTGGCGGCCTCAGGGTCTCGAACCTGGGTCCTCCACATCCCAGTCCGACGCTCTATCCACTGCACCACCGCGTGGTCAGGAAGTGGGATGATATCTTGATGTGATCTTGAACTAGTAAAAATCTGAAGTCCAGATCCCAATGGCAAAGATACAGAGAATAACATTTAGCAAGAGTTTATTACAAATGAAATATATATTTTTTTGTATTTTTCCGAACTTAGAAGCAGGGAGGCAGTCAGACAGACTCCCACATATGCCCAACCAGGATCCATCCAGCATGCCCACCAGGGGGCGATGCTCTGCCCATCTGGGGTGTTGCTCCATTACAGCGGAGCCATTCTAGCACCTGAGGCAGAGGCCACAGAGCCATCCTCAGCGCCCAGGCCAACTTTGCTCCAATAGAGCTTTGGCTGTGGGGGGGGGGGGGGGAGAGAGAGAAAGAGAGAGAGAGAGAGAGAGAGAGAGAGAAGAAGGAGAGGTGGAAGGGTGGAGAAGCAGATGGGTGCTTCTCCTGTGTGCCCTGACCAGAAATCAAACCAGGGACTTCCACACGCTGGGCCAACACTCTACTGCTGAGCCAACTGGCCAGGACCTCAAATGAAATAATTTTAATAGCAAAAAACAATGATGAAATATACACGCTGTGATTAACAAGAGAAATATTCTATGCCACTCTGTGTTTGTGCAGTACTCTAGCAATTACAAATTCCCTCCATGTTTTTTAATCACCCCATTTGCTAGTCAGAACAATATTACAAGAAAAATGGAGCTAATCCACCAAGTGAAGATATGTAAACATGAAGTCATCTAAACATGGGCATTTTCTATTAGCTTTTTAAACATATACTTTGCATACCATACAATTTGCTCATTTTGTGTAAAATTTAAGTTTTTAATTTTTCAGTTACAATTATAGAGCCACCACAATCCAATTTTAGAACGTTTTCATCACCACAAGAAGATTCCCCATGTTCATTTGCAGTCACAAATCATTGCCACCTCCAGCCTTCAAACAGAAAAACAACAATTAATGTTTCAATATAAGCACGTCCCACATAATGCATGGGGTAAACATACACCAAAACATTTTTCACTGTTTACTTGGAATTCATATTTAACCAGGGATCCTCTATTTTATCTCAGCACCTTACCAAAACATGGGTTTCTAAAACTACTTTTTTTAGTATTGTTGATGAGTTTACACATATTTATTCATGATCACTTCATTAATAATCCAAAATAGGCTTTTATAAAATGGTTGACAGAGGACTTACATTTTTACCATTTTTTTCTATATAAGTTACCATTAAGACAACCAACCAAGGAGGTCTAAAAATAAGTATTTCTAAGGAAACTAATCACCACGTCCTTTTCTGATAGGCTAGAGGCCAGACGTGGTGCTACTCTGGTATGTTTAAGTGTTTGTGATTTTATCTGATGTGTTATAATGCAGTACGCTCTACCTAAGACATTCTTCAATAAACTTGTGTATTGTAAAACTAGCTATAGAACACTGTATACTTGCCACATCCAGTGAAGGTATGACCCCTCTTTCCTGGGGAACCTGTTCAGGGACGAATAAATGTCAAGTCACATGGAAATCACAAAGAAAAGAGGTTGTTCTGCTTTATTCATATGGCCATTGTACTCTAGACCTGAGCCTTCAGGCTGGGACTGTTAAGTAGCCACAGACCTGTTTATGTATGAAATAGAAGCTTTGGCGGAAACATGTATGTTGGATTTCTAGGAAGACAAAGGGAGATAAATGTTAGGTGCAAAGTATTCTACTATGTGATCTCTTTCAGTGTCTATAATTGTGATTCTTATTTGTTTCCCTCATTCTATAACCTCAACTTAGTCATTCAGTCAGTCTGCCAACAAATACTTTCAAAGGTATCGATTTGAAAACTAGATGGTGTGGTGGAAACACAGGTGTTCAAAGATTGTGTCTGATTGTTGTTTGCATTTTCTGTCCCTGTGCCTATTAGGGCCAGCACACGAATTCTTATGCCAAATAAATAAATACATTCAGCAGCAAATAAGATAGAAAGAATTCCTGCCCTCAGAGAATTTACAGCCTATTTTATTGACCTTTCTCAAAAACAGTTTTGAAGCTCAGAAGAAAACATCAGGGTACAATAATCTCTGCAGTTCTAATTTTCCACTACTTTAGCCTTGTGCTTTCATCTTGAATGCTAAAATATTTTGATTTTCCATTTTAGACACCTGACTTGAAATGGAAAGCAAAAACTCTAAACGCTTCCTTCTAAGCTTAGAAGTACAAAAGATACTAGTTCAGGTGGAAATGGTCAGTGAAGGACTTCCCGGGGAAAAAAGGGAGAAGTATATGACTTGGGGAAATGGCACTGCAAATCAAATCAGATGACACAAATTCAAATTCAGAGGCAGAGAGGCTGAAATCAATAGAAATGGAATTTTGTAATCATGTGGGACTTTTATGTTTTAAAGTGCTTATAGTAATTAGTTGGGAATATTGTGTAGGTTTATTTCTGGATTCTTCGTTCCATTCCATTGATCCGTGTTTATCCCTCTGTCAATTATCTTGATACGGTAGCTATATAGTAAAACTTAAAATCAGGCAGAGTGATTCCTCTAACTTTATTCTTTTTCAAAACTGTTTTATCTACTCTAGATTTTGTGCTTTTCCATATAAATTTTAGAACAAGCTTTGTGTATGTGCAAAAGCTTGCTGGATTTTGATAGTAATTGCAGTAAGTCTATAGATCAATGTGGGGGTAAAGTGCTTTTATATATATAAGAAATCATTTTATCTTCTGAAAACACAGGGTATATTTCCCATACTGATAACATACACAGACACATACATGTACATCTTAATGAGATTTGGGAAGTTTTCTCCACCAAGGGAAGTAGGGAAGATATAGAGTGACTGTGAACACTGGTATGAAAGGAAATGAGTAAGAAGTAAAGCAGTATACCAGGACACAGTGCTACATCTCAGGTAGGAAGTCAACAGAATGGCCAGAAGGGGGCTTGGCTTGTTTTGTGGGCCATCAACAGTCACCTTCAACCGTAGAAGCTCACGTCTAATGTCCTTAGATTGAGGGAACCACTTGGAAACAGCAAGTTCCTATATTTTCCCTAGCTTGTAATTTTCTTTGGACTAGTATATAGGAATTGCATTTAGATCAGTTTATGAGAGAGCAGTGCTCAGACATTCCAAACCCCTGAACCCATATGACACAAAATAAAACTCAGGCTGTGGCAAAATGGCCCTTAACTAAATTTACTGTTTCAAACTAATGCAAACTATTGAATGCTCAGTTATATCACCATCAAATAATCTTGTATTATTGGTATTTTATTATTATTTCATAATTACTAGCAATATTTATTTAATATCAGCCAATTTTTAATTAGTATAAGCTGTCACAAAAAATACAGGAGTTGGGTGGAAATATTAAATGGTTTAGCCTGCATGGGAAAAGATATGGGGGTTTCTAAAAAAATTAAAAATAGCATTACTGTATGCTCCAACAATCCCACCCCTTGTTACATAGTCAAATAAATTGAAAGCTAGATCTTGAAGAGATATTTGCACACTCATGTTTATTGTAGCATTATTCATAATAGAGAATAGACAAATATCCATCAACAAATGAATAAAGAAAATTATATATATTTATATTATATATAAATATATATTGATTAATATTGATTAATATATTATTAATTAATATATTTATATATTATATATAAAATAAAATATTCAGGCTTTAAAAACTTTGTCTTAGGTTCAAATTCTGTCTCATATATCTTAAGGATATTATGCTAAGTGAAATAAGTCAGTTACAAAAAGATAAATACTATATGATTCCAACAGAAAGTAGAACAGTGGTTCTTTGGGGCTGGGGGGAGGGAACTGGAGTGTTTCTGTCTAATGATATTCAGGTTTGTAAGATGAAAATGTTCTAGAGATCTGTTGCCCAACAATGCAAATATAGTTAGCACTAATGACTTATACACTTAAAAGAGGTAAAAATACTAAATTTTATGTTATTTTTTTAACCACACTTTTTTAAAAAGGACAATAGCAGTTATACTGAGACTATTTTCTCAGTTATAAGAAAAAGATTTAGCTTTTAAGCCTCATTATCCCCATATAAAATAAATCTTTTGAAGACTGGACAGAGATTATTTCCAAATCTTCATTGGAGATCGATTCAAAACATACACAAATGGGTGTGCAGCCTAAAAGAGAGAGTTATTTAAAACAGATGAAATGATGTGGAGTGTAACTTCCATGAGCTGTAACTGAAAGTGTCAGAAACATTAGCTCTGAAACAAGGAACATTTAATCACAGATTCTATAGAAGCCCATTTTTGTGGGTTGTTTTCTTCAATCAAATTTACATGTTAATCTCCAAGACCGTTCATCACTTTTGGCTGCCTGCTACCAAGCAGCTTGTCAGAACTTATAAATGCAGACCATTCACATAAAGAATAGGACTCCTTTACGCACACTGATGATGAAAGTTTAATTACAGTACTTCAAGACAGCAACCATCTGAGAGTGGCAAAGTCAAAATAAATGGCATTTAGTCTCTCTGTATCCTTAGTTATTAAAAGTTTAAAATTATAATCATTTCAGCCCATAAATAACAGCTTTAAGGACCACCAACATGTAAAACTTTTCATAAATGGACACTGGGCCAAAGGAGAGAATTTGGTTGATATACACTGTAGTTGGCACAGGGAAGTCATGAGACAGCCACTCTTTTCAAAAGTTGAATGGGGAGAGGATACTTATGATCATTGAAGGACCTGCCAGGAGAGGAAGTTTCCAAGGAGAAAGAACCTGTATATAGCTGCAGACTTGGGCAGCTCCCTCAGCTAACTAAGTACCATAGTTTTCACTCCATAAGGAGCACCTGACCATAAGACGCACCTAGAGGTTTTAAGGAGGAAAATAAGAAAAAAAAATATTCTGAAGCAAATGGTGTGTTAAGATATTTAATAAAATATACCACAATAATATTTCAACAATGTAAACTCAACAGCATTAGCACTGTTATTAACAAATGAGAAGAGACTTTAATGTTCAAATACTCTTCTAGTTGTCTGAGAACCCCAGGAACTCATCACCGCCAGTGTCAGAATTTAAGAAGCTCAGTTGCTCAAATCACTGGTATCACTTTTCTTCACTATTTTCATATATATTACCACTTTCAGTGCCATCTAAGGCATTGCTAATGCCACATTTTTTGAATGACCGTACCACGGTTTCATTCTTCACTGACTGCCATGATGTTTCACCCATTCACAAACTTGAGTGATAGTGGGTCTCTTCATTCGTCCAGTTGGTGTCAGATCATGATCACCAGCAGCCATCCATTTGTTCCACTCTTCTCACAGAAAGACTTCAAACGATTTGTTGATGGAAATGTCAAGAGGTTGCAACTGGCTGGTAAGTCCCCCAGGAATTACAGCTAGATGAGTCTTCACTTCTTTAAAGTTTTTTGTGTGGTTTTGCTAATATGTGCTCTAAACTGGTCAAGCACTAATAGGCAGCAAGTGACGTCAGCACTTCACACAGAGCTCCAGCACCTGCAGCGCAGCCCTCCACCGCTGCAGCTCGCCTCTCACGTCTGCCCTTCATGCCAGATGAATGCGCCCACACAACGTCGCTCACCTTCCCTCCTGCACTGCATGCAACTGTGGAAACCAGAACCAGGAGATCACTCAGCAGATGCCCGGGTTCCGCACGCCACCACGGCGGGTATAATTATGCTCCTGCTGGTGCTCATTCTACATGTTTACTGGTGCAGCAGCTTAAAAAAAACGAACATTTGCTCCATAAGATGCACAGGCATTTTCCCCTCCACTTTTAGGGGAAAAAAGTGCATTTTATGGAGTGAAAAATATGGTAATACATTCCAGCTCCTCTTCATGGTTGCCCAGGAAACGCAGTCCAGCACAGGAGATTCGGCTTACTTCGCTAGCACTGCTGTTCGTAGAGGAGAGAGCAGTTCCTGAGAAACAGTGATGAGACCCTAATGTCGCCAATAACAACACACTGCAAGTCTGCTTAGGAAGCACCATGTTACTGCCTAGTGACCCAACTGTGAAGGAAATCACCCCTGTCCTCCATGGACAGAGACATACCCAAGGAATCAAATAAAGTTATCATGAAAATTCAAAGAAAAAGCAAATGATTCTCCTGTTCAAAATTATTTCAGAGAAAGTCCCTGGTCCCTGTCCATTTTTTCTTTTCCTTTTTTTTTTTTTTTTTTTTTTGCTACTGGGAATCTATCTGTATGGAGTCAAATATATGGTGCTTGCATACAATGAATAAAATGATGGTAATTAATAGCTTCCTGATTCCATAATAATAATGGTAAACTGAAAAATCTATTTACTAACTGTTACTCATAGCGTAAATGTTACTCGTAAGTTGAGTACTGTATGGGAGACCAGAAGGTGCAATCAGAAAGCAGGATTCCTTGTTAATGAACATTGTTCCTTAGTCACTGCACTCAGTCCCCTGCAGCCTAAGCGGGAGTGCCTTCACCACCATGTTGCTTTCCTCGTGGGTCAGCGTAGACTTTAGCAGACGTGGCGGTGGGGTGGAGGTGGAGGGTGGACGGAAGCAGTTTAAAAAGAGCTACGGTTTGGTCGCTTTGAGTCTGAGATATTTATGGCCATCACAGTGAAAATGTAAAGGCAGAACTTGAATGTTCACATCCAGAGTTTACACTGGAGCTCTAAACAGGAGACAGAGTTGGGTATGCAGAAAACATTGATGTCGCCACAGTGGGAACTCTGCAGTGTGAGAACAGAAAGTGAAGAATCAATGCTGACTTTGGGTTTCCTGACAGTGGCTTGGGAAACAGAGTTTCGTGCTCAATATGTTTACTGAGAAATGCACATGGAACCCATACCTGAAGACAGAGTGTGGAGGAAGCAGGGTCAAGCAAAGGGAGCGGAAGTGCAATGCCACTTCCAAGAGGGTCTCTGCAGATGGAATGGCCTGCCACAGTTGTCCTATATTCAATCAGCATTATGAGGCCTTTATACCCTGCTTTGATCAGTCAGCCGTTGGACATAGTGTCCTGGGAAGAGTGTGGCCCTTATACGAGAACACTCATTGTCGCTGAGGCCACACCAGACTTAGCCAAAGATGCGCACTGTGTGTACTCCCGGCGAGTCCCTCCCGGGGCGAACCTGAGCAGCATGTCTCCGCGCTCACCACTCTGAGAAGCGGAGACACATAAGGGTGAGCAGGGAGAGAGAGAACTGAAGCTCAGTTATACGGAGCAGGTAGAGAAGAAGGACAATAAATAGCTTGTACTGTGTTGGGATTGTTGGCAGCTAGAAGAAGGAGGGGGAAGTGTGGTCAACTGTGTTAAGTGCTATTTTTTAAAAGCAAGTAAAATAAAGACCAGCAAGTGTACACAATTCCCAGTGTTTATTGCTACTAGAGAGGTATAGTCTTTAAGGAGACATGTATATATATAATTTTTAATATTTATTTGATTGATTTTAGAGAGAGAGAGAGGAACATCAATTTATTCCTGTATGTGCCCTAACCGAGGATTAAACCGGCCACCTTTGTGCCTTGGGAGGATGCGCTAACCAGCTGAGCTATCCAGCCAGGCTGGAGCCATAGCTTTCACATGAGAATGAAGGACTAATGGTCAAAAACCAGTACAGAATAGGAAAATGTTGCTGAGATTAAATCTTGGAGATTTAATCTCAAGATTTAATCTATGGTGGTTGGAGAATAGGCCAACTGTACAGAAAAGGGCCAACCCAGACCCAGGGTCTTTGAGGGGGTGTAGGTTTTATTTAAGGCAGGAAGTGTGAGTGGTTCCCAGTAGAGAATGTAAGGACATGCAAGGCTTGGCTTACCACTCACATGTTCCAAAGCACAGCAGGCTTGGGAGGGGCAAGGAGGGAGGAAATGGAAGGGAAAGGCAGGGAAGGGCAGGGTAATAAGCAATATATCCTGCCCCCGTGAAGGTGCTCACACAGCAGCAGAGGACTGAGGTCTCAAAAGGAGAGGGATGTTCAAAGGGGCTTGTACTGTAACTGTGGGTGGGACTGTGAGGCATGGTGGACTCCACAACTCAAGATTGTCACAACACCTTGTCCCCGTTGGCCCAGTTTAAAAACTGCACAGACCTTTTGAGGAAGTAGTTAATAATTCTACTTAATTGAGGGTGTTTCGAGGGATCTGTATCCCAGGTGAGTGTCAGCTGAGGAACTTGTTTGCAGGATGCCCCCTACCCCGCCCAGCACTGAATTCAGCAGTGGCCCTCAGCAGACAGGCAGCCCCTCTGGGAGGGCTCTTCAGAGAGGGCTATCACGATGTCAGTGTTCCTGGCCTTTCTCTCCTCTTATACCTTGTTCAAAGTATCAAATAGTAAATACTTTTTGAGAGTTTATAGGTCCAAGAAGCTGTCCTAAAGGTTGAAGCTGGAGAGATAAATAAAGCACGTCCCTGTCCCAGCACAGTTACATCTGTCAGGGGAATGCTTCGGGACAGTCATGCAAATGAGACACTTGCAGCCTGATAAATCAGAGACAGTCAGCTAGCAAGGTGTTAATAAGTTGAGATTTTAATAAAGGTTGAGAAATATCCCTTGGCACTGTTTTCAACATATTTCTTACTTCTGCTGCTCACTGCTGTCAGGTATAATGTGCTAAGATGTTAAGTGAAGGAAGAACAGTAAAAGTTGAGTGGGTGATAGATTTTTTAGTAAAAACACTTGCATAATTATTTTTCTGTTCATTGGAACATAAGTTCATGAGAGCAGAACGCGCCTCCTGTTTTAGCATCCTACTCAGACTTTCCACTGACTACGATGGGAGGGGTCACACCTGCCTTTCATGGAGACCAGGTTCTTCTCTACCTACCATGGGTCAACCCTCATCTCCAATACAGACTACGGTCTGGTTTTGAGACCCAGCACAAAGTAATCCCAGGCTGCCCTTAGCCCCAGAATCCACAGTCTCCTTTCACCAAACCAGGCTCTCACCAAAGTGTCATTGCTCTGGGCTAGCAACTGACAAGGTGTTTCAGCCCTCACTATCTATTTTCACACTTTGGGTTTTCTGCCTTCCTTTTTCACACTCTAAAAGGAAGTCAGGAGAGAAGACGTCCATGAGCGAATGGAGCAGAGGGCAGGAGAAAAAGATATCCCAAAGTTATTTTGAAAGGCAATCTTTGCTAGAAGCCTCATGGCACTGAACACAACTGGCTATGCAGGGAACTGAGCCAACTACCAGTGTGGCCTGTGCGTCAGAAGGGGGATAGGGCCCAACAGGGTAAGGGGAAATGAGTCGGCCCTGGACACGAGCTGTATTGTCCGGAGTAATGTCGTATCAAGACGTGGATTCTTACTGAGCACCTGTAATTACTAACTGCACACACAACACCAGGCAGCTCTGTGGGCACAGGCAGCTCAGATTTGGAGATGCCCAGTAATGGGGGTAATAAAGGCCTTGCTAGGCCAAAAACATTCAACCAATAAAAAACATCTAACTTGGGGATAGTTTTAATTTTTTTTATAATATTTTCTATAATCACTCTGTCACATGGTCCGGTTTGATGCTCCTTAACTACGAGGGACCTGCAAATGGGTTTCTCCCCACTCCTCACTGCCATGCAGCAGGAGACCAATGCCCTCCTCACTGTCTTTTTGGTTCATGCCAAACAGCCTGAGAGCAAAGGTCTCAGATTCGAAGTGTCGCAAGTTGAATTTGCAACCTGCTTAAGACCTCATGGTGACTCTCTTCAGAAATTCATTTTCTTCTTTGAGATATAATGAGGACATATCTCAAAATTAGAACTGTGGACAAAGATGCCATGGGCCTGCCCAATTTCACAGGTATCAGATGTTCTCTTTATATTTCCGAACTCAAACTAGTTTCCTGGGACTTCTAGAACTACGGGTTGAAAAGCCAAGGGCAAATAGAGAACGTTTGTAATGAGAATTTCTCAACTGCAGGAGAAAATTTCCTCAAATTTAGAAATGCCTAGCTCTTATCTAGAATTAAATGATCTAGTTTTGGAATTTCAAATTCTAGATCTTTCTCTTTAAGACAGTCTAGTCTACAGAGCACACAGCAAGGGTTTCCAAACATCAGACAGCTCTGGGCAGACCCTGTCAAGGTATTATTCTTTTTAAACCACCTATTTCCTGGTTTGTAGCACAGTGTTAAAGTGATGGATGAACAAATAAGTTCCAGTGGTCGAGGCAAACAATTCTTACCCAGCTGAACCAACTACAAACCATACATCATTTTGTAGCATTAAATCTTTTCCTTGTTGCAAACAAATAAATAAATAATAAAAAGCCACACACCCACAATTCTTTATGACCAGTAGAGGTGAACCGGTGATTTCTGCATTAATCAAATGCTGCTGTTTTTCTGACAAAGAGCTCCCAGCCCTGAGGCCTCTGTGGTGGTGAGCAGTGAGCTAGATGTCTCATTCCTCCTTTCAGGGTTACTTCCAGAAACATATGCAGTAGTACAAACACATCTTTCATTCTTAATACACTTAAAACTGAAGATGAAAAAAAAGCACAATGCAATTGCTATCAAGATATTAACCTCATTCGTCCTGAAATGCTGTTGAGGTAGCTCCTGGCTCGAGGACAGAAGAGTTTTCAAGAAAATTCTATACCCATTCATTACACACTGACTTTCTCAGGTGGTGCAGCAAAGATACAGAGGTGAATGAAACTTAACACAGCTCCTGCGCCTTCTGTTTTACTGCGGGGGAGAGATGAGAGACAGACAAGGGAGAAATGATACCGTATGATACATGCAAAGACATGTATGCATCCAAAAGTTCTGGGGGGGGGGCTGTCACCTTTGGAGTGGTCAGAGGAGACTCACTGCCCAGGGAAGATGATGCTAGAACTGAACTTTGTGAAACCAGCAGCAGTGCTCGTGGTAAAGAACTTGGTTGGGCCTGACCTGTGGTGGCGCAGTGGATAAAGCATCAACCTGGAAATGCTGAGGTCGCCGGTTCGAAACCCTGGGCTTGCCTGGTCAAGGCACATATGGGAGCTGATGCTTCCAGCTCCTCCCCCACTTCTCTCTCTCTGTCTCTCTCTTGTCTCTCTCTCTCTCCCTCTCTCTCCTCTCTAAAAATGAATAAATAAATAAAAAAAAGAACTTGGTTGGATACAGTGCTCTGGGGGGAGGGAGAAGTACTCACAGAGCTGTGAGCAGCAGGCTGATGACATACAGAGGACGGGGTGCAAGGGTCTGCCACGATGGAGCGGGAGGTGTCATAGGAGGCAGCGTTTAGGACATCAGGAGCAAAGACCCTTATTTATTCAGATCTTCTGAAAAGTTGCCAGATTCCTCTGCTCTCCCTTTTAAAAATTCCCTGATATTTACCCACGTGGATTGCATCTCTACCAGATCGAAAAGGGTATCAAATAATAAAGGCAGGATTATTTAAAAAAAAAAAAAAAATATATATATATATATATATATATATATATATATTGCTTTCCTTCAAAAAAGGCTTTCTACCAAACTCAAAGTCAGTGTGGCCACACAGTTATGGCTTTGGCTTTGGCATCAGGCAGGTGTGAGTACAAATCCTGACTCTACCACCTAAATCCTGGCAAGTTATTTAAACCTTTCCGTTTCCATTTTCCTACCTGTTTTATGGTTGCTATGAGCATTGAGTATCTGGAGCATAGTAAGTGTCACAACACAATAACTGCTGCTGTTGTAATTTTTTGACTGGCAGTCTCCTAGTGTAATAGTGCATCAGTATCAACTGGATAAAGAAATTCTCACTATAAACCCTTCCAGCTAAGCCCAATGGCAAGTACATTGGATAGTAGGGAGCGAGTTGCTGAAATGTACTACGGAGAGAAACCACAAAGGTCCTGAAGATAGGGCCCTACTGCCAGCTCACCCTGTCAATTGTCCTCAGTGGGAATGCTCTCAGGCCCCTGAAGATGAACTAAAACAGCCCAGCCGATTAGACAGATGTTCTCATAAAATCCTCTGAGGTGCTCATCTGGAAGTCATGGCGCCGCTCATCTCTGGGGGTGTTTACATGAGGAGTGGGAGCCAGAGTTGCCAGGCTGCTCCCCACACTGCCCTTGGCAGAGGCACTTGGTAAACCCTGGAGTCTTAACTCCAGAATGCAGTGAAAACAGCTGTATGAGTAAGATCTGAGAATATTTATTTCTTCAGGAAACATTTTCTTAAATGACCTGAGGTAGTTATTCCATCTTGCATCTTAGAAGAAAATGGGGAGTACAGGTAAAAGTGTCCTGATGGGGATATCAGAGCTGATCTCCAAAGAATGAAGAACTTCCCCAGCTGAGAGAACTGGAAATGCCTGTTTCAATAGGAGAAGTGTGTATTTGCTTGTGGGTGAGAATGTGCTACCCATGAGGTTTCTCTGGAGTTTTTACAGTGGTAACTTTCATAATTTCTATTTTGAAAACATGCCACACTTATTGGCTAGAGCAGTGATTTTCAACCTTTATTGAGCCGTGGCACATTTTTTACATTACAAAATCCTGGGCACACCACCTACCAAAATGACACAAAATGACACTCTAACACAGTACATATTACACATATAGTTAATAATATAGTTTCTAAATGTATTTATACTCACTTAGTGTGAAACCTGGGCCTGTTTCGATGAACACAAAAGGGATATCCTGGCAGGAATGGTAGAAAGACACACATGAAGTTCTTCAACAGTTCTCAGTCTCTCTCTGTTTTTAGTTCTTATCGCAGTCAAGCTTGAGAAGCTCAGCTCACATAGATATGTGGTTGAAAATGGGAGCAATGTCAAAATAGCTTTGTTGGCCAGAATGGGGAACTCCTTGGCAACAGATAACCAAAAACTGTCCAAAGGAAGATCAGCAAACTTTAGCTTTAAACCACGATCTTGTTTCAGTTCAATGAGTTCCTCTTGCTCCTTTAAAGCCATGTCCTTTCCAGCAATGGATACTGAGCGGTATGGGTCCCTAACCCAGTCAAGGCATTCTGTGAAGGCTGAAGAGAAATAAAATGACAACGTCTCCTCAAGAGTTTTCAAATGTCTGCCAATCACCTCGCACATTGCAGCAGTGTTGCCATCATGCTGTTTCTCGGTGAGCGGGAACATCTCAAGGTTGCCACACTGCACATGTTGTTGCCAGAGCTGCACCTTTAAACAGAATCCGTTCATTTTATCAGTGCTTGTAAGCAGGTTTTCATTTTGGCCTTGCATCCGTGTGTTCAGTTCATTCAGATAATGAAATATATCAGCCAGGTATGCCAGCTTTGCACACCACTCATCACTTGCAAGCAGCTTTGAGTAATCAGACCTCTCGTTTGTCAGAAATACTTTAAGTTCCTCTCGCAACTCATACACATGGACCAGCACTTTGCCGCGCGACAGCCACAGGAGGGACCTCCATATGGAGCAATAAGATTTTATGTTCTGCTCCCATTTCTTTACACAAAGACTCAAATAAGCAACATCTCAAAGGTTGCATCTTCACAAAGTTCACTATGCTCCCAACATCATCCAACACAGGAGCTAGATCTGCTGGTAAGGTCTTTGCAACGAGGGCCTCACGGTGCAAAAAACAATGTGTAACAATAACATCTGGGTTTCTTTCTTTGACCCTACTTACGAAGCCTTTGATGCGCCCGACCATGGCTGCGGCTCCATCAGTGCAGACACCTGTGCAGTTTTCCCATGTAAGCCCGCTTTTATCAAGATATTCCGACGTGACCCGAAATATTTCCTCTCCTGTTGATTTTTCTGGCAGTGCCTTGCAAAATAGGAAGTTTTCTCTAATGGCTTCTCCATCCTCAAAACGCACGTTGGCCAAGAGCTGACAATGTCCACTAATATCCGTCGACTCATCAAGTTGCAAGGCAAATTTCTTACTGATGCGCACCTTTTCCAAAACAACAGTTTCAATGTCCGCAGACATGTCATCAATACGTCTGGCAATTGTGTTATCTGAGAGAGGCACTTTAGCTATCTCTTTGGCCGCCGTAGGGCCAAGCATCTCATTTACAATGGCTTTACAAGCTGGCAGTATTAATGTTTCTGCCACAGTGTGGCACTTTTTTGATTTAGCTACGAGTTCAGCAACAAGGTAGCTAGCTTTGAGGGCTCTCTCGTTTACCTTTGTGGTTTTTCTCAAAAAAGTTGCCCGTTTCTCATTGTTTGTACATAAGCATACAAAATAGTCCATCGGCTTGTTTTGAACATTAGAGTGTTTCTTTTGGAGATGGCGTTTAAGCTTGCTTGGCACCATGGCGCTATTAAGCTTCTCACCACACACCAAGCACAGCGGAGTTGGTGCTGTCTCATCCCCGGTGAAAATAAATCCAAATGAAAGATAGCTTTTGCTGGATTGCCTCAAGCTCACCATCTTGTCTTTTTTCTTTTGTCGACCACTCATACTAGGGCCTTCATCTGGGTCAGAATTTTGTCCAGGGCCCTGTTCGGTATTTGCATTTTCCCTTCTCAAAAACTTCTCCATCACTGTCACTTGCTCGTCTTGCTGAGATCCCAAACTGGTCACAAGAGTGAAATATGCCTGGCAGAGGTTTTTTAAATAAATTACATTTATTAAAAAAAATTAAATAAAAAAGGATAACCCCCTCATATATACAGTCCCATGTAACATCCCTCATATATACAGTCCCACATAACATCCCCTTATAAATACAGTCCCACGTAATATCCCCTCATACACAGTCCCACGTAACATCCCCTCATATACAGTCCCATGTAACCTCATATATACAGTCCCATGTATCCCCTCATATATACAGTCCCACTAATAGATACTGGAGCTATCATCAAGGTTGTGGGTTCAAATCAATTTGGCAAATACTCTCTCTATATAGAGACTGGACAAAATCAATTTTAGAAAATGTTGGGTACTTGTGTAACATCATAAGTCCTCAGAGCATCTCTATTGTCAGATTGAGAAGTTTGCTTTCTAGGTAAGGATTCTGATAAATACTAGGGTTCTCCCTGAGGTTGTAGGTTCAAATCCCATGGTCAGCTGGGTGCAGAGGCCTTGGTTCTGTCTGTTTTGATGGTGTATATAGAGATTTGAGCTCTTTAAGAAGATGACCCTTCAGGAGGCCATATACAATATAGATAACATTGTGATGCATTGTATATCACCCTCTGTGGGGGCCTCTTTTAAAAAGAAAAAGGTCAAATATCTGTATACACCATCAGGATAGACATAACCAGCTGAGGCTGAGGCTTCATCTAGTGGTGGCAACATTTACCTCCAGTCCTGACCAGGATTAGAAATCGGGACCATAGGGAGGAGTAGCAGCTTCAACTACTCGCTGTGGCCACACAATGACAAGTGTGCAGCAGCCCAAGCGGGGACCTTCCTGGGTGTGGATGAGAGGCGGCTACTCTTGGTTCATCGCTAGTGGTCGGGATGAATCCTAGAAGGTGATTGGTCAGTGAGCGTTCCCTGTGCCTCCACTCTTCCTGTCACTGATAGCTGGAGGGATTATGAGGGGAATGTTTATTTTCGGATGGAGGCGGCTGGCGGCAGGCTGGATAAATAGCCTCTGTGGGCCATATCCAGAACGCAGGCCATAGTTTGGGGAACCATGTTTAATTTCCCCATGGCACACCTGACCATGTCTCACGGTACACTAGTGTGCCACGGCACACTGGTTGAAAAACACTGGGCTAGAGGATACATAGGTACCTGTCGCAGAGATGAAAAAGCCTTTATCATTCCCTGAGTGAATTCTGCACCTGTGATGCACTCCCTGCCCGCCGTTCCCCACCACTTCCTGGGGGAGGGTCTTCACACTGTCTCACATGCATAGGCCAGGAGCTCGAGGTCACGGATAAAGGCTGAGCTCCACACCAAACTTTGTTAAAGTCGTTAAACTTCATTGCTTAATCACCAAATCTCTACATCCCTAGTCATAATCAACCAACAAGTATCTGGGGTAGGTGGTGTCTAGTTTTAAGTACAGACTGTATTAAGTACCTGCAGAATGTCAAAGAACTTTGTAATGCTATGGAGGTCAAAGGGTTACAAAAATTAACACACAAAACAAAAGAGCAAACTATGGGATCTCAGCAAGATAATGTCACTAAAATAGTCTAGATAAAATTTAAAGTAGACTATCTTCAGTTTATTTAAAATCTTGTTCTATGACCAGTCCTTGTGAAATCATGGCATTAATTTTATTTTGCTAAGACTCAGTCTCCTTAACTCTAAAATGGGGGTTTGGATCATAGGAGTGTTATAGGATCAAGCAAGAAAATATATGTGAAAAAGTGTTTTGTAAGCATGAAAGTACCATACAACAGTTACATATTATTTAAATACTAAATCCTGTTCTGTACTCTTCACATTCCCTTTCAGTATTTTTAAAACAGTGACCACAAAGTGATTTGTAGTATCTGGCTTAACAATATAGTATACCACAAGAGCAGCAAAAATCTCAAACAACAACAACTAAAACCCCCCAAAAAACAAAAACAAACCTAGAAATTGCATAAAATTGCATCATCAAATTAGATTCTTCACTGAATAATCAAATATTTTTGATTTTGGGTCTCTTAGACCACCAAAATTCATAAGAATTCATTTTGACAAATAAATATAATACACTATTTTTTTCAAACTATTATCAATTAATTGTGAAACTTATTGCAAGATGATAGCTTTAGAAGATCTAGAACCCAGCATCTGGGGACAGCAATCACATTAAAAACATGATCTTGTCACATGATTTTACTTTTTGTTTCAGGAATTATTTTTGAAAACTGGAGTCTTAGGCTATTTTCAGATCTTGGCTGTTGTAAATAACTCTGCAATAAACAGGACTGCATATATTCTTTCAGATCAGCATTTCAGAATTCAAATGTCAATCAGTAGATAGGTGGATAAAATGAAATACTATACAGTTATGAAAAAGAAAAATCTTACCTTTTGCAACAGCATGGATGGACCTGGAGATTATTATGCTAAGTGAAATAAACCAGTCAGAAAAAGACAAATACCATATGATCTCACTTAAATGTGGAATCTGGTAAACAAATAAACTGATAAACTAGAAATAGACTCATAGATAGAGAACAGACTAACAGTTCTCAGAGGGTAGGAGAGACTGGATGAAAGAAGGTGAAGGGATAAGCCAAAAAAACATGCATACACAACACATAGGGTGGTGACAGCCAGAGAGAAAAGGGGTGGGGGCTAGGTAGAGGTGGGCAAAGGGGGGGAAATGGGATGGGAAGAGACTTTGCTTGGGGCGGAGGGCACGCTATGCAGCATGCTGATGGTCTTTTGTTGAGCTGAGTACTTGAAACCTATATGGTTTGGCTAACCAGCATCATCCCCAAAAAATTCAATTTATAAATATTAAAAAAGTGTAAAAAGCCCATGGACAGTGTTAGGCTGGTAGCAGCCCCCCCGGCGCGCCGGGTCCAGGTCTTCCCAGAGTCGGGTTGCTTGGGAATGCAGCCCAAAGCGGGTGGTAAACTCCATCTAAGGCTAAATACCGGCATGAGACTGATAGTCAACAAGTACCTTAAGGGAAAGTTGAAAAGAACTTTGAAGAGAGAGTTCAAGAGGTAAATCTTAAAATTAAAAAAGAAAAAAAAATTAAAAAAACAAAACAAACCTGGGGTCTTGATTTTCCAAGTATAGAGCAATGGAAAATCATGAACAATCTTAAATGACTTCCTAACACTACTCATGCCTGCATTTTCACACAAACAACTGCATTCGCATGCACAAATCAAGTGATTAGGTAGCTAACTACCGATCAGCAAATGTAAATGCTTATTACACCATCAGCAAATTGGTCCTCATAAAAATGTCCACTCATAGCTTATAGTTCAATTTCTTTTTAGCTTTAAAATATTGACAATATTCTTATACTTTCCTTAATTTTCTAAGGTTTTGTTATTTTTTCTCAAATAAATTTACTTCCTGAAAAATGTTAATCCTCCATAAAATTTTCTGTTTCAAAAGATTAAAAGATATCCTATTATTAGCAAAAATTGTACAATTTCTACAAAATTCAATGTTGCATATATATGTGTGTATGTGTATGTAGGTATGTGTGTATATGTGCACACACTCTATATATGTATTTTTAAGTTGAATTTTATTACTGAAGTGGATTTTACTACATGCTTATTCCCTGGTTTTTCAGACTATAAAAATTAAGAACCAGAGTCCTCCATTCTGCTGGGAACTACTAGTGTCATGTGGAAAAATCCTACTCAAGACACAAAGTTATGTCAAGAGGAAGAGGGGGAGGCCTGCCAAGGGAGGCAAAGAGAGACCTCCTGAATCTCCTTCTCCCTCAGCTTTTATTGACCAGAAGCAGAACAGAGGTAACAGGATCATAGGGGAGGGAGATCGGGTGATAAGGGGAAGAATGATTAATGGACTTTTTGTTGACAGGGAGAAAGGCCTAATTTGGGTCAATACATTTTTTTTCTTTTGCTAATTAACAAGCACAACAGAAAGGGCAATCTAGAACCTCTAGGCCAGTGGTTCTCAACCTTTCTAATGCTGTGATCCCGCAATACAGTTCCTCATGTTGCGGTGACCCCAAACCAAAAAATAATTTTGGTGGCTACTTCATAACTGTAATTTTACTACAGTTATGATTTGGAATGTAAATACCTGATATGCATTATGTATTCTCATTGCTACAAATAAAACATAATTTAAATATAGTGATTAATCACAAAAACAATATTTAATTATATATTGAGAAATATTTATTACTAATGGACCTCCTTACCTAGTGTATTGGGGCTACCATTCCATAAATAGCTGCTTAACTAACGGATCTGTTTTTTTCCAGATTAGTGGCAGGTTTTCTATATAGAACAGTGTGAACTACGTCATAGGATACACTGCAGTTTCTGCACAGCATGGTATCTTTCAGGGCTCTTTCACACTATAAAGCAGCGGTTTCTGCGGTGGAATCCACATCTCATTTACTTCAATGGGAGACCTGTGGATTCTGCAGAAGAGAGATCCCCTGTACGGCAGAAATGCAGTTCCGACACATTTCTTCCTCTCCTATTCAAGTCAATGGGAGGCCGCAGCAGATTCCGCTCAAAAGTAGAGCATGTTGCTTCATTTTTTTCCACGCTAGAACATTTCCTAGAGCAGAAAAATTCCAAAGGTGGAATCCGCCACCCCCAATAGACTTCTATAGGAGGCAGATCTTTTACATTGCAGAATCCGCACAGCAGATTCCTCAGTGTGAGGCCTCTTTCAGTCTATTGGGGGTGGCGGATTCCACCTTTGGAATTTTTCTGCTCTAGGAAATGTTCTAGCGTGGAAAAAAATGAAGCAACATGCTCTATTTTTGAGCGGAATCTGCTGCGGCCTCCCATTGACTTGAATAGGAGAGGAAGAAATGTCGGAAACTGTCATTTCTCCGCCTCTTATTGAAATCAAAAGGAGGCTGCGGCGGATTGTGTGGTAACCCGAGATTCTTGGGAGCTCTCTTCCACAAAATCCGCCGCACTCCCAATGAAATCAATAGGAGGCGGATTCAATGCCGGAAACCACTGATTTCAGCAGTTTCCTCATTCAGAATATGGGAAAATAGCGGGAGATATGGGAGATAATTATACATTGGGGAACAGTGTGAACTACATCTTATAGTGGTCTCTTATAGTGTAAGATCGATATAGTTCACACTGTGTAAATGTATGGTGCTTTGTGTAAGTGTAAGCTGCTTTGTGTACTGTGTAATGATTACACACAAAGCACCTTACACTTACACAGTATTGTGTGTATGGTGTGTGTACTGTTTTTACATTATTAACCTTTTTTACACCAGCAGGCTGTCTCACAGGCTCTCTTGGATCTCCGCCTCCTAGGCTTCTGTGCTCCGGCGCTTGCTGCACCCGCCCACTGATGATGTCAGCAAGCGCTGAACACACGTAATGTGCTGCTATGAACTGTGGACACCCCCCCCCCCCCCACCCCCCCCCCACCCCCCCACCCCCCCCCCCACCCCCCCCCCCCACCCCCCCGCGCATGACCACAGGCATTCAGTTTGGAACAAACGTCCATAACAGCGTGCGTTCAAGCTGAATAGCACTGCTGCAGACAGTAGCGCGGCTTCTCAGCGGCTAAAGCCATCGGAAATATGTATTTTCCATGGCTTTAGGCGACCCCTGTGTTTTGGTCGTTCGACCCCCGCCGGAGTCGCGACCCACAGGTTGAGAACCGCTGCTCTAAGCCAATTTTCTAAAGCCTGTTCACATTCATTCCTTTGTGTCTGCACAAAGGTCACTCACTCACACAGTTTCTTAGTGTTTGTGTCCAAGAGACATTCACTCAAGGCTTTTAACTAAAGTTTCCCAATCCAAGTCATAGAGGGTTCAAGGTTAGATGGGTGATTCCCTACAAGACTAAACAAATGACCCTAGTTAGTTCACAGCTGGGAATTTGGTTCTAGGTATCCTGAATCATTCTGATCACATCAGTTCTCTCCCTCAGAATCCTCTTAGAACAGAGGAATATCCAAATTCAATGAAAAGTTAAAATCAACATATGCAAACAATGGTCTGACATTTTTTAAATGAACTTTTTCTTCTTATCTTTTAACAAGATAAACAATTTGAAAATCTGACAGCTTGAGAGTTGGAACAGCATTTAGAAGTTAGGCAAACTGGAGTTGTCACTTTATGGAAGTTTGGGCCTATAAAAATTTAAATAATGTGTTTCTAGCCTTTATTTTGCCAAGTATGGACATTAAACAATCTACTATAATTTACTAACACTATAATTCATAATTCATAAGAGGAAAGGCTTCTAGTAACAAAAAATCAAAAAGATATAATCTCAGAATTAGGGTGACCTTATAAATTAAATGATGTAAACAATGTTTATGTAAATATATTTTTCTCAGTCTGTTATGAACAAGCAAGGAAGTTCTTAAATATGTTGAACGAAAATTGACCCCCCTGGAACTTTAACCCTTATTGCTAGTGTGGCCTTCCAGAACATACAAACAAGTCCTGGTCAATGGATGTTTAGGCAAGAACAGCAAGGGGTGGAGCAAAACAATGTTCACAAAAAGCACTCATATCTCAAAAGACAGAGCACACAAAAGTATTTAAAAGGTGTTACTTAGGATTTCAGAAAACATCTGACAGAATTCCATGCCAAAGACCATTTAGATCAGGCGTCCCCAAACTACGGCCCACGGGCCACATGCAGCCCTCCGCCGCACTTCTGGAAGGGGTACCTCTTTCATCGGTGGTCAGTGAGAGGAGCACTGTATGTGGCGGCCCTCCAATGATCTGAGGGACAGTGAACTGGCCCCTTGCGTAAAAAGTTTGGGGACCCCTGATTTAGATGATCATGTCACTGTCATTTTTACTGTGATGACAAAAGCAGAATGACTTTGACACTGTGTCACTTACAGTAATTTTACATATATTATTTTGTGTATTATTATAAATGTGACTTTAATAGTTGCATATAATACTGGATAACCATTCTGTTTGAAGTAATATCAGAACTTTTTTTTTCCTAATAAGAAACTACAGAATACACTGAGTAGAGTTAAATGAGCACACCCTAGAATAAAGTGAAGGCCATGAGATTCCTCAGGTACCATACATCTGAGCCTGTGTACCTTTGCTCTCGCTGTTCTTTCTGTCTAAAATGACCTTTATCTGTTTACAAACAAATGAAGGCTCGTTTCTCTGATTTCTACCCTACCAGGTCTAACAAATTGCTTTTCCATACTCACTTCATTCGTACTTTATACATGGAAACATACTTGTACTGCTGTTGGGTTTTGTTTGTAGTATCTTTCCCTGGTCTACCAGAAGATCCTAAAGAGCAACAACTGAATCTTACTCTTCTCTGCACATTTTATCCCATCTCAGGTTATGTGTCACTTTCTTCGGAGTGTCTTCCTGCAGGATGAGGTAAGTTTTGGTACACTATAAGGTATTATGTCAGCAGAAGCACCAGGCTCACCATAACCCTTGACAAACTATGTGATTATCCGACCTTCTTCCCATCTCTCCCACTAGAGAACAGCATACACGACAGTGCACACCACCCAGAAGAAGCTCACTGAGTTTTCTTGACCAGCAAAGTGACTGACACATAGCGGTTACTCAATAAAACTTTCATATGGATTATTAATAAAAGTTCTATAGTTTATAGATTTCCTGGAACTTTTTCTGGAAGGGACATCTCAGTGGTCATTTTAAGTCCCATGCTGTGAACTGCAAAATGCACTAGCATCTACCAAAACAGTTTTCCCATTCAATTCTCTGTATCTGTCAGGATAGCGCTCCTCCTCCATGCCACCCAAATCTCTGTAAGGGCAAGGCAGGTGCATCACTGTGTGTCCAGCGCCAAGCACGAGCTATGCAAATAACAGGTCCTCAAAAGTCATTGTTGAATAAGGGATAATTTAAGCTTTGGGTGATTACTCAAAGGCTCAGCTGTATTGGTAGTGATTATTTTCGTGGATGATGAGTACTTGACATTTATGATGTTACTTTAACCCTTTTTTTGTAAGTCTGAAGTATTCTAGAATGCAATGTGGGAGACAGGCTGTAAGCTGACAAGGTCCTTACAGTCTAAGGGTCAAAGGCTAACCCTTCCCCACACCCTCTGATCGCTTTTGCTCCTTGAGGCAATTTATATGCCTTTCTTCTAACCCCTTGTTTGTGGAACTGCTGGTTATAATGTTATGCATGATGAAAGGTTATTGTCTAGAAAAAGTTCTTGTTTATACCCAAGATATGTGACTTTATATCAGAGACTTCCTTGTTTTGCAAACAGCTTTGTTCTCTGCACTATAGAATAAAGCTCACCAGGGGTGTATGGGCTCTGGTAGGTTATCAGCCTACAGAAACCTCCCCAATCTCATTCTATTTCTCTCTCTGTTTACTTCTTCATTCCCCACTTTCTCCCTCAGGACCTGGTCAAATACAAGTCACACTGGTTCGGGGCAATGCATTTTTTCAATTATGGTAAAGGAATACAAACCCACATAATATACAATAAATGTACCACCTTAACCATTTTTTAGTAAAAGGTAAACACTTATTCTTTCTTATTCTAAACATTTTTAAGTGTAGAGTACAGTAGAGTTTACTACATGAAACTTGCTGCTCAAAAGATCTCTAAGACTTCTTAATCTTGGAAAACTAAAACTCTCTACCCAACGAACTACTACCCGTGTTAGCAAATTGTCATAGCTTTTCTTAACCTTTTTCCTATCCCTGTCTTCATTAATAACTGACATTTCCTTCAGTTCTGTTCAGGCAGTTATTGCTTTACACCTGGATTATTGGAGTGCTTTAAAATTTTCTTCCCCTTCCCCTCTCCAGTCTATTCCCACATAGTAATTTTTATACACAGCAGTTCAATCAACTTTACCAAAACTACCACATTAATCCCATGTGCAGAACCTTCAGTGAATTTTCCCTGCCTACAGGAAATAGGGCCTGACTTAAAAGGTCTACTTTTTCCTTCCAAATCTATTAACCATTCCCCCTTATCTAGGGCCTGACAGCTGCTAAGCTGCCACCAGGCAGGGTGATGGCAGAGAGGTGACGGGGGAAAGGGGAAGGTGAGCCACACCTGACAGGAAGATGCCATAGGATTACAGCCAAGACGTGAGTGAGTTCTCAGAGCAAAGCCAGTGAGACACATTTGAAGAGGGAGTTAAACCAAAACAGGAGTCACACACTTGCATACACACTCACACTCATAAGGCATGCACAGACACATACACACTCACACTCATAAGGCACACGCGCGCACGCGCGCGCACACACACACACACACACTCACAATACAAAGCTGAAGGCCCCTGGACTAAGCACTGAGAATAAAGCCACATCCATCTTTGTCAGTCAGTCAATCCTCCCAGAACAAAACCATAGACAGAGGCCGGGGCAGCTCACCCAGAAGGACAAATATCCATGAAGAAATGGAGAAGCTTCTGCTGGTGTGGGTGAAAGAGAAAGAGCTGGCAGGAGATACAGTGACGGAGACTGTAATATGTGAAAAGGCACGTATTATTTATGGCGACTTGAAGAAGAAAGAACCATCAACCTCATAAGAGGCAGCAGAAGATACATTTAAGGCAAGTCACAGCTGGTTTGAAAATTTCAAGAAGAGATCTGGCATCCACTCAGTGGTGAGGCATGGCGAAGCTGTGAGTGCTGACGTTAAGGCAACTGATGTTTTGCTGCGCTTATCGCAAAGGAAGGCTATATCCCCCAACAAGTGTTCATCTGTGATGAAACAGGATTGTTTGGGGGAAAAAAATGCCCAGGAGGACTTTCATCACCGCAGAGGAGAAGAAGTTGCCAGGCCATAAACCCATGAAGGACCATCTGACCTTTGCATTGTGTGCAAATGTTAGTGGTGACTGTAAAGTAAAGCCATTGCTAGTGTATCATTCTGAAAATCCTCGAGCCTTTAAGACTCACAAGATTCTTAAAGAAAAACTACAGGTTATGTGGCGCGCCAATGCTAGGGCATGGGTTACGTGGCAGTTTTTTATTGAATGGGTAAATCTTGTCTTTGATCCTATAGTGAAGAAATATCTTCAAGAAAATAAACTCCCAATGAAAGCATTACCAATCCTTGAAAATGCTCCAGCCCACCCACCTGGTTTTGAAGATGACATTCTCAATGAGTTCAAATTCGTGAAAGTCCTCTATCTTCCAACCAACACGACTTCAGTCTTGCAACCTATGGATCAGCAGGTCATTTTCAACTTTTTTTATTTTTTATTTTTATTTTTTTACAGAGACAGAGAGAGAGAGAGACAGAGAGAGGGATAGATAGAGACAGACAGACAGGAACAGAGAGAGATGAGAAGCATCAATCATCAGTTTTTTGTTGCAACACTTTTGTTGCTCATTGATTGCTTTCTCATATGTGCCTTGACCGTGGGCCTTCAGCAGACCGAGGAACTCCTTACTCAAGCCAGCAACCTTGGGTCCAAGCTTTGCTCAAACCAGATGAGCCCATGCTCAAGCTGGCGACCTTGGGGTCCCGAACCTGGGTCCTCCGCATCCCAGTCCAATGTTCTATCCACTGCACCACCGCCTGGTCAGGCCATTTTCAACTTTAAAAAGCTTTACACAAAGCGCTTGTTCCGCCACTGTTTTGAGGTGACTGAGAATACAATTCTAACCCTTCGAGAGTTTTGGAAAAATCACTACAACATCGTGATATGTTTACGCATTATTGACTTGGCATGGCAAGAGGTTACAAGAAGAACCTTGAACTTAGCATAGAAAAAGTTATGGCTTGATGTTGTTGCAAACAGGGACTTTGAAGGATTTGAACTAGAGACCGAGACCGAGGTAGAAGAGTTGGAGGAGATTGTGTCCCTTGGAAAGTCAATGGGTCTGGAGGTAGATGAGGGTGACGTAAACGAGCTCATTGAGGAACATGAGGAGGAACTCTCAACTGAGGAGCTGAAGGAGCTACAAATGGTGCAACATACAGAGCTTCTGCAAGAGATTAGTAGTGAGGAGGAGGTAGAGTAGGAGGAAGTGATGGATGTCTACAAGTGAAATTAAAGACATGTTGGCAATGTGGGAGAAGCTTTCAAGTTTCATTGAAAAGAAACAGCCAGAAAAAGTTTCAACTGGTCGTGCTTCAGCATTTTTTAATGACACTTGTTTGTCACATCTCTGTAACATTTCAAAAGGCAGGCAAAAGCAAACCTCTTTGGATAGATTTTTTTTTTTTTTTTTTTTCATTTTTCTGAAGCTGGAAACGGGGAGAGACAGTCAGACAGACTCCTACATGCGCCCGACCGGGATCCACCCGGCACGCCCACCATGGGGCGACGCTCTGCCCACCAGGGGGCGATGCTCTGCCCATCCTAGGCGTCGCCATATTGCGACCAGAGCCACTCTAGCGCCTGGGGCAGAGGCCACAGAGCCATCCCCAGCGCCCGGGCCATCTTTGCTCCAATGGAGCCTTGGCTGCGGGAGGGGAAGAGAGAGACAGAGAGGAAAGTGCGGCGGAGGGGTGGAGAAGCAAATGGGCGCTTCTCCTGTGTGCCCTGGCCAGGAATCGAACCCGGGTCCTCCGCACGCTAGGCCGACGCTCTACCGCTGAGCCAACCGGCCAGGGCTTGGATAGATTTTTTTATTCAAAAGTCCTGCAAGTGAAAGTGCTGAAAGTGCAGCCCAAAAGGCAAAAACAGGTGATGATTAAATGAAAAATATGTAATGTTAAACTTAGGTTAAGTTTAAAGTTAAGAAAGTGCAATTTTTTTACAATTAAGTTTTTGTGGTTTCATTATATGTAAAGAAAGTGTAGTTTTAGTTTTATTTAAAGTAAAGAAAATGCAGTTTTAGTTTACGTTTAGTGTTAAGAAAGAGCAGTTTTAGTTTACGTGTCTACAGTGCCTGCATCCCTTCCTCCCTCCTGCCTCCTCTGCCATTCACCTCCGTTAGCTGCTCTCATCTGTCTCCAAGGTAAGAATACAGTACTAGCCTGACCTGTGGTGGTGCAGTGGATAAAGCGTCGACCTGGAAATGCTGAGGTCGCTGGTTCGAAGCCCTGGGCTTGCCTGGTCAAGGCACATATGGGAGTTGATGCTTCCAGCTCCTCCCCCCATCTCTCTCTCTCCTCTCTCTCTCTCTCTCTCTCTCCTCTCTAAAATGAATAAATAAAATAAAAATTTTTAAAAAATCTTAAAAAAAAGAATACAGTACTAAATAACACTGTTTTTTTATTTCATGTATTTTGTTATGCATTGGTAAAGTATACTTGTGTGTTTCTTAATTAAAAACATGTCTTTTTCATAATTTAGGATAGTTTGGAGATGTTTCAAAGGGCTGAAAAGGATTAAATCTATTTCAGTTATTTTAAATGGGAGAAATTTGTTTGATATATGAGTTGACTGACTTACGAGCTCGAGCTCGGTTACAAAACGAATTAAACTCGTATCTTAAGGCACCACTATATATAACATTCCAACATTATTAAAAATTCATCCTAAATATGAACTTTAACACTTCATAATATTCCACCAAATGTATTTAAGCTGTCCTCTATTCATTCTCACTTATGTGAATATCTCGGAGTATAATCTGGCATTTCCCAATGGTGGATTTCTAGAAGTAGGACTATGTGTTAATGGATATGAACAACTTTAAGATTCTTTTTTTTTTTTTTTTTTTTTTTTTTTACAGGAACAGAGAGAGAGTCAGAGAGAGTGATAGATAGGGACAGACAGACAGGAACAGAAAGAGATGAGAAGCATCAATCATCAGTTTTTCATTGTGGTGCCTTAGTTGTTCATTGATTGCTTTCTCATATATGCCTTGACCGCAGGCCTTCAGCAGACCGAGTAACCCCTTGCTCGAGCCAGTGACCTTGGGTCCAAGCTGGTGAGTTTTTTTTTTCTCAAACCAGATGAGCCCGTGCTCAAGCTGGCAACCTTGGGGTCTCGAACCTGGGTCCTTCCGCATCCCAGTCTGATGCTCTATCTACTGTGCCACCGCCTGGTCAGGCAACTTTAAGATTCTTAATACATATATTGCTAAACTTTACATAAGAAAATTCATACCAGGTATGAGAACTCTGCCTCACTACTCTTCCTAACACTGAGTATTATCAACCACTACTGTATTAACCCTCTGCTCTCCATTCACAAATAAGATCAGGCCAAAAACAAACAAACAAACAACACAACAACAACAAGAAAACAACCCCAAAACACAGGAGGTATTTGAAGGGAATAAATTTGCACAAATGAAAATTATCAAGATATATAAGTAGTGCAACTCTGGAGAAAACATTTATATTTCAGAGGAAAGAAAGGAGTTTTAAAATTTTCTGTTCATATCTTCAGAGAAATATGAGAAGATATTGGAACCATACAACAAACCATAGGTTGTTACAAAAAAAGGAGCTATCACAGGAAAAAATATTGCTTCAAAATTCAGAAATATGATTTCCAAAACTAACAAAAAATCCAATACAAGTTCTGAGAGATGTGTTTGTGGAAATCTCCCAAAATACAGAGCAAGGAAAAAAGAGGTAAAAAATCTGAACAACTGGCTGCCTGGTCTGGCCTGTGTTCACACAGAAAACTGAGTGGAGAGAAGTAACAGGACGGAGGAGAAAAGTAGTGCAAGGATCAAAAACATCCACATCTTAAATTAGCGAGTCAAGAAAGTTGGCAAGTCATGCAAGAGAGAAGGGGTTTATGTAAGTTACTTAGAGTTAGTGAGGTAACCAACCGGAAGAATCAAAACAACTGGTAACCATTAAACTTGGGTGAGCAGAGACAGCTAATGTGAGTTAACATGACTTCTTTCACACCGGTGAGACAAGAGATGCTGTGATAAATTTTTAAGCAAGAAATAAAGGTGTTTGTATTATTTGGTGTTATAGAGGCAATCACCAGAAATGTTGCAATCTAAAATTATTAACTTTAATTTAAAATGATCACTGTTAATTTGTACTTTCTCATGTTATAGTCCTTTATATTGTTGGGATTTTTTTAATTAGGTATATATAATTAGTTTGTAAAAATAAGCATTACATTTTGCCAAGACTAGATGACTCACCAAGCCTTGTCAAACATTCAGAATGTACATTACTCTGTACAGAAGCAATGGGTTGGAGTAGTTTGGGAGGCAGTCAATGGGAAGAAAGTTGGGAGCTAGACTTGGAAACCTTTCCTCTCTAACTGTTGGCAAAAGACCCCTTTGGAGAGTCTGGGAGGGCATCAAGCACTTCTGAGCGTGAAGGTGTGAACAGGTAGGACTTGGCAGTTAGGAAGGCTATGTTTGGAGAAGACAGGGAATGTATCTGCATTTGGAGGAGTTAGTTGGAGGGGTGATAGAAGGAAGGGCAGACAATCGAGCAGCAGATTAGATCACAGCTGTTTAGTGAAGGATCTTGAAGAAGGCAAGAAAGTCAAGATTTTAACTGCAGGATCACTTGTCAAAAATTATGGAAGAGAACTAGAAGCCATCTACGTCCATACCACCCTGAACGCACCCGATCTCGTCTGATCTCGGAAGCTAAGCAGGGTCGGGCCTGGTTAGTACTTGGATGGGAGAACTAGAAGCCAAATTCAACAGGTGAAATACTATATACTTATATTTCTTAATTTTTCAATTACAGTTAATATTCAATATTATTTTCTATTGGTTTCAGGTATACAGCACAGTGGTTACACAGTTCTATGCTTTACAAAGTGGTGCCCTCGATATTTCCAGTACTGACCTGGTACCATTTATATTACAATATTACTGACTATACTCTCTGTGCTGTTCTTTTCATCCTCAGGATTCTTTTGTAACTATCAATTTGTAGCTATCAATCCCTTCACTTTTGTCACTAGTCCCCCAACCCTTCCCTCTGGCAACCCTCTTTCTGTTCTTTTTGTCTATGAGTCTGCTTCTATTTTATTTGTTACTTTATTTTGTTCTTCAGATTCCACATATAAGTAGAATCATATGGTATTTGTCTTTCTCTGTCTGACACAGATGAACTACTTTAAAAAAAGGTTTTCTGGCTTTCTCCCAACACTTTGTCATGTTCTTCTGATGAAGAAAAAAAAATGTATATTTATAATTTTTTTCTAGTGTGTTATGACCCATAAAATTACTCAACTCCCTCAATATGAGATCTGCACACATACCCTGTGAATTGCTCCTTTGTGGAATGAAAAATCTTTGCCTGCCACAAACATCTGTTGCCTGCCCACATAAAGCTATCCAGCTGACACAAGGAAACACTTTTTGTCATGTATTTCTCATGGTCATCCATATTAGAGGGAATGACCCAGAGCCTCAATGACCAAAGTAACTGAGGGAAGTACACTGCAACATTACACGTATTTCATGTACAATTTGGAGTATAGTCTTGCATCTTATTAAGCAAAATGGATGAGCTTAAAAACATCTGTTATCTGCTAAACACAAAGAAATACAGGGCCTATCCAGGTAGGAGAGAAAAACGTAAGTAGGGTTAACATTCTTTCTGCTATTTTAAACTGATATGCAGAGGAAATCAGAGTCCTTCCAAAAAACTTAACATCTTTTTTCCCCTCAGCTTCCTCATCTTCAAACTGAGGACTATACTGACAGTACATTAGGGGCGACTGTGAGCAACACTGTATAAAACCTTAAAAACACTTAGTGAGGTTCCTGATTCCTACGTTATCATTCAGCTATTTAAAAAAAAAGATAATCGCGTTGCCTATCTTACTGTGTTGATGTGAACATAGCATTTTCTGCATTGTGTATTACAAAAGAAGACCTTGATAGCTATTCACTGTTATTTATTACTCTTTTTTTTTAGTTTTTTTTTAAATTTTTATTTATTTATTTATTTTTTACAGAGACAGAGTGAGTCAGAGAGAGGGATAGACAGGGACAGACAGACAGACAGGAACGGAGAGAGATGAGAAGCATCAATCATTAGTTTTTCATTGCATGTTGCAACACCTTAGTTGCTCATTGATTGCTTTCGCATATGTGCCTTGACCACGGGCCTTCAGCAGACCGAGTAACTCCTTGCTCAAGCCAGCGACCTTGGGTTCAAGCTGGTGGGCTTTTCCTCAAACCAGATGAGCCCGCACTCAAGCTGGCGACCTCAGGGTCTTGAACCCGGGTCCTCTGCATCCCAGTCCGACACTCTATCTACTGCGCCACCGCCTGGTCAGGCTACTCTGACTTTTTAACAAAATAGCAATTATGATACCAAACATGGCTTCTTTGGAATAAACTTCAGAAACACTGCCATCTAGCGACATATTTAAAGCTCCAATGTCCCCTCTCGTTTAGAAGCTCTAGATCTATGCCTTGTAATCACTTCTGGCTCAGTGAAATAGGCTCTGCTCAACCCTTTAAAGGAGTGCTTTGAAAAGGCTGATTGCTGCTGGCCCTGGTTGCCTGGCCCTGGCTGCCTGGCCCTGGGTACAGAAGGAAGCAGAGCACCCTGGCAGCATCAGTCCTGTGCGTACTCAGGCTCTAACAATTCATCTGCTTCTCCTTCTTGTGCTGACTCAACCATGAACAGAGTGTTTCCTTAAGCAGACGCAACCTGAATAGCTAATAATGAGCAATCAACAAAAGAATGAACAAGGGCATTGCTCCACACAGTCACCATACTGTCAGATCACTCTGGGGTGGAGATGGTAAGAAAGGCTACAAAAGTACGTTGACTATCACTCAGCAGGTCGCATGCCACTTGGGTGGGAGGCAGTGGACTAAGAACTACCCAGCTGAGCAGGAGCACCTGGGGGGCTGCAGAAACTGCTGGCTCCCAGTGTCATTTGGCAGTTTGTGGACTGGAATAGATACTGCCCTAAAATAAATCGGGCGAGTTGTACCTCATTTAAAGAGCAAGCATGGAAACATGATAACTAAGACTGACCTTTGCCTCGTATGCTTGAATGTCATCTGTTTTATGTTCAGAGTCCTGCTGCTTTCTGCAGGCAGGCACATTTGGTAAAGAATTGCTGAGGCTCTAAATATTGAAGGAAAGTTCCAAATTTAATAATTACTCTTCAGAGTCTTTTGCTTTAACTACCCACATAATAAAAGTAAAATTCCTGAGGATAGAAGTAAAGAAGGTCGTTTCAGTTGCCTAGGTATCTATTTCTGCTTTCTGCTTGACCCTTTGGTGAGGACCCAGCCTCCAAATCCTGGGACCATCTCAACTTCTTTAAGAAGCCTTAGCTGGCCTCCTAATGAGGTTTAATGCTTCCGTGCTATTTTTATTGAACCAGTAGTCGCTGTCTCAGCACTTACCACATTGTATTACATGTATATGTCTGGTTGTTTGATTCATATCTCTTTGTCTCGCTTGATCATAAGCTCCATGAGAGCAGGGGGCCTGTCTGCTTTAGCCTAACATCGTGTGCCCGTACTAGGTGTCAGCACAGTGTAGGCCCAGGGTAAGTGAGCAGAGGAGGGGAGAGATCATTCATTGCTGATCATCAGTGATCCCAGAGCTGAATCTGTTACTGAACAAGAAGAAATATGGCCTGTGGCCCAATCACTGTACATCCTATATGCTAGTTAAAAATGACTGTTATGCCTGACCAGGTGGTGGTGCAGTGGATAAAGCATCAGCGTGGGATGCTGAGGACCCAGGTTTGAAACCCTGAGGTTGGTGGCTTGAATGTGGGCTCACCATGCTTGACCATGGGATCATAGACATTACCTCATGGTCACTGGCTTGAAGCCCAAGGTCGCTTGCTTGAGCAAGGGGTCACTGGCTCAGCTGGAGCCCCCGGTCAAGGCACATATAAGAAAGCAGTCAGTGAACAACTAAGGTGCCACAATGATGAATCGATGCTTCTCATCTTTCTTCCTTCCTGTCTGTCTCTCTCTCAAAAAAAAAGAAAAAAAAGAAAGAAAGAAAGAAAGAAAGAAAGAAAGAAAGAAAGAAAGAAAGAAAGAAAGAAAGAAAGAAAAGAAAAGAAAAAGGAGCATAGAGCAATCAGGGAGCCTCACAATACTCATTTTGTCAGAGGTGGGAAAGCTGTACCTCACTCCTCTTCCTCTAAAGCCAGGACTTCGTTAACAGCTCACTAAGGTGCAGTGACACCTCACTAACAGAAACGCCTCTCCTTCTCTCTCAGTCAGGACCCCGGGGAGGGTCTCCATCAGCACAGGCAACGGCTTTCATCTCCTACAAAAATAAGCTCTGGGTTGGCTGTAAATAATTAAAATTCCCCTTTGTATTGGTAGGAAATCAGTGGAGGTAGCAATTTTTCCCCTAAAAGGTAATTGAATACCACTTTTTAGATCTGATATCAAGACAACAGTCTATGTAGAACACTGCTTTCAGGTCAGCACCCAACGTAAGTGCCAGTCAGGGTTTACCCTATTGACAGAGGGAAATGGGGAACTTAAAATGAGAAACAAAAACAAACAGAATATAAAAGAATTAAACCTTGGCCTGACCTGTGGTGGCGCAGTGGATCAAGAGTCAACCTGGAAACGCTGAGGATACCGGTTCAAAACCCTGGGCTTACCTGGTCAAGGCACATATGGGAGTTGATGCTTCCTGCTCCTCCCCCCTTTTCTCTCTCTCTCTCTCTCTCTCCTCTCTATAATGAATAAATAAAATCTTTTAAAAAAAGGAATTAAACCTCAAGGCAACAGAATTCCTATCAGTTTTGTCCTTAAGATTTACAACAACATTGGGCCTATGCTATTATTATCTATGTAGCCAAAAATTCATCAAATGTTTTTAATAAGAAAAAACAGGATGAAGGAACAAAATAAAAGATCCTTTTCTCAAGGAGATTACATTTTATTTTCATGAGGAGAATGTTACATTTGTTATTGTATGAAAAGGAAACCAAGATGGCAACATCTTGTTATTGTATGAAAAGGTCAAGATGACAACACAGCTAAATATAGTATTCGCCTCCTCCCACAACCACAGTCTGTAGTTACGACTAAACTACAAAACAACCATCATTCACAACCGCGGGAAATATAGCTGAGGAAAAATCCTACAACTAGGGATTTAAAGAAGAAGACACACTGAGACTGGTAGGAGGGGCAGAGACCGGAACGAGCTGGTCCCACATCCTTGTGTGGTGGATAAAAACCAGGAAGGATATCTAGGCTTTGGAGGCTGCGCCTGACGACCAAGGGGTCCCAGCCCCATACCAGGTCCCACAGCCCAGGAAGGGAAGTACCCATACCTTCTGGCTGAGAAAACCAGCAGGGATTGTGGCTGAGTGCGAGAGAGGGCTGCTGGAGTCCCAGGCATTCCTCTTAAAGGATCTGTGCATGGACTTACTCAGACTCACTCCCTCTGAGCTGCAGCATAGGAGTAGCAGCTTAAAAGTCACCAGGGATATTCAAGAAGGAACTGAATTGTCTGGCATCAAGGCAAGAATTTGGGGCAGCTTTCTCTCAAACAAAAGTGCTGGCAGATGCCATTGTCCCTTTGCTGTATCCTCCCCAGAGTCCACAGATGGGCACCATATCTGAGTCTCCGTCAACTTGGTTCAGACTGTTTGCCCTGTCCTGGTGATTCCCTGAGGTCCCGCCCTATTTAACCTGTGGACCTATCCAAGCTGTTTCCAGTGGCTTTTCCATACAAATGGCATGTCTTGGCTCATGTTTCAGAGTTTCCTAAAATCTCTCAAGCAAGCAGCACCTGGTCTTGCAGTGCCTGTACCTCTCCTAAGTGGCCCCAGGCCCAGCACTAGCAGCAGCTAGCTGGTGTTTGCAGCTTGGCCTTTCCTGAGCACCTCCAAGCCTAGCACAAGTAGCAGCCATGTGCAGGTCTCTTTGTAGCTCACGCTGGGTGACCCCGGGCAGAACACAGAGAGTGCCTGAAATTGGCCTGCCCTTCCCAGGAGGCTCCAGAGCCAGCACACCAGGTGGACAGCTTCAGAGCACGTTGAAGCACCACCCAACCACCTCCACAAATGATGTATTCAAAGGGCAGACTCGGAGGGCACTAGAGACCCACTGAAGTAAGTCCTGCTCCGTGGGGTGGGCCCCTGCACTGCTGATCCTCCACAGTGGTCACACCCAGTCCTCACAGCCAACTGGCCTAGGAGTAAATCCTTCCCATTGACATGCCAACAGCAATCAAGGGTCAACTACAACAGGAGAGTGTACACAGCTCACATGGGTGGGGGGCTCACCTGGAGCACTGATTGGGGAGGCTGTGCCACTGGACCCTACAGGACACATACAACATTAGACCACTTTATCAATCCCAGGAGACACAGCAACTCTATGTAATACGTAGGAACAAACATGGGGTGGCTGTCAAAATGAGGAGACAAAAAAACATGTCCCAAATGAAAGAACAGAGAACTAAAGAGAGAGAGAGAGAGAGAGAGAGAGAGAGAGAGAGAACTAAACAAAATGGAGGCAAGCAATCTACTAGGTGGAGAGTTCAAAACACTGGTTATAAGGATGCAGTGGTTTTATAGGTTTATTTATTTATTTATTTTACCTAAGGAGTACAACCATAGTCTGTTAAACATCATCTAGTGGTTAGAAATTAGCTTAATTAAACTCTCTGGCAGCCATATTTAATGAGCATAACCAAAACAGTTCCAATTGTGCTCCAAAAACATGAGCTCTATAGGCTTAGAAAATTCAGAAAAGAAATCTAATTCAGTAATAAAGGCAGGGCTTTATACTACATTGCAACCCACTCCGTGTTGGTTTCTAAAAGATTAGATCCATGTAATCACTCACACCCTTCTGCAGCATATTTTCCTGTGAATAAATACAGAACCGAGAGTCTAATCAATCACAATGTGTTGACTGAGGCTCTGTGTCTCACCTCTCACATCTAAGTCCCGAGATTATTGCGGTATCTCAATAGTATACAGTCTTTCTTTTTTTATTATTATTATAATTTTTATTCTTATGATGTGATGACTTTTTATATAGAGCCAAGACTTAGGACTCCTATAAAAAGTGTTTGCTGAGCTTTATGTGTATCCAATCCTTCTCTTTAGATGAATGGTACTAATGGCACCATTGATTTACCTATGGATTAAGTAAAATCACCTCAGAGAACGACCTTGGCTCATTCATATCTGGGATGTTCTGAGTGATGTAGTTGGTCCATTTATATTTTATTATATGTATTAAATTTCACCACATCTTGGCCCATCAATCACTACTGCTGTTTTGGGGAAATAAAAAGAAATGTGTTAAGGTTTAGTGTTGATAAAGGAAATTAGTCTGAAATCTGGGGTCTTATAAATTTAATGGTAGACAGATCCCTGTTTGAGAAAGTCAGTTTCAAAGAACTTGAGAAGTCAGACTAACAGAATTAAAGGAAGAAGATAGAATTGGTATCAAAGAGGTAAAATTATAAGTATCCCTCTCACTCTACACTGGTGTTAAGCAAATAAATTTGAGTTTTTATCAAATTTGTAAAGGACCAAGCTTTGTCTTGGTTACAATATACACAGATATCTTCCTAAAATTCTCTATGTAACATAAATCTGCACAAGATTAAATGCATCACAAATACACTAAGGCAGTGGTTCTCTTCCCCACAAAATAGATAGTATGATACACTTGTATGTTGCAATTAGTTCTAAAATATTTCACCAAGGAATTTGTTACTATAATAGCTCAACTATCAAGGTTTGTAAATTATTTACTTTCAAAAGAATTCTGTGTGGGGGCATGATTGTTCCCTAAAATATTATCACTTTTATTAATTTTTATTTGACTCTGCTTTCTTAAATGGGACATATAGGGGCAAAATTTCAGCCATTACACTGGGAATATCCTCAAAGCAGGGTTAAAAGACCCTGAAGGTAAGTCTGTGCTTAGCTTCCTCACAGTACTTAATCATTCTACAACTGCAACTGCTTTTTAACCTGTCTGTCCCTCACAGAGCTCCTTGAGGAAGGCACCAGTGTCATATAACAGTGTCAGAGCAGATTGAACAAATTCTTTAAATATCTGTTCAATGAGTAATTTGAGTAATCACATATATACAAAAGCCAATAGGAGGTCAAATAGCTTTATAACTTCTTTGATACTTGAGAGTATGTGTATCAGATGTGTTTAAATTATTTTACAAAGCTTTGATTTGAGGAGTCTTCCTTTCAAATGAACTCTTTTTCCAAGTCTATTTGTACTTCCTCTAAAGGAATTCCAAACTCTTTATTAACACTTATTCAATTTAATTCAACCAACTTTGTTGAGTCCCTACTCTGTTCAAGTGTCCTATGCTACGTGCTATGAAAAACTGATGAATTAGAAACAATTTCTACCCTCAAGTATTAGATGTGCAAATAAATATAATAGTATGAGAAGAATACTGATGAATGTATCAATATTAAGTACATATTGTACTTAGCATAGAGGAGGTAGGATCAAGTCTGCTCAGATGAGTCCCAAAGACTTCCTGCCTAAGGTGACATCTTAGCTGAGGTTTCAAGGATAAGTAATAGCTTATAAATGAGCAGAGGCCCTGACCGGTTGGCTCAGCGGTAGAGCGTCGGCCTGGCGTGTGGGGGACCTGGGTTCGATTCCCGGCCAGGGCACATAGGAGAAGCGCCCATTTGCTTCTCCACCCCCCCCCCTTCCTCTCTGTCTCTCTCTTCCCCTCCCACAGCCAAGCTCCATTGGAGCAGAGATGGCCCGGGCGCTGGGGATGGCTCCTTGGCCTCTGCCCCAGGCGCTAGAGTGGCTCTGGTCGCAGCAGAGCGATGCCCCGGAGGGGCAGAGCATCGCCCCCTGGTGGGCAGAGCATCGCCCCTGGTGGGCGTGCCGAGTGGATCCCGGTGGGGCACATGCGGGAGTCTGTCTGACTGTCTCTCCCCGTTTCCAGCTTCAGAAAAATACAAAAAAACAAAACAAAACAGAAAACTAAAAATAAATGAGCAGATAGTGGGGAAGGAGGAGGAAAAAATTATTCTGGGCAGATAGAACAATGTGTGCACAGCACAGAGACATGTAACATCATGAATGAAGATACATGTATAAGGAGAGTGTGGTTAGCAAGGCAGGCAGAGTGCAGAGTATGAAGGGTTTTGTATGACATTCTAAGAAGCTAGTACTCACTTCTACAGCCAGAAGTTTTCACATGAAAGGGATACACTCAGACTGGTGTTTCAGCAAAGCCATATTTGTGGCAGGAGGAGGATTGAAGATGAAAAGGCAGACAGCTTTAAAAAACATGCCAGAGGGGGTGCAGAAGGGGCTGGACTGAGAGATTTAACAGACGCATCAGAAGCACTTGTAAGAAAGTGTGTATGGGGGTGGTGGTGAGCATTATACCAGGCTGTAAGCATCTCATTACCATTTCTGAAATCCTTAGACAAGTTCTTCTGCACCCTGGCTTCTCAACAGAATCATGTGAGGAGCATTTAAAACCCCACTGCACAGACCTAGGAACTCAGAATCTCTGACATAATCTATGTTAGGTTTGAGTTTTATATATGTAGGCACAATTTACAACACTCTACACTTCCAGAGGCACTACTGTGCTTGGGAGGGGTACAGTGAGTGGCTAAGAGCATGGACTCTTCTGGTCTCAGACTACCTGGGTTCATATCCTAGCTCTGTCATTTACCAGCAGGATGACCTTGAGCAAGTTATTCTATATTATGTGTTTTAGTTTCTTCATCTTGAAAATTAGAGTAATAATAGTATCTACCTCAAAAAAGTGTGGTGAAGATATTTCAATCAGTTAATATTTGCAAAGTGCCTTGGATGCACTCAATAGATAGTGGTTTTTATTTATAGTGTCTTATACTAATAGTTATTCAAAATATATTGGATGAAAGAATTGATGAATAAACAAATGATATAAAAATAAAACTTCTGATCAAAGAATAACAATATTCATTATAACCAACAGGACTTGGTCATTTTCTTTTATTTTTTTTTTTTTATGTTTTTAGCAAGAGAAAGAGAAAGAGAGAGAAAGGGAGAGAGACGAGAAACATCAACTTATAGTTGTGTCACTTTAGTTATTCATTGATTGTTTCTCATACATGCCTTGATGGGGGGGGGGGGTGCTTCAGTCAAGCCAATGACCTCTTGCCAGTGACTTTGGGCTCAAGCCAGTCATCTTGGACTTCATACCAGTGACTTTTGGGCTCAAGCCAGAGATCATGGGATCATGTCTATGATCCCACCCTCAGGTTGGCGACCCTACACTGAAGCTGGATGAACCCATGTTCAAGCTGGTGACCTTGGGGTTTTGAACCTGGGTCCTCAGTGTCACAGACTGATGCTTTATCCACTGGACCACCATAGGTCAAGCTTTGAGAGAAGGAGAGACAGAGGAAGGGAGAGAGAGAAAAGCATCAACTTGTTTTGCTCCACTTAGTTGTGCATTGATTGCTTGTCATACGTGCCTTGACTTGGGATCGGACCAGCAACCTTGGGCTCAAGCTGATCAGTGACCCCTTGCTTAAGCCAGTGACCTTGGGCTCTAGTCAGCAATGTTGGGTTCAAGCTGGTGACCTTAGGATCATGTCGACAACCCCACACTCAAGCTGGAGAACCGACGCTCAAGCTGGCAACCTCGAGTTTCGAACTGGCGACCTCAGCATTCACGGTGGACATTCTATTCACTATGCCATCACCAGTCAGACTTGGTAATTTTCTTTACTTTAACCCTGTAGTAAATTACTGGACAACTTTTATAACCTCTCTCTGACCTTTATAAAATAACAATTTTAATATTTTCTTTTTTTCAAACATGACATATTATAATTTTGTAACATTTTCACTTTTAAAGAACATGTTTTACAATTATAAAATATTATGTTTACATATCCTAGTTTTATCCATTTTCCTAGAAGGTGTGTGAAAGCTGCTTTTGAAAGAATTCTTGAAGAGCTTAACATTCTATTCTTTGTTCAAATTAGCAAACTGGAAGCACTACATATGCTAATTGTCTAATAATATGGAAATTTCCTACTTGAATTTGGCATCTTCTAAGGTACCTGTAGCGGGCACAGATGGGGCCCCTACGAGGGACTGTGGTGGAAAAGAGCAAGACCATCACAGTGTCATTTAAGGAAAGCCACACTGTCCCACCACATGCTGAAGAACTCAAAATATAACGAGTATAGGTTTCCTTACCTATGTGAAGCATCAAATTGACACCTATTTGAATTGAATGTCATTTTTTCTCTTAAAATCAACATCGAGAAATATAAACCCAGAGATTGTAGGGGTGCTTACAGCAAAACCCAGGGCAATAAAAACACATGTCAACCACTGATTTATGAAGTAATTTCTGTAAAAGCTGCACCTCGAAGACACATCATAGGGGCTGAGTTATTGGAGGAGACCTCCCCGGGCCAAACACAAGCATCACAGACAGCCCTGGATTTATAGCTCACTGAAACCAAAAGCAAGAAAAAGCTGCTAGGAGAAAACCTGTCCTGTTGAGGTGATTTGATCAATCGTGATTTGTGAAAGCACTCACTGTTAAAGCCCGTGTGTTTTATTTTATGAGTTCAGCCACATTTTCTGCTGAGGACATGGAAGGCAGTCCCAGAGCTCTGCCTCTTGGACTCCAGGAGGCAGAAGGGACAAGCACATTTTACACCAAGGGATGTTTCCTTTATTAGAAGATTGTTGTCACTCTAGGCCTTGATCTATAACCCAGGTCTCTGAAAATGATAATCAATGATTACAAATTACAATTTTCTATGTAATTTTATTTATTTATTTATTTATTTTTTACAGAGACAGAGAGTGAGTCAGAGAGAGGGATAGACAAGGACAGACAGACAGGAATGGAGAGAGATAAGAAGCATCAATCATTAGTTTTTCATTGCACGTTGCAACACCTTAGTTGTTCATTGATTGCTTTCTCATATGTGCCTTGACCATGACCGTGGGCCTCCAGCAGACCGAGCAACCCCTTGCTGGAGCCAGTGACCTTGGGTTCAAGCTGGTGGGCTTTTGCTCAAACCAGATGAGCCCGCACTCAAGCTGGCGACTTCGGGGTCTCGAACCTGGGTCCTCAGCATCCCAGTCTGATGCTTTATCCACTGCGCCACCGCCTGGTCAGGCTTTCTATGTAATTTTACTGCAAAGACTTTTAAAGCTGAAAGAAGCTTTAGTAATCAGCCACTGACAGCGTCTTGGTTTTATAGGTAAGGAAAGGGAGCCTCGGACGAGCTACACACCTTGGCGGGGGCCACACAGGGAGGCCCTGGGGAAGGCAGTTCTGGCCCCCAGCACCACAGACGCAGGACAGTGGCCTTCCCCCTGCCCCAGGTAGGCTGGATTGTGCTTTATATGGCTGCACCTGCTTGAGAACTTAATTTATTATCTGAAAACAATTTAGGACATTAGGAAGACTATAACATAACAAAGCAGTGATGTATGAGGCATGGTAGCTCATAATAAAGATAATGGGCAAAAGCTTAAAATGGCAGGCTGCTCACAGTTGTACAGAATAATATGATTGAATGGCTTGACAAATAATCTTCCTTCTCAAGCAGGTAACATAGAGGATTCTAAACTGAGCCTTCTCCAAACTCCCTGCAGTTCAAAAGCTATCTGCAAAGATTTTAAACTTGTAGGACATCATTTAAAATATTTATGACTTATTTCAAAATCTCAATTATATATATTTTATTTCTTTTTATCTTAGCAAGCAAGCGGGAGAGAAGTGGGGGGGGGGAGACTGACAGACGGGATGGGACAGACATGAGAAGCATTAACTTGTAATTACAGCACTTCAGTTGTTCAATATCATTACTTCTCATATGTGCCTTGGCCTGGGGGGGCGGGGGGGGCTCTAGCTGAGCCAGTGATCCCTTGCTCAAGCCAGTGACTTTGGGTTCACACAAGCAACTTTGGGCTTCAAGCCAGCAACCATGGGATCATGTCTATGATCCCATGCTCAAGCTGATGACCCCGTGCTCAAGTGGATAAGCTCATGCTCAAAGCCAGCAGCCTCGAGGTTTCAAACCTGGGTTCTCAGCTTGATGCTCTATCCACTGTGCCACCACCTGGTCAGGGTCCAAATCTCATTTCATGTCACTGACTTTCATATGGTTCAACTAGAAATACACTTAGTCAACCACAAATATCTTTTTCATGGATACTATGCACTTTTTAATCCTATTCTTAATCATAACCAAGCGTTGGCGCAGTGGATAGAGCGTCGAACAGGGATGCAGAAGACCCAGGTTCGAGACCCTGAGGTCACCAGCTTGAGCGTGGGCTCATCTGGTTTGAACAAAGCTCACCAGCCTGGACCCAAGGTCACTGCCTTGAGCAAGGGGTTACTCAGTCTGCTGTGGCCCCTCGGTCAAGGCACATATGAGAAAGCAATCAATGAACAACTAAAGTGCCACAACAAAAAATTGATGATTGGCCCTGGCTGGTTGGCTCAGTGGTAGAGCGTCGGCCTGGCGTGCGGAAGTCCCAGGTTTGATTCCTGGCCAGGGCACACAGGAGAAGCGCCCATCTGCTTCTCCACCCTTCCCCCTCTCCTTCCTCTCTGTCTCTCTTTTCCCCTCCCTCAGCCAAGGCTCCATTGGAGCAAAGATGGCCCAGGCACTGGGGATGGCTCCATGGCCTCTGCCTCAGGTGCTAGAGTGGCTCTGGTCGCAGCAGAGCGACGCCCCGGATGGGCAGAGCATCGCCCCCTGCTGGGCGAGCCAGGTGGATCCCGGTCGGGTGCATGAGGGAGTCTGTCTGACTGCCTCCCTGTTTCCAGCTTCAGAAAAATACAAAAAAAAATTTAAAAAAAATTGATGATTGATGCTTCTCATCTCTTTCTGTTCCTGTCTGTCTGTCCCTATCTATCCCTCTCTCTGTCTCTGAAAAAAAAAGAATATTCTAAAATGTTTGAATTTACAAAGCCAATTTAACTAAAGAAAAAGCCTTTATAATACCCATTAATGATTAGATTTATGTGTCTAATACAAGATGTTTATTAACAGAAAGCATTGACTTTCTGTTCTCTAGATGTATATGTATATAGATATAGAGATAGATATAGATGATATAGATAGATATTTAGATGTAGATATATGGCACTTCATTTGACTTTGGCTTTGTTCCTATAGTACAAAGTAGCTAGGGTACAAGAGCATATCCTTTTCTTTGATTTGGAAATCTAAACTCATTAAGGCTATTAAGAAGCTTAGAAATTCTTAGATGGACAATCTCACAATGAATAAAATGCTTAATCAGATCACCTTTTACTCAAGTTCACCCATTTCAGCAGCTAGATCCATTTTTTCCAAATAGTTTGCTTTCTGATGCTTAGAGTTATAGGAGGCCAGGAGGTCAGGTTATTCTCAGGGTGGTGTACCTCAGAAAACCAAAGGTGTGCTTTGAGCAACTGGAGAAGGCAGCGGGGCTGACTTCAGTGACTCAAGTGTTTGTCTGAACCAATGCTGGTGTTGAACAGCTACTAGTAGTGAAATATTCATGCAGCTCCTCTTAAAAACAAACTATACCGTATAAGTAACAAATATTCATTTTAGAGTAATCACAAGGTAATGTAAGATAGCGATAAACAAAGAAAAAGTAAAACAACTCACAATTCCACAGGTAAGTACTACTATGCATAGTTTCCAAGACTCACTTTTTTTTCAAAAAACAAACAAACATGGGACGTACTATGTTTTATAACCTGCTTTTCTTATTTCATTGCCACTATAGACATCCTCTCCTATCACATCAAAGCTCTATATAGTGTTTCTTTGCAAATATGTATGGTTTTATTTTACAAACACCCTAATGTTGGATATTTTGTTTAGTCTCAATTTTCTAATAGGATAAGCAAGCTGTATTGCATTTCTTTGTAGATAAGTCTTAGAAAAATCCACGATTTATCCTATTCCTTAGAATAAATTCTAGAATTCCCAGTATAATAGAATATGCTATTTTTAAAGCATTTGATATTATTTCTAAACTGTTTTGTGGATGGGAAATACTCAAATAAAATCCCACTAATACTGCCAATGCTGGGTATTACCATTTTGTTTAATCTTGAGCAATCTGACAGCAGGAACTCAAGAGAGGGTACTGTTAATTGGAGCATTTAATGGGGACTAGTTTCTTGGAACGAATATCTATTGCAGAAGAACACGGCTACATGTTTGGATAGGCAGGAAGAATAAAGTAGTCCCTGCCCTCAAGAAGCTTAGGTCAAAAGAGGGCCGCTCAAAGGTAGTAAATTACTGAAGAATGAAGTTGAGGCTTAAACAGAAAATGTTGGCCCTGGCCGGTTTGCTCAGTGGTAGAGCGTCGGCCTGGTGTGCAGGAGTCCCGGGTTCGATTCCCGGCCAGGGCACACAGGAGAAGCGCCCATCTGCTTCTCCACCCCTCCTCCTCTCCTCCCTCTCTGTCTCTCTCTTCCCCTCCCGCAGCCGAGGCTCCGTTGGAGCAAAGATGGCCGGGGCGCTGGGGATGGCTCCTTGGCCTCTGCCTCAGGCACTAGAGTGGCTGTGGTCGCGACAGAGCAACGCCCAGGATGGGTAGAGCATCGTCCCCTGGTGGGCGTGCCGGGTGGATCCCGGTCAGGCGCAGGCGGGAGTCTGTCTGACTACCTTCCCGTTTCCAGCTTCAGAAAGAAAAAAAAAAAAAGAGAAAATGTTTGAGAGAGGGCGGGGATAGTGCAAAGGATGTGTGAGTGGTTTGCCTACATCAGCTGCCAGGTCCGGGTGTGTTCAAAACCTAGGGTTACTAAAGCTCATTTTTACTTGGCTCTGGTGAGCAGGCTGGCAGTGGGAGTGGTTAAATTTGTAATAAATGGTTCCTGTCTGCATAAAGGAACAATGGAACAGTAATTTTCCTTTCTCTTCTAGTGGTCGTTTACCGGTGTCCTTTATGTGAAATGATAACAACGGGTATCTCCCAGCCACATTTGGAAACACTCTCCCCCCACGGAGGCCACTGACCCGCAGTTATGAAAGAGCACCTGCTTTTTGTCATGTTGAGTCACCATATTCCTGCAGCTGTGTGGCTCATCATAATCCTTTATTCTTGTCCTTATGGCTTTTTTTTTTTACAAGATTAAAAATGCCTGCCTAGCACATATCATCAATCCCCAGTTTCACTTAAATGAACTGTGTGTGTTTATGCAGCTGCTGACTCCTGATACACCCTCTTGGGAGGAGACAAAAGTTCTGAATGTACCTTTTTGTAAATCAGTAGAGTTTTAAAAAAATTTTTTTAAGGTTTTTAATTCAACAGCTTTGCCAACAGGGGCAGTGGCTGCCCACACATTGGCCAATGAAAAGATCCCTGTTTCAGGCATCCTCTTGGAAACAACCACCAGATTTTGGAAAATAAGCTATTTATTTATTTTTTAAAGAAAACTGTAGCTTTGCAAAATCGACATATTTTGCCTTAATTGTTTTGTTTGATATTTTTAGTTTGTGAGTAGGAAAATCTGGAAGTAATCTACTTCATAGAAGATCTTTCCAACTGAAAGTTGTAGCATCTCCTCTATCCTGGGGGACTTGCCTGTTCTACACAGCTGTGCTAATTCCCTCCTACTTCCTGCCTGGAGTCCTCCTAGAAGTGCTTCAGGCTTCACCCTACTTCTTGTCTTTCACTACCCAGCTCAACATCTGCAGCTTCCATCATTGTCATTGACTGACCCAGTACTCCTTGGAAGTAAATACAGATGAAGAAGCTGTATCAGCAAGAAACCACAACTTGACCAAGTTCTTCATCTATTCTGAGTGCCCACAGGTCATTCTGCATCTTTCTTATGTGGGGAAAGCTTCTGTGGGAACTAGCCCAGAATAGGTTATAGGAGGACTCTCGGCAATAAACTGTGCTGAGATGGAAACCCCCACCTCGCCAGCAGGGTGGGAGGGAGGCTGAGTGCATGCACTCCACTGAGCTGTCCCCATTCTCTCACTTCAAAGATCTTCCAATTACCGGTTAGTTTCTTTTTATTATGAAGTTTGAGGTGTCAAGAAAGTTTGTTGGTGATGAGATCAAGAACACTGCCATTCAAAACACACGTGTGTTGGTGGAGGCATAGGGAACAGTACACACAGAATCTCTCCTAACCAGGTACTATGATTGCACAATGAACTGCTGAATGTTCTATTGAGCTGCTTTGACCCTAAATTCATTAATCATTTCTTAACCTACCCATTTAAGAAACATTTATGGAGCTGCTACTCTCCTGGACACTGAGTTTACAATGAGGTAAATGAAGCAACATCTACCAATCCCTTTCTCCATTCTCTCCCACCCCCTGGGAGCTCATAACATAATAGGTTCATGGGCGTTCTTCTTCCTGGTCAAACAGTGCCTATCCAGAGTCCCAGGCATGCTGGGGGCCTTCCCTTAGTGAGGTGTGCTTCTGGCAGACTGATGAGATGATGGAAACCAAGTTTACTATGGATGCGGGGACTGCTCTATGTGGGGCTGTGAGACATGTTGGGGAGAAGGGACAGGGATGTGATGGGCAAGTGCCAAAGGCTGTATAGATGGTGAATTCCAGAGACCTGGGGTGGGGTGATTGTAGCCTCGGTGGGATGAAGCTTGGGTGATGCAGTGTAGAGAGTAGATTGTTACATTGCATAATTAAAAGCAAAGTGTTGACAAACCAAAGAATGTCCCAGATAGAGAATAGTAGGTGGAACTAAAATTTATTAGGAGGGAAGGTAGACTGTTGTGACTGAACAAGGAAGACTAGGGAAGAAGGAGGTATCAACTATGGTTCCTATTTGTTTTGAGCTGAATTGTGCCGCCCTGACCCCAAATTCACATGCGGAAGTTCTACCCCACAGTACCTCAGAATGTGATCTTATTTGGAAACAGTTGTAGAAGTAATGTGGGCCGCTAATCCAATATGACTGGTGTTCTTATAAAGGAGAAATTTGGACACAGACACACACACAAGGAGAATGCTATGTGAAGGTGAAGGCAGATGTTGGAGCAAAGTGTGTTGACAAACCAAAGAACATTGAAAGATTTTGAGCAAACCAGCAGAAGCTAAGAGAGAGGCATGGGATAAATGCTCATGCCCCCAGAAGGACAGAACCCTGCTGACACTGAATCTTGGACTTTTAGCCTCCAGAACTGTGAGACAAAAGTTTTCTGTTCTTTCAGCTACCTAATTTGTGGTACATTGCTACGACAGCCTTAGCAAACACATTGTCCTTATTCTAAACCATGTTCTGCTGAAGGACAGTGGACAAGCAAGGCGATGCCTTTCCTCACCTCCTTCACCACAAAATCTCTCTCTGTACCAAAGACGGTCAAAAAGCAGGATGAGGAGTCAAAGGCATAGTCTAAAGAATAACTCATCTATTCATCCATCTGCTTATCTAGAAATATTCATTGAGCCAGTATCTCTTTGGAACCTATACTGTTTCAAGGGATGGATGAAACCTAAAAAAATTATCCCCATATATTGAAAGAAAGCACTTGTTTAGGGGTGGTCAGGAAAATTACAGCCAAAATCTTGGACTCAGTTAAACAATGAAAATATTTGTCTGACCTTAAAAAAAAAATCTTCTTCTAGATAACAAAGACTATTATTCCACCAAGAGCTTCCCAGAGGAAGCGATAATGATCCCATAGTTTGAGTCATAGGAATTTTTCTGGGCAGGACATTCAATAACACACTTTGGGGAATAATCTTAAGTAATAAAGGTGAGTAGTCAGGCTAACTTCATTGCTTCTATCTTTATTTGCTGTAAAAGCTCCTTGTAGAGACTTACAACATGACTGGCCTAATTATAATCACTGAATGATAGATATAGTGGAAGATGGCTCAAAATGTCATGATTCTTTTTACTCCTCTGCAGTCCTCACTAATCCTTTGGATGCTTTCTCCTTAGCATCTTCAATTTAACCCTTAATTTTTCAATATTTTCAGCCAGAGGAAGACTATAGGAGAAAGAGAGCTCCAGTTATGGGGGAGGAGGGTCTATAAAGAGCCCAAACAAGGAGCACACAGAAATAGACTCAGCACGCGTGGCCTGCCATACTCAGAGAGCATCAATACCAAGTAAGACCGTATCAGCTAAGCAAGGCTATGCTATGCCCCATCTACCCTGTCTTCTACCTTTGGTGACCTTGCAAAGGTAGAAAAAGAAGTGACCTGGGCAAATGTAAGTTGGAGAAGGGGTGGTATTTTACACTGGAAGAGAGTTTGTAACTTTATCATGATTACACTGGTCTTCCCTGGACTGGAGGAATTCTGGTTAATTCCCTAAGGCATCCTCTGGGGGGTAGGTAGAGCATTATTTGACAAAGAAAGTTTAAGAATAGTGATAAAGAATCAAATTGGCTTGCTATAAAAGTTATATAAATGTCTAATTGCTATGATGTACAACATGAAATGAATATAATATTGTATGTGAACGGTAATTGAAAAAAGAATTATTTAAAAAATAATAAAATTGGCTTTATCTTCTTATATCAAGCTTGTTCAGTATAATAGTTATGTTATATGTGTCATTAATTATTGCCATTGCTTATCTATCAGAATCATATTTTAATCATGGATGAGATTATCTCTCAGCTCTTTACCTAGTCAAATAATATCATTTTTTTTTTAACTGAGTGTTTTAGTCACCTCTGAGCATCTCCTGAAAAAAATCATCCCTCCATAACTTCCATCAAGAGCCAGGAAAATTCTGTATATCTTGGCTCCAGTTTTTAAATCTGTACTCTCAGGAAAGCTGAACAAAATGAGCTGTGCAGTTATTTCCAGCTCAACAGGTATAAAATGAATAGTACTTTTCTCCATGGTCTCTTTGCCTTAGTTAATAGGTTAGCTTTCCAGTTAGCTTTAAGCCTGATAAACCCATTAACCTCTCTCTAGCCTTCTCAGAGCACTTGGTTCTGTGTAGCAACAACTCAGGGAATAATCCCCACACTTCATCGCCAATGCTCACCTCTTCCTGGGAGCCTTCTTCACTTCACCTTTGACCATGCCCCAGCCCTATTTCTGTCAAATCTGCCAAGAAGTGCGGCTCTCACTTTGGAACCCCCACCCCCATCCTCCTCCATCTGACTTCATCCTAACACCAGAGGGCTCTTCCAGAGGGAATGTCAGTGCTATTTTGACAGAAAAACTCTAACATTACTGGATACCCTTGAAGAATAAACTCTGGGGGAAAAAACACTGGCATCAAATAAAAGCTCAATTTATACTCCAAAGGAACTTTTACAGCTATAAATCTGACATACAAATAGAATATTTTATAGCACATCACTACATTTGAAGTACTTTTTAATAGAATATGCAATTTAGAACTATTAAAGTGCATTTTAATTCCCCACAAATGAGTTTTCAAGGTACTTAGGAATATCAGAAATATAAAATGCAAGTGATTAGATGAATTATGCTGCTAAAATAATTTAAATAGTCATAACTGTAAGAAGTAATAAGACAGAATTTCACAAACTGGCATAAAGCCTGTTTTATTAAGGTTATATCTCATGTAGGCAGATTGTTACCATTTTTATTTAATGGTATCATTATGGATGGTACAGAATCACGAAGTTGTATGTGACAGGGAAGATTTGAGATCTACACCCACTTTTGTCACTTCTTCAAAATTTTATCACCCATTACTGTACAGGGCATTGCCTTTTATAGTTGTCTTGATTTTACTCCATGTAAAGCATGCATTGGCATCTGTATCGTCTTACCTGCTCCTTGTGTCTTTCTGCTTCTGTTTCACCTGAACAGATAATGAGCTGCAAATTAGCATTTAGGGGGCCTTTTGTAGCATTTTTATCTTGTTCTTGTCCTATATCTGATCATCAAGCTGCCCCACTACAAGGTCAAAATGAGTGAACTGGTGAAGTTACAAGTTCATGAACTTAGGGATGTTCCATTCTGGCTCACGGATGTTAATAACAGCTTTGGATGATGCTGCAGAACCTACTCAGGATCATAAGAATGACGCCAATAGCTAGCGGAATTATGTTGAGCTATAGGCAAGACTGGGACAACAATTTTCCTAAGTGCCTCAAAAGACGATTATAGGGAGCCATGTAAATGTTTGACAGGGAGACTCAACTTAGTCTCAGGGCTCCAAAATGCTCCCCTTTGGAGATGACATTGAATCTGACACGCAAGGCATGCATAAGTCATCCAGTATAAAGAAGGGCATTCTAAACTAGAGCATGAAAAAACATGGAATGCATGAGGATTTGGATAGATTAGTAGGGCTGAAGAGAGAGGGGAAGGGGGCTGGGCTAAAGCAAGAGGTTTAGCTGTTGTTGAGTGATGATTAGACAGAGGCAAGAGTGGATGTGGAGATCTGGCCAGATAGCTCAGTTGGTTGGAGCACCTTCCCAAAGCACAGAGGTTACTGATTGATCCCGTCAGGGCACATACAGGAATAGATCGATGTTCCTGGTTCTCTCACTCTCTCTTCCTCTCTTACTAAAGTCAGTGAATGAAAAATCAAAAAACAAAACAAAGAGTGGATGTGGAGAGAGAGTCTAGAAGCCATTATAATAATCCGAGACAAATGATGTTGGTTTGGACCAGGATGGCGGTGAATGAGATGAGAGGGGATGGACAATTAGAAGGTACACTATCTGATGATCAATTGTAGATGATGTATGAGAAAGAGGAGGAGATTTTCTACTTACATGCTTAAGTGGATAGTCATTAGAGGAAAATTGAGTTGCTGAGGGTGGAAGGAAGAAATGTATTTTGGACTTGCTGGTCTTTGATACCTCGGCCTTGACTATTCAAGGCACATTTTCACCAAACCGCCCCTGAAGTCAAATTGGATGCAATCAGACCTGCTACATTCCAATACGGCCAAGCATCCCTGCCAAGGAGCTCTCAGCTGTGTAAGCACAGATAGATGCTCGGGATCAAAATTCCAGAGTTCATTGCCATCAATCAGGGACACATGACTTGTTTACCGTTGCTGCCTCTGGTGCTGCGCTGGTACAGACCTTAGCATTATCTCAACATCCACTAGGAGCCTAGCTGAATAACGCTTGACTCCTTTCGCAGCTGGAAGGTCCTAAGAGAGCTGCCTCTGCAACAGCGTCCTCTCCTGCACATCAATGTTGATGAATAACCAGAGTGCCCCACTCTGGCATCATGCCTCTCTTCTGAGCGAGACTGAAGTTATTCTTGGAAAAGATCCAGTCTTCTTTTGCTGCAGTGGTGGGGGAGGGGATGTCTGCAGCAAGTGCAGAAAGTAAGGTCAAAGTTAGCACTTGGGTTTGAGCTGTGAAGAGGGAAGTGAGAGGACTGAAACCCTTCCTGCAAAATGGTATGCCGGTCCTGCATGCTCACAGCACAGGGCTGACCCCCGGGGTGGGGCTGCCATCATGCTCTCCCTGTCCAGCCTAGCAGGCGCCATGTGCATGGGCAAGCCTTCTGGAAACTGTTGATATCATTCATGGGTGTGGTTCTAGGCACGTTTCCCGCCTTTCTTCTGAAAACAAGTAGGCTATTCTTCCACACGAGGATTTTCAATCTGCACCCCATGGAAGGTTGCCGTGGGTCTGTGGCCTGTGTCAAAAGTGGATTCTAGGCTATGGGATTTTCTATAAAGAAAATTTTTTTTCTCCATTATTTATACTTAGAGTAAGGATAATCTGTCAGTATTTCCCCCAACACCCACTCCACTTTGTTCCAGATCACTGATCCCTACCTCAAAGCACTCCAGGGGTATGGTTTAAAGTAGTCACACCCATGCCAAAAAGATATTTTGTGCTGTACATAGGAGTGATCTGTATTGCAGTGCCTTCAACTGACTATTTTTCTTCATTGTTCTTATTATATTTGTGATCATTTAGTCATTTGTGTAGTTTTTACTATTTTTCCACCCACACTATATAGATCTAATAACTGTTGTGGTTTCTGGCACATGCTATGAGTGATAGGTGTATATATGAAATATATATATATATATATATATATATATATATATATATATATATATATATATCAACCACATTTCTCAACCCTGCCCCAACACAGGCTCAAACTTTACAACTTGGTCAAAATATTTAAACCTGAAATGTTTGATATTGTTTTCAATGTTTTGAAAGCTTGCTTTGAGGTATGGGGAAAAAGTAGGTTAAACCTTCTGGGTCAAAACAGAAGAGGCTGGCTTTTCTGTAGAAAATTTGCTGATTATTTTGACAGACATAAAAGCGACAGGAGTATTCTAAAGAATGTTGCAAATATTACATCACTAGACAAACTATAGAGAATTTAAGGCTCTGGTGCCATTTTTTTTTTATTTGCATGGATTTATTCTCAGAGTTCTAACCACTGGTAAAATCAAACATTCATTAATATATCCATCTTTAATAGTTGTTTAAGATTTCTTTTCCTATTTATATTTTACATAAGTTAATTAAAATGTGTTTGAACTACTAAACCATACCAACATGTTAATGGAGAAATAAGCCTCACTTCTGCAATTCGATGGACAAGACGAAGAACTGACTTGTAAACACCAAGGGCTGACTGTATTTGGATTTTGATGGAGCATACAAAGTAGTTCTCCTCTAAGTAGGACAGGCATTTGAATAAGGCAAAATTTCAATAAAAGTGTAATAGAAGGAAGAAGGTATGAGGCAAGTGTGGAGTCCTTGTTCTGTCCCAGGGAGGTGTCCTTCGGTGGAGAGTCACAGCGGAGGCAGGGCTGGAGGAAGGGCTAGAACATTTCTTGGTTCAGAAACTAGCATGGCGAGGATGAAAAGTCAAGAGGCTGTGATTAGCAAGCCAATAAGTAGTCCTTGGGGGGTTTTCTGCATGTCTTTGCTTGAGGCAAAGAAGAACATTTTCAGCATATTTGTCAGCTAATATTTGTTGAATGCCCACCAAGTTCATGAATGGCACTTGAACATTACAAGTGTCTTTAAATTTGTAGTGTGCCCTTCAAAACTACAAATTCACTAGTTTTACAAATCAGATTATAATTTAATTGTAATATAGATATAAAAATTTTTGTCCAAAAAGTAGAAATATTGTCTAACCAAATATGCCATATGTGTGACCTTTTCACCAGAAGGAACATGGCTAACTAAGGAAGAATTTTTTTTCTTATTATTTGTAGTCTTTAGTCAAAGTTATAACTTCAGTGTAATAAATGTCTACTCTAAAGACTGGGTCAACAATGGCAAGCAAACTTTGAAGACAAAACCCTCCTTTAACAACTAAGCATAACATTACTGAGCCTTGTGCAGGGCTTTCTGGATAAGGTTTTCTGTTTGACCAAGCCCAGAAAGGCTCTGAAGTATGCTACTTCCTAATCTGTAACTTTTCATCCTCTAATCATGTGCAGATTATAAGGCCTTAGACTCAATTTTCCCGATGAGTTAGTGCACAAAGACATGCTAATTTGCTATGCTAATCTTGACATTTCAATTTGCAATTGAAAACAAATTTCCTTAATTATTTTATTTCTGGTGAAAAGATGTAAGTAGCATCTTTGGTTGAGCAATATTTCTAATTTGGTATCTTTTTAATATAGTACTTTAGGGCCTAAAGTTTAGGCCCAAGTTGATATTCACATATTAATGTCTCAGCTTGCCCTACAGAGAAATTAAATATAAATAAAACTCTACAACCTTACTTGGGAAATATAGAATTACTTTATCAACATTGTCCATAGTAGAACTATTACAACAGGGTTTTGGGAAAAACCCTTTTGTCCCTTTAATAAGCAGATGCATCATTCAAAAGCTACTTCTCCAAATAAGGGAGAATCTTCAAATCATTAATAGCATTAAATATTCATTTACCTTCAAGAATCTTGAAATTAAAATTGACCGTACCTTTTCTCTCTACTAAAGCATGTGCTTGCCTAGGCTCATATTAATAAGGTGATCAATTATCCTTTAGGGAGGACAGTCCTTCTTTTGTAAGTTCCATCCTCCCTCGAAAAGTGTCCTCCTACATGTCCTCCTTTTTGATATTGGAAGACTAATTTGTAAATGTCTGTATTCGATCAATGCAGAGTCAATCCATTGCATGTGATGTTACGTATACTGATTCATCAAGGATCAGTACAGTGCAATGAGATGCAATTATGAGATGCATGCGCTCGGCACAGGAGACCTTGAGAGAGCGTGTGATATACTGAGAATGCAAATGGCTTTGTGTACTTCTTAGTGAAACATGACACAGCACATACGACATTGTGGACTCAAGATTATTTCTTTCTCAGTGAATATTCAATCATAGACAGGTAAGCACAATTCATGTAAAATTCAATATAAAGGATATTTCTTGTTCAGATATTTCCATTATATTGTTACAAGATGATACATTGACAAAAAATATTCATTCAATGGAAATGAATGGAAACTTTTTTCTTACAAGTATTATTAAAAATTAATAGGCATGTAAGCATAGTTACAATATAAAATATTACAAATGTTATGCATTTATCATATTATAGTATATTATTGTTGCAATGAGTAAAATGTTTCTTTTATTTACAATATTGTTTTCTTTAATTTATTTTTGTCTTCCTTTTCATTGTAAAAAAAATTGGTCACAAGCCCTGGCCGGTTGGCTCAGTGGTAGAGCGTCGGCCTGGTGTGCGGGAGTCCCGGGTTTGATTCCCAGCCAGGGCACATAGGAGAAGCGCCCATCTGCTTATCCACCCCTCCCCCTCTCCTTCCTCTCTGGCTCTCTCTTCCCCTCCCGCAGCCAAGGCTCCATTGGAGCAAAGTTTGCCCGGGCGCTAAGGATGGCTCTGTGGCCTCTGCCTCAGGTGCTAGAATGGCTCTGATTGCGGCAGAGCGACGCCCCAAGATGGGCAGAGCATCCCCCCGATGGGTGTGCTGGGTGGATCCTGGTCGGGCGCATGCAGGAGTCTGTCTGACTGCCTCCCCATTTCCAACTTCAGAAGAAAAAAATAGTTGGTCACCTTAATAGTAATATACATTTATTTTTGCTTTTCCATTTCCAACCACCTCTTACATTATATATATCACAGTACATATTATTTATTTATATTTAAAAAAAAAAAAATATATATATATATATATATATATATATATATATATATATATATATATATATATATTTCGCAGTAGAAAACTGTAGGCTGGTAGTGAACGAAGAGTTTTTCGAGGAGCTAGGAGCCCGTGTTTCCTTCAGTCCTGAAAACAGAGGCCTAGTTGCTACATCCTGCTCCACTGCCTCACCCAAGCTTTTGTTCTGCTAGAGATAAAGTCTCCCAGGAATGCAACACAAGGTGGTGCTGTTGTATTTATGCTAAACTCGCTGTCAGTTAGGCTATCTGTTGATTTGACCTAAAAGTGTTAGTTATTGTCCAAGCTGGGAGGGATACATTTTGCACAAGTAGGTGTTTACAGAGTAGTTATCCATTCAGAAAAGTAAAGCTGAGTAGAAGGGAGAAGGAAAGTAAGTCTCTTCCATTTGTAAAATGGGAGAAAAACCATCTTAACAAATAATGAAAGACAGCATAGACTACGAAGGCTAGCAGATTACAAAGTGATCTAATACATTTCTCTAGTTTCAGACAATTTCATTTTATTAAAATATCAGCTAGTTAGACTTTTCTCTTGGTTTTAAAGTTTCCCATGGAAGGAAATGTGGCGAGTTAACAATCCCTAGTGTCAGTTAATTCTTTCCACTTTCCCCTCCTTTCCCTCTGAATTCCCATCCAGGAGGGATAGAAAGGATTTCATTGGCAGCCTGGTGACAAACATAAAAGTACTAGAAGTCAGAGAGCATGGCTGCTACATTCTCCTCTGACCTTGGACAAGGCCTGTGTCAGTTCCACGTACCAAAGAGACTGTACTAGCATCAGTGGTTTCTACAAATAGTTGGATCACAGAATCATCTGGGAAGCCTTCAAGAAAATACAGATTCCAGGGCTACACCCACAAAATTGTTCAGAGAATTCAGGGCAGGGCCTAGAACCTGCACATTAAAAAACACACAAACAGGCCCTGGCCGGTTGGCTCAGTGGTAGAGCATCGGCCTGGTATGCAGGAGTCCCTGGTTTGATTCCCGGCCAGGGCACACAGAAGCGCCCATCTGCTTCTCTACCCCTCCCCCTCTCCTTTCTCTCTGTCTCTCTCTTTCCCTCCCACAGCCGGGGCTCCACTGGAACAGAGTTGGACCGGGCACTGAGGATGGCTCTGTGGCCTTTGCCTCAGGCACTAGAATGGCTCTGGTTGCAGCAGAGCAACGCCCCAGATGGGCAGAGCATCGCCCCCTGGTGAGCATGCTGGGTGGATCCCGGTTGGGCGCATGCGGGAGTCTGTCTGACTGCCTCCCTGTTTCCAACTTCAGAAAAATACAAAAAAAAACAACAACCCCAAACCAAAAACAAAAACAAAAAACACACAAACAAACAAACACCAAAAACTTAAAGTGGAGTTTACTCTTCCCCAACCTGCAAAATGTTTTTCTTGTCTGAAGATAGGGAAATTATCTATAAATTCATAGACAGGCAACCAGCACAGGTCTAATGACTAGTGAGTAGGTACCACCTGATTAAATAAGAATTGAGTCCCATCTGGCTTTAAAACTGTGAGGCATCTTTAACACAAAGGCCTTAAGAAACAGAAGTAGATTATCCCAGGTTCAAAGTGATTTCATCGTGAATTACACTCTCAGCCCTTTGAGCAATCTGTTATGTACAGATCTAAAAAAAAATGTTTTCTTTTTCATATCCATAAAATTGGGAGGTCCAAATGATTACTATAGTGAAAAAAAGAGTTTAATAATAGTGCATGTGATCAGCCTGCTTCCTATGTGCTACTTCATCTTCCTGTAATTATAACTATGAATTGCTGACAGTTTTGGAAATAGTATTTTGGCCATTTCAGCTTTTACTTTTATAAAACTGGAAAGTTAAGGAGCTGGTCAAATACCTCACCAATATACAAGTTTGTAAGTCACACACATTCTGGTAAACTCATCTGAATAGAGAGAGGTCCCTCACAAAAAAATATCTTCTAGAAAAACTTGGCTTTCTGACTCTGAAGACTTTGTCTAGTTTAACAAAGCAAAACTCAGTAACAATGTAAGTCAAATCGTTCACACCCCAAAAGTCTCTTATGAAAGACTCAGATAAAAGAAGCAACATTTATTTAGTGTAGCTAATAGTAGCAACATGATTAATTCTGTTCTGCATTTGTCCTTGCTAGTGTAATGTGAACACAATGTTTTTTTCTTTTAATAAATTTTTATTAATTTTAATGGGGTGGCACCAATAAATCAGCATACATATATGTTCAAAAAAAACCATGTCCAGATTATCTTGTCATTCAGTTATGTTGCATACCCATCACCCAAAGTCAGATTGTACTCTGTCAAATTCTATCTAGTTTTTTTTTGTGCCCCTCCCCCTTCCCTCCCCCTCTCCCTCCCTACCCCCCCCCCCCATAACCACCACACTCTTGTCCATGTCTCTTAGTCTTGTTTTTATGTCCCACCTATGTATGGAATCATGCAGTTCTTGGTTTTTGATGATTTACTTATTTCACTCTGTATAATGTTATCAAGATCCCACCATTTTGTTGTAAATGATCCGATGTCATCATTTCTTATGGCTGAGTAGTATTCCATAGTGTATATGTGCCACATCTTCTTTATCCAGTCTTCTATTGAAGGGCTTTTTGGTTGTTTCCATGTCTTGGTCATTGTGAACAATGCTGCAATGAACATGGGGCTGCATGTGTCTTTACGTATCAATGTTTCTGAGTTTTTGGGGTATATACCCAGTAGAGGGATTGCTGGGTCATAAGGTAGTTCTAGTTTCAGTTTTTTGAGGAGCCACCATACTTTCTTCCATAATGGTTGTACTACTTTACATTCCCACCAACAGTGTCATAAACATTCTAACAGGGGTGAGGTGGTATCTCATTGTAGTTTTGATTTGCATTTCTCTAATAACTAATGAAGATGAGCATCTTTTCATATATCTGTTGGCCATTTGTATTTCTTTCTGGTAGAAGTGTCTGTTCATGTCCTCTTCCCATTTTTCTATTGGATTGTTTGTTTGTTTGTTGTTGAGTTTTATGAGTTCTTGGTATATTTTGGATATTAGGCCCTTATCTGAGCTGTTGTTTGAAAATATCATTTCCCATTTAGTTGGCTGTCTGTTTACTTTGTTGTCAGTTTCTCTTGCTGAGCAAAAACTTCTTAGTCTGATGTGGTCCCATTCACTTATCTTTGCCTTCACTTCTCTTGCCTTTGGAGTCAAATTCATAAAATGCTCTTTAAAACCAAGGTCCATGAGTTTAGTACCTATGTCTTCTTCTATGCACTTAATTGTTTCAGGTCTTATGTTTAGGTCTTTGATCCATTTTGAATTAATTTTAGTACAAGGGGACAAGCTGTAGTCGAGTTTCATTCTTTTGCATGTGGCTTTCCAGTTTTCCCAGCACCATTTGTTGAAGAGGCTTTCTTTTCTCCATTGTGTGTTGTTGGCCCCTTTATCAAAAATTATTTGACCATATATATGTGGTTTTATTTCTGGACTTTCTATTCTGTTCCATTGGTCTGAGTGTCTATTTTTCTGCCAATACCATGCTGTTTTGTCATGGCTCTATAATATAGTGTGAAGTCAGGTATTGTAATGCTCCCAGCTTCATTCTTTTTCCTTAGGATTACTTTGGCTATTCGGGGGTTTTTATAGTTCCATATAAATCTGATGATTTTTTGTTCCATTTCTTTAAAAAATGTCATTGGAATTTTGATGGGAATTGCATTAAATTTGTATATTGCTTTGGGTAATATGGCCATTTTGATTATATTTATTCTTCCTATCCAAGAACAAGGAATAATTTTCCATCTCATTGTATCTTTTTCAATATCCCTTAACAATGCTTTGTAGTTTTCATTATATAGGTCCTTTACATTCTTTGTTATGTTTTTTCCTAAGTATTTCATTTTTTTGTTGCAACCATGAAGGGGATTATTTTTTTTGAGTTAGTTTTCTAATGTTTCATTGTTGGCATATAGAAAGGCTATGGACTTTGTATATTAATTTTGTATCCTGCAACCTTACTGTACTGGTTTATTGTTTCTAGTAATCTTTTTGTGGAGTCTTTGGGGTTTTAGATGTATAGGATCATATCATCTGCAAAAAGCAATACCTTTACTTCTTCTTTTCTGATATGGATGCCTTTTATTTCTTTATCTTGTCTGATTGCTCTGGCTAAAACTTCCAGCACCAAGTTAAATAAGAGTGGAGAGGGTGGAAAACCTTGTCTTGTTCCTGATTTAAGGGGGAAAGTCCTCAGTTTTATGCCATTTAAGATGATGTTAGCTGATGGTTTATCATATATGGCCTTTATCATGTTGAGGTATTTTCCTTCTATACCCATTCTGTTGAGTGTCTTAAACATAAAGTTGTGTTGTATTTTATCGAATACCTTTCCTGCATCTATTGATAAGATCATGTGGTTTTTGTTCTTTGCTTTGTTGATATGGTGTATTACGTTAACCGTTTTACATATGTTGAACCATCCTTGAGATTCTGGGATGAATCCCATTTGATCATGATGTATAATTTTTTTAATATGTTGTTGTGTTCGATTTGCCAGTATTTTGTTTAGTATTTTAGCATCTGTATTCATTAGAGATATTGGTCTGTAGTTTTCTTTCTTTGTGCCATCCTTGCCAGGTTTTGGTATGAGGGTTATGTTGGCCTCATAAAATGTGTTTGGAAGTATTGCTTCTTCTTCAAGTTTTTGGAAGACTTTGAGTAGAGTAGGAACCAAGTCTTCTTTGAATGTTAGATAGAATTCACTAGTATAACCGTCTGGGCCTGGACTTTTATTTTTGGGGAGGTTTTTAATAGTTTTTTCTATCTCCTCCCTGCTAATTGGTCTGTTTAGGCTTTCTGCTTCTTCATGACTCAGTCTAGGAAGGTGGTATTGTTCTAGAAATTATCCATTTCCTCTAGATTGTTGAATTTGGTGGCATATAGTTTTTCGTAGTATTCTACAATCATTCTTTGTATATCTATGATGTCTGTGGTGATTTCTCCTCTTTCATTTTGGATTTTGAGTTTTGCCAAGGGTTTGTCAATTTTGTTGATCTTTTCAAAAAACCAGCTCCTTGTTTTATTAATTTTTTCTATAGTTTTTCTGTTCTCTATTTCATTTATTTCTGCTCTGATTTTTATTATTTCCTTTCTTCGGCTGGTTTTGCATTGTATTTGTTCTTCTTTTTCTAGTTCCTTAAGGTGTGAAGTTAAGTGGTTTACTTGGGCTCTTGTTTGTTCATATAGGCCTGAAGTGATATGAACTTCCCTCTTATTACTGCTTTTGCTGCATCCCAGAGATTCTGATATGTCGTATTGTCATTTTCATTTGTCTGTATATATCTTTTGATCTCTGTGCTTATTTCTTCTTTGACCCATTCATTTTTTAAAGTATGTTGTTTAGTTTGCACATTTTTGTGGGGTTTTCCCCCTCTTTTTTGCAGTTGCATTCTAGTTTCAAGGTTTTATGATTAGAAAATATGCTTGGTACAATTTTAATTTTTCTGAATTTGCTGATGTTATTTTTGTGGTCCAACATATGGTCAATTCTTGAGAATGTTCTATGTACACTAGAGAAAAATGTATACTCTGTCGCTTTGGGATGAAATGTCCTGTAGATGTCTATCATATCCAGGTGCTCTAGTGTTCGTTTAAGGCCAATATATCTTTATTGAGTTTCTGTTTGGATGAATGATCTAGAGCTGTCAGCGGTGTATTGAGGTCTCCAAATATTGTTGTATTTTTGTCAGTTTCTGTTTTAAGGTCAATAAGTAGCTGTCTTATATATTTTGGTGCTCCTTGGTTTGGTATATATATATATTAAGAATTGTTATGTCTTCTTGATTCAGTGTCCCCTTAATCATTATGAAATGACCATTTTTGTCTCTCAGTACTTTTTCTGTCTTGTAGTCAGCATTATTAGATATGAGTATTGCTACATCTGCTTTTTTTTGGATGTTATTTGCTTGGAGTATTTTTTTCCAGCCTTTCACTTTAAATTTGTTTTTATCCTTGCTGCTTAGATGTGTTTCTTGTAGGCAACATACAGTTGGATTTTATTTTTTAATCCATTCTGCTACTCTGTGTGTTTTTATTGGTGAGTTTAATCCATTTACATTTAGTGTAATTATTGACACTTGTGGGTTCCCTATTGCCATTTTATAAATTGCTTTTTGTTAGTTTTGTATCTTGTTTGATTCTTCTCTTTTGCTTTTCTATCCTTTGTTTTTGTTTGGTTGTATTCCATACTTCTTTCCTCTGTTGCTACCTTTTTTAAGTCGTGCTTCTGTGGTGGTTTTCTCAAGGGTGGTTACCATTAAGTAATGAAAAGGGTACCTACCATGTTCATTGTAGTACACTATCTTATGAGTGCTTCTGCACTCCATCGTCCTTTGCTACTATTAATCTCCATCCTCTCTTCCCCTTTTTTTTGTTTTTGTTGTCACAGTTTAAATTTGGTTTTATTGTGTTCTTGGTGTTTTTACTTGTGGGTTTTTTTTTTTTTTTGTATCTGGTTATAAAAGCCCCTTTAGTATTTCCTGGAATGAGGGTTTTCTGATGATAAATTCCCTCATCTTTTCTGTATCTGTGAATGTTTTTATTTCTCCTTTGTATTTGAAGGATAGCTTTGATGGGTATAGTATTCTTGGCTGAAAGCGCCTCTCTTTCAGGACTTTAAATATTGGGGTCCACTCTCTTCTAGCTTGTAGAGTTTCTGCTGAGAAATCCGATGATAACCTAATAGGCCTTCCTTTAAATGTTGTATTCTTCTTTTCCCTGGCTGCCTTGAGAATTTTTTTCTTTGTCGTTGGTTTGTGCCATCTTCATTATGATGTGCCTTGGAGTAGGTTTGTTCAAGTTAAGAAAACTTGGTGGGTTTTTTTTGCTTCTTGAATTTAAGGCTTCAGTTCTTTCAACAGGCTTGGGAAGTTCTCGTCTATTATTTGTTTGAATATGTTCTCCATTCTATTTTCTCTCTTCTCTCTCTGATATACCTATTATTCTAATGTTAGTCTTTTTGATGAAGTCAGACAATTCCTGTAGGGCTTTCTCATTTTTTTTTTTAATTTTTGAGTCTCTCTCTTCTTCTTTCTGTTGTGCGTCAAGTTGCTTGTCTTCTATGTCACTAATCCTACTTTCTATTGTTTCTGACCTGTTCTATTAGCTAAACTTGTTACCTCATTTTTCAATTCATGAATTCAGTTTTTCATTTCTGTTTGATTTGTTTTTATAGTTTCAATTTTCTTGGTAATACATTCTTTGTGTTCATTGAGTTGTTTTCTGAGCTCCTTAAATTGCCTTTCTGTGTTTTCTTGTATATCTCTGAGTATTTTTAGGATTTCTATTTTAAATTCTCTGTCATTTAGCTCCAAGGTTTCCAATATATTAAATTTTTTCTCCATAGATTTTTCTTCATCTATCTGTGCTACATCTCTTTCTTTTATATCCATAATATTAGATTTCCTTTTCCACAGTGGCATCTGAGGGTGATTTTGTTGATAACAGTAATGAGAATAAAGAATAAAAAGTAAAATAAAGAAAAAAAATGGTAAAAAAAAGAGAATTTATTATTTCCCTTTTTTCCTTCTCCTCTCCCCTCCTCCTTGAGAAAATATCATGATGAACTGTGAATTATATTGTGCTAAATGGAACAAAAACTACCTATAACTGAGGGCCTGAGTTGGGGGGAAGTGATAAGGGGCAAAAAAGGAGGTCGGGACCCACAAAATGCAAAAAAGGAAAAATTTTGGTCAAGAATATAATGATTTGCTTGTAAGTGATGGTTGACTAAGAGATATAATGAAAGGGATAAAAGAAAAACAAAAAAGAAAAAAAACTACTATTGTATTAAGTGGAGCAAAAACTAGATAGAATGGAGAGCCGGGGTTGAGGGGAATGCTAATGAGTTAAAAAGCGAAGTTAAAAGCACCCAAAATGCCACAAAGAAAAAATTTGAGTCCAAAATAAAATAATTTTTCGTGATTGAGGATTGAATGAGAGGAAAAGTAAAGGAGAAAAGAAGAAACTAATAGAGAGGGATAAAAAAGAAAAAGGGAAAAAGGAAATGAAGAAAAAGAACAAAAAGAGAGAGAGAGTTAAGGGTTTTGGAGTATAACCCTCATAGAGAGAAAGGAAGAAGAAAAGAAAGAAAATGGGAAATGTAACACTGATGGGTAGTGTAGTTCAAGAAGAGGAAAGAATAAGATGGGTAGAGAATAAAAGGACCAAGGTGGAAGAAAAAAAATAATAAAGACAAGAAGATGAAAGAAACAAAAAAAATGGAAAAAGTTATAAAGTCTGTGGATTTTTCTTGATTTTGAGAGGCTATCTTCTTTCTTTTTTTTTAAATTTTTTATTTATTCATTTTAGAGAGGAGAGGGAGAGAGAGAGGGAGAGAGAGAGAGAGAGAGAAGAGAGAAAGAGAAGGGGGAGGAGCTGTAAGCATCAACTCCCATATGTGCCTTGACCAGGCAAGCCCAGAGTTTTGAACCGGCGACCTCACCATTTCCATCTTCTTCGTTTTTCTTTCCTCTCCCTCTTCCTGGTCGGTGGCTCTGTATCCCAGGCTCTGCCCCTGTGGCATGCTTAGGTAGAGATTTGCAGTTGATAAGTCTCTATGGCGATGTCATATATTAGGCTTCAATCTTGTTGGTAGTCGAGGCTTGTTAGCATTTGCAGGCTCTGACAATGAGAGAGTCCGTTTTCCCGGAGCCTCTCTCCTAGTCTCCCCTTCCTGAATTAGCAGCCTGATGATCCAGCTATGAGGTTGCTGCTGCCTCTGCCTGGAGAGTAAGAGGCTCAAAGAGCTGGCAAATCCTCAGTCTATCCCCACTCAGCACAGGGCCCTGGGTAAGGCTCTGTCAGTCAGAGCTGCCAGCGTAATCAGGTGGAGCTGGGAGCCAATTGCTCTTAAGGTGCCTTTCTATGAGCCTCCAGGCATGTCCAGTATGCCTCAGCACTCTGTGGGACCACTCTCCCCAGGCTTTTTGCACTTTGTAATCTGTTTTGGCTGGGAAGAAAATGCCCTAGTCACTGCCTGCAGAACAGGAGGTCTTAAAAGCTGCCAAGTTCCTCTTTTTAACGTATAGCCCTGAGTATGAAAGCTCTGCCAATCAGAAGTTGCCCCCACCCCTACGTGCATAGCAAGAGGCACTAAAAAATATTATGCCTCTTGTCTTAGATTGCTGAACTGAGAGAGATATTGTCTGTTAGAGCAGCATAGGTCAGTTGGGAGGTGAGCAGACTGTGGGTTAAGCTAATTTCAGCAATTGGATCCGCAGATCTGCTCCAGAGACATACTGCAAGCTGCTTGCGCTCCCCTCCCCCTAATGCTTTCATATTTTTTTCCTTCCCGGAGATGTTACCTTGAATGGCTGGGTGAGGTGCCCGCCCACCTGGAGAAGTTCAAAGTTCGCTTTCACGCACTCCCTGCACACCACTGTTCAGGGTGCAGGGAGAACACCGAGACTCTGGTCACAGTCCATGCAAAGGCCTCTGACCCTGCCTCTCTGTCTGGGAACCTCGCGCACACTATCCGCACTCGCCGACCAGGATATCGGGGCTAATGGCGGCTATTGCTCGCCCGTCTGTGCTGGGGTCCAGCGCAGGTGTTAGCTCACATGGGCCGAGTCACCACAGGAACACTCTTTTCACGGCTTGGATGTCTGTGCCACAGCCTGGCTCCCTCCACACCCTCAGCACCCACTCTCTCTCAGTACCCAAAAACTGGTATTACATAATTGCTTTTGTCTTTAAGCAAAGAGTGTAATCTATGACTGGTCCCAGGGTCAGAGCACAGAAGGGATCTCAGGAAAGTCCAAGTCACCATTACCTGGAGGGCAAAACAATAAAGAAGCTGGCCGGTTACCCCAGCCCATCCCACCCTCACACATCACGACTACACAAATTGCAGGCAGTGTCAGGCTGCTGTGGGGATTTGGGGGGCATAACTGGAATTTCACAAAGCTAAAAAGCTTGTAATTCAGTGCCACCTGCAGGAAAATAAGGAAAGACTTCGTATAAATCTACTAGAGAAGTTCCATTAATACAAAGATGCCTAGACAGAGAAGGAGGAATCCATCAAATACCACAAATAGCCAAGGTAGCAAAGCAGTTCAGACAGAAGATGAAGAGACTCCAGAAAATAAACTTAAAGACATCGAAATATGTGATATAAAAGACAGAGAATTTAAGATTGCAGTTGTGAAAATGCTCAATATGTGAGAAAATACAACTTAATGCACTCAGTAAACAAATCAATAAGCAAAGTGAGTACCTTACCAAGGAGATTGAAACTTTTCAAAAAAGAACCAAACAAAAATTTTGGAGATGAGGAACTCAATAGAGGAGAACAATGAACTAGCGAGCATAGAAAATAGAGTGAACCAATTGGAGGAAAGACTTAGTGATATTGAAGATAGAAATCTAGAATAACAGAAGGAAGAACAGACTTGAGAACAAAAAATTAAAAGAACTTTACATGAAATATCTGACTCCATCAGAAAGAGTAATATAACAATAATAGGCATACCAGAAGTAAAGAAGGAGAAGAAAACAGAGAGCCAATTCATACAAATAGTTGAGAACTTCCCAAACATATGGAAAAAGCTAGATCCTTGAACCCAAGAAGCAAGCAGAAATGCCTAGATACCACAATCCAAAGAGGCTTTTTCCAAGGCACACTGTATTAAGACTGTCAAAAATTAATGACAAAAAAAAAAAAAAAAAATCCTCAAGGAAGCCAAGGTAAAGAATTAAGTAACCTAAAACGGAAAGCCCGTTAGGTTATAATTGGACTTCTCAACAGAAACTCTACAAGCCAGGTGAGAGTGGAACCAACTATTCAAACTACCAGCCAAGAATAATATACTGCTCACAAAAATTAGGGGATATTCTATAGCTTCATATTCATTTTGAAATATCCCCTAATTTTTGTGAGCAGTATATATCCAGCAAAGCTATTCTTTAAATATTAAGGAGAAATAAAGACTTTCCCAAACATATAGAAGCTGAGAAAATGTATCACCAGAGGATCTCCATTGTAGGAAATGCTCAAGGGGGTTATTCTACCTGAAACAAAGAATAAAATATCACAAAACTATGAGTAAGATCACCAACAAACTTACAGCATAAACAAGGATAATTTGTGACAACAAAAAATAAAAGGTGACGGAATAAACATCTGAATTTCCAAGGAAGGAGGGAGATCTAAAGCATTCAACAAAAAAAGGGCTACTGTATACATGAAACTTTCCTTTTCGTAAACCTAATGGTTCCATACACAACCCCCCCAAACTCAGCCAAATAGCTTAAAAAAAGAAGAACCTGGCCCTGGTTGGGTTACTCAGTGGGTAGAGTGTCATTCCAGTGTGCCAAGGTCTCATGCAGGTTCAATCCCCAGTCAGGGCACATATAGGAAGCAATCAATGAAAGAATAATTAAGTGGAACAATGAGTTAATGCTTCTCTCCCCCACCCCCACCAAAGCTATGGAGAAAAATTTTTTTAAAGAGGAAACAGAAGAAGTATGGAATACCATCAACAAAAACAACAGACAATATAAAGAACTGTTAAATTCAACAATAAAAACACAATTTTATTTAAAAGTTGGCAAAATATTTGAATAAACATTTCTCCAGAAAAGATATACAAATGGCCAATAAGCCCATTAATCATTACAGAAATGCAAATCAAAAACATAATAATACTTCACACCCACTAGGATGGCTAAAATAAAAAATATATAGAGAATAACAAGTGTTAGCAATGAAAAGGAGAAATTAGAATTTTTACATGTTGCTGGTGGAATTGTAAAATGGTACAGCCATTTTTGAAAAATATTTTTGTAATTCTTCAAAACGTGAACAATAGAGTTACCATATGACCTAACAATTCTATTTCTCAGTATCTGCTCAAGACAGTTTAAAACATATATCCACATACAACCTTGTAACAAATTGTTCATAGCATCATTATTCACAATGACAGAAACTAGAAACAACCTAAATAATTATTAGCTGATAACTGGAGAAACCAAATATAGTACAATTGTACAATGGAATCTTATTTGGCCATAAAAAGTAATGTGAAATACTGATACTTAATGCAACATAAATAAACCATGAAAACATTTTACTAAATGAAAAAAAAAAGCCAACAGAAAAGGCAATATTGTATGTTTTCGCTTATGGGAAATGTCAGAATAGGCAAATTCAAAGACACAAGAAGTGTAATAGTAATTGTCAGGGGCTGGGGAGAGAGAAGCAGGGAGAGTGACTGCTCACTGGTGTGGGGTTTCATTTGGGTGATGAAAACATCCTTCAATTAGTAATGGTGGTCATATAACCCTGCTTGCTCATGTGCTAAAAACCCCTTAACTTGTACTCTTTAAAATGGTTTTACATTATGCGAATTATAATAAAGCCATTATTGTTTTAAATTGTGACTAAGAGTCCAGTTTGGGTGTCTGAGATATGGGCAGAAAAAAATTACAAAATACATGTAATCTGGTTCCTAACAGGTTGCAAAAATCTTTATTTATTTTTAGAACTCTCTGTTGTCATATTCTATGTTTCTTAATTGGACTAAATGTATTTAAAGTATAAAGAGAAAGGATCACTCTTCCAAGTACCAACAATATAGAGCAGTGATTTCCAAAGACATGGAAGAGTCTGCCAGTCATTCCATAAACTCTGCATAAAGATGAAGCTCAAATCAAGTTGAATTTCAGAATCCAAGAAAGTCAGCGACTCAAAGCAAAACACAAGGGAGCAAACAGAGTTGGCTTATGCTGTGATTTACCTATTAATTTTGGGGGGTTAAAGTCACATTCATTCAAAATCAAAGACCTTGAATTAGTTTTTTATGAAGTCATAGATATTTTTATTAAAAATACAGAATCTCAATGATAATACCAAGTGTTGGTGAAGATTTAGAGCAATTGGAATGTTGATAGTCTCCTGGTGAAATGGAAATTCATTTAGCCCTTCCTTTGGAAAACAGTTTGAGAGTTTCTTATAAATTTAATACATATCCCAGAATTCTTACTCTCAAATTTCTGGGGAAAATGAAAACCTCTTTTCACACAATAACTTGTATATACATTTTTTTCTAGCAGTTTTATTTGCAATCACACCAAACTGAAAATAACCCAAATGTCTCTTGGCTAGGGCATGGATACACAAATTGTGATACATTTCTACCATGGAGTACTACTCAACCAGTAAAAAAGGAATGAACTATTAATTCATGAAGCAACATCGATGAATCTTAAATGTATTTTTCTAAGTGAAAAAAGTCATACTCAAAGGACTATACACTTTAAGATACCAGTTATATAATAGTTTTTTCAAATCCAAAACTACAGGGACAGGAAACACTCCAACAGTTGCTAGGTGACAGAGGGACTGACTACATAGTAGCAGGGGCATTTAGGGGAATGACAGCTATTTCATCTCTTGATTGAGGTTGTGGTGACATGGCTCTATATGTTTGTCAAAACTCACAGAAACTGTACACTAAAAGGGTGACTTATGTTGTGTACAAATTATACCTTAATAAAAAAAATAAAAAAACTTTCAAATGCACTTAGTCACTATGAATAACATTATTTGAACATGTAGGCCTAGCACAGTGATTAAATTAGAAGTCTTAGTTTGTGATTAAATAAAATGCTGGTAATTAAAATAAAATCAATGAGGTTTCTATAATCATATAAAGAATTCATACAGTTATAGATTTTATATATGTACACACATACATATATAAAACCTTGGTAATTCTAAGTGAATTATCTGGAATTGCCTAAGATAAAGATCAATTTTGGTTAAACTGGGGCTAAAAAAATCTATTGAGTTTTTTCTTTTCTTTTCTTTTTTAAAGAGACAGAGAGAGTCAGAGAGAGGGATAGATAGGAACAGACAGACAGGAATGGAGAGAGATGAGAAGCATCAATCATCAGTTTTTCATTGCAATACCTTAGTTGTCCATTGATTGCTTTCTCATATGTGCCTTGACTGTGGGGCTACAGCAGACCGAGCAACCCCTCGCTCAAGCCAGCGACCTTGGGTCCAAGCTGGTGAGTTTTGCTCAAACCAGATGAGCCTGCGTTCAAGCTGGTGACCTCAGGGTCTTGAACCTGGGTCCTCCGCATCCAAGTCCAATGCTCTATCCACTGCACCACCGCCTGGTCAGGCTGAGTTTTTTCTTTAGAAAAGCATAATTATTGTATTTGATTAGAAAAAGTTATTAGTACAACTGTTGGGAGTAAATCATCACAAAGATGTTTTAGTTTGCTCTTGCCTCTGTTATAAAATTTTATAACTCTATGCAAGTATGTTACCTTTTGAGTTCTGTTCCAGAGTAGGAAAAAAAAGGGGGGGGGAATCTTAGTGTTGAAGTAACACTGTCAAGGATTTCATAAATTTGGTTGAACAGATGGCATATGGTATTGATGAGCCTACTTGTTAAATGCTTACAGAGTGACTCATGAACTGATCATTGTTTATTAAAGGAGAGAATATGGCATTATCTTGTTTAAAATGTTGCCATGTTGCATAGAGAAAACAAATCTCACTTACCTTTGTCTCTTTCCTAGTTTTGTTTAAGTTATTTATCATTTCTAACTAATTCTTTTAATATTAGCATGTACATGCTGGGCCACATTTTTTTCCAAATATGTTTGCAGGAATGTTTTAGTCTACTGTTTTTCATATGTGAGAAAGTGTCCACAGTGACAAATAAATTTATTATATCTGTTTATGCATTATAGTTGAACTTGAGTAAACAGGCAGTTAGTGTTTGTTTGCTCTTCCTTTAATCAGAAAGTGAAATTGAAGTAAAGGGAAAATGAAGTGGATTTTGGATGACAGCTGATGATGAGATGTGTGGTGGTGGGGTGGGAAAGGGTTTTAGCAACTCCTGTTCATCAAACATTATATATGTGATGATGATGCGATTCAAATTTTGACTATAGTTGATGGCTATTAAAAGTTGTCCAGTAGCTTTTGAGAAGGAAAATGATCTGACTTTGGAAGATGGGTACATAACACAATCAACAGTTCAAATGCTATAGAGCTGTCTACCTGAAACCTAGGTACTCTTATTGATCAATGTCACCCCTTCAAATGTATTTTTTTCAATAAAAAATTTTTTAAAGTAGCATTATTACTAGTATTTTAATATGAACACTTTTTTTTTTTCATTTTCATTATTAGTTTTGAAAGTTGAGGCTCTTTCCAAAATTAAACTGATAGGTGGGTTACAAGCACTGACATGATGAAGAGGCAGGGAATTCTTGGATCTAAAGTCTAATCTTTTTGGGGGGAGAATGTGCATGTGAGGAGCAAATATTACAAGTTTGATGTTCAAGACTGAAAATGAAGCTGAGGTCTTTGGAGCATGGCTTTTTTCCTGGTGCTAAAGAGCTAGCTATTTTATTTAAGAAGACGGAGTTGAACGCATCATCTGCTGCATTCAACTGCATCTGCCTGCTCTTCCCAGTCCCTCCCACCTGGCCTGCCCCCTGGAGAGACTAGTGTGCTCTGTGGACAAGCTCTTGGAGTCTGTTATGTGAAAAGCTACTGTGGGGAAACACAGCTTTCACTCTTTGCCAATAGCAAAACTGCTTAAATATTTCATTTTTTAAAAATCCAGCAAAGTTATGGGTTTTTGTTTTTGTTTCGCCGCTATCCAAAACTTATTCACATCATTCCACAGAAGCTCCTTGCATTGCTAGAATCTTTCCAGCCTAGATTCAGCTTGATTTTATAGTCTATGAATTTTGTGAGTGAAAGTATGTAATATGGTGTCAAAATGAAAGCCAAAATGAAAGGAAAAGAGCCTGGTTGATGCCCTTATGCTAATATGAGAGCATGTATAATTTGAATTATCCCTAGCAACTTATATTTTATTTTCTAAGATGCCACTTCTCTGTGGTATAAAGTTGCACAAATGCTCTAGGTCTGAGACCTAAGAGTTAGAATGTAATATATTTGGTTTAAAGATTCTGAATCCCACTTTTTAAAGTATATTCAGATAAAAGTTAAGGACCAGATTATTTGCTGTCCATGCAAGGAAAATCCAGCCTTCTAGTTGGGGCAGCCAACCATGACTTCAGGGTGGGCCTGTCTACAATATATGCCACTCTATTGACTGCCATGGTTGTTCCCGATGATTTAACTGAATGGATGGGGGTTATTGCACTCATGTGGGCACTGCTCAAAGATATCCAATGCCTGCCAGACCAAAGGAAGGGCCTGAAAACCCATTCCATTCCTAAACAGCCAACTAAAGACTACATGTAATAGCTTTAGCTGTAACATACTAGTAAGATTGGAACTCCTATTCCTGCAATCAAGTTAGAAATCTAGATACATCTTTGCATTCTGGTTTGCTTCTGGTAAAAGGAGAGAGAACAGTATAAGTTTAGTGTACTTAGGGATTGACTGTGTATGTGAATGGATTTTTTTTTTTTTTTTGGATCTACTTGTGGCGGGGAGGTGTCATATGTTTATGAGTGGCTTTACCCCCTTTCATACCCAAATTCATGATAGCGCATTGAGGTCTCCATGGAAAAGGTAACATTGTAGAAAATAATAGGATGGCAATAATTTATTACATCAAAGATGAATTTCTTTTTCTTATGAAATGATGCTAATTTACTCTCTCTGAAGGCAAGACCTTTGAAATATGGAGGGAAATAAAAAGGATTTCCTAAAGCCTAGTGACTTTTTGATAATCTCTTAAACTCCTCTGAACAGCGAACAAGATTACTTTCATTCTCAAGGAGAGTAATTACAATCTCTCCAGGCTCTCCAATGTAATCGCCAAAACCTTTCTTGGCCAAAAATCTTTCACAAAATGTCCAGAACAAATATACAATATAGTAAAAAACAAACAAACAAAAACAGAAAAACCTTCAGAATAAATTCTAAAGTACACACCAGAACACAGACTTTGTTTCCGAGCATGTAAACAAACACTATTCCATGGTTGACTGCCTCTGTAGAATCATCAGAATAAATGTTATAGAGTTAGCTGCTAAATCTAAAACATCTCATTCAGATTTTTGAAAGTGCAAAATATGAAAACTGTATATTACAAATCTGTCTCTTTAAGACTTTAACAAGCCCTGGCCAGTTGGCTCAGTGGTAGAGCGTCGGCCTGGCGTGCGGGAATCCAGGGTTCGATTCCCGGCCAGGGCACACAGGAGAAGCGCCCATCTGCTTCTCTACCCCTCTCCCTCTCCATCCTCTCTGCCTCTCTCTTCCCCTCCTGCAGCTGAGGCTCCATTGGAGCAAAGATGGCCCGGGTGCTGAGGATGGCTCTGTGGCCTCTGCCTCAGGTGCTGGAATGGCTCTGGATGGAAACAGAGTGACGCCCCAGAGGGGGCAGAGCATCGCCCCCTGGTGGGCATACCAGGTGGGTCCCGGTTGGGCGCATGAGGGAGTCTGTCTGACTGCCTTCCCTTTTCCAGCTTCGGAAAAAAAAAAAAAAAAGACTTTAACAAGACATTCCTCAAATTGTTCTCAAATATATGTTGTTCAGAAGAACACAAAAAACTTGGTTTTCTAGATGTGGTCCTAAAAATGCTGAAAAAAATACTAGTAGGGTGTCTCTTTGATTTAAGGAATCTATAATTGGAGTTCTCAAACTATAAATGATTGGTGGTTCATCCCTATTATTAAACAATGAAACAGGCAGAGTTGGATAAGAGAAAGCCATAAAAAATATCTAAATGGCTAGATTTAAGCCAATAAACAAATAGATCCAAAATAGTTATGGCCTGTGATGTATATAGTTCTCCAATGTCATAAAATGGTAGCCACACACTGGACTTCTCTTTATTGTGGATGTCTGACCCCTGCAGAGGTATTCTTTGTCTGGAAAGCATAGTTTGAGAAGCAGCCACTCACATCACTTAATTCTTTGTGAGAAGAATTAAGTACTAGTTTTATTTAAGTAGTTAGACAGGGCCAGGTATTTTCCTGAGACAGGGGAAAAATGATCTAATTATTAATATCCTAGTGGAAACATCAGCCAAACACATAGCTATTGATAGTAGCCATGATTTTTTCTGTTTCATCTACTGAACTCAATGTTCTTTTTTTTTTTTTTTTCTGTATTTTTCTGAAGCTGGAAACGGGGAGAGACAGTCAGACAGACTCCCACATGTGCCCGACAGGGATCCACCCGGCACGCCCACCAGGGGGCAACGCTCTGCCCACCAGGGGGCGATGCTCTGCCCCTCCGGGGTGTCGCTTTGTTGCAACCAGAGCCACTCCAGCGTCTGGGGCAGAGGCCAAGGAGCCATCCCCGGCGCCCGGGCCATCTTTGCTCCAGTGGAGCCTTGGCTGCGGGAGGGGAAGAGAGAGACAGAGAGGAAGGAGAGGGGGAGGGGTGGAGAAGCAGATGGGCGCTTCTCCTGTGTGCCCTGGCCGGGAATCGAACCCGGGACTTCTGCACGCCAGGCCAACGCTCTACCACTGAGCCAACCGGCCAGGGCCTCTCAATGTTCTTTTGACAAGTACTTTTTTGGAGCCTAGTAAGTGCCAGGCCCAGGAGTAGGCTTTGGGATGCAGTGATGAGCATGAGAGACACAGCCCTAGCTTTTGGGAGCTCATTTGTATGGGGAGAGCATAGGCATTAAGCAGAAAAATCACTAAGTTAATTATTTAATTTTATTCATGTTAAGTGTTATGAAGAAGTACAGTGTATGACAAGTACATGACTTGGGTATTAATCTACATGAGGACCAAAAGGCTTTCCTCAGGAATTTATGTTTATATTTCAATCTGATAGATGAGTCAGTTAGATAAAGAGGAGACTAAGGTCAGCCCAGCAAACGTCGATATCTAGCATATGACAAATGAGGCAAATCCAATTTTAAGAGCCTTTCTTCTTTTTTTTTCCAATTTAATTCTTTGGTTTTATTTTCTAAGAAGCTTCTTTTACTCTATCCATTCTAGTCACATTGGTACCTAGCATGTGTGTGTGTGTGTGTGTGTGTGTGTGTGTGTGTGTGTGTATTTCAAAGCCATGTAAGGTTCACAGCAAAATTGAGGGGAAAGTAGTTTTTCTTATATAACCCCTAACCTCACATGAAAGCCTTTAAAATAGCACAGAATCTCATCTTTTTATGGCTGGTGTAGTTTCCGTGTCCCACAGAGACTAAAGAATCAGGGTCATATGGGGCTCCAACATCCCAGTGATTCTAGAACTTTAATTCTATATCTATACAGCTTTCTTTTCTTACTAGTTGAACTGAAAATAGGACAGAAGCTGGCTTTAAGGGCTAGGAAGGATTTGTTTCTGAACAAGAAGAAGCTTGTCTTCAAGTACCATGTTCTGGTCCTACAGAGGCAGAATGCCCAGAGTGCTCATTACACTAGCAAACGGAGCCGAGGGAATCTGTTCCTTGACTGTCAAGGGTGAGTGAGACAGGAAGCACCTGAGCTGAGTTACAAAGCACAGAAGGAAAAATAAGCTTAACAGAAAAAGTGACTTGGGGTTAGACACAGGAACATATATGGAGACAAAGCACCTAACACTTTGTAGGAGTAAGACACACACTTGGTTATATGACTAGTGCTCAAGGTGTAAGCCTATGGGGCTCAATGGGGCTTGAGGGGTTCTGAGTTTGGTATCCCATAGACCAATTGACTTGGTTCCGCTCCAGCACCTGATCCAGCACCTGGTTGCCTTGCAAATGCTCAGTTTTGGTCACCAGAGTATGTTGTGAAAGAGTTCAGCACAGCTCAAGTTCATGCTATCCTCATATGGGGATGTCATGTGTTCGACAGTGAACACATGACAGTGAATGCATATGAGAGGGTCATCCTTTCATGGATTATATTATACTGAAAGTTAGGGTCTGGATAATGAAAATGAAGGAGTAAGAACATAACTGAAAAAGAAAAAAAAAAGGAACAAGGGTCTATCCAGGCTCTGCTACCTATCAGTGAAGTGGGTTATTTAATTAATCGTTATGTGCCACAGTTTGCCATTTGTAAGACGGGGAAAGTAACAGTACCACTTCATGGAGATATCATTAGTATTAAAAGACTTAATATTCACAAAGCACTTGGAACAGTACCTGGCATGTGTCTGTATGTACGAGAAAGATAAGGAAAGAGACTGATTCACCATTGAGGAGAAAGTATAAAGTATAAAAGCCATATTAATTTTTTAAATAAATAAATATTATATAATTCTGAAGTATATATAGCCCAGGCACTTTCCTACTGTCACTTACACTTCAGACTAAGATGTCAAAAATCCATTTTTTTACAATAAACTGAATAAGAGAAAGACAAGTCTTTGAGGAAGTTAGTCCAACATAAAAATTAAAAACAAATAAAAGGTCTTAAAAAATTAGTACATTGATGTATTTGAGGTTGATTATACTAGTGATTAATAAGTTTAGATAATATGGAATTTTCTGGCAGAGCACACACTATAGAACATATGGAATATATAATGCTTGGAATAAACACTGACTTGGCTATAATGTTGAAAGTAAAAACCAGAAACAAATATCATAACATGGGAATTTCAGGAGATTCCAAGATGGCGACAGAGTAAGCAAATGTCCCAACTGCTACCTCCCAGGACCAAATTAGATTATTATTGAGTAAGAACAATCATCTTGAAAAACCAACTTTGTACTAAACGAAGAGTCTATAATCAAGAATCACAGAAGCCACACCGAGACTGGTAGAAAGGGTGCAGAAGTGGAAAGGGCTGCCCTACTCCCAGGAGCGAGAGGAGGCTGAAGGTCCAGAAGGACTCTGACTACGGGAGGGTCGCCCTGAGAGGTGTGGGTGCTCAGACCCCGGTCAGGAGCCCCAGCCTAGAACCCCAGAGCCTAGAAAAGGTTCCCACAGGCAACTGGGGGTAAAAAGTGTTGGGATTCTATCTGCGAGAAAGAGAGCTCTCAGAGACACATTTTCCATCTTAAAGAGCCTGAGCAGAAAATCTTGTTCACAGTCACATACCTGGGGCTCTGGCAGAGTGAGAGCTGAGAAGAATAGAGTTGCATGAGGAGAGTGTAAAATTTGAGGCCCAGGGAGAGACATTAATGCAGGAATCAAAGGAGGATAAAAACGCCCAGACAACTTGATGAAGGAAGTAGGATTTATTTAGCCAGCAGAGCTGTGTGACCCTAACAGAGTCAATAAAACACAAGCTCCCAATAATGAACATTGTATCTCATTGAGAAGCTAGGAAGCAGGGAGGGGCCCATCACTGACTCAGTTTTCTGGTGTTGAGGCTGAAGCTTTTCCCCACACGCTCCTGAGTCTAATTCCCCCTCACAGGAGACTCAGTAGAAACTGTTCGGACTGTGGGAAGACCACACCTCTGGGTCTCAAGAGGCCACACCCATAAGACTGCTGGGGCCACACCCTACTGAGGTCCGTGAGAAGTCTGGACAGACTGATATCTGGGGCCGAGGTATGGAGACACACGCACGACCCTTTCATATCCCTGAATTGCTGTAGGCTCTAGATTCTATCAGAGGTTTTTTCAGTGGCCAAGCCCAACAAGTAGCCAGCAGACAGGAGCTGCTAGAGGCAGGACTCAGGGAAACTTGATCTTTTAAGTGGACCTTCCTCCAGGCCCAGAGTAGGTAAAAGCAGCCTAGGTGTGCAGCTTGGTATTTCCATGTATACCTGAACCCAGCAAAGGTAGCCACAAACTCTGGATTGCTTGTAGCTCCAAGAAGATTGCTGAAGGCCAGTCATGGGCACTTTCTCCCACTGGTATGTGTGAGGTTCCTTCCAGGGAGGCCCAAGGGTGGCACACCAGTGGCCAGCTGTAGAGAGCATCAGTTCAGAACCTAACAACCCTTGCTAGATTGATATGCTAAGGAAGGGCTCCTCACACTTGGCCCAGCTGAGGCGACTTCCACTCTGTCTCTGTGATCAGCACTGGCACAGTGGCTCATGTCCATTGGACAGGCTGGAGCTCACAGTCAGCTAACCTGGGTGTTGTATATCCTGCCCTGCTGGGCTAGATTCCACAGGGGGAAGAGAGAGAGGCTTGGAGAATGGAGATTTAACGTGTGAGTCCCTGTGGGCCTACTGTTGCGTCTGGTTGAGGGGTTTAGCCACTTCCTGCAGGGGCACAGTGAGCCCCAGGAGAGGACTCTCTTAGTCTTCTTCCCTGTGACTGGGTCTCACCAGCTGAAAGAACTTCTGCAGAGGGGACTTTCATCCACACTTTATCTGAACCTACTGCTCACCTTGTTGGGGAGAAATTAAATTTGAGAATACAGCAGTGCCTGAAGAATTAGGCTCTGTAGTAGGGCCACACACTCCATACTGAGCTCCTGACCAAGAGACCCCCTGAAGTAGGGGGTCCCACTAACATTGTATTTCTAACCTCAGCTGCCCTAACCTACCAAGCATGCAATATGTAGAGGGGTTAGTAGGGTGAGGCCAGTCTAAGCCCACACTACAGCCTTTCTACAGAAGACTCTGTGGGAAGACCAGGCAGTGGCAAGAGGAAGAGGAGCAGCTGAAAGAGGGAGACAAATCTTACACAGCTTGAGACCTTTACAGAGTTGCTGTCATCTCTAACCAGCAGGAAGTTGATTCTTATACAAAGGTTGGCCCCTCCCATACTACCCAGGCAAAGAAAATGCAGACACAAACAGCAAAAAGAGCAGTAGCTGAAGACAAGTAGTCCACAGAGGGCTACAAACCACAGCTGATGCCAACTCAAGAAGATCTACTAGAGCCAACACAACTGGCAGTGGGTGAAAGACAGCACTAACCCTAGACTCAGCGAGTGACAGAAGGAGCATGCCGAAAGGAGGAGTATAAGCAGGCACCAGACACTGGAGACTAAATATGCCCAACAGAACATACATTGTACAATGTGTAATATACATGATCAAGACTGATCCTTAAAGCCAGCCAGCTTGAATGAATAACATACCCATGAAAAGACCAATGGTATTCAATACTCACATATAAAAAGAGGGGAAATAGTACCCTCAAGAAGCATTTCTAAAACAAGAAAAACAGGTGGTCTGGATGTCAGTACCATGAAGTCCATCCTTGTCACAAAGACACCACAAAAATTTGAAAGTCAGACAGTGCTACCTAATACACAGACAAAATCAGCAGACAGAAATGTGATGCAAGTGAATCAACAAGAGAAATCCCCAGAAAAAGAACTAAATGAAATGGAAGTAACCAAAGTACCAGATGCAGAGTTTAAAATAATGATTTTTAGGATGCTCAAGGATCCTAGAGCAACAATGAATGGACATAATGAGCACCTAATTAGAGATAGCAAGCATCAAAAAGGACATTGAAATCATAAGAAAGAACCAGTCTGAAATGACAAATACAATACCAGAAATAAAGCCTGCATTAGAAGGAGGCTAAATGAAGCAAAGGATCAAACCAGTGATTTAGAGGACAAGATAAACGAAAGCACAGAAGCAGAGCAGCAAAAAGAAAAGAGGCACAAAAACAGTGGGGAAACTCTAAGAGATCTCTGTGACAACATAAAGAGAAACAACATCCGCATCATAGGGGTTCCTGAAGGAAAAGAGAATGAACAAGGGATAGAGAACCTGTTTGAAGAAATTATAGCTGAAAACTTCCCTAAATTGCTGAAGAAAAAAGTCACACAAGGTCAAGAAGAATGGAGAGTCCCATTAAAGAGGAACTTAAGGAGGCCTACACTAAGACACATCATAATTAAAGTGCCAAAGTTAAGAGGCAAAGAAAGAATACTAAAAAGTGCAAGAGAAAAGCAGTTAATTATCTATAGAAGAGCCCTAAAAAGATGATATCTGAATTCTCAACAGAAACACTTGAGGCCAGAAGTGATTGGCAAGAAATATTCAAAGTGATGCAAAGCAAGAACCTACAAATAAGATTTCTTAATCCAGTAAGGCTTTAATTTAATATTGAAGGAGAAATAAAAGGCTTCACAGACAAAAAAAACAACACAAAAAACTCAAGGATATCACTACAACCAAACCAGTACTGTAAGAAACGTTAAGGGGCCTACTGTATAGAGCAAAGGAAAAAAAAATCAAGAAAAAGAGGATTGTAGATTTAAAGAATAAAATAGCAGCCTGACCAGGCAGTGATGCAGTGGATAGAGTGTTGAACTGGGATGCAGAGGGCCCAGGTTCGAGACTCTGAGGTCGCCAGCTTGAGCATGGGCTCATCTGGTTTGAGCAAAATCTCACCAGCTTGGACCCAAGGTCACTGGCTCAAGCAAGGGTTACTCAGTCTGCTGTAGCCCCACGGTCAAGGCACAAATGAGAAAGCAATCAATGAACAACTAAGGAGCCGCAATGAAAAACTAATGATTGATGCTTCTCATCTCTCTCCATTCCTGTCTTTCCCTATCTATCCCTTTCTCTGACTCTCTCTCTCTGTCTCTGTAAAAAAAAAAAATTGTAAAGAATAAAATAGCAATAAACAACTATATATCAATAATAACCTTAAATGTAAAAGGATTAAATACTGCCATCAAAAGACATAGGGTAGATGCATGGAAAGGAAACAGGACACGTACATATGCTATCAACAAGAGACCCACTTCAGAACAAAATATACACATAAACTGAAAGTGAAGAAATGGAAAAAAATATTTCATGCAAATGGAAATGAAAAAAAAAGCAGAGGTAGCAATACTTACATTTGACAAAATCGACTTTAAAACAAAGGCTATAGTAATGGATAAAAGAGGTCACTATATAATGATAAAGGGAGCAATAAAACAGGACGATATAACCATCATGTAAGGCCAGTAGTTGTGGCCACCATCCCAGCTGCCTGGCCCATGCAGGTTTGCAATTGATTTGAACAGACAGTAATGAAATAATGGAGCCAAGAACTGGTGGTCCATTACCTTCAATACTAGTTCGCATCTAGCAGGCAAGAAATACACACAGTGGGAAAACACTTCCTTTTCCATTCAGGGCTTCCAAAGCCACTGACTCATCCAAGTATTCCTAGAATCAAAGGTTTCTATATACCTCACCAGCCTTAATTCACCTCTGTTCCCCACCTCCTTCTCTCTGCAAAAAGTCTGCACAAAGTGGGTTCTCCTTCAGCATTCTGCTATCTTGGTTGCCTCTCCTCTGCAATGCTTATAGCAGGAACTGAGAGAGAGAGAGAGAGAGAGAGAGAGAGAGAGAGAGTCCCTGGTCTCCCTTATTTTATAATATATTGTAGAAATTAAAGCCTTTAAACCAGTATACAAATAAGGAAGTCTCTGATATAAAGCCACTAATCTGAGGCATAAATGGAATTCCTCATAAGAGTGCACCACCCCCCATCATGCAACAGTCAAGGGTGTGGGGAAAAGCTTAGTGTTGAGAAGATCTTAGTATTAGAAGGGTGGGAAAGGCTTAGTCTTAAAACTAAGCCTTAGGCTATAAGAACCTTGCCTGCTTACAGCCTGTCTCCCACACCCAATGCAAACTATAAGTGAGCAAACATATACATTATATTTGCAAACTTATTTGACCCACACATCATATATAACCAATGTGGCTAATAAAGGAGCACCTAAATATATAAAGAAGATTTTGATGGACATAAAGGGCAAGATCGACAGCAATATTATAATAGTAGGGGATTTTAATACCCCACTAACATCAATGGATAGATCCTCCAGACAGAAAATTAACAAAATGTGGCCTTAAATGACACACTAGATCAAGAAAACTTAATGATTTCTTCAGTACCTTTCACCCTAAAGCAGCAGAATACACATTCCTTTCAAGTGCTCATAGTACATTCTCTAGGATAGACCACATATTAGGACACAAAAAAAGTCTCAATAAATTTAAGAAGATTGAAATCATATCAAGCATCTTCTCTGATCACAATGACATGAAACAAGAAATCAACTACAATAGAAAAACTGAACAACATTCAAACACTTGGAGGCTAAATAGCATGTTAGTAAATAATGGGTTAACAACAAGATCAGTGAAGAAATAAAAAATTTCCTTGAAACAAATGAAAATGAATATACAAAAACTCAAAATTTATGGGACACAGCAAAAGCAGTCCTGTGAAAGAAGCTCATAGCATTACAGGCATACCTTAAGAAGCAAGACAAAGCTCAAATAAACAACCTAATCCTGCATTTAAAAGAACTACAAAAAGAACAACAAATATAGCCCAGGGGAAGTAGAAGGAAGTAAATAATAAAAATCAGAGCAGAAATTAATGACATAGAGGCTAAAAAAACAATACAAAAGATCAATAAAACCAAGAGCTTGTTCTTTGAAAATGTAAACAAGATTGATGAACTTTTAACCAGACTCATCAAGAAAAAAAGAGATGATTCAAATAAATAAAATTCAAAATGAAAGTGGAGAAGTAATAACTGACACCGCAGAAATACAAAGTATTGTAAGAAAATACTGTGAAGATCTATAAGCCAATAAATTGAAAAACCTAAGCAAAATGGATAAATTCCTAGAAACATACAATCTCTCAAAACTCAATCTGGCCTGATCAGGCTGTGGCGCAGTGGATAGAGCGTCGAACTGGTATGTGGAAGGACCCAGGTTCGAGACCCCGAGGTTGCCAGCTTGAGTGCGGGCTCATCTGGTGTGAGCAAAAAGCTCATCAGCTTGGACCCAAGGTCGCTGACTCGAGCAAGGGGTTACTTGGTCTGCTAAAGGCCCCTGGTCTAGGCACATATGAGAAAGCAATCAATGAACAACTAAGGTGTTGCAACGAAAAACTGATGATTGATGTTTCTCATCTCTTTCCGTTCCTGTCTGTCTGCCCCTATATATTCCTCTCTGACTCTCGCTCTGTCTCTGAAATAAATAAATAAATAAATAAATAAATAAATAAATAAATAAATAAATAAATAAAAAAACCAAAACTCAATCTGAAAGAATCAGAAAACCTAAACAGACCAATTACAACAAATGGAATTGAAACAGTTATCTAAAAACTCCCTGCAAACAAAAGTTCTTGACTGAATGGCTGCACAGGGAATTTTATTGAACATTCAAAGAAGAACTAACACCTAATCTTCTCAAGCTATTTCAAAAAATTCCAAAAGGAGGGAAGACTTTCCAAGCTCCATTTATGAGGCAAGTATTATCCTCATTCCAAAACCAGGTAAAGACACTACAAAGAAAGGAAACTATAGGCCAATATCCCCGATGAATGTAGATGCTAAAATTCTCAACAAAATATTATCAAACCAGATCCAGCAATCATCAAAAAGACCATACCTCAAGATAAAGTGGGATTTAGCCTGGGGAAGCAAGGCTGGTACAATATTTGCAAATCAATAAATGTGATTCATCATATAAACAAAAGGAAGGTTAAAAATCACATGATAATAACAATACATGCAGAAAAAGCATTTGATAAAATCCAGCACCCATTTATGACCAAACTTTCAGCAAAGTGGGAATACAGAAACATACCTCAACATGATAAAGGCCATCTATGACATACCCAAAGTCAACATCATAATCAATGGGCAAAAATTAAAAGCAATCCCCTCAAGTTCAGGAACAAGGCAGGGGGGCCCCCTTTCACCACTCTTTTTAAATATAGTTCTGGAAGTCCTAGCCACAGCAATCAGACAAGAAGAAATAAAAGACATCCCAACTGGCAATAAAAAAGTAAAATTTCATTATTTGCTGATGACATAATACTGTACATAGAAAACCCTAAAGTCTCAGTCAAAAAGCTACTAGACCTGATAAATGAATTAGGCAAGGTTGCAGGATATGAAATTAATATTCAGAAATTAGTGGCATTTTTATACACCAATAATAAACTGTCTGAAAGAGAAATTAAGAAAAGAATTCCCTTCACTGTTACAACAACAAAAATAAAGTACCTAGAGTAAACATAACCAAGGAGATAAAAGACTTGTACTCAGAAAATTATAAAACATTGAAAAAAGAAATCAAGAAAGATACAAACAAGTGGAAGCATATACCGTGTTCATGGATAGAAAGAATAAACATCATTAAAATGTCTATATTACCCAAAGCAATCTATAAATTCAATGCAATTCCTATTAAAATACCAATGGCATACTTCAAAGATATAGAACAAATATTCCAAAAATTTATATAGAACCAAAAGAGAATGCAAATAGCCTCAGCAATCTTGAAAATGAAGAATAAATTGGAAGGTAGCACACTTCCTGACATCAAGTTATGCTGCAAGGCTATTGTAATCAGAACAGCTTGGTACTGGCTGAAGAACAGGCATACAGATAAATGGAACAGAACAGAAAATTCAGAAATAAACCCACACTTTTATGGTCAATTGATATTTGACAAAGGAGGTCAAAGCATACAATGGAGTAAAGACAGTCTCTTTAATAAATGGTGTTGGGAAAATTGGACAGGTACATGCAAAAAAATGAAACTAGATCACCAACTTATACCATTCACAAAAATAAACTCAAAATGCATAAAGGATTTAAATGTAAGTCACAAAACCATAAACATCTTTGAAGAAAGCATAAGCAGTAAAATCTCCGATATCTCTCACAACAAAATTTTTGCCTATATATCTCTAAGGATAAGTGAAATAAAAGATAAACAAATGAGGGTTTATCAAACTAAAAAGATTTTGCACAGCAAAAGACACCATGAACAAAATAAAAAGACAACCCATACAATGGGAGAACATATTCGCCAATATGTTTGATAAGGGGTAATAACCAAAATTTATAAAGAACTGAAACTCAACACAAGTACGGTAAACTATCCAATTTAAAAATGGGTAAAGAAACTCAACAGACACTTCTGCAAAGAGGACATATAGATGGCCAACAGGCATATGAAAAAATGTTTAACTCACTAAATATCAGAGAAATGCAAATTATAACCACAATGAGATACCACCTCACATCTGTTAGAATGGCACTCATTAACAACTTAACACACAGTAAGAGCTAGTGAGGGTGTGGAGAAAAGGGAACCCTCCTGCACTGCTGGTGGGAATGCAGATTGGAGCAGCCACTGTGGAAAACAGTATGGAGATTTCTCAAAAAATTAAAAATTGAACTGCCTTTTGACCCAACTATCCCACTTTTAGAAATATATCCTAAGAATATCAAATCACTGATTCAAAAGAAGATATTGGACTCCCATGTTTATTGCAGCATTGTTTACAATAGCCAAGATCTGGAAATAGCTCAAGTGTCCGTCAGTGGACAAATGGATTAAAAAGAAGTGGTAAATATACATAATGGAATACTATGTGGCCGTGAAAAAGGAAATCTTACCTTTTTCGATGGCATGGATGGACCTGGTGATTATTATGCTAAGTGAAATAAGCCAGGCAGAGAAAGACAAATATCATATGATTTCACTTACATGAACAAAGTAAACTGAGGAACAGAATAGAGGCAGAGGCGGGGTCACAGGGAGCAGAGGGACAGCTGTCAGAGGGAAAGGGGATGAGGAGATGGAATTAGAGAAGGTGAAGGGATTAGTAAAATTATATATACATAATACATAGATACAGATAACAGGACAGCAAATCCCAGAGGGAAGTGGGGGAGGGAGTTAGGGGGAAAGGGGCAAATGGGGCATAATGGTAAGGTGATCAACATTTTTACAATGAAAAGGAGAACAAAAATAAGTGGAAGAAAACAATAACATAAATAAAAGAAACATTTTATTCATTGCAACAATAATACACTATAATACGATGAATGCATAATAAAAACATTTGTAATATTTTATATTGTAATTATGCTTACATGCCTATCAATTTTTAATAATAATTATAAGAAAAAAGTACTCATTTAGATACAAATACGTTACATCACACGCAATGGATCGACTGTGCATCGATGGAATACGGACATTTACAGATTAGTCTTCCAATATCTAAATGGAGGACATGTAGAAAGACACTTTTCGAGGGAGGACGGAACTTAGAAAAGAAGAACTGTCCTCCATAATGGAGGATAACTGGTCACCTTAGTGGGGAACATGGGGGTGGGGGGTTTAGGGTGTTATACTGAGTGGGACACTTGAATCTATGTTAACACAATAAATTAAAATTAATAAAAAAATTTTAAAATAACATGGGAATTTCAGAAATTGCTGGGTGTGGCTGTGACCCTCCCAATGGAAGAATTTACGGTAGCCACAATTTTCTAGTTTTCTTAATTCAAAACTGTGGGAAACAGCCTTTGGATTTACAAACACATGTTCTTAATCACCACCCCCTGTGATAGGAAAACAGTTTGAAAGTCACCTTAAGTTAGATCATATTGCTTAAAGACTGACAATAGGTTTGCACTGTTCTGTGCACCTGGGAGCTGCTAGTTGCCCATGTGGGAGCCTACTGGGTCTGGGCTGGTACTCCCATTCCTGATTCATTAGGCAGTGAGAAGAAATGCTGGCAAACTGCCTCTTCCTTCTGTGTCTAGTGGCTGGCTACAAAAGAACCCAGTACAGCTTCCCCAGGTTGAGCCGGGATCACTCGGTTAGGTGATCCAGAATGGTGAATATGGAGAGAAAGTCTCCAAATGCCTTTAGCTACTCTGGCGTCAAAAGGCAGGCAGATATCATTGTAGTTGCTTCAACAGCATAAGATGTATGTATTACAGAAATGGGACACCAGTGCAGTGCCCCTTCAGGCATATGGCGACACACTAATTCACAAAATCTCTCCATCTCCTAGGCCCAAGAATGCATTTAGCTGAGGTCACTGGAAGGGTGCCCTGGGAAAAGCTGGCTGACACTCTCTTATGCACTCTCCTACAGGTCCGTCTACTTACCAATGCTTTGCACATTCTTTTCAAGGAGGAACAGCCAAGGCAGATAAAAATTTAGGAATTGCTACAATTAACTGAGTGCCCTTTCTTTGTCAGGCACTATACTGGATGGACCCTTGATTTACATCATTATATTAAATCTTTACAAAGACACTATGAAATAATGTTATTATCTTGGACTTCGAGGCCCAGAGAGATGAAAAAAAAAAATTGCCCACATGAGGGTGAAAAGTCAAGTCTACCTAACTCTGGAACCCCCCAACCATGCCCACTCCCGACAGTCCTAACTCTGGACCCCCCAACCATGCCCACTCCCGACAGTCCTAACTCTGGACCCCCCAACCATGCCCACTCCCGACAGTAGGGTCTTGAAAACTCTTGAAAGCAGCTGCCATATAGGTTGCTGAATGCAAGAGAGCTACAGTGACAACTCAGAGCTCCTCTGGGTTTATGTCTTGAGGCGGGATCTAAACGTTTTCTGTTCCAGGTAGCTACTGAGCTAGCTGTTCAGGGAGACCGAAAAGCCTGGGAGTTTATGGTGTTTGAAGCAGAGAATGCCTGGGAAGAAAGACGGGTCCTTAGAGAAAGGTCTGAGATCACTGCATTTCCGGGTCATTGACCTCGAAGAGCATGTTCAAACAGAATGATCAGTCTGATTATTTAAAAAAATAAAATAAAAGCAACGAGTAGGCTTGGCCTACTTTCATTTTCAAAATAAATTTTGTCACGGTCCAGCCATGACGAGTCTATTATGGGGTCTTCGAACGGGAAAAGGTATGGATTTGAAATAAATGATAGACAGGGACTTAAAGATATATATATATATATATATATATACACACAGATGAGTTCAGGAGGACACCACAGCAAACAGTCTCTACTGTTCTTTAGCCGTAATGTCCTGCTCCCAGAAGCACATCCACTTTTATTCATAGAAAAAATGTGGTCCATCAGCAATTCAAGTAAGTTTCCAAGGCAACTCAAAGACAACCCACACCATACCATCCAAATCTACTTTACACTAATAAGAAACTAGCTTCCAGCCTCCTCCGGAGAACAGGAGCGAGACAAATGAGAATCAATTTGTAACAATGAGTAGCTCTTTGTTAACTAGGCAAATGAGGTGGGGTTTGGGCCCAGCACCTCTGTCCGTATTGCAAAAATACCCCGTTTATTTAGTCCCCAACAAAATTTTCTGTTTTAAAATCATATTTCGCCCACATCTAACCTCCAGCAGTCAGTCCCAAGAAATCTCACCCGAAGTTCTTCCCTGGTCAACTCTGTCTCCCATGGCCTAGACCGCAGGCTCCACTCTCCCCTCCCTGGCCATAATTTCCTTTAGAACATTACCAACCTTTTCAACTCATTGTCACTGTTTCCATTATCTCTCTCTTTTTTTTTTTTTTCCATTTTTTTGAAGCTGGAAACAGGGAGAGACAGTCAGACAGACTCCCGCATGCGCCCGACCAGGATCCACCCGGCACGCCCACCATGGGGCTACGCTCTGCCCATCAGGGGGCGATGCTCTGCCCATCCTGGGCATCGCCATGTTGCGACCAGAGCCACTCTAGCACCTGGGGCAGAGGCCACAGAGCCATCCCCAGCACCCGGGCCATCTTTGCTCCAATGGAGCCTTGGCTGCGGGAGGGGAAGAGAGAGACAGAGAGGAAAGCGCGGCGGAGGGGTGGAGAAGCAAATGGGCGCTTCTCCTGTGTGCCCTGGCCGGGAATCAAACCCGGGTCCTCCGCACGCTAGGCCGACGCTCTACCGCTGAGCCAACCGGCCAGGGCCATTATCTCTCTTTTATAAATGAAGGAATCGAGTCATGAACACAACCCTTAAAGAGATATATATAAAAGAGTAACACCATTCTTTTATTTCTAACCACATAACCCAGATTGTGCAGCGATTCTGTAGCTGGTCTGACCAGGTGGAGGGAGGCGCTGCGCAGGCTTTGTTCGCACAGCTCACTGGATCTGTGCAGGGAGCGCTCTCCCGGTCACCACTGGAGGGGAAGAGGGGGGGGGCACACTGGCTTTTCCGTGTCTGGTGTGTCTTGGGCTTTAACAGGAAAGACTATACTTTTTTAGGAACAATTAGATATCCCGTTGCTGCAAATAAACTTGAGCATTCTCCCTGGAGAAAGAATCTAGAACTTCAACAAAGAGAAATATTAATTGAATACATAAGTGAAGTTTCCATGTTTCAGTTATGGCTGTATTTCTAGTTATCCTTAGTTTTATTCCATTAATGTTCACAACCAAACTCCTGCACTTCCCCCTCCAGACTCCCCCGAAGACCAGGCTCCCTAGGAGACACCTGGAGAAGTTTCCAAGTTCCCTTCGGAGGCCGCTCCCTCCTTGGACCACACCATGCATCCTTTCCCTTTCGGAGCACTCTTGCTCCGTCTTCTTAGTCCTTCACATTGCTATTTGGATTTCTCAGGGCCCACACTGGCCTCTCTTGTCTCATATGCTACACACCCACTGCAGAGGCAACTCACTCCCAAGGCGTGAGGGGCAGTGGCTGCTGGTTCCCCGTCTCCAGCCTGGCTTGCTCTTCACAGGACACCGCGAATGGGAAGAAGGGTGCAGTCAGACTGGCTGGCCTGGAAACCCAGTCTATGGACCTGCTGGTTGTGTGAATTGTCCAAGAGACCTAACTCCATATGGGCTTCCCTGTCCTTCTCTGTAAAGCAGAGATAACTAACAATGCTTTCCTCATGGGGTTACTGTGAGGACTTACAAGTTAAGTGCTTGTAGAGCACTTAGTACTGGGTCTATCTGATGTGCTTGGAAGTGTTAGTGGGCATTGCTACTACTACAGGTATTACTGCTACTACCACAACTTCAGACATCTACCTAGATGTCCTGCATCTACCTTGAAACAAGGATTCATTGCACACAGTTATATGCTTAGCAGTTTTGTACATGTTGTCATTTAATCCTTACAGCAGCTCTGCCATGTAGTGTTCTGAGTAACCACCACTTCACAAAAACTTATCCCAAACTTACTGGCCTCGAACAACCGTTGTATTAGGTATATGGATTCCAAGCCGGGGATTCCAGCCTGCACAGCTTTTTCACAATGCCTGGGGCCTCAGCAAAGGCCCTTAAACAGTGGGGATTTGATATCAGCTGGAAGCTTCTTCACTCGTGTCTTGCACCTGAGCTGGGATGACTTAAAAGCCGGGGTCAGCTGGGACTGTCATTGGCAGCACCTACATGTAGCTCCTCAGATGCTGTGTGTTTCTCAGAGTATGGCAGCTGGGTTGTAAGAGGTAGTGTCCCAACCAAGCAGCATCTGGAAAGCACGTCTTCAAGAACCCAGGTGGAAGCTGCAGGACCCTTTGAGATCTAGCCCCCAGGACTCACAGGGCATTGATCCTGACATGCTCACCTGTTTGAAGCAGTTATGAGCCTGCTCAGATTCAAGAGGTCTGGCAAAGAATTTATGTTCCTTTTGGAAAATTGCCACAGGCAATTCACTACTGCTTTAATAGTAAATAACTAGAAGCTTAAAGAAATAAAGTGACTTGAGAAAGATGATATAGTTAGTAGGTAAGAGAGTCCAGATTTGAGCCTAGGTTTTATGACAGGTATTATTTATCCTGTTAGGTACTTTCTATAACTTCAACGTAAGAACCCAATGTCTCTGTTCAATTCTGGAAAATTATGAGCTGTTTTCCCTTTAAATTTTATTTAATTGCCAATTCTTCTATTCTTTTTTCAAGAATTCACTAATTCTGTCTTTGAATACAGGCAAGTCCAACTTTTTGGGTCTTTTTTTAGAAATTTTATTTATTCATTTTAGAGAGACGAGGGGAAGAGAGCAACAGAGAGAGAGAGAAGGGGGAGGGGCAGGAAGCGTCAACTCCCATATGTGCCTTGATCAGGCAAGCCTGGGGTTTCGAACCAGCAACCTCAGCATTCTAGGTGGATGCTTTATCCACTGCACCACCACAGGTCAGGCCAGGTCCAAGTTTTTAAAGACTGTTTTGTTTGTGTCAAGAATATAGAATTAGTTCTTTTTTTATATGCATCTGCTTATGTTTCAGTTCTGTTTATTTTTGTTTTATAATTTCTTGTCATTTTTTAAATGTTATTATTTTATCTCTTTCAGGATTCTTAGCTCCTGTTTGCCAGAAAGCTCTTGTCACAATAAGTCCCCCCACTGCCATCCTTGGTGAACTCCCCCAACAGCAGTTTTAGCCAATTAAAGACAGGACATAGGTGTGGTTATTTTAGAAGTACTTCTGAGGTAATACTGACAGACTGCCCACCTACCTCCCCTACCCTGTTCCTGCTACTCCTGTCCCCTCCCCCCCTTGCGCACTCTCTAGCCCAGGACTGAAAATGATCACTTTAAAATATGGACTGAAAGTCTCGAGGAGAGGAACCAAGGTGGTCATGCAGGGGTCTCCTGAACCTCCCTCCTCCCACGGATACCCTGAATGGACAGCTACAGTAGGAACAATTCTCCCTGAAACACATCCAAAACCTAGCTGAATGATTCCTACACATCAGGCAAATGAGAAAATATGCCCATTGACATGGGTAGGAAAGGCTGAGATATATAAACCCCATCATCACCACGTCTGGCACCATACCTTCAACTCTCAACTTCTTGAGGAGGTTTGGACCACACATTGAGCACCCCAACTTTTAAGGTCCTCATTGAGGGATGGGGACCCAAAACACCTATCTCTCAAAGCCAAGAGGTTCTATATTCACAAGTATCAACTCAATAGAAACAAACAAACAAAAACCCAAATAACCAAAATTACAAAATGGACAATCTGCAGAGATTTTTCCCAAAAAAGACATACTCGGCATTACAAATCACTAGGGAAATGTAAATCAAAACCTACTGAGGTATCACCTCACACCTGTTAGGATGCCTATCATCAAAAAGACAAGAGATAAGTTACCTGCAGCACTGGTGACAGCCCATGGAGCAGGAGAATGGTTCAGTGGGCCCAGTCAATTTACAGAACCACAAAGATAATAAAATATTTTATTACGTTTCGGGGTAGTTTGTTTTGCTATGCCACCAGAAATAACAAAAACTATCACTGACATTGCTTTTACCTTATTCCTTTTCATTGTATTCATCAACTTCTCCAATAGTCATAGAATCTTATGATCCAAATAAATTTAATTCAGTTAAACTTTTTAATTTATTTTTTATTTTTAAATTTTATTTTAAAATTTACAGTGGAGGCTCTCTCTTGTTAGTTTAAAAGCTATGGTCCCCCAGCCTGACCAGGTGGTGGCGCAGTGGATAGAGCGTCAGACTGGGACGCTGAAGGATCCGGGTTCGAGACCCCGAGATCGCCAGCTTGAGCGCAGGCTCATCTGGTTTGAGCAAAAAAGCTCACCAGCTTGGACCCAAGGTCACTGACTCGGTCTGCTGAAGGCCCGTGGTCAAGGCATATATGAGAAAGCAATCAATGAACAACTAAAGTGTCTCAACGAAAAACTAATGATTGATGCTTCTCATCTCTCAGTTCCTGTCTGTCTGTCCCTCTCTCTGACTCTTTCTCTGTCCCTGTAAAAAAAAAAAAAAAGCTGTGGTCCCCTGAACCCTGGCAGGAGTCTGTGCTGCCCTGCCACTGGTTACCAGGCAACTGCTCAGAGCTAAGGAAACAAATGATCTTCACTTCCTTGCTGCGTTTGTGAGAACAGGAAATTTGAAGGAGGCCAATTTATGTTAATTCTCAAGTCTACACTCATTATTGTCCAAACATTTCTGTAGGTGGTCATAAGAAACATATATAAGAATGCTTAGAAAGCTTGGAAAGGGCAGTAAATATTGCAATATTTACTGATATGAAACAAATAAAAAATCCACAATAGCATGAAATTTAAAAAATACCAACTATACCTTTGAGAAAACATAATCTTAGAAAACCATACATCTAAACCTAATTTTCTTTCAAAGACTCACCTGTGACTTTAATTTCATGGCACTTATATTGCATGTTACTTATACTAATTTGCTTTCTGTATATTTACTAATTCTTTTAACCAATATTTACTAAGTTCCTTACATGTGCCAAGCATAGACCATGTTAGTTTCTAAAAATAAAGAAATATGAGAGAGACAGAGAGAGCAAGAGAGATCCCTACTTCAACCAATTTATAGTTTAATTAGGTAAATAGACAAGAAAACAACAAAAATCAAAATTGAATTTAAATGCTACACTAAGAACAAAATAGAGTATACTCTATGGAAAGTCAGACTGAGAGATAAGAAAAATTTCTTGAAATGAAATAATTGATTGGAGCTGAGTCTTGAAAGATTGGACACCTTGCCTAACCATCTTGGTCTCTGGTCCTTAGTCTTCCTGCCAGGTGTCATCAACCAGGGCAAATAGTATTTACTGAGCATGCCTGCAGGACTCTGGGCCGGGTCTGGGGTACATCAGCATTCCTCTCCCTCCACAAGGATGGCTCCCCGCTGGTGCAGTGGGGTTCTCCACCCAATTAGAGCTCATCCAGTGCTCAGAAAGGGTTCCACAGGTCAGACCGCTCAGACCATAAGGACTAAGTACTCCTCATTTAGTTTTGCATACTGATGAATTATTTAGTCCACTTTGTTTTTTTTTTTTAATTTTATTTATTCATTTTAGAGAGAAGAGAGAAGGGAGAGAGAGAGAGAGAGGGAGAGGGAGAGAGAGAGGACAGAGAGACAGAGAGAGAAGGTAGGGAGGAGCTGGAAGCATCAACTCCCATACGTGCCTTGACTAGGCAGGCCCAGGGTTTCGAACCGGCGACCTCAGCATTTAGTCCACTTTGTTTTGCACCTATCTCCACCCCATTGCACCCCAGCATCTCCTTTGATTTAGCAAGTCAATAAACCTTTTCTTCCTCTCAATTCCTGAATTTTGATCCTTATCATAGCTCCACTGGGTCTTTTGCTTTTTCTTTGGATATTTCAGTCTTGAGACAAGACTGATAGCCCTGTATCCAGTTGGTTTTTATATTACCGGACAATATTTTCTTCTCTCCCATGTGTGGGTTCTCCTGCCCCTTTACAGTCATCAGAGTCTTAGAATGCTTACAATCCAATGGTGTCCACATGAGGTCACTGATCATGAGTTCACTACTATGACTTAGAAAAGCAAAGGTCCCCAATTTTACCACAGAAACTTGAAGGTATCATCTTTCTTTAAGTGCCAAGCATCCTGAAAGACGGTTCCTTTTAGAGATTCATTTCCCTGGATAATTCATTTTCCAGAAGAATAAGACTCAAAATCATCTAGTCTAGGCAAGGCCAACAGTTTTTGCCCCCGGGCCAGATTAGAAAGAAAACTTTTTTCACGGGCCGGATGAAATATTAAAATTAAAAAATGTTAAATACAAAAGCAATTCGTTTAAGTAAATAAAATTTTATTATGTAATTTGTTTATGAATAAATGTGAGTGAAAAAAATTTTAATATATATTATTTTATTTTTTGTGTGTGTTGTTTAGTTTTTTAGCAAGAGAGACAGAGAGAGGGACAGACAGGGACAGACAGGCATGAAAGGAGAGAAATGAGAAGCATCAATTCTTCGTTGAAGCACCTTAGTTATTCATTGATTGATTTCTTATATGTGCCTTGACCAGGGGGCTACAGCAGACCAAGTGACCCCTTGCTGAAGCCAGAGACCTTGGCCTCAAGCTGGTGAGCCTTGGTCAAACCAGATCAGCCCATACTCAAGCTGGCAACACTTGCGGTTTTGAACCTGGGTCCTCCGCATCCCAATCTGATGCTCTATCCACTGCGCCACTGCCTGATCAGGCAATATATATAGACATTATTTTAACAAAAATATATTTTAATAAAAATATAATTACATACAGTATAAATCTCCAAACTGTATCACAATCAATCGAAACAATACTTAATTAATAGAATGAGCTTGAAGGGGTTATATCACAAATAAAACAATTATTTCGTTTTACAAACAGCCTGGACACGTTTTCAGTTATCAACTGCAGCTATTGTCTATGCTACAATGCCACTTGATTCAGCACACTTGACCACAAAAATAACGAATTGTTTGATGTTGGGTGCGCACTGGCAAACTCCGCCTAAAAAAATGTGGGTTTCACATCGCCACTAAACGTCAAACAGTTCCTATCGAGTACAGACGAGTACAAAAGTTGCAAGTCTTTATAATGGAGTTTTCTTTTGTAAAAATAGAAGTATCGTGAATCCATCAGAACAATTATTGGAAGTTAACCGAAGATTAGTCACATGCAGAATTCTTTTCTGTGTATCGCTATCTTCTTAAATATCTCGATTTTCAATAATCAAAGATGCTTCTGCTTCTGAGTAACTGAGATTTTAAAGTAGCGGAGAATATTAAAAATTTAATCGCGGGCCGCATAAACTCATGCGGACTGGATCCGACCTGCGGGCCATATGTTGGCCATGCCTGATCTAGTCTATAAATCACAAATTTATAATTCACAAACTTAAATTGGCAGGGCAAATTTGAACAGCCCAATAGATGATTTTGGCATTCATGGTACCTGTAAACATTTTAATAAGTTGCTCACATAAAAAATGATATTTCACATAAAAATCTGAATTTCTAGTTTGTTTGTTTTTTAATTAGAAGATTTGGCATTATTCAGCCCACATCTCTTTTCTTTTCTTTTTTTTTTGTATTTTTCTGAAGCTGGAAACGGGGAGAGACAGTCAGCCTCCCGCATGCGCCCGACCGGGATCCACCCCGCACACCCACCAGGGGCGTCGCTCTGCCGCGACCAGAGCCACTCCAGTGCCCTGGGCAGAGGCCAAGGAGCCATCCCCAGCGCCCGGGCCATCCCCGTTCCAATGGAGCCTTGGCTGCGGGAGGGGAAGAGAGAGACAGAGAGGAAGGAGGGGGAGTGGAGAAGCAAATGGGCGCCTCTCCTATGTGCCCTGGCCGGGAATCGAACCCGGAACCTCCGCACGCCAGGCCGACGCTCTCCTGCTGAGCCAACCGGCCAGGGCCAGCCCACATCTCAATCAGGACCAATTACCGTGGATGTAACACAGTCACACTCTGAAACAGATTTGTGTTCTCTATTTCCCCGTTGCCCCAACCCAGGGAATTGTACTCTGAGCCTTTGTAGGTGCTTATTTTCTGTTCCTGAATTAGTCCAACTTCCTCACTCTATAAAAAAGTAACAGATCAAGAGAAACCACAAGATTTTCCTGGGCTTGTAGTTGGTTCTACAACCAGAACCAGGACTTGAACGTGGGTCTCCTTCTGCTCCAAACATGAACATGGCTCCACTTTCTACTTCAAGGTGTTGCTTGACTCTCTTTACATTCAGAATTAACTGCTTCAGGATACTTATTGTCTTAGAAGAGACTATAGAAGGACTGAATATCAAACTCTAAGCCAAGAGTAATTATGGCTTGAGTCTTAAATATTTGAATTTTGAAGAGGTTTAATTACTTTGATTTTTTTCCCCACCCCAAACTTTTCTTTTTGTGGCATGTCATAGCAGGTGAATACGAAAGCAACAGGCAAGTGTTTCTTTTTTTTTTTTTTTTTGGCTATTGCACATCTATGTCCTGTAAAGAGATGTTGTACTTCCTTCTCACAAGGACTTCTAGTCAGTTTGATGGGAACAGTCCATTGATGTATTATGCCAGCGTCACAGATACATTTTATAGCACAGATGCAGATATTCATTGTACCTTGGGGTTGGAAGGACCTAGTTAGCCAATGTTATTGTATACTCCTAATCGTGAAGTTCACTCCCATAAAACACTCTGTCAGTTCCTATGGAGTAGACACTTTTCTAAGTGGTAAGATGCAGCTTTAACTATAGAGCAGGGACAGCAGCAGAATTCCAAGGGTAATCCTTCCCTCTTATCTCAAAATATTGGTGGCTATTATTAGTCTCACTTGTTCCCCAGCAAGCTATAATAAAAAAATAGTGTGTGTGTGTGTGTGTGTGTGTGTGTATATATATATATATATATATATTTTTTTTTTTTTTTTTTTTGTATTTTTCTGAAGCTGGAAATGGGGAGAGACAGTCAGACAGAATCCCGCATGCGCCCGACCGGGATCCACCCGGCACGCCCACCAGGGGGCGACGCTCTGCCCCTCCGGGACGTCGCTCTGCCGCGACCAGAGCCACTCTAGCGCCTGGGGCAGTGGCCAAGGAGCCATCCCCAGCGCCCAGGCCATCTTTGCTCCAATGGAGCCTCGGCTGCGGGAGGGGAAGAGAGAGACAGAGAGGAAGGAGAGGGGGAGGGGTGGAGAAGCAGATGGGCGCTTCTCCTGTGTGCCCTGGCCGGGAATTGAACCCAGAACCTCCACACGCCAGGCCAACGCTCTACCACTGAGCCAACTGGCCAGGGCCTTCTTTATATTTTTTAATAAATGAAAAGCCCCTCTTAACAAAAGCACAAAAAACTTCAGATTGACTAGAGCAGGGGTCCCCAAACTACGGCCCACGGGCCGCATGCAGCCCCCTGAGGCCATTTATCCAGCTCCGGTTGCACTTCCAGAAGAGGCACCTCTTTCATTGGTGGTCAGTGAGAGGAGCATAGTTCCCATTGAAATACTGGTCAGTTTGTTGATTTAAATTTACTTGTTCTTTATTTTAAATATTGTATTTGTTCCTGTTTTGTTTTTTTACTTTAAAATAAGATATGTGCAGTATGCATAGGGATTTGTTCATAGTTTTTTTTAATAGTCCAGCCCTCCAGCAGTCTGAGGGACAGTGAACTGGCCCCCTGTGTAAAAAGTTTGGGGACCCCTGGACTAGAGCTTTTATATAATCCTTTTCTGCCCCAGAAGATGCCTGAGACCTCACAATGAAGTGCTTTGTGAGCCTCATGCCAAGGCTGACTAGGCACCTCCATCACAAAGAGCATGTGCAGATTGTCACAGGCGTTCAGAGAAGCCACTTCCCACATATGTACCTCTGGTTCGCTCATTGGTGCTCCAGAGGAGGAGGCTGGTTCCTCCCGTGCAGGGTGCTATGACAGCTTAGACTTTCATGCAAGAAAGTGATTCCTGCACATCTGATGTACTGCTTTAAATTTAAGGACCTCTTGGGACCTGAAATTGTAAGGTAAGCAGCGATCAGCCACAATTCTTGAACTTTGAAACTGAAATGTAATTTGAGGACGTTCCTTGAAACTCTTTGTTGTTTAATGTGAAACTTTTACATGCTGCCTCTCCTGCTGCTTTTAAGAATAACAGCTCTCTGTCAAACATGCTCACACAGCTGATTCAAATATCTTAAAAAAAAAAATCCACTGCTTAGAAAATAAAAATTCTTCCATAATGAAATAGTCATATCAACTTGTACTTCTAAACCTATGTGGAAGCATCCAGAGTGGGCTGCATTTTCTCTCTGCTTTCAGTCAGTGTGATCAGTGTCCTTTCAAATGCAATCACATCATCTCAGCCACCTGAAAAATGGATCTCTGTGCAAGACTAATTCCATTGAGAGAAAATCCCAGTGGAATTGCCACCAAATGTCAGTTCAGGTCTGTCTTTCCTCAAGTGTCACCTGGTGCTTGCTTAGACATGGAAGGGGATGAGTGAGGTGCTATTGCTCCAATTGTGTTGGCACTGCTGTGTGAGGTGTGGCTGTGTGCAGGTCAGTTCCTGATGACCGTAGCAAATTAAATTGGGGAGCTGGAAGTTGCTAAGAGCCAGAGGTTTGTCAGACAAACTGATGCAGAACAAGCTTCGCAGTAGACAAGGCAGTTGTGTGTCTAAGATGGTTAACAAAATCCGATGTTTCTAATTTCAAATTTACAAGAGCTGTTAAAGTGTTTTCTGTTCAAGTTTGTCTGGACTTCAGGGGTGGAATACTTGATGCTTTTAGCACTCTGAATAGGGGTGGAATACTTGATGCTTTTAGCACTCCGAATGATCTGTTTCTAAGAGGGCATCACTGTAAAATATTTCTCTGTTGTAGAAACAATAAGATAGTGAATCTTCCTTCTGTGTTCAGGAGGCCATAAAAGAGAAGACCTAGCCTATAACCATGCTGCTTCTTTTTACTTAAACTGCCCAGATGTTTCCACTTGCTTGTATTTCCTTTGCGGTTCCCTGGGACCAGGTTAATTGGCTGTCTCAAACTTCCCCCAAGATCTCCACATCTTGTCTTGTGCTATTTTCATTGCCAGCACCGATGTGCATCCACACAAAGCAATGAGACTCTTGCTTATCATTGTCCTCCTCACCTTGGATGATTGTTTAGTTACAGACCAGCCTCCCAGTACATATTCCTGAGATATAGCTTCCCTCCGTTTAGAGACATAGAAGATGATGCCCAGAGGGCTGTGGGCACCCCGTCTAAAGTCTGAAAGGGCAGCAGTAGTGGGGCATGACCTGGATGCCATTTCTCCCCACCTACCCCACCCGCGGTATTCTCCCTTTCAGGACAAGGCTATGACGCCTGGCCCAGTACTTCCATGGACCTACCCTTTGAACTGATTAACTGCACCCACTTGAGGCAAAAGGTGCTCAGGATTAGAATGGTGAAGCTACCTTTGGCTTAGGCATGGTTGGCTGGCAATTTACAGGAGCTCTTGGTGACTCTATAACTCCCTCTTCGAACTCTCGACAGCCATAAATATAGACCCCTGGTAAGAGCAAGGGACAAGCCACAATCATGGTCCCTGCAACCACACTGGTTTCTAAATCATAGTAATAACAGTTACAATGGATCAAGGGAAAAAAAAAAGACTATTGGAAATCTTATAGGGTGGGAGAATATTAAATGTATGTGGTATTCTTGAACTGATTCTGCATCAGTGCTAGAGGGTGGAGAAGTTGAGCAATTTCCTTGAGAACTGGTCAGAGCAAAATAGTTGGAATAAGAACTTGGACAGCATCCTAGTTGAGTTTGTCAGCATTTATTCTCAAGTAAGAGCTCATTCCTCTCTGGTGTCTTTAGACAGCTTCAAAGAGACCTTACACATACTGCTAAATTTTCCAAAACTGGCAAGATTCTAAAATGGATGATTAAAGGAATAGATTGTAGAATATCCCAATGAGAAACTAGTAGATCCCTAGAACCCAGCATATATTCTCTAAAAAGGAAATCACCAAGATAAGCACATATTGTTCTTTAATATATTATTAGCCTAGTAGCTAAACAGTACATATTTTAGCCAAAAAAGTAATTTGGTTGAAAGAAAACTGGCCAACACAAAAAATTAGTTGAAAATGAGTATCTTCCACCACTACATGTTTATGTATGGATGATAAGACGTAGGACAACTGTACAGTGCTATAAATATCTTACCAACATTATTTTTACAGGTGTCAGAACTTTTACTGTTATCGTGATGCACATGGAATTGATCTTCAAGTAATTACTCTAAATTATGAAAAGTTTGAACAATTAAGGGATTGCTTGCAGAACAAGCTAAGGATGCCAAAAGGAACAAATTATTTGAAACTAAGTTGTACATTTGACTACAGTTATGATTTAGGTATTATTTTAGTTCTTTTTAAGCAACATATGCTAATTTTAGGAAAATTATAAATATAAACCAGGGAAATTATAAACATAATTCCATTCAAATAGTGCCAATGATCGCATAAATGTGTATGGGGGTCTTCCATATGCTTTTGCTATAACTACATATATTTTATCTATCATATCATATCTAGAACCTAGCATATTTTCTAAAACAATCCACCAGTTGTTACACATTTGCATTTTTCTAATTAACTGCTTAATGGTTAGACTGTTTAAATTATTATACATTATAAACAATGCTTGATAGAAATGAACTAAACACTTAAAAAATCACTACTGAGAAAAAGCAAAATATGGACACAAATATATAAGGTACAAAATGGTTCACAGCCCTATCCAATAGTACACAAAAATGACTAACTTTGAAAAACACTAACTGCCATTATTACCTTTTAACTATTACCTGTCAACTACATCATTGTTTTGACAAAATTGTCTTCTTGACCAAATTGCTTTTTGTCAAATAGTTTATGTCAAATTAAATCTAGCCAAACTAGTGGGAAACAACCATTGGAGGAAATGCAATAAACAAAAGGCTCATGAACTTCAATGGGGCACTGTGTAATTCCTTTATGATATTATTGGAGACAAGATTAAGAAAGAGTGAGCTGAGCTAATGTAATTCAGCAGCCTAATAACTGATTGAATGAACATACCTGGAGGGTGCTTCTCAGCAACCTGGAATAGGACAGTCTGTTGAATTATAACAAAAGTCTGTTCTTGGTTCTATCCTAAGACATATTTTTATCAGTGCCTTGAATAAACATATTTTCAACAAACTCCTGGATATAAAGTTAAAAAAATAATACATTTGTATACTGACATCATCCAAATACAAACAGAAATAGTGAATAACCTGACTCTACCTAGACCTATAAAACAATGATAAATATAAGGTTTTTTATGTTGCTTCTTAAGTGCAAATACACAAGTACTTGTTGAAAGAACTTGTACTTTTGAAATAAGACTTTAAGACTTGGGTTGGTAGTAAATTCCATATGGCATAAACAAAGGAGGTAATGTAATCTTTGGGGACATTTTTAAAAGGGTAAGGGAAGTATATGAATGGAATAAGCTATATCCCAAGCCATGTGCTGGCTATAGTACAAGCCTTTAGTGATGGTTCCCCCTCCTGTGTGGCCTTCAGTACTTGTAAGTACATAGGCAACCCCTGAACTACGGCTGAACCCTGAAGCCCAAACTATTGGCCAGTCCAGATGATGGTTTCAAGATTTCCCACTCCAAAAGATCTTTTTATTCCCATGCTACTGAAGCATTGATGGGTAAATATTAAGAGAAGGGTAGTAGTTAGCCTAGTAGGAAAGGAGAAATCTTTGACTATCTAAAAGATTAAGAATAATAATTAGATCTTGTAACAAACTATGGTCAGACAGTCCTCAAAGAAAAAGTCATATAAGAAAATATTCTTCACATTATCACATCTAATGAGCATTTAGATTCTGTGGAAATCTAAAAAGATTATCTGAGTTCCAGGAAGTGACATGCAACAAACCAGCTATACCTGGGTACGGGAGGCTTGAGAAAGCACAAGTGTACTAAAATGATTTACAGACTCAGGAGAGAGGGTCCACGATGGTGGCAGCATAGGAGTATGCTGAGAAAACTCAATGTAGATGCATATAATGAGCACATTACTCCTGTGAGACAACTGGTGGGTACATAAACAGCTTCTGAAGAACAAACAAGAGAAAAACACCAAATGGAGAAGGTTCAGAAAGTGCAGGAGCCCTCTGGGGGCTGCCGAAACTCTCTGGACCTGGACTGAAGGAGCCAGTGAGCACCATTGCTTACAACCTTCTCCACTTCATAAGGCAGGTGAGCTCTACTCTGGTTCGGCTTACTTACAAGATCAGAGTGCATATCCAGCTTCATTGTCCCAAACATTTTGCCTCTTGGTAAAGGGAGCAAGTAGGAACAGGGTGTCACCACATATAGCTGGCCTCCCTGCCAGGAGCTGTGCCAGCCAGGCAAGCCAGTGCCCCAGGGACTGCAAGCACCTGCCCTGCCCTAAACAGCTTCCCAAAACTATCTGGTACATAAAGCTGGCAAAACAAAAAACAATAGCTTCCAACAAAACAATAGCAAACCAAAGTCAACAATACAATAAAAGTATTATGCATCATAATATACACAAGTGGGATCTGTAAATCAGTCAACATTACATATCACATTAACAAAATAAAAGGTAAAAACCATATAATCATCTCAATAGATTAGATTCAGAGAAATCATTCGACAAAATTCAACACACTTTTACAATAAAAACTCTCAACAAAGTGAGTACAAAAGGAATTTATATAAACATAAAGACTATACATGGCAAACCCACAGCTAATATCATACTTGGTTGTGAAAAGCAAAAAGCTTCTACTCAAAGATCAGAAACAAGACAGGGATGCCCACTATAATCACTTCTTTTCCACATAGTATTGGAAGTCCTAATGACAACAATCAGACAAAAGAATAACAAAATAGATCCAAATTAAAAAAGAAGTAAAACTTTTATTATTTACAGGTGGCAGGATATTATATAGACATAAGTCTAGAAATGCTACCAAAAAACCCCCCACAAAAACTATTGGAAGTAATAAATGAATTCAGTAAAGTTGCAGGTTATAGAATTGATATATTGCAATTTGTTGTATTTCTATATGCCAACAATAAATAATCAGAAGGAGAAATTAAGAAAACAATCCCATTTACAATTGCATCAAAAACATAAAATTATATGCTTAGGAATAGATTTGACCAAAGAGATGAAAAACTTGTACTCTGAAAATTGTAAGGCATTAAAAAAAGAAACTGAAGAAGATACAAGTAAATGGAAGGATATGCTCTGTTCATAGATTGGAATGATTACTATTGTTAAAATGTCCTTACTACCTAAATGTCCCAGTAGAGCCCAAGCTCTACCTTGATCAGGCATCCCTGATTTGACTTCCCCACATAGTGGGACACTCCTGCTTATCAGCAGGGCTGGCAGCCTCTTCAAGACTACTCTTGAGGCGTCTATGAGGATTCTACTTATCAGTGCTGAGACCAACTGCCACCAGAGGAAAGACACAACCGACACACAAGTTAGTTGCAAGAATCACATAGGCAGTTTGTTACTCACAAATCCTTTTGGTGTGCCTGGGTACAGCTTAAGGGGGCCCCGTTGGCATGTTCCTCTAGGTTGTCTTTGGTCAAAGAGGCATGGAGACAGTCCACAAGTTTGGAATATGGGTGACTACCGCAGCAGGGCGGGCCCTTAACTTTAGCACCTTTTCTGGCCAAGGCTTTCTAACAGGTGTCAATCTACAAGATTATCATCTCAAACTACCTTTTTGGGAGTTCCTCGCAGGGTGCCTTTTTTTTTTTTTTTTTTTTTTTTACAGAGACAGAGAGAGGGATATAGATAGGGACAGAAAGACAGGAACAGAGAGAGATGAGAAGCATCAATCATCAGTTTTTCGTTGCAACACCTTAGTTGTTCATCAATTGCTTTCTCATGTGTGCCTTGACCACGGGCCTTCAGCAGACCACGTAACCCCTTGCTTGAGCCAGCGACCTTGGGTCCAAGCTGGTGAGCTTTTGCTCAGACCAGTTGAGCCCATGCTCAAGCTGGCGACCTCGAGGTCTCAAACCTGGGTCCTTCCGCATCCCAGTCCAATGCTCTATCCACTGCGCCACTACCTGGTCAGGCGCAGGGAGCCCTTTTTATGTTAATCTACTAAAATGTTACATCAAACAACTTTTAAGGTGTTCCTAGGGAAGCCTCCTGTCTACAGCAATCCACAGAGTTATGACATCAAGCCACTTCTTATCTATATGTAACCACACACACACTAACTGAGCCCTGCACAAAAGGCAGAGTCTATTTTTCACATCTGTACACACTATATTAATTCCTATCCAGATGGCATAACTTTATTTAATTTACTTAATTGCCCTTACTATTATATCCTAATTATTTTTATATATCTTCCATATTTTTCTATATTTCTATATAATTAATTACTATAACCTTATATTACTGCAACACTAAAGCAATATACAAATTCAATGCAATCCCTATTAAAATACCAATGGCATGTGTCTCCAAATTCTAAAATTTCTATGTAACCAGCCTGACCAGGTGGTGGCGCAGTGGATAGAGCATTGGACTGTGATGCGGAGGACCTAGATTCGAGACCCCGAGGTCACCAGCTTGAGCGCGGGCTCATCTGGTTTGAGCAAAAAGCTCACCAGCTTGGACCCAAGGTCGCTGGCTCGAGCAAGGGGTTACTCAGTCTGCTGTAGCCCCATGGTTAAGGCACATATGAGAAAGCAATCAATGAACAACTAAGGTGTTGTAACGAAAACCGAGTGATTTATGCTTCTCATCTCTCTCCGTTCTGGTCTGTCTGTCCCTATCTATCCCTGGTCTGTCTGTCCCTATCTATCCCTCTCTCTGACTCTCTCTCTCTGTCTTTGTAAAAAAAAAAATAAATAAAAATAAATAAATAAATAAATAAATAAAATAAATGTTTTAAAATTTCTGTGGAACCAGAGAAGACCCCAAATAGCCAAGGAAATCTTGATAAAGAACAAAGTGGTAAGTATCACAGTCCCTGATGTCAAAAGCTACAATAGTCAACACAATATGTTACTAGTATAAAAACAGTATCACTCAGTGTTGGTCAAACAAGTTTGTAAATATGTATATATGTTTGCTAGCTTATAGTTTGCATTGGGATTGGGGGACAGGCTGTAAGCAGGCAGGGTAGTTAAAGCCTAAGGCTTAGTTTTAAGACTAAGCTTTTCCTCACACCCTTGACTGTTGCATGATGTGGGGTGGTGACCTCTCATGAGGAATCCCATTATGCCTCAGATAAATGGCTTTGTACCAGAGACTTCCTTGTTTGTATATTGGATTAAATGTTTTGATTTGTACAATATAAAATGGGGCAGAGGAGCCCATGCTGGAAGAGAGCAGAGAAAGGCCATGTGGAGGAGAAGAGAAGCAGCCAAGATGGCGGAGTGCTGAAGGAGAAGCCAGTTTGTGCGGAGTTTGTGCAGAGAGAAGAGGAAGGGGAACAGAGGTAAATAAGGCTGGTGAGGTACAAACCTTTGATTCTAGAAAACTCGGATAAGTCAGTGACTTTGGGAGCCCTGAATGAAAAGGGAAGTGTTTTCCCACTGTGTATATTTCTTGCCTGCAAGGTGCAAGCTAGGATTAAAGCTAATGGCCCACCAATTCTTGGCTCTGTTGTTTCATTACCGTCTGTCTGAATCAAATGTGAACCTGCATGGGCCAGATGGCTGTGATGGTGGCCGTGGATACTGGCTTTACACTCAGCAATAAAAAAGAATGAAATCTTGCCATCTGTGACAACATGGATAGACCTAGAGGCTATAAGCTAGGTGAAATAAGACAACAGGTAAAGTGAAAGATAAAAACTGTATGACTTCACAAATATATGTGGAATCTAACAAAAACAAAAACAAAATAAAAAAAATAAAACAAAAGGACACATTCCCATAGTTCTAGAGATAAAGTTAATAGTTGCCAAAGGGGAAGTTATAATCACAGAAGCATACGTAATATGGCATAGGAAGCTTGAAATTCTCAAGATGAGATTGTGATTCCTTTAATAACATTTCCGTAGTGAAAGTCTTCCTTTCTTTATCATCATTGTTGTTCTCACTCATCACTTTATCTTTGGGACATTTGTTAAATGGAGGTAATGAACATGGCACAGTGTTGTGAATCGGATGAGAGAGGAAGTGGGGAGGCGTGTGGTGGCTCCTGTGGTCTGGGAAAACAGTGTAGGCAGATGTGGGAGGTTTGGTGCATTGATACAACTGTCTTTCTGTATTAGCTACTGTGACAGCTAATAAGCATCTTTTGGACCTTTTAAGAGTTGTACAGTAAACAAGACTTTTAAAAAAATCTGAAGTGATTGGGGATCACAGGAACTAGGACTAGCTGTGTGACTTTGGGCAATCAGGTGAGGAGTGTCCAAACCTCAGTTTCCTCATATTAAATAGGAGCAGAACCAAGAGATTACTTGCTATTTTAGAATGTAATCCCCATGAGGGAGAGCAGAGATCGTTGACTCTTTTGTTTACTGCTGTATTTCCAGTACCCAGAGCAGCTGATACACTGTAGGCGCTCAATAGACACTATATGGATAAATGATGTATGGATGAATTTAAGTTTTCAGACTCTGGGACAAACGCTATGGATGAGAGAATTTACTTTTAGTAACTGCAACTGATCCAAAAATGTCCACAAAACACATTGATTCTTTTGTGGTTAATAAAATGCTTAAGCCATATAATTACTAGTCTGTAGTACTCTGAGAAATTCTTCCACATTACAAGCAAGCATTCTACAGCACTTAATTTGTCAGACACTGTAAACATTTCAAATACATTACCAGCTTGACTTTTCACAACACTCTATGGGGTAGTTTAATTATCCCTAATTTGCATATGATGACTTTGAGTCAGAGAGGTGGTGATGGAACTCAATTCAATTCCAAGCACACTGGATACAGAGTCCCTGCTTGTATGGCCAGGAGCCACGGCCACCATCACAGATGCCTGGTCCATGCAGGTTCACATTTGATTCGAACAGATGGTAATGAAACAACAGAGCCAAGAACTGGTGGCCCATTAGCTTTAATCCTAGGTTGCACACAGTGGGCAAGAAATACACACAGTGGAAAAACACTTCCTTTTCCATTCAGGGCTCCCAAAGCCACTGATTAATCTGAGTTTCCTAGAATCAAAGTTTTCTACCTCACCAGCCTTACTCACATCTGTTCCCCATCTCCTTCTCTCTGCACACACTCTGCACAAACTGGCTTCTCCTTCAGCACTCCATCTTGGCTGCTTCTCATCTCCTCCACGTGGCCTTTCTCTGCTCTACTCCAGCATAGGCTCGTCATCCCCATTTTATAGTGTAGAAATCAAAACCTTTAATCCAACATACAAACAAGAAAGCCTCTGATACAAAGTCACTTATCTGAGGCATAATGGGATTCCTCATGAGAGTGCACCCCCCCCCCCCACCATGCAACAGTCAAGGGTGTGGGGAAAAGCTTAGTTTTAAAACTAAGCCTTAGGCTATAAGGATTCTGCCTGCTTACAGCTGTCCCCCAATCCCAATGCAAACTATAAGCGAGCAAATATATACATCAAATTTGCAAACTTATTTGACCCACATTCCACCTCTTTTGCTTGCTTAAAATCTAAAGCACAGTTATTCCTATACAAGGAAATTAAGCACATTACACAAATTACAACAACAGCACAAATCATACAGTTTCAACAATTATACAAAGGTACATTTCACCAGTCTCTGAGCACTTTGCCAAAAGCACAAATTGTCCTCAGCCTTCTTTTTAGCTATTTGAAAAGCTTCCCAGGGCAGGGGAGGGACACCAGCAAAACCACCCCCCACCCCTATCAGGATATTTCACATTGTCCAAAATCTGTAAGTCCATCCAACAAAGGAGCCAGTGCCCACTCCGGTCGTAGTCCAGGAATCAGTCCAAACACATGGGGCCTCAGCCACCCCCCTCATTCCTACTGTCCTGGCTGGTCTTACACTGTCCCAAAAAGGAGCACATGGCAATGGCAATCAGCATTTCCATCTCTGCTCTGGAGAACATGATGGCATCCACCTCTATGTCCCAAACTCAGAGATCTACCAGGGGCATAGTAGGTACTCCTTGCTGCTGGGCTCTCACCTTCTGGAGACTGCAGATCACAACTCCATCCTGATTCTCCTCATCCTCCAAAGAGGAATTGAAAACATCAGCTCCTGCTGCTGGGCTTGAGCCCCGGGCTGCCGCCTTCTGCTCCGCAGGCCTTGCAGCTCCAGCCCCGGCCTCCCACTGCTGCTGGCTCTCCACAACATCCAGGGCCATCTGTGACTCATGAACCTGTGATTTCTTCTCCAGCGGCTGCTCCATTTCCAAGCAAATCTCACAAATCTGGTTGGCTTCCTCTGGTGCTTGCTTCAGCTCCAAGGTTGGCATCTGTTTCTTCCACGTTTGCTCCAGTTCCTTACACTGCTCAGATTGCAGGTCCCAGGCAGCCTCTTCCACAGAGCTCTCAGTTTCCTCACACATAGCTGTAAAAGTCAGCCAGCCTATGGCCCCAAAAGGACACCCATGTGCAACCATAACAGCAGCCAGTCCTCTACTCCAATGCTCCAAGGCGGTGGTGGCTCCATACCTGTCTGTATCGAATCCTGCCACAGACTACGCCAAATGTAAAGCCAGTAGCCATGACCACCATCACAGCCGCCTGGCCCATGCAGGTTCACATTTGATTTGGACAGACGGTAATAAAACAACGGAGCCAAGAATTGGTGGGCCATCATCTTTATCTAGCTTGCACCTAGCAGGCAAGAAATACACACAGTGGGAAAACACTTCCCTTTCCATTCAGGGCTCCCAAAGCCACTGACTTATCTGAGTTTCCTAGAATCAAAGGTTTGTACCTAACCAGCCTTATTCACCTCTGTTCCCCATCTCCTTCTCTCTGCACAAACTCTGCACGAACTCTGCACAAACTGGCTTCTCATTCAGCACTCTGCCATCTTGGCTGCTTCTCCTCTCTTCTACGTGGCCTTTCTCTGCTCTCCTCCAGCATGGGCTCCTCTGCCCCATTTGATATTGTAGAAATCAAAACCTTTAATCCAGTATACAAACAAGGAAGCCTCTGATACAAAGTCACTTATCTGAGGCATAACGGAATTCCTCATGAGAGTGCACCACCCCCCACCATGCAACAGTCAAGGGCAGGCATGGCCAACAGTTTTTGCCCCTGGGCCAAATTAAAAAGAAAACTGTTTTCACGGGCTGGACAAAACATTAAAATTAAAAAATGTTAAATACAAAAATGATTCATTTAAGTAAACAAAATTTTATTACATAATTTGTTTATGAATAAACGTGAGTGAAAAAAATTTCATATACAATATTATTTTAATAAAAATGTATTTTAATATAAATATAATTACATACAGTATAAATATCCAAACTGTATCAAAATCAATCAAAAATAATTAATAGAATGAGCTTGAAAAGGTTATATCGCAAATAAAACAATTATTTTGTTTTACAAACAGCCTGGACACGTTTTCAGTTATCAACTGCAGCTATTGTCTATGCTACAATGCCACTTGATCCAGCACACTTGACCACAAAAATAACAAATTGTTTGACCTTGGGTGCGCACTGGCAAACTCCGCCTAAAAAAAATGTGGGTTTCACATCACTGCTAAACGTCAAACAGTTCCTATTGAGTACAGATGAGTACCAAAGTTTTAAATCTTTATAATAGATTTTTTTAAAATAAAAAAGTATTGCGTAAAAAAAAATTTAAAAAGAAGTAAAAAAAAATTAAAAAAAAAATTGAGGTCGCCGGTTCGAAACCCTGGGCTTGCCTGGTCAAGGCACATATGGTAGTTGATGCTTCCAGCTCCTCCCCTCTTTCTCTCTCTCTGTCTCTCCTCTCTCTCTCTCTTTCTGTCTCTCCTTCTCCTCTCTAAAATGAATAAATAAAATGAATAAATAAAATTTAAAAAAAAGTATTGCGAATCCATTCAACCAATTATTGGAAATTAACCCTAGATTAGTCACACGCGGAATTTTTTTGCATATTACTATCTTCTTAAACATCTCGATTTCCAATAATCAAAGACGCTTCCACTTCTGAGTAGCTGAGATTTTAAAGTAGCAGAGAATATTACAAATTTAATCGTGGGCCACATAAACTCATTATGCGGGCCGGATCCGGCCTGCGGGCTGTATGATAGCCATGCCTGGTCAAGGAGGTGGGGAAAAGCTTAGTTTTAAAACTAAGCCTTAGGCTATAAGGATCCTGCCTGCTTACAGCCTGTCCCCAAACCCAATGCAAACTATAAGCGAGCAAACATATATATCATATTTGCAAACTTATTTGACCCACTGCTCTTAACCACAGTGCTTTATTAATATTGTCAGGCAGTCTTATTTCTAGCTCTGTGTAGTAACTCCTAGAGTAAAAGAACATTTTAGAACATGTCCAGCCCATAAAATGCTGTGATTCTATATCAGTCCTGATCCGAATGTTAGTTAACATTACAACAGCAGAACAAAATACATTCAGAGAAACGGCCATTTCTCCTGATTTCCATGCATGTTGGTCAAATAAGTTTGTAAATATGATATATATGTTTGCTTGCTTATAGTTTGCATTGAATGTGGGGAACAGGCGGTAAGCAGGCAGGGTCTTTATAGCCTAAGGCTTAGTTTTAAGATTAAGCCAGGGGTCCCCAAACTTTTTACACAGGGGCCCAGTTCACTGTCCCTCAGACCACTGGAGGGCCGGACTATAAATAAACTATGAACAAATCCCTATGCACACTGCACATATCTTATTTTAAAGTAAAAAAACAAATACAATATTTAAAATAAAGAACAAGTAAATTTAAATCAACAAACTGACCAGTATTTCAATGGGAACTATGCTCTTCTCACTGACCACCAATGAAAGAGGTGCCCCTTCTGGAAGTGCGGCGGGACCAGATAAATGGCCTCAGGGGGCCATATACAGCCCATGGGCCATAGTTTGGGGACGCCTGTACTAAGCCTTTCCTACCCTGTGATGGTGCACTATCATGAGGAATCCTATTATGCCTCAGATAAGTAACTTTGTATCAGAGACTTCCTTGTTTGTATATTGGATTAAAGGTTTTGATTTGTATACTATAAAATGGGGCAGAGGAGCCCATGCTGGAGAAGAGCAGAGAAAGGCCCTATAGAGGAGAGGAGAAGCAGCCAAGATGGCGGAGTGCTGACAGAGAAGTCAGGTTGTGCAGAGTTTGTGCAGAGAGGAGATGGGGAACAGAGGTGAATAAGGCTGGTGTGGTCTTTGATTCTAGGAATACTCGGATAAGTAAGTGGCTTTGGGAGCTGTAAATCCAGTAGCCATGGCCACCATCACAGCCGTCTGGCCCATGCAGGTTCACATTAGATTTGGACAGACAGTAATGAAACAACGGAGCCAATAACTGGTGGGCCATTACTTTTAATCTTAGCTTATACCCGGTGGGCAAGTAAAAACACACACTGGGCTCCAAATCCCACTCATTCAGTGCTCACAAAGCTACTGATTTATCTGAATTTCCTAGAACCAAAGGTTTCTAACCTCACCAGTCTCATTCACCTCTGTTCCCCATCTCCTTCTCCCTGCACAAACTCTGCACTAACTGGCTTCTCCCTCAGCAATCCACCATTTTGGCTGCTTCTTCTGGCCTCCTCCATGTGGCCTTTTTCTTCTCTCCTACAGCATGGGCTTCTCTGCCCCATTTTATAGTGTAGAAAGCAAAACCATTAATCCAATATACAAATAAAGAAGTCTCTAATACAAAGTCACTTATCTGAGGCATAATGGGATTGATTCCTCAGCAGGGGTCTCCAATCTTTTTACACAGGGGGCCAGTTCACTGTCCCTCAGACCATTGGAGGGCTGCCAAATACAGTGGTCCTCTCACTGACTACCAATGAAAGAGGTGCCCCTTCCAGAAGTGCAGTGGGGACTGGATAAATGGCCTCAGGGGGCCGCATTGCGGCCCGCGGGCCGTAGTTTGGGGACGCCTGCTCATGAGAGTGCACCACCCACATCTTGCAATCAGTCAAGGGTGTGGGAAAGGCTTAGTCTTAAAACTAAGCCTTAGGCTATAACGACACTACCTGCTTACAGCCTGTCCCCCACACCCAATACAAACTATAAGCGAGAAAAATATATTGATATATCATATTTAAAAACTTATTTGACCAACAGGAGTCTTGAATGGAAAGGGAAGTGTTTTCCCACTGTGTGTATTTCTTGTCTGCCCGGTGCAAGCTAGTATTAAAGCTAATGGCCCACCAGTTCTTGGCTCCATTGTTTCATTACCAACTGTACGAATCAAATGCGAACCTGCACAGGCCAGGTGGCTATGATGGTGGCTGCGGCTACTGGCTTTACAATGCATATTTCCTGTTTAGAGATTGGGAATGAAGAATTTCCTTTATTTAGAGATTAGGAAGCTGTGGAATGCCATTCCCGAAATTCTGTCAAAATGCCTGTGATCAATGAAATGTAAGGATAGGGCCTTTTCTCCTTACAGCAGCAGCTTCTTTCCTTCAGCAGCAAGTTAGGTTACTTCATGAGGTGGTTTATTCCAGGTCCCTCTCTGGTCACAGTCTACTGACATGCTTAAGCCCAGTAGCAGCCTGCATTGAATCCATTGAGTGACACTCACATATGTGATAAGGTGCCAAAGAATTGTAAATCTTAGTATTGGGAACGCCATTTTAAAGAGAAAAAGTCAGACTTTCTGTCCCATCCTTTCTTTGGAAAATGGAAGGAGAAGGATATGAAAGTGTCCTGACTTACAAGGACAACTGGGTCATTTAGTTTTAGTTCTCTGAAAGGATTAAGGTTATCTGAAGAATTTTCTTTTCCTTTCAGTAAGAGACAGAATTTACATACCACCCTACACTGATTTTAGCTCTCCCTCCCTTACTGGAATCCTGAGATTAATGTGTAAAGGAGGGGAGATAGACACTAAAAGGTTTATGAATGTCTTTGATTGTATTACTGTTGGGCAGATAAAATGTATTATGCTCACTTTGTTAAAGATAACACAAGGAGGCCGTCGCCCAGGTGATATTAATGTGTGTTGAGAATCCTTGTAGCCTGGGGCTTGGTTTTGGGATTAAGCCTTTCCCACCCTTTTTGATGTGGGGTGGTACAATCCAATCATGCCTCAGAGAAGTGACTTTGTATCAGAGACTTCCCTGTTTTGTATATTGGATTAAAGGTTTTGAATCTACACTATAAAATAGGGGTAGAACGGGAGCTTGCCCTCTTGGTTCCGAGATTATCATTAGAGGAGAAAGCAGAGCAGAGAGCAGAAAGAGGCCATGTGGCCAGGAGAAGCAGCCAAGATGGCGGAGTGCTGAGTGAGATGCCAGTTTGTGTAGAGTTTGTATTTGGGATAAGGAAGGAGATGGGGAACAGAGGTGAATAAGTCTGGTGAGCTAGAAACCTTTGATTCTAGGAAACTTGGATAAGTCAGTGGCTTTGTGAGCACTGAATGTGACTGGGTTTTGGAGCCCAGTGTGTATTTTTACTTGCCCGCCGGGTGCAAGCTAGGATTAAAGACTATGGCCCACCAGTTTGTGGCTCCGTTGTTTCTTTGCCGACTGTCCGAATCCAATGCGAACCTGCAAGGGCCGGGCTGCTGTGATAGTGGCCCTGGCCGTGGCTTCTGGCTTTACAATTACCTTTAAAGTTTTAACATTTTTTGTAAATCCCCTAGACAAATATTAATCTTGTTAATGATTGTGTCATGCTGTCATGCCCCCCCAACCTGTATGTGGTCAAAGGGTATATAACCAGCCTCTGAGATATACTTGGGGCTGCACGATTTGGGTCTGCTATGCCCTGTGCTAGTCATATGCGGCTGGCATATTAATAAATCTCCTCCTTTTAATAAAAACCTTCAAAATTCATCTGGACTTGGTGTCTCTACGTAAACCCCCGGAAGTGAGGAATGGGTACTTTACAACAATATGACCTTCCCCTTTGGTGCCTTCATTAACCATAGATTATGACACCTAAGGAATTGATTCTATTCTTAGTCTAATGTTTCCCTCTCATTTACCATCAGTCATTTCCCAACGGCTGTTTCTGGATGCTAGCAAGTTTTCACTTGTTTAAACAACAATGCTTCTGGTCAAGACTAGTCAGGTGATTTTAAGTGTGGTAACTGAAGTTTAAAGCAGCCAACAGATTTGCCCAGATCACAACAAGAACAAGGTATGGAGCCAGAACTAATGTCAGGTCTGCTGGGTTTCTTTGAGGTGAGATAGAGCATTAAGTTCATCACAGTAAGTGATGAATTCCAAAGACAATACAATTCCATACTATTTCAGAGAGAAAAACTCAAATGAAATGTACAATTGATGTGAAATCCTTGATGTTAACTTGTTGTTTCTCACTGTGACAACCAAAACTGGACTATTATAAAAATAAATCAAAAGATGTTGATTTCCTGTTTCAACTCAGAATTCCTTTGACTTTCCAATGCTGTAAAAGCTATGCATTCAGTAAAAACTGCACTTGGAATTCTGATATTTTGTCTCTGCCAAGGCTAACAACATATGAAACTTGTCTATCACAAAGTGATACAGTTCTGTGTCCTGGTCTTCAAGGAGATCTAGCCTGTCACAGTATAAAGAGAAAGTTTCAACATTTTTGTCTCCTTTCTTGTTTGGATAATGGGTGGGGTTGTGGCAGTTTTCAAATTAATGGATATAAGCTTTTAAAAAGTATTTTAAAATAACTTTTAATCCTCTGTAATCTTTTCTGAAGCAATTTACTATAGGGAAGGTGTGAGGCCAGTATACACGGCCACCATCACAGCTGCCTGGCCCATGTAGGTTCACACTGGATTCATACAGTCGGTAAAGAAACAACGGAGCCAAAAACTGGTAGGCCATCATCTTTAATCCTAGCTTGCACCTGGTGGGCAAGTAAAAACACACACTGGGCTCTAAAATCCACTCATTCAGTGCTCACAAAGCTACTGACTTATCCAAGTTTCCTAGAATCCAAGGTTTCTAGCTCACCAGCCTTATTTACCTCTGTTCCCCATCTCCTTCTCTCTGCACAAACTGGCTTCTCCTTCAACACTCCGCCATCTTGGCTGCTTCTCCTGGCCTCCTCCACATGGCCTCTCTCTGCTCTCCTCTCTGCTCTCTCCTCTAATGCTAATCTCAGGAACCGAGAGAGCAAGCTCCAGGTCTGCCGCACTTTATAGTGCAGAAATCAAAACCTTTAATCCAATATACAAAATAGGGAAGTCTCTAATACAAAGTCACTTATCTGAGGCATGATGGGATTGTACCACCCCACATCAAAAAGGGTGGGAAAGGCTTAGTCCTAAAACCAAGCCCCAGGCTACAAGGATCCTGCCTGCCCACAGCCTGCCCCCAACACACATTAATATCACCTGGGCGATGGGCATCCACATGGGCAGTGCCATCTTTAACAAAGTGAGCAGAATATATTTTATCTGCCCAACAGGAGGTATGGAGCACCATGTAGCTCCATACCCACTCCCACAGATTTTTATTTGTGGTTTCCTCAGAAAGCAGCTAAAAGCCCAGGAGCTGTGTCTCATAAAACGGGAGGTATTTCTAAACAGAAATGCATTGAAATGGAAGGCCTTTAAGAATAGGTGTTCTACCCTCTTCTTTTATATCCTCAAGCTCCTCTGGCCATGTCTGTTTAGGAAAAGAGCATTATCACTTCCCAATAGTTTCTTTCAATCACAAAATTTTCCAGTTTTGTAACTTCATCTTATAGTATCATATATGTCATCGAGTGTAATCAAATTAACAAAAGTGCTAATGCTAAACTATTTGGGAAACTCTGGGAAAGTTTTGGGGTTGATAAATAAATTACTTTAATGATAATATATTTATGAGCCTATCTGTATATTAGAATATAATTATATATTTTTTTATCTTTCTGGGAGCTCAAATTTCCAATTCCCTCCCCCTTTTCTCTTCCTTAACCCTTCACTACACATATACACTCCCTGGTAGAGTCCCCACCCACCCCAAATTTTTAGGACTAGCAAATTTAACAGGTGTCAGAGCCTACCTCACCTTCTTTCTTACTTCCTCTTCCCTTGATGGGCCTTACAAGACCTGCTTTCCAGATCAATCACTTGGGAAGGTAAACTTTATCAGTGTCAGCTTCTAAAGGAGAACCAGAAGTCAAGAGGCAAATCCTCCCCACCTCTTTTTGTAATCAATCCCAGCAATGAAGTTTGTTGTTTAATTTAGATGACTCCAAATCACTGGGCTCAGTCCCTATCACACTAATTGGGCGTATTTTTATATGCTAAATTTGGCAAACCTACCAAGGAGGTAACTGTCATCAAGGAACTAAGAGTGCAAAGTAAATAGTTATTTAGTGTCCTACCTCCCAGACACAGCAAGGAGAACCAAGTGTGTCCATTAAAGACAACTGCATGTCTGCCAGGTCTAGGCGGGTCAAAACCACCAAGTACAGGCAGAAGTCAGCTAGGCAAACTATAAGACTCAGGATCTTTTCCATGGACATGGAATTATTTACAATTGCAGAGATTTTAACAATTGAAAACATTTTAATAATTAGAGCTGATGTAACCGTCAGAAATATCCTTTTAAGCCATGAGGAATTATGAAAAGTAGTACAGATAATAGTGCCGTTTCAAAAAACAAACTGTTGCTTAATGTTATTGACACAGAAAAACATATATAACTCAAAGAAAAACTTCATGAGTAGAAATGAGTGATGGCCTCTTTGGGGGTGGCCTCCACAGGCACCCAGCATCTGAGCTGGCCACGCCCACATACCTCTCCTCTTTTCTCCGCCCTCAAAGGTCCTCTGAGCACTTATCCCCTTTACAAAAGCCCTGTTCAAACAGGGCACTGGCATCCGTGGAATTCAATGAAGATTGTTATCCAAGAACAGAATGTGAATCCATCTCAGGTATAATTTAAGCCCAGGAGTAATTAAGATTTAAATATTTTATTTGGGTAGTAGACATAGTGTCCCACCTTATAGAAGATGCAAAATTGAAATTTTATCAGCAATGGTGTAGGTGGGGAGGAGTCTGGATAACCTAGTTTAGAATTTCATTTTGATAGAGAAGAAAATGGCTGCATATGATGCCTAAAAGATACATTTAAAATTTTTATTTTTTCCCCGAATTATGGGCCTACTAATTTTATTTAATGTCCAAGTAAAAGAAGATTTTTGGTCTGCCCTCCAATTGCATCTCAATAAGCATATATTTGCTTTAGGGTCCCTGTTACCTTTAGCAGCTGGATAATCATCAGAGTGAAGAATAAAAAGTAATTTAAGAAAAAGATACTGTATGTAAGAGTCAGGAATGTTAAAAAGTGACTGAAGTTTTAAATGATTTGGATTTCTTATCTGCCAGAAGAGGAAAATACTCTTTACTCTTATATCCCACAGATTGTGGGATATAACATTGCACTTTGCAATGTTAAAAACATTCATAAACATAATCATATCTGTATACCTGTGTTTATGGCAGCATTATTCTCAACAGGCAAAAGCTGAACTCAAACTAAATGTCAGTGAAGTGATGAATGGAAAGAGGAAATGTGGTCTATATGTACAATTTAACATTATTCAGTTCAATAATTCAGTTCAATTGAACAGAATTGAGTTCAAAAAGGGATAAAATTCTGATACATGATGTTATAACATGGATGAAACTTGAAGACATTATGCTGTGTGAACTAAGCCACTCACAAAAGAACAAACGTTGTATGATTCCATATAAGGTACCTAGATTGGTCAAGTCTAAGGAGACAGAAAAAAACAGGGGCGTGGCTTCCAGGAGGAGGGAATGGAGAGTGTGGTTCTGTAGGTTGAGTTTCAGTCTGCATGACAAAAAGGTTCTGGAGATGGAAGGTGGTGATGGCTACACAACAATGTGAATGTCCTTAATGCCACTGAACTATACACTTAGAAATGGTTCAAATAGAAAACTGTATATTTTATGTATTTTACCACAATAAAAAATGCACACTATTCTATACACTTTAAAATTTAAAAAGAGACAAGTTATAGAAAAAAACATAATAATTTGTATTGATAGATTTACTGGTGTAAGAAGCATTGGTAATAAAAAATGAGAAATTTAGGTAGGTTGGAGAAAGCCTCAACACTGATTGTGTTTTTGTAAAAGGATAGCCTTAGCCACTTCCATCAAAACATTATGATATGTTTGTGTGTATAAAGTGAGGAGGCAAGGTGATTTTTAGATAGTTGCTATAAAATATTTCAAAGCAAATTAAGGACTCTAAAGGAGGTTTATATACCTATGTTATAAATATAAGTTACTGTATTTTTCACTCCAGAAGAGAATTTTTCTTATTTTCCTTCTTAAAACCCTAGGTGTTATTAAGAAGGAAAATAAGAAAAAATTTAATAAGAATGCTCTAAATATCTGCACATTTTCTACATATGGAGCTTTAAATCTGAAGTTTTAGAGTCTCTGCTATGTGTTTGATACCTTCCGGTGCTTGCAACATTCTAACACTTATTACTCACCTGTCTCTCTTCTGTGATAATCCTGTGACATCTGTGAGGACAGAGATCATGTTGACATCTTCAATGCTAAATACACAGTACTTGGCAGTTATATCTGTCCTCAATAAGTATTTGTTGAATGAATGAACAGATGTGCTGGGATGATGGAATCATAAGAATGTTATAAAGCTTAAAAAAGGCTTTGTGATTCTATCACGTTAGTGGATGAATACATCCCAACATACAGTGTGTCCGTAAAGTCACAGTGCACTTTTGACCGGTCACAGGAAAGCAACAAAAGACAATAGAAATGTGAAATCTGCACCAAATAAAAGTAAAATCCTCCCAGTTTCTGTAGGATGATGTGGCAGCATGTGCACATGGGCAAATGATGACCTAACACCGTGTATACAGCGGAGCAGCCCACAGCCATGCCAGTTGAGATGTGGACAGTACAGAGGAAAGTTCAGTGTGTTCTGTGGCTCGCTAAATTCAATTCCGTGACCAAAGTGCAACGTGAATATTGGTGCATTTATAACGAAGTGCCACCACATAGGAATAACATTACTTGGTGGGATAAGCAGTTGAAGGAAACCAGCAGTTTGGTGGAGAAACCCCGTTCTGGTAGGCCATCAGTCAGTGACGAGTCTGTAGAGGCTATACAGGATAGCTACCTAAGGAGCCCTAAAAAATCTGTGCATGAGCCCACATCGAACTGCACTGAACAGGTATGAAACTGGGAGAGTTTTCCTTTTATTTGGTGCAGATTTCACATTTCTATCATCTTTTGTTGCTTTCCTGTGACCGGTCAAAAGAGCATTATGACTTTACGGACACCCTGTATTTACATTTAAGATCCTCACTTACATTTAAGATCTGCACTACAGAATTTGGGGTGCTCCAGGGAAAGTTCTTGGGACAGGAGCTCAATACAGGGTTTTTCTAGGCACACCTGCCCTTCTCATTAAACTCCGGGCGGGGGGGGGGGGGTGTCTCTGCTCTGAAAGAACCAGGATTTGAAGACCTGGGCATTATCTTCTCATTAGAACCCTTTGGGGAATGTGGGTTTCCACAGGATTCCAAATTATTCTGAGGACTTCCCAGGTTACAAATCCATAGTGAGATTCTCAGGGCCATTCAATAAATCCAGAAAAGATCCCAACTTCCATCCCTACTTTGAATACTCTGGCAAGCTAAGTCATTCTAGCCATGTCCTTACTACAGCTGCACTCAGGTCTAGATGACTGATGTAGTCAGGGAGCTCAGCCCCAGTTTAACCAGACATGATTGTTTGGGAGAGCTCATGATCTAATTTATGAAAAATGGATATTTTTAGTTTTAAAAATATTTGCCAGCTGAACCAAAAAAAAATATGTGAACCAGGGGTTTACCTGATTAAAAGTTCTAAAAAGCTTGCAAGGCCTTTAGATAGTCTATACCAGGGGTCGGGAACCTTTTTGGGTGAGAGAGCCATGAACGCCACATATTTTAAAATGTAATTCCATAAGAGCCATACAATGACCCATGTATGTTATACATTATCCAATAAAAATTTGGTGTTGTCCGGAGGACAGCTGTGATTGGCTCCAGCCACCCGCAACCATGAACATGAGCGGTAAGAAACGAATGGATTGTAATACATGAGAATGTTTTATATTTTTAACGTTATTATTTTTATTAAAGATTTGTCTGTGAGCCAGATGCAGCCATCAAAAGAGCCACATCTGGCTCGCGAGCCATAGGTTCCCAACCCCTGGTCTATACTATCTGGCCCCTTTTTTGTTCCAATTTTCTTTCTTCCATTCTACCTCCCTCCTTCCTTCCCTTTACTCGCTCCCTCCCTTGCTTCCTTCCATAATATTTATTGAATGGCTACAATTTCCAGGAACTATTCTTAATACTGAATACAGAGAGAGCAAAGAAAAAAAGACTATAACAGAGTTTAGATTCTGGTGGATCAGGAGGAAGACAAATAGATAAGTAAATAAATAGACTACACAGTGATGATTTCTGTGTAGATAAATAAAGCAGGCAAGTGAGATAAGGAGGAATGGGGAAGGTACTGAAAATTTATTTACGTTTTTTTTTTTTTTACTGAGAGAGACAGAGAGACAGAGGCAAGGCAGACAGGAATAGAGAGAGATGAGAAGTATCAACTCATAGTTGCGGTACTTTTAGTTGTTCATTGATTTCTTCTCATACGTGCCTTGTCTGGGGAGATCCAGCTGAGCCAGTGACCCTTTGTTGAAGCCAGCAACCTTGGGGTCATGTCTATGACCCTACGGTCAAGCTGGTGAGCCTGCGCTCAAGCCAGTGACCTCAGGGTTTTGAATCTGGGTCCTCAGTGTCCTAAGTTGATGCTCTATCCACTGTGCCATTGCCTAGTCAGGCCCTACTGTCAATTTAAATAGAATGGTGGGGAATAAGAGCAAGTGCAAAGGCAGGAGTGTGACTGGCATAGACCAGGAGTGGATGACATCAGTAACTTGGTTCAGTCATTTCACACTAAAAACTTTACCTCTAATGTTTCCCACTTTTAAGCATATTACCTTAAGTTTCTCAGTCAGGTCAGTAACAAAGTTTCCCCCAGGACCTACAACCAGTGCTATCATGGCAGCAGTCTGGGAGCCAAATCCAGAACCTTCTCTTGGCTGATGCTATATTCTGCTCATATAAAAATTTTCCAACAACTTACACTTGTTAATCTACTCATTGATTCAATTATTAAATGTCACTATATGGAATGCTATGGAATCAAAGATGAAACAGGCACAGCAAACACGACCAAAGGGCCTGCATCTAGTACTAGGAAGCAAAGATAAACATAAATAGATGAAACACAACATATCAAGTGCTCAGCTGATACATACATATATCTACCTGGAGATAGCAGGACTGGAATGGGCTGGGAGGGGCCAATTGAGAATGTCTCAATTTGGGGGTATGGCAGTTCTTTATAAAGTCTACAGACTTGTATGCCATGAAATGTTAACTTTATGTATTTAGAATCCATTATAAAAAAATACCAGCAATTATTGCCAATAAATGTATTTTTCCTCTGAAGAATGTAACCATCCATTGTCACAGGTCTGATTTCAGTTCTACAATACTCAGCCAGAATTTTAGTTCATACAACACAACATAGAAGTTTATCCATGTTGTTTATTCCTGTTCACTATAGAATAATATATAAATCTAAGTTAACCTCTCACTGATAATTAAATTCTGAATTTAGAAAGACATTAGAGATTATCTGCTTATCCCATTAAAGTCAATTATGAGAAAGAAGAATTCTTATTATTAACTTGTATCTGTAAAGTAGTTGGAATTGTAAAATGCCATGCAGTTATTTTATGTTCTCAGTTCTTAGTATTACTCAGGGAGCCAGAGAAAGGGCAAGCAGTCCCTTTCACTAAGAGAAAAGTGAGTCCCACCATGAGGTGTGGTGTGTCAGAGGCCCCTGGACCTGGCATTGGAGAGGCAAGACAAGAAGTCACAAAGGAAGAAGTTTGATGCCCGAGTATGATTCTTTGGATCAAAGCCATCTTTGGCTCAATATGCTACAGAAGATTTAGAGGTTAAACAAAACTCAGGCAGAAGTAGTTTCAAAAATTTCCACCTCTGACTAACCAAGATAAAATCATTAATTAATCTAACAGGTTTTACACTGTGGGCAGAATACTTCACAGAAATTTACCTGTTTTAATTTCTAGGAAATTATATTTTAGCTCTCTTTATTGGATTTTTTGAGATCTAATTCACATAATCATAAAATTCATACTTTTATAAAGTGTACAATTCAGTGCAGTGGTTTTAGCATATTCTCAACATTGCTATGTCATCACCATTAATTCCAGATCGTGTTCATCACTCCAGAAAGAAACCCCCTACCCGTAGCAGTCATCATCCATTCCTTCTTCCCCAGCCCCTGGCACTAATCTACTTTCTCTATGAATTTGCTTAGTCTGGACACTTTATAAAATAGAGTCATATAACACGTAATCTTTTGTGTCTGCCTTCTTTCACATAGCATAATGTTTACAAGTTTCATTCATGTACTAGCAAGTATCAGTTCTTCAGTAATTTGTTATAGTTCAAGAACAGTTCCAACATATTGACATATATCACATGTTCTTTATCAACTCACAGTTCATGAACACTTTAGTTATTTCTACTTTTTGAGCATTACAGACATTCATGTAGACATTTTTGTATGGACATGTTTTCATTTCTTTTTTTTATAGAATTAAAAATGGAATTATTGGGTCATATAACTCATTTTGCCAACCTGTTTTTCCAAAACATTTCACTACCCCACCAACAATGTATGGAAGTTCCAATTTCTCTGCAGTTGAGCATCTTTTCTTGTGCATGTTAGACATCTGTGTATCCTCTTTGAAGAAATGTCTATTCAAATCCTTTACCTGTATTGAAATTGAGCTATTTAGCCTTTTACTAATGAGCTTTAAATTCTTTTTATATTCTGAATGCTAATGAAGCCTTATCAGATGTGATTTTAAAGTATTTTTTCTCAATTTTGTGGTTAATATTTTCACTTTTTGACAGCATCCTTTACATCATAAAAGTTTTTAATGTTGATGAAGTCAACAAAATCTGTTTTGCTGCTTGGTCTTTTGGTGACCCACCTAAACATTCATCACTGTATCCAAGAATGTTAAGATTTCTTCCTGTTTTCCAAGAGTTTCAGAATTTTAGCTCATATGTTTGGGTGTGTGATCCATTTTGAGTCAATATTTGTATATTGTGCAAAGTTGATGTGTAGCTTTATTCTTTCACATGTGCATATCCAGTAGTTCTACTAGTAGCATTTCTTTAAAAGACTATTTTTTCTCTACTGGTTTTTTTTTTGAATTTTTATGCATTATGCTTTTTTTATCTTATTTTTATTAATTTTTATGCACTGACATTGATAAATCAGGGTACATATGTTCTAAGAAAACATTTCCAGATTATTTTGACATTTGATTATGCTGAATACCCCTCCCCCAAAGTCAAATTGTCTTCTGTCACCTTCTATCTGGTTTTCTTGGTGCCCCTCCGCTCCCCCACTCCCTCTCTCTCCTTCCTTGCCCCTCCCCACCCCTCCACCACACCCTGTTACCATCACATTCTTGTCCATGTCTCTGAGTCTCATTTTTATGTCCCATCTATGTATGGGTTCATATAGTTCTTATTTTTTTCTGATTTACTTATTTCACTCTGTATAATGTTATCAAGGTCCATCCATGTTGTTGTAAATAATACGATGTCATTATTTCTTATGGCTGAGTAGTATTCCATAGTATATATGTACCAAAGCTTTTTAATCCACTTTTCCTCTGACGGACACTGGGGCTGTTTCCAGATCTTCGCTATTGTGAACAATGCTGCTATAACAACGGGGGTGCATTTCTCCTTCTGGAACTGTTCTATGGTGTTCTTGGGTATATTCCTAAAATTGGAATGAGTCAAAAGGCAGTTCGATTTTCAATTTTTTGAGTAATCTCCATACTGTTTTCCACAGAGGCTGCACCAGTCTGCATTCTCACCAGCAGTGCAGGAGGGTTCCCTTTTCTCCACATTCTCGCCAGCACTTATTCTGTGTTGTTTTGTTGATGAGCGCCATTCTGACTAGTGTGAGGTGATATCTCATTGTGGTTTTAATTTGCATTTCTCTAATGATTAGTGATGTTGAGCATTTTTTCATATGCCTATTGGCCATCTGTATGTCCTCTTTGAAGAAGTGTCTATTCATTTCCTTTGCACATTTTTTCATTGAATTGTTTGTCTTTCTGGTGTTGAGATTTATAAGTTCTTTATAAATTTTGGTTATTAACCCCTTATCAGATGTACTGTCAAATATGCTCTTCCATTGTGTAGTTTGTCTTTTTATTCTGTTCTTATTGTCTTCGGCTATGCAAAAGGTTTTTAGTTTGATATAATCCCATTTTTTTAATCCTGTCTTCTATTTCCCTTGCCCGTGGAGAAAAATCAGCAAATATATCACTGCGAGAGATGTTGGAGAGCTTACTGCCTATGTTTTCTTCTAAGATGCGTATGGTTTCACACCTTACATTTAAGTCTTTTATCCGTTTTGAATTTATTTTTGTGAGTGGTGTAAGCAGGTGATCTAGTTTCATTTTTTTTGCAGGTAGCTGTCCAATTTTCCCAACACCATTTGTTAAAGAGGCTGTCTTTACTCCATTGTATTTCCTTACCTCCTTTGTCAAACATCAGTTGTCCATAAAGCTGTGGGTTTATTCCTGGGTTCTCCTTTCTGTTCAGTTGATCTATGTGCCTGTTCTTAAGCCAGTACCAGGCTGTTCTGAGTACAATGGCCTTGTAGTATAGCTTGATATCAGGAAGTGTGATACCTCCCCATTTATTCTTTTTTTTTTTAAGATTGCTGAGGCTATTCATGTTCTCTTTTGGTTCCATATAAATTTTTGGAATATGTGATCTATATCTTTAAAGTATGTCATTAGTATTTTAATTGGTATTGCATTGAATTTATAAATTGCTTTGGGTAATATAGACATTTAATAATGTTTATTCTTCCTAACCATGAGCACGGTATATGCTTCCACTTGTTTGTATCTTCCTTGATTTCTTTTATCAATGTTTTATAATTTTCCAAGTACAAGTCTTTAGTCTCCTTGGTTAAATGTACTCCTAGGTACTTTATTTTTTTGGTTGTAATAGTGAAGGGGATTGTTTCCTTACTTTCTCTTTCTGACTGTTCATTGTTGGTGTATAAAAATGCCTCTGATTTCTTTTTTTTTTGTATTTTTTCTGAAGCTGTAAATGGGGAGAGACTGTCAGACAGACTCCCGCATGCACCTGACCGGAATCCACCCGGCACGCCCACCAGGGGGCGATGCTCTGCCCACCAGGGGGCGATGCTCTGCCCCTCTGGGGCATCGCTCTGTTGTGACCAGAGCCACTCTAGCGCCTGGGGCAAAGGCTAAGGAGGCATCCCCAGTGCCCGGGCCATCTTGGCTCCAATGGAGCTTCGGCTGTGGGAGGGGAAGAGAGAGACAGAGAGAAAGGAGAGGGGGAGGGGTGGAGAAGCAGATGGGTACTTCTCCAGTGTGCCCTGGCCGGAAATCGAACCCGGGACTTCTGCACGCCAGGCCGACGCTCTACCGCTGAGCCAACTGGCCAGGGCCTGCCTCTGATTTCTGAGTATTAATTTTATATCCTGCCACTTTGCTGAATTCATTTATCAGCAAAGACTTAGACTTTAGGGTTTTCTATATACAATATCGTATCATCTGCAAATAGTGATAGCTTTGCTTCTTTTCCAACTTGAATGCCTTTTATTTCTTCCTCTTGTCTGATTGCTGTGGCTAGGACTTCCAGGACTATGTTCAATAATAGTGGTGAAAGGGGGCACCCCTGCCTTGTTCCTGATCTTAAGATTTCTTTTAATTTTTGCCCATTGAGTATGATGTTGGCTCTGGGTTTGTCATAGATGGCTGTTATCATGTTGAGGTATGTTCCCTGTATTCCCACTTTGTTGATAGTTTTGATCATAAATGGGTGCTAGATTTTATCAAATGCTTTTCCTGCATCTATTGAAATTATCATGTGGTTTTTTTCTCCTTCCTTTTGTTTATGTGATGAATCACATTGGTTGATTTGCAGATATTGTACCAGCCTTGCCTTCCAAGAATAAATCCCATTTGATCATGATTTTTTCCATATATTGTTGGATCCGGTTTGCTAATATTTTGTTGAGGATTCTAGCATCTATATTTATCAGGGATATTGGCCTATAATTTTCTTTCTTTCTGTTGTCTTTGCCTGGGTTTAGAATCAGAATTATGCTCGCCTCATAAAAGGAGCTTGGAAGTCTTCCTTCCTCTTCAATTTTTTGAAATAGCTTGAGAAGGATAGGAGTTAGTTCTTCTTTGAATATTTGGAAGAATTCACTTGTGAAGCCATCTGGCCCAGGACTTTTCTTTGTTGGGAGTTTTTTGATAACTGTTTTGATCTCATTTGGTGTAATCGGTCTGTTTAGGTGTTCTGATTCTTCCAATTTGATTTTTGGAAGATTGTATGTTTCAAGGAAGTTGTCCATTTCATCTAGGTTGTCTAGTTTTTTGGCATACAGTTCTTCATAGTATTTTCTTACAATATTTTGTATTTCTGTTGTGTCAGTTGTTATTTCTCCACTCTCATTTCTAATTTTATTTATTTGAATCCTCTCTCTCTTTTTCTTGGTGAGTCTAGTTAAAGGTTCACCAATCTTGTTTACCTTTTCAAAGAACCAGCTCCTACTTTCATTGATCCTCTGTATTATTTCTTTAGTCTCTATGTCATTTATTTCTGCTCTGATCTTTATTATTTCCTTCCTTATACTACATTTGGGCTTTTCTTGCTGTTCTTTTTCTAGTTCTTTTAGATGCAGGGTTAAGTTGTTTATTTAAGCTTTTTCCAGCTTCTTAAAGTGTGCCTGTAGTGCTATGAACTTCCCTCTCAGTACAGCTTTTGCTGTGTCCCATAAATTTTGAGTTGTTGTATGCTCATTATCACTTGTTTCTAGGAAATTTTTTTTATTTCTTCTTTGATCTCATTCTTAATCCATTCGTTATTTAACAACCTGCTGTTTAGTTTCCATGTGTTTGAGAACTTTTGAGCTTTTCTGTTGTGGTTCATTTCTAGTTTCATGCCATTGTGATCAGAGAAAGTGCTTGATATGATTTCAATCTTCTTAAATTTGTTGAGACCGCTTTTGTGCCCTAACATGTGGTCTATCCTAGAGAATGTACCATGAGCACTTGAAAAAAATGTGTATTCTGCTGCTTTAGGGTGAAACGTTCTGAAGATACCTATTAAATCGAGTTACTCTAGTGTGTCCTTTAAGTCTGCTGTTTCTTTGTTAATTTTCTTTCTTGAGGATCTATCCAATGATATTATTGGGGTATTGAAATCCCCTACTATTATAGTATTGCTGTTGATCTCGCTCTTTATATTCATCAAAATCTGCTTTATATATTTAGGTGCTCCTATATTAGGTGTGTAGATATTTATAATAGTTATATCTTCCTGTTGGATTGCTCCCTTTATCATTATGTAGTGGCCTTTTTTATCTCTTACTATATTCTTTTTTTTTTTTTAAGTTCATTTTGTCTAAGTATTGCTACCCCAGCTTTTTTTTTTTCATTTCCATTTGCATGAATTGTTTTCTTCCATCCTTTTACCTTCAGCCTATGTGCATCTTTTGTTTTAAAGTGTGTCTCTTGTAGACAACATATGTACGGGTCCTGTTTTCTTTTCCATGCAGCTACCCTATGTCTTTTGATTGGGTCATTTAATCCATTTACATTTAAGGTTATTATTGATATGTAGTTGTTTATGGCCATTTTATTCTTTAAAGCTGTATTCCTCTTTTACTATATTCTTTTCCCACTTTGATCTGTTTACACCATGCCCCTTAACATTTCCTGTAGCATTGGTTTGGTTGTAATGAATGCCTTGAGTTTTTTTTTTTGTCTGGGAAACTTCATTTCTCCTTCAGTTTTAAATGATAGCCTTGCTGGATAAAGAAGTCTTGGTTGTAGGTTCTTGTTCTGCATTACTTTAAATATTTCTTGCCATTCCCTTCTGGCCTCAAGTGTTTCTGTTGATAGGTCGGATGCCATCCTTATGGGAGCTCCTTTGTAGGTGATAGTCTTTTTTTCTCTAGCAGCTTTTAATATTTTCTCTTTATCACTAATCTTTGGTATTTTAATTATGATGTGTCTTGGTGTAGATTTCTTTGGGTTTCTCTTTAATGGAGTTCTCTGTGCTTCTTGAACTTGCGAGAGTTTCTCCTGCATTAATTTAGGGAAGTTTTCAGCTATGATATGATTGAACAAAGTCTCTATCCCTTGTTCTTTCTCTTCTTCTTCAGGAACCCCTATGATGCGGATGTTATTTCTCATCATGTTGTCACAGAGCTCTCTAAGAGTTTCCTCAGACTTTTTGAGTCTCTTTTCTTTTTTCTTCTCTGCTTTCATGCCTTCATTCCAGTTATCCTCCAACTCGCTGATTTGATCCTCAGCTCTATCCATCCTGTTTTTAATTCCTTCCATTGTGGTCTTCATTTCTGATATTGTATTTGTCATCTCTGACTGCTTCTTTTTAAATATTTCAATATCCTTTTTTATACTTGCTATTTCTTTATTTAGGTGTTTGTAATGATCATCCATTGTTGTTCTAAGATCCCTAAGCATCCTTACAATCATTATTTTGAACTCCACATCCAGAAGTTTGGTTATTTCCATATCACTCAGTTCATTTCCTGGATGTTTCTCTTGTGCTTTCATTTGGATTGCACTTCTCTGTCTTCTCATTATATCTGTGTATTTGGGTGTTTTGTTTGTAGAGCTGGTTGAGTCTAGGCTTGGTGTTGTCTGCCTCCAGTTTTCAATTGTGTTATTTCTGGGTCTTCTTGGGTTGGCATCAGCTATTATTTGTAATCCACTTTTGGATTTAGGCTGCTTTGAAGTCTTGGTTTGTTTGTTTTCTTAACAGGTGATTGTCTTGTTTGCTGATCTCAGCAGGGGGCTTATTTGAAAGTGTACCCAGGTGGGTGTGACCTGAGGCTCTGAAGTCCTCTTCTTCCAGTTAATCTCTCTGGGTGCGGGTTGCTTTTTCAGCTTCAGTAGGGGGAGGTGTATCTCAGATCTCCATGGAGACCTGAGTTACTGCCCCTCCTCCCCACTTTTTGTTTTCAGCTGTGTCTTTTTGCGCTGATTGGAGCTGGAGAGATGTCTGTATCTCTGTGACCTGGAAGTACTTTTGTATTTTGCTTTGTGGAAGGAACAGCCCCTCCCCCAGTTATGGCTGCCTCCAGCACTGAATGAGTCAGCTTTTCAGGTCGTCACCTGCATTCCTCTCCCCCTCACCATCTGTCTCTCTCTCTTTCTCCTTTCTTTTTGGAGACAAGCGGGCCCTTTCCACACACCTCGTTCCCTAGTCACCAGGAAAGTGGCTGTGAGCAGTATTTACTGCTCTTTTCCTTGGAGTTAGAGCCCCTCCTCACCCCCCCCCTCTGTTTCTGTAAGTAGGGGAGATTCAGGTGTTCTCTACCAGCTTTGTTGTGGCTTCTTCTTTGCTCCTTGGTTTTTGAGAGCTGTTATTGTAGTCCAGATTTGGTTTTTCACGCTGATTGCTCATAAATTAGTTTATAATCCAGTTCGGTGGTGTGAGCTGGGAGTCTGTGCATCTGCCTACTCCGCTGCCATCTTCAGGTCTCTCTACTGAATGGTTTTGATGCCCATCAAAATCATAGATACATGGGTCATTTCGAGACTCATTCTTGTCTATTGATCTATATGTCTATCCCTATTTCAGTAATCCACTGCTTTTATTCCTGTAGGTTTGTAATAAACTTTGAAATTAGTAAATTTGAGTGAATCCTGAAACATTGTTCTTCTTCCTCAAGATTGTTTTGGCTATTCTCGGTTACTTGCATTTGCCTGTGAATTTCAGAATCAATTTGACAATTTTTTCAGAATAGACACCTTGGATTTTGATAGCTATTACATCGAATCTATAAATTAATTTAAGGACTACTGCCATCTAAATGATATTGTCTTCCTGCCCATTTCAGACCATGGGATGTTTATTGACTTAGGTCTTCTCTATGATTCTTCAGTGATGTTTTATAGCTCTCAGTATAAATGTTTATTTTCAATAAGTTTTGTTGAATTTATCCTTAGGTATTTTATTATTTTTTTATGCTATAAATTAAATATGCAACTGGTGAGATCACTTAAAAAATAGCTACCATTGCTTATTAGATACCAGATATTAGACCAATCTACTTTCAATTCAATCCACCCTACCATTCTTGAATGTGCTATTACTGTTTCCAGTCTAAAGATAAAGAAACCAAAGCTCAAGGAAGTCAAGTAACCTGTCCAAGATCTTCACAATCAGTAGATTACTGGGATTACAAACTAAATGTAATTGATTTCAAATTGTATGCCACTCATGTAGAATTTCTTTGTGCCCCATTAACTTGGCTTTTAAGAAGAGAATAGCTTGGGAATTCATGTGCTTTATATCCTAAGGAACCATTAAACTGTTGAGTTTTAATTTAGTACCCATACAAGAAACAGATTGTGAACAGAGTAAACTACTTCAGAACTTTCTTTTTTTTAATGTTATTTTTACTGATTTTAAAAAGAGACAGAGACAGAAACATCAATCTGTTCCTGTATGTACCCTGACCAGGGATCAAACCCGCAACCTTTGTATATCAGGACAGCGCTCCAAACAACTGAGTTATCTGGCCAGGGTTCAGTATAACTTTCAATGATGATTATTGTTTAGAAATCTATATATGCAATTATTAAATTGTGGCTTAAATTAGTCTTCATCAAAATATATTTATCAAAATATACTTAATATATTTGACACAAATATATTAAACCATTGAAATGCCCATCTCACATTTTGATCTTGTATAAATCTAACTATGTAGATCTGGAGCTGAGGAGGGGAAATATTAATAGCATAACTCAAAAATGCTCAAAGGTCAGGAATTTTGTACATTTAGTTCAAGAAATATTTATTGGGGGTTATTGTGTTGGTTTTCTATTGTTGTACAACAAATATTTGGTGGCTTAAAACAATAATCATTTTATTATTTCACACAAATATATGGACAGGGATTTAGGCAGAGTTCAGTTGGGTAGTTCTTCTGCTCCACATGGTGACACTGAGGTCACTTGGTGATTTTCAGCTGCCAAGTGGTTTGCTCTGGTGGGTCCAAGATGGCTCCACTCACATGCCCGATGCCTTGTTGGGCGAAGTAAGTAGTAGATGGGCTCAGCAGGGCTCCTTTCCCATTCCCTCTGCACAGACCCTCTATAGCAGTATAGAAGGACTTCTTACAGGTTGGTCAGGACTCTGAGAGAAAGGATGAAAAGAAGCCTAAAAACTGCTATCTTACCATTTCCAACATATTCTATTGATCAAGTAGTCACAGAGCAGCCAAGAATCAAGAAGAAGGGAACTGGAGCCTACCTCTAGATAACAATAATGTCAAAGAATTTACTATATCTGTCTTTAACCTGGCAAACATATCTTGTACCAAACATAGTATTAGGCTTTGGGAAAACAGATTAAAAAGACACTGCTTCTTTATGCAAAGATCTCAAAGTTTAACAGGTTATTGTTAGAGTGATTCTAAACCAGACACTTTTGAGAGCTAAAGGGGTGCAAATAATTACTATTTTCTTGGATTAGAGGCATGAAATGGGACTATCCCAAGCAAATTGGAATAATATAATGTTAATTTTTGGATACATTAAAACTTAGTATATCAAAGTTGTAGAAAGCTTAAATTTTATTTTCTTCATAGTTCAAAAATCTTATAATGCATAAACTTTTATTTTTGAAAGAAAGTGTATTGGGCAGTGTTTGAGAAAACAGCACTATGAGACTCCTGTGCTTACCCAAAATAGTCAATAAAAATATCATATTCTGTTATTAACAAGGACACTGCCACATCCTCTAAAAACTGTTTCTTGCTCCATGCCTGACTTTATAAAAACAAGTTGCTCGGTAAACTTGTGAGAAACATCACTATTTGTGGAAATGGATCACGCTCAAAATTACCCATGATATCATTTACTTTATTTCCCACATTGTTGCTTCTGTTTTATCTCTGCGGCACCCATTACTGAATTTTATTTTTACCTAAGTTCTTCTTCCGAACAAAGTTTACTCTAAGAATTCAACCATCAGAGTACTATAAAGAGTAAAACCTAAATGTCCCAAAGGTTTACAACATTAAAAGGTAACTTTGTCTTTTTTTTCCCTTATGTGAGAGTCAGGGAGGCAGAGAGACAGACTCCCACATGCACCCTGACTGGGACCCACCCTGAAAGCCCCCTACAAGGTGATTCTCTGACCATGTGGGGCTGTTGCTCCATTACTCAGCAACTGAGCTATTTTAGCGCTTGAGGTGAGGCCATGGAGCCATCCTCAGTACCTGGGGCCAATTTGCTCAAATCAAGCCATGGCTGCAGGAGGTGAAAGAGATGAAAAGAAATGGAAAGAGAAAAGGAAGAGGGGGAGAGGTGAAGAAGCAGATGGTCGCTTCTCCTGTGTTCCCTGACCAAGAATCGAACCCAGCACATCCACACGCAGGGCGGACACTCTACCACCGAGTCAACGGCCAGGGCCTATTTTATTTTTTTAATTGGACTCATTTCAGAATCAGGTTTAGAGCCAAATAAGAAACTACTGCTGAGCAAGTGAAAAAGAGGTAGCTCATCATCCTTCACCTCTGTAAGAAACAGCTGAGGCTGCAAGTTACTTGATATAAATCTCCAGTTTTGGCACTGAAGTGGCACAGAATGATTCCTATGAACCAGGACGGAGAAAGAATATGAAAATTCACTGGTGAAGTGTTTTGAAGAAATTAAAAATACTGTGCTAAGAACAAAACTTCAGACGAGCTGTATTTCAAAATGACTATTCTTATTTTTATTCATTAGGTGGGCTTTAAAATTTTTTATTGCTTCCAATTATGTATTTTATTTTTAAATTTTAAAATATTTTTTATTGATCAACTTTAGAGAGAAAGGGAGAGAGAGAGAGAGAAATAGAGAAGGCAAGAGTGAGAGAGAAACATTCATTTGTTGTCCCACTTATTTATGCAGTTGCTTCCCATACGTGTCCTGACTAGGGATTGAACCCACAACCTTGGTCTTTTGGGAAGATGCTTTAGTAAACTAAGTAGATTAAAGTCAGTCACTCATGGCAGTTGAATGGGCTTGCTTTACTTTCTATTTGGAGGAAACACATTTCATTTTTTTACCTCTTTACCCTGCTTACCAGGGCCAATTATTTATTTATCATTTGAAAACAAAATTACCAAGCTATCACCTGTATTTTAAAGTGTTTTGAAATCTTTTGAGAAAAAGTGATAAATGAATGAATGGACTGATGGAGGAATGGCTGAATGCATGGGTGGGAGGGTAGTTGGGTGAATGGGTAGGAATAATAATTAAAACAGTACTTATTTTGAATCTATTATCTGTCACATTTTGTTAAGGATACCAAAACTAAGCTGAGGATACCAAAACAAACAAATCCTGACGAGATCCATTCATGGTATTTATATTCTGGAGTAGCCAGAGAAACAGTAAACAATTCCATTATAAATACAATAATTACAGATTGTATTGTCTCTAAGGAAATACACCAGCTGGCACCATGGAAAGTGACCAGGTGAGGTGGGAGGTGAGAGTGATAGACAGTACCAGGGAAACCTCTTCAGGAGGTCACATTTGAGCTTAGACCTGAAACATGAGAAGCAGAAGTCTAGAGAAGTGCATTTCAGACTGAGAGATCACCGACTGCAAAAGCCCTTGGACACAGCAGCACATATGTAATAAATATGTTAGTGATCTGATGTCATCGTTTTTTTTTTGTTGTTTTTTTTTTGTATTTTTCTGAAGCTGGAAACGGGGAGGCAGTCAGACTCCCACATGCGCCTGACCGGGATCTACCTGGCACGCCCACCAGGGGGCGATGCTCTGCCCATCCGGGGCATAGCTCTGTCGAGACCAGAGCCACTCTAGCGCCTGGGGCAGAGGCCAAGGAGCCATCCCCAGTGCCCGGGCCATCTTTTTGCTCCAATGGAGCCTCAGCTGCGGGAGGGGAAGAGAGAGACAGAGAGGAAGGAAAGGGGGAGGGGTGGAGAAGCAGATGGGCGCCTCTCCTGTGTGCCCTGGCCGGAAATCGAACCCAGGACTTCCGCACGCCAGGCCGACGCTCTACCACTGAGCCAACCGGCCATGGCCCGATGTCATCATTTCTTATGGCTGAGTAGTATTCCATAGTATATATGTACCAAAGCTTTTTTATCCACTCGTCCTCTGACGGACACTTGGGCTGTTTCCAGATCTTCGCTATTGTGAACAACGCTGCCATAAACATGGGGGTGCATTTCTTCTTTTCATACAGTGCTATGGTGTTCTTGGGGTATATTCCTAACAGTGGGATAGCTAGGTCAAAAGGCAGTTCGATTTTTAATTTTTTGAGGAATCTCCATACTGTTTTCCACAGTGGCTGCACCAGTCTGCATTCCCACCAGGAGTGATCATTTACAATAACATGGATGGACCTTGATAACATTATACGGAGTGAAATAAGTAAATCAGAAAAAAAACTAAGAACTATATGAATCCATACATAGATGGGACATAAAAATGAGACTCAGAGACATGAACAAGAATGTGATGGCAATGGGGGTGGGGGTAGAGGGAGGGGGAGGGGGGAGGAAGGAGAGAGGGGTTGGGGGAGGGGAGGGACACAAAGAAAACCAGATAGAAGATGACAGAAGACAATTTGACTTTGGGGGAGGGGTATACAGCACAATCAAATGTCAAAATAATCTGGAGATGTTTTCTCTCAACATATGTACCCTGATTTATCAATGTCACTGTATTAAATTTAATAAATAAATTAAAAAAAATATGTTAGGCAGCCTGAGCCAAAACTAAAAACAAACAAAATACAATTCTCTAGAATGTTGCTAATTATCTGGAATCTGGACCATATGATCAGACTAGGTCTGAGTCTCATTCCAAAAATAAAACACAAATTTTCACTCTGAACACATAAAGTACTCACTAACTAGCTACGACTTGGGCAAGTCATTTCCTCTCCAGGTCTTTGTTTTCTTTGTAGTAAAGTAAAATGGACTGTAGTAGCCACTTCCTGAAGGTTTATTATAGCTCTAAGACCATCTTTAATATTTAGAGGAAGAAACTGAGGCCCAGGCAAAGAGGAGAGTGAAGGAACTAACTTTTCCTTAGGTATTAAAAACTACAACATGGGAAACACTTTATCATTTAATTCTCCCAATATTCTGGACTAAACAGTATCCTTCCTGTGTTACAAACAAGAAATGAAAGCGCACAGAAGTAACTTCTCAAGTAGGCTTAGCTGGTCAGGGGCAGAGCTGACCTTCACTAGATCATTCCTATTTATAGCATCTTCATTACAAAATCATGTCATGAGACAGGGATTCAGTAATCTAGATATGTTAGACTTGTTGCTCAAGGTCCTTCAAGATAATTTCTGGCTAATACGGCTGTCATTGTTAGCATAAAAAATAGAGTTAAGTATTTGAATTATTTGGTCAGTTCCTAGACCTTAAACTACATGATTCAGGCCAAAATTTCTTAAGAGGGGGAAGAGTAGGGATGTGGGGGTGGGGGGCAGCTGAGTGACCTACAGCACTGTTTGAACTACTGGACTCTCGTTCTGGCCTTTGCACATTTGGGAGCACTCTATGGGAGCTGTTTGTTAACTGTAAATATTGACTATGTTCTTTCTTCAAACAGAGTAAATCAAAGTATTTACTAGTATGACCGAGGTATTTTTGAGGTAACTTCTTTTTGAGTCTCATGAGATGTGGATGAAAAGAAAAAGACATTTTTAATTTCTATTTAGGTCCATCTTTCTTCCTAGGAGATCAAGTCCCTTTGTACCCTCCTAAGAGATTAAGCAAGCCTCCTTTTACAGTATGTACATCAAAATTAAGGAGAAACTGGTTCGACATCAGTAAAATGCAAATATATTCCAAATTAACTTTTGAAACTGGCTTCAGGGGACACTTTATACATTATTGTTCATTTTATATTTTTGGTGTGTCACATAATTCTCTATATAATTATTAAATGTACAATGAGAACCCACTGTACAAGAAGAACTTTCATTCATGTCATTAATTCTCTTCCCATTAAATTTTTTTATCTGATCATGAATTAAATGACTCAAAGTTTTATTTAAAACTCAAAAAACAAATTAAAACATTGTATTAGGTGATACCTTTTACTTTTTAAAAGGACTTGTGTGTAGCATTTCATTGTTTAAAGTTCTGTGAGAATGTAATATCTCAATACCCTACCTCACATGACCCGTCTCTGCCATTTGTCCTCTGGCTAAAAATATGAACATTACAGGTGAACTAAATTTAATTTTTTTGAATATTGAACTTGAGTTTGATTTTAAACCTGCAAAATGATGGTCTTGGTTCCTATGTCTCTCCCCTATGGCAATAGGACTCTTTTGGATGACAACACAAAGTAAGCACTAAGTTTTTATCCCCAGAGACACTGTGCCTGACCTTCCCCATTACCACGGTCCTGCAGTGCCAAGGCAGGTGTCAAGAGGCCAGAGCCAAGATGTGTGGGAGTTCAAAGGATTCTTAGAACTGCCAAGAATCCTTGGATTCCCTTATGCTGAATCCATGTTTTACGTACATGGGGACCACTAATTGAAAGATACAAGACAAAGAGCAACAGGGCATTAATTTCACCAAGCTGAATTTTAAGATTTTGTATAAGTAGCATGGAGATTATTCTTCTCAGTCAAGAAGGAAACTTAATTGGGTAAAGCCCCGTAGTATTCCAGTGTACCAATTCAATGAGAAAGAGCAGGGTTGTGAGTCTGGAACTTTGTGTCTGCGAAGTCATCACATGAGGTTTTATTCTTGCAATTGAACTTAACTGAATAAAGAAACTTTACATTTGCTTTGATAAGCTCTTGCCCATTTAAAAAATAATTACCACATCTCTGACAACAGCTGGTGTCCACTAATGCTCAGGTGTATGTTCTGTACAATAATCTTCAGCTAAAAAAGTCACAGAATTCTCAATGAGTTGCACTAGTTGGTAGAAGGGAAAGAAAAGGGGAACACCCTGTGATGTCACTGCTGACACATACAAATAAGGTCTGTCCTAGGAGACACCCTGGCTTCAGAAATCTATTCTCCCTTGCCCATGCCTTCCTGTGGGCAAATATTTTCACCTATCAGATACAGCCCACTAAAATGCCACTTGCTTTTAGCTTTAGGAGGCGGAACCTCAGCTTCTCACATTGCTTAACAAGAAAATGTTTTTTTTATGATAAGATCTAGCAAAATAACTCCCTGAGACTGGGTCAGTTCTACTACTGGTTAGTTTTATGTTAATGGCCAGCCCACTTCATACTGCACAATGTTAAAAAGAGTACCTACTCATAATCAGGAAAGTGGTATATAATTGTGTCAATTATTTATTTTATTCTAGCAAAACAGCCCATAATTTTGTTGTTTAAACGCAGCTATTTGCTAACACTTCTGTGGAGTCAGCAAATAGTTCTGCTTTAGGGTCTCAGCTGGGGTCACCTATTCATAGTTATCTGGCACTTGGCTAAATGTGAATTGCCCTGGACAGTGTCCCTGCCTGGCAGCTAGTACTAGCTGTGAGCAAGGCCCGCTCTCTCCCTGTGGCCCTCCATCCACAAAAAGGATAATCCGGTCTCAAGGCAGAAAAAGTGAAAGCTACAAGGCTTCTTGAAGCATAGGCTTCCAGGTCGGAAAACATCACTTCTGCCACACTCTGTTGGTCAATGTCATTCACAATGGCTGCCAAGAATCAAAGGGAAAGAAAAATAGATTTCAGCTCTTGATGGAAGGAATGGCAAGGTCACATGCAAAGGACGGTTGCATCCATCTTTGCAAGCAAGCTTCCACAAAGAGCTAGGAGTGAAGTGCTTGTAATAAAGCCATGGCAAGATTTTCTCCATAAAAAAATGTCCATGAGTTTCAATTTACTCTTTCTGATTTCAGGGTTTCATTCTCTAATGATGCAAATGCAAATCTATCACATGCATATTGTTAAAATGGAACCATCTGAACATTTGAATGTCATTTTTCCTAGAAAAGCCCACATGTAAGTTGATGTACACAGTAGAGGGAATGTTATACAAACTGAAATAATTTGATGCACAGTGATTCGGGTTGTTGTACAGATAATATCAGTACCTTAAAATAACCTTTTGGTCAGAAAATAAAGGTTGTTTCCTCCTCTTACTTCTTTGGAAGATGTGTTTTAAGTCTGACCTCAGAAACAGCTCAGGCACCTGAATAAGGAGGTATTCAGAGTTCTGGTACTTCTATTAGCTCTACGTGTGCAAGGAAATGGCTGTCCTCAGATTTGTATAAAGAGATTCCTGGGAGGGGGTATTCTAGGAGGTATGCTCATTGTTTTAGTTTTGCCTTTGGGGAACAGAAACTCACCCAGGCCGCCTCAGGTAGTTGCTCGTGGGTTCTTGTTTAGTTTTCTTTTGTCAGTTATAAGCCTGGAAAGGAGAACAGCTGGAACTGGAAAGCTATCAGTCATCAGGTCTAGGAACTGACTTCTCTCCCTCTTTTATGGTCTGATGATCTCTCTCTCTTGCTCTCACTCTTCCTCTCTCTCTTATCTGTTTTCTCTGTCTAGTCTCCCACTAGGCTTCTCAGAGTCACGTGAGCAGATTTATAGTGCACACCACATATGGTGCTATTCACAATATAACTCATGTCAGGACACCGCAGGGGGGCAGGGATCTAGGGCATAGCTTTTGCTCACTTGTAGTAATTGATATTTATTGAGCACTTACAATGCACCAAGCATGGTACCAAAGTCTTTACAACAATCATTGATTTAATTCCCACAACAACCCAAAGACTTGTGTAGTATTATTTTCTCCCATTTTATAGAGGGGAGAAAATGGTGCTAAAAAGATTAGTAATCCTGTCCCAAGTCACACACCTATAACATGGCCAATCTGGACCAAATCCAATTTTGTGTGCCTCCAAAGCTCATGCTTTTATGTCCTTCTTCAGTCCTCTCTCGAAGCCTTATTTGGCACATGGGTGGTCCATCATTGTCCCTCCAGCTTCTTGACCTTGCAGGTTTGGTTCCCACCATATGTAAAAGGTGGCTGATTATGCATTTCTCTTTTTATTCATTTCCTTGTTTAGAATACTAGCTAAAGCCCAAACTCTGACGCTAACAGGTATTAAGTCCCCTGATTTTTACAGAGAATGTAAAAGAACATAACCAGATGCCTTCTCCTTTTATCCCATAAGAGACAGCCAAAATAGTCTTTTGACCATTACTCTCCACCTCCCATCCAGCCTCTCTAAGAAGAACACTAGAATTTATTTGGGGGTGGAGTGAGGTAAAGAGTTTGTTGATGTAAAAGGGCAGTGAATTAGGAAAATTGTTGGAGAAAAGTAGGAAAGTGTATAGTGTGAGCTGCTTACCCCCACCTTAAACTAAGTTGGGAGATTCCAAAAGAAACTGAGGATATCTGTTCCAAAGACAATGACACACGCTCCTTTCCTCAAAGTCACAGAAATGCAGAATCAAAGGCCAATGACAGCGTAGCGCCCAAGGAACTGTGCAGCAGAGAGTTCTTTCGAAAGCTTACCTTGGGTCCCTTAGTTGGGAATGCACATGCACAGAGTGTGTGGTGCTCCTGACCTGGGGACTGCTTGCCTGAGTGAGAGCCGAGAGCTGAGAGCCCAGGTGAACAGGGGCAGCAGTGAACAGCTTGCACCTGCTGGGGGCAGTGAACTGAGCCTTCCCCACCTTCCAGCATGGAGTACCTCAGGTAGCTACTCTCAATCTAGAGGTTCCCCTTCCTAGACTTGTAACAGTAGGGAGCATGGGTTCATGGTTGATGGCCAAGGGAAGTGATGGTGAGAGGTGTCTCAGGAGACCAGAAAGTCCATCACTTAGAAAAGGGAACAAGGTGGTGTGGAGAAGCCACAGATGTGCCCTGTGGGGGAGGGAAAATTGAAGAGCTGCCATACAGATGATACTAAGCACCAAAATACAGCAGAACTCAGCACATAAAGGCCATTGGCTCTTTTCCTTTGTCCCTTCTCTGAGCCCCAGCCCCAGGAACAGAAGGGGACATGAAGGGGAGGTGAAAAACAGCATGAGTAAAGACACAGACCCTTCTCGTCCCCACTACGGGGGCCCCCGCCTGAGGTCAGGCTCCAGATGGGGGCTGGGGAGTGGGGGACAGCTTTGCATTAGGTGAGAGGTTACAATTTTAAACTGAACTGTGCTGCACTTCTTTTCTTTCTTTTGTATTTTTTTTTATTTTTATTTTTCCGAAGTTAGAAGTGGGAAGGCAGTCAGACAGACTCCCGCATGTGCCCGACCGGGATCCACCCGGCATGCCCACCAGGGGGCGATGCTCTGCCCATCTGGGGTGTTGCTCCATTGTGGCAGGAGCCATTCTAGCGCCCAAGACAGAGGCCATGGAGCCGTCCTGGGGGGGGGGGGGAGATAGAGAGAAAGGAGAGGGGGAAGGGTGGAGAAGCAGATGGGTGCTTCTCCTGTGTGCCCTGACCAGGAATCGAACCTGAGACTTCCACATGCCAAGCCGACGCTCTACTGCTGAGCCAACCAGCCAGGGCCTGTACTTCTTAATTTATGAAAGCAAATCATCATTACTAAAATAAGAAAATAAAGCCCCTTTTTTTTATAACTGAAAGTAAATGGAAACTTATAGTGTCTGCCTCAGATATCACCACGGGGCACAGAAGGGAAATCTAAAAAAAGATATCTGAAGGTGCTGGTTGGAGGAAAAAGATACTAAATAATACTCAATAATACTGTCAATATTTTCTTTTTTTTTTTTTAAGTGAGAAGAAGGGAGATAGATATTTCCTTTTTCATACCCCATGAACAAACTGATTTCAAGTATGTATTTCTTAATTTCCAAGCGAGCCTTGATTGGCTTCACCCCACCTTCATTCTGGGCTGTACAGTCCATCCCTAGGCAGCTTATGGATCACACCAGCTGGCTGTGGCTGAGGTGGGACCACACAGAACCCTGGACAAGACCTGTAGTCTTCCCTTTAGATTCTAAGCAGACAGAAAACTTCACGCTTGGAGGTGTTAGGCAAAGCAGACACATACTCAGAATTCTTCCTGCCTCTGGGGACAGCTAGAGGATTCTGGCTGTGGGCAAACTTTCCTGAATTGAGCTAAGAACCAAACAAAAATGTGTTTAAGCTTTCCTTAAACATCATCCTGTGTAGGGTGTGTCTCCATGTGTATAGCTTTCCGCAGAAAATTTGGCTCTCGAATTCACAGTTTTTGCCTTCACTGCTCTCCCCCTGGAGTACTGCACAGCACATATGTGGATTGTGTGTGTATGTCCACTGTTTAAAGTGCCCCATCTATTTCACTGACATCTAGGGGAATTTCAAGGACTGAGAGATCCATTTTGTATAGAGACAGGCATACACATATAGTAAGAAAGTAAGAGGTCTAGCCTTCCTAAATCTGCGTAGAGTGGTGACCCCTCTTCCAGGCCCTGGGGTAAGGGTAACTGCCTAATACATGCTTCTTCTTTGCTATAACTCTGTCCTCATGCATGAGTTCACCCTGACCACTTGCCTCAGTCCAAATCTGGTCTTCCTTGGGTTCAGCTTTGTTCTTTTTATTTTCTGTGTTTTTCCAAAGTTAGAAGTAGGGAGGCAGTCTGACAGACTCCCACATGTGCCTGACCGGGATCCACCTGGCATGCCCACCAGGAGGCGATGCTCTGCCCATTGAGTCATTGCTCCATTGCAATCGGAGCCATTCTAGAGCCTGAGGCAGAGGCTATGGAGCCATTCTCAGCACCCGGGCCAACTTTGCTCCAATGGAGCCTTGGCTGTGGGAGGGGAAGAGAGATAGAGAGGAAGGAGAGGGGGAAGGGTGGAGAAGCAGATGGGCGCTTCTCCTGTGTGCCCTGGCTGGGAATCAAACCTGGGACATCCACACGCCAGGCTGACCCTCTACCACTAAGCCAACTGGCCAGGGCCTTTATTTGTTCTTAAGCAAGTAGGGAGTTTACGTTTGTTTGTGTGTTCCCTAACTTCCGGGCTCATTTGTAGTCTCTGGGAGATCCCAAGCCCCCACTACCATGCAGAAACATGGGGCAGTAGACCAGTGTTCATACATCCCACTGGTGTCACTTAGTATCTATGTGACTCAGGGCAGGCTACTTCAGATCTCTGAGCTTCTGCTTGCTTATGACTTATATTATAAATGGAGCTCTCAACAGCCACCTCCCGGAGTTGTTTGGAAGGCTTAACCAGTAAATAGTTTCCGCAGGCTGCTGGGAGCACAGAAAGTACACAGTGCTTTACACTGGCCTGCCAGAGCTGCCAGCTGTCTGCCCCACCTGCAGACTTGCCCCCAGAAGGTGCTCCTCTCCTGTCCCCAGACTTCTGCTCAGATCTGCTCTTTCTTAAACATCTCTGTCTTTTTTAAAATTGGCAGCTGTACACATTCTCCCTGTGTTGCTAATAATACTGTCAATATTTTTTTTAAGTGGGAAGAAAGGAGATAGACTCCTGCAAACGCCCTGACCGAGATCCACCTGGCAGCCCCCATCTTGAGCCAATGCTCTGCCCATCTAGAACCATGCTCTGCCCAGCTGGAGCTGATGCTCTGCCCATCTGGGGCCTGTGAAGCAACTGAGCTATTTTTAGTGCCTGAGACTGAGGCTTCATGGAGCCATCCTCAGCACCCAGGCTAACATGCTTGAATCAACTGAGCCATGGCTGTGAGAAGAGTAAGGAGAGAGAGAGAGAGAATAGGGATGAGGAGAATCAGATGGTCACTTCTCCTATGTGCACTGATCAGGAATCAACCCAGGACTTCCACACATTGGGTTGATGCTCTAACACTGAGCCAACCAGCCAGGGCTTCAATATTTTCTAAATCCAAGTATTTGGTTTTTTTTTAAATTATCAACATTATTCATAACTCTTAATTCCTAAGCTTCACTAACCAGACTGTTATACTCTCCAGCATAACCATGAGAAATAAGACTGTCTCTATAACCCTCATCTTCATGCATTCAGTCCTTCTTTCAACTACCCTCCTGTGAGAACTCTACTGATACCAACTTTTCCAGTGGGATCATGAGAAATGAAAGAAGGAAAGGCACAAAAATGAAAAAGACAAATTACTATTTTCTAGGAGCCTATAGTCTACTAGGAACACTGAATTGTTAGGTGGTGGTCATATTTATCATTGTTGTGTGATAGCTGCATCTTAAAATTAACTTTCAAAATCATTTATTTTCCCGTTTTATATAAGCATAACCAAAATATCACTCTTTTCTATTTCTATTCCAGCTGCTTTTCTGGGACAGGGTAGGTCTTTGCTATAGAAAGTTATAAGGTCAAGCAACTCGATTAAACTTCCTGAAATTCGGTTTCTTTATCTCTACAAATGGTAATAATAACCAGTGTCTCTCAGGCTTTTTTTCTGAAAATGAAATGAGAGAAAACAAGCGTCCATATCCTTCCACCAGGAATACAGCGGATCCTACATAAAGTCTGTGTTCCTCCCTGCTCTCTCTAATTAGCAAAAGGAAGAAAAGAGAACAACCCCCCTTCTCCACCCACTATCAGGAAGGAAAAGTGTAATTTGTACTCTGTTCTTGATCTGAAATTGGGGTCAGTCCCCAACAGCACACGGATGAATTCACCTCCCCATTTCCTGAAGAGCCGTCCTCCAATCCTTTTACTGAGCAGGGCATTTACATGCCTGCATGGCGCCCAAGGGCCTGCTGTCTCGAAAGGTCTCACTAGTAATGGACAAAATGAGATTTACCTGCCAAATCCATCACTAAATGACAAAGTCTTGTGGGCTCAGTGAGAGAACGCAGAGTGGTCTGTTTTCAGTGAAACAGTGACCGAAACTGCCAGGCTGGAAGGTGAATGCTGGGGAAGCACTGGCCTTAGGGGTATTTTCCTTTGCTGATTCTTAATCCTCGTGCACACACCTTTGAGTGGACTATTAGAAGGTTACACACACACACACACACACACACACACACACACACACACACACCGGCCAGGGCCAGAAGGTTACTTATACTTTAATGACAGGCTATTTGAATATTATGCTTACATTCTAATTACAGAGTGTTTTTTGTTTTTTGGGTTTTTCTGAAAGCTCATTTGTGCCGTGGCTGGTTGTCTCAGTGGTAGAGCATCAGCTAACAATAGCAGCACTTAGGGAAATCTCAGGTTTGATTCCCGGTCTGAGAACACAGAAGTACCATCTGCTTCTCCACCTTTCCCCCTCTCCCTTCTCTCAACTTCTCTCTTCTCCTCCCACAGTCATGGCTCGACTGGAGCAAGTTGGCCCCAGGCACTGAGGATGGCTCCATGGCCTCACCTCATGTGCTAAAACTGCTCAGTTGCCAAGCAACAGAGCAACTGCCCCGGATGGGCAGAACATCATCCTGTAGAGAACATCATCCTGTAGGGAACATCATCCTGTAGGGAACATCATGCTGTAGGGAACATCATGCTGTAGGGAACATCATCCTGTAGGGAACATCATCCTGTAGAGAACATCATGCTGTAGGGAACATCATCCTGTAGGGAACATCATGCTGTAGGGAACATCATCCTGTAGGGAACATCATCCTGTAGGGAACATCATCCTGTAGAGAACATCATCCTGTAGGGAACATCATGCTGTAGGGAACATCATCCTGTAGGGAACATCATCCTGTAGAGAACATCATCCTGTAGGGAACATCATGCTGTAGGGAACATCATCCTGTAGGGAACATCATCCTGTAGAGAACATCATGCTGTAGGGAACATCATCCTGTAGGGAACATCATCCTGTAGAGAACATCATGCTGTAGGGAACATCATCCTGTAGGGAACATCATGCTGTAGGGAACATCATCCTGTAGAGAACATCATCCTGTAGGGAACATCCATCCTGTAGAGAACATCATCCTGTAGAGAACATCATCCTGTAGGGAACATCATGCTGTAGGGAACATCATCCTGTAGGGAACATCATCCTGTAGGGAACATCATCCTGTAGAGAACATCATCCTGTAGGGAACATCATGCTGTAGGGAACATCATCCTGTAGGGAACATCATCCTGTAGAGAACATCATGCTGTAGGGAACATCATCCTGTAGGGAACATCATCCTGTAGAGAACATCATGCTGTAGGGAACATCATCCTGTAGGGAACATCATGCTGTAGGGAACATCATCCTGTAGGGAACATCATCCTGTAGAGAACATCATCCTGTAGGGAACATCATGCTGTAGGGAACATCATCCTGTAGGGAACATCATCCTGTAGGGAACATCATGCTGTAGGGAACATCATCCTGTAGGGAACATCATCCTGTAGGGAACATCATCCTGTAGGGAACATCATCCTGTAGGGAACATCATCCTGTAGGGAACATCATGCTGTAGGGAACATCATGCTGTAGGGAACATCATCCTGTAGGGAACATCATGCTGTAGGGAACATCATGCTGTAGGGAACATCATGCTGTAGGGAACATCATCCTGTAGGGAACATCATGCTGTAGGGAACATCATGCTGTAGGGAACATCATCCTGTAGGGAACATCATCCTGTAGGGAACATCATCCTGTAGGGAACATCATGCTGTAGGGAACATCATCCTGTAGGGAACATCATGCTGTAGGGAACATCATCCTGTAGGGAACATCATCCTGTAGGGAACATCATCCTGTAGGGAACATCATGCTGTAGGGAACATCATCCTGTAGGGAACATCATCCTGTAGGGAACATCATGCTGTAGGGAACATCATCCTGTAGGGAACATCATCCTGTAGGGAACATCATGCTGTAGGGAACATCATCCTGTAGGGAACATCATCCTGTAGGGGGTTTGCAGGGTGGATCCTGATCGGGGTGCATGTGAGAGTCTGTCTGTCTCTGTGCCTCCCTGCTTCTCACTTAAGAAAAATTAGGAAAAAAAAAGAAAGCCCATTTGTTTTCAAGAGGGGCCTGTGGTTTAAGGAGAAAAAAATAGCAGCCGTCAGGAGCTCTGGGTACAACTAGACCCCATGTATGGAAATCAAAATAAGTGATGTCAAAGATACAGAAATCACTGACCCCTCTGGGGCTGTCAGGGGAAAACTAAGCAGAAGCACAAAGAAAGAGGCAAACTGTGCTGTACTTGAACACAGCAATAAATGGTATATGGTACAACAGCTTTAGGAAGAAAGCCATGTAACCCACCATCCATTCTTGTTCTCTTCTCTGCAGACAAGGCCCCCAGATGACTGTGGACCACAGATACTCAGATGGGAAAAAATTAAACATACACACAAATCAGTGTTTTCAGGAAAAAGATCTTTGGATCTATGACCAGACTGAGTAACTACATTTTCATTGAACATGCTGATCTTTTATACAGGGGCACAGCTAGAATGTTAAGAGTTTATTAAAGGAGTTCATCTTAGAAGTATTATACTAGACTCAATCAATATAAATTGTGCCATCTCTAAAATCATGTAGGTGCTTCCCTGGCTTTATCCATGGACAGAGGCGGATTAAGGTCAGTTGAGGCCCCAGACACAGAGGAAAATATTGGGCCCCTTAAAAAAAGAGAGAGAACAAGAAAAATAAAAATACATGTTAACCATATTTTTAAATAAATAAAAAATAATATGTACTATTAATGTTAAAATTGCACATATGAAACCAAACTTAGTGTCTTTAGATAAAAGTGTAAAGTTGGGGTTTACACATCAGGGGCCCTTCAGAATTCGGGGCTCAGGGCATATACCTGGTGTGCCTGCCATTAAATCTGCCTCTGTTCATGAAGTGTTCTCTAGGCCTCACTTTCCCCATTCTTTTCTGTATCCTGCTTAAAATATTGCAAAAAACAAATCAAGACACTGGATAAAGTGTTGAGAAACCCATGTCAGAGCTTTGGCTTTGGCACTAATGAACTGGTGATCCCACAGAAATTCCTGTGGGAGGTCTCCACTGACCACACTGTTCCATTGAAGAAGACTGGGTCATCCCCTTCCTCCTGTTGCCGTGTTAGTCATGCTGGGAGAATTGTGCTATATTGCAGTGACTTCCTTACAATCTGTATTCTCTACCTGTTTTGAGTTCCTTCAAGGCAAGAATTCCTCTATTAGACAGTAAACTTCATGAAAGCAAAGACCAGGGCCATCTTCTGTACCTTTTAATCTCCCATCCACAGCACAGCCCTGGAATGGAGCTGATGGTTCAGGCCTTGGACATGCTTTGCCTTCAGCCCAATGTGGTCTTTGTCGAAGTACTCCAACTTCGAACGTGACTTCCCTGACTATCTTACCTTAAGTAGCCTTCTCCTGCTTACTCTTCAACTGTCATGTCACCTCCTTACCCTTTTGTAGCATTTGCTATCATCTATCATTGTATTATCTGTTTACTTTTCCTCATCCACTTTCTTTTCCTATTACATAGTAAGCTACAGGAAGACAGGGAGCTTATTAGATTTGTTCATTACTTTATCTCCAGCATTTAGAAAAATACCTGCTTCACAATTATTTCCTGGATGAATGAATTAACTGACTAAAGACTATGGTACTTTCATTTCAAACACAATCAGTTCATAATCTTTGAGTTAGAAAAAAGGGAACACCTGACCTCTACAAACATCTAAGACAAATGTCTTTAGAGGGACGATGATAACTTGTTGCAGATTCTACCCTGATTAAAATACTCTGCATAGCATGCACTTTCTGCCAAAGTCCCAGTTGTTCAGTTAACAATAATAGCAGCACTTTTGTATTTCAGTCTTAATGTTTTAGAAATACATTACAAAGGAGTACAAGAAATTTATCTGCACATCAGAATTTTATATTATTACCATCATCACTATCTATATTATTATTCCTACTATTCTACACCAGCCTGATTTTCTGAGAGAGTAATATGATAGGGGCATACTTAGATATTGAGTCAGTGCTCACAGAACAATCAAGGTAGGTAGAATCTACACTTGACCTTAGCCAAAAGGCTGAGGAGCAATTTAGTTGGATAGAATCTACACTTTAAACTATTATGGAAATGTCAGCCTAATATAATTTCTGCAGACCTGACAGTTCTTAACGAAGTATTTCAAATAAATAAGTTGCCACTATATTTGAGAAAGTAAAGCCTACTTATACACTACTTTTTCCAAATTTGTAGTTAAAGAAACCTTGGATGATCTAACCAAGCACCATTTACTACAAACTGAGTTTCCAAATTCAGAGTTCAAAACAGAATCAACTATTTAAATACAAAGCGACCCAGATTTATTCAAATGCATGAGTACCTATTAAAAGAATGTGACAAGAGAAAGTATGAAAAGAAATCAGTGGGTATCCCAAAAGAGTTATTAGCTAAATAAAATGAACAGTGGATGAATGAATAAAAACATAAATTTGGTTAAAAGCTGAAAACCAACAACTTTGAATACTAAAAAAAAAAAGTAAAAGGCCCTGGCCAGTTGGCTCAGTGGTTGAGTGTCGGCCTGGCGTGCGGAAGTCCTGGGTTCAATTCCCGGCCAGGGCACACAGGAGAAGCGCCCATCTGCTTCTCCACCCTTCCCCCTCTCCTTCCTCTCTGTCTCTCTCTTCCCCTCCCACAGCCAAGGCTCCATTGGAGCAAAGTTGGCCTGGGCACTGAGGATGGCTCCATGGCCTCTGCCTCAGGCGCTAGAATGGCCCTGGTTGCAACAGAGCAACGCCCCGGATGGGCAGAGCATCACACCCTGGTGGGCATGCCGGGTAGATCCCGGTCGGGTGTATGCGGGAGTCTATCTGACTGCCTCCCCATTTCTAGCTTCAGAAAAATACAAAAAAAAAATACAAAAAAAAAAAAGTAAAGAAAGGACAGTACTAGTACTATGATTGAAGCAAATTAAATTCCTATTTAAAGGAGTCTGGAAGACTGATAACAATATCTGATGTTTCATGAATATAATTTTCTTTCCCTATTTATAAAATTGTGCAAAAATCAAAATCCAAAACTTATATCCATTTTCTTTAGATTTCTTGTAAATTTATGTAGCAATGTAATTCAAATCAATTTAACTCATGTTTTTAAATTACTTTCTAAAAGCACATTAGCTTGGTTAGTGTAAATTGTAGCTTACTTGAATTTTCCTTCCATATAACAAAATGTGTGAGTTGATTAGAAACTGTATTATGGTGTTTGGCAAAGTAATTATCAAAGCCCTTGAATGAGCTGCAAAATAATAGGCGTTAACTGCTAAGAAGCTCAGTGGAAAATATTATGCAAGTTCAAAGTTTGGTCACATGTTGGTTCAAAGCAGATTGGTTAAGAACTTGGAATGAGTTTCCAATGAGCAAGACAGCCATCCCAATATTTACATTTCAGACCTCTTTAAAGTTATAACATGGAAACAGCATTTTCCAGACAAGCTGTGTGTTAAAATGTATCCTGTAGATACTTATTCTACTGGGGATAAGTTTTTCTCCCATTTACATGCTAGGCTAGAAAATAGTATTTTGAGAGTGTGGGCCATGGAAATGACTCCTTCGCTCTCTAAAATCTAAGTAAATTCTGTTTTTTGCCATCTGGTAGAGTTCTCTGCCTCTCCTTAAGGTCCCCTAGCTTTGTTTAATGGCACAGGGTTAAGAACACACTCTGTCCATTCAAAGCCACGTGACAGCTTATTACTTTCAAGACCTTGATTCATTACTTAACTTCTGTGTCTCAGGTTCCTTGTTTTAACAGATGATGACAGTATCTACCAGTCATTTGCTATGAGGCTTAAATGAAACAATAGTATCTAGCACATACAACACTCCAGTAAAATAAGAGTATTGCTTATTCCTTCTTGGTGCTTTCAGGAGTAGCATAGGGTTCACAACCTAGGTTGAATGCCATTTTAGAAGGTTGCAAAACCTCACTTTAGAAAAAGTATTACTGAAATTATTATGCAATACTACTCCAGGACTCCAGGAGACTAAAAACATTTCTAACCTGTGAGAGATCTCAGAGGTCCCTTGCTCTGACTTCCTGATGGTGTGGTTGGCATAACTGGGATTAAGACTGGCATATCACAGCCATAATTAGCTACCAAGCAGGGCAGCACACCCAGAGGTCTTGCTGACCCAGCTAGTGTTTGGACACAGGCATATTAATGCAGCAATAATTCTTTGTTGTCTTGACTCATTTCCTTAAATGGAGTTTCTGACTTAAATGGCAGGTGCAATCATTGCTATTCATCTTCAATTATCAGAATAGCCTTTGGAGAAAGTGAGCAATGTTCCATCCAATTGTACTTCAGATTTCAAAACAGGAAGATGTTTTAGGATCTCAGCTTCCTGAATGGTCACATACAGGGTGCCAAATGCTCAGGTTTCCAGGGAGAGTCTAGGTTTATGCCTGTTGCTCTGGTGTCCCAACACATATCATATCAGCACTCCTTTTCACTCTCAAAGTAAACATCTCCGTTTAAATGATCCATTTTATGATTTCCCTACTCAAAATGCAATCTCAACAAGAGCAGTGGCAGGAGAAGCTGCTAAACCTCCAGCTCTTCCTTTCCAGGAGAACAGGACAAATCTTTTTTTCAAATAGAGAACAAAGAAGAAGGCATGTGTCGGGGCTACAAAAATCACCATAGTTACATCTACCATCATGTAGTGAGCATTTACTATGAGCAATGATACAACTCTATTGGTAGGTATTTGATTTTTATTTATAAGAAAATTAAACCAAGGATGTAAAGCAGCATATGGTAGGGCCAGGATTTGAACCAGAGCAGTCTGGATACACAATCTGTGCTCTGTTATGCTGTACTGTTCCTCTGTATACCCTGTCCATGGAGGGAAGAGTTCACAAAGTGGGTGCTAGAAAAGGTTCCTCTGAGCTTAGGGAATTATTTTCTAAAGCAAAAGTGAAGAACTAGTCTCACTTTTTGAGATGCTTATCTTCTTTGTTGTGTTCTATAACTTATGATAAAACAAAAGATGTGTCTCAAATATCCGCCTTTGGCAGTTATCTCCAACAAAGAGCTGGTACTCAGCTGCCTTTCCCTGGCCCTCCACCAGACCTTCCATCCACCACGCATGGACAAGGAGAAATCACAGGGAAATCCTGGGGTAAATGGTGAGGCACGCCCAGTGGTTCATCATCTCCCTCCACCCTTCATTTGCAGCTACCGCACTTTCCCTGCAGCCCCAATAAACATTGCTTTCCTCCCTCTCAGAGGGGCAATCCAAGCATGTAAAAGAGAAATAGGAAAAAGGAAAAGAAGTGTAAGTACGTGTGTTTGTGTGTGTTTAAAAGGGAGCAGTATAAATCACTTACTTTTGGTCCAAATTAGAAGCAGTGCAGTGAATTTACCTCTCGTGGTCCCTTTCAGAAAGAAGGATTTTTGGTAACTAAAATGACCTTGAGGTATCTATTCAAATCTAACTTCTGTCTACCCCCAAAGGATCTGAAATAGCAAATCTTTTAGGTGTCTATTTCTTTTGTAAATCAAACTTTGAAAGCACTGTGGGGCTGTGGGTTGAGAAACAATTTAGAAGTTCTAGGAAACACCTATTGATAATAATGAGAACTACCCATGCATTCACTGAACAGCTCCTACCGCTGGGTCACTAAGGAATACTTGCATTGCAAGGTCACTGAAGTTGTGTAAGAATTCGTGGGGTGATGTCTTCCTTGCAGGAGTTCTGGCATGTCCTTGGCAAAAGCTTTCAGATGCTATGGATTGACGCCACTCAGAGTTCTTAGCTCTGGGACATAAATCAGGTTGTAGCATGAATAAAATACATTGCAAGTCTAACTTTCTGATTAAAGGTAAGAGGGAAACAAGGTTATTTAAACAATCCATGTTTGCATGGTAGTCATCTTTTAACAAAAACGTTATTCTCAATCTATTAAAAACTCACTAAAATATCAAATGTAGTTTTGTTCTCTGACAAAGACCTAGTGTTCAGACTATTTGTCTAATCCATTTGACTGAAAAAATGCAAACAAATGTAGTCTTCTTGTCATTTCTGGATCCTCTGAAAGCCTATACAGAACTCAGGTAGAGAGCCCCCAAAGAGTAGGCCGACGTGAGAATGAGCTCTACCATGTGCTGGCTCACTTACCCACACTGCCCTGGGCTAAGTGGCAGGGCTCAGGGTGCTATTTCCTGATCACATCACCCTCTCTACATGACCTTGTATGCCAGGCTAAATTCTTCCAGTCTGCAATTGGTTTTTACACAAAATATTGAATAATGAAACTCAGAACCAGCCTGGAGAGAAGAAAGTATATAATAAAATCTGCCTTTTTTTCCCTTTAAACATTATGAAGATCCAATCAAACATAACCTAGCTCTTCTCTGCAGTGATTACATTTTAAAAGCTGTGTCAATCATTCATGCAGTGCTTAGTGTAGGAGAGGCTGCAGATGCAATCTGTGAAGCACATTAAGCAAAGATTGTGGGGGTTTTCCTTTCTTTTTTTCCCACAATTCAACATGCACTAAACTGAATAATGACTAAGTAATATATATTAAAAACATATTATTAAATATATATGAGGCCAGTATAGTTTGTTTCTTTGTATTTAGGTACACCTTGAATCCTTCTTATGAATCAGGCAGATGAGTCCTGTGTACAAGAACCTGCTGTAAAGTCCTAGCATGCACTCTGAACTCCCATTTATGTATCACAGAAAATGTGGCTGTCATATAGTGATAGATAACCATTAAATCCATTGGTAAATAGCTTAAGGCAGTATGAAGATGACAAGAAGAAACTAAAATGTAAGGACTTTGTAAATGCCCAAAGGGGTCAAATGGCAGCTGAATAATATAGCTGGTATTAGCAAGCTCTGTCTTATCTTTAATGTCATTTACAATTCCACACACACCTCTTAATAGGGATTAAATGAACCTTTTGGAGAATTTCAAGATAAGGCCATTACACTAAATGATAAATTCCAGGTTGGGTCCTGTGGATACTTTTATAACCTTTTGAAACAAAAGGGCTGACATTTCCTGGCACTTAAGCTATGTTTATTTAGGTCTAGGGTTATCATTTAATGAATCATTATTCAGTTCTGTGAATGATCACTATGCTCTTGAAAGACGTTATGCCTTGCTATTGCCTCTCAAACAGAAATGAAAAAAACAATATCAGAATACAGGATACCATGACAAAGTGATTAATACACAGAGAACAGTGAGACTTGATTCTCACAAAAAAGGTAGCTGATTTATTTCCACCTGAAATATATAAATATTTCTCTATGAGAGTAAAGCCTACAAGTAATAAATATACACCAAAGAAGAGAAATGATCAAATATAGTAATTATTTTGCCAATTTTCCCCCCATAAAAGAAACAAAAACTTTGACACCCACATTGATTCCCACCCATTTTCTGGACTTGAGGGATAAAATATTTTCACTTTGGAGCAAAATTTCTTCTTAAATACACCCATGTTGATATACAGATATGTAGGTAGAATATAGATACAGTAAAAAAGAAGCTAGCCTACTAAAGATTTTCTGAATATGTTAATAGTTATATTGCAATTTGTATCAAAATATAACTCTGATAGGATGATGCAGACTAACTCAGCAGGTCTTAAATAATATATCTGGTCAAAATACAGCTGATTATTGCTGATTGAGTCAGTAAGGCCAGAATGTGTAGGAACACACTCCAGAGTGAGCAAGCAATAGAAATGACCCAGAACTGACTACATAAAGAGCTGCAGAGTTGATATCTCAGCCCAGTCTCAATAACACATATGTGTTAGTTGGCTTCAAGTAAAGCACTTGTAATGCGCTGACTGTATGCATTAGCTATAGATCAACAGTATCCCAGTCAACCTGCAACAGTGAGTGCCCTTTGGTAAATTAAGCTGGCAAACGCAAGTAACAATGATCTCATTATAATGACAACATTGCGATCAAGAATTTTTATTGTGACCATTGACTAATAAACTCTATTGAGACTTTTGTGGTGGGCGATTTTCATTTTACTTCAAATTTAGTGAAAATGAGTTATCATGACAGCCTTCTTTCTTCCACTATTGTAACCATACTTTTTACCACAAATTACTTTTATCTGCTTACCAGACATCGTGACAAGATTTTAACCTTCTCTCTGAGTGTGGCATTTTGAAAACTGGAAGTGCTCATATTTACATAGACATATAAAAATAAAATAAATTTTAGCAGCCTATAGTGTCTTAATTATCATTCTACCCTAGAAACGTAAAACTTCAATTAGTGGAAATGCAACAAATAGAGCTGCTAGTGAGATCTGCTTAAAATAAACAAGCAAACACAAATAGTTAGGTTTTTTCCTTGCTAAAGCAATTTTTAGTCTCCAAAGCTTAGAGTTGTATCTACAATGAGGAACAGGAGTCATCACCATGACATGGGATGCTAGCGCTTTCTCAATCATCAACATGAATGCTTGTCTTTTATTCATTATCCATTGTGTACACAAAGAGGATAATCTTATGTGCTTTTAGAAAAGAAAGCTGAAATCAAACTGTTTAATAGTTACCTGATTTTATGAACAAACCAGACACTTGTGAGTTTAATTTGGCACAATATCTTGTATTTTGATAACAAGATAAATGTTTTTAGATAGATGGATGTCATCTGACATTCCCTTACTAGGAAGGTGACCTATTTTGGATGATCACTGAAAGTGCACGTGGTATAATAGATACCTAAAGTGTACGCCAGCCAAGAATTACTGTGTAAGAAAGAGACAACCAAGTAAGTGCCGCTCCAATCTCATAAAAATCAGTGAAATTTATGTAACAGTGCCCTGAACTGGACCAACTACTGGTCATCTTCACCAACATATTATATACATTGGGATCACAGCAGGAACTGGGTATTGGATTTATAAAAACTAGAACATCTTTATTTTTTTTTAAGTGCAGGTTTATATCTCAAAGGGATTCATAATGAATGCCAACTGAGTTCATTTCTGCCTATGAAGATCTGAATCTACCTCAGGAGTGTTGTGTTATATAATCCATGACAGTAAGACAAGGATGAGAGAGACATTCCTTTCTTGCATCTACCATATCATAGGCAAGGCAGTGATGACAGAGGTGAAGGCAGATTAGGACTGTGGGACTCCCAAATTCTCAGGACTTGTGTTTCAGGAGATAGTCATATGGGCTAGACTCAGCATATTTTGTACCATGAAGAGCCAGATAATATTCCGTGGACTTTGGTGCTTATAAAAATTCTTCCTCTTTATTTTATTTAATTTTCCCCTTGGATAAGACTCTGTCAAAAAGTTGAAGTGGATAAAGGTCATGGAGCACTTGTAGAAGTGCTGCTCAGCTCCGATTGTGTCTCATGGAGTGTGTGTATGCTGAATCTCTGCAGGAAAGGTACATACTCCACACCTCTGGGAGGAAGCAAATCCTAGTGGCTGCAGTGGGCTCATCTGGAATAAGGACCAGCAGATTAACCCAGCTCTAGGCTTCAGAGTCTTTCCTAGGAGCTAGGAAAATTGAAGAGAGGTAGAACAGGGCCTGAGAAGCAGACAAAAGGAGGGCTCTTGGGCCTCACTGAAATAAGCAAGAGTAAGACGCTTTTGAGGATCTGAAGAAATAAGAGGAGCTCAGACTTAGTGGTTGATGAGTGAGGGACCGAGGGGTCTGGATCAGCAATTCTTCTATGCGTGCCTCTGGTAACTTCCCTTTATTTCTCTGTCCCTATGCCACCTCGCCTTTAAAGCAAGTGGCTCAAACTCACCTTATGGGGAGACTGTGAGAAACAAGTTGAAAGCGAGCCTGGAGACTTGCAGCTATAGAAAAAGAATATAAATGTGAAAGAATAACAAGGACTCTTGCAACACACAATGTGCATTCTATCTGATGCAATAAGAAGCTTTCGTTTTGCTTTTCACATGCATTTTATGTCTCTTACATTCATAAACCAAATGATACTGAGCTTATCTAAAAGACTTTGCAAAGCTTCTGACGTCGCCACATTAGAAGCAAAAGAAAAAATTTACAGCACGATAGAGTGTTTCTGATGGAATGAAGCCAGAAAAAGAGATGATGAGATAGTATTGATTTTTGCCCAACAATTCCTTGGCTCTTGAGAGTTAAAAAAAAATGTTAAAAATCATCAGGATTTTTTTATTTTATATTCTTACCCATATAAAGGTATCAGCTTATAGAGAATATGCTTATACAAGAATGCCATACAGTATCAACCATGATTCTCATATGTTACTTATCTAATTTAAAGTAGATCTAATTTAGAAACTATAGTGTTTCCCTATAATTCATGCCTATTAGTTTCTAGATTTGAACAAAGTAAAGCCCAATAATATAGTGTTTCCCTATAATTCATGCCTATTAGTTTCTAGATTTGAACAAAGTAAAGCCCAATAAATATCATCATGAAGCATTTGAATGTCTATGTTAAGGCTAAGCCACAAATTTGGCTGTCTAGAAATCTCTAACAAGCTGAAACATACAAAAACTTCTGATAGCACTGTCTTCATGTCTAAATAAGACATGTAAGATTAGCTATTGGCAAATTTGTCATTAATGTAGTAGTATTGCAGGTTCAGAGTGGCTGTTATAATGAGAAGGGGTACTTATCCTACTTCAGTCCTTCAAAGAGTCTGATTTCTCTAAGATGCCTGCCCCATCTGTATACAGAATGAGTTGAGCTTCCCCAAATTTTATTCTGATTAATCAAGGTTCCTGCTAAGAGAAGCTTAAGTTAATTATCTTAATACCTGTTGGAAGACCTTCATTTCAATATAAATCTGAGACAAAGAAAAATGATCCATTCTGACTCATACTTAATACCTCAACTTTGAAATTGCTCAGAAACAACCATCTTGTTGGAAGAAAAAATGGCTGGAAAAAAAGAAACTAGGCTATTTATTAATGAGTAAGTACACGAGTGCCATGCACAAAGGAGAAAGAAGAGGCATCCCTGCTTTAATTGCTGGAATGAAAGGGGGGGAAATAAATAAATAAATAAATAAATAAATAAATAAATAAATAAATAAATAAAGAGAGAGAGGGAGAGAGAGAGTGTGTGTGTGTGTGTGTGTGTGTGTGTGTGTGTGTGTGTGTGTGTGTGTATACAGGAAAAGATGTAGTCATCCAAATTCTTTACACTTATTAAACTGAAAAAGTACTGTTTTAGAAAGAGCCTAAAATTATGGAAAATAAATCTAGGCTGATTTACACCATAGTGTATCCTTTATGGTCAGTCAAAAAAAATAATTATACTTAGAAAAGTTAATGCCAAATTAACACTGTCACAATTTAAGCAGAAAAGTATAATGAAATACTATAAGGTATTTGTGAAATAAGATGGTTTAATGATTACAAAAATGAGAGGTATATTGATGAAGGCTGCAGCATGTTCATTCTGCTTTCCTTCATCAGAGCCAATTTTATAATTATTTTACCTGAAGAACCTTTTGTACATGGCGGTCATGACTTTGAGGAATGGCATGTAAGGCAGGATCAACCTAGTAACTTACAAATGGGCAAATACCATCAATAGTGTAGGTCTCTCAGTGGGGACTCAAACACAGGTGAGTCTCTGCACTCCAGATTTACCACTCCCAGGCTGGAAGATGTGTTGGATTAATTTGTACTCTTTTTTTCTAGCAATGACAACACTCAGCCTGGTGACAAATAGTACTACTTGCAAAGATGAGAAAGGAGAGTGGGCGGTGACATGTGTCTCAGGATGGCTTGGCAGAGTGAGCCAAGAAAATTGTATGACACACAAACAGGATATACTTACCTTTGCATTCCAAAACTGGAGAGTCACTTGATGTAACAGTTCCTCTCTGGAGATGGAAGTGATTAATAGCTTTGTTTTTGATTTCACCAAGTGCTTTCTCAGGTACCGAAGTTAAACCCATTCTTTGGTCATTCATGCTTTATTGCTTTTTCTTTAATCAGATTCGTGTACTAGCTAAAAATTAGCTACAGAGAATAAATATTTGACTAGGATACAGGGGTAAAGCTTACAGAACTGAAAGAAGACAAGCTCTAGTTGAGATGAAAATATTAGTTTGACTTCTACCCTTAAACAAATCTCCTCCCATTTGTTCTCCCCCCCCCCCATATTTGGTGTTATCACATCTGATTTCTGATGTTCCCTGAAATAGTTACACCCTATATTTCAGGGGTCGAGAACCTATGGCTCGTGAGCCAGATGTGGCTCTTTTGATGGCTGCATCTGGCGCGTAGACAAATCTTTAATGAAAAATATGTTAAAAATATAAAACATTCTCATGTATTCCAGTCCATTCATTTCCTACCGCTCATGTTCATGGTTGCGGGTGGCTGGAGCCAATCACAGCTGTCCTCTGGGACAACAACAAATTTTTAGTGGATAATGCGTAATGTACACAGGTCATTGTATGTCTCTCATGGAATTACATTTTAAAATATGTGGCGTTCATGGCTCTCTCAGCCAAAAAGGTTCCCGACCCCTGCTATATTTTATAAAGTTTTCCTGTTTACATTCTATAGGAAGCAATATATAACACCAAATCAGAACAGAATTATTTTAAATAGAATTTTTAAATGACTATGAGTGGATATACGTTTAAGAACTTTTCTGGTATTATTAAACAAATAAAATTACCTTTTAACCAACAAAATCTCTGAATATGTTCTTAGACGCAATTATTCATTTTCTATGTCCAAGGTTAGAATATTTTTCAGGTTACTGCTAAGGTTATACTTGCAGTTAAGGACAGACTTTATTTCTATTCATACTCATCTCTGGGAAGATTTCTTAATGTTCACTAAAGCATGAAGCAGGTTAAAGAGTCACCCCAAATCCGTTCTCTGCTGGCTCCCATGCCCAGGCTTGCCCCTGATGGCTCTCTGAAAAAGAACTCTGTCCTGCCCTTTGGAGGGGAAGGGCTTGTCTGCAGCCAGGAAGCAACAACACTAACTGTTGCCCTCAGAATGGGAGTGCCCCTCTCACCTCCGACTGCTGCCAACATACACCAACCAAACATGTAATGGCCTTAGGAGACTCAATGGAAACAAAAGGTGTATTTGTGGTGTCCCTTTATTCTTTTACAAATACTGAGTTCATATGCTCTGTCCTGTGCTAGGCAGGATGCTGAGGATTCAAAGATGGTAAAACTATCATGAACTTCAAGAAGCTTTTAATCTAATAAGACACATGGAAAAGAAAACAAATATACACAGAGCTCTGTTTCAAGCACAATGATACAGGTGAGTGCAGGTGGGATATGACTACCAAGTAACACAAGCGGCAGCCCTCACTCTGCCTGCAGTGAGGCCTGTGGGTGTCAAAGACAGCTCTCAGGGTGACAAGTACTAGAGCTGAGTCTTGAAAGAAGAGCAGGTTGTTTTCACAAACATTTATAAAGTATCTTCTCAACACTTGTGTCAGAAGCGCACTTGTTTTTATTGCTGATGGGCACTCCATTGTATAAATATGCCATGACTGATTTACCTATTCTGTTGATGAAGAACATTTCTTTGGGTTATTTCTAGTTAGGGTTGCTTAAATTTGCTTTTATTGCTGATTAGTATTCCATTGTATAAATAGACCACAACTATGTTAAATTCATTTTTTTTTAATTCCCAACTTTGTCCAAATGACGATAACTTATTCACTTTCATCAGGAATGTATGAGAGCTCTAGTTATTTCATGTCCTCTCCAACAGCTGAAATGTCTTTTTAAAATTTTACCCATTCTAGTTAGTGTGAAATGCTATTCTTATTTTAGTGTCTTTAATTGCATTTCCCTGATAACAAATGGTGATGTACATCTTTTCATGAACTTATTGACTATTCTTATAACTTCTAGGAAGTATTCTCAAGCCTGTTGCCCATGTTTGCTGATTGATTTGTCATATTATATACTATATATAGAACAATATTTTATGTATGTGTGTTTGTAAAAAAATATTTTCTCCTAGTCTGTCTCTTTACATGTTCTTAACAATGTCTTTTCATAAGCATGCTTTAAAAATATTAATGAGGTTCAATTTATCATTGTTTTGTTTTTAGGGATTTTTGTGTCCTTTCTAAGCAAATTTCACCTGCTTTGAAGTTCCAAAACTGTTCTGTTTTATTTTTCTAAATGATTTATGGTGTTAACTTTAGGTCACAAAATAATGTTTTGAATGGTGTAATATATTGAAATGGCATTTTAAAATTAATTTTAAATTTCATTTCAAGCTCTTTTTGCTGCTGATATGGAAATAAAGTTGATTTCTGTATAGTGACATTGTACTCTGGAAACATGCTAAATTAACTTGTTAGCTCTAAAAGCATTTTTTACAGCTTGATTAGGATTTTCTACATAAATTATCATGTCGTCTGTTAATAAGACAGTTTCACTTCTAGGTTTTTAATCATTACGACTTTTCATTTGTTTGTTTTAGTGCAATGTTTATGACATTTACTACACTGTTAAATAAAGTGATGAGAACATAAATCTTGTCTTGCTCCCAGAATTACGGGAGAAGAGTTTAATATTTTAACACTAAGTCTAATGTTAGCTCCTGGTTAACACAAATATCCTTTATCGGGTTAAGAAAGCATATTTCTAGTCTTAGATTGCTGATTTTTAATCATAGAAGGGTACTGATGTTGTTAAAATCTTTTTTGAGAAGTGTTCCCTCTTCCACTATTTTCTAACATAGTTTCTGTAGAATATTTTTTCTTAAATATTTTATTGAAATTACTGGTGAAACCATTTGGACTTGAAGTTTTCTTTGTTGAAAGGTTTGAATTCTATATTCAATTAATACAGGTTTTTCATATTTTCAGTTACTTTCTGGATCTGTTTTGGTAAGGTGAGATTTTCAAAGAATTTGTAAATTTTATGTTATCAAATTTTTGGCAGAAAGGTGTTTTAAAATAGTTTTTAAAATATTCTTGAATATGTAGCAATATGTTAATATGTTACTGTTGATGTTATTGTTTTCTCTCTCTTGCTAAATGCTTATCTATTTATTTATTTTTTTAAAAAAATGCTTGACTTTGTTCTTACTGTTTATTTCTAATTCAGTTTGTTCTTATACATAATTTCCATTCTTTTACCTAATTTGAGTCTAGATTCCTCTTCTGACTTCTTTTTTATGCATTTTTATTTCATAAGTAAAAGAAACTAAAAGCACTGCCATCGTGTACTAAAAATATAAATTCTGAAATTAATTTAGCTTCTTCCAGTACTTACTCAAAGTTTATTTTCTAACTTCTAGAAAGAAGCTTAGCTTATTGATTGTATATCTTTTTATTTTCTTATATGAACATTTACTGTCATAAATTTCCTCTGAACACCTCTTTAGCTGCATCTCAAGAATTTTGGCATGTTGTGTTTTCATTATCATTTTGTTTCTAATATTTCTAATATTTTGCTTGGACTCCCTCTTTGATCCATCAGTTATTTAATGTGTTCTTTAATTTCCAATGATTTGGGAGCTTTCTAAATGTTTAATTATTACTCAAATATCTTACTGATTTCTAGAAGTGTAATTAATATATCTTGTTATTTATTCCCAAGTCAATCTTACTCTAAGACTTCAGTATTTAAAATGTGTTAAAACAGGCTTAGTGAGTGCTGCAGTTGCACTGGAAAGAATGTGTATTCTGGAGTGTGGGGTAAACTGGTAAGGCTCAACCATGTCATGGGGATTGATAGCATTTTTAAAATTTGCTAGCCTTACAGATCATTTTTTAATTTTAATTTTTAAATTAAAATTTACATTCAGTATTATTTGGCATTAGTTTCAGGTATATAGCACATGGTTAGACAATCACATAAGCTACAAAGCTTCCTCTCACTCATTCCTATACTCAACCTGGCACCACATACATACTGCTCACAAAAATTAGCGGATATATGAAGCGATAAAATATCCCCTAATTTTTAGGAGCAGTATAGTTATCACAATGTTATTAACTGCATTCTCTATGCTGTATTTTACATGTGACTATTTTGTAACTGTCAATTTACACTTTTTAATCCCTTTACCTTATTTTGTTGATTTTGCATGTATTTGCTTATTGGTTTCATAAATTACAAAAAGGAGGCATTAAAATCTTCCTTTATGATTTGGATTTGCCTTAGTTCTGTCCATCATTGTCTCACTTACAGTATTATGAAATTCTATTACTAAGTGAATGCCTATTTAAGATGGTTTTACATTCCTGATCTCTTTTACAATTATGAAGCTCACTTTTTATCTCTAATATCATTTGTCTTTAGATTTCAAATGCTAATCATACAGCCACACCAGCTTTATTATGCATATTATCTGCACAGTATACATTTTTCATCCTTTTACCTCCAACGTACCTGTCTTTATAATTAATATGTAATTCTTGTTGACAGCACATAGTTGGGCCCTGCTTTTTTTATCCTTTCAGACTGAACTAATGTGGCTTTTAATTGCAGTGTTCACCACATTTACATTAAATGTGATTATTAATATAGCTGGGTTAAAATATATCTTCTTATTTTCATTACATTTGGGTTTTTTTGTGTTGTTATAGTTTTGGTTTGGTTTTACCTATTTTATTTCTTTTTCCTGAGGATAATTATTTTAGTATTTCTTTTTATTTCTCTATTGGCTATTTATCTATACCTACAACTGTAGCTATACTGTATATGGAAAGATCTTCTTGCCCTGCCCAGATAGCTCGGTTGGTTAGCACAGAGATTGCAGGTTCAATCCCCAGTCAGGACACATACAAGAAGAGATGTTCCTGTCTTTCCTGCTCTCTCCCTTCCTCTCTTGCTAAAATAAAAAACCAACAAATCAAACAAACAAATAAATAAAACCTTTAAAAAAAGGAAACGTTCTCAAAATTACAATAATGAAACCTTAATTTCTAAAAATTAAATTCAAATTACATCTGGAATTAAATTAAAAGTAAAATTAGACTTATATTACTTTACTTGCAGCAGTGTATTGACATTTATCTACTCCGTCCCTGGCATAACTGTCCTCAAACATTTCCTGTCTGTACATATTACCACCAGACTTGAAATGTTACTATTTTTGTTTAAACATTTTTAGAAGAAAGAGATAATGAAAGACAGTCTTCTATATTTACCTATATATTTGTCATTCCAATTCTCCTCACTCCTTTCTCTAGATCCAAATTTCAATCCAGCATCATTTCTTTGTGGTCTGTATAACTCTTATTAGGAAGGAAGTCTGCTGGTAACACATTCTCAGCTTTTGTTTAAGTATCTTCTTTTTGCCTTCCTTTTTTAAAGAACATCTTCACTACATATAGAATTCTGGGTTTAAACTTATTTTTCTTTTAGTATGTAAAAGATGTCACTTCGTTATCTTCTGATCCCCATCATTTCTGATAAGAAGATGGCCATCAATTCACATCACTGCTTTCTGTAGGTTAAACATCAATGTACATATGTGGTATGTTTTCTGGGCATTTCTTGAGATTTGTTCTTTATATTATAGTTGACTTTCAGCACTTTGCTGTGCTGCATCTAGGTATCGTTTTCTTTGTTTATTTTCTTTTTATTTCACTGTTTCTTGCAACTATAGGTTGATATTTTCACTATATTTGGAAATTTTTTCAACATTGTCTTTTTTTTTTTCTACCCCACTCTCCCTGCCTCCTTTCCACTTAAATTTTCTTTTTTTCTTTTTCTTTTTGTTATTTTTCTGAAGTTGGAAATGGGGAGGCAGTCAGACAGACTTCCGCATGCGCCTGACCGGGGTCCACCTGGCACACCCACCAGGGGGCAATGCTCTGCCCATCTGGGGCGTCGCTCTGCTGCAACCAGAGCCATTCTAGCACCTGAGGCAGAGGCCACAGAGTCATCCTCAGCGCCCGGGCCAACTTTGCTCCAATGAAGCCTTGGCTGTGGGAGGGGAAGAGAGAGACAGAAAGGAAGGAGAGGGGGAGGGGTGGAGAAGCAGATGGGCGCTTCTCCTGTGTGCCCTGGATGGGAATCGAATCCAGAAATTGTCTATAACATGTATGCTAGTTTGATGTCTTATAGATCTCTAAAGGCTCTGTTCCTTTTTTTCAATATTTTTTCTCTCTTTCAGATTAGATAATTTCTATTGATTTTTCTTCATACAGTCTTTCTTCTGCAGTCTCCAATCTCTTTCGAAGTCCATATACAGTAGTATATTTTTCATTTCAAATATTGTATTTTTCAGTCCTAGCATTTCCATTTTCAACAATGTCTATTTTTCTGTGATAAACCTCATATGTTGACGTTTCACTTTTTATTTTTGAGGAATTTCTTTTTCCTTTTATTTCTCTTTTTTCCTGAAGAATTTTTTAAATAAATAGTTTATGCATACAACACAGCAGAAAGCAGAAAACATTACTGGAAGTGTTTTTAGTACATTACAATCATAAGAGAATACGAGATTTTAAAATATGGACTAAATTTGAGAACACAAAAATAGTGTCTTTATTAAGTTTGCTTTGGTCTCTTGTGATAAATCACTTTTGAAAGTGAAGTTTTCTCTGACATCTTTCCTGTTATTCTCATGCTGCAAAATGTTTTTTAATTCTTACTGAATGTGTTGGGGTGACACTGGTTAACATAATTATATAGGTTTCAGGTACCTAATTCTAGAACACATCTCTGTACACTGTAGTGTGTTCACCCACCCAAGTCATGTCTTCATCCATCACCAATTATAACCCTTATACCCTCCTCCTACTCACCCTCCTGCAATCACTACACTATCATTTGTGTCCATGATATTTTCCTTTTTATTTCTTTTGTTCTTTTTTGCTCAATCTCACTACCCCCTCACCCAATTGACAATCATCAGCCTGCTCTCTTTGTAACTAGTTTATTTTGCTTGTTAGATCATTTTGTTCATTAGATTCCACATATTAGTGAAATCATAAATTCTTGAACATACTTAACTTGTTTAAAATGCTGTGCCCTAATCCTAACATCTGGATAATCTCTGGATCTGTATTGATTGTCTTTTTTCTGGTATTGTGCCAAATTGTCTTTCTCTTTTCCATGTATAGTAATTAATTGATTATATAAGATCTACCGGAAAGTTCTGTCCGTTTTTGGAATAAAATAAAATACAAATTTTTCTTACCATCAATAAACTTTATTAAATAATATAATTGCCATTATTATTAATGATTTCTTGCCGGCGTGAGGGCAATTTGTATATCCCATTTTTGAAAAATGTTTTATCTTTTGATGCGAAAAATTAAACCAGTGCTTGTTTGATATCTTCTTCATTTTTGAAATTTTTGCCCTTCAAAAAATTTTGTAAGGACAAAAACAAGTGATAGTTGGAGGGTGCTAAGTCCAGGGAATATGATGGATGTGACAGACATGTTTCTGTAGCATTTCTTCCTTGTTGAAATTCTTAAAAATTACAGTGGCATAAATAACTTTATAGTAGCCATGGGTACACTATCGCTTCACACATAAGACTAATGTGAATCAACTTTGTTTTAGTTAATTTGCTACATCAGTATGTATATATTAAGTGATAAAAATAGAGAGGCACACATGCGCCAAATAAACATGTGCTTATATGTCAAAACTTGTGATAGAAATGGACAGAACTTTCCAGTAGACCTTATACATTCAGCATTGACATTGTGGATAAAATATTGTTGAAAACCCAATTTCTACATATACATTTGTTTCACTCCTAACCTATTTATTACAGTCCATCTCCCACTGATCCTATTCACTTGGAAGGTATCAATACTTTTATGTTATAGTTCCCTTATTTTCTGACCCTTTTTAAAGTTCTCACATTCTTAATTTCATGAAACATATGACATTCTTGAAACAATGCTATCGTCATGCCACCTCAAATTCTTGAAAAATAAAATCCTCATTGTTTTCAGAACAGTTCAATCTTTAGGTGATTTCCTAATTTCCAGGTTACTTCTTGTCCATTTTATGGCTACTGTTCTCTCAATGGTTTGGTTCCAAGCTCTTATCTTATGGATTTCTTTAGTTTCAGCCATAACCTCATGTGAACTGATTGCTAAATTCATCTTTTTAGATAGCCCGCATTGATGAGCCAAATTCTAGCTCTTTGACAGCCTGTTTAGCATTTTCTTCCCAAAATTGTGTAACCCTTTAAGATAAGATTTCTGAAGCTAAATCCTACTTCAGCTCTTTCTGGGGAGTTGGAAGGGGCAGACCCTGAAAGTAGCAGCTCTTGCTGATGTTCCCATTTGGTGTTAATGGTTCCAATTAGGCTCTATTCTTAAATTTACAGATAATTCTTTCCTCTCTCTGAGCCATCCCATATACCCTATTACCAGATACAATGATGCTAAATAGGTAGGTGGGTCAGTAGGTAGAAAGGCAGGCAGATGATAGATAGATAGATAGACAGACAGATAGATAAACACTTCTCAAACTTCCCAGAGCCAAAGGATGATAAATATATAGAATAAAGAACAGAAAGTTTTTATCATCAAATATCCCTTTGTTGCTGACTACTAAAACCACCAGCATACTGCCTGATCCTATAGATCAGTGGTTTTCAACCTTTTTATACTTGGGGACTGGTGAAAATAGAATTATTTTGGGGACTGTTAAGGCAGAAATCACCCTGAGCATAAGCAAATTCAAATAAGATCATTGTGTCTATAATCTTTATATAGCATCAGGTGGTTAACTCTATCACGGACAAGCAAGAAATTTCTGGTAGACCAGCACCAGTCTGTGGACTGGTGGTTGAAAAACACTGCGCTAGATCACACCTTGGAGATTCTTCCTTCTGTTCTTCCTCCTCCCTTCTTTTCTCTCTTTCTTTCTCCTTCCTGCCTGCCTACTTGCCTTCTTATTCAAGCAAATCTAATTCTGGCAAAAAATGCATCTGTAATATGCTTGGCACAGCTGCCTCTGCAGATTTTGAAAATGTTAAATAATATAGCACAACATAAATAATACAAATAATGATAGTAATCCACTATGAACATTAAGCTGATACATTTAAGGACTAGCAGTATCAAGAATTGTTTCAAGGAAACTAAACACTTGGAGATACTGTGCATACACAGTATTAATTGGCCTCAATAGTACTTACAATTCATGAGAAATTTGTTTTACCACATAGCTACTTCCATCTGAGGTCAAACACAAACCACACTGAAAGGCCTCTTTGTCTGGGTGCAGTGTGATGCTATTGGAACAGTACCTAGATGTCAAGATGGTATCTCTAACACTACAGATTTACTCAGCACAATGCATCACAGAAGCTCAATTGTGTTGTTTCTTGAAAGACAGATTTGAGCCAAAGATCTGGTGCTATGCAGATGCCAGATGGTTTCCCTGGAAAGTCTCTTCTCAGAAACAGATGGGTGTTCCATCTTACTAGCCTGTCCAAAGGTGAAGAAGGCCTGCTTCGCCTAACCTCTACTATTCAGGAAGCCAGTTCTCAGTCAAGAAGCACTTTTGCCAAGCATATAAGAAGCACTTATAGATACTATTTATTGATCTTTTAAGTTTAAAACTATCTCTAGCCCAATTTTACTCCTAACTGTCTGCTCAGAATCACTTCTTGAATCTCTGATACTTAGTAGAACCTCTGATTCTATTCCACACTTCTTGACCCATACCCTCCCCTTCCAGGTCCTCACCATCTTTATAAATGGCCTTACCATCCACCAAATCACTCTAGACAACACTATGGGGGTTCTTGTGGATTATCCTTGTCCTGTAACATCCCACTCAAATTCACTGGTAAGTTTGCTGACAGTCCCCGGAATAAGTATTACCTCTAACCCAATGAAAGCCAACTCTGACTGACTTCATTGCAGCCCAACTCAGCACCCTCTCTTGCCTAACTGGCCTCTCTTCTTACACTCTTGTCCTTTGAACATCCATCATCCAGTCAATTTTCCAACAGCCTGCAGCAGTGCAAACCAGATTGTTTCATTCCCTTGACAGCATCTAAAAATATTTGGAAAGAAACCCCATCCACTGCCCCAGACATTAGGCTCTACGGATCTGCTCCAGCCAAAGGAGATCCACACTGGCCACCCTTTTTCCACTCACTCACCACTCCCCAGCCACGCTGGCCTTGGATGTGACCATCCAACACACTGAGTTAATCCAGGCTCATGGGCTTGGTGCTTGATGGTCCTGCTGTTTCAATTGTACATCTCCCAGGTCTACAAGAAAGTTCATCCCTTTTGTCTTTCAGACCACCTTTCAAGCACCACCTCCTCAGATTTCCCTGCCTTCTTTTCTCTCAATCCTGTTACTCATTTTTTTTAATAGCACTTGATTTCCCTCACAGAGGAAACACAGGCAGGTTCAGTGACCAAAAGGATTTATGATAATGGATAATTAGATTGAAAATATTATATATAAATAATTATATATATTTAAAATTATTTAATGGGGGCATATTTTATGAGATAAAACTTCTATATTATATGAATTCTCAAATAAAAAATTAATATTGAATTTGCTAAAAAAAAAACCCAAAAAAACTCAACAGCTCTATTTTGGGATACCTCTGTAAAAAGATTGGTCTCAGGAGATGGAAGGAGTTTCCCTACTGGTTAGAGTGGGAAAAAGCACAAGAGCCCAGTGGTCCAGAGTGATAGATTTACTGCCTATAGGTGGTTTTCCAAACCACCAAAGCTGCAATGAGTACCCAAGAGGGTAAACTCAGGATAATTCCTAGTGTTCCTGGCTGGTCTCTGGAGGGTCACTGTTTTAAGTTGAAGGCAGAGTGGCTGCCAGCAAATGGCCAGGTTTATCCAGGTCCTGTAGGCAATAAGTCGAGCATGGCAGGAGCAGGGCCTTGTGGGCCATGCAAAGGTTCCCAGTCCAGGCAAGTTACCCTGCATCCTCTGCCCTCTGACAGGGCTAACACTAGCGCTGCTGGATCTTGTACATACTGCCCCCGCCCCCGCCCCGAACCTAGCAAAAGGCCTGGTGCATTATATCTATTCAGTAAATCTGGTTGTTTGATTGATGCTTATGTGTTTCATAAGTTTTATCCAGGAGGCTACATATGTCCCATTTTATTTTTATTCCTTTTGGGTGTTCTTCTCAGACTTGGAGTTTTGTCATAAGAAGAAATTTTCAACAAACAATATAAACCCTCACTTAACACACAAGCTAGAAAACACCATGAAGGAACCCCCATGAGGAAGTCATGTTTCTAGGCCCAGGTTTTCCAGCCTTCCTCCATTCCCAAGCTATCAGAAATACCCTCCTGTACCCTAAAATTCAGGGTATTAATCAAGTCAGTTAGGATACTTTTAATCCAAGCTTGCTGTGTTTAAAAAAAAAAATGCATTTGCCTCTGAGAAGGAAGTAAAAGTCTTTCCAGATAAATGAGCAGCTTGTCTAGCTATCAAAATGTGAACCTTACTGGTATTGTCACCATAGTCCTAACTCAAGTAGTTTATGTCCCAGAAACGAAACTTCTGCCTTTCACACTCAACAAGGTCTTCAGACCACGGCCATCTTGCACAATATGGACCTACTATTAGAGTAACTAAAGTTATTAGCAGTGTATTTAAATAATGTAGTACGAAGAATAGGTTTGAAAGCCTGGCTGGAAGTTGGAGAACTGATTTCTAAAAATAGAAACCCCCCAAATATGTTTTTTTGTTCAAATGTTGGAAAGAATTATGAATTATGTTGACCTCTTTGCTTCAATGGGGTTTAAGTTTTCTTAGTAATCAGAAACAAGTTTCACAATGTGTGCCACACTTGGCTCGTGCTTCAGAGAGCAAGGGAAAGCTGGTTGTTATGTCAGTAATCCCTGCTCAGTGCCACATGGAGAATTCAGCACTGAGGAAGCCTGCCAGCAGCTACCCCTGCCAAACCAAACAGGAATCAGTGTGGACAATGGGAAGATTATGTGATAGAAAATGGATACTCAAATTAAGGCAGGAAAGCCATATCAATTATAATTAGGAGGAGGCTCTTTCCCCAGGTTACCAAGCCGTCCATCTAAGTGGGCAAAGGATGTTTCTGTTTCCCTGAAAACCTACCCACAATTGGTCAATGGGGAGAGAGAGTTGAAACAGAATGCCTTTTCTCTAAAAACTTCCTGTGTCTTGATGGCTGGCCACAAATCTTTTTGCCACCGTTGTGTCCTTTCATTCACACTAGTATCAGGCCTTCCAATGCCTCTGAGAGCTGCCAGGAAACAGAGGATTCAGTGGTACCTTCCAACAGGTACTCTCTGTGCAAAGCTTCATGACAGCCATGCTGCTCACCTTCCTCCCTGCTTCCCTCTTTGAACCAACAGGGAAGAGAAAGAGAAACAAAAATCAAAACAAAAATCAAACACAACCCCTGGGTTTTCCAAACCACCAAAGCTGCAATGAGTACCCCAGAGGGTAAACTCAGGATGATCCCTAGTGTTCCCGGCTGGCCTCTGGAGGGTCACTGTTTTAAGTTGAAGGCAGAGTGGCTGCCAGCAAATGGCCAGGTTTATCCAGGTCCTGGTGAAGACCATCGGCTCAGTACAGACTCCTCAGTTGACCTATGGCTCAGCTTTAGACCAACTAAAGAACTGGCAGAGCTGTGTCCCTGATTCTTCACTTGCTGCCTCTTCTAATTAAAAAGCAAAATCACACAAGTAAATTTTCCTTTTTAACAATGAAACAATCCAAGTACAAAGAATATATGACACTCAAGTACCATCACCAAGATATTTAGTTATTACTATTATTGGAAACAGAGTTTTTTTTAAGAAATAAACTTTAAAACTACATTTGAGCCCCTTTTGCCGGTCCCTTCCACAGAGTGTCTCTTGATGTTAAATGGATCATTCTCATGTTGTTTTTAGAGTTGTTTTTAAATCATGTTTTTATTCATTATGTACATATAGAAATTATCTTGTGTGTTTTTAAAACTTATGTAAATGATATACTTTATGTATCTTTTTACAATTTACTTTTTTTCAGTTAACCTAATGATTTTGAAATTTATCTATGTAAATATTGGTAAATCTACCCTCAGATTGTTTGACACTCCTTTAGATTCAAATTTTTTTATTTTTTATTTTTTGTATTTTTCTGAAGCTGGAAACGGGGATAGACAGTCAGACAGACTCCCGCATGTGCCCGACTGGGATCCACCCGGCACGTCCACCAGGGGCTACGCTCTACCCACCAGGGGGTGATGCCCTGCCCCTCTGGGGCGTCGCTCTGTCCAAGGAGCCATCCCCAGCGCCCGGGGCCATCTTCGCTCCAATGGAGCCTCGCTGCGGGAGGGGAAGAGAGAGACAGAGAGGAAGGAGAGGGGGAGGGGTGGAGAAGCAGATGGGCGCTTCTCCTGTGTGCCCTGGCCAGGAATCAAACCCGGGACTTCTGCACGCCAGGCCGACGCTCTACCACTGAGCCAACCAGCCAGGGCCAATTTTTTTAAAATTCAGTCACCTATTCAAGGTCATGCATTTTTCCCTATTTTTTTTTAATTACAAGGAATATGATCAAAATTGTATGTTTGGAGGAAGAAAGATGGCGACGGAGTAGGCGGACGTTCCAACTGCCACCTCTGAGGACCAAATTGGATTACATCTTAATTTAAGAACAATCATCTTAAAAAACCAACTTTGGACTGAACTAAGAGGAATCTATAACCAAAGGATCACTGAAGAAGCCACACCGAGACTGGTAGGAAGGGTGGAGATGTGGAAAGGGCTGCCCTGCTCACAGGAGCAAGCAGTGGCTGAGGATGCAGAGGGACCCTCACTAAGGAAGGGTTGCCCTGAGAGGTGTGGGTACTCAGCCCCAGGTCAGGAGCCCCAGCCTAAAGCCCCAGAGCCTAGAAGAGGTGCCCACAAGCAACTGAAGGTAAAAAGAGTCAGGTTTTTGTCTGCGAGAAAGAGAGCTCTCAGAGACACAGTTTCCATCTTAAAGGGCCTGCGCAGAAAATCTTGTTCACAGCCGCTTACCTGGGGCTCTGATGGAGCGAGAACTGAGAGGAATAGAGTTGCATGAGGAGAGTGTAAAGTTGGAGGCCCAGGGAGAGACATTATTGCAGGAATCAGAGGAGAACAAAAACATCCAGACAACTTGATGAAGGAAGTAGGATTTATTTAGCTGGCGGAGCTGCATGACCCTAACAAAGTCAACAAAACACAAACTACCTGAAGTTAGATTTCTTACATCTTATACACCTTTACCACTTTAGCTTTCACCTGACAAATGCCTGATTTCTATGACCTCTTTGTCTGCAGGCCAACATGACTTTCATGTCTTAGGGAGGGGAAGGAGAGAGGAGGCAGGAGGGTCTGTCCTTGATAATCCTATTACTTATTCTTCTTGCTGGAGCTGCAAGTTCATCTCAAGAAACTGATAACAAGCAAGGTCCACAGCAGTAGTTTGTAATTTTTTCAAACTTTCCTATCTGCCCTTGTTCCCTCAGTCAAGAACACTGAGGTCACAAGCTGGATTGTAAGAACCTAGACATTGCAGGCCTCCTCTCCTCTGTATTCTTCTGGTTTCTACTCCCTCAACATGGTGGGGGATGGCCACCCTCGTGCTGACCCATTCTTCAATACTGCAGTTGCCATCTTTCTTGGGTGGCATCTTTCTGAGTGGCATCAGCCTGGGGAAAAGCAACTGCTCAGCCCTTGGAGTCTCTTCTGCCCCAATCTTGAAGATGCAGGAGGCGGTATTTAATGAAACTTGGCCTTTTAAGTGGAACTTCACCCGGGCCCAATGTGGATAAAAACAGCCTAGGTGTGCAGTCGGTAATTCCATGTGCACCCCTTCCCCTCCCTAAGACATGAAAGTCATGTTGGCCTGCAGACAAAGAGGTCATAGAAATCAGGCATTTGTCAGATCCAATCTTGAACATTGGATCTCATTGAGAAGCTGGGAAGCAGGGGCCCATCACTGACTCAGTTTTCTGGTGTTGAGGCCGAAGCTTTCCCCCACATGCTCCTGAGTCTAATTCCCCCTCACAAGAGACTCAGTAGAAACTGTTCAGATTGTAGGAAAACCACACATCTGGGTCTCAGAGGCCACACCCACCAGACTTCTGGGACCACACCATACGGAGGTCTGTGAGAAAAGTCTGGGAAGACTGACACCTGGGGCCGAGGTGCAAAGACACAACTACCACCCTTCCTAATTCCGGAATTGCTGCAATCTCTACCAGGGGTCGTCAAACTTTTTATAAAAACCGTCCACTTTTGCAGTGCTGGTCAACCTGGTCCCTACCGTGCAACCAAACAGCACCGCGATTGGCCCATCATGAAAGCTGGAATGCCCAGTGGGCAGTAGGGACCAGGTCTACCAGCACTGCAAAAGTGGGCGGTTTTTATAAAAAGTTTGACAACCCCTGCTAGACCAAGGGTAGTCAACCTTTTTATATTTACCGCCCACTTTTGTATCTCTGTTAGTAGTAAAATTTTCTAACCGCCCACTGGTTTCACAGTAATGGTGATTTATAAAGTAGGGAAGTAACTTTACTTTATAAAATTTATTTAACTTTACTTTATAAATTTATAAAATTTATAAAGCAGAGTTAGAGCAAGTTAAAGCATATAGTAATAATTACTTACCAAGTACTTTATGTCAGATATTTGCTAAGTTTGGCAGAATAAATCTTTATAAAACAACTTACTGTAGTTAAATCTATCTTTTTATTTATATTTTGGTTGCTTTGCTACCGCCCACCATGAAAGCTGGAATGCCCACTAGTGGGCGGTAGGGACCAGGTTGACTACCACTGCTCTAGACTCTACCAGAGGCATATTCAGTGACCGAGTCCAACAAGCAGCCAGCAGACAGAGGATGCAGGAGGCAGTATTTAATGAAACTTGGCCTTTTAAGTGGAACTTCACCTGGGCCCAATGTGGATAAAAGCAGCCTAGGTGTGCAGTTGGTATTTCCATGTGCACCTGGGCCCAGCAGAGGCAGCCACAAACTCTGGATTGCTTGTAGCTCCAAGAAGGTTGCTCAGGGCCAGTTATGGACAGTGTCTCCCACTGGTATGTGCGGGGTATCTTCAAGGGAGTCCCAAGGCTGGCACATCCAATGGCCAGCTGTGGAGAGCATCAGTTTACAAAACCTAACAACCCTTGCTAGATTGGTATCCTAAGGAAGGGCTCCTCACACCTGGCCCAGCTGAAGTGAATTCCACTCTCTCTCCGTAATCAGCACCAGCACAGTGGCTCATGTGCATTGGAAAGGGTGTAGCTTCACAGTCAGCCCATCTGGATGTTGTATATCTTGCCCTGCTGTGCTAGATTCTACAGGGAAAAGGGAGAGGGGCTTGGAAGATGGACATTTAAGGTGTGGTTCCCTGTGAGCCTATTGTTGATTCTGGTTGAGGGAATTAGCCACTTACTGGTGGGGCATAGTCAGCCCCAGGAGAAGACTCTCTGTCTTCTTCCCTGAGACCACGGTCTCACCAGCTGTAAGAATCTCTGCAGAGGGGAATGTTGGCCACACTCGATCTGAACCTACTGCCCACCTTGTTGGGAAGAAATAAAATTTGAATATCCAGCAGTGGCTGAGGGATCAAGCTCTGGAGTAGGGGCCACATTCCCTATAGTAAGCTCCTGACCAAGAGACTCCTGAAGTAGGGGGTCCTACAAATGTATTCACAACTTTAGCTGCCCTAACTCACCAAGTGTGCAACCTGTAGAGGGATAAATTGGGTGAAGCCAATCTGAGCCCACACTACAGTCTTACTACAGAAGACTCTTGGAAGACCAGGCAGCTGCAAGAGGAGGAGGAGAAGCTGAAAAGAGGAGACAAATCTTACAGAGCTTGGGGCTTTTACAAAGCCATTGTCATCTCTAAGCAAGAGGAAGTTGATCCTTATACAAAGGTTGGCCCCTCTCACACTACCCAGACATAGAAAACACAGACAAAATCAGAAAAAAGTGCAGTAGCTGCACACTGGTAGCCCACAGTGGGTTACAAATAACAGTTGATACCAACCCAAGAAGAACTAGAGACAACACTATTGCTGGTGGGTGGCAGACAGCACCAACCTTGGACTCAGCTACCTACACAAGCAATACACCCAAAAGTGAAGTCTAGCAGGCACCAGACACTGTGGAGAATAAATACATCCAACAGGACAGACTTTGCACAGTGTGTAATTCACATAACAAAGGTTGACCCTTAGAGCTAGCCAGCCTGAAAGGAGAAACGTACCCACAAGAAGACCAACTGCATCTATACATACAACAAGAAGGAAAAAAGTACCCTCAAAAGCATTCTTAGAACAAGGAAAACAAGAGGCCTGCAGGAAAGTACTACCAAGCCCATCTTCTACATAAAGATCACACAAAAATTTCAAAGTCAGACAGTGCTACCTAATACACAGACAAAATGGGCAGAGAAATGCAACCCAAATGAATCAACAAGAGAAATCCACAGAAAAAGAACTGAATGAGATGGAAGTAACCAAAATACCAGATGCAGACTTGAAAACAATAATTGTTAGGATGCTCAAGGATCTTAGAGCAACAATGAATGGACATAATGAGCACCAAATAAAGAGATAGAAAGCATCAAAAAGGACATTAAAATCATAAAAAAGAACTAGTCAGATATAAAAAATACAATATCAGAAATGAAGACTGCACTAGAAGAAATTAATAGCAGGGAGGATCAGCAGAGGATCAAATCAGCAATTTAGAGGACAAGATAAATGTAGGTATGGCAGCAGAGCAGCAAAAAGAAAAAAAAAGAAAAACGTCTGAAGAAACTCTAAGAGAGCTCTGTGACAACATGAAGAAAAAAAAAACAACCACACCATAGGGGTTCCTGAAGGAGAAGAAAATGAACTAGGAATAGAGAACCTGTTTGTGGAAATCATAGCTGAAAATTTCCCTAAATTGATGAAGGAAAAAGTCACACAAGTTCAAGATGCACAGAGAGTTGCATTAAAGAAGAACCCAAGGAGGCCTAAAGCAAAACACATCATAACTAAAGTGTAAAAGTTAAGAGACAAAGAAAGAATATTAAAAGTTGCAAGAGAAAAGCATTTAATAATTTACAGAGGAGCCCCCATAAGGATGACATCCAACTTCTCAACAGAAACACTTGAGGCCAAAAGGAATTGGCAAGAAATATTCAAAGTGATGCAATGTAAAAACCTACAATCAAGATTTCTTTATCCAGTAAGACTTTTGTTTTAAATTGAAGGAAAAATAACAAGCTTCACAGACAAAACAAACAAATAAACAAAAAAAAAACCCTTAAGGAATTCATTACAACCAAACCAGTACTGCAAGAAATGTTAACAGGCCTGCTGTAAAAAGAGCAAAAAAAAAAAAAAAAAATTGAGACAAAGAGGATTATAGATTTAAAGAATAAAATGGCAATAAACAACTACATATCAATAACTTAAATGTAAATGGAACAAAGGCTCCAATCAAAAGACATAGGGTAGCTTCATGGATAAGAAAACAGAACCCGTGTATATGCTGTCTACAAGAGACCCACCTCAGAAAAAAGATACACATAGATTAGAAGTGAAGGGATGGAAAAAAGTATTTCATGTAAACGGAACTGAAAAAAAGCTGAGGTGGCAATATGTATATCTGACAAAACAGACTTTAAAACAAAGGCTAAAGAAGGTCACTACATCCCAATAAAGAAAGCAATCCAACAGGAGGATATAACCATTGTAAATGTCTACACTCCTAATATAGGAGTACCTAAATATATAAAGCAGATTTTGATGGACTTAAAGGGTGAGATTGACAGCAGTAGTATAATAGTAGGGGATTTTAATACCCCACTTAAATCAATTGATAAATCCTCCAAACAAAAAAATTAACAAAGAAAAGCAGCCTTCACTAGATCAACAGATTTGATAGTTATCTTCAGAACCTTTCACCCCAAAGCAGCAGAATATACATTCATTTCAAATGCTCATGGTACTTTATCTAAGATAGACCACATGTTAGGACACAAAACAAGTCTCAATAAATTTTAAAAGACTGAAATCATATCAAGCATCTTCTCTGATCACAATGGCATAAAACTAGAAATCAACTACAATAGAAAAAATGAAAAACATTCAAACACTTGGAGGCTAAATAGCAAGTTATTAAATAACAAATGGGTTAACAATGAGATCAAGGAAGAAATAAAAAATTTCCTTGAAACAAATGAAAATGAATATACAACAACTCAAACTTTATAGGACACAGCAAAAGCAGTCTTGAGAGGGAAGTTCATAGCACTAAAGGCATACCTGAAAAAGCTCAAATAAACAACTTAACCCTGCATTTAAAGAACTAAAAAAAGAACTAAAAATAAAGCCCAGGGGTAGTAGAAGAAAGGAAATAATGAAGATCAGAGCAGAAATAAATGACATAGAGGCTAAAAAAAAAACCACAGAAGATCAATGAAACCAAGAGCTGGTTCTTTGAAAAGGTAAACAATATTGATGAACCTTTAATCAGACTCATCATGAAATAAAGAGAGGACTCAAATAAAATTAGAAACGAAAGTGCAGAAATAACAACTGACACCACAGAAATACAAAGTAATGTAAAAAGATACTATGAAGATCTGTATGCCAAAAAATTGGACAACCTAGGCAAAATAGATAAATTTCTAGAAACATGTGATCTTCCAAAACTCAATATCGAAGAATCAGAATACCTAAACAGACCGATTACAACAAATGAAATTCAAAGTTATCAAAAAACTCCCAGCAAACAAAAGTCCTGAACCAGATGGCTTCACAGGGGAATTTTACAAAACATTCAAAGAAGAACTAACACCTAACTTTTTCAAGCTGTTTCAAAAAATTCAAGAGGAGGGAAGACTTTCCAATCTCCTTTTATGAGGCAAGTATTATCCTCACTCCAAAACCAGGTAAAGACACTTTGAAAGAAAATGATAGCCAATATCCCTGATGAATTTAGATGCAAAAATTCTCAAGAAAATATTAGCAAGCTAGATTCAACAATATATGAAAAAATCATACATCATGATCAAGTGGGATTTATTCTCGGGAGGCAAGGCTGGTACAAGATTTGCAAATCAATCAATGTGATTCATCACATAAACAAAAGGAAGGATAAAAATCAGATGAGAATATCAACAGATGCAGAAAAAGCATTTGATAAAATCCAGCACCCATTCATGATCAAAACTCTCAGCAAAGTGGTAATATAGGGAACATCTATAACAAACCCTTGGCCAATATCATACTCTATGGGCAAAAATTAAAAGCAATTCCCTTAAGATCAGGAACAAGTCAGTGGTGCCTCCTTTCACCACTCTTATTCAAAATAGTTCTGAAAGTCCTAGCCATAGCAATCAGAAAAGAAGAAGAAATAAAAGGCATCCAAATTGGAAAAGAAGAATTAAAACTATCATTATTTGCTGATGACATGATACTGTACATAAAAAATCCTAGCGTCTCAGTCAAAAAGCTATTAGATCTGATAAATGAATTTGGTAAGGTGGCAGAATATAAAATTAATATTTAGAAATCAGTGGCATTTTTATACACCAACAATAAACTTTCTGAAAGAGAAATTAAGGAAACAATCCCCTCCACTATTGCAAGAAAAAAAAAACTTAGGAGTAAATTTAACCAAAGAGGTAACGAACTTGTACTTGGAAAAATATAAAACATTAATTGAAGAAATAAGGAAGATACAAACAAGTGGAAGCATATACCATGTACATGGAAAGGAAGAATAAACATCATTAAAATGTCTATATAACTCAAAGCAATCTATAAGTTCAATGCAATTCCTATTAAAATACCAATGGCATACTTCAAAGATATAGAAAAAATGTTACAAAAATTTATATGGAACCAAAAAAGAACACAAATAGCCTCAGCAGTCTTGAAAATGAAGAAAAAAGCGGGAGGTATCACATTTCCCGATATCAAGTTATACTACAAGGCCACTGTAACCAAAACAGCTTGGTTCTGGCAGAATAACAGACATATACATCAATGGAACAGAACAGAGAACCCAGAAATAAACCCAAATCTATATGGACAATTGATATTTAACAAAGGAGGTAAGAGCATACAATGAAATAAAGATAGTCTCCTTAATAAATGGTGTTGGGAAAATTTGACAGTTACATGCAAAAAAAATGAAACTAGACCACCTACTTACACTATTCACAAAAATAAACTCAAAATGGATAAAAGACTTAAATGTAAGTCCTGAAACCATAAACATCTTGGAAGAAAACATAGGCAGTAAACTCTCTGATACCTCTTAGCATTATTTTTGCTGATTTATCTCCACAGGCAAATGAAATAAAAAACAGGATGAACAAATGGGACTATATCAAACTAAAAAGCTTTTGCACAGCAAAAGACACCATGAACAAAATAAAAAGACAACCCACACAATGGAGAACATATTCGTCAATACATCTGATAAGGGATTAATAACCAGAATTTATAAAGAACTTCTAAAACTCAACACCAGGATGGTAAACAACCTAATTAAAAAATGGGCAAAAGAACCAAATAGACATTTCTCCAGAGGACATACAAATGGCCAATAGGCATATGAAAAAATGTTCAACGTCACTAATCATCAGAGAAATGAAAACTAAAACCAAAATGAGATATCACCTCACACCTGTCAGAATGGCACTCATTAACAAAACAACACACAGGAAGTGCTGGTGAGGGTGTGGAGAGAAGGGAACCCTTAAGCACTGCTGGTGGGAATGCAGACTGGTGCAGCCACTGTTTAGAACTGTATGGGGTTTCCTCAAAATATTAAAAATGGAACTCCCTTTGGACCCAGTTATCCCACTTTTAGAAATATATCCTAAGAATACCAAATCACTGATTCAAAAGAAGATACTGAACTCCCATGTTTATTGCAGCATTTTTTACAATAGCCACGATCTGGAAACAGCCCAAGTGTCTGTCAGTGGACAAGTGGATAAAAAGCAGTGGTACATATACACAATGGAATATTCCGTGGCTGTGAAAAAGGAAAACTTACCTTTTGTGACAGCATGGATGGACCTGGAAATTATTGTTATTATGCTAAATGGAATAAGCCAGGCAGAGAAAGACAAATATCATATGATCTCACATGGAATTTAATGAACAAAGTGAACTGAGGAACAAAATAGAGGCAGAGACAAGGTCACAGGGACCAGAGGGACAGCTGTCAGAGGGAAGGGGGATAAGGGGATGGGATTAGAGAAGGTAAAGGGATTAGTGAAACTATATATACATAACACAGAGATATAGATAACAGGACAGTAAATCCTAGAGGTAAGGGGGGAGTTAGGGGGGAGGGGAGTAAAGATTATAAAAAGGGACACAGGGGTGGGGAGTGAGGGTATTATTCAGTGGGACACTTGAATCCATGTAAACACAATAAATTAAAAATTAATAAAAATTTTTAAAAATTGTACATTTATTCTAACACACACGTAAAGTGTTTATGGAGGTAGACACTCAGTAAGTCAGAAGTACAATTCCCAGGCAATAATTCAGTTTCAACTTCACCAATTTTTTTTTTTTTTTTTTTTTTTTTATTTTTCCGAAGCTGGAAATGGGGAGAGACAGTCAGACAGACTCCCGCATGCACCCCACCGGGATCCACCCGGCACGCCCACCAGGGGGCGATGCTCTTCCCACCAGGGGGCGATGCTCTGCCCCTCCGGGGCGTCACTCTGTCATGACCAGAGCCACTCTAGCGCCTGGGGCAGAGGCCAAGGAGCCATCCCCAGCGCCCGGGCCATCTTTGCTCCAATGGAGCCTCGCTGCGGGAGGGGAAGAGAGAGACAGAGAGGAAGGAGAGGGGGAGGGGTGGAGAAGCAGATGGGCGCTTCTCCTGTGTGCCCTGGCCGGGAATCGAACCTGAGACCCCTGCACGCCAGGCCGACGCTCTACCACTAAGTCAACTGGCCAGGGCTTTCACCAAATATTAATAAATGCTCTCAAAGAAGATTATACTAATTTATAAGTCCATCAGCAACATCAAACATTTTCACCCAAACTTGTTATCAACAGACTATTTTACTGATCTGATGGTTTTAAATGGTATCTCACTGTTTTATTTTTCAATTCCCTGATAATTAGTGTAGTTGAGCATATTTTCATATGCTATTGCCCTCTTGCACTTCTTGCTTTTAAATTGCCTGTTCATATGTTTTGCCTGCATTTCTACTTTACTTTTCACTTTATGGTATCTTTTAATTTTTAATGTAGATTAAAATTACTTTTTCATGTAAACTTACTCATCACTCTTCTGTTTTGCTGGTATTTTTTTTAAGCAAGAGAGACAGAGTCATAGAGACAGAGAGACAGATAGGGAGGGACAGACAAGCTGGAAAGGAGAGAGATGAGAAGCATCAAGACTCTGTTGCAGCACCTTAGTTGTTCATTGATTACTTTCTCATATGTGCCTTGACCAGGGGGCTACAGCAGAGTGAGTGACCCCTTGCTCAAGCCAGTGATCTTGGGCTCATGCCAGTTATCTTGGGCTTCAAGACAGTGACCTTTGGGCTCAAGCCAGCGACCATGAGGTCATGTCTATGATCCCATACTCAAGCCAGCAACCCTGTGCTCAAGCTGGTGGGCCTGCAATCAAGCTGGAGATCTAGGAGTTTTGAACCTGGGTCCTCTGCATCCCAGTCCAAGGTTCTATCCACTGTGCACTGCCTGGTCAGGCAATATTTTGTAATTTTTTAAAAAATCCTTTTTTAAGTTCTGCATTTTAAAGATATATCCATGCTTTATAAGATTTTTTAAAAATTTTCATCTTTAGGCCATCTGGGAATATAAATTTGTGTATTATGAAATAAAGGGCTTAACTTTCCATCTGGAAAGTCAATTGTCCTGTGCTATTTGTTGAATAGTATACCACAACTAACTTACACTATCACATGGAATAATCCAAATTTCCTTATATTTGTGGGTCTATTTCCAGATGCTCTTATTAATCAATTTTTCTTTCTCTAAAACAGTGCTATACTTTAAACATAGTTTTATTAAAAGTCTTATTATAAATACATTCTTTTTCTTTTTATTCCTCTTCTTCTTCCTCCTACTTTTCTTTCTTCTAGATTCTCATGGCTTTTGTTAGCCTTTTACTGTTCCATAAGATTTCAGAATTAGCTTATCCAGATCCTCAAAAGTTTCTGGTGAGAATATGACTGCAATTATATTAAATATATAAATTAATTGGAGAATTAACATTTTTACAATATTGAGTGTTTCCAGCCATGAAAACAGTGTCTCTCTCCATTAAGTAAGGTCTACTTTTATGTATTTTCGTAAACTTTTATAAATGGTTTCTTTAGAAATACTGCACATTTTTATTAGGTTTATTTCTAGACAGCTTATCAATTTAGTTACTAATGTGAATTGTATACTTAAAAATTATATCGTCTTATTATTTGCTGCTTACTTATACTAATGCAGATAATATTTTATACTATATACAGCATCTTGATAGAATCCCAAATTCTTTGTTTGTTCTAATAATTTGCATAAGTTCTAGGATATTTTATGTGCTCAATAATTTCAATGACAAAAATTATTTTTCTGCCTTTCTAATCAATATGACTGTTTATGAACTGTGTTAATTTTGGGTAAGTCACTTTTCAGAGATTCAATTTTTTTTGTAGATAGATCAGGCTTTTAATATTTTTAAATCCTCCCCCCCAAAAAAAAACAAAACAAAACACATTTTCTTCAGAGAGCCTAACATTAAAGCAGGTCAAAGAGAAATGGTTGCTTCAAGAGGGAGGAGTATTGACCCCTGCCTGTAAGCTCGCCCACACAAACCTCTTCCACCACCTGAGGCACTTCACAAAACCCCCAGCACTAGCATAATTTGCGACTACTAGTTCACCTTGCAAAGTTATTAGATGGCTCTTCCTTGAATTGATATCATACCAACAAGCCAATAAAGAATCAGCCAAAATAATAGCATTACACATGGTTTCCCCGAGCATAAAAAGAGCCTTCCAAGTGTTTCCTCATGACAAAAACCAAAGTCTACTGTCCACAATAGGAAATAAAAATGTTATTTGAAACATGGAAAAAATATTTAACTTAGTTTAACCCTTGTCCTCTATCATGATACAATAGAAATAATTGTAATGGTGAAAAATTTTTAGTTTGTCCACCTTAAATCTTCCACTGTCCCTTTAGCTGCACATGGCAATCATACACCAAAAGACAAGAGTAATAAAACTCTCATTTTACTGAAAAATAAAAAGTACTGTTAACATCTTTTTTTGATCCAAGTTTACTAGAGAAAGGAAAGGGATGAGAGGAGAATGATAATGTGAGCACATTCCCCTTTTATGCCATGCCAGGCATGTCCTAGTAGCAAAGATGGCATGACTAAGAAGCAGGTTGAAAAAAAAAACTGTAAAACAAATAGCATTATTTACACATTCATTTATCCTTCTGTAGATAATATATGTCATAGGTCAGATCTATCAACTAGTAGCCATTAACACTCATCCAACTTCTGCCTGATTAGATTTTTGAGCTTCCTGAGGACAAGGATCAAATTTCACATGTCTGTATTTCACTGACTGCTAGTGTTCTACCCACCACATAGTAGGAAAAAGGTTGTACGACTAAATGAGAAAAGCCTTGATAATTCTCTTAACGAAGGATGTAGAAAAGCATTAGAATGATGGTCAGTAATAGTATGTATACTGCAGACAATCCAATATGCCATACATCACTGTGTGGGTTCAGGAACTCAACCATAATACCATATAATGAAGTCTAGTAGAATATGGTACTTTTTAAAAGGATGTAAATATACATATAATTTGATGATTTAATCCTATTACTCAGAGTTCTTTGACCAAAATAGGAATGATAAAAATGCCAACAATTGGCCTTTGAAACAAAAGGACTGAAACAAACATAACTTCAGTTTTCTCTTCTGAAATACAGTTTCTATGTACAGGCAATCCTTAATCACAAGAGTAGCCATCAGCTTAATAAATCATAGCTTAGAGCAAACTATCAATTCAAAATTTTATAAAGATTCACTGACAGTCCTTGGACTTCAGTCAGTTGCTGGACTAGTACCTAGGAGGACATCTCTGATTTTGAACTCAGGCAATAAATCCCAGAGAGAAATACAATCTAAAGAGTGAATAGCATATGAATAAAGGATTAGCTGTTCTAATGGTAAATTTCAACACAATTTGTAAAAATCCAGAAAGAACCTGTTTGTTTCTTTGTTTTAACAGAGCTATCCTGCAACAATTTGTGGAAGAGTACTTTAGAGTATGATTAAATCATTGAGATTTCAAACATGACCATTTCATAACTGCTAAAATTATGCCATGCTGGCACTGGCACAAGTCTTTTTCAGGCCATCTTTCTCTCTCTCTCTCTTTTTTTCTTTCTTTCTTTCTTTTTTTTTTTTTTATCATTCTACAATAAACTGTTAGTTGGTATTTGTTTCCCTTGAGTAAATCTGTTTTTAAAGTATACATTAAATCATTTGTTTAAAGAAGATTTCATCTAAATATGCATATCTCATTTTCTCAGATTGAAGATTTTTACTGTTTTTAGAAGATTTAGGCATCAGTGAAATTAAAGGTAACTTTTTACCCTTCAGGATATTAACAATTTCCTTCATAACCTTACAGGACCTCAAACTCTGCTCTCATCATAATTTAAAAGGTCTCTTTAAAAACCTATTTAAATCTGCGAGCCATATTATTTCGACTCATCCTATCTTTATCTAAAACATTATATTACACCAGGGAGAGAATGGGAAAATCATTTAGCGGATTATCCCAGCAGACATGTTCTCTAAATGATTCACATATTCAGGTCTTACTGGATAGAAGTCTCCTAATTTCTATGTGACTCTCCTCTATTTTTATTTGCCCAAGCTTCAACACATGTAAGCTCTCTATCATAGCTATAAAATAACATCTCTTGCAACTCCAATCAATATATATAAGCATTCAAATTCACTTTATTGTTATCCCTGAAGTACATATATGTGAAGAGGAGACGCTGGTAAGATGTTATTGTTCAATGTCAGATTTAATAGTAATTCTTTTTTTTTTTTTTAATAAATTTTTATTAATGATAATGGGATGACATTAATAAATCAGGGTACATATATTCAAAGAAAACATGTCTAGGTTATTTTGTCATTAAATTATGTTGCATACCCCTCGCCCAAAGTCAGATTGTCCTCCGCCTCCCTCTATCTAGTTCTCTGTGCCCCTCCCCCTCCCCCTAACTCTCTCCCTCCCTCCCTCCCATGTCCTCCCTCCCCCCACCCCTGGTAACCACCACACTCTTGTCCATGTCTCTTAGTCTCGTTTTTATATTCCACCAATGTATGGAATCATGTAGTTCTTGTTTTTTTCTGATTTACTTATTTCACTCCGTATAATGTTATCAAGATCCCACCATTTTGCTGTAAATGATCTGATGTCATCATTTCTTATGGCTGAGTAGTATTCCATAGTGTATATGTGCCACATCTTCTTTATCCAGTCTTCTATTGAAGGGCTTAAACAGCATGGCAGTTCCTTAAAAACTTAAACATAAAATTACCATATAATCCAGCAATTCCACTTTTGGGTTTACACCCCAAAGAATGTAGAGCAAAGACTTCAATACATGTTTGTACACCCATGTTCCTAGCAGCGTTATTTACAATAGCCAAATGGTAGAAGCAACCCAAGTAACTACTGACAGATGAATGGGTAAACACAGTAAAATATTATTCATCTAAATAAGGAAGAAAATTCTGATACATGCTGAAACATACATAAACCTTGAAGACATGATGCTAAGTGAACTCAGCCAGTCAAAACAACAACAACAAATACTGTACAATTCCACTAATATGAGGTCCCTAGAGTAGTCAAATTCAAATACAGACTGTAGAATGCTGGCTGTCAGGGGGTTGGGGAAGGGAGAATGGGAAGTGATTGTTTAATAGGTATGGAGTTTCAGTTTCAGAAGATTTAAAAGTGCTGGAGATGGAGATCGGTGTTGGGTTACATAGTATGAATGTACTTAAAGCCCTTGAACTGTACACTTAAAATGGTTTAAAAGGTAAATTTTCTTATGTATATTTTACCACAATTTAAAATATAAATAATTTAAAATACAATTATTTTAAATTTTGTGGGATCTTGTGATGCAACCAGAAATGAGATAATTTTTTCCTTTTTTTTGTTTTGAAATTAAATGTAACGGGGTGACATTGATCAATAAGAGTACATAAGCTTCAGGTGAACAGCTCTATAATATTTGAACTGTTGTGAGATAATAAATTACGATAAAAAGTGGACAGACCCACTGCTTCAAACAAGACCTCTATTGGTACTTGGTAGGCGAGTCTTGCTGAAGCTAAAGCCCATGATCTTTCTGCAAGGCTTGGAACAAGGCAGGTATCCTAAGGCTAGATGGAGAGACAGCACAGAAATTAGAAGCAGGTTCTACCTGAAGAGCCCACACAGGTACCCTGGGAATTCTGCTAGCCTTGGGTAAGGGAGATAGGGAGTAATGCCATCTCTAGCAAGATGAGATATCCTGGGCAGGTGAATCCTGACACAGAAATCCAATTCAGAGATTGTAAGACACATGAGGTGGGCAGGCAGTTTAGGAATGGTTAACCTCAGGAACAAGAAGACTATTACTGCACTGACTGGTGGTGACCCAGTAGATAAAGCATCAGCTGGAATACTGAGATCTTGGTTCAAAACCCAAGGTCACCAGCTTGAGCACAAGATTCACTTGGAGGCAGGGCTGCAGGCTAGACTTGAGCCCGAGGTCGACAGTCTGATCCACAGTCAAGGCATGTACAAGAAGCAATCAACGCACAACTAAAAGTGAAGCAATGAATTGATTATCTTTCTCTCTCCTTCCCTCTTTCCCGATCTCTCTCTCTCTTAAAAAAAAAATATTACTGATATTTGGGGGCTCAAGTTCAGAGAATGTAGTACCTTACTCTGTCACCTCTTAACATCAAGGCTGGCTTCTTAAATCTCCCCTAACATAGAGAATACCAGTATGTGGCAGAATCTGCAGTTAGAGGTCATGTGGGTCTAACGGTTTCAGATGAGATAGTTTTGTGGTTGTGGGTACAGAGTGAGTAGAAAAGCTCAGGTTAGGTCCCGAGAGTTTGAAGAAGGTAAAACAATTTTTACTCCGTAATTTAGAGAAAGTTATTGCCATGGTTGATAGAGACAAACAGATCCTCAGCCCTGGCATGTTGACCCCTTGCATTGCTGAATGTCTCTAGAACTCTTCTCATTCTTTGATCAGCCACCTTCTACGTCCCTCTTGTCTTCCATCCTCTTCCCAAGATGTTTTGGATTCCAACACTCCTAGTCTAGTCCTACTTGTTTCTGATTCATTCAAGCCTGTACATGGGCAGAATTTTTTGAAAGGGCTGGGGCTTTAGGGCTGCATTAGTCCTACTGGATAGAAAGTAATTAACAAACATTTGTTAAATTATGTTGAAAACTTCCTAACCACATAAAACTATTTCAAAGCATCAAATTTCTCAAGTTCTCCGTATATCCTGGTACCAGAAAACTGGCCTAGGCAGGAATCAAGAGCTAACTAGAAGTCCTAGGATCTTAAGCAAGTATTTAGTTTCTTTGTTGCTTTCCTTATAAAAAAAATAATTTTTTAAGTACTCAAAAGACATTCTAGTTCCAAAATGTTGGATTCTCAAGGCTCACAACTGTACCTCTGATGTGTATAAGCTGCCATTCTGTGAACAACTGATCCCTGGCGAGGCGTGAGCCCCTCGAATTTTATCCACTGCCAACCTCCTAAGCCCCTGGTTGGCAAACTGCGGCTCATGAGCCACATGAGGCTCTTGGCTCCTTGAGTGTGGCTCTTCCACAAAATACCATGAGCAGGCCCTACCTCAATAAGGAATGTACCAACCTATATATTATAGTTTAAGTTTAAAAAATTTGGCTCTCAAAAGAAATTTCAATCATTGTACTGTTGATATTTGGCTCTGTTGACTAATGAGTTTGCCAACCACTGTCCTAAGCAATTACAGTGTCTCTTTCTAATCATACTAAGATTCTCAGTCTCTCCAGATCTCAGGTCTGAAATAGTCTTTTGTTTTTTTTCTGATAAAGCATGGCAAAATTAATGAATTAAACATATGATAATATACAATAGCTTGGAAACTGACAGAAACTTAAACAATTATTTTTTGTTTAAGAGTGAAAACTTTAATTTTTATTTTTCAATTACAGTTTACATTCAATATTATTTGTATTAGTTTTAAATGTATGGTATAGTAGTTAGGTAATCATACACCTTACAAAATCATACCCGATATTTCCAGTACCCACTGGCCCCATACACAGTTTTTACAATATTACTGACTGTATTCCCTGTGCTGTACTTCACATCCCTATGACTATTTTGTAACTGCCAATTTGTAGTTCATACTTTCACGCAGTCCTCCAACCCCCGAGTCTCTGGCAACCATCAGACTGTTCTCTGTGTCTATGAGTCTGTTTCAGTTTTGTTTGCTGGTTAAACAATGATTTTTATTTTTTGAATACCAAAGGATATTTGATCCATATGCATGAATTAACTAAAATTTCATTTTTTAAGACCAAATTTTTAAATTTATCCACTGGTCTCAAAGCTAATGAAAAGCATCAAACCCTTTGGCTTTGCTGCTTTTTAACCCAAATGAACTAATTCTGATTAATTTTAGGGAAAAAAATATTTAGCAGGGATGACAAAATATTAATATATGGAAGATGTTGGTGTCCTCTGATTCAGAACCATGTTGATAAAATGCAGGCTGCTGACAGATCTTTAGTTACTTATATTACTAATGTGCACATAAAAGTCTAATGTGTAATAGGAATATAGAATATACAATTATAAAATGAATGCTAAAATAATGTTAATTAATAAGCATCACTACTGCATTAACTTTCTTAAGAAGGTCAGAGCTTAAAGCTATCCAAATAATAGATTTTTGTTTTTTTATCCATCTATCTCAAGGTAAGAAATATTTTTTTCCTTTTCTGATGTCATCATTAGATGAATGACTGTCATATAAAGCCGGACTACAGTGAGCTCCTCACACACACAGACATATGTGGCTCCTGAAAAATGAACAAACTTATTTTTCTCATGGAATATGATTACAATGGTATATCAATTTCTTTTTCTCAGAAAGACTGTTAAATTTGTTCTGATGAAGTGGTGAAATATAGCTCAGAAATATAGCTGCTTCCCCCTCGTGCCGAGCTTATATTGTTGTAGACCCTGTTTCAACATAGAAAACATTTTTGAGCACAGTATGGAGGGACTACAATTCAGAAAAACAAAATCACTGCCCCCTAAGAACTTATATTCTAGTACAGGATATATGACCCCCCCCAAAGATCCACCAATAATGCATATAACACATGTAATTAAACATCTGTATTGAAAATGAGTTTTCAAACTGGCATTTCATCCTTTTTTTTTAACATTATATATAAATAAAGTTTGAAAAAAGTTTCTTTAATAAAAAGTCTACAATGTTACTCCAGACACTTGTTTAATTTTTATCTTTCAATTACAGTTTACATTCAATATTATTTTATATTAGTTTTAGATGTATGGTATAGTGGTTAGGTTAAAAAAAATCATACCCAATATTTCCAGTCCCCACCTGGCCCCATACATAGATTTTACACCTCACTTCCCACCTGGAAGGGAGGGGGAATGGAGGCATGTGCATGACAGGCCAGAGCTCCTGGCCTGACATGGACTCTGACTACTAGATCCACCTGTGACTTGCAGTGAATCTCTGCAGTTCCAGCATAAAGCGGGAACTTGTAGGAAAGCTCTCAAAAGAGGATGCTACTGACAGGAGACAGACGTGTCTTAAAAATGAAACACAGAAAATTTCAAGCTTTCTTAGACTATAGCAATTGCATGTTAAATTTTAAGAGACTCCTTTCTGGAAGATTGCTTTGTTGTTATACAAGTACCAAGAACTTTTTTTTTTCTGACAGAGACAAAGAGAGACACAGAGAGGGACAGATAGAGACAGACAGGCACCTTAGTTGTTCATTGATTGCTTTCTCATATGTGCCTTGACTGGGGAGCCACAGCAGAGTGAGTGACCCCTTGTTCAAGCCAGCGACCTTGGGCTTAAACTGGTGAGCCTTGCTCAAACCAGATGAGCCCACGTTCAAGCTGGTGACCTCGGGGTCTTGAACCTGGGTCTTCCACGTCCCAGTCTGTTGCTCCATCCACTGTGCCACTGCCTGGTCAGGCTTTTTTTAAATTGCAGTTCGGAAAAATATTTAATTTTAAGCCCTCAAAATATCTTCAGGATTAAATATATTTAATGCCCTTTTAAAATGTTTCAAGAAGTTAAAATTATTTTTCCATCTACATAATAATGACACCAGTGTATGAATAAGGACTTCAAGTTATTTTTACCAATTACATAATAACGCTGATGTATCAGATTTAGTTCAGTAATTTCCCCCTCCCCCCCCCCCCCACAAATCTGTAGGGAAATAGAATGGTCTGGAAACTCTTTTATTTAAGAATTTCTACATTTGTCTCTTACATTGGACTACACTATGAATCCTGGGGTCACATCTGGCTTACTATGGGTGCTCAATAAATGGCTTGTTAAAGGAGTGAAACTGTGAGTTAAATGAGGAGATAAAGAATGAATGAATGAATGATTTACTAGGTGGTACATTTAACAATAGGTTACTCCTTGGACCTTAAACTGAATATAAGTAAATGCTTCTTAAATCTTGTTTGACACAACATTGGGAATGTGCTACTTACTCCTAGCCAAGATCCTTCTCAAGTTTCTCATTTTAGTCATGGCAATGGTACTGAAAAAGGAGCAGTCACTTTTATTTTTAAGTAATTCTATTTCATTCAAATTTTAATTATCCTAAAGGAGGAAACCAGTGGTGCAGATAATCCCCAAATCTCTTGTTGGAACACATAATATGATGGCCTTTTACAGTAGTTTGCCTCCTAATTATATTTTGATTAGGTTTCTATTAAAGTTATTGAGAAGTCATTTGGCAGACAGGACAGCAGGTCAAGCAGGCCAAGAACACAATGGTCAATGCTTTGAGATTAGTTGGGACTGACCCACACCTTAATCTAGGTCCGCCTTTTTAAAATGCATTGTGCCGAACACTGTGAGGCATAAAAAATCATGGCAGACTACAGGGTCATCATTTTTTAAATGGTAATCATTGAAAAATGAATTAAAAAGTAGGTACTTTTCTGGGAGCTGTTGATAGCTCAAGATAGGATCTTATACAATGAAGAATAACATATGAACTCAGAATTTCAGGAACTCACTCCTTAGCCAGCAAAAGATATGTGACCTCTAGCAACACAAAGCAGTATGTGCTTAATCATGTACATTGGCAGCCTCTGTAAAAATGCACCAGAGGAGGCAGAAGAGAGGTCATCTGAGGAGAGGCCATAAGAAAAGAGAAGGGTAATCTGAGCTAGCTCTTGAAGGTAAATAATATTTGAATGGGAGGAGAAAGCTCAGGAGGATTCTCTAAAGCTGTCCACTGTGATGTGAGCCACATATTGCAAATTTAAATTTTCTACTAGTCAATTTAAAAAGCTTAAGAAGAAATGGGTGAAATTGATTTTAATAATACATTATTAAATATATTCAAAATGTTATTTTAACAAGTAATCAATTAAAAATTGAGATATTTTAACTATTTAAATTGTCTTCAAAATTCGGTGTCCATTTTATGCTTGCAGCACATCTCAATTCAGTCTAGTACATTTCCAGTTCATAAGACTACTGTGGCCATCCATCATGAAAATAAATTGCACAACTTTGGACATCTGGTTTACCAACAAATTAGCAGGACAGAAAGGGTCAGATAACTGGTCCTTGTGTTCATTTAACATCTGATGCTTTCAGTAAGTCAGCATGTTGGGTCAGGACACCTTATTCAGCTGTCTGGGAATATTATGCAACTGTAACTAATATAGTACTAAGAACTAGAAATCCATTAATATTTTGTTGGAAGATTAGCAATAACCCCCTTCTTCTAAGGACAATATATAAAAAATGTCAACTTTCACCATAAAGAAAGGAAGGTGGCTTTGGGATAATGGAAAGACTCTGGTTTGGGAGTCACAGAATCATCTGATTCTAGTTTAGCTTTAAATTCAGAAGTCTAATCTCCTGTGGCCTCAGTTTATGCACTGATAAAACAAGGAGCTTTATTATATAAATATCTTCAGTAATCTCCAGTTGTATTTCTTTTCATTTTTTCAAGTTTTATTTTCTTTCACTGTGGTAAAATATAGAGTTGGCAAAAGTAGGTTTACAGTTGTGAGTATGCAAAAGTTAATAAAGCTACTGTATTAATCATCACTTGCATGTCTTTTTCCATAAGAACTGTAAACATACTTTTTCCCACCCATGTAAAATATAAAAATTTACTATTCAACCATTTTTCAGCATACAGTTCAGTAGAAATTGGGCACACTCATATTGTTGTGCAACCATCACCACCACCTATCTCTAGAACTTCTGTATCTTACAAAACTGAAACTCTGGACCCACAAAGCAATAACTCCATATTCCCTCCTCCTCCTAACTCCTGAAAATCACCATCCCATTTTCTGTCTCTATGGATTTGACTACTCTAGGTACATCCTTGAAGTGGAATTACACAGTAGAATGTAACTATCTGAGTTTACTGAGCATAATGTCATCAAGATTTATCCATACTGAAGTAAGAACCAGGATTTCCTCTTTAAAGTTGAATTATCTTCAAATCTATGTTTATACCATATCACATTTTGTTATTAATGTTTGGGTGTAATGGCCTATGGTTTGGAGATATGAGTTGCCAAAATTCTCTTCAGCAGTACTCTAACAGGAGAAAGAGAATGCACTGGTCAATTTTCTACAACTGATACGCTTAATGTTGTCCTGACCTAAATATCAGGAAAGGGAATAGGAAGAAGCCAAGGTAATGATTTAGCACATCCAGAGGCTGATGAGAACAGACTGTAGAAACAGAGGAAAGCCTGATAATCAAATGTGTGCAAACTGTAGACTCAATATTGGAACCACCGAGAGAAACATCAAGATGGAGCTCTGTAAAGACTAGGGAGAGGCTGACACACCCAGGGGATGAAGATGTCGGAAAGAATATGCATATTTTGGTTCTGAATGGGTATGTCAGTCAAGAGTTACTTTGGTAGGATGATCATTCCATTGAGCTCAGCATAAAATTTCAACCCTCATGGAGATAAATTCATTGAAGTTCAAAGGTCCACTGGCAACAGTGTTTGTTTCTATATGCCTCACTTGCATTATGATAAATCTGTGATTATCACCAGGTTTATGAATTAGGAAAGCTGACTAACAGTGACAGTTCTATAAAGTAAGTCTGCTGACTTCTAAAAGCTCATGACAATTCCAAATAGCAAAAGAAATCACAAAGAAACTAAAACTGTTTCTGGTATCATTAGACCTATGATATTTATTAGTTTTGAACAGTGCCCCAAACAGTTCACATAAAACCTTCAGGGCAAGATGGGTGGTTTGGGGGGGGCTAGGTTGAAAAAAAGTGCCTCTGTTCATCCACAGTGTCCTCACTTTTCCATAAAAATTTGATGAGTTGTAGAAGCTGAAATTGGGCAAGGGCTCTAAGAAATGTTATCCTTTTTCTTGGCAAAAATCTCTGTTTTATATCGATTAGAAATAAACACAGGTTAACAAGTTTCCCTTTGAAAATGAAAATATTGGCCCTGTGCCAACCCAGTGGTAGAGCGTTGGCCCAGTATGTGGATGTCCCAGGTTTGATTCCCAGTCAGGGCACACAGGAGAAGTGACCATCTACTTCTCCACCCTTCCCCCTCCTCCTTCTCTCCCTCTCACTCTCTCTTTCTCTCTTCTCTCCCACAGACATGGCTTGAATTGTTCTCAAGTGCTGAGGACTGCCCTGTAGCCTCTAACTCCGGCTCTAAAAAAAAATTGGCTCCATTGCTGAGCAATGGAACAATGGTCCCAGATGGGCAGAGTATCGCTGCCTAGTGGGCTAGCCAGGTGGATCCTGGTCCAGGCGCATGTGGGAGTCTGTCTCTTTGCCTCCCCTCTTCTCACTAAAATTAAAAAAAAAAAAAGAAAGAAAATGAAAATATTTTTCCTAACTTAGAAACCTTTAAGAGAAAGAGGTTACGTTGGGGGCCATCTCAAGGGCACTCTGGACATTGAAGAATATCTGCTGTGTTGTACACCAAAGGAAAGTCAGGTCTCGCTAGTGCTGTAAGCATTGATAGTATGTTAATTTCATCTTCTTCTATTGTGTGAAGAGCAGTCCAAATCATGGAGAAAAGATGACTTTTACCTGTGTTTGAGTATGTCATGATTTCAAATGTTCAGATCTCCATATTCATCTCTTTGAGGCAACAGAGGATGAATACAAGTATGAGAATAGGAGTAAATAATATTCCAGCTACGCATTCCACATATACTACCTAATAGCAGTGTAAGCCTGGAGAAGTTACTACTTAAACTTTCTCATTATTACTTTTCTCGCCTTTGTATATGATAGATGGCTGTGCTGTTAAATGATAAGGTACAAAGACTGTTCCCGGCCAGGGCACACAGGAGAAGCACCCATCTGCTTCTCCACCCCTCCCCCTCTCCTTCTTCTCTGTCTCTCTCTTCCCCTCCCACAGCCAAGGCTCCATAGGAGCAAAAGTTTGCCCAGGTGCTGAGGATGGCTCTGTGGCCTCTGCCTCAGGTGCCAGAATGGCTCTGATTGCGGCAAAGCAACACCCCAAGATGGGCAGAGCATCGCCCCCTGGTGAGCATGCTGGGTGGATCCCGGTCCGGCGCATGGGAGAGTCTGACTGCCTCCCCATTTCCAACTTTGGAAAAATAAAAAAAAATAAAAAATAAAAATAAAACAAAGACTGCCTAGTACACAATAAATGTTCAAGAAATGTTAGTAACCTTCCCTTATTGTTTTGTTAAATTTGGGAGTGTATATTTACTCTTTCATCCAGTCTTTCACTCTACAAATACCTATTAATATATATGTGCCCAACACTGTTGCCATAAAATACAGCTCTATCAACTCATTTATTCTCAACGTGCTAACATCTTTTCTATAAAGTGCTTTAGCATTAAATCAATCATTCTTTCTGAGTTGAGCTATAAAATAAATCAGTCACTTTGCATTACAAATATCCATAGTTTGAAATTATATACAGTATATGTAAATAGGATAAATAGTACATAAGTTAAAACTCCAGTTTGACAAGGCAACAGAAATAAAGTCGCACTGAGGCCTAACAAATTCAAGTGAGTATTGTTAATAAATACTTATTTTTATATAGAATGTAATAGAATTACTCTATTATAATAATTACCAAAACATAATATAAAATTGATCCTGGACCCACTGGGAGCTCATGACACTCTAAAGAATACATTGATTTGAAAACTTTACAAATGTTTTTTATATAGTTTTGCAGATTTACTGCAGGATTACTGTAGAAAAAGGTTGGGTAACTACCTACAGAGATTATCTTCCATAACCGTTATATTTTAGGACCAGTGTTCTAATGAAGGGTTAATAAATATTCAATATTAAAATGGTCTGGCAATCATTCTGTTCTCAAAAGGTAAATTATGAGAGAAATGGGCATGAGGAAAAGGCTAATTTAAAAACTGTCCAGAAAATGTTTCATTGTATTTATGATGTAGTTCAATGAATCAAATTCTACTTATTTCAATTTGGTTAGCAAATACCAAGTTGAACAGGAGAATATTAATATAACCTTAGATCACTGAAACTAATTTTTGTTAAGAAGATTAGAATTGAGCTTCTTAGGACTGAGGTTCTTAAGAAGAATTGATTTAACTACTATAGTTTTGACACCTTTTTTGTTTTCCCCTGGGGGAGTTAAAGAAGTACATGGGTATTTGTATTTTTTAATCCTGAAGTCATAATGCTCTAAGTGTGTATCTTGCTTACAGATAGAGGTAAAAATTTGGGCTAAGCTGCTTAAAGAGATGCTTTCATTTCTTTGATTCTTACAACTCCTCTACCTTCCTCACACCCTTTAAATGTGGACCTTTTTAAAAAAATTTTGGTTTATACATAGTTTTAAAGTATATTTTTAAATTAATAGACTTTTAGTGCAGTTTTAGGTTTACAGAAAAACTACAGAAAATACAGAGTTCCCATATAACCTATCATCCTCCTTCCCCAGGTACCATGATTTCCCCTATTACTAACACCTCTCATTAGTGTGATACATTTTTTACAACTGATGAGTCAATATTGACTGATACATTACCATTAACTGAAGTTCACACATTACATTAGGATTCACTCTTTCTATTGCAAATTCTATAGATTAAAATTACTATCCACCATTATACTGTCATACAGAATAGTTTCACTGCCCTAAAAGTTCTCTGTGCTCCACCAAGTCATCTTTCTATCCCCTTGAATCCCTACCAACCACTCATCTTTTCACTGTCTCTATAGTTCTGTCATTTCCAGAATTTCATATAGTTGTAATTATACAGAATGTAGCCTTCTCACATGGCCTTCTTTTATTTTAGCAGAATGTAGTTAACTTCCCTCCATATCTGTTTATGACTTGACAGCTCCTTTTTAACAACTGTTGAATAATATTCCACTGTCTTAATGTACTACAGCTTATTTAACCATCCATCTACTAAAGGATATCTTGTTTGCTTCAAATTTTGGCAATTATGAATAAAGCTGAAATAAACATTTGTCTGAAGACTTTTGTGTGGATATAAGTTTTCAGCTCATTTAGTTAAATAACACAATTGCAGGATTATTGGATAAAAGTATGTTTTGCTTTGTAAGAAATTGCCAAACTGCTTTCCAAAGAGGCTGTATCAATTTTCATTCTCACCAGCAACGCATACGAGTTCCTGTTGCTTTATATCCTCACCAGCAGTTAGCCTTGTCAGTGTTTTCGATTTTAGCCATTTTAGCAGGTTTGTAGTATTATCTCATTGTTGTTTAAATTGCATTTCCCTAATGACAGATACGTTGAACATCATTGTATATATTTTTGAAAATCTGCCATCTGTAGATCTTCTTTAGAAGTGTCTGTTCAGATTATTTTCCCACTTTTAACTGGGTTGTTTTCTTATTGTTGAGTTTTAGGAGTTCTTTGCATACTATGGATTCTAGTTCTTTATCAGATACATGTTTTGCAAAGTTGTAGTTGTTGTTATTTGATTTGTCTCATTCTCTTAATGGTTTCTTTCACTGTTAAAGAGTAGTTTTGCTTTGAATTTCTACTAAAGTCCAATTTATCAATATTTTCTTTCATGGATTATGCTTTTGTTATTATATCTAAAAGGTCATCATCAAACCCGAGATCACTTAGATTTTCTCACTTTATCTTCCTGGAGTTCTATAGTTCTGCATTTTAAATCCAGGTCTTTGATCTTTCTTGAACTGATATTTTTAAAAGATGTAAGGTCTTTGTCTAGATTCATTGTTTGCACATGAATATCCATTTGTTCCAGCACCATTTATTTAATTGCTTTTATTCCTTAGTCAAAGGTCAGTTTATATTTTTGAGGGTCTATTTCTGGGTTCCTAATCTGGAATTCATTTTATTATCAATTTCTGAGCAGCTTTTGTTTTATAGCATTATTGGTTATTAATATTTCATGTTTTATTCCAGTAAAATTTACATACAGGAAAATACACAGACCCATTTCCTTTTTTAGCGCCAGATGAATCTTTTGATTTTTTTAAGTGAAACAGTATGAAACAATTGATATTTTCAACTGTAATATTTATAACTAGGAGTGAGAAAGCTTTAAAAAGTGAAAGCCCATCTTACTGTGACTTTTTTTTTTTAAATAAATTTTTATTAATGGTAATGGGATGACATTAATAAATCAGGGTACATATATTCAAAGAAAACATGTCTAGGTTATTTTGTCATTAAATTATGTTGCATACCCCTCGCCCAAAGTCAGATTGTCCTTCGCCACCCTCTATCTAGTTCTCTGTGCCCCTCCCCCTCCCCCTAACTCTCCCCCTGTCCTCCCTCCCCCCACCCCTGGTAACCACCACACTCTTGTCCATGTCTCTTAGTCTCATTTTTATGTTCCACCAATGTATGGAATCATGTAGTTCTTGTTTTTTTCTGATTTACTTATTTCACTCCTTATAATGTTATCAAGATGCCACCATTTTGCTGTAAATGATCTGATGTCATCATTTCTTATGGCTGAGTAGTATTCCATAGTGTATATGTGCCACATCTTCTTTATCCAGTCTTCTATTGAAGGGCTTTTTGGTTGTTTCCATGTCTTGGCCACTGTGAACAGTGCTGCAATGAACATGGGGCTACATGTGTCTTCCCGTATCAATGTTTCTGAGGTTTTGGGGTATATACCCAGTAGAGGGATTGCTGGGTCATAAGGTAGTTCTATTTGCAGTTTTTTGAGGAACCACCATACTTTCCTCCATAATGGTTGTACTACTTTACAGTCCCACCAACAGTGAATGAGGGTTCCTTTTTCTCCACAGCCTCTCCAACATTTGCTATTACCCGTCTTGTTGATAATAGCTAATCTAACAGGGGTGAGGTGGTATCTCATTGTAGTTTTGATTTGCATTTCCCTAATAACTAATGAAGCTGAGCATCTTTTCATATATCTGTTGGCCATTTGTATCTCTTCCTGGGAGAAGTGTCTATTCATGTCCTCTTCCCATTTTTTTATTGGATTGTTTGTTTGTTTGTTGTTGAGTTTTATGAGTTCTTTGTAAATTTTGGAAATTAGGCCCTTATCTGAGCTGTTGTTTGAAAATATCATTTCCCATTTAGTTGGCTGTCTGTTTATTTTTATATCAGTTTCTCTTGCTGAGCAAAAACTTTTTATTCTGATGTAGTCCCATTTATTTATCTTTGCCTTCACTTCTCTTGCCATTGGAGTCAAGTTCATAAAATGTTCTTTAAAACCCAGGTCGATCAGTTTAGTACCTATGTCTTCTTCTATGTACTTTATTGTTTCAGGTCTTATGTTTAGGTCTTTGATCCACTTTGAATTAATTTTAGTACACGGGGACAGGCTGTAGTCGAGTTTCATTCTTTTGCATGTGGCTTTCCAGTTTTCCCAACACCATTTGTTGAAGAGGCTTTCTTTTCTCCATTGTGTGTTGTTGGCCCCTTTATCAAAGATTATTTGACCATATATATGTGGGTTTATTTCTGGACTTTCTATTCTGTTCCATTGGTCTGAGTGTCTATTTTTCTGCCAATACCATGCTGTTTTGATTATCGTGGCCCTATAATATAGTTTAAAGTCAGGTATTGTAATGCCCCCAGCTTCATTCTTTTTCCTTAGGATTGTTTTGGCTATTCGGGGTTTTTTATAGTTCCATATAAATCTGATGATTTTTTGTTCCATTTCTTTAAAAAATCTCATAGGGATTTTGATGGGAATTGCATTAAATTTGTATATTGCTTTGGGTAATATGGCCATTTTGATTATATTTATTCTTCCTATCCAAGAACAAGGAATATTTTTCCATCTCATTGTATCTTTTTCGATTTCCCTTAACAATGCTTTGTAATTTTCATTATATAGGTCCTTTACATTCTTTATTATGTTTATTCCTAGGTATTTTATTTTTTTTGTTGCAATCGTGAAGGGGATTATTTTTTTGAGTTCGTTTTCTAATATTTCATTGTTGGCATAGAGAAAGGCTATGGACTTCTGTATGTTAATTTTGTATCCTGCGACCTTACTATATTGGTTTATTGTTTCTAATAATCTTTTTGTGGAGTCCTTCGGGTTTTCGATGTATAGGATCATATCATCAGCAAAAAGTGATACCTTTACTTCTTCTTTTCCGATATGGATGCCTTTTATTTCTTTGTCTTGTCTGATTGCTCTGGCCAGAACTTCTAGCACCACGTTAAATAAGAGTGGAGAGAGTGGACAACCCTGTCTTGTTCCTGATTTAAGGTAGAAAGTCCTCAGTTTTATGCCGTTTAAAATGATGTTGGCTGATGGTTTATCATATATGGCCTTTATCATATTGAGATATTTTCCTTCTATACCCATTTTGTTGAGAGTCTTAAACATAAAATTGTGTTGTATTTTATCAAATGCCTTTTCTGCATCTATTGATAAGATCATGTGGTTTTTGTTCTTTGTTTTGTTGATATGGTGTATTACGTTAACCGTTTTGCGTATGTTGAACCATCCTTGAGATTCTGGGATGAATCCCACTTGATCATGATGTATTATTTTTTTAATATGTTGTTGTATTCGGTTTGCCAGTATTTTGTTTAGAATTTTAGCATCTGTATTCATTAGAGATATTGGTCTGTAGTTTTCTTTCTTTGTGCCATCCTTGCCAGGTTTTGGTATGAGGGTTATGTTGGCCACATAAAATGTGTTTGGAAGTATTGCTTCTTCTTCAATTTTTTGGAAGACTTTGAGTAGAATAGGAACCAAGTCTTCTTTGAATGTTTGATAGAATTCATTAGTATAACCGTCTGGGCCTGGACTTTTATTTTTGGGGAGGTTTTTAATAGTTTTTTCTATTTCCTCCCTGCTGATTGGTCTGTTTAGGCTTTCTGCTTCTTCATGACTCAGTCTAGGAAGGTTGTATTGTTCTAGGAATTTATCCATTTCTTCTAGATTGTTGTATTTGGTGGCATATAATTTTTCATAGTATTCTACAATAATTCTTTGTATATCTATGATGTCTGTGGTGATCTCTCCTCTTTCATTTTGGATTTTATTTATTTGAGTCCTGTGCCTTTTTTCCTTGGTGAGTCTTGCCAAGGGTTTGTCAATTTTGTTGATCTTTTCAAAGAACCAGCTCCTTGTTTTATTGATTTTTTCTATAGTTTTTCTGTTCTCTATTTCATTTATTTCTGCTCTGATTTTTATTATCTCCTTTCTTCGGCTGGTTTTGGGTTGTCTTTGTTCTTCTTTTTCTAGTTCCTTAAGGTGTGAAGTTAAGTGGTTTACTTCGGCTCTCTCTTGTTTGTTCATATAGGCCTGAAGTGATATGAACTTTCCTCTTATTACTGCTTTTGCTGCATCCCAGAGATTCTGATATGTCATATTTTCATTTTCATTTGTCTGTATGTATCTTTTGATCTCTGTGCTTATTTCTTCTTTGATCCATTCATTTTTTAGAAGTATGTTGTTTAGTTTCCACATTTTTGTGGGTTTTTCCCCCTCTTTTTTGCAGTTGAATTCTAGTTTCAAGACTTTATGATCAGAAAATATGCTTGGTACAATTTCAATTTTTCTAAATTTGCTGATATTGTCTTTGTGGGCTAACATATGGTCAATTCTTGAGAATGTTCCATGTACACTAGAGAAAAATGTATACTCTGTCGCTTTGGGATGAAGTGTCCTGTAGATGTCTATCATATCCAGGTGTTCTAGTTTTTCGTTTAAGGCCACTATATCTTTATTGATTCTCTGTTTGGATGACCGATCTAGAGCCGTCAGCGGAGTATTGAGGTCTCCAAGTATGATTGTATTTTTGTTAGTTTTTGTTTTAAGGTCAATAAGTAGCTGTCTTATATATTTTGGTGCTCCTTGGTTTGGTGCATATATATTAAGGATTGTTATGTCTTCTTGATTCAGTGTCCCCTTAGCCATTATGAAATGGCCATTTTTGTCTCTGAGTACTTTTTCTGTCTTGTAGTCAGCATTATCAGATATGAGTATTGCTACACCTGCTTTTTTTTGGGTGTTGTTTGCTTGGAGTATTGTTTTCCAGCCTTTCACTTTGAATTTGTTTTTATCCTTGTTGCTTAGATGTGTTTCTTGTAGGCAGCATATAGTTGGATTTTCTTTTTTAATCCATTCTGCTACTCTGTGTCTTTTTATTGGTAAGTTTAATCCATTTACATTTAGTGTAATTATTGACACTTGTGGGTTCCCTACTGCCATTTTATAAATTGCTTTCTGTTAGTTTTGTATCTAGTTTGATTCTTCTCTTTTGTTTTTCTATCATTTGTTTCTGTTTGTTTGTGTTCCATACTTCTTTCCTCTGTTGCTACCTTTTTTAAGTCATGTGTTTTTGTGGTGGTTTTTTCTAGGGTGGTTACCATTAAGTAATGAAAAGGGTACCTACCATATTCATTGTAGTACCCTATCTTATAAGTATTTCTGCACTTCATCGTCCTTTGCTACTGTTAATCTCCATTCTCTCCCCCCTTTTTTTTCCTTTGTTGTCACAGTTTAAGTTTGGTTTTATTGTGTTCTTGGTGGAGCTGTTACTTGTGGTGTTGTTTTCTTTTGTTCTTTGAATCTGGTTGGAAAACCCCCTTTAGTATTTCCTGGAGTGGGGGCTTTCTGGTGATAAATTCTCTCATCTTTTCTGAATTTGTGAATGTTTTTATATCTCCTTCATACTTGAAGGATAGATTTGATGGGTATAGTATTCTTGGCTGAAAGTTCCTCTCTTTCAGGGCTTTAAATATTGGGGTCCACTCTCTTCTAGCTTGTAGAGTTTCTGCTGAGAAATCTGATGATAATCTAATAGGCCTTCCTTTATATGTTGTACTCTTCTTTTCCCTGGCTGCCTTGAGAATTTTTTCTTTGTCATTGGTTTGTGTCATCTTTATTATGATGTGCCTTGGAGTGGGTTTGTTGGGGTTAAGAAAACTCGGTGTTCTGTTTGCTTCTTGAATTTGAGGCTTTAGTTCTTTCCACAGGCTTGGGAAGTTCTCGTCTATTATTTGTTTGAGTATATTCTTCATTCCATTTTCTTTCTCTTCTCCCTCTGATATACCTATTATTCTTATGTTATTCTTTCTGATGGAGTCAGACAATTCCTGTAGGGCTTTCTCGTTTTTTATTATTTTTGAGTCTCTTTCTTCTTCTCTCTGTTGTGCCTCAAGTTGTTTGTCTTCTATTTCACTAATCCTATCTTCAATCTGGGTAGTTCTGCTAGCTAAGCTTGTTACCTTGTTTTTCAGCTCGTGAATTGAGTTTTTCATTTCTGTTTGATTTGTTTTTATAGTTTCAATTTCCTTGGTAATATATTCTTTGTGTTCATTGAGTTGTTTTCTGATCTCCCTATATTGCCTTTCTGTGTTTTCTTGTATATCTCTGAGTATTTTTAAGATTTCTGTTTTAAATTCTCTGTCATTTAGCTCCAAGGCTTCCAATATGTTAAGTCTTTTCTCCATAGATTTTTCCACATCTATTTGTGTTACCTCTCTTTCTTTTGTATCCATAATATTAGATTTCCTCTTTCTTATTGGCATCTGAGGGTGGTCTTGTTGATAGCACTAATTAGAATAAAGAGTAAAAAGTAAAAAAAAAAAAAAAAAAAAAAAAAAAAAGGGTAAAACACCCCACAAAAAAAAGCAGTAATAATTTATTATTTCCCCCTTTTTTTCTTTCTTCTCTTTCCCTCCTCTCCCCTCCTCAGGGAAATATCGTGCCTATAATGGAGGGCCTGGTTTGCGGTGAAGAGTTCAAGGGGCAAAAAAAAAGGGGAGTAGGGACCTACTAAATGCAAAAAAAAAAAAAAAAGGGAAGAAAATCTTAGACAAGCATAAGATGATCTGCCTGCGGGTGATGGTCAACTAAGAGATATAATGAGAGGGATAAGAGGGAACCAGAAAAAAGGACAAAAAAAGGAATAATAAAGAAGAAAAAAATAAAAATAGTAAGTAAAAATCTGTTGTATTAAGTGGAGCGAAGACCAAATACAATGGAGACCTTGGGTTGGGAGGACCCAAAATGCCACAAAAATAAACAAACAAGAAAAAAACAAAAACAAAAGCGAAAAAGAAAAATAAAGCCAAAAAAAGCCTTGAGTCCCAAATTAACTAATTTGTTCGTGATTGAGGATTAAATGGGAGGAAAGTAAAACGAGAAAAGAAAAAACGAATAGAAAGGAAAAAATAAGAAAAAGAGAAAAACGAAGGAAGAAATAAAAAAGGAAGAGAAAAAAACAAAATAAAGCAAAACAAACAAACAAAAAAAAACAAAAGAGGAGAGAGTGAGAGTTAAGTGTCCTGGAGTATAACCCCAAAGGAGGGTGAGGATGAAGAAGAGAAATAAAATGTAACACTTATGGGTAGTGTAGTTCAAGAAAAGGGAAGCATAAGATGGGCAGAGAATAGAAGGACCGAGGTGGAGGAAATAAAGGCAATAAGATAGAAGAAACAATCAACAACAACAACAACAAAAAAAAAATTAGTGGAACAAGTTGTAAAGTCTGTGGATTTTTCTTGATTTTGAGATGTTAACTTCTTCCTTTTTCTTTTCTCTCCCTCTTCCTGGTCGGTGACTCTGTACCCCAGGCTCTGCCCCTGTGTCACACTTAGGTAGGGATTTGCAGTTGATGGGATTCTATGGCAATGTCATATAATTGGCTTTAGTCTTGCTGGTAGTCAAGGCTTGTTGGCGTTTGCAGGGTCCAACGATGAGAGAGTTTGCTTTCCTGGATTCTCTCTCCTAGTCCTCCCTTCCTGAATTAGCAGCCTGGTGATCCAGCTATAAGGCTGCAACTGCTTCTGTCTGGGGAGTAAGAGGCTCAAAGAGCTGGGAAATCCCCACTCTATCCCCACTCAGTGCAAGGCTTTGGGAAAGGCTCTGGCAGTCAGGGCCTCCAGTGTAATCAGGCGGGGGTGGGAGTCAGTTGTTGTCAAGGTGACTGTTCAGCGCCTAGCATTCAGTTGGACCTCTCAACCCAGGCTTTCCACACTTTGTAGCCTGTTTTGGCTGGGAAGAAGAGGCACTAGTCTCTGCTTGCGACTAGTGTAGTATATAGATCTTATTATCTGCCAAGTCCTTCTTGTTAGCATTTATCCCTGAATATGGAGGCTCTATCAATCAGAAGTTGCCCCCGCCCCTTTAGCGAGAGGCACTAAAAAATATCACGCCTCTTGTCTTGGGTCGGTGAACTGAGAGAGATCTTATCAATTAGAACCGAGGGTGTGCAGATTTCACGGGTTAAGTTAATTTCAGTAATTGGGTCGCAGCTGTGCTCCCGAAGGTATTTCAGGCTGCCTGCGCGCGCCCCTCCCCCAACGCTTGATTGTTAGCTTGAATGGCTGGGTGAGGTGCCCCGCCCGCGGAGAGAATCTCCCAAGTAGGGAATACCGCCCTGGGGCCTCTCCCGCTTCCCGTGCGCGGGCCGCTGGGAACGTTAGCGGTGCTTGCTCTGCAACCGACCCGGGCGCTGCTCGCGGCGGCTCGCGGCGGCGGCTAGCGGCAGCGGCTCGCGGCTCCTGAGTGCGGACTGACTCACCACAGGCGCAATTCCTCGCGGCTTGAATGAACGTCCCTGCGGTAGCTTCCTCCACACCCTCGTCTCTAAGATTCAAGTGATAACAGTCCTTTCGCTTTCAGTTTGTGTGGAACTCCGGAATGCTCCGAAGATAAATTTTCCTGTTTCTAGTTGATAAATTTGTTGTGATTTTGGGGAGATCTGTCGGACGTGCTGCTCACGGCGCCATTTCCGTGACGTCACTCCGAGTTTATTTTTTTGTAGGATAGAAGCTGTCACCATCATGATCACCACCACTATGATCAAATATAACATAAGTGGATTTGGTTCAGTTCAGTTTGAATCCAAAACCTGAGCTGCACATATCTGTAGTACTTTATGCAAATTACTTAATCAAGAATCAGCTTCTGCAGTAGGAACAATTATGCATTCCAGACACATTTATGGTTAAGATTAAGTAATAAAATATATATTTGAAAAGGTTTTTGTAAAATGTGAAATCTTAAAGAGATACTGGGTGTTGTTTTATTGAAATACAGAACTTGAAGGGGCTATTTCAAACCATCAGACAGCTGATGGTTTTCAACCAGCAATTAAAGCATTAAGATATTAAATTAACAAAGAAAGGATTCCATCAAATTCCATAAAACTGTGCTGAAATTTGTTACTCTAAGCCGTATTACTGGATGTCTAATTTAAATCTATCAACTGACACTGTTTTTTATCCTATTTTTGGTTAAAAAACAGACAAAAATCCTTTAAGATTCCTCTTAAATTTTGGTACTGTGAAGAATAATATTTGGAGAACAGACAATTGATATGGATTTGTGCATAACTGATATGTGGTTTTCATACAGTTCTTAAAGAGAGAATTAGCTTGTTGAAGGATGATTGATTACAGTCATCAACTATAAAGACAGCAGTACCAAGAATAATTCAAAATGTTTGAACTAAAACAGCCAACTGGTGTAGAAACAGTGTGTTCTCTTAACTGAGTTAATTTTATTAATTCACCCACTAGTTCACGAATTCATTCAATGGAGAGTTAAAGCTCCTACTGAGCTAGATGCTCTGGTAGAATCAAAATACACTGGAAACAGACTTTTCATCTCAGGGCCTTTCCTGTTGAGTACATAAGTCCCACAATGATTTTCTGGCACTATACTTAGCTCTATAAACACATTCTGCTTGAGCATTAGGCAGTGTGGCTGGCAAGGAAGAAGAGGGCCATTCCTGGTAGAAGAAAGGAATGGTGTGTGCAAAAACATAGCAGTTCGGGTTGCCTTAGTCATCTTTGTATCCATTTCTTTTCCTCATCTCCCAAATATACAATCCTGGTCAATGCAGGAAGAACATATGGTTATCTCTTCTCAATCCTGAGTTCAATGCTGGCACAGCTGGCACAGTGCTAAAGAAACATGTGCACAAATTCTATTGCTCCAGGGCTCATTGGTTTGGCCAGAATTTGCTCAACTGCAGGAAAGAAACAACAACAACTAGCAAATATATAAATCTATAGTAAGAACTATAATGTCTTTGTGAATAAAAGTAGCTTTCAGGGGGGAACTGTCTAAATATAAGAATTCTACATTTTTCATAAACCACTGGCACTGTATTTTTTTCTTAAATGGAAGACAAGTGATAGATATTATACATGTAAAAGCACTTCTTAACCCATAGTGTTAAATTAATTTAAAATTTTATACTGTGTACTTACTCACAAAAAATGTAATGACTTTAATTAAAAATACAAATTATTCTTTCCTAAATGTTTCAACTGCATAGTTCTGTTGATCACCAGTAAGGTTTTTGGTTTGCAGCCAAAGAATGAGCTGTATTTCAAAAAAATCACCACACCTTTAAGGTTATTCCTGTACAAGATTTCATACCTCGGCTTCCTCAGATAAAAAGTAGCAGGGAAATGGTAGAAGTGGGGTTAATTTCAAGAACTTTGGTGTCTAACTGAAATGAATTCACTAGCTATGCAGATTAGAGGACGAACTTTGACAGCTAGACTCAAATAGAACAAATATGTTGAAGTTGTTTGACAGCTGATTTTGAAAGATTTTAGCAAAACATATACATTAAGTCACATCTTTCAAAAACTGAGAGCAACTAAATCCTTGATATAATCTATGTGAAATTAATATTAAGTGCTTCAGAAACTAACAAGACAAGCTGCTAGTGTCAAACCTACCACCAATTTTCTCCAAATGTCTTTGACAGTCTTCTCTTATCAGTGAAACATTTTTAATATATCCCCAATATGTTAATTCCATTTTATTACTAACTTATTATTCTATACATTATAAAACATGCTAAACTAGAAATTTTTAGAAGAAATATAGAGAAACTAAATAATATTTTAAATGGATAATTTTGATGGTGTATACCCGTGATGGCGAACCTTTTTATAAAAACCACCCACTTTTGCAGTGCTGGTGAACCTGGTCCCTCCCGCCCACTCGTGGGTGTTCCAGCTTTCCATGGTGGGTGGTAGCGGGATGGCGCTGCGATTGGCCCAACATGAAAGCTGGAATGCCCACTAGTGGGCGGGCGGGACCAGATTGACCAGCACTGCAAAAGTGGGCGGTTTTTATAAAAAGGTTCGTGATCACGGGTGTATACTATCATTAGTTAAGTGAATTGTTACAGATAATAGATAAAATCCAAACAAAGTTATCTTCTTGAAAATTTATAAAAATACTTGAACTAGATTTTATAAGAACTGATAGGATGATTTTTACCTCTTAATGGAGTTGAAGTAGATATAGTAGAATAAGGAGCAAAACCCATTCAGACATTTGTTTGTTCACCTGTGTTTTATTCAGAGTTGTCTCCCTTCCCTGTTTTCTTTGCAGGACCCTTTCTATTCACTTCTCCCTATGTGGAGGTTAATTAAGTTAAAGCCAGACAAATAACCTAATCACAAAGCCACTTAACCAAGCAGATATGAATGGCACATACTAAAATGGCCTACGACTTGGTTGCAGAGGCAAAAGTGTAAAAGGGGATTAGATATAAGCTGTGCAGACTAGTTTGCCATTGCTCCTATTAATATCTAAAGTATTAAGCTTCGATTTCAGTCAATTGTAGAACTAAATAGAAAATATTCATCAAAGGTTATATGGGGAGCAAATATTTTTAGAAATTGTAATGCGTTCCCCTTTGGGTTGTACAAAAGGTGGAAATCCCAGTTAGCATGGAGGGCTTCAGCCCATTCTTTTTTTTTTTTTTAATAAATAAATTTTTATTTTAATGGGGTGACATCAATAAATCAGGGTACATATATTCAAAGAAAACATTTCCAGGTTATCTTGTCATTTAGTTCTGTTGCATACCCATCACCCAAAGAGAGATTGTCCTCCGTCACCCTCTATCCAGTTTTCTTTGTACCCCACCCCTCCCCCTCCCCCTCTCCCTCCTCCCCTCCCGCCACCCCCCGTAACCACCCCACGCCTGTCCATGTCTCTTAGTCTCATTTTTATGTCCCACCAATGTATGGAATCCTGCAGTTCTTGTTTTTTTCTGATTCACTTATTTCACTCCACATAATGTTATCAAGATTCCACCATTCTGCTGTAAGTGATCCAATGTCATCATTTCTTCTAGCTGAATAGTATACCATGGTGTATATGTGCCTCATCTTCTTTATCCAGTCTTCTATTTTTTTTTTACAGTGATTAAAAGCCTTTAAGCAAACTCTTGGCCAATACAGCAAGAATCCATAAAAGAGTAGTGTCCTTAACATGTTCACCAAGTCTAAGGTGGCCCCATCACCATGCCAAATCCCTGAAAAATGCAACCCAACCACAGTTCAGTCTGTTAGGAGCTGTCACAGGGAGCAGGAGTCCAGGAAAAGTCCACATCCAGGAAAAGTCTGCATGGCACTGGAATTGTTGTCACCATTCTATACTTTGCAGCTCATGTCCAAGTCCCAATGACCGCTGCTTCTAGCTGGTAATGGTTCGGGTAGACTGAAAAAGCCATTTGCAGCATGCGTGGATATGGAGTTTCTGTTCTCCTCTGCCTGGAGAGATGAGACCAGGTTGCTTTTCCCTGGAGCTCTGCGACTGTGACATGGTAAAGAGAACCTTGGGATACACTAAGCTGGGTGGCAAAGGTAGATTCATAATAGAAGTTGGCAAAAGGGGGAAAGAGAGCTCTAAATTAGGAGTAGGTCCCAGCCTGAAATATGAGTGGGGCATTGAGGTAGGAGGGATAAAAGAAACACTATATATTAAGCAAAGCAGCAGAAAATAGGACTATCAACACCCACAACAGAGATCTTCAAGGGAAGAATAAAAAACCTGACTATTCAGGCAAAACATATCAATAGTTAAGTGGCCCTTGTGCAAATGAGATCAGTTTACCTGCTTCTTGGAAGAAATACCCTAGGCTCGTCCACAGTGTTGTAGATGGGGCCGACGGCTCTGGGCACCTTCCGCCTTCAGTGGCTAACCCCAGCATTCTGGGCAAGGTTAGGTCATAGGTGGCTGGAGCAGGGCTGGAAGAGACTGAACCCTCCCTTAGAGGAGCAAGGGGGAAGCCTACCTTCCAGTGTCCCTGTTTCCTCGCAGCAGAGGCGTGTAAGCCTGGCAGGCTTTAGCTCAATGACCTTCCTTTCCACTATTGAAGCAGGACCCAGATGGCATCCTATGAGACCCCTTTGGGGTGTTGGAGCCTTTAAGGGTGTATCCTAAAAGCTGGTAGTTCCCCTGATCTCTATTGGGCTTTTTCTGCCTCTCGGTATCTTAAAAGCCATGCTCAGAAGATCTCGCTGAGGGGTTTGAGGATCCCCATCCGCCTGTATAAATCTTTTCCATATATCTGGAGCTATTTGGAAAAAGACGAAACAGTGTTATTAGCTGGATCTAATAAAGAAGGTAGTAGTTTGTAGGCGAAAAAGATTTGGTGTCTCCTGTTCATCAGCATTTAAAAGAAATGTAAATTTTTTTTTTTTTTTAAGTAAGAAGCATGATATTGTAGACCCGTAGGAGTTCCAGGATATGACTACCCCCTTTTAATTTTTTTTTTAATTGACCTTAAAATGTTTGCTGAGTACACTTTAATAATACCTTAACTTTAAAGATTGTAAGCATGACAAAATACAGTAAATGCTTTTGCTCCATATGCAGGAGCATTTTCAGTTTAGCCAGTTTAGGAAATCCAATAATAGAACAATACATACAGACAATGAGCTATAACATGCTTAGCAGCCTCTCCTAAGCTCTGACAGAGGTTACTATAGATCCGGAATATGTATCCACTGTAATGTGGACATACGACTGTTTGCCAAATGAAGGTATATGAGTAACATCCATCTGCCAAAGTTGTCCTGGTAGGGGTCCTTGAGGGTTAACTCTAAATGAAGGGGCAGTATAGGATCCCTTGGACAGGATTTCCCAATCTGCCGTGCTGCTTCCCGAGAAAGTTGAAAATGTTTACACCGGGCTGCAGCGTTCTGGTGATGAATAGTATGAGACTGACTTGCTCGGTCTGTCATGGTTGCTCCATATAATTTTCTTTTGGGTAGCTTGATCAACAAGGGCATTCCTAGGCCCTGGCCGGTTTGCTCAGTGGTAGAGCATTGGCCTGGTGTGCAGGATTCCCGGGTTCGATTCCCAGTCAGAGCACACAGAAGAAGCGCCCATCTACTTCTCCACCCCTCCCCCTCTCCTTCCTCTCTGTCTCGCTCTTCCCCTCCCGTAGCCAAGGCTCAACCAGAGCAAAGCCACCCCGGGCATTAGCCCCATGGTCTCTGCCTCAGGCGCTAGAATGGCTCTGGTTGCAACAGAGCAACACCCCAGATGGGCAGAGCATTCCCTCCCAGTAGGCATGCCAGGCGGATCCCGGTCAGGCACATGAGGGAGTCTGTCTGACTGCCTCCCCATTTCCATCCTCAGGAAAATACAAAAAATAAATAAATAAAAGAAAAAATACAACAAAAAAAAAAAAGAAAAGAGAAAAAAAAAAAGGGCATTCCCTTGTGCTAAAGCTCCAGGGAGCATGGAGTGAGCTTGAGTATGTCCTATGAAACATGGAGCTCTATGTTGACATATAAGTCTTTGAAGAAGGAGAAACTGCTGAAATGGTTCATCAGCATTTGTCCCTAAGACAGCAGTCTTTATAGTGGAAACACCATAAGTAAATATTTGCTGTCTGTCTATAGATTAAGGGGGGAATATGGCAAATGCTGAAAAGCCATGATCTTTGTGCTCCTCCCCCCATCCTGTAACCCCAACACTGTTGTCCATGTCTTTGAGTCTCATCTTTATGTCCCATCTATGTATGGAATCATATAGTTCTTAATTTTTTCTGATTTTCTTCTTTCGCTCAGTATAATGTTATCAAGTCCCATTCATGTGTTGTAAAAGATCCTATGTCATCATTTCTTATGGCTGAGTAGTATTCGATAGTATATATATACCAAAACTTCTTAATCCACTCGTCCTCTGATGGACACTTGGGCTGTTTCCAGATCTTTGCTATTGTGAACAATGCTGCCATAAACAGGGGGTGCATTTCTTCTTTTCAAATAGTGCTATGGTATTCTTGGGGTATATTCCTAACAGTGGTATAGCTGGGTCAAAAGGCAGTTGATTTTTAATTCCTTGAGGAATCTCCATACTGTTTTCCACAGTGGCTGCACCAGTCTGCATTCCCACCAGCAGTGCAGGAGGGTTCCCTTTTCTCCACACCCTCGCCAGCACTTATTCTGTGTTGTTTTATTGATGAGCGCCATTCTGACTGCTGTGAGGTGATATCTTATTGTGGTTTTAATTTGCATTTCTCTAATAATTAGTGATGTTGAACATTTTTTCATATACCTATTGGCCATCTGTGTGTCCTCTTTGGAGAAGTGTCTATTCATTTCTTTTGCCAATTTTTGGATTAGATTGTTTGTCTTCCTGGTATTAAGTTTTACAAGGTCTTTATAAATTTTGGTTATTAACCCCTTATCAGATGCAATGTCAAATATATTCTCCCATTGTGTAGTTTGTCTTTTTATTCTGTTCTTATTGTCTTTAGCTGTGCAGAAGCTTTTCAGTTTGATAAAGTCCCATTTGTTTATCCTGTCTTTTATTTCACTTGCCTGTGGAGACAAATCAGCAAATATATTGCTGCGAGAGATGTCAGAGAGCTTACTGCCTATGTTTTCTTGTAAGATGCTTATGGTTTCACGGCTTACATTTAAGTCTTTTATCCATTTTGAGTTTATTTTTGTGAGTGGTGTAAGTTGTTGGTCTAGTTTCATTTTTTTGCAGGTAGCTGTCCAATTTTCCCAACACCATTTGTTGAAGAGGCTGTCTTTACTCCACTGTATTTTCTTACCTCCTTTGTCAAATATCAGTTGTCCATAGAGCTGTGGGTTTATTTCTGGGTTCTCTGTTCTGTTCCATTGATCTATGTGCCTGTTCTTATGCCAGTACCATGCTGTTTTGAGTACAATGGCCTTATCATATAACTTGATATCTGGAAGTGTGATACCTCCTGCTTTATTCTTCCTTTTCTTTTCTTTTTTTTTTTTTTTTTTTTTTTTTTTATTTTTCTGAAGCTGGAAACGGAGAGAGACAGTCAGACAGACTCCTGCATGCGCCCGACAGGGATCCACCCGGCACACCCACCAGAGGCAACGCTCTGCCCACCAGGGGGCGATGCTCTGCCCATCCGGGGCGTCGCTGTGCCGCAACCAGAGCCACTCTAGCACCTGGGGCAGAGGCCAAGGAGCCATCCCCAGCGCCAGGGCCATCTTTGCTCCAATGGAGCCTTGGCTGCGGGAGGGGAAAAGAGACAGAGAGGAAGGAGGGGGAGGGTGTGGAGAAGCAAATGGGTGCTTCTCCTATGTGCCCTGGCCAGGAATCGAACCCGGGTCCCGCGCATGCCAGGCCGACGCACTACCGCTGAGCCAACTGGCCAGGGTTATTCTTCCTTTTCAAGATTGCTGAGGCAATCTGTGTTCTCTTTTGGTTCCATATAAATTTTTGAAATACGTGTTATGTATCTTTGAAGTAAGTCATTGGTATTTTAATCAGTATTGCATTGAATTTATAAATTGCCTGGGGTAATATAGACATTTTAATGATGTTTATTCTTCCTAACCATGAGCAAGGTATACGCCTCCACTTATTCGTATCTTCCCTGATTTCTTTTATCAATGTTTTATAATTTTCTGAGTACAAGTCTTTAATCTCCTTGGTTAGATTTATTCCTAGGTACTTTATTTTTTTTTTGGTTGCAATGGTAAAGGGGATTGATTCCTTGATTTCTCTTTCTGACAGTTCATTATTAGTGTATAAAAATGCCTCTGATTTCTGAGTATTGATTTTATATCCTGCCACCTTGCCAAATTCATTTCTCAGGTCTAGTAGTCTTTTGACTGAGACTTTAGGGTTTTCTATATACAATATCATATTATCTGCAAATAATGATAGTTTTACTTCTTCTTTTCCAATTTGGATGCCTTTTATTTCTTTTTCTTGTCTGATTGCTGTGCCTAGGACTTCTGGAACTATGTTGAATAAGAGTGGTGAAAGGGGGCACCCCTGCCTTGTTCCTGATCTTAAGGTGATTGCTTTTAATTTTTGCCCATTGAGTATGATGTTGGCTGTGGGTTTTTCATAGATAGCCTTTATTATGTTGAGGTATGTTCCCTGTATTCCCACTTTGCTGAGAGTTTTGATCATGAATGGGTGCTGGACTTATCAAATGCTTTTTCTACATCTATTGAAATTATCATGTGGTTTTTCTCCTTTCTTTTGTTTATGTGATGAATCCCATTGATTGATTTGCGAATATTGTACCAGCCTTGCCTCCCAAGAATAAATCCCACTTGATCATGGTGTATGATTTTTTTCATATATTGCTGGATCCGGTTTGCTAATACTTTGTTGAGGATTTCTGCATCTACGTTCATCAGGGATATTGGCCTATAATTTTCTTTTTTTGTGTTGTCTTTCCCTGGTTTTGAAATCAGAATTATGCTCGCCTCATAAAAGGAGTTTGGAAGTCTTCCTTCCTCTTGAATTTTTGAAATAGCTTGAGAAGGATAGGAGTTAGTTCTTCTTTGAATATTTGGTAGAATTCACTTGTGAAGCCATCAGGCCCAGGACTTTTCTTTTTTGGGAGTTTTTTGATAGCTGTTTCAATCTCATTTGTTGTAGTTGGTCTGTTTAGGTTTTCTGATTCTTCCAGATTGATTTTTGGAAGATTATATGATTCAAGGAATTTGTCCATTTCATCTAGGTTATCTAGTTTTTTGGTGTACAGTTCTTCATAGCATTTTCTTACAATGTTTTGTATTTCTGTTGTGTCAGTTGTTATTTCTCCACTCTCGTTTCTAATTTTATTTATTTGAGTCCTCTCTCTTTTTTTCTTGGTGAGTCTGGTTAAAGGTTCATCGATCTTGTTTGCCTTTTCAAAAAACCAGCTCCTGGTTTCATTGATCCTTTGTATTGTTTCTCTAGCCTCTATGTCATTTATTTCTGCTCTGATCTTTATTATTTCCTTCCTTCTACTAGCTCTGGGCTTTACTTGCTATTCTTTTTCTAGTTCTTTTAGATGCAGGGTTAAGTTGTTTATTTGAGCTTTTTCTAGCTTCTTGAGGTATGCCTGTAATGCTATAAACTTCCCTCTCAGGACTGCTTTTGCTGTGTCCCATAAATTTTGAGTTGATGTATGCTCATTATCGTTTGTTTCTAGGAATTTTTTAATTTCTTCTTTAATTTCAATGTTAACCCATTCGTTACTTAATAACGTGCTATTTAGTTTCCAAGTGTTTGAATGTTTTTCAATTTTTCTATTGTGATTTCTAGTTTAATGTCATTGTGATCGGAGAAAGTGCTCGATATGATTTCAATCTTTTTAAATTTGTTGAGACCGCTTTTGTGCCCTAACATGTGGTCTATTCTAGAGAATGTACCATGAGCGCTTGAAAAGAATGTATATTCTGCTGTTTTAGGGTGAAAGGTTCTGAAGATATCTATTAAATCGAGTTGATCTAATATGTCCTTTAAGTCTGCTGTTTCTTTGTTAATTTTCTTTCTTGAGGATCTATCTAGTGATGTTAGTGGGGTATTGAAATCCCCTACTTTTATAGTATTGCTGTTGATCTCGCCCTTTAAGTCCATCAAAGTCTGCTTTATATATTTAGGTGCTCCTATACTAGGTGCGTAGATATTTATAAAGGTTATATCTTCCTGTTGGATTGCTCCCTTTATCATTATGTAGTGACCTTCTTTATGTCTAACTATAGTCTTTGTTTTAAAGTCCATTTTGTCTGATATAAGTATTGCTACCCCAGCCTTTTTTTCATTTCCATTTGCGTGAAATATTTTTTTCCATCCTTTTATCTTCAGTCTGTGTGCATCTTTTGATTTAAGGTGTGTCTCTTGTAGACAGCATATGTATGGGTCCTGTTTTCTTATCCACGCAGCTACCCTATGTCTCTTGATCAGATCATTTAATCTATTAACATTTAAGGTTATTACTGATATGTAATTGTTTATTGCCATTTTTTTTCTTTGAAACTGTATTCCTCTTTTGCTATATTCTTTTTTTCCTTTGATCTGTTTACAACAGGTCCCTTAGCATTTCTTGCAGCATTGGTTTGGTTGCAGTGAATTCCTTGAGTTGTTTTTTGTCTGTAAAGCTTTTTATTTCTCCTTCAATTTTAAATGATAGCCTTGCTGGATAAAGTAGTCTTGGTTGTAGGTTCTTGTTCTGCATTACTTTGAATATTTCTTGCCATTCCCTTCTGGCCTCAAGTGTTTCTGTTGAGAAGTCAGAAGTCATCCTTATGGGGGCTCCTTTGTAGGTGATAGTCTTTTTTTCTCTAGCAGCTTTTAATATTTTCTCTTTATCATTTAGCTTTGGTATTTTAATTATGATGTGTCTTGGTGTTGGTTTCTTTGGGTTTCTCCTTAATGGAGTTCTCTGTGCTTCCTGAACATGTGAAATGTTTTCCTGCCTTAATTGAGGGAAGTTTTCTGCTATAATATGTTTGAACAAAGTCTCTATCCCTTGTTCTTTCTCTTCTTCTTCAGGAACCCCTATGATGCGGATGTTATTTCTTTTCATGTTGTCACAGAGCTGTTAGAGTTTCCTCAGACTTTTTGAGTCTCTTTTCTTTTTTATGCTCTGCTTCCATGCCTTTATCGTGTCCTCTAACTCACTGATTCGATTCTCTGCTTTTAATTCCTTCCATTGTATTCTTTATTTCAGATATTGTATTTGTCATTTCTGACTGATTCTTTTTATTATTTCAATATCCTTTTTTATATTTGTTATCTCTTTATTTAGGTTTTCATAATGGCCATCTATGGTTGTTCCAATCTTTTAGCATCCTAACAATCATTATTTTAAACTCTGCATCTGGTAATTTTGGTTATATCTGATTCACTTAGGTCCTTTTCTGGGGATTTCTCTTGGTTTATTTGTGTTTTATTTCTCTGCCTCCGCATTTTCTCTTCACAGGAGTGGCTGTGATCATGTGCTCGGGTACACAAGCGTTGGTTGCCTTGGCCTTTGCCCCGCCCCCGTGTGTGACGTTATGCTTGGTCCTGAGGGCACTGGCGAGCACCTTTGCTCAGCTGCGGGTCTCTGCCTGTTTCCGGGCTTTCGCCCTGCCCTTACAGGAGGAGCCCACTCGAGGAATGGCTGCTAGCCTTGGCTCTACCGCCGGGCAGAACTGCGTGCCCAAACCTCAGCCCATTCTTGTACTACTGTCCAGCGAAGTGAGAGCCCTGACACTCTGTTTACTTCTGGGGTGACCTATGAGGCACACAATTGCTTGAGCCCCCAAATGGTTACTCTTTGGTTAGCCTTTCAACTGGACAGGCCTGTAGAACACCTGTGGTGTTATCCACGCAGGGTAAGGCCAACTGGGACACCTCGCTGCATAGCAAGGTTCCAATGTATCTACCTGCCATCAGGTCAGGGTGTCCAACCTTGGCCTATCATCCCACTGTCATGGGCAGGGAAACGTGATTGTCTCTCAGCACATACCGGGCATTGCTGACACATGATCACTACCTCTGTGTATCACAGTGGGAGGCCCTAGTCCTTAACAGTTTCCCATCTGGTCCTCTGACCCATGTGGGATAGTTTCTGATGTAGCCACTCAGCAGTGTCTGCCGCTGGAGTGTCTTCTAGCCAGCAGACTCACAACAAGGCATCTACTTCATCCTTGCCCAGACTTTGCAAAAGTTGGTGACCTCTGACATGGAATACAGTCACAGTCTTTTCATGGCAAATGTGCCACAGGTCGGCCCACACAGCCTGCCCCCAAAGGGGATGGTTTCTGCTGTAGTGTCCATTCCCAAGAGCCAATGTGTCAGGCCTTGGCATACTGCCCAACTATCAGTACAGATGGTCAGTGGTCCAGGCTCCCATGTGATGACAATCCATACTGCTCAGAGTTCAGCCTTTTGGCTGGTTTGTCCTTCCCTGTCCTCTAGCCAGATGTTCTTGGTCACAGTTGACACGCAACAGTGCTCTACCAGAGTGGGGTACTCCAGCAGGCAGAAGCCATCTGTGTATCATGCTTCTTCAGGAATGGCTTCTCCTCGTGGACGGGTAATGGCAGCAGCGTCTTTGGCTTGAGCTTTAGTTGTCCAGCGTCCTGATACATCAGCAGCCCTAGCACAGCCTGCAGTTCTCTGCCTAATGGGCTAGTGGGAAGGTGGCTTCTCTGTTGGATATGTGCATTCCACTTGATCAGGGTGGATATCTGTGCCACTACACTCTTGGGCTGTTGCATGTCTGAGTGCATCCAGCTGGCTATGGGGTGTGGGTGGTGAAAACTTTGATTGAGGTTGGTCCTGCTCATGGTTTCTGTCACTAACAGAGCTTGGTATACTGCATTAACTTGTTGTTCAATGGAACTATATTGGCCCTGGGCCCCACGTCACTATTGGGACCAGAACCCTAGTGGTGTCCTCACCCTACCTTAACGTTGCCATAACCCCCAACCAACTCCTCAGGTATTATGTGAACATCTAATTCAAATGGTTGGCTCTGGTCAACCATGCCCAGAGCCTTGACAGTGGCTGTGGCTTGCTTAGTGGCCTGAAAATATGCCTTGTGTTATTCCAGCCAATCCCAGGCAGCCCCTTTCAGCAGTAGTGCATAAAAGGACTGCCCCGTTGGGCCAAATGGGTCATGAAAACCCTCCAATAGCCTAACAAACCTAAAACCTCCAAGCAATTGCTTGGCCTGCTATGGTAGTGGATAGACCTGTACATTTTCTATGACCGCAGCCAGCATCACCTTTGTCTTACCTGACCCAATAACTCCCAAGAATCTGACAGATAAGCCAGGGCCTTGCACTTTGTGCTCGTTGACCTTCCATCCTCGCTATCGGAGGTGGGTTAACAAAGAGGGAGCTCTTTTCTCCAGGGAAGGAAGAGAGTCAGAGGTTAGCATGACATCATCAATGTCATGATACAATAGCACATCTGCCTGCATGAACCAGGTCAACAAACCAGTTGCCACAGCCCATGGCAGATAGTAGGACTGGGCAGATATCCCACAGGCAACACAGTGAAGGTCCACTGTCACCCTTCCAAGTAAAAACAAATTGATCTTGACTATCTTCAGTAATATCTATGGGAAAGGAATTAGCAAGGTTGAGAACATACTGATAAGCTGGTGACTCAAAGCATCTAGCAAGTCTGTGATATTGGAACTGCTGCATTCAAGGGGCACTACCTTGTTTAACTCTCTATAGTCTACCCTCATGTGCCAGGTGTTGTGGACAGGTCACACAGACACGTATAGGGACACAATGAGCTGGATGAATTATGTCTACTTTGGCCAATTTCTGTGTGGTTGCTGACAGGCTCACTCTTAAAGGGACAGCTACCCTTCTCCTTGTCCATTTTCTGCTTTCCTCCCTTTACCTGTCTCACCCCCTTTTTCTGCCTCATGAGCTCTACTTCTCTCAAATTGGTGACTGTTTGGGCTACAACCTGTATAAGCTGCCTTACATGACTGGAAAGAATAGGAATGAGAGTGCCGAAAAACACAGGAGAGGCCACATGTGGGTCTCCATATATTTGGTCCCTATGTAATAGAGCAGTAAATAGCATGTCACATGCCTAACTAATGGATGAATTGCTGCAATTCCACAAGGGATATCCACTACCCTTAAGAAGAAAGGAGATACCCCTCATTAGGCTATGCTATGGGGCACCCTACCATCAACCAAATCCACAGGGATATAGTCTGTGCAGTCTGGAAACTGGTGCCATGTATCTGCTGGTATAGGAAGGGGTGAGCTGTGAGAGAAGACATTTGGGATAACTCCTCCCCTGTTAGAGATGTACTAGCAGCACATCTAGCAGTCACATAGGCCTAAAAGCCAGGCAGCTATGCTTTCAGTACCTTCTTGGCAGAATTTAGCTGCCAGTTCAACCAGCTTGGCCTGAGTATACAGCCTCACGAGGTGTGGATGACCTGCTGGGCCAGGGGAGACTGTGTCCTGGGTTGCTGAGGCTTAATCTTCTGTACTAGCCCCAGGTGGGCTGCCAGGGGTGCCTCTGCCGCTTCCTCATCAATAAATGTAATAACCATTATTTCACTGTCACCATCGGTGTCAGAGTCTCTCTCAGTGGCCAGGTCCCACTTCCAAAAGTTTTACCAGTTTTGAAAGACCACCAGTCTAATCCGGACCAGACTCAAGGAGTCCTGACCTCAGGCAAAGTAGCAGGCTAATTCTGTTAACTGTTGAATAGTCTGTTCCAGCTGTTTTCCCAAAGCCTCCTTCTTATCAGCTTGCAAAGCCCCATTTCCCTTTCTAGCTTAAGTTCCTCCTCCAAACACTGTACTTTTCAATTTGATGGCTGATTCTGTGTGATGGTGCATAAGGAACTCAGGAGGGGCCGAGCCAAGTGCTACCACACCTCTCCTTAAGTCTTTCTTCTTACTCAACCTTCAATGGTCCCCACCACCTTCAGAGGAGCTAGGATACTAACAGGACTTTCAGGGTGCCCCATCAGTCCCTTAGCAGATCCCAAGAGTCCACACCAACATAGCAACATCATGCCATATACAGCTAACTGGCCAGCCCAGGGTTCCTCCTGAAATTCCCACACTTGGCATGTTACTTGCCTGGGGTGGACTCAACTTGGGAGTTACTTGGGATTGTGTAATCCTGAGTTATGCTAATTGTAATGTAAGAGGTCCAGACCCAGACAATTGGTCTGGTGTCATTGCAAGATCCCAAATAAACCACAGGAGTACCAGATGGAGTGGACATAGCCTTTATTACTTACACAAGAGGCAGCACCAATGGCAGCAGGTTGGAAAGCTCTGTACTCCATTGAGGGGGCCACTCTTTTTATAGCTAAGCCCCGTTCTACTGTTTAAGCAAAACTTTGTCTTTGGGCAAGCAAGCAGGCAAGCAGGGGAGGGGGAAGCGTATATGCTGTGTGTGCTGTTTCTCCTTGATCATATCTCGTGACTCAGTTCCTTTGTCCTTAGTAAAAGCTCAGGTGCTGTTTTATTACTCTCTCTTCCATAGCTCATGGCCAGGATCCATGATGATAGCACCAGGGACTGGGGATTGGGAAGAGCTATGTCCAGTATCGATCCTACACAAGTGAAGCTTAAATAAAGTGTTTCAGAAAGCCGATGAATGCAGTAAAGCACAAAATTTGCACTATGCAAATATTAGAAGGGCATACAATGGTTTGCTTAAGGTGCAGAGAAATAAGAAATTACTGAAATATCAAATTAGACAACTGAGAAGACTCTAAAAACTGAAGCCAGAATACAAAATTATTTGGTGTACATGTCAGAACCTATATACCATGGTAGATGACAGCAGGCCTGCTATAAAAAGCACAAATGGAAGAATGGAATGCAGACACAGTAAGGAGTGCCTAATAATAGGTCATACCTGAGGGCAGGGGCCCCTCCCACTACCTAGTTTGATTAAAAACCTCCAGCTGGGAATCTGGGGTTCTCTGACTTGAAAAACTTCTCATTTTCCCTGTCACTTTAACTAATAAAGTTCAGGAGACATGGGAGAGCTGGCTCTATTCCCTATGTCCTTGATTATGTGATCTTTGGAGCCTCCTGAGGGTAGGTACTATGGAAATGAAGGTGAGAGCAACTGGAGCACATCCACCACAAGATGAAAAGCTATGACTACTGATAAAAGGGTCTTCACAAGTACCAGAAACTGTATTAGTGGGAAGACTTATACAGAAAACCAGACATAGTCTCTGATTTTCAGAAAGAGAAACTGAAGGGATATAAATATTGTAGTACATTGTACAACAGATATAGATATCGGTACAAATGCCTTTTTTTATAACATTTTTTAAAATCATTTTTATTTATTTATTCATTTTAGAGATGAGAGAGAGAGAGAAAGAGAGAGAAGGGGGTAGGAGCAGGAAGCATCAACTCCCATATGTGCCTTGACTGAACAAGCCCTGGGTTTTGAACCGGCGACCTCAGCATTCCAGGTCGATGCTTGATCTACTGCGCCACCACCAGTCAGGCCACAAATGCTTTAAAAGCAAAGAAGAACATAATTTTACACGACTGGTGGCACAACAGGTTTGTTTATATCAGTATCACCACAAACACAGGAGGAATGTGTTGCACTATGACGTTAAAACAGCCATGACATCACTAGGCAACAGTTTTCCAACTCCATTAGAATCATTATGTGACCACAGCTGTATATGTGGTCTGTCATTGACATAAAGGCTCTTACATGGTGAATATAGTTATACTTTAAACTGTATGGATTCATTCTTCAAAGCTCATAATTATTCATTCATTAATCACTTCAGTGGCATTATTTTTGATTACTAGAAACCTTACTAAATTATTGCAAAAGCAGCATTTCAGTTGTCTTCATTAAACTTCAGATACATTAATTTACAGATGAAGGGTATAGCAGTTCCTATAGTAATGTCAATCACACCAGGGCAAACATTCTAAACTTTTTATCACTTTCAGGAATCATTTCAGCTATGAACAGAACAAACCTATCTATCTGTGTTTCAATCAGAGGCAAGGATAAAAGGGTGCAATGTACTTCGTTCGCCGTGTCAGAATCAATAAATGCAGCATCAGATTTGACAGTATTAACTTAAAAGGCCTGCAGAAAAGGTTAGGCAAACCATTTCTTTAAAGAGATGACCATTTTTTATGAAACGAAAGCCTTGTGTACACTTGTAAATGCACGGTGGGGGTAGCGTGGAGTTGGTGGAGGATTCAGAGAAACACGGGAACTTGGGGAGATGCAAAGGACTTTGAAAAACTCTGACATCTACCAAATGGTAAAATTGGAATGTTGAAATCACTTTATCCTTAATTCTAGTCATTTCTGACTTACTGACTTTGATCAGCTAATGTGAAGGGCAGACATTACTGAAGAACAATTGAGATATTTAGCATGCCTGGTATCACAGCACCCTCTATCATATGATCATATACACATTTATATTATTAGTTGTTTTAACGTGTAAATATTAATTTCTGTAGAAGTGTCAAGGTTCTAGAATTGTTTATTACTTTCCAGCGAGGGGTTCAAAAGGCCTAGAAATTTCCCCAGTATTAGTACCATCAGAAACCCTCCTGCAATTAGAAAAAGCATGTATGACAAAGCAATTCCGAACTTTAGATTATTTCAGGTGTGGTCCTAGCACCAACAGCCTAAGTGTCACAGAAATATGCCCATAAAAACCAACCTGCGTTCAGCCTGTTTTGCGAAGCTGCCTTTCAGAAATGTCTTAAGCCTGTTTCAAAGCCACGGGCCCAGGAAATCGCGCCTCTGGAGCCCAAACACGCACCCTGCACACTTTCCAGCGCCATTTTCGCAGGCGGCGGGAGCAGCAGCGTCCCCGCAGGGGCCGAGCTAACCCGCAAGGCCGCTTTCCCCACTACGCCCACTCTGGAACCCGGAGTGAGGAAGCAGAAAAGGCGGGAGACACCACCCCACCCCCGGGCGTAGAACTAAAGAAAGAACTGTTTCCTTCCTCTCCATCAGGGTTTCCATTCTCCGCTCCCGGCACAAACGGCTCCACTTCCAAGTCCCTCCCGCGAAGGGGGGCGGGTCTCGGCAGGGCGGAGACTCGACCCCGGCCACGCCGGGAGGCGGAGCAGAGAAAGCCAGGGCCGCTTTCTCTGGAAAGTTCTAAGAACGAGGCGCGCGCCCTCCCTGCGGGCGTCGGCGGCGGGGGACGCGGCACCAGGTGGCGCTGCTGCACCGAGAGCAGGAGCCTGAATGGCTGCGGGGAGACAGGAAAAGGCGTCACCGGATCCTTACCGTCGCGTCCATCGTCGGAAATGCACGCTAGCGCCAGCCTCTGGTCCCGGATATTAAGACTCCTGGAGAGTTCCCGTGCGAGGGTGGAGCTAGAACCGGAACCGAACGACGGCCATCGGGCTTCGGGGGGGGCGGGGGAAGCCCCGAGCGCTCAGGGAGCGCGCTTCCGGTGCGCGCGCCTCGCCGAGGCGGGAGCGCGAGGGGCGGGGCCTCGCTGCGCGCTGGCGCACTTCGGCGACGTAAGCATTGCTGGGGCGTCGTCTTTTTCCTTGTTTGTACGTTCGCTGGCGGGGTAGGGCGAAATGGTGGCGTGTCCACCCCTCCCCCCAGCTCCCGCTCGCAGGGCTTGGGTTTCTGGCTGTGACTCAGGTTTCTGGAAATCATTGTGGAAAGCTAGTGGTTTATGAGGTTAAAAACTCGAGCTCTGTTTTCCTCCATACTCGAATGATCCAGAAACCTGCTGGGCGCGGCCCCAGGGCCGGCGTGGCCCCAGCCCTCCCCGCCTCGATTGCTCCCGGGACCGAGCGCGCGCCCACGCGGTGTCAGTCAGCCTCCTCCCGGAGGCCCTGGGACGTCACCCCGAGAGGGACGCGGGCACAGAGACCATGGGCGGGGCGCCGAGCACATTGTTCAGTTATTTAAGGAAACCTGTCTTTTGGCTGTTTGGGCTTTTTGTTTTGTTTTGTTTTTGTCTTTTTTTAAGCAGTGCTTTTCTTAAGAACCTGTTCATTTGCTTTATTATTTTTGTCAGGATGTACCTCGTATTTTTACGTGATACAGTGTGGTCTTGGTGTTGGTAAATTTGTTGACAAAAGAAAGGGTACTTGTACGGGGCGTTCCAAGGAAAAATTCTTGCCCTTTCACCGTTTTACAAGATAAAGAAAGATCACTTTTAATGAGCAGACAGCAGTAACTCGCGAGGGAGCACTGGCTGCAAATAATCAAGTTCCCTGCAAAAATAAAACCTGCATGAATCCGTAGCCCCCCTGCTTTAATTTTAGACTAATTCTGAGTGTCAGGCGCTCAGTTCTTTGAAGACATTTTTTCAGCCTCGGTAGGAACACTTTTGTGTGTTTCAGTGCTCTTTCCAGCCTGTGGCCTACAGAAAAACTGAGTGCTTGCGAGAGCAGGAGTGAAAGGAATAGGCGTAAGTGGACACGTTACAGGTGAACTGGGGAGTACCAGAAAGGTAGATTGAATGGAGTAGCCAAATGAGGACATTTTACTGTTTCTTGGTAAAACCTTCTGGTGGTCTTGGTAGCTGTAAAGAAAGCTACTGTGACTGAAAATGCCACGACATATGTTTTTGTGAAAAGCCAGAAAGAATTGTGGGTGATCAGAAATAAACTGAGCAGGAGAAAAGATTTTCAGGGAGCAAAAATGTAATAGAAGATATTAGGAAATGGGTGAAAGAGAAGGTCAGAGGTAGAGTTGTAATTTGGTGTGGAAAGGCCGATTGGGAAGATGATGAGGAAAAATAGGTTTTAGACTACAAGCTGAATGTGTGGAATGAAGAGTAAATTCTCTTCATTGTTAGGTGCTTCAGCTTTTGATATATCACATGTAGTTGCTTATTTTGACTTCTGTGCGTTTCTGTCTTTTCTGTACGTCATATACAACCAACCTTAAATTGAGTGCTTCATTTCACCACCATTATATTAGTAACTCACTAACATACCTTTTCAGTGTATTTATTTGTATTTATATATTCACAACTAGTGGCATTTAAAACACTTTTCTGCAAATATGATACTTTATATTCTTTTGTCCTGACTTCTACTAATTGCCTGGCAAAAACGCAAGAGCTTGGATGAACTCATTCATTCATTTTTTTTTTTTTTTTAAAGAAAGACAGGGATAGGAGGGAAGAGAAGTGAAAAGAATCAACTTGTAGTTGTAGCACTTCAGTTGTTTATTGTCCTATATATGCCTTGACCCTGAGGCTCCAGCTGAGTCAGTGACCTCTTGCTCAAGCTAGAGGTGTGGGCCCTTATTGATGATCCCACACTCCAGCAGATGACCCCACACTCAAGCTGGTGAGCCTGCACTCAAGCTGGCGACCTCAGGGTTTCAACCACAGCGTCCCAGGTCGATGCTCTATCCACTTCCCAACCAACAGTGGTCAGGCTCATGCATTTACTTTTTCTGTGCTTGCACCCAGCAGCTTAGCAATTGGCTGAACCAATGAGATCTTGACCAAATAGTCTCTCCACGTTGTCCACTCATCCTTCTCCTTTTCTCTACTTACTTGGCTCTCCAAACCAAGTATTTCATTTTTTTTCTCCTCCCTCTTTGAATCACCAACTTCATCTTCATTCTTTATTGGGAAAAAAAAATTGTGAGCCTAAGGCAGGGGTCAGGAACCTTTTTGCTGAGAGAGCCATGAACACCACATATTTTAAAATGTAATTCCGTGAGAGCCATACAATGACCCGTGTATGGCATTATCCAATAAAAATATCCAATACTTTACGCATTATCCAATAAAAATTCGGTGTTGTCCCAGAAGACAGCTGTGATTGGCTCCAGCCACCTGCAACCATGAACATGAGCAGTAGGAAATGAATAGATTGTTACACATGAGAATGTTTTATATTTTTAACATTATCATTATTTTTTATTAAAGATTTGTCTACGAGCCAGATGCAACCGTCAGAAGAGCCACATCTGGCTCATGAGCCATAGGTTCCCGACCCCTGGCCTAAGGGAAGAATACTCAATCTTTCCATCATCTACTCCACCTGCATCTCTACTCTTCAAACATCTTCCCTCTAGTTGAAAAGAATGAGTCTTTCTATCAAATGCTAACACTTCATGTTGTTCATGTTTAGGTTGAGCCACTCAAGTAAGGTTATGGCATTTCATTTTTGTAAAGTATGTTCAAGATTATTACCCATTCAAAAAGTTGAGTTTGTTTTCTCATAATGAATTGTAGGAGTTATTTACATATTATGTGTACTTTTTTTTTTTATTGAGGTATGATTGACCTGCAAATGGCTGTACATGTTGAATGCATAAAGCTTGATGAATTTGGAGGTCTGTCAGCTCCAAAGGTTGTCTCCCACCCTCATAATGTTGTGTTTAAAACACTTAATATAAGATCTACCCTCTGAGCAAATTTTAAAATATTAACAGTATAGTATTGATAACTATAGGCACTATGTTGACATATCTCCAGGACTTGTTCATCTTGTAGAGCACACTTTGTACCTCTCAATCCCCCCACCCCCCATCCATGTCTGTCAAAGTATGCTTTGTGAATATTTTTCTCCCAGTTTGTGGCCTTTTTATTTTGAAGAGCAATTTTTTAAGTTGTATTTTTCTAGGAATTTAAACATATTATCCACCTTAAAGTTCGTTAACTTAAAATCCTCTATTGTCTTTCTAATTTTCACAGTATATTATATTTAGACTACTATCTAGGTTAGTTTTATTATGTTATATAACACTAGGAGTTGATATTTCTATTTTTCAAAAAGGTAATTTTGTTTTTCAGCAGCAACTGTTGAAAAGATTCTCCTTTGTTCCATTGAATTGCCTTGATACCTTGGTTGAAAATCAACTTGTTTTCTAAATCTCTATCCACTTCCATCGACAGGTATATGTCTGTCCTTATGCCAACTTACCCAACTGTTTTTCTCAAAATTGTTTTTGCCATTTTAATTTCTTTGACTTTTAATATAAATTTTAGAATTGGTATTTCAATTTCTAAAAAAGCATTTTGGGATTTGGCTGGGATGCTCTTGAATCTATTGATCAGTTTGGGGAGAATTGACATTTTAAGAATAATGAGTTTTCCAGTGTATGATCAAGGCATATCTTTCCATCTTTCTATTTATTTTGATCTTTAATTTCTCTTTGCAATTTTCAGCATACAAGTCTTACATATAATTAAATCTATTCATAAGTATTTCCTCTTATTTTATTATAAATTAGATGAGTTTTTGAAATTGAAATTTCCAGCTTGTCGAGTCATTGTCTTTTTCTGCTCTCAAAATTTCATTTGATTGCTACTTATAGATTATGTTTCTCTCGTGAAATTCTGAAATCTGTGAGTAAAAACTCCAGTATTAGATCAGCTGTGGATCTTGTTTCTATTATATTTTTCTTATGCCTGTTTTCTGGTATACCCAGAAGTTCTTAAAGGAAATTCTTTGTTTATGAAAAAAAAATGCTCTGAGTGGTGTTTTTTCTTCCATAAAGGATTTTACTTTTGCTTATGTTAGTTAGGAAGCTAGGCCTGGAGCAAAACATCTTAATTTATATGGTTTTTAGTCAGTTATATCTAGTCTAGTTCAGGTTCTTTCTTGTTCCCAGGACGTCCTTTTTATGTGTACCAACCTCCTTTAGTAACCCCGAAACTCCTATTTGTATTTTCTCAGAACCATGGGATTTTTGAAAGCTCTTTTGGGCTTCTCTGCTTCTTAGCTGCCAATTTTCTGAGTGATTCTTCAGCCTCTAGAACAGCTTCCAAATTGGCAAATGAGACAAGGGGAAAAACAGAGTTGAATATGGGCAGACTTTTCTGCACCTCTCCAGGACCTTTTCCTGTCAAGATGCCATCTAAAAGATCCTTTTTGTATTTTTACCCAGATTTTCTAGTTCTTCATTTAAGAGGATTAAAAAAAAAAGTCCATCATAGCAGAGGTGGAAGTCCTTCTTAATCCAGGAGTCTCAATAATGCTAATAAAGATAGTGCCCTTTTTCTGTATCACTGTCAACACTTCTTTTCCTTAAACATCAGAAATAACTCAAGAGACGTGCCAGTTGCTTTCTGTTTTACTTCTGGAGGTGTCTCTAGGGGCTCTCGGAAGTGATATTCCCTTGCTACAGATGGGTTCCTCAGAAATACCCTTAGTTCTCTTTAGGATTTGCTCACCTCTGTGTTGTGCCATCGTCTTCTGCTGAGGGACCAGGGTAGTTGTGTTTACACCCAAACCAAACACTATTGTGCTATATCTTTAAATTCAATCTGTCCCCTTTGGTACTTGTATAATACAAGCATATGTTTCAGTCAGGCAGGAAAACATCCACCCTTTTCTTTTTTATAGATATCAGTAAACAAATATTTGAATGCAGAGAGAATAGATTTGATTTCTTACCGTAAATTTGAGTACTGATTCTATAAAACCATTCCCACCAGTTTGTCATTGTTCTGTAGAAAGATCAGAATGAGCAGGATTAATCCCTGATTTCCTACTTCCTGAATAGGTGGATTTGAGCACATTTTTTAAGTTTTCTAGGCCTCAGGTTCCCTAATTTGAAAATAAGATATCTGCTTTCCAGGATGGTTGTTGGGCTTAAAAAATATTGTAAAGTGTCTGATCCATGATAGGTTCTATTATTACATAGAAAGGCAAATTTAACTTCAAGGGAAACTGGTCAGCCATAACTTGTCCATGTGGCAACAGTATTTTAGAACCAGTATTTCCAGACTGCTGCTCATCACAGAGTTTTCATTATTCAGTAAATATCCATTGAGACCCTGTGAAATTCTGAGCACTACAGTAATACGCTAGGATGCAAAAATAATGAAACAGTAACTTGTCTCACAGATATGTAGACATAGCTTATCCATTTTATTGAAAGCCAGGGTCAGGCCCTGGCCAGTTACCTCATGTGGGTAGGAGTGTCCTGAAACAACAAGGTTGCAGGTTGGATCCCCAATCAGGGCGCATACGGTAAACAACCAATGAGTGAAACAACAAATGAATGCTTCCTTTCCCCCTCACCTCCCTCTCCCTTCCTCTCTCTCTCTCTCAAAAAAAAAAAAAAAAAAATCAACAATAAATAAAAATCCTAGCCAGATAGCTTGGTTAGAGCGTTGTCCTGGCTTGGAGGTTACCAGTTCGATTCCCAGGTCATGGCACACAGGAACAGCTTAATGTTCCTGTCTCTCTCCCTGCCTCTCCTATGAATGAATGAAACAAAGGAGGGAGGGAAGGATGGAAGGGAAAGAAGACTGTGGTTTTATTATCTTGCTGCTATTTAACGAATTCTAGAATAAAACGGACTACAATAGAACAATCTAGAATAAAATTTGATGAAGTTTAACCTGGAATAAAATTTAAGAAAGAACAGCTCTAGTGTGAATGACTTCTAAGGAACTTTTATTACTAACAAACCAATGGAACAGTATAGGCAGTTTCATTTAGAAGACTGTATGACAAAATAAAACCCAAACTCTGCTCTAGTGTATTAATAATTAGCATGATTTGCCCAGAGGTTGGAGGACAGGCTGTTACCAGACATCACAGTGAAGTTCTGTTCATTGCACTGGTGGCGGGCTTCCTTCTTATTTCCAAAGGAAAGCCAGTTTGTCTTACAGTTAAATATTTACTAAAAGAACTATCTGCCAGTGTTTCCCTTTTAACTTTTCTTCAGATTGCTATAGCTCAACCACAGTTGTAAACTTCTTGAATACAAACACTTGCCTTCAGTTTTTATTATGTGTACTCTTATACCCATTCCTAATGTCTACCTAATCTCTACCCTACTGTGGGAGCATGATAATTACGCAGTAAATATGGGCTGAATAATTTTATAGCATTCTCAGATACAGTAGAGATTCTGCTGTGATAAAAAATAGTACACCTTTCAATATATTTTGAGGCCGATTTCCTTTTGGTGGTTTTTTCCCCCTAATCGTAGGATAAACAAATATGACTTGGAAAGATAAAATTAAAAATTATCATTGTATTTATCATAAAATGATCCAGATTATGTTGCACTGATTAAATTTTTTTATTTCCTTAGAAAAATACCTATTCAAAGAAGTAATTTAGTCATCTTATTCATCATTTCTATCTTGATTCACCATTTTGTTTTCTGCCTTTGAGATGGCAGTTCTCTATCACTAGAGTTTAACATTTAATTGTATCTATTCTGTAATTCAGTAAACTTGACTTACTCGTATTTCTTTTGGAACAGTCCTATATTGAATTCACTTATGTGCACACACCAAAAAATGAAATGTCAAATCTAGGGAAGCGTTCCCATAACCCTGCTCTATTAATGTCTTAAAAATCACTAAATGCTCTTACTCTAGATCGTGATGAGGTCAGGCTGGCGTGTTAAATCTGACCTCTCTGTGTTTTATAAGGAATTGCTCAGTCCTATTACATTCCAATAAGTTTAAGTATAGATTTTCTGGCAGTCATATCGCCTTTTAGAATGTGCTGAGATGGAATCAGTGAAACAAATGTGCCTTTTATTTCCCTGAATGGGGTTATTGTAGAGAAATCAGAAGCCATAAATAAGGGTGCAAAATTCCCTTTATCCCCAAAATACAAGTAATCATTTTGATGGCTGAAACATATATACTTTAGCTTTTGTGATAAGAGAAAGAATATAATTTTCATATGTTCATGATAAAGTTAACAGTACAAAGCAACTGATATAGTCTAAGAACTACCCCCTCCCCACTTTGGAATATATCTCTGTCACATCTCTTTTATTCATATAATTGAATTATTTTTAATATTAAAAACATAAATTGACATTTCATCTTCACTTATCTGCTACTGGGAGTTCTATTTTTAAATTACTGAAAAACAATAATATCCTTAAGTGATTGATTTTCATTTTTTGTGATAAAACTTAAAATACTGTTTTTTTACTTAAGTATGATATAATCATTTGAAATTGCTGTAGTCCAAAGGCAATTTCATATAACTCTTCCTAAACTGCTTTTAAATCCTCAGCATTTGCTCATCTATGCTACACTTCTTTTAAATCATCAATATCAAGATTCAAATGAAGACTTGAGGCTAAAGTTGCCAGTTAGTGCTTTTTATACATTTTTGTTTACCCTTATATTTTGTCCAGAATTTTGAAAAGTAGATTCAGTTATGGAAGAATAATGTCTTCTTTCATAAAGAAAATAATTCATTTTAGTTTTTCCTACTGTCCCTCTTTGGGATTAGTGTTTCATTTGTGAGGAATACTTTTCTTGGTAGAAGACCGTAAATTACAGTATAATGCGAAAATACTGGTTTTATAAAATAATGTTAAAACAGAGAACCCCTAGGCACTTAGTCACTACATTAAGAGATAAATATACTGTTCACAAAAATTAGGGGATATTTCAAAAGGAATATGAAGTGATAAAATATCCCCTAATTTTTGTGAGCAGTATATATCCAAAGACCATTGAAATGTTCTATAATCATTTTTAACAGTGTTTCAACAGTGAGATCTAGCTATAAAGAAAATACTACCTGATGTTCATGATCACAAAATACAGTCATAAAAATGCATGAAAAGAAGCAAACATCTACTTTAAAGCAAGGATTACCTGACAAATAATTGAAAAGCAACAGAAAGACCTTTTAAAAAATGTTGAATTTGAAAGCCTAACTGTGGAGTTGCATTTATGTCCCAAAAGATTATATACCCTTATCTTTTTTGCCAACTACTTTCCTTCTTTTATGCATATTATTTCACTTCTTAGAGGTAACTTTAAACATAGCAGTGTATAATCCATTTAAGTCCTTCAGCTCTCATTGTTCTTAAGTGTCATTCCAAAAGACTTATTCCAAAAGTCTAGTACTCCAAAATAATATAAATTTTAAATGCCTGATATTTTATGGTAGGAGAATCTAGGGCATAAAATAAAAAGACATTCAATTCATACTGAAAAATTTGAGAATAGTAAAGTGAAAGGTTGACTGGGCTAACAAAAGTTTAGTTTCAGGTTGCTGATTGGCTTTTCTGCCTACCATCAGAGCACTCCAGTTGTGCTGCCCTAGCTCTACTTGTCTTTTCTTATTGATCACTCATCAATTATAATTCAAAACTACTAAGCACAAAGTTCTTACCAGTATTCTGATGAACTTTGGTAGTAACTGGAGAGAAAAAAAAGACACTCACTTAGTGGGAAATAACTTATGATAAAGTGTGAAGTGTTATCTCTCAAACTGTAATAGCAAAGAAAAGCCTGAGAATAAAAGCCACCATTGGTTAAGGACTTGACTTGTGCCTAAACCTTTTTATAGACTATTAGTACTCAGCCAGAATCAGGTTGGCTTCTCCCTGGAAGAGGTGAGGCATGCTCAGGAGTTTGAAGGTTTAATTGACCTTAAGTACCAGGATATCATAAACTAGGCCATGGTTTTAGTTCACATGTGTTTTAAACAGGTACTTCCTAGCCTTTTCCGATTTTTATCAGTATAAATTTATTTATTTACCAAAAGTAATCATTATAGAATGAACAGAAAGCTACATATTTTTTGTTACTGCTTTCCTTCAAGTCTGCTTAATGGAGTATGTCTTCACCTTTTAAATGATTTTTCAGGTGAATCCCATAGCTTTTCCAGTCATTCTTGAAAACCAAAAACATCTTTCCCTCATTTTTGAACACAAGAAGTGTCTATTTAAATATTCAGAACCTTGAGAATATAATGTCTTACCTATTTTAAAGCTCATTCTTCCCACTGCTGAGACATTTCAGGCCAATGTTTGGCTTCTCCTTTGTTTTCCTATACTACCCTGGTGCTCCTTACCCAGTCAGCTAGCTATAATGTCTGATTATACATTATAAGACATTATAAGATGGCAGGAAAATTCCAGGTTTATATGACTACTGTAGCAATCTGGAATTGGCATTCTTGGGGCTTTGGCTGATTTAAAGCAGGCTCTTTAACTTCTGCTTGGAATCTCTAACTATGATATTTAAAGACTGGCTTTTTTTCCTGAGTGTATCTCTTGGGCAAAGTAGTTCCCTTTAAGAGTCTTCTTGGCTGATCTCTTCTATGTACCTATAGAAGGTACATATCTTTGTGTGTGTGTGTGTTTGTGTGTGTGTGAGAGAGAGAGAGAGAGAAAGAAAGAGAGAGGGACAGACAGGAAGGGAGAGAGATGAGAAGCATCAATTCTTCGTTGTGGCACCTTAGTTGTTCATTGACTGCTTTCTCATATGTGCCTTGACTGGGGGGCTACAGCTGACCGAGTGACCCCTTGCTCAAGCCAGAAACTTGGGCTCAAGCTGGTGAGCCTTGCTCAAACCAGATAAGCCTGCCACGCTCAAGCTAGTGACCTTGGGGTTTCGAACCTGGGTCCTCTGCGTCCCAGTCCAACGCTCTATCCACTGCGCCACCGCCTGGTCAGGCTAGAAGGTTCATAACTGGTTCACAAGTACTATGTGTTCTTTCTTGGTCCAGCTGTGTGTAGAAGTAGAAGTACAGTTAGCCTTTTTTATTTTTATTTTTTTGTATTTTTCTGAAGTTGGAAACAGAGAGGCAGTCAGACAGACTCTCGCATGCGCCCGACCGGGATCCACCCGGCATGCCCACCGGGGGGCGATGCTCTGCCCATCCGGGGCGTCGCTCTGCCGCAATCAGAGCCATTCTAGCGCCTGAGGCAGAGGCCACAGAGCCATCCTCAGTGCCCGGGCAAACTTTGCTCCAATGGAGCCTTGGCTGCAGGAGGGGAAGAGAGAGACAGAGTGGAAGGAGAGGGGGAGGGGTGGAGAAGCAGATGGGCACTTCTCCTGTGTGCCCTGGCTGGGAATCGAACCCAGGACTCCCGCATGCCAGGCCGACGCTCTACCACTGAGCCAACCGGCCAGGGCCCAGTTAACTTTTAATATGGCTCTTTCTATCTGCTCTGCTGCCTTAAGCCAGCATGGCTATTGCTACACTTTTATATTCCTCATGTCCAAATCAGAAACCAGATATGAATCAGACTATTTCATAATTCCATGAGATACAAATAAACAATTGCTCAGAAGTACAATTTATTTAATAGCTTGCTTACATGCATGTCACCAGACGGGCAGAGCATCGGCCCTAGATGGGGGTTGCTGCGTGGATCCTTGTCAGGGCACATGCAGGAGTCTGTCTCTCTATCTCTCTTCCTGTCACTTGAGGAATAAAAAGTACAATCTTTTTGATAACCTATATGATGAATTTCTCTGTTTTTATGAAAATAATTTTATACACTGATACAAAAATTTTCAGTTCCAGGTGTGTTAATAGCTTAAGAGTGAAAGTAAAAGCTTTAAAACTTTTAGAATGCTTTTATAACTTGGGATAAAGTAATTTCCATAAAGGGACTGAAAAAGCATAAGCCATAAAAGAAGAAGAAAACTAAATCAAGGATCTAGAAGAAAATGCTAAAAACTACTCTGGGGAACAAAATTTTTGTTGCATCCACAAAAACACTTGTTCTTACCTAATTCGAGTGTGCTGATCTCAAATCTGACAGTTTTTCCTCTGTAAGCTACAGTTTTTTTGCCATTCAAGATTTTAGGTTTTCATCATATTATAAAATTTTCAACATTTAGTTTAACATAATGAAGTAGAATATCTTCTTGGGCATCATCTTTGTGAAAATATAATAATTTATATAATGCAGTAAATACACTAATAGAATAAAAGACATGATGCATCAGAATTTGTCTGCAATTTCAAAATAGAACATATTGAAACACTTATTTTAATCATAAAATTTGTGCAACACTTATTTAAATTCTATTCAGGCAAAATCTTGCATTTGTAGCTCTTGCGTTTGTGTACTTGTTGAGGACAATCTTGTTTGATGCTCCAGCAGTAGTCTGTCATCGTATTTCTGTCCATCATATTTCTGTAAGTGGTAACACCTAGCTGGCTGAGAAGACTACTAATATCATGACAGTAAACAAAGTGTTTGTCTTCGGGGAAATAAGTCCTCAAAAATCTGTTCACTCTTCCTGAAATGGGATACTTTAGCTGACCGGTGATTCTTTTCAAGTCTGGAGGCTAATAACTCAGCTGCTTTCTTCGATAGGCCCAAATCTCTTACTAAGTCATTCAATTGGGGTTGGCTAAACTGCTGAGGGATTAATGACTGCTTGGCATCGGAAGAAGACCCTTCAGATTCTACAACCATTTCCTCATGCATCTTATCGAAATACACTTGAACACCATGTTCACTTTCTTCATCCTTAGAAGAAATAAAACCATTGAAAACTGGAACCAGGAGTGTTTCAGAGTGTGGGATAGGTCGTATTGCTGAAGGAATATTAGGATATGTGATCATATGCTGTTTTTTCTTGCCAATGCCTTTTGTATAGATCAGACAGAAATAACAGTCACTGCTGTGGTCCTTAGGTTTATGCCAAACCATGGAAATACCAAAAGACATTCCTTTGCATTTTCCTTTTGTCCAGTCATGAAACATTTCCTCACAATCATGACACACAATATGAGGAGCCCAATTCTTGTCTTGATTGCCAAGAAGAACTTGAAAATAGGCAATATATGCACATGTCACAAATGATGAAATACTGCGCCTTTGACGTTGAAGTGTGTAACAGCCACATATATAACAGAAGGTGTCAGGACTATTCTTACATTTACGCCTACTTGAAGAAGCCATGATTCAATCTTAAAATAAGAGGGTGTTTTTATCAGATAATAATTTTTTACATTTAAAAACAACTACAATTATGTAAAAGTGATGTTTGTAAAATGTTATTTGCCCTGTGGTTATGTTCAATCCAAGAGTCATTGCCCTTTAACTCCAATTTAAAAACCAACACATGTCATTAACTGTAACAAAAAGAAATTAAAACTGAATAAAAACTAGAGCATGCACCAAAAAATGGATTTCAGATTTGTAATCAGTGATGCAGAAATATATAGAAAAAGCTCTAAAACCTCTTGCAACAGAAAATTAAAAAGAAATTGTTCCCTAGTGCAATCAATGTGAAATGACTTGTAACACCAAGTCATTCATTCCAGTGTACAACCAACTACTGGAGTTTAAAGAAAACCTTCCCTGGATTAAAAACAACCAGAAACTATGAACAATGTAGGAATGATGACTGCTGTCACAGATCATGTTCTTGAAATAAGATTCCTCATTAAAAGAAACCAGTTTTTTTTTTCTTCAAGAAATTTCTAATTCTAAGTTTAGGGGAGGAAATATACAAGATGAGCCTAGAACAGTTGTCATACAGTGGTAAGAAAACTATCAAACATGACTAGGGTCTCAGGAGCCACCTTAGAGAGGTTCCCACTGGCCAAATATAGGACAATTCAAACTTCAGAATAATTTCAATGGATTGAGACATCAAATACATTTAAATCCATGAGTTTGTAATGATAATTTAAAAATCTAACTGATCTCTTTTGGAGGATATAGAGAACCAATTTATTATCTTGAAAACTAATAAATGAAGTGAAAGACTCAAGTATTTATTCTGGTTTCCTATATGAACTGTGACACTGGGCAATGAAATGGTAAGTGAGGAGAAATATCTCTATAAATATATTTCAACTCATAAATAAAAAGATTAAAATGTCATTGTGTTCTGCCCCCACCCAGTGAGTTAATAAATACAAATATTTAGCACCAACAGCTATTAATGGTATAAAAAAGGAAGGCAATCAGATGTGTACCTCTTGTCGAAGCACTGTTCTTTTCCCCAGGCAGAATTATTTTCTCTTTTGTCGGTGTTCCTGTTTCATTTTGTATGTGCTTTGGCTTAAATCCTTGTAATATTATCTGTCTGTGTGACCTTTTGTCCCTAGCCTAGAGCTCTTCAAGAAAAAAGATAGTTTTGGGGCCTGGCCAGTTTGCTTAGCGGTTGAGTGTTGGCCTGACTTGTTGAAGTCCCAGATTCGATTTCTGGTCAGGGCACACAGGAGACGTGACCATCTGCTTCTCCACACCTTCCCCTCCTCCTTCTCTGTCTCTCTCTTTCTCTACCTCTCCCACAGCCATGGCTTAATTGAGCAAGTTGTCCCCAGGCACTGAGGAGGACTCCATGGCCTCTGCTTTAGGCACTGAAATAGCTGAGTTGCTGAGCAATGGAGCAGTGACCCCAGATGGATAGAACGTCAGTTGCAGATGGGTTGCTGGGTGGATCCTGGTTGGGATGCATGTGGAAGTCTGTCTCTCTGCATACCTGCCTCTCACTTGATGAAAAGAAAAAAAAAAATTTTTTTTTCTCTGTGCTTGGACAATATTTGGCATATTGAATGAATGGATGGATGGATGGATGAATGAATGAATGAATGAATGAGAAGAGAGGAACTGACTGGTTGCTCAAAGGTACTTTACCTACTGAAGCCATTTGGAAAAGATGCAAATGCCTACATCAACTATGTACAGGTGAAAACGTCATGAGACTACAAAAGCTTTCTTGTATGTCACTATGTTAAGTAGAACTGTATATCATTGTGTTTCCTCTGTACTTGCACACCTCATGTTTTGTTCTATCACTTCTTAATCATCTTTAGTGGATCACATCATGAGATTTGGAAGAGACATTTGGGTTCTTCAATCAGCGTAGCACTAACTTTCTTCTCAGTCTGTTCCTGTTGGGTCTCTGGTGACTTATTTGCAGTGCTTGGCTCATCGGAAAACATATAATCATAGCTTTCATAGAGACTATAACACAACTGGCATCCTGAAGCACTGGCAATATCTTGAGTAAAATATGGGCAAAAAATAAAGTGAGAAGTAATAAAACTCTATGACTGGGTCCTGTTACTATCTCCCATTTTAATCCAATCAAACAGCAGAGACATTGAATATTTAAATAAATTGCCCTGGCCGGTTGGCTCAGCGGTAGAGCGTCGGCCTAGCGTGCGGAGGACCCGGGTTCGATTCCCGGCCAGGGCACACAGGAGAAGCGCCCATTTGCTTCTCCACCCCTCCGCTGCGCTTTCCTCTCTGTCTCTCTCTTCCCCTCCCGCAGCCAAGGCTCCATTGGAGCAAAGATGGCCCGGGCGCTGGGGATGGCTCTGTGGCCTCTGCCTCAGGCGCTAGAGTGGCTCTGGTCGCAACATGGCGACCCCCAGGATGGGCAGAGCATCGCCCCCTGGTGGGCAGAGCATCGCCCCTGGTGGGCGTGCCGGGTGGATCCCGGTTGGGCGCATGCGGGAGTCTGTCTGACTGTCGCTCCCTGTTTCCAACTTCAGAAAAATGAAAAAAAAAAAAAAAAAAAAAAAAAGAATATTTAAATAAATTGCTTGAGTCACAGCAGAGTAAGAGGAATTGAGACCTAAATTTAGACAGATACCCACTTTCATTTCACTGAAAATAAGCACTAAGTAAATTGCAGGTATTATTGTGATAGCAAAGGGGAATCTTTTGTCCTGCAATAGGAATATGAAAAAATAGAAGGCCTCTCATTTCTTATATCTGGAATCAAGTATGTCTTTCTTAGTCATTTAGCAGGACAAGTAAATTAGTCTCAGTTATAGGAAGAGTAGATTAGAAACGCTGTCAAAAATGAATTTAATACCTATTATTTTAGCTCATCCGGAAAAATGTTCACATAAGCTTAAATTTCTTCTGTGTGTTTCTGATGTTCCCTGGAGGGTAATTCCACAAGCTTCTTTTTTGAGATATAAAACAAATCAAAATACAGATGATAAGAGTGACTTTCAATCTATGCTTAGCTTTGACCTTTGGCTCATTCATTTATATTTGGGACCAAAACTAATACTGATGTCGCATTATTTATACCTCTTGTTTGAACTGGATAGTAATAGCCAGTATTTTAAATCTTAAAATAGGGATATTTCTCTATAAATATGTGCTTTTTTCTAAAAAAAACAAATGTGGTCTTTAATTTCTAAATTGGTTAATTAATGAGATTCTTTCCAAAAGAGTAAAACAATAACATGCTATACTTTTAAATATTAAATAAAAATTAGAACATTGTGTATTATACTTTAGAAATGTCCTCGAGTTTTTTAAATAAAAGGATTATATTTTTGTATTTCCTTTTTTATTTTTTAATTCTGAAACAAGCACAATGAGTAAAATAATTTGCTCTTTTATCTGTCTAGGCTTAGGTGGCAACAGTGGTGAATCACTTCATTCCCTGCTATATTTGCATAAATGTAAATATCTTAGGAATTTTTTCCTAAACTCTTTTTACATGAAATTTGGATAAAGATTAGGAAGAGTTCATTATTTATTTGCAACCCTAAATCATGACTCAGTTGTATATAATAGAAACATTCAATGGTTATCATAGCAGTGAAGTTTAATATCTAGGACTAATATGTACATCTAGCAACCTTTGAGAATGACTACAAGGGTAGCATTTTTAAATGTTCTTGTCAAAAAAAAAAAGAAATGAAGAAATTATTCAAATAATATATGAACTACAGAAAACATGTAATAGCTAAAGTCCCAGAAAAAAAAAAAAGGAAAATCAGAGATTATTTTACTGGAGCTATCAAGTCTGAGGAAATATTCTTATTCAGTTATTTTGTAGTTAAAAAATATTAAGCCATTAAAAGTATATATTTAAAATAATCTAGTTGTAGTAGAGGCTAAAATGTAAGATAAACATTCCAGTAACCTAACTACATATTTCTCTGGCCTTGTTACTTTTCTCTAAAAGAAAAAAAAAAGTTCCATGTGGCCACTGGGGTTTTCCATTTTTAATGATTTAATGAAACACTTCATATGCTTGTTATTATTTAAAATTCTCACCACTTAATCAAAACAGTCAGAGACAGAGCAAGTATTATCTTAATTTTCTGTTTTTATAGATTCATTATTTTTTATCTACTCATTTACCTGTCATGTACTAACATAATAACTATCATTAACTTATCACTTACAGTGATGCCAGATAATTTTAAAAGTGTTTTACACATATAAACTTAAACAATCTAGTGAGTAGAAAGTGTTATTTTTTTCTGATTTTACAGATGAGGCAACTAAGGAACAGAGAGGTGAAGTAATTTATTTGTAGTAACACAGTTGGTGAATGGCAGAACCTGGATTTGAACCCTGCTCTCAAGCTCTCAAGGTTATCCAGAGCAGGCATTTTAAATTACTTTTCTGCTCTTTGGTATGGTGGATGTAAAAGTCAATTAAAATTTACGGTCTTATGGAAGAGATGGGCAGAGAAATACACAGACACAAGAAATTGCCTGTTTATTCAACAAAGGTTTACTGAGTACTTACTGTTTCAGACATTGCTAAGTGCTTGGTGATAATTTAGAAATTGTCTTTACTCTCACAGAGCTAACAATCTGACATAAAAGCTACTCATTAAACAGCTTTTAATAATCGTGAGACAAATGATTTGATAGAGGAAATACAGGAATCCACAGCAGCATTTAACCAGGAGTGCTGCAAGATTTTCCAGAGGCAGTGGTGATTAAACTGAGGTCTAACAAGCCAGGTGAATTACTACTTAGTATAAAGTCTGTCTAACCCAGTGCTTTTTGTTTGTTTGTTTATTTTTGGTTTCTGGGATTATTTTTTTGCAAGAGAGAGAGAGAGAGAGAATGAGAGAGAGTTAGAGAGATGAGAAGCATCAACTCATTGCAGTACTTCAGTTTTTCATTTATTTCTTCTTATATGTGCCTTAACCAGTGGGCTCCCGCTGAGCCAGTGTCTCCTTGCTCAAGCCAGCAACCTTGGGCTTCAAGTCAGTGACCTTTGGGTTTAAGACAGCAACCATAAAATCATGCCAGTGGTTCTACTCTCAAACCAGTGACCTCATGCTCAACCTGGGGAGCCTGTCCTCAAGCCAGATGAGCCTTTCCTCAAGCTGGTGACCTCAGAGTTTTGACCTGTGTCTTTAGTGTCCCAGGCAGATGCTCTATTTACTGTGCCACCACTGATCAGGCTAACCCAGTAATTTTTAATCTTTTTTTGTGCCACACATAAACAAATTACTAAAATTCCGTGGCAAACCCAAAAATTTATAGAGTAAGAGATTAAAGAAAAAAATTGTTATCTTTATAGATGGAGAAAATGTATTTGGTAAAATTCAACATTCTTTTATATACTGCTCAAAAAATTAGGGGATATTTTATCACATGTTCCTTTTAAAATATCCCCTAATTTTTGTATATTAAAATTTTTGATCAGCCTGACCAAGGCGGTGGTGCAGTGGATAGAGCAGGGGTCCCCAAACTACGGCCCACGGGCCGCATGTGGCCCCCTGAGGCCATTTATCCAGCCCCCGCCACACTTCCGGAAGGGGCACCTCTTTCATTGGTGGTCAGTGAGAGGAGCATAGTTCCCATTGAAATACTGGTCAGTCTATTGATTTAAATTTACTTGTTTTTTATTTTAAATATTGTATTTGTTCCCGTTTTATTTTTTTACTTTAAAATAAGTTATGTGCAGTGTGCATAGGGATTTGTTCATAGTTTTTTTTTATAGTCCGGCCCTCCAATAGTCTGAGGGACAGTGAACTGGCCCCCTGTGTAAAAAGTTTGGGGACCCCTGGGATAGAGCGTTGGACTGGGATGCGGAGGACCCAGGTTCGAGACCCAGAAGTCGCCAGCTTGAATGTGGGCTCATCTCGTTTGAGCAAAAGCTCATCAGCTTGGACCCAAGGTCACTGGCTCAAGCAAGGGATTACTTGGTTTGCTGAAGGCCCAGGGTCAAGGCACATATGAGAAAGCAATCAATGAACAACTATGGTGTTGCAACGAAAAACTGATAATTGATGCTTCTCATCTCTCTCCATTCCTGTCTGTCTGTCCCTATCTATCCCTCTCTCTGATTCTCTCTCTGTCTCTGTAAAAAAAAAAAAAAAAAATTGATCAAAAGAATAAAACTGCCTGATTTAAAACCATATAGCCAGAATCACACTTAAATGGAAAATACTTATTTTTAAAATAAAAATATAAGAAAGATTGGGCCCTTGCCAGATAACTTGGTTGGTAGAACATTGTCCGGAAGTACAGGGGTTGCCAGTTCAATCCCCAGTCAGGGCACAGACAGGAATAGATCGATTTTCCTGTCTGTCTCTTCCTTTCTCTCTTGCTGAAATCAATAAATAAAAATTAAATAAAAAATAAAGAAAGATCAGGATGTTCAATCTTTCCACCTCTAATCAATACTGACTGGACATTCTAGCCTAATAAGAAAATAAAGTACAAGGAATGGAAAGGAAACCAGACTGTCATTAGTCCCACATGTAAGAGTATAAAGATAACCCTCACCAAATATAGTATGAAATTAATATAGACCTTACAAATATTTATGGCACAACATCAATTAAGAAAAATCAATTCAATTTCTACACACTAGTAACAGAACATTGAAAATAGAATTTTATAAAAGGATATTATTTATAACATCATCAAAAATATAAAATGCCCCAGCATATATTCAATAAGTACTTTAAGTGGCTGTACCTGTATCCTGGGAATTCTAGAAAGCTTCCAGATTGTAATGGTGAATTCCTTCCTGCAGATTCAGCCCCATTTCCTAATCTCCACAGCTATTTATCATATTCAGGACTAAAGGGAGCCCAAGCCCTTTAACCAGACAAACAAGGGCCTACAATGGAACAAAGCATCATTGGAATTTAACCAGGAGAAATTGTGTAGGTGAGGCTGGGCCAGGATATAGAAAGAGAAATATGGCAGATTAGAGAAATCACTAGAAGAAGCAAGAGATCTTAGTTATTTGCTATGTGATTCTAGTCAAGTAAATTATTCTCTTTAGGAATTCTATAAAATTGAAGTCACAGAGGTGAGTGAGTTGCTGAGAAGAAAAAGTGAGATAATATATGTAAAAGTATCATACACAGGTTCCTGTGTTTAATATTCTGTCAACATGATAGTTTTTCTGAATATTTTCCTAACTATCAGATGAAAGAAAACTATTCCCCTTTTGCTGTGTTACAACAGCAACAGCAGTATTAAGGGGCTTTCGGGCAGTAGCACAGCAACCTATAAAATAGGTGCCAGCATCATCTTCATTTTACAGATGAGCCCACAGCAGGTGTTCCTTTAGGCACTTGTGAAATTATGTATACCACCTGGCAGAGATAGACATTAGCAGTAATCAGAAGAGTATAGTACTCATTAAACTCAATGGCCAACTCATTGTATTGTCAGCTCCACTGGCTGCCTGTCTAAATAGTCTAGTTTGCTGCTCTTTTTATCTCAAATTTAATAACTGTCATACCTTTTAAAGTCACTGTGTACTTGAAATTAGATCATGGCCCCAATAACTTCTTCATGGTCTTTTCTCAAGGGCAAAAGTGTATATACACACCTTTCCCAGACACATTTTTTAAGCTAGCAAATTTCTATGAAAAAGAATAAATGAGTAGACCAGTAGTAGCACAGTGGATGAAGCGTCGACCTGGAACGCTATGGTTGCCGATTCAAAAGCCTGGGCTTGCCTGCTCAAGTCACATATGGGAGTTGATGCTTCCTGCTCCTCTGCCCTTCTCTCTCTATCTCTCTCTCTCTCTCTCTCTCCCCCCCCCTCTGAAATGAATAAATAAAATCTTAAAAAAAAATAATAAATGAGGAGATTCTCTTAAAAAGGTTAATATATAAAATACATAACAGTGCCTGTTAAAAGAATATTAGGCACCATTATCATAACCATATCATTATTCTCATCATTATAAGCAATCCCCCCAACTCCCACCACACACCTTAGGAATTGCTGCAAGTGTTAAGAGTAAATAAAATGTAGTTTCCAAAAAGCACACGTAAAGATTTTCCTCAGACTTGCATGATCCTGTGTACTCACATTGCATTGGCCAAATCTGCCCGACACAAAGACCTGTTCGATAAATGTTAGGAAGTATTCTTTCATAGGTGAATAAATTAAGATGTGAGGAAATGAAGTCCAAGGTTCTATAGCTGGTATTTGGCAGTGCTAGATTCAATTCATATTCAAGTCTGTTTATTCTAGATCTTTCATTGCTTTCCACATCCCAAAAAGCAACATAATGATTGATGACTAAAATTTTTGTTAAATGAAAAATTCACATTTTTAATCTTCCCTATTTCTGCTGAACTGATGCTGTTTCTAAATGGTACAGAGCAGAACAGAACATTGCAGAAGAGGCTTCTAGGTATCTTGTATAAGAAACTTGACAGGAGAAAGATGAAAGACTTTCAAATGATGAAAATCAGTGAACACAAACTTTCCAACATTCCAGAAAAAGAGCTTTTACTGGATTTGAAAAGTTTAGGATTTTCTTAGTACTAATAATGTCTGTAATCATTTTCTGTAGCTAACCTTCAGAACTATAATTTTATAATTTGTTCTCTAATATTACAAAATTATTACAAAGTAGATAGACTGCAATAATAAAGCTTAAGATTTAATAAAAAATGTAGCTATGAGGCACATGTTATTTTAATTTTTAAAACATGTTTGGCTTTGCTTTTAAAAGTTTTAAAATACATCAATATAGTACTATAGTTTACATTGATAGTTTAAAATTACTTTTTGTTTATAAACTTACATTTACAATAAGTTTTCAGGCTTTATTGGGCCTGATCTTACTGAGTATAAACATAAATGTCTTTGGAAAATTTTTTAGTGTTTAGGAATATTGTCACATTTTATGTTAATTGTCAAAACCATTCTGTTTTTTTAAAATATTTATTTTTGTTGACTAATTTACTTGAATTATTGCCAAGAATAATTCCTTATATGTGAAAAAAATCTGTTTAAATTTTTTTCTATGGAAATACATAAACTTGAAGAGTAATCTTTTAAGAAATTATCAGAAGAAAGGAATTTGTAGAAATAAGACTGGAAACATCCTGAATCTTGATGGTGTTCCAAACCAAATGTCAAGTGGAGCTCAAGCAAAAACGAAAATTTCTTATGGAATATTCTGGGTGTGATGTCATGCCTCACACATGCAGTAAAGAAATCACCACATTCACATATTCTGTATTATACTTTTTGTCTATCATTTAGCATTAAGGCTGACCTGCTTTTCTTTTTTTTTTTTAATAATTTTATTTTTTTAATGGGGGCGACCTCAATAAATCAGGATACATATATTCAAAGATAACATGTCCAGGTTATCTTGTCGTTCAATTATGTTGCATACCCATCACCCAAAGTCAGATTGTCCTCTGTCACCTTCTATCTAGTTTTCTTTGTGCCCCTCCCCCTCCCCTTTTCCCTCTCCCTCTCCCCCCTCCCCCCGTAACCACCACACTCTTATCAATGTCTCTTAGTCTCACTTTTATGTCCCACCTACATATGGAATAATGCAGTTCCTGTTTTTTTCTGATTTACTTATTTCATTTCATATAATGTTATCAAGATCCCACCATTTTGCTGTAAACGATCCGATCTGACCTGCTTTTCATTATAACATAATTTATAATGAAAAATATATTTATAAAATTGGAAAAAACTAGTCAGTGATTTTGTTAAGGTAAAATATTCCATTAAGATAAGCAGAATCATAGCTGTGGATTGTATGCACTTCCATTCAATTCTTTTATTATTAGAGAAAATTCATGCTGCCATTGAAATTCTCATTGAACAGTTATTACTAAAGTATTGACTTTTGGGTTTGTACATATCTCACTATTCAGAGTTCCAGAAAAGAAGCATCAGATTGGAGAACACATCTGCAAACACATAAGTTACAAACAGTAAATATACTTTGTTTAAATAATTGTTTTTGTTCTACCAAGCTAAAAAATACCCAGGGAATTTTTGTGTGTGTGGGTTTCTCTCTCTTTTGGTTTATTTTTAATGAGAAATAATTGCCCAGTCTTTCTTTCTGGTATTTTGCAAATTTTATTCATCTTTAGAATTTTTTTCCAAATCTCTAAAATTTCTTCACATTTTTTATTGAAGTTGAAAATACATCTTCATAAATTATGACCAGTGTTGGATATAAAAGGATGTTAGCAATAACTTGCAAGACTTTATTGAGTTCCTTATGGTTCTTGATTTTATGATGCCCTGGCTGCTTTACAATGTAAAATCGTAATAATAATTTTCCTGTAAATATGAAGGGCACACATTATGTGTCTTCCTAACAGGAAACAGCAGAAACTTTCTAAATGACCTCAAAAAGTTAATTTAAGAGATTAATTTACAAAGGCATGAGGGTTAAGGGAACCCAACAATTCTCAGATGGCTGTCAGTATGATCTTTGTCCTTGGAAGAGGAATGCAGCCATAATCCACCTCCAGCCTGACAGAGAGGAGGTGTGGTGAGTGAATAGCAAGCACTGTCCCTCCCTGCCTCTGACCTCCTCTGGGACTTCCCATCTGCTGAATTTATCAGGAAACCACAAGGAAGGGTCCACAATTAATGTGTCTAGAAATGGTGTTCCACAAAGCAAGATGGAAAAAATATAGAAAGTAGTTTTAGAGGATCAAATAAAAAATATTCAGCCCACATTGAAATATAAATTCAGCCACTGCTATTAAATCAGTAACATGTTCCAGGCACGGCACTAAACTCTTCACACACATGGCTATTTAATCCATTCAACAGCCCTACAGTAGAGACCTTATTACCTCCATTTTTTAGAAAAGGAAACTGATTTTTCACAACAACAGAATAAAGTTGGTGGGAGAGGTTTTAATGTTATCCTCATTTAACAGACGAGAAAACTAAAGCTTAATAAAGGCAGTGACTTGCCCAAGGAGCAAAGCAGTACTTGAGTCTGAACCTTCATGTGATTTATTGCCGTGCCATAGCAACATACATGGCTTCAGGGAGCTTTTATAATGCCTTTTTTTTAAAAAAAAAAAAGACTATTACTCAGTGAAAGAAGCTGATCTGAAAAGGCTGCATGCTGTATGATTCTAACTATGTAACATCTGGAAAAGGCAAAACTAAGGAGACAGAAAAAAGATCAGCGATTGCCAGGGATTAGGTAGAAGGAAGGGATGAAAATATGGAGGAACCTAGAGGATGTCTAGTGCAGTGAAACTACTCTGTATGATACTATAATGATGGAAACATGTCATAGACATTTGTCAAAATCCATGAAATTTATACTAAGTGGGAACCCTAAGGTGAACTGTGAGCTGTGCGTGATTAAGATGTGTCAATGTAGGTTCATCCATTATAATAACAAATGTCCCACTCTGGTGGGGGATGTTGATAGTTGGGGAGGTTGTGTTATGTGTGTGTGTGTGGGGGGGGGTAGGGAGTATATGATAAATCTCTGTGCTTTCCACTCAGTGTTGCTGTGAACCTAAACCTTCTCTAGAAAGTAAAGTTTACATTTAAAAAATAATTCCAATTTAAAAAAGCAAAGAAAAAATATAGTGCTACATCTTAAATTATATCTACTATACTATGATCCAAATTTTGTTTCATTTCAATAAAGAATGACTGATACATAATATCAAAATTTTATGCAAGGCTTTCTTCTCAGAGCAGTCCTCAACTCAAGAAGAAAGCATTTACTACAAATGATTTGTTGTTCTTTTTTCAAGTTTAACAATGACAGTAAAAAGGAGAAAGCCATTATCGTCAGTGATGCTATACTCCATTGCCTATCATCCCTGAAGGCAGTGGTTCTCAAACATTTTGAAGTTGGGGTGCATTTAAAATCCTACAAATAATTGTAGGTGCACTATATACAAATTTCTGAGAAATATGTTATAATAATTAAGTAAAATATTAAAGATAAAAAAGTCCAAGCATGCTTTTATGGTAATTAAATGAAATAAATTCGACAAAATTAAATTTATTCTGACATTAAAAAACATTTTTATGATACATTTTTTGAGTTATGCTTTTTAGAATTCTTAAAAAAGAGGGGTTAAAGAATAAAAAAAAATGACAAAAAGTTATCTTTTTATATATATAGATACATTCTTAGTAAGATTTAGTAAATTTGGCAGGTCCTGGCGTAAATATGTTAAGTTTTTTCATTCTTGTGTTTATGAGAAACATGAGCCTGATGCGTCCTAGCGATTTCTTCAATGTTTAGGCAAACTCTCATTTTCTCATCAATACATTGAAGAATTCCTCTCTTTTTACTCTTAATTGTGTTGAGGGTAGAACATCCTAATTCACATAAATAGGATATTGAAAATTGTAGTAAAATGTTCAAAGCTTTTTAAAATATTGCCACATATTCTTCTTTTATAGAAATCCAAAAGACTTCAAGAGACAATTCCTTATATTTAATTATCAATCCCAAAACCGCCACCATACATATCATCTTAACTTTACACCAAACAAAGGATAGAAGAAACTTGCCTCCAGTCTTTCTGGGGAACATGGGGGTAGTGTAAACAATCCAGCACCACAGCTTAACAGCCTTTTGCAACCTAGTCAGGCAAGTGAGGTGGGGGTTGGGCAGACTGTTAGCTTACAGCCAATTTCCCACACCTCTGTCCCCCCCAAAATCTAAACTCCAAAAACCCTGTTGGTTTTTTGGTCCCCAACAAGCACATATTTCTCTGGAATCCATAAGGTGCACCTGGAAATCTTCTAGGGTACACCAGTGCACCCTGGCGCACACTTTGAGAACCACTGCCTTAAGGGAATGTAATTTCTTAAAGAGGCATTTGGGACCTGTCTTAGCTGATTTTCTATTGTTTTCATCTTGTTATTTCATTTTTTACAGTAACCTCTTAGCTATTCTGGGGCAGAAAATTTATTTTCAAATTAAATTATTCAGTTTAGGAGCAGGGTAACTTTATAAATTCTTAGGTACAAAATTTGGGAGTATTTCATTGTTTGGCCCTTTCTGAACAAAATTATAATCAGAGTCCTTAGTTAATTCCTACTGCCACGAGTTCTGGAAAGGAGGAAGAGATAGCCTCAAATATTAATACTAAGATCTATATAATCTCTGAAAATATTTTTTCCATTATCTGTTTCCACCAATTTATGTCATGGACATTCCTACCAATAAGTTCAGATATAAATAGGCAGCATGCAAACAGGGCTCAGCTTGGCAGAAGAACTCTTTAACTGCTTTGTGAATGTTTTTGGTAGATGAACACTGGGTCCTAAAAAGCATCCTCTCCTGGTTTTTCTTTTCTCAGGAATTCTTTCTAAGAGGCTACTCGCTTCTATTTCTTCTGAGTAAGTTTTTTTATTTTTTTTTATTTTTATTTATTTATTCATTTTAGAGAGGAGAGGGAGACAGAGAGAGAGAGAGAGAGAGAGGAGAGACAGAGAGAGAGAAGGGGGGGAGGAGCTGGAAGCATCAACTCCCATATGTGCCTTGACCAGGCAAGCCCAGGGTTTCGAACCGGCGACCTCAGCATTTCCAGGTCGACGCTTTATCCACTGCGCCACCACAGGTCAGCTCTTCTGAGTAAGTTATGCACTCAGGGGCCCCGTGAGAAAGGAAGTTTGCCATTGGCTCATTTTCTCCTAGGACAGGAAACAAATCCTTTCACACAGGTTTATGTCAGCCTAATGTACATTCATTCATCTGACATCATCATTTTCGTATTTTCTCAGACTAGCCTGCAGAGCCCAATTTCACCCGTGAAGTACTTGATGTGTAGAATGTGCAGCATGTCTGAGAGGAACATGTGCTCAGTTCTGATGTCACCGTGGTTGACAGATACTGAGCACAGGGCCTCCAGGCCAGAGGCAGGCTTCCTGTGGGCTAGCCCTGTACAGAGGATGGAGGACAAAGTTGTCAACATAAGAAATGTCCAAACAACAGAGAATTTTTATGAGTTTTTTTTTTGAGCCAAACTGACAATTGTCTGGATGCAACACCTCAACAGATTGAGAAAATCCTCCAACAGTGGCAGTTTTGCAGTTTATTTGATATGTTACAAGCAAAGGAGGAGCCACAAGGAAGGTTACATGGAATCCACTGGAGGTAGATTAGGGAGGCAGGAGGAAGCAAAGCGGGGAAATCTCTGAGATGAGCTAAAGAGTAAAATGGAGAGAAACATGCTTCTTTTCCATTGGTGGGTACAGAATAGTTAACATTTACAGCAAGTAGAGTTGGCATTCAGGGAACAATATCATAATGAGATGTTTTGCGGTCTCTTGCCAGAGACTGTGCCCTGAGGAGTCTGGAAAAAAGGGAGATTACTCAGACATTCCAAAGCTATGTATGTTATCACAAATGCAAAAAGACAACAGGTAGGCTCAGTTAAGGTGATTGACCTTTGTCAAGGAAGATTCCAGCCTAGGGTATAATTAATGGGCCATAACCTTCTCTTTTAGTTAGGAAGCTTTCATTTCAGACCATCTTATGTAGTTAATTTAGGTCTCTGAGTTTTATAAGACCTGCCTCGCAGACCTCCTGTAAAGCCAGGAGGCAAGGCCAGGGCCACCATCACAGCAGCCTCCTGGCCCATGCAGGTTCGCATTGGATTCGGACAGTCGGTAAAGAAACAACGGAGCCACAAACTGGTGGGCCATAGTCTTTAATCCTAGCTTGCACCCGGCGGGCAAGTAAAAACATACACTGGGCTCCAAAACCCACTCACATTCAGTGCTCACAAAGCCACTGACTTATCCGAGTTTCCTAGAATTAAAGGTTTCTAGCTCACCAGCCTCATTCTCCTCAGTTTCTCATCTCCTTCCTTATCCTAGATACAAACTCTGCACAAACTGGCATCTCACTCAGCACTCCGCCATCTTAGCTGCTTCTCCTGGCCACATGGCCTCTTTCTGCTCTCTGCTCTGCTCCCTCTGCTCTCTCATGCTAATCATCCCAGGAACCAAGAACGCAAGCTCCTATTCTGCCTCTATTTTATAGTGTAGCTTCACAACCTTTAATCCAATATACAAAATAGGGAAGTCTCTAATACAAAGTCACTTCTCTGAGTCATGATGGGATTGTACCACCCCATATCAAAAAGGGTGGGAAAGGCTTAATCCCAAAACCAAGCCCCAGGCTACAAGGATTCTACCTGCCCACAGAGACACACATTAATATCACCTGGGCGACGGCCTCCTCATGGGCAGCGCCACTTTAACAAAGTGAGCATAATACATTTTATCTGCCCAACACCTCCCCTGACCTTGTCAGGTTTAGAATGCTGTTCCTTTTTCTGTCCACAGAGGTATTTAACTCTTTATTGCTTGTTGTAAAGCCAGTAGCCACAGCCACCATTATAGTGGCCTGGCCAATGCAGGTTCCCATTTAATTCGGAGAGATGGTGTTGGGCAGATAAAATGTATTATGCTCACTTTGTTAAAGATGAAGCCGCCCACATGGAGGCCGTCTCCCAGGTGATATTAATGTGTGTTGGGGGCAGGCGGTGGGCAAGCAGAATCCTTGTAGCCTGGGGCTTGGTTTTGGGATTAAGCCTTTCCCACCCTTTTTGATGTGGCACCCCACATCAAATCCAATCATGCCTCAGAGAAGTGACTTTGTATTAGAGACTTCCCTATTTTGTATATTGGATTAAAGGTTGTGAAGCTACACTATAAAATAGGGGCAGAACGGGAGCTTGCGCTCTTGGTTCCTGAGATTATCATTAGAGGAGGGAGCAGAGCAGAGAGCAGAGAAAGGCCACGTGGAGGAGGCCAGGAGAAGCAGCCAAGATGGCGGAGTGTTGAGTGAGATGCCAATTTGTGCAGTTTGATGCTGGATAAGGAAGGAGATGGGGAACTGAGGAGAATAAAGCTGGTGAGCTAGAAACCTTTAATTCTAGGAAACTCGGATAAGTCAGTAGCTTTGTGAGCACTGAATGTGAGTGGGTCTTGGAGCCCAGTGAGTGTTTTTACTTGCCCGCTAGGTGCAAGCTAGGATTAAAGACTATGGCCCACCAGTTTTTGGCTCCATTGTTTCTTTACCGACTGTCCGAATCCAATGCGAACCTGCATGGGCCAGGCTGCTTTGATAGTAGTGGCCATGGCTTCTGACTTTACAGATGGTAATGAAAGAACAGAGCCAAGAACTGGTGGGCCATTACCTTTAATCCTAGCTTGCACCCAGTAAGGGGGTAAATACACACAGTGGGAAAACACTTCCTTTCCATTCAGGGCTCGCAAAGCCGCTGACTCATCTGAGTTTTCCTAGAATGAAAGGCTCCACCAGCCTTATTCACCTCTGTTCCCCATTTCCTTCTCTTTGCACAAACTCTGCACAAACTGGCTTCTCCTTCAGCACTCCACTATCTTGGCTGCCTCTCCTCTGCAATGCTGATGGCAGGAACCAAGCAAGAGAGCCCTCGATCTGCTTTATTTTATAATGTAGAAAATTAAAGCCTTTAAGCCAATATACAAATAAGGAAGTCTCTGATACAGAGCCACTTATCTGAGGCATAAACAGGATTCCTCATAAGAGGGCACCACCCCCCATCTTGCAACAGTCAAGGGTGTGGGGAAAAGCTTAGTTTTGAGAAGATCTTAGTATTAGAAGGCTGTTGAAAAGACCTTAGTATTAAAAGGGTGGGAAAGGCTTAGTCTTAAAACTAAGCATTGGGCTATAAGGACTTTGCCAGCTTACAGCCAGTCTCCCACATCCAATGCAAACTATAAGCAAGCAAACATATACATCAGATTTACAAACTTATTTGACTTGTCATGACTTCTATGAATTTTTAGTAGAAAATTCCCAAGGTCTGCAGTATGGGCTTCTAGCTTAGTAGGACTATACTCTCAGATATACTTGCCTAGGGGCAAAGTGAAACAGGAAAGCCATGGATGGCAGCTGCCCATGAAAGTGAGACATGAGAACAGCTCAGGACTAACACTGGCCACAAACACTCTCCCCACAGCCAAATAGCTCAGTCTGAAGCCAAGGCAGAGCTGCACATGCAGTCAGTATGCCCTGCACGGGGGCCATCTTTTCTAAATAGCACAAAGATATATTCTGCTCAGCGAACTATGGGTTCTCAAGGCAGTAAATGCCAGACAAAGAGGACACTTTTTTTTTCTCTAACTTTTATAAAAAATATGGATGGTCAAGTACAGAATGTGACCTGGCTACAGAGATGGTCTAGGCTAGGCTGACAGAAACAACAAAAAGTCCTTGGGACCAAGCTATAAATTTGGACAGCCAGGTTGCCAAGGCTGAGTAGGATATTTAAAAGAAAGCCAAGGACAAAGAGCCACCAACTGAAAATCCTGGGCTATTCTGGCTCTCTGTTCTCAACTTGGCACATGCCTGAAGCCAGTGATTCATGAATAGCTTTGATTTATGTGTACTTCCCAGACTCATAGGTGGGTGGAAGGGGCAGGATAAGGCTATGCAGGGAGTTATAACCTAGGAAGGGAAGAATTGGTGGGATGTGGACGAGCCAGCTCTGTAGGCTCTGCCCTTCATAACCTGTAGCTGCACCCTTGTCTTCCTCCTGAGCCTCGACCCTCATGCCAGCTGGCTGCCTTGGTATCTTTAAGCTGCGTGCAGCTCTTATGCAGCTCAACTCAGTCCATCAAGTCTTCAACTGCACCTTCTTAGTGACAGCCACTTTCAGTCAACTCACCATCCAGGCCAGAAACCTGGTAGTTAACACTAGTTTCATTCTTCTCTCTCAAATGCACATTCATTGTCACCAAGTCCTGTCCAGTGTGCATTTCTAATAATGTATTATTTATCCCCTGTTGCATCCCTAATGCCTGGGTTCTGGGTTATTTCTTTTTACCTGAAATGAAACCTATTAACTGGTCTCTGGTATGTAATAATATCCCATATCTATAATTCAAAATGCATGCAGAGTGATCTTCTGTTCTATTTAAAAACTTTCAATGTCGTCACATTTTCTTTGGTAGAAAATCAAATTTCTGTGGATGTTAGATAAAGCTACTCACAATTTAGCCCTGCTTCATTCTCCCATCTCTCCTCTCTTGTCTCCTTCAACTTCTACTCAGTGTTCCGGCTATATCAAACTACTTTGGGAGCCTTCTCACACTTTTTTTATTTGCATCAGTTGCTCCTTCAACCTGGAATTCCCTTTCTGTCTTTCTCACACTGATTCACTTTACTAGGCTCTCAAGACTCAGTCTATTGGAAAAGCCCTGATCCTCTAGCATTTGTCACATTATTACCATTTACATATTTCTTTATTCTACTCCTGCATTGGACTTGAATTTGAAGTCGAACTTCGTCATTTATCTCAGCAACATCTGTGCTCAGCATAGTAAATGAGAATACTATGCACTCATAAAATGTTTCAGACTGTAGTATGTTCTAGTTGTTTCAGCTTGAGGATCTCCTTTCTCCTGCATGGTTGTGGCAGGAGTTGCTACTAAAGACACATTTAGACTAACATCTTGGCAAGGTTTTAATACTGGAAAGAAAGATGGATATACATTCGCACTACAAAAAATGAATGGATTCCAAGATGTCAAAAATTGAACAGTTGTCAGAGGCTCAGACTTTCTACCTAGAAGAAATCCCTGGAATAATTTTTTCACCCATGTCAGATTTCTGATCACCCCCTGCCCTCTTTCTTCTCTTAGAGCCCAGGGTTTGGGCAGCATTCTGCCCATTCCACTGCTACCATTTTTGTTTGTAACTATTACTTCTTTCATTCCTTGACTGGTGAGAAATAAGTAGGTCCAATAAGAGTAAATTTTTCCTCTGTAATTTTTCTAAGGGATTTCTTTGAAAATTATAAGGGAGATAATGAGCAGAAGGGTTCCACATCTTATTATTCTAGAGATACTTTTTTCTTTTTCCCAAGAGTGCTAGAGGGAGATAAGATACAGATAAAACATGGGTCTTTTTTTTTTTTCTGAAGTTGGAAATGGGGAGGCATTTAGACAGACTCCCACATGAGTCCGACTGGGATCCACCCAGCATGTCCACCAGGGGGCGATGCTCTGCTCATCTGGGGTGTTGCTCTGTTGCAACCAGAGCCATTCTAGTGCCTGAGGCAGAGGCCATGGAGCCATCCTCAGCGCCCGGGCCAACCTTGCTCCAATGGAGCTTTGGCTGCAGGAGGGGAAGAGAGAGACAGAGAGGAAGGAGAAGGGGAGGAGTGGAGAAGCAGATGGGTGCTTCTTCTGTGTGCCCTGGCCAGGAATTGAACCCAGGACTCCTGCATGCCAGGCCAACGCTCTACCACTAAGCCAACAGGCAAGGGCCCTTTTTTTTTTTTCTTAAGTGAAAGGCAGTGAGGCAGAGAGTCAGACTCCCATATTCGCCTTGACCAGGATCCACCTGGCAAGCCTATTAGGGGACAATGCTCTGCCTATCTGGGGCCTTAGCTCCGTTGCTTGGCAACCAAACTATTTTAGCACCTGAGGCAAGGCCATGGAGCCATCCTCAGCACCCGGGGCCAACTCACTACAACCAAGCAGTGGCTGCAGGAGGGGAAGAAAGAGAGAGAGAGAGAGAGAAGGGAGAGGAAGGGGTAGAGAAGCAGCTGGTTGCTTCTTCTGTGTATCCTGACCAGGATATGAACCTGGGACATCCACATGCCAGGCCAACACTCTACCACTGAGCCAACCAGCCAGGGCCTTATTTATACTTTGGAGGGTACCTATGTTCAGTGAATTTCCTGGACTCTTAAGTAGAGAAACTAAGGAAGAGCTGAGAAATAGCTGGAGGCTTTAAAGAGTTGGGATGGAACAGAGGCTAGAGATTTGGCAGATGATCATGCACCTTAACTGGAAGAGAGGTAGCTATGGACATAGGAGAAAGGGGAGGCCTCGGGTGGTGATGCTGAGAGAATTATCCTGCCTTTTGTTAACTTTTTTTTGCCCATTATTTTCAACAGAAACACCACATGCATTTAAGCTTAGAGCCCACGGTGGAAGAAGTTCAAAGGCTTTTTGCATAGTTAGAGAGATGAGGAGAAGGATATGTGAAGCATAGACTCATAGCAGCAGCTGTGGTAGAGCAGTGTGACTTTTTCCCTCAGGCGGAAGTAGTAATTCCCAAGGACTAGCTTTATGTAAACCATGGTCCCAGTAGATATAGAGACTGCCCATTGTTGTTTTTTAAATAAATAATATCCTGGGATATAAAACACTAATCTTTATATTGTGTTCCATGATTAAATCATGACTATTCTAGAATGTTCATGTTCTTCCTTTTGTAGGCTGCAGATTTAGAAAATATTTACCATTCCTACAATGTACAGAGCCACTCCTGTATAAAGTGACATCTGTTTCAGGAATGCAGCCCAGTTGTGTGGTTGAAAATATGCAGTCACAGCCGCATGTGGCCACTATTCTTGAAGCCCTGACTAGATGTATCTGTCCATGTAATCAGCCCAGCTACCAAACATACTCTTTCTCTGAGTTATTAAAAGTATTTTTAAACATAATGTATCTGAAAATTTAAGGCTTTCGTTTTGGTTTGTTTTATAGCCCTTACTGATTAAACATATTTTCTCTGGTCTTGAATGGATAGCAGCATCAACTGCTGTAATAAATTTCCTACTCTGCAGACTTGTGTAGCACATGTGCCTGTGTCCAAGTTATGCAACAGCTGGTAACTGAAGATGATTTGATATCTTTGGTAAGATGGTATTTATTGAAAATACATGCACGAATAAATCAGGATGTATATTTCACAGTGATTTTAAAAGCACATTGAACAAATAAATCCAAAGATATTTATTGAAAGCCTATTCTGTAAAAATACTTGTAAGAGTTGCTGTTTTTGTCTTGGATTGTCTAAATGCAGGGCTTAAAAGTGTTACTAATATATCATCTCCTACAAGAATATTGGAGAAATAATGATTTCCTAAGTTTTCAGTTCTCTTCACTATTAATTGTCTGTTTTGTGAACTTGAAACAGGGATTAAGTCTGCGGTGGGTTTCAAATAATTTAACAAGCGGTTCTTTGCCCTAATGACCATTTTGAGTATAAAAAAAACAATATACTGAAAGGTAGTTGATTGTTTCATGCATTTAATACTTAAATAAGAACAATAAGAGAGGTACACAGGACTAGATTATGTTATAAGAATGAGTTTTAAAATATTAATGAGAAAATATTAAATAATACCTGACAAAAAACAATACAAGTTGTCATCCCCTGGTTGTTTGACACTTTTTCTCTTTATGTTATATGTTTGTTTACTGAAGTAACAAATGTAGGGGAATTAATGTAATACTTCATCAAAGGTCTAACGAGTTTTATGAAATGAATAAATAAATATTACAAACATAGTTCCATCAAATTTTTTTCATCTATGGACAGATTGAACATTACTATGGGCGCTTAAAATACACTGTTGTACAAATGAATGTTAAAAAAGAATGAGGAATATAAATTTGTGATTTCCATATTGGACAGCTGCCTGGGACCCCACCTTAGAGAGAACCCTGATTACAAGTGCCATTTTAACAACTGGTTTGCTGAAAACAACAAAAAATTAGGTATTGGTTCTACTGAACTGGTGCGAACCGGCTGAATCCCACCAATGGATTAAGAACATTTTAGCTATCAAGGACAGTGTTTTCTGTGACTTTTTGAGTTGAGTATTTGTTATGACCTTAAATGACCTATGGAGGCCTGGACCCACTGGGATGGTCCTACTCATGGACAGGATCTGTTTAGGTGAGATAAGTAGGTGTGGTGCATAAACAGCACGGTAAAGCCTAAGTGCATATCCTTGAGTAATCCCATAACTCCTCCTGGAGAATGAGTGGGATGGATAAATTAATGAACTCTAACAATAGCCCCTGATGTACATTGTTTGTCTTTCCTGCCCTCCTCAAACAGCTGCAACCGAAGATGAAACTACCTTCCCCACAGCTGACAGCAGAGCCATCTACTGGTGTCCCACGCCAGCTCCTACTTCCACAGAGCAAAAATGAAGTTTCTTCCAACTTTTCTAGTTTTCACACCATTTTACTGGAGCAAACCCAAGGGGCAGTTCTACTGCAAGAAGAATGCTTATGAATTTGCCATCTTGAAATAAAATGTCTTGAAAGACTTGACATGGCTTTTTTTAGCCACTAAAATATTAACATCTTAGCGGATTGAAGTTTCTAATTCTTCATTTTGAAAGGAAATACTTGTCTTTATTGCTGAGGGAGGTGAGCAGTGAGTACGGGAAGGCTACTAATCTCAGGAGCAGAGAGACAATGTGATTGAATAAATTCACACTCAGTGTAAATTACTGAAAACCCTTTAACACTTTCAAGACTATTTGCATTTTGAAAAGATTCTCTCTTAACCCACATAAATCTGTATGAGGTAATTCTGACAATGTGGCCCAGTGAGATGAAAAGAAATTCAGCAAAGCACAGAAACTATTTCAGAGGTGACCAGCACCCCAAATGGTTTCCTGCCTTCCCACAGCCTTCTCACTGATTCCCTAAAAGCTTCAAGTGTTTCAAGTTCAAGGTGGGACTTGAGGCTGGTGAAAGACAGCAGGGCCTGGGGAAGGCAACAGGTAGAGAGGACACAGAGACAAGGCAGGAATGGCATCTTCAATTCTGGAATCTTTGTAAGTCAAGTTTGACTACATTAAGTATTAACCATGGCTTGTTATAAACATGTCTGTGCATAGACTGATTTCTCTGTAAATATATAAGAAGTGTAAAAAAGAATGGTAAACCACAATGGAGAAAACAAGTTTTGCTGTTTATGTCAAGCACTTGGAAAGTATTCAGCCCCATCGCTCCCTTGGGCTGGGTTGATACTGTCTATGACCTTTCTTCAAGGGAAACACAACTGGTCTCACCATCCATTTTTAATTTTTATTAACTGTGCATTCTCAGAGGAACCCTATGCATGCCCTTGATTATTGACACTGAATTTGTTCCACTTCATGTGGAACTATCTCACTGGATGTAATTTTCCATGAAGTCAGCTTTACTTTCCAGGCCAGTAGGAATAACTGTGAGTACTCTGCCATCTCTCTGTCTGCTTTTATAAAGCCTCAATACATTATCTCAGGAATAAGGAAAACATTAAAAAAATTTTAGTGAAATAACTACGGGCTAGCATACTTGCTATGAGTGACAGTGAGTACTTACAACTATCCCCAAACAGATGTGTGGATGTGGGCTTAAGAACTCTCCTTTGGCTAAGATAAAGGTAATCAAACAGAATGCTTAGTTGGAGGAGAATCTTCATGCTTTTGGGAAAAGAAAATAGACCAGAAGATAGGGGTTGTATTGAAGGGAAGGGAAGAAGGTAGAGCTAGGATGAAGACTTAGCAGGCAAACTTAAATGCTCTAGGTCAGCACTGCCCATAGAACTATAATGTAAGCCACATATGTAACTATAAATTATCCAACCACTTAAAAAAGTAAAAAGAACAGGTGAAATTAATTTCAATAATATATTTTATCAAAACCAGTTTGTCTAGAGTGTTATCATTTTGAAAGGTAATCAATACACAAAAATTATCACTGAGATATTATATTCTTTAGGGAATTCTAAGTCTTCAAAATCTATTATGGATTTTATTGCTTATAGCACATTTCCATTCAGCCTAGCCACCCTCCAAGTGCTCAGTAGCCATATATGTGGCTAGTAGACAGCATTCCTATAGGCTAAGCCAGAAGGAAAGACATGATGATGGACAACAATCAGTATAGAATCTAAATCAGAGAAAGCATTAAGAAAATAATGAGAAAAAAGTTAAGAGAATAAAGTAACTGGACAGTTATCCCCAAGAAATAGACAGGGTAAGGAAGATTTATGTGACTAAGATAGGAATTTCTGGAAGTCCCTGGGTTACAAATGAAATAGGTTCTATGGGTTTGTTCTTAAGTTGAATTTGTATGTAAGGTGGAACAAGTACATTTATATATTAATGTGACTTAGAAAGATGTTTTCTTAACATGGTATTTATTTTTACTGTTCTGTGCCAATACATCCCTTAACAGTCTTAGATGATGCGAAGATGATGGACTTGTAAGAGAGGATGGGTCTGGTGTTGGACAGCCAGGGTTTCATTCTGCTGCTCAAGTCACTTTCTTGAAGTAGGCATCAAGGGAGGTTTGTCCAGAGCTTTTCTTTCTCTCATCATAAATGGTCTTGTAGTGCCTTAGGCCTTCGGTAACTGTATGGCAAACTTTGGTGAACCTCTTTGTATCGAGCGAGATCTTCCTCCTCTAACTTTGCCACTCCTGCTTCAATGAGATGAAAAGCATCAGATAATTGTTTTGTAAAAAATTTGTTCAGTTCTGGAGTTTCTAGGTCCCTGTTTACTTCCCTTAATGCTATTATCTGCTGCTCTAATTCCATAAGGTCTTTATTGGTTAGTTCTTTGCCATGGGAGTTGAGTAACTCTAGGATATCATGTTCATTGATGTCCAACTGCTGTTGATTATTATTAGTCCTTATGGTACTCTGTTCATAAGTACGAGTTGTACCTAAGTCAGATGTTTGTAACTTGGGAACTTACTGCACTGAGACAGACTTTAGATAGCTGTTAAGGGATCAGTTTTACTTTGAATTAAAGGATGAACTTGTAGTTTATTCAAAGATGATCTTGGTTTTCTTAAGTTAAGTAAGAAAAATAGCTCTGCTCCTGGAACAAGAAGGGAAGTAAATGTGGATTCTAAATAGAATAATTCTACAAACCCCACCAATCTGAAATGCAATGGGGAAAGGGACTTCCTGAATCTAGTCTGCATAATAATTTCCCTGAGTTTAAGTGAGTCCCCAGATCCTCTCTCTACAATAAGGTAAATTTTACCTGTACGATGTGCTTTGTTAATTGTGAAACTCGTGTACATACAGGGGTTATTTTTGAAGACTAAAGAAAGGGCTGTTCTGTGGAGATGAACTATCACCATAGTTGAACCAGTAAGAATTCATCTTCTCAGAGCATCATGAAATGTTGGGAACTTGCTCCCTGGGAAGACAGAAAGTTTGTGGAGGTGAGGAAGGGTTGTTTTTCTGTTAGGGACAATCTTTGATTTGTTTTATCAAAACATTTATTACCCATTTTAGAGCCTTCAGCCTGTTGCTCTCACTATAACTATTTAGTGTGAGGACATGTTCTGCTCAATAATTAGATCTTTTCCCCCTCAGTATGGGCTTTTGCCGGCTTCATAAAAGTGATAAATGGCCCTTCTTAGATACACAAAATAAAGATTGGCAGGCAATTTAAAGTTAAGATTTCCCAATAGAACCATCACTACCAACACAATCACACTGACTCTGCTATACACTGAGAAATGTTAAAATAAGGCCACGATTTTTATGGTTTCTGCTTTCTACTGCCCAAAAGACTTTTCTACCTTTATTTCTCCTGTTGGCAGCTACAGTTGCATTTGTCTAGTTGTGTCCCCTCACAGGCATACACGTAGCCTCCTAACATTAGTCACTTCAAGCAGCTCTAGATTTTGCTAGGACACTTACATATGCGAGAAAAATTACTTTCTTGGAAAATGGCTCTGGAAACACAAATACATTTTTACATCAGGTGACAGCTGGAAAGTAGTGCACTCAGAATCTTTTATAAATAATAGCACTTTATTAAAATATAGTGTTTTCCCACGTATGATTCCATTTGAGCTTCACAATAACCTTGTCAGGGCATTTGTAAGAGTCCACTGGCACTGGCCAGTTGGCTTAGTGGTAGAGTGTCAGCCCAGTGTATGGACATCCCAGGTTCAATTTCCAGTTAGGGCACACAGGAGAAGTGACCTTCTGCTTCTCTGACCCTCTTGTTCCCCCTTCTCTCTCTTTCGCTTCCCTTCCCACAGCCATGGCTCCGTAGGAGCAAGTTGGCCCCAGGCACTAAGGATGACTACATGGCCTCACCTTGTAGGCACTAAAGTAGCTCAGTTGCCAAGCAACAGAGCAACAGCCCCAGATGGGCAGAAAGCATCACCCAGTAGGGGGCCTGCCAGGTGGATTTCAGTCAAGATGCATGTGGGAGTCTGTCTTTCTGCCTCCCTGCTTCTCACTTAAAAAAAAAAAAAAGAGTCCACTTTTTTGATCCAGGATCTGAAGCCCAGGGCATTTGAATGACTTGATCAAGGTTACACAGCTGATATTTAACACAACCAGTGCTCTTGTGCTCGCCTCTCTACCTTACTCCTCCTCTTTTTACATTTCCGTAAATTGTGTTTTCCAGGCTGTGCAACCTGGAAGCAATAGTTTGTAACTACATGCTCATTTGAAGGCTCTGCTCCCATTTATTATGATTCCAGCTTTATAATGTTGGCCATCCAGTTCTTGGAGTCTCGGGATCTTTTTTTCCTCTAAAAATCTTGGTAGGGGTGGGACGTTGGGAGAGAAGTCCATATATGTTTGGGACTTGGATTTGTTAACTCCATGGTGGCAGGCACATTATTTTATAATTTAGTTTGGGATTCATGCTGTCTCTATGATTGCTTGTCCATATTGTGGAGCAGCTGCAAGCCTCCAGAGGTACTGAGGCTGCCCGAGTGTCATGCTCTCTCATTTGTCTGCTCCAGCTCTGGGCTGTTTCTGGGTGCTGCTTAGAGCTCCAGCCGCAAGGTCACCTCTGAGTGGGGGAGTGCCCTTTGCCCCACCCCAACCCCGTCATCCATTGTTACATATGTTGTTCAACACTGCCTTCAACACTTTTGCTACCTTTTTATTGTATTCCTTTCTCCCTGAGAGGTCACAAGGGCTGAGCCAGAGAAATGTCTGGGTGACAAGCGCTGTTCCCTCAGTTGTTGCATTCCTCTAAACAACGCCCCATTGAGTTTACACACAGCTGCCCTGCCTTTGGAGGAATTACTTCCCTGAATACCCTTATCAGCCTCCTGCCAACAGACTACTGCTAGGCCTACCCTGCTTTCCTTCCCACTGGTCTATAGTGAGAAATATCAATATTCATGACTGCTGGAACAACTTCCCCCCCAAAACTCTCCATTTTCTCAGTTACCCTTTGTGACCATCTACTGATCAAACTGGATTTTTCTGCCTGAACATTAAGGTTTTTTACCAACTATTCACTTTATATTATTAATTTTAATGCTTCTTCCTCCATAGGATGTCAGAGAGAATTTGTATGTAATGGACATTTTCTACCTATATTGATAGATTAATTGAGTAAATGAAAGCTATGGGCGACACATTAGAGACTGATTTTTCTTTCTCATGTTTATTTCTAGAAATTTTTATTAGGGCTTAAGGTTTTTTTCCCCCTCAAGCTATATACCTGTTATTTATTATATTTTCTGTCTTCTTTATAAAACTACAGGAATAAATTTTTTGGTAATGGCTTAGTGGGGTCTTCTTGATTAATGAGGGAAACCACAATAATTAACAGAACATTGTGTTGGTTATTAAACAAACCAGGTCTCAAGTTAAACAGAAACCTACTTGGGAGCTCAAATCTGAGAGAGTTTATGCCATGTTTCCCCGAAAAAAAGACAGTGTCTTATATTAATTTTTGCTCCTAAAGAAGCGCTAGGTCTTATTTTCAGGGGATGTCTTATTTTTCCACTCACATTTATTGTTGAACAAAAAATACCAACATTTATTAATATACTGTAGTCATATCATCACAAACATCAGCATAACCAGAGAAACTCTGAATTCCATCAAGAATTTCTTGTGACTATTTCCAGGTACAACAATCTACCCTGTTTCCCTGAAAATAAGACAGTGTCTTATATAAATTTTGCTCCTAAAGACCTGCTAGGCCTTATTTTCAGGGGAGACCTTATATTTCTAAGCTTGAAAAAAACTGCACTAGATCTTATTTTCGGGGGATGTCTTATTTTCGGGGAAACAGGGTAGTAATTTAGATCTAGTCTATAAAAGGACATGCAGATACTTACATAAACATATGATGTCTCAGCATGAAACAACCATCTAAACTTTGTGTGAGCATTGGTATAAGTGGTTTTATGTGGTCTATCTAGAGTTTAAGAATGAGTCATGAGAGTTGCCTATTCAGAGAGGATATGAGCAGGATAAAAATTAACTCAGCACTTATTTCCTTTTTGGGGCAACTTCAAGAAGGAAATGAGATTTCCAACACTCTTGCTACGAGGAGGAAGAAGCTGAGGTTTGTGAAGTCCAGTGAAGCACATACATCTCTCCTCCAGATTCAAAACCAGTTGAGAAGTAGGTGCCAGAAAGAGATCAAAATACAAACAATTGTTGCTGATAGTGCTAGACCAGAGACCATGCCTTGGACTCCAAGTTGCCTTTCTAGTTTGTTTTTTGTTTGTTTGTTTTTTACTTTTATCCTGAGTAGAATTTACTCACTGGTCCCAGGTAGATCAGCTGGACATTACCAGGCCTCCTTTATAAAAGAGAGAGGGACAGAGGAAGAAACAATACAGCTCTGGAAGGAGAGATATAGGGAGAATGGACTGCAGAAGCCGAGTGACCCTCTCTCCTGTCTTACCAATCAAATAAATTAGGCATCAGCAAACTTGTTCTGTAAAGCAGTGGTCCTCAATACCCGGGCCACGAACTGATACCAGTCCGTGGGCCATTTGGTACCAGTCCGCAGAGAAAGAATAAATAACTTACATTACTTCCGTTTTATTTATATTTAAGACTGAATGATGTTTTATTCTTAAAAAATGACCAGATTCCCTCTGTTACATCCATCTAAGACTCACTCTTGATGCTTGTCTCGGTCACATGATAGATCTATTCATCCCAACCTAAAGGCTGGTCTGTGAAAATATTTTCTGACATTAAACCGGTCCGTGGCCCAAAAAAGGTTGGGGACCACTGTTGTAAAGGACCAAATAGTAAACATTTTAGGCTTTGAGGCCTTATGTTCTTTGTAATACCTACTCAGTTCTGTTGTTGCCTGCAAGCAACAATATATAAATACTGAAACAATGAGGATGGCTGTTATGCTATTGTATTAGGATGATCTTAACAGAATACCACAGAATGGATGGCTTAAACATCAGAAGTGTGTTGTTTCTCAGGTAGGAGATTGGAAATCCAAGACCAAGGTTCCTTCTGCTGGTTGTGAGTAGAATCAACTCCGTGCCTCCCTCCTAGCTTCTGGTCATTTGCTGGCAGCCTTTGATGTTCTTTAATTTGCAGCAGCATCACTCTGATCTGTGTCCTCATCTTCACATGGCATTCTCTTGGAGTACATGTCTCTGTGTTCGAATTTCCTCTTTTTATAAGGACATCCACCAGTCATATTGGATTAGCATGCCTACTGTACTCTAGAACGACCAGTACTAATCAATTATATCTGTAAGGACCCTTTTGCAGATTTAGGTCCTATTTTAAAGTAATGTGGGTTAGGACTGAACATATCAATCTGGAGACAGAATTCAACTTGTAACATGGACATGAAATGTTGAATTTCACATAAATATCATGTGTCATAAAATATTCTCATTTTTCCCTAACCTTGTAAAAAATATAAATATATGCAAGCTGTACAAAAATAGGTCATGGACTATAAATGACAAACCTTTGTGATCAGTCACTCCTTCTCCACAGGGGAGACCTGAGGGAGGGAGGGAGAGACAAAAGACAAGTGTTCTTTTCATCCTAATCTCTCCAGGAGGGTGAATGGGAGTTTCCTGACCTGTGGAAATATAAGGAATGGGGTAATAAATTTTCCATACCATATGGCCCAAAGGACTCTGGCTACCTGAAAGGCATATTATATTCCAAGAAGAACAAGAGGCAGTAACGAAGATGGTGGAATGGGAAATAAAACAACAAATAAAAACAAAGGGAAAAACCCTGAAAGATAAAATAAATCTGAAGCCTAGAGAAGGATTTGTAAGTATAACATAAAACCTTTATCAAGAGCATTTTTTTTTTTTCTGAAGCTGGAAACAGGGAGAGACAGTCAGACAGACTCCCGCATGCGCCCGACCGGGATCCACCCGACACTTTGCCCACCAGGGGGCGATGCTCTGCCCCTCTGGGGCATCGCTGTGCCATGACCAGAGCCACTCTAGCGCCTGGGGCAGAGGCCAAGGAGCCATCCCCAGCGCCCGGGCCATCTTTGCTCCAATGGAGCCTTGGCTGCGGGAGGGGAAGAGAGAGACAGAGAGGAAGGAGGGGATGGGGGTGGAGAAGCAAATGGGCGCTTCTCTTATGTGCCCTGGCAGGGAATCGAACCCGGGTCCCCCGCACTCCAGGCCGACGCTCTACCGCTGAGCCAACTGGCCACGTATCAAGAGCATTTAAAGAACACAGTCGGTACTGTAGGACATTAATGTGGTGAGAGTAATTAATGAGGAGGAGGAATTGAAGTAAACCCACAAGCAGGAGACCTGGAGAGACAGGTCATGCAGGAGTCTAGACTGAAGTTACAGGAACCAGACTGAAGCAACGGTCATACTGAAAAATAAAGTATTAAATAAAAAATACCTTTCTTTGTTCTAAGGACTCAGTGTCTTCTCTAAGACTCTTAGGCCTGAAAGCTTTTTGTTATAGGTTCTTACAATACTAATAGCTCTCCATCTTGGAAGAAATGCGAACAAGACTTTGATTTTCATCGTGAAAGTAGATTTACGTAGATATCATTTTAGTCAGCGATTTGCTTTAGGCACTTGATTTCCTGTGATTGATCTTAGTCTTTAGTTTCTAGTAGTTTGCTCTGTAACCTTTATTATTAGCTTTTACAAGTCAAGGGATGATTGTTGAGAGTGGTCTTAAGGGACATGCTACCCTCACCTGCCTTTCACATGGAACAATCAATAAAATCGGCTCCAATATCAAGCACCATGACCAAGAACAGATCATGTGTTATTTTAACCTTCCCTCAGAATTACCTGCTTAGATTTGTAACCTAACAAGGGCCGCTGAGCTTTAATTAGGGTAAGGTTTGATTTTTATTTAATTGCCCTAAAAAGAACATTTCTGCATCTTTTCTGAAGCTTCTGTTAAAAATTCTTTTTTTTTTAATTTTTTTTTTTAGAATATATAGTTTTTTAGATTTTATTTATTCATTTTGGAGAGAGAAGAGAAAGAGACAGAGAGAGAGAGAAAGGGGGAGGAGCAGGAACCATCAACTCCCATATGTGCCTTGACCAGGCAAGCCCAGGGTTTCGAACCGGCGACCTCAGCATTTCCAGGTTGACGCTTTATCCACTGTGCCACCACAGGTCAGGCCAAAAATTCTTGATTATATTACTTGGCGCTAGTGTGTGAAGAGCTGGGTAATATGTTATTTCTACACTTTAGTGCTAGAAATAAACTTATCTCTCTTTGATTTACTATTTCCCTCCATTAAGACAACATGCTGCAGAACTTTTCAGTACCCATTTTGCTTTGCCTTTTCAGAAGCTCAGAGACAAGTTTTGTACTTCATTCTAGTAGAGACTTCACCTGGAATTTCCAGTTCATTTTTCCCCCTTCTTCACTTTATAACTGGGACCTTTTTCTTTTTAACTTCCTTCAGTAGTTTTATTATATCATGCCTTTTATTACAAAAAAAAACCCACAAAAAGTTTTTGAGCGTAAGTAGGATATAAATAATAAATGATTGGCTCTCACCACTCTGTTCAGGTGTATTGTCCCCTAGCACGGTTTCAGAGACCTTAGTTACTGCCTAATGCCACCTCCGGTTACAATTTGTTGAAGAAACAAATGCATACTGGACTCCAGGAATACATTGGTTTTAAAAAAGGAATCATTATTTTACATAGCAGTTTAATTATTTCTTTTGAAAGAATTAAAATTAAATAAAAATCATTCTAGTTGTGTTCATTAGAATTATTTTGTTTGAAAGTGACAGAAGCTTCACTTAGACTCATTTTAGCACAAAAAAGGAATACATTGACTCACATAATTTCCAAAGCTGGAATTTATCTGTCTAGCTTTAGGTATGGCTCAATCTGGGAGCTCAAGATAAGACTCTTGGCCTGACCTGTGGTGGCACAGTGGATAAAGCATCGACCTGGGATGCTGAGGTTGCCGGTTTGAAACCCCAGGCTTGCCTGGTCAAGTCACAGATGGAAGTTGATGCTTCCTGCTTCTCTCTCCACTTCTCTCTCCTCTCTCTCTCTCTCTCCTCTCTAAAATGAATAAATAAATAAATAAATTTTAAAAATAAAAAAAAAAGATAAGGCTCTCACTCATCTCTCTGCTTTACTAAGTCAGATGTTGGCTCATCACTGGTCAGGCTTTCCCCGTGGGGCAAAAATGTCCAGCAACATTTCTGGGTTTCCATTGTACTGGCAGCTGGCACTCTAATGAGAAAAAAAGTATTTTCCAACAGCTCCAAGAACAGCCCCAGGGAGAACGTTTATTGGCCTGGCTTTGGTCATGTAACCGTTCCTGAACTTAACAATTGTTGCTGAGGAAAGGGAGTCATTGGCTCTACTCCTGGGCTGTGCCCACTCCTAGAGGAAAGGAGGCGAGGTTGGCCCCCTTGAAACCACTTGAACTCAGGATGAGGAAGACATAGCTCCCAAGTAGATTCCAAGCTGAATGAAACACAAGTCATTGACACCTCCCGTTACATTCCCACCCCTTGCCCTCCTACCATGCCCATTCATAAAATTCTCTGAATCGCCCTGGCGGATATCATGCAAGCAGAATTGCCCTACCTTTACTCTAAAGCAGGGGTCCCCAAACTACGGCCTGCGGGCCACATGTGGCCCCCTGAGGCCATTTATCCGGCCCCCACCGCACTTCCGGAAGGGGCACCTCTTTCATTGGTGGTCAGTGAGAGGAGCACATTGACCATCTCATTAGCCAAAAGCAGGCCTGTAGTTCCCATTGAAATACTGGTCAGTTTGTTGATTTAAATTTACTTGTTCTTTATTTTAAATATTGTATTTGTTCCCATTTTGTTTTTTTACTTTAAAATAAGATATGTGCAGTGTGCATAGGGGTTTGTTCATAGTTTTTTTTTTATAGTCCGGCCCTCCAACAGTCTGAGGGACAGTGAACTGGCCCCCTGTGTAAAAAGTTTGGGGATCCCTGCTCTAAAGGAAGACAACCCTTAGGCTCCTTCTGTTACTGCTTTTAACTTTAATTCCAGAATCTCTAGGTTATGGCATTTTTCTTGGGTGGGTCTAAACATAGCTCCTCGTGTCTAGTCAGCCTCTGGCTAAATAATATTGTTAACAGTACTGGTTAGCAGTGAGAAAGAAAGAAAACATTATTGCTGCAATTCAACTTCCATTTGGAAAAGAGAGAGAAGGGCAGCGACTCAATAGTGGTCCCAGGTTCCTAGCAATTTTCTAAGTGTGGACAATAGAGAAGAACTTTCTGACCTGGCAGTGAAGGAAGTTTTTTGTTCAAAAGTCTGGCTGGCCTCTCACTGCTTTGTGGGAGGAAGTCCCTTTTCCATTGTCTTACACAGCACCACTGCAAATGGACATGGGAGACTTTTGTCCTAACAAAGCATGTCAGTTCCTCCTGCCTGTTGGTACAAGTTTGGGGGTTGAAATTTGCCTTGTAAGTTGGACGTTCTCAATGCTGTTTGGTGAGCTTTGGCATTTTCCCAGTAACGTTACTGGTCCTCCTGATAAAGCTGTTGGTTTGTTTATTTCCTTAATATTTTCTGGATTGACTCTTGTATAGTCAGGACCTATCATGCCGGTTCCAGCCCTCACTGAGTCTTCCTCCGAGCTACCTGCCTTTATGCTCTGCTCCTCCCAAAAGCCATCTGGACCTCACCCTGGGAGACAGTGAGCAGAGATCCCTCCTCATTACCCCTTTTTCCTTGTAGGGCTCCTGGAGATGGCTTTTGTAGAGGACTTGTAACTGTTCTCGGTTTTACTCAGGGAATGCACAGCAAGAAGTGTTTAGGAATGAGCTCCCAGTTCCCTGGCTCACCAGGATCCCAATCTGTTTTTTCAGTATGTTGTCCATTTGCACTAACTTTAGCAAGGGGCAGAGACTTATCTATTGGCTATCTCAAAAGGTACATGGTTACCTGCAATTGGCCATTTTGGAGTGCCATGCATAGCTGAAAGAATGACTCTTAGTACAAGAACTGAGTCACTTTTCCTCTTTGCTTCCAGAACTGTCAGATTAGGCAGAAGGCCATTCTTCTCTTGGGAGTCTCAAAGAAGTAGCCTCCAAGGTTTTGAATCTTCTTTCTTGATCCCCCAAAACTATATTCTTGACATTTATGTGACTTGAGTTTTAAGACACATTAGGCTCCATTTAACTGGCTGTTTTAATATCGAATAACAACAGTTTTTACCTCTTTTCGGGAATGGGTGAATCCTCCACCTCAGTGGTCCCCAACCCCTGGGCCGCGGACCGGTACCAGTCCATGGGCCATTTGGTACCGGTCCGCAGAGAAAGAATAAATAACTTACATTACTTCCGTTTTATTTATATTTAAGTCTGAACGATGTTTTATTTTTAAAAAATGACCAGATTCTCTCTATTACATCCATCTAAGACTCATTCTTGACACATGTCTCAGTCACGTGATACATTTATCCATCCCACCCTAAAGGCTGGTCCGTGAAAATATTTTCTGACATTAAACCAGTCCATGGCCCAAAAAAGGTTGGGGACCACTGCTCCACCTCACCTCAGCTCAGCCAATATCACATTTTAAAGTCTGTTATTTGTAACATTCTACTTTTAAGAATCAAACTCTGTATTAGTTAGGATTCATTTTGGTCCAAGTGATGGGAATCCAGTGCATAAAAGTTGAAATAGAAGGAGTTTATTGGTTTCCATAACAAGAAAGCCCAGAGAGGCAAATGTCTTCAAACATGTTGGTTGTAGAGGTTCAATGTCATCAGGACACATCTCCCCCCGCCCCCTGTCTTCTCTACAAATGTTGGACACATTCTAATTGTTTTCCAATTTTAAGCCAAGAGAGCCACCAGCAACTCAAGGTTTGCAACGGTCTCAGAGCTAGCAACACAGCCAAAATTGGAAATGCAAAGATTCCTTTTTATGGCTGTATAAGTCACCTGTTTACTCCTCCTGATGTGGTACTCCGACAAGCAAGATCTGCAACATGCGTTGACTTCCTCTTGATCCAGGAGCTAGATCAGCCACTTATACTGAGAATGGCAGAGGGATGGTTTTCCAAAGAGGTGCTAGGTCGAAATACCTTTATCTCCTACATTGATTAAGTCACCTTAGAAGAAGGCAAATACTAAACACAATTCAGCCTGTTATACACATATCATATAATTATTGAACACATATTATTTCTATAGCACAGTGGTTCTCCACTATTTTGGCCTTGATACCCCTTAACTCTTAAAAATTATCAAGGACTCTAAAGAGCCTTTGTTATTGTGAGTTATAGCTATTGATATTTACTATATTTAGAAATTAGAAATTTTAATATTAGAAATCAGAGCAGAAATTTAAAATTATTTTTATAAATTCATTTAAAATAACAATAATAAACTCATTACATGTTTACATAAGTAGAATATTTTAATAAAACATTACTATATTTTCCAAAGCAAATAAAGAAATTTAGTAAGAAAACTTTACATTTATTTGAAACCAGCTGCTTTGCTACTTTTTTCACATTTGTGTAAATCTCTTTAATGCTGACTTCATAGAAGAGAATTAGATTTTTATATCTGAATCTGCCTCAGTTTATTGTCACATCATTTTGGTGAAACTATATGAAAAAATCTAGCTTTATACAGTTATAACTTCAGAAAAAGGAGGAGTACTTTAATAATTGCCTTTTTAGACAATTATATATATATTTTTACAGTACAAGATACAATAAGTAGTAATTTCTATGGTTTCTAGAAACTGAAACTATATCAATGATCATTTCATATTCTGTCACATTAAAATTCATTGGTCAAATTTGCACTTTGAATGTATCTTTTTTACACATGCATACTTTTGTAACATCATGCCTTGATTATTTGGAAAATGTTGGTTGTGCAGATTTTCAAAATGTTGACACATTTCATTATATAATATATTTCAAAAATTATATTCATTTACATCACATAATTCTTAGTAAAGTAACTGTTTGGAAGCTGTCAAGCTCATAGTAGTAGATACAAAGTTTTCAAAATTCTAATTCTCTCTTGAAAGCTTGAATTTTATCATTAGCAAAAACTATTATCACTTTTTTATTAAATGATAGTCTCACATTGTTAATTTTAGATAAGAAGTCTTTCAAAAACCTACATCTGAATAAGTATAGTCTGTCAGTTGTTCATTCAAGTAAAAATGGTCCTCTATGGAAAAAGCTTGAGCTTGCATCTCAGTCACACTTTTGCTTAAGCCAGCTGTCATACATCCCTATGCAATAGAATACTTTATGCTTACTTCCTATGTTGTCATACAAAATATTGAAAAGATGTATACTCATGGTTGAGATTTAATAAAATAATTTTATTTCTTTATCATGACATTCTTTTTTTTAATTATTTATTTATTTTTTACAGAGGCAGAGATAGACAGGGACAGACAGACAGGAACGGAGAGAGATGAGAAGCATCAATCATTAGTTTTTCATTGCGCGTTGCGACTTCTTAGTTGTTCATTGATTGCTTTCTCATATGTGCCTTGACTGCGGGCCTTCAGCAGACCGAGTAACCCCTTGCTGGAGCCAGCAACCTTGGGTCCAAGCTAGTGAGCTTTTTTGCTCAAGCCAGATGAGCCCGCGCTCAAGCTGGCGACCTCGGGGTCTCAAACCTGGGTCCTTCCGCATCCCAGTCCGATGTTCTATCCACTGCGCCACCACCTGGTCAGGCTTTATCATGACATTCTTAAGTGAAACTTGAACTTCCTTTTTTGTCCTGCTAGTGCATGGCATTGAAGTGTACAGTGTGTCATAGGTGTAGTCTGGGATCACTTGTGCTAAAGTACCAATGGTTTTACTCATGCTGTTTTTGCACTATCAGCACAAGTATTAACATAGTGAATAAGGCAAATAACATATTATTATTATAAAGAAAATAATTTTGAGCTCACCAACATCCTGAAAACTCTCAGAACCCCCACCCCCAAACCAGGGATCTGCATATCACACTTTGAGAACCACAGTTCTTTTTGTAAAAATTTAAATAAAGACTTTTAATTGAGATCCACCATAAAAGGACTCATGAGCTTGACCTACTATTTCTGGCTAGTCCCCTGATTTTTATCTGTCACTTTTTTTGTTAGGACAGTACATGTCAACCTAGACTTAGAATATTCTTTTCTGAATATCCTTTGAGAACTGGGAGAGAAAGTTAGTTTAACTTAACAAGTAGTTAAGTAAGGAAATATTTATCCTTGGCCAACTTGTTCACCAGACAAAATAAAAAAAAATTGCTTTTATTTAAAATCTTTTGTTGATTAAGAATAATTTTTAAAGATAATATTAATGTTTTGGTATTCTTATATCTATGTAAAACCCTAAATACTTTTATTTCTGGTTTTAATATTTAACTTTGTCTTACTATTATATGAAATTTCTTTTCTATGAAATTCCTATATCTTTCTTTAAAAAACATTTGTGAGTTAATTATGTGTGAAGTTGGAAAAGGGGAGGCAGTCAGATAGACTCTCGCATGTGCCCGACAGGGATCCACCTGGCATGCCCACCAGGGGGCGATACTCTGCCCATCTGGGGCATTGCTGTGTTGCAACCAGAGCCATTCTAGTGCCTGAGGCAGAGGCCATGGAGCCACCCCCAGTGCCCTGGCCAACTTTGCTCCAATGGGGCCCAGGCTGCGGCAGGGGAAGAGAGAGACAGAAAGAAAAGAGAGGGGGAGGGGTGGAGAAGCAGATGGGCACTTCTCCTATGTGCTCTGGCCGGGAATCGAACCCGGGACTCTTGCACACCAGGCCGACGCTCTACCACTGAGCCAACCTGCCAGGGCCTTAATACTTTTTTAATGACCTACTGAATTGATTTTTAGAAATAGAGAAACCCTAGTTTGAATTCTAGACATACCATTTGCAACTAATATTGGATTTTTAACCACCCTAAGCCTCAGTTTTCTCATTCATAGAAAATCAGGCCCCTGTTGTAATGATAAAATGTACCATAATTGTGAAACTTAATGTTCTACTTGCCAAGTAGGAACACTCAATATTCATTTCCTTCTTTCCATTCATTTACTTCCCAGTGCATACTTGCAAGAGCAACAAGTATTGATTGTACTTTTACACAGTTAGAATGGGAGTGTTAGTCTTTCTCCATTTAGTCCTAACTGATTGCCCCAACTGCCATGAGCCAAATTTGGGGAGCAGGGTTTCTTGAAGCTGACCAAGATGCAGGCTATAATTGAAAGATTCAGAAGTAGGACTGTCTTAGCAATATCTCAAATAGAAATAATTATTGCTGTCATCTCTCTGATGCAATTTATTTTTAGGAGGAGAAAAGAAAAATTTCTCATGGAATTAGGACAGGTAGAAGAGGGAAATGGGGGGGGGTTTAATGTTGTATTTTTTTTAATATCTTAAAATTTTCTCCAATTGTTACTACTGTTTTCCTAAAATAGCCAGCATCCTATCATTATAACATTCATATTAAAGCATTATTCAATAACCCATTAAACAAGTTTGTTGTCTTCACTGTACAAACTTAACAGAAAGAAAATCAGTATCTCCATATTATTAAGTTAGAAATTAGTTTTCTGACTAGAATTTTCTATCTCACTGTTTAACTTCATGAATGATGCTGCCATCATGATAGAATCCTTGCTGTGGTTGGTTCTACTTTATTAACACTTGGCAGCCCTTGATTCCTTTTACTGCCAAATATATAAACAAATTGTTAGAACAAGCCATCACAGTCTGAGACCGAAAGAATTTCATCAGGTACTAAATTGATGTGTCTCAAGAAATAATAAGCCAAGGTTCTGGCTGGGTGCCTTGGTAAATGGGGCCTCCTTCCTGCATGCAGAGGTCGTAAGATGCCTGGTCCAACCACACAGGAGAAGCAGCCAATGAGTGCACAGCTAGGTGGAACAACTTAGTGGAATAATGAGTCAATGATGCTCTCTCTCTCTCTCTCTCTCCCTTTTTCTCCACCCCTCTCCAGTCCTCTTTCTTTAAAATCAATGGAAAAATTAAAATAAAAAAGAAAAGAAAAGGAAGAAAGAATGAGCCAAAAAAACCTAGAATGGATTTATTAAGCAGTAAGGAAATTTTTCATTGATGATCTCTAAAATATTCTTTACAGATGCTGTTAGGGCTAATAGTTAAAAAGGCACATAGCTAAATAATATGAATTGGACACCAAATGCATGGAAAATTTATATATAACTATGCAGAATTATAGAAAATTGTCCATTTTATTTCCCTTCTCAGGTGATTTTCTAACTCTTAGCTTTATTTTTACTCTTAAATATTACATAATTATTTTTAAACATTAGTAATGTAAGTTAGAATAAACTGATAATTTGGTTTGAAAATATGACTGTCCAACTTTTCAGGAAGCCTGGGTTCTTGTCCTTACTTTTATGCTAAATATTTGTGAACTTACTAAAATCACTTAACTTCTCTCAGTTTCACTTTTGTCATCCATAAAAGTAAGAGTATCAGATTAAATAATATCTGAGGTTCATTAATGTGATAGAATATGAACTGCAATGTACTTTAAATAGTTTATTTGTGGTAGAAAGAATTTGAGAATACTACTTCTTTCAATGAAAATATGCAATATGAAGGAGGCATCTTAATGTCCTATATACCATTTTATAACACTTGAATCATAGTTATATGTAATCTTTACTTTTTTTTTTTTTTTTTTTTTTTGTATTTTTCTGAAGCTGGAAACGGGGAGAGACAGTCAGACAGACTCCTGCATGCGCCCGACCGGGATCCACCCGGCACACCCACCAGGGGCGACGCTCTGCCCCTCCGGGGCATCGCTCTGTTGCGACCAGAGCCACTCTAGCACCTGAGGCAGAGGCCAAGGAGCCATCCCCAGCACCCGGGCCATCCCTGCTCCAATGGAGCCTTGGCTGCGGGAAGGGAAGCGAGAGACTGAGAGGAAGGAGAGGGGGAGGGGTGGAGAAGCAGATGGGCGCTTCTCCTGTGTGCCCTGGTCGGGAATCGAACCCGGGACTTCTGCACTTCTCCACCACTGAGCCAACCGGCCAGGGCCTGTAATCTTTACTTTTAATTTCTCATTGTCTTTCTCTGTAATTTTCAGCACTTTTTATGTAATACAAAAATTATTTGTCTTTCATCTTGCAAGGAGGTTATTTGAAATTATTGTTTTATGTGTATTATTTGAATTCCTTTAATAGACAGCATTTAGATTTATTTAATCTTATTATCTTTCATACCTAAAGCCAATCTTATCTTTTTCTGATTATAATAGTAGAGGTCTTGTTTATTACCTTATCTCTTGACCATTACAAGAATAAAAATATTTGAAAATGTCATATTCATTACACACAACAATATTCTGAAATAAAGGACTCTAAGAATCTTTAATGGAAATTATTAGAGAAATTTGAACGTTCACCAATTTAACCTTCATCTGTATCATTTCCACTGTAACCCTTTCATTAACACTGGGTAACATTTCACTCCCAGTACAAACTTAGCAGAGGAAAATTCCAATTTTTGATAATTGAATCATATACGTTGTCAAGCTGTGCTTGAAAATATTTTATGTTGGCTTAAGGTTCTAGAGTAAATATGTTATTTTTTTCTGTTTGCAAAGAACTAGATGCTTTTAAAACTTTAGTTCAGATACATGGACATATCAGTTGCTTTCTAGTTGGTTTTACTGAAATTTTCTGTTGTAGCGCAGCTTTTTTATTGAACACTATTTTCATAACTTATATTAGTAAAAAGTTGATTATTATTGATGCACATGGTGAAAGGACTCATCATTTCATATTTCAGAGCTTGGTATGTCTGTATTTATCAACTCCCACGCTACTACAGTAACATACTTGAACCACAAAAATAACCACATTATCACCAAATCATTTATTATTTTAGTTTCAAATGTTATACTCCAGGCAATCCTCACACTCCATCTTCACCACGCACAACCTCTCCATAGTGAATGGGACTCACTGACTTATAATGGAGACCCAACAGTAGCCCACACACTTGTCGATTGGTCTATGGGAAACCATGGTAATTAGCTATAAATAGAGGGGGAAAGACTGATGGTGGCCTTTATAGCAGATAGTACATAAAATAAATAATTTAACTAACTGGTTACCAAATGAACTTGAAAAGTTTTCATGTTAAAAAGATGAGATAAAGAAATTGATCAATGTAAAGTGACTTAGTGGTTTAGCTGTGATGTAGCCAACAAACTACTATTCCCACCTGTTTGCTGAATATTTTTATGATCTTGGTTAACCATTTTCACTCCTTTATCAAGATGGAGATTCCCTGAGGTAACAGACAGTAAAACCTAAGCTCAGACTTTGGTTGAGGGTAGAATTCTCATTGAGGAATGATAGCTTCAACTCTGTTGGCTGATAGTGGAAACAAAATATCAGGTTGGGTTGCTGGTAGAGAGAACTTGAGACTAATTTAGTCCCCAAGGTAACTGACTTCATTCAGGGAGACACTGCACATTTAGTCTTTACAGAAAGGAAGTAGACTATATGTTGGTTACATCTGACTGTTCAGTGCATGACATCAGCAACATACATTTAGCACGAAGAGGTACACTATATCAGCTTTTCCAAGACAGAAATTGGTTTAGTAATTTAAAAAATGTAAAGGTCTTGGAATATGATGGGACACATTTGAGGTTGTTCTAATTAAGCCAAGCATGTTTATATATATATATTCTTCTAAAAATTTGTAAGGAAAGCCTAGGTCTCTTTTTCTTGCCATAAAAGAATAACCACAAAGAAAATCTGGTGTGAAAATAATCCCTAACAGATTTCTCTTAGGAAACATCTGTTTCTTATATATCTGGGGTTTAGTTGAGAAAAATGATACTTGTAAGATATTAGAAACAAAACAGCCATATCACATAGCCAAGATTTATCCAGAAATGGGACTGTGTAGAATTTAAAAAATAAAAAATATAATAGAGTTTAAATTTGCCATTTGCTATTAAGACAAAAATGTCACATTTCTTCCTTATTTAAAAACAGCACTGAATATGCACAAACCGTATTATCAACAGCAGCACTGTGGAATTTAAAAGCACCAGCCCTGGCTGGTTTGCTTAGTGGATAGGATATCAGCTTAATATATGAACATCCTGGGTTTGATTCCCGGTCAGGGCACACAAGAGAAGACCATCTTCTTCTCTCCCCCTTCTCTCTCTCTTCCCTTCTTGCAGCCAATGGCTCTATTGGTTCTAGCGTCAGCCCTAGGCACTGAGGATAGCTCAGTTGGTCTGAGCGTGTTAGCCTCAGGCACTAAAAAAATAGCTCGTTTGATTTGAACATCAGCCCCAGATGGGGGTTGCCTGGTGGATCCTGGTCAGGGTGTGTGTGGGAGTCTGTCTCACTATCTCCCCTCCTCTCACTTAAAAAAAAGAATTTAAAACTATTCTTCTGTGTGTACCACTGTCTCAGGTATTACACAAAAAGAGTTAAACATGGGAGCCCATTTGAGTATTAACAAAACCATACAGGTGATTCTATCTAAAGGAATTAATATGACATGTGTCTGATGTGAATAAATATTTGAATAATAATATTAATATTGTGTATAAAAAGAAGGGATATTGCATAATCAGGTAGGATGATGTGTCAGGGAGAGATTTGCATATTAGAATGACACTAAAAGGAAGTTTCTACCATGAAGATACTTTGGAAACTAATTATTCTAAATAACTTATTGTTATTATAATATTAGTCAATAATAAGGAAGCATTGTTTTAGATGGAAGTACACTTACTATGCTATTGTCATTTTTTTTCTTTTTTTCTTTTTTTTTTTTTTGTATTTTTCTGAAGCTGGAAATGGGGAGAGACAGTCAGACAGACTCCCGCATGTGCCGACTGGGATCCACCCTGCACGCCCACCAGGGGCGAAGCTCTACCCACCAGGGGGCGATGCTCTGCCCCTCCGGGGCGTCGCTCTGCCGCCACCAGACCCACTCTAGCGCCTGGGGCAGAGGCCAAAGAGCCATCCCCAGCGCCCGGGCCATCTTTGCTCCAATGGAGCCTTGGCTGCAGGAGGGGAAGAGAGACAGAGAAGAAGGAGGGGGGGGGGTGGAGAAGCAAATGGGCGCTTCTCCTATGTGCCCTGGCCGGGAATTGAACCCGGGTCCCCCGCACGCCAGGCTGACGCTCTACCGCTGAGCCAACCGGCCAGGGCCACTATTGTCATTTCTTACTTTACATTTATCTTTGTTTGAAATAAACAATAAAAACAAATAAATACACAATAAAAATGTTAAATGGAAAGATAGTCCAAGATGAAAACTGATTTAAATCATCCATTATAGAAGAAAGGTGGAGGACAGAGAATAAAGCAAAAACTGTCCATAACCTATCTCCTCTTGCTGCCCACCAGCTTTATTCAACAGTGATGTGTACAGAGCGAGTATTTCTATCCTGTTTAGAAGATGGGAAAACTGAGAGACCAATACTTAAATATTTTACTCAAAACTAGTAAGAAAGTAAGTGATCCACATGAAGTAAGTATTGAACTTTTTCAGTCCTTTAAAGCAGGTCATGCCTCCCTTGTACATGTTTACAATTTATCTTTCAGGGCTAGTACCAACTATAGAGGAGCTCATATTGTGGGTTTTTTTTCATTTTTTGTTTGTTTTTTTTTTGTATTTTTCTGAAGTTGGAAACGGGGAGGCAGTCAGACAGACTCCCACATGCACCTGACTGGGATCCACCCAGCATGCCCACCAGGGGGCGATGCTCTGCCCATCTGGGGCACTGCTCTGTTGCGACCAGAGCCATTCTAGCACCTGAGGCAGAGGCCATGGAGCCATCCTCAGCGCCCGGGCCAACTTTGCTCCAGTGGAGCCTTGGCTGCGTGAGGGGAAGAGAGAGACAGAGAGGAAGGAGAGGGGGAGGGGTGGAGAAGCAGATGGGCGCTTCTCATGTGTGCCCTGGCTGGGAATTGAACCTGGGACTCCTGCACACCAGGCTGATGCTCTACCACTGAGCCAACCGGCCAGGGCCAGAGGAGCTCATATTGTTTAAGTTAGCATTTCCATAACAGTTCTCTAATGGAAAACACAACTACTTCTTTCCAAAGTTTTAAGTGATATCAAATAAAACTGATGTGATAGAGTTCTGATTTTTTTTTTTTTGATTGATGGGTACAATTACAAGATTGGATGAAATTGGGAAACAAATTGACTTCTGATTTTATTCCCATGTGCTGTATATTCTCTAAACAGCCTGCAGGAGCTAAGCTAGAAATATCTGGCATTGCTGCACATGAAAGCCAAGCTCACAGTGAGGTCTATAGTTAGAGGAAGTGAAGGCAGGAAATGGAGAGTCACTGAGTCATGTCATGGGAATGTATAGCTAGTGAGCTTTGATAACATTCATTTCCACCACACTGTTGATTTTGGAAGATTTGTCGTGGGAATCGTATGTAGATTCCTTACAATTTGGGGGGGGTGTTTGTTTTTATGTTTTTTACTGTGTTTAAGTGGTTTGAGACAGTTATTTCTTTTTTTAGTACAGCAGAAGAAAAAACCTTGAAATGGTAAGTTTTATATAGAGTATATCATATAAGCTCCCTGTTTGGTAGTTTTCCTAAGTGGTTAACTGATCACCCTTATTTTGCTAACTATAAGGAAAAAAAGCCAAGGCCTTCATTTCAATTAAAAAGTTATTTTGCTCAAGCTTCCATCCAGTTTTACCAGGATTATAATCCTATTGGCCAATCCTGTTGACCACTATCCTATTTCCAGCTAAAGGAACAAGGGAGTTAGAACAGGAGGGCCTTAAAATCTAATGGTTCTATTTATAAGTCCTTTTCATATAGTCTGATGCATGCCTTTATCAGAGCTGTCATTGCTTAGTTCCCCAGCACCTGGGCTCCTGGCACACCTTCCTTCTCTCCTGGCACACCTGACTCTTTTCTTCAAAAGATTAGTTCATTTAATCAATTTGACACATATGTATGGAAGGCATACTAAATGATAGGTACCATTTGAGGAGCTGGGGATAAAACAGTAAAAACAAAACCCCTGCCCTTCTACCACGAACTCTAAAGGGCTAAGAAAACAACAAACAAAATTAAGTGAAATAAATGGTATGCTGAATGGCAATAAGTGCATTGGGGGAAGAAAAGGAAGAGCAAGACAGAGGATAGGAGTTAGTGGGAGTGGAGAGTTTGCATTCTAGATTGGGTGGTTAGTGAATACTGCCCTGAGAAAGTGACCTTTTAGTCAATATGGGAAGGGAATGTCTGCTGTGATTCTACACTAAGTGAGATAGTAGGAAGCAAGACAATTCCTTGTCAAGTAGAATGGGGAAACTGAGACAGATAGCTGAACAAACTGGCTGATCAATTTACAGTCAGATACAGAAGGTCAGCTCCCTAGAGATGACATCTAGACCTCAGTTGTATTTCAGCTCCAGGCCCAGAAAATAGCAAAACCAGGTGGGCGATGCCAGGATCAGCTGCAATGACTAATGTCTCCTGCCCTGACGCTGACCAATCAGTAGAGACCACGACCCTGACAGGGCACACCTGGAAAAGCTGATGCATGTTCTATTGGGATTTCCCCTAAGACCTCTCTTAAATCCCCAGCCGTTAAACACACTCAAAACAAAGACCCAGAGCAAGCTCTCCCTTCTGGGAGCAGTCTGGCACCTTTCTCTTCCCTCTCCCCCTCTTCTTCCCCAGATGTGCTTCTACTAAACTTTAAGGGACCCTAGAGACTTGCAACCAAGGGAATAGTGGCCAGCAGCAGCTCATCTCAGGCTAATCCCTGAACCTATCTCCAAGTTCCCCTTTTCTCTGACTTCCCAGTGCTTTCCAGAGCAGCCCAGCCTGGCCCATTTCTTCCCATTTTTAGAGAACCAAAGCAGCCCAGCCTAAGCTCTCCTGTTGCTTCTTCTATTCTAGCCCTTCCTTATTTCACTGTCCCCAGCTTTAATCAACTTACTCTCAAAATTATCTGGACTCGTTTTGTGAAATCTTTCCTGCATGAAGTCAAGAACCCACACACTACTGGCTAGCCTGAGGCAGACCTGAAGGGCCAGGGCTTCTTTCCAGTAACATAAGGACTAGTGCTCCTGAAGGAACTGAACTTCTTTCTTCCCCAGCTGTGCAGAAATCTTTGATGTGAGCTGCTAACTCTGGTAGCCTTATGTCCTGAAGACACAGCATCCGCAACATAGTTTCATCTTTTTGGGTTTACCACTCTGCTGAAGAACTTACACCAAGTCATTCAGAGTCTCATGGGGAGGCCATTCGTTTGGCACCAATCTGCTAATTATAATGCTCATAGCCTCTTCCACTAAATCCCATTCTTTGACCTGCAATGCAGCCAGATACTGGCTGGTTTCTGTGAATGTGATGGAAACTATATGTTTTGGAGGCTAAGGGTTAATTGCTGAGTAAATCCCAGATTTGGAATGTTTTGACTTACTTTTTAAAAAGTGAGTAAACCTTAATTTTAGAACAACTCTAGGTTATAGAAAAATTGAGCAAAAGCATAGGGTGTTCCAAAATACTCTTCACCCCCATGCCCACCCACAGTTTCCCCTGTTACTAGCAATTTGCCTTAGTGTGTTACATTTATTACAATTGATGAACCAATATTAATATACTATTCTTAACAAAGGTCACAGTTTGCATTTGGGTAAACTCTTTGGGTTGTGTGGGTTCCTGGGTTTTGATACATGGTGTTGAATGTGGGGAATCAGGCCCAGACAATGGCTCTGCTTTGTAAGGGGTTTTGTGTCAGTACTTAAGAGTTCGTTCCACAAAGAGGTTTTTCTTGAAATAATGAGCTTAGGGTTCATAAAGGTCAGATAATCATGGTGAAATTTTTAGGGATCCCACACCAACGCACACACTCAAGATTAATATCTCTTGGAGATAGGAACTGCCTGTAAATACCTATATCCCTCAGAATAACAAAACCTTGTTTAATAGAAAAATACACCAGAAAATGTATGCAGTAATGTTATAGTTTCAATTAAACAAGACTCATGGAGACAAAATACCTTGGCAAGGCAATTTTTAATAACTTCTACAGAAGGGTGTGGGTCATTAGTAAAAGCCTGATAGCTAGCACCTGGGCAGGGCGCTGTATTCTGTTTTTGTTCCTAATGTGGGCGCTAGGCTGGGTCTTGTCCCATTGGCTGGGATGTTGACCATACAATCTTACTCTTTCCTGATTGGCTAGTTAATGGCCACGTGGTGGGGGCAGGAGGAGGGAGGGTGAGATAGGGATAGCATTAACTTCATAAAGCTGGATAAGGCGTGTTAGGGAATCATTGGAGAAACCAAAGGAAGGGGGTTGGGGAAATTCCCATTGAAGAAAAGAACATGAGGTAAACATGTTGTTTTTCTTTCAGGAAGAAATGCCGGTTCCTTTGGAGGGCTGTTTCTGAAGTAGTTTGGTGGAGTCAAAAGTGCAAAGGATGCATTTAATATTTGAGTGACTTCGGGCAAATTAAACTGTGTGAGCCTCAGCTTTCTCATTTAAAAGGGGCAAATGATACTTAACTCAGCATTAATGAGATAAACTCTGTAAACAACCTAGATAGAACAGATATTAGATATCTGTTCTGTAGATAGATATTATTCTATATAATAGATAAATAGACACTCAGTACATGATAACTATAGTATACTATTCAACTTTTATTATTTTTTCACTCAACTTCTATCATGTTTTTGCTTTTAGGTTCCCCCCCCCCCAAAATCTTCTAGTGCAATGATTCTCCAACTTTATTCATAGGAATTCTAGGGCTCCTTATTGCATTGGGTGGGTCATAATGCAAAGACAAAATGGGTTGGACTCCAAATTTCCATTTTTGTAATTTATATATTGGAGTTACAATGTACAAACCAAGATTTTTATTTGTACATGTAAAAATTTATTTGTACAAGTTTTTTATTTGTACAATGTACAAATAAAGTCATTTTTCTATGAGAAGTTGCTTTTAAACAGTGATCCTTTATTTACCTTAGAAGTCTACAACAGAGTGGGGCTAAGTTCTTTGCTCAGGTCAGATTTTCCCTTAAGCTTCCAAGGTACAACTTTAGCATCAAACTACAATTCACCAATCACTGATTACATATACCATATACTTAATTAACACTCTTTGGAACTTTTGAAAATCTTTTCATTGGATTTTAAAAAGCAAAGCAAACAAAACCAACCAAGCAAACAAACAAAAACCCTGTAATTTTTCCAGGTTAGAGTATTGGCTTCTCCTAATAAATTGTTTCAGACTTCTCAGCAATTAGGCAACCAAATCACTAATATCTCCTAGGCTAACTCAACCTTCTCCCACAGTAATACAATGAAGAAATGTTTTTCCATTTTATATCTGGCATGTTTCCAAGGTCTGTTCCCTTTTCACCAGTGGGGCTCAGCTTAGAACTTTTATTTTAATATTTTACTCTAAACAGGCAGCCCATCTGTCATTGGTAAATTCTTCAGTATGCCATAGCATGGCAATGGCCATGTGGCATATTTAATACCTACTAGCATCTTTCAATGCATGACATAAAATGACTTCCCCAGAGCAAAATGAACATGTGGAATTCTTTAACAAAACAAAAATAGCACACAAACTTTTAAAATAAGTTTGCAAACTATTGCCATTCAAGTCGATTGCAATTAAAGTCAAATTATAATTTACATGAGAGATACAATTATCTTTCATTTAAACATTATTTGAAAATTTAAAAGAATATGCTTAAATGAGCAATATTGTTATATCACATTCATTTTTTGTTTACTGCAGTTTCTTATTAATCTCAAAGTTATAGATTTGTTTTATTTTTCTTAGCATTGCTGTAATTTTGAGAATGACTTTGAAAATTATTTTCATAGCCTAAAGAGAAAAATATCATAGGTCACATTTTCAGTCTGATAATTCTCTGAGATTACTCATGCAAATAATGAAAACTAGTGAAGTTGGCAGAGATGAAAAAAAGAAAAATAAGTTGAAGTGATTAATTCCATGACCCAAGGCTGTTTCTTGAATTTTTTAAATGTAAAGACACTGTTGTTCAGATTAATAAAATTAGCACATTCATTTTTGGTCCTAGAAGAAGCAGAATAAGTCCATTATTTTGAACTCTGAGCTAAATTCTTAATTATTTTAAAAACAGAATGTAAAGGGAATTTTAAATAAGTAAACTATTTTCAGATATCAACTGTTTTCATATATTTATCCTATTTTTGTCTTAATTGATTGGATGGAGTCAAGACACATAAAAGTAACATTTAATTTCCCTAAATTATTTATTAGAAATTGGTCACAGGAAGAAAATGAACAATAATATATCTTCTTAGCTTCCATTACATATAATTATATGAATATCTGAATACTAAACCACTAAATTAATTATTAGTTTGCTTTATCAAGAGATAACTTTTGATAACATTTCCAAAAAATTTAATTATAGTGAGTTACCTTATGGAAGTTTCAAGGTTCATTGACTACATGGGGATTATATAAATTGATGTTTAGTTTTCTAAATTGAGACTTGATTTTTTTATTAGCAATTCTAATCAGTTGATCAATAATTGATCAGAGGAACAAAACTAACATAAAAAGGGTATGTAAATATATTTGAAAGATATATATAAGCCATAATCAATTAGATAAGGTGAGATATTGGCAGATGGAACAATCCAAGATGAGAAGATGAGATGATGGAAGTATTCTCTCTGACTCAGAGCACAGTATGAAGACTGTGTCTAGTCAGAGAGGATGCCTTCAACTTGAGATGTTTAAAATCTGAAGGACTTGAGTATGAATCTAAAATACAGGTGGAGAATATTTTAAGGAAACATGACCTAAATGTTTTAAATCAGTGTTAACACAAAGTCCTATATGATCATAGCATAAAGAGTGATTAATTCTGTGAGCTAGTATCAAAGAAGGCTACGGAGAGAAGATGATATTTGAACTTAAAAGACAGGTAGGGTTTTAGTAGATGGAAAGAAGAAAAAGGTATTTCAGGTTGAGACAACCTTATGAACAAAGATTTAAAAGCTTGAGAGTGTTTGATGTTATCAGGAAATGGCTGGTAGTAGAAAAAGCAAAGAAATCAAGAAGAAAGATAATGAGGATTAAAGTTCAAAAGAAAGATGACTGCCAAATACTGGTAACCTTTTAATTTTATTCTAAAGAATTTTCGTTCTATTCTCTAGAGAAATGGGGATCCTTTAAAATTCTTTGAGGAGGAAAGAACCAGATATTGATTATGTAATTTTATAGACATAGAAGTAATTGGGTTTGGTGGCTGAATTTATTTGAGGTTGGGACATAAATACAAATCAAAAACAATACTGAGATGTCTACATAGGAAGGCTAGGGTCAACAGAGGTGGCATTCATTTAAAAAAAAGGACAAAGGAAGAACATTTATATGTGGAGGAACCCTTGAGATTGAAGCCTAGTGGATCTCTAATGAAGCAGTAGATATCTAAGATGCCTCACTGGAACTGTGGTGATGAACATAGAGATTTGGCAGAGATGACTGTAGTTATAGGAAGAAGTAATGAGAAAGAGAAAGACTAAGAATAGAACCCTAAGGAATGCCTACATTTAAGAGGAGGACAGAGGAACAGAAAGTAGAGGAGAAAAGAGTGCCCAGAAAGGCAGTAAAAGAATCAGGAGAGGGTAGTATCATAGAATCCAAGGGAAAGGTATGGCTAAAGGGAAGAAAAAGGTAGACACCTTGAAACAGTCACTGAGAAGAGATCTTTGAATTTGGCAAGTAGGAGGAGATGGTTGATAGGTCACAGAGAGAATATTTTCAGTAGAATGATGGGGCCAGAAGCTAGATTACAAAAGGTTAAGGAGTCTCAGATAAATAACACTGTAGCAAGTGAGAACTTTGAGCAGTTTGTTATGATTACTAAAAGAGAAAAAGTTGAGGAAAATGATTGTGTGATTAATTGCAAAGAAGGTCTTTTATTACATAAAAGAGAGTGAGAACACTGCAACAGATCAAGGTTAACTATTCTGAGTAAGGAAGGGTTATGATGGTGCCCAAATTAAAAGCTTTCTAATGATCTCATGAAACGTCTCACAAGGAACTTACTCTCCTAATCCAGGGTCTTGGGAATTTCTCCCTCTCTCTTTTAGAGCATTTATATCCTGTCCATGTTCTAAAATATGACTCTTTTCTTTCCTTTTTATGTTCTATTTAAAATGTTAATTTCTCCTTTCATCTTTAAGCCATGTAACCAAAGTAACTTTATAGGTGTTTAACATTTGAATTATATATAATGATATTTGTAGAAATGAGACTAAATAAATAGAGACCAAGGATATTGAGAAAGCATATTTATTATACATAGAATGATAATAACATAAAAATGAAAACTATTTTCAGGGCAAAAGCCTCAACAGCAGCTGCTAAGATTTTCTTTACTTTGTGCTAGAACAGTGCTAAGAGCTTCCATGGATCCTTTCATTTGATGCCCACCACATCCTGGATGGAGGGAGGGACGTTTTATGGATGAAATAACCATGTTTAAGGAGGTTAAGTTGCTCAGTGACAGAGCTTGTCAGTGGAAAAACAGTGTGACAAAGTCTGACACTATCCTTTGTTAAAAGGTCATTGTTTTGCCTGACCTGTGGTGGTGCAGTGGATAAAGCGTCAACCTGGAAATGCTGAGGTTGCCAGTTCGAAACCCTGGGCTTGCCTGGTCAAGGAACATATGGGAGTTGATGCTTCCAGCTCCTCCCCCCTGTCTCTCTCTCTCTCTCTCCTCTCTAAAATGAATAAATAAAATAAAAATTAAAAAAAAATTATATATAAAAAAAATGTTATTGTTTTAATAATGAATGGTTACTTCAGGCTAGTGATAAGTTTATAAAATGCTTTTGTTTGGATAACTGGTTTCCCCAAAGCAAAAGCCAGGTTTTCAATGGTGTGACAGAGTAGGTAACACTACCTATGTAAATGGAGGAAATCTTTCCAAGGTCAAAACTGAACTTAGTTGCTGTGGAGGTGCTGTTATGAATGGATTCCTTTTCTTTCTGGCAGACAAGAAGCAGACAGTATTAAAATGTAGGAGTCTATGTTCTGCAGGAAGAGGAGGTAGTGGGGGGTGTGGAGTAACTGTGATGAGGTGAAGAAATGTAGCAGGAAACAGAACTGAAGAAAACATAAACCATGCAAATTATATTCCTGGAAACAAAGGTTGATGAGGAACGATGGAAACAATATTATTACATAGAAAGGAAAGGATTTTAAGCCTCCAACGAAGCAAGCAGCTGCTGGTCCCCCTGTTCCCACCTTAGCACTTTTACATTTGTTGCCTGGCAACTGGATTTATACTGCAAAGTCCATTTACCTTCTATTAGTGGCCCCCTGAGGTCATTTTTGAAGTATCTGGGTCCTAATCTCAAGAAAGTACACTGATCTTTTCCTTTCCCTATGGCTGCTGTAGGTCTGGACTGATCTTAAAATGGGGATGAAGTCATCTAGGAACACTTTGACCATGGTTTATAACAAGGGTCCCCAAATTTTTTACACAGGGGGCCAGTTCACTGTCCCGCAGACAGTTGGAGGGCCGGAGTATAAAAAAAAACTATGGCCCTGGCTGGTTGGCTCAGTGGTAGAGCGTCGGCCTGGCATGCAGAAGTCCCGGGTTCGATTCCCGGCCAGGGCATACAGGAGAAGCGCCCATCTGCTTCTCCACCCCTCCCCCTTTCCTTCCTCTCTGTCTCTCTCTTCCCCTCCTGCAGCCGAGGCTCCATTGGAGCAAAGACGGCCCGGGCGCTGGGGATGGATCCTTGGCCTCTGCCCCAGGCGCTAGAGTGGCTCTGGTAACGACAGAGCGATGCCCTGGAGGGGCAGAGCATCGCCCCCTGGTGGGCAGAGCGTCACCCCCTGGTGGGCGAGCCGGGTGGATCCTGGTCGGGCGCATGCGGGAGTCTGTCTGACTGTCTCTCCCCGTTTCCAGCTTCAGAAAGATACAAAAAAAAAAAAAAAAAAAAATTGAACAAATCCCTATGCACACTGCACATATCTTATTTTAAAATAAAAAAACAAAATGGGAACAAATACAATATTTAAAATAAAGAACAAGTAAATATAAATCAACAAACTGACTAGTACTTCAGTGGGAACTGTGCTCCTCTCACTGGCCACCAGTGAAAGAGGTGCCCCTTCCGGAAGTGCAGCAGAGTACGGATAAATGGCCTCAGGGGGCTGCATGCGGCCCGCGGGCTGTAGTTTGGGGACCCCTGGTTTATAAGCAGTGCAGTCAAAGGTCTGAGTGACTGATTTCCATCAGCAGCACTCTGAAGTCACACTTTGTGCATTCTACATGACAGTATATTCAAAATTCACCAAAATATAGCTGATAATTAATTCATCTTCTGGTAGCCTGTTGTAACCTTTGTTTTCTTCTCCCATATCTGCATGGACCTTCTTTGTCCTTGCAGTAATTTGAAATGGAAAGGCTGTATGATAATTCAACTATTAATAATACCAATAGTCCCTTATATTTGTATAGACAATTAAAACAATTTTAATCCTTACAATTCAAAGTGATTGCATATCCGTTTCCTCACTGATATCATTTGAAGTGAATAATGGGAATTCTGGGCCATTGAACTCTCTTGCACAAAAGTAGTGACACTTAGCCTTTCTACATTCCACTTAATATGATGAAATAAATTTTCCAGGACTAATTTACCTTATAATCTATGTTGCTCTCCTTTCAAAATATTAATTCTTACTTCTCTTCTAATGAATTTATGCAAACAAAGCATTATTTTTCATATTTTAGGGATAAATATTACTGGTATGTATACAAGCTTTTAATTTCCTGGTGCTTTATTTGAAAGTCAGAAATATTTTTAATACAAATGCTTTGTTTTCAACACTGGTCTCCCTTGAAAGCATCTTGTAACATCATGGACCAATTCACTTTGCTAATTAAAAATGTCTGACTTTCAGAAGAACTAAACAACAAAATTATTAGTCATCTGCTTATTTTGGACATTCATGTAATTTAAGGCAATCTGAATACATTTCCATTAATTACATTTATAACTTACCAATTAAAAGTTTTAGAGAAAATATTCATGTTTAATTTATAAATCTCTCATAATTCATTTTAAATAATAGATATCAGTTTTTCAGTATGTGAATCTTCCATTTTCTACTTTCTATTTCAAAGTGGTTTACTTCTACTTGTCTCAGATATAAACCAGTTGTCTTTTTTTTTTTTTGTATTTTGTATTTTTCTGAAGTGAGAAGCAGGAACACAGAGACAGACTCCCAAATGTGCCCAACCAGGATCCACCCGGCATGCCCACCAAGGGGTGATGCTCTGCCCATCTGGGCCATTGCTCCTTTGCAACTGGAGCCATTCTAGCACCTGAGGCAGAGGCCATGGAGCCATCCTCAGCGTCTGGGCCAACTTTGCTCCAGGGGAGCTTTGGCTGTGGGAGAGAAAGAGAGAGATAGAGAGAAAGAAGAGGGTGAAGGGTGGAGAAGCAGATGGGAACTTCTCCTGTGTGCCCTGGCCAGGAACAGAACTCAAGACTTCCACATGCTGAGCCGATGCTCTACCACTGAGCCAACTGGTCAGGGCCTAAACCAGTAGTCTTAAAGGTTATGAGTGATAAAAAGAAAGCCACGGTTGTAGGAAAGTGTCTCCTTAAACTGATTTGAGGTATAAACTAAGACATTGAAATTGATCTTAAATTTAGATTTTAAGTATTATCTATGAGGCTATATAAGCTTTATTTCTTGACTTTTCTTTCCTGACTCCCACCCTCACACTTGGACATGACTGCATCCTAACTTTATGTGAACTGCTGAACTTGCTATATTGAAATCTTTTTGAAATAATAATTTTTATACTTTATGTAACTCTATAACACTAAAAATGACTTTTATTTAGGTAAATGTCTTCGTTTACTTTATTTTCCTAAGAAAAACTTTATACTTTACCTATAACCACAATTTGTAGTACCATATCTCCTCATGAATAAGACACACTATTTTTTGAAAAATTTCTGGTCTATAAACTGGGTGCGTCTTATACCGTGGTTGTAGATTTTTTAACTTGCAATCCCGTTTTTCTGCAGTTGTTTTTTTTGTGTTTATTGTTTCACACTTGTTTCTGATATATTACAGTAGGTTACATTTTGCCACAATCTGCCCAGAAATGGCTCAGAAAAGATCTTCATACAGTGTTGAGTTCAAGTTAAAAGTGATCAAGTTTGCAAAAGTGAATGGAAATTGTGCTGCTGAACGTAAGTTTGGTCCTCCTCCAACTGAGAAATCAATTTGAGACTGGCTACAGTAAGAAGAAACCCTACTGAAAATACCATGTCAGATGAAGCCCATGAGAGGCAAGTCAGCAAAATGGCCCAATTTAGAGAGGGAATTGAAGATATGGATTGAACAACAAAGGGCAATTGGAATTTCTGTGTTCACAAAGATGGTTGAGCATGAAGAAAAAAGAATTGCTGATGAAAAAGAAGTTTTTTATTTCAAAGGAGGACACAATTGGTGCTTCAGGTTCATGAAACAAAAAAGACTAAGCATGTGTACATGCACCAGATTTGCCCAAAAGATGCCTGAAAGCTATGAGCAGAAGGTTTTTGTTTGTTTTTTATTCTTTTTTAAAATTAATTTTAATGGGGTGACATTGATAAATCAGGGTACATATGTTCAGAGAAAACATCTCTAGGTTATTTTGACATTTGATTATGCTACATTCTAATCACCCAAAGTCCAATTGTCTTCCGTCACCTTCTAACTGGTTTTCTTTGTGCCCCTTCCCTTCCCCAACCCCCTCCCTCTCCTCCCCCCACCTCGAAACCCCCACATTCTTGTCCATATCTCTGAGACTCATTTTTATGTCCCACCTATGTATGGAATCATATAGTTCTTAGTTTTTCCTGATTTACTTATTTCGCTCAGTATAATGTTATCAAGGTCCATCCATGTTGTTGTAAATGATCCGATGTCATCATTTCTTATGGCTGAGTAGTATTCCATAGCATATATGTTCCAAAGCTTTTTAATCCACTCGTCCACTGACGGACAATGGGCTGTTTCCATATCTTCGCTATTGTGAACAATGCTGACATAAACATGAGGGTGCATTTCTTCTTTTCAAACAGTGCTATGGTGTTCTTGGGGTATATTCCTAAAAGTGGTATAGCTGGGTCAAAAGGCAGTTCGATTTTTAATTTCTTGAGGAATCTCCATACTGTTTTCCACAGTGGTTGCAGCAGTCTGCATTCCCACCAGCAGTGCAGGAGGGTTCCCTTTTCTCCACATCCTCGCCAGCACTTATTCTGTGTTGTTTTGTTGATGAGCGCCATTCTAACTGGTGAGGTGATATCTCATTGTGGTTTTAATTTGCATTTCTCTAATGATTAGTGATGTTGAGCATTTTTTCATATGCCTATTGGCCATCTGTATGTCCTCTTTGGAGAAGTGTCTATTCATTTCTTTCACCCATTTTTTGATTGGATTTTTTGTCTTCCTGGTATTGAGTTTTACAAGGTCTTTATAAATTTTGGTTATTAACTCCTTATCAGACGTATTGTCAAATGTATTCTCCCATTGTGTAGTTTGTCTTTTTATTCTGTTCTTATTCTCTTTAGCTGTGCAGAAGCTTTTTAGTTTGATATAGTCCCATTTGTTTATCCTGTCTTTTATTTCACTTGCCTGTGGAGACAAATCAGCAAATATATTGCTGTGAGAGATGTCAGAGAGCTTACTGCCTATGTTTTCTTCTAAGATGCTTATGGTTCTACAGCTTACATTTAAGTCTTTTATCCATTTTGAATTTATTTTTGTGAATGGTGTACGTTGGTGATCTAGTTTTATTTTTTTCCAGGTAGCTGTCCAATTTTCCCCACACCATTTATTGAAGAGGCTGTCTTTACTACATTGTATGCTCTTACCTCCTTTGTCAAATATCAGTTGTCCATAAAAGTGTGAGTTTATTTCTGGGTTCTCAGTTTTGTTCCATTGATCTATATGCCTGTTCTTATGACAGTACCAAGCTATTTTGAGTACAATGGCCTTATAATATAACTTGATATCCGGAAGTGTGATACCTCCCACTTTATTCTTCCTTTTAAAAATTGCTGAGGCCATCGTGTTCTCTTTTGGTTCCATATAAATTTTTGGAATATGTGTTCTATATCTTTGAAGTAAGTCATTGGTATTTTAATTGATTTTGCATTGAATTAATAATTGCTTTGGGTAATATAGACATTTTAATGATGTTTATTCTTCCTACCCATGAGCACGGTATATACTTCCACTTGTTTGTATCTTCCCTGATTTCTTTTTATCAATGTTTTATAATTTTCCAACTACAAGTCTTTAATCTCCCTGGTTAAATTTATTTCTAGGTACTTGATTTTTTTGGTTACAATGGTAAAGGGGATTCCTTCCTTAATTTCTCTTTCTGACAGTTCATTGTTAGTGTATAAAACTGCCTCTGATTTTTGAGTATTAATTTTATATCCTGCCACCTTGCTGAATTCATTTATCAGGTCTAGTAGTTTTTTGACTGTGACATTAGGGTTTTCTATATACAATATAATATCATCTGCAAATAATGATAGTTTTACTTCTTCTTTTCCAATTTGGATGCCTTTTATTTCTTTTTCTTGTCTAATTGCTGTGTCTAGGACTTCCAGAACTATGTTGAATAAGAGTGGTGAAAGGGGGCACCCCTGCCTTGTTTCTGATCTTAAAGGGATTGCTTTTAATTTCTGCCCATTGAGTATGATGTTGGCTCTGGGTTTGTCATAGATGGCCTTTATCATGTTGAGGTATGTTCCCTGTATTCCCACTTTGCTGAGAGATTTGATAATGAATGGGTGCTGAATTTTATCAAATGCTTTTTCTGCATCTGTTCAAATTATCATGTGGTTTTTCAACTTCCTTTTGTTTATGTGATGAATCACATTGATTGATTGATTTGCGAATATTGTACCAGCCTTGCCTCCCTAGAATAAATCCCACTTAATCATGGTGTATGATTTTTTTCATATATTGCTTGATTCGGTTTGCTAATATTTTGTTGAGGATTTTAGCATCTGAATTCAACAGGGATATTGGCCTATAATATCTTTCTTTGTGTTGTCTTTGCCTGGTTTTGAAATCAGAATTATACTTGCCTCATAAAAGGAGCTTGGAAGTCCTCCTTCCTCTTCAATTTTTTGAAATAGCTTGAGCAGGATAGGAGTTTGTTCTTCTTTGAATATTTGGTAGAATTCACTTGTGAAGCCATCTGGTCCAGGACTTTTCTTTTTTGGAAGTTTTTTGATAACTGTTTCAATCTCATTTGTTGTAATCAGTCTGTTTAGGTTTTCTGATTTTTCCAGATTAATTTTTGGATGATTATATGTTTCAAGGAATTTGTCCATTTCATCTAGTTTTTTGGCATATAGTTCTTCATAGTATTTTTTTTACAATATTTTGTATTTCTGTTGTGTCAGTTGTTATTTCTCCACTCTCATTTCTAATTTTATTTGAGTCCTCTCTCTTTTTTTCTTGGTGAGACTGGTTAAAGGTTCATCGATCTTGTTTACCTTTTCAAAGATCCAGCTCCTAATTTCATTGATCCTCTGTATTGTTTCTTTAGCCTCTATGTCATTTATTTCTGCTCTGATCTTTATTATTTCCTTCCTTCTACTAGCTCTGGGCTTTACTTGCTGTTCTTTTTCTAGTTCTTTTAGATGTACGGTCAAGTTGTTTATTTGAGCTTTTTCTAGCTTCTTGAGGTATGCCTATAATGCTCTGAAGTTCCCTCTCAGGACTGCTTTTGCTGTGTCCCATAAATTTTGAGTTGATGTATGCTCGTTATCATTCATTTCTAGGAATTTTTTAATTTCTTCTTTGATCTCGTTAACCCATTCGTTATTTAATAACATGCTATTTAGTTTCCAAGTGTTTGAGTATTTTTCACTTTTTCTGTTGTGGTTGATTTCTACTTTTATGCCATTGTGATCAAAGAAAGTGCTCGAAATGATTTCAATCTTCTTAAATTTGTTGAGACCGCTTTTGTGCCCTAACATGTGGTCTATGCTAGAGAATGTGCCATGAACAATGAAAAGAATGTATATTCTGCTGCTTTAGCATGAAATGTTCTGAAGATTTCTATTAAATCGAGTTGATCTAGTGTGTCCTTTAAGTCTGCTGTTTCTTTGTTAATTTTCTTTCTTGAGGATCTATCTAGTGATGTTAGTGGGGTATTGAAATCCCCTACTTTTATAGTATTGCTGTTGATCTCGCCATTTAAATCCATCAAAGTCTGCTTTATATATTTAGGTGCTCCTATATATTAGGTGCGTAGATGTTTATAACGGCTATATCTTCCTGTTGGATTGCTCCCTTTATCATTATGTAGTGGCCTTCTTTATCTCTTACTATAGTCTTTATTTTAAAGTCAATTTTGTCTGATATAAGTATTGCTTTTTTCATTTTCATTTGTGTGAAATATTTTTTCCATCCTTTTATCTTCAGTCTATGTGCATCTTTTTTTTTTAAGGTGTGTCTCTTGTAGACAGCATATGTATGGGTCCTGTTTTCTTATCCATGCAGCTACCCTATGTCTTTTGTTTGGATCATTTAATCCATTTACATTTAAGGTTATTATTGATATGTAATTGTTTATTGCCATTTTATTCTTTAAAACTGTATTCCTCTTTTGTTATATTCTTTTTCTCCTTTGATCTGTTTACAACAGGACTCTTAGCTTTTCTTGCAGCCTTGGTTTGGTTGTAGTGAATTCCTTAAGTTTTTTTTTTGTCTGGAAAGCTTTTTATTTCTCCTTCAATTTTAAACGATATCCTTGCTGAATAAAGTAGTCTTGGTTGTAGGCTCTTGTTCTGCATTACTTTGAATACTTCTTGCCATTCCCTTCTGGCCTCAAGTGTTTCTGTTGAGAAGTCAGAAGTCATCCTTATGGGGGCTCCTTTGTAGGTGATAGTCTTTTTTTCTCTAGCAGCTTTTAATATTTTCTCTTTATCACTTAGCTTTGGTATTTTAATTATGATGTGTCTTGGTGTAAATTTCTTTGGGTTTCTCCTTAATAGAGTTCTCTGTGCTTCTTGAACTTGTGAGTTTCCTGCCTTAATTGAGGGAAGTTTTCAGCTATGATATTTTTGAACAAAGTCTCTATCCATTGTTCTTTCTCTTCTTCAGGAACCCCTATGATGCGAATGTTATTTCTCTTCATGTTGTCACAGAGCTCTCTTAGAGTTTCCTCTGACTTTTTGAGTCTCTTTTCTTTTTTCTGCTCTGCTTCAATGCCTTTATTTATCTTGTCCTCTGACTCGCTGATTCAATTCTCAACTTCATCCATTCTGCTTTTAATTTCTTCCATTGTGTTCTTCATTTTTGATATTGTATTTGTCATTTCTGACTGATTCTTTTTTATTATTTCAATGTCCTTTTTTATATTTGCTATCTCTTTATTTAGGTGTTTGTAATGACCATCCATTGTTGTTCTAATATCTTTGAGCATCCTAACAATCGTTATTTTAAACTCTGCATCTGGTAATTTGGTTATATCTGACTCATTCACGTCCTTTTCTGGGGATTTCTCTTGATTCATTTGTGTTGCATTTCTCTGCCTTCTCATTTTGTCTGTGTAAAAGGTTTTTGCCACTGGAGTCCACTGGGTGTGGCCTTTGTTCAGCTGCAGGTCTCTGCCTGATTCTGGGCTTTTGCCCTACCCTTGCAGGAGGAGCCCACTTGTGGTACGGCTGCAAGCCTTGGCTCCACAGGCCAGGTGGGACTGCATGCCCATGCTCTGTAGTGGGACTCCGCTTGTTCTGGGCTTTTGCCTCCACCCCCATGGGAGGATCCAGCACCCAAGCCAGGCCACAAGCCTCAGTTCTGCCTGCAGGGCAAGGCTGCACTCCTGCACCCTTGCTCAAGGGCGGGGTCTTCCCCTTCCGGGGCTCCTGCCCTTCTCTCACATGCTGGATTGCAGGCAGCCTGAACCTGGGCTTGACAACTTTTGCATGTCCCCTCCTCCCCAGCCGGGCAACACTGAGCTCATACCTGGGCCTCAGTGGTGGCCATCCAGCTTCCACCCTTGCTGACAGAACCGCGCTTCCGTGTCCCACTGCTGCCCGCCCTCGGGCAAGCCCTGAGCCATGTGGGTGGGGGTACTGCAGCTCAGACCCTAACACTCACTACTGTAGTCTCGAAAGCTCCCACCTTCTAAGCGACTCTGCTCTGAGTGCCGCGGGAGAGCTTGTTTGGTTGGTGTCCTGCTTCCCTTTGCTGATATTGCTGTTTCCAGGGGAAATATTCACTTCAGATTTGGGGAGTGACTTGTCTCAGAGGTTAGGATGACTGTCTCTCAAAATATTTCTTCCTGTGCCTCCTAGATTACACTCTCTTCCTGCTACTCCAGTCCTCTCCTCTCTCCTCATCCTCCAGAGCACCTGTTGAGTGGTTGTGAGAGAGGTTTTCTGCGTGGTCCCTTTAAGAAGAGTCCTGGGTCTGAGAAATCTGTCTCTTTCTCACAAACAGTATTGTGTCTTGTTTCCAGCTAAATACTGTCCATACACCTCTTCTAGGCTCTGGGGCTGCAGGCTGGGGCTTTCTTCCTAGGACTCAGGACCCTCCCCTCTCTGCTAAATCACTTCTAGCCACGTGAATCTCTCCTGGCTGCCGTTCACTCCCAGGAGCTGGGCAGCCCTCTCTGCGTTTCTGCTTTTCCTACCAGTCTCAGTGTGGCTTCTTCAGTGTTCCTTGGTTGAAGAGTCCTCTTAGTTTAGTCCAAAGTTGTTTTTTCCAGATGATGGTTCTTAAAATTAGTTTGTAATCCACTTTGGTTCTGGGAGGTGGAAGTTGGTACATCTGCCTACTCCATCGCCATCTTGTCTTCCCTCAAACAGAAGGTTTTTGACTTTCATCGTTTTGTCATTCAATGTCCAAAGACACATGGGTTTGAATTGGAAAGATTGCAGGTATGGACGAAGTCCCCTTTCAATTTGATGTTCCAAATAACAGAACTGTTGGTAAGAAAGGGTTGAAAACTTTAACTGTGAAGACAAGTGGACATGAAATGAGCCATTATACAGTTCTAGTTTGTTGTGGCAATGGAACCAAGCTGCCTCCTATGCCTATTTTCAAATGCAAAACAATGCCAAAAGAAGACATTCCTTGAGGAGTGATTGTCCATGTTCATAACAAGGGTTGGATGGATCAGGATGGGATGAAGATCTGATTTGAGAAGTTTGGAGAAAGAGACCAAATGAGCTCTTATGCAAACCTGTCCTATTGCTGCTTGATCAGTTCGGGGCACACATAATAAAAAACACAAGGATGATTGCTACAGAGCAAAACCCAAAACTTGCCATCATACCTGAAGCCTTGACATCCCAGCTCCAACCATTTGACGTCAGCATTAACAAACCCTTCAAAGCTGCCATGAGAGATGAATGAAACCAATGGATAAAGCCTTCTGGGGACAATTTGACAAAGCATGAAGAGTAAAGAAACCAACTTTTTTTTTTTTTTTAACCTGGATGAAAAGATCCTGGGATAATATCAAAATTGAGATAGTTTGTCAAGTCATTTAACAAGTGTGCCATTTCATGCACCCCCATGTTTATGGCAGCATTGTTTACAATAGCCAAGACCTGGAAACAGCCCAAGTGTTTGTCAGTTGATGATCGGATTAAAAAGCTGTGGTACATATGCACAATGGAATACTATGGGGCCATGAAAAAGAAAGAAATATTATTTTTTGCACCAACATGGATGGAACTGGAAACTATTATGTTAAGTGAAATAAGTCAGGCTGAGAAAGAAAAATACCGTATGACCTCACTCATATGAGGAATCCGACGAGCAATATGAACTGAGGAGCGGAATAGAGACAGAGGCGGGATCAAAGGATCCAGAAGGAGAGTGGACAGAGGGAAAGGGGATGACAGGGTGATAGGATGGGACAAGAGCAGAAAGCAAACCCTGGAGGGAAGGGAGGAAGGCGGTATGGGGAGGGAGATGGGGGGGATGTACTAGGGAACATGGGTGACATTAGAATCTATGTAAACACAATGAATTAATAATAAAAGAAATGAGGTCAAGTTATAGCTGAATCTACTAACATGAAAATTTGCCCAATATATTTTGAGTTCTAATAGGTTACAAACCAACATATGATATGATCCTAATTTATGTTAACAAACAAATCTCCCATTTTCTAAAATACTCTAAAAAAATTTTTTTTAATGGCAAAATGTTGACAAGTGTTGAAGCTGGGTGGTGGGTAAATGGGAATTCATTACATTGTTCTCTACTTTTACATATGTTTGAAATTTCCCATAATAAAAAAGGTTTATTTCCCTTAAATATATATAAAAAAAGAAGTGTGCCATTTCAAATGCTATAGATGGAACTGAGGACGAGGCAATATATGAAGACAGTGATTCATCATCAGACACAAGCTAATGAATAAGAGTTTTGACAGTGATGAGGAGTTGTATGAATTTTATGATGAATAAAACTTGAGTTTAGTAACTTTATGTAATACATTTTTTTTTCAAATTTCGGGCCCCAAAATTAAGGTGTGTTTTATACATGTGGAAATACGGTAATTTTTAAACATCCTGAGATGTGGCCATAATTGATTATAAATTACTTTCAAGTCCTAATTTTCTTCTCCTTCTTCTTCTCTTTTCCTTCCCTCTTCTCCTCCTCCCCCTCCCTCTCCTCTTCCTCATCCTCGATTGGTTCCTGCCTCCAATCCCCCACTGCTCACTTATTTATATACTTAGCCCTGACACTTAACATGTCTGTCATGTTTTAATTTTAATTGTCTTCTGAGGTCACTTTGCCTGGACATACAATTAAGAAATCCACGGCTGTTCCAGAGTTTCATTCACAGTTAAAGTTCATTCCAAAATTATATTATTATTATTATTATTATTAAAGATTCTGAGGTAGTTTTTGTTGATTCTCAATCATTAGTGAGAAGTGATCCATCCTCCAATTAATTCCCATGGACTTTACAACCTTGACTGACTTCAGAATCCTGTGACTTTCCTTCCAGGGAGGAGCTCTCAGGGGCAGTTCTATACAGAAATGCGGAAATGTGTTAGGATGGTTTTATCTAATATAAATCCAGACCCTAAGCAGAATGGTGGTCAAGGGTCTCCTTAAATCAATGTTTACCCTTTGGTCAGCTTAAGGTTATCATTCTCTCCCTTCCCATGTAATTTTCTACTCCTTTCCCATCTGCTTAATAATAAAAAAAGAATAATAATAATTTTATTTATTTATTTTTGTAATAATTTTTAAAAATGCAAACTAGTCTGAGAATTTTTGTCTGAAACTTTTATTTGTTAGATTATGGCATGACTTTAAACTGGATTCTGTTCGTGTTACATATTTGTCTGGTGTGTGAAACAAAGAAAGTTAAAAATATGAATCTTTTCTTTACAAGTCTGCATAAACTTTCTTTAGTCATCACATTAAAATGTGCATTTGTATAATATTTACATTTATCTTTTATAATTATGTATCAATATTTATGCTTACTTTAAATTTTAGTCAATTGCATATTATCAATAGTTATATATAAATATTTAGACAAAACTTTTAACATTTAGAATCATATTACAGGAACATTTTAAAAATTAAAGATCTGATGGGCACACAAAGCAGTCAAAGTTCAAATGCTATAGAAATGTTTACCTGAAACCTATGTACTTTTGATCAATGTCACCCCATTAAATTTAATTTTCTAAATAAAATTTAAATAATAAAAAATTAATAATCTACATTTGTATACTTATTTTTATTACAGAATATGAGTATGTGATCAGTAAACTGTATTTTTTAAAATCTCTGTTTACATTGGGATACAATTATAATAGGCTGTGGAATGAAAATCAAGGAGAAAAAGAAATACTATAATATTTTCAACTGATGAATGTTTTTTACTTTTTCATTATGAAAATTTTAAGCAGATAAAAATTAGGAAGAAGAGTAACAACAAACCTTCATGTACCCATTATTTAGCCTCCACAGTTATCAACTTTGAAGAATCTTGTTTTATCTGTACTCACACCCACATTTCCCTTACCTATATTATCTTGAAGCAACTTCTTTCCTGTCATTGTATCAGTGTAGCAGTAAATATTTTAGTACTTTATATCTTTAAACAATAAAGAGTTTTTAAAAATAACCACAACATTATGATTCTACCTATAGCTATCAATAATTTTTTAAAAATAAAAAAGGTGAGCCTTAGCCCTGGCCGGTTGGCTCAGCGGTAGAGCGTCAGCCTAGCGTGCGGAGGACCCGGGTTCGATTCCCGGCCAGGGCACACAGGAGAAGCGCCCATTTGCTTCTCCACCCCTCTGCCGCACTTTCCTCTCTGTCTCTCTCTTCCCCTCCCGCAGCCAAGGCTCCATTGGAGCAAAGATGGCCCGGGCGCTGGGGATGGCTCCTTGGCCTCTGCCCCAGGCGCTAGAGTGGCTCTGGTCGCAATATGGCGACGCCCAGGATGGGCAGAGCATCGCCCCCTGGTGGGCAGAGCGCCGCCCCATGGTGGGCGTGCCGGGTGGATCCCGGTCGGGCGCATGCGGGAGTCTGTCTGACTGTCTCTCCCTGTTTCCAGCTTCAGAAAAATGAAAAAAAAAAAAAAAAAAGGTGAGCCTTATAATTGCCCCAGTTTACCGCATGAGAAAAATTTCTAGGCTGTGATACAAATAAGGGTAACTCAGGCAGAGTCTGATGGTCTCCCTGACTTGAGGAGACAATGTTGGAGCTGTAAGGAGGCCAGGGTAACTAGAATGAAAGGCAGAGTGCTGAAGGAACAACTTCATATATAGAGAGGGCTCTGGGTAGGGGGGCTATAGATTTCCCTACCCTCAAATCTTCAGCTGAGTTCTAATTAGCACATGTAGGTGAAAAATCTACCCAAGGCAAGGGAAACAATCACCAGAAAAGATCAGTGGCAACAATCTCAGAGTTTATCCAGGGCTGACAATAACTTGTTATCTCTTCAGCCATAATGAAAGAAACCTTGTAATTTACAGGACTTTGGTTAAGTGTGGAAACAATTACTCCTAGAATTGAAATTGCTCTGATCTCACATAACAAAGCTTGAAAGCAAGCTTTGGGATGATTAAATCATTTCCAACTAATCTAACTGTGTCCTAGAACAAAGCTAAAGAATATTTATAAGAATACAAAAATTTTAAAACAGACTCAGAAATGTCACAGATGATAGAATTAAAACATCTATTATAACCACATTGTATATGTTCAAGAAGCTAGATGAAAGATTGAGCATGTTAAGTCATAAGACATAAAAGATACAAAAAAATTTTCCAAAATGAACTTCTGGAAATGAATGAGGTAAAAAAAGGTACTGCATGAGACTAATAGCAGTTGAGATACCACAGAAGAAATGATCAGTGAGTGAAAATGAAGACATAAAAACTATTTACAATAAAACACAGAAGGAAAAAAAGAGTGGGGGAAAAGAAAAAGCAAGAAAAATAAACAGTTGGCAAGTAACGAGAAATGCTCCACATCATATGTCAACAGGGAAATGCAAATTAAAACAACAATGAAATACCACTACACACCTATTATAATGAGTAAAATCTGGAATACTGACAACAGCAAATACATTCCAGGAACTCTCAATTTATTGTTGGTTGGAATGCAAAATAGTACAGCTACTGTCGAAGGAGGTTTGGAAGTTTCTTGCAATACTAAATATACTCTTGCCATGCAATCCAGCAATCATGCTCCTTAGTATTTATTCAAAGGAGTTGAAATTTTATCACACAAATGTTTAAAATTTTATCACACAAATGTTTATTCATAATTGCCAAAACTTAGAAGTAACCAATATGTTCTTTAGTAGATAGGGCAAATAGGCTAATAGATAAATAAACTGTGATATGTCCAGACAAAGAAATATTGTCCAGTACTTAAAAAGTAATAATAAAGAGAGCTATCAAGCCATGTTCTTGTTCTCTTTTTAGTTCCTTTAGGTGTAAGGTAAGATTATTCATTTGAGATTTTCCTTTTTTTTTTTTTTTTGAGGTAGGCCTGCGTTGCTATGAATTTCCCTTGTAGCACTGCTTTTGCTGAGTTCCATGGATTTGGGGTTGTTGTGTTATCATTTTCATTTGTCTCAGGTACTTTTTGATTTCTTCCCTGATCTCATTGCCAACTCATTTGTATTACTCAGATTTTTTCTTGTAAATGATGTCTAATGTTATACTATTGTGGTAGAAGAAGATGCTCGATATGATTTCAATCTTTAATTTATTGAGACTTATTTTGTGGGTTAACATGTGGTCTAGTCTGGAAAATGTTTCATGCGCATTTGAAAAGAATGTATGTTATGCTACTTTGGGGTGAAATGCTCAGTTAAATAAAAAATGGTCTAATGTGCCATTTAAAGCTGCTGTTTCCATGTTGATTTTTTGTATGGAACATCAGTGGAATGTTTAAGTCTCCTACTATGACTGTATTACTGTCACTCTCTGTTTTTATGTCCATCAAAATTTGCTTTATTTATTTAGGTACTCCTATATTGGTTGCAAAAATGTTTACAAATGTTATATCCTCTTGTTGAATTGATCACTTTATGCAATGTCCTTTTTAAAGTCTATTTTATCTGATATAATTATTGCTACTCCAGCTTATTTTAAATTTCCATTTGCATGAAATATCATTTTTTATCCCTTTACATTCAGTCTGTGTGTTTTTTGTTCTGAGGTTGGTCTCTTGTAGACAGTATATATAGGGGGCCTTATTTTCTTATGCATTCAACTACCCTGTGTCTTTTTATTGGAGCATTTAATCCATTTATATTTAAAAGGATTATTGATAGGTACATACTTATTGCCATTTTATTATACATTTTTCTTTCCTCCTTCCCTCCCTCCCTCCCCCCCTTCCTTCCTTCCTTCCTTCCTTCCTTCCTTCCTTCCTTCCTTCCTTCCTTCCTTCCTTCCTTCCCTTCTTTCTTCCTTCTCACTGATTACTATGTTCTTTTTTTCTTTTTCTCTTTCTAAATGAAAATAGTTTCTATTTTTAAAATTCTTTAATCTTTTGGGTTTTTTTATTTTAATGTGTTTACATAGATTCTAGTGTCCCCCCCAAATGCATCCACCCCTCCCCCATGTTCCCCACAACATCTCCCGATTACTATGTTCTTTGAGTAGCCTTGAAAACATTGTTTTGAACTTTGTGTTTAATAGATTGCTTGCCTCCATTTCATTTAGTTCTTTTTTCTTGGAATTTCTCCTGTTTTTCAATGGGGGGCATGTTTTGTTGTCTTCTCATTTTGGCTGCCTTTATATTTGTTTCTCTGTGTTAGGTAGATCTGCTATGTCTTTCAGTCTTGGTATGGTGGCCTTATATAGTAGTTGTTCAGTAGGGTGCAGTGGCATAGTTTTTCTGATCTGAGCGAGGTGCTCCAGGGATGTACCTTGTGTGGTTTATGTGAGGCCTTTTGTTGTATTTGAGTCTTGGCTGCTCTTGACCTGTCTGTGGATGGAGCTGACGCTCAGGCTATCTGACTGTGAGGCTTGACCTTAACTACAATGTATGAATTGCTGTGTGAGGACTGATCCCCTGAATCAGAATTTGACTTAGCAGAGTCTACATTGCCTGTTGAGACCGCCCTATGGGTATGCCATTTGTGGAAGTAATTGATTTATTGTCTGATGTGTCTGAAGGCAACCACCCAATACATTTGTTCTGGGGCCTCTCATGAGGGACCCTGTTGCAGGTCCATGTCAAACATTGCCTGTAATCAGCCCTAGGCTACCAATTAAAAGCTAAAAAAATAATCCATGTTTAGTGACTGTTTATTCTGCACCTGAGTGCTAGTGGGAGGAGCCAGTCTGCCTGCTGAAGCCAGCATTCATGAATACCAAGCCTGAGGTAGGTCAGCAAAATATTTAAGACACCCCAAGATCTGCCTTCACTGGCTGCTGCTTGTAAGGCTCAGTCATTGAAAGAGCCCCTGGTAGTATGTGAGTTATATAAAGCAGATTCTTAGTGAGTCACCAGGAAGGGACTTGAGGTGTTTAAGTTGATAACTTGGAACCAATGCTAGGTCTAAAGCCACTCAGCAAAAGTCTCAGGATACACCAAAGCCAACTGCCACCTACCTGGGTCCTGTGGACCTTTGCAGTTGTTGGGGGGAAGTCTCAGGGTGTTGTTAGCATGTGGCCAGTAGAATTTATCAGGTTAAAACAGATTTAAATTTGGCCAGGAAGAGAGAAGGCTCTGCACAGGAACCATGACGCTGTTCTAGGCACGCAGGAGAAAGTAGGTCTTGCTCTAGAGCCACATAACTCAATCTTCTGTATATATGTCTCTAATACCTTCTGAATCTGCCTGGGCTTCCTTGAAAGCCTTCCAGAAAGCCTGCCCCATGGGTCCAGGCTTGCCACAGCTAGCTGATTCCTCTACAGAGCTCATGTTTGGTGGGGGCAGGTCCACTGGATGTTTGGAGGGTGATGTTAGTGTATCTCCCCAAGCTGATTCCATGGGGTGGTAGTAATAGTCAGGCTTGTGTGGAAAAAATGGCCCTCAGCCCAAACCAGCTCAGCTCAGTCTCTCCCTGTGCATCTCTGACACCCCTGAGTTTGCCCAGATATTTTGGAAAGCCTTCCTAGAAAGACTGCAACATGGGTTCTGGGTGGCTACATTTAGCTCATTCTTCCACAGGTCATGAATTTGGCAGGGTAGGACCACAGGAGGTCATGAGAGTGGGGTGGGGCTTTCTCCCAGGCTGATGACACCTTATGTGTGGAGTGCTTCATCCAGGAAAGATGGTGGCTGTTAGTGGTGTGGGAGAGGGACTCAACATAAAGACTGTTCCTCCAGCCCTCTCCCGGGAGCCACACAACCCAGTCTCTCTCTCTATGACTCCAGTCTGCTCTGAGCCACCATCCCTCTACCAGTCTTCATTTTTAGGGAATGCTTTCTTAGTTTTTTTAAATGGTAGAACGCAGCAAAGTTGTTTATACAAGTGTAACATCATCCAAAGATGATGTTAATTTATATTTTGGTAGGTAATAGTTTTAAAGTTTCAGTCTTCTATTACCACAGATAAAAGTAGTGATAGTTATATTGTTATTATTTTTTCTTTGCATTTTGTTGAACTGTTGACTTTTCTGTGGCTTTCAAAATTCAAAATAAAAAAGGTTCTTGGAAAAAGCCAACACCACCAGTGTTTCTTCTATACTCACAAGAAAACATGTTCTTAAGTGTCATTTTTAGTTTTTAAAGCACTTATGATTCACTCAGGAAGTTACTTCAGCTGGGGCCAGACAGAGGAGCAGACCATTCAACTCCTGACATTTTCCAGGACTGTGTGTCCAGAATTTGGTAATCCAATTCTTCCCTATTGGCTTATATTCAGCCGAACAAGGCAGGGCCTAAGTCATCAGGCTTAGGAAGCTTTTTTTTTTTTTTAACCAAAACTATTCTTATAAGAAGCATTACATAAAATATGCCACTATAATTTTGTATAATCTTAAAATCTGGCAGTACTGGTTTATGAAAACAAGCCTGAAGGCCAAGGCAAATAGGCCTATGAAGCAGTCAAACTCAGGGGGATGTTGCCCAAGGAGGCCAGCCATGTGCTAGCAGCCAAACCAAACTCTCAATTTTGATTTCTTACTTATGCATACCTAAAAGTGTGATTATCAAAGTACCAAATTGGAATGTGATAGAATGGCTTATTTTTCCATACCTTCTTTAATAGTGGAGATGTATTATATTTTTAAAATTAGAGATGAAACTGAACAGAGTTGTTGAAGAGATAAATATTTTCATGTAGATATACAAAAGTGTTCCAGGTTATTCACTGATTTAGAATGCATAGAGTAGGCACATTATGTGCTCAGTCTGGTCCCAGATAAGAGAGAGTCCAAGATTTTTAAATTTAATCTTTCCATTCTTATGAGATCTATATTACTATCTCCCTTTTACCTATAAGAAAACTAAGTCTCAGACAAGCCGGAAAAGTTGCCTAAATCCATCTAACTAATAAGAGTTGGACTCAAATCCAATGTGTCTAACTCACAACCCCAATTTTTTCTAATACACCCTAATGACTTATAAGAAATGAGAGAGGCCTAACCTGTGGTGGCGCAGTGGATAAAGCGTCGACCTAGAAATGCTGAGGTCGCCGGTTCAAAACCCTGGGCTTGCCTGGTCAAGGCACATATGGGAGTTGATGCTTCCAGCTCCTCCCCCCGTCTCTCTCTCCTCTCTAAAATGAATAAATAAAAATAAAAAATAAAAAAAAAAGAATGTCTGTTTCTGAAAAACTTACTATGTTAAAAAAAAAAAAAAAAAAAAAAAAAAAGAAATGAGAGAGTGGCAGGTCTTAATTTTCCAGAGCTCATCATTGGTTTGAGGAGAGAAGACAAGTGTGGGAATAACTAGAGAATAGTTTTATTGTTATATAAAATATAAATATATTTGAGTGTGAGACTATGGTCAAAGCACAGAAGAGGAAAACACTGTTGCTTTTCAGGTGGCAGACAGATTTCTCCTTTGCCCTCTTTCCTGCTCTGGCCTTCCTTCACCCTGAAGGAAAGACCTTTTACCCTCAAAGAAGCAAGAGGCCCTCAAATGTTTATGCCACCAATTTTTTTCTTCTTTTTTAATTTATTGATTTGAGAGAGAGAGATTCATTTGTTGTTCCACTTATTTATGCATTCATTGATTGATTCTTGTATGTGCCCTGACCTGGGATCGAAACCACAACCTTGGCGTATTGGAACAACACTTGAACCAACTGAGCTACCTGGCTAGGGCATGTACGCACCCAACTTTCTTTCTTTCACCATTTCTTGCCTGAACTCTGTCAGCTTATCTTATCCAATTCAACCAAGCTGTCAGGGCCCATACCCTTCTTGTCTTCTCCCCACCAGGTCTTGAGCTCCTGGGTTCATTCTTGCTCCCTAATTAGGGACCCTGCTCCCTTGTAACTACAACTGCAGTTGTCAATAAGTTTCTGCCTTAAGGCCCTAAATGTTTTGAAATATCTTCTAATTTGCAAAAGCCTTCCATCAATCCATCAATTGCTTCCTAAGGCTAACACATTTGCCTACTTCAACCTCTCTAGGTCAAGTTTCTTGAGATTAGATTTACTTTATTTTCCAGTTATTCCTTAATTTATCCTTTTCAAATTTCTATTTCCTGGCTCTAGCCAAGGTTACTTCATAACTATTAATTTTTAGTATCTTAAAAGTTTTCCACTTTTTAGCCCTTTGTATTAACTTACTCCTCATGGTTTATTTATTTATTTAGTGGTCATTCACTATATTACTTCTCTTCTCTGGCTGCTTTTTTTCAGTCATTTCCTTCAGCCTCAAAAAATAGTATTGTGCCCCAGACTTTTGCCTTTCTCTTTCATATTCTCAGTGTAATCACACTTTCCTGAACAAGCTCATCTTCTTACAGGGCCAGAATTTCCACTAAGTATTGCATATTGATTCAGCCCAGACCACCTTCTTCAACTCCAGCTTCTTATTACTATAGTCCCAACTGGAGGTTACACAGTTGCTTCAAACTCAATGCCTCTAAAAGTAGAACTCATTAGAGTCCTATTCCAAACCTGAAAACCATTCAAGACACTTCTCTCTCCTCCCTCTGTCTCTCTGAACACTGCTTTGAACTAATCCCATCCTAAGTGACTCATAAATGCCTCTTCCTCACACAGAGTCTAGTCCGGTTGTCCACAGTTCACATGGCCTACTTCAACAGTCCCGACTTGTGTCCAATCTCTCCGTCCTTTCAGTTCATACCTCATGTTGCTTCCAGATTTATCATTATAAAACCTACAGTTTTGGAGTCCTTGTCATTTGCAGAAGTCATTCTCAACTCCTTAGTATAATGTACAAACCCCTTTATTATCTATCCCATTCCTGTTTTTCTAACCCCATCACTTTACACTCTTCCTATACTGGTTTACAGTAATACCAAAACACTTGCATTTTCCCAAACTCTCATGTTCTCCTCTGCCCCCTTTCCTTTCTACATGCTGTTCCTGCTCCCTGAAATTCTCCTTTGCTTCTCATATTCCCAAGTGAGTTCATCCTTTAATATTCATCTTAATTATTACTCTTTATAGAAAGCTCCTCTAAGTCTCTTCACGAGGTCCACTACTCCTTTCTCCATGCAACCATTGTTCTGATACATGTTCCATAGGATTTTAGGCTTTTTGTTATGGGGCTGTCTTCTGCTCTGAATTGTGACCTCATGCAGAGTAGATAACTCAGCTCCATTCGAATGCGGCTGGATTTTCAAGAGCATGCCCAAATGTAGTGAATGTTTTTTTTCACCACTAATTTTAAGGCATTCTTAAATGTTCATTGCACTTATTTTCTAAGTCAGTTAATTCTGTATTGTAATAAATTCTGCACTGAGTTGTTTTCTAGTTGTTATGTGTGTATATACATATATGTCTTACTCTCTTTCCAGATTGTCAAATCTTGAGTCTTCTATTACTTACCTACCAGATTATTTTAGGGTGGGTCAAGCCTCTTGTAAAAAGCTAGTTAGCAGGCTAAGATATTGGAAGTATTACTTACTGGACCAGTGATATTGTTAGTTGGCTAGGAAATCCATGCTTAAATTGTGAAACCCAAAACTATGATTATTAAAAAATTCTCAAGGTTTAAGGGAAAAAAATCTTTGAGCTGATTCACAGTTGAATTTTCCCATTTCTTAAATATTAATACATTGGCTTTGCATTTAGAGCTTTTGTTTATCACTATCTAGAAAATATGTCTGTTGTCAATAAATTGTCAATTTTCTTTAAAAATGTGAAGAAAAATTCTATGATATATGTTTTATATAATTGCATAATGCTTCTAGATAAGTAGTGACATTTTCTAGAGAAAAGGGTCAGTCTCTGGTATGTTGGATCCAATCCTAGTGTAGGACCAACCCAAACTCAATGCCCATGTTGGAGCAGAACACTTAGCACTGGGGCTAAAAGGAGGAATTCAGGAAGTCTGAGCAAGCAGGACAATAAGACTCCTATTTTGGGTTCATGATTTAGAGAGCAGGAGAGTGTCTGGAGGCTGCCAGGCCTGTCTGGCTGTCTCAGCAGCATCGTGACCAGCTGTCGCTTCCATACAGGCTCATGGAAAACCCGCCTTAGAACCAGAGGATTGCTCAACTTTGCCTAGAAAGAATGTGGTTGTGCAAAAGGTGGAAATCCTTAGGTCCTATGGTTTATTCACAGTTCTGGAAAACTTATTTCAAATATTTACCCAGATGCAAAATTCCTTGGATCATTGTTTTAGAATGAATTTTATTAACCATACCAGATCCAGGAAAATTCTATAATTAGTTGTGTTATTAAGAAACTTTATTTTTGTTTGATGCATTCCTTTCTTCCTTCATTTATTCATTTCTGGGACTTGGTCCAAATCTTATATAAAACGTACACAGAAAGCGAGAAAACCAGTGGCCTCCTCATATAAACTAATCAAGAAGGAAATAAAGCCACCCAAATGTGATCTATACCATCTGTGGTCTGTGATAAATAACAAAACTACAGTCATTTCTTTTCCTTCTTTAAATATTAACTATAAAATGTGAAATCATTTTTATTAGCACCAGATGTCAAGAATGCTTATTAAAATGCTATGATTTATTAAATAACATCATTTTAGACTCACTGAACTAATAAAAACTATTTTTTTTCCATTAAGATTGGTCTGAAATTACATATTACTACTTCTATTCAAATATATGAATACTAACACATTCATATACCAACATTTAAATTTGGAAGTAGAAAGATTTACACAACATAGGATAAATGAAAATATTTTTAATTCTGCCAAAGTAGATGTTTCATTTGACTCTTACATTGAAATGTAATGATATTTTTATATAGCACTGAAAATAAGCATGGCTTTCTATATCTCAGCTGTAATAGATATCAGGGAGGAGGAAAATAAAGAGCAAATTTTTAAATTATATTAATGTATTTCTCTATCCTTTTTAGCAACTTTTTCTTTGGCTTTCATAGTATAGCTATTTGTGAAGAAATCTGTTATCCTCTATTTCTCTACACACTCCCACCAACTGTCTTTTCTCAACCTGAGTCAAAGAAATGATGTTGACAAAGAAGTGAGAACCATTACATAGAATTCTTCAGAAATGAAAATTTTTGGAAACATCTTGCAAGGTCATGCTTAGAATATTTTGAATTCAAATTTAAAGTCAATAGTAAAAATTAGCACAGAAAGAAGGAATTTTATATTTTGATTTTATTACTTGAGAAAATGATAGTGTGGTTGAACTTCTCTTTTTAGCCAGGCTCCTGGAGGAGACTTGGAATTGCAGATTATAATGTTTTTACGTGTTTCTTTTTTTAATTTTTTTTTGTATTTTTCTGAAGCTGGAAACGGGGAGAGACAGTCAGACAGATTCCCACATGCGCCTGACTGGGATCCACCTGGCATGCCCACCAGGGGCGACGCTCTGCCCACCAGGGGGCAATGCTCTGCCCCTCCGGGGCATCGCTGTGCCGCGACCAGAGCCACTCTAGCGCCTGGGGCAGAGGCCAAGGAGCCATCCCCAGCGCCCGGGCCATCTTTGCTCCAATGGAGCCTCGGCTGCGGGAGGGGAAGAGAGAGACAGAGAGGAAGGAGAGGGGGAGGGGTGGAGAGGCAGATGGGCGCCTCTCCTATGTGCCCTGGCCGGGAATCGAACCCGGGACCTCTGCACACCAGGCTGACGCTCTACCACTGAGCCAACCGGCCAGGGCCTCTTTTTTTAATTTTTACATATTGTTCGTACATGGTTTATTTTCTAACTAACATGAAAGGGATTTAAAAACAGTTTTTGAAATATAAATTCCCTTAAATAAAAGCCAGTCAATCTTGCTTAACCAGGCAGTGGTGCAGTAGACAGAGCATCATACTGGGACACAGAGGACCCAGGTTCAAAACCCAAGGTTGCTGGCTAAAGCGTGGGATCATAGACATGACCCCATGATCATTGGCTTGAGCCCAAAGGTCACTGGCTTGAAGCCCAAGGTTACTGGCTTGAGCCCAAGGTCACTGACTTGAGCAAGGAGTTGCTTGCTCTACTGTAGCCTCCCCCCCCCCCCCCATCAAGGCACATATGAGAAAGCAATCAATGAACAACTAAGGTGCTACAATGAAGAATTGATGCTTCTCATCTTTCTCCTGTTCCTGTCTGTCTGTCCCTCTCTCTCTGTCTCTGTCGCTAAAACAAAACAAAACACCATTCAATCTTAAATTATTTGGGCCAAAACCAGTGTGTCATAATCACATCTCTTATATTTGTCCCCCTTTCTGGTACTCTGGTGATTAATGTTACCTGTGCATTGTTTCTTAGACATTATACTGTAATGTTTAAATCAGGGTCACCACTGAATAGCATTCATTGTATTTAAAACCAACAGGTGTATTCTGAACAAAGTAAAAGCTAATACTAAAATGGCTTATATGTTTACCTAGGAGTTTATTTACTTTGGGATTTTATCTGCTGCTTTGGTTTTAAAGGTTTACTATGGGGCATTAGGAACAAACGGGCCCTTTGTGTTTCAAGAGCAGCAGGTGTTGAAACAGCTTTCTGGTTTCACTGGGACAGTAGTTATTAATGTATTTATTGACATAATTGATCATCACATGCCCCAAGGGCCATGGCCTCTAAATAAAAAATTATCTGGATGTCTTTATGGTTTTCTAGTGTTGTTTTGTTTATCTAATGTGCATGTCTATGTGTCATAAAATAAACATCTGGACACATTTATTCCAAAAAGCAATTCCATTTATACCCAGCTCTATCATAAAACCAATTCCCACCATGTTGTTATTCTTAGACTGTTTATGTGAACATGGATTTATAATTACTGTGACTTGTAGAGGTATTAAACATTTAACACTTCTTGGGAGATCTCACCAAATGAGGCAAGTGACTCTTAAAGATACTTCAAAAGTATTTATTACAATTTACCCATGAGATAATTCTAACAGTTCTAGAGTTCCTAAATTTCCACTTCAGATGATTTGCCTGCCCACAGCCATCTATACAACAGAGAGAAAGGATCAAGCACAACATAGTGCTAGAAATATATATTTCTATATATTGGTTAAGCACTCTACGAGTATTTATTGAATAAACTATTTAGAGAACTAACCCATTGGTATCTAGAGACATTAAACAAACTATACTGGCATCAATGAATGATATTATTTCACATTCTGCTCCAAAGCGCACCCTCTCTTCTTTATGTGTGTGAGGTGGATTATAATCTCATGGTGACTTTAGTGGGGTATAAATAATTATCACCAATTTAGGAGCAGTTCTTTTATTATTTGCCTGTGTCACATTTTGGATCTTAGAAATATTCTATTAATATGTTATATTTCTGGGGTCAAAAAATTTCTGCTCTATCATTTGGATTTTCAAACAGAGGAGGTTGGAGCTGAGGTAGTGGAAAGTTAACACATATAAAGTTGCAATAGAATGTGTGCATTTGATGATTTTGTGAGTTCCTTTTTTTTCAGTTGTGGAAAAATACATGTCATAAATTTTATTATCTTAACCATTTACATGTACAGTTAATGGTGTGAGCCCATTTACATTGTAGTGCAATCGTCATCAACTCCACCTCCAGAACTTTTTATTTTACAAAGCTGAAATTCTGTACCCATGAAACAGTAACTCCCCATTTCTCCTGCCTCCAACGATGAAAATTATTATGTTAAAATATTTCTGTATAACTGTAAGGAAAAATATACCCACCAACACATTTATGAATGTTTTAGAACTGACATATTCTAGAAAATATATATTGCATATTTATTTTTTGCTTCATCAATTTTCCTGAAAAATTAGTTTCTCTCTGCTTTTGCTTCTAACCATTCATGTACTATTTAAAATGGTTACAATCATTAGGGTTTCTTTTCAAGTATCTCCAATATTTTTTAACTTTAGTAATATTTTTAAGATTTTTTTTTTATTTTTTCAAAAACTAACTTATTGCTTTTAGGCATTTACATTTTTTCACAATGACACTTAATATTAACATTTATATCTTTATATGCATTTATAAATTGACACTTGAACAATGTAGGTTTGAACAGTGTGGGTCCACTTATATTGGATACTTTTCAATAAGTACCTGCACTGATTTTGACTTGTGGTTGGGAGTCCAAAGATGCGGAGAACCAACCGTATCCATTGATCTATGGACATTTTATGTGGGAAACTTGAGTATTTGTGGGTGTTGGTAGCTGTGGGGTTCCTGGAACCAATCCCCAGGGTAGTTAAATTTTGGAAGAGTCAAAGTTATATGGAGATTTTTGACTGTGTGGGGGTCAGCACCCCCAATTCCTGCATTGTTCAAGGGTCAACTTATATTACATTCACACTCTGTGTAAATAGCATTCTATATTTAAAATTAAATAATACTCAACCATAATTTTGTCAAATACTCTGTTTTATCTGGGAATTCCTGGTTGCATTGATTTATTTTGGAGTCAACTAATCTGACTTTCTTCTGTCAGATTATTTATTTCTTCTGTCAAGGGAAATTTTCAAACAGCTGAATTTGAAGAATTCTACTGGGTTATTTTTATGTTGTATGACTGTTAAAATATTATTATGATATTGAGAAAATAATTCTTAATATTTTATTATGTTCAGGGTAGGAAAACATTTTATTTCTTAATTTTGTTCTGTTTGCTATTCCAAACCAAATAGTCATTAAATAAATTTGCTTCCACCCAATGTCAGAACTGTTTAAATATGATACACTACTTCAGCTGGGTTGAGTTCTCTCTAGAGCAATAAGTAATCACCCACTTGATAGTATTTGGGAAATGTAGAGAGAGTTTTTTTCTTCTGTGTCACCATGTCTGAAATTTTACCATCAGAGGCTCACTACTTGGTATTTGTTGCCAGATGGTTCTCTTTAAAAAATGTGAATATCCCGCCTGACCAGGCGGTGGCACAGTGGATAGAGCATCGGACTGGGATGCCGAGGACCCAGGTTCGAGACCCCGAGGTCGCCAGCTTGAGCGCGGGCTCATCTGGTTTGAGCAAAAGCCCACCAGCTTGAATCCAAAGGTCACTGGCTCGAGCAAGGGGTTACTGGATCTGCTGAAGGCCCGTGGTCAAGGCACATATGAGAAAGCAATCAATGAACAACTAAGGTGTTGCAACGCCAATGAAAAACTAATGATTGATGCTTCTCATCTCTCTCCATTCCTGTCTGTCTATCCCTCTCTCTAACTCACTCTCTGTCTCTGTAAAAAAAAAAAAAATGTGAATATCCCTGGGAAGAGCGTCTCTTCTTATTGTCAGTCACCAACTCTTCTGTGGATCTACTTTTACCCCAGGTATGAACAGAGACATAGAAAAGAGCAAGAGAGAAAGAATAAAAAATCACGTGGGAAGGAACTGTGATATCAAGGACAAAACTTTAGCTGCCTTAACGTTTTGCTTCTTCCATCCCTGACTTTGGTAGACTATTATCTACTCGATGCTTTACAAAATTAGTAAAATGCATGCTTCTGTTTTTCAGAATTTCCTGGAATGTAATCAACAAACATTTACTGTTTGTCTCTTGTATGTCACACTTGCTGCTCAGCACATCAAATGAATGATTGAATACTATTACTCTTCAAAGCGATGCCATTTGACAGAGGAAACGAAGCTCAGAGAAATTTGGGATCTTTCTTAATGTTGAGCAACTAGTACCTATCTTTCTGATTGCTACACATATCATCTTAACCTCTAAACTGTACTTATTCTTAGGAAAATGGGAAAACTTTGAACAGTTTCAAGGAGAAGAGTGATATGATCAAATTGTACTTACAAAGACATACTGGGTGTGAATAGATTGAAAGGGAATGAGACTAGAATCAGGCGAGAAGCTAGGAAGTTCTTGCAATCTTTCTAAGTCAGTGGTCCCCAACCCCCGGGGTTGTGGATTGATGCCGGTCTGTGGGCCATTTGGTACCGGTCCGCAGAGAAAGAATAAATAACTTACATTATTTTCGTTTTATTTATATTTAAGTCTGAACGATGTTTTATTTTTAAAAAATGACCAGATTCCCTCTGTTACATCGTCTAAGGCTCACTCTTGACGCTTGTCTCGGTCACTTGATACATTTTTTCTTCCCACCCTAAAGGCCGGTCCCTGAAAATATTTTCTGACATTAAACCGGTCCATGGCCCAAAAAAGGTTGGGGACCACTGATCTAAGTGACCTGATTATTGCCCAGGAGGTAGAAGTACAAATGAGAAGTGGATGGATTCAAGCAAAATTAGGGAGTAGATATTAATAAAATTTAGCTAGAATGACAGGGGAAAGTCAAGGATGTTCTGATTTGAGCAACCAGGTGGATGGTTGTTTTAGTCAGCTTGGTCTGTTTTAGAAAAAATATCATATATTGGTGGCTTAAACAACAAATATGTATTTCTTTTTTTCTTTTACTGTGGTCTTATTTTGGCTTTACTGAATTTATTGGGGTACAGGTTTCAAGTGTTTAACTTAATAAAACATCATCTACACACTGCAATGTATGTGCATTGCCCTAGCCGAGGCAAAGTCTCTTTCCATCTCCATTCTGCCCACTTCCTGTGCCTCCACCTACCCTCCTTTCCCTCTAGCCATCACCACACTGTTGTCTTTGTCTATATGTTATATATAATATCTCTATATATGTATGTTCTTTGCTCAATCCCTTTATATTCTTTCATCCAGTTCCACAACCTGCCTCCCTTCTGACAGCTGTCAGTCTGTTCCATGTGTCCATGCCTCTGTTCCTATTTTGTTCATCATCAGTTTATTCATTTATTAGAATTTACATATAAGTGAGATCATATGGTACTTGTCTTTCTCTGGCTGGCTTATTTCACTTAGCCTAATAATCTCCAGGTCCACCCATGTTGTCACAAAAGGTAAGATTTCTTCTTTTTTATAGCCAAGTTGTATTTCATTATGTAAACATACCACAACCTTTTATCCACTCATGTACTGATGGGTACTTGGTTGCTTTTCAAAGAACCAGTTCTTGTTTTCATTGATCTTTTGTATTGTTTTTTGGTTTCTATGGCACTTTATTATTTCTTTCCTTCTACTTCCCCTGGGCTTTGTTTATTGTTCTTTTTCTAGTTCTGTAGGTATGAGGTTAAATTGTTTATTTGAGATTTTTCTTGACTTAGGTAGTCCTGTAATGCTATGAATTTCCCCTTGGGGGCTGCTTTTTCTGTGCCCCATAGATTTTGAGTTGTTATGTGCTCATTTTTATTTGTTTTTAGGTAACTTTTGATTTCTTCCTTGATCTCATGATTAGTCCATTCATTGTTTAATAACATGTTATTCAGCTTCCATGTGTTCAAATGTTTTTCAGTTTTTTTATTGTAGTTGATTTCTAGTTTCATACCATTGTAATCAGAAAAAATACTTGATAATGATTTTAATCTTTTTGAATTTGTTAAGACTTATTTTGTACCTAACATGTGGTCTATTATTGTGAATGTTTCATGTGCACCTGGAAAGAATGTATAGTCTACTGTTTGGGATGAAATGTTTTGTAAATATTAATTAAATCTATCTGATCCAGTGTGTCATTTAAGGTTGGTTTTGCTTTGTTGATTTTTTTCTTTTGTCTAAAAGATCTATCTAATAATGTCAGTAGTATATTAAAAAACTCCTGCTATCACCTGAGCTAGGTGCTCCAGATTTAATTTTTATGTGGGTTAAGTGCTCTCTCCTGTTATAGTGGAGTCTTAAATGACATTGGCCCATTTGTGGGTAGAGTTAACTCAGGCTAGTTGACTATATGGAGAGACCTTATTTGTTATATCTCAGTTGTTGTTCAGGGGCTGCTCCCTAAGGCAAAGTTGTTCTGACAGGGTCTGGTATCTGCTGGAGTGCCCCTTTGACTGTGTCATTTGTTTGGCTAGTTAAGTTGAGCTTTGAGGTGGTTTGAAGCCCACAATTGATTGTGTTGGTTTTGTGCTCCTTGGATAGGGCTCCATTGCTGGTCGATTTAGACATTGTGTATAACCAGTCTTGGGCTACCCATCTAGAGCTATTACACTATTCACTGTTTGTGGCTGCAACTACTGGGCCTGGATGTGTGTGGGAGGGGCCAGGTTCTATACCAGGATTGGCTTCCTGAAGATCTGAGTGGGAAGAAGGTCCATAAAATAAAAGGCTCCCTGAGATTGGCATTCACTGATGGTTACTCTGCACTGCCCCAACCTGGTTTCCTGGACTTCTTCCAGAGTTTTATTTAAAAAGGGGGCTGTAGAGTGAGCCCAACCTGGCCACACTCTACTTACACAAGGCTGAAGCTTGGGTCAGGAAGACAGAGCTAGTGAGTTCCCTACTTGGGGCAGAATGATCATGCTCTCAATGGGGGGAATGTGGCCCCTACCCCAGAGCCATACCACTCAGTCTCTGCTACAGTCTCCAACACTAACTTTCTCAGAAGGAGTGCCCCACACGTTCAGGTTGGGTACAGCCAGCTGTCCCAACAGCAGGTACCAACTCAGCAGAAGGTAGCCACTGGGACTTGAGCAAACAGATCAAGGAAGCCTTCTATTGGGGGTGGCACTGACTGGACCACAGGAGGGGAGAATTTTACTCCTCCTCTTAGCTCAGCAGACATGCCTGCTCAAACCCCAGACTGGGGCCTCTGTGGGGGATGCACTCTATGTTTCAGCTCTTAGAAGAACTGCCTTTTCCTCATGGAACTGAGCCCATCAGGGTGGTGCCAGCAGGATATGGAGGAGGATATCAAGGCAGCCCTCCATGGGGAGGAGGTGCTGTCCCTCAGGGGGGAAGTGAGCTGCACAACTTCCCCTACCTCTGCAGCTGTGTTGCCAGAGATCCTCATGTGAGGCTCTGGGGGGGTCACACCAAAGGTCCAAGCTCTGGTCTATGCCCCCTTCCCTCTGCAGAGCTCAACAGGACAGGGTCAGTGAGACTTTGGAATGCAGATCAAGGTAGCCCTCCAATAAGGTGGTGTAGGTCCTTAAGGAGGAGAGATGCATGCCTCCCCTTAGGTCTGCAGTCTCACCGCCAGAGACCTTGACAAGAAAGTCTTCCACGGGAGGTGGCATCTGCCTAACCTATGGGTGGGAAGAAAGATTGGTCCCTGTTCCAAACCTATGCAGATCAGTGACCATCTGAGAGTCTGCCTATAATTTCTCCACCAAGAGTGCACCTCAGGTCCCTGTTGGATGCAGCCAACAGTCCTTTCTGCTGTCTTGAGCTTGGCAGTGTGGTGTTGCCAGTATTTGGAGAACAGAGTTAGTGTGCTTTCCCCAGCTGGTGCTATAAGGAGTTCCTGACCCTGGAAATTGGTGCCTGAGGGTGTTATGGGATGGTGACTCAAGACTGGGACCTCAATAGCTGATCCTCCAGATCTTTCTCCAGAGCCCCACCACCCAGATCTTCTCTTTATGGACTTCCCATGCCCCGAGTCACCTTGCCTCTACCAGAGCCCTGGGTCAATGCCCAAGAGTGAACTCCTGTGTGTTGTTGGGCCTTTAGGAGAGTACCTAAGATTCTCAGATTCTTCTTTCCAGCAGACAGTGTCTCTACTGATTTTCTCTGCCAGATTCTATGCAGGCTCCTATTTCTGGCCCTGGTCTTTCTTCTGTTTTGGGGGTCCCAGAGTGGGGTTAGACTGCACACTCCTCAGGGGGACCTTCTACCCCTGACATATACCTCTGGCTTCTCACCCACCACACCTGGGTGCTGGGGATCAGCCCTCTCTGTATGTCTGCCCTGCCCTTCTTACCAGTCTCTGTGTAGCTTCTTCTTTAAATTCTTGGACATAATACTCTTGTTGAACTGCTTTTCAGTTGGTCATTCAAGTTCATTGCTCTAAAATTTAGCTGTAACTCCAGTTTGGCACGGGGAGGAGGTGTTTGAAGCTTCTACCTACTCTAAAACCCTCTTGGATTTCCAAATATTTATTTTTTACAGCCTGGAGCTTTGGAGCCCCAGATCAAGGCATCAGCAGATTCAGTCTCTATTGATAGCCTGTTTCCTGGTTCACAGATGACTATCTTCTTTCTGTGTCCTCACATGGCAGAGAACGAGGGCCCTGAGCTCTCATACTCTTATAAGGGCACCAATCCCACAAGGAGGTCTCATTCCCATGACATTAACCAAACCTAATTACACCCCCGCCCTGCTTTCAAATATCATCACATTAAGGATTAGGATTAAACATACAATTTGGGATGGGGTTGGGGGGGGGATACAAACACTCTTTAGAAATGGTGATGCCATTCACTAAGATTTGCATCTTAGTGGAAACACAGAAAGACCAGTTTGGGAATGGGTGCGAGTGTCAGGAGATAAATAATATTGAGCTTTATGTACACAGAGTTTGAAGTTCTTAAATGTCTAAATGTAGATGTCTAGTAAACATTTACCTTATTGGGACTTCCACATGCTGGGTCGATGCTCTACCACTAAGCCACGGTATGTTATGGATTAGGTACGGTATTAGGTATGGATTGCCCCTTAGCTTCAGATGTCTTTTTATCCAAACTTTTTATTAATTTCATTTTATTTTTTTTTCTTCTTTTTCAGCACTCAAAAGGGTGTGGTAACAGGGGTCCAGTGGATGTGGCCTCTGTGCTCCCAAAGTGTGGTCTGTCCGTCAGCCCTCACCGCTGCTTTTGCTGCCTTGGGAATTTGAGTTTGGGCGCTGCCAGTGCCAGCCTGTGTCTGTGGCCGCTGTAGCTTCTGCTGTCCCTGGCGGGCCCTCACCTGCCTGCCCGTACTGCCTCCAAGGTTGCCCTGGCCCCAGCCACCACCGGAGGGTGGGCTAACACTGCGGGAGGGATTGCTCGTAAGCTCGAACCCCCACAGCAGCTGCTGCAGCTTCCGCGCCTGCGGGCAGGCCCATGCGCACCTCTTCTGACTGCTTCTGCTGGGACACTGTTTATTTCTGATGATCTCAGAGGGTTGCTGGTGAAAGCTCAACATACTGCTGGGAGCTCCCAATTTATACTGGGGCAGAACAGTGGGAGGTGAGGAAGGAGGAGCCAGAGGTAGTAAATTTTTTTATTATTATTAATTTTAATGGGGTGACATTGATAAATCAGGGTACATATGTTCAGATAAAACATCTCTACAGAGGTAGTAAATTTAGATCATCATTTGATTCTGCTCAGGCAAGATGGGTTTTTGTTTTCTTTGTTTGTTTTTATTTTTGCTTTTTTCTGAGTGCCTTCTTTCTGAGACACAATTTTACATATCTTTTGTAAATTTTTATTTTAATATTAAGACATAAATGGTTATGTATATTGAATTTCATAGCATTCTTTTTTCTTTTGCAAAACAGGTCTAATTGTAAAATAGTTTTATAGTTTAAGGGCTGATTTTGGCCATTCCTACCTTGGCCTTTTATTCTTCACTTTTCTTGCTGATATTCCAACCTGAATTCAAAAAGTTGATACTGCATTTGCATCAGCAAAGAAGGTGCTTCAGTCCAGAAATGACCAAATGAGGGAGGTACATAAATGAACAGCATATGAAGGTTTTAAAACAACGTGTTTCTCTGGAGATTTGAAAACTCGAATGTTATTATTTTTAATCATAAGCATATCCAACTTGTTATAGTTAAAGGATATTTTTCATTGTATAAAAGCTATAGTCAAGAGAGTAAACAAAAAACAACTATAGTACCTCCTGGCCAGAAATGACAAGTACTTTTCTGACAAAACTCCAATGAGGAGTTCAGCTTTGGTGGCTCCAATGTGGTATAAAGTACCAAATTGGATGTGGAACTGATTTATAAATATTCAGTTATTATGCACCAGAGGTTCAGCTGCCCAGAGACTGAATTGTCAGCAGCCAATCTGCTCTGCTAGCTAGTGTTTCATTTTAACAGACAAAATTGAGAGGGCAAACAGACTAGCAAAAACTAGAAAAAGAGAATTTTAAGAACGTCATCTGGAAAAACCAACTTTGGACTAAACTAAGAGGACTCTTCAACCAAGGAACACTGAAGAAGCCACACTGAGACTGGTAGGAAAAGCAGAAATGTGGAGAGGGCTGCCCAGCTCCCCAGAGCGAATGGCAGCTGGGAGAGACTCGTGTGGCGAGAAGTGAGTTTAGCAGAGAGGGGAGGGTCCTGAGTCCCAGGAACAAAGCCCCAGCCTGCAGCCCCAGAGCCCAGAAGAGGCGAAAGGACAGTATTTAGCTGTAAACAAGACAGGATACTGTTTGTGAGAAAGAGTCTGATTTCCCAGACCCAAGATTCTTCTTAAAGGGACCGCACAGAACACCTCTCTCACAACCACTCACCCGGGGCTCCAGAGGACGGGGAGAGAGGAGAATACCAGAGTAGCAGGAAGAGAGTATAATCTAGGAGGCACAGGGAGAAACAGTTTGGGAAACAACCACTCTAACCCTTGGGTCAAGTCATTCCCCAAATCTGAAGTGAATATTTCCCCTGGAAACAGTAATACCAGCAAAGGGAAACAGGAGAGCAGCCAAACAAACTCTCCCTCGGCACTCAGAGCAGAGTCGCTTAGAAGGAGGGAGCTTTTGAGGCTACAGTAGTGAGTGTTAGGGTCTGAGCTGCAGCACCCACACGCACAAGGCTGAGGGCACCCCGGAGGGTGGGCAGTGGCGGGACACAGAGGGGTGGTTCTGTCAGCAGGGGTGGAACCTTGCTGGCCACCACTAGGTTCACGAGTGAGCTCAGTCTTGCCTGGCTGGGGAGGAGTAGGCGTGCAAAAGCGGTCAAGCCCAGCTGCCAGCAGCCTGTAATCCAGCCTGCGGGAGAAGGGCGGGAACCTTGGAAGGGGTGGAGACCAGCCCTTGAGCAAGAGTGCAGGAGCACAGTCTTGCCATGCCCGTGGAACCAAGGCTTGTGGCCTGACTTGGGAACCGGCTCCTCCCACGAGGGTGGAGCCAAAAGCCCAGAACAGGCGAAGTTCTGCTACTGAGCTGAGCATGGGCAGTGGAGCCAAGGCTAGCAGCCCTTCCACGAGCTGGCTTCTCCTGCAAGGGTGGGGCAAAAGCCCGGAAACAGGCAGAGACACGCAGCTGAGCTAAGGTGCTGACACTGAACTCAGGGTCGAGCATAACGCCACACACGGGGGCGGGGCAAAGGCCAAAGCCACCAAGGCTTATGCACCCGAGCATGTGAGCACAACCACTCCAGTGAAGGAGAGGTGGAAACCACAGCAACAGCCCCAGTGGGCAGGCATTGGCAATGCCCAAATCCAAAAGCCCTAGGGAGCAACAAAAGAGGGGGTGGCAGGCCTGCAGACAATCCATACCTAGGGAACAGAGGCCATACCCAGTGGACTCCAGAGGCCAAGACCTTCCTTTACACAGAGAAAATGGGAAGGCAGAGAAATGCTACACAGATGAACCAAGAGAAATCCCCAGAAAAGGACCTAAATGAATCAGATATAACCAAATTACCAGATGTAGAGTTTAAAATAATGATTGTTAGGATTCTCAAACATATTAGAACAACAATAGATGGTCATTACGAAAACCTAAATAAAGAGATAGCAAATATAAAAAAGGACATTGAAATAATAAAAAAGAATCAGTCAGAAATGACAAATACAATATCAGAAATGAAGACCACAATGGAAGGATGTAAAGCAGGATGGATGAAGCGGAGAATCGAATCAGTGAGTTAGAGAACAAGATAAATAAAGGCATGGAAGCAGAGCAGAAAAAAGAAAAGAGACTCAAAAAGTCTTAGGAAACTCTTAGAGACCTCTGTGACAACATGAAGAGAAATAACATCCGCATCATAGGAGTTCCTGAAGAAGAAGAGAAAGAACAAGGGATAGAGACTTTGTTCAAGCATATCATAGCTGAAAACTTCCCTAAATTAATGCAGGAAAAACTCTCACATGTTCAGGAAGCACAGAGAACTCCATTAAGGAGAAACTCAAAGAAATCTACACCAAGACACATCGTAATTAAAATACCAAAGCTAAGTGATAAAGAGAAAATATTAAAAGCTGCTAGAGAAAAAAAGACTATCACCTACAAAGGAGCCCCCATAAGGATGACTTCTGACTTCTCAACAGAAACATTTGAGGCCAGAAGGGAATGGCAAGAAATATTCAAAGTAATGCAGAACAAGAGCCTACAACCAAGACTACTTTATCCAGCAAGGCTATCATTTAAAATTGAAGGAGAAATAAAACGCTTTACAGACAAAAAAAACCCTCAAGGAATTCACTACAACCAAACCAAGGCTGCAAAAAATGCTAAGGAACCTGTTGTAAACAGATCAAAGGAGAAAAAGAATATAACAAAAGAGAAATACAGTTTTAAAGAATAAAATGGCAATAAACAATTACATATCAATAATAACCTTAAATGTAAATGGATTAAATGATCCAATCAAAAGACATAGGGTAGGCCCTGGCCGGTTGGCTCAGCGGTAGAGCGTCGGCCTGGCGTTCGGGGGACCCAGGTTCGATTCCCGGCCAGGGCACATAGGAGAAGCGCCCATTTGCTTCTCCACCTCCCCTCCTTCCTCTCTGTCTCTCTCTTCCCCTCCCGCAGCCAAGGCTCCATTGGAGCAAAGATGGCCCGGGTGCTGGGGATGGCTCCTTGGCCTCTGCCCCAGGCACTAGAGTAGCTCTGGTCGCAGCAGAGTGACGCCCCGGAGGGGCAGAGCATCACCCCCTGGTGGGCAGAGCGTCGCCCATGGTGGGCGTGCTGGGTGGATCCCGGTCGGGCGCATGCAGGAGTCTGTCTGACTGTCTCTCCCCGTTTCCAGCTTCGGAAAAATACAAAAAAAAGACATAGGGTAGCTGCATAGATAAGAAAACAGGACTCATACATATGCTGTCTACAAGAGACACACCTTAAAAAAAAAAGATGCACATAGACTGAAGATAAAAGGGATGAAGAAAAGTATTTCATGCAAATGGAAATGAAAAAAAAGCTGAGGTAGCAATACTTATATCAGACAAAATGGACTTTAAAACAAAGACTATACTTAGACATCAAGAAGGTCACTACATAATGATAAAGGGAGCAATCCAAAAGAAAGATATAACCTTTATAAATATCTACACATAGGATAGGAGCACCTAAATATAGGAGCACCTAAATATATAAAGCAGACTTTGATGGACTTAAAGGGTGAGATCAACAGCGATACTATAATAGTAGGGGATTTCAATACCCCATTAATATCATTAGATAGATACTCAAGAAAGAAAATTAACAAAGAAACAGCAGACTTAAAGGACATATTAGATCAACTGGATTTAATAAATATCTTCAGAACCTTTCACACTAAAACAGCAGAATATACATTCTTTTCAAGTGCTCATGGTAAATTCTCTAAAATAGACCACATGTTAGGCACAAAAGCGGTCTCAACAAATTTAAGAAGATTGATATCATATCAAGCACTTTCTCTGATCACAATGGCATTAAACTAGAAATCAACCACAACAAAAAAACTGAAAAACACTCAAACACTTGAAAACTAAATAGCATGTTATTAAAAAAAATGGGTAAAAAATGAGATTAAAGAAGAAATGAAAAAATTTCTAGAAACAAACAATAATGAGCATACATCAACTCAAAATTTATGGGACACAGCAAAAGCAGTCCTGAGAGGGAAGTTTATAGCATTACAGGCATACCTCAAGAAGCTAGAAAAAGCTCAAATAAACAACTTGACCCTACATCTAAAAGAACCAGAAAAAGAACAGCAAGTAAAGCCCAGAGCTAGTAGAAGGAAGGAAATAATAAAGATTAGAGCAGAAATAAATGACATAGAGGCTAAAAAACAATACAGAGGATCAATGAAACCAGGTGCTGGTTCTTTGAAAAGGTAAACAAGATCGATGAACCTTTAACCAGACTCACCAAGAAAAAAAGAGAGAGGACTCAAATAAATAAAATTAGAAATGAGAGTGGAGAAATAACAACTGACACAACAGAAATACAAAATTTTGTAAGAAAATATTATGAAGAACTGTATGCTAAAAAACTAGACAACCTAGATGAAATGGACAAGTTCCTTGAAACATATAATCTTCCAAAAATTAATCTGGAAGAATCAGAAAACCTAAACAGACCAAGTACAACAAATGAGATTGAAATAGTTATCAATAAACTCCCAAAAAAGAAAAGTCCAGGGCCTGATGGCTTCACAAGTGAATTCTATCAAATATTCAAAGAAGAACTAACTCCTACCCTTCTCAAGCTATTTCAAAAAATTCAAGAGGAAGGAAGACTTCTAAGCTCCTTTTATGAGGCGAGCATAATTCTGATTTCAAAACCAGGCAAAGACGACACAAAAAAAGAAAATTATAGGCCAATATCCTTGATGAATTTAGATGCAAAGATCCTCAACAAAATATTAGCAAACCGGATCCAGTAATATATGAAAAAAATCATACACCATGATCAAGTGGGATTTATTCTTGGAAGGCAAGGCTGGTACAATATTTGCAAATAAATCAATATGATTCATCACATAAACAAAAGGAAAGAAAAAAAACCACATGCTAATTTCAATAGATGCAGAAAAAGCATTTGATAAAATCCAGCACCCATTCATGATCAAAACTCTCAGCAAAGTGGGAATACAGGGAACATACCTCAACATGATAAAGGCCATCTAAAAACCTACAGCCAATATCATACTCAATGGGCAAAAATTAAAAGCAATCCCCTTAAATCAGGAACAAGGTAGGGGTGCCCCCCTTTCACCACTCTTATTCAACATAGTTCTGGAAGTCCTAGCCACAGCAATCAGACAAGAAAAAAGAAATAAAAGGCATCCAAATTGGAAAAGAAGAAGTAAAACTATCATTATTTGCAGATGATATGATATTGTATATAGAAAACCCTAAAGTCGCAGTCAAAAAACTACTAGACCTGATAAATGAATTCAGCAAGTTGGCAGGATATAAAATCAATACTTAGAAAACAGAGGCATTTTTATACACTAACAATGAACTGCCAGAAAGAGAAATTAAGGAGTCAATCCCCTTTACCATTGCAACCAAAAAAATAGTTTTACCTAGGAATAAATTTAATCAGGGGGATTAAAGACTTGTACTCAGAAAATTATAAAACATTGATAAAAGAAATCAGGGAAGATACAAACAAGTGGAGGCATATTCCATGCTCATGGTTAGGAAGAATAAACATCATTAAAATGTCTATATTACCCAAAGCAATTTATAAATTCAATGCAATACCAATTAAAATACCAATGACTTACTTCAAAGATATTGAACACATATTCCAAAAATTTATATGGAACCAAAAGGGAACACAAATAGCCTCAGCAATCTTGAAAAGGAAGAATAAAGCAGGAGCTATCACACTTCCAGATATGAGGTTATACTACAAGGCCATTGTACACAAAACAGCCTGGTTCTGGCATAAGAACAGGCATATAGATCAATGGAACAGAACTGAGAACCCAGAAATAAACCCACACTTTTATGGACAACTGATATTTGACAAAGTAGGTGAGAGCATACATTGGAGTAAAGACAGCCTCTTCAACAAATGGTGTGGGGAAAATTGGACAGCTACCTGGACAGCAAATAAATGAAACTAGACCACCAACTTACACCATTCACAAAAATAAACTCAAAATGGATAAAAGACTTAAATGTAAGTTGCCAAACCATAAGCACCTTAGAAGAAAACATAGGGAGTAAGCTCTCTGACATCTCTCGCAGCAATATATTTGCTGATTTGTCTCCATAGGCAAGTGAAATAAAAGACAGGATAAACAAATAGGACTTCATTAAACTAAAAAGCTTCTGCACAGCTAAAGACAATAAGAACAGAATAAAAAGACAAACTACACAATGGGAGAATATATTTGACAATACGTCTGATAAGGGGTTAATAACCAAAATTTATAAAGAACTTGTAAATCTCAACACCAGGAAGACAAACAATAAATCCAAAATGGGTGAAAGAAATGAATAGAAACTTCTCCAAAGAGGACATACAGATGGCCAATAGGCATATGAAAAAATGCTCAACATCATTAATCATTAGAGAAATGCAAATTAAAACCACAATGAGATATCACCTTACACCAATCAGAATGGCGCTCATCAACAAAACAACACAGAATAAGTGCTTGGCTAGGATGTAGAGAAAAGGGAACCCTCCTGCACTGCTGGTGGGAATGCAGACTGGTGCAACCACTGTGGAAAACAGTATGGAGATTCCTCAAGAAATTAAAAATCGAACTGCCTTTTGACACAGCTATACCACTGTTAGGAATATACCCCAAGAACACCATAGCACTGTTTGAAAAGAAGAAATGCACCCCCATGTTTATGGCAGCATTGTTCACAATAGCAAAGATCTGGAAACAGCCTAAGTGTCCATCAGAGGACGAGTGGATTAAAAAGCTTTGGTATATATGTACTATGGAATACTACTCAGCCATAAGAAATGATGACATCAGATCTTTTACAACAACATGGGTGGACCTTGATAACATTATACTGAGCGAAATAAGTAAATCAGAGAAAACTAAGAACTATATGATTCCATACATAGGTGGGACATAAAAATGAGACTCAAAGACATGGACAACAGTGTTGGGGTTACAGGGTGGGGGGGAGGAGAGGGAGGGGGTTGGGGGAGAGAAGGGGCATAAAGAAAGCCAGTTAGAAGGTGACGGAAGACAATTTTATCAATGTAACCCCATCAAAATTAATCAAAAAAAAAAAAAAAAAGAATATATCTCACGGCTAATTCAGGCAGTTGGAAGAATAGTATCAGGATGCTAATTCTGCTTCTCAGGCCACTTCCTGCAAAAGGGGCCCCAAGCAAATTGGTGATTTGACTCCTCTGATTTTGCCAATTGGATTAAAAAAAAAATAGGTCAGGAACGCCCTGAAATGGAACTAACAATACATAAGCATAAATTTAAAGGACTTTTAGATACTGGAGCTGAGCTGATGTATCTGTTATTGCTGAGCTACATCGGCCTCCTTCCTGGCCCACTCATGCAGCAGCCACAGAATTACAAGGTATAGGGCAGAGTTAATCCCCTCAACAAAGTTCTAGTTTTCTACATTGGTAAGATTAAGAAGGCTATTCTGGATTTTTTAAGCCTTCTGTGCTCCCTGGATGGCCAGTTAATTTGTGGGGTAGAGATGTTTTGAAAAATATGGGAGTGTTGCTTGTCAGTCCTAATGGTTTAGTCAGTACTCAGATGCTTGATCAGGGATTTTGGGCCACCAAAGGACTAGGGAAAGAACAGCAAGGAATTCTCACCCCCATAGAAGTGGCACCCAATACCAGAGGGTGTGGATTAGGATATCAAAATTTAACATAGGGGCCTTGGTAGCTCCTGCTACCTCAATAATGCATTGTGCAGACCCAATTACTTGGAAATCAGATAATCCTGTATGGGTTGACCAATGGCCCCTTTCTCAGGAGAAACTTAGGGCAGCTGCTCAATTGGTACAAGAGCAGCTACAGCTTGGACACATTGAACCAACTAATAGCCCATGGAATGCACTTCCATATTTTGATCTTGTTGCCTCCTGGATGATCAAGGGGCATAGGTGACCCTTACAGCTTATAGGTTTTGAGCCTCAAAATTATTATTGTTCCTTTTTTCAAAGGATCAACAACAATGGCTGTGGGAAACTTCCACTAAATGGCAAATCGCTCTTGCAAATCAATGGACAACTTTATACTGAAACTGTCAACTTAAAATTAGCTCAAAGTCTAGAATTATATGCCATGATCATGGCTTTCCAGCATTTGCCATATTCCCCCTTTAATCTATATACAGACAGCAAATATTTACTTATGGTGTTTCCACTATAAAGACTGCTGTCTTAGGGTCAAATGCTGATGAACTATTTCAGCACTTCCTCCTTCTTCAAAGACTTGTATGTCATCATAGAGCTACATGTTTTATAGGACATACTCGAGCTCAATCCATACTCCCTGGAGCTTTGGCACAAGGGAATGCCCTTTTTTAAAAAATATTTTTCTGAAGTTGGAAATGGGGAGGCAGTCAGGCAGACTCCCTGCACGCGCCCGACCAGGATCCACCTGGCACGCCTACCAGGGAGGGATGCTCTGCGCATCTGGGGTGTTGCTATGTTGCAACCAGAGCCATTCTAGCACCTGAGGCAGAGGCTGCAGAGCCATCCTCAGCACCAGGGCCAACTTTGCTCCAATGGAGCCTTGGCTGCGGGAGGGGAAGAGAGAGACAAAGAGGAAGGAGAGGGGGAGGGGTGAAGAAGCAGATGGGCATTTCTCCTGTGTGCCCTGGCCAGGAATTGAACCCAGGAGTCCTGCACACCAGGCCAATGCTCTACCACTGAGCCAACCGGCCAGGGCCTAGAAATGCCCTTGTTAACCAAGCTACCCAAAAGAAAATTATTTCAAGCAATCATGACAGATCGAGCAATTCAGTCTCATAATATTCATCACCAGAACGCTGCAGCCCTGTGTAAACAGTTTCAACTTTCTCAGGAAGCAGCATGGCAGATTGGGAAATCCTGTCCAAGGGGTCCTATACTACAATCTGCCCCTTCATTTGGAGTTAACCCTCAAGGACCCCTACCAGGACAACTTTGGCAAATGAATGTTACTCATATACCTTCATTTGGCAAACAGTACTATGTCCACGTTACAGTGGATACATATTCTGGATTTATAGTAACCTCTGTCAGAACAGAAGAGGCTGCTAAGCATGATATAGCTCATTGTCTGTATGCACTGTTCTGTTATTGGATATCCTAAACTGGTTAAACTGACAATGCTCCTGTATATGGAGCAAAAGCATTTACTGTATTTTGTCATTCTTATAATCTTTAAAGTCAAGGTATTATTAAAGTGTACCCAGCAAATATTTTAAGGTCAATTTAAAAAATTTAAAAGGGGAGAGTCAGATCCTGGAACTTCTATGGGTCTACCATATCATGCTTTTTAATTTTTTAATTTTTTAATTTTTTATTTTTCTTAATTCTGAAGCTGGAAATGGGGAGAGACAGTCAGACAGACTCCCACATGAGCCCGACCGGGATCCACCCGGCACGCCCACCAGGGGCGACGCTCTGCCCACCAGGGGGCGATGCTCTGCCCCTCCGGGGCATTGCTCTGTGGTGACCAGAGCCACTCTAGCGCCTGGGGCAGAGGCCAAGGAGCCATCCCCAGCACCCGGGCCATCTTTGCTCCAATGGAGCCTTGGCTGCGGGAGGGGAAGAGAGAGAGACAGAGAGGAAGGGGGGGTGGAGAAGCAAATGGGCGCTTCTCTTATGTGCCCTGGCCGGGAATCAAACCCGGGTCCCCCACACGCCAGGCCGACGCTCTACCTCTGAGCCAATCGGCCCGGGCCCCATATCATGCTTTTTACTTTAAAAAAATTTTAAAGAATGCTGATGAACAGGAGATGCCAAATCTTTTTTCTCCTGCAAACTACTACCTTCTTTATTTGATCCAGCTAATAACACTGTTTTGCCTTTTTCCAAATAGCTCCAGATTTATGAAATAGATTTATGTAGGCAAATGGGGATCCTCAAACCCCTCAGTGAGATCTTCTGAGCATGGTCCCTAAGATAACAAGAGGCAGAAAGAGCCCAATAGAGATCAGGGGAACTACCAGCTTTTAGGATACACCCTTAAAGGCTCCAACACCCCAAAGGGGTCTCATAGGATGCCAATAGTGGAAAGGAAGGTCATTGAGCTAAAGCCTGCCAGGCTTACATGCCTCTGCTGTGAGGAAACAGGGACACTGGAAGGTAGGCTTCTCCCTCACTCCTCTAAGGAAGGGTTCAGTCTCTTCCAGCCCTGCTCCAGCCACCTATGACATAACCTTGTCCAGAAAGCTGGGGTTTGCCACTGAAGGCTGAAGGTGCCCACAGCCATCGGCCCCATCTACAACACTTTGGACGAGCCTAGGGTATTTCTTCCAAGAAGCAGGTAAACTGATCTCATTTGCACAAGGGCCACTTAACTATGTCTTACCTGAATAGTCAGGTTTTTTATTTTTCCCTCGAAGATCTCTGTTGTGGGTGTTGATAGTCCTATTTTCTGCTGTTGCTTTGTTTAATATATAGTGTTTCCTTTATTCCTCCTACCTCAATGTCCCACTCATATTTCAGGCTGGGACCTACTCCTAATTTATAGCTCTCTTTCCCCCTTTTGCCAAATTCTATTATGAATCTACCTTTGCCACCCAGCTTAGTGTATCCCAAGGTTCTCTTTACCATGCCACAGTCGCAGAGCTCCAGGGAAAAGCATCCTGGCCTCATCTCTCCAGGCAGAGGAAAACAGAAGCTCCATCTCCACAAATGTTGCAGATGGCTTTTCCAGTCTACCTGAATCATTACCAGCTAGAAGCAGCTGTCATTAGGACTTGGACGTGAGCTGCAAAGTATAGAATTTTAACAATTCCAGTGCCATGCGGACTTTTCTTGGATGTGAACTTTTCCTGGACTCCTGCTCCTTGTGACAGCTCATAACAGACTGAACAGTGGTTGGGTTGCATTTTTCAGGGATTTGGCATGGTGTTGGGGTCAACTTGGACTTGGTGAACATGTTAAGGACACTACTCTTTTATGGATTCTTGCTGTATTGGCCAAGAGTTTGCTTAAAAGCTTTAATCACTGTAAAAAAAAAATAGAAGACTGGATAAAGAAGATGTGGCACATATACACCATGGTATACTATTCAGCCATAAGAAATGATGACATCGGATCACTTACAGCAAAATGGTGGGATCCTGATAACATTATACGGAGTGAAATAAATAAATCAGAAAAAAACAAAAACTACAGGATTCCATACATTGGTGGGACATAAAAATGAGACTAAGAGACATGGACAAGAGTGTGGTGGTTATGGGGGGCGGGGGGAGCGAAGGAGGGAAAGGGGGAGGGGTGGGAGAAGGGCACAAAGAAAACTAGATAGAAGGTGACAGAGGACAATCTGACTTTGGGTTATGGGTATGCAACAGAATGGAATGACAAGATAACCTGCACATGTTTTCTTTGAATATATGTACCCTGATTTATTGATGTCACCGCATTAAAATAAAAATTTATTTATTAAAAAAAAACTAGAAAAAGAATCAAATCCGTTTTCATGAAATATTTATGGAAAGTATTCTGGGAGTGAAAAGTATTGGAATATTTGTGAAGGATGACTGAGAACAATTTTTCTGTGCATGTAAATCAGAGGAGAATTTTTGAAGACTAATTTGAATTTCCATGCAAATATAAAATACTCCATAGTTTTAGGGTTTTTTTTTTTTTTTTTGATTATACTCATCCTCTTATTTTTAAATCTCATCTTTCAAACTGAATCACTCTTACAACTTAAGTGTCAAATGGTCAGTCCTTCCTATTGTTTGTAAAATGTAAAGTTGGTTCTCTTTGTTTTTAATTTGTCACCCTACTGTTGCTTCTTGGTTGGAGTGTCCAAGAACTTCTATCTGTATATCTTGCCAAAGATGTAATCTGGCAGTCAGACTGAAGAGGACACTCAATATAGACAGATGTAAGGTATAACATGACATACAAAAAGATGTGACTGTGACCTAACTTCACTCTTTGCTCTTATAAGATGATTTCTGGTGATTCTTTCATGGTAATAAAACTGCCTGGTCCACATTTTGAGTATAGAGTCCAGTTTAAGTCATTGTTATTGCCTTCATTGGTAAATTAAGAGGCAATGTGACTAAATAACCAAACTTTCTTCTTAATAGTTTAAACTGTCCACCTGGACCAAAGGATCTCAGCCTAGTTACAGAAGAAATAACTACTGTGTTAATAATGGAATAAATCTCTGGGTTTTTACATGTCATGCTGTGGTCTTGGTTAGGTAAAAAGTCAAAATAGAACTGAATGACATATGTTATAATATGGCTTCTCTGATGGACTGAAATCTTCATTTCTGGCCCTGGCCAGTTGGCTCAATGGTAGAGCATTGGCTGGGTGTGTGGATGTCCCAAGTTTGATTCCAGGTCAAGGCACACAGGAAAAGCGACCATCTGCTTTTCTACCCCTCCCCCTCTCCCTTCTCTCTCTTTATCTCTATCTCTCTCTTCCCCTCCCACAGCCATGGCTTGGTTGGAGCAAGTTGGCTCTTGGTACTGAGGATGGCTCCATGGCCTCATCTCAGGCACTAAAATAGCTCAGTTGCTGAGCAGCAGCCCCAGATGAGCAGAGGATCGTCCCCCATAGTCCCCCATAGGGGGTTTACCATGTGGATTCCAGTCAGGGTGCATGTGGGAATCTGTCTCTCTGATTCCCTGCTTCTCACTTAAGAAAAAAATTAAAACAAAATAATGCAAAATACTTCATTTTTGAAAAGTTAATATAAGTGTTCATAAACATACACATACATGAAAAAAATTAACCCAAATAGCTATGGTTGAACTAATCTGTCTTTAAATTTAGTTTCTCATTATATATGTTTCTTATTTCTTCAAGTCTGTGAATAGGAGATGAAAGCCAAATTTCAGCTTTACACATTACTAAGAATATTCGAATTCTGCACTAATATAGTGTCATTTGCACACAACATACCTTTCCTTCAAGATTGTCTAAATTTCTCTTCCATTTAGAGAACAATTTGTAAGATAAAATCATATATGAAGAAATCACTTTTCTTTCCTCTCAGTAATTTCTCTAAAGGAGTAGGGTCAGCTTCTCTAAGAATAATTTCAAAAGAGGCTTCATGGCCACAAATATTCATCCTTCCTCTGAGTGCTGTAATTATTTTTGTCTTCTCGACTTCATTACACTATGGCATTTTATTAGTCCCACTTTCAAGAATATGAAGAATCTGCCACAGACAGAATTTGCAAGAGTTAGAGATATAATATAAGTGGGAAATTATATATATGGACAAATCTAGTGATTATGACCAATAGCATATACTATGGAATGTGCATATTCTTCTTTTTACTGGAGTTTAATTGTAAACAAATATCCAAGCCTGAGAGATTTGTGGTACCCTCGCTTATCTCAACTGAAAATTTTAACTATTTTAATTCATCAAGTGTTAGTTGAACATCTACTATGTCCTTAGCACTGTGCAATTTATTAGCGACACAAAGACAAATATAATAAATTTATTTCTCCTTCAAAAAACTCACCTAACTTAAATTCTTTCTCTTAAGATTTCTTCAGTGTATCTAGAACTTTTCAGTAAGTGTGAGAATATTTAGTGAAATGTACTATATTCTGATTTCCTGTGGCTATATAAGAGAGAGACAATTACCACCCTGTGGAAATATGCCCACATGAGGTACAGGGAAAGCATCAGAGTGTGCTGAGAGGAACCCTGGTTTTATTTTATTTTAATTAGTGTGAACCTCTATCTTGAAGTGCAAGTGCCACATAAAGCTTAAGAGTTATATAAACTTAGTTAAAATATATTCTTTCTCTCCATATTTGGGATATAGCGATTTATTGTGTACATTTAGTTATAGCCCTTGCCAGCTGTTAACTTGAAAACAGATGGAGAAAGGAAAGTGATTTTAATGCATCATTCATACCTCTTGCAGCCAGTGTTCAAGGTCTTCTCCAGGGCACTGCTTCCCAAACATCCACCTAAGAGTTCTGGATAGCAGGGAGTCAGAAAAATTGCTAAACCAGCAAATATAAAATTTCTTTTACTTGAAGAATTTAGGTGACCTTTACATTACTATTCCCTCTGCTTCAAATTCTAATCCCTGACTCTTGGCAAGGCTATCTCCTCATCATTCAGCTGAATTACCACCTGCTTTTAAAAGGGTTCTCTGCCCACTATAATCTAAAGAGGTTGACTCCTCTCCCCCACTAGTTTCTATCTTTGTCCTCTCTTCATTTCCACTGCACTTGTCAGAATTTGTCACTTACCCTTCCTTCCTTCCTTCCTTCCTTCCTTCCTTCCTTCCTTCCTTCCTTCCTTCCTTCCTTCCTTATTCCTCCCTCTCTCCCTCCCTCCCTTCTTTCTTTCTTTCCATGAAACTAGAAGGTCCATATCTTGATCATTTTTTTATTCCTTGCTTTCTGTAACCACTGCTACATGAAGGTGCTCAAAACCATTTGTGGATTAAATGAATCTCTGAATAATTTTTTTTAAAAATTTTATACAGCTAGTGCTTGACTTACGACCATGATTGGTTCTGACAGACCGGTCGTAACATGATTTGGTCATAAGTTGAGTAGGCTATATGTACAGTACTGTAAAATGATGTTATAAAAATCTTTAAGTCATATTTTATCATAATTTTCTTTCATTATTGTTATATATCATAATTTTCTTTGTTCATTTTATGCCATTTGTATCATCTCTACACCATTTTGTTTTTTTATTTTTACATCTGTCAGGTTTAAGTAAAACACTGCATTACCAATACAACTGGTTTAATATTTGCAAAGACAATTTCCTCTTGGTAGGCATCTTGGGAGGGGTTTAATGAAAAATATCCAAGACACAAAACACAAATTGCTGTACTGAGTCTAGCAGTTGAAATGGTGCACTCGGAGATGGTAGTGCTGCCAGAAGCTGGTCCGCACTGTCGTACACCCAGCTGGGCAACGCTTGTGCTGCCAGACGCAGAGCAGTCATGGCTAGCGATTGTGGTTGTAAAGTCGAATGGTCATAAGTTGCATAGGTTGTAAGTCGATCAATATTTGTATATTGATTTTAGAGGGGGGCAAGGGAGAGAGATAGAGAAAAAGATAGAGAGAAACATCAATTTGTTATTCTACTTACGTATGCATTTATTGGTTGATTCTTGTATGTCCTGACCCAGTATCAAAACCTACAACCTTGGTGTATCGGTTTGACACTTTAACCAACTGACCTACCCAGCCAGGAACTGAACAATTGCTTTACAGTAATATATTCATGTCATTCAGAAAAGTCCAGCAGGATGACCATGGTGTTGATCCAGGGGCTTTGTGACCCTCTTGGCAAATTGCTGAGTGCCCAGTTTGAAGAAAGTTAGTTTGTGATATTAGAGGAAGATAGGAGATCAGTACTTACTAAGTGCCAGGCAAGCATTATGATGCATTCTTTATAAACACTCATTTGTTTAGCCCTGAAAACAACCCCATAATATTGAGGGTATTGTGCTCATTTAATAAATATCAATGCCTGACCAAGCAGTGGCGCAGTGGATAGAATGTCGGGCTGGGATGCGGAGGACCCAGGTTCGAGACCCCCAAGGTTGCCAGCTTGAGCAAAAAGCTCACCAGCTTGGACCCAAGGTCGCTGGCTTGCGCAAGGTGTTACTCGGTCTGCTGAAGGCCCGTGGTCAAGGCACATATGAGAAAGCAATCAGTGAACAGCTAAGGTGTCGCAATAAATATCAAAAGGTAAGGATCAAGGAGAGTAAATTGCTCAGTGAGTGTCGGGGTTTGAATTTGAAGCTGGTTCTATTTGGTTTTCAAGACCATATACTTTTCACTAAACAAATACTTCCTAAGGAGACAAGTCGGAGGGTTGCTAGTTGCTACACCTTGTCCTTCCATAAACCCCAACTGCCATGTTTTAGGTCTTCACAAATGGGTTGAGTAGGCAATATGTTTCATTACAAGGAACGCAAGGAGGTAAAAGACTGTGGCTTCCTCTAGGAGCTCACAGTTTGTGGGAAAGAGAATAAACAATACAGAGAGGGCTCAGAACACACAGACATTTTTAAAAATATATTTCTATTTCCTGTACTTTAGTATGTAAATATGTGAGAGACACAGACAGGCTCCTGAAAATCAAGAAACATTATTTTTGCAAATATGATTAATGAACCTTAATTTAATAGTCCTCTTATAAATAGTAATATTTAACAAAAGAATGCATTCTGGAGACCAAAAGTAAAGTAGAGCAAGAGATTTGACCTTAACAGATGCTGGTGTTGCTTTTAGAGGGCCTTTGTGGGAAGCTAGAGACCTGGCACGCTCTAACTGATAAAAGACAAAATAGTCCCTGGTTTCTCCCTTTTGTAGCTTTTTGGGAAATGAGGCTGGTCCTTCTAGAGCAGGGGTCCCCAAACTATGGCCCGCGGGCCGCATGCAGCCCCCTGAGGCCATTTATCTGGCCCCTGCTGCACTTCCAGAAGAGGCACCTCTTTCATTGGTGGTCAGTGAGAGGAGCATAGTTCCCATTGAAATACTGGTCAGTTTGTTGATTTAAATTTACCTGTTCTTTATTTTAAATATTGTATTTGTTCCCGTTTTGTTTTTTTACTTTAAAATAAGATATGTGGCCCTGGCCGGTTGGCTCAGCGGTAGAGCGTCGGCCTAGCGTGCGGAGGACCCGGGTTCGATTCCCGGCCAGGGCACACAGGAGAAGCGCCCATTTGCTTCTCCACCCCTCCGCCGCGCTTTCCTCACTGTCTCTCTCTTCCCCTCCCGCAGCCAAGGCTCCATTGGAGCAAAGATGGCCCGGGCGCTGGGGATGGCTCTGTGGCCTTTGCCCCAGGCGCTAGAGTGGCTCTGGTCGCAACATGGCAACGCCCAGGATGGGCAGAGCATCGCCCCCTGGTGGGCAGAGCGTCGCCCCTGGTGGGCGTGCCGGGTGTATCCCGGTCGGGCGCATGCGGGAGTCTGTCTGACTGTCTCTCCCTGTTTCCAGCTTCAGAAAAATGGAAAAAAAAAAAAAAAAAAAAGAAAAAAAAAAAAATAAGATATGTGCAGTGTGCATAGGGATTTGTTCATAGTTTTTTTTATAGTCCAGACCTCCAACAGTCTGAGGGACAGTGAACTGGCCCCCTGTGTAAAAAGTATGGGGACCCCTTTTCTAGAGGATAAGACACCTTGAAAAGATGAGATCATGACCAACAATCAGAAAAGCAGAGAGCAGTTACAATACTTGTAGCTAATTAGCAAAAGGGAAAGAACATTATCTTGTTAAAGAATCTTTCTTTGATATAATCAATAAGTTCTTTAGCCAAAAATACTGGTCAATTTGTTTTGTTGTTCAATATCGTTACTTTGAAATTAATAGACCTTATCTGAAAACCGCCCTTTTAAAAAATGCCACATGGTTTGACTTATATGGGAACTAAAAGAACAAAATAAACTAAACAGAAACAGTCATAGACATGGAGAAGAGATGGATAGTTACTAGAGGGGACAGGGGTTGCAGGACTGGGTGGGAAAATTAAAGGATTTGAAGAAAATAAGAATACGAGAAGTTATTAGACCGAAATTATAAGAAAATTAAGGAATGGAGGTAAAGGTGGAATTATCTAGAATAAAGTTAGGTTTGAGATGAGTATAAAGAGATAATCTTGTGTGAGATAAAAGGCTGAAGAAAACCTGAATTAAAGTAAAAATTAGGGCTTAAAAATTGCAATGCTGGGGAAAGAGAGATGGTGATGGAGTAGACAGACGTTCCAACTGCTACCTCCCAGGACCAAATTGGATTACAACTTAATTTAAGAACAATCATCTTGAAAAACCAACTTTGGACTAAACTAAGAGGAGTCCATACCCAACGATCACTGAAGAAGTCACACCGAGACTGGTAGAAAAGGGCTGAGATGCTCCTAGGAGAGAGAAGTGGCTGAGGGTTCAGAGGGACCCTCAGGGAAGGGTGGGTTTCCCAGAGAGGTGTGGGTTCTCAGTCCCTGGCCTGGAGCCCCAGCCTAGAGCCCCAGAACCTAGAAGAGGCGCCCAGACAGCATTTAGCTGTGAGAAGAGCTAGGTTTCTGTCCATGAGAAAGAGACACACCTATCGGATTCAGACTCCGTTTTAAAGGGCCCACACAGAAAACCTCATTCACAGCCACTTACCCGGGCTCTGGCACGGGAGAGCTGAAAGGATTGAAGTTGTGGGAGGAGAGTTTAAAGTTGGAGGCCCAGGAAGAAACACTGAGGGGGACGGCCATCCGAACCCCCGTGCTGAATTGTTCTCCAGTACTGCATTTGCCATCTTTCTTGGGTGGAGCATCCCCTCTGAGTGGCATCAGCCTGGGGAAATGCAGCTTCTCCACCCTTGGGAGTCTCTCCTACCCCAGCAATGGAGACAAGTCGTCTGAGAGGCAAGGAAGCAGGGGCGCATCAGTAACTCAGTTTTCTGGTGTTGAGACCTGTGCTCCCCCCACACACACACACTCTTCCAAGTCTATGACATGACTGGTGCTTCCACTCCATAAGAGACTCAGTTGAAAGGGTGGGCGGGCAGATCACACCTCTGGGTCTCAGAGGCCACACCCACCAGACTCCTGGGGCCACACCTTACTGAGGTATGTAAAAAAAGTCTGGACAGACTGACACCTGGGGCCAATGAGCAGAGCCACACCCACCACCCTTCCTAATTGCTGAATTGCCACAGGCTCAAACAGTGGTAGTCAACCCTCCCTACCTCCCACTAGTGGGCGTTTCAGCTTTCATGGTGGGCAGTAGTGAAGCAACCAACATATAAATAAAAAGATAAAATTAACTATAGTAGTTGTTTTATAAAGATTTATTCTGCCAAACTTAGTGAAAATATGACATAAAGTACTTAGTAAGTAATTATTATTATATGCTTTAACTTGCTGTAACTCTGCTTTATAAATTTTATTAAGTAAAGTTACTTCCCTACTTTATAAATCACTATTACTATAAAACCTGTGGGCGGTTAGAAAATTTTTCTACTAACAGAGATACAAAAGTGGGCAGTAGATATAAAAAGGTTGACTACGTCTGCTCTAGAAGAAGTTTTTTCTGTGGCTGAGCCCAACAAGCAGCCAGAAGACAGGCTGCAGTAGGTGAGACTCAGGGAAACTTGGCCATTTCAGTGAACTTTCCCTTAGGACTAGAGAGGGTAAAAGTCAGCCTAGGAATGCAGCTTGGTATTTCCATGTACACCTGGGCCCAGCAGAGGCAGCCACAAACTTTGAATTGCTTGTAGCTCTGTTGCTGAGGGCCAGTCACAGATAGTGTCTCCTACTGGTCTGTGCTGGGTCCCTGCTTGGGAAGCCCAGGGCTGGCACATCCAGGGTCCAGCTACATAAAGCATCACTTCAGGACTTAACAACCCTCGCTAGAGTGGTATCCTAAGGAAAGGTTCTTCACACCAGGTTCAGCTGAGGGAAATTCCACTCTCTGTGATCAGCACCAGCACAGTGGCTTATGTGCATTGGATAGGGTGGAGCTTCACAGTCAGCCAACCTGGGTGCTGAATTTCCTGCCCTGCTTGGCTAGATTCCACAGGGAAAAGGGAGAAAGGCTTGGAGCATGGACATTTAAAGTGTGGGTTCCTATGAATCTATTGTTGGATCTGGTTGAGGGGCTTAGTCACCTTTAGGAGGGGCATAGTTAGCCCCAGGAGAGGACTCTCTCAGTAGCCCTCCCTGAGACCAGGGTCTCAACAGCTGAAAGAACTTCTGTAGAGGGAACTGTTGGCCACACTTGGCTTGAACCTGCTGCTCACCTTGTTGGGTAGAAATAAAAATTGAATATCCAGCAGTGGAGGGATTAAGCTCTGAAGTAGGGGCCACATTCCCTGTACTGAACTCCTGACCAAGAGACTCTTGAAATGGGGAGTCCACAGACAATTTATTCACAACCTCAGCTGACCTAGCCCACCAAGTGTGCAACCTGTAGAGGGTTTGCTAGATGAGGCCAATCTGAGCCCTCACTACAGTCTTACTACAGAAGACTGTGGGAGTCTTGCTGCAAGAGGAGGGGGAGAAGCTGAAAAGGGGAGACAAATCTTACAGAGCTTGGGGCTTTTATGGAGCTGTTGTCATCTCCAAGCAAAAGGAAGCTGATCCTTATTCAAAAGTGGGCCCCTCCCACAGTACCCAGACAGAGATAATGCATACATAAAGCAGCAAAAAGTACAGTAGCTGCAGACTGGTAGCAAACAGTGGATTACAAACAACAGCTGACACCAACCCAAAAAGAAGTAGAGTCAAAACTACTGGTGGTGGGTGGCAGACAGCACCAACCCTAGACTCAACTACCTACATAAGCAGCACACCCAAAGTTGGAGTCTAGTAGGCAATACACTCTGTAGAGAATAAATACACCCAACGGGACAGACATTGCACAGTGTGTAATACATATAATCAAGATTTACCCTTAGAGCCAGCCAGCCTGAAGGGTTAATTGTATCCACAAAAGGACCAACTGCATCTAATATTTACATACAACAAGAGGGAAAATAGTGCCCTCAAGAAGCATTCTTAGAACAAGGAAAACAAGAGGCCTGCAGGACAATACCAACAAGCACATCTTCTTTATAAAGACTACACAAAAATTTCAAAGTCAGACAGTAGTACCTAATACACAGGGTACTAATGGGCAGACAGAGAAATGTGACCCAAATGAATCAACAAGAGAAATCCCCAGAAAAAAGGACTGAACGAGATATGAGTAACCAAACTACCAGATGCAGAGTTTAAAATAATGTTTGTTAGGATGCTCAAGTATCTTAGAGCAACAATGGATGGACATAATGAGCACCTAAATAAAGAGATATCAAGCATCAAAAATGACATTGAAATCATAAAAAATAACTAGTCAGAAATGACAAATACAATATGAGAAATGAAGACTGCACTAGAAGGAATTAATAGCAGGCTGGATGAAGCAGAGGATCGAATGAGCAACTTAGAAGACAAGATAAACAAAAGAAGCAGAGCAGCAAAAAGAAAAAAAATCTGAGGAAACTAAGAAACTCTGTGACAACACGAAGAGAAACAACATTTACATCATAGGGGTTCCTGAAGGAGAAGAAAACGATCAAGGAATAGAAAAACTGTTTGAAGAAATCATAACTAAAAATTTTTCTAAATTGATGAAGGAAAAAGTCACACAACTTCAAGAAGCACCGAGAGTTTCATTAAAGAAGAACCGAAGAAGGCCTACAGCAAGATACATTATAATTAAAGTGTCAAAGTTAAGAGACAAAGAAAGAATACTAAAAGCTGCAAGAAAAAAGCAGTCAGTCACTTACAAAGGATCCCCCATAAGGATAACATCCACCTTCTAAACAGAAACACTTGAGGCCAGAAGGGAATGGCAAGAAATATTCAAAGTGATGTAAAGCAAGAATCTATAACCAAGACTCCTTTATCCAGCAAGGCTATCGTTTAAAATGGAAAAAGAAATAAAAAACTTCCCAGACAAAAAAAAAAAAAAAAAGAACTCAAGGAATTCAATACAACCAAACCGGTACTGCAAGAAATGTTAAGAAGCCTGCTCTAAAAAGAGCAAAAAAAAAAAAAATTCAAGAAAAAGAGAATTGTAGATTTAAAGAATAAAATGGCAATAAACAACTACATATCAATAATAACCTTAAATATAAATGAATTAAATGCTCCAAACAAAAGACATAGGGTAGCTGTGTGGATAAGAAAACAGGACCCATACATATGCTGTCTACAAGAGAGCCACCTCAGAAAAGAAGATACACATAGACTAAAAGTGAAGGGATAGAAAAAAGTATTTAATGCAAATGGCAATGAAAGAAAAGCTGGGTAGCAATATTTATATCTGACAAAATAGACATTTTTTATTTATTTATTTATTAAAATTAATATTAATAAGGTGACATTGATAAATTAGGGTGCATATGTTCAGAGAAAACATCTCCAGGTTATTTTGACATTTGATTATGTTGCATTCCCATCACCCAAAGTCCAATTGTCTTCTATCACCTTCTGATTTTTTGTGTGCCCCTCCCCTCTCCCAACCCCCTTTCTCTCCTCCCCCTCACCCCATAACCCCCACACTCTTGTCTATATCTCTGAGTCTCATTTTTATTTCCCACCTATGTATGGAATCATATAGTTCTTAGTTTTTTCTGATTTACTTATTTTACTCAGTATAATGTTATCAAGGTCCATCCATGTTGTTGTAAATGATCCGATGCCATCATTTCTTATGGCTGAGTAGTATTCCATAGTATATATGTACCACATCTTCTTTATCCAGTCATCTATTGAAGGGCTTTTCGGTTGTTTCCATGTCTTGGCCACTGTGAACAATGCTGCAATGAACATGGGGCTACATGTGTCTTTATGTAGCAATGTTTTTGAGTTTTGGGGTTATATACCCAGTAGAGGGATTGTTGGGTCATATGGTAGCTCTATTTTTAATTTTTTGAGGAACCACCATACTTTCTTCTTATAATAGTTGTACTACTTTACATTCCCACCAACAGTGGATGAGGGTTCCTTTTTCTCCACAGCCTCTCCAACATTTGTTATTACCTGTCTTGTTGATAATAGCTAATTTAACAGGTGTGAGGTGGTATAAAAATATGGGACAATTCACAAATTTTAGTGTCATCTTTGTGCAGGGGCAATGCTAATCTTCTCTGTATTGTTCCAATTTTAGTATATGTGCTGCCAAAGCGAGCACCAAAATAGACTTTAAAACAAAGGCTATACTATGGGATAAAGAAGGTTACTACATAATAATGAAGGGAGCAATCCAACCGAAGGATATAACCATTGTAAATATTTATGTGCCTAATAAAGGAGCACCTAAATATATAAAGAAGATTTTGATGGACATTGAGGGTGAGATCAACAGCAATACTATAATATATAGTTCTGGATTTTAATACCCCACTAACATCAAGAGATATATCCTCCAGATGGAAAATTAACAAAGAAACAGAGTCCTTATATGGCACACTAGATCAACTGGATTTAATAAATATCTTCAGAACCTTTTACCCCAAAGCAGCAGAATATACATTCTTTTCAAGTGCTCATGGTACATTCTCTAGGATAGATCATATGTTAGGACACAAAATAAGTTTCAATAAATTTAAGAAGATTGAAATCATATCAAGTGTCTTCTCTGATCACAATAGCATAAAACTAAAAATCAACTCAATTTAAAAACTGAAAAACATTGAAACAATTTGAGGCTAAACAGCATGTTATTAAATAATAAATGGGTTAACAACGAGATCAAAGAAGAAATAAAAAATTTCCTTGAAAGAAATGAAAGTGAACATACAAAAACTCAAAATTTATGGGACACAGCCAAAGCAGTCCTGAGAAAGAAGCTCACAGCATTACAGGCATACCTTAAGAAGCCAGAAAAAACTCAAGTAAACATCTTAACCCTGGATCTAAAAGAACTAGAAAAAAACAACAACAAATAAAGCCCAGAGGTAATAGAAGGAAGGAAATAATAAAGATCAGAGCAGAAATAAATGACATAGAGGCTAAAAAAACAAAACAAACAGAAGATCAATGAAACCAAGAGCTGTTTTTTGAAAAGGTAAACAAGATTAATGAACCTTTAACCAGACTCATCAAGAAAAAAAGAGAGAGGACTCAAATAAATAAAATTAGAAATGAAAGTGGGGAAATAACAACTGACACCACAGAAATACAAAGGATTGTAAGAAAATACTATGAGGATATGTATGCCCCCAAAATTGAATAATCTAGGTGAAATGGATAAATTCCTAGAAATATATAATTTCCCAAAACTCAATCTGGAAAAGTCAGAAAACCTAAATAGACCGATTACAACAAACAAAATTGAAACAGTTATCAAAATACTCCCAGCAAACAAAAGTCCTGAACCAGATAGCTTCACAGGTGAATTTACCAAATATATTAAAAAAGAACTAACACCTATCCTTCTCAAGCTATTTCAAAAAATTCAAGAGGAGTGAAGACTTCCAAGCTCCTTTTATGAGACAAGCTCATTCCAAAACCAGGTAAAGACACTACAAAGAAAGAAAACTATAGCTAATATCCCTGATGAACTTAGATGCTAAAATTCTCAACAAAATATTAGCAAACCGTATCCAACAATACATTGAAAAAATCATACATCATGATCAAGTGGGAGTTATCCAGGAAAGTAAGGTTGGTACAATATTCACAAATCAATCAATGTAATTTATTATATAAACAAAAGGAAGTATAAGAAATCACATGATAATATCAATAAATGCAGAAAAAGCATTTGATAAAATTCAGCACCCATTTTTGATCAAAACTGTCAGCAAAGTGGGAATACAGGGAACAAACATCAACATGATAAAGGCCATCTATGACAAACCCACAGCCAACATCATACTCAGTGAGCAAAAATTAAAAGCAATCCTCTTAAGATCAGGAACAAGGCAGGGGTGCCCCTTTTCACCACTTTTATTCAATATAGTTCTGGAAGTCCTAGCCACAGCAATCAGACAAGAAGAAGAAATAAAAGGCATCCAAATTGGAAAAGAAGTAAAACTGTCATTATTTGCTGATGACATGATACTGTACATAGAAAACCCTAAAGTCTCAGTCAAAAAACTACTAGACCCGATAAATGAATTTGGCAAGGTGGCAGGATACAAAAATAATATTCATAAATCAGAGGTATTTTTATACACCAAAAATAAACTGTCTGCAAGAGAGATTAAGGAAGAAATCTCCTTCACTATTGCACCAAAAAAATAAAATACCTAGAAGTAAATTTAACCAAGGAAGTAAAGAACTTGTACTCAGAAAATTATAAAACATTGATAAAAGAAATCAAGGAAGATACAAACAAGTGGAAGCATTTACTATGTTCATGGATAGGAAGAATAAACATTATTAAAATGTCTATATTACCCAAAGCAATCTATAAATTTAATGCAATTCCTATTAAAATACCAATGGTATACTTCAAAGATATAGAATAAATATTCCAAAAATTTATATGAAACAAACAAAAAAACAACAACAACACGAATAGCCTCAGAACTCTTGAAAATGAAGAATAATGTGGGAGGTGTAAGGTCGGTGGATAGAGGCATGGTCACGTAGGAACTCAGACCTGCCCACTTTGGCTAGGACCACCCACAATCAAGCCCACCAAAGGAAGCTTCCCAGGAACCATTTGGAAAGAAGCGATCGTCTGCCAGCCAGTGAAATTTTACCACGTCATAGTAGCTCCACTTCCCTAGAGGGACCCTTTAAATATCTGCCACGCGGTTTAATCTTGGCAACTTCCCTAGCCTCCATGTTTCTTTCCTCGGGGCCAGGGAACCTTGCCAGGCAGGATGTGCGCTCCGTACTCAATAAAGCCGTTTACTTATTCCACACTTTGCGGTTCCGGCCCTCTTCCTTCCTTCTCGGCAGGGAAAAATACCTTACATTTTTGGTGCCGAAAACCCAGAAGGAGTTAGAAATTTGCAAGGACTGCTCCTTTCTTATCCCTTCCGAGAAAGAACCAGGAGAAAGAACCAGGATCTCCGATCGCCAACCCACTTCGGCGCACGGTGCAGTAAGTCCCCTGCCTCCAGCTTTCCTCTCAGTTCTTTCCTCTGAGACTCCCTGTCTGAAACCATAGCTACATCAGGGAAGTCTTTTCCGTCCGTCAGTCCAGAGTGAGCGTGTGCTTGTGGAGACCTCCCCAAGCACATCCACTTTCATCCGTGGCTGGACATTGAGTTTTTAGGACGCTAATGCTCAGGTCTGACCACTCCGAGAACTGAGTGCGGCTGTTGGGGCACAGGAATTTCCCTCCCTAAGGAAGAAGAAACTGTTCCTCTTCTCCGCTGTGGCCAGGCCACAGAACCCACTCAATTAGCCTCCTGAAGGGACTTTCGGTGTTAACACCCTCACCAATTTAACTATCGCCAAAAAAGCTGGGAACTGATTGGAGATCTCTTACATTCACGGCTTGTAATTATTTACGCACCTGTCCTTAACATCTGTGCTGCCTGTTCCACACCGCGCAGGCCTTTTTCTGGCCAGAGAAACCTTACCTAAAACCTCTATTCCTAATCTTTCCTTCTCTGCAGACTCCAAACTCTCTTTCCCTCCTGTCTGGCCCCCCGGGGGCGCCTCTCTCCCTCACTCTTTCTCTCTCTTTCTCCCTCTCTCGGGACTTTTCTCTGGTCCCTCTGCGGACCTCTCTTTCCTCTGAGAGCCTCCTCCTCTCCCTTCGCAAAAACCTGTTTCTTATTTGCCATCTACTACCATCTTTTTCGCCTCCCCTGCTGGCCAGGGGCACCTCCCTTCACTGTGTTCTCTAGTCCCGCCTCCGTCAGGCCTTTCTCAGCCTGGCATTGGCTCTTACACTGGTTTTCAGGACGTCCAACCCCTTCCTTTCTTACAGGAAGTTCCTGCCCTGTCCTGCCTTTGGCTCCAGCGTTTTTCCTGCAGGATCTGGGTGCCGGGCTCTGCACAAGCCCCCCCCCCCTTATTCCCAAACCCCCAAACCCCTATCCAGAACCTGTGAACATGGCATTTAAAGTTTTTAACGGTCCCAACTAGTAGAAACAGGCCTGTTCGCCAGGCCCCCATGCAGCAGAAGGTAACGCTCCAAACCCTGACTCTTGTGGCAACCCTGAGACCAGCAGAGCCACCAGCAGCTTGCTTTAAGTGTGGCAAGCAGGACCACTGACCCGGCAGGGCCCCTGCCTGCGGTTGCCCACTGAGCCCTGCCCTGACTGCAAGCAGCCCAGTCACTGGCAGAGAGATTGCCTCTTTGGGCAACAGGTTTTTTCCTCAGCGCCTCTACGTGGAGGACAAGCTGCCTAAATGGAAGGCCAATCCAGCCAGGTGGATGCATCGCTCAAACTCCTAGGACATGGCCTGGACTTGGAGAACCCAGGGTTCTGCAACAAGTGGGTAAGTCAGTCCACCTCATTTCATGTGGACACGGGGGCTGCCTTCTCTGTTTTTACCTTCACACTCTGGACCTCTAGTTCCCTCACAGGTTTCGGTTATGGGAATGGATGGGACCCTCTTCCTTTCCCCTTTTTACACCACTCCTGACATGCAGTTCTGCCTCAAACTTGCCTCCTTATAGGACCACTGGCAGTCGGAACCACTGGACTCCATCCATCTCCAGCTCACCAAAAGGCTGGACCCTGCAAATTCCCCTATTACTCCTCTCTTTTTTTAAATCCTTACAGGACCGCATCTGTGAAGTTTCTCCAGTCACAGCCACACAGATATTCCTCCTGACACTCCTCCAATCCACCATTTTCTGATCTCCCCCTCCCCACGATGCCCCTATTCAGCAGGAAGTAGCCAAACGAATAAACGGCGCCCCTTTTTCTATTTAACACAAAAGGTCAGAATGTAAGGTCGGTGGATAGAGTCATGGTCACGTAGGAACTCAGGCCCGCCCACTTTGGCTAGGACCGCCCACAATCAAGCCCACCAAAGGAAGCTTCCCAGGAACCATTTGGAAAGAAGCGATCGTCTGCCAGCCAGTGAAATTTTACCACGTCATAGTAACTCCACTTTCCTAGAGGGACCCTTTAAATATCTGCCACGCAGTTTAATCTTGGCAACTTCCCTAGCCTCCATGTTTCTTTCCTCGGGGCCAGGGAACCTTGCCGGGCGGGATGTGCGCTCCGTACTCAATAAAGCCGTTTACTTATTCCACAATTTGCGGTTCCGGCCCTCTTCCTTCCTTCTCGGTGGGGAAAAATACCTTACAGGAGGTGTCACACTTTCTGATATCAAGTTATACTATAAGGCCATTGTACTCAAAACAGCTTGGTACTGGCTGAAGAACAGGCATATAGATCAATGGAACAGAACAGAGAACCCAGAAGTAAACCCATACCTTTATGGACAATTGATATTTGACAAAGGAAGTAATAGCATACAATGGAGTAAAGACAGCCTCTTCAATAAATGGTTTTGGGAAAACTGGACAGGTACATGTGAAAAAATGAAGCTAGATCACCAACTTACACCATTCACAAAAATAAACTCAAAATGAATTAAAAAAAAAGACTTAAATGTAATTCATGAAACCATAAACATCTTGAAAGAAAATATAGGCTGTAATTTTTCTGAAATCTCTCATAGGAATATTTATGCTGATTTATTTCCACGGGCTAGTGAAATAAAGGACAGGATGAACAAATGAGACTATATCAAACTAAAAAGCTTTTGCACTGAAAAGGACACCAGTAACAAAATAAAAAGGTTACCTACACAATGGGAGAACATATTTCCTAATACGACTGATAAGGGATTAATTACCAAAATTTATAAAGAACTTCTAAAACTTAACACAAGGAAGGTAAACAATCCAATTTAAAAATAGGCAAAAGATCTGAATAGACACTTCTCCAAAGAAGATAAACAAATGGCCAATAGGCATATGAAAAAATGTTCAAAATCACTAAATCACCAGAGAAATGCAAATTAAAACCACAATGAGATACCACCTCACATCTGTCAGAATGGCATACATTAACAAATCAACATACAATAAGTGCTGGCAAGGGTGTGGAGAAAAGGGAACCCTCCTGCATTGCTGGTGGGAATGCAGACTGGTGCAGCCACTGTGGAGAACTGTATAGGGTTTCCTCAAAAAATTAAAAATGGAACTGCCTTTTGACCCAGCTATCCCACTTTTAGGAATATATCCTAAGAATATCAAATCACTGATTCAAAAGAAAATATTGGACCCCCATATTTATTGCAGCATTGTTTACAATAGCCAAGATCTGGAAACATCCCAAGTGTCTGTCAGTGGACGAGTGGATTTAAAACGCAGTGGTACATATACATGATGGAATACTATGCAGCTATGAAAAAGAAGGAAATCTGATCTGTGACATCACGGATAGACTTGGAGAATGTTATGCTAAGTGAAATAAGGCAGGCAGAGAAAGAAAAGTATCATATGATCTCACATATACCTGTATGTGGAATCTAATGAAGAAAGTGAACCGAGGAATGTAATAGAGAGGCAAGGTCACAGGGACCAGTGGGACAGCAGATAAAGGGAAAGAGAATGAGGAGGTGGGATCAGAGAAAGTAAAGGGATTTGTGAAACTATATATACATAACACAGAGATATAGGTAACAGGACAGCAAATCCTAGAGGGAAAAGAGGAGGGAGTTAGGGGGAGGGGGCAAACGGGGTATAAAAAGGGATACAAGGGTGGGGGGTGAGGAAGTTATATTTAATGGAAAACTTGAATCCATGTAAACACAATAAATTAAAAATTAATAAATATTTTTTAAAAGTTTTTAAAAAGTAGAAATTAGATGTCAGGGAAAATTGTCAACTGTATATATGGTAAAAAATGAGAAAGTTTAATTTATCATTAATGTGCTGGACTTCATTTATGTATATTATCACAGTAATTAATTTTCTCTGCTGCACCATGGGACAGTGTAGAAACCAAAAACCAATTTCCTTTCTTTTTTTTTTTTAATTTATTTATTAAATTTAATGCAGTGACATTGATAAATCAGGGTACATATGTTGAGAGAAAACATCTCTAGATTATTTTGACATTTGATTGTGCTGTATACCCCTCCCCCAAAGTTAAATTGTCTTCTGTCACCTTCTATCTGGTTTTCTTTGTGCCCCTCCCCTCCCCTAACCCCTCTCTCCTTCTTCACCCCATCCCCCTCCCCCCAGCCCCCACCCCCCACCCCTGTTGCCATCACATTCTTGTTCGTGTCTCTGAGTCTCATTTTTATGTCCCTTCTATGTATGGATTCATATAGTTCTTAGTTTTTTTTCTGATTTACTTATTTCACTCCGTATAATGTTATCAAGGTCCATCCATGTTATTGTAAATGATCCGATGTCATCATTTCTTATGGCTGAGTAGTACTCCATAGTATATATGTACCAAAGCTTTTTAATCCACTCATCCTCTGACGGACACTTGGGCTGTTTCCAGATCTTCGCTATTGTGAACAATGCTGCCACAAACATGGGGGTGCATTTCTCCTTTTGGAGCCATTCTATGGTGTCCTTGGGGTATATTCCTAAAAGTGGGATAGCTGGGTCAAAAGGCAGTTCGATTTTCAGTTTTCTGAGGAATCTCCATACTGTTTTCCACAGAGGCTGCACCAGTCTGCATTCCCACCAGCAGTGCAGGAGGGTTCCCTTTTCTCCACATCCTCGCCAGCACTTATTCTGTGTTGTTTTGTTGATGAGCGCCATTCTGACTGGTGTGAGGTGATATCTCATTGTGGTTTCCAATTTCCTTTCTTGACATTCCATCACATGTCAGTGAGTACAGTTGGTCTCATATTATATTTAAAAATATATTAGAGATCATTTCCTTCCATGGGCAACAAAAATTTGAGGAAAGATTATACAAAGAAGCTCTACTACAAAAATCCATAGAGATATTGTACAATTACTGTTTGGGAACAGTATTGAAAAATCTAAGTAACTAAAAAATAAATGCTGTAAACTCCAATGGTCATATTTAAGATTTTAAAATAATGGCTAAATAAAAATATGCTAAACTAGTCTTCCCACAATTTACATGGTAGTATAAGGCTTGAAAATTCAGTGTGTTTTCAAATCATGTAAAACACATGATTCTGTTTGTATGTAAAATGAATTAAGGTCTAGTCTCCGAGAAACTCAGATAATAGCTTATGTGGCAGGAGACTTAAAAATCATGTAGAATTCAGGAGAATTCTTCACTGTGCAGGCTTATTCCATCATTCTCAGATAGTCACTAAATTCTAGCAGAAGTTCAAAATCATTTCAGGAAACAGAAATATACTCCGTTCGTTTTCACCCCATTCTCTCTTCTAGGAGGTGCAGATCTCCATTGAAAACCACTGTCTTAGAAAGAACACCCTGTGTTTGAGACTTTCCATACACATGCACTAATCCAGCAGTATGACTTGACCATAGGGTACTGCTTGGAATGGGACTGAGTGCACATTTTCTACCTGGTTTTAATGGTGTGGTGCCAACCTTTGTGCCCCAGTTCTGACAGTCCCTAGACACTTTAAATGCTTGCTGGACACTCTAGTTTGTGGCTTTGAAATAATCTTTTTCCAAGTAGAAGCCATAGGCTGGGCTTCATCTACACTACTCATCAAAACAAAACAAAAACCCACAATAAATGAATATACACTGCATAACTCCTATTCCATTTTAAATTACATATATGGTTTTCCTTTTCACTGAGCTCTTGTATAAAGGGAAACCACATTTTTTTGTTTATCTTTTAGAGTTTTAATGAGATATAAAGGCTTCTATTATCTATTCTTAGCTCCAAAAACTCACATCAAAATCAATCTGTCATTGGCCCTGGCCGGGTAGCTCAGTTGCATCCCAATACACCAAGGTGACAGCTTTGATCCCTGGTCAGGGCACATACAAGAATCAATCAGTGAGTGCATAAATAAGTGGAACAACACATTGATATTTCTCTCTCTGCCTTCCTCTCTCTCTTTACAAGCAATTATAATAACTGATCAAAATAAAAGTATTTAAATCAGTCTGTCATTTGATAACAATCAATAGTTTAAATTAACAAATGCTCAGAACTCAGAAAGCATTTCAATTCATCTTTAAAAGTCCTCTTTCAATTGTGAAAGCAAACTGATTTCTCTTCTGGAAATCCACAAAGGCAAGCTTGTCAGACTTGCTATTTTGGGTAACATTGCAAGATTTCTGAAAGGTTCAATCGAGCTGTGTTATAACACACAACATGAATTTATTTTTTACTTGTAAAACCACATTTCCACTGCGTACGGCCTTTTTTTTTTTGATAAGCAATTCCATGTTCCCTATCACCCACTGGATGAAATCCAGAAAATTAGTCAGACCATCAAAGTTCCAAAGCAGCTCACGGCCCGAACCCCCAGCCCCTGGCCACCTACACTTCACTTCTCACAGGTGTCGCCCAGGCCAGGTGCAGGAGACTCTGCGCCTGCAATTAAGCTCTTACTTAGTTATTTAATCACTTTATTTTCAAAGTCAATGTTTTTTATAAGTACAAAGCAGGCAGAATAAACTGCAATGATGTACACAGAATGCTTAGCACACATCCTGGCACACAGTAGGTACTCCAGAAGTGTCAGTTCCTTTATCCTCCTTTTAAGAAGGTCTTCATCTCCTAACCTACACTGACTTTGAGACCAGCCCAAATTCCACCTCTGTGTAAAGTTTTCCTGAGATCTTAGTTGGAAATAGTCATTTGTTTAGAGGAAGAAATTACAATACGTATAGAGAAATCAACCAGGGCTTCATAACTGGTAAGCGGTAGAGCACAGATTCTAGCCTAGTAGGTGGCTCTCTAGAGTTTGTGATTTATTTTTTAACATACCAAAGATTTAAAAATATATATATTTATTGAATATAACTTATGTGTCATACAATTCACCCATTTAATGTATACCATTCAATGGTTTTTAGTATATTCACAGAATTGTGCAATCATCACCAGTCAATCTGAGAACATTCTCTTTACTCCAAAAAGAAATCTGACCCCCATTATCAGTCACTTCTTATTTCCTCCTCAATTCTATCCCCTGGTCCTGGCACCGCTAATCTGCTTTCTGTCTCTGTGGCTGTGCCTGTTCTGGACATTTTACGTACAGTAAATGGGATCATATTGTAGTTGTTTTTTTGTGCCTGGTTTTCTCTCAACATAGTGCTTTCAAGGTTCATCCATGTTGTAGCATGTATCAGTACTTCATTTTTATTTATTTCTGAATACTGTTCTATTGTATGACTATATTACATTTAATAATCTAGTCATTAGTATATGGACATTTGAATTTTCTACTTCTTGGCTATTATGGTTGTTATAAATATTCATTACCTATTTTTGTGTGAACATATATTTTCATTCTCTTGGTTACAAACTTGGAATTCCAGGTTAGATGGTAATTCTGTGTTAAGCTTTTGGAGGAACTGCCAAACTATTTCTCAAACTGGCTGCACCAGTTTAAATTCCCACCAACAATCTACAACGATTCCAATTACTCCACATCTTCACCAACACCTGTTGTCTGTATTTTTAAAAATTGAATTTATTGGGCTGACATTGCTAACAAAATTACACAGGTTTTAGGTGCACAATTTGACAACATGTCTTCTGTACACTGTATTGTGTGTTTGGCCCCCCAAGTCAAGTCTCTGTCCACCACTATTTATCCCCTATAACTTCCTCCAGCTCCCTGCAACCCCCACTCCTGGCAACCACCACACTTTTGTCCATGTTTTTTTGTTGTTCTTTTTTGCTCACTCCCTCTACCCTCCTCACATAGCCTCCCCACACCCCCCAAAAGCTGTTAGCCTACTCTCTACTATGAGTCTTCCTCTATTTTGCTTGTTAATTAATTTTGTTCACTAGGTACCATATATGAATGAAATCATATGATATTTGTTTTTCTCTGACTGGCTTATTTCATTTAGCAAAATGCTCTTCCGGTCCGTCCATGCTGTCACAAAAGTTAAGATTTCCTTCTTTTTTTATTGCTGGGTAGTATTCCACTGGTTAAGTATACCACAGCTTTTTTATCCACTCATCTACTGATGAACAGTTGGGGTGCTTCCAAATCTTGGCTGTTGTAAATACTGTCCAGAATTTAGAAAAAAATTGAGCAAACTAAATCCTAAGCAAGGAGAAGGAAGGGAATAAAAATAAAAGCAGCAACCAATAAAACAAAATAAAAACAATAAAGAAAATCAATAAATCAAAATGTTGGTTCTTTGAAAGGATTATTAAAATTTATAAGCATCATAAAAATTAACATTTTTCCCTGTGATGCTTATGTGGTAGGATGAAAAAACTAGCTACTGACTGTCATAAAATATTTTCCAAACCACATCTCTGACAAAAGACTAGTAATTAGAATACATAAAAAGTTCTCAAAACTCAACTTTTTTCTAGATTCTAGACATGGGATCTTAAATAATTTGAGATTTTTCTTTTTTTTCTAACATACATTTAATGCTATAAATTTTCCTAATAGCTTTATTTGCATCCTCAAAATTTTGATATGCTAAATTTTCATTTTTCATTCAATTTATTGTTTTTTTCTCTTCCCTTGAGTCTTCCTAGGGAGTTATTCGTTTTCAAATATTTGGAGACTTTTTAAAAGTTAGTTGTCTGCTAATTATTTCTAGTTTGATTTCATTGTGGTCAGAGAACAAATTCCGTATTATTTCAATTTTTAAAAATTTTGTTGAGGTTTGTTTGTGATGGAGGATAAGATCTATTTTGGTATATATCTCATGAGAACTTGTAAAAAATGTGTTTTCTGTTGTTGGATGGAATGTTCTACAAATGTCAATTAGTCTATTAGTTTATGTCAAAATGTCTATTAGTTTATGACATTATTGAGTTATTCTATATCTGTTCTGTTTCTTTTGTTTTATTGCTTTATCAGTTGTTGAGAGAAAGGTGTTTAATCTCCAACTATGATTGTGGATTTTTTTTTCTCCTTTGTTAATTCTATGAGTTTGCTTCACATGTTTTGCAGCTCTGGAGGTACGTACTTTTAAAATATACTGTGTCTTTTTGGTGAATTTATTATTTTATATTCATATAATGAATGTCTCTGTCTCTGATTAGGGTAGAAATCTTGGCAGTCCACTTAGTCTTCGCTGATTTATGAGGAAGAGGAGGAGGCATGGTTGTTGTTTTTTTTTCCTGTGGTGTTTGCTGTAATAGAATGATTATTTTAAAATTTTTTCTGTATTACTAGGCTTTCTCTATCATATTCCTTTGACTAGATACAGAAAACTTTCCTTGGGCATTTAGCTTCTCCAGCAAGCCGTCAGATATATAAAGCAAAATGAAAAAAATCCAAAAGTAAGTAAAAAGGAAAGGAAAGGAAGGGAAGGGGAGGGGAGGGGAAGAATGGGAAGGAAAGGGAAGGGAAGGGAAGGGAAGGGAAGGGAAGGGAAAAGAGAAAGAAAAAGGGAAGCAAAAAAAGAAGGGGAAAGGAAAAGGAAAACAGAAGGGAAGGGCAAGGAAGAGAAATCACCACCTGAGATCCCTAATTAGTCTGCTTTCTCTCTTCTATTGTTCAGAGGCTTCTTCTCAGAGGCTTCTTCTATTTGTTTTATGTGTAATGTCCAGTTTTCAGTTGTACTTGGCTGAAGGAACTAGGAAATGTATGTATGTCTTACTTCACTTTCCAGGAAGCAGTTATATATATTTATTTTTTATGTTCTGTACAATATTCCTTATTGTGAATGTGCCACAATTTATTCAGCTGTTCCCCTATTAGTGAATATTACCACTAAAAAAATACTGCAATATTTATATTTGTACCTATATCCTAACATGCTAGTGCATTTATTTCTAAGGCATAAATTTTAAAGAGTGGGATTGTGAGACCAAAAGTCACAGGTATTTTAAATTATAATAGCTATTGTTATAACACTTTATTCGTTCACATTTCTACCACCAATATATTTTAAAACCCTTTTCCCCATATCTGTATAAGCAACAGTTATGACCCTGAGTCATTTGTCTTTTCCCCTCCAACAATTTGTAAAAATTTTTTGAGGTTATAGACCTGCCATCTACTTTATAAATTATTTCCCCAAAGTATTGACCTTGCTCATGGTAATTTTTGCTATACAGATTTTAATATAGAAATAAATGTTTATTATTTCTTCTATCAGTCCTATTATTATAGTAATCAAAAGCCTTATTTGTATACTTTGAAAATGTTTTCTCTGAATATCTATTCTTTATTATCCAGTAACTACTTGCTCTGAGTAGAGCCTGGTTTGGTTCAATTAAATCCAAAATCTTCAGTCAGTTTGGTTTATTAAAACTATAATCTTTCTCTATTACATGCAAGTATAGCCCACAGCATTTTGGGGGAAAATAGCTAGTTTTATTCCCCTTCATATTTATATAAATTATTTTATTTTTCCATCTTACTGCATAGTCTGATAGCAGAAATCATTGAATACATTATGATTCAGCTGAAATAGTTTAAATACATTTACTTTTTTAGAATAAATGTCCTGTTAACTTTTAATAGCCTTCATCAAATTTTAATGATATTTTTGTATTTTATTTAGACTTTTTATTTAATAACTATATATTCTCATTTTATCAAGTGGCCTTTCATATCTATCAATGTATTAACTTCTTTTTCTCTTTAGATATTAGTTTTATAATTTTTTAGAACTTTTGTTTTCTAATTTAAACCATCCCTGCACACTTAGGATTAACTTCACTGGTCTTAATCCATTCTAGTTACTATTATGTTAATATTAATAACATTGTTCTTTTTAAAAAATAATTTTCTATTTATAGAAAATTTGCAAAAATAGTTCAAAAAACTTCCATATACACTTTGACCAGATTTACCTGTATAATTGTCACCTGAACTTAGCAATTTTAACATATATTATTTTTTAAACACTTTGCCACATTTGTTTTATTGTTTGCACTTTCACTGGTTAACTCATCCTCTGTTTGTTTCTGCTAAACTAAGCAAATATATGTATACTTTCTTCCTTCCTCTTCTTTTTTATACAAAGTTAGCATTCTATTTAAGCCCTTTTTCATTTTTTTCCCTACCACTTAATATATTCTGGAGAGTATTCCTTTTAAGTATCAGGAGATTTCTCCTCCTCCTCCTCCTCCTCCTCCTCCTCCTCCTCCTCCTCCTCCTTCTTCTTGATTATCATTATTATTCTTTCTGCTTCTTCTTCCTTCTCCTCTGCTTTTTTTAAAAGCTACATATCACTCCATTGTGTCTATAGGCCATATTTTAACTAACCTATCTCCTATTTTTAGGACCTTAGGTAGTTTTGAACATTTTCCAAATACAAATAATGCTGAAATATACACTCTTGCACGTTTGTTTGTTTGTTTTGTTGTTGTTGTTTTGTACTGCAAGTGTATTTGACAGGTAGATGTGTACGAGTGGGATTACTTGGTCAAGAGGCTTGTATCCATTTTGCATCCACACTAGCAATATTTGGAAGTGCTTATTTCCCACAACCTCACCAACTGCATAGATGATCAGGCCCATAATTTTGCCATTCTAGTAAGTTAAAAGTGATATATTTCTCTTATTATGAGTGAAGATGAGCATCTTGCCAATGTACAATGGCTCTTTGGTATTTTGTGTGTGCCTGAATTGTTGTTCATGTTCTTTCCCCATTTTTAAATCAAGTTTTGGTCTGTTCTATTCTCAAGTTTGTGAAAGTTTTCTATGTATTAGGAATATCAGCCTTTTATCTGTAATATATATTGACAATATTTTCTCTTAGTGTGTCATTTTCTCTTAGTGTTTTTGTCTTTGCTTACAGAGTTTTTGCCATGCAAATGTTCTTTTGTTTGAGTTGCATTTACCAATCTTATTGCATGTGGACTTTTGGTCAAAGTTAGAAAGGTGTTCTTCACACCTAGTTTATAAAATAATTAACTCATTTTTCATTTCTTATATAATTCCCATTTTTCCTTTAACATATTATTTTAACATATTTTGGGATATTTGATAATATTTAGTTTTAGATTTTTGCACTTATATTTATAATTGGTATTAATTGCAATTTTCTATGTATAGTGCTATCTTTATACAAAGTTACTCTAATTTCAAAAAATAAATTAAGGTTATTTCTAATTTATTTTATGATCATAAATACCTTAAATACTATTGGAGTAATCTAGTTATATAATTAACCAGAACTTGGGAAATATTTATTCAAGTTTTCATTCTCTTTTATAACAATTGGTATGTTTAATTTTTCTTTTTTTGTTTTGAGTCATTTGGCAACTTAGATTTTCTTAAGAAATCATTCATTTCCTAAATATTTTCAAATTTGTTGCCATAAATCTGTATATAGAGAGAGCCCTGCATTATCAAGAGGGACCTGGTAAACTGTTTAATCTATTAAAAGAGAATGCCAGAATATTGTTTCCTAATATGAATCTAATTTTATTACAACACTCAGTGTTATTTCTCTAAGATTCAACATAAGTGGATAAAAATGCAAGAAAAATCACAAACTTGTTTTATTTTATATAGTGCCGTAACACTTCTTTTACTCAATAAACTGGTGGTTTTGGATTCATATAAGCACATTCTTAGTGTAATGTTTGCCTATGAATATTATAATATATTAGAAATTCTAACTATAGTAAATAAAACTATTAAATATATTAGGGTATAAAAGCATTTGTAGGAAACCAAACAGTAATGTCAGCAAACAAGGACTGCTAATGTGCCTTTCTCTATTTCCATCTTGGAGAAAAATATGTGATTGACAGAAAGGCTCAGGAAAATAATTAGTTTTGTTAATAATCATTAGCATTTAGATTCAGAGAATATTAGAACTGGAAAAAGGTTAAAGTTAATTCATTCAATGTTTTCACCCTATAAACGAGGAAACTGAAACCTGGGCTGGCTGACTTGCTCAGTCACCATCACGTCAGTGGTCAGTGGCGGAGCTGGACTGAAGCGGCCCTCCCTCCTGCATCCTGGTCCCGGGCTCTGGCTCAGCTACCCTCCATTTATTTAGGAGAAGCACTTGCATGTTGGGTTTAATGCGGATTTCTGCTGACTTCTTTTTTCAGTGAAAGTGAGTCAGTGCACCTCAAAAGAGACGATCCTTCTTGAAATAGAGCACATACTTGGAAATTCAGAATTAAGCCTTGTAATGAAGTCATTTCCTCAAGACCCAGTGGTAAAGCTCACTTACCCACTGGGAGCCCAGCAGAATAAACAGGTCTGCTGATCCTTAGCCTCTATTACTATTCTCATTGTTACCCATTTCCATTGACGATTTTCCCTAAAGATCTTCAGAGTCCTTAGATAACCTCTTATGAGGCTCCGTACCTATAAATAGCATGAAGGGTAGTTATCACTTGGCTGACAAAGTTTTGCCAATAATCAAAGGATGGCTGCATGTACCTATAGTTCTAGTGAAACCTGAAGAGAGCCTGAAGTGAAGCTGACCACACAGGTACTGCCCTCAGTAACACAAGACCCATTGAATTGCCTCAGCCATTTGCCAATGGCTTTCTACGTCACCTAAAACAATGCAAGATGCAAATTTGAACCAAAGAGTTCCAAACCACTGATGAGGCTCTCCACTGCCTCCTGCCTTAAAGAATGAAAAGAATGATAAAAAACGACAATTGTTCATGTGACTCTTGTAAAGATAGTGCTTTGTTACTTTAAAGCATTTTCTTTCCCAAAAAACCTACCATATCTGTCTATGCTTCCTGAAATTAGTACTCTCTTACCTTGACTCTGAGTAGGAGACTCTTTCAACCTCCCTTGTGTTTTTTCAGAATACCAGTCAGCCTTGTCACTGCTGAAATGCATGCCAGCAGAGCCACCTGCCAGGACACCAGGTCCTTGGGCCAGTCAAAGTGAAAGTCACCAGTGGAAATGCACTGGGGCGAAGAGTAAGTGTTCTAGGGAGTGGACAGTAAGCTGAAATCTCAGTTCATAACATAGACTCTGAAGTGAAGCAGTTAAATAAGAAAGGAAATAGGAAAAGGGATAACAGAGGGTGCAAAGAGCCTCTTCCTGCCATCTGTCACCTTTATGCCTTCTCGTCTAGGGGAGGGTGCTTATTTCCACTGACAGGAGCTTACTCTGTTAGGGGACTTTCTAAATTTAATTTAAAAAGCTATGATTGTTTATTAACGCAAATTATTTTTCATAAAATAAATGACATAATCAATCTTGTTATGCCCTGTTAGTTTGAAGAATTCCAGTATTTTGAGTCAAGAGATGTTGCCATGATACAGAAGTCATAGGTAATGGAGTGGTAGAAGCAGCAAGGCAAAAAGCTTCTCTCCATAAAAACCTTGTTAAGCACCAGGTGTTTACTAGGCATCGATAATTCAGAACAGCTAGACTTGGGGAAGCATGGCTAGGAAAGATTGTCGGATTTCTAGAAGTTGTAAACCAAATTAAATTCTTCCTTTTGCTGATAACACAATGTTGTGCTGATGTCTTGAGTTGGGGCGGGGAGATACCACCTCCTGCAGTCTCACGCGGAGCACAGACTGCAGCAGCTCCCTGCCAGATGACTGATGTGTGCTGGGTGAACTAGAAAACGATGAGCTCAGGCAGTCTGTGACTCCATTATGCCACACTGTTTAGGAGGAGAGCTGGAAAGAGAAATTTGAAACTATTTTGTTGAAAGAGTCTAGTTCTTTCGGTGCAGGCACACGGTTTCACCAAGCCTCACAAAGGGTCCCCTTTTGTAGGGGAAGGCTTTCTTCCAATATAGAGGGGGCAGGGAGTCAAACATTCTAAGTGAGTCCCACAGATTGTGAAGTCAATGTTAAGTGCTTCTTCGTTGCCAGTGATTTTGGGGGTGGGAGATAAAGACTGATGGCTGCAGAAGTTTACATCCTTGGCCTTTTGCTTAGAAATGCATTTAACATCTAAATCCCTTGAGATATTATTCGTGTAAGGCAAGATGCCTCCTTTCCACCCTACTAGCCTCTTTGCTCACAGTGAGGCTTTTGAAGAAGAGGGTATATAGTACCTGCTCTTCTCCATCTGCTCCCTGCTTCTACGCCCATTTCTATGACCATTAACATCTTCCATGACACCATTAAATAGAGATGGTGGATTATCTTAGAAGATTTTCAATAAATGACCTGACAAGTATCCACTCTCATCATACATCAGAAGCATATTCCTGCATTGAAGAGGAACACAGTTATTGATTTTTATTAAGCTTGCATTAAGCACTTAGCAGAAGACAGCAATAAATTAGTAATCACCTCAGTGTTTTTCAAGTTCAACCAAGGTAGCACATTAGAGAAACTCTGAGATGGTATATCAAATATACACTACACAGTGAAGGACACAGACAGGGAAGAGAAAAGGAAAAGAACACTAAAATTAGAAAAATGGGAAAAATTAAACTGTAAGGAGAACTTGCTGGAATAAGCTGTGGCTCCAATAGTTGATATCTGTGTATAACATAAAGGAAAGTTGAAATTCTGAAATGTATTCTTTTCTTGGTAAGGTATTTGCACTTCCAGTGAAGACTGGTAAATATAAATGACTAAATCTTCTTCCCAGAAAGATGTTAGTATGTCCTGGCCTGCCATGCTCTGAAACAAATTTGATTCTGTTTAGTAAGGCAGGTATTACTTTGCCAGTGGAAATAGGGTTTTTCCACAGAGTCACAAGAAAAACATTCCAGGGACCCATCCACGGGAAGATGAGGTGTAATGGTAAGATTTATTGGAGCTGGAAAATACACAAAGGACTGTCCCCAGGTGCCCAGTGTCATCCACAACCAGGCAGCTCAACTCCACCCCAATGTGGAATAAGTCCAGCCTTGTCTTCACTAAGCCCAGGAGAAGGGCCAGGTTCAGTGATATTGTGCCATCACCCGGCATTGGCAGGGCATCCAAGGCTGTCATGGTTCAGTTCAGTCCTGCCAAGGCTTACTCTAGCTCACTCTCTGTCCCCATCCAGCTAGCTTAGCCTCTTCCCACTGTGCTCTAGCTGGCACCCACACTGCTGCAACCAGGCCCACACTATGGAGCTTGCCCAAGCTTGGGCCTACACAGCTGCCAGCCCCAACGGCTGCAATGGACCCACGCTTGTAGCCATGTGGTGGCTGCTATGGAGATAGAACATGCACTAACAGGCTAATGAATGGGATGCATGCTACCCTGATGCGCCTTTTTTAAGTTTTGACTGTATTACCTTGGGCTAGGGAGAGAGAGTTTTCTTTCAAACTAACCAATCTATTTCCTGATCCTTCACAAGCTTGTGCTGGGTCTTCCCCCACCCAAGCTGGTCTTCTCCCCAGGCTAGATACTTCCCCTTTATGTAGCCATTTTGGCTCCTACTGCACATGTGCCCAGCAGAGGAATTCCACCTTTATTGTTTATTTCTCCTCCCCATTATCTTGGCTACCATGCTGGTTGTCTCCCCCTGCCACCCCGCCTAAGATTGATAAACTGGTCCTTCCTCTCTACTCTGCAGATCGAAGGGTGTTAATGCCCTTGGTGGAATTTGGCTCTCTCCTGCATTGTCTGAAGCTGTAACTTCCAGTCTTAAACCCAGTTAAATATAATTCCCAGACTCAATCAGGCCCAGCCAGTCTAGCTCCCTTCTCTTTCTTTAACTCCTAGCTGCCTATGCTAACATTATGCTAACTTCCAGTGTCCATGACAAAAAGCTGAACAGAAAACCTGCCGTGGAGAAAACTGTAACTTCATGTGCCAGGGCTTTTCTCTGCCAACAAAAGAGAAAGGGCAGTAGAAAAATCTACTTATTCCATTCTCTGCTCTGCAAAATCTATAAATCACAGGACAATTTGCCACTGAGCAATAATATTATGATGCATTATGCAAAGGAGAAAACCTGCAATCTCTTTCTTCTCATTTTGTAATTTAAGGGCCGTTTTCTTTATTCCTTCACTCATAGCCTAGTGGTGAAGAACACAGACTCTGGCACCACACTTCAAGCTCTAAGCTCCGTACCCATTAAGCGACAACTCCCCTTTTCCCTGCCCTGCCTGCTCCTGCCGACCACCAAGCTACTTTTTGTACCTATGGATTTGACTACTCTCAATCCTTCAAATGAGAGGAATCATATAGTATTTGTCCTTTTCATGTCTGGATTCTTTTACTTAACATAATGTCCTTAAGGTTCATCCGTGTTGTAGCATGTGTATTTCTCGTTTTTAAGGCTGAATGTGTGTACCACATTTTGTTTATCCGTTGATCTGTTGATGGATACTTATGTTACTTCTACTTACTGTTTTATTTTCAAGTAACTAAAATCTTCCAAGATAAAGGTATGATAATAAATACCCTTGCAACAAAGTTGATATTATGCTCTCTTCAAATTTAACAATTAAGCCTATTTCCTGGAGATTAATAATCTGACACTGGTTTATGTCATACCAACCCTTTATCTCTCTGCTTACCATATTAGTTAGACAACAATATGAACACATTTAACAGTACTGAACTGGTTAAGATGAAAAATTACACATATATAATGTGTAATTGGTTAAGATGAAAAATTACACATATATAATTTGCCACAATTAAACATTTAAAAATAAACGTAAAGAATAATGATGCAGATTCTTTGAGAATAGGGTAAGATCAAGGAGCGTTAACTTTATTGTAGTTTTAATGGTATTCTAACAATAGATTTTCCTCGGGTGACTTTGTTCTGCAAGAAGAATTGCCACCTGCCACCAGGCAATTAAGACAATGTTCCAGCCTCTAGATGCAAGCCCTCCTAAGAAGCTGTTGGCTGCTACTTGAGCACTAATGGGGAAAATAACAAGTGTCATTTAAACCCAGAGATAAGGATGTGAAAGACCCCCGGGGGATGTGTGTATTCTGTACGCTTTCAAAAATATCTCCCATGACAAAAAGAGTAATTTCCATTTGAAATAACACTTTTATATAGTATTTTTCACATTATGGTTAAGCTTTTTTCTAACCATTACTGTTCAGAAAAATACTCTCACAATAGGAAGAAGTGACAAAACAAAAACAAAAGTGGAAAAAACACAGGCATGCATTCATTTCTGTTGCTGTCCTAACCTCATGATGCTTCAAGCATTCTCCCTGACCTGAGTTACATTTAGCCACAGACTGCATGACCAAGGTCTTGGGCTTTTCCATGGTGGGGAAATAAGAACCATGACGTGGCTTGGACATAGAAGGAGCATGGTAACAGGTCTTATCAGTGGACTTGAAGGAGATCTACGTGGTGGGGAACATTCCATGGTGGAGAACACCCCACTGCTCAGTGAGTTAGAAGATACTGATTCAAAGATATCGTGTCATTAGTGAGAAATTATTCCATTATGTGTGTTGTAAGAGAATGGTTTAAATGGGCTGAAATTATAGTGGGAATCCATATTCTGAGTGCCGTTTCAAAGCAGTGGATAAAAGGTCAACCTGGAGCCCTGAGGTCACCCGTTCAAAGCCCTGGGTTTGCCTGGTCAAGGCACATACAACTACTATGAATTGATGCTTCCTGCTTCTCCCCCTTTTATCCCTCTCCCCCACTCTTCTCTCTAGAAATCAATAAATATTTAAGAATCTCAAAGAATAAGATAGAACAACATTGCCTTCACTCAGCCTAACTGCCTTGATTTCCGTCAAGTGATTTATATACACAGTCAATCCTCATTATTTACAGTTCCATTATTTGCAAATTTACCTACTCACTACAATTTGTATGTAACTCCAAAGTTGATTGATATTCAGGGCACTTTGTGGGCCTTCGTGGCCATGCACAGGGCAGGGCTACCTGCTCAGGTTGAACAAGGTAATGCTCTACTTTCTTATTTCATTCCTCATACTGCAAACAAATGAGCTTTTCATGGTTTGTTTAGTGCTACATTTTCATATTTTTGTGCTTTACTTGGTGCTTTACTGGTTAAAATGGCATCCAAACACACTGTTGAATGCAGTCTAGTGATGTGCCTAGTGGAGACAATATGTAAATTAGATAAGCTCATTTAGGTATGGGTTAAAGTGCTGTTGGGGACAAGTTCAGATTAATGAATCGACAACATAGATTAAATAAGGTGTCTTTAAGCAGAAAAACATACACATAAAGATTACATTATTTGTTTGACAAAAATGTTGTGACAACCAGAGGTTAGCAGGAACCTCCCCCTATATTTCCCCCAGGTGAAATGAATCAGTTTTCACTAATCCAGTGTTAACATCAACTTGATAAGACATAACTCCCGTGAGTAATGAGAACTGGCTATATGGATTTCAAAGAGCAAGACTTATGTTGCTTGGTTAGAAAAACAACCATAATATCTAAAATAACTGTTTTTAAGCAAAATATGTTTATAGGTTATGTCAATTGTCAAACATATTTATATATATTAAATCACAGTCACAGAAAGTCTTTGTTAACCTTAAATACTATTGTGTGTATGTGTGTGTGACAGAGACAGAGAGGGGGACAGACAGACAGGAAGAGAGAGAGATGAGAAGCATCAATTCTTCATTGCAGCACCTTAGTTGTTCATTGATTGCTTTCTCATATGTGCCTTGACCTGAAGGAATTTTAGTTGTACACTGACATAAACTCGGAGCAGGAGATATTGGAGGGCGTGAGAAGCTGAAGGAGTCTTAAAAATATCAAGACATTGGCCTGTGTTGTTCTGCATGCAGACACACAGGAATCTTGAAGGCAGGCCACAAGAAACAGATAGATGTCTTCTTTATGGTTGGGGCTACCTAAAGCATTTCTCCCGTCCTTCACTTAATGTTCCAGGGAAAATGGAGAAGTGCATGATTTAAAGATTACAGTCGATATTTAGAAAAGAAAAATAACATAGTTAGACTGGTGCACCCCCACTGTATGTTAACCAATAAATACTCAGAGTGGACAATGTTCAAGGCTGATTCTGCCTTACAAGTTTCAGTTCTCTGCTTTTTTTCATCTGTCTCTGACTTTTTCTTTGCGTCTGCATTTATAAAAAACAACATTGACTGGGGGCTACAGCAAAGTGAGTGACCCCTTGCTCAAGCCAGCGACCTTGGGCTCAATCTGGTGAGCCTTGCTCAAACCAGATGAGCCCGCGCTCAAGCTGGCAACCTCAGGGCTTCGAACCTGGCTCTGTCTACTGCACCACTGTCTGGTCAGGCAACCTTAAATAGTATTTTAAATTTGTTATGTATTGGTAAACAAAGAAATATAGAATAGTAGTTAGTAGTATGGATTTTGTTGTTTTATGGATTTGGGTTTTCCCTTTTACTAGTGTTAGATGGGCAAATTATTTAACCTTCTTAAAGCTCAGTTTTCTCATCTGTATAAACAAAGATAATAGCAGTGTCCATTTATAGGACTTTTATGAGCCTTAAATAACATGCACAAAAATTAATAAGCCTACTTCCCTGAATAGAGAGCATATCAGTGTACAATATATGTTAGCCATTATTATTTTTTTTTTAGTCAGATAAAATGTAAGATTTGGAAGAAAATTTGTCTCTGAACTGTTCTGTATTGAGTTTGTAATCAAGACATCTGAGATCGTAATGTAAGTACAATCATGGTGAAAAAATAATTAGAAGTTCTTTTGAGATGTTATCTATTATTTATTTACCTAGCTGAAGTAGGCTATACTGACATCTTTGTAGCTATCATTAAATCAACATATATTTGTTATACACACAGAACTAAAGGACTAAAAGGCTGTCATCATGACTTAACAATACTTATATTAATTTTCTAAATCCACTGAGTTAGGCCCAGGTCAGCCTGTTAATATATGAATTACAAAGAGGACCGTAAGTGCAAAACTGTGGAAATGACAGAGACCTTGACAATTCTCAGAGCAAAGATTGTGTCTTCCTTGTCCTCTGCATCTCTCCCAAAGTTCTCAGGGTGCTATTCTGAGCAGTGTAAGCACAACACACACTTGTTGGCTTTTTCAAGCAGGTCACTCATGTGCTTACCCATGCATGTGGATTGATGAGAAGAAGGAGCTGTCTTCTGCATACTCACCGCCCACTCTCCTTCTGACTGAGCTGTGAGCCCTCTTGGTAACATGATGAGCATGTGGAGGCTGGAGAGAAATAAACTCATTGAGCAGTGGTTCTCAGTCCACTCTTTCCCAAGGGATATGGTAACCCACTGATCAGTAACAGTGGCTTGTATGAGCATTAATTATTTTTTAATTAATTAAATTATTTTTTAAATTTACAATCAATATTATTGTAGTTAGTTTCAAATGTGTGTTAGTTTCAAATGTACAGAAAAGTGATCAGTAAATCATGTACTTTATAGAGTTGTCCCTCCAATGGTTCAAGCACCCACCTGGTCCCATACATTGCTATCATGTTTTATTGACTATATTTGCCATGCAATAATCTACCTCTCTGTGACCATTTCATAGCTACCAATCTGTACTATTAATTCTTAAGAGGTAGGATTGTGTGCACTAGAGATGGGGGAGATGGGGAGTTTTCAGAATTTCTCTGAAGCAGATGTAGCTTGAAAAAGCCCCAGAAGTGATTCTGACACCCTCCTCCCCTCAGCAGGGTGAGCATTTTCTTCTCACGTTTCTGACAAGTGAGAGAGGAACATAACACACATAGCTTGTCATTTCACAAAGTTTTCAGTTCTAACTCAGTGCTCACATTTGTTGTTCTTCTAGCCCTGGATCTTACTTTATTGTTTAGTGACTTGTTCTTAGTCATGCCTTTTGATAGCTTAAGGGACATATCTTAGATTCTCTCTCTGGATCACTAGCTAGTTCATGTCACCACCCATGCATTCTAAACATCAGTAATACTCATTTCTGTATAACAGCATTGTACCCTTTCTGTTTAAGGCCCTCATTTCTCCTATTAGTCAATCTCCCTCTCTCTCTCCCATATAACAGAAGAGCATTATACTTTGATCTTCCTTGTCCATGGGAAAACTCATCCTCTTCGGACTCCTGCATTTAAAAAAAAAAAAAAAAGACTTTCAAAGGAAATAACACAGCTGAGAAACAATTTATGTCAGCTGCTCTACAGTTCCCTTTTCGTTCTCTTTGAATCTGCTATTTATCAAATAAGATGTTCTTTGTAGTACTGTACTTCCTTCATCTGTATTCCAGGAGCCATTGAGAAATCTTTACCAGTATCCATGATAAAACATATCTCATTGGTATCCGTCTCAGCTATGCAGAACCAGTGACCGTCAGCCTCCTCTGTGTGTTATTCCTTTGCTCATCCAAAACACTAGCTATCAAATTCATTAAAGATGAAAGTTGAACTACAGAAAGCGGACGTCAGAGTAATGGCGGGGTAGGAAGCGATACCGATAAATCTCCCCCAAAACTCAACAAGATCTTCAACCAGAAACAGAAAAACCTATACTTGGAGCTTCCAGATGCTTCGCAATACACCCAAAGGTATGATTGAGTGAAAAATTGGCTAAATATATAACCAAACCCCGAAGGAAATAGGGAGTAAGAAATGCTCCGCCTTCCTCACTAACCTAAACAGGGCGGCTTTCTCTGGTAACTGTGAATATAGAAACTGAGGCGGGCAAAGGGGGTGAATACATCCAGGCCGCGAAACAAACGGCCGAACCAGGCTGTGGCACGGAGATCCAAGCCGAGGAAAATCTGATCCTGTGGCAACCCGGGCAATACAAGCTAATACTCGCGCCAAACCCAAACAAAGAAAGACAAGCGGCGCGGCCATTTTTACCCGGTCTCCTGGCTGGTGCACAGTTAGTGGGCGAGAGATTTCTTCCTAGGCCCCGGGAGTCAGTGCCCGTGTTGCCTCACGGAGAGACAGGGTCAGAGGCCTTTCTGTGGGCCGAGGGCAGAGTCTCTGGGCAGCCCCAGCGCCCTGGGAAAGCCACGCATGGGAGGGAGTGAGAACTAATTCCAACGGTGGAGATTTTCCATGCCGGAGGGTGTTTCATATCCTGGTTTGCGCGCGCAGATAAGGAGTGAGCGATTCCTCCGAGTGCCCCGGCAGTGCGCGCTCGTGTTATCGCATAGAGGAGCAGAGTCAGGGGCCTTTGTGTGGGCCGAAAGCGGAATCTCGGGCCGCCCCAGCGCCTTGCAAAAGCCGCGCACGGGGACGGAGCGAGACTCAATTCCAACGCTGCAACTTTTCCCTGCGGTTGGGGGTTTCACTCAGAGCGTGAGACTGCTGGCCGGATATCCTGGTCTGCGCGCGCAGCCAGTGAGTGAGAGTTTCCTCCAAGCGCCCCGGAAGTGGGCGCCCGCTTGTGTTACCGGACAGAGTGGCAGAGCCAGAGGTCTTTGAATGGCCGGAAAGCCCGCCTGATTATGCTAGCAGCTCTGACTGACTGAGCCTTACCCAGAGCCCTGTGCTGAGTGGAAATAGAGTGGGGAGTTGCCAGCTCTTTGAGCCTCTTACTATCCAGGCAGAGGCAGCAGCAACCCCATAGCTGGATTATCAGGCTACTAATTGAGGAAGGAAAGACTAGGAGAAAGGCTCTAGGAACACGGACTCTCTCACTGTCGGAGCCTATAAATGCTAATAGCCTAGACTGCCAACGAGACTAAAGCACAATACATGACATTGCCATAGAGACTTATCAACTGCAAACCTCCACCTGAGCGTGGCAAAGGGGCAAAACCCGGGGTACAGAGTCACCGACCAGGAAGAGGGAGAGAAAAGAAAAAGCAAGAAGATAACCTCTCAAAATCAAGAATAATCTGCAGACTTTATAACCTATCCCATTTTATTATATTTGTTCGTTTGTTTCTCTTATCTTCATTCTTGATACTTTTTTTTTCCTCCTCCAATTTGGCCGATTAACTCTCTACCGGTCTTACTCTCTCCTCTCCTTGAACTACACTACCCATAAGTGTTACATCTCCCATTATCTTTTCTCTTCTCTTCCTTTCTCTCTATGAGGGTTGCACTCCAAAACCCTTAACTCTCTCTCTCTCTCCCCTTTCTTTTTTCTTCTTTTAGTGGTTCCCTCTTTTTTTTCTCTCTCTCTCTCTTTCTTTTCTCCCTCTATATTAGTTTCTTCCTTTCTCCTTTACATCTCCTCTCACTCAAACCTCAATAACAAACAAATTATCTGGGACTCAAACTTATGTTTGTGGCATTCTGGGGGGTTTTTACTTCACCTTTTTAACTCACTAGCAGTGCTCCCATCCCTGGCTCTCCATATTATCTAGTTCTTGTTCCACTAAATACAATAGTAATTTTTTAATTTGTCCCCCCATTTTTCCGTTTTCCTCTTAATCCTCTCATCATAACTCTTAGACAACCAACACCTAAAAGCAAATCATTTTATTCTTGACCCAAATTTTTTCCTTATTTGCTTTTTGTGGGTCCATACGCTCTTTTTTTTTTTTTTCTTCTTTTTTCTTTTTTTTTTTTTTTTTTTTGTTTTGTTTTGTTTTGTTTTCCCCTTTATTACTTTTCCCCAATTCAGGCCCTCCATCACAGGCATTGTTTGTTATAATTCACAGTCCACCACAAGATTTTAACAAGAAAGAGGGGAGAGGAGAGGAGAGGAAAAAAGGAGGGGGGGAATAATTTCCTTTTTTTTTTTTTTAATTTTTATTTTATTTTATTTTTCTTTATTTCATTCTTAATTTTTTAAAAAAAAAAACAACTTTTTTCGATTTTTTTTATTATTTTTTTTTAAACTTTTTATTCTTTATTAAATCTCATTAATACTATCAACAAAACCACCCTCAGATGCCATTAAGGAAGAGAAAATTGAATATCATGGATACAAAAGAAAGAGAGGTAACACAGCTAGATGAGGAAAAATCTATGGAGAAAAAATTTAATATATTGGAAACCTTGGAGCTAAATGACAGAGAATTCAAGATAGAAATCCTAAAAATCCTCCGAGATATACAAGAAAACACAGAAAGGCAATTTAGGGAGCTCAGAAAACAACTCAGTGAACACAAAGAATATATGTCCAAGGAAATTGAAACTATAAAAACAAATCAAACAGAGATGAAAAACTCAATTCACGAGCTGAAAAACGAAGTAACAAGCTTAGCTAATAGAACAGGTCAGATAGAAGAGAGGATTAGTGAAATAGAAGACAAGCAACTTGAGGCACAACAGAGAGAAGAAGAAAGAGACTCAAAAATTAAAAAAAATGAGATAGCCCTACAAGAATTATCTGACTCCATCAAAAAGAATAACATAAGAATAATAGGTATATCAGAGGGAGAAGAGAGAGAAAATGGAATGGAGAACATACTCAAACAAATAATAGATGAGAACTTCCCAAGCCTGTGGAAAGAACTAAAGCCTCAAGTTCAAGAAGCAAACAGAACTCCAAGTTTTCTTAACCCCAACAAACCTACTCCAAGGCATATCATAATGAAATTGACACAAACCAACAGCAAAGAAAAAATTCTCAAGGCAGCCAGGGAAAAGAAGAATACAACATATAAAGGAAGGCCCATTAGATTATCATCAGATTTCTCAGCAGAAACTCTACAAGCTAGAAGAGAATGGACCCCAATATTTAAAGTCCTGAAAGAGAGGAACTTTCAGCCACGAATACTATACCCATCAAAGCTATCCTTCAAATATGAAGGAGAAATAAAAACATTCACAGATACAGAAAAGATGAGGGAATTTATCATCAGAAAACCCCCACTCCAGGAATCACTAAAGGGGGTTCTCCAATCAGATACAAAGAACAAAAAAAAACAGAGCCACAAGTAAAAGCTCCAAGAAGAACACAATAAAACCAAATTTAAACTGTGACAACAACAAAAAGAAAGAGGGGGAGAAGATGGAGATTAACAGTAGCAAAGGACGATGGAGTGCAAAAGTACTCACAAAATAGTTCGCTACAATGAACAGGGTAGGGACCCTTTTCATTATTCAAAGGTAACCACCATTGAAAAAACCACCACAGAAGCACATGAGATAAAAAAGATAGCAACAGTGGAAAGATGTATGGAATACAACCAAATAAAAACAAAAGATAGAAAAACAAAAGAGAAGGATCAAACAAGACACAAAACTAACAGAAAGCAAGATATAAAATGGCAATAGGGAACCCACAAGTATCAATAATTACACTAAATGTAAACGGATTAAACTCACCAATAAAAAGGCACAGAGTAGCAGAATGGATTAAAAAAGAAAATCCAACTGTATGCTGCCTACAGGAAACTCATCTAAGTAACAAGGATAAAAACAAATTCAAAGTGAAAGGCTGGAAAACAATACTCCAAGCAAATAACATCCAAAAAAAAGCAGGTGTAGCAATACTCATATCGGATAATGCTGACTACAAGGCAGGAAAAGTACTCAGAGACAAAAATGGCCATTTCATAATGGCTAAGGGGACACTGAATCAAGAAGACATAACAATTCTTAATATATATGCACCAAACCAAGGAGCACCAAAATATATAAGACAGCTACTTATTGATCTTAAAACAAAAACTGACAAAAACACAATCATACTTGGAGACCTCAATACACCGCTGACGGCTCTAGATCGGTCATCCAAACAGAGAATCAACAAAGACATAGTGGCCTTAAACAAAACACTAGAGCACCTGGATATGATAGACATCTACAGGACATTTCATCCCAAAGTGACTGAGTATACATTTTTCTCCAGTGTACATGGATCATTCTCAAGAATTGACCATATGTTGGGCCACAAAAACAACATCAGCAAATTCAGAAAAATTGAAGTTGTACCAAGCATATTTTCTGATCATAAAGCCTTGAAACTAGAATTCAACTGCAAAAAAGAGGAAAAAAATCCCACAAAAATGTGGAAACTAAACAACATACTTTTAAAAAATGAATGGGTCAAAGAAGAAATAAGTGCAGAGATCAAAAGATATATACAGACTAATGAAAATGACAATACGACATATCAGAATCTATGGGATGCAGCAAAAGCAGTGATAAGAGGGAAGTTCATATCACTTCAGGCATATATGAACAAACAAGAGAGAGCCCAAGTGAACCACTTAACTTCCCACCTTAAGGAACTAGAAAAAGAAGAACAAAGACAACCCAAAACCAGCCGAAGAAAGGAGATAATAAAAATCAGAGCAGAGATAAATGAATTAGAGAACAGAAAAACTATAGAAAAAATTAATAGAACAAGGAGCTGGTTCTTTGAAAAGATCAACAAAATTGACAAACCCTTGGCAAGACTTACCAAGGAAAAAAGAGAAAGAACTCATATAAACAAAATCCAAAATGAAAGAGGAGAAATCACCACGGACACCGTAGATATACAAAGAATTATTGTAGAATACTATGAAAAACTTTATGCCACTAAATTCAACAACCTAGAAGAAATGGATATATTCCTAGAAAAATACAACCTTCCTAGACTGAGTCAAGAAGAAGCAGAAAGCCTAAACAGACCTATCAGTAGAGAAGAAATAGAAAAAACCATTAAAAACCTCCCCAAAAATAAAAGTCCAGGCCCAGACGGCTATACCAGCGAATTTTATCAAACATTCAAAGAAGACTTGGTTCCTATTCTACTCAAAGTCTTCCAAAAAATTGAAGAAGAAGCAATACTTCCAAACACATTTTACGAAGCCAACATAACCCTCATACCAAAACCAGGCAAGGATGGCACAAAAAAAGAAAACTACAGACCAATATCTCTAATGAATACAGATGCTAAAATACTAAACAAAATACTAGCAAATCGAATACAACAACATATTAAAAAAATAATACATCATGATCAAGTGGGATTCATCCCAGAATCTCAAGGATGGTTCAACATACGTAAAACGGTTAATGTAATACACCATATCAACAAAACAAAGAACAAAAACCACATGATCTTATCAATAGACGCAGAAAAGGCTTTTGATAAAATACAACACAATTTTATGTTTAAGACTCTCAACAAAATGGGTATAGAAGGAAAATATCTCAACATGATAAAGGCCATATATGATAAACCATCAGCTAACATCATATTAAATGGCACTAAGCTGAAGGCTTTCCCCCTTAAATCAGGAACAAGACAGGGTTGTCCACTCTCTCCACTCTTATTTAATGTGGTACTAGAGGTTCTAGCCAGAGCAATCAGACAAGACAAAGAAATAAAAGGCATCCATATCGGAAAAGAAGAAGTAAAGGTATCACTTTTTGCAGATGATATGATACTATACATCGAAAACCCCAAAGAATCCACAAAAAGACTACTAGAAACAATAAGCCAATACAGTAAGGTCGCAGGATACAAAATTAACATACAGAAGTCAATAGCCTTTCTATATGCCAACAATGAAACAACTGAGAAGGAACTCAAAAGAACAATCCCCTTCACGATTGCAACAAAAAAAATAAAATACTTAGGAATAAACATAACAAAGAATGTAAAGGACTTATATAATGAAAACTATAAACCATTGTTAAGGGAAATCGAAAAAGATATAATGAGATGGAAGAATATACCTTGTTCTTGGCTAGGAAGAATAAATATAATCAAGATGGCTATATTACCCAAAGCAATATACAAATTTAATGCAATTCCCATCAAACTTCCAATGACATTTTTTAAAGAAATAGAGCAAAAAATCATCAGATTTATATGGAACTATAAAAAACCCCGAATAGCCAAAGCAATCCTAAAGAAAAAGAATGAGGCTGGGGGCATTTCAATACCTGACTTCAAACTCTATTATAGGGCCACGACAATCAAAACAGCATGGTATTGGCAGAAAAATAGACACTCAGACCAATGGAACAGAATAGAAAGTCCAGAAATAAAACCACATATATATAGTCAAATAATTTTTGATAAAGGGGCCAACAACACACAATGGAGAAAAGAAAGCCTCTTCAATAAATGGTGCTGGGAAAACTGGAAAGCCACATGCAAAAGAATGAAACTGGACTACAGTCTCTCCCCCTGTACAAAAATTAACTCAAAATGGATCAAAGATCTAAACATAAGACCTGAAACAATTAAGTACATAGAAGAAGACATAGGTACTCAACTCAGGGACCTGGGTTTTAAAGAGCATTTTATGAATTTGACTCCAATGGCAAGAGAAGTGAAGGCAAAAATTAATGAATGGGACTACATCAGACTAAGAAGTTTTTGCTCAGCAAGAGAAACTGATAACAAAATAAACAGAAAGCCAACTAAATGGGAAATGATTTTTTCAAACGACAGCTCAGATAAGGGCCTAATATCCAAAATATACAAAGAACTCATAAAACTCAACAACAAACAAACAAACAATCCAATAAAAAAATGGGAAGAGGATATGAATAGACACTTCTCCCAGGAAGAAATACAAATGGCCAACAGATATATAAAAAGATGCTCATCTTCTTTAGCTATTAGAGAAATGCAAATCAAAACGGCAATGAGATACCACCTCACACCTGTTCGATTAGCTGTTATTAGCAAGTCAGGTAACAGCAAATGTTGGAGAGGCTGTGGAGAAAAAGGAACCCTCATACACTGTTGGTGGGAATGTAAAGTAGTACAACCATTATGGAAGAAAGTATGGTGGTTCCTCAAAAAACTGAAAATAGAACTACCTTATGACCCAGCAATCCCTCTACTGGGTATATATCCCAAAAACTCAGAAACATTGATACGTAAAGACACATGCAGCCCCATGTTTATTGCAGCATTGTTCACAGTGGCCAGGACATGGAAACAACCAAAAAGCCCATCAATAGATGACTGGATAAAGAAGATGTGGCACATATACACTATGGAATACTACTCAGCCATAAGAAATGATGACATCGGAACATTTACAGCAAAATGGTGGGATCTTGATAACATGATACGAAGCGAAATAAGTAAATCAGAAAAAAACAGGAACTGTATTATTCCATACGTAGGTGGGACATAATAGTGAAACTAAGAGACATTTATAAGAGTGTGGTGGTTACGGGGGGGGAGGGGGGAATGGGAAAGGGATAGGGGGTGGGGAGGGGCACAAAGAAAACAAGATAGAAGGTGACAGAGGACAATCTGACTTTGGGTGGTGGGTATGCAACATAATTGAACGACAAGATAACCTGGACTTGTTATCTTTGAATATATGTATCCTGATTTATTGATGTCACCCCATTAAAAAAATAAAATTATATTAAAAAAAAAAAAAAAAAATTAAAAAAAAAAAAAAAAAAAAAAAAGATGAAAGTTGCTTATGACTCAAGAGGTATAAAGAGAAACATGTCATAAAATGTTCCTATTAATAACAAGAAAGAAAAAGGATAAAAGTTATAAGCAGAATTTATATAGAAAATTGAACCCCTGAGCTGGTATGATTTCCTTATCCATATAGAAAAAAAAGGAGGGGGGGTTAATGGGTATCTTGCTTCCTTTTATAATATATTTATTCTATTCATGAGTTCTGAAAGTGTAGAGTAGAAAATAATAGTCTGTATCCTATAGCTTGATACTCAATTAGACTGAAGATTTATTGAGGGACAATGACCTTAAGCAAGATGGCTATTTATATAACAGTAGTGTTATGTAATGGTGTCCTATTGAGGCACACAGCTGGAGTTGTACCTCGGTTCAACCTCTCATTAATGACACAATTTATCACAAAATATTTATTTCTGGACTATTGAATTTCTGTTCAAAACAATCCATGAAATCTATGAGTTAATGAAAGATAAATCCTCTTAAGTATGTAGTGTCAAAATTATTTTTAATATAAGCCTGGATGCCCGTAATGAAAAAGAATTTTTAGAATTGCTTAATTGTCACACATTCTCTTGGCTTTTACCCGAATTATCCTTAAAACCATCAGTTTTAAAAACCTATAATTCTCACACAACCATTCCTAAGTTTAAACAAACAAAATTTTTCATTATTACAAAAGAATTTAAGCAAACTGTTTTTTTTCTCTTGAACTATTTACAATACATAATGAAGCAAACCACCAAAATCATCATTTAAAGGAATTTAATTATAATGATTTTAAAAGTTATTTTATTTAGTAGGTAGCAATTACTGTTCTAAGAACTGAAAGTTTTATGCTATGCACCCTACCCTAATATTTTCAGAGCAGAAGACCTATATAGCTTGATTCTAAAGGAAACTACAAAAGATCACTTGTTTTAAACACTGTTTTCTACATTTTTCTGGTGTTATTGCTATCCTGGTCGTAGTGATTATAAACACCTTCTGTGCAAAATGTTGTAAGAGAAGATGTACAATTTAATTATAAGGATACTATCCATCTTCTAGTTACATATAATTTATGATTATTAAAATTCTCTAATATTTATTTATGAAAACATGAACTTCTTTGTACTATCAGTCCTATTACAGATTTTGATTGACCAAAAACTTTTGTCATTTGATATTACAATTTAATAGTTTAACTTACAGTGTCAGTAAGTCACAACTATTCACCAATTTTTGGATGATACAACAGTCGGAAAGATAATAGGTATATAAGACAATGAAATCATGATTCAAAAATATTATTTTTGCATGACAAATGCTCTTTACTTTTAATTGATTATCAGTATACCAAGTAATAACATGAAACCAGTTCTTGAATTCTATCATCTAGTAATTTTGATTAAGGGATACTAGAAGCAACCCAAACAATTATACTAATATATATTGTCTAACCCTTAGCCAGAAAGGACTGTTTTAAGACTGGTTGCTGCTTTACACAGGTTACAAATAACTATTTACCGTCTTTTTTAAGATAAAGCTTCTGACCTTCAAGAAAGCTTAGGGGGAAAAAAAAATTTAATCTCTTTCTTTAAAAAAAATTTATTTTTTTTTACTACACATAAGAAAGGAAAAGGCCATATAAATGTATAAGGTCTACTGGAAAGTTCTGTCCATTTCTATCACAAGTTTCGACACGTAAGCACATGTTTATTTGGCGCATGTGTGCCTATTTTTATCACTTAATCTGACATAGCAAATTAACTAAAACAAAGTTGATTCACGTTAGTCTTATGTGTGAAGTGATAGTGTACCCGTGGCTACTGATAAAGTTCATTTACACCACTGTAATTTTTACGAATTTCAACAAAAAAGAAATTCTACAGAAGCATGTCTGTCACATCTACCATATTCCCCGGACTTAGCACCCTCCGACTATCACTTGTTTTTGTCCTTACAAAATTTTTTGAAGGGCAAAAAATTCAAAAATTAAGAACATATCAAACAAGCACTGGTTCAATTTTTCACATCAAAAAATAAAACATTTTTCAAAAATGGGATATACTAATTGCCCTCATGCTGGCAAGAAATCATTAATAATAATGGCAATTATATCATTTAATAAAGTTTATTGATGGTAAGAAAAATTTGTATTTTGTTTTCATTCCAAAAATGGACAGAACTTTCCAGTAGAACTTATGTATAGTTATATAGAATGCTTGAGCTAAAGGACATAGGAAAAAATGTCTTCCCATTAAATTTCTCAGAAATATGAGATAAAAGGATGAAAAGTTGAGGTTATCCAGAACTTCACCCCTGCTCTGCCAGAAGTAGGTCTGGAGGATAGCCATCTTCTTCTGGGTGCTCTTCTCTACTTCAGTGCTGCAACTGTCTTGAGATCCCAGAGCCATAGCTCCCTTGACTTTGACCTCCTTCTTCCTCTGTAGGCAGTACTGTTCACTTTCAGCCTGAGCCTCTTCTGTGGCCTGCCTCGACCTCCGTTCCTTTTCTTTCAGGCCTCAGACACCTTCTTGGGGGCCTGCAGCAGCTTCTGGATAATCTGCAACTGATTGGCCATGGCAGTGGTCAGCTCACAAATATCTTAATGAAGTAATTGACCTCAAACCAACAAGATGAAATTTAATAGGGATAATATAAGAACATAAGAGCCATCAGTGGGCATCAAATGCTATCAAAGATAATCAAATAAACCCTAAAAAATTACACAAAAAAACTCCCTACTAAAATTGATAAATGAATTCAGTAGAATAGCAGGATACAAAATAAATATCCAGAAATCAGTTGCATTTTTATATACCAATAATGAACTATCAGAAAGGGAAACTAAGAAAACAATCTCATTCACAATCGCATTTAAAAAAAATACACTTAGGAATAAATTTAACCAAGGATGTAAAAGATCTGTACTTGGAAAATTACAAGATACTGAAAAAAGAAATTAAAGAAGATAAAAATAAGTGGAATCATATACTGTATTCATGGATAAGAAGAATTAACATCACTAAAATGCCCGTATTATACAAAGCAATCCATAGATGCAATTCCTATCAAGATACTAATGGTGTATTTCACAGAACTAGAACAAATATTCCAAAAATTTATATGGAACCACAAAAGACCCTTAATAGTTAGCAATCTTGAGAAAAAAGAACGAAGTTGGAGGAATCAAGGCCATAGTCATCAAAACAGCAAGGTACTGGCATAAAAACAGACATATAGATGAAAAGAACAGAGAATAGAGAGCCCAGGAATACACCCACACTTATATGGTCAATTAATGTTTAGCAAAGGAGGCAAGAAGATACAATAGGGTAAATAAAGACAGTTCATTCAATAAATGATGTGGGAAAATTGGACAGATATATGCAAAAAAAAAAAACAACCAAAACTAAACTAAACCATCTTATTACACTAAACACAATAAACTCAAAATGGATTATAGACTCAAATGTAAATCTCAAAACCATAAAAATCCTAAAAGAAAACATAGGCAATAAAAAACTAACATTTCTTGTAGCAATACTTTTTTCTGATATATTTCCTCAATCAATAGAAACAAAAGAAAAAAATAAACAAATGAGATTACATCAAACTAAAAAGATTTTGCAAAGCAAAAAAAAAAAAAAAAAAAAAGAAAGAAAAGACAACCCCAGAATGGGAGAACATATTTGCCAATGATTCATCTGATAAGGGATATTACAAATCCAGTACCAGTTATGTCAGCGTGGTGGCAACAGCTGTCCCCCTTTTTCTGTTTATTTTTCTACAGTTATTAAGATAGTTATTGCAAATAATTAGGCCTTAGGTTGCATGTAGATAAAGTTAAAATTAATTGCATACCTAAACTTGGAGAGAATAACAGAACTAGTGCTGAAGCATAAAATGTTTCTTTTTTGTGTGCACTTTTTGGAAGCAGAGATCGAGCCTGGGGATACCTTTCAGGGGAGCCTCACAGGATCAGGCTTGTCCTCACTGAGACCCATGAGATGAGTGAAGAGTCGTGAAGGGAAGCATTAGAGGTTCCCTAAAGCAGTGGTCCCCAACCCCCGGGGCCACGGACCGGTACCGGTCCGAGGGCCATTTGGTAGCAGAGAAAGAATAAATAACTTAAATTATTTGTTTTATTTATATTTAAGTCTGAACGATGTTTTATTTTTTAAAAATGACCAGATTCCCTCTGTTATATCTGTCTAAGACTCACTCTTGACGCTTGTCTCAGTCACGTGATACATTTATCCGTCCCACCTTAAAGGCTGGTCCCTGAAAATATTTTCTGACATTAAACTGGTTCGTGGCCCAAAAAAGGTTGAGGACCACTGCCCTAGAGGCTGCTCCTTCTCTCGTCTTTGGAAAGGTGGTTCATCAAACCTTTGGGAAAATGTAGACTGACATCTTTGATGCTCTTATATACTTCATAGTAAATGTTTTAAGCCTGAATATAAGTATCTCCTTCCTTATTGAGCCAGAACTTGCAATATTTTATTCTGAAAAATGATGGTTTACTCTCGCTAGTGATGGGACTGGAACATATCGAGGTTGGACATGGTGGTTCACAATCCGTAAAGCACAGGTTCAGACTAAGATTTGATCTGGGAGAAGAGTTTCCAGCATAATTACCTCAGAATAAATTAGCAGAATGTGGAAAATCAAGGGGAGAATCCATCACTCAGTTTACCAAATTTTTTTCCAAAATGAACCATACACTGGCACCGTGAGGGTACCCAGGCTCATTCTTCATCTTTTCTTATCTTTCCTATTTCATCCATCTTCCCATTTTATTTCTAGGCTGATAAGAGTCCACTATTTAAACTCTTTTATTCATAATCTTATAAAGCCAATTAATGGCATTATAAATATTAAAAATACATTGACCAAGAACAGATTTAAGCTGCTTTTTCAATCAATTTTATTTATTTCAGGTTATGTTAATCCATTATATTAGTACACATTTAACAGAATACTAATTTGTCCTTTAGTGTCATGATTGATTAATGTTGCAAAATTAATAAATATCTTTGAAGGCATTCTCATTTTGAACTATGAGGTATTTTTTTTTTTTTTTTTTTGTATTTTTCTGAAGTTGGAAACAGGGAGGCAATCAGACAGACTCCCGCATGCACCCGACTGGGATCCACCCAGCATACCCACCAGGGGGCGATGCTCTGCCCATCTGGGGCATTACTCTGTTGCAACCAGAGCCATTCTAGCGCCTGAGGTAGAGGCCATAGAGCCATCCCAGCGCCAGGGCCAATCTTGCTCCAATGGAGCCTTGGCTGCAGGAGGGGAAGAGAGAGACAGAGAGGAAGGAGAGGGGGAGGGGTGGAGAAGCAGATGGGCGCTTCTCCTGTGTGCCCAGGCTGGGAATCGAACCCAGGACTCCTGCACGCCAGGCTGACACTCTACCACTGAGCCAACTGGCTAGGGCTACTATGAGGTATTCTAATTGATGATTAGGGCACAGTAACACTATCAAGGGAATATCTAGGAGTTGCTTCTCAGCCTGTAACCTAAGATATCCTCCTCATCTCTGCAATAATTACTTTTTGGAAAAATGAAGCTATGCCCATCATATCACTGCATAGTTTGGAAACTTCTGAAGGCTCCCAGCTGCCTACCAGATCATATTAAAACATTTTAGAGAATACAGGGCTCATTACAACTTGACCCTAGTTTTAACCTTCCACCCCATTTTCTGCTTTTGTCTTCCCTTGGGATTCTACCACTCTGAAATTACTTTATGCCACAAACAGGTCAGAGGCCTTCCCAGATTCTATGCCTTTGCTCAGACATTTCCTCTGTTTAAAAAGCCCTCTCTGAACAGGGGGCTGCTTTGGCCAAAGCTGTTTGCCCGCTTTCTCACCTCTGTGCAAATGCAAAGCACCAGTGAATATGTCATTACCAAGTACTGTGCTTTATACTAGACATCATGAAAGAGTTGGGTTAAAAAAATTCTCAAAATTTGGTGCCCCAATCTTCTGTCTTATTGATCAATAATTAGCCCCACCTCTTTCAAGAGTTTCCACCCCAAATATCCCTAAAAATCCACTGCTGTGATTGCACATATAAACTGAGAAGACCCCTATACCGCACCAGACAGAGAGAGAGAGAACACCTACTGATTTTATGTTCTTGAACAGTGGTGCCCAAAAGAAATTAATGCAATGATAAGAACTTATTTGCATTGTCCAACATCATAGCCACTAGCCATATATGGTAATTGAGTGTTTGACACATAATGTGATGGAAAAAGTGAATTTTTAAATTTTCATTTCAATTAATTTCAATATGAACAACTGCATGTAGCTAGTGACTGCTGTATTACACAGTGCATTTCTGGAATTCTCATAGGTCTGGATACCAACTCATAGGACTGCTATTCCAGAGATTAGGTTTTTCATAGTAAAAGAAAAGAACTTTAGACATTGGGTAGCTCATCATAAATATTTAGGCACTACTAGGTCATATGATTGTAAGAATTATTTTCTCTATTCATTGAGGATTTAATTATATACAATTTAGCCTCTATAGTTTTGCACTAGTTTTCATATTTCTTTTAAAAATGTTTTATAGACTTCCCTCTATATGTAAGTTCCATTACTCTAAAATAATAATCTTAATTTTATATTTTGTTATTTCCTTATACCTTTATGACTATGATAGCTATAGGAAACATGTATGAAGTGATGTTGAGTCAGAGGTTGGATTAATCAATAAAACACTAAAAAAGAAAAATCACTTTAAAATAATATGGAAAAACACAGACATCATCCCTACATGAATTCAGCTGGTACCCACCAGGCTTACAGTATGGAAGGTAGTTCAGTGTGGAAGTTAAAGCAAAGATGCGAATGCCATATAGGCCTTCATCCAGTTATTCAACCTGCACCATCTTCAGTTTCCTATTCCATAAAATGGGGAGGGACATAAGAGCATGCAGCCCAATGAAGTAATTTGTGTAAAATCCTCAGGTTAATTCTCTGGCACAGAGTGAGAATTAAATGCTAGCTGTTACTCTGATCATGATTATAGTATTATTTTACTAGTATTCTCATTTGTGTAGAACTTCAAAGTTGACAAAGCACTTTCAGAACACAAAGTCACTTGACCTTCTAAACAAGAGGCAGATGGATACTCAAGGCAGGTAGATAGTTCCACTTTATAAAAGAAAACTGAGGTTTAGAGACTACGAACAACTTGTTCAAGCACCCAAAAGGCAGAGCCGCCTGTGGACAACCCACTCTACCTTGCTGCCTCTGCTATTGGAGGACACCTGGCTGTCTCTCTAAAAATGCTGATCAATTCATTTATTCATCTCTAAGTGCTTGTCAAGTCTGGGTTTTAGCACATATTCCTGCTCCTTAGCCTTGCCTCTCTTTTCAGCCATATGCTGCTATTGTGTTTTACATTTATGTCTTGTTTTTGGTAAGTAAAATTTTCGTAATATGCAGTAGTGTCTTGTTTAAGCATTGGCAAATCAATTAAAAAATAAACAAACAAACAAAAAACTCTTATCCGTATCCAAGAGCAAACACTTATGGTTGACCTTTGAAAAGCCAGGCCAACATCTGAAGCCAGAGCTCAACAAATGGGGCTTTGTTCTGGCTGATCTCAACATCAGTTATAAAAGCTCTTAGGCATCTGCCAAGAGCCTTTGCCATATTGTACCTTACACGTCAGAGACAAAGGGCTTTGGAATAACTAAACAAAGCACGATTTCTGCATTTTGTTTACTCAGGACTCTAACCTGTATTTTTCATGCCAGTAAAATTTAAATGGAAGTTAGATAAAAGGTGGCCCATGAGAGACTTATACGATTAGACTCCCAATCCATACTCATGAAAGTGTTCCTGCCAGTGAAGATTAGGTGATACCAAGACTTGATTTATCTTGTTAATTAGGCAGAATACAATGACGTGGCTTAATAAATGCAAAGCTCAATGACTGCATTCACTCCACCACATCAGACCGAATGTGATGATATTGTGACCCTTCACATTCAACTATGGTCTGAGTCTCTTCACTTTGTGTAAGGGTTTCCTGTCCACACTCCTGCTTGGTGTGGGGTTGCTGGGTGTGAACTCCGAGCTAAGAATGCACATTGTCAGATGCAACTAGGTTGCAGGGAAAACAACAAGGTGGAGATGCAAGGCAGATCACAAGATGTTTAGAGGCTTTTTATGTATTTTAATATTCTGACTAATAAATGTGAATTCAACTAGTAATCAATAGCGATGTCTATATAGTCCTACACAATTCTACTTCTCTGTTGTTTCCTCCACCTGGATAACAGGAAGTTTTGTCAAGAATTCCCACAGCAGTATCAAATTCATATGGTACCTGTTGACTTTATGCCAGAGCTGGCCCACCCTGCCAAACTGTCTAGGGCAACGGTATTGCTAAGGCCCGTTAAAGCAGTGATATTCTAGGATATTATACTGTGAAGATTGCTCAGAAAATCATCATTGTACAGTTGGCTGAGTTCTTTTTAGAGTATCATATGAGATTTTTTTTGTTTTTCTTTTGTTTTTTGTTTTGTTGTTGTTTTTTTACAGAGGCAGAGATAGACAGGGACAGACAGACAGGAATGGAGAGAGATGAGAAGCATCAATCATTAGTTTCTCATTGCGCATTGCGACTTCTTAGTTGTTCATTGATTGCTTTCTCATATGTGCCTTGACTGTGGGCCTTCAGCAGACCGAGCAACCCCTTGCTGGAGCCAGCAACCTTGGGTCCAAGCCAGTGAGCCTTTTGCTCAAACCAGATGAGCCCGTGCTCAAGCTGGCAACCTTGGGGTCTCGAACCTGGATCCTTCTACATCCCAGTCCGACGCTCTATCCACTGCGCCACCGCCTGATCAGGCTCATATGAGTATTAAAGATTCTAACCCACACCTGACCAGGGGATGGCGCAGTAGATAGAGCGTCGGACTGGGATGCGCAGGACCCAGGTTCAAGACCCCGAGGTTGCCAGCTTGAGCACAGGCTCATCTGTTTTGAGCAAGGCTCACCAGCTTGATCCCAAGGTCGCTGGCTCGAGCAAGGGGTCACTCGGTCTGCTATAGCCCCCTGGTCAAGGCACATATGAGAAATCAATCAATGAACAACTAAGGAGCCTCAACGAAGAATTAATGTTTCTCATCTCTCTCCCTTCCTGTCTGTTCCTATCTGTCCCTATCTCTGACTCTCTCTGTCTCTGCCACACACACAGACAAAAAAAATTCTCTTCCACATCCTGGGTAGATGGTACCCTGAAAGGCTGCTGGCAGTCCCACTAAGGGGTTCCTGCAACTTATAGCCCCACTCAGAATAGAGATGTTGGTGATGGTGTATGTGATGAGTTAACACTGATCCCAAACTGACAACATGTGATCTCTGCTTCCTGCTGATTTTTCTAGCTATCCTGGGCATCTTTATCAAAACACTCCCAGCTCCATCATTTATAAAGTCCAGCTTAGAGGCATCTGTAACTGATGCTGTTACGTCCATAATAAGCTTTCCTAGATACATTAAGGTATTTTAAAGAAATATTTTCAAATTTTGTGGTGAAGAAATGTATGGTATGCTTGGCCTGCGTGTCAGTCCTGCGTGTGCTCTGCGTGCTTATCTTCCTGAGGGACACTGCTCTTGCAACACTGACCCAGAGTTATGTCTGCTTACAAAACAAAACAAAACTTGGAATCCGATTCAACTACAAATTGCACACATTTCAATCAGTCAAGATTTTTGTAAATACAGTGATGTTGAAAGACTGAACTGGTGACACCCGACCTGCTTATTTTGAGGGATTTATAGCTGTGTTCTTGCTTTGCCAGTTGTGACTGTTGTTTTCTCTGATTTTCCTCACACAGAGAAAGCAGTAGCAATGCTAAAGTTTACCTAAATTGTTTTCTATTTCTTAAAATATAGTGACTTGCTTTAAAATAAAAAAATGGTACAGTCTTTGTGAATTTTCTTAACAATAATTGATGAAGTTTTCTTACTATATTTTTACTTTAAACCAGATTCTGCTGTTTTCTAGTCACTGAGAGGAGTACACTTTTATTTTTCTGTGACACACACACAAACTGGAAAAGAGACAGCTCTCACAACATTGCACAGGCTTCAGGTGCTCAGTCCCACAGCACGCCCTCGGTGTGTGCACTGCACGATCACCACCCCAGGTCTAGGCTGCTGCCACCACCATCTGTCCCCGCTCTGCCCGCCTTCATCTCCCCCTCCGTCCCCAGCAATCATCACACAGGTGTCTGTCCTTCCGGTGTCACCCCAATAAATTCACTAAAAAGAAGAAAAAGAAAAAAGAAAGAAATAAAAGAGACCTGCTGAGTGAGTAAGAGAATTCAAGTGCTGGATGACAAAAATCAGTGCAACCAGGGAAAGGAATATGGAAGTAGGGGCTAGCCTTTGAAAGTACACCTGCAAACACTCTATGTACACATATCTAGGAAAGGGGGCACAGCTCTTCCGGGCGGCATGTGGACTTCTGCAGTGACGTGCTCCTGTTGGTCACTCCTGTGAAAACGCTGGAGATGCTCTTTGGCTCAAATTTTGTAAATGAATTTAAGCTCAACTCTTTTAGCTTTTACAAAACTATCAAGCGTGGGGACTGTGTCCTCTTTTTCCTTTGTATTTGTTAATAAGCATTTATAACACATTTTCATAAAATAAGCACTAAGACATGCTTTCTACTGATTTTTCTGTTTGCCTTTTTTAGCTCCCCCAACATCTTTCCTTCCGTTCTAGATTTCCTAGGCTCCATTCATGGTATGAAATATCTGCTGCTGAAATTGACTTTCATTCCTTTATTCAATCCTTGTACAAAGAAAGAGTACATCACTCTTGTTTCTCTTTCTTCAACTGATATTTTTTAATAAGACAAGAAAATAAGTCAGTTCATTAATAGTATAACTTTAAAATTTCTTTTGAATTATTTCCCGACTTGTGAGGCTATTGAGATCAAAGTCAAAAGAACATTCTTGCTTCTTAAGTATTAATGCCAGATTATTTTAAAGGATAAAAAGATATAAGGATTTAATTTTTAGTAAAGATAAGTAAAAAGAAATTAATATAGTAAATTGATTTTAATTGCAATTGACCTGATCATTATACCCTATAATATAAATTTAATGGAAATAAAATTTTAATTTATTTTATACCTATAAGAAATTAAATGTAAGCATATGATTTAAATGTCAAAGAATGATTAATTTCTCAGGTGAAAGGAGTGTTTGCTCTTCTTGTTCTCTGTTTAACAATGGGTAAAAAATTTGCAAATCTATTATATTAAAATATAACAAGGAAATAAAGAGCTAAGGATAGTAGGTGATGGAGAAAAAGCAATCCATGCCTCCTGGGCTCAGCTCACCTTCCTGTCTCCTTTACCAGAGAGCTCCTCAGCCGTCCTCCACTGACCTTCCTGTAGCCCTCTCAGGTGAAGGGAAAAGGACCCCTTTTTATCCCAGGACTGTTTAACCAGTGGGGTCATTTTTTCTTATATACCAGTTACATGTACCTTATATAGCACATATTATCTTAGCAGAATCTCTCCCCTCTGGTGGACTGATGCAGGAAACAAAAGGTGAAAAGTTAGCAAGGACTGGAAGCTTGGGACACCAGTTACTAACAGCAAGACTGACAGAATGCTAAATGTCTTCAGTAAGGCTTTATTGATCTGAGGATTGGTCTCAGGGGCTGTGGTAGGTCTCAGCCTGCCAGCATGAGTAACACCGGCACAGCTGCCAGGCTCAGGGAAGAGAACAAAATAGACTGTTTAGGTCCTTCTGCTTCAGCAAGCCAAAGGACGGGGTGTGTCTACAGTGGTGAACTGACAGCGCAGAGCCGTTAGTCATTTCCAAACTCCTCTAAGAGTTTAGAGAAAATATTACAATGAGGTTCTAGAAAAGTGTGACTTATCTAAGCTCAGAAGATAAGGCACAATCTAAATAAACTAACCCGGGGGATAGTTGCAATCCTACCAGTAGGATTGGAGCTTCTGCATTTTCCGCAGCTTTCCCTCTTGGGGGCGCTCAGTTTGTGCCCCATCTCTGCAGGCCAAGTGCGCACAGGCCGAAGAGCTCCTCCAGGCTGCCCAGAGCTCCTCCGGCAAGGCTCAGCCTCGTGGGTAGACCAGCTCCCAAGCTCTGCCAGCTCACTCTGGAAATAGTCCTCTGCTGTGAAGTTAGGGCAAGCCACAGGTAGGGGTCTTTTAGCCAATTGCTCTTGATGTCTGCCCATCTACTCTAAAACCAGGTATTTTTGCTCAATTTTCCTTTAGATCTTGGAACTCCAGTCTCGATATTTGTTTTCATGTTCTATTGTTCTGCAACTCAGTTCCTTTGAGGCTTCTTGGACCCTGGGCTTCCAATTCCCATTGGCCCTGCTCACCTCCTGGTTTTGGCATCTCTCCTAGTCGGGGATAAGAAACTTTACGTCATAGTCCCAGTCTTATAGAAACCACACCATTTAACTCTAGCCTCTCAGACTCCCCCTATTTGTGCATTTCCCACTCCCGGCCTGGTAGCCCACAGCCGGCTCTCGTGTTTACAGAGCAAAGGCCACTTGAACATCGAGTGTGGAGAAGAGGGCAGATCTCCCACTCTGAGCTCCTTGAGACCACTGACCATGTCTTTTCGTTTTGTATCTCCAGCTCCTGGAACACATTCCACAACAAAACTAGGTGCTTCCCCACGGTTAGCAGAACCATTTCAGCTGAAATTCACTAGTGTTGAGATCAAAACATTAGGGCCAAATTCCCTCCACTCCTTGTCCCTTTTTACAAACCAAGATACCAGAAGGCCTGCAACAGAGAAAGTAGGAAAAAATCCCATCCTGTTCTCAGCCTATCACCCACCTCAAAATTTAAAGAGGGTTGAAATTGAGGAGTAAGGAAGGCAGCCCTCTGATTGGCAGAGTGATCTATATGTCGTGTATACTTCTCACTTCAGTCAAATAGTGGGTCCCTGCCACCCCAGTGCATGAGGAGATGACACAATTTGACCTATATTCTCTTGACTTTTTTTTAGTTATTCATTTTAGAGAGGAGAGAGAGACAGAGAGAGAGAAGGGGGGAGGAGCTGGAAGCATCAACTCCCATATGTGCCTTGACCAGGCAAGCCCAGGGTTTCGAACTGGCGACCTCAGCATTTCCAGGTCTATTCTCTTGACTTTTGAAGGCCCAGTTGGTGCCTAATTCCAGCCCCAATGGTAGGACAAAAAGAGGGAGACATGGGAGGGACTTCCCTGCCATTGATGAGAAGGAGGCCTCTTCTCCTGAGAATAAATCCAGCATGTTGTCACAGGAAAAAAAATTGGAATTGGGCACCTGCGCTTCCAGAGGACTCTGAAATGGTCTCATCTTCCCAGCTAGCTCTGCATAGAAAACCTATTCTTTTCTGGACCCCAAGCCCTTCCCCACCTAAGGCAGTACCTGAGGAAACCAGGGTGATCTAATGAGAGTTGGGCTGGGACGGTGATGGGAAGGCTGGAGAGCAAGGCTGAACACAGAAAAGCTTTCATCACGGACAGAATTGGATGCTTTTTATAATACTGATGGACTGAATGTTTCAATTACAAAAATGAGATTGTTCATATGTCCAGGTGGCCAGATCACTTTTAATCAGTTGTGTGATCTACTGATTTGATCTACCAAATAATCACACGGCACTTTAGATGGCACCGAAAAAAGTGAGGAAGAAGTGGTTGACAGAAAGGATTCAAAGGCCAAATGTTAGGAAAGGAAGGGAAGCTGCTTTCTGCTTGCATGCTGTTGAACTCAGCAGATGAAAATATAACAGTTGAATGCATAATAGATGAATGAGTGAATAAATAATACAAGCCAGGAAATAATTGCAAATGCAGTCTTATTACCCAATTTGAGTCAAAACACATTGACCATAAATTAGGCTAAAAATATCTCCAGCCCTCCTGTGGGGCAGCTGTGCTAGGCTTGCTCCCGGGTTTACCAGCTGCAAGCACTTTACTTGATTAGTGCGTGAGAATGCGGCAGGGGTACATGTGTATAGTCTATGTAAGGCTATGGGTGCTTCCTCTGGGCTGATTCTTCCAGATGCCTCTCCTGCCACCGTGAGGTGCAGTTTTCCTTGCTCCCTGGCCCTTACTGTGAATAGCAGATTTTCCTTTGTTTATTAGCTTTCCCTTTTGTTGATTTGCTCGCCTGTCTTTGTGAGCCTTCAATAAACGGGTATGGCCCAGCACTTTCTGGCTCCACAGTTTCTCTATCATCTGCCGGAATCCAATGTGAACTTGCCAGGCCTCGGCCACTGACATTACACCCCCATTCTAGTTTACCCCTATCTCTGCTTTTCACCGGGTCAAATTCTACTCGCCATTTTGACCATTCCAGTTGGACCCACTCCTCCTCACAGCTGCCCCTGCCTCTGGCTTCTGCTCTCCTAGTTTTCTGAACAGTGTTACTCTTGGACTCCCAACTCAGGGCAACTGTACCAAATAAGCATTAGCCTTTTTTATTTTTCCTTCTCCAAATCTTTCCTAATTTGCTACTCTATAGATATATCCAAGACCTGTATGCTTTTCCTGCTTTCCATATTCCTTTTTTTCCAAAGTAAACTGCAAGATTTCCAGGCATTTAGGCACTTGGGCACCAGAGAACCTGGAATCATTATCAAACCAGATACAACTTGGAAAGAGGGATATATGTATACATATTTTTGAGGCTTTTTCTCTCTATCATTTTGGCTCCCCCTGCTCTGTGCTACGGTAGAGGTGATTGGAGTATTAAGGAGAAGACAGGACATAGGTGCCACAGGGGGGGGAAGGGTTAAAGAATTTAAGAACCACTTTTCTGTAGACAATAGTGTGGTTGAAAAACCCTCTAGACAGGTTCAATATTTTGTATTTTAAGAGCTTATTTTACAAATCAAATTATTCTAACATCTATTTTTGTGCTAAATCACTATTGTACTACTGTACTTACAGGTTTATTTACTCTTGTGTTTAGTGGTGGATTTTTTAAGTTCTTTTCAGCTTATTAATATTAAATCATTTGATTCAAAAGCACTTGCTTCCTTGGACCAATAAATTCAGCATACTTAAGAAGCATTAAGGTATTGATTGGTCAGTGTTTATCAAGCCATGCTGAATGGTTTTATGTGATGTGATTTAAAGTCCGTGTTCTTGATTCATGGCTAAGTGATCATCACTAAGTGGTAAACAGCAAGGATTAAATCTGGAGGAAGGGCCATCTAATTGTAATTACACGGTTGTCAGAGTCAAAATGTTTCTCTGTGAAGGTAATCTCACTCTTCCTTTCATCTGAAGATGGTCTGTGATTGGATTGCACCACACAGAATACTGTATTTAAGACCTTTATCATCTTTGCTTTGGGTCTGGGCTAGCCAGCCAGGTTGCTGTCCCAGGGCAATCTGTCTTGTGGGTGACACACTAAATAGAACTGCAAAGTTTAAGTTCCAGTCTCTGTGCTGTCTTGGTCTGTCGGTTGAAATTAATCATCTAGTGGTGTGTACTGCACCCTTAAATGTGCTGCCTACTGTATACATTTAGCTTTGCAAACTGTATGCCCCTCCCATTGGAAGAAGTCTGGTAGGAAAAATAACTCACAAAAGAAAGGCACCAGGTGAGCAGGTCAGGGGATGAGTAGGAGGAGGCTATGCAGTTTTGTTTCACAAATGAAACACTGACCATGTTCCATTCTCATTGGTACCTTTCTGTGTATGGTGCTCTGCTAGAGCTCAGTTTCAAAGGAAACTTTTATCCTTGTGGCATTACTGTGGAACAACCAAAGGAAATGTGAGAGAAATACTAAGTGTGCTCTGACAGAATCTAAATGTAGGTTGAAAGTGGGTTTTTTTTCATACTTATAATAGAAGATCCAACTAGATGTCACTCATCAGACCAACCCAGATCCATGGGTTCTAAACACACAGAGCAGTCTCTTTGATTTAACATTCCACAGTCACAAAGTTTGAAACAATCCACAAGAATAATAAAAGGAATAGGGGAGAGTGATTTACAGAGCAGATTAAGGGAATAAATAATTTGTAGTGATTAAGTGGTAGTGAATAGAAGACATGAGGCTAAAAGTATTTGAAATGAATAAATACCAATGTGAAGAATTGTATTGCGTGACCAGTGGTGGTGCAATGGATAGAGCTTTTACCTGGGATGCTGAAGTCCCAGGTTTGAAATCCTGAGGTGGTTGGCTTGAGCATGGGTTTATCCAGCTTGAGCATGGGCTCATCTGACTTGAACATGGGGTTGCTGCCTTGAGTGTGGGATCATTGACACGATCCCATGGTCATTGGCTTAGGCCCAAGGTTGCTGGCTTGAGCAAGGGGTCAATGGCTCAGCTGGAACCCCCGCCTCTGGTCAAGGCATGTATGAGAAGCAATCAATGAACAACTAAAGTGAAGCAACTGTGAGTTGATGCTTCTCATCTTTCTCCTGCCTCTCTCCCTTTCTGTCCCTCTCCCTCTTTCTCTTTCTCTCTCTCTCTCTCTCACACACATACAAAGAATTGTATTACATAGTAATACCTAAAAGCTAGACATCATGGAGTAACATTAAAGGCAAGTAAATATAAGTTGTTCACCAATTCTAATAGTAATACTAATCACCAATATTTATTATAATTAGGAAAATAAAGCTATGATATCAATAAACTTATCAATGGAATACCATTTTTCTATAATTTCAAATATAAAATGGCTTAAATTTTAGAAATGAAGTCTAAGCTGTAGTCAATTTGTGAAGACTTGCAGTTTTAAAAACTCTTAAATTCTGAGTTTTTAGTGTTCTTTAATCCATGTCACTTTAACATCTGTGTGCTAGAGGCTGCACTACAACACCAAACAGAAACAGAGCTCCAGCCATCATGGAGTTGACGTTCTATGGAAAGAACCAACAGTAAACAAATAAACACATAGAAAACTTCAAATTAGAGCTAAGTACGGAAACATAAATGGTATCCCAGGAGTTGGCAGCGGTAACACGTTCAGTCAGGGTTTGGTGGCAGAAGTGACATTTCATCGGAGTCCTGGGTAGGAGTTACCTGTGGGGAAGAAGGGGCATGAAGAAAAAGACTGTTGTGAGGGGGAGGAGATGGCTCTGTGAAAACCCGGGGCACCAGGGAGCATGGGCACAATTTATGTAACTGGGTTATTTTAACTTGAGGCATAATTTTCTCAGAAGAAATAAAAATAAAATGCAGGGTAAATGATCTGCAATTACCCAAGAGAACCCAGAAGTTCAGATCATCCCACTAAGAGTTTTCTATTCCATCCGACTTGGTGCCATAGGCTACATTTATGATTCTGCCACACAGAATCTGGCCTAGGCATTGGCACTGGGGCTGGGAAGAGATACACACTTATGGAGTTTGATGCAACCACTGCCATTCTCTGTGGCCATAAACATGTCAGACTCTCTCTAGAGGAAACTGAAAGAAAAGGAAACTGTAGGAAATTATGGGATGGTATTTTGATTTTTGAGGTATCATTATGTAGAACCATTTTAAGAAATGTGTCTTATATTCCACAATAATAATACAGATAAGATTTGGAATTTAAAAGAGACCTTTAATGTCATGTAATTGAAGAATTATAATTTCTAAAATTCTATGAATGTTCTCTCCTGAATGCTTTTTTGAAGAAACAATGTATAAGCCATATCTATACAATCGTTCTTGGGTTACACTGTTGAGTATTAACATAAATCAACTGTGATGTGTTTAATAGGCATTCTGTGGGAGGGGAAAAATTTTAAAGTTCAAGATTAAGTTTAACTAAGTTAAACAGGCTTTCTTACTGCCCAACTGGTCAAAGTATTTAATATTTTTATATTAATGTATATTGTAAAACTCTTATAATATGGTATTTGGCATCTCCTAAACATTTTTTCAGATAACACTTTTTTTCCTCCATGAAATATATATCCTCAAAGCCTAATAGTCTTATATACTCATATAGGTGATCTAAAATTAGAAAAAAGCCATTACTATTTTTGGTTCTAGAACTTGTTGCTACTTCATTGCCTTTGTAATCATGTCTACAGTTCTGAGCTGAGCCTATAAAAGTATTCTTTGTTTGAAATCAGTCCAATTCTTTCTTCCATCTTTTTTTTTCTTTCTTCCATCTTTTGCACACCTGTTTGTGTACTTTACGCTCTGGCCACACTGCATTTCTTCTCCCTCACTCTGAACATGCCTCCCTTTCTCCAGCCAGCCTGTATCTGGTATGTCCTGCTCTTCTTGGAAAGCTTGTGGCCCTCACTCTCTACTTCCCTTTGCTCTTGCCTCCACTTTTGCTTGTCAATAGCATGTATATATGTCAAGATCTACACTGCTCACAAAAAATAGGGGATCAGGGAACGTGTAGATACTCCAGTACTTTCAGCCTTTTGTATAGTGCATTTTCACCAATGAAATAAAAGTTGGTTTTGCATCTCATTTGCATAATAAAACAACTTTCTTTGACTTGTTGGTTGCTTTTCTAATGTTCTTGTTTAATAAAAAAATCAAATGCTTCTTTTTTATTACTTCATATTTATTTTGAAATATCCCCTAATTTTTGTGAGCAGTATAGTTTAAATATTTTCTCTGGAACTTTGTTCTTCCTTCTGTTACAGCACTTACTTCATTATATTCTCATTTATCTGTTTCTCTGACCCTCTCCTGCCTTCTGCTTTCTGCATGCTTGCTTTGAAGCAGAGACAGTGCTCAGGGTTGTACACAGTCTTTCTAACAGGACATTTAGCACACAAAGGAAATGTCTGTGCTGACTGAATGAACTTGAATTTGTGCATGCACATGTATGTATGATAAGGGTATTCACCACATATAAAGTAAAACAAGTAAGTCAAAGTATAAAACTTCTATCTGTTGAGCAGAACAACTTGTCTGTCTTACATATACTTATTATGGCACTTATCAGAAAGTTTTATTAGAGTTATGTGTTTCCATGAGTTATATGACAACATTGTCTTTCAGCACATATGCATTTCCCATTCTTAGCTCTTAGCATAGATCCTGGAACTTAGTGTTGCCCAATAAATGGCACTTAAACTAAGTGGAATTGAATCTAGATCAACTACTTGCTACTATCCCTGCTGATGTAAAAACTGTCACACAAAATGTATGAACTCTAGGATCAAAATGCCTGGTTTCTATGCTAGCTCTTCTTCACTGTGTGACCTCAGGTTACTGAACCACTTTTTCCTTCACCTTGTTACCTATAAAAACAAGATGTTGATGTTGTCCATACTCTTGGGCTGTTGTTAAATCTTTATCTATATTTATATCTATTTCTACATCTATACTATTAATACTTATTTTAATTATAAAGAGTGTCTTTCTCATGCCTTTCCAGAGAACAGGTAATCAAATGTTGTAATATACAAAGTGAAAACTTCTAGACTTCTAAGTTCTATTAAATTTGAAATCAGAGGTGAGGGTTATGTGAATGAAGGAATTACCTAAGCAAATATGAGAGTATAATTTGCATTTGCATCCTGTAATGACTTTAATCTGTTTAGTCACAACTTGATTGCAAAGTGACCTGACTTCCCACCTTGTAAGCATTGTTATATGAAAAAAATTCTTCACATGTCAGTGAAAAACTATGATAGGGCATATTTTTAATTTGAACTATTTTACAAGGTGCTTTAAAATATATGTCATCTTATTTGATTCTCCTAAGAGCTCTGGAAAACCAGGTCTGGTTTTATAGTGCAGCTGGGTGATGATGCAGATAAATGACAATTGGCAGAGCATGCACTAAGTGACAGATGCATGTTTCTAATAAAAAACATGGGTTTTTAGGCCCTGACCAGTTGGCTCAGTGGTAGAGCGTCGGCCTGGCGTGCAGAAGTCCTGGGTTCGAATCCTGGCCAGGGCACACAGGGGAAGCGCCCATCTGCTTCTCCATCCCTCCCCCTCTCCTTCCTCTCTGTCTCTTTCTTCCCCTCCTGCAGCCAAGGCTCCATTGGAGCAAAGATGGCCTGGGCGCTGGGGATGGCTCTGTGGCCTCTGCCTCAACCACTAGCTCTGGTTGCAACAGAGCGACACCCCGGAGGGGCAGAGCATCGCCCCCTGGTGGGCAAAGCATCGCCCACTGGTGGGTGTGCCGGGTGGATCCCGGTCAGGCGCATGCGAGAGTCTGTCTGACTGCCTCCCTGTTTCCAGCTTCAGAAAAATACAAAAAAAAAATAAAAAATAAACCGTGGGTTTTTAGAGAATAGAAGTATTCCTGAGAATCCCATTAGGGAATAAAGGTATAATAGAAGAGGTGGAGCTTCTGGTGTGTCTTGGAAGGTAAGATTTAGGCAAGTGTCAAGAAGGGGAAAGGGCCTGAAGAATAGCAAAGGTGTGAAATGCACTGGGGACAGGGGCTCACCATGTGGTAACAGTTGAGGTTCAGGCTGGTTGTGGGGCTAACCCTGGGAGTCTGCTCTAGGGTACGGAGGGTTTGGAATGCCATGCTAACCCATGCATGCTTGTTGGCCCAATTTTAAGTTTAACATTCACTTCCCTTTGTACATCACTGGTCAACATACTCCATGAATTCTAAGTCTGGTAGCCAAGGAAAGTCTGGGGTCTTTCCAGGGACCCATAGCCCTAGTAAAATAAAGCTTTGCTTCAGCGCTTCACTGGACAAACAATGACCAACATCAGTATTGTTCCAGGGCTGTAGAAGGGGCCGTTGAGCCTCTAACAAGGCACCAAACATTCCTACCATAATTGTTTGTCTATTGTGACTGGTTTTACAATAGGACTTTCTTCATTTAGTTTTTACATATTTTATTTCTGAACTTATCCATTCAAGTAATTTATATATTCCTCTGCTAGGTGAAAAAAAACCCGCCCCAGCCCTACACACTGGCTTCAGGGCAAGGGAAAAACAAACAAAAAAAACACATTATAATCACAGCAGGTAATCACATACCTCCCGCTCTAAGTGTAGGATATCCAATTCTGATAGAGCTTATCCAAGGACATCCAAGCTTATCTCCCCTAAAAGTATTACAAATAGGACCCGTTCTCACCCTCTGAAAGTAGTGTTTATGGCCGCACTTGCGCACATGTGCGTGTGTGTATGTGTGTGTGTGTGTGTGTGTGTGTGTGTAGAGGGCAGAAGTGTATCATGCGGGAATGATTTAAATGCTCTGTTAAGATTTCACTTAGTCCCAGGAAGCTGAGAAAACATTTGTCTATTGTCATGCAGAACTACATGAATTAACTGTCATAATAACAGTTTTATTACTGACGATTCTGGATAAATTCATTTTAATCTAAGAAAGGTCTATATTTTTCACACATATACCTCTTAAGTTCATACATATACTTCTTCCTTCAATCTTTCTTTCCAAATGTCCCCCCATTTCAGAAAGAGGACATAAAGTAAAATAAATGTTTTTACTAGAACATAGCTCTTGTTACTTTATTTTTAATTTTTTTCCACAAGAATTCTTTATTATTACCATTACACATTATTTTCCATTATGCTAATCATTTTTCTGTCATATCTGAAATTTATTACTCTAATGTTCCAATTGTTCTAGCTTGCTGCTTGAGAATTCCTATAATCCTTAATTATCTCTTTGTTCTTTCTTTCTTCTCACTATATACCACCTTCTTTTCCATCATTTGACTTTTTTATTTTTCTTCTATATCCTTGAGTAGCATTCCCAAAATGTCTTCTACATTACTGATTCAATTTTCTATAATGAGAAGCTTGATTTTTCTATTTTCAGTACAAATATTAATAATCTTATTACAACACTAGTTGTCTTGCAATTCTTCAAAAATTTTGTATTTCAATTATAGTTGACATTTAATATTATATCAGTTTTAGGTGTGCAGTACAGTGGTTAGATATAACTTATGAAGTGATCCCCCTGAGAAGTTGAGTACGTACCTGGTATAATACATAGTTACTATAATATTATTAACTATATTTTCTAAGCTGTACTTTACAACCCTGTGACTATTTTGTAATTGCCAATTTGTACTTCCTAATACCTTCACTTTTTACACCGAGCCTCACAATAGCCCTTCCATTGGGTAGCTATCAGCTTATTTTCTGTATTTATGGATTTGTTTCTATTTCTTTTGTTGTTGTTGTTCTTTATCTTATTTATTTTAGCTTCCACATATAAGTGAAATCATGTTATTTGTCCTTCTGAATTATTTCACTTAGCACACCTATGTTGTCACAAATGGTAAGATTTCATTCTTTTTCTTGCCCAGTAATATTCAATTGTTTCTGTGTACCACCTCTTCTTTGTCCAATCATCTATAGATGGACTCTTAGGAAGTTTCCATATTCTCGCTATTGTAAATAATATTGCAATGAACAGGGATGCATATATCTTCTTGAATTAGCGTTTTGAGTTTCTTTGAATAAATACCCAGCTTGCTGGATTTTATGGTAGTTTTATTTTTCGTTTTTTGAGAAACTTCCACATTGTTTTTACCTCATTGCATATTTTTGTCTCCTTTGTTATATATTTTTTGGCCATAGAGGTGAGGGTTTAGTTCTGGGCTATCTATGTGTTTGTTTTTATGCCAGTATCATGGTGTTTCAATTACTATAGCCTCATAGTATAGTTTCATATTTCCAACCTTGTTCTTCCTTCTCAACATTGCCTTGACTATTTAGGGTCTTTGGTGATTTCATATAAAATTTAGAATTATTTATTTTAGTTCAGTGGAAAATGCCATTGGTATTTTGACAGTGATTGCTCTGAATCTGTAGATTGCTTTGGGTAGTGTGAACATTTTAATGATGTTAATTCTTCTTATCCATGGAAATGGTATGTGCTTCCATTTATTTGTATCTTCTTCAATTTCTTTCTTCAGTGTTTTATAATTTTCTGAGTACTGGTCTTTTAGCTCCTTGGTTAAATTAATTTTCTTAGGTATTTTTTAATGCAATTTAAAATACTATTATTTTCTTAGTTACCTTTTCTGATAGTTCGTTATTGGTGTACAAAAATGCAACTGATTTCTGGATTTTTATTTTTTTGTATCTTGCTACTTTACTGAATTCATTTATCAGTCTAGTGGTTTTTCTTCAGTGAGATCCTTAGAGTTTTCTATATATAGTATTATGTCATCTGTAAGTAATGATAGTTTTACCTTTTCCCTTCAATTTGGATGCCTTTTATTTCTTTTTCTTGTCTTATTGCTGTGGCTATGACTTCTAATACCATGTCAAATAAAAGTAATTAAAGTGGACATCCTTATCCTGTTCCTGAATTTAAGGGAAATACTTTTAGCTTTTCCTTAATGAGTATGGTGTTAGCTGTGGGTTTGTCATATATGGCCTTTATTATGTTGAGATATGTTCCCTCTATTCCCACTTAGATGAGAGTTGTCATCATAAATGGATGCTGGATTTTATAAAATGCTTTTTTGAATCTATTGGTATGATCAAATGTTTTTTTTCCTCCTTCATTTTATGTAGTGCTGTGGCTCTCATAGTGTATGCCCTAGAAAATTTCCAGATGTGCCCTATGGTATTCCAGAGAAATATGTGCCTTTTGAGGAACAAAAAACCAAAAGGATTTTTGGAGTTTAGATTTTTCAGGGACAGAGATATGGGCAATTGGCTATAAGCTGATAGTTTGCCCAACCTCCCATCTCACTTGCCTGATTTGGTTGCAAAAAGCTATTAAGCTGTGGTGCTGGATTGTTTACACTACCCGGATGTTCCCCGGAAAGACTGGAGGCAAGTTTCTTCTATCCTTTGTTTGGTGTAAAGTTAAGATGATATGTATGGTGGGGGTTTTGGATTGATGATTAAACATAAGGAATTGTCTCTTGAAGCCTTTTGGATTTCTATAAAAGAAGAATATGTGGCAATATTTTAAAAAGCTTTGAACATTTTACTACAATTTTCAACATCCTATTTAGGTGGATTAGGACTTTCTATCCTCAACACAATTAAGAGTAAAAAGAGAGTAATTCTTCAATGTATTGACAAGGAAATGAGAGTTTGCCTTTCAGATATATGCCCAAACATTGAAGAAATTGCTAGGACGCATCAGGCTCATGTTTCTCATAAACACAAGAATGAAAAAACTTAACACATTCACGCCAGGACCTGCCAAATTTACAAAATCTTACTAAGAATATATATATATATAAAAGATAACTTTATTGTTGTTTTTTTATTTTTTAACCCCCTTTTTTATGAATTCTAAAAAGTGTAACTAAAAAAATGTAACAAAAATATTTTTTAATGTCAGAACAAATTTAATTTTGTCATATTTATTTTGTTTAATTACCATAAAAATATGCTTGGATTTTATATTTTTTCTTTAATATTTGACTTAATTATTATAACATATTTCTCAGAAATTTGAATATAGTGCACCTACAATTATTTGTAGGATTTTAAATGTGTCCTGACTTCAAAAAGTTTGAGAACCACTGATATAGTGTATCACATTAATTGATTTGTGAAATTGAATCAACCATGCATCCCAGGAATAAATCCCGCTTGATTGTGGTGTAAGATTTTTTTAGGTATAACTGAATTCAGTTTGCTAATATTTAGTTGAGTATTTTTACATCTGTGTTCATCAGGTATATTAGCTATAATTTTATTTTTTTATAATATCTTTGTCTAGTTTTTGGAATTAGGGTAATGCTGGCTTATTTGCTACTTGAGCTTTTTAAAGCACATAAGTGCCATTTTAACCCATTCTTAGAATAATCTTTTGGAAACAAATTATATACTAGCTATGGATGAAAAATGATATGCTAGAGCTTTTGCTTTATTTGGTTTCAAAAGTCTAGGGACAGAAACTACGTAAAGATTGCTTTAAATTAACGATTAAAAATAGCAATTAAAAGTACATAAATTATGACAGCAAATCATTGTCTAAGAATAAGTTGGCCTCCTTAAGAGTTTCAAGCTTCTTTCTCATATGCAGCCCAAGGTAGAGTGCACGGCTTCCCAAAGCTGACCTTTCCTTTCCCCACTTGGTCAGCTGTGTCAGACCTCATCTCTTTGACCTCTCAGCAACACTTGATTTTGTCACTGGCAGGGTCCTGGACCTTTCTGCTTTCCTGGCTTTTATCATACCTTGGTCCTTTTACCTTTTACTTCTCTAACTGCTTCCCTGCGGGTGCCTTGAATCCTCCCTGAAGTGTAGTCTCCACATATGATATTTTCCTTCTCTTTAGGCCTACTTTCAGGAAGGCATTTCACCCAACCTCAAAGTTTTATGCCTCATAAAGATCTATATCTATATCTAAACCTACATCTACCTTCCTTTTCAAATTTGGATCTCATTCTTGAAACATGTTTCACACTGCCTGCCCCTGGCTATAAGTTTGCTAGCACCTTCCACTTGCTCCCTTTTTATCTCCTCCTCCCACACTTCGGCAATGCAAGTCTCTACTAGACCATAAACTCCATGAGGACAAGTGTTTTGGTTGTCATCATTTTTACTTAAACTTAGATGTCCTTAGCATTTAGAACAATTCCTAGCACATGGTTAAATTTTGGTAAATATTGACTAAATTAATGAATAAATATCACCCCATTTATACCCACTGTAAACCAGCTTAACTCTCCTCTATAATCTGTTAGTCACCGGTGCTTAAAATTTGGGTGATTACATTGTGTATCACCCAAACTGGGACATTCTTAGTGTGGAACAGGTCAATATTAATCATTACTATGTGATGACAGGCGTAACTTGGGAATGTCTTGGGAAAACCTGGCTGTATGCTTACTTTAATAATATACAAACTTTTACTTCTCCTTCTCTTATGTTCCCCTGCATGTCAGCTGCCAAGATATAGGTCTTCTGTAGAAATGAAGAATTTTGTACCCTATCATTGGAACTATGGAATTAAAATCTATGTTTAGCAAGATGTCCAAATGTTTTGCATACAATTTGACAAGAACAGCTCTACACATTAACATAACTGGGAGGAATCACAATTCTAAAATCATACCTCAAGGTTTTTTCTTTCATGCTTTTTTTATGTTGTACTCTTTTTAAAGGATACCTGCCCCTGCCTTCTCAACTCATTAAAATTATATTAATTGTCCTAAGGTAAAATTCAACCACTATATACTCCATAAAACCTTTCCTGAAAAAACTATTTTTATTGAAATCTTTGATCACCATAGTATTTAATTTCTACTGTTATTATTATTTCACTTGTTATTATGTTATTTTTTATAATATACATATATATAAAATTATACACACACACATAAAATTTCCTCACTATAGTGTAAGCTCAATATGGGCAAGAACTATTTTATTTTTTAATTGTATAATTTGTATTTATAACAAAATTTACAATTTTTGCCATTTTAATTGTACAGTTCTGTGGCATTTAAGTACATTCACATTGTTGTGCAACCACTACTATCTATCTTCAGAACGTTCCTTACTGTCCTACACTGAAACTTGTACTCATTACACATCATTTTCTCATTCCATTATTTCCCCAAATCCTGTCAACCACTATTCTACTTTCTGTCTCTGGATTGGACTATTCCAGGTACCTCATATAAGTGGAATCATGTATCTGTCCTCTTGTCTGGCTTATTTCATTCTGCATAATGTCTTCAAGGTTTATGTGTTTTATAGCATGTGCCAGAATTTCCACCTTTTTAATGGTGAAATGATATTCCATTATATGTATATATTACATTTTCTTTATCTAGTTATCCATAGATGGAGAGTTGAGTTGCTTCCACCTGTCAGCTGTTATACATAAGTCTGCATAAATATGGGTCCCTGCTTTCAATTTTTTTGGGTGTATGCCCAGAAGTAAAATTGCTGAGTCATGTGGTAATTCTATTCTTAATTTTTGAGGAATCTCTTTACTGTTTTTCATAGTAGCCGTGCTATTTTATACTACCTGCAGTGCACAAGGATTCTAATTTCTTCACATTCTTGCCAACACTTGGTATTTTTTTGTTTTTTATAATATGCATTTTAATAAAGTGGTTATGAGATGGTGTCTCACAGTGGTTTTGATTTGCATTTCTTTAATGATTGGTAATGTTGAGCATCTTTTTATGTGCTGTTGGTCATTTGCATATCTTTGGAGAAATGTTTATTCAAGTCCTTTGCTTATTTTTATATTCAGGTTGTTTGCTTTCTTGTTGTTGAATTGTAGGAGTTCTTTTTTTATGTATTCTGGATATTAACCCCTTGTCAGATACATAGTTTACAAATATTTTTCCCAATTTGCAGATAGCCTTTTTACTCTTATTGATAGTGTCCTTTGACACAGGAACTTATATCCCTACTACAGTGCCTGCAAATGGTGTCTGATCAATATTAAATTTTAATTTAATTGAGTTTTAAATGATGTGTAATGATTTATCACTGTGTTTGAATATATGCTAAAAACCAAGTGTAAACTAACTTTGTTTTAAAATTATTTGGGACAAATCTAGTGAGACCATATGACTTCACATTGTGAACATTTTCAGGCTTTAGGGTATATAAAAGAAGCTTCTTTCTGTAAACCATGTACTAAAAACTCCCCATCATTGACCTTAGATTTAGAATTTTGATTCTACCATAAGGAGGCTTTGAAAATTAATTGCTGTGATATGATAAGAGATGAGAAAAATTATTTGTGGAACAATCAGAAGAAAGTTCTAATTCCTATGTTTAGCTAGGGCTATCACATGACCATTGACAGATGGGAAATAGAAAGTAACTGTAAAGTGAAATTTCCAGGAAAGTAAGGATGTTTAAAAAAATTCAGAATGTACCCTGAAGCATAACTCCTGCTCTTACTTCATTCAGATGATATGAAAAGCTCATTCACTACAAATGAATGTTTATAGGATGGTACAAAGAAAGGGATAGTAAATTCTTTAGTGTTTGAACTTTTTATAGGCCAAAATAGCTACTAATAATAGCTCTATTAATAATTCTGATTCTTTTATTTTCCTACATTCTGGGCTTTCTGTTCTGTTATTTATTTTTAGCGCAAGAACTTTTTACCACAGATTATCTTTAGGCTACATAGTCACATTGGTTGTGTACTGCTGTGATCCTGTGCCCTCTGAGAAACAGCTTGATGGAAATCTGGTTTTCTGGTTTGCATTTGAAAGGATTACATAAAACTCCTTTGAGTACTTAGCACAGCATTCAAACAAAGGGTTAGTTGATATTTTATAATAAAAGGTCAGGCAAGGGAAAGTCATTTAGAAGGAATAAGAGACTGCCTTCCTGGGATCATTTTTATTCTAAATTATGAACAACTTCAAAAGCATGAGTAAAGCACTTAGTATTTTTGGTGCAAACATCACTACTGAGTACTGTAGTTCAATGACAGCATCTTCATTGGATTAACATTAATGAGAGCTAATAATGGTCCATTCATGCACCTGTGTGTGTGTATTTAAAGGGTATATGTGAGTAGTTAATCAGGGTCATACTTATCCTTTCATTATAACTGTACTTACTTTATTTACTTAACCCTTACTTTATGATGAACGATCATTTGAAATAAACTTTTTGTGCTCTTTCAGATATATAAAGATTACATATTTCCCCCTGACTGCTTACATTTAATACTTTAAACTTTTCTTTCCCAGCTATTGTAGACTCATCCACTAACCTGTGTTTTGAGATGTTTTATCTTGTTGTTTACATTAAAAAAGGCTAACAGAACACGCTGCAATAGAGAGTTAAAGCAGGGACTCTGTATACCTGTATGATTCTGGTTGGCTGTATAATAAATCCAATATGTGGCAGGTGTTTCAAAGATAAGATCTTTTTGAACCTTGGTTGTGTCAACAAAAGGTTGCTGCCACCAATCCAGTGCCAACAAGAGTCCCCAATCTGAGGTGCAATAAAGGGAGAGTTATTCAGGTGAAGAGATTGCAAACCTGGGAAACAAACTTCCAGAGGAAATAAAAAGTGCACTACCCCCAGACTAAGGGGAGGTTCACTTATATAAAGTGCCCTAGTCTCTGATTGGTTCATTTTTATCCAAATAAAGAATCCAAATTTGCAGTTTTATAAGTTCAAATAGCACTGTGCTGATTGGTCAGAATAGCATGTTCTAAACTGCATGTTCTAATTGGTTGTTATGGAGCTGCTCTGATTGGTCAGTAATGCTCAAATGCTGTTCTGATTGGACAGCACAGGATTCAGCTCATTGGTCAAAATATGATTCCAGGTATTCCTTTATCACTTTGGCTCAGAAGGCAGAAATACAGTGCAAGAGGCTTGGCAGCCCAATGTGTGGCTTTTTTCCGAAATGCACCATGAGTGAGACACCCTGTGTAAATAATGGCTGCTAGACTCTGATTACAAATTTGGACCCAGTTAACCAAAGGTTTCTTTTGACAGGAATATACCTTTTGAGATCAATAGTTGAAATTTAAAAATAAAAAAGCTTTGTTATTACCTTTTCCCATTTTCAGTTCTCAGAAAAAAGCAATATGGTATTGTATAAATAGCTTAAACCAGGGGTCCCCAAACAATGGCCTGTGGGCCACATGAGGTTCCCTGAGGCCATTTATCCGGCCCCACCGCACTTCCGGAAGGGGCACCTCTTTCATTGGTGGTCAGTGAGAGGAGCAGAGGATGTGGATGCATCCTGTGCTCCTGAAGTACTGTATGTGGCAGCACCGCAAAGCACAGCGTCGCTCACGTACAGTACTACTTTTGGTGACATGGGACACAGGCATCACGGCTCCGGATATCACCTGTCATGGCTAGCAGTGACAAATATGAAACCGACATTGACCATCTCATTAGCCAAAAGCAGGCCCATAGTTCTCATTGAAATACTGGTCAGTTAGTTTATTTAAATTTACTTGTTCTTTATTTTAAATATTGTATTTGTTCCCTTTTTGTTTTTTTACTTTAAAATAAGATATGTGCAATGTGCATAGGAATTTGTTCATAGTTTTTTTATAGTCCAGCCCTCCAACGGTCTGAGGAACAGTGAACTGGCCCCATGTGTAAAAATTTTGGGGACCCCTGGCTTAAACTGAAAAGAAGGATTTCATATGCTGGGTATTAAATTGATAACTGAAATCATAAAGTTTTAGAAAAGAGACTTCAGAGGATATCTGCTGTTTTTCCAAATTCACAAATGAGAAAACAAATGAAAGCTTTGAGCTGAAGGGAATGACTAACATGTAGCTCTGATGGCAACAGCACGGTGAGACTAGGGCAGCGGGAAGTTCAGTGTCCTTTTCATGACTGTGCATCTTTCTTCAGTTAATCCTTTTGATAAGCACTGTGTTAATTAATTCTTGTAATGATGGAAACCATAAGTTGTTCCTTTATTAAATATTGAAATTTTCATTATTCGAATCTTCCTAATGATGGAAGCATGCTAAACACAAACATTTTTGACTGGGTAACAAAATGTTATCTAGTGTAAAGTCCTTAATAACATCAGTCTGAAATCCATAACAGTTGATATCTGTATACACAGACTCAAGGGTACACTTTTCTAAGTTTTTCAGAAAGGACATAGCATTCAACAGATGTTCAACCAAAGCAGTATGGAAAGAAAAAAAAAAACTGATTTTTTTATTGTATACTTTCAGATGCTAGGGAGAATGAAAATAGACAAGATTTACTTAGCTTTACAAGATTTCTCTTTGCTAATGTGGTAGAAACAATGACAATGAAAAAGAAAAGAACTGACAAATAAGAAAATCCTTCCTCCTATTGAAGAGGAGCCAGTTCAAGACTTCCCTTCAAACATTTTAGACCACTTATTTAGAGATGGAGTGAGTCGATCCTAAATTGTGAGACAGATTTAGGATGAAAGGATAATTTCTTTGAATTTGTCATCATTATAGTTAAAAATATATATACCAGATTATAACAGAGCAATATTCAAAAAGAATAATTTTGTTCTGTATATGAATGCCACAGAAACTCCAGGAAATTTGTTAAGTTATTACTACACTGAAATAAATCTTAGGACATGATAAAAATGCTACTAGCAGGTTTTTACTGTATATCAATTTGTTGTCCTTCTAAAACTAATTGTAGTGTGAAACCCATTGTTTCCTACTATCCAAATCCAGCTAAAGATCAGAAAGGTTTGGTGAAATTAAAATTCAGCTGAAGTAATATTAGCAGATTTTCTGCTGAACAGTAGTTTCCTGTCATCCTCCTGAAATTAATTGTGCTAAGCAATACACTGTTCCCTATTCCCCAAACCCAGCTAAGAATAAGATAAAAATTTAGCAAAAGGGGCTCGTAAAACCAAAAGTAATTTCCTTCTCTCAGAGGCTCAAAGTAGTAAACATAGTTATTTGTAATCAATTATAAATTAATATAAAGGTTCATAGTAATTGGCATTTAAATTTGCCGGCCTTTGTTCTATTTGTTTATAAAAAGTGTGACTTTATTTAATCTTCATAACAGTCTTATGAAGTAGAGAACATTATTATACCCATTTTACAGATGAAAAAGCAGAGACACAGAAAACCTATAATTTGTTCTAGCAAGTGATAGAATAAACTGGAGAAGATAGAGGTCATGATCTTGGGTAAAGATCATGCTTTTGCACTTCATTCTGAAGCTTATAAGCATTTCTTGAATTCTGAGTTATTATGATAATTTCTTTTGGATATAAAATCAGAATCTCTGGAGAAATTAAAAGATTATAAATCAATCAGTATTTCTTGAATTACTTAATATTTACTGAAGGACAACTGTGTGTCAAGCCCCAGGACTCTCTCTATTCTATTAATAATAAGCGGCTCCCAAAACAAGGGAGTTTATTTTTCCAATGCCTACAAAATAAACTTTACATAATATATATATACTGCATGTCTATGTATATGAGCATGGGCCCATTTTTAAGTAAAGAGAAACTGAACTTTCAGATACTCCTTGGTTTACAACCCTAAAACAAGGAGCAGTTGATTTGATGAAAAATATGTTCCCAATAAAAATGGTCTCAAGTTGATTTGTTTGCCTTGAACTGCTGCTGTACCTGTTTCCAGACCCTTTGCTCTGGACAGATAAGTATGCATTAGAAAAGTTTCTTTAATTCATGCAATTCTTTATGGAGTGTGCGATATATATATATATGGTAATTAACATCAAATGCACTAACATGAAAATAAAAGGGCAGTTTTCAAGGTATTTAAAGGGAGAAAAATCTCAGTAAGAGAAATAAGCATTTTCCCTGCAAAAGATCAAATTCAGTTTGGCTGTGAAGGGTAAGGAGTAGGTAGGGTTCCATCCGCATCAGCACAAAAAAGAAAACAAGAGAGGCACCTGTTAGGTGTCTCAGTGCTCAAGAGGCTGAGGATCTTTAGTGGGGGAAAGCACTTCTGAATTGATATCTTGGAAGCCAAACAGAAATAAAGATATGATCACACTTCTAGGCTTGCCAAATAAAATACAGAACAATACAAATACAAATATTGACTGTGATACACTACTAGTAAAATAGTATTTGTTGTTTATCTAAAATGCAAATTGAATTGGGCACCTTGCATTTTGTTGTTAAATCTGGAAGCCTTACTTACTTCCCAAGTCTGGAGGGCACTGGTCTCCCAGCTCCTAGTGGCTCCCATGGTCTTGGGCAGAGATTCCAGGAGAAGACGTGTGTGGTAAATGGGAAGGGGCAGGTTGTGATGGGATCTCTGACCGGAAATATTAGGAGGGCATCCCTGAAGGCTCTCTAGTTGGAGGCTGGGAAGTCCTGCCATCTGAGCCCCAGCAAAACATACCAAATGTTGGGCTGGCTCCTCATACCCCCTCTATGGGCACTGGGGTTGGCTGGCTGCCTTCACCTCATTTCTGTCCGGGACACGAGCTCATTCTCATTCCCAAAGCTTTCCTTGTCCACACTCTTGTTTAAGACCCGTCATGGCACCAGGACATCTGTACTTGTTTAACCCTCTCCAGCACCAAGCACAGAGCCTAGGACATAGTAAAGGTCAAATCAATGTTTACTAAACTTGAGATTTTTCAAAAGTTTTGTTGTTGTTTTCCTGCTAATAATAGTAAAGAGGAAATGGTTAAAGTTGTTCCCTCCAAACCTTCAGTACTTTTCTTTACGTGCAAAAGGCCACAGGAAAGATAGTTGCTGTGTGCCCAATTTGGTGTGCCTAATATTTGTTGAGTGTATGAATGCCAGTTATAATATTTGAGTATTAAAAGGGTGGGCATAACATTTATCTGCATTTTGTAGAAATGCAATTTCATTGAGCTTTTCTATATTATAGGAGCTGGGCCAGGATGGTGAGGTGTGTGGCTAGATGTCACTCGGCTGAGGACATTTTGAGGAGAGGAGTTGGTGGTGGTGGGGGGGGGTGCCTTCAGGAAGTGGGATAGGGGTTACTCATAGGGTTTACTCCCCTAAAATAAGAAGTGTTTGAAGTAGGAAGAGAGACTGTACCAAATCACAGGGATAGAAGGAGGAAGTGGAAGGAAATCGCAAACCCTATTATCAGAAAAGGGAAGGACAGTTCTTATAGCTACTGGGCAAGTGGGCTGTTTTTCCAAATAGTCATATATCTAAAAGTGATAGATTTAAATTGATATGCATTAGTTAGGACTACCTAAAGTGTGAGAGAGAACTAAATTCTTAAATCATATAAAATAGCAAACTTTCTTAAATGTAGGTTTAATTTGAAATATTTATCACATTCTAGTAAAATATTTCACATAGGCAAAAAAAAAAAATACTGTGAGTTACTACTGAGATTTCCCCGAAATCATCTCTAATTGGCTTCCATTCTATAATAAGGTGATGGCAAATTAGATATGTGGCTAGCTGCCATCTTATCTCAGAATGCATTTCTCACCAAGATGAAAGCAGAAATAGAACAGGTTATAGTAAATTTAATAAAATACAACTCAAAATTTAAGCAAATGTATATTAAACCATAAAAAATGGTTTTAGTATTGGAAGGAAGTTTATTGTTGTTTTTACTGTTTAAATTTTTTTTGTTCTCCCTTTTCTTATAAGAGCTACTCATCTTTGGGGAGTGATAGTTGTAATTTTTTTCCCTGCAATCCAGTGACCAGAACAAAATTATCTTAGACTGAGTTTAATTGAAACCAGCTTGAAGATGGCATTGATTCACTATTTAAGGCAGAGACCTGTCTTCAGGTTTTAAAACAGAGCTTGAAGTTGTTACCCATTTATATATCTTATTAGAAATAAATTAGAAGAAGACCCAGGGACATTATTTTTTTTATATCTAACATACATTTTATAAAAGAAAAATGGCAAAAATTAAGTCATTTGGACTATGACATAGTGCATCTCTGACCAGATGAAAACTGTGCATTTCCCTTTGTCTCAATGTATTTTCTACATAGTGACAGAAGGGCAAAGAGTGTTCATGCTGTCCTTAGTCATTTAGCGACATGGTTGTTTTAATGTATTTTTAAAGCAAACTTGGACTTCTAGATACTTACACAGCATTCTTTTACAGGACATAAATAACTCCTGTCATAACCTCTAAAAATCCTTTACAGAAAATAAACTTTTAGCTTGAATCCAAAAGGTTCGCTTTCATAATAGTTCATCTCTGAACCCGCAGCAATAAGCTCCTTTCACTAAATGTTGATATAATATCTGGCCTATCAAATGAAATCAGTATTTAATGCTTATGAAAGACACAGAACTGTGCAAATGTGCTATTTTATAAGGCATTAATCCAGAGACCCAGTAATATGTACAGTGAAGTTTACCTTGACAGGTAAATCAACTCATTGCTAAGTAAAATAGCCAGACAATGCTATCCTTGTTGTTAAATTGCAGGTGTTTAAAAGTGGGATGAACTGTGAAAGAATTCAGCATCATGTGGCAGAAATGAATGATGGAGAAGGAAGCAAAGCTTGGTTAGTTGGTTGGGCATGTGCTTAGGAAATATAAATGAGAAAATAAAAATCTAAGATCAAAAGCAGGTGCCTGTTTAGGATTTATAGCCTTACTAGGAATAATAAGAGAACTAAAGTTAGGAGCACAAACATTAAAATGTATATTTCTAAAAAATATTGTTTTGAAAGAATGAAATACAGGTTTTGGAGATAATCTGTTCTAAGGAATTCATTGTGTCCAGCTATATTTCAGGGAAGTCCCATAAATCAAAGCACAAACATACCTGTTATCAGCCTCAGAAATATATGTATTTATTTAATATCCCCTGTGGCAGTGTCCTACTGTAAGGCCAGTAGCCACGGCCACCATCACAGTCGCCTGGCCCATGCAGGTTTGCACTGGATTCGGACAGACGGTAATGAAACAATGGAGCCAAGAACTGATGGGCCATTATCTTTAATCCTAGCTTGTACCCGGTGGGCAAGTAAAAATACACATTGGGCTCCAAAACCCACTCATTCAGTGCTCACAAAGCTACTGACTTATCCGAGTTTCCTAGAATCAAAGGTTTCTAGCTCACCAGACTTATTCACCTCTGTTCCCAATCTCCTTCCTTCTCCCTGCACAAACTCTGTACAAACTGGCTTCTCACTCAGCACTCCACTATCTTGGCTGCTTCTCCTGTCCTCCTCCATGTGGCCTTTTCTCTGCTCTGCTCTCTAATGCTAATCTCAGGAACCGAGAGAGAGCAAGCTCCCTGTCTGCTCCACTTTATCGTATAGAAGTCAAAACCTTTAATCCAATATACAAACAAGGAGTCTCTGATACAAAGTCAATTATCTGAGGCATAATGGGATTCCTCATAAGAGTACACCACCCCACATCAAAAACGGTGGGAAAGGCTTAGTCCTAAAACCAAGCCCCAGGCTACAGGGATCTTGTCTGCCCACAGCCCGCCCCCAACACACATTAATATAATCACACCCATCCCAAGCAAGAAGGGCAATTAATATTATCACCTGGGCAACAGGCTTCCACGTGGGCAGCACCATCTTTAACAAAGTGAGCATAATATATTTTATCTGCCCAACACCTACAATAAAACATTCAATGGGTGGATTTTATAGTATTCTAATAATATCTTAATAAACATGTTATTTAAAAACATGAAGGTAGAAACAATAAAACAAAATGAAACCATTGAAGAGAAATTAGAAATATAACAAAGAATTTGTGAACAGGGATAATTAATGTCTGAAGAGAAAATTATTATGCTTTATAATTATATGAAGAAAAGTACACTGAGTAGAGAAAAAACAATCGGAACAAAACATTTCCCTATCAGACCCCTGACCTGCAGTGACTTTATGGTTCATGCATGAGGAGTACAGAGAGCATGATTTATTTATTAAGGCATTGAAAGCTACGGGATTGTATTTTGTATTTAGTTAGCCCACGATTCATCCACTAAGCCCTTCTGATGAAATACATGACTTTTCACTTGCTATAGAATCTTTTGGTTGACTTCTGACTGCTACAGCCTCCGGTCAAATTGGGAGGAGTCTCAAGCCTTGCCACCCCACCTTAAATTCCATGAAAGGGTTCCCATCTCTTCACCCCTGACCACTGTCATCCGGCATCTGGGGCCATTCTAATGCACAGGTCAACCTTGTAACAGAGAAATGAACTTTGGGGACACTTGCTGTATACGGTTGATGTGCACCACACTGGTTTTATACTGCTCAGTGCTATTGGCCCCGCTCAAAAGCTATGAAGACTCCCTTTCCAGCACTTCCTCTTCCCAATCCTGTTACTCTCTTGATTTCTCTATCAGAGTCCACTATGGATTTTGGTCTATTACTCCCAGACCCTCTATCCCTTTCATGCCTCCTTTCTCACTCCCCAAGGAACTGGTGTCCTTTCCTGCCTGAGGCTCAGGTGAGCTTGAGTCCATTTGTTTTGCCATTGCCTCACACTAATGTGGAAGGTGGTCAACTGGTTCTTACTCCAGAGTGTTTACCCCTTGTAGTTGCCTCTTTCTAGATTAACGTCTAGTTGGTTCTGCTCCTGCCTCACCACTTTGGTGTGTTGTGCTGAAGTCCTCTGTTCCTTCTGGTTTCTTTTCATGTCTTTCCTTCTGCTCTTATTCACACCCTACAGTTTTCTCCTTTTTGTCTCCCTTGACCATTATTCTATTATCCTTTAAAACTATACACACTTTGCCCACAAGAAAGTTGTATTTTCCCCTAGATGAGACCTTATTAAATTTTGTTTTACAATATTATATTTCTAGTCAGAGAGTCATTTTGTTAGCTTACATATTAAATTTATAACACACTCTTACATAGTAAAGATGAACTGTTTCATTTTTATTGTATATTTAAGATGTTGATGACTCTGCTTTTGTGTTTTAATAGAAATCTTTAGACTCCAGCCCTGGTTTGGGTGGAGTAAAGGAGTTAATTTATGACAAGATTAGTTTTTCTCAAGGGTAAATGCAGATTTCGGAGGGAGAAAAAAACCCCAAGTAATGTTTTAACTTAATCAAATCTAGTTATTATCCAATTAAATATTCTAAAATATTAAATAACATTCACCTATAATTTATTATTATTATTATTAAATTTTATGTCATTCCTGTTTCTTTTATCAATTGCCACTTACTATTTATGTATTATGTGCATATGTACCAATATCAACCTCTTTAATGGATTAATGCTAAATATTTCAATAGTCGAGTGATAACACGCAGGCACACCCAGCTTCTCTACCCAGTTGATAGCCCCTATTTTCAATCCTTACTCATTCAGTAAATATATATTGAGCACTCACCATGTACTGGGAACTGTGTTCTACCCTGGGGACACAGAAATGAAAAGCTCACTTCCTACCTTCCAGGGGCTCACAATCCAGTGGAAGTCTGACAGACGCTATTACTCTCTCTATAAAAAGGTAGTGCTGTGTCCCAGGCAGGAAGAACAAGGGCAAGCGCGGAGAGCAGCAGCACACTCTAGGAGATGCCAGTTTCTCTACTCTCCTTGTAAAGCACCGGAAGTACTGATGTGAGGGTGAGAGGGACAAGAGGATGCACGGATTCTGTGATGTGCCCAGAATAAGCAAACCCAGAGGGATAGAAAACAGAAGAGGGCTAACCAGACCAGGAGTAGGAGGGAAGGGGGAGTTTGTTTATGGCGACAGTGTGTTTTGGTGGAGATAAAGAACTATTAGACATAGTCATGATGTTTATACAACGTTGAGAATGTATTCAATACTACTGAAGTATATACTTACAAGTAGTTTAAATGATAACTATTATATTATGTTTATTTACCACAAAAGGTTTTTTTATGTGTGCATGGTCCTTGAGGAGAGTAGTGAAGTTTGGAGACAGCCACTTGGAGAACATTATAAACATGGTGAAAATGTTGCCAGCTACTCCTTAGCACCATGCTGCCAGTCTGTGAAGTTCTGCAGTATCAGTGAGGCCTGTGGTGGTCTGCAAGTAAAAATTGAGACGGGGGGGTCTGCCAGACAAGCATGTAATAACTAGGAACTAAAATTGCTGTGCTTGTGTGTGTGTATGTGTGTGTGTGTGTGTGTGTGTGTCTAATGAGAAAGCGGCTGGGAATATCTCACAGCACTTAACCCAAGGCTAAGAAGGGCGTGAGGCCAAGGAGATTGACTGTTTAAGTAAAGGATAAATGAAAGCAAAGATTGTGAGACAAGATGAAGCATGCTGGAAGGCTACAAGATCGTCATAGCAGCTTTGCTAATGGTTTTGGTGACACAGTTGTATGGGTGCTGACCTTGCCCAGGGTATGTCCATGGGAGGGAGGGAGTGAAGTGGAGTTGGAGACAAAGATTCCTACAGTTGTGAGTTGAAGGAACTAAACTCTCCAGATACAGGATAATACTGGGTGGCATTTAATTCCCTGTGACGGCATGGGCTTTCTTGGCAAGTGATGCATTATCTATTCACTCATCACACGCATTCACTGAGTGCTTACTTTGTACCAGACACTGCCGTGGTGACTGAGCATCAGGCCAGAAAGAAAGACACTTCCTTGATCTCCTGGAATTTGAAGGGCCAATGGGGCAATAAATAAAAATAAACAACATGAAATATCATGTGGGTATGCGTTCTGGTCCGAGCTAGTGAGGCTTGCTGATGGAACAGAGCGGAGGAGGGGCAGGCTGAAACAGGTGGACAGGAGAGGCCTCGTAAGAGGTGGTAGTTAGGCACAAGCCAAAAGTTAAGAAAATCAAAGTCAACAACCGTTTTTTGAGATCACCATGTGCCAAACATAATTCCAGGCACAAAGAATGTGACAATATATAAAACACCGGTCCTAGTCACTCAATGGAATAGAGATATCAATAAAATTAGTTGAGACTAAAATGATCTCCCAGGACTTTAAAGATAGATTTGGAGTTGTAATTTTTTAAGTTAATATTAGGAGTTTTTATTTTAAATGATACCTGCAAAATAGTTTATTTAAAATAAATTATATCAAATTATAGTATTAGTAATGAACAGCTAATAGGGCATAACTGAAGTGATGTAAAAAAATTAAGTATTTTCTCATATGGAAGGAAAAAAATATTCAACTGAGGTGAGTAGATAGAAGAAAAATACATACTGAATGATGAAAGTAATTTCCATTGCCCAACCCTTAAACATGATAACCCTGTTTGTATTAGCCTAAAGCACAAACAGGAAAAAAACTTAAGACATTGAAAAACTCAACTACTTTTGAACTGTTTCTGTTGGAGAGAAACATTCTAAGGTTTGCCAAGAAGACACTAAAGATGGGTAGAAACAGCTATTGCCTGACCTGTGGTGATGCAGTGGACAAACTGTCGATCTGAAACTCTGGGCTTGCCCTGGTCAAGGCACATATGGGAGTTGATGCTTCCTGCTCCTTCCCCTTTTTTTTTCTCTCTCTCTCTTCTCTCTAAAATGAATAAATAAAGTCTTAAAAAAAAGAAATTATAAAAGAAGATACAGCAATGAATTTAATTTGGTAGGAATAAGAACAGAAGTCAGGTCTCAGCTCTGGGATCGATAAGCAGCAGGATAGGGAGAAGCTACTTAACTTCCTTAAACATTGGTTTCCTTGTCAAATCAGAAAAGAACATTTGTTCTACTCACCCTGAAAAAAGTTAAACTAAGTTGTGTGCCGTCTTTCTCTGCCTCACCACTGCACTCTACTGTCTCGGGGAGCCAGAAGTTGCCTTCTATTGCTCTTCAGATGACGTAGTCATTGACCTTAATGAGCTCAGTGACTACACCAGAAGTACATCCAATGTTCCCAAAATGTACTTAGGTCTCAATCCATTCTATACGTTCAGGCAGTCAGAGAAAAGTGGAGGAGTCCTAACTTGTTAACCTGCCCATATCAATGTAACCAGCAAGGTTGTATAGTAAGTTAAATTTACTCAGCCTTTATGGAACAGTCTGAGGGATGCCACAGAGGATCCACAAGTGGATGTAAAGAAGCAAAATAGAAATAACTAGAAACTTCTTCAATCCTGTAGCTTGTGAGTATGATAAGAGATTTTTGATGTACTCAGGGTCTCCTATGTGGTAATAATGGTCCCTAAACATACATGAAAAATACAAAATAAAGAATTACAGTATTTGTAAAGTTAGTGAAATATTATGATATGACACTAAACCTGAAGTTTCCAGGCATTTAGCAGTCTATATCAGGAAAATACTAAACACAAAAAGACATGGAGCTGAAAAGTATTTTAATTAACAAAGCATAAACCCAAAGAGCAACCCAGACTCTTAGCAATACAAGACTGCCAGCTTCACAGCATGGGTACAGGGGCACGAAGTCCTACCTGATGTGACAGGCACAGATCGGTGACTGTGGCCTAGGGTAAAGCTAGATTCTCCAGAATTTTTGCCAACATTTTTTTATGAAGAAATACATAACATGAGATTTTATTTCAGAATCTCCAACAATAGGACTCTGAAACATAGCCTAAGGGGGCACCGGAGGAATGGTTGCTAGGTCACATCTGTCTGGGAGAAGGAGCACCCCTGGAAAGAGTCCCAGGGAGCTCTTTACCCTTCCGTCATGCAGTAAGATGAAATGGGTCACGACAAGAGAGGCAGTTTCCTAGGGTAAACATGAAAATCAACACAGAATGATGGACCACAACCAGAGGCTCCTGGCAAAGGGTTGCTGGCCTGGTACAGTTAGAAACTGGATTCCTTTCTTAAGCAAAGGCTCCCTACAACTAAATACTCAACAAATGGACAATAGACTGTGCTTCTTCTCCATTCTTGGTATATAGGGTGAGGGTACAGACTGAGCTGAACATGAGAGGAAGAGCAGAAGATATAAGCAGTTAATAGAATTGCATGCCCCGACCAGATCGCCCGGTTGATTAGAGCATCGTCCCGAAGCACAGAGGTTGCCATTTCAATCCCTGACCAGGGCATATACAGGAACAGTTCAATGTTCCTGTCCCTCCTTCTCTCTCTCTCTCTCTCTCCCTCTCTTTCTCTCTCTCTCCCTTCCTCTCTCACTGAAATCAATAAAAATAAAAACTAAAGAAAAAAAAAAGTGTGTGTATATATATATATATGTATATATACATATACATATATATATATAAAGTTAATAGAGTTACAGAGTCATTAGTGTTCTATGTGTAGGTGGGTGCATGTTAAGTCCTGCTCACTGCCTGTGATTGCTGGGGGTGCCATTATGAGAGGGAAACATTATGAGAGGGAAAAAGAAAAAGAATTATTTGTTCCCATTTGCCAAATGTTCATCATAGTATTATCTGTAATTTCAGAAATTTGGAATGAAATATCCAAAATTATGAAAGTTTCAAAATAAACTATAGCATGTTTTATCCAACAAAATTTTATATAGTTATTAAAAACTATATTTTAAAAGATAACTTAATAAATTTGGGAAATGCTCACAATCAAATGCTAAATGTCAAAAGTTTTAATAATTTGGTATAAAATTTATTCCATTTTAAAAAATATGCAAAGAAAAAATGAAAGTTTTCAAATGTTATTAATTCCTTCTTCATGGTAATATTACAGGTGATTTAATGTTTCTATCTATAATTTTATGTATTCTCTATTTAAAGTTGAACTTTATATAAGAGGAGAGAATGATAATTAATGATTCCACAAGCATAATTAAAATTTACATTTATACTAAGGAGCAGACTATAGTGATAGCCAGCCATCCACAACTGTAGTATATGTATTTAGTCAGTAAATGACCTGTTATGCTCTACTCACTGAAAAGCCAGAAGGGATTCAGAAATAAAAGCACCAGCCCAAGCTGCAGAGACTCAGGACTGGTGAAAGGCTGAGAGGAGTAGAGAGTGCCCACAGTGCCCGGTGACAGAGCTCCTTCGGAGGCAGGCCCACGTGCTCCACAGCACAGCAGGAGGAACGGTCCAGCCACTGGAATTTGTGCAAGGCTTTCAAGAGAAGGTGACGTCTTACTAGAAAAGGATAAGTGAAGGAAAAGAAAAGTCATATATTCAAGTAAGGAGAATGAGTAAGGACATAGAATTGAAGTGAAACCAATAGCTTTTTTATTTTATTTTTTTACAGAGACAGAGAGAGAGTCAGAGAGAGGGATAGATAGGGACAAACAGGAACAGAGAGAGATGAGAAGCTTCAATCATCAGTTTTTTGTTCTGACATCTTAGTTGTTCATTGATTGCTTTCTCATGTGTGCCTTGACTGTGGGCCTTCAGCAGACTGAGTGACTCCATGCTCGAGCCAGCAACCTTGGGTCCAAGCTGGTGAGCTTTGCTCAAACCAGATGAGCCCGTGCTCAAGCTGGCGACCTCGGGGTCTCGAACCTGGGTCTTCCGCATCCCAGTCCGGCGCTCTATCCACTGCGCCACCGCCTGGTCAGGGCAGTCAGTAGGCTGAAATCAAGGGAGGGAGGAAGACAACCTGAGCTAAGCTGGTTACTATGGGAATGGAGATACAGACAGATAGAAAGAATATAAAAAATTTTAAAGTTTAGAATGTCTTCTAGATTTCTCTCATGGACACTAGATGGGTGGCAGCATCATCTGGCTAATGTAAGAATAGAAAAGGGAGAGTAGGTATAGAGTGACATTTTTAGAGTATCCATGAGTAAGGTAAATGATATATGACATTAAGGCACAATCACTCATTTGTTCTACAAATTTTTATTGAGCAAGACCGTCAAGGACTATTCTAGGTGCAGCCAAAGTGGTGAATCAGACAGACAAGGCCTCAGCTCCCACAGTGCTCAAGGTTGGCCTGGGAGACAGACCACAAACAAACAAACAAATGAGTAAGAAAAATGTGCAGAAGTGATGAGTTCTATCAAGAAAATTAAACTGGATTCTATGGGGGAATCATGAAATAGAACTGAGAGTCAACAAAGGCCCTTTGGAGGGACTCAGGGGAGATTTGGATAGGACAGTGATGGAATGATAATAATATTATTGATGGGAGCAATGACTGAATTCTTTCTTTGTGCCAAGTACATTGTTTCATTTAATCTACAACACAACCCTATAAGTAGGTAGTGCTGTGGGGCAGAAATATAGCCAGTCAAACTCGATTGTGCCTCTAGCCACACTCTTAAAGAGTGCAAGTGCTTGTTTGTACCAAGATGGGCCTTGAGAGGAGAGGGTTGAACCCACAGGAAGAAATATAATCACCCAGAGCTGCTGAACTATGAGAGAAAAGTGTGTGTGTGGGGGGGGGGGGCAGAGTGCTGAAAAGTGAAACCCAGGGAATGCCACCATTGAGGGGCTAGAATAGGAGCTCTGCAGACAAGCACTGAGGCCATGTGGAGCGTGGTATGAGGAGGAGAGCCAGGGCAGGGCATAACCCGACAGTCAGGGGACTAGGTCAGGTCAGGAGGAAGGGAATGGTCACCATGGTTGCATCATCTATATGCCCCAGAAAGGAAAACAGCTGGAACGTCCATCAGAGTTAGCGATCAATTATTGATGACCTTGGCAAGACACGTTTCTGTGATATAGTGAGGGAGTGCTGATTGGGAAAGACTTCTTTTCCAAGAGATACAGTGTTGCCTTTGCTTTGGTTTTGGTTCTGTTTAAAGAAAGGTGAGACTTGAGGGCTGAGCTATAAGAGAGAGAGGGGTTGAGGCTACAGAAGAGAAAGGAAATAACTGATGTAGCCAAGTCCTTGTAGGGATGAGAATGAAGAGAAACGCTTCTTCCACTATGATGAAAAGGAAGGTAAGAAGGTATCAGGAGTCAGGATTTGCCTGATTTCTTTCCTCCTAAGTCAGCAATGTTGTCATCTGCTCAAGGTAAAGACTACAGTGGCGAGGGGAGGGGTCTTACCTAGGCTTTGGCTTTGAAACAGGGCTTGTGGAAAATGGGAGTGGATGCTGTCTAAAGACCTGTGTAAAAGACTCCAAGTACCCTCTGGTTTTCCACTGAGCTTGAAACACTCACAACTGTGGCGGCTGCCTCTGCACAGCTGTGAGATTTGCTCCAGAAAGACTGGCAGCCAGATCTGGCATAAGCTGCTCAGGCAGCACCTGTTCTGAGCAGATCACTCTGTCTTTCATCTGACTTCTCTTGGACAGCCCCTAAATTCATAGAGCCTCTCACAGCCAGAACTAAACCAACTTGCAATGCCAGTTTATCTTCCGGTTAGTCATTCAAAGAAGGAGCCTGTGACACCTGAATATAAAATATGTATTAAAATAGAAAATAGTAGGGGTCCAGGATCTTTAGTGCTCACTGATCAATGAAATAGCTTGAAAGTTCCTAGACTGTTCTAGTCCTGTGTATATAATGTTACAACTATTCCATCAGTTTGATACAATTAAAGATCTTTTTTTAGGTAAATTTAAAGTTAAATACACAGCCTCCCTGGAAATGCAGATGGGAAGAATTTTGTTGTTAGACTGTATAACAGTCACTTCACGATAGCACAAATCTTGCTCCCTGCAAAGCAGTTTGCCCCAGCTACATGCAGACAGAACAGAGGATGTAATCAAAAGGGTATTTGGCATGGGCCCAGAAAGCAATCTGGATTAGTCTATAACTGGCTGCCATAGTTTCAAGTCCATTTCTGATCCACAACTTATTGCTTCATAACTGACGATTTCAAAGGTTTACCAGGGTGGCACAAAAAAGCTCAGTTACTACCTTCTAGTTCATTCTGAAATGTGTTTCACTAGTGAGCATTTTTGAATGTTCAAATAACAATAAAAAAAAATAAGATAATAAAAAAATATAACTGTAGAGGGGATACTTCAGGTAGCCAGCTGTCAGTTTTTACTCCTTAAGTCAGTAGTAATTTATATAGTAGGGGGAGGATTGGGTAATTTCCTTTCATCTTCAAACCTCACATGGAGCACCTCAAATTCAAAAAACCAAGTAACAAACAACTACATACTAACATGACAAAACAGCTAACTAAACTCTCGTTCTTACTTGGAAGACTGGTATAAGTACATTAGAAAAGAAATGAGATTTAAGCAATTTTACTGTTTACATAATTCAGAAATTCTCTTGAAATAGCTCAGCTCCTCCCACCAAATTTAATATGTAAAGTAATTACATTGTTGAGTTAGGTTAGGGCAAATGTCATAATTACTTTCCCTAAGGTTCTCAGAACACTTTAGCAGCAAAACCTTGAGAACAGCAGGGTCTGAGCTAGTGCTGACTTAACCTATGCCCAGGGGGATGACAGGCTAGCTACCTCCTCAGTGATTTCTTAAAGAGCCTGCATGTTTCCTTTCTCTTCCTTACAGGGGTAAGTTAATTTCTAATGATAGGCCCACTTTCTGTTATTGGCTAAAATACATTAAAATTATTTTTTTTCATATTTAACTTTCTCAATATGCCTACTTTTCAAACTGCTTTACCAGCATCCGTGGGACGCATTTATTCCCCTCGCACAGAACGCCTACACCACGGTATTTGACTCTCCAAGCCATCTGAGTTTGATTGTTGATTGCACCAAGTTAGTTACTTAATAAATGAGACCAGGAAAAATTAACACATAATACAAGAGCGCCAGTATGAAACTTCAGAACAGCCCTCCAAACTGAGGAGCAGATTTCGAGTGGCTTTACAGGTTAAACGTGATGAGTTAGGATGGCACTAGTCTTGGGCTGGTTTAATGTTTTTGTACGGTTGTGATGGTGGAGGTTTCTAAGGCCAAAAGATAGAAACCATCAGGAAATGGGAGGACTATGGTGCTGACTGCGATCCCTGAATGAAATTGCAAAGGGGGTATTAACCCCGTAAATGGGCTGCAGGACCAACTGTCAGGTTTCGGCGAGGGAGGGAAGGAGACCGAGCTCGGGGGAGGGAGTGGGGCGCTCGGCGGTCGGAGAAGGGGGAGAGGGAGGGAAGGGCGGGAGCGGGGCGCGCGCCAGGGCAGAAAGTGGGGAAGGAGTGGAGGAGTCGACGGGGCGCAGAGGGTAAGCGCAGCGCGCTCGGGTGGCCGCGCGTCCCGGGCCAGCGCGCCCCGGGGACCCATGTCGCTCGGGCGGCGGGTCCGGGACCCGAGGCGGAGTCCAGCGTCCGGCGTCTCCAGTCGCCGGGAGTCTGAACCGCGCGCCACGCGGGAGTGGCGGTCCCGAGCCCGCTGGGAGTTATGTAGACGGATCTAACATGACCAGCAAACGGAAACCTTTCCAAACGCAGCTCAGGCGGTCCATCAGCGAGCAGCTGCGGGACTCCACCGTCAGAGCCTGGGACCTACTGTGGAGAAACGTCCGGGAGAGGCGGCTGGCAGGTCGGTGCCGCCAACACTGCGGGGCCCACGGGGCGGGAGGGGGCACGGCCCGGGACGCTGGCCCGGCCACCGCGCCGCCACCGCTCGGGCCCCGCGAGGGTTCAGAACTCGGGTGGGGCCGAGCGGGCTGCGCGCACTCCCTCCTGGCCGCCCAGCCGCCGCGCACTCGGTGATGTGGGCTCTTGCGCGCTCGCATGGACAGCGGGCTGGGCGCTGCACGCGGGCTGGGGGTCGGCCAGGGTGCCCCGACGACCCTTGCGAAAGGGGCCCCTTCATCCCGCCCTGCCCTGCCGCCGTCCGGGCCAGTCCGTTGAATGAATGAGAACGCAACCCAAGAAGCCCACCACGAGGGCTGCCCGGCTCCGGCTCCCAACTTTGCCTTTTCCACGTGGAACACGTCCACTGCGTGTGTGTGGGGAGAGTCAAGGGAAGGCTAGGAAGCATATCACAAACTCTGGGAGCCCAGACATTTGGGGGTAAGATTTGGGGAAAGACAGGTGGACCTTTGTTGGTGCAGTAGCTGCCCACAGCTCCTGTCCCGCTGTGGGTCAGGTTCTCCTCACTGTGAGGTTGCAAAAGAGGGCCTTGCTTTGGAATCCATTGTCCATGAATCAGAGGAAGAGAAGAGGTGATTGTTGGGAGCCAAGGAGACCTTAAAAACCCTTGATTAGGTCAGAATGCCCCCCCCCCCTCCCGGCCTGCACATTGCGGCCTCATTTCTGCTCATGTTTCGTGGGACCACCCCCTTTTAGGGCTCCAGATGCAGTGAGTGCTCAGTCTTCTCAGAGCCCTTGCTGGGCACTTGAAGTCCTGTTAGTCACCACGTGGTACCTGCCCCAAGAGGGGGAAGTGGGCCACAGAAGAGTTACTGGCAATGGGAGATTTAGGACCACTTTCCCCAAGTGCTAGCTGCTGGGAGATGTTCCAGGAGCTGGGTGAAGTGCGGTTGGAAGGGCCCCTGAGCTGACCAGAGTGCAGTCTCTGGACCTTGTTGCTTCCTGTTTCTCCAAGGTATCTCCTGAGTTGGTTGGTGTATGCGGGGGTAGAAGATAGTTTTAGAGAAGAAGAAGGTATGGACCCTGGAAAGGGTGAAGAGATGCCAGGGGTGAAAAGGGAGATGCTACCTTCTCCGGGCTCCTCCCCTTTTCCTTATTGTAGAACAGTAGATGTACTTTGCTAGATGTTCTTTTTTTTTCTTAGTGAGAAACAGGGAGGCAGAGATACAAACTCCCACATGCGCCCCGACTGGGATCCACCTAGCAAGCCCTCTATGGGGCGATGCTCTGCCCACCTGGGGTTGTTGCTTGGTTGCTGAACAACTGAGCTATTTTAGCACCTCAGGGTAGGTCATGGAGCCATCATTAGCACCCAGGGCCAACTTGCTCCAGTAGAGCCATGGCTGCAGGAGAGGGAAAGAGAGAGAGAGAGAGAGAGAGAGAGAGAGAGAGAGAGAAGGGAGAGAGGGAGGGGTGGAGAAGCAGATGGTCACTTCTCCTGTGTGCCCTGATGGGATATGGAACCCAGTACATACACATGCCAGCTGATGCTCTACCACTGAGCCAATTGGCCAGGGCCTAGATGTTCTGCTCTTATACCTGTGTAGCTCCCTCTTCCTATCAGCAGGACAGCATCTGGCAGTTGGTGCCCAGAGTCTCTATCTCCTTGAGCATTAGGTCCTTATCAGCCTAACTGGTTCAGTTAGAAGTAAGGATTACAGATGATTCTAACACTCAGTGTAGTCAATGTTAAGATATCCATTCCATATTTTCTCTCCAACCCAGTGGCCCCATTTAGTAAGCACCCAAGAAATAAACAGATTTGCAGTCTGGACCCAGAAATAAGCTGTGGTAAAACCCAGTAGTTTTAACTGTTGATTTTTGGAAACCTGTCTGGGCATTGTAGACCTCAGTTCATGGCAATTGATAACTTTCCCTGTGATTGTGTGGAATTATATGATCTACATCTGGTGCTGGAGAAATTTGTGTGGCCTAGTAAACTTTTGGTGCTTCGTAACTTCAGAATGCTGACTGCAAATGTCTCTTTCGTGGCTCCTGTTATTTAAGTTTGTTGGATTTGTTAAATCGATGGATATTCAGGAAACAAGCTGTCTTTCCAGGAGGGCTGCCAAGACTGCTCGGTTTTTATAGAGGCTGAGGTCAAAGATGACTGTAGCACTGTCTTTTTCAAAAGGAGATCTGGGAAGGAAGAGGGTGTAATGTACAGACTTAAAACCACTAAGATTATTCAGGAAAGCCATTCATTCACATGAATTTTAGACATTGCAGTTCAGTGAAAATGGTAGAGAGAAAATGTTTTGATTCCAGAAATAAACTATAGGTTAGACTCTAACCGTTAGAGATTTTAAGATCATTTTTATATATCATTTTTAGAATATATAGAGATTAAGGTTAAAAAGTGGCTTCAGAATGGTAAGTATAAGAGTTTTCTCAGAGTAGTACAATTATTTTTTGAAATAGCAGTATGAGGTTTTAACATGTTGAATCAGAATATTAATATCTGCTTACCCATAATCTGCTTACCACTCTGCTAACAGCAGATGCCAGCAGGTCATTCAGCTGGGACCAAACAATCCCCGTGAAGCAGGCCTTTACTTCTGCTCCTCTAAGCGAGCTGGGATGCTTGCCACAAAACCAAGCCAAATCCATGAAGGAGCTTTTAGATGCAAATTGATTTTCTTGGGTTTTCTTGCTAAGGTAGCTAAAATATGGAACCTTGGCCACGAGACATCGAAATACTTAAGTTATTAATGTTGGCATCCATTCTAGGTGAAAGTATTCTTCATTTGTAAAAGTGTTCTTTATGTGGTTCAGTTCACAATATCAAAATAACCAACTATATGACTCTACCCCCAGAAAGCTCAGCCCTGCTAAGAGATGATATGAGGCTATTGACTTAAAAATATCTTCTTCTAGCAGATAAAAGTTTTGTGCTGGAGCTTTTTTTTTTTTAATAATTTTTTTTTTTTTTTTTTTTTTTTTTTTTTTTACAGAGACAGAGAGTCAGAGAGAGGGATAGACAGGGACGGAGAGATGAGAAGCATCAATCATTAGTTTTTCGTTGTGCATTGCAACACCTTAATTATTCATTGATTGCTTTCTCATATGTGCCATGACCACAGGCCTTCAGCAGACTGAGTAACCCCTTGCTCGAGCCAGCAACCTTGGGCTCAAGCTGGTGAGCTTTTGCTCAAACCAGATGAGCCCGTGCTCAAGCTGGCGACCTCGGGGTCTCGAACCTGGGTCCTCTGCATCCCAGTCCAATGCTCTATCCACTGCGCCACCGCCCGGTCAGGCTGTGCTGGAGCTTTTTAATTTCCCTATAATTGTCTGCTTATTATCCTTAGCCATTAGAACTGTGTTCAAAGTGCTTTACAACAAACTCGTGTTTGAGGGTTAGGAAGGTATTGCCCTTTTGCTTTTTTTACATCCCAAGGAAGGTAATCATTATTCTAACTAATTCTTAATTCTCTCTCCTTAAAACTTTTTATTTAGTGATTTTAGAGAGACAGGAAGAGGGAGAGAGAGAGATATTGATTTGTTGTTCCACTTATTTATGCATTCATTGGTTGAGTCTTGTATGTACCCTGACTGGGAGATCGAACCCACAACCTTGACATATTGGGAAGAAGCTCTAACCAATTGAGCTACCCGGCCAGGGCAGCATTTTTACTTCTTTTCATGAAAGGCTATCTTGTCAAAGAAACAGAGAGACAATAAGTAGAACTGTTTAAACACACGTAGCCTGTGGATTTCTGTGCTTTGGGAACCATGCTTAAGAAGGGGAGGATTATACATAATTGCAAAAAGCATTTTTTAACACATGTCACAATGACACAAAGCATGAAATCAGTGGAAGAATAAGATTTATGTGATACTCAAATTTGCTCGTTTTTGTTACAAAATTATAAAAGGGAGTTAATTGTTTAAAGAAGAACTATACTGGGAGCTCTTGGGCTTTCCCATTCTGTAGTAACTGCCAAATCTTCAGCAGATTGTGTCAATGTACACTTCTTAATTTTCCCAAAACTCTAATCCTAGTAAGGGTCAGCAAGAGTTTTCCCACCTATCATCTCAATATTGATCATTGTAATAATGGTGGTAATGGTTGTTTATTCCCTAGATGACAAAGTTAGTGTTCAAAGCAAGATTCTAATCCAAACTGTCAGATATCAAAGGCCATCTGTACTCATTTGCTGCTACACTGCATTACCTCCTCTGTAGGCCTTATGGGGACCTATGGACCGCAAATTTTTTCTCTAAGGTTCTCTGTCACCTGCAGTTTAAAAATCAAGTACAAAGTTAACTGAGTTAACTGCCCTTTCTTTTCTCCTGGAGTGACAGAGATAACCCTGCCACCTAAAATAACTTGTCCCCTTGCCATCCTATTTAGCTGGGCAGTGTGTGGGCTTATGGAGACTTGGAACAAACAGCCCTACTTCTAGCTTGTCAGGGCCCCTGTACACTATGCCCTGCCCACTGCCATTGATACAAGAAGCCAAGCCCTGCAAGAATGAGGTCCTGTCCTAAAGCCTAAATGCAGATTTCTTTAAGGTAGGTGACTGACAGTTTCTTTTGGCTTCCCTAGATCCCTAATCAGCCACCACACCGGAGGTAATTCTTAGCTTTTATAGCATTGTTAAATTCCCTAGGCAGAAGCATACCCTTTAATTCTTGGTGTTTGTAAGAAATCTGAACTATTTTCAAATGTTAGGGTCTGAGAAAATCCAAATGAGTTTTCTAAAGCTTTCTGCTCCTTTATTTTAAAACCCGACTCTATTTTAATGGAAATGTAATCCATATGCTTGATTCCCTTATACTCATATAACAATATTTAGGTAGCTTGTGAACTAATTGATGTCTAAGTCTTTTGATCTCTTTTATAGTCTCATTTTAAATAATTTCTGTTAGACACAGGAAGTTATATTGCTGCCTGGAATAAACTAACTCAGCAATTTTCAACCTTTTTCATCTCATGGCACACATAGACTAATTACTAAAATTCAGAGGTACACCAAAAATATTTTTTGATGATCTGACAAAATTAAAAAAAAAAAGGTATAATTTTGCTCCTTTGATTCATTCACACCAGACGGCTATTGTTACATTGACTGTTGTCTCTCTCTCTTTTTTTTTAATGTGGTAATCTAAGGGAAAGAGGTCGGTGCCTGTTACTAAATTAGTCGGGTATTGCATGTTTTAAAATTTTTTGCAGTAACCAGTTGAAAATTGCTGAACTAATGTAAAACATTGAAAAGTTTGAGTTTGCTGGAAACTCCACCAAATTTCAATGAGTTCTTATTAAAACAGGTTCATTCATTCTCAAAGTCCACAGTAGCATTCTGTGATGTGATGTAAATATGAAATCTGGACCTTATGCAGAGTGAGATCAAGAATAGAACATGGGCCATAAAAATTTTCTTATTAAAACCTAAGTGTATTCCATAATATCAAAAAGTATAGGATAATACTAGCTGATCCTTTTTATGTATTTTATAGCCATGCCTTTCCATCGTATTATCACTTTACTATAAAGAATAGACATCTTACTCTGACAGGGCTGGTTTTATAAACATTTCCTAAAAAGAGATAATGCGATTTACAGCGGCCCCTCGTCTATTGTTGGGGTTAGGTTCCAGAACCCCCTGCAATAGGCAAAAATCCGCAAAGTAGCGACCTTATATCTATTTTATTATTTATATATATTTTAAGGCTTTGTAAACCTTCCCCACACTCTTATAAACTTTTCCCACATTGTTATTAACCTTTCCCACACTCTTATAAACACTTGCTATGCTCTTAAACACTGTCTACATTCTTATACCTATGTAATTTTAACAACATATAAAATTCTATATGGGTACTCATCTGTGAATATAATACAACTTGAATGATGAAGATGGTTTAATATTCTTTTAGTATGTTTTAATTAATATTTTAATTTTTTATATGTTTTTATTTTTTAGGCTAGAAAATGCTTATTTTACCGCAAAAATAATTAAAATAATAAATGCATAAAAATACCTATATACCACAAAGTCCCATGATATAGCAAAGAATCCACAATTCAAAATTAGATATATACATTTTTAAAATCTGCAATTCAGTGCAGCCATGAAAAGTGAGCTGTGATATGGGGAGGGACGACTGTATATTAATAATAACAAAAAAAAATTGAGTCAAGTAAACACACATTTAAAATCAGAGAAGGAGGCCCTGGCCAGTTGGCTCAGCGGTAGAGCATCGGCCTGGCGTGTGGGGGACCCGGGTTCGATTCCCGGCCAGGGCACATAGGAGAAGCGCCCATTTGCTTCTCCACCTCCCCCCCTTCCTCTCTGTCTCTCTCTTCCCCTCCCGCAGCCAAGGCTCCATTGGAGCAAAGATGGCCCGGGCGCTGGGGATGGCTGCTTGGCCTAGAGCAGAGGGCACTAGAGTGGCTCTGGTCGTGGCAGAGTGATGCCCCGGAGGGGCAGAGCATCGCCCCCTGGTGGGCAGAGCGTCGCCCCTGGTGGGCGTGCCGGGTGCATCCCGGTGGGGCGAATGCGGAAGTCTGTCTTGTCTCTCCCCGTTTCCAGCTTCAGAAAAATACAAAAAGAAAAAAAAAAATTTAAAATCAGAGGAGAGCACATCAGATGATGTATCAGGGTTCTCAGCCTTCGCTGCACGGACAACCTTCCGAAGCCTCTCAGAAATAGGGATTTCCTGTCTGCTTCCCAGAGATTCTGAGTCAGTTCAGATGGTGCCTGATGATCAGCGCTCTTGAAAGTTCCGGAGATGTTTCAGTGGGAGGTCCGGGCTGTGAACCACTGACTATCATATGACAACACACAGAAAGAAGTGTGTGTCTATCACAAGGCCATATTCTAAGTACCTATGAAAAGTTTTTGCTTAAGTGAGGTTGGAATGAGCTTGTCATTTTACAGGGACAGAAAAAGAAAAGAAAAAGTTCCATGTGTCTAGAGAATAATAAAAAAAAAAGGTGGTATGAGTAGGTGGTAGGAGATGTCAGAAGTATGGGCAGGGTCAAATTTTAAGATCAGATTGAGCCTTATTGTCAGAGTAGAAAGTTTGGATTTGGCTCTACGTGTAATAAGAAGCAAAAGATTTTAAGTAGGGGAGTGACAGGACCCAAGTAAAGCATTACTGGAGTGGTCCAGGTGAGAGAGAGACAGTGGCATGGACTAGGGTGACAGTGGGGGAAATGTCGAGAAAGGGATTTGGAATGTGTCTTTGAAGTGGAGGCCACCGTGCTGCCAGACTGATCCTTGCAGGTGAGGGAGGCTCAAGGACTCTTCGGTTTGTAGTGCCACAGGCTGAGTAGGAGACACCTGGCAAATCTGCATGTTGTATTTGCAAATGAATTTTTTTTTTAAATAAGACAGCTGAGGAATGAGGTGTTCTCCTCTGGCCAAATTAGGGCACAGATGCCTATTGGACATCCAAAGATTAAAGCAAAAGGTTATATTTCCAAGTATAGGTTTGGGAGAAAAGTCAAAAATCTGCTATAAATCTGGGGTTATTCATCTGGATGGGGAAGAGACAGTAGAAAAAGGAGCACCTGAGGACCCAGTCCCAGAATATCCTTTCCTTACAGCACAGTAGTTGGGTGGTAACCGTCCAGGGTGCAGCAAAAGTGGGTTTACAGTTGTGAGTAGGTGAAACAGACTTTATTCTTGTAGTATTATGTGTTCATTATTGTATTCTTTCCATACAAACAACTGTAAACCTACTTTTGCCTCACCCTGTATTCTACACATGGTAAATTTCTGGGGAATTAGAAAAATAGCAACACTGTTCTGAAATTCAGCCTTCTTATGGCAGAAAAATAGGAAAGCTCTAATAAATAATTTTCTTTTCTTTTTTTTTTTTTTTTTTTTTTTTGGAGGGACCTGAGTCAGGACAGTATAAGGATTAGTTATGATGTGTTGAATGGATAGCACTGCTGCATTAATGATGCAGAGATCTTGGACAAATCTGTTTGGCTTCTGATGGATAAAATGAGGGTATTATAAGGAGAATGAATGGGTCAAAGAAGGCCTTGACCTAAAAGTTTTTCAACTATGGGTTTTAAGCCCTTAGTTGAGGGATATGCAATATTGAGGCTGGTTGGGGAAACAAGATGAAGTTTGGAGTCTGATTTGGACAGTGGTATGATGAGAAGCTATTGATGGTTGGGAAGTGTCCCACACCTTGGGATTCACTATGATTGGAGGCAGAGGCAGATTTAACAGCAGGCACATTGGGCACATGCCCTGGGCCCTGACTTCTGAAGGGACCTGCAAAACTCCAACTTTACACTTTTTTCTAATGAAACCAAGTTTGTTTGGTTTCATATGTGCAATTTTAACATTAATAGTACATAATATTTTTTATTTATTTAAAAATATAGTTAACATATATTTTTATTTTCCCTGTCTCTGTCTTTCTCTTTTTTTAAGAGGCCCAATATTTTTGTCTGTGCCCAGGTCTTCAACAGACCTTAATCCACCTCTGTCTGGAGGTAAGGGTAGGTCTGTACTAGACGTGGTGAGTCTGCCTGGCTGAGGAAAAGCAACAAGGCTGACTTAGAGCTTGGGAGATGGAGGGAGAGCAAGGTTCTAAATTTAGAAAGTAGGTCTTGACTTAAAATAGGTGTAAGGCATCTGGGCGGGAGGAAAAAAGAGTGAGTAAAGGAGACACCATGTATAAAACAGGGCAGAGGATTCATGGCAAGTGAAGAGACAAGGCCATCAACACCCATGACAGAGATCTCTGAAGGATAAGCAGGACCTGAATATTCGGGTAAAGCTGATTAAGTGGCCCTGTGTCTATGAGATATGAGATCGGCTTACCTACCACTTGGATGGTTACCCATGGCTCTTTAATGGTGATGTGGGATAGGCCAAAGGCCCTAGGCACCTTCAGTCTTCAGTAGCAAGTCCCAGCAGGCAGGGAAAAGTTAAGTCAGAAGTAGCTGGGTTAGGGGTTGAAGAGACTGAACCCTCCCTTTGAGGAGAGAGGGGCCAGTCCACCTTCCAGTGTCCCTTTTTCTCATAGCGATGGCAAGGACCTGGCAGGCGCTGAGGGAACAGACAGGCTTTTGCCTAATGCCTTCCTTTCCACACTTGAAGCAGGGTCTTGGTAGAGTTTTACAAGGCTCCTTTGAGGAAGTACTTGTGTCATTGGAGCCCTGTAGGGCAGCTGCTAATGCCTGGTATTTTGCCTGATCTCTTTGGGCTTTTTCTGCCTTTGCCTGCTCCCATATATTGGGTATTTATTTATTTATTTATTTAATTGTGTTTACATTGAATCTAGGGTTGCCCCAAATGTGTCCCCCTCCCCCTTATTCCCCTCAACATCTCTCTTTCCCCCCTCCTCACTTTGCCCTCCCCCCTTCCCTTCAGGTTTATCCATCCTATCATCCCCTTTCCCTCTGTCCTCCTTTCCTCTGTTCCCTTTGATCCCTCCTCTGTCTCAATTTCATTCCTTAGTTCTCATTGTTCTTAGGTTCCTCAAATGAGTGAGGTAATATGATATTTTTCTTTCTCTGCCTGGCTTATTTCACTTAGCATAATAGTTTCCAGGTCCATCCATGCTGTTGCAAAAGGTAATATTTCCTTCTTTTTCATGGCCCCGTAGTGGTGTATATGTACCACTGCTTTTTAATCCACTTGTCCACTGACAGATACGTGGCCTGTTTCCAGATCTTCGCTATTGTGAACAATGCTGCCATAAACATGCATTTCTTTTTTTGAATCAGTGATATGGTGTTCTTGGGATTTATTCCTAAAAGTGGGATGGCTGGGTCAAAAGGCAGTTCGATTTTTAATTTTTTGAGGAATCTCCATACTGTTTTCCACAGTGGCTGCACCAGTCTGCATTCCCAACAGCAGTGCAGGAGGGTTCTCCTTTCTCTACATCCTCACCAGCACCTATTGTGCATTGTTTTGTTAATGAGCGCCATTCTGATTGGTGTGAGGTGGTATCTCATTGTGGTTTTAATTTGCAATTTTCTAATGATTAGTGATGTTGAACAGTTTTTTATCTGTCTATTGGCCATCTGTATGACCTCTTTGGAGAAGTGTCTATTCATCTCTTTTGCCCATTTTTTGATTGGATTGTTTGTCTTCCTGGTGTTGAGTTTTACAAGTTCTTTATAAATTTTGGTTATTAACCCCTTATCAGACGTATTGTCGAATATGTTCTCCCATTGTGCAGTTTGTCTTTTTATTCTGTTCATATTGTCTTTAGCTGTACAAAAGCTTTTCAGTTTGATATAGTCCCATTTGTTTATCCTGTCTTTTATTTCAATTGCCTGTGGAGATAAATCAGCAAATATATTACTGCCTATGTTTTCTTCTAAGATGCTTATAGTTTTACGACTTATATTTAAGTCTTTTATTCATTTTGAGTTCATTTTTGTGAGTGGTGTAAGTTGGTGGTCTAGTTTCATTTTTTTTTGCAGGTAGCTGTAGAATTTACACAACACCATTTGTTAAAGAGGCTGTCTTTACTCCATTGTATGCTCTTACCTCCTTTGTCAAATATTAATTGTCCATAAAGGTGTGAGTTTATTTCTGGGTTCTCAGTTCTGTTTCATTGATCTATATGCCTGTTCTTATGCCAGTTATTTCTCCACTCTCATTTCTAATTTTATTTATTTGAGTCCTCTCTCTTTATTTCTTGGTGAGTCTGATTAAGGTTTAATCAATCTTGTTTACCCTTTCCAAGAACCAGCTCTTGGTTTCATTGATCCTCTGTATTGTTTCTTTAGCCTCTATGTCATTTATTTCCACTCTGATCTTTATTATTTCTTTCCTTTTTCTAGCTCTGGGCTTTACTTGCTCTTTTTTTTCCAGTTCTTTTAGAAGCAGGGTTAAGTTATTTGAGCTTTTTCTAGCTTCTTAAAGTATTCCTGTCATGCTATGAACTTCCTTTTCAGTACTGCTTTTGCTGTATCCCATAAATTTTGAATTGTATGCTCATTATCATTCGATTCTAGGTATTTTTTTATTTCTTCTTTAATCTCATTGTTAATTCATTTGTTATTTCATAACATGCTATTTAGTTTCCATGTGTCTGATAATTTTTTAGTCTTTCTGTTGTGGTTGATTTCTAGTTTCATGCCATTGTGATCAGAGAAAGTGCTTGATATGATTCCAATCTTCTTAAATTTGTTGAGACCTCTTTTGTGCCCTAACATGTGGTCTATCCTAGAGAATGTACCATGAGCACTTGAAAAGAATGTATATTCTGTTGCTTTAGGTGAAAGGTTCTGAAGATATCTATTAAATCAAGTTGATCTAGTGTGTTCTTTAAGTCTGCTGTTTCTTTGTAAATTTTCTTTCTTGAGGATCTATCTAGTGATGTTAGTGGGGTATTGAAATCCTCTATTATTATGGTATTGCTGTTGATCTCGCCCTTTAAATCCATCGAAGTCTGCTTTATATATTTAGGTGCTTCTATATTAGGTGCGTAGATATTTATAATGGTTATATCTTCCTGTTGGATTGCTCCCTTTATCATTATGTAGTGGCCTTCTTTATCTCTTACTATAGTCTTTGTTTTAAAGTCCATTTTGTCTGATATAAGTATTGCTACCCAAGCTTTTTTTCATTTCTATTTGTATGAAATATTTTTTTCCATCCTTTTACCTTTAGTCTATGTGCATCTTTTGTTTTAAGGTGTGTCTCTTGTAGACAGCATATGTATGGGTCCTGCTTTTTTATCCATGCAGCTACCATATGTCTTTTAATTGGATCTCTTAATTCATTTACATTTAAGGTTATTATTGATATGTAGTTGTTTATTGCCATTTTATTCTTTAAAGCTGTATTCTTCTTTTGCTATATTCTTTTCCCCCTTTGATCTGTTTACAACAGGCCCCTTAACATTTCTTGCAGCATTGGTTTGGTTGTAATGAATTCCTTGGGTTTTTTTGTTTTGTTTTGTTTTTTTGTCTGGGAAGCTTTTTATTTCTCCTTCAACTTTAAACAATAGCCTTACTGGATAAAGTGGTCTTGGTTGTATGCTCTTGTTCTGCATTACTTTGAATATTTCTTGCCATTCCCTTCTGGCCTCAAGTGTTTCTGTTGAGAAGTTGAAGTCATCATTATTGGGGCTCCTTTGTAGGTAATAGCCTTTTTTTTCTCTAGCAGCTTTTAATATTTTCTCTTTATCACTTAGCTTTGGTATTTTAATTATGATGTGTCTTGGTGTAGATTTCTTTGGGTTTCTCTTTCATGGAATTCTCTGTGCTTCTTGAACTTGCATCCCTTTTTCCTGCATCAATTTAGGGAAGTTTTCAGCTATGATTTGATTGAATAAAGTTTCTATCCCTTGTTTTTTCTCTTCTTCTTCAGGGACCCCTATGATAAGGATGTTATTTCTCTTCATGTTGTCACAGAGCTCTCTTAGAGTTTCCTCAGATTTTTTGAGCCTCTTTTCTTTTTGCTGCTCTGCTTCTGTGCCTTTGTTTATCTTGCCCTCTAACTCACTGATTTGAACCTCAGCTTCATCCAACCTGCTTTTAATTCCTTCCATTGTGGTCTTCATTTCTGATATTGTATTTGTCATTTCTGACTAATTTTTTTTATTATTTTAATGTCCTTTTTGATGCTTGTAATCTATTTATGTGCTCATTGTGAAAATCCATTGTTGTTCTAAAATCTTTTAGCATTCTAATAATTCTTATTTTAAACTCTGCATTCGGTAGTTTGGTTATTTTCATATCACTTAGTTTATTTTCTGGAGGTTTCTCTTGTTGATTCATTTGGATTGCACTTCTCTGTTTTCTCATTATGCCTGTGTGTTTGGGTGTGTTGTTTGTAGAGCTGGTTGAGTCTTGGGTTGGTGTTGTCTACCTCCAACTTTCAGTTGTGTTATTTCTAGGTCTACTTGGGTTGGCATCAGCTGTTGTTTGTAATCCACTGTTGGATTTGGCTTTTCTAGTACAGCACTTTGAAGTCTTCATTTGCTTGTTTTCTTCTCAGTTTTCTTAACTCGGTGGTAGTCTTGTTCCCAAATAATTTTTTGTGACTGATTTATTACTTATTTGGTCTTAGAACTGTTGATTAATAAAAAAAAAAGGTCTCACTAATAAAATATTTTAATTTAGAAATTATAATACTAAGTAAAATTTACAGAAATTTAAATAAGATGGAAGGAAAGACTTCTTGAGATTGCCATATATATATATATATATAAATTAAAATACAGTTAATTAAATAAAAGTGATCTTAGCAAGAATGCTTCTATGGTTACTATAAATTGTTGGCCCCACTTATAATAGGGTAAGAGTTTTATATTGGAAAGGTAACATCTCTGCTGTCCTACTATCTGGAAATAGTCTAACCAAAAAAGCTTAGCTTGTAAGAAAAATTCTACATTGTGAATTTTTTAGTATTGTATCTATTTATAAGTTATGGTTTATCTATAATAAAATTGAAGGGAAATTATGCAGAGAAAAATAGATAACATTTTACATTTTTTTGTTTGTAAAAAGTTTAACTTAAACTTTGCCTAACTTATCTGCAATGTGTTGGCAAACCCTTGGAAGTAACACAATTGCCTCCTGGAAATAGAGTAAAGAAAGGATGATATTTCTTCATTGCTGGTGGTTGGTTACTTAGTAAGAGAGACACATGCACCATGAGTTGGCTAGAATTCCTTGAGAAGACCATTTGATACCATTTTTGCCAGTCATGAAATGATCATTTAGACATGGAGCACATATCCATGAAATTGATATATACTCCTCCTTTGTGTTTTTATATGTATGTTGAACAAAATAACTTGTAAAGAAAAATTTGCTTTGAGATTTTGTAGTTTTTCAGGGTTCATCCAACAATGTATTTCTAGTCTGACGCTTTGCAAGTTTAGTAATATTCCAAAATGAAAACAAAAGTGTTTTGAAAGTGTTACAACATTCCTGGGCTTTTTTTTTCTCCAGAATCCTTGAATGTTTAGCTCTAAAACAGTCAAGTTAAAGGACAAACATTTTGTCATGTTTGTAGTTAGTCAATAAGTATTTATTGAGCCATGAAATAGTGTCCTTGTCAAATCACATTGGGACTGTAGTGCAGGACATAAATTCAGTACTGTGATGTTATCCTGGCAAAGCACACAAATTTTATTATGCTGCTCAAATCACTTACCTCATATATTTAATCAGAAATAGAGCAAGCTTCCAGAAATTGCAAAAGGACACTATAGAATGTGCCATGACTACATAATAGTGTTTTTGCAAATCTGCTGTGTTAAGCCATCTTACATAATAAGGCAGAATACTTCCTTAGTAACATTTTTATCTCATGTAAAAATTTCAGAATCCTATGGTTCTGTTGTTTGGTGTAACAGAGAATATTTTATCTACATGCCATCATGGCATACTATGTTTTTTGAATACTTCTTTTTCTTTCCTATATAGGAAATTAAATGAACAAAAGATATAATGCTTCTGCAACCTCCTGAAAATTAATATATCTACTAGCAATGACATTAAATTGGGATTCTTTATCATATACTTCTTATCTTCTCTCCAACTGGACAAAGTGGAAACAATTTCAGGGTCTTTGAAGGGTCATTGAAAATGCTTTCTAATTAAATTTAATATTTATCATTGGAATAATATCCTAAAATAAAAATATTTGATATTGTATATTTGGGAAGTGTAACAATATGTTATATTCATGTACTGCTGTATGGCAATGCAAGGGTTTGTCACAATGACATCACAGAGATGGCAGGCAGAGCTTTCCTCTCTTGTCTGACATTGAGTTGTATATATCACAGAACTCTCCTAAATCAATGATGGATTGCACTTTTCTTAGCCACGAACTGCCAGCACAGTCATATGTATATAAATTACATATTTATTTTAGACCTCCCAAATAAGACTTCATAAGCAATAGATATAAAAGAGGAGCAATTGTTTGAGTAAAAATAAACTAAAAAAACCCCCAGCTTTTACATATTTCAACCATTGTTTTATTTTATTCTTTCTGGGAAGACAGACGAGAAACCTCGCTGTGTTTGATTTCTAGCTCTTAAGTCTAAATCAAAGTAATAATGACAAAAGATAAAGTACACTCTAATCCTTTGGAGTAGCACTAGAATGGTGGAAAAGGGATTGAAGCTATTTGAGAGAACATCAGATATATGCAGTTACAATTCTATAATGGTGATTAACATCTGTGAAATTAGCATCAATTCAGTCATAATGTTGATATAAAATTTGCCAGAGCTATGGCTGCAGTGCTAGGAGCATAGGTTGCCCTGTGTAGTAAATGCATATCATTTTACTTTTGGTTCACACAACAATGTAGAGGAGAGTGCGGTTAGTGGTGTTTGGGTGTGATGGAAGATTACAGACATGGCGTCATGATCTAGTTGGTAAGAGCAGCTTCTGGAGCCAAGACTACATGGGTTTGAATCCTGCTTACACACAAAAGCAGTGGGTTCTTGGGAAAGAGAATTCATCTCAATGTTTCTGTTTCCTGATTTTTAAAAAGGAGGATAAGGCCCTGGCTGGGTAGCTCTGTGGATAAAGCATTGAATCAGCATGTCAGAGGTCACGGGTTCAACCCTGGTCAGGGCAGGTAGAAAGAGCAATTAATGAGTACACAACTAAGTGAAATGAGTTAATGCTTTTCTCTCTCCCTGTTTCTCTCTCTCTCTCTCTCTCTCTCTCTCTCTCTCTCTCTCTCAAATCAATGGAAACTTGTTAAGAGAAGGAGGATAAGCATAGTACTTAACTTATAGGGCTGTTATGAGGATTAAATGCAGGGATCTCCAATTACTGAGACATTAAACTCACTCTCTTTGCTCTAACTGGGATTAAAAAATCAAATGCTACAGATGTTGTTAGCATGGTTGGCAGCAAGTTGTGTAAATCTATTAGTGTTAAAGTGTGACTTGTTCATTATACAGTACTAACATTTTGTCTTTCTGAATGATCAGCAGTTATGGTTTGTTCATCAAAATCACCAACTTTAGAGTTACACAACCAAAAATCGATTCCCATGTCCTTGGCCTAAATGGAATTTGATGAAGATCTAATTAAAATGAAAGAACTCAGACTAGATAATCCTTTGGTCCCATTTAGCTTAAAGAGCAATGCATCTATAAAATCAGACCATGTATCCAAAGGAAATTAAATGCCCTAAGTCTTTTAGTTCTCTTTGTGTGAATATTGCAGGACATTCTGACAGGGAGAAGGCAGACGCCCTGAAGTATACCCTAGGATGCCTACCAGTGTCATTCCCCATGCAACTTTGGTTGCCTGGCCTCTACCAATGGCAGTAACTTATAACTGGTACCTTCTGTTGTTGGAACTGTCTGCAGAAATTGGAGCAGGAAACAGGAGGGGGACAAGCTAGGAGTCCAGGGCCTGCAAACACGCATTGAATCTCAACAGCCCTAGCCTAGACCACACTCAGGCAGGGCTCAAAAGGGTCCTGCACCTGGTTTAATGTTTTGTTCTTACTATCTTGATATTTTTAATAATTATTGAATAGAAGGCTTACATTTTTATTTTATACCGAGCCTGGAAAACAATATAGCTGGCCCAGCATCTAGCTTCTTGTAGAATTGTGCCTTGATTTGTAAGTTCACCTTCGCTGGTGATTTGGTGTTAGGTAAGTAAGATAAAAGTGACGAGTAAAGTCACAGAAAGAGACACTGAAGCTTTCTCTTAAGCACCTACAATCTATAATCCACATGCTCTGTACCCCTTGCTCTTGGGGAAGGTGATCTCCTAAGACAGAAAGTGTGTTTGTTTTATTTTATTATTTACTGATTCTGACAGCATCTTTATGAAATATGGCAACAACACTACCACTGATTTTTACAGAGTTATATAATGATATTTTAGTTATTAGGTATATTGAAGCAAATATTTTCTTAGTTTTTTACTTTAAAAAAAAAAGGTTGGGACAAATTACAACTCTTAGTAGGCTAGATTTTCAGATCTAAGGCTTGCTTTGAGAACTTAATCTGTTTTTTAATTAAAAATGTATTTGCAATACCCATAATAAATTAATTTATTAAACCACTTCTATTAAAATTATTAAGACTATTTCCTGCATAGTTTTAGCCTAGGGCTACTTACTCAGAAAAGAAAATCAGGGGAAGTAGTAATAAAGCCTATCGTCTATCACCAAGGATTTCCAGCACATATCTACCAAATTTTTATCTTGTCATCATGACCATCTGTCTCGGTGAAGAATGCAAAATATGTCCACAGTCTAGTCCCAGAAATCACATAGGTTAAATCCCTCATCGCTAATGGAAGTTATACATAGATATCCCCACTGAATAATGTAAAAGATGGCATTTTTATTTAAAAGTTAAGTTCATTATTTAATGCAAATAATTTCTGGGCAATTACATAAAAAGAGCACATGAACTTTTATTTGATTTTAAGCTACTTCAAACAAGAATGTATATATTTGTGTAGTTCTGAATGGTATCACAGATAAGTTGTCAGCTGATTGTAAGAAAGTAGACCTGCCTGACAGCAGTGCCCTGGCACCCAGGTGGGCACCGATGGTGGTCCCCAAAGGGACACAACTGATAGTGGCTTGGAAAGCTTGTTCTGTGTACTTAGCTCTGAATGTACAAGAAGTATGAGATATATTATATAAACAGCTTTATCAAAGAGACTTAACAAGTTTTACCTTCTAGGTAGGAAATCTGTAGGAGTAAGTTAAACCTAATGGCACAGTTATCAAAATTCAGAAAATTCAAATTCTAGGTCTCTCTCTAGAAATGATCTCCTGTATCAATATTCAAATATAATGATTTCCTCATGTGTCTGTATTTGTCCTTAGGTCATAATCTCCTGCAGGAACGGATAATGTCTTATTCACTATGGACAGTCCAGTGGCCCAGGCATATAGTTGAAATACAGAAGGTACAAAATGAATGCTTATTGAATGAATGAATTAATAATAATTATAACATTAACAGCTCTCCTGCATTGGTATCAATTGTATGCCAGGCATTGTGCTAAGTAAGGACTTAATGCATTTTCTCATTTGATAGACAAGCTTCAGGGAGAATACTACCAGAGTTTCTGATAGCACATACAGAAGCCTGCTTTGATTTAGAAAAAACCTTCCTCTCTAGGCTCATGAACTAGAAGACAATTAGAAAATGGTTCCTCCCCTGAGAAAATACAGCCCCATGGGAGTGCTGCTGGGTAAGTAGACCCTTGGCTGAATTTCAACCTCCATGGCCCCCTTGGCTGCTTGCTATGTTATACCTGGGGCTCCCACCTTATGTATAAGGAAACCAAGGCTTAGACAGATGAAGTGACTTGTTCAAGGCACATAACTACTACTTGCAGCTGTGTCAGTTGGTTAGTGTGGCACACTTTGCATGGCATGTAAAACTTTTGAGATCCTGGTGACTGTGACCAAGACCGTTGTAATCTCAGTCTAACACTTAGAAAGGGGTGATGGTTTATGGTGTCAGAGTGATAATGTGGACCCACCAATATTGCCTCAAGGTTACCACATGGTGTAATAGATAGGAGCTGATGGTGTCATTCTAGCATTCCAGGGTCGCCATGGTGATAATGGTGATGATTAGTGATAATCCTGAATATCTGTATAATACTTTACAATTAAGTGTTTTTCTATTAAGTGGCTTAAAATCAATAGGTTCTCAAAAAAGTCCTTTAAGGTTAGCAGAGGAAGTGCTATGGCCTCTACCACATTAACCAGATAGAGGAGGATGAGAAAAATGACCTGACTACCCGAGGTCCCCAGGCCAGGCCTGAGAGGTGTCTGAATCCAGGCTCTTACTCCAGTGCTCACTCTCTTGTCACTTTCTTGCTGCCCAATGTGAGCTCTGCTTTATAAGATCAGTCAGTTGCTGTTAACTAAACCTAAGGCTCACAGGCCTGAACCACCTGGAAAGCTTTTAAAAATACAGGCCCTTGGACTCCTCGCCAGATTCATTCAATCAACATGATTCCTAGGGAGGTAGTGCACATGACTGTGTTTCTGTGCGTGTAGAAGGGGTGGGTCTGTAGTCCGCGTCTTTAACAAGCTTCCCAAATGATATTGTTATTTGCTTATAGCCTGCCTGGCACTGTCCTCTCCACAGTGGCTGGAAATGGCTCCAAACTCTCGTAGTGATTTCAAACTCCATGCCTTTCTCTCCCTCTGCCTACCTAGATCCTACTTACTTGCAAGGACTGGCTCAAATCCTTCATGATTTGTCATCAGCAAGGGGGAGTTCCCCCCTTGGAAGGATCTCCCTCTTCCCTATGTGAGTGTCCTTCGGTGGGGGAGGGGGAGGGAGCACCTTGAGGGTCTGTTGTGTGCAAGGCTCCTGAATCAGTGCTTTTCCATATGTCATCCTGCGAACCATCACAGCAAGATGCTGAGGTCATGGTTCTCATCCCCATTTTAAAGACATGTGGAGACACTTGGCCAAGGCCAGCTCAGCTAGGAAAGCGTGGGCCCTCCTCTGGCTTCGGGTGCCCAACTTCCTGCTCATTCTGCTGAGCGTTTCATGCTCCAGGCTGCTGCCTGTCTCACCAGCAAGATTTCTTTTGTACTATAATAGAGAGACTTTGTCTTATATTTTTTTAAAAAAATCCTTTTACCTTCTGTATAATTCATATTGTAAAATACACTAGTTTTTGAAGAAATAATAAAAAAAAAAAGAATGCCTTCCCTTCATTTGTGGATCATATCCTAGCAAGCTTCAAAAAGGTAAAAGACATTGATAGAGCCATGATATTTATTCAAGCTCTTTAACATGATGAGGAAATTCCAGCCAACATTCTATCCTCTTCTTTCTTTTAACTAAAAAATAAATAAAACAAAACAAAAACAAACAAAGTTGAAATGTTAGAGTGCATGGAAGCCTTATGGATTATTTTGTTCAAACCATTCATTTTACAAGAGCTGACTGAACCTCAGAGAGATTCAATTAACCTGTTCCAGGTCACATATCTCATTAGTGATAAATTTGAGATTAGAGTCCAACTCCACGTCACACTAAATGACTTTTGGGATTACAGGTGAATTCATTCTTGGCCAATCATTCATAAGCAAAATGTCCATATCTGAAATTAGTTTAGGGGATAAACATCTTGAGGGAAAAATGGTACCTTACCTTCAAGAGCAAAGCTTATCCCTTGAGATATAAGTGTTTGTTGACAGCCCGAATCACTGTCTCAGAAAATTAAAGAAATTTGATTGCTCCCTCCTAGGTGCCAAGTTCAGGCCTGGTGGCCCTAAACCCTGCCTACTCTATTATGATCCTAGCCTAAGGTGTCTGGCATACCTGTCAGCTTTTTGGAGTTGAGCAAGATAACCCTTTCTCGTCCTCTTGCCTCCTTCCAAGATGCAATTTTATAGCTAAAGGAAACTAACACTGCTGTTGTTATTACAGGTTAGGGTGGAGAAAAAGGAGAAAGTACAGTTTTAATTTAAATATTAATTTCTCATCCCTTTAAGCCAAACTTTTTACACAGAGGGCCAGTTCACTGTCCCTCAGACCATTCGGGGGCCACCACATACAGTGCTCCTCTCACTGACCACCGATAAAAGAGGTGCCCATTGCGGAAGTGCAGCGGGAGGGCCGGATAAATGGTCTCAGGGGGCCGCATGCAGCCCGCGGGCCATAGTTTGGGGACGCCTGCAAGACAAAAATATTCCCTTTTGACTATTTTTTAAATTACAGAGCTAGAGAAAAAAAAAAGAGGTTTTTAAAATTTTTTTCCCAAACTATATTACTTTTTTTCCTCACAAAGACTTCAAGTTCTCATTGACTTAACTATTCAACAAATATTTACTCAGTACTTACTATGCCAAACACTGTCTCAGCTACTGGGGATTCAGTGTTATGAAAAAACAGTGAGAAGAGACTGGAGAACGAAAGGGAGTGGTGTGTTGGGTTTGATGTTCAGAGGTCTGTCTGGGGAAGTGGCATTGGAGCAGAGACCTTCAGAGATCTGGGCAAGGAGGAGGGAGCAGAGCGTGGATGTGTTCTAGAGCAGGAGCACGTGGGTATGTTTGAGGCATGTCAGGTATGCTGGGGGCTGGGAGCACGGTGTTGAGCAGAAAGGAGGTAGGAAAAGGGGTTGCATATAGTCCGGTCCTCTGTAGCCTTATGGTCTGGGAAGGAGCCCCAATATGATCTTGGGTATGATTTCCTATGAATAGTTACCTGGTGTACAATGGAAAAGTTGGAAAGAAAAGACAATAGAGGCCAAGAGAGGAAGCAGAAAGACATTTTTTTTTTTTTTTTTTTTTGTATTTTTCTGAAGCTGGAAACGGGGAGAGACAGTCAGACAGACTCCCGCATGCGCCCGACCGGGATCCACCCGGCACGCCCACCAGGGGCGACGCTCTGCCCACCAGGGGGCGATGCTCTGCCCCTCCAGGGCGTCGCTCTGCCGCGACCAGAGCGACTCTAGCGCCTGGGGCAGAGGCCAAGGAGCCATCCCCAGCGCCCAGGCCATCTTTGCTCCAATGGAGCCTTGGCTGCGGGAGGGGAAGAGAGAGACAGAGAGGAAGGAGAGGGGGAAGGGTGGAAAAGCAAATGGGCGCTTCTCCTATGTGCCCTGGCCGGGAAGGAAGCAGAAAGACTTTATAGAGGACTCCGTGAAGTACCAAATTTAGTTCATGTCTCAGTTATTAAAAAAATAATAATAAAATAAACTTAGTTGCTGGTCACATAAGAGCCCATTGCTTAATTTAAAGAGGGAAAGAATAACCTCTGGCCCTCAGCTTTTTTATAGAAGTGGGAAGAATTAGGTGGATTTATTCATCCATTCAAAAACATTTATTTAATGAATATCATATTCCAGATACTGTGCTGTGCCATGCACTAAGAATAAAAAGATGAGAAAGACAGTAAGTCTTATCCTCGAGGACTTTGGAAAGTGCAATGGCAGAAGAATACACAGGATGTAGAGCGAGAGTGGAGGATGGAGTGAGGAAGTTGGCCTAACTTCACAGAATATATAACCCCTGAGTTGGGCCTTAAAGGAGAGAACTTACACTCTGAGAAGGGGGAAGAGCAAGCATGTGCAAAGAAGCAGAGAGACATGAAACAGTGCAGGGAATGATTGGTGTTGCTGAAACCTTGAGTCAATTAGGAGAGAGCACGTGAAGAAAAGGCTGGAGAGGTGAGCAGAGACTGGACAATGAGCTTGAGGTTCTTCTCCATGTCCTCTGGTGCTATCTCAGACCGTCCATAAATGCTTTTATTCCTCTAGGACTCTGTGATAACATGAATCCATTTTCCTTTCTCCATGTGTGGGTGAAATAATCATCACAGCCCCTGTTTATTTTTATATTCATGTTTTCTAAGTTACCTGGGTCTACACCTTTAAAGAACAACCATTAGAGCCTCTTCTCTTGCTTGTATGTTGCAAAAAACTTGAGCTTGAGTGACTTTTAAAGATGGCTTGTTTTTTTTTTTCGTATTGGCTACATCCATCTTTGCCTTTATTTTTTTTTTAAGATTTTTTATTTATTCATTATAGGGGAGGGGGAGAGAGAGAGAGAGAGAGAGAGAGAGAAGGGGGGAGGAGCTGGAAGCATCAACTCCCATATGTGCCTTGACCAGGCAAGCCCAGGATTTTGAACGGGCAACCTCAGCATTTCCAGGTTGACGCTTTATCCACTGCACCACCACAGGTCAGGCAAGATGGCTTTCATTAAATTAGCAGAACATACAGAAGATCCTGTGAATTCCTACTTTCAGCCTTGCTTTATGGGGATTCTTTACTCCAAGTATTGGTGCGGTTGCTTGAATTTACAAATTTAAAGTGAATAAAACTAATATAATTCGTTGACTAAATTTTCAGAGAGCTTTTGGGCAACAGTTACTTTAACAGGACTCCTTTGAAAAACAATCTGAAATACAAGGTTGTATTAACTCATTCATAGGCATTTATCGATTTATACAAGATTGCCTATCAGGTGGGGACACAAGAATAAATATGATAAAATTCTTTCTTTCAAGCAACTTACAAGTATTGATGGCTTCTTATAATTTTGGTAAGAAATATCATAATTCTCTGATTTTAGTATACAAACAAAATAGTTTTAAGTCAATGGTTTAAAAGGTTTTAAAATATTTTACTAAAAATAGATGAACTTTGTGTTTATGCACAAACTCAGCCTTATGGAAAGCTGGATATATTTATCTCTATTCTGACTAGAGGCAAGGGGGAGGGAAAAAGTCAGAAGAAAAGTACTAATTCATAGTGTACAACTTGAGAGCCTCCACTGAACAGCTGCATGCTAACACTTACCCTTTTGTTCACATGGACTTGCTCTTTGGAATCCTCAGATATCTGTGATTGCCTGGGGGCTCTTCAAATGTCACCAGGGCAACAACAAAGTAGCACACATGAAGCAGCCCCTCTGTGGCATTCTTTATGAAAAGCATTAAATTAAATTATTGCATAACAAATCATCTGCATATGAAAGGCAGTGAACTGTTGGAGAACCCAACTGAAACAATGCTGAATTTGATTTCTACCTCCACTGATAAGTGACTGGCACCCTTAGAAATCTCACTGTGATCCAAGTACCCCATGTAGAATGTGAGAAATATTAATACTGTTACTTCTGACCTCAAGGGAATTGAGGGCTAAATTAGGGAGATTGTTGAGATAGTTAGAGAAAAACTGCCATCTATCCCTTAACCCTGTTTCTCTTACCCATTCTTAGTCAACCTTTCAATAAGATTAAACAATATTTTACTCTGGTTGAAACCATTGCTCCCTACCATGAAGATCGAGCAAAACCAACAATAACTACATTGATTGAATCCATACTGTGTGTCAGAGACTGTGCTAAGTAAGCACTTTACATGCATTATTTATTTCACCCTAATGACCTATATGGTTAGTAGGATTAACATTCACTTTTTATAATGACATTTAAACTTTATTTTATTTATTTATTTATTTATTTATTTATTTTTTACAGAGACAGAGAGAGGGACAGACAGGGACAGACAGACAGAAATGGAGAGATGAGAAGCATCAATCATTAGCTTTTCATTGCACGTTGCAACACCTTAGTTGTTCATTGATTGCTTTCTCATATGTGCCTTGACTTCAGGCCTTCAGTAGACCGAGTAACCCCTTGCTTGAGCCAGTGACCCTAGGTCCACACTGGTGAGCTTTTTGCTCAAACCAGATGAGCCCGTGCTCAAGCTGGTGACCTCGGGGTCTTGAACCTGGGTCCTCGGCATCCCAGTCCAATGCTCTATCCACTGCGCCACCGCCCAGTCAGGTGAGATTTAGACCTTAAAATGTGTATGATTTCTGGCTTCAGTTCACAAAGCTGGGGAGAATTCTGAAACAAAGATTAGAAGCAGATCTCAGGAGCCCACAAACCTCTATATATGCGTGTATTTGTGGAGGGAATTATATGCCACATCACACTCTTTAGCATTATTATGCCTGGCTACTGCTTCATCTAGAAGGCATAGATAGATATCTTTATAGTAGGAAAATAATCTCTATTCACTAAGTTAAATATATTAATTCAAGAAAGCCTGTGGAGAGACAGTATATTAAAAATAAACAACATGTGCCCTGGCCAGTCTGCTCAGTGGTAGAACGTTGGCCTGGTGTATGGAAGTCCTGGGTTTGATTCCCAGCTAGGGCACACAGGAGAGGTGCCCATCTGTTTCTCCACCCTTCTCCCTCTCCTTTCTCTCTATCTCTCTATTCCCCTCCTGCAGCCATGGCTCTACTGGAGCAAAGTTGGCCCAGTCTCTGAGGATGGCTCCATGGCTTCCGTCTCAGATGATAAAATGGCTCCAGTTGCAAAGGAGCAATGCCCCAGATGGGCAGAGTATCGCCCCCTAGCCGGTTTGCCGGATGAATCCCAGTCAGGCGCATGCAGGAGTCTGTCTCTGCCTCCCTGCTTCTCACTTCAGAAAAATATAAATAAATAAGTAAATAAACAAACAAACAAAGTATGATATTTTAAGCACAATTAAACCAAAATAAGACAAATTTTGAAAAATATACTAAAATATATTTAAATGATATTGTCATGAGTGGCCCACCCCCTTACACAAATAATGCTTGAAGCTCTTCTTGGGAATTGTATAAACTATGTAAAACAATGAGTCACACTCCTTTTTTTGGTTGGATGTCAGTTTTGAATTCCCAAAGGAAAACAATAACCTTCTTTTTATCATAGTTGACCATGAAACACCTATTTTAAAGAGCAAATCCATTCCCAAAATGCAAAAGAAAAGAAAAGAAAACTGGCACCACTGATATGTACTTGAAAGGACAGTTTTTCCCATTTATAAATTTTATTTACTTACTACAATTATAAAACTAACATGTGGATGATAAAGATAACAGGTCGATTATAAAAAGCACCCAAAGAGAATCACTACATACTAAAGTGTACTCAAAAGAGCATTTTGAAAATATTTCAAGCAAGCAAGCCAGTATTTTTTTTTAAATAAATATAGTCTTCCAAGAGAATTTTTAATGGATAACAGACATGTACTATTCCAGGTATTTTTAAATGGTAACATTGCTTTATAATCACATATTTAATACAGCATTCTAAGATTGAAGCAGTATTTGTGGATAAATACACAATTAGGGGGCATCTCTTCTCAAGGAAAAATTACAATTGCTACTCCAACAGTCTGACCACTAACCTTGTACCAGGCACACGAGTTTTGTATTTATTACTTAAAATAGGACTAGCATGCACAGTATTATATTCACTTTTTGTGTGATACAACTAAGCTTATAGCAGCTTAGGAATTGAGCAATGTCTCATGGTCAGGGCTGTCTCCTTTTAAGGCTCATGTGCTCAGTAAGCATCTTTGATGGGAGAGAAGCATAGCTATGAATATGCAAATTAAATTATACACACCATCACTTGAGTGTTAATAAACTACTGGAACTGAAGTGAGAGATATATTCTTAAATTACTAAATAAGATAACCTATGTGAAAGCATTTAGACAAAGTCACGTAATTAATCCTCAAGTTTCAGTACAAAAGATTTGTGTAGGGAGCTTTTTTGATATACATAACCTAGAACCCACTGGTTAGAAAGCCAGGTTGGATGAGTAGAGCAGAGGAACTTGTATTTTGAAGATGGTCTCCAGACAGTTGTGAGGCTGTTGATTGGTGGGACCCACTGCTTTGATGCTATAACTATGGTTTCCTTTCCTTTCCCTACATGTCTGAGGAAAGGAACAAAACCAAAGACAATAGTGTAAGAGCAGGGCTCAGTTCTTAGAGAATTGTGTCTGTTTTACATTATTTTAGTGAAATACATCAAAATAAAATTTTATTTCAAAGTTAGCCTCTCGCGCTGATGGCCTCTTTGTAAAACCTTAGTGTACAAAGTGGTGTCTGAGTGGGAGAGGAGAGTTCTCACAGAAGCTCTGGTCCAGTAGATCTCTTCAGGATTCTCCCTGCCTAAGGAGCAGCCAGTCATGCCAGGTGGGGACGCAGAGGTTTCCTGTTTATTAATTTTACCTATTTACAATGATTTTATACATCCTGTGATTTTCACTGTTGTTCTGAAAGGAAACTTTTATATTTTATATTTAACCCCATTGAAATGTAGCACTTGTGTTTTTGAGAAGAGGAGAAGGTGGGGACATGTCTCCTTTGGGTTTTCCATGAGTTCATGAATTATACTCCTCCAACTTCACTTTTTCCAACATGGCTGTTACACTTTAGAGGACTGATGATCAGTTTCTAAGTTTATATGTTATGTGTCAAATAGTTCAAGAAGCAGTATATGCTTTCTTTGGCTCTTTCCCCCCCCCTTCTTTTTCTGTTCTTTAGGCATGTAACATTTGGAAAGTTTAATCCAACCTATAATAGAATATGCATAAGAAAGGTATTAAATTTTTAAAAAATTTAAAGTACATCACATCAAAAGGTTTTGTGAAGAAAGGGATTCAAAATTCTAGGTTACACCTAGATTTTATTTTCTTTGTCTTTATCCATTTTTTTTTTTTTTTTTTTTTTTTTTTGTTTTTTTATGTAAGGAATGATCAGGCAGTATCTGTGGATAGAACTGTTGGTTGAAGACAGCAAGCAGGGGATCTGGGAAAGGCTCTCATCCTAGTTTCTTCTGGAGCAAAGAAAGGCTGATGGGTTAGCCATCTGAGGGCTGGACGCAGCCTGAGAGAGGAGTTCGGTTGCACTTTCACTACTCAGCATCAGTGGGAAGCAGTATAGGTTGTGCTAAAAGCACAATTGTGCCCATGATGTTTTCACAGAGAGTAGGTGGCCTATGATACTGACAACAAAGTGTTTTGATATGTAGGTTCAGAATGTTTTTAGTTTATTTATTAAAAAGAGATAAAAGAAAAAAATATATATATGATATACCCTAGATGCTTTGACATACAGGGAAGAAAAATATTACTGGCAGCAAAACAGACCAGGGCCAGTGGGAATGACTCCTGTGTATTGCGATGACTAGAGCAGCAGAACACGCTTTCCAAAGGGAAGGTTTTAGGGATAAACTTGACATAGATATAGAAGATCAATATAGTATGATCAATTTGCAAGTATTTATTACTGCCTTCAGTGTTCTTAAAAGACATATAGAACCTTTATAAAAGATAAAAGTAGAAGTATATTTTTAAAATTTCAATAATCCAAATATCTTAATCCCCTGAAAATATACAAATTACAAAAATCAAATATAGTATCTGCCCATGAACGTTGAGTGAAAAATAGAAAGCAATACAGTCGATGAGGGATAAGAAGGCAATGAAACACAAAATACGCCTCTTTTTAAGTAATCTACATGAGTATTTACAAGATGTTTTTGTGAACAAGTTATAGAAGATTTTTTAAAAAATAGAAAAACAGTCTTGATGATGACCTTGACTTTGAAGCTCGAACTCTAATTCTCTAATTCAACGTTAACTTCTGTCTTTGTGTTTGATATACCTGAGTCATAAAGATACACATTTACAAAGTCTATTTAGAAATTCTTAATTCTAGATAAAACCAGTCCAGTTTCTAAGTTAGGTATCCAGCCTTTGCCCGTGGCCTAAGGAGTTTTTGTTATGCAGGACTCAAGGAATGTGTGTGTGTGTGGGGGGGGGGGGCAGCTAATGAATTCAAACAGATGGATTTTGATGAGACTTTGCTCCGTTCAACCCCTTTCCTTTAGCAAATGTTTTAAAATATTCTAAAGTAACAGACTTAACTTAAAAAATATATGAATTTGCTTACTTTAGAGTCAATGGTAATTATTATCAGTAGTATATAAAAATTTGTGCATATTAGAGTGCTAAATTCATATGTCACATATCTATAGACCTTTAGTTGCCTATACATACAAAGAAAGTACACTTTTTTTTTTTTTTTGTATTTTTCTGAAGCTGGAAACGGGGAGGCAGTCAGACAGACTCCTGCATGCCCCCGACCGGGATCCACCCGGCACGCCCACCAGGGGGCGATGCTCTGCCCATCTGGGGCGTCGCTCTATTCGACCAGAGCCACTCTAGCGCCTGGGGCAGAGGCCAAGGAGCCATCCCCAGCGCCCAGGCTATCTTTGCTCCAATGGAGCCTTGGCTGCGGGAGGGGAAGAGAGAGACAGAGAGGAAGGAGAGGGGGAGGGGTGGAGAAGCAGATGGGCGCCTCTCCTGTGTGCCCTGGCCGGAATCGAACCTGGGACTTCCACACGCCAGGCTGACGCTCTACCACTGAGCCAACCAGCCAGGGCCGAAAGTACACTTTGAATTTAAAACAGGCTTTGGCAGAAAATTATTTCAGCTGTTGTGAATATTGTACTTCTTTTTTTTTTTTTTTTTTTTTTTAAATAAATTTTTATTAATGGTAATGGTATGACATTAATAAATCAGGGTACATATATTCAAAGAAAACATGTCTAGGTTATTTTGTCATTAAATTATGTTGCATACCCCTCTCCCAAAGTCAGATTGTCCTTCGCCACCCTCTATCTAGTTCTCTGTGCCCCTCCCCCTCCCCCTAACTCTCCCCCTGTCCTCCCTCCCCCCACCCCTGGTAACCACCACACTCTTGTCCATGTCTCTTAGTCTCATTTTTATGTTCCACCAATGTATGGAATCATGTAGTTCTTGTTTTTTTCTGATTTACTTATTTCACTCCTTATAATGTTATCAAGATCCCACCATTTTGCTGTAAATGATCTGATGTCATCGTTTCTTATGGCTGAGTAGTATTCCATAGTGTATATGTGCCACATCTTCTTTATCCAGTCTTCTATTGAAGGGCTTTTTGGTTGTTTCCATGTCTTGGCCACTGTGAACAGTGCTGCAATGAACATGGGGCAACATGTGTCTTCACGTATCAATGTTTCTGAGGTTTTGGGGTATATACCCAGTAGAGGGATTGCTGGGTCATAAGGTAGTTCTATTTGCAGTTTTTTGAGGAACCACCATACTTTCCTCCATAATGGTTGTACTACTTTACAGTCCCACCAACAGTGAATGAGGGTTCCTTTTTCTCCACAGCCTTTCCAACATTTGCTATTACCCGTCTTGTTGATCATAGCTAATCTAACAGGGGTGAGGTGGTATCTCATTGTAGTTTTGATTTGCATTTCCCTAATAACTAATGAAGCTGAGCATTTTTTCATATATCTGTTGGCCATTTGTATCTCTTCCTGGGAGAAGTGTCTATTCATGTCTTCTTCCCATTTTTTTATTGGATTGTTTGTTTGTTTGTTGTTGAGTTTTATGAGTTCTTTGTAAATTTTGGAAATTAGGCCCTTATCTGAGCTGTTGTTTGAAAATATCATTTCCCATTTAGTTGGCTGTCTGTTTATTTTTATATCAGTTTCTCTTGCTGAGCAAAAACTTTTTATTCTGATGTAGTCCCATTCATTTATCTTTGCCTTCACTTCTCTTGCCATTGGAGTCAAGTTCATAAAATGTTCTTTAAAACCCAGGTCCATGAGTTTAGTACCTATGTCTTCTTCTATGTACTTTATTGTTTCAGGTCTTATATTTAGGTCTTTGATCCATTTTGAATTAATTTTAGTACACGGGGACAGGCTGTAGTCGAGTTTCATTCTTTTGCATGTGGCTTTCCAGTTTTCCCAACACTATTTGTTGAAGAGGCTTTCTTTTCTCCATTGTGTGTTGTTGGCCCCTTTATCAAAGATTATTTGACCATATATATGTGGTTTTATTTCTGGGCTTTCTATTCTGTTCCATTGGTCTGAGTGTCTATTTTTCTGCCAATACCATGCTGTTTTGATTATTGTGGCCCTATAATATAGTTTAAAGTCAGGTATTGTAATGCCCCCAGCTTCATTCTTTTTCCTTAGGATTGTTTTGGCTATTCGGGGTTTTTTATAGTTCCATATAAATCTGATGATTTTTTGTTCCATTTCTTTAAAAAATCTCATAGGAATTTTGATGGGAATTGCATTAAATTTGTATATTGCTTTGGGTAATATGGCCATTTTGATTATATTTATTCTTCCTATCCAAGAACAAGGAATATTTTTCCATCTCATTGTATCTTTTTCGATTTCCCTTAACAATGCTTTGTAATTTTCATTATATAGGTCCTTTACATTCTTTGTTATGTTTATTCCTAGGTATTTTATTTTTTTTGTTGCAATCGTGAAGGGGATTATTTTTTTGAGTTCGTTTTCTAATATTTCATTGTTGGCATAGAGAAAGGCTATGGACTTCTGTATGTTAATTTTGTATCCTGCGACCTTACTGTATTGGTTTATTGTTTCTAATAATCTTTTTGTGGAGTCCTTCGGGTTTTCGATGTATAGGATCATATCATCAGCAAAAAGTGATACCTTTACTTCTTCTTTTCCAATATGGATGCCTTTTATTTCTTTGTCTTGTCTGATTGCTCTGGCCAGAACTTCTAGCACCACGTTAAATAAGAGTGGAGAGAGTGGACAACCCTGTCTTGTTCCTGATTTAAGGGGGAAAGCCTTCAGTTTAGTGCCATTTAATATGATGTTAGCTGTTGGTTTATCATATATGGCCTTTATCATGTTGAGATATTTTCCTTCTATACCCATTTTGTTGAGAGTCTTAAACATAAAATTGTGTTGTATTTTATCAAAAGCCTTTTCTGCATCTATTGATAAGATCATGTGGTTTTTGTTCTTTGTTTTGTTGATATGGTGTATTACGTTAACCGTTTTGCGTATGTTGAACCATCCTTGAGATTCTGGGATGAATCCCACTTGATCATGATGTATTATTTTTTTAATATGTTGTTGTATTCGGTTTGCCAGTATTTTGTTTAGAATTTTAGCATCTGTATTCATTAGAGATATTGGTCTGTAGTTTTCTTTCTTTGTGCCATCCTTGCCAGGTTTTGGTATGAGGGTTATGTTGGCCTCATAAAATGTGTTCGGAAGTATTGCTTCTTCTTCAATCTTTTGGAAGACTTTGAGTAGAATAGGAACCAAGTCTTCTTTGAATGTTTGATAGAATTCACTAGTATAACCGTCTGGGCCTGGACTTTTATTTTTGGGGAGGTTTTTAATAGTTTTTTCTATTTCCTCCCTGCTGATTGGTCTGTTTAGGCTTTCTGCTTCTTCATGACTCAGTCTAGGAAGGTTGTATTGTTCTAGGAATTTATCCATTTCTTCTAGATTGTTGTATTTGGTGGCATATAATTTTTCATAGTATTCTACAATAATTCTTTGTATATCTATGATGTCTGTGGTGATCTCTCCTCTTTCATTTTGGATTTTATTTATTTGAGTCCTGTGCCTTTTTTCCTTGGTGAGTCTTGCCAAGGGTTTGTCAATTTTGTTGACCTTTTCAAAGAACCAGCTCCTTGTTTTATTGATTTTTTCTATAGTTTTTCTGTTCTCTATTTCATTTATTTCTGCTCTGATTTTTATTATCTCCTTTCTTCGGCTGGTTTTGGGTTGTCTTTGTTCTTCTTTTTCTAGTTCCTTAAGGTGTGAAGTTAAGTGGTTTACTTCGGCTCTCTCTTGTTTGTTCATATAGGCCTGAAGTGATATGAACTTTCCTCTTATTACTGCTTTTGCTGCATCCCAGAGATTCTGATATGTCGTATTTTCATTTTCATTTGTCTGTGTGTATCTTTTGATCTCTGCGCTTATTTCTTCTTTGACCCATTCATTTTTTAGAAGTATGTTGTTTAGTTTCCACATTTTTGTGGGTTTTTCCCCCTCTTTTTTGCAGTTGAATTCTAGTTTCAAGGCTTTATGATCAGAAAATATGCTTGGTACAACTTCAATTTTTCTAAATTTGCTGATATTGTCTTTGTGGCCCAACATATGGTCAATTCTTGAGAATGTTCCGTGTACACTAGAGAAAAATGTATACTCTGTCGCTTTGGGATGAAGTGTCCTGTAGATGTCTATCATATCCAGGTGTTCTAGTATTTCGTTCAAGGCCACTATATCTTTATTGATTCTCTGTTTGGATGACCGATCTAGAGCCGTCAGCGGAGTATTGAGGTCTCCAAGTATGATTGTATTTTTGTTAGTTTTTGTTTTAAGGTCAATAAGTAGCTGTCTTATATATTTTGGTGCTCCTTGGTTTGGTGCATATATATTAAGGATTGTTATGTCTTCTTGATTCAGTGTCCCCTTAATCATTATGAAGTGACCATTTTTGTCTCTGAGTACTTTTTCTGTCTTGTAGTCAGCATTATCAGATATGAGTATTGCTACACCTGCTTTTTTTTGGGTGTTGTTTGCTTGGAGTATTGTTTTCCAGCCTTTCACTTTGAATTTGTTTTTATCCTTGTTGCTTAGATGTGTTTCTTGTAGGCAGCATATAGTTGGATTTTCTTTTTTAATCCATTCTGCTACTCTGTGTCTTTTTATTGGTAAGTTTAATCCATTTACATTTAGTGTAATTATTGACACTTGTGGGTTCCCTACTGCCATTTTATAAATTGCTTTCTGTTAGTTTTGTATCTAGTTTGATTCTTCTCTTTTGTTTTTCTATCATTTGTTTCTGTTTGTTTGTGTTCCATACTTCTTTCCTCTGTTGCTACCTTTTTTAAGTCATGTGTTTTTGTGGTGGTTTTTTCTAGGGTGGTTACCATTAAGTAATGAAAAGGGTACCTACCATATTCATTGTAGTACCCTATCTTATAAGTATTTCTGCACTTCATCGTCCTTTGCTACTGTTAATCTCCATTCTCTCCCCCCCTTTTTTTTTTCCTTTGTTGTCACAGTTTAAGTTTGGTTTTATTGTGTTCTTGGTGGAGCTGTTACTTGTGGTGTTGTTTTCTTTTGTTCTTTGAATCTGGTTGGAAAACCCCCTTTAGTATTTCCTGGAGTGGGGGCTTTCTCGTGATAAATTCTCTCATCTTTTCTGTATTTGTGAATGTTTTTATATCTCCTTCATACTTGAAGGATAGCTTTGATGGGTATAGTATTCTTGGCTGAAAGTTCCTCTCTTTCAGGGCTTTAAATATTGGGGTCCACTCTCTTCTTGCTTGTAGAGTTTCTGCTGAGAAATCTGATGATAATCTAATAGGCCTTCCTTTATATGTTGTACTCTTCTTTTCCCTGGCTGCCTTGAGAATTTTTTCTTTGTCATTGGTTTGTGTCATCTTTATTATGATGTGCCTTGGAGTGGGTTTGTTGGGGTTAAGAAAACTCGGTGTTCTGTTTGCTTCTTGAATTTGAGGCTTTAGTTCTTTCCACAGGCTTGGGAAGTTCTCGTCTATTATTTGTTTGAGTATATTCTCCATTCCATTTTCTTTCTCTTCTCCCTCTGATATACCTATTATTCTTATGTTATTCTTTCTGATGGAGTCAGATAATTCCTGTAGGGCTTTCTCGTTTTTTATTATTTTTGAGTCTCTTTCTTCTTCTCTCTGTTGTGCCTCAAGTTGTTTGTCTTCTATTTCACTAATCCTATCTTCAATCTGGGTTGTTCTGCTAGCTAAGCTTGTTACCTCGTTTTTCAGTTCGTGAATTGAGTTTTTCATTTCTGTTTGATTTGTTTTTATAGTTTCAATTTCCTTGGTAATATATTCTTTGTGTTCATTGAGTTGTTTTCTGATCTCCCTATATTGCCTTTCTGTGTTTTCTTGTATATCTCTGAGTATTTTTAAGATTTCTATTTTAAATTCTCTGTCATTTAGCTCCAAGGCTTCCAATATGTTAAGTCTTTTCTCCATAGATTTTTCCACATCTATTTGTGTTACCTCTCTTTCTTTTGTATCCATAATATTCGATTTCCTCTTTCTTATTGGCATCTGAGGGTGGTCTTGTTGATAGCACTAATTAGAATTAATAAAGAGTAAAAAATAAAAAACAAAAACAAAAACAAAAACAAAAACAAAAAAACAAACAAAAAAAAAAAAACAAAGGGTAAAACACCCCACAAAAAAAAGCAGTAATAATTTATTATTTCCCCCTTTTTTTTTTCTTTGTTCTCCTTCCCTCCTCTCCCCTCCTCAGGGAAATATCGTGCCTATAATGGAGGGCCTGGTTTGCGGTGAAGAGTTCAAGGGGGCAAAAAAATAAAAAAATAAATAAAAAAATAAAAAAATAAAAAAAATAAAAAAAAAGGAAGAAAATCTTAGACAAGCATAAGTTGATCTGCCTGCGGGTGACGGTCAACCAAGAGATATAATGAGAGGGACAAGAGGGAACCAGAAAAAAGGACAAAAAAAGGAATAATCAAGAAGAAAAAATAAAAATAATAAGTAAAAATACGTTGTATTAAGTGGAGCAAAGACCAAATACAATGGAGACCTTGGGTTGGGAGGACCCAAAATGCCACAAAAACAAACCAACCAGAAAAAAACAAAAACAAAACCGAAAAAGAAAAACAAAGCCAAAAAAAAACCTTGAGTCCCAAATTAACTAATTTGTTCGTGATTGAGGATTAAATGGGAGGAAAGTAAAACGAGAAAAGAAAAAACGAATAGAAAGGAAAAAATAAGAAAAAGAGAAAAACGAAGGAAGAAATAAAAAAGGAAGAGAAAAAAACAAAATAAGGCAAAAAAAAACAAAAGAGGAGAGAGTGAGAATTAAGTGTCCTGGAGTATAACCCCAAAGGAGGGTGAGGATGAAGAAGAGAAATAAAATGTAACACTTATGGGTAGTGTAGTTCAAGAAAAGGGAAGCATAAGATGGGCAGAGAATAGAAGGACTGAGGTGGAGGAAATAAAGGCAATAGGATAGAAGGAACAAACAACAACAAAAAAAAAAAAAAAAAAAAAAACAACAGTGGAACAAGCTGCAAAGTCTGTGGATTTTTCCTGATTTTGAGATGTCAACCTCTTCCTCCTTCTCCTCTCTCCCTCTTCCCGGTCGGCGACTCTGCACCCCAGGCCCTGCCCCTGCGCCACACCCAGGCAGGGACTTGCAGTTGATGGGGTTCTATGGCAATGTCACACAATTGGCTTTAGTCTTGTTGGTAGTCAAGGCCTGCCGGCGTCTGCAGGGTCTAACGACGAGAGAGTTCGCCTTCGTGGATTCTCTCTCCCAGTCCCCCCCTCCCGAACCAGCAGCCTGGCAATCCAGCCACAAGGCTGCCACTGCTTCTGCCTGGGGAGTAAGAGACTCAAAGAGCTGGGAAATCCCCACTCTATCCCCACTCAGTGCAAGGCTCTGGGAAGGGCTCTGACAGTCAGGGCCTCCAGTGTAATCAGGCGGGGGTGGGAGTCAATTGTTGTCAAGGTGATTGTTCAGCGCCTAGCATTCCGTTGGACCTCTCAACCCAGGCTTTCCACACTTTGTAGCCTGTTTTGGCCGGTAAGAAGAGGCACTAGTCTCTGCTTGCGACTAGTGTGGTATAGATCTTATTATCTGCCAAGTCCTTCTTGTTAGCGTTTATCCCTGAATATGGAGGCTCTATCAATCAGAAGTTGCCCCCGCCCCTTTAGCGAGAGGCACCAAAAAATATCACGCCTCTTGTCTTGGGTCGGTGAACTGAGAGAGATCTTATCAATTAGAACCGAGGGTGCGCAGATTTCACGGGTTAAGTTAATTTTAGTAATTGGGTCGCAGCTGTGCTCCCGAAGGTATTTCAGGCTGCCTGCGCGCGCCCCTCCCCCAACGCTTGATTGTTAGCTTGAATGGCTGGGTGAGGTGCCCCGCCCACGGAGAGAATCTCCCAAGTAGGGAATACCGCCCTGGGGCCTCTCCCGCTCCCCGTGCGCGGGCCGCTGGGAACGTTAGCGGTGCTCGGTCTGCAATGCTCGGTCTGCAACCAGACCGGGAGCGCGCCAGCGGCTGCTTGCCGCTCGCCCTGCAACCGACCCGGGCGCTGCTCACGGCGGCTGGCGGCGGCGGCCGGCGGCGGCTGGCGGCGGCGGCCGGCGGCGGCTTCCGAGTGCGGGATGACTTACCACAGGCGCACTTTCTAGCGGCTTGAATGAACGTCCCTGCGGTAGCTTCCTCCACACCCTCGTCTCTCAGATTCGAGTGATAACAGTCCTTTTGCTTTCAGTTTGCTCCGAAGATAAATTTTCCTGTTTCTAGTTGATAAATTTGTTGTGATTTTGGGGAGATCTGTCGGACACGCTGCTCACGGCGCCATTTCCGTGACGTCACTCTATTGTACTTCTTTTTAAAAATTTTACTCACTCTACAAAGTCAACGTAATTGTCATCTATGGAAATAGACTTATGAAATTCTCAAATAGAATGCAAGAAGACCCTGTTGTTATTTTATATTATTTTTTTAGTGGAGACTGTGAAGCCAGACCAAAGGGAATAATGTTAGAATACAAGTCAGCCTGGCCCAAGGAGCAGGGGGCATTTCTTAGGGGAGCCATTGTGAAGTCCAGTGGTCTCTTCATGAGTGTGAGGTATATCTCTGGCCATACATTTTTGCCAAAGCCCATTCTTCTCTTGCATTAATTTAATTTGAGGCCAGAGAATCAAGTTTAAAGTATGGGAAAATGGAAAAGCAGAAGATAGGAGTGCTTTGATTTGTAAGCATATGTATTAATATACTGAGTGCCCTTTTCCACAAGCACTTTGCTAGGCATTGTGAGTGTTGCCAACAAAACTAGAGATCTCGTAAAACTTGCAGTCTGGGGCGTGGGTTGACTTATACCACACATCACACGTTTACTATTTAATCACAGTATGGAAAGTGCTATGCAGGTGAATAACGATGCCACAGGAGTGTGGCAAAGGGACTGGCAGCATCAGGAAGATTGGGAATGCTTTCTTGAGGAATAGCATTTGAGCTAAGTTCTGAAGTGTCGTATAAATTCCTTAGAAGAGAGAGTTAGAAAAAGCATTTAGGGTAGTGGGAACAGTGTGAGGAAAAGCTCAAAATCAGGAAAACATGTAAGTCAGACTGGGTATTGGAAAGCAACTGGCATGGGTGGAGCAGAGACTGAGCAGGTGAGCAGGTGGGCACCGTCCACACAGTGCTGCCCGCCCTGGGGGACACTCTCCACACCACACTACCCTGCGGTTTGTGTACCAGGGTGGCTCTGGTTATGGCTTTCCTTCTGGCTGAAAGAAAAAAGATTAGTACTGCAAATTTAGTTTTCTATTATGTTACAGTTCTTCCCTGGTTTTTTTTTAAGTGTTTGTATTTTTGTATCTAAGAAAATTACACTACTGCTTGTTCATAATGGCATGGCAATTTTAACTAATTTAATACCTACTATGGCCTTGTATATGTTATAGAGACTGGAATATGACTTCAAATTAGTAGAAATACAAACTATATTACATTATCTTTGCATGTATTGATTTAGGTTTTATAATACGGCTGTGTCTTCTTTTTTAACTTCCAGAACGCCTGGCTTAGAAAGAGGGAAGTAGATCAACTCTTGTGTACCAAAATAGAAGGCTTTTCAGCCCCTATTTCTGAAGAGCTGAATCATGTTTCTGTAGCTTTTACATCATCAGTATGGGAAACAGCTGTAAGGTCATTCTTAAACTCTAGCATTTGTTCCTATGTTAAGATGGTCAACATTTTTGTGAGTAGATACAAATGTTCAAGTTTTATTTAAGAAAACATACCTTTCCTAATGCAAATATAATTTCTGGTTCGTTTGTTAGGTAGTGAAAATATGAGATATGGTTTTAAGGTTTTGTTCTGGTTGTTTGTTTTGAGAGAGAGGTACAGAGAGGGAGAGAGACAGGAACATAGAACTGCTCCTGTATAATCAAACCAGCAACCTTTGTGCTCTGGGACATGCTACAGCCAACTGAGCTATCTGTCAAGGGCTTAATTTTTATTGATTTTTAGAAGGACAGAGAGAGGAAGGGAGAGAGATGGGTGGGGGAAGGGAAGCATTCATTTGTTCTTCCATTCAGGCGTGCATTTCTGGGTTGTTTTCTGTGTATACCCTGACCAGGAATCAAACCCGCAACCTTGTTGTTTTGGGACAATGCTCTTAACTGACTGAGTTAACCAGCCAGGGCCAAGATACGTTTTCTATTGTACTTCTGGTGGTTTAACTTCTCAGCCAAACTATGTGGAGAACAGCATACGCAACAGAAGTTGGGCCCCTTCCACCTGTAAGACATGATTTTACCAGTTGCGTTGTTTTGCAGACTCATGTTACTAAGTCTCTGGGCTGTTTATTTGTACATCGTGTACACAATGAAGAAATATATGCCATTTTTCTTGTTTGTTATGATCAGACTTGAAAAGTTATACAGGTGAAGGTATTAGGTACAAGTATGAGTGGTAATATACAATTAGTAAATGAAGTTGATTTTAAAGTGAGATACACCATTTGTTAGGCAGTTGCACCCTGTGATTAAGAAGAGGTGAATTAATAGTATCTGCCAAACACGTATTTTATTCAGAAGTTTCTTTTGTTCACAGGTCATAACAAAATAAGAGAGAGAAAAAAAAACAAAGTGTCCTTTTTATAATTAAATAAAATTGTAACTTGATGCATAAAATACATATAGCTTTGATGATACTTAAAAAAATAACAGAATTTACCAAAAATGACAAATTAATGTTGTACTGAGTTTATAAATGCTGAAAAAATAGTGAAAGGAGCATGTCCTTATCAGTAAGGATCACGGTAAAGGCCTCTGAGAAGAGGTAAACTTGGCAGGAGAGAGAGATAAGCAATGTGAACTAGGCTCTCATGGGTAGGTCCTAGAGTAGGAGAACCCCAGCTCTTTGTCTGCCACACCATCTCCCAGTCGTGTGGCTTCTGTGCCGAGTACACTACCAGGTGCTATGACCATAAAAGACACACCTGCTGGTCTCGAGAACTTGATTACTAGGTATGAAGTAGCAATGCAAGCTGGTATTAGGGAAGGACAGCATCTCAAGTGCCCTGACAGATCTGGGTTAGAATTCAGCTACCTGATTGCTGAAAATGTTCTTAACGTTCTGTGCAGTATCATGGAAAGCCAGCAACTTAGATGAAGGTGGGAGTTTGGAAAACAGGTTGTAGAATGCTCTTCAGAATAGGTGACTCTCAGATGAATTTTTAAGAATAATAATAATAGAAGTTCTCAAAAACGATGGGGAGGAAGGAGGGAAGGACACTCTAGCAAGCAGCAGCAGCAGCAGCAAGTACAGACATTTGACATAAAGCCATCCATAGCAAACTGGAAGCAAAGGGCCTTGGATTACTGACCCCAAATTAGGATGCTTAATGGACATCAAAATGGACATATCCAATGTGGTTGATTGCTTCTACTTATTAAATTCATGTAAACTTTTAGTTAATAAAGTATTTATTCATATTACATCATAAGGAAATTTTCCACGGGGCTAGCAAATTCTTCATTCTAAATTCCCTGTTTTTCTAAAAAGCAGATATTTAGGGCAATGCACTTATGATAAATTTTTCTAAAAAGTCTTCCTAGCAATAACATTTTATATTATATTTATTTTACTGGATACTTATCCAGTCTTGTTCATGTTCTCCAATAATTTACAGTGCTTTAAAAATATCCAACAGCAAAGTTTGACATTTTACTAGAAGGTTGTAAGGAAATTACGTGTTTGGAATCACAGTTCTGATTCTGCTATCTAGGATCTACGTTTGGGAACTTACTGCAATTACTAAGAACTAAGAAACGTTATTACCTAAGAAAAAAAACTTCCAGTAGAATTCTAATAAATCTGGTCAGACAAATAGATCAATTTTCATGGAATTTTTATTGTTTATTATTACAGATTTTGTTACTCCTTTGATCTGAACGAGATGTTCCACAGTAAATTTGGCCTCTGAGTCCAATAACAGGTATTCACGTACTTATCCAGCAGACTTTTTGTTTGTTTTGATTTGCAGAGGAAAGCTATGTTGCCACATGCCTACTCAAACAAATGAGCATTGCCATCTAAACCGACTCATTTGAAAGGAACAAGTCCACATAGCAGAAGTATAACACATACCAGAAAGTACACATCCCCAAAACATTGAACTGGACAGATCTCTCACATTCTTCTTCTTTTAACACTGCCATCTCTTGACCTTAACCTGCATCCTGCGTCAAGCATAAATGCTGAGTATGGAATCTTGGGAAATGGAAGGATGGGGAGGATTGGGGAAGGGACAGAAAGACAGCAGAGGAGCAGTTAGGGCATGCTGCAGTTTCTCAAGACAGGAACTGGGGGAAATGCTCCCGACAAGGGAATTTCAGCTGGACAGGCTCTCTTCCCCAGCTAGGTGACATCTAGAACCTATGGTTACCATTTGGAGTAAAGGAAAAAAGAACACAGGATTCTCTCCTTAGGGCAAAATGAGTTGTTTCTTTTTTTAGTAAATGCATAGACTTAACTATAGAACTTCAGATTTTATAGACCTAAGCAAAGGCAACCAGAATATACATAGTAAAAATGTTTGGTTGGTTAGACATTATTATAGCTTTTATGTATATATTTTAAAAAACCACTGTATGATTTAATACTCAAAATGATGGTCGATATCTCCTATCTTTGTTTTACAAAAGGAGGAAACAGAAACTCAGGCAGGTTCAGTAGGCTGCCCAAGAGTCCAGCTAATCAAGTCACTCGGTTGGTGTTAAAAACCCAGATCGTTGCTGAATCTCATGTGCTTGCTTCTACATCCTGAGGCCTCTAGAAGTTTTGTACACAATGTGTAGAAGCTGAAAATATTATCTAGTATATTAAATTTTACTCAAGGTGAAATAAGAAAACATTTTGTTTTTGAAAAGTTCAGAATATTAATATCATTTTATGAATGCTCCCATTTATTTGGCTTATTAATCTTCATAAATGCTAAATAAGAAGAACCAGCAATGCAAGTTTAATATCATGAGAGACTTGGCAGCGTCTTAGCAACCTGCCCAGCTAGGTTGCCTGAAAGGGACGTAGTGTCTGCTGTTTCTCAGCCTGCACAGATGTACTGAGTTACAGCCTAGAGATGTGTAATTTTCCTTTACAGAAAAAAAAATTCTGTTGTAATCCTAAGAAACCATTCTTAAAAATCTATCTTTTATTTGCAATGCCATAGTGATTTCCTTTCATGTGACCTTCTTGTTAGCTGATTTATACCTGGTGGGACCAACAGCATCCAGGAGGGTGTCAGCAACAGGCTCTTTCAAGAACTAAGTGAGCGACAGCTGCCTGCTGCCACCTAGATTTACATTTGAAAAGAGCAGAGATGGCTCCACTCAGTGTGCTGCTGGGTTCCTAACTGCCGGCAGACTAGGAAATAAGCGACCTGTACTAACCCATACGGTTTCTCCTCATACACTCCTAGGGGTGCGTAATGTCAGCGGATCCCCCCCCCAAAGGTTCTGATAAGAAACCCAAGGTAGATCGTTTATAATACTTGTCACTTACTAGAAATATGATGCTCTATGGAGAAAAAAACACTAAAATTAGGAATAGGCTGGTCAGGGCTTACAAGCATGTATTGTTCCTGTCTTTAATCCCCCTCTTGGAAGGAAATCTTTGACTAGAAAGGAACTCTTTCTATTCTATCCATTCCCAGTTTAGGATATTAATATTGCCTTATGGCTGGTTGTCTTTTCTGATATTCTTTGCATACTCTGAAAAAAAAAAACACATTGCAAATTATAAAGAAACTGTGATAAATATCCTGAGTAGGAATAGGAAATCCTAAATGCAGAACAGTAGTTTCAGATTATCATAAACTACCTGTCAGTGCTTTTTAGGATTGTTGTTCAGTGTATTGGAAAGAAAGGAAGGCTGAACATGACTATTCTCTCCCGAAACTCTCACCTCTCGGCCTGCTGTTGGCCTCTCGGCTTAGCCTGTGCTTTGTTAATGTGGACATGGCATCAGTTTCTCGCCTCTGCCTTCTTCTATTTGGTCAGATGTCTTCTTGCAGAACTGACCCACAGTGCTCGTTATCACTGTTGCCTCTATTGTAAATTCTCTGACTTCCTTTCGTCCAGCTCAGAAGCTTCCTCTACGTTCCTGATACACCTTCTTAACTCACAACCTTCTAGTATACTTCAAACTCATTACAAGTTCAGAGAAGGGAAAAATGAGTGTATCCCAGAAAGTGTCATGGAGGGGTATGGCTTGAACTCATTAAATATTGGACTCTTCTCTATCAAACTGCACTGATAGAGCTTTTATAATAACAAAACAATACATTTTTAGAATTTAGCACTCTGCCTCATACATATCCAGTGGTCTGGCCCTGCTGGTGGCTCAATGGATAGAGCATCAGCCAGCATGTGGATGTCCTGGGGCTCCATCCCTGGTCAGGGCACGCATGAGAAGTGACCATCTCTGCTTCTCTTCCCCGCCTTCTCCCCCTTCTCTCCCTCTTCTCATCTTGCAGCCAGTTGCTCCATTGGTTCAAGCACTGGCCCCAGGCACCGAGGATAGTTCAGTTGATTTGAGCATCGGCCCCAGACAGAGATCCCAGTCGGGGTGCATGCAAGAGTCTGCCTTACTATCTCTCCTCTTCTCATCTAAAAAAAAAGAGACTATTCTTCCCTGGATTTCTGTGGCTTGCAGTATACTCTTTGCCTTTCATTTCCTCCTGACAAGTATAAGAACATAGTGGTAGTTAAATGCCAGTACAGTGGTCCCTCATGTGTGCAAGAAGGCCAGCAAAGTCTTCCCAGGGAGGGGACCCCTGAGTCAGGGATCAAAAAGTAAGGGGCGAAATCTCTTTCCTTCCAAATATGAACAATTTCACAGCTTTTTTTAGGCAATAAGAAGGGAGTCAGCCATGACAAGCCTTTAATGCAAACTGAAGGTTTGGGTTTCATCCCTTTATCAGTGGGGGACCCCTTGATGTTTACAGAGCTGTACTTTAGAAGATTGCTCTGGCTGTTAGATATGTGCAAAACTGGAGCTGAAGGGCCAGGAGACAGGGATGGAGGAGGCTCGAAGTGTGGGAAAAAAATAACTACCTCATAGGGTTGTTTTAAGAATTAAATATTCAGAACTTCGGCTTGGGATGCTGAGGACCCAGGTTCAAAACCCTGAGGTTGCTGGCTTGAGCGCAGGCTCACCAGCTTGAGCGTGGGATCCTAGACATGACTCCACGATCACTGGCTTGAGCCCAAAGGTTGCTGGCTTGAAGCCTAAGGTCACTGGCTTGAGCAAGGAGCTCTGTGAAGCTCCCCATCCCCCCTCCCCATCAAGGCACTTATAAGGAAGCAGGCAATGAACAACTAAGGAGCCACAGCTATGAGTTTATGCTTCTCATCTCTCTCCCTTTCTGTCTGTTTGTCCCCCCACTCAAACACACACACACACACACACACACACACACACACACACACCACACACACCACACACACACACACACCACACACACAGAATTGAATGAGATATGTACATAAAGCACTTAAAATGGCGCTGGATGCATAGTGTTAACAATGTGAGCTATCATTACTTCAGGACTGTGGATATGACCATGGGCAAGCTTACATCCTGCATCTATTTCCATTTAAGTATTCAAGTCAGTTCTTCAATTAACAGAGCCTCTCAGTACAGTGCCAAGCATATGGGAGGTCGTTACTGTGCAGTGGTGTTGCTGGCGCCATTGTTTTTCCCTTCCACTCTTCGTCTGGGTTATGGTGCACTTGTGTAATCTTTTCTCTCACCTTGATTATCATCTGGGCAGCACAATGACTTCCCCTCAGCTCACTGTCACTTTGTTGTTCATATCAATCCTTCCTCCTTCAATTCTACCCTGAGTTTCCTGAGCATGCTTTCTTCTCGTCAGCATAAGTATGAAAGAAGAATGGTAATTCTGAGGACAGTTTAAAGATAAATATGTGCGTCCAGGTTTTCTAAGGAGAAGAGACCCAAGGTGGAAACCTACAGAAGAACTTGACGGGGAGTGACATTAAATATGTGTCAGCAGCTTTGAGTTTTCACATACTGAAGGGAAAGGCATACTTTACCTCTTTATTAGAACAGAGCCTGGTGCAGAAGGAGAGAGAGAGAGAAGACACAGTGTGCGCAATCAGGGACAACGTCACAGCCGGGCACTGTGTTCCCACGCTTCATCTTCACTGAGAAGTCAGGTCCTCTTATGCCACGCACTTTGTTTTCTTATGCACAGAGTGAAAATATCATTCATCTTATCTACCTTTCATCCAGCATTCCATTCTACCAAAATTAATCATCCACTCCCATGCGCCAGACACTGGGCTACATGCCATACATAATGAGCAGGAATAGACCTGGTCCCTGACTTCATGGGAAGTACAAACTAGGGGGAATTAGACAGATATTAATCAGATATCCACACCCCCTCCCAAATATCACAGTTCAGGTATGACAGACTATGAGGGAAATGCCCACAGTGCTACAGGGAGCGAGGGAGACAGGGCAGCATCCTTGAGGGAATAAGTATGGAGCAGTAGTTGATTATGCCACTCTGAGAGAGTTGGCGTCATAGCCCAAGAAGAGGAAACTGTATGTTCAAAGGCCTCAGAAAGAAAATCAATATCTCTGGAACACAGAGGGCAAGAAAGAGGAGGTGATTATTGAGGCTGCTAGAGAAAGTTGGGGGAAAACCAAACAGTGTCTTGTAGGCCCTTTTAAAGGACTGTTTTAAAAAATATAAAATGCCCAACAAATGGAAGAGAATTCATGATCATCATGAGTATTGTCTTTTTGGAGTTATCTAAGAGAATTATACCAAACATTATCATAGATCTTAAAATAAGCACTTACTCTACTTAGGGAATCAAAGAACAAAGCTGTACACTGGATCATAAAATATTCTCCAAGGAAAAGTCTAGGTGTCCACCTGTTTGGTATATATAGTGCTTAGAGATGTCGCAGCATCACACACTATTAGTTTAGAGCGAGACTTCCTCACTAACTCTGTGACATATCTGATAGGCTGACCACACTAAAATGGAACACTTCTAGATGCAAAGACCTCCTAGCCACTAAGCCAACCGGTTCTGTCTTTGCCCTTCAAACTTGTTTCAAACCTCTCATAACTTTGGTCAGAACCTGTCAGATGAGGATGGGGGCAGGAGGTCCTAATCTTACATTGGGCCAGGCACTTCACATACATAATCTAACTGAATAGTCACAAGAGCTTTATGAGGCCTAATCTCAGTTTTATGGACAAAAATGAGGCGCAGACCATGAACTAATTTTCATTTGTCCAAGCTTTCATAGTTAATGAAGTAGCAGGTCTGAATTTGAATACAAGTTGACTTGACTCCAGACCCACAGGTGTTTTAGAACTGCACTTTAGAGATATTTTAAAAAATATTTCATATAATTACATTAACTTTGAAAATCGAATGAAATCTAAAAGCCTGCATTCTAGAAAAGTGAACATATGCACCAAATTTTACAGACAGTTCCAGAGTTTTGGTGGCTGAGTTAGTACACCAAGGCTATTATGTCCAATGGGTTGAAGATAAGCTTTATTAGGACAGATCAGTGTCTGCTTTGTTCATCGGTGCCTGCCCTGCACTACAAGCACTCACTGCCTGGCATCCAACAGGAGTTAAAAAAAAACTAATCATTTAATAAATGTGATTCCCAATGCCTGGGCCCGTTCCCATGATTACCTAGAGCACAATGATAAAAGTATGGTGTGGAGGGGCTGCCTCTGGGAAAAATTCAAGAGAGCCATAGAGTGACTTCCCAGCTCTGACCTCAGGGGACCTCTCAATGGACCACTTAGGTCCAGATTTGGGGAAGTATGGGCTGTTGGTTTTATTTTGCTTTCTAAGTTTAAAGTCACTTTCTTTCCCTCCACTCTCAGAAAAGGATTATGTCTTCAGTTGTTTCCTTTTAAATTAGAATTTGAAGCAAACTAGTGAAAATAGAACTTCTGAGTTAATTTTCAGGAAATATTTGAATAAAAAGTAGATAGACCACAGTGTCCACTACTTCCTGGTGTCACTGCTATATTAAATGAATTTTACTCATTGTTAGGAGGCTAGAACTTTAATATGCTTATGTGTATGTCTAAAACTAAAGTAAATATTAGTTCTTAGAAAATGGTTTTAAGGATATATTATCTATCCTAGGTTTTAAAATTAAGAATAGCTAAAAAGACAGTTCTCTAAATCTACAGGTTGGGTCTCTGCAGTTTGCAGCTCTTAGTACTTTCTGTAGCTTTCCCCAAAAGGCAGAATTCAAGAAGTTATACCAAATCCTTTTTCAACTAGATTTATTTGGGGTTTAAGTTCTGATTCAGCTGACACAAGAGTGTCACATATACTTGGTCTACTTATATATAGAGAATTGATGTCTATATGGTTATATATAGCATGTGGGTGAGGAAAGGGAGACTTGAAGAGACTCCCTGTCCTAAATAAAGAGTAAATGGTAGAGCTGGGGTGCTTTTGGTGTTTTACAAAAGGAGAGTAGTATCATGGAAGTGGCCTGACAAGTTAGATGTTCTGTGGTGTTTGGGATCTATGTGTGAGATGACTGGACACAGAGACACAAGTTGGACAGTCAGAATTGTCTAGGCAGAGGTCTGGTCCCTATGGGGTGGAGGCAGTAACACAGAAGGAATGGACGTGGGAGACATTTTGAAAAAGGAATCAATGGACGCCTTTGTTTTTTTTTTTCTTTTCTTTTCTTTTTCTCTTCTTTTGAACACAGAGGTTATGCCTACTTCTCTGCTAGGCACTAAGAAAGTTGGAGTGTACTGGATGGTGTCTATAATTTTTGTACAGATTTCTGTTTCTCTGTCTTCCATTTGTGAGACCCGGAGGCAGGCAGAAATAAGGTGAGGCTGAGGCTCCTTCTTTATACCTTCTCATGTGAACCATTGGCGAGGCTTGATCCCCTCATTATTTAAGCAATACAGTTAGTCATATGGCAGAATAGTTGAAAAATGAAAATTTAAAAGACGTCACTCATAATTCTACTGTCCTAAAAATGGTTATGATTATCTTTTGGGTATGTTTTCTTTTAATCTTTTAAAAAATTATTTTAAAAAATCGTCATTGTACTATCTGCCACACATCATTTTGTGCCCTACATTTTTTATTTGCAACAATACACTGATTAATAGAATACCATAGGACTAAATTTTCTAAAGTAATCCATACTGAAAAATAAGCCAAGGCCAAGGACAGCCCTTGAGGACCTCAAAGTCAGAGAATGAAATAGAGTAGTTTAAGTTTAGGAAAGACTAACAGTAATTTTTGGTATGTTCTATCCCTCTATGCAGCAAACACATTTTTGGTGCTTAGTAAGTATTCTTTTGTGATTGATTAGTATTGAGTCATCTTGGTGGGGCAGCAGGAGAAGGTAAACACGCCCCGCCATCTATGTTGTACTTGGTCTGTTGAAACAGGTCTGTGTCATAAGACACAGTATGATTATGATAGGTGCTCTTGGAGGTTGGCCAGAGGCCACTGCGTACTTTGATAAAAATCAAACTCTGAAGAAATTATAACATGAGAAATCTCAGGACAGTGTCTACATATTTATATGCACACATATATTCTCTAACAGAAAAGAACTCCCCCAGCAATGAGGCTAATAGCCAAATAATACACTTTTTCATCCCTTCATTCAAAGGAGTACCATGATAAGGAAACTTCAGGGAAGCTACTATAGGTGTTGGTTTGGAAACTTGCTTTGTCTTTAGAAGTAGAATTGTGGCAATTCTGAAAAGGTGATTAGACAAAAGATGGCTTGTTTCACAAAGCCTGGGCACCATTTCATGAGTGAAATGAGGACTTGGTTCATGTGCTGCTGCTGTGTCCCCTGCCTGAGAGACCCAGCTCCCCTCAAGACCGTAACTGCTGAGTTCGGCTTGTCCTCTTCGTTCCTTTCCGTCATTCAGCATAGCCCTTCTTCAGAAGGGTTACCTCCAGGAAATAGCAGTCCCTCAGAGGTGTCTCCCCAAATTAGAGCTTTTGTGCAGATAAAAAGAGAGTGACGTAAGAGGAACATTGGGGGAGGACGTTTCTTCAAGTTGAGTCTTACAACCCTAGATATCTCTACAACAAGGTGATTTGAAATACTAAGCCCTCATATTGGTTACAGAAGGATAACTAATGGGAAAGTATTTGTGTGTGTTTTTCTTCATGGACAGGTTGTCCTCTCCTGCTTCTCATCAGGTGTTCATCTCTCCATGCTCAGCACCAGTCTTCTGCTGTGCAGAATGAGTCGACTCCTGTTCTGCTACCTGACAAGCACCCTGTGCACTGCTCTGTTGTGATCTCTGTAATGCCATGCTTTGGTTATAACTGTCCTGAACTTTCCCTGTTATAAATCACATTATTACGAAGAGGGACATCTTTGTGCCGTGCCTGCACCTGGCATGAAGTAGATACTAGAAATATTCGACTAAGCAAAGGTGAAAGAAAGAAGCTGGAACATAAATTGGTGGTTTTGTGAAAAGTAAGATGCCAGCAAAAATCATAGTTTCACTTCACCCGAAAGCTTTGGTTAAATAATCATTTCTCCCAGCTCCAAAGGGAACCTCTTCTTTTTGCTCACCCATAAGCCTTGAAATTTGTCTTCCCACTGATACTGAGATCTAAGGACTAGAGAGTTATTTTGCTACCTTCTCAAATTCTCTTCATGTTCTTCTCTCTTTCCAGGATGTGTTCTAATGTCATCGCTCCTCTTTGCACTGTTTCCCACTCTTTAAAGTACAGATTGATGATCTTACATTAGGAATAAGGAGGAAAAACACTCTATCATATTCTTAGTGCACTGAGCTAAATTATATAAGAAAATGTATGTGTTTTTTAATACAGGTTGAACCAAAAGTAGGTTTCTAATTAGTTGTATGGAAAATAATACAATGATTAATAAATAATAAAACAAGAATAAACTTTCTGTTTTGCGTACTGACACCTTTAAACCTACTTTTACCCTACCCTGTGTATAAGAAAAGCAATTATTAACCCTACACCCTTATTCTTCTTCCCTTTGTGGGCCATGGTTATTTCCAAACTTGACTCAATGCTCAACTGCTGCATGACACCAGATGGAAAGCAATTGTATGGAAAAATAGAGACAAGGTTCCAGGGCAACAGGGCGGCTTACCATCCTTATCATCGTAATAATGACATGCCTTTTGGGGGCGATCTCAAACATTCACACAACAGATAATGTGCAGAATCAATAAAGGACTTCACAAAGAATTCATCATAGGATTTGAGTCAACATTAAGAAAATATCATATATTCATTGTTGTTCAAGATGGGGAAGGAGGTTATAATTCTAACCTGATGTAAGTGAAAATACATCTTTTTTTTTTTTTTTTTTTTTTTTTTTTTTTTAAGGGAGAGGAGGGAAGATAGTGAGACAGATTTCTGCATGTGCCCGACTAGGATCCACCTGGTAATCCTGATCTGGGGCTGATGTTCAAATCAATTGAGCTATATTTAGCAGCTAAGGCTGATATGCTTGGACCAATGGAGCTATCCTCAGTGCTCAAGGCCAATGCTCAAGCCAATTGAGCCGCTGGCTGCAGGAGGGGAAGAGGGAGAGAAGCAGATGGTAGCTTTTCCTGTGTGCCTTGACCGCGAATTGAACCTGGCACATCCATACCCCAGACTGATGTTCTATCACTGAGCCAACTGGCCAGGGCCAGGATACATCTTTAAGTGCAGACAAATTACACTTGAGACTGAAAGATGCCTTCTAGTAATCTAAGCATTCTTTTAGAAGGGATGGAAGGAAGGAAGGAAGGAAGGAAGGAAGGAAGGAAAATAGCAAGAAAAGAAAAGAAAGAAAAGGGAGGGAAGGGAAGAGAAGGGAAGGGAGGAAAGAAGGAAGGAAGGAAGGCAGGCACAAAATGAGCAATTACCTTTATTTTCAATTAGAGAAAAAATATATAGTTTCTAGAACATATCAGACAGTAAATAATAATTAAAACCTCCAGAAAAGTTACTTTAAAAATTATAACAAATATTTGTGAGCACGAAGAAGCAGTTAGTACTCAGAGGTAGCATGGGTCCATGAAAAACAACTGACCCATGAAGAACAACTTTAATTGAAGGCACAGCAGGTATGCTGATAAAATTTGAGACTGACACAAAGCTAAGGAAGATAACTGATTTTTTTAATGCCTTTCAGCCTCTCTCTGGAGCAAGTGTTGCTTATCCCTAAGTCTCCTTAACTTCACAAGGGACCTTAAACTGCCCTCTGTTTAATGGGCAAAGCATATATTTTTGCCATTAACCAACGAAGTGAATAAAATAGGTACATTTTAAGACTCTTTCCAGAGAGAAAAACCTTGATTTATCTGCCCTCCAATCCTTATCCAATGCAAGTTGTATCAGCAACAATAACATTTATGATGACTGCCTAAAAAAATTTACATTCATTCTGCTGGATGTTCTTAATTTTATCCTTGGAAAAATTTAGATCATGATCTATTCAATTATTTACTCAATCATTTATTCATCCAATCACTATTGATTTTGTTCTCTGTGCTAAGTTTGTGGTAAGCACTGACTATAGAATGTGAATGAAGCAGACACGGTCTAGACATGACAGTCTACTGGGGAACAGGGGCAATACATAAGTCAGTGAGAGAATAAGTGTGTAATTACACACTTCGGAAGGTGCTCTAGAGACAACAAATGGGGCGCTGCTTCACTTAAGCAAAGCGAGTGGAGATGGCTGATATTAGTTTAGTGGATACTTGAAAGCTGTGAAGGAGCCTGTGATGGAAAAACTCCATGAAGAGCAGTCAGGCTGAGGAGTAGCCCTTGTAGAAAGAAGACTTCAAGGTAGCCAAGTGGAGGAGGCTGGTGACATGGGAATGGTGAGAAGAAATAGATTGTGTGAAGATGTTGTGTGCCAAGTAAGCAGTAGAAAACTTTTGAAATATCTTAAACAGGGAAGGTATAAACATAATTTATAGGTTCAAATCATAGTTTAAAGAGTAATTTACCATGTTTTGAGAGGTCCTCATAGAAATTACTCTTCCTAAACAATGCTTTATTATTATACTCTTATTGTCATTGAAGGGTACAATGAAAAAAAAAGGAGCAAAAAATAAAACATGAACTAAGGTTTATTATCACATCCAATGTCATCGAGGATGCTGATTCCTTGTAAGGAGTTGGACCCAGGGGAATTTTCCCTGGGCATCTCAGTACCTGGCAGTCTGTGTTTATCTTGAATAACCATTTTGTTTTTATCTTACAGAGATGTGGCATTGTGTGACCAATCTTATTGCCCTTTTGCTCTGTCACCTAGGAATCTAAAGCTGCATTTTCAACCACCTCCCAAAAATGTACAGGGTTTTTTGTGTGGTTTGTATTTCTGTGACCTAATTTCAGCTGGAGGTGGAGGGAGTGGGGCGATTATTATTTTCCTACCCTACTTTACATTTTCCCAAACTCACTTAACTATGTCTGCTTTTTTTGTTGTTGGTTTCCTTGTGTGTGTGTATGTTGTTTTTTTATTTATATTTTTTCAAAGTTAGAAGCAGGAGGCAGTCAGACTCCCACATGCGCTCGACCAGGATCCACCCAGCATACCCACCAGGTGTCGATGCTTGGCCCCTCTGGAGCGTTGCTCTCCTGCAATCGGAGCCATTCTAGTGCCTGAGGCAGAGCCCATGGAGCCATCCTCAGGACTCGGGCCAACTTTGCTCCAGTGGAGCCTTGGCTGTGGGAGGGGAAGAGAGAGGTAGAGAGAAAGGAGAGGAGGAGGGGTGGAGAAGCAGATGGGTGCTTCTCTTGTGTGCCCTGGCCAGAAATCGAACCTGGGACTACCACACACCGGCTGACACTGTATCGCTGAGGCAACCGGCCAGGGCATAACTCTGTCTTTTTATACACTTATAATGTAGTTAATTTTGTTAGCTATATCATAAAATAAGGCATAATTAAATAGCTGGAGGAGAAAATCAAGAATTGAAAATATCTCGATAATTCCAATAAGTTGAAAGACCTGCTTTTAAGTTGGAAGATCTTTTGTTAAGCACAGGGTAGAGAACACTCATTTAACAGTAGAATGTATGAAGATATTTAAATACCACATGGCTTAAGCACTGCAGCTGACTATAAAATAGTACGAGGCAATAGAGATGACCTCCCTCACGGCACTTACTATGGGTATAATGGTGAGCTCCTTTCTGGTCTTCCCCGGCAGACCGGCCCTGGAGGGCAGGACCGTATCAACTCCTTTGTAGCTTCTATAGTGACTGCAGTGCTGTGTAGGCATTTAGTCAATGTTGAATTAATGATTGAGTAAATATAGATTTTAAAAAATTAAACCCCCTATAATCTCAGACTGTGTCAGCAAAAGCATAGTGCCCTGAATACAGAAAAATGCACACACTGCACCACACACTACTGTGCTGGCCATGTCTACAGCTCTACATTTAGGGAAGGAACCATATTTGAAAGAGATACTGGCATATCGGAGCAGATCCCAGAGACAGCAGTTAACTTACTGAGTTATATAGTTTGATAAAAAGGAATGTTTAGCCTAAAAAAAATTCTTCCAAGGGACATGTTTGTTTTCTACAGACATCTGAATGGCAGGCATATAGAAAAAGAAATAGATATGTCCTCATTCCAGTTGTCAGTATTAGAGCAAATGGATGAAAATTATAGAGGAGAACTTTCTTAAACAACTATGGTCTTCAGTAAAATAATATGCTTCATATATGTGGGCAGAGTATACATTAGGTGAGTGGATTAGAAGATATTTCATGTCTTTTCCAAATTCAAGATGCAAAAATTTTGTGCCCATTGTAGATGCAATAAACAAATGGGTTTCAAATTGGCATGTAACAAACTAATCTGATTACACTTTGCCGTCTAACAGCTATTTACAGGTACTGATATGACTGTTAATATTAAAGGTTTTGCATTAGTCATTAAGATATTCTGAAGGCAATAGGTTTTGACAGAGTGGAAGAATAGGGAATCACACAGTTCTAGATCTTGGAGGCACTTTAGGAAAGTGAAAGAACTTTGGTTGCCTGGAATGGGTGGGCATAGGCAGTGAACCCAGGACAAGTCAGATCAGATTGCTGGCCATGAGAACTGGAACTGATGGCTGGGCCCACAGGGGATGGCATGAGGGCACAGCCACACTTGTGTGGTCTGCAACAGTGATGGAAGTAAGGGGTGAGAGACAAAGTAAAGAAAATCTATTACCACCCAGAAGTCCTTGCAGCAGGAATGGACTCAAAATGAGAGACACGGTCCATGGCTGAGGAAGTTGAATCAGAAGAGAATCCACTCTGAAACCTTTTACAGAGGGTCCTGAACTTGGCTGAAAATGTTAGTATGTTTGATTTGCCTGCATTGGTCATTGGGCATGTGATATATGCATATTGGAAAAGCTTATCGGCACAGAGTTGAGCACATATGTGGCAAATCAATTTGGTGGAAATCCTCAAAATAAGGTTCAGAGCCCACAGGAAGGCTATGGCATTAACCCACAACCTTTGCATTCAAGAATTTCAAAAGCAGCCCTCCAAATCAGTTCTGCTTTTTTCCACCTCCCACTTGTATTTCAAACATTTTCCTACTTGGCAGAGCTGCCTTGGATTGCTTGGACCAGGCTGACGAGGAGGCTGGAATGTGTGTGAAGGAGTAGAAGGTGATGCAGACAGGTGACCGCACAGTGAGCCATTCCTGGCTCCATAAAAGCATGCTTAGCACTCTGCCTTGTGTACTCAGGGCTCCACTGAGTACTAATCTGGGATCAGCTATCAAAAGACTTGAAAATCTTAAATACCAAATGTTTTGCTTAGAGGTCAAATGTCAGAGTTTTGACTGTATTTGGAGTGATTGTATTGAGAAGAAATGCCACGGAAAAGGCCGGAGAAGATGTATGTCGAGCTGGCCTGTGGGGTGAGCAGAAAGCAGAGAACAGACAGCCTACCCTGCAAAAGAGAAGTCATTAAACTAGGAGGTCCTCAAACTGCTCCTTCACAGTGGGATTGGGGGCGGGACTAGGCGGGCCTTCAGTTCTCAGCTGGGGGTTACTCCTCAGGAGGACACTGCTTCTTCCTGATTAATTAAAGGCTCTTGGCTTTGTGTCTCTTGATGGCTAGATTTTAGCCCTCTCATACCTATATTTCTTTTTTTAAAAAATAATTTTATTTTTTTAATGGGGCGACATCAATAAATCAGGATACATATATTCAAAGATAACATGTCCAGGTTACCTTGTCGTTCAATTATGTTGCATACCCATCACCCAAAGTCAGATTGTCCTCTGTCACCTTCTAGCTAGTTTTCTTTGTGCCCCTCCCCCTCCCCCTTTCCCTCTCCCTCTCCCCCCTCCCCCCCCCCCATAACCACCACACTCTTATCAATGTCTCTTAGTCTCACTTTTATGTCCCACCTACGTATGGAATAATGCAGTTCCTGTTTTTTTCTGATTTACTTATTTCACTTTGTATAATGTTATCAAGATCCCACCATTTTGCTGTAAATGATCCGATGTCATCATTTCTTATGGCTGAGTAGTATTCCATAGTGTATATGTGCCACATCTTCTTTATCCAGTCATCTATTGATGGGCTTTTTGGTTGTTTCCATGTCTTGGCCACTGTGAACAATGCTGCAATGAACATGGGGCTGCATGTGTCTTTATGTATCAATGTTTCTGAGTTTTTGGGGTATATACCCAGTAGAGGGATTGCTGGGTCATAAGGTAGTTCTATTTTCAGTTTTTTGAGGAACCACCATACTTTCTTCCATAATGGTTGTACTACTTTACATTCCCACCAACAGTGTCATACCTATATTTCTGTTTAGACATTCCAGTATCATATCCACTTATGTAAAATTAAAATGATTTTTAGTGTATTCTGACAAAATTTTCTCCTCTATCCAATTTCCCCAGCACCCTCTGTTTCCCAGTTTCTCCTTTCCTGTCCCTCATGTGTGAGAGTGGGACAAATTAACATGGAGGTAAAAATGGCTTCACCTCTGGGAATCTTAGTTTCCTCTTCTATAAAATGGAGCATTACAGAGGTGAGGGTGGGCATTTTGAAAGACATGAAATGTGACTAGCGTAAGGCCTGGCACACAGTAGGTGTTCCATACTGTTAGCCCCTCCCTCCCCTTCTTCTCTCTGTTGCTCTTGTTGCTTCCCAAGAGTCATCCATTCATCCTGTCCTTGAAGTGCGGTTTGCTCTTGATGAGGGAATTAGGAAAGAGGAAAAGTAGGTGGTGACTAACCCCTGGTGCCATCCATTTCCCTCCTGTTTGAAGGAATTGGGAAGGAAGACATCCAACCTCAGTCTTGGAAAGTGCATTTGGGACTCAGTACCCTTGCCCGCTCTCTGATTTCTTTGGACCTGACTTCCACTCCAGTGAGAGGAAGCATTCTCTCAGAGAGGTACATGGAGGACATTATTAACCCAGGGAAGCTTATCAGCAGTTTGTTTGCTTGCATTAATGGCAAACAACAGAACTTCCCACCCAGAGGTAATTCTATCACAAGAATCAAATGATGGAAAAAAGAAGTCATTAAAAGGGTTCAGGTTCCATAAAAATATAATGCTAATGAGAAAGTAATATTATTTATCTGCTTTATATGTGGCACTGTATTTCAGTCATGCAAAATGACAAAAACACAATGAGCAATTGCATGGATTTATAGATAGTACTTGAAACATAAAATTGAACTGAATGTGCCATAGGGAAGACAAAGATGTTGATATATAATCCTGCTTGGGTCCCCCTGTTAAAATTCAGGCTAATTTTTAGAAAAAATAGGCTTTATTCTGAATTGTCTTTTAATCAGAAAACAATAATTCCTTTCTAAAAATTTATATTCAATTCTTATTCTTCATTGTCAATATTCTATGCAATCTATGTTTCACATTGTAATGTCTGTTTACATTTATCAAAGATTACATATTTATGATCTTGAAGTTTTCAAACAAAACACCTCAGGACTTTCATAGTATTTATGTATTCATTATTATGCAAAAGGTAAGCATTCTGACTTTTAAACAAATGATGCACTGCTGTGCTTCTTAGGAAGAATAAACGTATTTATTTTTAAAATGCAACCAAGTTGGCCCTGGCCAGTGGCTCAGTGGATAGAGCGTCAGCCCAGCATATGGACGTCCTGGGTTCGATTCCTGGTCAGGACACACAGGAGAAGCAACCATCTGCTTTTTTATCCTTCCTCTCTCTATTCCCTCCCTCTTCCCCTCCTACAGCCAGTGGCTCAGCTGATTCAAGTGCTGGCTCAGGTGCTAAGGATAGCTTCGCTGGTCCAAGTGCATAAGCCTCAGCTGCTAAACATAGGTCGGTACTCACACATCGTCCCCAGATAGGGTTGCCATGTGGATCCCAGCTAGGGAGCATGCAGGAGTCTGCTCACTATTTCCCCTCCTCTCATCTAAAATAAATAAATAAAGAAATAATAAAGTGCAACCACGTCAATAATAACCCAGAAGGTCAGCATTGGGAATAGCCAATTTTTCTTTCTGTCATTCAGAGCTATAAAACTACACCTCACTTCCTGCCTTTTCTTTCCCTTTGCTTGACTTCCCAGAACACAGCCAAAGTCTCCAAGTTTCATGCTCTGTTTTTCTTTCTCTCTGCACTCTTCTTCCATTCTTTCCCAGTGAAAAAGTAGTAACTACAAGGTGTCTGGCTTGAATACTGGCATATGGCAGGAATGTCCCTAACCCTGGACTATCAAACAAAAGCAAGTGTACAACGTGGCTGATGGCATCTCGATCAGATGGTAAACAGGACTGAATCTGAGCTTGGCAAACATCTTGCAGGCACCTAATATTGCAATGTATTGCTAAACCTGTCTACCTTTAATGCCCATGCATTTGGCACACCCAAGTCACTGTGTCTTCGATCCCTTTGACCTTCCTCAAAGGATGCCCTGGAACAGGAAAACTCTGATCAAATCCTAAATGAGAATGGAAAGGGAACAGCAGGATCCAGTGAGATCTTCTTTTCTTTTTCTACTATGATGCTGACTTGAAGACCTAAATTTGCCTACTCTTGCCTAGTTATGGAAAGAGGTTCACGATTGCCACGAGAGAGTAGGTTCTGTTGTACCTTAGAGAACTTCACTAGCCTGTCTACCACGTCATGGGATAGTTACCAGAGAGAAACTGCTTCTCAGAATTGGGCCAGCAAAAGCTTGCTCAGGAAAAGGTGTTTGAGCTGACAACCTAAAGAGAACCACAGTGATAAGAATGGAGCTCCTAATTTAAGTCCTTAATGCTAAACTGTTAATTGAGGAGTTTTTTTTCATTATGAGGACTATAAATCTTAGGCCAGCTACATTTCAGTTTGAGTCAGCCAAATGTAAGAATGATTTGGCCATATGCGTCTTTTTCAAAGAACTTGATTCATTCAGCCCCAGGCTTGGAATTCAATAACGTGTTTTCTATGAACTTTTTTTTTTCTTTTCACATCAAACAATATTAAAGAGGAAAAATTGGAGAAAAAATTCTAACTACTCCCATATGTATCCTCACATATGGCCAAATTGAATGACTTGCACTTTCCTTAAACACAAACTGATTCCTGATCTTCTGTATGTGGGCACAGGCCCTCTTGCAAACCCCTCCTCCATCTCTGCCTGTCAGAATTCCACCATTTTTTTTAAAGCCCACCCTCTGTGTGGTCTGCTGTCATCACCACAGTCAAAAATAATATCACTCTCTTAACATTGCGTTCCTGTCTTTTTTGAGACATTTTTCACATAAAGCTTAACTTCTGTTATTGTACCTGTGCAGCTGGGCCAGACAAGTACCTTTGCATGAATCTGCATCTTTGCAATGATTTCTGGCAGAGTCTTAAATGTAGCATATTTCATGAGCATTTTTCTTCTTGGTGATTAAAATTTGGGAAAGTAGAAAGATGAAAGAATAGATATTTAACAAGACATGCTTATGCCCTTTGCCTATCCTACTCTAACCTGTAAGAGCACTCAGCTCCCTATTGCAGGGGGTCCGCGGTCAGCAGTTTATTTACTCGGCGTTCAAGCACAAAAAGTTTAATTTCACTTGGGAAAGCCGTATTGGCTTCATTTCTTTGTAACGAAGGGTGATGATTTATACTTAGGCTTATCCTTAGTAGTTTTTCACTCGGGGGTGGCTTATCACATCCATCTTTTACGCTGCAGCTGCCTGGGAGCAAAGAATGTGCTTTCTGAGACTTTTAACAGCCTGAAAGATTTCCTACGCCTAAGGGTGATTTTTTTCTCCTCCTACCGTTTCTCTTTCAACTTTTTCAGCGAGTGCTCTTTCTCGGTGCTTAGTCAGCTCAAAGGCATGGCAAGGAGTCGCCTTTGCTTTCAGCCGGGCGCGGGGTGGGGGATCCTAGCCACCGGCCCCGCTGCTCCTCGGTTGGGGCTGGGGGCTGACTGTGTCAAGTTCCCATTGCGCCTTGCTTCCTCTGATTGGTTCCCCGAGGTCACGTGAGCGCCGGGGGTTGGAATTCTGAGCTGCGGTTTTTGGCACTCCTTTTTCTTTTTTAAAAAATCGCTTGGGTCCGTGGAGCTCCGCCGGGCTCTGGTGCCTTTTGCTCTTTGGGGCTGGCGACGGGCGGGAAGGACCACAGGGCAGACTGAGGTAGCCAAAGAAGCATCTGCCGGGATGTTGGGTCAGGGACCCAGGACCCCAGCTTCAGGCTGCTACTATCTAAATGCCATGACACCTGAGGGCCAAGAGATGTACCTGAGATTTGATCAGACGGCGAGACGCTCTCCTTACAGGATGAGCCGGATCCTAGCGCGCCATCAGCTAGTGACTAAAATCCAACAAGGTGAGTTGCCGGCGGTGGGAGGCTGTTGCTAATCGTTCTTATTTTCTGGTGGGCCTATTTCATGCCGACCCAGTTTGGTAAATTAATTGTTTTCGCTTTGCAACGTGCGGATTTCTCTGCCACGTTGCACATAAACTTTTAGAAATTACTTGACTCTCTGCAGTGTTAAGCAAACAGTGACAGTTCATTGAAGTGTACAGAAAAAACTTCACGGCAGGACCGTGAGGCATACAGTTCCAAAACTTAACTTGCTTGTGTGTTTTAGGAACTCTCCTGCAGGTTCCTCACACTCTGTCACATTTGAAACTTGGATACATGTTTGTTTAATTAGTAGGGGCGGAGGGGAAGGGGAACGGCTCCCTTCTACCCTGCTCAGATTCTTAGGAACACTCTGAGTGACAGGAAAAAGTTAGAATTGCAGTCTTAAGGGCAGAATGCTGACAACCAGATTCTTGTTCTCTGCTTTTTAGTATGTTTATGTCACCAGTTGCCACTGATTTGTTGATACTGTTTTTTGCTTGGAAAGAATAAATGTGTCCTCTAACCTTAAAACAAGTCTTATGACCTGTGCATAGGAGCACCAGCTTCCTGCGGGAAGATATTGATTACCAAAGCTGCTGGATGTTTCTTTTTATTCTCAGGAAAAAATAAAATAAAATAAAATCAGCAGCCTGACCATCACTAAAACTCATCATCCTCCAAAGATAGTTGAAAACATGCTTCTAATCTTAGAAATTAGACAGATGACCATTCCTAAGAAGTCCATAACTGGTGCCCATTTAAAAGACACACCCACATACCTATATATATACACAGTAAGTTTGTGACCACCCTCATCCTGGACTAAAACAAACAAACAAATAAGAGAGAAAAGCAAGTAAATTATTTTCTAGTGTCATTATACAAAGAAATTCCACTTAAAAATTAGTTAAGAGTATATTGAATTTTAGAGGGGAAGTAGGGGTTTGTAATCGTGAAAATCTTATTGTAATGTTTCCAAAAGGAACAATATGAATTCTAGTGAGCAGCATTTGATGAGATTGTTTCCTTGGAAATTCGGATTTGTTTGTAAAGGTTCAGGAACTGGTTATGTGTGAAGGATACTGGTCCTACATACCGGTCTGATTTCAGGAAGGATATTATGTCATTCCATAAACTCTGTGTGCAGGTCTTGATTGAATAGAAACAATTATTATTTCCCTGTAGCTTGATTTAAAAATACCTTAGGCTTAGAATAAAAACCAGCTCCATTTTTTGTTTTAGAGATTTCTGACAATGGTGTTTTACCGGATGCCATCATCATTATGGACATAGGGGCTTGATAAATGTTTAATAACGATTGATAGTCCATGTTCTGTAAATATTCCTCAGCATGCATATGAAGTGTATTGTGTTAGAAACATAGCATAGAAATGGTTTGAAATTGTTTTGCCAGTTTCTTTAAATATATTTCCAATAATTAATTCCACTAAAAGTTATCTATGTTCTTTTTAGAATGAAGATTTTTTTGTTGAGGACTTAAAAAGTTGTGAACATGCGCATGGTCACCAAAAGTGCACTCCACATGTGTATTTCCTGGTTGCCAAATTAGAAAATTTGAGCATACTCACCTTTTTATATCAGGCAACGGAATATTTGAAGCTGATGAATCCTTAAAAATTAAAAGTGCAAAGTAAGCTCATAAGAAAGCATAAAAGAATTCCAGTGATTAAAATCTCATTATTTGTATTATTTGATATTTTTAATATCATACAGTTGTATAATATAACACCGAGAAAGCAGAAGCCAAACAATCGTATTGGGTTTACTGTAGTAGTAGAGAACACTGATTGAGAATTTATAATACATCAAGCACTGCTCTGAGAACTTTGTATATATTTCAGTTTATTTTATCTGGAAAGATTCCTTGTAGCTAAGGACTACTATTACTATACTCATTGTAAAGCTGAGAAAGCAGAGGCATATAGAATTCAAGGAATTTCTCCAAGGTTACATAGGAGAAGCTGGTATTTGACTATAACTCTAGAGCATGTGCTCTATAATGCACTAAACTGTTTTTTCAGTTTTTATAATGGGTGTTAAAGTATTAAATTGATGGTTGGTTTTTGGATGATAGGATATACCAAAGACTTTTCAGTTTTGGGGGGTTTTTTTCCACTCAGAATTGGTCACTCACTATGAAATTTCTATTCATATTTTATTTCTCTAGTGGGAACGAAATGCTGCATGTTTCACCTTACTTGAACTGTTAGTACCCAGTAGGGCATGATGTCAAGTCATTTTACTAATAACCTATAATCATTCAATTAAAGCTTATTAAGTGCACATTAAATTAATAACACCATTTTTTTGGTGTAGTTCACATATTGATATCTTGAAATGACAGTCACGTCAGTAAAATCATTTGCATTTATTTGCTATAGATCTTTCAAGGAAGATTTAGCAGTCTATTAATATAATTTGGGGCATTGTTACTTATAATCTCTCATGTCTACTGGGAGCAATGCAGACAAGAGTTAAGTTGCTCCCCACTGACCTCATTACAGTGAGATAATCATTGAATGGCATGGACATGATTCAACAGCAGATACACTCATAGGAAGGAAAAAACAAGGAGGAAAAATAAAGGAATCTTTGATGATGCATGGGATCAGAATTAGTTGCCCAAACCCAGGATGAATCTAAACTTGCTCACATTAGGATATGCTCCAAAAAATCTACAGGCATCATTTCTCTAGACTTCTCTTTAGTTCTGGAGTTTTAAGTCCAGTTAAAAAGAGTAGAGATGTTTAAAAGAGTGTTGTTTTTAGAATGAAAGTTTATCATAAATCATACTACCCGTAAGCCCTGCCCTACAGTCTTGTTGAATCAATGGGGAAATTGTTGTAGGGAGAGGGAAAGGAAATAATAATGGTCCTTATTTCCCTCACTGGCAGGCACTTGGGAATGAATGAGAGGGAGGGCGCTGAGGAGGTGGAGGATGAGCATGTTAGGCTGCGGGAAAGGAGAATAAGGATCTGATGCCATTGATGGCTATGATTTATTGGCTATCTGAGCACCAGGTGGTATAAAGATGCATCCACATGCTATTTGTTACATCCAAATCTGAGCAGATCTTTAAATGTGATTATGTGTTTTATAAAAGAATTATTCAGGCTACTGAAACTTAAAAAAAAATAATTTAAATGCATCAAACAGCACGGTATGGACCAGATGGCAGAAGGTCCACTGAAGCAGGAAGGAAAGAGACAGGGATGCAGGCTCTACTTAGACACTCCCTCATTCTTTCACAGTGGCAAGTCTCGGAACGTCAGTGGCCCTTTGTTTTTTGGTGAGAAAATGAAATGGTTGGATTATGATTGCTTAGATTTTATTCTGGTTCTCAAGTCATCTGTAGTTGAGTCTGTAATTCCTTGAACACCTATGTGCAAAGCAGGGAGACTTTCACCTAAAGTCATAGAAGCTGGGAGAAAGGGGCAGCGTTCTAACGAGGAATACATCAATGGTTTATCATTTCTCTGAACCGTCAAGGAAATGCTGACGTGGAGATCAGATTTTACCTCTACCTCTGCCGCTAATTAATTGTACCATCTGGGGCAGGTCACAACTTCTCCAGGCAATCTTCTCCCCCTCTTCCATAAAATAAAGGGTTTGGATTAAATAAATGTGAAGTCATCACTAAAATTATAGGATCCTGTGATACTGAATACCTAATTTTAATACCTAAAATTAAGGTATTATTTTCAGAGAAAAACAGTTTTTATTTATGTTTTGTTTACTATGTCCTTCAACATCTACCTTGACATTCTTTGATACCTGTTTAATACTCTCATTATCTATTTAATAAGAGTGTTAGGATGTCCAGTCTTGTGGACTATTTAAATGTTGATATAACCTATAACTGTAAAGAAACTCGTAGGAACCTTTGCTTCTCAGGATTGTCAAATGGAGTCATTGTGAAGCCTGGACTATTGTGAGGGCAGTGGGGATCAGAGAATGTCTGTATGTTTACCCCATCCTCACAAAAAGACCTCTTTTGATAGAAATGTAGAATGTAGAAAATTTCACTACTGAGACCAGTAGTAAAATTCTAGTAAAAGTTAGAATTGCATTTTCATAGACTTTTTATCTGAGGCTGTTTTTAGATGATAGCTCCTGTGTTGAAGTTGACTAGAGTGGAATAAACTGCCCTTTTGATGTTCCCAGGAAACCGAACTGGGCACTAGTGGTGTATCCTCTCTCATTACTCCATTAGGCCACGTGGCATCTTGGGAATTTGCCCAACCTAAGTGGTGGCATTGCTCATCCCTGCTGAATGAGCCCCCCACCAACAGGGCAGTGTCAGCTGAAATTAAACAATCATTTGTCCCTTGGAAACTGACCTTTCTCTATGCCCAGGACTTTCTTACCCCACTCCTTTCAGACATGGAAGGTGACTATGCTGGCAGGATGAACGATGGAACACAGAAAACGGGGATACTGCGTTCATCATGTATTGCTCAAGATCTTGGGGGGGGGAAGTGGCAACTGTCAGAAATTCACATTTTGTGAATCACAGCCTCTTTCTGTTCAGTGCTGGTGACTGAGGGTCTGGACGTAAAAGTTTAACCAACGTTATAGGAAAATCTACTAAGTGACTTAAGTTAAAAAAAAAGCTGGAAACATTTTTAAAAATTATCAAATGGTAAAAATGTGAGCAGTCAAGAAATAAGTACTAAGAGGGAATCAGCAAAGAGCAGTGTGCTTGTATACACATAAAAGGTGGGGATTTTGCTGTAACCCACTGCTTTTATTAGCTCTGATTTTATAAATACACACCCTAGATGCAGGCAGTTGCCAGATTTGGATTTTGGCACATTGGTTTAAATGAATAGAAATTCATTTTCTTTTCTCATGTCTGTCCCCCACCTCCACCAATTTATAGTCAGAGCTTTAATTCTTAGTAAATTATGGACACTGGTCAATTCTCAAAGGAAAGTTTCCTCACGTTCCTTAGCAACTTAGTCATGGACAGGTTTAAAAGCACAGTTAGAAAAAAGAAATCACCAGGGGGGATATGAATAATATCAGTCAGTTGATGACCTGAGCAAATTTAGAAAGAGAGAGAATGGCTGTGGGTTTTGGTAAGCCTCATATAAAAGGACAGGGATAATTGGGGTTTAAATGAAGGTGGGTCATTAATGGGGATGCTGTTTGTCTTTGAATTTTATTAGCTATGAGCACATGGTGTGAGCCTAGGGGAGAAGGTACAAGAGGAAGATAGGAAAACACGACCATAAATTGTACAGCAGATATTTGAATGAAATAAGGATCATGTAAAAAAATAATATTCTGTCTCCTTAGGGGTGATCTGAATGTGATTTTGTTGTGGGTGGAGACATTGTATATTAATTTACATTTTATCTCAATACCTAAAGGATTTGAGGTAGTTTATAGAAGAATATATATATATATATATATATATATATATATATATATATATATATATACACACACACTCACACACACACAATCCAGGTAAGAAAGGTAAATCTGATGAAAAGACAAATGTAGGTCCATTAATAATATATAACTAGAAAGAGATAGTACACAAATATATAAAACATAAGGCCTGAATAATTATTAAAAGTGGGCTGCACACTTAGCTTGAGTGTCCTAATCCAAGCGAAGAGAAAAGCGTGGTCAGGGAAAGAGTTGCCGTGTCCCTAAGGTCAAACATACCAGCATAGACTTCCCTGGGACGTGGTATATGGGAGCATTTTCTCCCCAACACGTCATACAGGGCTAGGTGTATGGGCAGAATTAATCATTGTAACAGATTACAACCAGTCTTCAGATGGCACTGCTCTCCAGCAGAAAGAAGTTACTGCTTTTTAGCCCTGCATCTCTGTAACCTGTGCTGAAGCTGGAGTCCTAGGTGCATTCTGAAGGGATTTGCCATGATAGCAGCTCATTCAGGGTAGTCCAGTACTGCTAGGATATGGAGTGTCAGCCCCATGGGAAAGAAACCGGAAAGGGTTCAGGTGTCTCAAATTCCCACTGGCTCTCAGCGATGTGGGGTATGCCTGCCCTGAGCACAGGCATTTATAGGTGGCTCAGAGTCAATTTCTGACTTCATGGTCTAAACATATCCTTGGTACAGAGAGTCTCTCAGTATGACAAAGTAAAGTGAACTGATAATCATCATTTTAATTAGCAAATTTTGTTTGGTTTCATTGTAAAAGCAACTTAATAAATGCCCAGGAAGGTAGCAAGTACAATAGTAAGGTATTTTTCCTACTTCTGGCAAAGATAATGTATTATCAATGATGCTTTTTGAGAGAAATTCACAAGATCTCAAAAAGCTATGACAGCATGCATGAAGCATTAGGCACACTGTCTAGTGCAAATCCTTGTGAAGTCACACAGGACCATGGCGATCACTATAGAATGGTGCCATCTAGGGCAGGGTAGATACATGCATTACCATAAATAACGTATACATTATTGATGAAAAGACGTGACTTCTCTTCTTTTGAGAAAATTTGGACCTAAAGAAATTTAAATGAGTTGTTAGAAAATAACAGAGTTACAAAACACGTTAACACTGTTGGGAAAGGAAATTGATAGAAATGAATTCAAAATGTCTGGACAGACTGTCAAATGATTTTCCTCATAAGGCATAGGAATCCCGACAATTTGGAAGGTCTGACAGAGTCAGAGCTGACTAAAATACCAGTGAGTTGCATGGTCGTGCCTGCAACACTGATAAAACACAGGATGAAGTGTCATAGAGTAGGGAGAATGGAGATTGTAAAGGAATTTAGCATGCACCAGATAATTCTGAGCTAAAGAAAGCGTTCTGTTCCCGCATGCTAACTCCTTCCTCTTCCTGGCTGATTTTGAAAATCACACATATGGATGACAAGAACCTTGGATTAGTGTTCAGTTTCTGAAAGTGAACAGTAGCCTTTAACATATATTTGTAGTCACCACATCACATAAAGGACAAAAGTATGATAGTCATAAAACCATATTTTCCTCTGAATGTTTTCTACCCCAGAATCATTGATAATATTTCAAATGACTATAAGAAACAAAAATATTCACAATTCCAATGATAATGGTATTCCAACCATTCTCCCTTCCCCCAAGTAAGTCTGGAGTCTATAATAAAGAAATTTAAATCTCTCCAGATACTTTGAACGACACAAGACATTTCTCAAAAGAGAGGATGCAGTGTGTTTCTAAGTTCTTACTGTTTGAGCCTATGTAAAAGCATATGTTTTAGATAACAGGTTCTCAGTAATCAAAGCGCCTTCACTTCTACATTGATTTCTTTGGATAGAAGAAAAAAAAAAGCTTACCTGAACATTTCCATCCTTACCATTGGAATTTCATTTAATTTTCGATGCTTTTAGGAGAAGGTCTATGCGAACAGAACTGGTTTACTAGAAGAAGGAGGCGGGAGAAATACTTGACAAGAAGGAAGGGAAATCAGTCTTGCAGGATTGCTTGCAGAAGAACTTCAGTGACTGAGTTCATTATCTTTTGTTGGTCCCAGCACAGAGTGTGATGTGATTCCACATTTGAACTTTTAAGTATTATCAGTGGCCAGGGTGGCCAGTCCATTGGGATTGCTGGGAACAGCTCATGAAATGGTACCATTAGCACAGAGAGATAGGACTTTGTTACTTGCCTTCTATGACTATCTAACAGGGATTATTCTGTTGACAAGATGTTGAAACCCATGTTCTTTGGGGTAAATAACACGTTGATTGAATTCCAAGACATACTTTCTTCTCTTTTACCAATAGCCTCATGGGATCAAGAAGGTCCCAGGGTCTCTGTCCATTTAACCCAAACTCCAAACTTTCTATGCCTCCAGTTTGGAAAAATTGAAAGCTTTTGGAATCGTGTAGATTGAATTTGAACTTTCGCTCTACATCTTCTTAGCAGAGTCACCTTGGCCAAATTATTTAGCATTTCTAAGCCTCAGTGCCCCCACTGGCAAAATGGAGCTAATAATAGCCATTATCTTAAAGTTAATGCAAGGATTAAATGAAAGAATATAATTGATCACAGAGCACAGTGCATTGCACATATTATATGCTCAATTTAAGAAAAAAATATATTAAACAAACATTTGTATGCATATGGCCTTTCAAGGTACAGTAGTCCCCCTTATCTGTGGTTTTACTTTCTGTAGTTACAGTTAACTGTGGTCAACAGTGGTCTGAAAGTACTAAATGGAAAGTTCCAGAAATAACGTCACAAATTTCAAATTGCAGGAATCTCATGTAATCCTGCTCAGTGCCTGAGGGAATATGAATTCTCCTGTCATCTAGCACATCCATGCTATAGGTGCTCCCTGCCCGACAGTCATTTGTAGCCTTCTGGGTTATTGAATCTACTGTGACAGTATTGCCAATGCTTATGTTCAAGTAACCTTTATTTCACTTACTAATGGCCCCAAAGTACAAGAGTAGTAATACTGGCAATCAGGATATGCCAAAGGGAAACCTTCAACTGCTTCCCTTTCAAAGATGAGTATAGCACAGTAAGATATTTTGAAAAATAAATACCATATTCATATAACTTCATTACAATGTATTATTATCCTCGCTCTATTTTATTATTGGTTATTGTTGTTCATCTGTTACCGTGCCTGATTTATAAATTAAACTTTATTATAGGTATATATGTAGAGGGAAAAAAATACCCAGTAAAGTTGGCCCCTGTATCTGTAGGTTCTACATCCTGTGGACTCAACCAATCACAATAAAAATATTTGGAAAAGTATGTTATATTGTTGCTGATGTGTACTATGTAGTTAGGCCAGGCTTTTATTTTCTTGTCATTATTCCCTAAACAATACAGTATACCAACTATTTATATAGCATTTAATTAAGAGATGAGTTAAAGTTTATAGAAGGATGTGCTTAGGTTATATGCAAATACTGTGCTATTTTGTATAGGGACATAGGCATGCCCAGATTTTGGTATGTGCAAGGGGTCCTGGAACCAATCCTGGATACCCGGGACAGCTGCACACATAGGTTTGGTACTCTACCACGTTTCAGAGACTCACCGGGGGTCTTAGAAGGTATCTCCCACATACAAGGGGTGGGGGGCACTGTACTGTATGATGAGATGAAGAGTAAATTGTGCACTCTATACCACCTTTACTAGGACTGGCATGCATGCTGCACATTTTTCTGGATCCTCAAAAAGTAAATAAAATTTGAAACAAGAAGTATTTTTTGTTATTTGTTTGTTTTTAGTTTTCTATGTACAGCTGTTACTTTTTGGTTGCCCTGAGCTGACCTGAGAAGGTGGGTATAGGTCCCCACCCTGTAGCAATAAAAGAGGCAGTAAGTGTTCCTAGCCCATGGAATCACTTGATGGTGAACTCCAAAGCTGAGGGAGGTGGCGGTGCTGGAAGAACAAGGTCTGTGCCCCCATTAAACTGCTGTGAAAGGTCAGGGAGGTTCTGTGTGTGAGTGAGGGGTGGCGGGGAGCAAGGCCTGAGATGAGCCTCACCAGCCAGTGATGGACGGTTCTATATCTGTGTATCAGTTTATCTCTATAATACCTGAATTTCCCTCTCAAATTGTTATTATTTTATAAACTGGTAGGTTGACTTTGTGGTTTCTGTTAATTTTTTAGTCATTTTCCATTAGTACAGTGGACTTTGTCTAGAGGAGTTAACACAAAAGAAATGTTGCAGAATGTCAACTTTTTAACGCTCATTTGGCAATTTGAAAACTAAACACTCTGTTTCTCAAAATTATTATTTAAGAAAGTTGCATTGCCTGTTTCCTCTAAGGATTTTATTCCTTTTAATTGAGAGATAATCTTCACAATTGTTAGTTAATTCCTCAACTAGGAAAGAGTGCATATCCACAGGATCATTAACATTTGTTGAAAATTGTTCTTTGATTTGAATAGATTCAGTCCACATGGATTCTTTTGCTGTGTTGCCCATGGAATGTGTATGATCTTAGGTGTCTGTCCATGTAGGAGGTTCCTCACAAAGAACAGAAACATCAGTCAGTACAGTCTTTATACATCATCACTGAAACGTGATCTTCAACTTTGTACAAACCTTGTTTCATAGGACAAAATATTTGATGTCTGTGAATGGCCTTCTGCGGACCCTGAAAAGCTATTTCAATAGCAAGCCTCCCACTGGTATAGTGTGCATGATCATTTGTGGAGCAATTCCTCGTGCATGGTCTTGAATACATGTGTCAGGTTGCCACCTTAGGAAGCCTCATCCCCCTACAATCTTATAATCTGTCCTTCTGAGACCTGACAAATACATATGCAAATTGTCCTACTTTTGAAATGTTTCTTATCTCATTTTCCCGAGTCATTTTTTTGTAAACATTTTCCTTGGTTCTGTTCTATGGAAAAGTATACTGACCTGAGTGGGCCCTAACAGATAAGTTTACACTCAGTTGATAGTAAAAGGAAACTTAGCAGTGAGCCATGTAGTTGTAAAACATTAACTAATCAGTAGAACAGCGATGGTTTCAGAGTCCAATATTTTTGCTTTCTCCTGCCATTAAGAGTAAAATTACTTCCTCACCTCGTTTTAGAACAGAATTTCTGACAAAACTGTCAGGTTTCTGTGTGTTTCATCTGAGATTGCTCCTGTCACTCTTGCCCCTCCCATCTCTGGTGAGTCTGGCAGGGCTGGCTCTGAACACTGCAAGCTCCTATTCTGTGAAGTTTATTGCTTTGTTCCATAATGCAGGAATGACGTGGAGTTGAGACACGTTCCTCAGCTCATTAACTATCAGTCATGCCTTCTTCCGGCTGCTTGGGTCTGTGCAGCTGTGCCCAGAGGTGCAGGGGAGCCATGCCTCCGGGCTCAGGGAGAACCTTTCCACCTTTCCACGGCTCACCCAAGTGAAAAGAAAAGTGAAAGCTGGGTTTGTCATGGAGGCAGGTTGCCAACAGTTTATTCACATTCATATGCACTTAGATAGAATATTTGGGATTGGGGATGGGCAGTTTGACCTTTTTATAAATTCTGTACCATAAATTTTTGCTTTTGAGACATTTAAAAAATTTACAAAGTGTAAACACTTTTTGAAGGCTTCCTATTATGTACCAGGGAGTGTTTTCAGCAATATATATTTAACTTTCACAGAGTCCTGGAGTTAAGTTTACTCATCTAGAAAATAAACACAGTCAAGCCCAACACTGATGATGCCCATTTTGCAGATGACTAAACAAAGGCTCGAGGAGTTGAGTAACTTTCCCCAAGCATCACAGCACGTCGATGGCGGGACTGGGCTTTGGATTCAGGGCTGTGGGATTCTGGAGCCCGTGTTGTTTGGCACGCTGCAACCCCATCTCCCTGATAATACAGGTAGGCAGCTCAACCTGGAACCAAGGCAGGCTGTTCGTTGCATAGTTTGAACATGATTGTTTCTCCCTTCCCCACCAGCCCCTCAGGTTGTTGGAGAACTTGTTTTGTGTCTAAAGCAAGCAGCACATCCATGTGACATCCCATATACTCATCACCCTCCCTCTGCCCTCTTGAGGACCAGCTGCTGTTTATCAAAGACTCTCTGTCCAAAGTCAATGGCAAGGCTGCAGCGCTGTGGCCCTCAGCAAGGAATCTAGCAGAACAGGCGTAACTGTGGAAAGGGGAGGCTTCCTTACCCCCAAACTCTTTTCCCTTCTTCTCGTGCTGCCTTTCTTCCCAGAAAGTGCTGGGGGTGGATGCTTGCCCTCTGCCAAATTCCTGGCGCTCTTTGGGCCCGTGGAGCTCAGTGGCTCACAGGGCTGTCACAGTAGTCCTTACAGACAGGAGTGGGACAAGAAGTGAGGTGGACAGTAGCTCACACCTGTGTTGTTCTCTGGACTCTGAATCTTGAGAGAGCAGAAGGCAAGCATGTGTTAAACCAGGGTCTCCATTTCCAGAGAGAAGTCCTAGATGAGTAGTTGTTTTCCTTCCTGATTTTGCGATGTTCGCCTCAGTCACGGCTGTGGCCTGCAGACCAGAAGAGGCCCATTTGTACTCGCACTTGTAGCCAGACAACAGTAGCCAGTCAGGAGAAAATACCGATGTTCTGCCAACTTCTGCTGTTTGTGAAATCCTGCCAGAAGCCAAACAGGATCAAAAATAATAAACAGACCTCCTCCCTTGCTGCATGACTGCTATTTACATAAAGGGGCTGATGAACTGACTGTGCTTGTGTGAGTGCTCATTGAAGGCAGTTTTAAGGGGGAAAGGTTAATTTTTTTGGTGTCTGCTTGCATGCAATTTGAGATTTTTATAAATAGTTGGGTTTCCAAAGAGACAACCCAGAGGGCAGAGTGCTGCCTGCCCTGTGGATAAGGTATCTGACACACGAATTACATGTAGCTGTAAAACTCCATGGAGAAAATGACCCTTGAGAACAAAGAAACACATAAGTCTTAAATACAATAGAATAGTGGTGTTTCCAGAACTACAAGTCAGGAGGTCTGGGTTTGAGGTCACTGTTACCAAATGTGAATAATATCAGCTTTTACTATTATAAAATAAAAGTAAAATTGCTATAAAGTGGGAGGCTGAATTCTGGCACGGCTAGGCAATGCTGGTGTCCATGCTGGGGTATCTGGGCTGGCATCTGGGCTGGCCCAGCCGCAGGAGCTGTACACAGCTGTACACAGCCCTGCATGGCACTCCAGTCCTCAGCTGGACGGAAAACATCACCCTATTTGCTTATCTTCCTTGGATAATAATTTATATCACTCCTCGAGGATATGGGAATAATGAACCGCTCTTTTGTTTTTAATTGGTTTCCAAATGGACAAAGTCTACTAATTTTCAACTTTATTTTATATTTTATTTTTGTATATTTGATGTGCTGTGAGTGAACCTCTATTTTTCTTTCTTTCTTTTTTTGTTTTTTGTATTTTTCTGAAGCTGGAAACGGGGAGAGACAGTCAGACAGACTCCCGCATGCGCCCGAGACAGAGAGGAAGGAGAGGGGGAGGGGTGGAGAAGCAGATGGGCGCTTCTCCTGTGTGCCCTGGCCGGGAATCGAACCTGGGACTTCTACACGCCAGGCCGATGCTCTACCACTGAGCCAACCGGCCAGGGCCGAACCTCTATTTTTAGTTAGGGCCATTTCAAACTCTTGGTTTCCCTTCCATTTTTCTTCCATTCTGAGGTGTCAGGAATTTGACTTTGTATTTCTACTCAGTTAATAAATATTGTTTCACCCTTCATGAATAGTTTCTCATAATGATGAGCAGAATTAATCCTTTTGAAGTGAAAGACACAGATTCAAGGGTGTCATAGGTCATAGCTTTTAGAGTTACTAATTTCCATTATAAATTGGGCTTTCTGCTTAAGGCTAACAGGGAGTGTGGGTGGTTACTCCCTCAGACTGGATAGCCTGGTGTGGCCGTCTTGCTGGGAGCTTGCAAGAACTCACTGTGGTCATGGCAGAGTGTATGGACTGGAGAGGACAGCAGGGCCAATGTCACATTGCCCTGGTTATCTGATGAAGGGAAATGTGCCCGTTCCTTTTCTGCATTGATGTCTGGCACAGTTTGGTCTGGGAAGTAAGGTGAAAGGAACACGTACTTTACAAACATATCCCTTTGAAACGTTTAATGTTTTTTTGGATAGTTTTGATACCAGGTTTATATTTTGTTTTAAATGTCTGAGTGTGCTGATGGTGGTGAATTCTAGGAAAAGGGACAGTTACTAAGCCGGGACTTGTGGGAAATCTTTGAACACTGCTAAGCATTCTGTATATTTGGTTATTATTTGGAAAGCCTGGGTATCTTGCATGAAGTGGCATTTGAGAGTGGAACGTGAGTCAAGAGGAGAGGCACTTGCTCAGTGGAGAACTATTCAAGCACGTGGAATGGCTTGCTGAAACCTCTAACTCCAACAAAAATGGAACCTTAAGACTTTATTGACTTCTTTCTTGCATGTGAGAGTGAGACTAAATTCTCTCTGGCCCCACAGGTACTGGATCCTCTGAGTTCCCTGTAACCTTTGGCTTGGCAGTATGCATTTCTTGTTTATAGCTGGCTCTGCTCAGTGATTAGCCGTTTAAATAAATTACCGTGTTTTGTGATTAATGTCAATACTTTGACATGGGAGTTATGAAGCCTTCTTTTCAGTCCCTTGATTTATCAGAGAAAGAATCTTTCAGACTTTTTTCTTTGGCTCTGGGAGGCTGTGCATTTTCTGAAACTTGTGGCTTATACATGCAATGCCCGTTGCTTAAAAGCATGGGCTTTGCTGTTATCTGGACCTGGGTTCAAATCCTAGTTCTAGCACTGATTAGTTGAGTGAACTTGAGCAAGTTCTTTGACCTCTGCAAGCCTGTTGTCTCATCTAAAGTGGAAATAAAAGTAATAATGTTGTGGAGTGAAGTGTTGTCACACGTGCAAAGCACTTAGCACAGAACCGAGGATTCACTCAGGGCTCAGTATAAGCTGATCTAGAAGAAAGAACACTACAGATCAGCACCATGGCCCATCACATTGTGGACTAAGTACTTGTGGGGAAGAGAAAAAAGTAGCCAAGTCTGGATAACTTTATAAAGTGGAAGCAATGAAGGGCCATAGTTACAGTGCATCTGAAATGAGAATATCTGAAGTTTCCTCAGGGGAGAAAAAGTATGACAAGGGCTGCTTAGAAATTATGCAATTTTAAACAAGGATTTTCCTAATCAAATGGAATTTACCTCTGAAAGCAGACAGCTGTCACACTGAGTATAATAGAAAATATTTTTAGTCCTTAACTAATGAGACCATCGCCCATAAATCCAGAGTATAAGCTTTAACAACTCTGGCATGAATTTGATGGGAACATATCTAACTCTTAATCTTTCAAGTCCAACTTCCCCAGATGAAGCATCATTAAAACATTTGCCTTGGCAGGGGAGTCAGTTGGGAGTGAATAATACATTCTACTAACTACTCTCATTAGATGTGGTGATATAGGTGCGGAGGAAGCCTATCACGCCACCTGCACCCTTCCCTCAAATCTGCAGCCGGCTCTAAAGCACCGAGCAAAAGAGACAGCACAAGTAGCTGGATGAGGTATCTGCAAAGCCTAGAATCTTCTTGACTTCACTTGAAAAACAGCCTTTATAAGTCACCTGTTTTTTACTAGGTTTTACTAGATGGAAAACACTGAACCTCAACTTTGCTGGAACCCACTCCACTGCCTTACAGAAGGTGAAGTGCAGCCGTTGCTTCCCGTCCTGCACGAAAGAACATATTCATTCACTAAATCACTGCTTGAAAACCTGCCCTGCGCTGGGGGCTCATAAGTCCTTGGGATATAACAACGTGTTAAAATGAAATTCTAAACAGTGTTTCCCCAATAAATTCCATTTTAAAACAGCTTAATTCAACGGAAGGACTTAGAACAGGTGCCCTGGGTGCGGTAGGTGTGGGCACAGGCGTCGCTCAGGGAGAGGGGTCGCATGGGAGGAGTCTAGCTGTAGCGTGAGCTGGTCGTTTTTTGTTGCTATGGTGTTCTGTGGCTCCAGCTGTCGGACCTTGGCGGGAACATTGTGTATTACTGGCCAGTGATCCTTACTTCTGGGGAATCTGAGGTTAGGACTCTATAGCTTTTGCCCCATCAGCTTGCCATGTGCCTTCCTCAGAATGTGAATCACTGGGCTCCAGTTTCCCAAGAACATGGGACTCGCTTCCTCTGGTGAAAAGTGAGGTTCTGCTCTCTCCTCTTGTCCTAGTCAGCTTGGGGACCGTCGTCTGCAGAGAGCTTCCCTCTGTCAACACCCCGCTGCCCTCGCACTGTGCTTTCCCTCGGCGCCAAGATGCTGGCGAATTCTGCGTGAGCTCAGCTTCAGTAACACATATATAAGGGAGGCTACGTTTTAGAAATGAATACCACTTTTCCTAGCCTAGTCAATATTTCAAGACATATTGTTCAAAGTCATCTTTGCTGGTATGGTGTGTGATACAAAATGTAGAATAGGGTCACTGCCCTCGAAGAGATTGAAATCAAGTGAGGTAAGGTGTGTACGTTGTCACAAATACCAACCATTCAAGGACATATATGGCCCAGTGACTGACAGGCTATGAAAACAGAGGCGTTCAGTAGAAGAAGGCATTGTCTGCAGGACAGTAGGGAGGGAGCAAAGACTGCTGGGCCTGAGCTCGGAAAAGCGGTTGTGTTTCCACTGTGCAGTAATCAGACAGAGTTATTTTAAGCACAACAACAGAATGTGTTGAAAAGCATGATTTGAATAGCTCAGAATGTAGTTTAAATCTGGTGAAATGTGGGTGTTATAGGAAGTGTAGACAACAAGGTTGAGTTGTGGCCAGACTTCAGTGAGGCTAGGTAATGGGGAGCCACAGAGAGTCTGTAAGTAGAGAAAACAGCAGTGTGGAAAGATGGCCGGATGAACATGGGGTTGAAGTGGTCAGATTGCATGCAGAGAGACAGTAGTAATCATTGAGCAGGTATTTTTTTTAGGCTCTATCGGAACATGATTAATAATTATCTCACTTAACCCTCACAATAGTTGGTGCCATTGATATTGCTATTTTAAAGGTAAATAAGTTGAGGTACAATGATGTTAAAGTAACTTGTTCAAGTTAAACCCAAATAACTGCTAGAGCTAGGAATTGATCCCATGACTATCTGACTCTGTTCTTCCACAAATCAAAGCCTCCCCTTATATTTGTTGTTACTGTTGTTACAGTGCTACTCCTAAAAAATATCATGACAGATAAATATTTTTACTATGGCAATAAAGAAATGATAAATACAGGATTTAGCTCTATAACTTTTCAGAATGGCAAAATACTTATGTGCTTTATAGAATTTTAATGTTTTCAATTACTGATTTCCCTGTTTATGCTTTTTCCCTACTACTATGAGAAGAATTCACTAATGTGAATATTTTACTGTACCTCTTATTGTAGATTTTTATTCTGCTTGGAACCACCTATTCAGTAATTTGTGTTATCAGTAACTCTCAGTCAAGTCTAGATCACCTTACAACAGGGTTTCACTAGATTGTAATTAAATTACCTGATGTAACTGTACACATGTGCTTCTGCTTTAGGCATCCTCCCTTATCAGTTTTATTGATAAGGAATAAATAAAATTAAATACTAATCTTAAATTAATTTAATTTGTGTGGTAGGGATTTGAATTTTCAAGTGTTAGGCATTACCCATTAGCTAGAATGCTTTCATATTAAAAAAAAAGGCTTTTCTAAGAGTATGATATGCCCAAATACACATATAATTCACTGCCTGATTTTAGAAATGTGGATAAACCAGAATGCTAGTTTAACTGGGCCAATTGACTTCAATAGTTTAAAACCACAATATTAATTTGTAGAGAAACCCAACAAACAAATGTCTAGCTAGGCCTGACCTGTGGTGGCGCAGTGGATAAAGCGTCGACCTGGAAATGCTGAGGTCGCCGGTTCGAAACCCTGGGCTTGCCTGGTCCAGGCACATATGGGAGTTGATGCTTCCAGCTCCTCCCCCCTTCTCTCTCTCTCTCTCTCTCTCCTCTCTAAAAAAATGAATAAATAAAATAAAATAAAATAAAAATGTCTAGCTAGGACATCTGTGCTTTTTGTTTATTCCAAATTATTAATCGATCAGTCATTATTTCATCAGGAAAGAGAATTTCATATGTGAATTCTTCCAGAAGTAATTTAAAGATGTTTAAATATTTCATGAAGTATGAAATTACACATATTTGCCTCAGGCAGGTGTCCCACTGGCATTAAATGAATAATACTTATATAGTATTTTATAAGATCTATCAATACAAAGCTTTTTGCCTCTGCTTGAATTGTGGTTCATGCTTGGAATCTAGCTGTAGGTTAAATCCCAGTGAGATGAGATGACCAGGGAGCCTCTGGGGACTGGCCCCCAGGGGGAAGAAGCCCTGTTGGAGAATTGCCTTGCTTAGATAAAGTGCATAATGCAGTGAATTACCCACTGTGCTCTTTGTCACACCTGCACTCATTCTGCTAATTTCTCAAAACACTCTGGTTTCTTGATTACTGTTTAGAAAGTGACTTTTCCACCATTTTCCCTCAACTCTGATCCCCTTTTATCTTTCTCTATCAAGATGGCTATCACTACAGATCAAGATGGACAAAGATCTTGATGAGTCAGACAGAGGCTCTCTTCTTGCATGGTTACACTTATTCCCATGGTCTCTCCCAACAAGCAAAAACTAGAGGTCACCCTCTAACCTCTGTGTCAATGCCAGGTCATTCGGTAAGGTAGGCTGCTCTTGACCTAATAACTGGCTCCTCCGGTTCATGGTTGCTCAAGGCAGTGTGTTTTTGAAACTCACATTTAATGTTTTTGCCTGGTATTTATATGTAAATGTAACTTTCCCTTTCCTCCTGATTAGGCTGCTCTCTGCATCTTCTGTGTATTAAGAAAAGCTTCTAGATAGCATTGGTAAAAAGTGGGACCTTGAGTTTCTCACCATGCCCAATAGCTGACCTATTGGCTGTTTGTGATGAGTTAATCTTACCAGACCCAAGTTCCTGTGAACAACACATTCTTTGAGCAGAAACATTGAAACTTCATGGAGAAGCATTTGGTTGCTGTTGCTTGTGTAACAGATCACCCCAGACTTAGTGGCGTTAAACTACCATTATTATGTTCCTGGGTCTTGTAGATCAGGAATTTGGAAAAGACGCAGAGAAGATGGCTTGTCTCTGCTCCATGATGGCTGCAACTTTACCTGGAAAATCTTCAAGGCTGGGGTGACTCAATGTCGGCCCTAGAGTCATCCAAACGTCATTCACTCCCAGCACTGGCAGTTGATTTTGACTGGTAGGTGAACATCAGCAGTGGCTGTCATCTGGAATGTCTGTACCCTTGTCCTCTCCATGTGGCTACTTAGGCTTCCTCACAGCATGGAGACTGCCATCTGGGGGTGGGCAAGTCATAAGTACATGCCTTTTTATGACTAGCCTTGAAAGTTGCACAGTCATTTTTTTTTTTTTTTTTTTGGTCAACATAGTCATAATGATCTGCCCAGGTTCAAGGGAAGGGGACACTGACCCACCACCCGATGGAAAGAGGCTCCAAGACTTTACAGACCTATTTCGTAACAGAAACAAAATATGTCTGACATATTTGATACTTTAGGGCTTCTGCTGTTCTTGCTGCCATGTGGCTGGCCCTCGACTGGTTCGTTTGACTGTAGCTGGAATCGGTTATAGCAGGTGCACTGTGTGGTTCTGCCTGGGTGCAAACAGACTGCCTTGCTGACATTCTGAGGTAACACTGCATTGCACTAATTCTTCAGCTATGATTGTATCAACATCACAAGCACCATTTTGCACATATATTATGTTGTTTAAGCCCCATAACTCTGTGCTCCCACTACTACTCCTTGCCCAAGACGAACAAAATCCCCTACCCAAATTTAAAACAAAATCAAACACCTCCAAGATTTAGGACTATAGAAGAGTCTCCAAGGGAGGCCACATAGTTCTTAATTTTGCCCCAAACCCTGTTCTGCAGATATGAGAACTCACATCCATCTTTTTTTAAATTAATTATTTTTATTATTACCCTGAAATCTTACAGTTAGGATTAAAGTTTCTGGGTGCTGTTTTATTAAGAACTTAAAGAAGATGGGGTTCCTTTACAGCAGTGGTTCTCAAGCAGTGGCAGTTTTACCCTCCAGGGGACTATTGGCGTATCTGGAGGTATTTTTGATGATCAAAATTGAGGGTGGGTGCTACCAGCTCCGCATAGATAGAGGCCAGGGATGCTCTTAAACATTCTACAATGGACGGGGCAGCCCACCCTCTCCCCAAATATGTTCTGGCCCATAATGTCCATCCTGCCACTGTGGCAACCCTACTTGACGAGGAGTTTTTATAATCCTCCTCATTAAAGTGAGGACACAGGGGCTCAGAGGAGCAAGACAACTTGCTTAGGATTTTACAACTAGTAAGCGATGACACCAGAATTTAGACACCTGTTTTGAGATCCTGACTCTCATATTCTCATTTCCTGTCAGGCCTTCAGCTAGCCCTGCCACCTGCCCAGAGAGACTTGTTGAGAAAAGGGTTTTTTTGTCACTTTTCTCATGTCCTGGGCAGTGTAAAGTGTATCACATCCATCGTATTGAGCATGGGTCTCCATGACCGCAGCCTTGCACATTTTCTCTGCCCTACAGGGGACAGGTGCCTTGCTCACACCAGCATAGTTGAGACTGTGGGTTAAGGTGTGGCTGGAAATTGGGCTCTGACCTTCCAGATTGAGATTTATAAATTATAACACTTGAAAAAGGTGCACAGGGTGTGTGTGTGTGTGTGTGTGTGTGTGCGTGCGCGCGCGCGCGCACGCGCTGTCAGAGAGCATTAAGATCTTATCTTACAATGGCAAGCAAACAGCTAATTACTTGTAATTTTGGAGATAATTGTTTTCTCATCTTGCAGACATGCTGAACAGGAAATTAATCTAAACCCTAGAAAGTTTGAATCATGTGCAGATGATTGTCAGGAAAGAAACACTCATTGCCCCCTTAGAGCCCCCACCCCATCCCACAGGCATGCCGAACAGTGCAGCTGCGCCGGGCTCTCCCCTCCTGCCAGCCCGTGCTTGCCGGTAACTGGTGACCAAAGAGAACACAGAGAGGAGCGTCTGGTACAGGCGGCCCCAGGCGGGCGGGGCCCCGCTGCCTATCCACACCTGACAGATGCCACCTACTGCAGAATGTCTGGCTGGAGGCATCCTTTCTGATCCACCCATTCATCACTCCACATTGCCTGTCAGTGTAAGAGCCGGCTTCTTTCTGCTTTGGACAAATGAGCCTTCGGGTAACTGATGATTGTGAAAATGTCAGGCTAATGTGATCCCCCAGTGAAACCCTTGGCCACCTCTGCTCAGTCTCTTTTGCTTCCCAGTTTGAGGCAGTCTCTCTTGATTTCCAATTGGGAGGATAAATACAGTCCCTGTCATTTACTCAGGTGAAGCACCATCCATCCGCTCCTGTCTTCTCACTGCCTTTGGCCCAGGTTCACCAGGGAAATCCTTTTCAGGGCGAGCAGCAGCAGAGAGAGGAGGCCTGCCCTGCCTTCTGAGCTCGGGCAGGCCACACAGACAGTGTTCTAACTGTTCCGGAAAGAATGAAGCATTCATGAGCCATTCCATTTTCAAGAAAAGAAACTTCCTGTGACAGTTTAACCTGCTTTTGTACTGGAGCATTTTTAGTTATCTCCTGCCAGTCATCTTGAATGTTTTGTATCCTTCCCTTTTAGCTGAAGTACATATTATGAGTTGTGACCCACAATAAAAAAATCGTGTCGTTGTTATTGAGCGACACTCTTGTTCTCTGGGTTATTCTGGGCTATGGGTCAGCATACAAATGCTGACTTCTGGAAGTCCAAAGACATCATCTAGTTGCGGCTCATGCTGGGAAAACAAAAATGAGCTATGAGATGACAATTACCACCTGTGATCTCAAAATGGTTTATGTTTCTCGTGAGATATTTTCTGTCAATGATATGGCTGGTGCCATAGCATTCTTCTGAATGTGAGATCTGGCTTATTTCTGAGATCTCTCATCTGCTGGTGGAATTTTTGTGCATATTTGTGTCTAAATCGGGGTTTCACAGCCTCAGCACTATTGACATTTTGAAGCCAGATAATTTTTTTTTGGTGGGGGCTCTTCTGTGCATTGTCAGATGTTAAATAGCATCTGTGATTTCTACTCTCTAGGTCCCAGAAATGTCCTCCCTTCCCCAAGGTGATAACCAAAAGTGACTTCAGACATTACCAAGCATCCCTGGGGGAGCAACATTCCCCGTGGTTGAGAACCACTGATCTAGATGAAAGAATATTTAGATTCAGATGAATTCATCCCTTTGTTCATTTCTTTTACAAATGTCTCTTGAGTGCATACTGTGTGCCAGCATCTTCTTTGGAGGCTGTAAATGGAGCGAAAAAGGCATCATACTTACTGCCCTACAGGGACTTGTTGGGCAGACAGACTGCATTTAAATAATCACATCCGGCATGTATTCAATCAGAATATGAAGAATTCAGCTTGTGGGTGCAGAGAAGGAAGTCTTCTCTCTGCTTTAGGTTATTACACTTCTTGGAATTTCTTAATTCTCTGTTTATTCAGGAAGTACCTGTATTTTAAGGGGGAAAATCTTGTTTACCAAGGTATTATACTCTAGAGCAGTGTTTTTGAAGCACTGGTCTCTGGACCAGTCTGCCAGAAATTTCGTGCCAGTCCGCGAAAGAGTTATGCTGTTGTGTGAAGATAATGGACTCAATGATCTTAGTCAAATTTGCTTATGCTCAGGGTGATTTCTGCCTTAGTGATCCCGAAATAATTCTTCTATTTTCATTGGTCCACAAGTGTAAAAAGATCAAAAACCACTGCAATAGAGAACCTCAAAACTATACCTGTGAAATCTTTAATAAATGTATTGATCCAGTAAATTTAGATTATCAAATGTATATAGAAAAATGTCCTCGTGTCAAGGCATCAAGGCATTAACTTATGTCCACAATATATGAATGGGAGCATCTGAATGTTTCCACTGGGCATCAGCATTTCTGGGGCTGTAACCCTGGGTCTCGGACAGCATCCATGCTTGGTCTCAAGAAGGTGTCTGCCATGCTTTGAAGAAAGCTTTTAACCTTTGTTCAGTAGCAACAGACAAAAACGGATGTTTACACTGCTCCGGACCTGAGATTTGATAACCTCCCCATAAAGTGTGAAACTGGAGTGAAGCTGTCCCCACCACTGGAGCAGCCAGCTCTGGCCTGGGTCGCCTACTGGGAGCGGCTATGAGGAGCGTAGTCTGCAGCACGTTAGTGGGAAACCTTCCCTTTCTCTTTCATTGCAAACAAGTGTGAAATCTGCTATTCTAAGGGATGGTCTTGAATGTAGGCAAGTTTATATTTAAAGTCAGGTGTATGTTTGGCTATGTGGGAAGCAAAGCAGTGTGTAATTTAATCGTGGAGACCACTGACTGGGGAGTTAGAAAGACTTGGAATAAAATTCAAGCTCCACCAGGACTAGCTGTTTGACCTCAGGCAGGTTGTCTTTATTGAAATTGGGGGTAATAAACCCTATCTCAAAAGATTGCTATAAGAATTGTAGATGTTCAGAAATGGCCTCATGTAAGTGCTTGGCAAATGGGGTGGTGGTGGTATTGTTAGTAACACATCACTTGCCAAAACCTCACGTTGGTGTTTTGGTGACACTACCATGGAAAACTGTTGTTTAAAGATAGGAAGGAAACCAGGAAACTATTATAGGTCTACAGGACAGCTATATTACTTAATACCAAAGATTGAAAATCATTGACTTGGTTTCTAAGGCTAAGAGCCATTGAAGGTTCTTCAGCAGAGTAAAGCCAGTCTTGATGAAGTTGGGGTGGCATCTGTCCTTGGTTAAAGGGCTGATGATGATGAGATAGGGGTTCAGAAGCTTAGGAAAGCCCTGCAGAGGGAGAGATGAATTATCCCCTTAAGTTTGCTTTCTGTTGGAATATCAGTAATGGTAAACTCAAACAAAAGTGGTGTCACCTTCTAGTGATTTCTTGGGCCTGACCCCACCATACACAGAGAGGCCTTTGCCCTTGACTCCTGAAGCTTAATGAAAATGTGTCCATACCACTTTCAATGTTCCATTTGGCTGACAACTATATAGATGTGATCAAGGACAGTAGTATGAGGACAACGGAAGTATCCTCCACCAAGTTCGAGATGACATTAGGTCATGGGGACAGACACCAAAGCAAGTGTGATGCTTAGTAGTGGAGACGTTGATGAGAGACCTGTTTTGAAGAGGTCCTTTCTTTTTCTGTGATATTTAAATTATTGATTTGAGAGAGAGAGAGAGGAAAGGAGAGAGAGAAAAAAAACATCAATGTGTTGTTCCACTCATTTATGCATTTATTTGTTGATTCTTGTATGTGTCCTGACCGAGGATTGAACCTCTGCAACCTTGGTGTGTGGGGACAATACTCTAACCAACTGAGCTACCTGGCCAGAGCTCTTTATTATTATTATTATTATTATTATTATTATTATTATCTGAGAGGAGGGGAGGCAGAGACAGACTCCTGCATGCGCCCCAAGCAGGATCTACCTAGTAAGCCCCCAACAGCTGATACTCTACCTGTCTGGGTCGCTGCTCTGTTACTTGGCAACTGAGCTATTTTAGCACTTGAAGCAAGGCCATAGAGCCATCTTCAGTACCTAGAGCCAACTTTGCTCAAACCAGAGCCATGGCTGCAGGAGAGGAAGAGAGAGAGAGAGAGAGAGAGAGAGAGAGAGAGAGATGAGGGAAAGGGTGGAGAAGCAGATGGTCACTTCTCCTGTGTGCCCTGACTGGAAATCGAACCTGGGACTTCCACACACCAGGCCGACTCTCTACTGCTGAATCAACCTGCCAGGGCCAGAGCTCCTTTTTTTTTGTGAATATTCTTGCCTGAATATCCTCCTTATCAGTATATTTCTCTTAATTTTTAATTTCTACCAAAGTCTCAGGAAGAGGATATTGTCAGTCTCTATGAAAAGGAGGATAATATAAATTTTACCCAATTTGTTCCTCAGAACATGATTTTTTTGTCCATTCTCCCCATTTTTTTATACAGCATTTACGAAGCACTGGGCAAGACAGAACAAGGGCGCTGCCCTACAGGGGCTTCTGCTGTAGTTGGGCTGGGGAGGGGGGGCATAGGAGAGGTAATTACCAGACAGGGCGCACGTGCAGTGGCGGCTGTAAGTGTGGGACACAATGGGAGCCACAAAGTTTGCACTACATACGTCAGGAAGGCTTCCAAGGTAAGGGGGTGCTTCAACTGACTTCTGTGTATTTCTTTTTTAGTGATTTTTAGAGAAAGAAGAGAGAGAAAGGGGGGAGAAGCGGGAAGCATCAACTCATAGGTGTTGCTTCCTGTATGTGCCTTGACCAGGCAAGCCCAGGGCTTTGAACTGGTGACCTCAGTGTTCCAGCTGATGCTTTATCTCAGCTGACTTCTGGAGTAAATGCACAAGCAACGCCAGGAAAGGAGGATGTTTGTCGGAGCAAGACCTTGTATGCTGTACCCTTGCAGTGTATGAGAGCCTTGTCTGTTCTTGGAACAGCAAATTAAGGAGAAACCTTGTTTTCTTTATGGAAGTAGAGACCTGGATCGTTACTTCACCAAAGCTTCATAAAGACCGTGCACATGTAATTCCCAGTTGCTGGATGGAGTCCCTCTCAAAATCAGCCTGACTGTAAAAGTGTGTATGTCTCTGTTTGGTCCTTGTGTGGAAAAACTATACATAAAATTGAATTGAAAATCTTTATTTGAGAACAACAGGAATGACTCTCAGAAACAGTCTGTACTTTGCATTAGATCCGCTATATAATCCATCCCTATGCCTTCCAGCCAGAGGGTATAAACAATGCATACCAAATAGGCTGTCCTTCCCTGCCTCCCCCCCCCCCCCCCCATGCTCTTTTTCTTTCTTCCTAGTCTCTAAGCGGGGAAGATTGCATTCGTTCTGATAATGTGTTCCTGTGCTATTGGTCTTCACAATCATTAAATTATCTTTAATTTAATTGAAATCCAATTAAAACTTGCTCTCTTTGGTGTTTCCTCAAATAAACACACAGAACCATTGCTCTAGCACCGTTTTTATTTTTTAAGAGTTTAGGAAAATGGTAATGAAAGCATTATTAACTCCAGTGACATAATATGGGTGGGTTATTGCTTACTTTAATTATACCAGATAAAGGATAAACCCAGTTTTCCTAGGCAACTGGAACCACTGATGCTCAAGGAAGAAGAAGCTTTGAGTAAGTTTTGTAGCTGGAAGATTTGCAGATATGAGGGACTATCACTCAACAGCTTAATCCAAGAAGCTGAGGAAGAGGAGCTGTCCATTTCAAATGAATCAGAGCCTTATCACATTTATATAAAACAAAATTACTAAATGAAGCAGCTGGAAGATTATAGTAAGTTTTAATTATCTTTTAATAGCCAGAGGGTTCTTGCCAACACATGCTGGTAATCTGTCAGCTGTTCTGTGCCATACAGTCTCCATTTATGAGTCTCAGCTGTTACAAATTGGAAAATATATTTACAGTGATGATCTTTTTTTGTTAAATGCAAATTCCCAGAGATGTTAAAACTGCAGTTTGGCTTCACTGCCTTGTCTCTGTTGCCCTCTTGTATGGAACTGAAAAGGCTGGCAAAGTCTTTAGATGATAATTACTAACCTCCTTCTTGTTAATAATTGACGACTCTCACTAGGAGTTTAATAATCCCCACCCATGAAATATAAGGGTAAAATTATTTCTGGGGCTCATGGGTTATACTGTTATAAATTGCTTACAAATTAACATGTTTTTCTTTTTGTTCTTATTTGAAAGGAGGGGAGGCAGATGGAATTCCGCATGTACCCCCACCAGGATCCACCTGGCGAGCCCACCAGGGGATGATGCTCTACCCATCTGAAGCATTTCTCTGTTGCTCGGCAACCTAGTTCTTCCTAGCGCCTGAGGCAGAGGCCATGGAACCATTCTCAGTGCCTGGGGCCAACTCGCTCCAATTGAGCCTTGGCTGCAGGAGGGGAAGAGAAAGAGAGTGTGACACAGAGAGAGAAACAAGAGGGCGAAGGGTGGAGAAGCAGATGGGCACTTCTGTGTGCCCTGACCAGGAATTGAACCTAGGACATCCACACACCAGGGCAATGCTCTACCACTGAGCCAACCAGCCAGGGCCTCACACGTTTTTCCAAATCAGTCTGTCCCCTTCTCCTCTCATTAGCTTTGTTCGTCTCCAATGTTCTTTGAGCTCCAAAGCTCTGAGGTGGCTGTCTCAGTCGCATCCACTCTGTCCTCAGTGCTTATTTAGCATGGCCATTAGCATTCAGTCCATGGGAGACTGAATGAGAAAAAGGCTCTTGAATGTACTAACCTCTGCCTTACTTACTGAAATTCTTGCCTTGACTTTTCCGCACCTTATTTCCCTGCTTCTCTCAACTGATTGGTCTTTGCTACCAACTCTTATTCCTCACCAACCTCCAGCCTTGTGTTCTCAAGATTTAGCTCCCATTGATGGCTTTTACTACCAATTGCAATGGGAAGCTTCTTAAATCTACACCTGCAAGTCAGACCTCACACTTCCTTTCAGCGCCATATTTCAGATTGCCTAAGGAGCAGCAACACACATAATATCTGACTATATCACTTTTCTACCTGAAACCTTTTCCTGTTTTGGTTACAGCTTCATCTGTCCTTCCCATCTTCTTGATAAGAAACTTTGTCATTTTTACAATCAGTCTCTCTACTTAAGTACTATCATTTTTTTTCTTTAAAATATTTTTAGGACTGGTACAAGAATCAAATTACTCTTCATTTTCACTGCAAACATTGTGAGCATTCAGAAACAGAAACTTCTCTATGTTTTCAGATAAAAACTTTTAATATAAAAACAAATTATACGTTATTGAAATCCTCCTGTTGAAACTATATGTCGTCATACTTGTTCCTGCCATCACATTTACTAGTGGGCTTGTCACATTTCAGCCTGACTGGGGAAGGTTTTTGCAATCATTTTGAACCGATTCTAGCCTGATAAATGCAAAAGGGGTAACAGTTCAAAGTTCAAAAGCAGTTCAAAGTTCTAGTAAGGAAAGACCTATGATTTCCATGGAAACAGAAGTTTTGTGTGTGTGCTTTTTTAAGAAAGGAGAGCAAATGTATTGTATCTGGACTTGGAATGGAGAACTTGATAGTTTTTTAACTGTTTTAGTACTCATGGGTTTAGAAGGAATGTGAGTAAACCATGTAAGAGGTGAAGAATGCCACGTGACCAGCAGTTATCTGGGAAGTTGGCAGAGTGAAATCCCTGTTGAATGTGTGGCTGGAGGAGCGGCCTCTGAGGCCTCAGGCCAGGAGGAGCCTTCCCAAGGAGGTTGAGCAAGCAGCGGCGCAGGTGATGAAATGCACATCACCCACCTGGATAGTTTCTTAGGCCCCACTTCTCTTCAGCTGTGCTTGTCGGAATGGTTACACTCAGGGCTGGCAGCAGGCCCACAGTGCGTTCAGAACTTGACACTCCATGAAACCAAGTTTAAAAAATTTTTTTGAAAATAAATTCTTTTTTTTCTTGCTGAGCTCTATTCCTTTAGTAGAGTGGTTCAGTAACTTACACAATTTGAAAGCAATTGGATGAAGTTAGTCAAACTTATGTCTATATATTTGTTTTATTTATATAGAAATTGACCTGATAGCCCTGGCTGGTTGGCTCAGTGGTAGAGCATTGGCTTGGCATGTGGATGTCCTGGGTTTGATTCCTGGTCAGGCCACATAGGAGAAGTGACCATTTGTTTCTCCACCCTTTCCCCTCTACCTTTCCCTCTCCGTTTTCTTCTCCTTCTCCTTCTCTCTTTCTCTCTCTCTTCCCTTCCCACAGCCATGGCTCAGTTGGAATGAGTTGACCCTTAATGCTGAGGATGGCTTCATATGGCCTTGCCTCAGGTGCTAAAAATAGTTCGGTTGCCTAGCAACAGAGCAACAGCCCCAGACCGGTAGAGCATCACCCGGTGGGGGGCTTGCTGGGTAGATCCCAGTCAAGGTGCATGCGGGAATCTTTCTCTCTACCTTCCCACTTCTCACTTAAGGAAAAAAAAATAATAAAAAAATTTAAAAAGAAACTGACCTGAATCCATATACTCTTTGGTGATTATGAAGGGTCTTATGTTACCTGTAGACCATCATATGAGTGTCAGGTTGGGGGAACAAAGCAGAAGGTCCACTAATCAGTGCTATCTCTACAACTCGGGGTGAGTGGAACCAAGAACCTGGTCTGTTCTCTTCATAGTTACAAGGGAGCATTTGTTTGTACGCCCGGCAGCAGCCCCTCCCTCCCCTGGAAGAAGTGTGGCAGAGGACAAAAGTGGAGCAACTCTCTCTTACTGGTGAAGAAGAGGCAACCTTGGGCTCATTCTGGCTCAGTCTGATTTTTTTTCTGTCTCCAGTGGCTTCAAAAGTCATGGCCTTTGTGAAAAGAAGATAAGGTTTGTCTCGGTGAAATAAACTGTCAGCAGTGCTCACTATTCCATGAGCGCCTTCCCTCCCACGCACCTTCTTAGACGTGGGGAGGGTGAGCAGGAGTGTGACTGATGGCCCAAGGGCCTGAAAGCCTGGGGGGAGGAATTTTGTTCCAGTTGTGAGTAACTCTCCTTATGAGATTAGGACACTTGATAAGTCTTAATCCTTAGCTTGAATAATAATAATAATTTTAAACACTTGAGGACTTATCTATCCCTTATTGTAAGCCAAGAACAGAGTTACAGTACTTTGATCTTTCTAGATATGCATCATACACAATCAGTGTATACATCTGTGTGAAGGTTTCAACCTTGCTGTGTTCACCACACTTTCAAACACTTGCATATAGGTGACACCAAAGAAGAGACTGAAAGAACAAAGATGACACACACAAATCATGACAGTACAGCATAGCGATGTCTTACATGTCCATAGAGGCACCCAAAAGTCATGTCCACTTCTCTCTTCAACATTCTCAGAACCTACTGTCCTGAGACATCTACAGTTCATTCCGCTCAGCTGTCTAGCATGTCAGTCAGGTCTACAGTTACCTCTTAGCAGCTGGCTTGATTTTGTATTATGCCTCTGACCTCAGTCTGTTTTGTGGCTGGCTACCTTCTTAGCCTAGTGTTCCACCTGCCAGGGACCAACCAGCTTTATCTGGACCCCAAGGGTTTCCAGGACATTGAACTAAACGTCTAAACTAGGACAGTCCCAGGCAAAGCAGACCAGTTGGTCACTACACTCCACATTCATCATCTCACAAATATTTAATTGTACACTAATATAGTTGACAGATTGATCACCGATTGGCAGTCCACCTGGAGAGGATGTGTGTTTCCCTCAAGTACTGGGGCAGACGTGTTGAAAAGTGCCCCTTGATGTTTTGTTAATTACTTGGTGAACTTGTTTCCATTGGAGGGAAGTCTTTATGTCTATCAGTCTAGTTAAAAATCCAAGCATCATCTTTAGATTCTTACTCTTTTGAAAGACTAATTCCAGGTTTTGGTTACAAATCAGAGCTAGATTTGACATAAATCAGTATAATTTACCCCCTCTGTTGAGGGAGATCCTAGCTGGGGCCACAGAAAGCACACAGAGCTGAGTGTCAGTAGAATGTCTGAGAAGGCCACCCCGCCCTCATGGCATCTTCCTACCCACCAGCACTGCAGGTATACCAGACGTCGTATGCAAGGTCATCAGTATGTTCTAGCCCATGCTGTGGGCATAGCACTCCTTCAGTGCTCAACCTGTGTGCTCTATGTTCATTGGAATAATTCTGTTTTTCCTGGAGGAAACAGGCCTCCTTTAGCCTAATACAGTTGGAAAGTGATCAGCCATGTTTATGCATTCCCTTGACTTAAGATATTTTAAAAAATTATTTGTGTGTAAGATCTATCCTTAATTGCAGGGAAGTTGAAAAGTAAAGTAAGAATAGTAAGTACAAGCCTGACCTGTGGTGGCGCAGTGGATAAAAGCGTTGACCTGGAACGCTGAGGTCGCCGGTTCAAAACCCTGGGCTTGCCTGGTCAAGGCACATATGGGAGTTGATGCTTCCTGCTCCAACCCCCTTCTCTCTCTCTGTCTCTTTCTCGCCTCTCTTCAAAATGAATAAATAAAATCTAAAAAAAACTCTATATTCTAAAAAAAAAAAAATTAAAAAAAAAAAAAGAATAGTGAGTACAAAACCATAAAACCATGGTTGATAGCAGAATGTAGCACCTGTATTTCTACCAGGGTCTCAGAAGTCTCTTACGAAGCCCGGGTCGTCCAGGCATGTCCTTAGGACCACAAAAGCCATGCTGTCTGCAGGACCGTGATGGTGTGTGGGCAGAGAACAAATGCAGTGCCCTGTAGGTATAAACACAGGGAGTTGGTTTTGTTTGGGTGTTCGCTGTAACATATGATACTATGATCTAGGTGTCATGGAACAATTGCTTGATGGTGACCTTTTCATGTGTCCCTAAAGGAATCTGAAAATGTGAAGGGGATGAGCCACATCGTCTGTTGCCAGTGGAGCAGGCACGGGTGGGGGGGGGGGCAGACATTCTTCTCTCACCAGACAGCTCTCCAATGGCTCATGCAGAGGAAACACATTGCTGTCCTTAACAACCCTAATATACCACAGGCCTGCAGGACTAAACTTCTGCGACTTTCTCAGAATCCAGTTTAATCGGGAAAGTACTAGTACTTCACAGGAAAATCTCACTAAATTGTATGACGTGGGAAAAGTTATTAAAAAACGTCTAAATGAGTGTTCTCTTTCTGGATGAGATCTCTTCATTTGTTTGGTTTCAGACGAAGCACCTGTCATTCAGGCCACACACACATGCCCGCTGGGTTGATACTATTTAGAGTGACGAAACTGCTTTTCTTCTGGCAGCCTCTGCCTTCTCAGACACGTGGATAGATTTTTGAACACTGGGATTTATAAAGTGAGAACTACACAAAGCTAGAACTGGCTGTTCGGTACATTTGTAAAATACGCGGAAGGGAGGGAGCTAAATGCCACCTGTAGGGTGAGGACTTTCTTAGTCACTCAGTGTGGTTAAGAACAGATGACTGAGGCCTGGTGTGCGTCCACCTCGTGCTCTCAATGGAATGTCTAGCACAACTGTTGCTGCTGCCAGGGCGGCCTCCTGCGTCCCTCCGGCGGCCCAGCCAGTGCTGCCCGCGCTCTCATGGCCCTCTCGTCAAAAACAGGCCGTTGGGGGTGGGGGGTGGCGGCGGAGAGGGGATTAAAGGCAGGGATTCCAGAGAAAGGGCTGCTTCTGAGACGTAAAAGCTGCTCAGAATCTTGGCTAAGTCATATATTTAACCAGAATAACTGAATTAGAAGATGATGATGTTTCCTTTTCTTAGTACTAGAGGGGCATTTAGTATATGGGAAATATTTAATATAGGGATGGTATAAATAACTATTGAATAGGTGATTGTTTTTGTATCTGAGGGCTTTCTGGATGCATGAAACTCATTGTTTTGTTTTGTTTTTTGCTTTTTGTGATTTAGGCAAATCTGCAGAGGTGGTGTTTAGCTGGTTTGTCTATTTTGGAAAAGAAGGAGATTTACTTTTGGAATTGTGTTTAGGATGAGATGTTACTCCATTTGAGTGGTAGCATTCCTCAGCAAGCTAAATAGGGTGTTTGCAGAAAATAGGCTTTCAAAATACCCATCTGACATTAAAAATGTATTTCATTGTAGTTTACCATCAAGGGAAGAAATAATCCGATAGATAGGTATGGCTCTATTTCCTACAAATAGCCAGTTATAACTTTTGATGAAAACAGAAACTTTTGGAAGTGTAAACATGTGTCTGCCAGCCTATGTCATGTTGCTGACATAATGGTCTCCTGCACTTCCTCTTGTGACATACAAAAATAAACGCAGAGACCAAAACCTCTGCAAATTAGTGGTTATCCAGGCTTTATATTGTACTGAATGCACAGGATTGCTCATGACGCCCCCAGCTGGGGTGGATGAATCACCCTATCGTGTGGCACTGTTCGAACAGTTCTTCCATTTTAATGATGTGGTCCACTTGGGAAGAGGCCGTGCAATGAGGACAAGGCCCGGATACTCCAGGGTTTGAGAAGGCCCATAATCTTGTTTGTTCACACTGACAGTGAAGACAAGGACACCCCATCAGCCTGTCAACCTGCAGTGGGCCCCACCTCCTGCCCACTAGATGATTGCCCATACGTCATCTCCTGCCATTCTCAGCTCAGTCCTGTAAGGTCGATATGATAGTTTGCAAAGAAAACTCTGAGGCTCAGAGACATGAAACAACTTGTAACTTCGGTGTCACAGATCCCAAGCTCTGCATCTTGCTGTTTTCTGAACTTATCCTGTCATCTCTCCTTCCTCTATGTATGATGTCTTCCTACCCTTCCCTGCCCTTCCCTTTCTTTTCCAGGCCTGTCCCCATTTTCTCCATCCTTCTATTCATTTATTTATTCTAAACATGTTGAGCTTCTACACCATGCCAGACCCGGTGTTAAGTGCCAGGAATTGGCAGTGAACAAGACAAGGGCCCTGTCCTCATGCAGCTGATAGTCTAGCAGACAAGAACAGAAGTGTCTTCCAGTAGAGACTAGAGGGCATTTGGAGGGCAGGGCGCATGGAGAAGGGGTGCTTGCTTCCTGGAGAGGATGGCTAGTGTATTCATTGGCAGACTAAGAATTGTAAAATTTCAACAGGATGAAATAGTGGGCCAAAACCCTTGGTTGAAGTTAAGCAAGAATAACTGCAAAGCCTTTTATTTATGTTTATCGCTATATAAACACAGAATCAGAAAGACATGACTTTGTAGGCTTTCAGGTGATGTTGGAAACCTTAGCAACACATAGGAATGGTTTAGAAAGGGTGCAGTCTTAGGCTTGTCTCTACCAGCATGGATCCTAGAAGGAGGTGCCGGTAATGCCATGTCCCATTCTTAACTCTCTATGGGGCTCTTCAGTTTTAGGGGTAACACTGGTCACTGGATAGCACTCAGGGGTCCTACAGCCTGAACTAATGGGATAAGATAACCTGTATCTTAAGGTAGCCGATTTCCTCAACAATACCTAGACATGGCTACTGCTCAGGATGTTTAGGATACAATTTTCCAGAATATATATATTTACTATTTCAGTTTGATTAAGGAGACAAAATGGGCATGTGTGAAGACACTATGATAATAAAATTACAGATAACTAGTTTATGATGGCATTGAGAAGAAACAGAGAAGAGAGGCAGTGTGGCATTGGAATTAAACATTTGGATTGAGTACCAGCTCTGCTTATGTTAAGTGTGATACAGACAGTTTACTTAACATCCTGGAGCCTCGAGTTCCTTCTTTGTAAATTGTTGCTACAAATATTTGCATCGCAAAATTGTCATAGCTATTAGAATTTGTGTCTGTAAATGTCCTGCCAGAGTGCCTGGCATGTTGTAGGTAGCTAAGAAACCCTGAGAAAATAAATCATTGAAAGAAAATAGGGAGTCAAGGAGAAGGATTCTTGGAAGGAATGCTTTTTGAAATTTATCCTCAGAAACTATCGGCATTGATTGATTGTTTAGTTTTACAAACCCCATTAAAGTCCTGGCCGATAGCTTGGCTGATTAGAATATTGTCCCGAAGAGCAGAGGTTGCTGGTTCAATTTCCAGCCAGGGCACATACGGAAACAGCTCTGTGTTTGTCTCTTTCTCTCTCCCTACCTCTCTCACTGAAATCAATATATATATTGGGTAAGGCTGAGACAGACTCCTGCATGTGCCCTGAGCAGGATCCACCCGGCAAGCCCACTAGGGGGCAATGCTTACTCCATCTGAGGTGTTGCTCTATTGCTCAGCAACTTAGCTCTTGTTAGTACCAGAGGCAGAAGCCACAGCCACCCTCAGTGCCTGGGGCCAACTCATTCCAATTGAGCCATGCTTCAGGCAAAAGAGAGAGAGAGAGAGAAAGGAGGGGGGGGAGTAGAGAAGCAGATGGGCACTTCTCCTGTGTGCCCTGATCGGAAATTGAACCTGGGACATCCACACACTAGGCTGAGGCTAATGTTCTACCACTGAGCCAACTGGCCAGGGCCAGTAAATAAAATTTTTTTAAATAAAATAAAATAACTTAAAAAGAAGAAACTCATAAATGCAGAAAAAAATGACAAAATGAAAATTTAAGATCAAGAATTTGTATAGATGGTATTGTGTTTTCTCTTTAGTCAACGGTGCTGTCAGTTGATGATGAGTTTTGTTGAGATTGAGATCACTGACAGCTATGTGTAACCAGTGGTAATCTCTGGGTATGTACTGATTTTCCTGCTCCTAAATTCTCCCATCATTTCGGGAATAGCATTATATTGTTATCAATTTGTTTAATTCATTTAATTTATAAAACCAGCAGACATTTTCATGCCATGTAGAATATCAGATAGTTCTCATCAGAATTGGCATGAAGCACATTCCCTAGTGATAGCTTCCTACAAAATGACGTGCTCGCGTCTTCTCCTTTATCAGCAACATGTAGAAGGGGACAAGGAATTTTGTTCTGCGTTTTTTCCTTTATCGAAAACTATTGTCCCATTTATTAGTGAAAAGAAGCTTATTTAAATTTTATTTTAAGGAGAACTAGATTATATGTTCCATCTGCTACCTTATAAGACTAAGGAGTAAATACAGCTAATAAATAACAACTAATTTAACATGTTGTGTAATTCAGGTGTTCTGGGCTCATGAAGGAGAGGGTATTGGTGAGAAAGAAATGAAATGATTGGGGAGATGGATGAAGAAGAAAGAACAAAGTGTGAGGTGAGGAGAGGGCAGAAACAGGGAAGGAATACAAAAAAGAGAAAAGGAAGTAGGAGAGGGAAAGGAGGGAAGAAAAAAGAAACAAAAGAGAGGCAGAAGAATGTAAAGAAAAGGAATAGAGAACTGGGGGGACCGGTGTGGGGTAGGGACTGCTCTGCTTCCTGCCGGAGGCCCTCTTCTGCACCTCCCCCGCTACTCTTGACTTCACAGGAGGTAACTCTTGATCTAGAGTCCAATATCAGGGGTCTTGTATGAGTGTAAGTGAACAAATCCCTAACACATTCTCACATGCTCAGAATTGTCCTAAGTATCCAGTTTTTAAAATTAATTTATTGATTGATTTGAGAGGAAGATTGATATGCCATTCCACTTATTTATACATTTATTGGTTGTTTCTTGTATGTGTCTTGATGGGGATCGAACCCACAACCTTGGTATATTGGGCCAACCAGCTGAGCTCCCCAGCCAAGGCTGTAGGTGTCTAGTTTTAAGTATCATCAAACATTTTCTTTGTCATTAAAAATCTTTTGTTGCCCTGGCCGGTTGGCTCAGCAGTAGAGCGTTGGCCTAGCGTGCGGAGGACCCGGGTTCGATTCCCGGCCAGGGCACACAGGAGAAGCGCCCATTTGCTTCTCCACCCCTCCGCCGCGCTTTCCTCTCTGTTTCTCTCTTCCCCTCCCGCAGCCGAGGCTCCATTGGAGCAAAGATGGCCCGGGCGCTGGGGATGGCTCTGTGGCCTCTGCCCCAGGCGCTAGAGTGGCTCTGGTCGCAACATGGCGACGCCCAGGATGGGCAGAGCATCGCCCCTGGTGGGCAGAGCGTCGCCCCTGGTGGGCAGAGCGTCACCCCTGGTGGGCGTGCCGGGTGGATCCCGGTCGGGTGCATGCGGGAGTCTGTCTGACTGTCTCTCCCTGTTTGCAGCTTCAGAAAAATGAAAAAAAAAAAAATCTTTTGTTACATTCCCTTTCTTTTTTTATCTTCTTTCTGATGATAGCTTGATTCATTGAAAACTCAAGATTACAGTAGAAATCTAAGTTTAAAATGTTACCCTCTTTTTATTATATATATTATTTATTTATTTATTTGCCTATGTGGGTCTTGAAGTGCAGTGATATAAAGACCCCTCAGAAGATAATGTAAACTGCCTGAATGAAAAGTTTTTTGCATCACTGGTCCCTGACCTTGTTGGTATATTAACATTTATTTTATTTTACTTATTGAGAGAGGGAAAGAGAGGAAACATCAATTTATTGTTCCAATTATTTATACATTAATTGACGATTTCTTGTATGTGCCCTGACCAGGATCAAACTCACAACCTTGATTTATCCAGACGATGCTCTAACCAACTGAATCACTTGGCTCAGGGCTTTGTTGGCAGGTTATCACCTAGGAAGCTATTAAAACCTAGGCTGTCTGGGCCCACTGATTGGGCTGGCTCAAAGTGGAGTTGCTGTCATGTCCAGCACCTGGGATGAGGTACCACGCAGCCAGTGTGGAGGATCGTGCCTTTGGGGCAATGGCAACAGAGCCTGTGAATCACACCTCACGTGGAGCTTCCCTCCTTCTCATTTTCTGCCTTCGGGCTCCCTGACTCCAGTCAAACTCAGCCATAGTGCACTTTCTCCTCTGGGCCCTTTTCCAGCCATTCCTTAAATTGGATCAGTCTATAATCACCTTAGCCACACCCCTGTCATTCCACGACTGTCTATTGAAGCTTTATCCTTCAAGGCCTTTTTTCCATGAAGCAATTTAATTCTCTCGCCAACAGACACAATCCTTCATGTCTTTGAAATCCTACCACGTATTGTTTTGTTTTCTCTCTCTCTCCTTATCTGTATTTGTTTTATAAATTTTCTTTCTTTTTTTTCTTTTTAGAGAGAGAGAGAGAGAGAGAGGAAGGGAAAGAGATGAGAAGCATCAGCTTGTAGTTGCAGCACTTGAGTTGTTCATTGATTCTCATATGTGCCGTGACTTAGGGGCTCCAGCTGAGCCAGTTACTCCTTGCTCAAGCCAGCAACTCCACACTCAAACTGGTGAGCCAGCAACTCCACTATCAAGCCAGGGTTTCGAACCTGGGACCTCAGCATCCTAGGTAGACACTCTGTCCACTGTGCCACCACCCATCAGACTGGTCATGAATATTTTTATCTGATTTGTCTAATAAGCTGAGTGAAGATTGAGAATATCTTATTTATCTTTGGATGCTCTATTCTGTCTACCTAGCCTGTTATTTTTCACAGAAAGTGCGTAACAAATCTTTAGTCAATAGAAATTAATAAAATAAAAGGTGTTGACTGAGCTATAAAACTGATTGAAATATGAAACTAAAATCTAGACAGGTGTGTTTGTTAAAACAAATTGGCATTTTAGGAGATGCCGTTCTGCTCCTTGACATACAGACAGAAAGACCTGGTGATGAGAAGCTCCTCATCTCTAACACCTTTCAGCCCTTGTTGAGTAGGAATTTGTATGCATGTCTCTGAGAGCATTAGGTGTATGCAAAGTGGTAAATGTCATTTTTCCCACCCCTAACTGAGTGATTGCCGCACATCTCTCTTTTGTGAAAGTAGACAGTGACTTATTCATCTTGAGCCACTTCCCTTTGGTTCATTTGACACTCATGTCTTCAATTGCAACCTGGAGACTTATCATCTTTTATTTCAGAAGGAAGACAAAGCATTTATGGCTGTGAATACAGTACAATTGCCTCCTTCCAGACACACAAACGGAATTAAGGTTTTTAAGAAATTGCCAAACGTGAGCTTGTCCTTTGTGATGTCCCTATTCCAGTGCTTTCCAAACGTCCCCACTTGTGCAATGAATAAAACGCCATTGTTGTCCTTTGGCTGCATCTCTCTCCTGCGGGATACAGGAACCATGAGTATGCATTTAAAAAGTAGAAGCTGGCCTCATGAGCTTACCAGTTAATTTAATCAACTCTTTAAATTTCCTTAAAAAATGAGTATAAGAAAGGAAATCTATTTTAGGAACAGATGTGTCTCTGCCACTTTCTTTTCCCAGAGACAAAAGGCCTTTCCCTGGAGGAAAATGACAGTCCCACTAATCTTGGCTAAGGGGAGATTAGGTCAGTGACATATTTTCTGTTGAAGAAGAAACCTTCTCTAAGTGGCTAAGTTTCAGAACCAATCGTCTGAATTTCAGTCCTTTCCCTTCCCCTAAGGAGAGAGCATTATACAATTTGTATATTTCAATTAGATTTCAGTAAAAAATGAGCAGCTGGAGGACATTAATTTATTACTGGTGTCCACCCATGTTTTCTTTTGCTAAATGACATTCTGAAAGCCTCCATTCTGAACATAATCACCTTAGGATGCTCCCTGACTATGGCCTGAGTGATTCAATTAGGGCTGAAAGTCATTCTCTTCCTGCAGCCAAAGGCTCTGGAAGTCCATCTGCATTCTTTTGCATTTGCAGCATATTTGTTCTTTCATAAACACTCCTGCAAGGATGTAAATGCAGATGAGAATTAATTCTGTTAGATCTCTCACTGTTTTCTCTCTTTTTTATGATCCGCTTTTATGAAGCAACGTGTCAGGTCTTAGGATAAATCATATTCAGTTTACCGAAAAGAGTTTCTAAATGAATTTATTTAAATGAGGGACATTTCCCTCTAGAACAACAGTAAATGAGGCTATTTCCTGAGTAAACAGGAAATGAGTTTCCTGCTGACCTGCAATAACCTATGTAGTTCACAGTGAAACTTAACTATACAGTATTAATATATAGTATTAATATACAGTATTAGTAGTCTTCTGAAATTTCTTTGGAAAAGGAACTGATGTTTCAGATAACTTGAAAAATTTGAAGCTGTGTCTGAAATGTGGCAATTTCTTCCTTTCTACTAGTGATAGGAGATTTTTTTTCTCCCTCTCATCAGAGACACCTTGCTTTAATGTGTTTGAGTGTAGGTGTTGGGCAAATGAGTTTGTAAAATATGATTTTTGAGTTTGCTCACTTTTGTTAAAAATGGCACTGCCCAGATGAAACTGCTAATTACCGTCCTGCTTGGGAAGGGCCTTATTATGCTAATGTTGCTGGAGGAGAGGTTTTTGGTGCCAAAGAAGTTTTAAAAGGAAGGAGCAGGAGAGAAGGAGTGAGAAGCCATTTTAAGGAGGAAGAAGGAGAAGAAGGAAAGAAAAAGCCAAGATGGAAGGGAAGGAGAGAGAAGCCAGTTTTGCAGAGTAAAAAGCCATGTTGGCAGATGGGGAACCAGAGGTGACTGAGACTGGTGGGGGTCTTTAAGAGTCTCATGCTCTACCGACTGAGCTAGCTGGGTGCCCTGGTGGGGGTCTTTGATTCTAGGAAGAACCGGATGAGTCAGTAGCTTTGGGAGCCCTGAATGAAAAGGGAAGTGTTTTCCTGCTGTGTGTTTACTTGCTGGCCGGTTGCAAAACTAGAGTAAAGGAATGGCCCACTATTTTTTGGCTCCACTGTTTTTTTGTGTTTTTTTTTTTTGTATTTTTCTGAAGTTGGAAACGGGGAGGCAGTCAGGCAGACTCCCTCCCGCATGCACCGACTGGGATCCACACGGCATACCCACCAGGGGGCGATGCTTTGCCCATCTGGGGCGTTGCTCTGTTGGGACCAGAGCCATTCTAGCACCTGAGGCAGAGGCCATAGAGCCATCCTCAGTGCCCGGGCCAACTTTGCTCCAATGGAGCCTTGGCTGCGGGAGGGGAAGAGAGAGACAGAGAGGAAGGAGAGGGGGAGAGGTGGAGAAGCAGATGGGTGCTTCTCCTGTGTGCCCTGACCAGGAATTGAACCCTGGACTCCTGCACGCCAGGCCGATGCTCTACCACTGAGCCAACCAGCCAGGGCGGCTCCACTGTTTCTTACCATCTGCCCGAATCTAATGGGAACCTGCAAAGTGAATGGCCATGATGGTCGCGACTACTGCTCATACAGTAGGGATGTATCATTATCTATTGCTGTGTAATAAACCACTCCAAACTTAATGACTGAAAACAACAATCATTTATTGGCTCACAATTTTGTACGCTGGCAGCTTGTGCAGAGCTCAGCTGGTGGTTTTTCTGCTCGTCTTTCCTAGGTTCAGCTATGTGTCAGAAGCTGTCTGGCAGCTGGTGGAATCTGGTGGCCAATATTGCCTCTCCCTCATGCCTGGTAGTTGGTTTTGGATGTCAGCTAGACTCTTCTTTCTATGTGGTCTTTTATCCTCAAGTAAGCTAGTCTGAGTGGGCTTCTTGCCTCAGAGTTCTAACAGGGTGAGCATGGAAGCTGAAAGACTTCTTCAGTCTCAGGCTCGAAAGTTGCTTGCACGCGCGTGCACACACACACACACACACACACACACAAGTTGCACATCACTTTGGCTTTGTGTGTTGGTGAAAACAATTCACATGATCAAGCCCGGATTCAAGGGCTGTTCTTGATAAGAGGAGCAGCAAGGTCAAATTGCAAAGGGAAATGTTGGGATGGGAGGAATTATGGCAGCCCCCTTTGAAAGAGTCTACTCCAAGGGTGTTGGGGTGGAGTGGTGAGAGGGTGAAGAGTTGTGATGGGGTGAGAAGGTGTGACTAACTTTGAAGTTGAGCGGACCTTGATTTGAATTCAACTTTACTGCTTCCTAGTAATATGATGTTGGAGAAATTATTAACCTATTCAAGTTTAAGTTTTCTCATCTCTTGAGAGTAATGCCTGCCTGTCATGATTGTTGTGAGAATTAGGGCTAATGCTTATAAACCCACCTGGTGAAGTGCCAATTACATGGTAGTTGTCAGGAAGTGATTATATAAGTATTTCCTGTTTCCCACAACTCACCTCACAAAGGCAAACAGACAGGCATGGACTTTAGGTATCTCTCTCTACCTAAATGCCCCTTGGACATCTCAATATCAGCTCATTCACAAAGAGTCATCAACTCTCCTCCCTCACTGTCTCCATCCCTATTTTCCTCTCTCATTTTATCCTTTTTCCCAGAAAAGGGTATTACCATCCAAATAAGTGCCCAGTTAGGATCTTTGGTTTGTCAGGAAAATGAGGCCACTGTAGTTCTTTGTGTATTGGTCAAAGTAATTCACATAGCCTAGTCCAGATGAATTTGTAATCCAGTTATAATTGATAATATGAAAATCTCCAAGAAACAAGATGTTGTAGGAAAAAGGAAGGACATGAGGGTATTGGATTTTCCCCTCTCCTCCTTTTTATTTTTTCCTGAGTCTGGGCTGCCACAGCCTGTGGCCTAGCCACCACTGGCCCAGCAGCAGGGCTCTCTCCTCTTTATGGTTCATCCACCACACTGTTGCTAGAGATATCTTTTTGGAAAAATAAAACAATCATCTTTAATTTCCTGCTTGAAAATCTCTACGGCCCATGGGATTAATATCCAGACTCTTCAAGGTGGCATAAAAAGCCCTCAGTGATGGCCCAAGTCTAGCCATTTCCCTACCCCAGCAACCCTTGCCCTTACAAGCTACTTTCCTTATTGCTCTTGAATTGCTCATACTCTTACATGAATCTGTTACTTCACTTGAGAGAAAGCCTTTACTTTGATGCCTATCTCTCCTCCAACCACACACACAAAGTTTCTAATAGGTTTTGTACTTGAGAGCTTTTGAACATAATAAATGCTCAATGAACAATTGTTGAATGAATGCTTATGAGGATAGAGGTGGAGCGTAGTGTGATTCAAGTGAGGAATAGCTAAATATGTTGAGTGTCCACTGAAGACGACCGTGTTGAAGTAGAGGAGGCATTTGGCACTGGAGGTGTGGGGGCCAGAGAAGGGATGATAGGGGGCATGACACCATCTTGTCTCTGTTAGCTAAACAGCAGTAGGGAGGAAACAAGAGTTCTTGTAGCGAGATCAGTCAGAAGGGAGAGTTGCAGTGGAGAGAGGTGTAGTGTGAGCCTGAGCCCATGCTTCTGGAAACCAGCGGTTTCAAAGAGACTGGGGTTATTTTTGTTCTTCACTGAGCAGTCTTGCAAGAACAGAGAAACAGGTGGACACACCAGCTAAATCTTTAAATATGTCAGACCTAATATTTAATAAAGAAGAGGTGTCTTTAAAAATAGTTTTAGCCATAAAGAAATTATTAATTCCCTATTATTTTATTTCATTTTTTCCATTTTTAAATAGACTCAGACTGAAATCACCTAGAAAATGTATCTGAGACAGAACCAAACTGTTTTATCGTACGCCAAAGCTTTTGCTTTAATTGAACATTAATACAGAGTTGAGGCTGCAGCTTTGTTTCACTATGCTACCCTAACTCTGAGGGTCCAAGGTATTTCTTTGCTAGATTTTAAACACCAAGTAGGTTCATTTCTTTATCCTCTTGTTTTTTTGTCCTTATGAGCCCCTATTGGCACTAAGAAATAACAGACTATTTATTACAAATAGAGACATATTTTGACATTTAGTTGATTGTAGAAATTAATGTTCCTAAAATAGTTTGTAAAACAATTTCACACCCACAGTCTCATGAAGTCCTTACAACAACTTCATGAAAATGACAGAACACAAATTCATCATTGAATACAATGTTAATAATAGAACTCTACCAAAGCATCTAAATTGGAAAGTAAAATTTTCTTTGTTAACAGATGACATGATCTTATATGTAGAAATCCCTAAAGAATGCACAAAAAAACAAAACAAAACAAAAAAACCCCAACTGTATAACTAATAAATGAATTCAGCAAAGTAACAGGATACAAAGTCAATACACAAAAATCCCAGATAATTGTTTCTGAACACTAACAATGAACAATCCAAATATGAAATTAAGTAACAATTTCATTTGCAATAGTATCAAAACTAAATACTTAGGCAAAAGACTTGTATGCTAAAAACTACAAAACATTGCTGACCAAAATTAAGGAAGATAAGAACAAATGGAAAAACATCCCATGTTCATGGACTATGTCTTGTAATTGTTAAAATGTTTATACTACCCTAAACAATTTAAAGATTTAGTGTAATCCTTATCAAAGTCTCACCAGCGGTGACACATGTGAGTGCACACTCTAAGTTTTCTATCACGCTCCCTCCAACTCAAGATGGTGCTTGGGGACCAGAATACAACCTATCAACTCCCTGAATCTGCCCCTCCATCATCAGCTCACAATGCAGGGCTCTCAAAGGCCTACACCTACAGGGCAGTGACACGAAAGGGTCATGTGTGCATTGAGGGAGTCCTCAGCCTGCAAACTGCAGGCCACAGTCCAGTCTGGAGAGAGCCACACCACCACCACTGTGTGCCCAGTCCTGAGCCCCATCTCTTTGTCTTGCACAATGTGCTAGGCACAAAGGAGATGTGCTGGGGCCTGCTGTCCTGCCCAAATATCTTTAACCCCTTCCACAAGGCCTCATTCATCAATGGCGATGACTGCTGAGCATACAACTCCAGGGCCTGGCCCACCCACTCATTACCACTTCCAGTCCACTGCTGTTGGGCTGGTCCCTTGTCATGTCTCACTCTTTTTTTTTTTTTCCCCAGGGACAGAGAGAGAGAGTCAGAGAGAGGGATAGATAGGGACAGACAGACAGGAATGGAGAGAAATGAGAAGCATCAATTATCAGTTTTTTGTTGCGACACCTTAGTTGTTCATTGATTGCTTTCTCATATGTGCCTTGACTGTGGGCCTTCAGCAGACTGAGTAACCCCTTGCTCGAGCCAGTGACCTTGGGTCCAAGCTGATGAACTTTTGCTCAAACCAGATGAGCCTGCGCTCAAGCTGGTGACCTCGGAGTCTCAAAGCTGGATCCTCCGCATCCCAGTCCGATGCTCTATCCACTGCGCCACCACCTGGTCAGGCCATGTCTCACTGTTGAGATAAATTGTCTTTTATAGTTCGGGTGTCCAATGGTAAGATCTCATGGGCCCAAGACTCCTAGTTTTAAAACTGGAATGATGACTCACCCTACACAAGGCCAACTTCAGTGTTATCTCCTTCAAAACCAATGTTTCAGTCTCTCTATTAGATATTAAGAATTATTTTCTCTCTTCCTTCTATGCCATAGTGTAATGCTGATGGCTGAGGCCATGGCCAGGCAGTTTCACATTGGATTCGGGCAGACTGAGGAAAAACTGCAGAGCCAGAAAGGGTTGGGCCATTCCATTTAATAAAGTCTCACAACTGCAGACAAGCACACAGGCAGGAGAAAACACCTCTCAGGCAAACAAACAGCAAAATGGCCCCTCACAGTGGCGGGCAGGCAATCCGTACATCGGTAATCCCCAATCCCGAGTGCAAGCACCCATAGCCTTACATAGGCCACACACACGTGGTGCTGCCACGTGCTCACGCACTAATCAGGCAAAGGGCTTGCAGCTGGTAAACGAGCGAGTGAGCCTAACACAGCTGTTTCCTCCACAGCTTGCAAAAAGAGATTGTGAAATCTCCGCTCTCAAAATCATTCCACATTGTTCCGCCGTTCATGTATCTCAGTTTAAGATGGAGATTTCCTGACGTAAGGTCTGGATGGAACAGTGTGGGAGGCAGTGTTCCGACAGGCGTCTCCATGGAGCCAGTAGGCCAGGATGAGCACCGCTGTCTTTTCCCTGGAGGTTTTTGAAACAGCTGCCGTTTTAACTGAGGTAATAATATGCACACATATGGTTTACTCCTGTCCTAGTTGTGATTATTGGGGTTGAGAAGTCAGAAGTGTGACAGTAAGCTCACTAGCAGCAGATGATGTTACATTCTTTTCAAACCCTTTCCCCCGGAAGGATTTATTCAGGGACACTTAGACTCCGTGAATTACCATTTGCCACGGTCTTCACTGAAGGACAGTAGTTCCAAAACCTCTCCTTCACCGTGTGGACCGACCATCTGCTCACAATAACTGCAAGTGCACTTGCAGGATTCATAAAGCCTCCTATGTTCCTGCCTGACTTTGAAATGCCTAGGGCAACTGCTCCTTGACGGCAGCCGCTGGAGCAGCCGCAGCAGCTGTGGGACTCTCCGGGCCTCGTCTCTGCCCCGCGTCTGGCGGCAGCCAAGGACCGCCCAGCCTCTCTCTCCAAAAGAGAACCAGCAAATTGTTAACCATTAAGGCTGAACTCCTAGGGGCCAACAAAGAGAACTGCGTTTGAATGTGAGCTCTGTGTGGGATCGCAGAGGCCTCTGGCACCTGGGTTTGTCCTCAGGGCCAGGGTGATCTTTAGGGAAAGTTACAAGCTGCTGAGGGAATATTTTCACAGGTTTTCCAAACAAAGGGTTCTTTCTTCAAACCCCATACAACTCTTTTCTGATTGCTAATTAACCAAAGCTAGTGAAAAACAGGCCATTTCTGTAGGTCGACATTGTGTGTGGCATGATGTGGCTGATGTGCATTCTAATGTTTTTTTGTTTATGGTTTTGGTGCGAGCCCTGTTTTCAGTTTGACAAGATGGGAGGGGGAACTATCGGAAGGCAGCTCACCTGTGCTAGTAATTTTTTCTGTGTGCGCACAATCTTGCAGCGGATTTGCATACTGAATATGTTTTCTGTTTTTCCTTAAGTCACACACATTCTCTCTCTCCCCTGAAGCTGAGAGTTATTTCAGTCCCCACTGGAGGGTTTGTTTCAGTCTCTGCTCCTGTGTCTTCCCTGTTTTCTTCTGGGAGTAGCTATTTAGGAAGTACCTTTTGGGCCCATCTGTCTTAAATTACTACTTTGTTTACTTAACCACCCAGGGACCTTCCCTCCGTGGGTCACAGTCCTTTCATATTTAGTGGGTATGCACTTCCATGAAAGCCCCTACAGGCTGGGCTCAGAAGCCCCTACACCTACAGGCTGCTGGCAGATTGTGTAACGGCTGCCTCACTGCTTGATGTTCACTCTCACCTCATCAAAGCCCGCCAGAGCCCGGTGGCCTTTTGGAGTTGTTTCCAAAGCCTTCAAAGCCCCTCCTCTTTTAACACTGCTTTTTCAGTTGCTTATTAGTAGTTTTGTAAGTTTCACAGTTCAATGTCCTAGAGTTCTAAAACAATGTTGCATTTTGTTTATCAACAATTTTGGTGTTTTATGGTCAGGTGACATATCAATTCAATCTTCGCCTTACTGGTATTTGGTCAATATTTCTTATTTATGTTAATTCCAGCCTTTTTGGTAATGAGAGGCTATTATGTGATGGGGGGGAGCTCTTCACAGGCCTCTAGTGGACATGTAGTGGAACTGCAGAAATCTTGTATTTGAATGTAAGGAACTGGTGTGGGACGTAAAGGAATTTGGCGAACTCAAAAATGTGTTCTTCATTAAATTTTTAATAGTATAATAGTATGTTTGAAGGCATGGGAAATAAGAACAATCGTGAAATAAAATGCTAGGGTGACTTTAACTATAGTGTATTATCAAGTTGTCACCTAAACTGAATATTCATCCATTTTAGTCCCTATTTTATAACAGTATCTGAATTTTAACTTCACATCATAACTTTCAATCAACTGTACTTTAATATACTTTTTATCAATAATTTTCATCAATAATTTGAAATCTTTATCATTTAAATGGTTCATCTCAAAAGAGTTGGAAATAATATGCTTCTATTTACAAGGAAAAGCGTGTGAAATAATGTCCAGAGGCAGCCCCAGTCTTCTCCAAAGAGCTTCACTCTTCCACTGCCTTCTGGATGTAGCCATGGAAGTAAGTAGTTCTGGAACAAATTGGCCCATGTTGAAACCTGTATGGAGTCAAACCACCTGGGATCATATTTTGAGCTGTAGATGAGGACAGCGAGATTATTATGAGCCCATCACTACCAGCATCCCCTCCAGTCTTCTGTGATTTTCCATGAGCATGTCGCGTAATCTTCATGCTTTGGTGCCCTGCCTTTATGTTCCCTTCACCCAGAGTGACTCCTCCCTCCCACCACCTTCACACAGTTCGGCTTCACTGTCTCACGTTCAATCTCACATTCACTTACTGCAGGTCTGTTCTGGGGCTGGACCTTGGTTAGTGCCCTGTTGCGTTTGCAGTGTCCTCATCATCACTCTATCTGCAGTCCCTAGCACCGCTCCTGCCAGGCCTTTGGGAAAGACTGTTGAGTTCACAGCTGTTCCTTGTGCGCATCATGGGCAAAACTGGGAGATTGGGAAGTATGCCACGTGTTCTCCTTACTGTCTTGGTTTGCATCCAGCATCCCACCTTCTTTCTCCCTCTCCACAGTCATTTTCAACTTAAAGTAATTTTAAGGCCCTGAATTAACTGTTTAAGGGGATTCGAACTGTCAACCTTGCCTTGCATTTGAAATGAAATGCTTTGCTCTGGTGTTAAATAAGAACAGGAATATCAAGCCACTATACTGGTGAGAGAGTTGTTCGTAGGGTGGAATGCTGGCTCCAAATACACAATAATGTCTGTCTCTTCTCCCTAAGACTTAGACTAGCTTCACTCTTCCACTGCCTTCTGGATGTAGCCATGGAAGTAAGTAGTTCTGGAACAAATTGGCCCATGTTGAAACCTGTATGGAGTCAAACCACCTGGGATCATATTTTGAGCTGTAGATGAGGACAGCGAGATTATTATGAGCCCATCACTACCAGACAGACCTTGAACGAGGAGAGGAAGACTGGGGATGAAACTTCAGAGAAGACGACTTTATGAATAGCTGTTTGCTATGGGACACCTTGAGACTTTACATTCAAGGTTTGAACCAAGCTCACAGGTTGTGATGAGGATAACAGAGTACCTGTCACCCTCAGGGGCCACTTATGGCTATTAAAGAGGAATGAAGTTTGCTTCATTCACGTTTAATTTTCTTTGGGGCTAGGGTTCTTCATCTAGTGATCTTTTGTCTCTTTAAAGCTTCAGAAGTTATAAGGAAAAAATATATGCACATAATCCATATGATTAATGGGGAAAGCTTTAGTAAGATTCTTGAAAAGCTAAAGAAGGTTCAGAATTGCTATTTTAAGAGATGGTTGAGGTATGTTTTATAGTATGGGTCCGATTAATAGACTCTTTGTCTAAACATTGCCTGGACTAGGCTGAATATTACATTTATACATATTGTTTATTTTTTTTTTTACTGAATTTTCTTAATTGAATAATAACATTAACTTTGAAAACTGCTGTCTAGAATCCTATTTTTGGTAATAGCCAAGCAGCAAGTAGCCTTTTACTGGAACCTTCTGTACTTTTATAGGTAAAAGTAAACAAATTAGAGTGATTAGTTGAGTTGAAAAAATGATTTATTTTTAAAGGAATGAAAGAGCACAAGTAAAATTACGGTAATCCCTAAGAATATATTGTTGGAAACTTGAATAAGACATTTGACGCAAGTGTATAACTTCAGTTGTATGGCTTTCAAAATTTATCATCAGTCATGGAAAGGTAAAAGGAGAGATAAGATTAAACTATAGATGTAAAGATTTTGCAAATATAAATTATCTTGGCAAAATGAGGCTAGAAGGAAGACATATGCTATTAATATGAAGGGATTCTAAATTAAAGATTTAGAGAAAAACACAGGTAATGTTTTATAAAACATTAAAAATGTAGCAAAGGCAATCCTGCTTGAGGAAATGAAAATGCTACATATTTAGCACCCCTGAGCCCGTGATACAGTGACACCTCACTTACCCGAATTTCATATACATGGCAGGGTCAGCTGTAGGGAAAGGGCCCATAAGCCAAGTAGTGTAATGGTCATGCACCAAAGCCTATGGGTTTACTTCATGGGATAGCACCTGAGATTCCTCCAACTTGGCTTGTTTACTCTCACCTTACAAATAAGTCTAATGAGTTTAGTTTCCAGGCCTTTATAAAGAGGATTAAGTGCTAGAAATTAGAAGAAAGACAGGTACTACCGATATACAGAGACAGCAGCTAGAAGTTATGGCTGACTTGCTGATAGCAATGGAGATAAAATAATAATAATTATTATAAAAAGTTAATCCGGGCCCTGGCTGGTTGTCACAGTGGTAGAACATCAAGTGTGAATGTCCGGGTTCAATTCTCAGTCAAGGCACACAGGAGAAGCAACCAGTTGCTTCTCCACCACTCCCTCTCCCTCTTCTCTCTCTGCCCCCATCCCACAGCCATGGCTCGATTGGTTCAAGTGCATTGGCCGTGAGTGCTGAGGATGGTTCCATAGAGACCCTGCCTCAGGTGCTAAAAATAGTTTGGTTGTGAGCATGACCCCAGATGGGCAGAGCCTTAGCCCCAGACAGGGTTGCTGGGTGGATCCCAGTCAAGGTGCATGCAGGAGTCTGTCTCTCTACCTTCCCTCCTCTCACTTGGAAAAGAAGCAAAGAGAAAAAAAAAAAAAGAAGCCAATTAGGCTCAAAGACTGCACAGCACTCTGAGGTAAGGGCTGTGCTTACCACTCACATTGTCAGCATCTGACATATATATTTAATATATGTTTATATATAGTGGTTAATTTATATTTGCTTAGTATATATATTAAGTGAATTAATATTTTATTTTATACCAAGGACATCACAATATTGAGTCTAATATTTATAATGTTGATCTCCATAATTAAGAAAACATTAAATTATATATGTATATTTTGTCTAAAAGGAAAGAAAAATATATAATCACTTTAAACATACTGCCATCCCAGAAAAGGTTATTAATCCCTACTGCCAAATCCTTGGGTATACACACGAAATATCATTTATCCCGAAATATGTCATATCTGGTTTTTAGCTTTTATTAGCATTTGTTCTTGAAAAAAGTGGGATGACTTAAATGGCTTTTCAGATGGGGAATCAAAGTTTGGATAAACCACATATTGACAAAGTGGAGAAGACGAGGAGATCTGCTTATATGCGGATGATCACAATTTTTTCTTTTTAGAAATTAAATTTAATGGGGTGACACGGATCAATAAGAGTACACAGGTTTTAGGTGAACATCTCTATGGAATTTGAACTGTTGATTGCATTGTGTGCCCATCACCCAATGTGAAATCATTATCTGTCCCCACATATTTGTCCTTCTTTAATTCCCTTCCTCCTCCCTCCCTGCCCTGGGTAACCACGTTACTTTTACCTATGTCCATGAGTCTCAGTTTTATATCCCACCTATGTGTAAGATCATCATCTAGTTCTTAGTTTTTTCTGATTTACTTATTTCACTTAGTGTAATGTTCTCAAGGTCCATCCATGTTGCTGTAAATGGCACTATGACATCATTTCTTATGGCTGAAGAGTATTCCATTGTATATATGTACCACATCTTCTTTGTCCAATCCTCTTTCAAGACATGGACACTTTGGTTGTTTCCATGGCTTGGCCACTGTGAATAATGCTGTGGTAAACATGGGAGTGCATGTGTCTTCATGTATCAGTGTTTTCGAGTTTTTTGGGTAGATACCCAGTAGAGAAATTGCTGGGTCGTATGGTAGTTCTATTCTTTATTTTTTGAGGAACTACCATACTTCAGAAGACCATAATTTTGAGAGGAATGACCAGGAACAGTGACGTTTTACATATATATATATATTCTTTTATATATATATATATTCTTTTATATATATATATTTATATATATATATTCTTATCAATGTTGTTATTGTTTTTTTCTGAAGAAACAGAGACCTGTATAAGCTGTCCCAACAATAAAGGGAGGATGTGGTCTATTTAAAAATATGTTAATGTAACCTTAATTCTAGGTATGTGGTGGGATTATATTCCATCTTTGATGTTAAACATGGCCACATGACTTGCTTTGGCTGGTGACATGTGAACAGAAGTGACAGGTTCACTTTTTGGTAGAGCTTTAAAGCCAGTGTGTAACTTTCATGTTCCCTTCCTGCTGCTGTAGTGATTGTTGAGATGAAGTCCCCAATGGCCCTGAGGACTAGGATGACCCAAGACTCACTGAATACCCTTAGTGCACACATGGTGGAGTGAGAAGTGAGAAGTTCATTTTTGTTCTGTTAAACTGCTGAGATTTGGGGGCTATTTGTTACTGAAGCATAATTTAGCCTAACCTAACTAATACAAAGTTGATTATAAAATTATAGAGCTATTCCTGGATTCTAAGACCAGGAAATAAGATAGAACCAGGCTTCATGGGAACTGAAATAAAGACTTAGAAAGAGCAGAGCTGTTATTTCCATGTCATGGCTGCATGACATTTCCTACCTGTTTTTCTCCACAAGTTGTGCATTACTTTCAGTCAACTAGTCAAACAATTTACCTCTGCTTCCTCCTCTGACACATTATCAAATATAACTGTTACCTTTTTTCTCTACCATGGACTTAAGCTGTGTTTTGGGTCACCCAGTTTAGTTTCCCCAGGTTAAGGATCTGATTGAGTCAATCAAATCAATGTTTATGACCTCTTGAGTCAGCTAAGTCACTACCACTTACTAAGCCAGTGGTTCAAAAAATTAAAAGGTTCCTAAACTTAGAAAAAGTAATGGTTAACTCTAGTGACTATTTTATATATACTAAACCCTGTTCTTAGTGCTTGCATGTGCAAACTCACTCCTACAACAACCACATGACATAGATATTGTTAGCATCCTCATTTTACAGATGTGTAAACTGAAGCACAGAGATACTAAGTAGCTTGCTTAGGGCACACTGCCAGGAGTGGTAGAGGTAGGATGTGAATATATGCAGTGTGACTCCAGAACCCATCATTTTAACTGCTATGTGTAGCATTACTTTTTAAATGGGTTTTTAAAATTTATTTATTGATTTTAGTGAGAGATGAAGGGAGAGAGAGAGAGAGAGAGAGAGAGAGAGAGAAGAACCTTGAGCTGTTCTTGTGTGTGCCCTGACTGGGGATCAAACCTGCAACCTCTGCGCTTCGGGACTATGCTCTAACCAGCCAAGCTGTCCAGCCAGAGCGCGTTGATTTTCTTTTAAGTATATTTGTCCTGTACAGCAGAAATGTGTTACAAATGAGCTTTTAAAATGTGTCCAGGTTGTTTTTAGTTTTTGTTTTGTGACAGTAATGTAAAAACACTCTCCTTGAAGAATCAAGGTTACAACTATGTGTGAGCCTCACAGGGCATTGTCCGAATAGTTGTCCTCAGATGCCACTTTTAACATCTTTCTTCAGGCTCTCTGAATTGCCAATAACTGCTGGGTAATTTAGGACAAGTTGGATAACGTCTATCAGAGATATATTTAGTTGACTTATCAGATCTTAACTAAATTAATCTGCAGTCTGTTTACAGAAATGAAGTTCTGTAATAATTTCAAAGTAGAAAGTTGATTCCCAACCCCTCTTTCCCTTTGAAAGTCATTGTATTTGCCAATCATTTAATTTATCAGTACTTCACAGACCAGTGATCAACACAAAATTAATTCAGTCTAGGGAAGAGTCAACCTGTGAACAAATAAGAATTAGAACAGTTAGACTCAGGCAGCGAGTCTTCACATTACTGATGCATCCACTCGGGCATTCTTCATTACCAAAGAGGAATTTTGCTGGTTGCTAGAAATTTCACATGGCTGAGAATTTTTAGGGCTTTGCTGTTTATAAGTTATATACATGGATAGCACATACAGGTAGCTTCTTCCTTCTTTATTCTTTTTTTCTTTTTCTTTGACAGACACAGAGAGAGAGTCAGAGAGAGGGATAGATAGAGACAGACAGACAGGAAGGAAGAGAGATGAGAAGCATCAATTCTTCATTGCAGCACTTGAGTTGTTCATTGCTTTATCATATGTGCCCTGACCGTGGGGCTACAGCAGACCAAGTGACCCCTTGCTCAAGCCAGCGACCTTGGGCTCAAGCTGGTGAGCTTTGCTCAAACCAGATGAACCTACACTTAAGCTGGCAACCTTGGGGTCTTGAACCTGGGCCCTCCGCATCCTAGTCTGACTCTCTATCCACTTTGCCACCTCCTGGTCAGGCTTCCTTCTTTATTCTTAATATAGAGAAATGTGAAAACAAAGAAAAATTAAAACCCAGTGAAAATCAACATTAAATGTGGTGTGGGGAAAGACAGAAGAAGGTACTTATGGAAATATTCTGTAGCTTATAAATACTTGTAAGTTTTTTTTAATCACACAATTGGCCATTAATGTAATTTATAGCAGGAATTAAATAAAAATATATTGAGTACCTTCTAGCATCAAACACATGTAAGATAATGCAAGAAAAAAATGAGTAAAGCTTTGCACTCCAGGGGTTCACAGGTTAGTGGACTACATCCCCACATGTAGCTAAATAATGTGGAATTCTACAGAAGTGTAATCAAAGACAGGTTGCTTCATGGGTGTGCAACCCTGCAGTTTTGTGACAGGGTCCCAAGCTCGTAGGGCCTGGTGTTTGGTTTAATGTGCTACTATTGCTGTGTTGAGATTAATAATATTTTTTTTGTGCTGGGTACATATAACATTTGATATCTTACCACTTTTAAGTGTACAGTTCATTAATGTTAAGTGTATTAACTTTGTTCAACTGTCACCATCACCCATCTCCAGAACTCTTCTTGTAAAACTGAAGCTCTGTGTCCATTAAATAATTCCTCCTTCTTCCATCCCCTGAGCTCCTGGAAACCCCTATTCCACCTTCTGTCCATATCAATTTGACTACTGTAGGGACCTCGTATGAGTGGAATCTCACAGTACTTGTCCTTTCGTGACTGTCTTGTTTCACTCAGCATAAGATCTTCAAACATATATATATTGTGACATGTATCAGAATGTCTTTCCTTTTTAAGGCTGGATACTTAACTATTCTCTGTAGGTATACAGATACCACACTGTATCCATTCAACCGTCAGTGGACATTTAGGTTGCTTCCACTGATTTAGGTTTCAGCCACTGTGAAAACGCTGAATGTGCGTGTACACATATCTCTTGGACACTGAAGTTGTTAGTAATATTTAAGCATGGGACCTGCATTTCCATTTGCCCTGGGATCTACAATTTCTGTAGCCAGACCTGTGAGAGGGAGAAGGGAAGTAATTGGCTGAGCATGAGGCAGAGCTCCAAAGAGGAGTTGGGTTAGCCAAGCAGAGGAGCAGGACAAGGGCTCAATTTCGAGGGGACAGAATGGACTTGATCCAGAGGGGAGGGAAGTTGTGTGCTACAGGATAGTAAGGATGCACGCCAAAGATGAATGAATGAATCTTTGCTCCAGGATCAGTTTCCAGTTTTGATTAATCACAAAAGTTGATAATAATATTATTCAGCCTTTGTTGGATGAAGTTGGAGACAATAATCCCAGTGAAATTAGCCAGTCACAAAAAGACAAATACTGTTTGAATTTCACTTATATGAAGTACTTAAGACACTGAAGCTCCTAGAGGCAGTGGATTGGCGGTTGCCAGGGGCTGAGGTGAAGGGTAGATAGGGAGTTAGAGTTTAATGGGGACAGAGTGTCAGTTTGATAGGGTGAAAATGTCCTGGAGATGGATGATGGTGGTGGTTGCCCAATATTGTGAATGTACCTAATGCCACTTTAAAATGGTTAAAATGATAAATTTTATGTTATATGTATTTTACCACAATTTTTTTAAAAAAGGTTGATGGGTGAGTATTTTTATTCAATAGTCTACATGCTATGAAGACTCTTCCAGAGCCTAAATGGAAGGGGGTGGGTATGGGGGTGGGGAAGTTCTCTATTTTAATGGGTGTGAAGACTAGTAAATCCATCTAACTTCATTGATATCCACAGTGAACTTACACTGTGTTCACTTTATCGATGGCTCATATTTTTTGTTAATATAAAAATGCTATTATTTTACCTGTGTTGTTAATTGCATAAAAGACTAATGAGCCTGACCTGCAGTGGCACAGTGAGTAAAGTGTCGACCTGGAATGCTGAGGTCACCGGTTCAAAACCCCAGGCTTCCCTGGTAAGGCACATATGGGAGTTGATGCTTTCTGCTCCTCCCCCCTTCTCTCTCTCTGCCTCTCTCTCTCTCTCTCTCTCTCTGTCCCCTCTCTCTAAAATGAATAAATAATATCTGAAAACAAATAATTAAATAAGTAAAATTAAATTTAAAAAAATTAAATACTTAAAAAAAAGACTAATGATAGTGTGACTTATTGGAACTAGAACCTGGATAGTCATCTGTTTTTGAAAGACATTTAATATTAAATCCATTAATTTATATAGGGGATCTTAATTAACCCTTATAGCCAATACTCATGGTCTACAACCAGCTAATAATCATCATCTAGAACCAATTTGTACTCATGGTCTAGAGACTAAAATAATATTTTCAGATCTTATCCCTGAATTTCAGATGGGTAGATTTCATGACCCCGAGAAAATCCCCTCCCTTTTTATTTTTGAAAGTTTGCTAGCCAGTACATATGTTGCACCACATGGTCTTCATATGTGTTCCCTAATTACGTGATTTGTTCATTCATTTGGTTCTCAGGTTGGTGCCTGTTGAGGCACAGTTCTAGCCACTGAAGATGAATCAGTATACAAAACAGAAAACGATCTCTTCCCCATGGAGGTGTTATTCAGAGGGTGGAGGGACGTTCAATGAAATAAATGTGTAAACTGTGGTAGAACGTGAAACTTAACTGTGGAGGGAAAAAATCAAAGTAGGGAGAGAGGTCTGGCTGTGACTTTTTGCTGAGGTGCTAAAGGAATATGTTTTCAAAGTGGTTCCTCTGCCCACTGATCTCCGGTCTGGGACCTTGTGACTCTTCACACGGAACCTCTCCCTGCTTCCTACTCTGCGGGCCAGCCTCAAACTGTGATGTGCTTCATGGTAAGCAGCTCCCCCATCCATGAGAAGTGATTCTGAGGTTTCTTTTCATTATTTCCATATTCAGCCCCTCGCCTCTCGCACAGCACTGTGTGTGTAGTAGACATGGTAGGTACGCACCTGTTATGTTGTAAAAGTTGGAGAGGAAGGCACTCTGGGTTTTTTCCAATGCTCTTCTTCTTAGAGTCTCTCAAGTTCCAGGGTTACCTTTAGGTTTTCCCTTTCAAGGAGTCATCTTACAGGTACTCTGAGTTTCTTGAATGCTATTTGTTCAGCAAAACCAAGCGTAGAATAATGTGACCTTCTAAGTTTTTATTACCTGTCTTTTTAATATCAAAATATCAAAGCCATATTTCAAGAATATAGAATTTGCTACCTGCTCCTCACAGACAACTAAATGAAAGATGAGCGGATAGGCTGCAAGAACACCATCTTGAATTTCTATGGTACCCAAGCTGCGGTAAGGTATCTGCCACGTTTCTTACAATTTTTTATTGAGCAGAAAACACAGACATTTGCTGTGAGTCAGACAAGTGAGGGGAAACAGGCCTCACAATGGAGGAACTGGCATAGGCTTTGGAATTAGAGGTGTTGGGTGAGATGTAGATTTGAATACAGACATGGCGACTTCTATGTAGCTTCAGCACCACTTAAATCTGAGCCTCCGTTTCCTCATCTGTAAAATGAGGAAAAAATGAGATGGTATATATGTGTGTGTGGGGGTGTGTGTGTGGGTGTGATATAGTCTACTCAGTGGCTGTTTATATCTATTGTCTTTCTCTTTGGAAAGGACCACTTCCTTGATTTACCTGCCGTGCTGGGCTGAGAACTTCCTGATGGACAGAGTAGTGCCTTATTTAGCTATGACCCCGCAGATTTCCTGGGCTGGTAATTTTCCAGTAAAGCTGCATTAAAAAAAAAAAATCAGTGGCCCTGGCCGGTTAGCTCAGCGGTAGAGCGTCGGCCTGGCGTGCGGGGGACCCGGGTTCGATTCCCGGCCAGGGCACATAGGAGAAGCACCCATTTGCTTCTCCACCCCCCTCTCCTTCCTCTCTGTCTCTCTCTTCCCGTCCCGCAGCCAAGGCTCCATTGGAGCAAAGATGGCCCAGGCGCTGGGGATGGCTCCTTGGCCTCTGCCCCAGGCGCTAGAGTGGCTCTGGTCCCGGCAGAGCGACGCCCCAGAGGGGCAGAGCATCGCCCCCTGGTGGGCAGAGTGTCGCCCCTGGTGGGCATGCCGGGTGGATCCCGGTCGGGCGCTTGCGGGAGTCTGTCTGACTGTCTCTCCCCGTTTCCAGCTTCAGAAAAAAAAAAAATCAGTGTTAACTTGAATTTTGAAAATATTTTTTACCAGAGGTGTTTCTTATCTCTGGCTCTGTGGCATTCTTCCCAGCAGGGGTGGCACTCTCTTACTGGCTAGGAGGCTTCCCTTAATCTTCCTGTTGTGGAGGAGCCATTGGCGACAGCCCAGTCACCCGGCACAGTGGTGAGTGGAGAAGGCCCAGGAGACGGGTTTCTCCTGGATTTGTATGGCTCTGTGGCCTACTGCCCCGCATGAGTGTCATTGTGCCTTCTCAGTGATCATACTGGGTTATTGTCCAGAAAGTAAATGGTCCTTGCTCTCCCCATTGCTCGGCCTGACCAGTGGTGCATTTGGCAGGAACAGACTGAACAGTTTTAAAGAGGCCGAGCAATGGCAACAGGAGGTAGGAAGCTCTGAAGTGAGGAGGGTGGGGAGGTCTCCAGTCTGCCCGTTGCATCCTGAGTGGTATGTCACTCAGGATGAGTGGCACAGCTCAATTTGCACGTGTCACTGAAAACAGTGAGCTGCGGGCATGGGAGTTGTCTTTTCAGTCTCGAGTCCCATGGGCTCTGATGGATGGCATGTGGTCAAATATTACCAACTATAGTCTTCATCTCAAGAAGCTCTCTGGTCTATCCATGACTTTAGGATGGCTATATTCAAATCCTTTGGGGCAATAATATTCGACCTTCCCTTGAAAACACCTAGAATGTGGGATTTCTCTATTTCTTTAGTCTTCCATTCCCATAGCACTTCAGTCATATCAAACCCATGAAGCAGCCACATCTCTAAGTCATGGAACTGACCTCAAGTCTGATGACCATGATTCTTTCCAAGCATCATGGCTCCAAACTGACAATGCCATGGTCAGCAGAACTGACTCTGATCAGGTTTGCTATAAGGAAAAAACATGACATCTTACAAAGTGAATGCTTAAGGGTTACCTAGAACTAAGGTAACCAACTTTTTTACAATGAAAAGAGGACAAAAATAAATTGAGGAAAACAATATTATAAATAAAAGAAACATTTTATTCATTGCAACAATAATACACTATAATATGATAAATGCATAGAAACATTTGGAATATTTTATATTGTAATTATGCTTACATGCCTATTAATTTTTAATAATAGTTGTAAGGAAGAAGTACTTATTTAGATAATATTATTTAAATGAGTACTTTTAGATAATATTATCTAAATGAGTACTTTTCCATTGAATGAATATTTTTTGTCAGTGTATCATCTTGTTACATCAGAAATATCTGAACAAGAAATATCCTTCATATTGAATTTTACGGCAAGTGCTGCAGCTAGAGGATCAACATTCAATCTCGATTTCTCACTTGTCCAAAAATCATTAGCAATTGAAAAAACTTTCAACTGCTGCATTTTCAGGGCAGCACAATGTAAATTGAACAAGAATAAATAAATTTTCACATGGAATATGTTCATTTTTGAAGTGGATGAATATTTCCATCCATCTTTTATCAATTTTGACCTGTTCATTTTTCCGTTGTATTAATTTTTCAGAATTTCAAAATACATTCAGTCTTCTAATTTCTTTAAAGAGACAATTGTTGTCTATTTTGATGTCTGGCATTTCTTTTTTTTTTATTTTTATTTTTATTTTTTATTTTTTCTGAAGCTGGAAACGGGGAGAGACAGTCAGACAGACTCCCGCATGCGCCGGACCGGGATCCACCCGGTACGCCCACCAGGGGGCGATGCTCTGCCCATCGGGGCGTCGCTATGGTGCGACCAGAGCCACTCTAGCGCCTGAGGCAGAGGCCACAGAGCCATCCCCAGCGCCCGGGCCATCTTTGCTCCAATGGAGCCTTGGCTGTGGGAGGGGAAGAGAGAGACAGAGAGGAAGGAGAGGGGGAGGGGTGGCTTCTCCTGTGTGCCCTGGCCGGGAATCAAACCCGGGACTTCTGCACACCAGGCCGATGCTCTACCACTGAGCCAACCGGCCAGGGCTGGCATTTCTTTAGATAAAAACTCAAGACAAGATTCAATATCTGTCCAATATACTTCCAATGAAGTAAAAAAACACCATTGAAAACTGTTCTTTTCTGTGATGTTTGTTTCAGACTATTCTTTGATATATTGAAAACATGTCTGGTAAAAATTCTGCACTTCTTTGATAAACTTTTCTGTCATGCCCAGATTTGATTGCTCTAAGTCTGACAATTTTCTTTTTATAATTAAAAGAAGAAATTTTTCTTCAAAACGAGATTTATATTGAAGGATAAAGTCATTCAAAATAAGACTAACTTCTGTAGCTGAAATGTGTTCACCTTTAATCTTTTGAATTATTTTGTGAAAAACAGATGCTTGATTATGTACAAAATACATTAATATCTCATAATTTTATAATTGAAAAACAATTCCAGGATTTTAGGACATTTGTCTAAACTTAAAAAATATGAATGGAGAGGCTCAAATAATTGTAGAACACGCTCTATAGCCATGTAACTTTTGAATATCCTAAAATTTTTTGTAGTCAACATTTGCTTCTTCACAAAATTGTTTTAAAGTAGCAACATGAACATTAAAATGATTAAAGTACAAATAAATTGTAGTTATTACTTCTACATCCATTGGCATGGCACATGAGGCTGTGTTGATTGCATCTGACAAAATATGTGCATTACAACCTATTCTTAATATTTTCTTCTGGAAAAACTCTTGTTATTTTACATACACATTATTCACCTCTTTGCATCTTTACCCACCAGAATTTGTATTTGTATTATCAGCTGTTAGTGCAACAACTTTGGATTTCAAATTGTATTCATTTATTACTCTGTATAGATGGTTTGAAAAAATTTCAGAAGTTTCGCCCTCAATGGATTCTAAATTTGAAAATTTTACTTGAATGCCCTTGGTAACTTTAAAATATCTTACTATTATTGTATACAATTTAATTTCTTTATGATTTGATGCATCAGATAAAATCATTACAAATGCTGTAGTTTCCAAGTCTTCTGTAAGTATTTTGTCACAGGATTTTTTAAATACTGATTTCAAGATAACCTTGCATTTTGTCCTGGCACATGAAAATTTTGCATTGTGAAACTTTTTCAATAATTTAGTTATACAATCCATACTACGAAAACTTTGTGAATTATGGTATGAAATGCAAATGATCCCCCCATTGCAGCCAACTGGTTTTTACATCTTCAGAAAATTCAAAGTTTTTAAAAAAACTTGTTACTTTACAACTGGAAGCTGATGCATCTAATGATTGCTTATGTTTGTTGGAGGTCAAGTTTTTCATTATCGCTGCTCTGCCCCCAACTGCAATACAAAATTCTCCACAGCAAATATTGCAGAAAACAATGGCATCTTTCTTTGATATGAGGAATGGAAATTCCTTTTTGAATTTATCATTGAAATGGCATTTTTTTTCCATCCCTTAAATGAACTTTAAAATTAAAAATAAAATATAGAGTTACACGAACGATGCAAGCACATTAGGAACTGAAAATGTTAAATCATGGTAGGCGAATTTTCCGGAAGCTAAATTAACAAAACTAAGTATCAAACAAGACCACTAATTTGGAGTGATATTCAGGTGTATTTATCATTTTCTAATTTAAAAAAAGTCTTTTATGCAATTATTTAATCAAAATGTGTTATTAATAGATGTGGTTTGAAGTTAGATTTCCACTTTGAAACTCAAATTTTGGGAATATACTCTTGTAAATAAAATTATACGTATTTGGAAATTATTAAATAGATAATGAATTAATAAAATGTAAATTGTGCTTACCTGTCTGTGATTGAATATTCACTGAGAAAGAAATAATCGTGAGTCTACAATGTCATATGTGCCATGTCATGCTTCAGTAAGAAGTACACAAAGCCATTTGTGAGCTCGTTATATCATGCGCTCTCTCAGGGTCTCCCGTGCAGAGCGCAGTATCACCGCACTGTGCTGATCCTTGACGAATCGTCATGTCAGATACAAATACATCATATCACACACAGTGGGTCAACTCTGCATTGATCGAATACAGAATTTACAGGTTAGTCTTCCAATATCAAAAAAGAGGACATGTAGGAGGATACTTTTCGAGGGAGGATGGAACTTATAAAAGAAGGACTGTCCTCCCTAAAGGAGGACAATTTGTCACCTTACTAGAACAGTGTTCTTCCACCAGATGTCTGCAAAAGCGTTCACCACCTTGATGTTGTGCACAGATTCTACATCAGGGTGGTTAACTCTTTTGCAGACTACACGAAATTGCATCATCAGGGTGGTTACCTCTTTCACAGACCGGCATGAAATTTCTGGCGGAAGGGCACTGGTCCATGGTCCAGTGGTTGAAAAAGATTGACCTAGAGGACATTCCGTGGAGAGTTGGCCGATGGTTGACATAGAAGATGGACCTCTATTGGTTTTACAGGAGTAAAGCTAATGCCAGCCTTGGGTTAATATTAGCATGGGGTTAAGATGGGCTAGAAAGAACAAAGGCCGTGCTTCCAGAATAAAGCATGACTGCGAGAAAGCAGAATTATGTATGCAGAAAAGGACGAGGTCTTTTAAAGGAAGAGTCCTTTAAGTGAAATCAAGATTCCACCAAGTAGAGACTAGCAAGCTCAGCTTTAGGTACCCCCCCCCCCTTTTCTTTCCAAAATACTCACTCTATTCCTGAATTCCCTGATGCACTCACTTCCAAGCTGGGTGGAGAATTTTCTTGTTCTCTGAATATATTCTTCCCAGGGAGCAATGGTTTGAGTATCTGGAGAAAAACTATAGTTCTCTAATGATTTTAAAGGATTTAAACAAGGTTTAGTTTCCCTGGTAACCAGCCTCCTTCTTGATTGTTGTACACACTTTTTGTATGAGATCAATTGCACCTGAATGTCTTGACAGTAGAGGCCCCCTTGAAACTTAAAATATGTGTGGTGATTTAAAAGTTTATCCTAGTTTAAAAAACATATACATTGTAAGGTACCATGAATGCCTTAGTTTAGCTACCATTCCAGGAGAAAGGGTATGTGTGTGTGTGTGTATAAAGTGATAGAAAAGAAAATCTGGGATTTATTAAAAGCTAAAATTCTTAATACATTCTGAAGTCACTGAAGGTTGGAGCTGGCTAAGTCATCAGTTATCACTCTGTACTGACGTTCCTGTGTTCAGCTTACTGGGAATATTACAATCGAGTCGCTAATCTGTGGTCAGTGCCGCTTGTCTTTTGTCAATAAGTATGACGAACAATTTTAAAAGTCAAATACATTAGTAAATTCCTTATAGTGCCCGGAAAGCTCATGGCGACCTGTGTTTTCACAGTAAAATGAGAAGCAAGTTTAGCAGTCTGGGATTCCTGACCATCTGTTGGGCAGATAAAATATATTCTGCTCACTTTGTTAAAGATGGCGCTGCCCATGTGGAAGCCTGTCGCCCAGGTGATTGCTTGGGGTGGGCGTGATTATGTTAATATGTGTTAGGGGAGGGCTTTAGTGCAAAAAGGTTCTAAGAGGAAGAGAGATCATGTTGTTCCGGATAAAAGTGATTACGTTCTAGGAGGAACCCATGCTGTAGGAGAGCAGAGTAAGGCCATGTGGAGGAGAGGAGAGGCAGCCAAAATGGTGGAGTGCTGAAGGAGAAGGCAGTTTGTGCAGAGTTTGTGCAGAGAGAAGGAGATGGGGAACAGAGGTGAATAAGGATAGTGAGCTAGAAACCTTTGATTCTAGGAAACTCGGATAAGTCAGTAGCTTTGTAAGCACTGAATGAGTGGGTTTTGGAGCCCAGTGTGTGTTTTTACTTGCCCACCCAGTGCAAGCTAGGATTAAAGATAATGGCCCACCAGTTCGTGGCTCTGTTGTTTCATTACCGTCTGTCTGAATCCAATGCGAACCTGCATGGGCCAGGCGGCTGTGATGGTGGCCATGGCTACTGGCTTTATACCATCTTAGATAAGTCTGCCTCCAAGTTTGGTATTAAAGTTGGTCTTAAGTCATGTAGAAGGAAGAAGTCAGATATGAACTGAATAATGAGGAATGTGCTTTTGGTTTGTGAGGTATAAATAGATGGTGATCATTGTAGTTTCAAAATCTACTTTAGGTCTGGCTTTTTTCCCCTGAAATTTTTAAAGGGAGCTTTAAAAGAGATACTAGATTTCTAAAGAAATTTCACTGCACAATCCAATTTTTGATGGTGAACCTGAATAAAAGTCAAAACTCTAGTCTTTATATGAACTGGATTAGGCAACCATAGGTGGCATAATCTTCAAAACAGTGGAAGAAATCCGGTTTAGAAAGTAAGTCAGCCTGGCTTGTCCTTGATCAAGGGCTTTGTTCTTCTAAATTGCAGCTTCATAGTTGATGTTCATTAGCATCACAATTAAAGCAGTAGTTCTCTGCCCAGCAATAAAGATTAACAGCAATGAAAATTTAAAGCAGCATAGATTTGATATTTACAGGTCAATGGTTAGTAGATAGTAGGGAGGAAAGGAAAATACAAACATAGAATTGGGATAGAGAGTCCTGAAGAACAGGTGGGCCAGTTTCCGAGAGGCAGATTGGTCCCTGCAGAATGGTTATGAACACAACACATGAAATCAGTGTCACCCCAGCGGGTAGTTTATATTTTCCTCCTGGTCGTTGCCTTTTTCTGGCCTGGAGCTACCAAATGCCAGAACTGTACATACCTTCTCTACAGAGAGAGAGAGAGAGCCAGAGTATTTTCCACCCCTTGGCTACAGAAACCATGGGCTAACTCTGCAAAGCATCAACTTTGCAGAAAAGAGGTTTTAAAACACATTATTCTTGTATCACGTGATTCTCCCCTCCCCATTTTCAATATGACTTCCCAGTGCATGGTTGACTTACTGACAAGATTTTTTTTCCTCCTCATTTTTCTCCTTTTTATTTTTTAAGATAATATAATCCAGAAGTTCATAAATTTTGGAATTTTACAACTATTGAAATTGAAATCCTATATGTACAGTGGGACATCCTCATAGATAAGGCAGTGCTGACGTTTCCAAGCTGTACCTGATGTGTAATCAAGTTCTTATCATTTGAATTCTTTTTTTAATTGACTGAACAGTACTTGTTGAACAGTACTATCTCTTTTAGAGATAGTAGAGAGAGAAAGAGAGAGAGAAAAAGAGGAGGAGTAGTTGGAAGCATCAACTCATAGTAGTTTTCTGTATGTGCTTTGACCAGGCAAGTGCAGGGTTTCAAACCAGTGACCTCAGCATTCCAGGTCGATGCTTTATCCACTGTGCCACCACAGGTCTTACCGTTTGAATTCTACATAGACTTGTCCTTGTTCTGATTCATTTCAGGGCCCTTGTGCTGCAAACATGTGTCAGACATTCCTTGTGTACTCTTTTTAAATAAAAAATGTTCAGGTCCTTAATCCAAGTAGCCATGCCAGTCATCTCGATTTGCTTCATAATAGGAATATCTCAGAGATAAGGGAGTGGGTTGCCTCAATCTAAAAGCAACGGCTTCACAGAACTTTCCATTTTCAACAACGCTTACTGGAAGCAAAGTGAAAATTTTTAATTTTATAATGAAAGGTAATGTTTTTTCCTCCAGAAAAAAAAAGGGGGGGATTAAATATAGTAGAAATTTTATTGTTGATTGTTATACACTTTAAGGAATGGTAAATACTAGAAAAGGGATTTGTGGAGAGTTTGCTTTTAGAGCGCAATGAGAGAGAATGTGGGTTTGTTTGGTTTTCAGTATTACCTATTATGTTCACTACTGAAATCGTGTTGGAGGCATATATAGCATCCTGAGAACCTGAAAACCACGAGTTGCAACTTGAAAATGGGTTCCCTGATACTGGAGACAGTGAAGTTACTAAGCCCTCTGTGTACACATCTGCACCTGCATGTCCCTGTCTATGGGACCCCTGCAGATGACCACCTGTCTCTGCTTGCTCATGCTCTGGGTGCATGTGCACCAAGCAGCTCAGTATCCGAATCTGAAATTGTGACATTTTCATTGTCAGAGTAACTTAACAGGAGAAGGTGGTATTTATTTTCTGCTTAAAATGGGGTAGAAAGAAGCAGGTATACTCCAGATACCTGTGTGCATGCTAGAGGGACAGTCTATCACCTGCAGCAAGAGAATGGCTTGAATTCTATTCAAGTATTTTTTTCATTTGGGAGTTTGCATAGTCACTTCTTTATCCATCTATTCCACCATACTTCCCAGGATGTGAAATTACTGGAGAGGAACAGATCTCAGCTCCCTCTTTGGAATCACAGCTAGACTATCTTCGACTATGAAGGCTTGATTCCATGCTAGCAGCACCTGGATTATAGCTTAACCTAAGTGCCATACACATAACATGGTATCATATATGCTCGTGTTTTAAAGTAAATTTCAGATAAGTAGTGCAATTAGTTATTTATGCAGAGTATTGTTTATTGAATTATGGTTGATCAAATCAATCCTTTAAGTGGTGTAGTTGTAATCACCACTATTTTAAAATTTGAACTATGGAACAATAAATAACATGTACTGAATGTTCCCAGCATTGTACATATATTAACCTACTTAATTTTTACAACATCCCCAAGAGGGGTACTGTTAGTATCCAGTGAACCATGAGCGATCTCATTGTCCTAAGCTCATGCAGCTTGCATGGGCAGAGTCAAGAGTAGAACCCAGACATTTGGGTTCGATTGCTCCATTGGTTGCCCCGAAGCACGGAGGTTGCTAGTTCAATTCCTGGTCATGGCATGCACAGGAAGAAATTGATGTTACTGTCTGTCTCCCCCCCCCTTCCTCTCTCTCTAAAATCAATCAATAAAAAATATTAAAGAAAAAAAGGGAGAGAGAACACACTTTTATCCGTGAAGCCACACTGCTCTCATCACCCATGTAGCATGGCTGCTAACCTGCTCTTGAACAGATTCTGGGCACAAGGCAAATAGTTCACGTGTGTTAACGTCTGAACGGCTCTCCCCTTGGTATGCAGCAGTCCTGTGCAGAGCCCTGTTTCCTCAGTGTGTTTCCTCTGATGAGAAACAGTTAATAATAGTTGGGCCTTGCTCGTTGTAAGAATATAAAAAATCCTCAAGGAGTCCTATCTGTCGTCTCTAGGATCCTTCCTCTGGTGCCTTTTCAGAGGACATATGGCTGTGTCGGCTCCCAGAGGACATATGGCTCGTGTCGGCTCCCAGAGGACATATGGCTCGTGTCGGCTCCCAGAGTTTGTTGTCAGTTTCGAATCCGTTCTGTGAGGCTGAGCTCACTTCTTGTATGTGGTCATTAAAGACACATCCTGTGATTAAAAAGAAAGGGACTGATGATTGAAATATCAGTCTCCAGTTTAAAGAATGTAAGACTGAGGACCAGCAGATCAGTCCTAGTTATTATTGCTGTTCCGGGTGTATGAATTTGCACTGCACTTATACCTGAGCATGGATATTGCGATATTGCATGTGACACTCAACTGACTTCTTATGCCCAGGGGTCAATAAAAATGGGAAGCTTCAGATGCCGTGCCATTTGCTTTGCCAACTGATATAATCCTTAAAAGGACTTTTGTCCCATGGAATGGTATTCCTTTTTGAGTACTGATTCGCCCAGGCACGTGGGCATTGGGCTTTTGAACACGAAAACATGGAGGGCTGAGTTAGGCAGGGTTCTGGCAACTTTGAGTTGGTAGATGAGGGCAAACCTGCCACATACGCTTGGGTAGCTGTACACTGCCCACTTCTCGGTTGTCCTGGTTTTGGAGAAGATGGGTGCCAATCTGAGAACAGGATCCAAATGCTGAGGTTACTGCCGAGTCCTCATTCCATTCCTCACAATTTCCTTTTCTTTGTTTCCCTTTCATAAATTTACTCCTTGCCTATAACTTGTCTTCTACACATATACTCCTTAACCACTAGCAATCTGGTGCCTGTCACCAATATTGTACAACAGCTTTCTTGTAGCTATATATACTTCTCACAAAAATTAGGGGATATATCAAAAATGAATATGAAGCAATAAAATATCCCTTATTTTTGTGAGCAGTATATGTTGTAAATGGCTGCATACATAGTATTTCATTATTTGGTTGTACCGCAATTTATAAGTTCCCTAATGGTGGCATTTACATAGTTTGCAATCTTTTGCTATTATAATAATGCAGTAATAAAGTTGCCTATGTTTTTACATCTGTCAGCTGATATCTCCAGGAAAATTCCACAAGGTAGGAATAAATCTGACTCCTCCCCCTTGACTCCCATGTCTATTCAGTGGCCTCTAGCTCCCTTCCCTTTTTAATCCCCTTCCTCCAAGGCTACGCCTTCATGACCTCTTGCTTAAGTGATTGCAATGGCCTGGTACAAGTGGATCAGCCTGCCTCCTGTCTTTTTTATAATCCATCCTAAGCATGGTTTCAGATCTCACTGCTCAGACTGTGTTATAGCTGTGCTCAAACTGCCCCGAGGGTTCGTGATTGCTGGTTGAACTCATATTAACTCCCCACCCCACTCCCAGTGCTCAAGGCCATGCACACCACAGTGTGGCTCCCTCCACTCCTGTCTCTGAAGTCTCATCTCTTATGGTCCCCACGTGTTCCCCATGCTTCAGCAGATGGCTCACTACTTCCCAAGCTTGCCGTGCTTCAGTCTTTATATCGTAGAGCTCATTCCTTACTCCGGGAATGTCCTCTTTTGAGTGTCTTCCCCCTCATCCTGCCTGTGCAAGACCTTCCCAAATTTTAATAGCACCACTTAGTCATGTTGACCGGATGGTCCACTCCTCCTCCTCACAGTAGATATGCTCTTTCCCTCTTGACTCCAACTGCACATTTCTGTCTCCTGCTAGTCACCTTCTGTTTTAGTGTGCAACCACTGAGCCACTGTAACCGGCTCTGGAGAGCTGGAGGCGTGCAGCCTCTGAGGGGCTAGTACAGTGGTTCTCAAGCTTTTTGAAGTCGGGGCACATTTAAAAGCCTACAAATAGCCTGACCTGTGGTGGCACAGTGGATAAAGTGTCAACCTGGAAACACTGAGGTTACCGGTTCAAAACCCTGGGCTTGCCTGGTCAAGGCACATATGGGAGTTGATGCTTTCTGCTCCTCCCCCCTTCTCTCTCTCTCTCTCTCTCTCTCTCTCTCTCTCTCTCTCTCTCTCTCCCCTCTCTACAATGAATAAATAAAATCTTTAAAAAAATCCTACAAATAATTGTAGGTGCACTATATACAAATTTCTGAGAAATATGTTATAAAAATTAAGTCAAATAGTAAGGAAAAAAATATAAAGTCCAAGCATGCTTTTGTGGTAATTAAACAAAATAAATAAAACAAAATTAAATTTATTTTGACATTAAAAAACATTTTTATGTTACATTTTTGAATTATGCTTTTTAGAATCTGTAAAAAGGAGGGGTTAAAAAATAAAAAAAACAACAAAAAATTATCTTTTTATATATATAGATACATTCTTAGTAAGATTTAGTAAATTCAGCAGGTCCCTGTGCGAATGTGTTGTTTTTTCATTCTTGTGTTTATGAGAAACATGAGCCTGATGTGTCCTAGTGATTTCTTCAATGTTTGGGCATATATTTGAAAGGCAAACTCTCATTTTCTCATCAATACATTGAAGAATTCCTCTCTTTTTACTCTTAATTGTGTTGAAGGTAGAAAATCCTAATTTACATAAATAGGATGTTGAAAATTATAGTAAAATGTTCAAAGCTTTTTTAGATACTGCCACATACTCTTCTTCTTTTATAGAAATCCAAAAGACTTCAAGAGACAATTCCTTATGTTTAATCATCAATCCAAAACCCCCATCATACATATCATCTTAACTTTATACCAAACAAAGGATAGAAGAAACTTGCCTCCAGTCTTTCCGGGGAACATCCGGGTAGTGTAAACAATCCAGCACCACAGCTTAACAACCTTTAGCAACCTAATCAGGCAAGTGAGGTGGGGGTTGGGCAGACTGTCAGTTTATAGGCAATTACCCACACCTCTGTCCCCCCAAAATCTAAACTCCCAAAACCCTGTTGGTTTTCTGGTCCCCAACAGGCACATATTTCTCTGGAATACCATAGGGCACACCTGGAAACCTTCTAGGGCGCACCAGTGTGCCTGGCACACACTTTGAGAACCACTGGTCTAGTAGAATACCTTGCACGTTACAGGAGTCAAAGGCATTTCTCAGATTAGATCTTCACAGTTGGTGAATTCTCTTACACCAGATCGGTATCACACTTCACGTTGAGGGGGAGAGCTCAGACACCTGAAGCTGTGATAAGAGTGGGCTAACTTTCCAGTGTACTTGGTCAAGAACCCGGAGATGCACTGGCAGCGGGGCGGGAGCAGGAGCCCGTGTCACCTCCCCTTCCTCAATCCCGAGTCCACAGTGCCCTGACACAACCTGGGTGGAGTAGGGGCTCCCTGGACTTTGAAAACCTACTTCTTGCCGGCCACAGCAAGCAAGAACTTGCATCCTAACAGACAGAATCTACCCTAACAATCCATGTACTTTCATTAAGGGATGTTTACAAACACCCTGTTTCTTGACTCACACGCATTATCTGCAACATGACATTCTCTTGGGAGGAAGTAGGGAAGGGAGGAGTGGGTGGTAATGTAGAAACTGGATCAGCTCAGGGAGTTCCTGAACAAAATCTCCTCTCTTTTCAGCGACCCAGAAAACCTCTTTCCCTACAAATCGCAAGCTCACATTTGAGGAGACAGGAAGGACACACAGGTAGTCTCTCAAAGTATCTGATTTTAAATTTTGAGGCTCAGGCTTCTCACAATAACCCATGAGCCATCCTGTAGAGTGAGGTAACTCTCATCTCGTTTGATATCTTACTCATTCACTTACTCAACAATGCCATTTGTGTCTGTCCCTGCCCTTACTGGGTGCGCAGACCAGTGGCAGAGGACAGCTCCAGGATTCTGTTGTGGGACTGTGGCAGAAGAGAGCTCAAGTCTCACACGTTTACCTCTCCACACCACTCTGACCTGTGCTTACCGCATATTTCCTCACAGAAAGTTCTCCTATGCACAGTCTGAGATCCTGCTGGCCTCAGCCTGCACTTTACACCTGCATGTTAGTCCCAGAACCCTTCCATCTTTAGCTCCCCTTATCACAGCCTGTGGGGTTTAGTTTGGTGCCATCCTTCGCCAGATTAAATTTTGATACCCATTTAATATTCTCTTTCTTGTAGAAAAGAACAATACAAATGCTGAGCAATAACAACACAGAACTTTGCATCTTAATCTAATCTTGCATTACCTGTGATGTCAGCAGAGCTTGTCATTGTGCCCTTCAGGTTCAAGGACACTGTCCAAGAAGCAACTTGAATCTAGGTCTTCTGGCTCTGAGTCCTAGTACAGTCAACAAATCTTTTGTCTTATTTTAGTGACACTCATGTCTGCTGTTTGCTCTAAATGTTCACTACTTCTGCTTGATAAAGGACTTTGATTACTGTTGACCATGCAGAATATGTAAGTTTAAAAAGATACCTTTTGTCCCACTGATTTACAGAGCAGACTGGTGCCATGTGGTCATTTGTTTGACTCTGCTCGGTAGAGCAAGCTTCTTTCTTACAACCTGTAGGCATCTCTGCGTTCTCTTGATTCATTAGGTTCATTGTCCGTGGTTCAAATACCAGCAACTTCTATTGTTTAGGAGATGCAGGGTCATCTGAATATGAATGATGACATGTTTTAGGATAGAAAATTACAAATGTACCAGTTTTATAATGTGTTATTTGGGGATTTACTCCTTTCAGTTTCTCTTTAAAATTGATTTTCACAATATTAACCTGTTAAACACTATGCAGTCATGGTGTGTGTGTGTGTGTGTGTGTGTGTGTGTGTCACGGACATCTTTTGAGTCATGTTAGGCACGGAAAAACCCAAGCTTGGTTTCAAGCCCTTCCTCCCATTCTGTGTAATTGCAGACTGACTTAAAAATGGGATTTGTTAAATAACAGACATGCTTGGCACTGGTTTGAGGGACCCCAGGAGAGGATCACCCCTCCCAGTCTGTAACAGACTGGCAGCTTTTCCCTCTCATCTACACCATCGCCACAGAACCAGATTTAAACTAGAGGATTTATAGCAAAGCCAGCTGTGAGTTTTTGTTTTCCTTCTTAGGGCAAGAGGAGGGGCCAGAGCCAACCTCAAACCAGGCACACCATTGATGAGGCTAGAATGAGGGGAGCAGTCCCACAGCCAACAGCTAAGCACAGAGGAAATATTGCTGGCACAGATAACGACCAGGAAGCACTCAGGGACAGATACTCCATCTGTCAGTTTCTGAGGAGCAGTGTTTTTCAAGACAGCAGAAAATGAAATGAAGAAGAGGGTGGTGGTTTTGTTTCAAAGGTACAGCACAGCCTAAGGACGTTTTTTAAAACAAAGAAAGTTTGTATTCCATACAAAAAGAGATCCTGGTTGTGGGTAAGACAACAATTACTTTCTCTTTGCGGTGTGTGTTTTGATATTGATATCTGAAGTTTTTCTTGTGGTGTATTTGATTATTTAGAAGGACATTCTTTTAGCAAGAACTGGATTCAGAATTTAAAGCAGTGCCTCTCATTTTGATCATTCACTTTAAAAACATTTGACAGCTACAGTAGGATTTGCTATATATTTTACTTTTATTTAACTTCAGAATTGGTTTTTATCTCAATTAGACTATAGATATTGGTATTAAACTTATTTATTTATTTTTTGAACTGGGCAAAATTATTTGTTTCTTTCCTCAAAAGCAGTTTAGTGGAAAGTGCCCATTTCTCAGATTTAAGAAACTGTCAGCAAATGTTATCTATTGGACATTTCTTCCTTGGGACCTGTTAGGTAAATAGCTATGAATATAACCTCGATTTCTTCATGCCTTCCAAATAATGTTATTTTGTTGACATAATTTTTAAAGGAAACAGCTTCTGGAACTTCTTTTAGTTTAATCTTTCTCAAAAAGTCTTGTACCCTTCCCCAGAACACTAGCTACGATTACCGATCCTGCTGTTTATGTTTGGTACATTTTCTAGCATATTAGTCTTAAAACGAAGTTGGATTTTGTGCTGTCTGTTGTTGTATGTTACATCTAAATCATTTGCATTTGATGTCATATGTTGTATGTTTATTAGGCTGGGACTTGTCTAATTCCAAGGAGATCTAATGCAGTGATTCGGAAAGCTAAGCTTATATGAACAATAGCAAGGAAGTCTTTTATCAGAAAAAGGCAACACTCTTACAACTTACACAGGCAAGAAGGGGCTTATGTTGTGTTGGTATTAGCAGCTTGTCTATCCAAGCCAGAAGTGGAAGCCATGGCTGTGAATTCCCAAAAGCAGAAAGCACTCTGTGTTGTGGCCCAATATGGATGTCAGAACTTTGTAGCATGTGTGGGAAAATGGCCACGGTCCAAGGTCTGGAATCATTTATCTTCTGTTAGTCTCTAGGAGACAACTGTTCCGTGCATGTTACAGAAATCCTTGCTGATTGATTTCATTTACTTAGAGCGAGCACCACAACTGAAGGTGGGGACAACTACAAGTAGGGGAGAAGTATTGATCAATTTCTGCTTCTCCTGACATTCTGGTCTCATTAGTGTCTGGCACCTTTGAATGAGACTGTGCTGTTCCTGGCAACCATATGGTTCTTGCAGGGCCCCTTTCCACACATTTATTATGAGTGCCACATTTGTGTATTTTCTATTCAGGGAATCAGAAACTGAAAGTTGTACCTTGTGTTTTACTGTTGTTTCAGAAGCTTGCCCTGTTTCCTATAATCTAGATTTGGAGAAGAAGATAATAGCAATAGACAGAGCTCTCTGCGGAGGTTGTGCAACTCGTGCAGTCATGTAGGGATGTGCGTGGGGTATTCTTTGTGAAAATCTGGAACATGTTTTGCTTGACGTGTAAAGTAGTATCTGTATGTGAAAATATCAGATAGGCTAGCCAGTAAATTCTGCGTGAGCTAAACTCACGTGTGCTGACATATGCTGACATGTGACAGCAGAGCCTCTACTCCTGTTATTCTAATGTGCAAAAGAGTATTTACCAATTTCTGACAGTACCCATGTCAGACCTCATGAAGACGTTTTGAATTGATTGTAAGGACCAAGATAACGGAAACCTTGGGTGTCAGCCACTACTCTGACGTTGCCTAGCTTGATGACCGTGAGGAAGATAACTTTTTAATGAATCCGTTTCACTGCTTATAAATATAGTGATTACTTCTAGCCATCTCTTTGTATCTAAGGGACATTTCAAATATTAGTAAGATATTTGTGTCTGGTGTTATTAGCTCTCACTGTATATGTTATTTATAAAGTTGCCCCGTTTCCTTGGACAGAAGTGTTCATTTCCTTGGTCAGAAGCATTCTACACTGAAAAAAGCTGAAAAAGTCTAGGTTGTTTGAAAAATTCCCATAGTCGATCACAGCACTTTTGCTGGCAGTAGCGCACTCCTGGAGGTGCTTACACCAATAGTGTTTCTCTATGGGAAATTGTCCTTTGATATTTTCGCATCATTCCCTCGAACAGGTTGAAATTTTAGAAGTTGAATTCAAATTGATGCAATACTGCCTTGATTTAGTATGGGTTAAATATATTTAATTTTAAACATTTCTAATATAAGGAAAATGGATGATAGTGAAAGTTAACATACCTAATTTTTTTTACAGTTTATATATGCATATTATATATATATATACATATATACACACACACACACACTTATCTTTATATAAGATATAAAGATGTGTAAAATATTAAAAGTAAAAGTTAAGGACCATTAGTGTGTTTTATTATAAACCACTTCATTTTAAGTATGGTGCAAAGGACATCACAAGTCAAAAGTCAGACCTGCTCATCTGAGCTGCCCAGCACCACCATGCGCCAAACAAAACCATCCCTATGGGCACCATTCACTGAATTTGAAGCATGGCAGCCCTGTGACCCACCTCACTCAACCGTGTGACCCTTGGCAAGTCACCTAACCCCACTGACTTGTAGTTCCTCTGCTGCAATAGAGGAATAGGAATGTATATCTTACCATGTAAGGTCGTTGTGGAGGTCAGATGACATCAAACTATATGTGAAAATGCTTTAAAAACTTCAAAGTCACTAATTGCTTCTGGAATAGGCCTTTCTTCCCTTTCTTAACAAATCCTGCCCATCATTCAAAGGCTTCTCTTATCTCTTTTCCAATCTTCCCAAAGTTATGTTTCTCCTTCTTTTGAACCCCTAAGCCTTTCATGGGAAGAACTAACCAGGTTGCCAGTCATGTTCCTCCTCCTGTCCCCACCACTGGACCCTAATTCTCCATGGGTTTTCACACCTTCATGCTCTGCTTATTTCATTCCCTGGGACCTACTAAATTACTCTGTACTACTTTTCATCATCCTCGTTATCCTCCGGGTGACCTTAGACAGCACTAGTCCTTAGCCTTCCCCAACACCCTTCCTCCATGGGTTCAGGAGCGTCTTCGTTCATGGTTCCCTCGTATAAACTTCCAATAAAGTTCTTATCTCGCTCTACTTTATTTACCTATCTTTCTCCCTCTGTTGGCCCCACGAAGAAAGGGAAGGCAACATGGTTTTTGAGTCCCTGATGCCTACCGTTGTTTCTAATAACTGGCTGGTGTTCTAATGATTGTTGAATGAATGAACAACTCATTCTTTCTCTATCTCTCTGAAAATATTATCTTGTTTGTGATATACTATAATCACACACTTTTTCCATTTCTATGTCTGGAATAATTTGACCATTATTACCGAATAGCATATAGATGATCTTAAGCTATATGTAGTGTAAAGCCAGTGGCCAGGGCCACCATCATAGCAGCCGCCTGGCCCATGCAGGTTCGCATTGGATTCGGACAGTCGGTGAAGAAACAACGGAGCCAAAAACTGGTGGGCCATCATCTTTAATCCTAGCTTGCACCCAGCGGGCAAGTAAAAACACACACTGGGCTCTAAAACCCACTCACATTCAGTGCTCACAAAGCTACTGACTTATCCGAGTTTCCTAGAATCAAAGGTTTCTAGCTCACCAGACTGTATTCACCTCTGTTCCCCATCTCCTTCCTTCTCCCTGCACAAACTCTGCACAAACTGGCTTCTCACTCAACAATCTGCCATCTTGGCTGCTTCTCCTGGCCTCCTCCACATGGCCTTTCTCTGCTCTTCTCTCTGCTCTCTCCTGTCTAATGCTAATCTCAGGAACTAAGAGAGCAAGCTCCCATTCTGCCCCCATCTTATAGTGTAGAAATCCAAACCTTTAATCCAATATACAAAATAGGGAAGTCTCTAATACAAAGTCACTTATCTGAGGCATGATGGGATTGTACCACCCCACATCAAAAAGGGTGGGAAAGGCTTAATCCTAAAACCAAGCCCTAGGCTACAAGGATCCTACCTGCCCACAGCCCACAGAGACACACATTAATATCACCTGGGCAATGGCCTCCACGTGGGCAGTGCCATCTATAACAAAGTGAGCATAATACATTTTATCCGCCCAACATTTAGTCACCAGTAGATAAACAGTTAACCTACTAGTCTTATCAGAGCCCTACTAACTATACTTAGCTAACTAAACTGTCAATCAGCCATCTCTATTTGGAGATAGCCTTGGTATAACTGTGGCTAGATATGTTATAAAAATAATATCTAACCATGTTTTTGAAGAGAAGTTTTGCAGTATTTATCAGGACCCTCTGATGTAGTAATTCCCCTTCTTGGAAATTATCCTAAAGAAGTAGTTAAAAATATGCAGATAGAGCTTCATGAACAAAGATATTTAACGTAATATTAGTCATAAATAATATGAAAGTGACAAGTGACTAGCATTATTTTAATATTAGAATTGAGAGCTTAATCTAAAGATTACATGATCAATTATGTCCTAATTGTATTGACCTGAGGCCTGCCCCCCTTTTTAGATACTTTACGTAGAACCAGGAGTATATCTGGAGAGATCAAGTTTAGCAAGGTCTTACTAGGTTTCTAATTTACTACTACTATCCCTGTTTTAATTTAGAAAATGTTTAATATAAACTAACCTTTGAGCCAAAGTTTGAAAGCTCTGTGAAGCAGCAGTAATGTTCTCACTGGGAGGTGCCAAAGAGGCCTGTCCTACCCATTCTCATTAACAGGCAAACTGTCACCGAGATGTGGAAATCGGACTGGTTTAACTTTCTCTTGAACTGAGGTTAAAAAACAGTGAAGGGAGAACTTGAGTCTACTTGTTTAATGACTCTGAAGAAAACTATGTAAATTGTAGAGGCTTTTTGTAATCCCTTTATTTAATCTCCTTTTACATAGAATGACTGGCAGAGTTAAAGCCGTTTTATCATAACAACGTCTACAAGTTTTATCAGGATAAACCACAAGCATACTGGAAATAATCTATCAAATAGGGGTTGTGTAGTCCATTGAACACTGAGCTGAGTTATAAGCTTCGTTCTCTGTCACCACCTCACTGAAAAATGGTGTTGGGATCTTGCCGATGGAGATATACCACCTGTCACTTACCTCTTTGCTCACAGAGGGAAGTTTCTAGGCCCTGGATGATTACTTGGGTCGGTTAGTGTTGCTCTGGAATGCCAGGCTGTGGGTTAGTTCCCCAGGTGGGGCATATATGGGAAGCGACCATGACTGTACAACTAAGTGGAACAACAAATGACTGCTTCCCTTTATCTTGCTCTCTCTCTCCCTTTATCTCTCTGTCTCTCTAAAATTAATCAATTAAAAAAAAAGAACAAGTCTTTCTCTTTTCAGTTCTTGGAAAAATACTTGAAAAGCATCCCCGCTAACAAGTGCCACTCCCTGACGGTCCCAGTAAAGAGGCCAGGGCACAGGACCTGTGGACAGGGGACAGTTCCTCAGCAGGCCTGTCCACCTTTGTCATACAAGAGCAGAGAAGCATGTGTCTCCTTTTAGGACTTTTCTGAACGGTCCTGTTCTGCATGTTGCAAAAGAATTGATGAATGACTAGTCTCCTGCTTCAAAGAGTTCACTGTTTACATGGCGAAGGAGTCACAGAAACCCAGTAATAGACAAATTCCCAAACAGGCTGCACCCCAGCCAGCGTGCGGTGTGTGCGTGTCAGGGTGAGGTGGAGGGACAGAGGACAGTGGAGGCCTGCGGGGTCTACGCTACAGAAATCCAAGTCAGGAAAGCCCCTGGACATGGCATTGTTGTTTGTGAAGTGAAGGATGCCCGAGGAGAAGCACCTTCACAAACTGCGTGGCAGCTTGCCCCTTGCCAGTGCCTTCCGCAGTAGGAGTGGGCGGCACCAGGGGACATTGGTCAGTTAGGTAGCTAGAGGTGAGCTTCACTGGTTATCTGAACCAGGAGGTACAAGAGAGCAAACTGCTGGCTGCAGGGGGACTCGAACCCCGCCAGCTCGGGCCCTGATGGATGTCGAGTAAAAGCATGAGTAATGTCAGCAAACCAGAGGGGGAGCAGTTTAGGGAAGGGGGGTGTTACCCTTCAACCCCACAGAGGGGCCACATGGGAGACTTGTTTATTCTGCAGTCAGCCAAGGGCTAGAGGGTGCTGTCTGAATTTGTTGCTCACGGTTCTAGAATTTAAACTCATGCTACTGCCTCAGCGAAGATTATACTATAAAAACTTCTTGGAATTATGGGTTCTCTATTCCCCGCAAGAAAACAATGATTTAGAACAATCTCCTGAGAACAACTGTTCTTTCCACATGTGCTTATTACCCCGCATACTGGACCATTTGTACTGTGCCTGGCCAATGGCTGACCCTGTACATTACGGGGACAAGCCCGGGGAGGAGAAAGAGCAAACACGTAAGATACAATTTCTTGAATTAACCATAAATTACTCCATGGAAAGAACTCTTATGTAATGCAGACATATCCTGACTGGTATTCTTTGAGCCTTGCAAGTACTTGAATAAAACCACACAATGGTTAAACAACAATAGTGAGCCTCAGTTTAAATAAAAAAGTTTATTTTTATCTGAGAATCAAACTTCAAATTAAGCAACCTCTCTGTGCCAGGTATTCCAGCAGAGAGAAATAAGATACCCATATCTTTAGAGTTTATTGTGAAAGTCTCTTACTTCATATTTGCTTGTGCTGTGGTTTTATTTTTTCTTTTTGTCTCACTGACATTCACTTATTTGGTGTTAGTGTTATTACTTTTACAAAGAATCTAATTGCCTCTCTTACTACAATTCTCTTATATCAGAACACACAGCTAGTGGCATTGTACATTTCATTTCGACAAACTTTTATTGATCGTCTGCTATGTACAAGGAGCTGTGAAAGAAGACGAATGCCTTCTCGAGTATGTTAGAGCCCTATCTTGGGGGCATATGTGAACACAGTTTAAGAAAGAATGACTTTAATCCTAACTAGAGGGAGAAGGCCATGTTTTCAGGAGCACAGTTCGAATTGGAAGACTGGGAAAGCTTCATGGGCAGTGTGCCATTAGAGCACAACCTGGAAACATCAATCCATTCAGTAGGTAAAGTAGCGTGAAGATAGGCAAAAGGACATATGTCAGAAAACATGACAACTTTAAGGTGTTGAACCCGTTCAGGACAAATGTGTGGTCCTTGCGCATGAGCGGACCTAAGGATGTGTGAAAAGAGAGCTTCCTGGGCAATGGGGCTAGAATGGAGATTGGGCCCGGATCTCTGAAGGCTTTTAGATGTTATTTCCTGAATCATGTATTGCTATTGACAATCTGTGAGCAGAGAGTAGTGGTTTTTTAACTTGTAATTTAGGATGAATGTTTTAGTTAGAAAGATGGGTTGAAGAGGAAGCAATGATACCATTTTGTAAGATATACTGCAATAATTCACCCATCCACCTATTCCCTCCTTCCATTCAGCAAATACTAATTGAAAACCTACTATGCACCTGGCCCAATTTTAGGCAGTAGAGCAATAGATCTACAGATATAGATACATCAGTGTGCCAAACAAAAAGCAAAGTTTTCTGCCTTCGTGTCACTTACGTTCTTGTGGGGAAGTCAGTGAGCAACAAAATAAATAAACGAAATTTATTGTATTGTTGATTGATGAACAGAGGAAATCAGACGAGGAAAGGTGGTGTGAACGTGAGTGAAAGGGGTTGGATTTCATGAAGAGGTGGCCAGGAAGGGCCTCTTGAAGAACTGGCTTGAGTGAAGACTTGAAGGAAGGATATGACAAAGAAGGTTGTGGATGGTGAATGTGAGGTATGAGCACATCAGAGGGGATAGGAACGACAGAGGCTCTGGTGCAGAATGAGCCTGGGGCTCCAGAGATGACTGGTCAGCTGAGACAGTGTTGGACAGAAGGAGAAGGAGAGAGAGGAACTATTTCAATGAGAGCATCTGTCTGCATCTGATAGGTTTGGTTAAGAAGAATTAAGTCAAAGACGATATATTTGGTGTTAAGACAGTTTTGGTAGGGCGGTCTTGATGATCTCATCAAAGGAAGAGGGGAAGTCTACTAAGATTAGTAGGGAGCATGGGGTTAGGGCTGGGAATTGGAAATCAGTGGCAAACTTTTAGACTAGATGCTGGGAGAAATAGTAAGAGGACCTTAGTTGATGTGAAAATAAGGATTGATGAATGGTGTGTTGGTTTACCTATGGCTTGTTTATTTGGTGGGGCAAATATAGATTAGTAGTTACTGTGTGGGTAATAGTGTTCTAAGTGCTGACCATGCAGGGGCAGAATATGCTCACCGACAGAGAAGAAATTGAGTATTTGTAAATATATTAAATGTGTTCCTATTTTTCAGATTCGAGGGTGTGAGATAGCATATATACTTGATTTCTCACAACAAACCCACTTGAGATACAAACAGATTTTCTTGGGCTGATCATTAAGAGGTCCCCTTCTTAGAAAACCTTTCTTTCCCCTTTTCTATAGAGATGACTCAATTAGAACCAAATAGCTGGATTCTTCAATAGTTAGCCCTGACTAAATCTGCTGGTAGGACTGAATTTTCAACCAATATATCCTTTGAGGTGCCTTTCATGGGATGTGGGTGTGCTCTGAATGGGCTGTAGGTCTGCTGAAGATACTAATTCCCTCAGCCCTTGGGCTAAGCAGGAACTAGGGCAGACAAAGGCCCCATCTGATCACCTTGGGCGTCTAATAGTTCGGTAGTGTATCCCAGCATGTAAAACAAAGGCAGCATGCTCCATGTTGCGAGAAAGGCTGGGAAGCATGCTACAGGAGACGGTCCTACAATATGCCTGCCCTATGCTGTTGCCCCCAGCACAGTGGTCTCACACTTTTCTGAGTAGTACTTCCAGTATAGCTATCTTTATGTTATAAGTTACATACATGTTCTACTGTCATTAACTATCTCAAGTTATAAAGGTTACAGTTCATCAACAATTACCTAGATCCCTATTTCAGATTATCTTCCAGAACATTTTCAATTGCTTCAGTTGACTTTTTGTCTGGTCTAAATATATTTTTTCATTGTTCTTACCTGTAGATGTGACTGTTAAAGTGTCAGTACTAGCGGTAGGGAAACTTCAGCTTTGTCACTTTTACCTTCTCTTCATGATTTGTCTGCAGGAATCTTCTTAAGTCACTTCTCCATTTTGTGAGGGTTAGTTTGGTTAAAGGTAAGCAAGGTGGTCCACATGTCCTCTCAGTTGGGTATGTGTACACTAGAGCACATCAGGACACGTGGCAGTGCTGAACGTGACCCTTTGCTTGTGACACCAACTCCAGCATCTGGATGGACAACCCCTACCCTCTGCAGGAGCCACCAGCAGGCAGGCGGCCTGCGTGAGGGCACCTTGTATCAAATCCTGATATTGAATACTGCACAGCAATTTCTTTTTTTCTTTTCTTTTTCTTTGAGACAGAGACAGAGAGAGGGACAGATAGGGACAGACAGAGAGGAAGGGAGAGAGATGAGAAGCATCAAGTCTTCATTGTGGCACCTTAGTTGTTCATTGATTGCTTTCTCATATGTGCCTTGAAAGGGGGGTGGGGTGCTATAGCAAGTGAGTGACCCCTAGCTCAAGCTAGTGATCTTGGGCTCAAGCGAGCGACCTTGGGCTACAAGCCAGTGATCTGTGGGCTCAAGCCAGTGACCATGGGGTCATGTCTATGATCCCACGCTCAAGCTAGTGACCACATGCTCAAGCTGGTGAGCCTGCGCTCAAGCCGGCAACCTCGGGATTTCAAGCCTGGGTCCTCTGCATCCCACTCCAATGCTCTATCCACTGCGCCACTGCCTGATCAGGCAGCAATTTATTTCTTAAAAATATAAAATATAATAAAATAAAATAAAATATTTTAAATAAAGAAAAATAAAAGTGTCTAGTGAATAACCTGCGCCCTGTTTTGGAGACCATTGTCCTTGTGTCCTGTAAACACCCACTGCTTCACTCCTTAACCCGATGATGAAGGCTGTTAGTTATTTTGTGCTTTTCATCTGCTCACCACGCTACAGATATCATCCCATTCCATACTCAGAGTCACCCTTTGAGGCAGGATTATTATCTCCATCTTACAGATGAGAAAACAGAGGCTCAAAGAAATTGGTTGACTTGTCCAAGGTGGCGTTACTTATAAGAAATAGATTTAACATGTGAGATCTTTTCCATCTAAATTACTGCCTGCCTTCTCTTAGGGTCTTCAGTAATTTCCACTCTTGTGTCTAAAGAACTTAGTCCTAAAAAAAATGAATTTATTTTGAGTTCTCACGACTGTCTTTACATTATTACTGTGTGGGTGCTCCATGTCTGTTTCCTGCCTTAAACTGTAGCATCATCATGCCTGGTTTATATCCAGGCCACAAATCTGGTTGCTATGACATCCCTCATACTAGGAAAATATTTTCAAGTTCCAAGTGGCTGGAACACCAGTCAGGCGTACTGATAATTCTGTGAATACAAGTAAAGATTTAGCGAGTTAGGAGGCAGCATGTTCTGCAGGACTTCATGAAGTCAACGAAGGATTGGCACCTTGTATCTCTCCAGCCACAGATCTTCCACTTCAGTCAGCTGGATTACAGAGAGAGAGGCTGCATCTGCGAAGATGAATGAGGAGTTGACTGAAATAACCTTCCTTCCCATGGGGAACATAGCACATTAGAATAAACAAAGGCGTTGACCCGGCATCCAAAGTGGAGGCAGGGTTAGGCCTTTTAATTGTTGGTGAGGGATTTAAATCATCTTCTTAGTCAGGCTTTATTCTCCTTGAACATGATTACGTCCAGATAACGTACCCTTCCAGGAAGAAGGGAAGAACAAAGGAAAATAAAACACAATTTACTAGAATCTCAAAAGAGTTCTTACACAAGAAGTGAAGGAACATGGGAAAATAATGAGTTCTTTTATGAAAACAAGTTTTCCCTTGAAGTCACTACAAGATTGCAGTTCACATAACATATTGGTATGTGTGTATGTTTAAACAAGATGAGGCTGTGTCCCTAGAAAAATGTGTATCCAAGTCTCCATGGTAGCGATGGGCATTTTTTTAAAAATGACTAACAGCGTACATAAATTTTCTTCTAAAAAGTCAGCTTATCATTCATTACTCATTTTTCTAAAAATCCATTTTCACTTTCTACAAGCCTGTATCTGGGAGTTGAGAACCATCTTTCTTTCCATCTTAATTCTATACTGATTTGTCCTATATTCTGCCCCAAACTAACAAAGCATTATTGACTTAACAGGTTTTCTATTAACAAACATAAATATTATATCAGGTTTATATTATAGCAATACCATTCTGTGCTAAATACTGTAAAAATGTGATATATAAATGTACTTTCAAACCTAAAACAAGTACTGGTTAACCTATTTAATGTATTCTTACTGTAAAGCCAGTAGCCACGGCCACCACAGCTGCCTGGCCCATGCAGGTTCTCATTAGATTTAGCAGACGGTAATGAAACAACGGAGTCAAGAACTGGTGGGCCATCACCTTTAATCCTAGCTTGCAACTGGCGGGCAAGTAAAAACACACACTGGGCTCCAAAATCCACTCATTCAGTGCTCCCAAAGCTTATCCGAGTTTCCTAGAATCAAAGGTTTCTAGCTCACTGGCCTTATTCACCTCTGTTTCCCATCTCCTTCCTTCTTCCTGCACAAACTCTGCACAAACTGGCTTCTCCTTCAGCACTCCACCATCTTCGCTGCTTCTCCTGGCCTCCTCCATGTGGCCTTTCTCTGCTCTCCTTTCTCTGCTCTCTCCTCTAATACTAATCTCAGGAACTGAGAGAGAGCAAGCTCCGGGTCTGCCCCACTTTATAGTGTAGAAATCAAAACTTTTAATCCAATATACAAACAAGGAAGTCTCTGATACAAAGTCAATTATCTGAGGCATAATGGGATTCCTCATGAGAGTGCACCACCCTACATCAAAAAGGGTGGCAAAGGCTTAGTCCTAAAACCAAGCCCCAGGCTACAAGGATCCTGCCTGCCCACAGCCCGCCCCCAACACACATTAATATAATCACGCCCATCCCAAGCAAGAAGGGCAACCAATACCATCACCTGGGCAACGGGCTTCCACATGGGCAGCGCCATCTTTAACAAAGTGAGCATAATGTATTTTATCTGCCCAACACTTACCCATAAAAGAATCTACATTTGCAAGATATGAATCAGCTTTTTAAAAAAATTTTAAATTTTAAGATTAGGTCAAAACATTTTTTAAAAGGGTGTTATATTCAGTGAGACACTTGAATCCATGTTAACACAATAAATTAAAATTAATAAAACATAAAAAATAAAAACATTTTTTAAAGTAGAAGAGCTAGTCTCCTTAGTAAACTGGGTTTTATAGCAGAAACTTTCCAAAATGAAATAATAATCACCTGCCACATTTAAATTAAGATTTACTTAGAAAAATTTATTTAACATGCAATTTTAAAGCAATACCTGGTTTTAAAAGTGAAGAGTATTCATAGTTTAAAAGACATCGAACTTCTGTGTATTTATTTGTCCAGTTATCGGCTGGGCTGTGCCCAGTGCCCCATTCCTGTGGCTGTTCTGCTGAGGTGCAGCCATTGAACAGAAGTGCAGGTTGAGCTAGCAAGGCCAGGAAGAGCCTGCTTCTGTGCCCTTACTCCCACCGGGGGAGGGGGGGCTTTCTCTTTCCCTGTGTAAGTGACTGTATGCTCTAACAATCCTTGAGGTCTTTGGGATAATTCTGGACTGCTTCCTGATAGAAAACAACAACATGGAAATCTTGGTTTAAAGGCTCTCTTTTGCTTGGGCTCTGAGAGGGAAAAACATAATCCTATTCTACTTAGTTATCGGCACCTTTTGAAATTCTGACTGGCTTGATAATCACCATGGAGCTGCAGAGTCCTTGACTGGTAGACAGCTACATTTAATTAATAGTACAGATAGCTGAATAAACCTCTGCATTTATTTTATGGAACCCTGTGTTTTCTCTCCCTTGCCCCCCCCACCCCCCCAACCCACATTACAGTCCTTTTTTTTTCTTTTCTTTTTTTATTATAGTTGCTGCAAGCTCTGCACAGCACAGGCAGCTGCACTGCAGCCTTTGGGTGTCCTGGGAATTGGAAGGCTTTGAGCTCACAGGGTCTGGGTTTGAATCCCAACACTGTCACTGGTTGTGAGCACACAGGAGAATGTGAGATCACACAGGACAGGTCCCAACGCACGCTCCTCTGGATGTGTCCCTATCACCCTCTTCTGCTGTGCGTCCCTCCTAGTTAACGGCGCTGCCTCTGCTGACGCTCCCGCAGCCTTCTCTCTGACCGAACCCTGGTGCTTCTGCCTGGAAGCATCCACAGGGAGTATATGGAAATATCTGGGAAACAATATTGCTTGATGACTCAACTTTTTCTCTTCCCTATCCCTAACACACTCAATTCCATCAGTTTTAGTGACCTCTGTTTCTACTCCTCACATTAACTGGTGCCATGATGACACATATATTTAATGACTGATTAGGGTATGGATCAATAAACAGGAAAATTATATAAGTAATTTTTTTTCTTTCTTTGGTTGTTTTTTTATTTATAATTTATACCTGTTATACAAAATGTTTAACTTCCATGGCTGAAGGTCTTTTTAAAAGAACGGTGTATTGGACCAAAAAGGACAGGTCCTGGGGCAGATGGAGAGGGCACCATACCCACCGTCCTGAAGTTGATGGGTGAAGACAGATGGAAGCTGTCTTGAAAGAATTTACATGGGCCACCGATAAAGGGGGCGGGAGAAGGTGAAGCGGGGCAGTTCTGTGATAGGTACAGCGTCTGTATGGAAGAAGTATTTGCTACTTTTGATTGGTTGCTGGCGGCAGTCCTGAAAGCTCCTGTACACACAAATGTACGGGACCATCTAGTGGCCAGGCTAGTCGATGCCTGCTGGTTGAGTTGGAGCCCCAGCATACGCTCAGGAATGTAAGCTGTCTTGCTTATAGCTGGCCCCAGCTATACCAGTCCACTGCTCTGTCTCTTTCATTTTCCCTCCCACTGTAATTTATTTTAGGGCTTCTCAGAATTTTGTTTTGTTATACCCTTACTTCTTTCAAAAGGATTTGGAAAAGCTTTGTTGTTTTTTACCTCCTTATTCCCATTTAATTATGAATGAAGACTAGAATTGGAGCCAAAGCCCTTGGTTTTACTGGTAACATCCCCAGTGTGTGACCTTGGCACCTTATCTAGTGTCTCTAACTTTCTTTCTGCATAATATTAGTATAATACCTTGTTAGAGGTTGTTGTGAAGACTAAATGAGCTATTGCACATAAAAGCATGAAGCATTTAGCATCGTGCCTGGCATATGGTATCAACCATTACAGTGCAGATACCTCCTGTTAGAATATTTGAATAGCATAAAGGAGAATTAAAGCAAGAATCAAATGCATCCTGTAAGCCTTATAAGCCTTCCTCACACAATTAATATTGGGGAGAACATCTGTGAAAATGCATATTGAAAAATGCAATATTCTAATGATAATATTTATTTCAAAGAAAACAAATTCCACAAGTGTGCATGATATGATTAGCATATTAAGGAATAATGGAAGCAAAGTTATCAATATGCTGTTTTATCCTCTCTGTAGCTTTATTCCCTGTTTAGTAAATAGTCCAATTATAGCAAATGTTTATCTCCAGTCAAACTACAACATTATGAAAGCATTCTCATGCTCTAGAATTTTGTTTTGCCTCTTCAGTAATGACTATTCAGTTATTGCCAACACGTTGCACCACGCCACCGTGACGCGGCTTCAGATGCTGTGGGAACTGCTGCAGAACAGGGAGCTTCAGGTCGCTGATTCCTGGAACTTGATTTCAGAGAAAGCAGTCCAAGGCCATGTGCACTCAGAGCCAGACTGAGCTGGTTTGCAGGCTGAGTGCAGTGTGAGGTCATTTACCCAGACATTTTAATAATTGTCTCATAATAACTGACTGCCTAAAAAAGATGCACTTTATTCATCCTCCCACAGTCCAAATCCTGTCTCTTGTTCTTGTCTTTATCAAAATTGGGTTACAAAACAGAGAGAGATCAGAAATGTTGCGCTGAAGAATAAAATGGAAAGAAGGAACTAGTTTGGGTCATGTCCCGGGCAGACACAGCAGCTGAGACTGGTTTCTCAGGATGTTTCACTTGCTGTGTCAGACATCACAATCTGAAATCAGATAAACCATTTCTCAACCGCCAGTCCCCCAGAAGTTTCATGCCAGTCCGTGAAAGAGTTAACCATCCTAACGTTGAGTGAAGATTGTAGACTCACTGAGTAGAACTCACCAGCAATGCTGTCCTAGCAACAAAGCATTAAACAGACGTGAGTTATTCTACAGCATTGATAGGGGTTTTCCTGGATTCATTGAGCAGGGGTGTGGCTGTTGTCTAGGCTTACGCAGTCTGAACAGAGGTATGGGTTATCCTTTCTGGAGTCCTGTGACATTGTTCCAAAGTGGCACTGGTCCCAGTGATTTCAGATATTGTCAGCATTAACATTGCCCCTTACAAAGCATAGGATTTTGGAGGCATCTCATTTTATTGGAGAGAAGACAGAGTGGAGAGTTTCGAGCATTGTGCCCAAGGTCACAAGCTAGCTGGTCACTTTGTCCTCTTGTTTCATTTGGCATCTCTTGACTCTTCTTTGGAGCAACAACTTTTTCTGTAAAAGTTTTTGTCTTCTTGTAAAATTCAGTTAAAAGCCTTCAGAAATTACTAATAATTCACAGTGAGACAATCATCAAAGCTTCCCAAAGTGAAATACACTTTAAGAGTTGAAAATTATATATGTAGTATTTTACTTGTCATAACTTATTAAAATAAATATACCTTGTAAATTGTTTACAAAATTCCAAAGTCTTTTTTTTGAAACGAGTATATTAGTACATTGGACTAAGATTGTTTTCTGTTTGTTTGATTTGGATGCCTGAATTTTTTTTTAGAGTATGTAGTTTATGTTGGGCACATTGAGAAATAGGTTCAATATTCCAACTATAGCCCCTTTTTGTTCTGTCGTGGTGGTGGTGGTGGTGCTAAGAGCCACAGGCTTAAAAATGTATGGAGTTTTGCTTTCATGCCTATCTCAGTAAATTAAAAAAAATGTTTTTAAAATAAACTAGGTTGCCTGACCTGTGGTGGCGCAGTGGATAAAGCATCAACCTAGAATGCTGAGGTCGCCGGTTCAAAACCCTGGGCTTGCCCGGTCAAGGCACATATTGGAGTTGATGCTTCCTGCTCCTCCCCCCTTCTCTCTCTCTCTCTCTCTCTCTCCTCTATAAGATGAATAAATAAAATCTTTAAAAAAATAATAAAATAAACTAGGTGTGGGGTAAAATAAAGCTCAACTAGGCATTTATTAGCCACAGTGAACTATAGGCAAATATTTATTCATAGGTTAATGTGAACTTAGTGGGTGATCACAAGGTACCTGGCACAGTGAGAAGGTTGTTTTGTCCCCCAAAGGGATTACCTCAAACTACCATATTTTTCACTCCATAAGACATACCTGACCATAAGACACACCTAGGGTTTTAAGGAGGAAAATAAGAAAAAAATATTCTGAACCAAATGGTGTGTTAAAATATTTAATAAAATACTGTATTTTTTGCTCCATAAAACACACGAGTATTTTCCCCTCCACTTTTGGAGGAAAAAAAGTGCGTATTATAGAGCAAAAAATATAGTCTTTTTAAAATGCATTTGAGTCTCTAAAACTGATGAGCAGTTAAAGAAACCTGCTCACGTAACTGAAATCAGGTTGATTTTCAGGGTAGGTTGGGGGAAAGGAATTGAATTCTTAAAAAAAACAAAACAAAAACCAAAACGGTTTCATCATCTATCTTAATGTGATGCATATTGTAAGTTGGATGCTTTTCATGAAAACAAAAATGTACATAAGAGTCAAGACTTTTCAAATACTATTTAGAAGACAGATGAGTGTATGTGTGTGAGCATCCCTAGTAACTTTTCTTGGCATTAACCCTCTGTGTGCATTTTTATTTGTCATGTGCATACTGTTATGACGTGGTAGACATTTCATTGTCCCAGAAACACTGGCCATACACCTACTCTTCTGCAGGCATACGGTGGCCATTGGGGGTTCCACATAAAAGAAGGCAGAAGTCCTGATTTGTCCTCTCAGCATTATAATCTCAACCAACTAAAAGTTTGTGTTGTACTCACATGGGGACAAGACATTCTGCTGCAGATCCAGACCAACTGAAGCTCCCCCACCTCAACCTGCAGCTTCGAGGTTCCCCAGACAGCGGGGCATCCATGGTGGGTAGAGGAAGGGGAGATTCCAAAACAGCTCACCCACGTGCTTTTGCGCAGAACCCTGCACATGGCATCTTTTTAGGGGAGGCTGCAGATCACAGTCCAGCCACATTTGGTAAAATACTAAGCCCATCTCTGCTATAATATTATTTTTAAATTCTTAATAATAATAAAAAAAGGCTTTTAGGCCCTGGCTGGTTGCTCAGTAGTAGAGCATCGACCCAGTGTATGGAAGTCCCAGGTTCAATCAGGGCACACAGGAGAAGCACCCATCTGCTTCGCCTCCCCACCCTCTGCCCTTTCTATCTTTCTCTTCCCTTCCTGCAGCCGTGGCTCGATTGGTTCAAGTATGTTGGCCCAGGCCTTGAGGATGGCCATGGAGCCTCCGCCTCAGGCTCTAAAAATAGCTCAGTTGTGAGCATCGACCTCAGATGGGCAATGTATCAGCCCCAGATGGGGGTTGCTGGATGGATCCCAATTGGGACACATGCAGAGTCTGTTTTTCTGTATCCCCTCTTCTCACTTAAATTTAAGAAAAGGGGGGGAGGGAGTATTAAAAACTGACCTGGAAAGCTAAGACTCATGTATTACATCCAATTTATAAATATTAGTAGCAAAAAAAGAGTGCAAGCCTTCTTAAAATGGAAGCCCATCTGTCAGTCAAATAAGTTTGTAAGTATGATGTATATGTTTGCTCGCTTATAGTTTGCATTGGGTGTGGGAGACAGGCTAGGCTATAAGCCAGCAAAGTCATTATAGCCTAAAGCTTAGTTTTAAGACTAAGCCTTTCCTGCCCTTTTAATACTAAGATCTTTCCGAAACTAAGCTTTTTCCCACACCCTTGACTGTTGCATGATGTGAGGTGGTGCACTCTTATGAGGAATCCCATTTATGCCTCAGATAAGTTACTTTGTCTCAGAGATTTCCTTATTTCACTTGGCATCTCTTGACTCTCCTTTGGAGCTTAAAGGTTTTGATTTCTACACTATAAAATGGGGCAGACCAAGGGCGCGCGCTCTCGCTCTCTCCCTCTCTCTCTCTCTCTCTCTCTCTCTCTCTCTCTCTCACGCAGTTCTTGCAATTAGCATTGCAAGGAGAAGCAGCCAAGATGGTAGAGTGCTGAAGGAGAAGCCAGTTTGTGCAGAGAAAAGGAGATGGGGAACAGAGGTGAATAAGGCTGGTGAGGTAGAAACCTTTGATTCTAGGAATACTCAAATGAATCAGTGGCTTTGGGAGCCCTGAATGGAAAGGGAAGTGTTTTCCCACTGTGTGTATTTCTTGCCCACCGGGTACAAGCTAGGATTAAAGCTAATGGCCCACCAGTTCTTGGTTCCGTTGTTACATCCGAATGAAATTTGAACCTGCATGGGCCAGGCGGCTGTGATGGTGGCCGCAGCTACTGGCCATACACCATCCAATCACTGTTTTCAAAGAGGTCTCAGATTTGCCCAGTCAGATTTTTGATAAATTTGTACTGAAGAATTTATTTTTAATTTCTTTTACCCTTCATTTTTTCTGAAGTTGTAGATAAACTGTGGAAAGATGAAGAGTTGTGTCAAGACCTTGGGGGTAAATCAGGTATTAACCCTTTGAGTAGTACGAACGTTCATGTACATCCTCATGCCTCCTGACCATCCAGAGTATGGTCGATTTATCTTAATAATGTGTAAGGCAACGTTAAAAAAAGATATATGTATGTTCTTGTTTTCATAAATTTGTTATCAAACAAACATGATTTTAAGTTAATAAAACTGGAACTGGAACTAATTTCAATTTTTTATTTATTTATTTTTTTTTTTGTATTTTTCTGAAGCTGGAAAAGGGGAGAGACAGACAGACTCCCGCATGTTCCCGACGGGATCCACCCAGCATGCCCACCAGGGGCGATGCTCTGCCCCTCCAGGGCGTCGCTCTGTTGCGCCAGAGCCACTCTAGCGCCTGGGGCAGACGCCTAATTTCATTTTTTGAAAAAAAAAAAAATTCATTCCCGGGGGTCAGCGAGCATGAAAAAACTCACAACTCAAAGGGTTAAATAGTGCACAACTCAGGTTACTACTGCGTTGGCAACAATTGTCTCCTACAAAATCAAGAGTTGGCAGTGTTCAGAGGCCCACTCTCCAGCACAGATGGAGTGGGGTCCTCCTCTCCCCTCTGCCTGCCTTCCAGGCACCACCCCTACTCCTGGTCCTTCTCATCACACCCTTCAGCTTAAGTGCTCTTACAAAAGGGGAAGTTCAGCCACAAGTTTAATGGATAGGAAGTGATTCATGGTTTCCCCAGGGGTACTGGGAATGAGTAGTGAGGAAAGTCTGGAAGAGTGGATTCCAGATTAGAAAAGTCACCCAGAAGGGAGAGTGATCAGGGCTGGAATTTCCTAAGTGACAATGACATCAGCATTAGTGTGATACTCCCCCCCACCCCCCACCCCATCCCAGGAAAGCTTCTCAAAGCCCTGCTGTGACTGGTTTCCCATCTGTTTTCACAGTGTGACGGGAAACAAGGAGCTGACGGAGGCAGCCTTGGGAGAAGGCTTGGAAACCCTGCAGCAGTTGCACAGGGGTTTCTGGGAGAACTCATCGGTAGTTTAGTGCTCTCTGGGTTTTCTTAATAGAAACCATTATGCCAAAGACAATTTTAAAACCTAGAATTTGGTAAATCAAAGATGTATGAAGTTTTTGTTGTTTTGGGATTATTAACTTCAAATACTCTAAATTTGCTGATACCATAATTGTGTTATGAAATAACTGAAGTTATACAATATGTAATTAACAATATACTCTTTACACTGTAAGGAGAAACCACATTTGACAGAAGAGAGGCATAACATTTAAAAAGAGTTCATAAACATGGCTTCATCAGTACCTGCATGATTCCATGAGGGTACTTTTGGTACCAAGGAGGAAGTCTTTTAGAAACATCACTTTGATACTTTGTAGATGACTATGGAATATTTTAAGCTATATTTATGAATTAAAAGACATGTAAGAAAAATTCTGGGGCCCTGTCCAGTTAGCTCCTTCAGTTAAGAACGTTGTCCTGAAATGACAAGTTTGCTGGTTCCATCCCAGTCAGGGCACACAGGGGAAACAACCGAAGAATGCAAAACTGAGCGGGACAGCAAATGTATGCTTCCCTTCCTGCTCCCCTCTCTCTTCCTTCTTTTCTCTGTCTTTCTAAAAGTCAATAAAGATTGAGCCCTGGCTGGATAGCTTGGTTGGTTGGAGCGTTGTTCCAGCGTGCTCCGGAGGTCGCCGGTTTGATTCCCTGGTCAGGGCACATAAAGGAACAGTTTGATGTTCCTGTCTCTCTTTCTCTCCCTGCCTCTCTCTCTCTCTCTCTCTCCCTCTCAAAATAAATAAATACGTCAGTAAATAAAATAAAAATAAAAGATTTGGAAATTTCAAATAAAAGATTAAGCAACACCGAGTAGAGAGTTCTGTTCACTATTTAGTTATATTCAGGGTTTGATTCACTAAAAAGCTGAGGTTCTTCCTGTTCCAAAAGGAATTCTTTCTCCCTGCGACTTTGAGGCTGTGAGGCAACTCCATGGCGTTCCCTTTTAATGTGAAAGAAAACAATGAAGAGAGGAAGTGTGGAGGCTTGGAATCCTAGCTGATTGCCTTGCAGGTCACTGGGGAGCAGAGCAGCTCTTCCCCGCTGTTAGTGGCCAGAAACACGAGAGAGGGTGCCTTACTCTGAATTCTTTTGAGTCTCTGTGCTGGAAGCTTCCTCAGTTTGCCACACAAATGTTAACCAAGCCCCTTTGGGGTGCTGCAGACCCGAGCTGGTGCAGGATATGCAGAGACAATGCTTTCGGAAGGAACCCGGAAAGCAAAAGCCGAGTAAACCAAAAATTCCAGTGCCAGGGTAAGTGCGAGCGCGGGAGAGGCACACAGAGCCTGCGAGGGGAGAGGGCAAGCCTACGCCCAGCATGTCAGGGGAGGGGTAGTTAGGAAGGACTCAGAGAGAGCAGACCTAGAACTGAGAATTACAGAAGTAGAGGGGAGAGGGGAACAAGAGTTGGCTATTCAGATAAGATGGGAGAGTGTCATTCTAGATATAGAAAAAGTACCTACAGGGCACAGGCAATGGGGTGGAGGAGGTGGTGGCTGATCTTGGGAACTGTGAGTTATTTAATGCCCTGGCTGGATAGCTTGGTTGGTTGGAACGTTGTTCCAGCGTGCTCCGGAGGTCGCAGGTTTGATTCCCCGGTCAGAGCACATAAAGGAACAGCTTGATATTCCTGTCTCTCTTTCTCTCCCTGCCTCTCTCTCTCTCTCTCTCAAAATAAATAAATAAATAAATAAATAAATAAATAAATAAATAAATAGAAAAAATAAAAGATTTAGAAATTTCAAATAAAAGATTAAGCACTGGAATAAAAGATTAACACTGAGTAGAGAGTTCTGTTAACTATTCTGTTCACTATTCTGGGCACATGGGCAGTTAAGACCCCCAAGGACATACTGGGACCCATGCTGAGCTCAACAATTGTAAACTGTGCCCAGAAGTTAGGATTTTATTTTGGAGGGATTTGAGAGCCAGGAAGGATTTTAAGCAGGAGAGTAAGTGATCAATTTGTAGTTCTTTCTCTGAACTTATCTTGCAGAATATTGGTTGCATTCCTGAATAAAATGCACACACATTGCCTGGAGGTCCTTTGCTGGAACAGCTCTAAGGAGCAGCAGTCCACTCTGGTCGAGATTCACACGAAGCAATGTCAGTGCAGGAAAGGTACCTAGGAGACACTGGGACAGAACTTTCCGGTTCCTCTAAAACTCATCGTGCATACAACGCACTGAGCTTCAAGCGCTCTGCCAGGCTCTTCAGGAGCAGGAATTCAACCAGGCAGCCTCTGCCCTTGAAGCACTGGTGGTCTAAAGGGGAGACATGTGTAACCAGAACATTGCAGTCTAATCTCGTAAGGACTACAGTAAATGTAGGGAAGTCTGGAGAGGAGCAAGCTAACCTGGGATTCAGGAGCTGATATCTTGTCTTACCTTAATCTTGATAGAAGATGGATGAGTGTAAATCAGGAGAAGAAAAGAAGGCAGAGGAAGGTAATAGACAAGGAAGAAGAGGAGGCAGCCCGTGCACAAGTGTGGGCTGTGAAGCAGCTCCGCAGGACTGGGGAGCGCCAGGCGGCCGTGTGCTGGGCCCAGAGTGCTGGCTGAGGGAGGGCACTGGGCCACAATAACAGGCTTCACTCTGGAGGAGACAGGGAGGCGGGAAGGAATCTTAGGAAGAATCATCATATTTGCATCTTAGAAAAGTAAGGAAGGCTAGAACTTAAAGCAGGAGACCTATTAGGAGTCTGTTGCAAGAATCTTGGGGACATGCCTGACCAGGTGGTGGTGCAGTGGATAGAGCGTCGGACTGGGATGCAGAAGGACCCAGGTTCGAGACCCCGAGGTTGCCAGTTTGAGCACGGGCTCATCTGGTTTGAGCGGAGCTCACCAGCTTGGACCCAAGGTCGCTGGCTCGAGCAAGGGGTTACTTGGTCTGCTGTAGCCCCACGGTCAAGGCACATATGAGAAAGCAATCAATGAACAACTAAGGAGCCGCAATGAAAAACTAATGATTGATGCTTCTCATCTCTCTTCGTTCCTGTCTGTCTGTACCTATCTATCCCTCTGTCTGACTCTTTCTCTGTCTCTGTAAAAAAACAACAACAAAAGGAATCTTGGCGACATGATGAGGATTTAAATCAATGCAGAGAGAATTGAGGAGGGGTAAAGGTGGTTGAGAACTACATTTAGGAGAGAAAGTCAGCAGGCCTTAAGTTTGTGTTATGAGATTACGGGGAGCAGAGCAGAGGAGTGGAGCCTAGGAAAACTCTTAGCTCTCAGACTCTTAGAACCATGATCAATTTATCCTTTATTTAATCAGCTGCTTCTAATATAACAGAGTTATCTAAGACAGGGTTTTTTTAAAGTGGGGTCAAGAAATCAATGGGTATACCTGGCACATTTTAAAAGAAGAGAGCAGAACAGAAAATGTTAGGTAGCATTGTATATATAAAAAGTATACTCATTGTTTGTGAAACTTTGTTTCAGTTTGTGTGTGTATGTGTGCAGGTGTGCGTGTTCACAACTCTGTGAGGTGTGTTTTTTACTTAGGATTTCAGCCCAAACATTTGAAGTTCTATGGGTTTTTTTGTTTGTCTTTTTTATGGTGTGTCTGATTATTCTCAAAGGATGAGTATGTTCCGTCAGGAAGAGTGATTCCTTTGTAAGAAACAGGAAAATCTTTTCTCACTCTTAATCTTTCAAGACTAAATTTTATAGTAATGTGTGCCCTTGGATTTCCCATGGATTCCATTCAGAGGAAGAAAAGGGGGATCAGAGCCACTGAAATTACTCTCCCCGTCAGGGCCAGGGCAGCGGCAAAGGCTCTGCCCTTTGGAAGACACAGGTATCATCTACAAAGACAGTGCTGCTCAGAGGACATGTCTCAGATGGAAACCACAGCCAGAAGAACGATGTTACCTTATTTCCATATAGAACTGTATAGTTTGCAAACGGTTTTCACAATATATGACCTCATGTTTACAACAGCCCTGGGAACTTGGAGGGACCCGAGTATCGGAAAAAATGGTTTAGGTGTTTATTGGCCTATAAATATTGAAAGCAATAGATATTTCCCCCTTAATATAGTTATTCACCCTTTCAGTCAACATTCATTTGCTCAGGGTTTAAAAACTGTGTGTGCAAAGATGCAATCTGTTTGCTAATGCAGTGATGTGTCCCTGCAAAGTTGTAGTTTAAAAGGATCCAAAATCTCATGTATTTATTTAAGGATGCTTGCAGATTTGCCTATGATATGTTTACAGAGTGTATGTTCACTTGTATACATTTGTGTTTGTGTGTGGTGGGGGGATAGACCAGAGAAAGAAATCATTTGTATCTCCAAGTTCTCAAATCAAAAATTGATTGATCACGGAACAAAGAAGGTGAAAACTGGCCCCCTTTGAAGCCAACAGGTGCCTGCAGCTTTCTCCTTGGGGTAAATATGACTCCTTACAGGAAGAATAAGTGAATCAGAGCGTTTGATAAAAAGCCATGTAGCCTCAACAAATAAAGCACCTACTTAACAATATTTGCATACAAAGCGTTTCCAGGCTTCTGAGTTCTATTTAAAAGCCAGGTTAAGAGCCACTAGTTCCTGCCTTAGCCTAAACAAGTCAGGCTTCATCTCCATTTTTGACACATAATTAATTTTTGTTTATGTGTGTCTGTGTGTTAATATGCACGCATTGTTCCTTATTTGGGGGTAAAAGATTCAGAGAGGACCCCTTTCTAAATTTTCTATTCAGCATTAGGTCTAATTTGAACAGTCACAAAATATTAATTATAATAATTTTAAACATAAGAGCAAAATATCTGTTTCCTTTTAAATGTAAATGTTGTGAAGTATTTGAATTACTTTCCCAGTTGCCTTCTCACAAAGCAGACCCCCAAATGTACACCTAGGATGTTTTTAATAGTGGGAGTGACCTGAAAGGAAGTCTGTCTGGGAGACTCGTGACCTCTTGAGGTCAATGAACTTGGGCTCTACATTGGTCCTCAACTTCTCCCAGTCATTACTCTGCAGGAAGCCCATATCCCTCGCTCACAATTTGTTTATTTGTTCAGTTTTCTCATAATGTGGAAAAATAATCTTCTGAAGGCATTTCCCTTACTGAAGCCTACGTGTTTATTTCCCAAGGCTCTAATGTATTTGGTTATATTTAAACAGATTTGCCCTTGAGATCCACACATATCATGCACACAATTGCTAATATTTTACTTATTAACCGGCAGCACATTGGAAACTATATCACAAGACTGTCTTCCCCAACCTGGTGTTCATACCCTAAAAGTATCGGCCTGTGGAGGCCCTGTTGCCATTTTCTACAGTGTCACGTTTCATTTTTGACTCTCACTGTATCTTGTTAAGGAGCGTTGTAATGTGTGAAGTATGACCTGTGCGATACGTTAGTTAACAGAAAGAGTATAACAGAATCTTCTAGAATGTGAAAAATGAGTTGCCTGTGAGATTTGTGTCATAGGAAGAATCAGGGTGAAGGGGATGGGTGGCACTGGCCCCAGGGTGCTCCTGCAGGCACAGATGGAGGGGCATAAGCATCCACTTAGGAAGGAACGAAGTTCACAGGAATGCCAGCCCCAGGATCAGTGGGTGGGCAGAAGAGGCATTGTGACAGGAAGAACTAGTCAGTTAACCGTCTTCTGGCTCAAATTCATCTCACCTTCTAAGCTTGTCCTAGTCACCTTTTCCAAAATGCCCCTCAGCTCTGACCCCTCTGTCCTGCCCCAGAGGATGCGTGGCTGGGTCTGTGTCTTCCCCGGTTGACTTAGAGACCTTCAGGACAGGACCCAGCGCTCACGGCTGCTGCGCACATCCTCCCCCAGTGCTTATCAACAGGCTTTTCACATGTCGGGCACTCCAGGGATGTCTGCTGAATAAACCAATAAGACAAATGCCTTCTACTTCTGAAGGCCAGCTGATGGAGAGCTGCGTGGAGGGAACCCGAGACCGTCAGTACCTGTTATGGGAAGTAACAGTAAGCCCCTCCCCTCCACTCCACAGTGGTGAACAAAGCAAACACCGTGCTCCAGGTGCTCATACTTCTAATCACTTACAGGCAAGAACTCATCTCAGCCTCACAACAACACTGAGCTAGACACTGCTGTCTATTCTTGTTTTATAGATAAGGAAACTGAAACATGCTGAAGTTCAGTTATCCAAGGCCATGAAGGTAACGACGGGTGAAGCCAGGATGGGAGCTCAGTCCTTGTTTCTATCAGCTTTATGCTGTGTTACCGATCATGTCCTGTCAGCTTGCATATGCCTTCAAATAAAGGAACATCTTCCAAACATATGGACTCTTTCTTAAAAGTTAATGCATAAATAAGTATCAATATTTAATAAGAGAAGAAACTTGAGTTGCTTTTTTAAATAATAGGTATGCCATTAGTTAAGAGCAAAATTAAATTAGAATGCATCTTCATGTTAAACTCCCTTTTAAAGCAATAACATTAACCCTGCACAAAAATAAAACTGTTTTCTTAAAGAGATGCATTCTTGGTGAATTTGCTAGGTTTAGAAATTTAGGGCACATTTGGCTTTTGATTATTTAAAGGGTTTGAGGAGAGTCACCTAGACTCCAAATGTTCATCTACTCATTAAAACAAGATGGGGGTTTTTTCTTTATTTGGTCTAGCTTATTTTTTTTTATTTTTTTAAGAGAAACCTTGAAACTTCAGCAACACTCTTTACAAAATACCAGTTTATTACATAAAGTTTTGAAGTGCATCTTTGAAATCATCTGAATGCATAGGCAGAAGGTCAAAGACAAGCAGGACAGCTACATAAAATCTCCACTTTCCAAACACTAAGGAGGAAGAGGTGGGAACATGGTCCAGGATTTAACCTTAACTTTGAACTTCCTGGCTTGTGTTAGTTTAAGACATCCCTCTAGCATCATTTAAACATAGTGCTGGTGCATGAATAAACCTCTACTTGGAATTTCCTTTTTGAAGTCTACTGAGAATATAAATTAAAACCATATGAGATGTGTCTTAATCCAAAATGTAAAATACCATGAGAAATGTCAACTCAGAAGTTCTCCCTGAATTACATTCAGCAGGATGTACGTTCTGGAAAAATTCTTTATTTAGAATGAAAGTCTCCAAAGAACTGGATTTATTATTTTTAGCCCATGATTATGGCAGCCTGAATTGATAAAAAGAAGATGCTTTTTTAAGGCAATGGTAATAGGAATGTTATTCAGCCATCTAGAATGTTTGAGAAGAGTCTCGGTTGGCATGAAAAGAGGTTCAAAATGCATTGTCAAGTGAAAAAGCACATTACAATTTTATTTAAGGATTATGTAAAATAGTATACTTAGCCTACATATACATACACATTTTCATAAAAAAAAGAATTAGAAACTATATGCCAACAAAATGTTAATTGCTGGGTGGTAGAATTATAGTAAAATTTCATCTTTCTTTTAGTCTTCCTTCCTCCCTCCCTCCTCCCTCCCTTCATAGTATCAGAAAATTTAAATTATTTTCATTTGATTTTAAAAGATAAATAAGTGTAGTGTTTTTAGCTGAGTCTTCTCATCTATCTGGCCGCCTTCCTACAATGCAGCTAAAGCCCAGTGCTGTTCGTGCTCAGCCAGCCCTGGAGTTGGTTCTTAGAGGGGCCGGCCTATGGGTACACAGAGGTCAGTGTCATCGGGGAACTAGTATCACCCAAAGCCTGCCATAGTGCCAGTTTCCTGGTGCTTTAGTAGTCAGAGGAGGCTTTGTAACACCTTTAAATTTGCTAAATTGGTTTGTGTTCTTTCCTTTTAATGGTATACTTTTGCCTTGATTTGTATGCCTATGTGTGGGTGTTTTAAATCTTAGATTTAGATTTCATGTAAGAGGAAATTTTTGTCACTTTTATCTCTTATTCTAGTATGTTCATAGGGGAAGTGATTTTTTTTAATACCTAAATTCAATATTTGGGCAAGTGTTCATATAGTCCACATTAATGAAAATTGGTACATGCCCAAAGCTGGTCAGGTAATTACATTCATATTGTATCAGGTGCATGACCTGTACCTCCATTTAGAAGCCTCTATGTGTTTACATGACACACACATCTACATTTTCTACTGTGTTCATACACTTAAACTTTCAAGAGTTCCATCTAAGATCTTTGACAATAAGTATGACAATCTAAGGAATTCTTTTTTTTTTTTTGGTTTTTAGTTTTGTTTTGTTTTGTATTTTTCTGAAGTGAGAAGCAGGGAGGCAGAAAGACTCCCTCATGCACCCAACTGGGATCCACCCAGGATGCCCACAGGAGGGCATCTGTATGGCAATGCTCTGCCATCTGGGGCATTGCTCCTTTGTAGCCAGAGACATTCTAGTGCCTGAGGCAGAAGCCATGGAGCCATCCTCAGTGCCCGGGCCAACTTTGCTCCAATGGAGCCTTTGCTGTGGGAGGGGAAAAGAGAGACAAAGAGAAAGGAGAAGGGGAGGGGTGGAGAAGCAGATGGGCACATTTCCTGTGTGCCCTGACCGAGAATCAAACCTGGAACTTCCACACGCTGGGCCTACGCTCTACCGCTGAACCAACTGGCCAGGGCTAAAGAATTCTTTAAAATTAGAAGTTACTGCTATATAAATTGAACTATTCAAAGATTTTTAAAACTTTTGTGTTTTAAACTTTTAAAACTTTTTTTTATAGTTTATATAACTTTTTGAAACCTACTAGATTACAGTTGGGGCAAATTGATGGGACGTCTCAATTGACTTTAATATTGGTGTACCATGTGGTTAGATCATAGCATGACATAAATCACTAATCTATCACTGTGTCTGGTGAAAAAGAGGGTGCCAGCATTCCAGTTAAGTTCCTCACTTCTTCATTTGGGAGCTGAATCTCTTTCAACACGAAGACAGGTGAAGTTATTTCAACTACCTGAACTCATTGTAAGTCATTTTCTAAATGGGATATATCATGACATTCTCTGTTAATGGATTGCAAAATAAAAATCTCAACATTTAGAAAGCTAACCTCTAAGCTCAGCAGTCTTTGGCCTTGAAGATGTGGAGAAAAATGCAACAATAGCTAGAAATCTAATAAAAAATTAATTTTCTTGGATCTGGTTCTTATTTTCTGGGATGATTGATGTATGTCTAGAAGATCATTCACAGAAGCAGTGCCACTGCAGACAAATAGAAAGCATCCAGAAAACTGGTAAAGACACATTAAAACATTTCCAGTACATATTTGCTCCCAGTAAATATTTAAACATAAAGCACACACACATAACACATGCTATCAAGTTTTTATATATAGGCCGATAAGAAAATGATACTTGAGCTGTGCTCATCTTTTCTTGAGATGGAATTAAGCAAACACTAGTTCTGATTAATCCAGGGATTACAAATACCGAGGAGTTAAATACGCCAAGCCTTCAGTTGGAAGTCGGAAGCTCTGGCTGTGACACGCTTTGGCCTTGTGACAGGCCAGTTCCACAAGGAGGGAAAGACTAGGAGGGGATCCTTGGAGTTATTTTATGCAGACAAAGTCTGTGCTTCTTTTGATGCCTCCAAGGTACATCTCCCCCTGGCTATGACAAAAGCCCCCAGTGTAATTGGAGTACCCAGAGCTATAGAAGAGACGGGCTAAACAACCAAATAACAGATAAGCCTTTACAAGTACAGATGTTCAGGTATGGATGGAAGTCTGTGGAGCAGGGGTTTGATTCCTTAAAGACATGCCTACTTTTAACATAAAAAAAAATAAAAGTCTTAAAGCAATATAGGATAAAAGAGTCCTGTCCAAAGCCAAGAAAGCTGACTATCTAGTGGTGGTGGAACTTGTCTAAAGCAGTTGCTGTTCCTCAGGCAAGAAGTCATTGACATGACAGAGAGTGAATGAGCAAGCACCCTTCTGATTCTGGCAGTCTGGCTGACCTGCGGAAGATAGAGCTTCTGCTGAGAAGCCCAGTTCAAGTCAGCTATCGTGAACTTGTACTCTCCACCTTTCCAAGAGAAGCTGAGTTAGAGACAATTTCCAGAGTCTCATATTCATATCCTAGGAAAAGTTATTCAAGACGTCATTGTCTTGGTGGGTCAAAATGGAGGTCCTTTGGTCAATGCCTGTAGATTATGACCCTCTTTCTAATAGTCTGAATCACTCACTGTTCCCCTACCTTGCGTTTTTGTTGCTTAATGGTCTCCACCTGGAGAATCTATTGGGATTTAGTCATTAGCAGTGACTCCACAGCTTCAAAGAGAATCTATTGGGATTTAGTCATTAGCAGTGACTCCACAGCTTCAAAATCTGGGGATGTTCATGAGCTTATATATGCACGCCGCCTCCCTGAGAAATACCACAGCACCTGGTGGGAATGATCTGTACCAAATGACAGAGGAGAGGAAAGAGCTGCTCTGCCTCGTGGAACACTTGAATCAAAACAGTCTGGCCAGAAATTATTTGGCTGGTAGAGCATATATTTTCTTTCTTTTTCTTTGAAATAGATTGATTGGGGAGGTATATACATATATATATATATATATATCATATTATATTATTAGGAATATGGGCATGAGAGTATCACTGAGAGTATTCTTGTTCAATTGCAACTGAATTTCTGTGGTGTGGTGTGTGTGTGTCTTGTGAGAGATAAAGTGTTTGTGTGTTTGTGAATGTGTGCACCCACATGTACAGAGCATATGAGAGAGGAACATAAAAGATTGTTTACAGTTTTCAAATTCATATAGGCTGTGCACTCTAGACAGGGAAGCAGAACTTCAGGCAGAAATGATCACTTAAAATTACTGTGTTCATTTCTATGACACATTAATGGATATTCAGCAACAGTTTCAAGTTGAAGTCAAGGTCCCTGGTCCCTTCTTTGTGCTTCATCTATGGAATGAATGGCTGCAAGCTATGTGAAATTAGTTTATGCCAGATTATGCCACTGTTTCAAATTGTTCTCCAAGTTGTAGTGTCATAAAGCAACAGAATTTTATTTCTTGCCCACATCCCATGTCAGCAGCTATTCTGCTGTGACTTTCCCCCCTGTGCCATTGTTCTGGGACCCAGGCTGAAGAAATTGCCTCAGTCTGAGACAACTGGCTTTCTGGTAAAACCTAAGAGCAGGAAAGCTGGCAGAACTAGGTGGTGGCTCTTACAAAGTGTGGTTTGAAACGAGCCTACGTTACTTCTGCTCACATTTCATTGGCCAAAGTGGGGCATTTTGCCAAGCAGAACATCAGTGGGATGGGACATATGTGCTTCCCAGTTGGAGGAGAACTGCACATGACATGGCAACTGGAAAGAGCAGGGAATCACTGGGAACATATAAGGAATAAAGTGTGTGTTTGTGTGTATCTATGTTACTATTAGAAATTTAATAATAAAATAAATCAATAATAAATAAATTATGTTATATGTTTTATATATTATAACATATATAAAACACTTCTTAATATAAAATTTATATAAATAATAAATTTCACATTAATCACGTTTTAAATGTGGTTGGGAAAATCACTTTTAAAATATATAAACACTCATCATCACCTTTATATATATAAGATTTTCCCAACCACGCTGAAAAAGAGTGATTTATAACAACCCTTGGGTGACTAGGAATAGACCTATACTTAGGCATAGGATTTACTTGATCCTCTTTTACAGTAATAGAGATGATTTTTAAGTGACTAGATTTGCTATGAATCCAGCTTGCAGAAGATATTATAAGTCCTGGGAAACAAGACTAGTGTGAAGAGTCAGTGACGGAACAGTATGCCTCATCATGCCTGGGATTCATGTTTTTCAGAGAAATGCACATGAACGCAGTCATGAATCTCTGTGTAAATGGAGTATATCAGTGTCATGGGGATACATACACTGCATATACATCTCCCAGATTTTTTTCTTCTATAGTTATTTATCAGCAGATAGCAATATATTTTGCTACATATCAAGGAAAAAGTTGCCATAAGTTATGGGGAGCTGAAATAGTGTTTATTAGTTTTCCACTGATGAATTTTCAGTGGTTAACAATCTTAAATTTTTTCTAAATAACCTGTATTTTGACTCCTGTTAGTAACTTAAAATGCCACAGATGGAAAATGTTATTATGCACCTTAGAAAAAAACAATACTTGGTATATTTTTAAGACTTATTCAGACCTTTTTACATTGCAGTAAACCAGTTATGTAATTCCAAGAGTGCAAAGAGATGTAGCCTGATGCCATGACATGGGACCTAAGTCAACGTCTGTTAGTACTGCCCAACTTGATGTTCCGTCCTGCACCTGTGATTCAGGTTATAAAGCCCTCCTTGGAGAAAGACTGTGGTGGTATGTAGGTTTATATAATATAATATTCATCTTTCATATCCATAGACAGGAGAGATACCCTGGCATTGATTGTAACAAAACCAGCCTTGTGTATGGCCAGATAAATACACCCTTGATACATAGGGTCTTCACTTGAGAAATTCCATCTGAAGACAAAGGAGTCATTGGTCTTAAGTAGTATGTGAATAACAAAGTTAACTCAGCCATAGGAATCATCCTAAGTCAGCTGCTGTGAGCCTGTTGAAACGTTAATACCTGTGATAGACTTTAATAGTGATAATTGCATCCACTGCAGACACCTTGTGGTGGCTGAGTCACCATAATCTTTCAAAAACAGGTTGCCCACCATGATAGCCAGTTTAAATGTAAAGACAGAACACTGTTCTGAAGCCTGCTTTTATAAACCACGTGGAGCTCCACAAGACCTTTTCTTCCCTGCTTCTCTTGGGAACTTTTCATGAGCATTTAAGAAGACTTATTTAAGTTGGAGCCAGGTTGTCCACTGGAATTCAAGGAGATCTGTAAGAACAACACACATATATAATAATTTTACAAACTATTCACAGTAAACCAGGTTCCTTCTTGCCGGCTAGTTTTCTGATGATAAAATTTAAGTGGCCCGCATTGAAAATTTTGGTCATTTTAGAAAGAATGGTATTTCTCCGGTTTAGCTATGGAAAAAGTATTTGCTCTGCCAAGATTAATGTAAACCAAATATATTTAGAATGCTTAGCAGGGAGAACACCCTGTTCCGAGCACTCCAGAAACACCTGTTTAAAAGTCAATGAGGCTGTAACACAAGACGAGGCCCGCAAACCTGGGTAGAGAATTGCTGAGCTCAGAACTTACTTGATGGAGGCCCTTGGAGCTGTGTCCACCTGACTGTATCCAAACATCACTAAATGATGTTTCTTTGAAGAAACAGCTTGTCAATCTCTTTCCAGTTGCATGGACTCCCAGCTTTCTTCATGGTCAGTCTTCCTTGGAGTGGTCCTGTGGAACTGTTTTCTCTTGCTTTGATGGTACAACCTCCCCATGATGAAATATGATTGGCCATGTTCAAGTATCAAGCATTTAAAAAACAAACATCAGTCTCAAAACAAAAGAAATGTTCTATCCTTGCCAACAATATTATTTATACAGGGAAATATTATCAATGTATTATGATGTGAAAAAGAGTAGCCAACCAAAGATGTTATCATATTAACCATTTTGACCAATAACACAGAGAATTCTGTGTTAGTAATGGAACAAGAGTTGACTTTTTTCTCTCATTGTGCCTTTCTGTATTTTTATGTTTTCACTCCTGAGCGTGCGTAATGAAGAAACATGGTAATACTTGTTAAGACCAGTGTCACAGGCTGTGGTTCATCTGGGTCTCATGCTCACCGATGTGCCCTTTGTTGGGCAGCCAGTGAGTGAGACAGCCTCTCTCCTCCACTGCGTCTGTCTCTGGACAAAGATTATATCATGGTTTAAGTTCAGTATGTAAAACTGAAGCAGAGCAAGTAATTTCCCCTGAAATGAGATTCACAAATACGTAGCAGAAGAATATGCTCAGAACCAAACCATTTTCTGGGTTTCTTGAGTGAAGAGCTTTTTTTGTTTGTTTGTTTTTGTATAGATCAAGCAACCAATTTTAAAAACTTGATATCCACCTTTTCAACCAGCTAATTTTTAGCCCCCAAACTTAAGACACCAAAGTTCTTTGGTCTCCCTAATCAGGGGTCTCCAAACTACGGCCCATGGGCCGCATGTGGCCCCCTGAAGCCATTTATCCGGCCCCCGCGCACTTCTGGAAGGGGCACCTCTTTCATTGGTGGTCAGTGAGAGGAGCATCGTTCCCACTGAAATACTGGTCAGTTTGTTGATTTAAATTTACTTGTTCTTTATTTTAAATATTATATTTGTTCCCATTTTGTTTTTTACTTTAAAATAAGATATGTGCAGTGTGTATAGGGATTTGTTCATAGTTTTTTTTTATAGTCCGGCCCTCCAACGGTCTGAGGGACAGTGAACTGGCCCCCTGTGTAAGAAGTTTGGGGACCCCTGCCCTAGATGAAGTGGAGTGGGGTGCTCTTAAGGAGCACATCGTCCCTGTGTGGGTGGTGATGACAGCTGAGGAATGTGGTTGGCACAAAGAGGGGTGCAGCCCCACCTGAACCACATAGGAGAGTTCAGTTATCTGAAGGAGAAATGGGGAGGATGCTGGGCAAGCAAAATAGATACCCACTAGAGTGAAATGGAAAGGCTCTCACATGTAGTAATTACAAACATTTTATTGAAATTCGATCGTGATACTAAACTAAGTAGATTGCATTTTCTCCAGTACTGTCCTGCTGATCTCTGTAGCAGTCTGTCCTGCTGACCTCTGCAGCAGTCTGTCCTGGGACCTCTGCAGCAGTCTGTCCTGCAGACCTCTGTAGCAGTCTCTCCTGCTGACCTCTGTAGCAGTCTGTCCTGGGACCTCTGTAGCAGTCTGTCCTGCTGACCTCTGTAGCAGTCTGTCCTGCTGACCTCTGTAGCAGTCTGTCCTGGGACCTCTGTAGCAGTCTGTCCTGCTGACCTCTGTAGCAGTCTGTCCTGCTGACCTCTGCAGCAGTCTGTCCTGCAGACCTCTGCAGCAGTCTGTCCTGCTGACCTCTGTAGCAGTCTGTCCTGGGACCTCTGTAGCAGTCTGTCCTGCTGACCTCTGTAGCAGTCTGTCCTGCTGACCTCTGCAGCAGTCTGTCCTGCAGACCTCTGCAGCAGTCTGTCCTGGGACCTCTGTAGCAGTCTCTCCTGCTGACCTCTGCAGCAGTCTGTCCTGGGACCTCTGCAGCAGTCTGTCCTGGGACCTCTGCAGCAGTCTGTCCTGCTGACCTCTGCAGCAGTCTGTCCTGCTGACCTCTGTAGCAATCTGTCCTGCTGACCTCTGCAGCAGTCTGTCCTGCTGACCTCTGTAGCAGTCTGTCCTGCTGACCTCTGTAGCAGTCTGTCCTGCTGACCTCTGCAGCAGTCTGTCCTGGGACCTCTGCAGCAGTCTGTCCTGCTGACCTCTGCAGCAGTCTGTCCTGCTGACCTCTGCAGCAGTCTGTCCTGCTGACCTCTGTAGCAGTCTGTCCTGCAGACCTCTGCAGCAGTCTGTCCTGCTGACCTCTGTAGCAGTCTGTCCTGCTGACCTCTGCAGCAGTCTGTCCTGCAGACCTCTGCAGCAGTCTGTCCTGGGACCTCTGCAGCAGTCTGTCCTGCTGACCTCTGTAGCAGTCTGTCCTGGGACCTCTGCAGCAGTCTGTCCTGGGACCTCTGTAGCAGTCTGTCCTGCTGACCTCTGTAGCAGTCTGTCCTGGGACCTCTGCAGCAGTCTGTCCTGCTGACCTCTGTAGCAGTCTGTCCTGCTGACCTCTGCAGCAGTCTGTCCTGCTGACCTCTGCAGCAGTCTGTCCTGGGACAGCTCTGGTTCCACCCCAGACTTAGGTTTCTGCGGGGCACTAGCAGCAGGTTGATGCCTTTCCTGTCAGCCCTGGAGCTACAGGGGCAGGTATGGGTGGCAAACGGAGAACAAATAAAACTGAAAATGTTGATTGTGATGGCCCTTAAAGCTATTACATAACGTTATACTGTGGCAAAAGCACACAGTAAAAAAGAGATTTTCCTATCTTCTTCAGATGTCATCTGGCTTATCAGGTAGATATTTGTGAAATGATGACTCTGGCAGTAATGATTTCTTTCTCATTTTCCGATCACTTTTGCCACTGCAAGGCTAACATGCCCCGGGGAAAACATGAGCATTTGGCTGACAGGTTTTATTTGGCTGAGCGCAATCAGTGTTATTGGAAGGCTTCTCCCACACACACCTCAACTTGATAGGCGAAGTCAAAATCGGTAATGGTTAATTATGCCAGGTTATTTTTGTTTGATTGCTTTGTCACTGGATGGTAAACAAGAGTTCATTTTGTCCTTAAATTGAGATATCAAGGTGTTTGGCCTACAGCTAGAGCAGGGGGATGTGTTTCAGAGACATTTCAGAAATAGAACAGTGAGTTGGGTGTAGGGGTGAAGGGTAAGGAGCCACAGCTGGGGTGTTATTTTCAGTTGTTATTTACTAGTTGCAGTTTTTGTTGTCATCTGACTCTGAGATCACAAAGCAAAGTGCCTACCACTTAAAAAATACCAGCGTGTGTGAGGGTTTGATTTAGTTTGGTTCTGGTTGAGATTTGATTATTCATGTTTCTGTATGGGTAGGATTTCAGTTTATTATCTTTGTTCCTCTTATAGAAAAAAAAAATAAAGTGATTTAGAGAGCCTCTGAGTGAAGTCTGGCAGACTAGCCTGAGCCCTGTCCCACTGCCCAGCCTGAGTGTCTGGTTCAGAAAGAGGTTTTTCTAGAAGGATACCTGCTGCTCGCCACTGCCCCAGCTCATGATCCTTCCTTCTCTAGTGCCTGAGCCACCCCCACCCTAACCCCTTTCCTAGGCTGGAGGGCGCTACACCTTTTTATAGGCTCACTAGCCACTCTCCTCTGAGCTGTCCATGTGTTGGGCAGATAAAATATATTATGCTCACTTTGTTAAAGATGGCGCTGCCCCCTTGAAGGCCGTCACCCAAGAGATATTAATGTGTGTTGGGGGCAGGCTGTGGGCAGGCAGAATACTTGTAGCCTGGGGCTTGGTTTTGGGATTAAGCCTTTCCCACCCTTTTTGATGTGGAATGGTACAATCCCATCATGCCCCAGATAAGTGACTTTGTATTAGAGCAGGGGTCCCCAAACTACGGCCCACGGGCCACATGAGGCCCCCTGAGGCCATTTATCCGGCCCCGCCGCACTTCCGGAAGGTGCACCTCTTTCATTGGTGGTCAGTGAGAGAGCACAGGATGCATCCTGTGTGCTGTATGTGGTGGCGCCACAAAGCGCAGCGATGCGGGACACACGCGTCAGGGCTCCGGAAGCGTGTCATATCACTTGTTACAGCTAGCATTGACAAATATGGAACCAGACACTGACCATCTCATTAGCCAAAAGCAGGCCCATAGTTCCCATTGAAATACTGGTCAGTTTGTTGATTTAAATTTACCTGTTCTTTATTTTAAATATTGTATTTGTTCCTGTTTTGTATTTTTACTTTAAAATAAGATATTTGCAGTGTGCTTAGGGATTTGTTCATAGTTTTTTTATAGTCCGGCCCTCCAACGGTCTGAGGGACAGTGAACTGGCCCCCTGTGTAGAAAGTTTGGGGACCCCTGTATTAGAGACTTCCCTATTTTGTATATTGGATTAAAGGTTTGGATTTCTACACTATAAAATAGGGGCAGAACGGGAGCTTGCTCTCTTGCAGGGGTCCCCAAACTTTTTACACAGGGGGCCAGTTCACTGTCCCTCAGACCGTTGGAGGGCCGGACTATAAAAAAAACTATAAACAAATCCCTATGCACACTGACCACCAATGAAAGAGGTGCCCCTTCCGGAAGTGCGAAGGGGGCCGGATAAATGGCCTCAGGGGGCCGCATGCGGCCCGCAGGCCGTAGTTTGGGGACCCCTGCTCTCTTGGTTCCTGAGATTAAAGGAGAGAGCAGAGAGTAGAGCAGAGAAAGGCCACGTGGAGGAGGCCAGGAGAAGCAGCCAAGATGGCGGAGTGTTGAGTGAGAAGCCAGTTTGTGCAGGGAGAAGGAAGGAGATGGGGAACAGAGGTGAATAAGTCTGGTGAGCTAGAAACCTTTGATTCTAGGAAACTCGGATAAGTCAGTAGCTTTGTGAGCACTGAATGTGAGTGGGTTTTGGAGCCCAGTGTGTGTTTTTTGCTTGCCCGCCAGGTGCAAGCTAGGATTAAAGACTATGTATGGCCCATCAGCTTTTGGCTCCGTTGTTTCTTTACCAACTGTCCGAATCCAATGTGAACCTGCATGAGCCAGGCGGCTGTGTTGGTGGCCCTGGCCATGGCCACTGGCTTTACACCATGTTATAGAGCCCCGCCCCCACCTGCCAGGCCTCCTCCGTGTATTCTTCACGGTCGTCCCGCTGCACTGCCTTCACGGTGAAAGGAACAATAAAATCGGAGAAGGCAGACTGTTCATGTAGTTCAAATATAAAATACAGTATCTCGTGCTTCTCTAAGACCTGCTGGTTCATAATTAAGGAGAACATGTCTAGAAAGTTGACATTTCTTCATTATTAACCACTGTGTTGTATTACATTGAACTAAAAAGCAAATGTGAAGCTTGTAAATTGTAAAGGCAACATTTTCAGTAGTCAGTCCCCTCATTTTCCACACATTATCATCAGAATGTACATGTCCTACCGCCCCTGAAATACTTGTGTGATTTTCCAAGGGAAAGCCCTCATGTTAAGTATTCTCGAATAAGTTCAAAATAGAACTTTTGGGCCATACAGGAATTGCCTTTTGTTTCTTCTGAAGGGAAACCCCATGTGAGCCAATTCAGTACAGTTCAGGTGAAGATCTTGAACTGTACTTGTGGGTCTCAGAGACACCCCTGATAGAAATGCTTCCCAAAGCTTTTCTGTCCAGTTTGCTGCCTTGGGGATTTCCAAATGACGCATCCGTGGCAGGCAGGAGTGCATATTAGGTCTGTACTGGAAACGATTATGTCAGGGAAGACACTCAATATTTAGAAATTGTCAGTTACTGGGATAATAGTAGAAGAAGGGATGCCAAAAGAGGCAGGCAGTCTGGGACAGAAGCCACCCACGGGCGCTGTTTCCCTAAATTGAATGGCAGTCTTAGTCCGTGTCCAACCAGATCAGTGGGACAGGAACACAGGATTTTGCCTATGCAAAATCTGGCCGTTGGTTTGTTTTTCTAACACACAGCAGATAGCTCTGTCCCATTAAGCACCATGCTGCACAGACTTGGAGCTCTCACAATAGACATACAGGCTTGGCCCCACAGCAGGCGTTAGTGGAGATCATTTCTGTGCAGTGGCCCCTAGCCCCCTTTACACTCTGGCTGTGGGGAAAAGCCAAACATCAGAGTAAATGTGAATGCAAGGCCTGGCCAGGCTCCCTCCCAACAGCAGAGGAAGGGGCCTGATACAATAGGCTGTTTAATCTTGTTTGGAGAAACGAGGTGTCTGACAGATGAACTTCATTTTCCTTGTATTTGTGCATATCTCACAGAGTTGTTGTAGTTTGGAAACGACCCAGGAGTCAGAGGGCAAGCAGTGACCTGGCTTGCATGCTGTCGACCCCTCTAGTCTCCCCTCACAGCTTCTCCACGCAGGTGGTCCCATGTGCCCTGGGTACGTCCACGCCAAAAATGGTCACCCAGTGGACACATCGGCCTCTTGGGTTTGGCCCTCAGAGGTTCTAGCCGCTGCATCAAACTCATGTCTGAGTTCTAGCTAAGCAGCTTGAAGTCATTCCAATGTGCTTGGCGAATGGACATCTTGTTATAAGACATTGGGAATTAAAGCCATTAAAGGCATTGGGATTAAAGAAATGATAACAAAATACCCCGACTGAATAGCCGAATAGCTTGGTTGTTTAGAGCATCATCCTGAAGCACAGAGGTTGCCGATTCAATCCCTGGTCAGAGCACACACAGGAGCAGACCGCTGTTCCTGTCTCTCGTTTTCTCCCTTCCTCTCTCTAAAATCAATAAAATAAACATTAAAAAAAAAAAAAAAGAAATGATAATATACTGAATTTTTGTAATACCTTTCTTCATAAGAAAATACATTTTCCTGGACTAGCCAGTTGTATTCTTTCTTCCATTATCCCAAAAGTAAAAGAATAAAGGAATGTTCATAAATAATCTTAGCCTTATCATTGAAAGTTAAAATAATTATTTTTAAAAAAATCATAAGGAACTATTTTCTCCTCTTCCTGGCTTCCTGATGTATAAATAAAGACGTTTCTCCTTGCCTGAAACTCGGCACTTGTGTTCTGCAATCTGTGGTTTTGTTATTATCCAAATACTTACATGTTTGCATTGAAGATAATCTTAATGGACACGTAACAAGTCGCTCGGCGATGCCTGCTGTTTTTTACACCTGTTTCTGGGCAGGCCCACTTCAACACACTTAACCTGAGAACAATGTCACTTTCTGATAACTTGAACAGTGCTCACCGTTTTCTCCGTGGTTAAGAAGGTAGAGTGCTTAGTGTATGGCCTTTGGACTCACAGTTTCCTCTTCTTGTATTTTTCAGAAATTGAGGCAAAGGAAGCATGTGACTGGCTCCGTGCTGCTGGGTTCCCGCAGTATGCTCAGTTATACGAGGGTAGGTTGGCCTTCCCTTTACTCCTTATAAAGAGAATAAGTTGCATTTATGCTGTGCCGTGTTTGACCTCTAAGTTCATTCTTACCTTTTTTATTTTCCCCCTATCTCTTTCCCCTGGCTTTGCAATGACTAGGACTCACACTGATGCCGGTTGAGAAATGAGTATGGCCTCCCCAGCCGGTGCTCTTCCCACCGCGCCCTCCCTGCCCCAGCTCTGTGTGCAGGCCTGACTCCTTTCCACTGAGCCCTCCCTGCCCCAGCTCTGTGTGCAGGCCGGACTCCTTCCACTGAGCCCTCCCTGCCCCAGCTCTGTGTGCAGGCCGGACTCCTTCCACTGAGCCCTCCCTGCCCCAGCTCTGTGTGCAGGCCGGACTCCTTCCACTGAGCCCTCCCTGCCCCAGCTCTGTGTGCAGGCCCGACTCCCTTCCACCTGCCCTCCCTGCCCCAGCTCTGTGTGCAGGCCCGACTCCCTTCCCACCGGGCCCTCCCTGCCCCAGCTCTGTGTGCAGGCCCACTCGACTCCCTTCCATCGTGCCCTCCCTGCCCCAGCTCTGTGTGCAGGCCCGACTCCCTTCCCACCGGGCCCTCCCTGCCCCAGCTCTGTGTGCAGGCCCGACTCCCTTCCCACCGGGCCCTCCCTGCCCCAGCTCTGTGTGCAGGCCCGACTCCCTTCCACCGCCCCCTCCCTGCCACAGCTCTGTGTGCAGGCCCGACTCCCTTCCACCGCCCCCTCCCTGCCCCAGCTCTGTGTGCAGGCCCGACTCCCTTCCACCGCGCCCTCTGCCCCAGCTCTGTGTGCAGGCCGGACTCCCTTCCACCGCGCCCTCCCTGCCCCAGCTCTGTGTGCAGGCCCGACTCCCTTCCTCTGCACCCTCTCTGCCCCAGCTCTGTGTGCAGGCCCGACTCCCTTCCACCGCGCCCTCTGCCCCAGCTCTGTGTGCAGGCCGGACTCCCTTCCACCGCGCCCTCCCTGCCCCAGCTCTGTGTGCAGGCCGGACTCCCTTCCTCCGCACCCTCTCTGCCCCAGCTCTGTGTGCAGGCCCGACTCCCTTCCACTGTGCCCTCTCTGCCCCAGCTCTGTGTGCAGGCCCGACTCCCTTCCTCCGCACCCTCCCTGCCCCAGCTCTGTGTGCAGGCCGGACTCCCTTCCACCGTGCCCTCCCTGCCCCAGCTCTGTGTGCGGGCCGACCCCCCCCCCCCCCCCCCCCCGCCATGTTCTGCTGCCGGCAGGTCTTCCACACTTTCTTCTCCATTCTTTGCCTTTTTTTTCTCCACTACTCCGTTTTCTTGAGAGTGCAGTCAATTAGTTGATAAATTTTCTAGAAATAACACAACTACTTGTCTTGAGACTCATCTTCAGTTCTGCTTACTCTCTACAAACAATTCTATGTATAATTGTGTTCAGATGTGATTTTGTGAGGGTGGGATTTGAAATAAGGTCCTTTCATTGCCAGTATACTTCCTTTCACTGATGTTTTAATTGACGGTTAATAAACATACTCACTTAGACTTATCCCTTAATTACAACAAAGGCTTCCACTTCTTAGGTAGTCCTTAGGACCCCAACAGTGAGCAGATCATACTCAAGGTGATCTGAGCACGCTGATCCCTAAAGGTGCTCATGGCAACGGTAGAAAACAACATCGAGTCCCCTCCCTGACTGCATTAAATGTATGGAGGGTAGAAAGAATCGATGAAATAAACCTGTTCTCACAGTGACTATTATTCAGTCACCTAAAAGCTCTGTTTAAGTGTTTTAAAAAACAAAACAAAAAAGTCAGTTACTCTAATTCTCATGCTATCTGTGAAGATAAGGGAGAGTATATCTCTGTGTGTGCTCTGAAGTCTAGAACCTCTGAGGAAAGTCTTCGTAGACTTGTGAACCTTTTAGGTCAGGAAGGGTCATGTCATTTTGGTCTAAGCAACCCTCACTCCCACCCACTGTTCACAATTCACCGATTATGAAAGTGTCCAAAAAAGGCTAAATGACTTTTTCAGGGTTTAAGATATAAGAGTCAGAATTTAAATCACGGTATATTTTCTACTATAACATGCAAATTCTCTTTGTAAACTAAAAATACTACATGATTTAAACGTGAAGTGACCATCGATGGCTAAGAAGTAAAGGCACCCCATGCTTAAAAGGTGTCTGTCAGATTGTGTTTAAGCCATATTCATTGAATAAATGTCATAAGGATAAATAGCTAATACTATGCTGAACTTCTAATATGCCAGGTACTGTTCAAAGCACTTTCATATTCACAACACTGTGAATTATATTCACATTATAATTATCATCACCCCCATTTTACAGATGAAGAAACGAGCCGGGGAAGTGCCTTGCCCCCAGTTCTACACCCAGAGCGTAGTGGCAGGGCCAGGACAGAAAGCCAGGGCAGCCTTCTGGCCTGGTGTCTGTCCCTCATCACTATGACACACACTCCCTCCCTAGCGAAACAAGGCACTCCTCATTCTGGCTCCTAGAATTCACTGACATTATTTTCTTCACCAGAAGAGGAATTGTTTCTGTTTCCTAACTCGCATTAAGATTTAAAAACCCTTAGCTATATTATAATTGGTAAGGTGGAAGCAGTGCAGATTACAAAATAAGAAGAGAAAGAATGACAGGTGGCAATAATGAGCTGACATTGTCTGTGAGATTTGATCATGGCCTCTATTACAATGGGCTCCAGATTTTTACCTCTCAGTGAGGTACCTCAAATTAACACTGTGTCTTGACATTTGCCCTTGACCTCCAAAGCTGGCATAAACAGACTGGAGAAAAGTTGTGATGGTGGAATTTCTATTTCTCTTTGGATAAAATCAGTCATTTGAGTATGTTGCTTATACTCTAGTGATTCAAGATTTTGCTACAAAAGAAAAATTGGGGGCTATTGAGCTTTCAGTATATTTGAAAATTTCTTTACTGAAGGAACAACATCAACAACAGAGAACACCTGCTAAACTAAATATTTCATGAACTGGTAGGGTAAAAAAGTGAGAAGCCTTAGGTGAATGGGGAAAGTGTGAAAGCTCTTCTTCATATAGGCAAATGTCTTGGTAAAGATGAGCTATAGAAATGCAGGCAATTAGTATTCAGTCTTGTCCAACGTTAAACACTTGGTTATTCTCACATTTCATTCCTTTTTTGTACATTGAGAGCATTTTTTTTGTAATAAAAATAAAACTTCTTGCTATATGAAATAGTACCAGCATACTCCCTATTAATAAGTGTAACTGCTATTAAGATTATTTGTGTGTACAAAAACATGTTGACCTGAAGATGTGTGTCTGTTCGGATAAAGCAAGGCACATAAGTCCCTTTGTCTCTCTCTTTATATCTTTCAGACTCCCAATTTCCCATCAACATTTTGGCTGTTAAGAATGACCATGATTTTCTTGAAAAGGACCTTGTAGAACCTCTCTACAGGTAAATCATGTGAAGTATTTTTGTTTCTTTCAGTTGTCTTCAAAAGGCATCACTATATTGAGGGGTGGATTCAATGGTTCAGCCAGTATTTATTGGATGCCTACTGTGTGTCAGCCCTGGGTCCAAGTTCTAAGTACATACTACAGTGATCGTGATCAGTCCTGGTTTCATGGAGCTTAAATGGTTAGTAGGAGGCTTCAGAAAACAGATTGCAAGGGGAAAGAGAGTGAGTAAAAAGAGAAAGAGAGGGAGAAGAGATTATTTCGGAAAGTGTTTTAATGCTATGAAAAAAGTAAAACAGGCTGAGTCTAGAGCTAGGGATTGGGATTGAGGGTGGGTTGGTGGGAAGAGGCAGCAGGGATGGTCAAGGAAAGCCCTGAAAATCTCCAGGAGTATGTCAAATTTGCTTACATTTTTTGCAAAGTCAAGTGATTATATCAGAAAACTGGAATATGTGAGCTCACGTAATTATATTGGCAACCTGCAATATTTAATTAAGCCTTTGCTAGGTGACAGGTGCTAGAAGAAGACCAAGATGCATATATGAATAATTGCCTCCCCTCAAAGAATTTATAATCTAGTTGAAGAAATCTAGTTGAAGAAATGATGACATGAACAAATAAGTAACAATTATAATTTGGGTAATAGTAAAAGATGCCAATGTAATCCATAGCTCCCAACAATTAAATGCTGCATGAGAAGTTGTATGTTTCTATAGGAATTTGAAGTTTCCTATTAAAAGCCCTGGAGAAGTCAGGGTTAGAGATAAGTATTAGTTATAGGAGATGAGTCATTGTTCAAGGCCACAAAGCTCATTATGGGCCAAATTGACCTTAATATGTTCTTTTCAATGTGTTCAGCTGTTCTGCTCATTTTTAAAATTTGGATGTTTGTTTCTTTATATTGAGTTTTAAGGGTTCTTTATATATTCTAGATGTAAATTACTTGTCAGATATGTTTTATAATTGTTTTCTGCCAGTCCATAGTTTGCCTTTTCAATCTCTTAACAATGTCTTTCACAGAAGTTTTTAATTTTTCTTATGTCCAATTTATCAACTTTTTTCACATTTTTAATTTAATATCTAAGAAATCTTTGCCAAACATAAGGTCATAATTATTTTCTCCTTTGTTTTCTTCTAGAAATTTCAGTTTTATGTTTTATATTTAAGTCAATGGTCCATTTTTTCCTAAGGTACAGGAATAAGTCAAGATTTACTTTATGCATATCAAGATCTCATTGATTGAGCACCATTTTGGAAAGATTATACTTTGTTTACTGAATTGTCCTTACTCCTGTATTATAAGTCAGTTGACCATATATCTGTCTATAAATCTATTTCTAGACTCTCTATTCTGTCCCATTTACCTATGTTCTTTGCTTTCATCAACATGATACTTGATTACTTAGCTTTTTGTATGTCTGAGAATTCAACAGTGTGAGTTGTGAGTCCTCCAACTTTGTTTTATTTTTCCCAGGATTGTTTTAGCTATTCTAGTTCCTCTGCCTTTCCATATATGTTTTGGAAACAGCTGTCAAAATATATATATATATATATATATATATATATATATATATATATATATATATTAAATCCTACTGGAGTATTGATTTGGATTTTATTGAATTGATAAATCAGTTTGAAGAAAATTGGTATTCTAATAATATTAAGCCTTCTGGTTCATATACACAGTAAATATCTATATATTTACTTAGGTCTCCTTTGATTTTTTTTAACCCTATCTTTTTGTTTTCAGCATATGGATAATATATTTGAAAGTAGTTAAGAATTTCATATTTTGTATTTTAAATAGTATTGCTTTTATCACTATAATTTCCAGTTGTTCATCACTACTATATAAAAAGTTTTGCATATTTTCCTTGTATCCTACAATCTTTCTAAACTTACTCAAGTAGCTTAGTCATAGATTTCTAAAAATTTTATTTCTAAAGTGTAAATAAAGGGTTACATTGTAAACCAAGAATAAAAACTCTATTTCATATTTTCAAATCAGGATTTCAGAGGCAAACATTGTCTCTGATTGTGTAGATCTGTTCATAGAATGATGTATATGACTGAGTGGGCCAACCTTTGAATCTCAAACACATGGGTGATAAATCCTTATCTAGGCACCACAGCATGTCATCTGAAAGGCTGTGGCTAAGTTCTGGATTTTTCCATCAAAGTCTACTCTTTTTAAAAGAATTCCTTTTAGGCTTATTATGGAGAAGAGACAGTAAAATGAATGTGAAGTCATTTAGAGATATAAGGTTCTAATTAATAATACTAGTGGCAGCTGGATAAACGAGGAAGCCTTCTCCTTTGGAGTCTGGGACCCATAGCAGGATTTTTACAGACGTACCCACCCCAAAGACACTGCTGAGTAACCATGTAGAAGTGTGGCTATGCCAGGGACCACAGCGATCTTGATAAGGGAGGGCCCATCTTGTGTAAACATGGTTGGAGTGGCAGGAGGTTGTTATAACTGGAAGAATTCTTATGACAGCTATGTCTTCAAAAATATTATGAAGGAAAACACTTGGCTGGATGCATGCAAGCTGAGATTCTCCAGGCCTAGGAGCGGTGGGTAAAACAAACCAAAGGAGTAGTCACGTGGGATGGGTCAAAGGAAATGAGCAGAGTTCAGAGAAAGAGATGGAGGTAGCTGGGCTAGAAGGAGAAGGTGTGGGGTATTTATTCCCTTCATTATGATTTCTGCCAAGACACAGTTTTCTCTCCTTGCAAATAGTGGAAAGCAAGCAGAAGAACGGCCTCCAAATGAAGGGGAATGACAGCATTTTTAAGACTGAGATTGATGAGCAGTTAATCAGAGACTCACCCACTCCCAGGGTCTGTAATGATTGACTCCTGGGGAGCGGTAAACTGTTGTGACTTACTCATTTTCTTCCTTGTGCACTACAGACACAGGATAGAGTTGGCCTCATCTTTTCCTTTTAAAGCTTTGTGGGCTATACATTTCTTACACATATTTGAAATACTGAGCTAACGCAGAATCATAAAGAGAGCTATAGCAATAGGGCTTCTGGCAGGTAGACAAATGAAGACAAGAGAAATGAAGGTCCGGAGAGCTGAAGTTCTCCTGTAAATGTTAGCCACAAGTTTATTCACCTCTGGTTCTCTGGAGTTTCCCACCTGTGTAGACAGACATTGTCCTAGATCCCAATTTATACTGGGAGAATTGTTGAACAGTACTAACTTTTTGCTTGGGTTGAAAATATATATTGTACTGAGGATGTTGATAGTAGGGAAGACCCATGCCTGGCCCAGAATCTGTGGATGTGTAGCTCTCATTTTCAGGTCTCAGAAACTAGACAGGTTTGCTGTCTTTGCTGAAGGTGTGGACCTCCAGGATGGTGAGCACATCTCACCACTCCTCTAATAACTCAGGCAGCACTGGCACATAGTGTGTGTTCTGTAAGTATCTGTTACTGCCAATCAAAGTAGTACATTCCTGATATTTTAACAACCACAGTTACAATTCTGTTTTGATGTTTTTTGATTGAACTTCTAATTGCAAATATTTTTCCCTGTCAGTAATGAAAAGCTAATTGCAAACCCAAGTTCCTAGATGAGCTCATTGAAACTGTAACTAGGCCCTGGCCGGTTTGCTAAGTGGGTAGAGCATTGGCCCAGCATGTGGGCATCCCAGGTTCCATTTCCGGTCAGGGCCCACATGAGAAATGACCATCTGCTTCTCTCTGTCTCCCTCTCTCCCTTCTCTCTCTCTTCCCCTCTCATAGCCAGTGGCTCAATTGGTTCGAGTGTGGGCCCCAGGCGCTGAGGATAATAAAGCAGGCAGGGTACATGGGGGAGTCTATCTGCCCTCCTTTCACTTAAAAATATGAAATAAAAAAATTGTAACTATATCTGAATCTAGCAATAGCCAAGGTGTCACAATTACTTGCAATTTATCAACTTTAAGGCAAATTGCAGCAAATCAAAGGTCCTGAATGAGAATTTTAAAGAGAAGTTATATGTTCTATTAGCATTTTGATTTTCAGTATTCACTCAGATCACTAACATAGGGCCTGATGCTCAAGATGATCTCTGAATTCTAATATAGTGTTAGCGAGTAAACCATCTACATAACTTAAGTTTTTTGTTAAACACTACTTAATATAGCATGTGTAAAATGAAGGTATTCACTTTGTTTTGTGGAGATATGGAATTGATTAGGATTAATGCATCTGTCATTGCCCTTTAATTTATTTATATTTCTTTTAGAGAGAGAAAGAGAGAGCAAGAAAGAGGGATAGACAGAGCAAGACAGGAAGGGAGAGAAATCACAAGCAACAACTCATACTTGAGGCACTTTAGTTGTTTCTTGATTGCTTTCTCATAAGTGCCTTGACAGGGGGGTTCCAACAGAGCCAGTGACCCCTTGCTCAAGCCAGTGACTTTGGGCTCAAGCCAGCGACCTCAGGGTTTTAAACCTGGGTCCTCAGCATCCCAGGCCTATGCTCAATCCACTGTGCCATGCCTGGTCAGGCATCTGCCCTTTAAATTTAAAAGGATAATTAATGACAATGATTGTTTGTGGGGTGGAGGAGGGAAATGGAGACAGTGCTGACAAAAATTGTATTTATAATTTACCTTTTTACACAGAGGTACATATTTAATTTGAATATGTTAAATAACATTAAATAATGTTAGGTTTTATGAGTATTGATAATATTTTACATATCTTCTCTTTTAGAATATTTATCACCAAAAATATATAGTATTATATAATATGGTATGTCTTATAATAATGAGTGACAATGACCTGGACTGAGACCTTGGAAAAACCAATAGGAGAAGGATATTTGGGCTTACATGATAAACATGGTCAATTCTACCTTTAAAACTCTGCTTGTAAATCAATGCAAGTGCCAGTAAGCAGTAATTTTATTTTTTAAAACTTTTATAAGGTTTTCTAGGTGTGGCAAACAGTATTCCAAGCACTTTACAAATATTTACTCATTTAATTTTCATAGTCATCCTTTAAGGTAGACTATAGCATCATTCCCATTTTACAGACGAAGAAACTGAGATGTGGAGATCTAAAATAATTTGCCCACTTATAGCCTGTAAATGACAGTGCTAGGATTCAAAGCCAGCCAGGCTGCGTCCGGAGTTCTCAAAGAGAGTTCAGTTTAGGTCTTGCTGTGAAATACAGTTTGGAGTGCTTTTCATGTCTTCCTCTGAAGGTAATTCTTTGAAAGATGTCTATGCTGCCTCATAATTTTCTGAATTTAACGCGTAAGTCCCAAGGATAGGAATTCTGGTTGCATTTGCATCTGATATGTCATGGAACTCCATTAAAAAATAATTAAAATCAGAAGTTAAATCATACTTTGTTCTTTTATGAAGAGAGTAGAACTGACTTACTATCAGGAGAATAGCACTGTCTTGTTGTCATTTGTTCCTTCAGTTAACTTCATCTCAGCTGTCTCTTGAGGACAAACAAGATGGAATCTTCACCCTGGGATCTCAGGCTAATACTGTGGTTCTTGACCCAGAGGGGAAGCAGTGTTTTGCCCACCTCTCAACATCTGAGCACATTTTTGCTTATCACAACTGGGGTGATGTTACTGTCATTTACTGGGTAGCAGCCAAGAATATGCTGCTCCACCTCCTGTCACGCACACAGGGCAGCCTCCCACAACAAAGAATCATCTGGCCCCAAGTGCCAGTGGTTCCAGGGGTGAGGAATGACTAAGCTCTGAGCTGTTTGGACAAATGGTATAATATAACTACTATATATTACAGACGCACAGTAGCTAAGGGAAAAGGGTTTCAGAGAAGGCTTTCTGGAAAAATGACCTTAAAAGGCCAGTAAGAATTACCCAGACAATGATCTGGACGTCAGATAAATGGTAGCAAAAATGGCAGTGGAGGGATACTCCTGATATCTCCCCTTGAAATTTCAACAAATTTAACAACTAAACACAGAGGGGGAAAAAAAAATGTTAGGAGCACCCGAAATTTACACACACCAGATAAAGGTATGATTGAGTGAAAAAGTGGCTGCATATATACGGAGGACGGGGCATTTCACTTTCCTCACTGATCTGGGGTAGGGGCACTTTTGTTTGGAGCCCGGCGAAGAGGAGAGAATGAGATAGTGGGGAAGGAGCTGAGGTAGGGTAAGCGCCCAAACAAGAGAAAGAACACACCGGCTCTGCCTGAGATTGCAGACAGTGGGCGTGCACACTGGCGGTGGGATCCACCTATAATTACCAGCATAGGGTGCTGGTGTTCGCCAGCACCAGCATCTTTGTGCATTCCCAGCTCCAAGATCACCAGCGCTGCGCTAGCAGCTCCACCTAGCATCACCAGCACTGGGAGTGAGCGGGGGCACGCACATGGGCAAGTGCTTAGCCCAAGATTATCATCGCTAGGCACCTGTGTGGGCACCAGCGTCTTTGGGCATTCTGAGCTCCACGATCTCCAGTGCTGGGTGCACTCAGGCCAAGACCCTTGGCCTGAGACTACCTGTGCTGGGCCCCTGAACGACGGCTACAATCGTCTGCATGCATTGCTGGAGTCACGGGAGCTGGACACACATGTGGCCTGTCACAGGCTACCAAGCAGCCAAGTGGGAAAGGCCCGTGGAGATTAAAACCACTGTGGGCTGAGGCATGCTAGATATGCCTGCTGGCCAATAGAATTTTGCCTGAGGGTAACAGAAAGCACTTGGTCTTTGGTCTGTACCCTGCCCGGCCTGCTCTTGCTGATTGCTCTGGTTGGCACCACCTTGACCAGAACTGTGCTTTGAGCGGGCTTTCAGGGGGACCTGGCTGTGCATAGATTTCCTTGCTGTGAGGACAGTAGGTGAGGCGGACCCCACTGCTAAGTCTCCAGGCTGGTCAGTGGGAGGAACATGCGGAGAGGCACCTGAAAAACTGAGACTGCCATTGCCAGAGCCATATGATTTCAAAGCCATAAGAAGCCCCTTCTGCCAACAGGACTGAGACCCAGCCTACATCATTGCCACAGCAACACACCAGCAGACCTCTGCCCAAAGCCCCACAGACTCGTAGTACAGCTCCACCTGCCAAAAAAAAAGGAAGAAGCTCAAAACGAGAAAAAGATTACATTTTTTAACGTGTTTTGTCATTTTTACTTCTTTTCTTTTTTTTTTTTTTTTTTATTATTTTTCTTTTGAACTACATTATCCATAGTTGTTGCATTTTTCATTCTTGTTTTTTGTGAGGGTTTCATTTCAGAAACCTTTACTTCTGTTTTTTTTCCTTTTCTTTCTCTTTTTTTTGTATTTTGTTTTTTGTCCTTTCTTTCTCTTTTTTCTCCCTTCTCATTTCTTCTCATTTATTTTTTCTTCTTTTTTTTGTTTTATATTTGCTCTCATCTGATTGTCATTTATCATTAAATTATTATATTTTGGACTCATATTTTTCTTTGTGGCATTTTGCTTGTTTTTTACTTCATCTTTCTCTCTTTTGTCATCTCTCCTCAGTTCCTGCTCCTTGTTCTCTGTAGTTATTGTTCCACTAATCATTATAAAATTTTCATTTTTTTCATTGTATTTTTTCAACTTTTATTTTCTTAATTATTCCTTATTAGTGTTATTAACAATATTACTCTCAAATGCCATTAAGAAAAAATAAATAAAATATCATGGATACAAAAGACAGAGACATAGCTCAGAGCGATAATGAAAAACCTCTAGAAAAAAATTTCCATTAATTGGAAATCTTGGACTTAAATGACAGGAAATTCAAAATTGAAGTTTTAAAAATATTGAAATACAAGAAAGCTCTAAAGGCAATTTAGTGAGCTCAAAAAACAATTTAATGAACAAAAAGAATACTTTATCAAGGAAATTGAAACTGTTAAAAGTAACCAAACAGAGATGAAAAACTCAATACATGAACTGAAAACTGAGGGGACAGGCTTAGCTAATAGAACAGCCCAGGTAGAAGAGAGAATTAGTGACATAGAAGACAGGCAACTAGAGATACTACAGAAAGAAGAGGAGAGACTCACGAATTTAAAGAAGTGAGAAAGCCCTACAAGAATTGTTTGAAATAGCAATATAAGAGCAATATAAGAATGTTAGGTATATCAGAAGGAGAAGAGTTAAAAAAGAATGGAGAACATATTCAAATAATTGATGAGAATTTCCTAAGCCTGTGGAAAGAATTAGAGCCTCAAATCCAAGAAGCAAACAGAACACCAAGTTACCTTAACCCAAACAGACCTACTCCAAGGCACATCGTAATGAAATTATCACAAACCAATGACAAAGAAAAAATCCTCAAGGTAGCCAGGGAAAAGAAGAATACAACATATAAAGGAAGGCCCATTAGGCTATCATCAGAATTCTCAGCAGAAACTTGGCAAGCCAGAAGAGAGTGGACCTCAATATTTAAAGACTGGAAGAGAGGAACTTCAAGAATACTATATCCATCAAAGCTTTCCTTCAAATTTGAAGGGGAAATAAAAACATTCACAGATATAGAGAAGATGAGGGAATTTATTACCAGAAAACCCCCACTTCAGGAAATACTAAAGGGAGTTATCCAACCAGATACAAAAACAAAACAAAATCACAAGTAAAAGCTCCAACAAGATCACAATAAAAACAAGAATAATCTTTGACAACAAAAACAAAAAAGGGAGAAGACAAAAATTTGCAGTAACAAAGGAGGATGGAGTGCAGAAGCACTGATGAGATAATGTACTACAATGAATATGATATATATCCTTTTTATTACCTAATGGTAACCACCCCTGAAAATACCACTACTGAAACACATGGCTTAAAAAAAGAAACAGGAAAGAAGTATGGAATACAACCAAACAAAAACAAATGACAGAAAAAGAAAAGAGAAGAACCAAACAAGAAACAGCTATCAGAAAGCATTATATAAAATGGCAATAGGAAACCCTCAAGTGTCAATAATTATATTGAATGTAAATGAATTGAACTCACCAATAAAAGGACACAGAGTAGCAGAGTGGATCAAAAAAGAAAATCCAACTGTATACTGCCTTCAAGAAACACATATAAGCTACAAGGATAAAAACAGACTCAAAATGAAAGGCTGGAAAACAATTCTCCAAGCAAATAATATCCAAAGAAAAGCAGGTGTAGCCATACTCATTTCTAACAATCCAGACTATAAGACAACAAAGGTAATGAGAGACAAAGATGGTCATTTCATAACGATAAAGGGGACATTGAATCAAGAAGGCATAACACTTCTTAATATATATGCACCAAACCAAGGAGCACCAAAGTATATAAGACATCTACTGACTGACCTAAAAATAAAAACCAACAAAAATACAAGCATACTTGGAGACCTTAATACACCACTGACATCTCTAGATCGTTCATCCAAACAGAAAATCAATAAAGAAATATTGGCCTTAAACGAAACACTAGAACAATTAAATATGATAGACATCTACAGAACATTTCATCCCAAAACGTCAGAGTATATATTTTTCTCCAGTGTACATGGAACGTTCTCAAGAATTGACCATGTCTTGGGACACAAAACTAACATCAACAAATTCAGAAAGATTGAAATTATACCAAGCATATTCTCTGACCATAAAGCTTTGAAACAAATTCAACTTCAAAAAAGAAGTAAACAAACCCACAAAAATGTGGACATTAAACAACATATTTCTAAAAAACAATTGGGTCAAAGAAGAAATAAAAGCAGAGATCAAAAGATATATACAAACAAAAATGACAACATGACAAATCAGAATCTCTGGGATGCAGCAAAAGCAGTAATAAGAGGGAAGTTCATATCGTTACAGGCTTATATGAACAAACAAGAGAGAGCCCAAGTAAATAACATCACATCTTAAGGAACTAGAAAAAGAAGAACAAAGGCAACCCAAAACCAGCAGAAGAAAGGAAATAATAAAAATTAGAACAGAAATAAATGAAATAGATAACAGAAAAACTAGAGAAAGAATCAATAAAACAAGGAGCTGTTTCTTTGAAAAGATCAACAAAATTGACAAACCCTTGGCAAGACTCATATAAACAAAATCCAAAATGAAAGAGGAGAAATTACACAGAAAGAGAGAATGGACTCATATAAACAAAATCCAAAATGAAAGAGGAGAAATTACACAGATATCATAGGTCTACAAAGGATTATTGTAGAATACCATGAAAAACTATATGCCACCAGATTTAACAATCTAGAAGAAATGGATAAATTCCTAGAACAATATAATCTTTCTAGACTGAATCATGAAGAAATAAAAAGCCTAAACAGACCATAAACAGGGAGGAAATAGAAACAACTATCAAAAACCTCCCCAAAAATATACTGATGAAAGTCCAGGGCCAGACGACTATATTAGTGAATTCTATCAAACATTCAAAGATTTGGTTCCTATCTTACTCAAAGTCTTCCAAAAAATTGGAGAAGTAATACTTCCAAAAACATTTTATGAGGCCAACATAACCCTAATACCAAAGCCTGGTAAGGACAACACACAAAAAAGAAAACTACAAGACCAATACCTTAATGAATACAGATGCAAAAATCTTAAACAAAATGCTAGCATACCAAATACAACAATACATTAAAAAAATAATTTACCATGATCAAGTGATATTCATCCCGGAATCACAAGGATGGTTCAACATACGTAAAACAGTTAACATAATACACCATATCAACAAAACAAATAACAAAAACCATATGATCCTATCAATAGATGCAGAGAAAGCGTTCAATAAAATACATCATTTTATGTTTAAAACACTCAACAAAATGGGTATAGAAGGAAAACATCTCAACATAATAAAGGTCATTTATGACAAACCATCAGCTAACATCATATTAAATGGAAAAAAACTGAAAACTTTTCCTCTGAAATCAGGAATAATACAAGGTTGCCCACTCTCTACACTCCTATTCAACATAGTGCTGGAAGTTGTAGCCAGAGCAATCAGACTAGAGAAAGAAATAAAAGGCATTCATATTGGGAAAGAAGAAGTAAAGGTTTCACTTTTTGCAGATGACATGATCCTGTACATAGAAAACCCCAAAGACTCCACAGAAAAACTATTAGAAACAATAAAACAATACAGTAAGGTCACAGGATACAAAATTAACATACAGAAGTCTATTGCTTTTGTTTATGCCAACAATGAAACTTCAGAAAATGAACTCAAAAAAATAATCCCTTTTACTGTTGCAACAAAAAATAAATAAAAATACCTAGGAATAAACTTAACAAAGAATGTAAAGGACCTATATAATGAAAACTACAAAACATTGTTAAAGGAAATCAAAAAAGACACAATGAAATGGAAAAATATTCCTTGTTTTGGATAGGAATAACAAATACAGTTAAAATGACTATATTACAATTACACAAAGCAATATACAAATTTAATGCAATTCCAATCAAAATTCCAATATTATTTAGAAAGAAATGGAACAAAAAATCATCAAGTTTATATGGAACCATAAAAATACATAAATAGCAAAAAAAAAAAAAAAAATACACGAATAACCAAAGTAATCCTAAGGAAAAAAAATTAATCTGGGTGCATTACAATACTTGACTTCAAATTATACTACAGAGCCACGATAATCAGAACAGCATGGTATTGTCAGAAAAAATAGACACTCAAACCAATGGAACAGAATAGAAAGCCCAGAAATAAAACCACATATATATGGTCAAATCATCTTTGATAAAGGAGCCAAAAACACACAATGGAGAAAAGAAATACTCTTCAATAAATGGTGCTGTAAAAATTGGAAAGCCTGGTGAAAAGAATGAAACTCGACTATGGTTTGTCTCCTTGTACAAAAATTAATTCTAAATGGATCAATGACCTAAATATAAAATCTGAAACAATAAAATACATAGAATAAAACATGGGTACTAAACTCATGAACCTTGACCATAGAGAACATTTTATGAATTTGACTCCAAAGGCAAGGGAAGTAAAAGCAAAGATAAATGAATGGGACTACATCAGACTAAGAAACTTATCCACAGCAAAAGAAACTGACAACAATACAAACAGAAAACCAACTAAATGGGAGATATTTTCAAACAACAACTCAGAGAAGGGCATAATATCCAAAATATACAAAGAACTCACAGAACTCAGCAACAACAAACAAGCAAACAATCCAATAAAAAAATGGGAAGAGGACATGGTCACTTCTCCCAGGAAGAAATACAAATGGCCAATAGCTATATGAAAAAATGCTCATCTTCACTAGCTATTAGAGAAATGCAAATCAAAACTATGATGAGATACCACCTCACACCTGTTAGATTATGTATTATCAACAAGATAGATAACAAGTGTTGAAGAGGCTGTGGAGAAAAAGGAACCCTCATCCACATGTTGGTGGGAATATAAAGTAATACAACCATTATGGAAGAAAGTATGGTAGTTCCTCAAAAAATTAACACTAGAACAACCATATGACCCAGCAATCCCTCTACTGGAAATATACCCCCAAAACTCAAAATCATTGGTATGAAAAGACACATGCAGCCTCATGTTCATTGCAGCATTGTTCACGGTGGCCAAGACATGGAAACAACCAAAAAGCCCTCCAGTAGAAGATTGAATAAAGAAGATGTGGTACATATATACCATAGACTACTACTCAGCCATAAGAAATGATGACATCGGATCATTTACAACAACATGGATGGAACTTGATAACATTATACTGAGTGAAATAAATAAATCAGAAAAAAACTAAAAACTGTATGATTCCATACATAGATGGGACACAAAATTGAGACTTATGGACATGGATAAGAGTGTAGTGGTTACCATGGAGAGGGGAAGGGAGGAGAGAGAGAGCATAGGGGGGAAGGAAGTGGCACAAAGAAAACCAAATAGAAGGTGATGGAGGACATTTGACTTTGGGTGATGGATATACAACATAATCGAATGTCAAAATGATCTGGAGATGTTTTCTCTAAGTCTGTGTACTCTAGTTGACCAATGTCACCCCATTAAAATGAATTGTCTAAATAAAATGAATAAATTTAAAAAAAGAATTACCTAGAGAAGACATAAAGTTTGATGGGGCTATTAAGAGCTTTTAGCATTTTTTAAACTAAATTAATGTGCAGAAAAAGTATCTATCACTATCCCATCTTCCCACCATGAGCTCCAAGCCAATCAGGTACAGACGTGGTTGAGTCAGAGATAGAGCATCTCATACACACACACACACACACACACACACACACACACACACACACACACACACACACACACATGAATTTGTACGGAAAACATATACGTATCTTTATGTTTTTACATTGACCTCTTATGCCGTTTCCAACCAGCTCCTCAAAATGACTTTTATATTCCTAAACTTCCAGGAAGAATACACAAGGAACTACAAAATAAGACAGTAGATTGAGGGGGGGAGAAGAAGTTTATATATTTTTTTAATTATTTTTTTACAGAGACAGAGTCAGAAAGAGGGATAGATAGGGACAGACAGGAACGGAGAGAGATGAGAAGCATCAATCATTAGTTTTTCTTTGCGAGACCTTAGTTGTTCATTGATTGCTTTCTCATATGTGCCTTGACTATGGGCCTTCAGCAGACTGAGTAACCCCTTGCTCAAGCCAGTGACCTTGGGTCCAAGCTGATGAGCTTTGCTCAAACCAGATGAGCCTGTGCTCAAGCTGGCGACCTTGGGGTCTCTAACCTGGGTCCTCCGCATCCTAGTCCAACGCTCTATCCACTGTGCCACCGCCTGGTCAGGCGAAGTTTATTATTTTTAATGTTATTTACTTCTATATATGTATTTTAGATGTTTGTATTGCATTATTTAAAAACATTAGAGATTTTTTAAGTGTTTTTGCATTACCAGATAAATAACAGATGACAAAGGGTTAACATTCAGTGAATGTCTGCTATGTGCTCAGTAGTATTATATGGTCTTTACATTGCTTTAATTTCATTTTCAAAAGAACCTGTGAGTATCAGGTGCTACTATTGTTGTCCTTGTTGTTGTTCAGAAGTGAGGGTGACCAGCCCCCTCCTAGTGTGAGCAGCTGGGTAACGATGATGTTCTTCCTTGAGCCAGCCAGGCTGGGGGGAGGCACGTGGAGCCCAGGCAGGGTCTGAGGAGGGGAAGGCAGGCAGAGCTGAGGCTCCTGAGGGACCCCTGCCAAGTAGAGACCTTGGTGTGCAGGTGGGGGTGCAGGTCTGGGCTGAGCAGGGACCTCAGCTGGAGAAAAAAGATGTGAAGTCATCCACATAGTAGAGTATAAAGATCCTGGGAGTAAGTGTAGTCACCCAGGGCCAGCAGAGACAGCAAGGCAGTGAAAGAGCAGAGGACTGAGGCTACCTCTGAGGACCTACACCTAGGGGCATACAGGGGAGGGAGCCCCCTAGTGCTGGGGAGCAGGGAGTGCACCGTACCCTCTGGGCTGGTTTTGTTTTCCTTACAGTTTTTGAACTTCTCTCAGGAATCTCTGGTTGTGACCCTTGTTTCTGCTTTGACTTGTTCTCACTAGATTATCTGGATTAGACACAATTGTGAAAAGTTAAAAAGTTAAAAACACCGCATCTGACTTTCCCAAAACAGGCATACGTGAATTTAACATTTTTCTGAAGTTGTACAACTTTAAAGTCCAAGACAGCCTGGACATTTTGTTTTTACTTTTGAACCACTGTGGCCATTGTCCTTTATTGATTTGCCAGTGGAGCTAACACTCCTCTTTGACACCTTGTTAAAATTATTTTCTGGAAATGTAATTCACAGCATGGTAACTATAGTTAACAATACTGTCTTGTACATTTGAACGTTGCTAAGAAAGAGATTTAAGAATTCTCATCACAAGAGAAAAATTATAACTATATGGCAATGGAAATTTACTAAAACTTACTATGGTAATAATTTTGCAATAGATACATGTTGGGCGGATAAAATGTATTATGCTCACTTTGTTAAAGATAACACGAGGAGGCAGTCGCCCAGGTGATATTAATGTGTGTTGGAGATCGTTGTAACCTGGGGCTTGGTTTTGGGATTAAGCCTTTCCCACCCTTTTTGCTGTAGGGCGGTACAATCCAATCATGCCTCAGAGAAGTGACTTTGTATTAGAGACTACCCTATTTTGTATATTGGATTAAAGGTTGTGAAGCTACACTATAAAATGGGGGCAGAACGGGACTTGATGCTTGGTTCCTGAGATTAGCATGAGAGAGCAGAGAAAGTAGAGCCAGCAGCAGAAGGAGGCCACGTGGAGTAGGCCAGGAGAAGCAGCCAAGATGGTGGAGTGCTGAGTGAGATGCCAGTTTGTGTAGTTTGTATCTGGGATAAGGAAGGAGATGGGGAACTGAGGAGAATAAGGCTGGTGAGCTAGAAACCTTTGATTCTAGGAAACTCGGATAAATCAGTAGCTTTGTGAGCACTGAATGTGATTGGGTTTTGGAGCCCAGTGTGTATTTTTTACTTGCCCGCCGGGTGCAAGCTAGGATTCAAGGCTATGGCCCACCAGTTTTTGGCTCCATGGTTTCTTTACCGACTGTCCGAATCCAATGCGGACCTGCATGGTCCGGGCTGCTTTGATGGTGGCCCTGGCCCCGGCTCCTGGCTTTACAATACATATATAAATCATTGTTGTAAACCTTAAACATATACAATGTTATATACCAATTATACCTCAATTAAAATGTTTATTTCCTTATGCAGATCACACAGTTGCACATGTGTCCCTGCCACCAGCATACACACACTTCATTTTCTTTGCATAGCCAGGTCTTTCGATGCTTTATCTCTGTTCTCCCTCACTTCAGCTGACATCCAGGCACAGTTGTTTGTGGGCTTACAGTCTGGAAGAGAAGTCAGCATTTTGCAGCAGCCCTTGATAAAAGGATGGCCAAGGTGAAACGTCCAACAGAGCAGAGTTGTGGCCTGCCTTGGGTCTGCAATGACACAATGACAAAGGCTTGTGAATGTCTGATGACATTCTTTCTTCTCCTCAGATTACATAAAGCCCTCCCATTGGCTGGCCAGTGGTTTGTGAAGGGCCCCACCCTTACTGAGTGCATACCAGAGTTGTCTGTTTGCTGTTACTGCCCACCCTGCTCTGCAGAATCTGTTTTGTAATCTCAGGGCAGTGGGGAGACCTTTCCCAGGCCCTGAGCTCCGCCTGCTGAGGAGGCGCTGCCCCCTGGCAGCCTGATGTTGATCCCTGCGCAGAATGGTTTCCAGTCTTCAGTGGCTTTGTCTCTGAACTTCTCTAGGGCCATGCCCGGACACCCCTAGACAGATAGGGCCCTTGGTACATGAGCGGAGTGGAAGTGAAGTCTGTGACTTTAAGCAGAATTGCGCATTAGAAATGAACTCAAGACTCCTGCTTGTTATTCCTCTTGTGCCCTTGGCTGTGATATTAGAAATACCACAGGAAACTGGCCATTAAATCAACATGGGAGGCCTCCTGAGCAATCTGAAGTTTGGCAGCTTACAAGTAAGATGTTAATCTGAAATTGATGGACAGGAAGGGCTCTGTTCCTTTCCAATACATCTGCAGGACAGATCCTTCTGTGTTTCCCGGCCTTCGTGGCAGGGTAAGCGGGGAACTCCACTCAGACAGGGCCCAGGCCACCCTGCCCACAATCCCCAGCCCGCCCCGCACACAAGCTGTGCACCCTTCCCTGCTCTTCCTCAGCACTCTGGTGCTGCCTCCTGGCCATCCCTTCCCTCGGGTTCTCTCTCTGCTGCATCCAGGACCACCATCTCACTCAGGGTGGGGTTAGCTGGGGATGCCAAGACTTCCCACCAGTTTCTAAGTACTCAGTATAAGGGGCTGCATCATATTCAATGCTACGTCATGAGTCCTGGGTGCTTCATGGTTTGTGCCAAGCAGGAATTCAATAAATGTGTGTTCAATTGAACTGGAACCTGTAATAAAATAACCTTTCAGGTGATCAATTCTTTTATTGCTTCTACATGTTAGGGATTATTGTGTGGTCATATCTTATTCATTTTCTCATCAGAATATCCTAAATCTGTCTCCTCTGCGCTCACAGTGTGTCTTCGATTTCTCAGAGTCCATGGGCTTCTCTGAGCTCTTCACTTGGGCTTCTGTAAAACTGCCCTCACTAAAAAGGCATAGCATAAGTTTTCTATTACTTACTCTTAAACATTTGCTTCAACTAACGCACTACCCCCTCCTGTTCATCATGCCCATCCTATGGCTTCTAGGACAGTACCTTCAGCTTCCGTTGACATCCTAGGTCTCCTGTCTAATATCCTTCAATAGCTTCCCATTGCCCACAGATTGTCCTTAACGGCTTCCTTTTGGATCTAGTCTGTGTCTGTCTCTCCAGGCAGTCCCACTCACACACTAGCAATTCCCAGGCTAAAGCCTGCTACTTAACGCTTGTTTGCTTTGCCTATGTCTTTCCTAGCCTATGCAGCAAATTTTTCTTAGTCTTCCACAGCCCTGCTCAAATATTACCTCCTCTGGGAGGCTTTGTCTTTCTGCACTCAAGAAGTGAGTTCCTCCTTCTTTATTAATCCTATTTATACTGCACACTGGACTGAGAAATCCTCAGTAGCAGAGGCCACATCTTGTTCCCCTCAGCATTCCCAGTGCCCAGCCTGTCCCTGGCACCTAGTGCACACGGTTGGATGGAAGAATCTCAGCTTCTTCTCTTTTATTGACTTTCCCATTAGAACCTCAGGCTTCACTCTTAAAATGGGACTTCTACATGAAAACATAAAGCTAGAAAAGCCAGGAGAAGACTGGACCTCCATAGAAAGAGAGGGAAACACAAGCTATCCTTTTCTTTTCCCAGAATGGTAGCCTGTGTGAGCTTGCAAGTCCCTCACATCTGTCTCCTTATACAAAATAAAAGAGGTTTTGAAAAAAAAAAAAAAAATGGGACTTCTTACTATTTCCCCTTTGCTAATGTGTTAGCCATTCTCAAGGATTATGAAGATAACAGTGGAAATCAACAGGTTCTGGTAGCAGTAGCATTGTAAACATTTCTTCTAGAAGGATCAAACTGTTTTACTTATGTTAACATGTAACTGGTTTGCTCAAAGCACAGAATGCAGTCTTCATCATGTGCCATGGATTTTCTCTTTCCATGGAAAAAAGAGAGGGGGGAAAGAAACTTGTCATTTATTGACTATCCTGTGCAAGGTCTCTGACATACATGCTCTCATTTTCCGGGCCCCTCTAAAATTCTTCTCTGGCAGGTGAGGACAGAGAAATCACTGCCAAGAAGAAGTCCTAGCAAGTGTTCCTCGAGGAGCCTTATTCTCCCCATCTGAAGATAAAATAGACCAAATGATCCCTGGAGTCTGCCAACCTCTACTGTTTCCTTAAGCAAACACTGACTGAGTAGATTGCTCTGAGCCAGTGCCTGTGCTGGGCATTAGAAATGCAAATGAGATGCAGCTCTCAGCCTGTCGTGTTCCATGGAAGAATAATGCTGTTATTCTGACTATACAAGTTCTATTGTGACTACTTAAAGTCAGGCACTAATTGGACAAATGTAGACAAATGTAGGCCACGTATGTTTCATTAAAAAAGAACCTACTGAGACTATTTTGTATAAAATTTCCTGTTAGGCTTATGTGCATTAACAGAATAAATTATGGTTCCTGCCTCAGAATAGGCTCTAATCCAATGGAACACATACTCTTGCAACAAATAAATTGAATTTTATAATCTAAATTATTGTTTGTGCAAGAATAGCCTTCCAGGCAGCCAGTGTTAGACCAATTCAGATTACCTCAAGGGTTTTTATTACCTATCATTATGTTAGAGGTAAACAAATACTGATGCTGAATGTTCGTCCTAAATGTAGATTGGCTGCCCTTACAGCAGAATTCCTCAGTGGTTTTGATCAAGTATCTTAAATACTTCTGTTATGTGACATGTTCTTTTACCTGAGGCAGCTGGTCCTCAGAGGCTTTTTCATCTCTCTAAGATAGGTGTTTCATCGATTGTGTATTCTTATAGAGTCTGCCCATTGTTTATATTACCTGATGCAGGATAAATCCCAGGCCAAGGCTACACGATGCTGGGAACATCTACCTAGCTTCAGACCACTATAAGGAGTATTTTTTCTCTTTGTCTTTTTTTTCCATCTTAACAAATCAACTATTTTTCCCCCTCCCAGCTTAACAGATATAACTGACAAATAAAATTGTGAGATATTTAGCCTGACCAGGTGGTGGCACAGTGGATAGAGCATCAGACTGGGATGCAGAGGACCCAGGTTCAAGACCCCGAGGTCACCAGCTTGAGTGCGGGCTCATCTGGTTTGAGCAAAAAGCTCACCAGCTTGAACCCAAGGTTGCTGGCTTGAGCAACGGGTTACTTGGTCTGCTGTAGCCCCACGGTCAAGACACATATAAGAAAGCAATCAATGAACAACTAAGGTGTCACAACGAAAAACTGATGATTGATGCTTCTCATCTCCCTCTGTTCCTGTCTGTCCCTATCTCTCTCTCTCTCTGACTCTCTCTCTGTCTCTGTAACAAAACAAAACAAAAAAATTGTGAGATATTTAAAGTATACAGCATGATTTGATATAGGTACACATTGTGAAAGGAAGAGTTAAATGATTATAAGTGTATTTGAAGTTGTCCCTAGGATTTCTTTATTTTTAAGTGAGAGGAGAGGAGATAGTGAGACAGACTCCTGCATGTGCCCTAACTGGGATCCACGTGGCTACTCTGTCTTGAGCCAGTGCTCAAGGACCAAGCTATTTTTAGTGCCTGAGGTTGATGTGTTTGTACTAACTGAGCTATCCTCAGCATCAGGGGCCATGCTTGAACCAGTCAAGCCACTGGCTGAAGGAGGGGAAGGGGGAAAGAAGGGAGAAAAGGAAAGGGAGAAAAGCAGATGGTCACTTCTCATGTGTACACTGCCTGAGGTTCAAACCTGGGACATCTATATGCTATGCTCTTATCCACTGAGCTACAGGCCAGGACCATACCTAGGATTTCTAAAATGTTGTCAATGAGAATAATTTTGTAGATGGGATTGATAACAAATGAGCAAGTATATTAAAAGAAAAGGAAACGCAGATTACTTTGCGTCAGGAATTTCAAAGTCCAAGATACAAATAATTCTTAAATGAATCAAACAAAGAATGCATCTAAAAAAATAGACTTTATTTTTAGAACCATTGTAGGTTCACAGCAAATTCAAGCAGAAAATACAGAAAGTTCTTAAAAAATTTGGGCTTACACATGCACAGCATCCCCTACCATCTACTGATGAACACACACTGGCACATCATTATCACTCAAGTCCATAGTTCACATTAGGGTTCACTCTTGGCCTTGTACATTCTACGGGTTTTGGCAGAGGTATCTACTATTATAGTATCATACAAAGTAGTTCCACTGCCCTAAAAATCCTCTGTGTTCTGACTATTCACCCTTCCTCCCTCCTAACCCCTAGAAACCACAGATCTTTTTAATGTCTCTGTAGTTTTGCCTCTTCCAGAATATCATATAGTTGGAATTATACTCTATCTAACCTTATATTGGATTCTTTCACTTAGCAATGTGCGTTTTAAGTTTTCCCTATATTTTTTTATGGCCTGATGGCTCACTATTTTTAGCAAAGAATAATATTCTATTGTCTGAATGTACCACAGTTTATTTATTCAGTCACCTATTGAAGAACATCTTGGTTATTTCCAAGTTTCTGCAATTATGAATAAAACTGCTATTAACATTCCTGTGCAGGTTTTTATGTGGACATAAGTTTTCATCTCATTTGGGTAAATACCAAGGAGTGCAGTTGCACAATCCCATAGTAAGAGTATGTTTGGCAGTAAGAAACTGCCAAACTGTCTTCCAAAGTGGCTGTACCATTTTGTATTCCCACCAGCAATGAATGAGAGTTCCTGTTGCTTCGTATCCTCACCAGCTTATGCTGTTTTCAGTGTTTTGGAATTTTGTCATGCTAATAAATGAATAGTGGTATCTTGTTCTTTTAATTTGGAATTCTCTAATGACAGAGGATGTTGAGCATCTTTTTATATGTTATTTGCCATCTGTGTGTCTTCTTTGGTGAGATCTGTTCAGATCTTTTGTCTATTTTTAATTGGGTTGCTTGTTTCTCATTGTTGAGTTTTAAGAGTTCTTTGTACATTTTAGATAATGCTTCTTTATTAGATTTTTAAAAAATATTTTCTTCAAGTCTCTGAGTTGTCTCTTCATATACTTGACAAATGTCTTTCACAGAGCAGAAGATGTAATTGTAGTAAAGTTCAGTTTATCAATTACTTCTTTTATAGAGTGTGCCTTTGATGTTGTATCTAAAAAGTTACCACCAAACCTAAGGTTACCTAGATTTTCTCCTGTTGTCTTCTGAAAGTTTCATTATTTTATCTTTACCACAAGGTTTATGATCCCTTGTGAATTAATTTTTGTGATGGGTATAAGGTCTATGTGTCTAGATGGATTCTGTTTGTTTGTTTTTTGCATTGAGATGTTCAGGTGTTTTGACTCTGTTTGTTCAAAGACTGTTCTCCTTTGTATTATATTTTTTTGTTCCCTTGTCACAACTCCATTTGTGTGAGTCTCTTTCTAGGCTCTCTCTTTTGTTTCACTGAGCTGTCTATCTGTTCTTCTCCCAATATTACACGGTCATGATTACTGTAGCTTTATAGTAAAGTCTTGATGTTGGGTAACGTAACTCCTCTAACTTTGTTCTTCTGCTTCAATATTATGTTGACTATCGTGGGTCTTTTGCCTCTCCATGTAAACTTTAGAGTCAGTTTGTTGTTTTAGAATATTTTCTTTACACCTGGATATTTTAAACATTATAATGTGGCAACTCTCAAATCAAATCCTCCATCCCCAAGGCTTCTTGTTGCTGTTTGTTTCCTGATGTTTCTCAACTAATCCTCTAAAGTCTGAATCATGTATTGTCTCTACTTGGTTAGCTTAGTGGTCAGCAAATTATTGGACAAAGATTTCCACAAATGCTTTGAAGCAGTATGTCTCCCGCCTTTGCCAATGGGGCTCTGTGCATATTGGACTATGGTTTAAATACTCCAGCAGGAAGTTGATAGCTCTGCCTTAGCCTTTTCTTCCTGCTTATGCAGATCTACAAGGTCAGACAGAGATGCTACATTAGGACCTTCTCAAGTCTTTTCTGGGTATGTACACAGTTCTTCATATGTGGTGGGACTTTTAGATTTCTGAATACTTTCCTAAGTCCCTTGTGGACGTCTCATTCCTGCAGCTATTTCTTTTATTCCTTTAGTTCACATCTTGTTTGACTACCTTAGGCAGCTGTGATATTAAATAATTGCTCTTGATTGATTTTGACAACCCCCTTGGGAATAAGCTATTCTCAGTGATGAGCTCAAAATCAGGTTGAGTAAAGACAGGCCCTGTGACTAGGGGCATTCAGGAAATTGGCAGACAAGTCAAATGATGACAATTCTTTAACAGTGGAGCTTTGGGAGTATCAAACCCATTCTGCTCTCTACAGTGGCTGCTAGGCTGTAGATATGCACAGCTACTGTGATTGTGATTCTGTTGTTTTTCAAAGCTCCTGCAGATCTGGGAAATGGAACATGAGGATAGGACAAGTTTAAGTGCCACAAAGCTCACTGTTCTTATATAGACTCACCATATTCCAACAGGTTTTAGATTGTTGCAGGCCTTTACTAATTTTCAGAGCTCTTTAAAAGCTTATTTTGGTACTTGCCTTTCTCTGACTGACTTATTTCACTTAGTATAATATCCTCTAGATTCATCCATGCTGTTACAAATGGTAAGATTTCATTCATTTATATAGTTGAGTAATATTCCCTTTATATATGTACCACAGTTTTTTTATCCACTCATCGATTGGTGAGCACTTGGGTTACTTGCAAATTTTGGCTATTGTAAATAATGCTGCAGTGAACATAGGGGTGCATCTATTTTTTTAAATTAGTGTTGTAGATGTCTTCAGATATATACCCAGAAGTGGAATCACTGAGTCATGAGGCAGTTCCATTTTCAATTTTTCAAGAACCCTCCAGACTGTCTTCCATAGTGGCTGCACCAATGTGCATTCCCACCAGCAGTGTGGAATCTAAAGAACAAAACAAATAAACAGAATTGAAATAGACTTGTGGACACAGAAAGCAGACTGATGGCTGGTTACCAGAGGAGATGGAGGTTAGGGCTGGGTGAGAGAGGTGAGAGGATTAAGAAGTACAAATTGGTAGTTACAGAATAGTCATGGGGATGTAAAGAAGAATAGTCAATAATATAGTGATAACTATGTGTGTGCCAAGTGGTACTTGAAATATTGTGGGGAGCACTTTGTAAAGTATATCATTATCTAACCACTATACTGTTAATCAGAAACTAATACAAAAGAATATTGAATATAAACTGTAATTGAAAAGTAAAATGTTGCCTGACCTGTGGTGGCACAGTGGATAAAGCATCAACCTGGAATGCTGAGGTTGCCAGTTCAAAACCCTGGGCTTGCCTGGTCAAGGCCCATATGGGAGTTGATGCTTCCTGCTCCCCCCCCCTTCTCTTTCTCCCTGTCTCTCTCTCTCTCTCTCCCTCCATGTATCTCTCCCTCCTCTCCCTAAAATGAATAAATAAAATTTTAAAAATTAAAAAAAGGATGCATATGGCCCTGGCTGGTTGGCTCAGTGGTAGAGTGTCGGCCTGGCCTGCAGGAGTCCTGGGTTTGATTCATGGCCAGGGCACACAGGAGAAGCACCCATCTGCTTCTTCATCCCTCCCCCTCTCCTTCCTCTCTGTCTCTCTCTTCCCCTCCCGCAGCCAAGGCTCCATTGGAGCAAAGTTGGCCCGGGTGCTGAGGATGGCTCTGTGGCCTCTGCCTCAGGCGCTAGAATGGCTCTGGTTGCAACAGAGCGATGCCCCAGATGGGCAGAGCATCGCCCCCTGGTGGGCATGCCAGGTGGATCCTGGTTGGGTGCATGCGGGAGTCTGTCTACTGCCTCCCCGTTTCCAACTTCAGAAAAATACAAAAAAAAAAAAAAAAGGATGAATATAAGATGTCATCCTAATTAAAAAGAAAAACAAGTAAAATGTAAAGGTGGTTTTTTTTGTTTTTGTTTTTAAGAAAAAGCTTATTTTGACAGTTTCTGCCAGTATTCTTTTTTTTTTTTTTTTTTTTTTAAATAAATTTTTATTAATGGTAATGGTATGACATTAATAAATCAGGGTACATATATTCAAAGAAAACATGTCTAGGTTATTTTGTCATTAAATTATGTTGCATACCTCTCGCCCAAAGTCAGATTGTCCTTCGCCACCCTCTATCTAGTTCTCTGTGCCCCTCCCCCTCCCCCTAACTCTCCCCCTGTCCTCCCTCCCCCCACCCCTGGTAACCACCACACTCTTGTCCATGTCTCTTAGTCTCATTTTTATGTTCCACCAATGTATGGAATCATGTAGTTCTTGTTTTTTTCTGATTTACTTATTTCACTCCTTATAATGTTATCAAGATCCCACCATTTTGCTGTAAATGATCTGATGTCATCGTTTCTTATGGCTGAGTAGTATTCCATAGTGTATATGTGCCACATCTTCTTTATCCAGTCTTCTATTGAAGGGCTTTTTGGTTGTTTCCATGTCTTGGCCACTGTGAACAGTGCTGCAATGAACATGGGGCTACATGTGTCTTCACGTATCAATGTTTCTGAGGTTTTGGGGTATATACCCAGTAGAGGGATTGCTGGGTCATAAGGTAGTTCTATTTGCAGTTTTTTGAGGAACCACCATACTTTCCTCCATAATGGTTGTACTACTTTACATTCCCACCAACAGTGAATGAGGGTTCCTTTTTCTCCACAGCCTCTCCAACATTTGCTATTACCCGTCTTGTTGATCATAGCTAATCTAACAGGGGTGAGGTGGTATCTCATTGTAGTTTTGATTTGCATTTCCCTAATAACTAATGAAGCTGAGCATTTTTTCATATATCTGTTGGCCATTTGTATCTCTTCCTGGGAGAAGTGTCTATTCATGTCTTCTTCCCATTTTTTTATTGGATTGTTTGTTTGTTTGTTGTTGAGTTTTATGAGTTCTTTGTAAATTTTGGAAATTAGGCCCTTATCTGAGCTGTTGTTTGAAAATATCATTTCCCATTTAGTTGGCTGTCTGTTTATTTTTATATCAGTTTCTCTTGCTGAGCAAAAACTTTTTATTCTGATGTAGTCCCATTCATTTATCTTTGCCTTCACTTCTCTTGCCATTGGAGTCAAGTTCATAAAATGTTCTTTAAAACCCAGGTCCATGAGTTTAGTACCTATGTCTTCTTCTATGTACTTTATTGTTTCAGGTCTTATATTTAGGTCTTTGATCCATTTTGAATTAATTTTAGTACACGGGGACAGGCTGTAGTCGAGTTTCATTCTTTTGCATGTGGCTTTCCAGTTTTCCCAACACCATTTGTTGAAGAGGCTTTCTTTTCTCCATCGTGTGTTGTTGGCCCCTTTATCAAAGATTATTTGACCATATATATGTGGTTTTATTTCTGGGCTTTCTATTCTGTTCCATTGGTCTGAGTGTCTATTTTTCTGCCAATACCATGCTGTTTTGATTATTGTGGCCCTATAATATAGTTTAAAGTCAGGTATTGTAATGCCCCCAGCTTCATTCTTTTTCTTTAGGATTGTTTTGGCTATTCGGGGTTTTTTATAGTTCCATATAAATCTGATGATTTTTTGTTCCATTTCTTTAAAAAATCTCATAGGAATTTTGATGGGAATTGCATTAAATTTGTATATTGCTTTGGGTAATATGGCCATTTTGATTATATTTATTCTTCCTATCCAAGAACAAGGAATATTTTTCCATCTCATTGTATCTTTTTCGATTTCCCTTAACAATGCTTTGTAATTTTCATTATATAGGTCCTTTACATTCTTTGTTATGTTTATTCCTAGGTATTTTATTTTTTTTGTTGCAATCGTGAAGGGGATTATTTTTTTGAGTTCGTTTTCTAATATTTCATTGTTGGCATAGAGAAAGGCTATGGACTTCTGTATGTTAATTTTGTATCCTGCGACCTTACTGTATTGGTTTATTGTTTCTAATAATCTTTTTGTGGAGTCCTTCGGGTTTTCGATGTATAGGATCATATCATCAGCAAAAAGTGATACCTTTACTTCTTCTTTTCCAATATGGATGCCTTTTATTTCTTTGTCTTGTCTGATTGCTCTGGCCAGAACTTCTAGCACCACGTTAAATAAGAGTGGAGAGAGTGGACAACCCTGTCTTGTTCCTGATTTAAGGGGGAAAGCCTTCAGTTTAGTGCCATTTAATATGATGTTAGCTGATGGTTTATCATATATGGCCTTTATCATGTTGAGATATTTTCCTTCTATACCCATTTTGTTGAGAGTCTTAAACATAAAATTGTGTTGTATTTTATCAAAAGCCTTTTCTGCATCTATTGATAAGATCATGTGGTTTTTGTTCTTTGTTTTGTTGATATGGTGTATTACGTTAACCGTTTTGCGTATGTTGAACCATCCTTGAGATTCTGGGATGAATCCCACTTGATCATGATGTATTATTTTTTTAATATGTTGTTGTATTCGGTTTGCCAGTATTTTGTTTAGAATTTTAGCATCTGTATTCATTAGAGATATTGGTCTGTAGTTTTCTTTCTTTGTGCCATCCTTGCCAGGTTTTGGTATGAGGGTTATGTTGGCCTCATAAAATGTGTTCGGAAGTATTGCTTCTTCTTCAATTTTTTGGAAGACTTTGAGTAGAATAGGAACCAAGTCTTCTTTGAATGTTTGATAGAATTCACTAGTATAACCGTCTGGGCCTGGACTTTTATTTTTGGGGAGGTTTTTAATAGTTTTTTCTATTTCCTCCCTGCTGATTGGTCTGTTTAGGCTTTCTGCTTCTTCATGGCTCAGTCTAGGAAGGTTGTATTGTTCTAGGAATTTATCCATTTCTTCTAGATTGTTGTATTTGGTGGCATATAATTTTTCATAGTATTCTACAATAATTCTTTGTATATCTATGATGTCTGTGGTGATCTCTCCTCTTTCATTTTGGATTTTATTTATTTGAGTCCTGTGCCTTTTTTCCTTGGTGAGTCTTGCCAAGGGTTTGTCAATTTTGTTGACCTTTCTGCCAGTATTCTTATTGCTTTTTCGGAGGAACAGAGTTTTGGAGATCTTTATTTCATCATTCCCACTCAGCTTTATTGAAGTATAATTTTCATTCATATAAAATCATCCATGTAAAGTATACAATTTGATGAGTTTTATCAAATGTAGTTACATAACCATTACTACAATCATGCTAACCACTATCCTGTTTAATGTCACTACAATTCTAGCTTTTCTAAATTTCTTTATCAATGTAATCACAGCACATGTACCTACTCTTTGTGTCTGGTTTCTCTCACTTCACATGACACCTTTAAGATTTCTCTTGTTGTTCCACATATCCATAGTTTGAGTACCTTTGTATTATTGACTATTTCATTGTGTGGATATACCACAATTTTAATATAAATTTGCAAACTTAGGGCATTTAGGTTATTTCTCTTTTGTCTATTTTATAAATAACAGTGCTATGAAATTCAAGTACAAGTCTTTGGATGTATGATTTATTTTTATCTTGGATAAATAACTAAGAGTAGAATTGCTTGGCCAGATGCTAGAGGTAATCACCAAAAGAAACAGTTAAAAGAGTTGCCTCCAAAGAGTGATACGTGGAAAATGACATGAAGAGTAATTATATTTGACTCTTTAAAATATATGCATTCAATAACTATAAGATTTTTTTGAAAAGTAACCAAATAAAATAAAATAATAAAGGCATGTTCAAAGCAAATTTCATGAAATTAGATTGCAGTGGGTTGAAGTGAATGAAAATTAAGACTATTCTCAGCCAACTGAGTAGTATAAGGAAGGGAGTTAGTATAACTGCTATACTATGGGGTAGCAGGTGGGATTAAGGAAAATTGATAATTTTTTTGATTATCATTATTTAGGTAGCTAATTAATTGGTTAGTCAATTTGCTAAAAACAGGGTGAGCTTAAAGAAAAGAAGATCAGTGAGAAGAGTTTGCTGAAGTGAGAGGGATTAAATGAGGTATCAAAGTTTCATATGAAGTGGTAGGAGTTGATATTAAAAAACAAAATGTTAAAGGATTAGCTTTGAAAATGAATAGAAACACCTTTTTTTTTTAATGAGGAAGGAGGGTATTATTAAAAGAATTTATGTCCAATAGCTTCTATGAAGCTATATTTTCTCATGGGCAGTCATGGCTAAGTCATCTGTTGAGAAACTGGCATCTTTTTTCATGGTCTGAGATTGGGAGTCAACCAGAGTAAAAAATAAAAGGAATGCTGGGTAGCAATTTCGGGAACCCAGTTGAGGATGAAAATCAAAATGTACTTATTAGTCAGCATAGGCTACCATAACAAAACACCTCAGACTGGGTGTCTTAAACAGTAAACATTTATTTTCTCACAGTTTTGGAGGCTGGAGAATCCAGCAGAGCGTGGTCCTCATCAGGACTCTCTTCCTGGCTTACAGATAGCCACCTTCTTGTTGTGTCCTCACATGGTGAACTGAAAGAGCAAGCAGTCTCTAGTGTCTCTTCTCATCAGGGCAACCATTATGAGACTAGGTCATAGGTACCACCCTATGACCTCATTTAACCTTTATTATTACTCCAAAAACAGTCACAGTAGAGGTTAGAGCTTCAACATATGAGTTTGAGGGGAGCACAATTCAGTCTATACTACATATAATTTAGCAGTTTAGTGTGAGTTATTATTTCATTTACACCAAACAGCCCAAGAGCAAAAGAGAAGACAGATGGTTGAGTTGATGCAAATTTGGGGACTAGTACAATAAAAGACCAAGGTGGCAAATAAATTGAGGGGGTGGTGAAAGTATGGCTAAAAGGACTGAGTACGGGTTCCAAGAACAGTGGAAAGAGAAGCAGGGAAAGGACCAGGTTGGGATTAAGGAAGGATAGAGCTGGTAGGCTACATGGGGGAGACAGCTAGAGAACCGACAGGAACTCTCTAATGAAGTGTCTGTGAATGCAGTACTTCAGGGACACATAACTGATTGCTTCTGCACTTTCAATTTCATTGGCAATGAATGAGAATTAGCAAACTGGAGAGAAAATTTAGGTTCATTAGTGGTAGCAATCATCACATTTTTCTTTCTTTTTAGACGACTAAATACGTTGAACAAGTGTGCCTCAATGAAACTTGATGTGAACTTCCAAAGGAAAAAGGTAGGTGTCTACTACACCTTACTAAGACCAACAGAAGAAGCTTGCATTTATAGATGGAAAAGAACAATGATGCACCTAACCATAATTATGAAATGCCTGACCATATACATTTGTTTTCCATCTGTCCCATCTCATCATAACCATTAAAGGTTAAATAAGTGTATTATAAACCCAGGCTGAGGTATTTTGTTTCATTTCTCATTTTGCTTGAGTTTGATCAGAGGGTTTGCATAATGATGTACAATGTCTTAATTTCTTATGGTCAATCTTTCAGAAGTTTGTCAAGGTACAAAGAATTCACTCCATGTTAGAGTTACATGCTCCACAGGCAGTAGCAGATAAGAATGCAGAACAGTCTGAAGTCCAGGACGGATGTCTTTGGCTTCGTTCTTTGCAACAGCATTTTATTTCAAGTACATTTCCAGATGCATTCATTCTCCAGCATCACCATACACCCCCTCATTTAACTCACTGCTTTAGGTATTCCCACTTCCTAGATAAAGAAAGTAAAACTGAAACAGGTTAGGCCATTTGTCCATGATCTTTCCTTAACTAGTGTTAAGAGCAGGGTGTCAACCTCAGGCGTGTCCTAACTCCAAAACCAAGGCTGCTAACCACTGTGCTGATACCTCTCCATCTCTCTCTCACTGAATTGATCCTTTTAGGAAATTCAGAGTTCAGATTGTTAACTAGGTGTGTTTTTCATTTCACATCTCCAACACATAACAAGTCATGCCTCAGTATATTTTGAAGAAGTACAGAAAACATCTTTGAGTCAAAAAAAGAAAGTGGTCTTTATCCTGGTGCTTACAGAGAAGTCATTAAACCCAGTGGATTTTAAGTTACTCCTGAGTAACCTAATCTTTAAAAATAACTTTAACCTGAATTTTGGCTCTAAAATAGTACCAAAGACGGCTGGGGCCGGGGGACGCGTGGGGGTGGGGGAGTGAATGAATTTTGGTTGACCTCACCTTAAAAACAATTTATGTTTGAGCTAGAAACCAAAGATTTAAGCTAAGGAGGTAAAATGGTAAGAAACAATATCCAGAGAAATGTGAAAAAAATACGAGCAATTTGTCCAGGCCAAAGACAAATGAAAAATGTGGGAATAAATGTCCCAACAGCTGTCTGGCTGAATGGAGCCCTTGAGTAGCATATATGCTGTTTGAAGCACGAGGGTCAGATCTTGTTTTGATTGTAACACATGCTTCTTATTAAACTGAACACAGCCACACCTGAGTGTCTAAAGTGTGGCTGGTCCATTCGGCTACCTCTACAGACCTGTAGCTACAGTGTATTATAAAAGAAAACATCCAAAACTAATTACATGATTTGTTTTCAATCAAATGGAGTGATTATATTCTTACCCTATCACCAGCCTTTCCAAACCCATATTCGAGAAGGCTCGAATAACATTTGTTAGACTACTTCTGTGTTGCCTTCACAAAAGCTCCTCTGTAAATTAGTCGCTTCAGTATTCTGACAGTTGTAATTTATTCCTTGTGTTGGATAGAGTGGCATCCACCCTTATAGCCCCTGCTTAGCGATAGGACTGACCAATGCATGCACTTGAATAGAACATTGTTAACTGGGGAGTCATAGCCCAAATTTTCAAATAAATAATTCCAATGTGTGGTCTTTACCCCCTCGTGAATCTCAGGAATGACCGGCATCTGAGGCTGTGGTCTCAGCAACTATGCAGGAGACCCTGTGTGGTAGCACATGTCCCCGTGATCTGCCCCATACACAAAGCATAGGCTAGTCCTTTGTTTTATTGCAAAAATAATACAAACAAATAAATAAATATAAGCAAGGAATAGGCCAGATGATCAAAAATAGAAAGTGAAATCTGAGAACTGAATGCCACGTGAAGCTTCACCCCATTTAGGAATTAGTGTAGGTGGAAGAAAACTGAGACTGTAGCATTTTCCCTAGCCACGTCCCCATTTTAACCAATCCAAAGTAGAAAAATGTAACCCTCATCTCTAATCTTCAGAGCCCCAGACACGCACAATTCTTCAGAGTGTCATCCCTGAATGGCCCATCTGGGCCACCATTCTTCTTCTCCCTTTGGGGCTCTTGGTTGGGCCTATGAAAGGACTGTATGTGCTTGCTCAGTGGTTTGTGTGGAGAACAAATATTCCCACATGCCTATTGTGTGCCTGACACTGCCCTCATTATTGACCCCACATCACAGGTGCATAAATTATAAGGACAGAAATTTCATAACTTGCCCAAAGCTGCTCAAAATTAGCAGAGGAAGGATCTGAACACTTCCTTGCCTTTCAAAGATATTCAGAAACATTTTGGAGTCTAAGTGAGTGAGTGAGGCTTGGCCAGAGACCTGGAAGTGTTTCCTTGGCAAAATATATAGCTTATGTAGTTTTATTTATTGTTGTTTTTAGAAAAGGGGTGTTTCTTGCCATCCATACTAAAGTCTACGATTCACTTAATGTCTTTCTGGGCATTTATCTCCAGATCTCTCACGGTGAATGACTCACAGATCTTATGGCTCTGCTTTGCATTTTCCTCTCATTTGATTTTGTCTGAAGAGTTTGGTGGGCTGATCCAAGGAAGAAAAAGAAAAATCTAGATCAGGATGGTGAAGCCTCATTCATACTTAATTAAATTGAATACCACTTGGAAAGCATGGGGAAGATGAAATCACACCTCCCCTCCAACAAGATAGCACCACAAGATTTTATCCTTGCAGAAGAGAAAAGTTGTCTTTTAAAGATTCAAGATTACCTCCTTTGTCCCTGGGAGAGTTAGGACGAAGTGTGTTCTCAGTCTTGGCCACAAATCTCAATGAAAGACTTGTAAAACCCACCCAAGAGGCGCTGCTGGGAACCCAAGCCCACCAGCAGTGCCCCTGCCTCTGGTTTCAGGCTCCTCCCGGCAGCATTGCAGGTGACACATTACTGCTTCCAAACACGCAGACCCAGCCACTCGGCTTCAGCTCATTAATGGAAGATGACTTCTTTGAAGGTAATTTAAAAAAGCTTAGGATGTTCCCTTTTACCTTTTTCATTAATGAAATAAGTGTTGTTGTACTTTCAAAAGCCATCTTTAATCCTCATTACTAGCCAATTCTGGAAGTTATCTTTCTGTGAAACAATGGATCCTGTACATTACACACTGTGAGTTATGGTAGTTAAACTGATCTTGAAATGTGCATGTTGTAATGTGGACCTACTGTGCACAACACCCTAAATGGACTCTACCCTGTTCAGGATAGCATGGCCTTGCCACATGGTGGCAAACATTTTAATACTTACTCTCAAAGTCTGTACTTATCTCACTGAAGGCTGGTAAGTTTGGGGACTGGCAGCCAACTTTGAGTAATGCTGCTCTGAAGTCCCTCATTTCTGAACTAAACTCTTAGTTCTTTCAATCATTCTTCCCAGGAGGTTTTAGACCCTTGGCTATTCTGATTACCCTTCTCAAAACATGCACCCCTTCCCATGTGCCCCTAAAAATATGACACTTAGAATGAGAGCTTGTTGTCCCTGGGGTATGTGACCAGTGCACAGCACAGTGGGGCTCCAGCCTTTGTCTGGAGATCCATGCTTCTGGTCATGCATTCTAAAGTTGGTGACTTGGTCTGGTTGCTCTATTACATAGTTAACTCACACTAGGCTTAAATCTGCTTATGGGTTCGTCTCCTTCCTCAAAGCCATGGATAGTAACTGCTGTTTAACCACATCTGTTCTATCCTGCATGTTTTATAGTTGATCTTTAAAGTTGGGGTCTTTATATTTTACTTCATGAACTGTCATCTCATTAGCAGGTCATCCTTCTGTGTTGTTAAGTTCTTTACACACCGTATCTCCGGTCTTCATCAAAGATAGTTACTTTTATCTTGCTCTTTAAAGTTTATATGGCATTTTCACATATGATCTCAGTTGGTTCTATGGACAGGCCATGCAACCTGTGTATTATCATTTCTGTTTTAGAGCTGAGAAAATTGAGTTTTAAAAAGGGTGCCGGCCCTGGCTGGTTGGCTCACCGGTAGAGCATCAGCCTGGCATGTGGGGGTTCCGGGTTCGATTCCCGGCCAGGGCACATAGAAGAAGCGCCCATTTGCTTCTCCACCCCTCCCCCTCCCTCCTCTCTGTCTCTCTCTTCCCCTCCCGCAGCCAAGGCTCCATTGGAGCAAAGATGGCCCGGGCGCTGGGGATGGCTCCTTAGCCTCTGCCCCAGGCGCTAGAGTGGCTCTGGTCGTGGCAGAGCGACGCCCCGGAGGGGCAGAGCGTCGCCCCCTGGTGGGCGTGCCGGGTGGATCCCGGTCGGGCGCATGCGGGAGTCTGTCTGACTGTCTCTCCCCGTTTCCAGCTTCAGAAAAATACAAAAAAAAAAAAAAAAAAAAAAGGGTGCTTTGCTCAAGATCACTTAGTGAATTACCTGTGTCACCTTCACATTTTAAAAACATGAGTTCTCCTGGCTCATTCAAGTTATTCTTAAAATGGGCGTCACTCTGAGGCATCATCCAGAGAATTTTTCTTAGCTGTGTTCAGTCTTGTGATCACACTCTTTGGTAGAGTTACTCAACCCATAACTAACAGAACTCTGCAGCATTCAGCACCGTTAGCCCTCTAGGGCACAGCCATGTCAGAAGAGCCTTTGTCAGCTCCCTTGCCAGAATCCAGGCGGTTGATGTCTATAGGTTTTTCATGGTTTACCAAATAATTAAGCTAGGAGAGTAAAGTTAGTTTGTTGTTTCTTTTTCTCATAAATATATCTGACTCCTAGGTATTTCCATTTTTCACTGCTAAATAATCAAACTGTTATTAGCTTAAAATAATGATCAAATTGATGACATCTGATCAGCTCTTAACCAATAAGTACACTTCCATAGTTATTGGGGAGTCTACACCTGCCTGAAAGTCTGTGGGGCCCTGAGGTATGAAAGTTAAACTCTAGCACAGTATGGGTCATGGCCCATCGATGGACTGTCAAATGAATTTGGTGGGTCACAACTTGTTTAAAAAGCAAAACTGACTAAATTAGAATGTAAAATATCAGAGGACAGCTAACTGAAATAAATTAGACGGAGAAAGACAAATACCATGTGATTTCACTTATATGTGGAATTGTAAAAAGAAAACAAGCAGAGCAAGCAGACTCAAAGATACAGAGAACTAACTGATGGTTTGCCATTCAAGGAGGGGCGGGGGTGAAGGGGTGGATGAAAAGGTGAAGGGCGATGAGAAATACAAACTTCCTGCTGAAAATGAATAGGACAGGGGAAGTAATGCACAGCACAGGGAAAATGTTCAGCAATAAATATCATACTGACTTGGTACAGTAACAGATGGTTACTAAACTTAGCATGGTGATCAGATTGTAAAGTGTATCAGGTAGAATCTCTATGTTGTACACTTGAAACTGATATAATATTGTATATTAACTATAATAGAATATATCACAGTAGTACAAACAAGTATAATTATAGTAGGAATTGTTTGTTGTTTAGTATAATATCTGTATGTGCCTTGAGTTTGATAGAAAAGATATTTCTTATTGTATATCACTAGAATAGTTTGGAAGATCCTGTACTAGAGGAAAACAAAGATACAGAATTATGTCAGCACCTTTCGGGACATACTATAATAAAGGAGAAGGTGCTAAAGGAAAATGGGTTTTTCATTTTGTTTTTGTTTATTATTGATTTGGTTTGCTTATTTGTTTTGGCTCAAACAATCTAAATACTAAAATAGTTTCTGAACCATTGGTCTTTTCCCCGACGGTCCACCACTGTTCACATGCCTTTTTGGGTTGTACGTACCTTCCTGTTTCCCAAAGCTAGTATAATAAGCTCTTAGAGCTTCGCAGACAGGGGCAGGCTTTCCATTCCCAGTTCTCAGTGCCCAGCTTGGCATCTCTTCATAACCAAAATAAAGAAGTCCTTATCCAACTATATAGTATACGGTTTACTAGCACCCGAAACAGAGTTTGCACTAGCTTGAGAGAGCTTGTTAGAGCCAACACTAAATATTGTAGTTTCTATTTTAAGATACCTATAATTTTGTTAAAAGCATACCCTTCTTTTGCCTTTTCAAAATAACTATTTGCTTAAAAGGACTTTTTTCAAAATGCTGACTTAATATCAACTTCCCCTCACTACTATCTTGAAATGTGATATGAAAATCCAGAACTCAACCTTCAGCCTATCACGATGCCTGGTACATAATGGCCCTCAGATATTGGGTTTTATTATATCAATCACAGGGAAAAGGGAAGTAGAAAAGGCTACAAAGAAAGTATAATTTTGAGTCTTCATCTTAGAGTCTTGCCTTTTTTTCCATTTATACAATATTTTAAACTCTTTTTTCCAAAGCTCTCTATAACTATTTTTAAAACTCAAAACTAACTTTCCACTGAGGCCCCAAACCTGTGGGAAACTTCGTTAATACCTTGGCTTTGCATTTTTTTTTCTACCTTATATTTGAATGTTCAAATTTGTCATTTAATCTAACCCAGATGAATCTAGATTTTTCACTAAATAAACAAGAATGGGGACATCCCAACATTTATTGACTGAGCATCTGTTCACTTTTCCTTTAAAATAAAATAAATTGCCAAGCTACGGAGAGTTAAGGTGAATATTATTAGACTTGTAAAAAGATAAGCAGTCTATCTTAAGATAGGCAATAGGTAAGCAGTTGAACAACACTGGAGAATAACAAATAAACAGATACTCCTCAGTGAGGGACTACTCAATGCATTATTGCATTTAGTCTCCTCAGCTAACCTGCTGCGGCACACAGGGCCTATGTTTAATCCCATTGTATAAGTGATAGAAACTTTGGAGAGAGTGAGCATCTTAACATGCAGTCACAAAAGCTCCTAACTGGTACCACGCACACTTGGAACTGGGTCTTAGACCTAAATGCCAAAGTAAAATAAAATAAAGTTAGTTAACAACAGCAGCAACAACAAAAATATTGAGCAGGTACTTTGAGCTTGGCATTGGGAGGGATTTAAATACAGTGTGTCCGTAAAGTCATGGTGCACTTTTGACCGGTTACAGGAAAGCAACAAAAGACGATAGAAATGTGAAATCTGCACCAAATAAAAGGAAAACTCTCCCAGTTTCATACCTATTCAGTGCAGTTCAATGTGGGCTCACACACAGATTTTTTAGGGCTCCTTAGGTAGCTATCCCGTATAGCCTCTACAGACTCGTCACTGACTGGTGGCCTACCAGAACGGGTTTCTCCACCAAACTGCCGGTTTCCTTCAACTGCTTATCCCACTGAGTAATGTTATTCCTATGTGGTGACACTTCGTTATAAACGCGCCAATATTCATGTTGCACTTTGGTCACGGATTCGAATTTAGCGAGCCACAGAACACACTGAACTTTCCTCTGTACCGTCCACATCTCGACTGGCAAGGCCGTGGGCTGCTCCGCTGTATACACGGTGTTACGTCATCATCTGTGCATGCGCACATGCTGCCACATCATCCTACAGAAATTGGGAGGGTTTTCCTTTTATTTGGTGCAGATTTCACATTTCTGTCGTCTTTTGTTGCTTTCCTGTGACCGGTCAAAAGCGCACCATGACTTTACGGACACACTGTATGAATAAAGCAGAGAAACACAGTCCCTGTTCTTGATGAGCTTACTTACCTATTATGACTGAGGATGGGTGTGTGTGACATGAGCTTGAGTTATCAGTAGAGTAACTACTACAACAGAGGGCTACTCCAAATGCAGGGGGAAAGTAGTCGTTGTTTGGAGCAATCAGGGAAGGCTTCAAAGGGAAGGATTTCATAGGCACACTGAGCACCCAAGAGTCGTCAGGGACCAGAGCAGGACATTCTCAGCAGTAGACCATGTACCTCCTTTTAGGCTCTTAAATCTGTAACAGAACTGGGTGTTGGGGGATAGTTGTGGGCCAGGGAGCAGAGAGGAACTGGGAGGAACAACTGAAATGAGGCAAGAAAAGTAGGTACCTGGCAGTCAGGGCAAATGGGCTTTGAATGCTGCACTCAAGATATCAGGGAGGCTAAGGGAAGCTGAGGGCTTCTAAGCTGGGGTTCTGTGATCACCTTCAGATTACACTACAGAAAGCTGCTTAGATGGGGAAGACACCGGAGTCAAGGATTCTTGTCAGGTTGTGGCTGTTAATAGACCCAAAGAGAGAGGTGTCATAGGCCTCAAAAAGGGCATAGGGGTGAAGAAGGTACGATAGTCTCTCTCAGTTGGGCCCTGGTAATACACGTGGTGAGGAGGAGGAAGGAGCAGATGATTCCGTTTATCTTGGAAGGAAATTATTATTTAGATGCTCTAGGTCAAGGTCTATACTGAGCTGGAGGGACTCACAAAGATAAGCAAGGGCCTCTCTGGCCTCTACACACCCAGACTTTCCTCTCTCAGGGGATGCAAACTCAGGCAGAGCCCAGACAGGTAAGATAAATGTGTACAGAGTGCAGTGTAAGACGGCAAAGCAGTGAGGACCAAGGCAGTCTTGGGCGCATGTTCTGCCGAAGGCGTACGGATGCAGAATTGGTTAAAAACAAGAAGGCAGGCCAGCAGAGCAGCTGGGCGGACTCTCCCCAACCAGTGATCTCTGGAATTCCACCTACAGGAGTTCAGTAGATAATTGTGTCATTAGTTTGTACCGGAAATAGACAACAAGAATCAAGTTGGAGAGACCTAGGTAAGGAACATTAGCTCATAGAGAGTGGCTTCGCGGTTCGGAGGTGGGAAGCTGGAAATATTGTCACGGGCTCAGTTAAGATGTCTCAGGAAAGAAGTAAGTGTCTTACGGCAGGATTAGGTTTCCGTGTGAGAGGGAGACCACAGGTGTTTTAGATTTAGACTGTCTATGTCTAGTCAGATGATAACTTCACCTTCTTTATAATCAATCAAGAAAAGACTTCTTAGAGAGGAATGATTCTGGAACTTGGTGGAAATTACAAGGAATAAAGCTTGGCAGGTTGGGAAGAGGTGCTCTAGCCACCAGGGAGACAGAGGGTCTGTGGGACAGTGCATGACAGTGGAGGACCGAGTGAAGGTTCCTCCCAAGCCCAGAGAATGCCCATGAAACGGAGGGAAGGGAGAGGAGCGAGGACCTCCTCTGGCCCCAAGGTCTCCTGTTTCATCTGAGCTACTGGCCAATGCGTGCTGTCCTTGATGTTTTCCAGGGTGATGACTCAGATGAGGAGGATCTCTGTATCAGTAACAAATGGACTTTCCAAAGAACCAGCAGGCGGTGGTCTCGGGTCGATGACCTCCACACCCTGTTTCCTGGGGGAGACAGAAATGGGTCATCGGGAGACGTCAGGATGAGGAACACGACCAGCAGTGAAAGCGTCCTCACAGACCTGAGCGAGCCCGAGGTCTGCTCCCTCCACAGCGAGAGCAGCGGGGGCAGTGACGGCCGCGGGGGCAGCGAGGGCCGCGGCCAGACGGGCGGCCAGGGCGCAAGCAGAGAGCTGCCCGAGGGCCCCAGCCGGCGCTGTGCCGACAGCCCGGGCGTGCTGGATGCCACGGGCGTCAGCAGCAGCCTCCCGCAGTCCCCCAGAGACGGTCTCAATTGCCCTTTACACCCCAAGAATGAGAAGCCTGGCAGGGCCAGGGCCAAGTCATTTTTAAAACGCATGGAAACACTCCGCACGAAAGGAGTGCACACCAGGCATAAGGGGTCAGGCCGGACAGGGGGCTTGGTGATCAGTGGGCCGGTGCTGCAGCAGGAGCCGGAGTCCTTCAAAGCCATGCAGTGCATCCAGATACCCAATGGAGACGTCCAGAGTTCACTCCCAGCCGCCTGCACCCAGGGGCTGCCATGCTCCAGCACGTGGAGCGCTGAGGGCAGTCCACTGGAAACCAGCAGTAGCGGGCTGAGCACGCCTGGCCTGAAGGAACGGAAATGCCAGGAGGCCAACAAGCGCGGGGGCATGTACTTAGAAGACCTGGATGTGCTGGTCGGTACTGTACTGCAGGAGGCAGGTGACCAGAACCACACACATGAGTTTCATTCCCAGGAGAACTTGGTAGTGCACGTTCCCAAGGATCACAAACCAGGAACGTTCCCAAAGGCACTGTCTATCGAGAGCCTCTCACCAACAGACAACAGCAATGGGGTGAACTGGAGGACAGGTAGCATCTCCCTGGGTAGGCAGCAGGGTCCTGGCACCAGGGAGCCTGGGCTCATGGCTTCCTGCCACAGAGCAAGTCGAATCAGTATCTATGACAACGTCCCCGGCTCCCATTTGTATGCCAGCACAGGAGACCTTCTGGACCTGGAAAAGGACGACCTCTTCCCTCACTTAGATGACATTCTGCACCACGTCAATGGGCTGCAAGAGGTGGTGGATGACTGGTCAAAGAACGTCCTGCCTGAACTGCAGGTGCGGGATGCTTTGGTTAGGAAGCCTGGCTTATGCCCCTTTCCATCTCCTAACCAGATCTCCCTAGATTTCGAAGGTAATTCTGTGTCCGAAGGTCGGACAACCCCCAGTGACGGGGAAAGGGATGGCACATCGCTGAACGAGTCAGAGGCCACCGGAGTCAGAGAAAGGAGGGATTCTGGAGTGGGGGCCTCTCTGACCAGGCCAAACAGGTTGGTTACATGATTTTGTGACATGATTTTTAATCCATTTTGTGATAGTTATGGTCCATTTATTTATTTAACAAACATTTATAGAGCACTTACTAAATGCTTGACATTGTTCTAGGTGATATATGTGGTCAGAAATCGTTTGAACAGAAGTATGTCCTCTGTACAGTTAACATGGTAATTGAATCCATGTCCCCTCACGTGTATTTTTCTGAGTGTTTACCCTCTAATTCAATCTTGGTTTTATTTTTTAAAAATTTTATTATTAAAAAGATCTTTGAGCTATGTGTAAAGGTCTGTGCTATCAGGCACCATAGTTAATCACTGGTAACGGAGGCCCAGTGCCTGCACACAGGTGCTTCCCATGACCTTGCAACAGTAGTCAGTAAAATGTCTCTGCCCCAACTGTTAAACTGTTTTTCATTTGTGTGAGAAAATTCTGTAATCTAAGGTGTGTATGTACTTCCTAAGTTTATTTTGACTTTACAATGCCCATTACAACGTACATAAAAGCTGTTGTACAAAAACCGTTTCAGAAGAACCGCAAAAAGCATAGGCCTGGGCAGGCCTAACTAGTAGGAAGAGTAATAATGTGTGTGCTTCTACTGGAGCCAGTGATGCCGCCTGGGGCTCACTGACGTGTGATGAAGGCATCACTTCAAGAGTGCCCCCTCCATGCCTGTCACCTTCCGCCTCCATCTCATCCCCAGAAGAGAGTAGAGTGTGGAGAGAGGTGGCAATAGGAAACTATGCTGGGGTTCCCAAGCACTGAAACCTTTCTGTCTGTCTGTCTCTGTTGACATCTCCCTCCCTCTCTCTCTCTCTCTCTCTCTCCCCCCCCCCCCCCCGCGCGCGCGCGCGCGCGCGCGCGCACACACACACACACACACACACACACACACACAGAGTCTCAATTGCTTTCAACACTTTATGAACGAATTCGGGAATGGACAAATAAAATGTATTGTATAACTTATTTAAACCTCCTTATGAAACAGATAATGAACCCTTTTCCAGATTTATCAGACTTGGATAATCAGTTTCTTAGGTCTGTTCCGTACATGTGTCTTCTTTTCCATTTGCTTGGTGATTTTCTTGGCGCAGAACTCACTTTGTTTAGCTACTAAAAAATAGGTAAGGTCCTGTGTTTCTGGATAACACATCCACTTTGTGACTGCTTCTCTGACGGTCTCTCTGGTCTAGGCGGCTCCGGTGGACCAGCTTCCAGCTCTCGCACCAGCCCTCGCCATCCACGGCGTTGCCCCACATCAGCAACCAGACAGCTGGCCAGCTGAACCTGCTCCAGCGCTTCTCACTGCTGCGCCTCACGGCCATCATGGAGAGGCACTCCATGTCCAACAAACACGGCTGGACATGGTGAGTAACACATTCACGCGGGAGGGTGTTGTTGGTGCTAGAGCTAAGCCTGAGGTTGCAAAAGCTTTTAAAGTATTTGCTTTTGGACCGATTGTTGCCTTCGCTCGCTGCCTTCCTGAAAGTACACAGAGTTCTGCCTTCCGGTCTGCTTCCCAGGCTGCTTCCTAGGGTGGGATGGAGTCTGCAGGGAGCGTGGCTTTATTTGGAGCCCTACCAATGTCCAGGCAGTGCAGTCAGGCTCCAAGAAAGATAAAAGACAAGTAAAGGGTGATTAATTGTGAACAGAGGAATTAAAAGTAAACCTGCCTTAAAGTAATTCTGGCAGTTTGCAGGGAGAAACATCTGTTATTTGTACCTTCGGGCCAATGCAGAGCTCAATACTTAGAGCACTGGTCATTCAGAGAGCATTTCATTCTTCAAGTACTTCTCTGCTTTTATTTCATGCACGAATAAAAACAAGAAACCACAGTGAAACCTTTGTCATAAGGAATTGACAAAGCATGTCGTGGAACTTGAGTGTAGACTGATTTTAGACGATTTGATGCATTTGAAAAAAATATAAAATGAGTTACTAACTATCCTATGGTATATACATTATAGATATATCATATATATAGAAGAATTCGCAATGCTTTTATTAAAAAAAAGAATAATTGAGGAAGTTATAAGTTGCATTATCAAATTGATATCTGTTTGTGTATTAAAATTTCCTTTAAAAAGTTCAGTCGGTTCTAGAAAATCATAGCCAAGAAATACTTTTAACCTTCTCTTCTCATTTCTCCCCTAACCCAACTGAACTAATTCTTCATTGTTGTTGTAAGTGTGCTTCATTTTGTCTTGTTGGGGACTTTTAAGTGTTTATTGCTTGAGTGGTTTGTAAGTCACAGTTAAATTAGAAAATCAAACACTTGCCTTGAAAACAGAGCCATAAATTCATCTGCTAATGTGAATCATGCTGTGTAACAGTAAGAGTTCTAACAGAGGCAAGGGGTGCACATAGTCCCTCCATGCACTGTGACTAATTAAGAGAGAAACGTTGAATTTCCCTCTGCCTTTTGGGTATTCCAACAAAAGCTTGGTTTCCACTTCTTGCTTGCTTTCACAGTTTCTCCCCACAGTGGGCCCCAGGAGGCTTGATGACCTGGTTTCTGTGAATTCTAGGTCAGTTCCAAAGTTCATGAAGAGGATGAAAGTTCCTGATTACAAAGACAAGACTGTCTTTGGCGTTCCTCTCATAGTTCACGTCCAGAGAACGGGACAGCCCCTGCCCCAGAGTATCCAGCAAGCATTGAGATATCTACGCAGCAGCTGCCTGGATCAGGTATGGTTGGAAATCCCAAACACAGGCTTGGGTTTGTGAAATGCCAGACACAGTCAGGTCTGTCCAGTGTCAGACAAGACATGCTTCACCAAAAAGAAAAGACATTGTGATCTTTATAGGTCAGTATTTAATTTGACCAGGCTGTATCTTTGTCACGCTGTTTGAGGATGTTTCCTCATTGGCACCTTGAACGACTCCCCGGAGTGACTGCAGAAAGTTAATGTTAATAGTTTGCAGCTGTGATGTCTAATTTGTGTGCCCCGGAAACTATACGCTGCATTTCCTTGTTAATTATTGTCCCAGTGCTATCATTGATTTCACAGTATTCCTTTTACCCCTGTCTTTTAAAATAACTTGTTTTTGTATTTTCCTTTATTAATTCCTTTTTTTTTTTGAAACAATGCCATGACCAGGAAAACTTAAAGCAAAGATAAATTTATTTACAACTTTTTTAAATGTGCAAGTAAAATATGAAACATTATCAGACGAATCAAATATCCCCTCATCTTACAGTGTTGATTAAAAATCTCAAGCTAAACATTATATTTGGAAATCATTTTCTGTCTCCAAGATTGTTTGGAGACCACCACAAAGGTAGACTATGATTGGGCCCAAAGTGCAACCCATCCTGTAATTGACTAGGCAAAGCCTTTGTTTCTACAAATTTATACCGGTTGGTTTCTTAGACATTCTTTCCAAAATAAAAGTGTGTTACCACTTGATAAACTGTAACCATGTGGGTGTATTTTCAGGCAACTATTCCATGATGGCTTTTGTTCATTGAACTCTTTAATACCGTGTGAAGAAACCTAAGATTATTCACAATTTTTTTTTATTTACCCTTAGCCTTGGGCTCCGTAGATAGGAGCTAAACTACAAGAACTCAAAGAACCTGGCTACTGGTGCTTATGTCAACCCTAACAGTGGATTGCACTTAAAATCAGGATGGTATCTTGATGAATCAGATACTAGTTTTTTCAGTGGAACAGAATGGGAATAACTTCTTCATTTGAGCCAGCTTTGAATAACTAAATGCATGATCCCCTTCTCCCTTCCCACTCCTAATATAGAGAATATACAGATATATATGTTTCCATATTTAGACAGCATAATGGAGAGCAGGAGCGATTACTGTTTTTGCTACTGTGGTGATGATGGCTATTTTGTTTTGAGAAATGACCTTAACAACTAGGCTGTCATTTCTCAGGAACAGGGCAACAGACTACGTGTCTAAAACTGCAGTACTCATCTTTGGCAAGCGCCCCAACATCGACTTGTGAAGAACGTGCCAACAGAGCAAATCAGTGAATCTGGTTGCTTGAGCTTTAAATTTTTATTTTATTTTTTTTAATTTTACATATTTTACCAAAAGTATATTATTAATCAAAGTTGCTGATCTATGGGTGTTTTACTGAGGACAATGTTTGGGAGAGGTGGTTTCAGGTCAATACTTGGAAGTGTCCACTGTAATCTCTTTTTACAACTCTAAAAGTATTGCAGCCGTGCCCTTTGGCTGAGGACTTTGCGATCTCAATTGTACTTTTGTTGGTTTGTTAATACAGAGCCAAGATTATGGTTCATGGAGGGTAGCCTTTTATTCAAGCATTTGCTTTTCTAAGCTTCCTAATATAAGGATCTATAAGACTGATCCTCCCTCCTGGCTGATTCTCTTAGAATCTGTGGCTCTGCATCTCACCAAGAACAGATAATACTTTGTTCCAGACATTCTAATGAATGGACACTAATGTTGATCAGCAAAAGCTCTATTAAGAGAAAACAGCTTTTGTTCAGGAACGTCTAGGGGAAATTCAGGCCACCTGTGCCATTAGTTTAGTAATAATCACCTTTCTTGAATGCCCATCATGTTTCAAGAATCAAAGTAAGAGTTCTGTGTTCATTGCCCATTGAACTCCACGTGCACCCTGTGTGGCATTCTCTCTCAGGTGACAATTATAGAGCCAAGATTGCTTGAAAATCTGCCTGACTCAGAGTCCAAGTTTTTAACCACTCATTCCATGACCACCTGTTGGAATTGTTTGTGTCTAGTGGACTTTGGGGAGATCTCGTGTCCAGCATTGAGGGACACTTTGAGAATTGGTCCTCCGCAAGTCATTGATGAATTCACCTCTAGGGTTTTGTCAATGATGCTGGTCATTACATCCTATAGTGTCCTTTGTGAGGATGAAAGAATTTTTTCTCTGGCCCCAGCACCTGAAAGCTTCATGTTGTTTTTGGACAACTGGTCTGTTTTATTTTCATTAAATATAGCAGACACACTCGTCTCTATATGTTTTCTTCTCTATATAGGATGCTCGAAAGATTGGAACCCAGGGTATGCTTTGCCTGCAGGAAATGTATGTGGTTTGGGGACATGAATGCTGTGTCTCCACCTCATCCCTAGTTTCAGCGACCCTTTTCTATCTATTTTCCTTTGGTTCTAATTTTCTCATCTATTTTATTTAATTTTATTGTATCTTATTGTATTTTACAAATCACTGTTAAGTCAGCTTGAATTCTTCCTTGAGCAAGATTGGGTATACATGAATGAATTATAATGCCGCTGCTCTCCTCACCACATAGTCTTTACTGTAACCTGGGAACCGTCATACCCCCTGTAGATTCTGAATAACATGGAGCACCAGTATCACTACTGTTATTGGGTCCAGACTCCTATTTGAAGCAAAAGACATGAATAGAGAGGACGGTAGGCACTGAGACCCCTCAGTCCCTGTTCACTGTCTCTTCCCAGTCTCCACATCAAGCCAATAACTACTTTTTAAATCTGGAAGAGTGCTGGCAAACTTTTGTAGAAAAGACTCATTTCAAGGACATAACTACTGATTCTAAATGTGGCCCAAATGTGCAAGTCCACTCTCTCTCTCTCATTAGTCAAAAGTATGAAATGTCAAAGGGACTTTCACCACCGCCGGTTGCACCTCATGGAGCACTCCACACTGACAGGGATCAACGCCGTATCTGTCTCCCCTTCATCATCACAGAGTGCGGACAACACCTGCTCCCCTGGTCCCTGTGCAAAACTAGGTGCTAGCAGGAAGGTAACCAGGGAACACTGGAAAAACACAATGAAGAATGAAATAAAACCAGGAAACCATGGTCAAGAGGAAGGCTGTCCCAGAGACTTCAGAGTGAACAAGAGCAAACAAAAGCAAATGAATCAGAAAAGAAGTGGGAAAGAAGAGGCAAGAGTCACAGGGAAGAAGTGGACATAGCACTAGTTTAGTGTCCTTTCCTCATCGACTCTTCCATAGCCGAGTTGTTGGGTAGAAGACAAAAGGGAGAAGAATGAAAAACTGGACCAAAGAAGCACTCCTCACTCATCCTTTTATCTTTAAAATGAGAGCTCAGGTGAAAGGGGGATGCTTATAAAATAAATTTGCATTGCTGACCACCATTTCCCCCTCTTTAGAGAGGATTTAAAGAGGTAGGTGGGAGCATGACCGTGTGAAATTCCTTGTTTATAAATTAAGAATTTCAAAACAGTGACAGCAGAGCATTAAACAAAATGGTCACCTGTCTACCAGTGACAGACATAGAGCAAACGAAAGACATTGTGCCCTCCTTGGGTCTTCCTCTTAGGAAGCTGAGGGAGCTGGGGCAGCCTCCTTCACTGGGGATGACAGGGTATTCTTAGAGCCAACAGATGTTAAGATTGTTTCTTTGGTTTTCTATTTTTTTACTTGGAAAAATGTTAGCCAAAAACGCAACTTTTATCACTGCTCTGAAAACTTCTCTAAGAAGAAATGGTTATTGGCACTCACTCCTGCCCCAAACCAGGGTTGTTCCAGGCGGGAGGTAGGAGAAGCTCTTCTTTCTGGTCTAAGGACCTCTCCACCATGAAGAGAAACTTCTCTGTACCGTGTGCTGGGAGCTTTCCTCTGCAAGTAACAAAAGTGGAGCTCTGCTCCACCACCCTCACCCATCAGGACCATTGTCTCCTTCATATGGGGCATGAGTCTAAGCCTTAGGGAGGAAGGGCGTATAAGGCAATATCCTGAAGACTGGAGAAAAGCCACCCAGGACTCCTCAAAGCCACCCAGGTCCATCCAGAATGGCTGAAACGGTAGGAAATTCGTGAGCCCACATAGAACTCAGGAAATGGGGTGGTTCCGGGGTTAGTTCTTCTATCAGCTCAGAGACATTTTTGAAGAAATGTCATTTTGAAGTTCTTCCACTTTTCCCTTCTGCTATCCTCAGCTATGACATCTGGAATCTGGTCTGATTTCCGAACATGTTTTCTTTATTAGGTTAAGGAAAGAAATTTCCTTCTGTGCTTTCAACAAAAATCTAGAGAGCCCACAGATATTTCCCATGTCCTTTAGAAGTTGAGGGTGTGACGGGAAGGTTATTGTCAGAATTTGAGGCAGAACAAATAAATATCTGACAACTCTCTGGACATCCTGTGAGATCTAAGTCAGAGTAGCAGCTCTGAGCCCACAGCTGCAGCGCTCCAAACACATCTAAAATGTTTAAAATAACAATATTTGCTGAAACTAGAAAGAAAGTTGGAAGCAGAGCAATGCAAAGAAAGCATCCCTGGGATGTGTGTGTACACGTACACTAGTGTGCAAGAAACCGAGCCCGCCAGACGAAGTAGACAAAGGGGAGCCGTGTGCAGTGATTTTTACACAACTTGTCTGCTTTATTCTTTTTATAGATCCCGATCATTACTTCTCCGCTGGTAAAAAAAAATAATAAGCAGGAATTCTCAGACTGAATAAATAAACACTGACTCACATAAAGATAAGTATGAGTTACCCTGAAGAATTAATTCACTTTCTGTGCACTTAGATTCTGAGAACTCCTGTGCGGCCCAGCCCTGAGCCTATTTCCAGAATTCAAGGAGCTCAGGTGTAAGGAAATTCAGTCTGCATCTCACTTCAGAAGCACTCAATTAACACCTTAAAGTTTTCTTCTGACAGCCCATGCTTTCTTCTGGTGCACTTTGACGAAATGTGTAGTAGTTGCCAGAGGGTTCTTTAGATTTTTCTTGGAGAGTTACCTAAGTATGGGCAAGTGTGGCATTTTCTAAACATGCCAAAGTTTAAGGATAAAAAGAACAAAAAAAGTGAATATTACTTAAGTGACATACCTGAATAACCTGAGCTATTCAGGTGGTATTCAGGTTTAGCATGATAAGTCTTGGAATACAAAGACATATTCCTAACAATTCTGTTTTTATTGCCACAAAAAAAAAGTTGCAGGGCATAATTTTCCCCTGCGATCCGTTCAGCTGACATACACAGAAACCTCAGTATTCTCTAATTGCTCGGAATTCCTCCCTTGCTGTTCCTGCAATTTAAAAGAATTAGGGCTGCATTTCATTTATAGTAGCAACTGAGAGAGCTCTTCTCAGACACCTGAACTTGAGCAGAGCCTGCCAGGCATGCAGAGAGCTGTGGAGAGGTGACCTGGCAGGGTTTCTCCAGGTCTAGGGAGGAGGGGCCGCTGCTTACCTGTCTGACTGCTTGGGAAAGTTCCCAACTTGCTTTCAAAAGCGGGCCAACTTGTAAGTCCTTGGGAATGAGAAAAGTGGAGATTGAGGGTTGATGGACTGAGTTTTGAACAACTCAGGCATTTAGAAATAACAAACATAGGAATTCAGTGTAATCCTGGTGTCCCAGGGAAGCTCAGTGCTTCAGGGTGAGGTCAGTCCAGAGTGTGCAGCATCCTCAGGGCCTGGAGCACAGCCTGCAGGCCTGCCTCCTCACAGGGCTCTGTTCCACCACCCTCACCCATCAGGACCATTGTCTCCTTCATGTGGGGCATGAGTCTAAGCCGGGGTCCTCAAACTACGGCCGCGGGCCGCATGTGGCCCCCTGAGGCCATTTATCCGGCCCCTACCACACTTCCAGAAGGGGCACCTCTTTCATTGGTGGTCAGTGAGAGGAGCATAGTTCCCATTGAAATACTGGTCAGTTTGTTGATTTAAATTTACTTGTTCTTTATTTTAAATATTGTATTTGTTCCCGTTTTGTTTTTTTACTTTAAAATAAGATATGTGCAGTGTGCATAGGGATTTGTTCATAGTTTTTTTTTTATAGTCCGTCCCTCCAACGGTCTGAGGGACAGTGAACTGGCCCCCTGTGTAAAAAGTTTGGGGACCCCTGGTCTAAGCCTTAGGGAGGAAGGGCGTATAAGGCAATATCCTGAAGACTGGAGAAAAGCCACCCAGGACTCCTCAGCAGATCCAGAGCTTATGCACACACTGGCTAACCAGGTGGAGTACGAGTGCCAGGTGTTACCTGAGAAGCATGCAGAGCGAGTATTAAAGAATTCCAAAAAAGGAAAAGCAAATAAGACTCTTAAATCAGAAGATGTGCTTACGGCATTCTTTTGTTCCATGAGCGTGCTCCCTATAACCCTTTCCCCCAGAAGGACACTGGGTATGGTTGCTTATCCGGGATCCACCAAACCTTCCCCTGAGCAACCTTTCTCACAACCCCACCCAAGTGTCAGCACCGGAGGGCAGGGAGTTTGCTCTCGTTTGCTCACTAATGACTCCTGGAGCTGTAAGTACACCAGGTATATAGTGGGTATTTAATCATTACTTGTTGAATAAATGAATAAAATAACATTTACAGGTTACAAAGCACAGTCACATATATTCTCATTTAGTCTCCACAATAGCCCTGTGAGGTGGGATATTATTATTCTTATCTTCATTTGATAGGACAGGACTCAGTGTTCAGCTGCTATCCAAAGCAGGTAAACTAGTCATTTACACCTTACTAGTTTGGAGGCGTCTGCTGCTCGTGCAGGCCAGGCCCCACACCTTCGCATCACCCCGAGGTGGCTGCCTTAGGAAGGAGCTGTCTGGGGCAAAGGTGGCCTCGCTGACACCACCCTGTGACTTGTTTCAGGTGGGTCTTTTTCGAAAATCGGGCGTGAAGTCTAGAATCCATGCCTTGCGTCAAATGAACGAGAACTTCCCTGAGAACGTCAACTACGAGGACCAGTCCGCATACGACGTGGCGGACATGGTGAAGCAGTTCTTCCGGGACCTCCCTGAGCCGCTCTTCACCAACAAGCTCAGCGAGACCTTTCTGCACATCTATCAGTGTAAGTGGAGACAGTGTGGACCAGTGTTCTGTGTGCACCCGAAAACAGTTCTAGAGATCATGCTTTAAGTATACAGTACATGAATTCCTAAGAAGCATGTGAAAGTTAACATTCTATATGCTCTCCAGAAATAACTTTTTCACATTTTGAGATGGCAATCTCCAAAACGTATTTTATGCATTTGAAATACCTTTCAGACGTCAAAATCTTCCCTCTCAACAGGGTTTGGCCTAAGATCTAAAATTAAACTTCAGTGTATTTTTAATAAGTTTAAAATGAAAGAGGAACACAATAGAATTTATTGTGTGTGTAAGTATTTTTTAAAAAACCATTTAATTTTCTAAAATTAAGCATTTCCTTGGGATAGATGACATTCAAAGCCAAAAAATGTTAAAATGACTAGAAATAAGTGTATTTTATGTGGTGAAAAGTAAGCAAGCCAAATCCATCTTTACACTTAACTGAACTAATTTATATTTTCACTTGAAATATTTAAAGTATGTTAAATTGATAATTCTCAACCAAGCCTTTATAATTAAAATAATCACAAATATAAGTTTCTTATTAATAGGCATATCCTGCTAAAGTTAATCACAAAAGGGGATATTAGTAATGAACATGGATTCTTCTAGATAGGACAATTCTTCTAGATAATTATAATGATAAATTATTTTGATTGTCTAGTCCCATTTTCTTAGGAAAAGAATAATTTAGCCCGGCCCTGGCCGGTTGGCTCAGTGGTAGAGCATCGGCCTGGCGTGCAGGGGACCCGGGTTCGATTCCCAGCCAGGGCACATAGGAGAAGCGCCCATTTGCTTCTCCACCCACCCCTCCTTCCTCTCTGTCTCTCTCTTCCCCTCCCTCAGCCAAGGCTCCATTGGAGCAAAGATGACCCGGGCGCTGGGGATGGCTCCTTGGCCTCTGCCCCAGGCGCTAGAGTGGCTCTGGTCACGGCAGAGCGATGCCCCGGAGGGGCATAGCATCGCCCCCTGGTGGGCAGAGCGTTGCTCCTGGTGGGCGTGCCGGGTGGATCCCAGTCGGGCGCATTCGGGAGTCTGTCTGATTGTCTCTCCCCGTTTCCAGCTTCAGAAAAATACAAAAAAAAAAAAAAAAGAATAATTTAGCCCATGGACTTTGAGTTTTCAGCAAAATATGCCTGAAGTAGACCTCAACATGGAACCAAGCCAATGTGAAGCCGTTCCCTGCTATATGCTTAAGAAGTCTACAATATCGTAAATGCAGAAAGGATTATAATAAGTACCACTTGTAAAAACAGGATAAAGTGGTGATCCACTAAATAAATATTATTTTCTCAAAGTGAATAGGTTAAATTAATGATACATGTCACTAGAGCCCAAACACAGGGAGTTCATGATGTTGTTGCCATAGGAGGTTGAGCTGTACTTTTCAATTGAGCCTCCCTTCTGGTTTGGAAATATCAGTTGATACTAATCTAGGGTTAAGGCCACATTATTCCCAGGAGGAAATCACTGCCTTTGACCTTTCTTCAGAGTCACCAGCAAGAAACCAGATCAAAGCAGGTTTTATCTGAGCTGAGAGAACATTAACTGAGCGTTGCTTATGTGCAGAGCACCATGCTGAGCCCTGCAGAACACTTGGGTGGGGAAGACCTACTCTCACTCGCAGCTGAGGGGACCTAAATAACAGCAGTGCAGCGGGACTGGAGACATTCCATAGTAAGGTTACCGAGAGACCCCAGGAGGCTGAGGTGAGGAATAAGGACCTGGTGGAGAGCTGGCAACTGGAGGCTGAGGTATGTGAGGAGCACACGCCCAGTGAAGCGCATAGCGTGAGCATGTGGCCGGAGATGACAGGGCACCAGTCTGGCTGGCACGAATGCTAACTGTACAGTGCAGTACAGATGACACTGAAAAATTAGATGGTGGACACACCAAGGAAGGCATTAATGAATGCTAGGGTAAAGAATTTGTACTTCATTCATTAAGCATTGGGGAACCGGAGGTGTTGATACGAGGCTTACAGTTACAAAGACAGAACCAAAAATCTGACAGTTATTTAAACAATAAAGGCATTATATAATGCACATAAGAAGAAATCTGGAATTAAATAATTTCATAGCTAGTTAGTTCTACAATCAGTGACGCCAGGGCTGAAAGTCAGAACCTCGTGGTGAGCCACCTAAGGCCACAGTATGATTGCCACGACTTAGTTATCATGTCTTCCCAAAATCACATTCAAAGGCAAGAAGAAGACAGAGGGTTTCCCCTTGGGCATATGTTTCATTTTTATCAGAGATAAATTTACAGAAGCTTCTAACATTCATCAAGGTCCCACAGGCCAGAAATGGTTTATACCTTCTCCCCTGAATCAATTACTGCAAAGAGGAGCAGGATCACCATTTCTAGTTTTGGCCAGGACGGTTATTCCCTGGATCTAAGGGAAGGGCCTGGCTTCTCAGAGCACATTACAGTCCACAGTTACCCAGAATGTATGTTTTCTTAGAGAGGAAGGAAGACAGAGTAGGCAGCCAAGCTTGTGTCGGCCATAAGGGTGCATGTCATTAGAGCTGTTTTCCTGACCCATGAATCTGGAAGTGGTGATGGAGAGGCATTGGACCGGGTGAGAATGGAGGGTTAGGGAGCCTTGCCTGAGGCTCTGGGTTACTTGAGCGACCTCCAGCAGTGAGACTGGAAATCTGACCGTGAACATGGATAGGGCACAGGTTTCCAAATATCTGCTGGGGAAGGGAGGGGCAGTTCTTCCAACCGTTCTCTAGGACAGTTCTAATTTTAGCTGTGTTACTTCTTAGATTTTCATCAAGTATTAACTAGCGTTTTCAACCCACTAGTCTACAGGAGGGAGGAGATTGGAGGGTCAGAGATGGCCCTATAGTTTTAAGGCTTGATGACTGGGAGAATAGAGAAGGGAAGAGGCAGGGCTGCTGGCTGGTGGGCACGGAGGAGAGAGGAATTGAGAATTGCCCGGATGTTGAGGTGCTGCCTGTCACCCATATGGTCACAGATTACCAGCACTCAGAGTGCAGACCTAAAATTGTCTCCTGACAGTCAGAAAAGGTGCAGAAGCCCCAAGAGTGTCATGTGTAACAGGAGGTCAAAAAAAGGATAGGATCCGAAACAAATGCAGCATTTAAGGATTAGCAGTCGATCTTCCCTAGTATTTTTAGTAGAAACTAATGGGCAGAGATCTTTTCTGAGGGATAAAGGAGCAAGTCAGTAAGAAGGAAGTTGCAACAACATGTAGCCATGACAGATGTTGGCATGAAAGAGAAGGCTGGCAACCAGAAGTTAAACAATGTACACACTAGACATCTTACCTGAAACAGCATATTTAAAAGCAGTTCAGCAGCTCAAGCTGGATGTGTAAATATCTGTGACACGCTAGAAGTCATTAACAGTGTCTGCTTCTGCTTCGGTACAGCCAAGAAAAAAGAAAAAGATTTTGTTATAATTTGAACAAAATGGCTCTTCTCTACTAATCCCAAGTCCACCTTCCGCCAGTACTCTGGGGACGTGGTGGATGAGGGGAGGGCTGCGGAATGCTGGATGCATGGCGATGGTCATGCTTTCCCAGAAATGTGGATTTGCTGGAAGGCTGGGGCCAGGAGTGTGCCTGGCCCTGGGACGTACGAGGGTGGAGAGGTCACACCACAGCCCCTCTAGAGCAGCAGGCTCCCGATTGTTGTTTTTTTATCATGCACCCCTACCAGTAGTATATATCTGAGTATCTATACTAATTTATCTTTAGTAATATAAATATATAATGATATACTGTGATATACTGGGCACATTATAAAACACATCCTATCAGTATTTTTAAAGCATGACAGAAAACATCAACACCATTGAAAATCCTAATGTTTTCTTCCCACACCTCGCAGATGGTCACAGGCACATCTCCAATCCCTTCCAGCACAGACAGCCTACTGCAGAACCCTGTTCTGGAACATGGGATTTAAAAAATGTCAACAACGTTAGCCAAAGTGAATTTTCACTGTGTCGGAATGAGAGAACGAGGGCACTGAGTCAGGCCTAAAAGAAGAACACAGCCAGGGGACAGCAAAACGCAGCACCCAGCAGCGCCCATTTGCTGTTTTCCTCTCATTCGCTTCATCTGTTGGAGTCCCATTTTCTTTTAAGCCTGTATGACCAATGCTTACATCCCCCCCACACGGTGCCCAGCCCACAGGGGACCACCCACTCCCCATAGCTCTGGGGAGTTGGGCTCCTCTTCCCTAAGCACAGCCTTGGTTCCCATACCTTCAAGACTATGGGACAGATGGCCTTGAGTCACCGCACACAGCCACGTGCCTCCTCTGACTTGTGGGAGAGATAAATGTGCCAAGGCTGACCCTCAAGGAAACTACCTCTAAGCATCAGATCAAGAGGCAGGCAGGTCAGTCCTACCACTCATGGTTACTGGTACCAAGCTTGGCATCGCCCTGGCTGCTCCCCTCAGGGTGGGAAAGACGGGGTTGCTGTCCCCTAATACAGGTTTCCATGCCGTCCTCCCAGCCCTCGGCATCCTGAAAGGCGCTTCATGAGCTGTCTGGTGGGACGGGGGCGAGAGGAAAGCCAGTCCGACCGTGCTCTGGCCTACTGCCAACTTCAATCAGAGCAGGAAAACGGTTGTAAAGGGATGTGTGCCACTCAGAGTATGACGTGCGACACAGAGCGGACTGTGCAAGGACTCCCCCTTGTTTCAGACCAGGATCTGTGCCCTGTGGCGGGGTTCAAGGACTCCCCCTTGTTTCAGACCAGGATCTGTGCCCTGTGGCGGGGTTCAAGGACTCCCCCTTGTTTCAGACCAGGATCTGTGCCCTGTGGCGGGGTTCAAGGACTCCCCCTTGTTTCAGACCAGGATCTGTGCCCTGTGGCGGGGTTCAAGGACTCCCCCTTGCTTCAGACCAGGATCTGTGCCCTGGGGCGGGGTTCAAGGACTCCCCCCTTGTTTCAGACCAGGGTCTGTGCCCTGTGGCGGGGTTCCAGTCCTGCTCTGCCTCCACCAGCTGTGAGGCTGGAGCAGTGACTTCTTCCTCAGCACTTGTCCTCAGTGACAGTAGCACCTCCGAGTGTGTCTGCAGGCAAGGTGGCGCTTGCTCACCCTCCCCGGCTGGCTCTCTCGGTGGCTGTCCCTCTGATGCCCTGGCACCGGCCTTCCCACAGATGTCCCCAAGGAGCAGCAGCTGCAGGCAGCGCAGGCGGCCACCCTGCTGCTGGCCGACGAGAACCGGGAGGTGCTGCAGCTGCTCCTGTGCTTCCTCAGCGACGTGGTCAGCCTGGTGGAAGAGAACCAGATGACGCCCATGAACCTGGCTGTGTGTCTGGCCCCCTCCCTCTTTCATCTGAATTTACTGAAGAAAGAAAGCTCCCCCAGGTGGGTTGTCCTCGGCCTAGCCCTAAACCAGCAGTAACCCACAATTCATTAAAGAAAACAAACCTTGCATTGGATTTCCACTTGAGCATATGTCAGCTCTTAATTTATGATCAAAATGTTTTAAGATGACCCAGTTTGTGCGCAATGATTCACAGAATTGTCAGATTAGCATATTGAAGGATGTGTGTTGTTACCCAGAAAACTCAAGGAATTTCGTTTTGTTTCGTGTGTGTCGGTGGGAAGGGGGGAAAGTACACGAAGTAGTACTTTACAGTCTTTAAGAAAAAGAGGCTAGATTCAAGGTCTATGCACAACAGCTTACGGTGAGATGGTTTGACCTTGAGAAAAATAGATTCATTTCTCCCGCAACAGCTATTCCTGTCTTTATATTCTTCCAAGGTTTTTGTTATGAAGTGTCAGGCTCTTAGCCTGACTCAGAATATCTGACATGTGTGGTCATTGTTTTTATCTGGAAATGAGGGAGTCTGGGATCTGGAGGGCACCTGGGTAGGAACAGAAAATCAAAGGGATAAGCTGTATTGCAGAAAACTTTCTGTTCTGGGATCTGCTTAGGACTGTCCCCTTCACTTACAGAGTCATACAGAAGAAATATGCCACCGGGAAGCCAGATCAAAAGGACCTCAATGAGAACCTGGCTGCCGCTCAGGGCCTTGCCCACATGATCATGGAATGTGACAGACTTTTCGAGGTGAGCAAAAGGCTTGAACTGCCTTCCTTATAGTTCTTGGAACTAGATGATGCTTGAAACAGTTGCCACACTTGTGGCTTATATCTGTTTGTTCCTGAGTTTATCATGAAAATAGTACCCTCTATTACTCTGGTCTTTGCCTCCAAGAAATGCGAGGAGTTGTCTATATAATTGAGTGTCTTGATAGTTAAAGGCACTTGATGGTTAAAGGCAACTGTTTCATGAGAACAGTTACGTAACCTTCAGTTGCCAAGTTCAAGGCAAGGCAGCCCATTATGCTTTTTTTAAATTTTACCTTGGGCTTTGATTAGGTTCAATCTCTGTGTGTGTGTGTGTGTGTGTGTGTGTGTGTGTGTGTGTGTGTGTGTGTAATATTTATCAGTGTCTGTTAACCAAGAATCAATAATAGCTTATGAAGATAGCTACAAATATGTGAAAGAAGGACATGAACTAGACTGCTGCCATACTCTCTGTGTACATTTGGCTTTTGTAAGTGAGAGAAGTGTGCTAAAAAGGTAAAGCTCTTTCTAAGTTGCATTTGATGCTTCCCTTAAGTCTATGTGCTTTAAAGCTTTCTGAGCCCACATTTTGCCAAAATGAATAAAAATACATTAAAGGGGAAGTTAAAGGGCAACGGAAAGGCTGAATGGGCAGTCACTGTAATGTTTTGAGTAATAAATTTAGCCTTAGAAACTTATCTGTGTTTTCTGACTTTAGGAAGCGCCCCCCACCCTCCCATCAGCAGCCTTGCCACTGGCCTTAGAAAAACAGTTTTTTGCCATGGGGCACTGTGCCCATTCCAATACACATGGCCTTTGACTAAATGACTTTGTTTCTCTGTGAGCATCAGCATCTGTAACTCGGTGTGCTGCCCTTTGTGCATCCTCTGGTTCAGGTCCCACATGAGACGGTCGCCCAGTTTCGTAGTTCGTACTTGGAGGCTGAGATCCATGCTCCGACTCTGGAAGACCTGGGGGCCCAGCTGGAGGAGAGTGGGGCCACCTTCCACACTTACCTAGACCAGCTCATCCAGGGCCTACAGAAGGAAGCCAGGGACAAGTTCAAAGGATGGGTCACATGCTCCAGCACGGACAGCACAGACCTTGCTTTCAAAAAGGTAATCTCAAGGGTTGTGAAAAATGACCCCCAAAAAGCCACATCTGACAACCAGGGATTTGTTTTGCTTTAAAAATGGCCACTGTCCACAGGACCTGGCACACAGGCCAAAGACCCTTCCCAGACACTGCCAGGCAATCGTGTTGGACACAGCCAGGGTGCAGACTGTGAGGTCAGACTGCTAGATCCCATTCCAGTCCCTGTCCCTTAGCTGTGTGACATTGGGCAAGTCACAGGCCTCTCTTTGCCTCAGTTTTCTAGTTGCATAATGGACATAACACTAACACCACTGTCTGGGGAGGACTGTTTAAAAATCAAATGGGTTAGACTGGCACCTGGCAAACAGTAAGATTATTTTATAACCATTATTCCTATTACCTTAATCTCAAGGATTACCATTATAAAATGGTAACCTGAGGCACACAGAACCAGTCTTTCAAGGTATATATATAATCAGTGATTGTTTTTGAACACCAGTGAAGCATGGTAGGTTTTTATTGGAGCCTGCTGAGCTCTTTGGCTGTTGATGGTGTCTTTTCCAAGGTGGGAGACGGGAACCCGCTGAAGCTGTGGAAGGCTTCCGTGGAGGTGGAAGCGCCCCCTTCCGTGGTCCTGAACCGCGTGCTGAGGGAGCGTCACCTGTGGGATGAGGACTTTGTGCAGTGGAAGGTCGTGGAAACCCTGGACAAGCAGACGGAAGTCTATCAGTATGTGTTGAACAGCATGGCCCCCCATCCTTCCAGAGACTTTGTGGTTCTTAGGTAAGCCCAACCCTGGAGTTAAACATCTTCTGTTCCTAAAGCAGACTAAGAGCTGCAGATTCAAGCATCCCAGAGCTCCACCACCTAAATGCCGCCTGCTCAGGGGACATGAGGCTGGCCCTCGTCTCCCGTAGCAAAACCCGACTTGACTCTATTTCTGCCCGACTTTCCGCTCCTTTGCCCAGTTTACAGCTCTGTCTGGCTTCATTATGGCCCCTTTCATTGTGGAGCATATGGGTTTATTAGGCCATAAATATTATTCATTTCCTCAGAACAGAGTCCCAAGAATAGCTGCTGTTTGTCCAGTTGTTCTTTCTGCCAAACATTGCAAATTGAGGTTGACTTTTTCCCCGCTTTTTGGCCTTTCTCCCTCTGGGAAAGTGAGACTCTAGCTCCGATAGCTCTCAAGACTGGAGTGTGTGTAACCTCAGAGTTCATTTGTGTAACTTCAGATGTCATGGCTCACTACCAGGCATGGAAACCCGGAGCCAGCTCTGAAGTCCAACTAGGCTGAGTCACTGGATGGCTAGTAAGATTCCAGGGCTTGACCAGGCTGCAAGACTGTGTCAGCCACTGAAACATTGCTTCTGAGAGATTTATAGGTTGAGTTCAGACCCCTGCTGTCTGGGTTTGTCATTGGATGCTCAACCAGTAACAAGAAGTTTGCACAGTACAGCTGTGCACGTGGGCTGGTGAGTCAGTACTGAGTCAGAAAGAAGAGGGATTCAGGATACTAAAAATAATAATAATAATAATAATAAATATTTAAATCAACATATCATTTTGTATTGATAACTGTTGGGCAAACATCATCTCTTTTCTTGGATTAATGGTGTAAGAAGAATCACTAGTGAAATTCCCGAATGTCTATTTAAAATAGCTTCTTTATGGAACTAGTCTCGATGGCAAAATAAAAGTTGCTCTTCACATAGGATATTTATGCCTTTGGAATTGGTCCTTGAGACCTTGAATTTTAAGGGTCATTTATCCTTAAAAGTATGTGTTTATATTCACAACCTTTGGATTCTGGTGAAGAATGTGGGCAGTTATGTGGGTGGCTCATCACCACAGTTTCTGGGACATTAGTCACCTGGCGGACGTTAAACCTCACACCTTCACTCTTGCGAGCTGCAAATCCAGTAGTTCCTCTGGGATGGCAGCCATGGGGATGGAGCCATACCATCATGCGCTCTTCCCTCCCCTTAGAGGAGGCTGAGGGCCAGACTCGAGCATGGGCTTTCCTTCCTTCCCCTACCTACCAGACTGCTATTTCTTAGCGTATGATCCCGTCACCACCCACATGAGGCACTGTTGGTGGCTTTGGAGAGACTGCAGGGGACACTGCAGACCAATCCACTCTCAGGCTCTATTTCATTAGGGAAACGGAGTCAATAAATAATAAGTAAAGGGATAAGGCTAGGTATGCCAGGGGGATAAGGAAGTAAAGGAAGAGTCAGGGGTGGGATTTTAAATAGAATGGTCAGGGCAGAATCTCCCTGCATTGATATTTGATTCAAGATGAGGAGAAGTGAATGGACCATGTATGTGTGCTCTGAGGGAGAGCTCAGAGTACAGGGAGACAAACTGAACCAGATATGGGTCCTGCAGCAGGAATTCCTGGTGCTTGTGATACCAGGAGATAGAGAGCGACAAGTATGGTGAGGAAGAGACATCCTGAAGTGCTTCCTGTCTTGGGAGCTTCTCCCTGGTTAGGCTCACGCACACCTGGCAGGTCCCCTGTAACGATGAATCCCACACTGTCCTTTGCTCTAGTTCCCTAGGAGCTCCCAGGGATAGCTGCTGCAGGTTTCTTTCGTTTTCCTTAGGCAGACCTGTGCATCTTTCCGGCTTTATTATTGATCATATTATCACGCATGAAAAGAGCATGGTCTCGCCCATGGAGAAGTTGTTAAGCATTTGGGAGAGGCTTGCTTACTCCCAAGTTCTTTTTGGGAATGTATAATAGTTTCTCTCTGTGGTGTTGTAGGACAGACAAAGGTAGAGGTGAGATGACCAAGTAGGGGAGTAGGATTTGTGACGTAAACAACTGGAATGACAATAATAAAACCTGTATCCTACGGTATAAATTGTAGAAATGCTCTCATGGCTCCTGACTTCCATCAACAGTCTTACTCTAGATGGTTGTCCCCTCTCTGCTTGAGTAGATTCAGTACCGGATAACTCGCTACCTTCTCATCTAGCTCATTCCATTTTGGAACATGCACATTGTGAGACAGCTCCTTTCTGAACACTAATCAACTGAATTCATTTCCTCTCCCACACAAGAGCCGCTCAAGTGTTTGCAGACAGTTAGCCACCCACATGTTTCTAGTTTTCTTCAAGCTAAGCATCACCAGGTCATTTATCCTTTAAAGCTTGAGATGATTATCATCTCCTCCAGAAAGCCTTCCCTGTACGCCTCCCTTTCCTTCCACATGATTCCAGAGTGCTCCGTACATATCCATGTCACTGCACTGGCCACTGTGTTTTAGAGTTCTCTTTGTATTTCTGCTTCCCCTCCTGGACTGTGTGCCTCTGTCCTTGATGGCTTCCTGGAGCCTGGCACCTCTCTGCGCTCTGTAGCTGTTTGCTGGATGAATGGAATGAGCAGGTCCCGATTCCAAAACTGCAAGGCGTCTGCAGCTGCTGTTTGGTTCCAAAGGCAAATCTGCATGCTGCAAGACCATTTCTGGCCTCTGGGTCCAGGTGCTGAGACCCAGCTTTGAACAGCACTGTGCCACACTTTTGGAAAACATTTGCTTAATCCCAGGAACTGGGAGTGGAATTTGAGCAGGAAAATATGTGTGAACTCCAGCACCGTGTTCAGGTCTTTCTCATTTAGCTATAACTCTGATGTGTGGGTTGTTTCACTGCAGGACCTGGAAGACTGATTTGCCCAAAGGAATGTGCACCCTGGTCTCCCTCTCTGTGGAGCACGAGGACGCCCAGCTCATGGGGGGTGTACGAGCCATAGTAATGGATTCTCAGTACTTAATAGAACCGTGTGGCTCCGGCAAGTCGAGGCTGACCCACATCTGCCGGGTGGACCTGAAGTAAGTATGCACTCCCCGGAAGGCAGCGCCGTCTCAGAGCCTCAGCTCAAGCGGCACATTCATCCGCCAGGGGCCTGGCTGCCACCCTGGTTTCTTATTTCACTGCACCTTCCCCCTCACAGCCATTAACATGCTTTATAGATGAGTACTCATGCCTCCCCCTCTGTTTCCCTTTTCTCCACCTTTCCTGGGAGTCTGCCACCTTCCTGAAGCCCTTCCGCTCTGTCCTCGGCTCTGTTCCCATGCGCACGTCTGTACTTCTCTCACAGAGCCAACACCAACCCCAGAGCTCAGCGCACAGGAGCCTCCTCCCTGAGTTTTCTCAGTCAGTTCTAGAGTTCAGCCTGAATCTTCTCAGAGGAGATGGTGTTCTTTCAAAGCACCCAGGGAGAACTGAGAAGGTAGGCTGACTGCCTGGGGTCTCGGACCTTGGCGGAGGCCACCCCAGGTTGTGTGCAGGTATACCAAGGACCAGGACACAGGGACAGCCCTGTCTGCCGTGACAGAGTGCTGGGATGTGAAAACAGACTTTTTCAACGCCTTTCTCATTATTTTGTCCCCACAGAGGTCACTCCCCAGAATGGTACAATAAAGGCTTTGGACATCTGTGTGCGGCCGAAGTTGCCAGAATTAGAAACTCATTTCAGCCCCTCATTGCTGAGGGTCCGGAGACTAAAATCTGAGTTTTCCCCAGTGTGACATTAAACTCAGGGAAGAGGACTCGAAGGAGGAGAGAGTGTGATCGTGAGAAAGCCAGAGAGCGAGATGATGATTGATGTGTATGATGCTTAAAATGGAAACACTGGCCCGCCGGCATGTGGAGGATGCAGGAATTTCTGAGAACTTTCTAGCCTTCCTGGAGATGGCTAGGTCCCTACTAATATAATATTTTTTTAAAAATCAAAAGCATTTATCTACGTTACTTAAAATTAAATGGATTTTTTTCCTTGTGCATTGCCTAATTTGCTATTTAAAGGCTTCTAAGAAGCATATTCTTAACTGTAAATAAATGTATGTACAGCCTATGTACATAAGTGTGTATATCTCTCCCTTTACTGCATATGTGTAAATTACCAATTTTATAGATGATGCTTATTTTGAAATGCATCTGACTCGGTGAGTTCCTTCCTCACGTGGTTCTCTCAAGCTGCGCCAGCTCCCTTTGTCCTTTAAACCGAGTAGAAGCTGCTGCTGACACGGCCTTTGAACAAGTGTGTCCTCTGCGAGTCTGCCCTCAAGTTCCACCAAAGATCCGCTAGCCAAAGGAAAATGATCTTCAACGTTTTCTTCTGAGTTGTCAGGTTGTCTTTGTAATTCAAACATCAAAAGTGTTGGATAAGGCAAGGAAAAAGAATATTTACTCCTTTTTAAAGCAGAGAAATAGGTGAGAACTCGCTACCAAATTTACAGGCTAGCTTCCCAGTTGGCCCTGGATGCCCGCCAGGTGCAGGTCCAGTGAAGTATCAGACGCCCAGGAACCCCCAGCGTCAGCAAGAGGGACTGAAACAGACCCTTCGCTCCCTGCTGATTAGAGCTGACCAGAACAGCCTTCGCATGTTCACAGCCAATGGAAGCCTCTGTGTTTCATCAGCTTTTCATAGATGCCTTTCATAATGCTCGTAAGTGTCATCTGTTTGACCAGTGGTCTACATTTGGTCACAGGCAATTGGAATTTTCTTACCACTGTATTGCACTGAATTTAACTTGGACACTAAGCAAAGGGAGGTAGGTGATGGTCATCTAAGTAAGAGTCCTGGACCATTACAGCTTCAGGGAATTCTTATCTTATTATATATGACTCTCTTAAGATATAATTTGTTCAAGTCTCGCAATCCGAAAGACAGTGTTTTAAACTAACATTAAGACCAAAACTATGTTGTTCAATTAATTTTAGAAAATATAAACAGGTTTGTTAAATCCATATCCTTCATTAGTCATTCAAGCTACCTGTGCGTTTGACCCAACCCTATTTATTATTATATAGACTAAGCAAATGGACTCTCCTTAACCAATTGCTAATGGATTTAAATTGTTGGGTTTTTTATTTTAACTCAACAACTATAGAGAGAAAGATAATGTATTGTGTTTGGTTTCAGCGAGATATATCTCTGAATAGAGATTGGTATCATAATTTAGCAACTGGTGTTAGAAGGAAAGAAAGAAAAACTTAAATGTTTTCCCTTTTTTGGTATTATATTCATTTATGTAATGTTTTCTGTTATCAGCATTGTGCAATTATTTTATTGAGAGGAATAAAAATGCTATCTATGAGTTCTGTATGGTCAAGGAAAATCATGCTATTTGAATTATGACCTAGAATTTTTCATTTCCTTGCCTGTTTAGAAGGTGGTGGCAAAGCCGTAATTTTCATGCGGGCAGTGCTCTGTGAGCACAACAAACGCACTTCTGCTGTACATCTCAAGTTTAACCATGCACGCTGGATGGCTCTAATGGGCACAGACAAGATGATCAGTGAAGTTTAACGTAGCTTTAATATGGGTCCTACTCCAGAGATGGGACCCTACATGTTTGGAAACTGTGCTAGGCACACAAAGATAAATGATACTGTATCACCCACCTTAGCATGCACACAGATCGCCTGGAGATCTTGTTCAAATGCAGACTCTGATCCAGGCAGTCTGGGCAGGCCCAAGATTCTGCATTTCTAATAGGCCTCAGGGATACCTCGGCTGCTGGCCCAAAGACCATACATACTCTGAGAAGCAGAGACCTAGAAGACACTTAAAATTAAATGAAAACAAACATGATTGTATTTCTTGCTCCCTTCTTTTCCAATTATCTGACTGTTTAAAATTTTTTACTCACATACTAATTATATCACTGTTGCATAACAACACAGGTGCATTTCAGAAAACAGAAGGAGGGGAAAGATGCATCAAGCTTGCTGGTCAGTATTTTATTCATTGTTATTTTGCCAGTGGAAATAAAATATGATATTGCATTTAAATATTATATTTATACCTCATGTATATTTTTACCTTGATTGTTGGTATCAATCATCAATTGTAAATAACTAATTGCCAAGGCAAAAAAAATTTATGTACATTAAATATTTTCTATTTTCTACAAAATACACCTTGATTTTCATGCTTCATCCTGTAAGTAGAAACCTACTTCATGAGAAAACTATCTCTCTAAGACAGCTGTCTATAAGCTTGACTCCTCTATACTGTATCCCGTTTCTTCCCCAATATTTAGCAACAGGCATTCACTAACAGTCTGGGTCCCTTAACCAGTGTCTAAGATGTTAAAATAATGGGTAGGGATTTGTTTTACATTTTATTATTCTTAAATATGGAAGTTATAGTGTTTTTATCAAAGAGTGAACTGTAACTACATTTCCCTTCCATTGAGTGGACCAGAAATTGAGACTTGATGACCCCTAGACGTGCAGAGTAGCCACATCGGACGCAGTGCCCTTTCTTCCGTTGCACTCATTCAGGCCTCTCTTCTGAACGATGACAAAGGGAGCCCCTCGCTAAGCAGGTAGGAGCTCCCCCATCCCAGCTGCAGGCAGTGAAAGGACATCAGGAACAGAGACCATCTGCCCCTCGGAAACTGTCCACACTGCTCTCGGCTCATCGTCCACACACTTTCTCCCATTCCTCGCAAGTTGTGCTTTCACGGGCAAAAGAGGAATTTCAGTTGCCACTTGTCCTCTTTGACATCGGAGAGGAGAACATGGAGGTCATTTAAGTAGCCATGGACTACAAATGTTGTCCTAGGAGCCTGGATATGAATTTAAAAGTTGATTCTGAGCATAGTTCATGAAATTCTTAGTATGAAACTGTTCTACTTCTGACATTTGGCCACAGAAAAACCAAGTCCATGGCTTTTTCTCAGGGATGTAATGTAAAAGGATATGTTTGACCCCAGCCAGGAGGACAAAAGACTGACAAAAGGAAAATCATGCGTGTTGACTACACAGGAGTTAATAAATAAATACCAGAAGCTACAGCATTTTAATGTTGCAAAGCCATGAAGTTTGACTTTTGATGTGCCTTAGGCAGACTGTGTCCATTGTACATTGTTTTAAAGACAGTGTTTACTTCTATTCTAACAATCCCACTCAATGGGCCACCTAGGTGCTTCCCACCCACACCCACAATGTACAGAGCCGAGACTCAATATCCCAAGTAATCTGTTTCTCTGTACCTGGATTTCCTGCATAAGAAATTTGTTCACGCAGAACAGTCACTGAATGTTGAATCTGGCGGAACACTTGGCCAACAGAGGTGCTGATATGAAGACACAGTTGGAGCAGAAAGAGGAACATAAGTAGATTCTCATTATTCAAGGCAGTTCTTTCTGTTCTATAAAGTCACTGTGAACACTTGGTTAGCAAATACTAAACCACTGCTCCTTACAGAAATACAGTACAGGGTTAGGTATCTACAAGCCTCTAGTCACATGTTTGTCAGCCAATCAATGTATAGCTTTGTTTCATGTGTGTTTATGTTTGAAGATGCCTTACCTAATGTACATTTTTTACAAATAATTATCTTCAATATTTCTTTATAATTACACAACAGTCAAGAAAGGCTCCATATTTTCCTGATCTTGAATAATGTGACTTTAAATTTCTTTGAAGTCTCACAGCAGTGTTTTCTATTATACTTTTTAAAATCCATTGTCATTTTATGAATCCACAAATTTAGCTGCTTTCTCTTTTTTCCATGGCTTCATCATTCACTGCAATGTTACTTTAGTACTTTCCAGAACAGGCTCACAGATTGGTGAATTTCCTCTCACATTTTCGGGATGCACCAAACTGTCAACTCATTAACATTAAACTCATAGCCAACAGCACTAAAACTCACGCCTGAACAAAGCGTATCTAACACACGTACTTCCTCTATGAGGCACACCAACCCTTCTTGCACTCAGGAACCCTCCACAGCACTCCAGCTCTACACCTAGAGGTCACTTTAAACAGCAAAATCACCAACCAAAAGCACAAAAATGGAGTTAAAAGGATAGTACTGAATATACTGTGAAAAGGACACTTCTTCACAGTATGAGAGCTGAAATAGGAAAACGGAGAGTCACTCTGATCTCTGCTGGGAATGTGTATGGACATCGGTGACTCTAATTTTGTGCCACTCTGCACATATCCAAAAATGGCCAGGAAAATACAGTGAGCATTGAACTTGGGGTTACAAATAAATTCTAGTGAATTTGCAAATACAGAACTCGCGATGAGGATGATGTATAAACATACCCAGTGGTGATTCCTGTAAAATCTAGGAAGCCCAGAGGCCACTGTAACTCCCAGAGACACCAGAGGAGTGATAGAGGAACCAGCTCACAGAAAACCTGCAGTGTCGGAAGGCTGGGCCTCAGAAGGCAGCTGGGTGTGGCTAAGGCAAGAGGTCACAGGGCCATGGGGAGGGCTGTGCGGGGCAGGAAGTAAAGCTGGATGATCACAAGCCAGGAATTTTTAAGCCATAGCAGGGAATTTGGACTTCATCTAATGAGCAAATGGGAGCCCAGAAGCAAAGATTCTGACGGCAGAGATTTAAAATGGACTAAAAGAGAACTGTGGTATTAAAGGCCCATGCATGCAGGAGCAGAGGGTCATAGACAACCCCTATCTTTGCCAGTATTTCCTCTTTGGTTTTTCCATGGACAGAACTAAATAGAATAGTACCACCGGCCCTTCCACGCTGATACTAACCCATGATAACCTGCCTTTCCTTTCAATTCTTGATCATGTTGCTAGTAAGAGGAGGTTACGAGTGTGACCCCCAAAGACAAAGTCCAAATCATCAGGAAAGGCTCCCTCTCTCATTATGAGGTCTGTGGCTTGTCACAGGAGGTACACTGGCCTTGGTGATGAAAGAGAGCTCTGAACCTGGACCACTTACTCACTGAGGGAAGATGCTCCTAATTTGCATAAGCTGAGCTGCCGTTTTGTCTCCTCCCACAACTCCAACATGGCTGAGACATGGAGCCAGTGGCCAAGTTGAGGATGGACTGGTGTGATGAGGGGCAGTGGTGGGAGGAGGACCCACCCGCTGAGAAGACTGTTGTAACAGTCCAGGTGAAAAGCATAAGGAAAGAAAGGGAGAGGTTTTTAAAGATAGTTCTCAGCTGGTTTTTTAAAATTTATGTATTCACTGATTGGGAAAGGGAGGAGAAAAGGAATTAGCTGATGATGAATAGAAGTTTTCTAGGTTAAAAAAATGTATATGTGGTGAACCCTTTAATGAATGTAGGCAAAAAGAAAGAAGAAGAGAAAAAAACAAGAATGCAAAAATAAAAACAGGCTCTGGATGGTTAGCTCAGTCAGTTAGCTCAGTTGGTTTGAAGCATCATCTGGAAACAAGATTGTGGGTCGATCCCCAGCCAGGGCACACATGGGAAGCAACCAGTGAGGGCTTGACTGAGTGGAACATAAGGAATGCTTTCTTTCCCCATCCCTGCCCTCTCCCTCCCTCTCTGTCTCTCTGAAAGGAAAAAAGGAATTAATCCCTGGGCAGATAGTTCTGTCAGTTGTAGCACCATCTCAGAGCGTGGAGGTTGCCAGTGGATTCCCCGCCAGGGCGCACATGGGAGCAGCTCCATGTTCCTATCTCCCTGCCTCTTTCACACACAAAAATTAATTAATTAAACAAATAAGAAAATTAAATTAAAGAAGGAAAACCAGGTTTCAGATGGGGGCAGGGCAGGGAGGGAACCGGGATGAAAAGGGTGATCACTTGGGCTCTGATCATGTAGCATTCGCATGGCTGTGAACTACCCAGGTGGCGATGCTCAGTGGCCAGTGGGACATGCAGGTCTGAAACTCATGAGAATGACCAGTGCTGGAAGCATGTGCAGTAGTTCACTTGGGTTGTACCATTCATGCTTTCTCTGACGGCACACACAATGTTCCAGTGATACCAAACCACTGTTTCGCATCTCTGTGACTGCATTGACCGTTTTTCCATCCCGTTGGCCATGGGATGGCCTATTTATTCCTCAAAACCCTATCTGGGCATTATTTCCCCCATGGACCCTGCCTTCCTCAGTGCTAGTGGGACACAGGAGGCGAGATTCCCACATACTCCAAGTGGACAAGAGTTGAAGACATCACGTGAGTAGGAGCAGAACGGGGGCACTGGGAGGGGAAAATGATCGAATTTGGGGGTATTTATTTGTTTTTCTCTTGGTCGGTCCTTCAGTTTATCTGTTGCTCCCTCTTCGATAGGGGAAAATATAAAGAAAACATACCTGTCAATCCTATTTGAGTCATGGGTAGAGAGCGGACTGTCTTCCACGAAGATGAACAGTTCAAATTGTTTTGGAGAAATAAAGCTATACAATCATCTAAAATTAACCATGCTGTCTAAGGAGCACCGCGGGGCTAGGGGGTGTAGAGGTTACAGCACCCGTCTCTGGGACGCGTGGGAACTACTGCCCTGCCCTCTGGACGTCAGGCGCAAGAGCACGTGCTCCAGAGCGGCATGAAACACAGCGTTCAGCTCAGAAGGAACGTGGAAATGGCGGAGGAGAACACATTTCTTCTTAGTTTTCTCTCCGTTTGTGGTTCCAGTATAGACCCAGCGGCGTGTGCACAAAGCATGGAAGTCAGCGGTCAGCTCAGTGGAAACATGGAATCAGAGATTAGCAGCTCAAGTCAAATGCAGCTGGTGTTTGGCTGCATTGCTCACTTTTCAGAAAGCTGGGTGGCTGTCCTACCTTCCGCGCAAGCCTCAGAATTCATGTTTAACAGAGCCCCGTACCCCCAGGGTCCTGATGACTGGGTTATGGTCAGGGCTCAGATTATTATGCAAAGCAGGCATCAAGCATGCTCCTTTGACATGAAATGAAGGAATTTTAAACAATGATGCACACAGCAACAGTCTCACGTCGCTTCTGGGACTGAATAAGAATGAGAAGGAAACAGACTTTCTCCTAGAAGACAGAAGAATGCTTTGTAACTTTCATCCAAGGATTTGGGAGTGTGTCGGACAGCTCCTCATATTCTCACATTCCACTGGAGATTGGAAATACATCGCTCAAGGTGGCATGGTGAGCCATGGAAATCAAGAAGAGACTCTCTCAATGGATGTCATTCCTAAGACAAAGCTTAGGCCGCCAAACCATGACAAAGGAGTCAAGACCAGAAGGAGGGTCCTTCAACCCTGCTGAGAAAAAGAAAAGAAAAGAAAATCACACCCAGAAGCAAGCAGGCAAAACCATGTGCCAGAACATTCTACAAGTGGAATTTTGAAACCCAATGAGGAGGAACCATAGTGAACCAAAACTTCAGACCTACAAGTATAAGCTCCAGGGGAAGTTCCTGATTGGTGCCCCACGTGTTGTGTGCTGTCCTGCCTCCAGTTGTCCCCAACCATTCATGTGATAAACTCCATGTTAAGGAAAAACTGAAAAGGCAGGAGCAACAGATGTGTGCACTGAGGTCTGTGCAGGGAATTTTCATACATTCTAGCATACATTGGTGTGAATATATATTTTATCTATCAACCCTCGCAGCAGCCCAAGGAAATTGATACTATTATTTCTAATTTTTTTAAAAAATACATTGAAATTCAAGAAAGGGCAAGTGACTCATTAAATGACCCAACCAGGACTGCCATCCAGATAAACTGATCCTTGCTCTGTCCCCTCCCTTACTGAAACAGAGGGTCCCTCTGACTCAAGATGATGAGATCGACGATCAGTGTGGACATCAGGAGGTCATGCTGGCTGTGAGAAGACTCAGGGCAGCAGGTGGCTGAGTGGATCTTCTAAGGACTGACATTGTGAATATAACTTAAAAGAGTCTCTGTCATGAAGAAGACACTGAGGACAGTGAGGCTGCCCAAGCTCTCTGGTGAGGCCAGGTTCTACAAAGGCAATGGGGCACATTAAGGAGTGACAATGTCCCCTCCTTCAACCAGGTAACTGCTACCCAGCCGTTTGTGGCACTCACTAGGGGTGGGGCGATGCTGGTGTGGCTCACTGAGGTCTGTACCCTGCTTGGACATGTGTGGTCACAGCATTGCCAGATGGTTCCCAGCCTGAAACACAGATGGCTCCCCCACTCTGCCCTTGAGCATGCCTGGACATGCTAGTCCTCGGATTTAGATTCAGAGGCCAAGAGGGACCCTTTCCCTTCTCTCCAGGCCTCACATATTTGTACAGCTCTTAATAAAGATGTCTTCTGATTCCCTTCTGCGTCGTTCCTGTGCACAGGGAGCCTTCAGATCCTGGTAGGAGGAATCGATGCAAGATGACCAACATGTAAATAATAAGATCTAATGGCATCAATAATGATACCTTTTTTCCCCTGGAAATAAGGCAAAACACAAAAACCAGATTAAAAATATAGGCCAAACCTTTTTTTAGTATTATCAGGAAGTCTGAAGCCTAGAATGTATTGAAGTTTCCAAAAAGTATAGAGGACAGCAACACCAATAATAATAAAATAATGACTTTTAAAAGGCATATTTAGTGCAAGGAACAGGAGAAGGAAGTGATAGGTCTCTACTTGACATGGATGATATAATGTCAATAGAAGACAAAAAGAAAACAAAATGTCTCCTTTCTTATATAGCATCTTATCTTTCCATAAACATCTTCTTTCTGAAAAATGCAAAACAAAATCTGATTTAGAGGGTATTTTTAAAATATGTCCACAGGCCCTGGCCAGTTGGCTCAGCGGTAGAGACTTGGCCTGGTGTGTGGAAGTCCCAGGTTCAATTCCCGGCCAGGGCACACAGGAGAAGCACCCATTTGCTTCTCCACCCTTCCCCCTCTCCTTTTTCTCTCTCTCTCTTCCCCTCCCGCAGCCAAGGCTCCATTGGAGTAAAGGCCAGGGTGCTGAGAATGGTTCTATGGCCTCCACCTCAGGCGCTAGAATGGCTCTGATTACAGCAGAGCAATGCCCCAGAAGGGCCAAGCACTGCCCCCTGATGGGCATGCCGGTGGATCCTGGTTGGGCGCATGTGGGAGTCTGTCTGTCTGCCTCCTCCAGATTCTCACTTCAGAAAAATTAAATTAAAAAAAAAATATATATATATATATCCACAAATTATTTAATACGAATATGAGCTGTATTTGGTGACTTGCAAATAAATAGAATGTGGTAGAAATAACAGTGATTCTGAGGGTGAGTTTTCATTTCTCTTGGATAGCTACCTAGATGTGGAAGGGCTGGGCCATGTGGTATATTTTTGTTTAGCTTCTGAAGAAAGTGCCAAGCTAATTTCCAAAGTGGCTGCACCATTTTACCTTCCCAAGAACCTTGCTTGAGTATTCTAGTTTCTCTACTTTCTCGTCAACACCGGTTATTGTCCACCTTTTGGAATGTAGCCATCTTTGTGGTTGTGAAGTTATCACAGTGTTAATGTGGTTCACTCTTTTAGACTTTATGCAAATATAGGAGTTTCAAGTGATCACATGGAGGAATAGAATTCAGATAATTCAAGTTCTAGTTCTTCCTCTTGGCCTACCCTCCTGTCCTTATTCAAATCTACAGCTTCCAATCACAGGGACTGGAAACAGGAACTGAATTATGTCCCAAGCTGGCCGAACAGTTCCAGACTCTTGCTTGCTTTCATTCTTGAGGAGGGCGGGACGAGGAGTATATTTCTGTGCTTGCTCCCTAGACCCTCGTCTGAAATCCCCTTGGGCTGAGCCTTGTACTCATCTGGGTTCTCTCTTCCTCTGTTGGATTCCACCCTATGAGTTAGTAACAGAAATGTGCTAAATTAGTATAACTTCCTTGGGACCTCCTAATCCATGGGGGAACAGGAGAAAAGGAAGTCAAAGGTATTCCTTTCCAGGTGGAAACACGGGCCAGTGCTGGGGGTGAAGAGGTTCTATATTGAGGAAGCTGTCAGACTTAGGCATGCAAGGAGAAGAACCTTTGAGAAGCATACCCAGGGGTCAAGCAGGAAAAGATAGTCACTTTAAAACAACAAAACTGCTCCCAGTTCAAAATGGCTGGAAGCTAATTCTATAGAGCCAGAAGGAATGTTCTGCCCAGAGGTACAGCTGTCAGGGTTGGAACCACCACGAAGGAAAGTCAGAGGTGGGAGAATGGTAGGGAAGTCATCCAAAGCCTGCCTGGGAAGAAGAGACTCTGGGGAGTGGGTTTCCAGAGACTGGTCCCCCTGTTAGCAGGGGCCTCTGTTTTGCGCTCATTGAGCAACCTTCTGAGTGTGAGGTTGCTACCACACAGGGAGGATCCTAAGGAGGTGATGTGCCTGCAGGGTTGAAAGCTGGTTTCAGTCCTCAGAGCAGACCAGTAGATCTGGATGGAGGGAGGAGGGGCTGGGAAGAAGGACGAGAAAAAAAGCCTCAGATGGGGCTTCAAGTTTAGAGATTCCACCCCTGCTACTGACCAGCACAGCTAGTAACCGTCCAGGTCCTGAGTGAGAATGGTGCAGGATGAAGAAATAAACTCAGAGAGAAAAAAAGACGGGATCGGAAGGCCTCTGCAAGCTGATGGCAAGCCAGAGCAAAAGCAAAGCCCCCTGTCTGCTTTATTATACAGTGCAGAGCCATAAGCAAATAAAGAAATCTCCGATACAGTCACACATCTGAGGCATAAACAGGAATCCCCCCCCCCCCACCCTGCATAACTGAAATCAAGCAACATCAGAACAAACAAAGGGTGAGAGGAAGGGCATGTAAATTGCCTCTTGCAACTTAATCAGACAAGTGGAGATGGGAGGAGTAGAAACACTCCAGCATCACAGCTAGCATTGTCGGGAGCCAATCCACTAGTGCTGGCTAACAAGGTCACAGCAGAAGAAGATCCACAACTGCTGGTTGACAAAGTCACAGCAGAAGAAGACCAATGGCTGCTGGTTAATAAAGTCACCGCAGTGAAGACTAACAGCTGCGGGTTGACAAAGTCACCGCAGAGGAGAGGCACAACGATACTTCCCCCTTTTGACCTTTTTGAATTAATCTGGCCTTATATCCCCCCTTTTCTGGGTGTGTGCTATCATTTATGGCACAGGGATAATAGTACCGTGCTTTCCCTGTAGATTCATAGTAAGTTCTTTGGAAATGAGACAGAGGGTGTGAGTTCCACAGAAAAGCCTGTAAGCCCCTTGAACTGGGCTCATAGACATAAGAGGCTGGCTATGATATTCCTCATAAAGGGTTAAGTTGATAGGAGAACTTCTTTTTATTAATCATGGTAGAAAGAATAGATTGTGACTTATGAATAGGTAGGAAACAGTAGCTATACACAGAGCACCTTTCAGCCTTCACTTAATTCATCACTTTTCCTCCTTACTTTTCCTCCTTAGCCCTTTCATGTAGTAGAATAAAGAAACTTTCCATTCTTCTTGCATACCTGACCTGCAGGTGGTGGAACATTCTGAGAAAAGTAAAGTTAAAACTTAACTAGTGTACGAATATAGTAAAAAATAAAATTTGATTAGACAATAGCATCATAGGTAAGGTAGAGTTGTTATTCAGTACTGACTTTTTAGAAGTCTGTTCCAACATTGTTCTTGCTGTTCAAGTGATTGTACTGTATAACTGTACTTTGAATGACTTACCACCTGATTTGTAGATGTGAGAATAGTGATACAAAAACAATGATTGATCAATGTATTCTGAATATCATGTGATTGTAACTTAGTGTGTGTGTGCATAAAAGGAAAGCTAGACCAGCATTTTGGCAGAGATGCCTGGCAGTAAATGCTAACTGGAGAATAAAGAGAAAGAAAAGAATTCGGCTCTCTCACTCGATTCGTGCCGACGCCGTCTCTTCCTGTGGGACCCCTGGATCCTTCCCCCCGGGGCTGGACCCCGGCATAGCATGGAGGTGAGGAGAAAAACTTAGTCTTTAGCAACTTAAGCAAGTGAGGTGGGGGGTTGGGCAGACTTACTGCCAGTCCCCCACTCCTCAGTTCCCCAAAAATCTAAACCTCAAGGACCCTTTCAGCTTGCAGTCTCCAACATAGCCCTATTCCTGTCTACCCTGCACCTCCCTGAGCCACTGAGCAACTATCCTGTGAGCCATCAGGCATTGCCTCTGCAGGCCACAAATAGTTCTAAAGAATTACTCTTTCCACCTGACCAGTGGGTGGCACAGTGGATGGAGCATTGGAGTGGGATGCAGAGGTTCGAAACCCCGATGTTGCCAGCTTGAGTATGGGATCATAGACATGACCCCATGGTCGCTGGCTTGAAGCCCAAGGTCGCTGGCTTCAGCAAGAGGTCACTGGCTTGGCTGCAGCCCTCAGTCAAGGTACATATGAAAACTCAATCAATGAACAACTAAGGTGCCGCAATGAAGAACTGATGCTTCTCATCTCTCAGCCTTCCTGTCTCTATCTATCCCTCTCTCTGTCTCAGCTGCAAAAACAAAACAAAACAAAAAAAAGTACTCTTTCTAGCTATATTGGACCCTCTCAAAAACAAGAACCCATAAATTAAGGTAGAGTCCTCAAGAGTGAACATCTGAGGGTTATGAAGAACTTTATAACACAGCCTAGAAATCCAGCCATTTTCAAAGGACTGATGCTCAGAACCTCGTTGGGTAAACTGGTGGCAAGTTGTGGTAGCCGTTCTTCTTATTGGTATTTAAACATCTCTGAAATTTAGATTAAGGATAGTGTCATACAAAGTGGCAAAACTCACCTGGGAGCCTCTGTCATTGTTTAATGTGGTCATTCTTCTGGAAATTCCTTTCCCATAATTGCCCACCTCTGCAGGAACAGACATCCTTCGCAGCACGTGAAGAATGGTTTCTGAGAAACCTGAAACTCCCCAAAGGCTGCTTTTTTTTTTTTGAGGATATGCTAGAAAGATTTGTTCTCAAATATTCCATCTTAAATCTCCACCCTTCACATTAGTGTGAGTACCAAAGTAATTCAGTGAATTTTTTACTATTTCTAATACCAAAAAAAAGAAAAGAAGTTCATCTCAGGATACTAAGCCCACTATGCTAGACAGGACTGGGAGCGGTGGGGGATACAAGGTTTACTCAGAGCATTGGTGGAGACAAAGATGCAGCACTCATTGTGGAGAAGAATATATCTGGATGGAGGGAGGAGGGGCCGGGAAGAAGGACGAGAAAAAAGCTGACCCCAAGTCAGTATGGGCTGGCTCTGTTCCACACATTTAGCTTTGAGGGGGCTGAATTTCCAGTCAAAGCTCTAAATAAAGAGTCATGAAAAGCTAGGTTTGCCTTAAAAGTTAGTTCATGTTAACAATGAGCTTAAACTAATCATGTGACCTATCAATAAGGAGAGATGGTAAGTGTTCAGAGAGTCCCTACGACAAAGTGAAGGAAATCAGGCAGGAGAGGCCCTGGAGAAGATGGAATAACCCAAGAAGAAAATCAGGTAGGGAGGGTAAGTATTCTGCAGGACTGTGTTTGAAGTAGCTGGGGGTCAGGAACAACCCCTACAGCTGACTCTTTCTTTTCCAGCTGAGTAGATGGGACTGACGATTTGTCCCACAGTTTTATTGACATTCTCTGTGTCAAGCGTTATCATGTGAAGCCTCCTGCTTCTCTTCCTAATGCGCTGTGACTGGGAATTAAGAGAAATGTAGCGATTCAGAAGTTCCCTTCTATAGATTTCTATGTTTAATCAAAATTTTTATATTTTAGATTGGTTACAACAATCAGCAGCTACATTAAACTGTCAAGCATGGCAAAATGGCTGTGCAACGTTCTCTCTTTCGCTGTGGCCTGACCACAACGACCAGTGGAGCGGTAAAGGAACACGGAGTGCCTGTGTTTATTTAATATGCTGGGAAGACAAAAAGAGCTCCCCGTAGGGCACCAAGTGGAAGATAATTGCTGACAGAATTGTAGCTATAGGAACAAAAAGGTAAAAAGTCACATCTTATGAAAAAGTGGCTAAAAGCTTGCCTACTGGTAGGCCGGCACTCTTTTATTTTTTATTATTCCACAAAAAGAACATAATGGGGATCGCGTTAGCTTTTTAAATTTTTAATTATTCATTGACTTTTCTAGAAAGAGAGGAAGGGAGAAAGAGAGAGAAAAGCATTGATTGTTGCTCCACTTATTTATGCATTCATTGGTTGTGTGTGTGTGTGTGTGTGTGTGTGACAGAGAGAGAGACAGCGAGAGGGACAGACAGACAGGAAGGGAGGCAACAATTCTTTGTTGCAGCTCCTTAATTGTTCATTGATTGCTTTTTCATATGTGCCTTGACCAGGTAGCTACGAAAGAAAGAATGACCCCTTGCTGAAGCCAGTGACCCTGGGCTTCAGGCCAGCAACCACGGGGTCATGTATATCAGTGGTCCCCAATCCCCGGGCCGTGGACCAGTACTGGTCCGTGGGCCATTTGGTACCATTCCGTAGAGAAAGAATAAATAACTTACATTATTTCTGTTTTATTTATATTTAAGTCTGAACGATGTTTTATTTTTTGTTTGTTTGTTTTTGTTTTTTAATTTTTCTGAGGTTGGAAATGGGGAGGCAGTCAGACTCCCGCATGCGCCCGACCGGGATCCACTCGGTATGCCCACCAGGGGGCGATGCTCTGCCCATCTGGGGCGTCGCTCTGCCGCAATCAGAGCCATTCTAGCACCTGAGGCAGAGGTCACAGAGCCATCCTCAGCGCCCGGGGAAACTTTGCTCCAATGGAGCCCTAGCTGCAGGAGGGAAAGAGAGAGACAGAGAGGAAGGAGAGGGGGAGTGGTGGAGAAGCAGATGGGTGCTTCTCCTGTGTGCCCTGGCCGGAATCGAACTCTGGACTCCTGTACGCCAGGCCAACGCTCTACCACTGAACCAACGGGCCAGGGCCTCTGAATGATGTTTTATTTTTAAAAAATGACCAGATTCCCTCTGTTACATCCGTCTAAGACTCACTCTTGATGCTTGTCTCAGTCATGTGATACATTTATCCATCCCACCCTAAAGGCCAGTCTGTGAAAATATTTTCTGACATTAAACCAGTCTGTGGCCCAAAAAAGGTTCAGGACCACTGATGTATATGATCCTATGCTCAAGCCAGCAACCCCACGCTCAACCTGGTGAGCCCGCCCTCAATCCTGCAACCTTGGTACCTCAAACCTGGGTCCTTTGCATCCCAGTCTGATGCTCTATCCACCTGGTCAGGTTTATTGCTCATCTCTTGTATGTGCCCTGACCTGGGATCAAATCAACAACCTTGACTTATTGGGTCAATGCTGTAACCAACTGAATTATCCATGCAGGGCTCATGCTGGCTTTTTAAAAAGTCCATATCCGTCCCTTTCTCCCTCCTTCAATCATTTAGTTATCCATCCATTCCTCCAGTCTTCTCTTCCTTCTTTCCTCCCCTTCTTTCCTCCTTCCTTCCTTCCTTCCTTCCTAAACTACACTAAGAATCCTGTGTTAACAGCCTAGTGTTGTAAGCAAACATACATAAACATATACTATATACAAGTGATACACTTTGCCATTGTTTATTAGAATTATTTGCAGAAAGTCAGTGTTATATCTTTCTGCAGCTAGACTTTCTCACTCCATAATACTTTGTAGCAATCCTAATCAAGTCAACTGGTTTTACTGTAATTCATTGTTTTTAATGGTGCATAATATTTTCTAAAAATTTTTAAATTATATTTAAAAACTTGACTTAACCTTATTGAGATTCACATATTTCAGAATTTTAACTGTATAAATAATGCATAATAAACACCATGATACATATATATCTTTATATATATTCTTATGAAATTATACTATTATTTATTTTTATTTCTTTGGAATAGCTTTCCAGGAATGAGACTGGTAGATCAAAGTATATGTGAATTTTTAGAAAATACTACCATACTGCAATTTAAAAATGACTGTAACAATTCACATTTCATTTGTAAATTATGATAGCACCTTTCTCTCTGCATACTTACCTCTAAAAAGAATGATAGTGTTATTCTATTGTGTTGTTCTTAATTACTTGGTTATAAATGGATATTCTATTGTTATTTTAATTTGCATTTCCTTGAATGCTGATAGTTTTCAGTATTCATGGTGAGGGCCATTACACCCCATTTGGGGTAAATTATCACTGGGGAACAATTTTTTTTTCATTTTCTATTGCATTAGGTTTTAGAACTGTTTCTATTTATTTCTGCATCATTGATTCTAAATATGAAATCCGTTTATTGTTGCATGTTCTAGTTTTTATGCAATTTTAAATTCTTTTTGTTACAGTTAATGGCATGCATTGGTTTTTAAATTGGAGTTAAAGGGCAAACGACTTGGATTGAACATAACCACAAGGTAATTAATGTTTTACAAACATCACTTTTACATAATTGTAGTTGTTTTTAAATGTAAAAAATTATTATCTGATAAAAACACCCTCTTATTTTGTTTTAAGATTGAATCATGGCTTCTTCGAGTAGGCGTAAATGTAAGAATAGTCCTGACACCTTCTGTTATATATGTGGCTGTTATACACTTCAACATCAAAGGCACAATATTTCATCATTTGCGACACGTGCATATATTGCCTATTTTCAAGTTCCCCTTGGCGATCAAGACAAGAATTGGGCTCCTCAGATTGTGTGTCATAATTGTGAGGAAATGCTTCATGACTGGACAAAAGGAAAATGCAAAGGAATGCCTTTTGGTATTCCCATGGTTTGGCATGAACCTAAGGACCACAGCAGTGACTGTTATTTCTGTCTGATCCATACAAAGGGCATCGGCAAGAAAAAACAGCATATGATTGCATATCCTAATATTCCTTCAGCAATATGACCTATCTCACACTCTGAGACACTCCCAGTTCCAGTTTTCAATGGTTTTATTTCTTCTAAGAATGAAGTGAACATGGTGATCAAGTGTATTTTGATAAGATGCATGAGGAAATGGTTGTAGAATCTGAAGGGTCTTCTCTGATGCCAGGAAGTCATTAACCTCTCAGCAGTTTAGTCAACCCGAAATGAATGACTTAGTAAGAATGACATAAAAATTGTCCTCAACTTTCTGAAGTATGAGGAGCATAACTGGATCATTTGTGTGCATCTTAAAATAGTATATTTCCTGCTAGGACCACAGAGAGGTTTCATGAAATATCCTTGCTTTCTGTGTTTGTGGGACAGCTGAGCCTGGAAGAAACACTGGACACAGAAGGAGTGGCGGAAACGTGAAGCTCTGGAAGTAGGGATGCAAGATATTGTGAATGAACCTGTAGTTAATCAAGACAGGATCATTTTTCCCCTGCTTCACATCAAACTTAGCTTAATGAAGCAGTTTGTTCAGGCTTTGAATAGAGAAAGTGAATGCTTTCAGCATATTATTTCTGCTTTTCCTGCCTTGTCTTTCGAGAAGATAAAAGCAGGTATATTTGATGGACCTCAAATTTGAATCCTCATACGTGATGAAGAATTTGCCAGGAAGATGAATAAGGAGGAGAAAGCAGCATGGCAGTCTTTTGTGGCAGTTACAAAGAACTTCCTTGGTAACAAAAAAGCAGAAAACTATGAACTTCCGGTTCAAAGGATGCTGTTGGCTTTCTGCGACATTGGATGTAACATGAGCATTAAGATTCACTTCCTGAACAGTCACCTTGATAAGTTTCCCGAAAATCTTGGAGCTGTTAGTGATGAGCAGACTACTGCTGGAGCATCAAATGAGATTGTCCTCAACAAGTACACAAACGCAAGAGCTACAAACACAAATTTTTGCCTGAATAGAATTTAAATAAGTTTTGTGCAAATTTTATGATTAAAGACGTGTTTTAATATGTTTTATTTCAAAATTGTAGACAAATTCTGATGCAATCATATCTTTTAGAGTATTAGCATATTTACTGCATTATATAAGTTATATTTTCTCAAAGATGATGCCCAAGAAGACATTCTACTTTATAATGTTAAACTAAATGTTGAAAATTTTACAATAAGATGAAAACCTAAAATCTTGAATTGCAAAAAAACTGTAGCTTACAGAGAAAAACTAATGTAACATTTGAGATCAGCACACTTGAATTAGGTAAGAACAAGTGTTTTTGTGGATGCAACAAAAATTTTGTTCCCCAGTGTTATTCATTCGTACCTATTTTCTATTGTCTGTTGCCCATTAACAAGAACTCTTGGTATTTTAAAGATATTACCTTTTTATCTGTCACTTGTGATACAAATATATTTTCAAATATAATTTCTTAATAATCTTTTTTAAATCTTCTATAGTTTTTCTTTTTTGTCTTAGTTTAAGAACAGTCTCCACAAACCTTAAGTTATATAAACAAGCTCCTAGATTTCCTTTCAAATTTTAAGTAATTCATTTATTTATCTCTGATTTATTTTTATATTTAATTCTTTACATTGAAATCTTCAGTTATCTGAAGTTTATTTGTATGAAGACTGAGGGAGAGGTGTGTATTGTTATTTTCTTCTACATGGATAGTCAGTTGAGCCAGACATCTTCCGTCCCAAATTGCTTTGAAATATCAACTTAATAAATTAAAATAACGTGTACTTTGGGATCTATATCTAGATTTTTCATTCAATTTCTCTACCATGTGTATTTACTTCAAAAACCAATGTCCTTTTATTTGAATATTGTGGCTTTATAGTATGCTTTAATATCTACACTCCTTAGTCATTTTTTATACATTTTATTCTGAACTGTTTTTCAAATCAGCTTTAACATGATTTAAAAATGTTATTATTCTAATTGGAATTGCATTATATATCATTGTTAATATTAAAAATAAGTATTCCATATACAAAAATGTAATGAATTTGAAGACCTTTAACATTTTAAATATTTTCACTCTATACATCTAAGAACTAATATACATTTAAGAATTTAGTATAATTTTCCATTTGTTTGAGTTTTGTTTTCAGGACTTTACAGTTTTCTTCACACAGTATTTCTTCACATTTCATTGCAACAACATTTTTTTTATTTTTATATTTTAATTTATTTTTGTTATTTTTACATGTACTTTGATATCTAACCATCTTATCTATTCAAGCACTGTTTTTGTAAGTTTCTTGTGATTTTCAGGAATGTAATAAAATCAACAAAAAAAAGTTTTGCTCTTTATTTTCCAATGTTTATAAAAATTATTTTACTGTCTTTTCTTACTGCATTTGTTAAACCCTTTAAGACAATGATGAAGAAAATGATAGGAGCACATGTTAATTCTTCCAGATATTTCCTTTAGAAATCTTTTTTTTTCTCCTCAAGCTTCTTTTTGCTCTGTTTGAAGATATTGCTTACAGTGAATGTCCAGGTTACTGATGCCCGTCTCAACAGTGACCACTGTGCACCTTCAATTAATTAACTAGCATTTTTAGTTCAAGTTTTAATCTTTTCCTTTAAGAACTTGTCCTGTGTGTTCTACTTGTTTTTCTCCTCCTCTCTTGCGCTCCTGGGCCCCCTCTGTTAAAGTTCTTCAAAAGATATCATGAAACGGTAGTTCTCAAAGTATGCTCTGCAGAGCCCTGGAGGTCCCCAGGACTCTTTCAGAAGGTCTTCAAAGTTAAAACACTTTCATAATCATCCAAACATGTTATTTTCTTTTACCCTGTGTTGATATTTGCTCCAATGACAGAGAAGCAATGGCAGGTAAAACTACTACTCCTTAGCCCCTATCAAAGCAGTGTCACCAAAATGTATCAGCTGTCATCGTATCCTTCATCACCACATAAAGGAAATAAAGAATTATTGACTTGAGTGGTGTGTATAGCGCTCATTGCAGTAAAAAGCAAAGCTGGACTCACTTCCAGACCTCCAGCCCCGCGTTGCAGGCTCTTCTGCAAGCTCCCTCTCTCTAATAAACCAGTTCTAATTCTAGAGAAAAGGGAAAGGGATAAAAATAAAAACAGATGTGGAATATAGAGCACTCTTTACAAGAGTTGTAACTAAGGAAAACAAACCAATCTGTTCTCATTAGATTGTGCTCATCTCTAATGCCTTCCAACACCGTAAGTGCTGCTTTGGCAACCGAGAGAAAACATGACTGCTCCTAAACCCGAGCTTGCCCTGGCCAGACTCCAGAGGGAAGCACCTGGCCCCTCTGCCTCAGGACTCCTCCTAACCCCCGTCCTGAGCGATCGTTTTCTCTGCTTCAGTTCTATATTTCTACCAGGATAAAAAGAACCTTGGGCTCTTGGTACAGAACCTATCCTCCCTGTTTCTCCCATATTTCCTTCTTCTGGTAGAAGGGCTGGATACCTAATTTGAAGGACTCAGTGCCAATAATAGTGACAACTTCTTGCTTAAAAGACAGGAAAACATGCTACAAAAGGTACTGAAATACAAAAATTTGCTAAATAATATTTTGGTGTCATAATTTTATATAATGTGATAAATGATAATACTTTATGAATGTACTATATTGATTAATCATATGATTTTTTTACTTACTTCTATAAAAATGTATTAAATTTTTTCTTTTTTTTTTGTATTTTTCTGAAGCTGGAAATGGGGAGAGACAGTCAGACAGACTCCCACATGCACCCAACCGGGATCCACCCGGCACGCCCACCAGGGGGCGACGCTCTGCCCACCAGGGGGCGATGCTCTGCCCCTCCGGGGAGTCTCTCTGTTGCGACCAGAGCCACTCTAGTGCCTGGGGCAGAGGCCAAGGAGCCATCCCCAGCTCCCGGGCCATCTTTGCTCCAATGGAGCCTCAGCTGCGGGAGGGGAAGAGAGAGACAGAGAGGAAGAAGAGGGGAGGGGTGGAAAAGCAGATGGGCGCTTCTCCTGTGTGCCCTGGCCGGGAATCGAACCCGGGACTTCTGCACGCCAGGCTGACGCTCTACCACTGAGCCAACCGGCCAGGGCCTTAAATCTTTAAAACCTAAATTCTTAGCATCTTTATTTTTAATAATATAAAGCAACATTGGTTGCTCTTGCAAGTACAAGATTACAATTTCTTTTCTATGTCAATCATATTATCATTTATTTATCAGCCCTTATACTAATATACTATGTATTATATTCTTTTCTTAATTTTTTATTGATTTTAATTTATTGTGCTTACATAGATTCAAGTGTCCCACCAAATATATCTCACTGCCCCCACCCTCATGTTCCCCTTGATACCCCTTTTTACCCCTCCTCCCCAATGCCCTCCTCCCTTCCCTTCAGGATTGCTGTCCTGCTCTCTATAATGCTATGTTATGTATATATAATTTTACTAACTTCTTTTCCTTCTCTGATCTCATTTTTTCATCCTCTTTCCCTGTGACCTCTTTCCTTCTTGTCCTTTTGATCCCGCCTTTACCTTTATCCCGTTCCTTAGTTCACATTGTTCATTAAATTCCTTATATGAGTGAGTTCATATGATATTTTTCTTTCTCTGCCTGGCTTATTTCACTTAAAATAATAGTCTCCAAGCCAATCCATGTCATTGCAAAAGGAAAAATTTCCTGCTTTTTCATGACCACATAGTATTCCACTGTGTATATGTACCACTGCTTTATAATCCACTTGTCCACTGATGGACATCTGGGCTGTTTCCAGATCTTGGCTATTGTAAACAATGCTGCCATAAACATGGGGGTGCATTTCTTCTTTTGAATCAGGGTTTTGGTATTCTTAGGATATAATCCTAAGAATGGGATAGCTAGGTCAAAAGGCATTTCCCTTTTTAATTTTTTGAGGAATCCCCATACTGTTTTTCACAGTGGCTGCACCAGTCTGCATTCCCACCAGCAGTGCATTCTCCACACCCTCACCAGCATCTATTATGTGTTGTTTTGTTAATGAGCACCATTCTGATAGGTGTGAGGTGGTATCTCATTGTGGTTTTAATTTGCATTTCTCTAATGACTAGTGATGTTGAGCATTTTTTCATATGCTAACTGGCCACCTGTATGTTCTCTTTGGAGAAGTGTCTATTCAGTACTTTAACCCATTTTTTGATTGGGTTGTTTACTTTCCTGGTGTTGAGTTTTAGAAATTCTTTATAAATTTTGGTTATTAACCCCTTATCAGACGTATTGTTGAATACGTTCTCCCATCGTGTGGTTTGTCTTTTTATTTTGTTCATATTATCTTTAGCTGTATATAGTCTCATCTGTTCATCCTGTCCTTTATTTCACTTTCCTATGGAGATAAATCAGCAAATATATTGCTGCAGAAGATGTCGGAGAGCTTACTGCCTATGTTTTCTTCCAAGATGATTATGGTTTCATGACTTCATTTAAATCTTTTATTCATTTTCAGTTAATTTGTGTATGGTGTAAGTTGGTGGTCTAGTTTCATTTTCTTGCAAGTACTTGTCCAATTGTCCCAACACCATTTATTGAAGAGACTGTTTTTATTCCATTGTATGCTTTTACCTCCTTTGTCAAGTATCAATTGACCATAAAGGCATGGGTTTATTTCTGGATTCTCTGTTCTGTTCCATTGATCTATATGCCTGTTTTGAGTACAATGGCCTTGTAGTATAACTTGATATCAGGAAGTGTGATACCACCCACTCTATTCTTCTTTTTTAAGATTGCTGAAACTGTTTGTGTTCTTTTTTGGTTCCATATAAATTTTTTGAATATTTGTTCTATATCTTTGAAGTATGCCTTTGGTATTTTAATAGGAATTGCATTGAATTTATAGATTGCTTTGGATAATATAGACATTTTAATAATGTCTATTCCTCCTATCCATGAACGTGGTATATGCTTCCACTTGTTTGTATCTTCCCTGATTTCTCTAATCAACATTTTATATTTTTCCAAGTTATAGTCCTTTACCTCCTTGGTTAAATTTACTCCTAGGTACTTCATTATTTTGTTGTTGTTGTAATAGTCAAGGAGATTGTTTCCTTAATTTCTTTTTCAGAGAGTTCATTGTTGGTTTATAAAAATGACACTGATTTCTGAACATTAATTTTATATTCTGCCACCTTGCTGAATTCATTTATTAGGTCCAATAGTTTTTTGCCTGAGACTTTAGGGTTTTCTATGTACAATATAATGTCATCAGCAAATAATGATAGTTTTACTTCTTCTTTTCCAATTTGGATGCCTTTTATTTCTTCTTCTTGTCTGATTTCTGTAGCTAGGACTTCCAGAACTATGTTGAATAAGAGTGGTGAAAGGGGGCACCCCTGCCTTATTCCTGATTTTAAGAGGATTGCTGTTAATTTTTGCCCTTTGAGTATGATGTTGGCTGTGGGTTTGTCATAGATGGTTTTTATCATTTTAAGATATGATCCTTGTATTCCCACTTTGCTGAGAGTTTGATCATAAATGGATGCTGGATTTTATCAAGTGCTTTATCTGCAACTATTGATATTATCATGTGATTTTTCTCCTTCCTTTTGTTCATGTGATGATTCACATTGACTGTTTTGCAAATATTGTACCAGCCTTGCTTCCCCAGAATAAATCCCATTTAATCAGGATGTATGATTTTTTTAATGTATTGCTGGATCCAGTTTGCTAATATTTTGTTGAGAATTTTAGCACCTGAGTTCATCAGGGATATTGGCCTATAGTTTTCTCTCTTTGTAGTTCTTTGCCTGGTTTTGGAATGAGGATTATACTCACCTAATAAAAGAACTTGGAAGTCTTCCCTTCTCTTGAATTTTTTGAAATAGCTTGAGAAAAATAGGAGTTAGTTCTTCTTTGAATATTTGGTAAACTCATTTGATGTAATTGGTCTATTTAGGTTTTTTGATTCTTCCAGATTGATTTTTGAAAGATTATATGTTTCGAGGAATTTGTCCATTTGGCCTAGGTTGTCTAATTTTTTAGCATATAGTTCTTCATAGTGTTTCCTTACAATCCTTTGTATTTCTGCTGTGTCCATTGTTACTTCTCCACTCTCATTTCTAATTTTATTTACTTGAGTTCTCTCTCTGTTTTTCTTGGTGAGTCTAGTTAAAGGTTCCTCAATCTTGTTTACCTTTTCAAAGAACCAGCTTTTGGTTTCATTGATCTTCTGTATCATTTTTAGCTTCTATTTCTTTAATTCTGCTCTTCTAATTCTTTATTATTTCCTTCCTTCTACTTCCTCTGGGCTTTACTTACTGTTTTGTTTTTCTAGTTCTTTAGATGTAGGGTTAGGTTGTTTATTAGGGCTTTTTCTTACTTCTCAAGGTATGCCTGTAATGCTATGAACTTCCCTCTCAGGATTGTTTTTGCTGTGTTCCACAGATTTTGAGTTATGCTCTTTTTCATTTGTTTCTAGGAAATGTTTGATTTCTTCTTTAACCTCATTGTTAACTTATTCATTATTTAATAACATGCTGTTTAGTCTCCAAGTGTTTGAATGCTTTTCAGTTTTTCTATTTTACTTGATTTCTAGTTTTATGCCACTGTGATCAGAGAAGCCGCTTGATATGATTTCAATATTCTTAAATTTATTGAACTCGTTTTGTGTCCTAGCATGTGGTCTATCCTAGAGAATATACCATGAGCACTTGAAAAGAATGTATATTCTGCTGCTTGGGGTGAAATGTTCTGAAGATATCTATTAAATCTATTTAATCTAGTGTGCCCTTTAAGGCTGCTATTTCTTTGTTAATTTTCTGTCTGGAGGATCTGTCCATTGATGTTAGTGGAGTATTAAAATCCCCTACTATTATAGTATTGCTATTGATCTCTGCCTTGATGTCTATCAAAATCTGCTTTATAAATTTAGGTGCTCTTATATTAGGCACATGGATATTTATAATGGTTATATCCTCCTGTTGGATTGCTCCATTTATCATTATGTAGTGACCTTCTTTATCCCTTACTATAGTCTTTGTTTTAAAGTCTGTTTTATAAGATATAAGTATGCTACCCCAGCTTTTTTTTCATTTCCATTTTCATAAAATATTTGTTTCCATCCTTTCACTTTCAGTCTGTATATCTCTTTTGTTTTGAAATGGGTCTCTTGTAGACAGCACATGTGTGGATCCTGTTTTCTTATTCACACTGCTACCCTATGTTTTTTTTATTGGAGCATTTAATCCATTTATATTTAAGGTTATTATTAATATGTAGTTGTTTATTGTCATTTTATTTTTTAAATCTATATTCTTCTTTTCTAGATTTTTTTCTCCTTTGTTCTATTTACAACAATCGCCTTAGCATTTCTTGCAGCATTGTTTTGGTTGTAATGAATTCCTTGAGAGGGTTTTTTTTGTCTAGGAAGCTTTTTATTTCTCCTTCAATTTTAAATGATAACCTTGCTGGATAAAGAAGTCTTGGTTGTAGGCTCTTGTTTTGCATTACTTTGAATATTTCTTGAGAATCTCTTCTGGCCTCTAGTGTTTCTGTTGAGAAGTCAGATGTCATCCTTATGGGGGCTCCTCTGTAGGTAATTGACTGCTTTTCTCTTGCAGCTTTTAGTATTCTTTCTTTATCTATTAATTTTAGCATTTTAATTATGATGTGTCTTGGTGTAGGCCTCTTTGGGTTCCTCTTTAAAGGGATTCTCTGTGCTTCTTGAACTTGTGTGACTTTTTCCTTCATTAATTTATGGAAGTTTTCAGCTATGATTTCTTCAATCATGTTCTCTATCCCTTGTTCTTTCTCCTCTCCTTCAGGAAACCCTATGATGCGGATGTTGTTTCTCTTCATGTTGTCACTGAGGTCTCTTAGAGTTTCCTCAGATTTTTGAGCCTCTTTTCTTTTTCCTGCTCTGTTTCTATGTTTTTATTTATATTATGCTTTAATTCTCTGATTTGGTCCTCTGCTTCATCCAACCTGTTGTTAATTCCTTCTAGTGTAGTCTTCATTTCTGATATTGTATTTGTCATTTCTGACTAGTTCTTTTTTATAATTTCAATGTCCTTTTTAATGCCTGCTATCTCTTTATTTAGGTGCTTATTATGTCCATCTATTGTTGCTCTAAGATCTTTGAGCATCCTAATAATCATTATTTTAAACTCTGCATCCTGTAATTTGGTTATTTCCATCTCATTCAGTTTATTTTCTGGGGATTTCTTTTGTTGATTCATTTGGATTTCATTTCTCTGTTTTCCCATTTTGTCTGTGTGTAGACTTCTCCTTTGGGTGTGTTGTTTGTGTAGCTAGCCGAGTATAAGGTTGGTATTGTCTGCCTCCAATTTTCAGTTGTGTTGTTTCTAGATCTTCTTGGGTTGGCATCAGCTGTTGTTTGTAATCCGCTGTGGGGTACTTGTATACTGCTACTGTTATTTTTGTTATTTGTGTCAGTGTTTTCTATGTCTTAGCTGGGTCAGGTATGTGGAGCCCTTTCTTAAGATACTACTCTAACAAGGGTTGTTAGGTCCTGAACTGATGCTCTCTGTATTTGGCCTCTGGGTGTGCACACCCTGAACCTTCCTGGCCAGAGCCTGGTGCAGATAAGAAGGGGTCACTGCCTATGACTGGCTCCTGTCAACTTTTTTGGAGCTACAGGTTATCCAGATCTTGTGGCTGCCTCTGCTGGGCCCAGGTGCCTTTGTAAATATCAGCTGCTCAGCTAGGGTAGCTTTTATCTACTCTTGACCTGGGGGAAGTTCCTTTAAAATTTCAAGTTCCCCTGAGATCTGCTTTCTGCCTCCTCTTATTGCTGGCTACTTGTTGGGCTCAGAGATTAGGTATAGTATTGGATTTGGCTTGCCCCTTAGCCTCAGGTGTCATTCTATCCAGACTTTTATTTTTCTTCCTTTTCAGCCCTCAGAAAGGTATGGCCACAGGAGTCCAGTGGGTGTGGCCTCTGTGTTCCTGATGTGTGGTCTGTCCACTGGCCTGCCGCTGTAGCCGCTCAGCTTCTGCTGCCATGGGCGGGCTTGTGTGCATGTGCTCAGACCACCCCAGCCCCTGACACTGTGACCGCCCTGGCCTCTGCCACTGTGGGAGGGCTTGCATGCACATGCTCAGGGCACCTGGGCCACTGCCATCATGTCTGCTGCCACCTGCCCTCTGGAGAGAGCCCAGCAGTGGAGGGGGTGGGGCGTAGCTTAGAACTCTTCATTCACTACCTGTTTCCCTGACAAGCTCCCTGCTTCTAAGCATCTATTTGCTCTGACTGGAGCAGGAGAGCCTCTGATAGGTGGGGTAATTTCTACTCTTTGCTAGTGTTGCTGCTCCCAGGAAAAGTAGGCACTTTAGATTTGGGGAGAGACTCACTCCAGGGGTTAGGGTGGCTGTTCTTCAAAGTGTCTCTCCCTGTGCCTTTGAGATTACACTCTCTCTGCCAACTCCAGTCCTCTCAGCGCTCCCTGCTCCTGGAGCCCCACGTAAAGTGGCTGTGTACGAGATTTTCTGCGCAGTCCCTCTAAGATGGAGCCTAGGTCTGAGAGTTCTGTCTCTTTCTCGCAAACAGTATCTCAGCTTCTTTCTCAGCTAAATACTGTCTGTATGCCTTTTCTAGGTTCTGGGGCTCTGGGATGGGACTCTGGTCCTAGGGCTGAGGACCCACAACACTCCAGGAAACCCACCTGCCATGAGAGTCCCTCCGGGCCGCTGCTTGCTCCTGGGACCTGGGCAGCCCTTTCTGCATCTCCACCTTTCTTACCAGTCTCAGTATGTCTTCTTCAGTGGCCCTTGGTTATAAAATCCTCTTAGTTTAGTCCAAAGTTGGTTTTTCAAGATGATTGTTCTCAAAATTAAGTTGTAATCCACTTTGGTTCTAGGTGGTAGGAGTTAGAACATCCACCTACTCCGCTGTCATCTTGCCGCCCTCCTCACAAAAAATTTTTGATAATTTTTAATTTTGAGAAGACCTTTCTGCATCTACAAGTGTTACTGGAGCTATTAAGAGTGTTTTATAGACTGTGACAACATTGTTGGGATATTATATTGGGATAAATTTAAATTATATCTAAATATAAATTTTGTTACATCTACAACTGATGATTGTAACAAAATATTTTTTGAAGGATTTAGCTCTCTGTACGCACAAGTTTCATATAAATCTAAAGTCAACTTGAAATGTAAATTTACAAAATGTTGTTTGCCACCACCTGGACCCAGGTTTCCTCCTGGCCATGCCCTCAGGAAGCCTGTACTGTCCTGAGGTCTGGCCAGTTGCTATGCATGTGTGAGGCCACAGCCGTCCTTGTATGGGCAGCTGCTCGGCATACCCCTGGCTAACCCATGTGTGTGCTACATTGGCCCACCAGCATTATCACAAAACACAACTTCAAAAATATTATTATATTAAGAATTTCAAGACAGTTACAGAGGAGCATGAGACCAAGTCTGGGACCCTTCTCTATCTGTGCCCTGTCCACCTGCCAGCCCCGCCTGGGCGCCCAGGTGCATGGCGTGGTAATTTCTGGTTTTCCACCCATTAGTGGTTTGGATTGGAGTGTTTAGTGCACTTTTTATTGCCAATCTAGTAAGCAGTGTGCCTAATAATCTGCCTTTACAGTCTCTTCCTCTGCTGGTTTTATGCAGCTCTTTAAGCTGCATAATGGTTTCTCCTCTCCTTGTAAATCAGTTGGCTATCTTTCTAGGAAAAGAATATGGACCTAACTCTAAATAGACACTAAGGACTTAAGTTAGTGGTTAGGTCTTCTGGGCACCTAATTTCCCTGGGACAAATTAGCTCAGGCACGGGGAAGCTTTGGATTATCCAGCCATTTAAAAGGTGACGGACATAAATTCAATCCATAGCACAATTCAGATCACACACCTGGAGCCAGTCTGCCTGTTTAAGTCCCGCCTTTACTCTGCTCTCCACTGTGAGATTGGGTAAGCTTTGGTTTTCTCATCTGTAAAATGAGGATGGTAGCATATGTCTAAAGATAGGGCTTGACAAATGTTCATTATTATTATGCAAGTCTCCAATAATGGGGTTCGCTCTCTCAGCTCATAGCAGTGACGCTCTGCAGACAGAAATGCTAGTTTTGGCTAAATTTTTTTTGAGTAAAAGGTAGAGGATGATCTCTAGTAATTTCTGAAGGGTTTATAAAGGAGCAGAAACAGAATTCAATTCAGTAAAGCCACTCAGAAAGCACACTTGGGCGAAGGCTGCTGCAGGGGCAGCTGAGGGGGTGGAGTGTGTGTAACTGTGTGTGTGTGAGGGTGAGGAAAGGGCTCTGGATCTGCATATGATCAGCTTTGTGCTTACTTGAAAGCAGGCCTGAGTGTCCACGAATACAACCAACAGTGCACATGGTTTTACTTGCTTACTTCCTCTTGTTGACATGGCTGCTGTCAGCAGAGCTCCAAGGGAACAACACCATTAAGTAACATAGAACAGAGCACCTCCTCTTACACACACAAGACAAAGAACAGGCATTTTCAAAGTTGATTTTGAAAAAAAACAGGATGAGGCTTTTTACACCTGCCTTAAGTTTGGTCATGAATTTGAAGAATAACTCAACAGCAATTCCAAATTTAAAAAGAAATTCACCTTTAGGTTTCTGCAGCTCTGCTAGTATGAACTAAAAGGAGAATTGGGGTTAATCAAACCAACTGATAGAAATCATAAAAACTTTATTTCTTCCCTGATGGACTTTGTAAAACATAACTGTCACCTATAACAAAGAAGTTTAATCATCAAAAATTAAGTTAGAACACTGGGTTAAATTCTCCCATGAGATTGTGTTATAGAATGTGCATGCAGGTGTCTCTGCTGCTAAAGAGGCGGCCTCTGGAAATGGTCGCCAGCCTTGTGCCCTTCTCACTCCCCATTTCCGCTCAGGCAAGCCCCGTCTGCCCTGCCGTCAGGATTGGGGTTGGCTGTCTAAGGACAACCTACACTATCCTTAGTTCACATCTCAGGGTCTTCATTGCCAGGTATCTCTGTCAAGGTCTGATGACAGCCTGAGCGAGGAAAAGAGGAACTATGAGATTTCACAGCAGAGGGAAGGTTACACACAGAGCGTGGGTTGGGGGATGATGGGACGGTTGAGAACCCAACAGGGGATAGTGAGGAAACTCAGATAGTAGCTACAGCAGGACACCACTGCCTCCTCTGGGCTTCAGAATAAAAGAAGAAATGTTTCTGGACCCCAGAGACCAGGGCTACCGGGTAGAGGCTGGCAGGCCCATCCAGTGGGCAATGGAGCAATGAAATAGATGCAGGACAACATCCCAGAACAGTTAAGCCAGAATCTCTGCAGATGAGACCAACGATGCCAATCAGGCACAAATGGTTTTTTTAAACTCCTCAGGTGATTCCAAGGTACAAACAGGCTTGAGAACCACTATATAAAGCACCTAGTCCACACTGACATCTCTGGTAGTGCATCAATCCCGGGCTGAGCAGACGTGGGGAAAAGAGCTGTTGACATACTATCACTTCATCAGAAGCACAAACCAAAGATACCAGTAGATTAGGCAGACAGCCTTCTCTACAATGCCTTTGACGGAGTATTCAGAAATGATTTGATTTGTAGAACTTTGCTTCTTCGGTAAATTTTTTAGTAATTGCTCTATCAAATACTGTATACTATTTTAAGAGCTCAATGTTTATTGAAAAAAATTGATTAAATGTCATGCTGTATGCCAATTACAGCAAACTACCTTCTAGCATAATTGTTGCATTACACATTTCAAATACACATAGACTGACTAGAGTAGAATATCCTGCTTAATAACTCTATTAACTTGCCCATATTAAGTGTATGCGAATTATTTGCTGAATAAACTAATCATCAAATAATATCCATTTTCAGCGTGATATTATGATTTTTATTGTATTTCAATTCTATTAAATTGAGTAATCCATGATGAAACATATAATGAATCCGTTAACCAGAAACAAACACCTCAAGATGATCTACTTTTAAATCACTCAGAAAGCAGTTCAAGATTTTGTATAGCCCTGGGGTAATCGCTATAAACAATTATCATCATAAATATTGTTGAAGTCTAACTGGCAAAACTCCAGGTAAGAGTTCAACTGAGCCTCAATAACTGGAAAAAGCAGTTAACTCTTTTTAAAGAACCAACTGTGCCTGACCAGGTGGCGGTGCAGTGGATAGAGCCTCAACCTGGGATGCTGAAGATTGAATTTCCAGGTTTGAAATACCGAGACTGCTGGCTTGAGCGCGGGCTCACCAGCTTGAGCGCAGGGTGGCTGGCTTGAGCTCAAAGGTCGCTGGCTTGTGAGCAAGGGGTCACCAGCTCAGCTGGAGCCCCCCAGTCAAGGTACATAATCAATGAACAACTAAGGTGACACAACTAGGTTGATACTTCTCATCTCTCTCCCTTCCTGTCTCCCTCTTGCCAAAAAAAAAAAAAAAAAAAAAAAAAAAAAAAAAAAAAAAGAACATGTTTCTACCCCTTTTCATTAAGCAGTTGTTTATATAAAGAAATGTTTATTGAGCAATTAGTGTATATTCTGGGGGCTTACAAGACAAATGAGGTCCCTGAATTAGAGCACTTTATAATCTAATGGAGGAGATTAGCCAATCAGGCAAGGAGGTAGTAGGTGTGATTCTAACATTGAGCGAAGTTGAGAATGACCAGATCAGAGGGCACAAGTGGATGATTTGAGAGGAACTCCTCTTTACAGACAAGAACAATAGTTTTGCTCCGGGATACAAAGTAAATTTGAGAGAACTAGAAAGCAGAAGGTTTCAGCCTGGTTCAGTGCCGCTTCCACTTTTTAAGAGCTCATTCTTTCCAGAATTCTGCCCCGTGCTCGGGAGCCACCATGATCCTTGCTCCCCAGACCACCTCCATTGATCTGCTCTCATCCCTCATTTTAGGGATGTTCTGACTTTCTGAACACACCTTAATGCCTCTCCTACAGTTTCCATATACAGTACTTTGCTTCCCTCACCTCCTCCCCGGGCCTATACTCATAAGCCCTGAGACCATTCTCAGCCCTCCCAGCCTCCTCGTAAATGCCCTGGACTAAGGCATGTAAGCACCATCACCTACAATGGCACCGCTGCTCCTTCAACACAGCCCTCCTGGCACAATCCGAAAGCTCTTGCTTTCTGACCTTCTTATTTCTGGCTCCATCCCCTTTGTCCTTCGATCTTATCTTCTTGCATCCGTTGAATCTGTCCTTGTTGATAGTTTTCCATGTCACCCTGACTTTCTCAATGAATGTTCTGTCAGAATCACTCGGGAAAGCCTCTTGCCAGACTGGGTGCTGCAGCTATCTCCCGAAGGGCACAGGCCAGGTCATGTGCATTTTCAAAGTGAATTCCAGGACCCCCAGATCCAGGTTCCCCGCTCTGTGCATAGCCTCCCCCAATCCTGCAGCCCCTTCGATGCTTTCTGCCTTGTCTCTTCTCTGGGGAGCCATTATAGCCATGTCGCCAAAGGGCTAGGATCCTGTAGCTCTAGTGTCGTCAGACCAATGGATGGTAAAGCCCACTGTGTTTTCTTGGTGAATTGGTAGGTCCATGACAGACATAGATAAATTAAGGACATGTCAGAATGGTACCAATATGAGATTAAGTGTTGTTCATTTTTCATCTTAATTTTTACTAATGGAAGGTTTTCACCTGACCTGTCAATCTTTCTCTGGTTATATCACAGTTTCATTGTTCTGTGACCTACTAGCACTGTCCCTGTCGATTAAAATGTTATATTTTGGGCCTGATCAGGCTGTGGCACAGTAGATAAAGCAATGGCCTGGGATGCTGAGGACCCAGGTTCAAAACCCCAAGGTCGCTGGTTTGAGTGTAGGCTCATCCAGCTTGAATGCAGGTTTGCTGGCTTGAGCGTGGGATCATAGACATGACCCCATGGTTGCTGGCTTGAGTCACTGGCAAGGCACGTATGAGAAGCAATCAGTGAACAACTAAGGTGTTACAGCTATGATTTGTTACAGCTTCTCAATTCTCTGTTCCCATCTGTCGGTCCCTGCCTGTCTGTCTCTCTCCTTCTCTCTCTCTCAAAAAAAAGTTATATTTGAAGCCTTTGGGCTACTTACTAGAGTTTCACAATACCCATAATTTAAAGAGAAAAAAATAGTTATAAACCTCACGTCTAACATCAAACAGCATGGCCATGAAGCAATATAGAACTTGCAGTCTAATGCCTTAGGCAACATTTATGCTTAAGGCCATAATTAGACAACAATTGCTTGTCTAATCGAAAAGAAAGTGAATTTTACAAGCTAATCAATTGAGATTCAAAAAAGAATTGTCAGTCTATTCAAGCAATTGTTAAGGGGTGATGTTTCAGTTGCAAATAATTTATATAAAATAAGATCATTTAAAATTAATTAGTTTTACCATAAAATAAGCATACTGAAAGGTTATAACCCAAATCAGCTCTACCGGAGATTTGGGGTCACATAAAAATTTAGTTCATGGGCCTTCAAATATTTATCAACTGAATAACAAATATACCAAATTTCAGTGTTCTCCCTGTGTTATTAGATTGTTTCAAAAGAGCAGATGGTTCTACATACTGATATAGATACATCTTCCGCCAAATTACTTCAGGATTCAATTGATTCAACACTTGTAAAATTCAGATCCAAGAAAATAATTGAATAGTTTTAAGTGATTGTGGGGATTGACTCTTTTGGTTTAGTTTTCCCACAAGCATTCTACGAAGATGTATATTCAGAGTCACAAATAGAATGCCGGAAGGGCTCTGAGTGAATTATATTGACTGTAACCGTCCTTGGTTTTATTGTTACTAAGCCCTGAATATCTGATTAACAAAGAATCACATACACATGAAGAATAAGTGAAATTAGTCTAGAAAACAGATTTCTAGAGTTGGTGCTTTATTTATTGAATAGCTAGCTACCTTCAGCACTGTGCTATGATAGACGTTACTCCTATTTCAAAGATGAGGAAATTGAGGCTAGGTGACCTTTTGAATGTAGGTCTTGCTGACTCTTTCCCTGTACTTTTCTGACTCAATTGATATGAAGGTTGGAATATTTTTCTTCTCTAACCTATTGGGTCAAAAAAGGGGCCTGAATTTTCAGTTACCACATCTTCTCTGGTGTGTAGTCATCATGTTGTAGAACAGGAATTCACCATATTTTAGGCATTCTGTCACAGTCATTTAGTGGCATTTCCACCTTGATTTACGATTTCCTGTGGTTTTTCTTGACCTCCTTCTCATGTGAGAACCATGATTTGAGTATTTATTTACATTTCAAACAATGGGTACTTACCACAAATGTACGATACAAAAATATTCCAGGAAGTGCACCACAGCAAACCAAACTCCAACAATGGTTACAAAAATGAAAAAATGTAGAGTCTGAGCAAAAAGCTGTTCTAAGAAATTGTAAGTATTTAGAGATGATATAAAGGGATTCCTTCTAGACAATGAGTCCCCTGATGAGATCTGCAGATAAAAAATGGAACCTGGTAACACATCTGATGAACAAAAAATTTCACTAGTTGAGGAACAGTGTCAATAATGAAGAAAAAAGTTATTATTTCCTCAGTGATTAGGCTAGAGGTTACGACTTAGGACAGCAGTTTTACTGCCTTGCCACCTAAAAAGACAGGTTATCAAAGGTTATCACATACAAGTGATAATTCCTTCCTCTAAATACACAGGATTGAGGTGTGTGCTATCCAGAGGCAGATTTAACGGCGGGCACACTAGGCATGCGCCCTGGGCCCTGACTTCTGAAGGGCCCTGCAAAACCCCAATTTTATACTTTTTTCTAATGACACCAAATCTAGTTTCATATGTGCAATTTTAATATTAATAGTACATAATATTTTTTTATTTATTTAAAAATATGGTTAACATGTATTTTTATTTTCCCTGTCTCTCTCTTTTTTTTAAGAGGCCCAATATTTTCTTCTGTGCCCAAGGCCTCAACCAATCTTAATCCATCTTTTGTGCTATCTAACAGAGTGTTTTCTGATTATTGACAGTTGGTCCCTGTTGGGTAAACAAATGTATTTTATAGGTTTGCTTGCTTGTATTGTTGTAAAGTAGCATACCTTAATTCCGTGGGTTTACGTAGAGACACCAAGGCAGAATACAGAAGAATTTTTAGGAGGAGATTTATTAATAAGCAGGCTGCATATGACTTACACAGGATATAGCTAACCCAAATCATGTAGCCCTGAATATAGCTCTGAGGCTAGTTATATACACTTAATCACATACAGGTTGGGGGGGAAAGGAGGGGGAGCATGACACAATAATCAATCATTAACAAGCTTATAATATTTGTCTATAGCAGTGGTAGTCAACCTGGTCCCTACCGCCCACTAGTGGGCATTCCAGCTTTCATGGTGGGTGGTAGCAGAGCAACCAAAGAATAAATAAAAAGATAGATTTAACTATAGTAAGTTGTTTTATAAAGATTTATTCTGCCAAACTTAGCGAAAATCCAATATAAAGTACTTGGTAAGTAATTATTATTATATGCTTTAACTTGCTATAACTCTGCTTTATAAATTTTATAAAGTAAAGTTACTTCCCTACTTTATAAATCACCATTACTGTGGAACCAGTGGGCGGTTAGAAAATTTTACTACTAACAGAGATACAAAAGTGGGCAGTAGGTATAAAAAGGTTGACTACCCCTGGTCTATAGCAGTGGTCCCAAACCCCCGGGCCGCAGACCAGTACCGGTCCGTGGGCCATTTGGTATCAGTCCGCAGAGAAAGAATAAATAACTTACATTATTTCTGTTTTATTTATATTTAAGTCTGAACAATATTTTATTTTAAAAAAATGACCAGATTCCCTCTGTTACATCCATGTAAGACTCACTCTTAATGCTTGTCTCAGTCACGTGATACATTTATCCGTCCCACCCTAAAGGCTGGTCTGTGAAAATATTTTCTGACATTAAACCGGTCCATGGCCCAAAAAAGGTTGGGGACCACTGGTCTGTAGGATCTAGAAAAAACATTTCTACATATTAAAACTTACAAGGTAACACAATAGTGATGTCGTTTTACATATCAAAGACATTCTTAAATCTTTTAGTGTCTACCTCCCATCCCTGTCTAGAGGTATGCTACTCTCAGGACTCCAGGAAGGGAGGAAGAGTTAAAATTAGTGTAGGATATGTAAATATTGTCTCTTATTGAAAGGGAAAGGAAGTTCTTTAGATAACCTTTATTCTCTCAAAGCCTGACTTTTCCTCTTTAAAATGGCATTGCCAACACTAAGTTTTACAGTTCTTTGGCACCTTACCACGGTATTGGGGCAGCGCCATGTGTGTAGTCTAAGGAAGGCTGCAGGCGCTTGCCCTCAGGGCGGCAGATTGCAAATCGGGAGTTGCCTTCCTACTTGAGAGGGGCCATTATTTGCTACTGTTTGCTGGAGAAGGGATTTTTTCCCCCAGCCTGTTTTGCTGGGAAAAGGAGTGCAGAGAGAATACAGAGGGAGAGAGAGTGTGCTGAGAGGAATCTGGAGGGTGAGTTTGGAGAATGAGTCTGGGGTGTGGAAGCAGAGACTGAGTCGGGGCTTTGGGAGCGCTGAGAGGAAAGTGGTCTTCCCTGCCTGTTTGCTCCTCTGCCATTACGAGACTCTAATAAACTTAATGGCCCAGCATTTTCTGGCTCCACTGTTCCTTTACCATCTGCCCAAATCCAGTGGGAACCTGCATCTGCATGGCCACGATGGTGGCAGGCCCTGGCCTTCCATCCGGTACAGCTGGCAGAATTCGGATCAGATCAGAATGGAGCCTCCGACAACCTTGAGGCGTGGGGTAGAGGACCAGTCATTGCTCCCCAATGTAGGATTCCCCATGGCACTCCTTTTGGGGACTGTGGGCTGGCTATTTTTTACAGCCCTGTAAGAAGAAACTGAGTGCTCTGTGCAAGAGGCTGCCCGAGGTCTGCAAACCAAGCAGCAGTAACGGCAGGAGCTGGAATGGTCACGAGAGAAAGAGCTGCAGACCCTGGAACTGGAGTGAGCACTGGAAAAGGTGGCCAACCAGGTTCAAGAGCCGCTGAGCACCGAATGGCACCTGGAACTGAAGCGATCTACAGGTGCATGGGTTGCAGTTTGCCCTGGAAGCTGAACATTGGCAGTGGCAGTTGTTGGAGGATGTTGGGCAAATGAGTTTGTAAAATTTGTGTTGAGTTTGCTCACTTTTATGGTTAAAATATGGCACTGGTAGCTACGTGTATGCTTGCCCTCAGAGCAGGGCAGTTCATTGCAAGTTGAGGATTGCATTCCTGCTTGGGAAGGGCCATTGTTTTGTTAATGTTTGCTGGAGGAGAGGTGTCCATGCTAGAAAGTTTCAAAAAGGGGAGAAGAAGGAGAAGAAAAGGGAGAAGCCATGTTTGGCAGAGAGAAGGGAGAAGGTGTGCAGATGGGGAACCAGAGCTGAGGGGCTTTGCAAGCTCCACTGAGACTGGTGAGGCCTTTGATTCTAGGAGAAACCAGAGAAGATTCTCTTGGTTGTGGAACCGGAGAATGTGTCCGTGGCTTTGAAGCCCTGTGTGTTTGCTTGTCGGCTGGTGTGAGACTTTAATAAAGGAATGGCCCACCATTTTTTGGCTCCATTGTCTCTTTACCATCTGCCTTAATTTAATGGGAACCTGCATGTGCATGGCCACAACGGTTGCGACTACTGACCATACAGAGGAACAACTGCGGGCCCAGCTTCAGGCCAAGAGCCAGCAGCCATTGGAGCTAAAGATGGAGCTGTGCCAGCGGAGTGGCTCTGAGCAGGCAGGAGCAGGTGTTTCCAGCTCCTCTTCTGAGGATGAGGAGGCTCTGGCTGAAGCTGCCGTCTACACACTCAGAGCTTGGCCAGTGGTCATCCAGAAGGTAAAAACCCAGCAGCAAAGAGTGCCTACTGAGCCCCCAGTAGGCTTGCTGTAATTGTGGGACATAGGGGCGGACGGCATCATGCTCTCTGGATCAGGGGTGAGAGCCTGGCCACTGTTGCCACATGCTCCTCCTTGGGGCAGCATCTTCAGAGCTACCATGATGACAGGCATGAAGGGGGAGGCCTGAGGCCTTATGTGAACCCAGTTGCCTGTAATGGACCTTTACCTTGGTGATTTGCATAGACAACTGGTCTGTCTATCATGGACTGACTCTTGGACTACAGCCAGAGGGGGACACTGGCTCCCTTGTTGGATGAACATGCCGCTTTTGGACAGTATGAGAGACCCTGATGGGGGTGCACAGCTCCGGTGGAGGCCCTCCTCCACAAATCCAACTGGAGAGATGCACCAAGGACACTTGACGGTTTTCATGGACACAGCCCTGGACTATACAGGCCATCCTACCTACCATGGGGTAGGGGCTAGAGATGGGCCTCCAGTTTGCACCTTGGGCAGAGTGCTCAGGGAGACATTGTGAAGGGCGCCTTTGTAATTGTTGCAATTGTATAACTTGTGCTGTTGCTGTAGTTTGTTTGTTTGTTCCTCATTCCTCACATAGGGATACCTGTGGTGTACATTGTGAAGCAAGAAAAAGGAGTGGAATATTGGATAAACAAATGTTTTTTGGGTTTTTTTTAGGTTTGCTCACTTGTATTGGGGCAGCACCATGTGTGTATAGTCTATGGAAGGCTGAGGGTGCTTGCCCTCAGGGCAGCAGATGCAAATTGTGGGTTGCCTTCCTGCTTGGGAGGGGCAATTGCTTGTATTGTTTGCTGGAGAAGGGTTTTTCCCCAGCCTGTTTTGCTGGGCAGAGGAGTGCAGAGAGAATACAGAGGGAGAGAGAGAGAGAGAGAGCTGAGAGGAATCTGGAGGGTGAGTTCAGAGAATGAGTCTGGGGTGTGGAACCAGAGCCCGAGTCGGGGCTTTGGGAGTGCTGAGTGAGAGGGAAGCAGTCTTTTCTGCCTGTTTGCTTGTTTGCCATTACGAGACTTTAATAAACACAATGACCCACTATTTTCTGGCTCCACTGTTACTTTACCACCTGCCTGAACCCAGTGGGAACCTGCATCTGCACGGCCATGGTGGCGGCCACTGGCCCTACAGTCTCTATTAAATCCACTGCTGGACACAGGTGATGTCAGTGAGCTAATTCTGTTCATTAATTTATTCCATCACTCATTACCTCATTTACTCAACTAATCAATATTTATTGAACAATATTTATTAAAAGACACTGGGTTAAATTAAGAAATAAATAAAACAAAAAAGACATGGCCCCTGCTTTTCCCTCTAGAACCAAGGCCTCCCATCAAGGTTGATCCGTATCATCCACACTAACAGTCTTCCAAGGAGAACTCTGGAGCAGCACTGCTCATATTATGTTGAATCTAGATGTTATAGAACAATTCAATTGTTCTATCAATTTGGAAAGGGGCAATTTAAATTAGAGAAAAGACTGAATTAAGAGTCCATATAAAAAGAGAGCCAGCTTGCCCTGGCCCATGGTAAAGCATTGTCCCAATGTGAGGAATCCCAGGTTCAATTCCTGGTCAGGGCAGGTAAGAGAAGCACCGATCTGCCTCTCCATTCCTCCCCCTTCCCCTCCGCCTTCTCTCTCCCTCTCTCTTTTCTCTTCCCACAGGCATGGCTAGAATGGTTCTAGCAAGTTGGCTCCAGGTGCTGAGGATGGCTCCCATGGCCTCGCCTCAGGTGCTAAAATAGCTTGGTTGCCGAGCAGAAGAGCAGCGACTCCAGATGGACAAAGCACCTTCGGGTAGCAGGCTTGCCGGGTGGATCCCGGTTGGGGCACATGTGGGAGTCTGGCTCTGCCTCCCCACATCTCACTTAAAAAAAGAACGGTACCTGATAACACATCTTGCAAACACAAAGTTTCACTAGTTGAGGAACAGTGTCAATAATGAAAAAGTTACAATTTCTTTAGTGATTAGGCTAGAGGTTACAACTTAGGACAGCAGTTTTACTGCCTTGCTACCTAAAAAAACAGGTTATCAAAGATTATCACGTACAAACGTATCACCCCTTCCTCTGAAAACATAGGATTGAAGTGTGTGCTATCTAACACAGCAGTTTCTGATTCTTGACAGTTGTCCTATTAAATTAGTTGCTGGACAAAGGTGATGTCAGTGAACTAATTCTGTTCATTAATTTACTCCATTACTCATTCCTACATTTATTCAACTAATTGACATTTATTGAACAATATTTATTAAAAGACACTGGGCTAAAGATATAAATAAAACAAGAAAGACATGGCCTCTGTTTTCCTCTCAGAACCAAAGCCCTCCTGTCAAGGTTGGTCCATATCATCCAAATTAACATTTTTCTTCCAGGACAGAACTTTTGAGCAGCATTGTTCATATTAAATGTTGAATCAAGATGCTATAAAATGATGCAATTGTTCTATCAATTTGGAAAGGGGCTATATGAATTAGAGAAAAGACTGAGTTAAGAGTCTATGTAAGCCTGACCTGTGGTGGCGCAGTGGATAAAACATCGACCTGGAAAGCTGAGGTTGCTGGTTCAAACCCCTGGATTTACCTGGTCAAGGCACATATGATGCTTCCTGCTCCTCCCCCCTTCTCTCTCTTTCTTCTCACTAAAATAAATAAATAACTTTTTTAAATTTAAAAAAGAGTTTATATAAAAAGAGAGGCAGCTTAATCTCACCACCTGAATTAATATTCAGAATTACAAAATACTTCTGTCCTCATAGATACCTTTAAAATATTTGTTTTAATCAATAGCTAAGCTTAATTGTAAAGTTATTTGCCAATTATTTCTATGGAGTATAAAGCTTAGAAGATTCTTAAAAAAAAGTTTAATCTTCTAAATTGCTAAATATTTGGGGTATCTTAATTATGCTATTGAGTGACTTAGCAGAGCCAAGCTTTCTTTCCAAGCCTGCAATGAACGATACAGTAGCCAATAGGCACATGTGGCCGCCGGACACTCCCAGTTCAGCCAATTCCAGCTGAACTCCAGAGGTACTGTACTTGTAAAATACACACCAGGTTTCGAAGACCTAATGTCAAATAAGCATGTCAAAGTTTCAATCCTTTTTGATATTGATTGCCTGTTGAAATTATACTGCATATTTTGGATATGTAAGAAAAATACAATATAATTCAAGCTTTATTTCTTCTGTGCGTTTTTCTTTCTTTTACATGATGACTAGGCAATGTGAAATACGTGGCTTGCCTTCTGTCTCTATTGGAGAGTGCAGTTATAGATAACATAAAGGAAAGAGTCTATGCATTAGTGGGTTCTACTGTTGTCTGTGGAAGACAAATATTTTTAAAAAATGAAACAAAAAATGTCCTTAATGAATTTGAATACCAGTCCTTCAAAACCAAGGCAAAATGAATAGGGCTAGAGGCCTGCCTGGGTTTAAGGGCAGGAACTGTGAATGTGGGCAAATGCAAAAGTGGCAGAAAGTGACCCGGAGGCCTCAGGGAACCACAGCTTACCATTCAACGCCCCTGTAGACTTGGCGCCACAGCTACTAAGAGATGTAGGAGTTCCAGGCGAATGGTCTCTATATTTAAATATATATATACATACATATTTATAAATATACTTGTATATATATGCAGTAGTCAGAAGTAGGTTTATAGCTGTTGGAATTGAAAAAGACACAGAGGTTATGATTATTACAACAATAGCTTTATTAAAAGAATGTCACTCACAACTGTAGCCCTACTTTTGCCCACCCCATATGTGACACGGTGAAAGCCCAGGACTCCAGAGAGTAGAGCATCAAAAGGAGTGCGGCGCCCTGAGAGACCCCTTAAAATGCGTATGCCCAGGTCTGATCCAAGAGGCAACCTCTCTCCTTTCGGTGGGTGGTGAGCCACCAACCTCCCCGAAAAGTCTATGGGGACTCAATGGTAGCACTATGCTCATTGTCATGCAGTCGAATAATTTTGAAACATTGTTTCTCCCCCATTCTTTGGCATCTGTTTTGTCCCTTTTAGCTCTTCCCTTATTTTGCTCTCTTAGTGTCTGAAATGATCTCTCAGCTCAACCACAGAGCTAGCCTGGGGCACCCTCTGCCACCTGCCTTGCAGTTTGCTCTCTCTTGCTGTCACACCTGTTTCTTCATATTCTACATGGTTTAGACAACTCAAAAGAAATTTACTTAAGAAATTTATCTAACAGCCAGTCATACAGTTATAAAAGAAGGCCAAGTTGTCAGCAGATATATTATAATTCTTTATCAAGGAACATTATTACTTCTCTATACACTCAAAGAAATTACTGTAGCAAGAAAATCACTTTTAAATAACATTATTTAACAGTAATTAACAACAAGAAACTAGTCCAACAAATAGGAATGGTTAAATAAGTTGTGATAAATTTATATAGAATTACTCTACGACTATTAAAAATAGTATGTTTTTGAAGATAAATGACAAAGGAAATGCATATAATAAAAATTACTAATGATATATAACAATTAAAAAAGATACATAAGAATATCCAATATGGTCTTAATCTATGTAAAATAAAACACATAGATTATATTAATAGTGACTATCAGGGTAGTGAAAGTACAAGCAATATTTTTTTACATATAGTATCTGTGTTTTAAAATTTTTTTACAATGAATATATTACTCTCATAATCAGAAAAAATATATACATAAAATAAACTATGATTCTCTAGTTTCCAATTTTAATAAGTCTAATATTTAACAGATTAACCCAAAAGCTTATCTTTCCTTGAAAAAAAAATCATACCACCTCTAAAGATGATACATAATACAGAACAGTATTTCTTATCCATTGTAACACTGTATCAGCAAAATTAGTTCTGCCTGATACTACATTGGTTTATCTTACCTGATACAATGTTGGCTGACCCATAAAACAAACATTAAGATTATCTACAACTCCAGTGTAATAGATTTCCCTGTCTAAAAATCAGCAAGACTTACTTAAGGGGCATTAGAAGATAAGACATAATTCTTTCTGGATATTTGTAGCATGTTTTAGCATAAAAATTCAAAGCAAAACTAGTTCAAAGCTAGTTCCGTAGAAGTAGCAGCAAAGCTAGAAACTGGACCTCAGCAATCACAAAGTCAATTTTCCAGTGTTTCCCGACCAAACACTTTGAACCTATTAAGGGTTTTAAAATGCAACTCAGAGAAATGATGGCACATTCTAAAGAGCAGAAAGTAAAGTTATTCTTCATAGTATGAGTTATTATTTTGTTCTTATTCTCTCATTAAAGGTCACCTCATTAATTTCAAGGTCTGTTCTAAAACGGGAAGGTTTATAATCAAACTAATCATAATGTTGCTCATAACATGTACTTTGTACTCCTTCCCTCCTCCAAGCGCCACTGCAGTGGATAATGCATTTCACAATCAGTTTATGCTTCCTGAACACCCAACATCTCATGAGTCATGTTCACTTTTGTTTCCGCATTCAATGAAAGTCCCCTGTGAGAAGGCCTTTGACAAACCCTTCAAGGACCCAGGGTTTAGAGAGCGCCTTGAAAGTCACATAAAAATATACTTCTTTAATTTGCTCTGTGAAGCATATCATTAACCAGATATGTAAATTAACACTAGCAACAGAAACATTGCTTTGAAAAGGAGCATTCCAGACTAGAGCTCGTTGTCATCTCTTCTTCTTCAGGGGGAACTAGGTTCAGCAGAGACCGTTAGGCATATAGTGGCAGTTGCAGGATGGTTACTTGGGAGTTAACTTTGTATTCCAAGACTTGCAATTATTACTTTAAGTAAACATTATATTTAGGAATGGGTACAGATTAAAAAAAAATAGCCTAATCTTGTCTTTAAATTTCTGAAAAATGTTATAGAACGGTTTGCATTGCTCGTGCTTTTGTTACAGAATGTGTTGTAGAAATGATGGCCCTTGTCTGCTTTTTTTATCAACCTCCAAAAAAACAAATCTAGGCATTATTCACATTATCCAAGGTTTTACAATCACCTGTGCTTATTTCAAAACCTCTGTCATATGCCACAGAAAGGTTTTGTAGAAATCAGATACGTGAAATCTATAGTTTCACAACACTGACAAGTGCAAATGGTCAACAGCTAATGTGTGTGCACAATTATTCCAAAATATGTGAACAGGAAAATGTTCAGGACTATATATAACTTTTCCTGCCTTTTCTAGAGTAGTAAAAAATAAGAGAAAGCAAAACAATAAAAGCAAAGAGGAGAAAAGCGATGAAAGCTAGTAAAGTCTTTCGGGTATGAAAAAAGCCGCACTCGTTGCACAGGGTGAACTCTTCTGGACAAAATCTCCCCGGAGCTTCAGCACCCGGGAAGCCATTATTGTCAATAATCTTCCTGTAATGTCTCATGGATGCTTTAGGCTCAAACTGATTGGCAGCATACCGGTAGAGGCCAAACTTCGGAGCTGTGCGATCATTAAATGAATATGCAAAGTAGCCACAAAGGTTGATCCCATCTAATACGTAAGCTGGAAAGCCAAAAGGACAGGACAATGGTTACAATACTGCGTCCATGACACTCGTACACACAGCCTTTGGGCCAGCATTTCAATACCACTTAATAAAACTTCAGACTGAATTGGATTAATGAAAACAAAAAGCTTCTTTTATGGGAAGACAACTCGGCAAATATGAACACAAATACTGAGCTACATTTAATATAAGAGGTTTGTGGTACTTGGGTTAATCTTCATGTACAGAAAGCAGGTCAGACTGCTGAGAGTCCATCTGAGGGTGGAGGACAGGATAGCCCATGCTTTCCTAGGCCCAAAGAAGGTGGTAAGGACTTGCAGTCTGCCACTTTCAGCTAAATGCCTTATCACCAGGGAAAATACTAACTCCGGCTGTTCCAATGTGGCAAGAAACGCACAGTGCTTCTCTCTGAAGGTGACCCTGTGTTCGTGTACTGGAGAGTGTCTAACGAGAATCAGGCCCTACGTAACATCGCCTTCAAGGGACAGTTTTCAGAGGGGGCCTTACCTTTCAGAGCTTCATTTACATAATTCTGCATATAATGCATCCTCAGCTTGTCCTGGCCCGCTTGCAGGTCATCATCAATGCCATTGGAGATCACATACATGGGCAGGTCTCCATACTTGGACTTCAGCCAGCTCAGGACTTTGCGCAAGCCCCAGGGCACCACGGCCACCTGACTCGGGGAGTTGAGCCATGTGATGTCTGTCATTTCTTGTACTTCCAGGTAGTCGTTATATTTCAGTGGGTCTTCTTTTTCCCAGTCTACAAGGATAGTGGTGTAATGGCTTAAAGCCAAGAAGTCGAAGGAGCCCCGTATTAACTTCTTTTCATCCTCTGTGAAATAAGGGAGCAGGAAATTGTTTCTCTGGTTCAGCCAGTTCCTCATCACACGTGGGTAATCCCCAGAGCCGAAAATGGGCTCAGCCAGCCAGCCAATGTCAAATTCCAGAACTCGCTCGGCCACGTCCTTGTCCTCGGGGGAGAAAGGGCAGGCCGGTTCGATCCAGTCAGCCTGCAAGGCTATGGATATCTTGCCCTTCTGAGAGCGCCTGAACTCCTCATCGTAGGCGCGCCAGGCCAGGGCGTGGGCCTTCAGCAGGTTGTGCCCTGCAACATAGGTCATGTTGCGCGTGTACGGCTCGCTCATCGTGATCCAAAACTTGACGTGGGGGCCGAGGTCCTGAAAGCACAGCCTGGCATAATCTGCAAAAGCCAGAGCAGTGTGGGGGTTCTCCCATGCGCCATGCTTGGCCAGGGGCTCAGGCAGGCCTTGGTGCCGGGCAGCAGGTCGCCATAAGGCCACCACTGGGGTGATGTTGGCGCGCACAAGCTCGCTGGCGAAGCAGCGGTAGTAGTGCAGGACCGTGTGGTTGACCTGTGACTGGTTGCCCAGTGGGAGGATCAGGGCCCAGTTCAGTGAGAAGTGGAAATGCGTCACATGCATCTCCTGGAGTAGGGCAATCTGGGGCCGGATGGCGGCTAAGTCAACGCAATAGGGTGTCCTCTTCTTGGCCACAAGGCCATCCACCTTAATAAGCCCCTTGCTGTGGTGGACATCCCACAGGTACACATTGGGGTCGGTGAACTGGGACAGAGTGGTGTCGACCTAGGAGGAGCAGAGAGCATAATTCTTTTTTTTTTAAATTTTATTATTTTTTTTTTTTTTGCATTTTTCTGAAGCTGGAAACAGGGAGAGACAGACAGACTCCCGCATGCGCCCCACCGGGATCCACCCGGCACGCCCACCAGGGGGCAATGCTCTGCCCATCCTGGGCGTCGCCATGTTGCGACCAGAGCCACTCTAGCGCCTGAGGCAGAAGCCACAGAGCCATCCCCAGCGCCCGGGCCATCTTTGCTCCAATGGAGCCTTGGCTGCGGGAGGGGAAGAGAGAGACAGAGAGGAAGGCGCGGCGGAGGGGTGGAGAAGCAAATGGGCGCTTCTCCTGTGTGCCCTGGCCGGGAATCGAACCCGGGTCCTCCGCACGCTAGGCCGACGCTCTACCACTGAGGAGAGCATAATTCTTGACTTCTCCTGCACAGACCTACAAAAGTAGCTCAATGCAAGTCTTTCAAAGAAACTAGCAAAGCAAGATGAGAGAAAACAGTAACTTTTCTAGCTGAAAAAATGAAACAATTTTCCATCAATAGTGAGTTCCTGGAGAAGAAAACAGCCCACTCACATTTCTTTTATACACATTTGTTTTACCCATAGTTCTCTTTGTTACTTGAATATTTTTTTAAAAATCTGACTTTTTCTCCCTTCACTTTAGATGACAATGAGTAGTGATTCATTCTCATACATCTCTAGCCTGTGTGAAGCAAGCAGGGTATTTTTTGGACGTTTTTCTTGTATACTGCTCACAAAAATTAGGGAGTATTTCAAAATGAATATGAAGCGATAATAAAAAAGCATTTTATTTTTTTTCATTAAACAAGAACATCAGAAAAGCAAACGACCTTTCAAAGAAAGTTGTTCAATTATGCAAATGAGATGCAAAACCAACTTTTATTTTATTGGTGAAAATGCACTGTACAAAAGGCTGGAAGTACTGGAGTATCTGCACGTTCCCTGATCCCCTGATTTTTGTGAGCAGAAGAAATCACTAATGAGATGAGACTTTAAAATTTATTTTTTTAAAATAGCAAAGATAAAGCTTACAACTTGAAGGTGAGTCAAAAATGAAATGGCATTTAAAATTAAACTGTGGCTTGACCTGTGGTGGCGCAGTGGATAAAAAGTCCACCTAGAATGGTGAGGTAACAGGTTCAAAACCCCAAGCTTGCCTGGTTAGAGCACATATGGGAGTTGATGCTTCCTGCTGCCCGCCCCCATCTCTCTCTCCTTTCTCTAAAATGAATTTTAAAAAAACTAAAATATATATATATATATTAAACTGTGCTTCTTAAAATCACATTCTACACTGAGATTTGCTCTCAGATGAGGAGTTACTAAATAAGCATAACTGTTGACTTTTATTAGCTTTGGGGTTGATGACCAAGTTTATCAAATTCAACCAGACTAATGGTAGAAACTGACAAAGAATGTGGACATAGGAACAATATTGTCATCCACCTGTATGAGATTTATTTTTTAACAGTGTTTAAGTCTTTTTTCTGTTTGTCTGTAACGATCAGCCCAATGTGGCTCTCAACATCTGACATCAAAGTGCGTCATCCTGATGTACATAGGTTGCCAGTTCGATCCTTGGCCAGGGCACATACAAGAACAGATCGATGATTCTCTATCAATCTCCCTCTCTCTCACTGCCTATTCCTCTCTCTCTAAACTCAATCAATAAACTTTTAAAAAATCTTCAAAATGAAAATAGGACAGATTTTCAGGGAAGCGGACAAATTGTAAATTTAGAATGACAACATCCTCCCTCCACGTGGAAACCGGGGAGGGGATGCACACTGAAAGTGCACCCCAGACTGTTGCCTCGCCCCTTCTCTCCTGGGGAATAATCTCTATAGAGAAGGTTACTTTGCTGTGACCCTCTGTAGAAAAGCCAGGGTCAGACAAGCTCCAGTTTTGAAACTCTAATAGGGGTTTCTTCACAGTTTTACGGGCCTGTTGCAAATGAGCTGTTGTTTCTCTGGACGGGTCAGTGCTGTGTTCATAAAGGAAAGTAATAAAAACCAGTGTCTCAGAGGGAAATTGCTTTTTCTGGGGGCTTGTCCCTTGTGGAGCACCCACCATGCATTTCCCCCAGTACTGTGGGAATGCCATCAGCAGTATTTTTCCACCGTGATGCACTCACCAATAATGTTTCCTCAGCTTTGCAGGAGAAAACATTTGCATGCTCTTTTGAAGTGTTTATAGCTTGAAGGAACTTTTGAATTATTTTTATAGAACTCTGAGTTGACTAAATTTATGTCTTTTCTTACATAATTGTTCCAAAACACCAGTTTTTATTCAGTTTATTTGAAAACAAGTATGACAGACTAACCTATAAGTTTTTTGGGGGGGAAATCTATTTCTTTCTTTTTTTTTTGGATTTTTCTGAAGCTGGAAACGGGGAGGCAGTCAGACAGACTCCCGCATGCGCCCAACTGGGATCCACCCGGCACGCCCACCAGGGGGCGTTGCTCTGTTGTGACCAGAGCCACTCTAGTGCCTGAGGCAGAGGCCATGGAGCCATCCCCAGCGCCCGGGCCATCTTTGCTCCAATGGAGCCTTGGCTGCGGGAGGGGAAGAGAGAGACAGAGAGGAAGGAGAGGGGGAGGGGTGGAGAAGCAGATGGGTGCTTCTCCTGTGTGCCCTGGCCAGGAATCGAACCTGGGACTTCCGCACGCCAGGCCGATGCTCTACCACTGAGCCAACCGCCAGGACAGGAAAATCTATTTCTTAAAAATACAGAACATTTAGAAATGATAGAATTTAGGCAAAACTTTATCTAACCTCCATTAATTAGTTGACTTATTTCTTAATAAAAAATGTAATAATAAAACTGATTCTTTCAGAAGGAACAGGGAGAGTATATGTATTTAGTATGTTACAGAAGAAGCTCTCTCCTAACATGACCAATGTTGAAGGAGCCCTATGTCCTCGGTGTGTAGCAGTGTCTCTATTTAATCCACTGAGAGTCCGTAGTTGTGGAAAAACACTGTCAGCTGAAAAATTAGGTTCAAACATAATGACAATCCAGGTAAATAAGCCTAAAGTCAGACTTCAGACAAGCAGTGTGCTTAATGAAATGTGATTTTTAAAGATTTTCAAGTAAAATACATGTCTCATTAATATTAGGATTTTGAAAAACTAGGCAGGAGGAAAAAGATAAATTTTAATAGTTTAGAAGTCACCTCTCAGGACTTTAATATAATGTATTAAAAGTATAGAGTACCACTAATAAAGTATATGCTCACATTCCTTAGAACTGCCTTAACCAAAAACTTGTTTTCACTTTGTCAATTAGGAAGCTAGTTTGGGAAGGACACTACCAAAATAATACATAGCTCATGGTGAAAAGCAGGAAAAATAGCAATTACAGCCTTTCCCCACAAAAGAGCTTCCAGAGAAGTTTAAGTCCACTGTGAGGTTGAGGATGACTTAATTTTGTGTTTGGCTGGTTCTGCGTAGCAGAGCGCTGGGTGTGCAGGTCTCGGCTCGGTGGAGGAGCAGGGACCCCGAGCTGATGACACAAGAGGAGTGCAACCTGAGAGGCAAGGGCCAGGGCTGAGGAGTGGCTGGCATTAGATCAAATTCTGAAACAAGTACTTCTGAACAAGGGGTGCTCTCATTTCCCCTCCTCCTCACTGCCATACTTGTTCCATCTGACCAGCATTTCTCTTCTCTTTTGAGAAAACAGTACATAGTCTTAAGACTCTTCCACTCCTTCCCAGTCCTGGAGGCAAACACGCCCATGGGTGGGGAATGAGCAGTGAAAGGGCTCCCTCCGATGTCACTCAGTTCATACTGTCTGCACAGAGATACTGGTGGAGATGTCTTTTCACAAAGGACTGGGAATGCCCTGCCCAGGCTGAGGCTACTATCAGAGATCAGGGAGGAGCATGGGCCCTCAATGACCGGGGGTGCAGGGCCAGCAGGGAGCTAGGGGCAGGAGGTCGAGAGATAGAACAAGGACCAGGGACCATCTCACCCCAACCCCATTAAAGGGGAAGAAGGAGGAGAGATTGGGGAGTCTACCTGCCTCCCTTCTCCCTTTCCCCTTCTCCCTCTCCAGCACCACACCTGCCCCTTCTCATCCCACTTGAACTTCACTGTGTAGCTCGCTTGCAGGAAAGAATTTAGGACAGGGAGGCTGCAGATAGCTGTGGCTGCAGTGGGAGGGAGGGGGGAGGCAGGAAAGCCCCGCCAAGCGGGCGAAGCTGAGAGGACTTGCTGTCACCTTACATGTCAGCAAAGGGTTTGCCTCTGAGACCACCCCTAAAACTGGAGGTCTGAAAAGATATGAGTAATACAAATCAGCAAAGAAAGTAGTGTTGATATTTTTCATTTTCTTATAAATAAAAGACTGCAATTTGACGTTTACAAGAAAAGAGCAGCCCATTTAATCTAGAAGGACTATCTTCAGATCGAAACATTCTTCCAAATATTTTTGAACTGAAGGGTAACCGAACATGCCACCCCAAAATGTGCCCCTTTGGTGTACTGATTATTTTGAGCAGCAGGACCTTGAGAAAGAGCAAATGCAGGAAGAGACTGCCTCAGTCCGCACCTTATCTGCCTAAAGACAGGTGTTTCCAAAGGAACTCGGTGTCAGAAGTCCCCTCCCCAAAGCTTCATCAACCAGGACAGATGGACTCTCATCACAAAAGAAGAGGCTGGAAATCAACAATATACCCAGACAGACTTTGTCACAAACTAGCATAGTTCCCATCTATTCTTATAAGGGCCCATTTAATGTTTCCTAAAAATCATTTACTGTCCCTTAAGAGACTTATATTCCATCAACCCTTTCCCTATTAACATGGTATTTAAGCCTGAATTCTAAGTCACCTGAGGAGTTACCCACTTTTCTCTGAGTATCTCCTATGTGTATATGAGATATACTTGTTAATAAACTTCTGTTTGTTTAAACTTGTTAATCTGTCTTTTATTCCAGGAGTCTCAGTGAAGAACTCAGAAGGGTAGAGGGAGAGTGATTATTCCTCCCCTGTAGAACCAATGAGTTGGCTAGAAGCACTCAACATGCTAAATCCCATTGCTTATCCATCGATACTGAACTTGGTCTATTTTCAGACTCTGCTCAGCAACAACCCCACCACCACACTGTTCACTTACCATCATGCTCTGTTGTTCTGTTATATTATTTGCATATCCATCATTTTCTCCCAAGACTCCTTTCAAAGCAGGGGTCATATCTTACTCATTTCCTTGCACACGCCCCTCAACCAAGCACCTTCAGTAACTAGCACAGGACTGTGTGCATACTAAGCATCCAATCAGTGCTTACCCTTCGAACATACTCTAGAAAACAGATTCCTTTAAAATTAAAGAAAATTAACGTTTAAATTTTTAAATTTCAATAAGTAAATTAAAAATAACACTGAGAACTAACTACATAATAAGTGCTCAATAGATACTGGATGACCATCTTGAAGAACTTCCTCATCACCTCAATGACTAGTGCTCGAAATGATTTCAAGTGACAATTTTCATTCTCTCTCTACTGCTGAAAGATTGGAGAATCCTCAGTCAAGTCCCAGTAGGGAGCTGCCTAATGCACCTGTCTCAGACCAAGCAGCTCCTCTGACTTCTCAAATGATGTGGACTTCTGTGTCACATTTCATTAATAGAAGAACTCACCTGCTTTAAAAGGTTTGAAAACTCCTGTGTTAACAGGATATTTCTATCTTATCAGATGTTAAACATTTGTATGTTTTTCATTTGTTCCCCTTTGGGAATGATTTACAGTGCAAAGTGAAGCTAGGAAGGTTTCTGGAGAGAAGGATGTAGTGTTCCTATTTATGCCCCTAGGGAACCGTGTTTGGTCCGAAGAACTGTGTTAGGAGTCACAACAACCTAATAAGGAAGCTCTACTTACTAGCGACAGGGCTTGGTGCGACTGCTGATTGGTTTTGTCAGATGACTTACTTGAATGTAGTTGTCAACAGTTCCCCAAGCAAAGTCACAGGGAAATGTCCCTTGTAGGGGTTGATTTTCAGGTGAAGGAGGGAAGCCGTTTTTCTCTATTAGCTGTTGGTAGAACAAAGCTGACGACTTTGGCAACAACTTCTTATCCTGACTCAGAAAGTCAACGTAAAAGAGTCCACGCCGGATACTGTAGCCTCTGTGCCACTCAAAGCCATCCATGAGGGACCATGCTGTGTACCCGATGATGTTCACCCCATCCAACCTGACAGCTGCAAAGGGGAGAGAGGGCAAGAGAAAAGTGACCCTTCACTGGACACTCACCTAATGACTGAAGACATTTGAGGTTTTTACTACTTAAGGAAATAAATTATGTAGTGTGCTTCTTGTTTTAATCAGACCCAGATAACTCTATAAATAAATGTCTTCACAAATGTGCTTATCTCCAATATGTTTTTATTTAGATTTCTAGTGGGTGCTTTTCAGGAAGATAGTCTCCTTTCATCCTAGGCACCTAACATTGTACTAGATGCAATAAATGAAGAAAGCTTTTAAAACCATGAACTACTTACTATTTTCTCCAGAAAATGCTGATATTCCTTTTTTGTTAAATGTTTCATTCAGTACAAGAAATAAGAACCTGAAGATTCCAAGATGGCAGCAGAGTAGGCAGACACACAGACTCCCAGCTCATACCACCAAACTGGATTACAAATTAATTTAGGAAAAGTCATCATGAAAAACCAACTTTGGACTAAAAGAACAGGTCTCAAAAACCAAGGAGCAAAGAAGAATACACACCAATCCTGGTAGGGAGTGCAGGGGCATGTTGAGGACTCCCCTGCTTCCAGGAGAAAAGGGAGGCTGAGGCTGAGAGTCCAGAAGGGCTCTCATTACAAGGAGAAAGACCCTGAGAGACAGGGGCCCTCAGTTTCAGAATCAAAGACCCAGCCTAGAAATCCAGGGACTGGAGGAGACAGAGAGAAAGCATTGAGAGGGGAGAAGAGCAAAGTTCTGTGTGTGGTAAGTGGCAGGGGTGCCTTAAAGGGACAGAGCAGAAAAGATCACTCACAGCCACTTGCCTGGGACCCTAGGGGCAAGGAGGGCTGAGAGAACTGGCTTGTTTTCCATGAGGAAAGTGGGGAAAGCAAGACAGACGATGACGGGCAGAGGAATGCCTGGGATGACCTGAGAAGCTGACTCATCCAGTGTGGAGGTGGCCATAGCTGGGGGAGGGGTTGATCCCTTCACACAGCACAAGTCTAAAATGGTTTCAGGTGACCCACCTCCAGAAAGCTCTCTAGCTCCAATCAGCACAAAAGACACAGCCAAAAGCAGAAAGTGGGTGAAGGGGCAGTAACTCAGGTCTCCAGGGAGCTCTGAGATGCACCTCCCCCTGCTGAAGCCAAGACCACATCCTGTCCCCAGAGAGCAGCTGGCATGACCTGCCTTCAGATTCCCAGAGATCATACCCACTGCATTCTTGGATAGTTTCAAATAAGCCCCCTGCTGAGATCAGTAAACAAGCCTACCACTGAGTTAAGTAAACTGAAGACAAACAAATCAAGACTTCAAAGCAGCTCTACTAGGTAAGGAGACCACAACTAGAACAAGCCTGCAAGTCACACACAGAAACAATGGGAAGACAGAGAAACAGTCATATGAATCAACAAGACAAATCCTCAAAAAGATCTGGATGAAATGGAAGTAATCAAATTATCGTATGCAGAGTATAAAATAATGATTGTTAGGATGCTTAAGGATTTTAGAGTTACAATAGATGGACTTAATGAACACCTAAATAGAGAAATTGTAAGCATCAAAAAGGACATGGAAATCATAAAAAAAGACAGAAATGACAAACACAATATCAGAAATGAAGACTACACTAGAAGGAATGAAAAGCAGGTTGGATGAAGCAGAGGATCAAATCAGCGACTTAGAGAAAAAAATAAATGAAAGCATAAAGCAGAACAGTAAAAAGAAAAGAGGATCAAAATGTCTGAGGAAACTCTAAGAGAGCTCTGTGACAACATGAAAGAAATAATATCTACATAATAGGGGTTCCTGAAGGAGAAAAGAAAGAACAAGAAATGGAGCACCTGATTGAAGAAATAATACCTGAAAATTTCCCTAAATTGATAAAGGAAAGATTCATACAGGTTCAAGAAGCAGAGAGAACCCCATTAAAAAAAAACAAAACCCAAGACACATCATAATCAAAATACCAAAGCTAAGAGATAAAGAAAGAATACTAAAAGCTGTAAGAGGAAAACAGTCAATTACCTACAAAGGAACCCCATAAGTATGACATCCGACTTTTCAACAGAAACAGTTGAGGCCAGAAGAGAATGGCAAGAAATATTCAAAGTAGTGCACAACAAGGACCTACAACCAAGCAACCAAGACTTCTTTATCCAGCAAGGCTATCATTTAAAATTGAAGGAGAAATAAAAAGCTTCCGAGACAAAAAACAAACAAACAAACAAAAAAACTCAAGGAATACATCACAACCAAACCAATGCCGCAAGAAATGTTAAGGGGTCTGCTGTAGATGGAACAAAGCGGGGGGGAAAATCTAGTAAAAGAGGATTGTAGATTTAATGAAAAAAAAAGGGCAATAAACAACTACATATAAATAATAACCTTAAATGTAAATGGATTAAATGCTCCAATCAATAGACATAGGGTAGCTGAATGGATAAAAAAACAGGACCCATTCATATGCTGTCTACAAGAGACCCACCTCAAAACAAAAGATATACATAGACTGAAAGTAAAAGGATGGAAAAAATTATTTCATGTAAATGGAAATGGAAAAAAAAGCTGGGGTAGCAATACTTGTATCTGACAAAATAGGCTTTAAAACAAAGACTTTAGTAAGGGATAAATAAAGTCACTACATAATGATAAACGGAGCAATCCAACAGGAAGAAATAACCATTATAAATATCTACGCACCTAATATAGGAGCACCTAAATATATAAAGCAGACTTTGATGGACATAAAGTCTGATCAACAGCCATACTATAATAGTAGGGGATCTCAATACCGCACTAACATCACTGCGTAGATCTTCAACAAAGAAAATTAACAAACAGCAGAATTAAGGGACACACTAGATCAACTGGATTTAACAGATATCTTCAAAACTTTTCACCCTAAAGTAGCAGAATATACATTCTTTTCAAGTGCACATGGTACATTATGTAGGATAGACTACATATTAGGGCATAAAATGAATCTCAACAAAGTTAAGAAGATTGAAATCATATCAAGCATCTTCTCTGACCACAATGGTATGAAACTAGAAATCAACTACAATAGAAAAACTGAAAAACACTCAAACACTTAGAAACTAAACAGCATGTTATTAAATAATGAATGGGTCAATAAAGAGATCAAGGAAAAAATAAAATATTTCCTAGAAATAAATGAAAATGAGCACACAACAACTCAAAATCTGTGGGACACAGCAAAAGCAGTCTTGAGAGGGAAGTTCATAGCATTACAGGCATACCTTAAGAAGCTAGAAACAGCTCAAATAAACAACTTAACCCTGCAACTAAAATAACTAGAAAAAGAACAGCAAGTAAAGCCCAGAGGAAGTAGAGGGAAGGAAATAATAAAGACCAGAGCAAAAATAAGTGACATAGAGACTAAAAAAATAATACAGAGGATCAATGAAACTAGGAGCTGGTTCTTTGAAAAGGTAAACAAGATCAGTGAACCCTTGGCCAGACTCACCAAGAAAAAAAGATAGAGGACTCAAATAAATAAAATTAGAAATGAGAGTGGAGAAGTAACAACGAACACAGCAGAAATACAAAGGATTGTAAGAAAATACTATGAATAACTGTATGCCAAAAAATTAGACAACCTAGGCGAAATGGACAAATTCCTTGAAAAACATAATGTTTCAAAAATCAATCTGGGAGAATCAGAAAACCTAAATAGACAGATTACAACAAATGAGATCAGAACAGTTATCAAAAAACTGCCAACAAACAAAAGCCCTGGGCCAGATGGCTTCATAGGTGAATTCTACCAACATTTAAAGAAAAACCAACTCCTATCCTTCTCAAGTTATTTCAAAAAATTCAAGAGGATGGAAAACTTCCAAGCTTCTTTTATGAAGTGAGCATAATTCTGATTCCAAAACCAGGCAAAGACAACACAAAGAAAGAAAACTATAGGCCAATATCCCTGATGAATTTAGATGCTAAAATTCTCAACAAAATATTAGCAAGCCAGATCCAGCAATACATGAAAAAAATCATACATCATGATCAAGTGTGATTTATTTTGGGAAGGCAAGGCTGGTACAATATTCACAAATCAATCAATGTGATTCATCGCATAAACAAAAGGACGGAGAAAAAACACATTACTATCAATAGATGCAGAAAAAGCATTTGATAAATCCAGCACCCATTTATGATCAAAACTCTCAGCAAAGTGGGAATACAGGGAACACACCTCAACATGATTAAGGCCATCTATGACAGATCATCCACAGCAAACATCATACTCAATGGGCAAAAGTTCAAAGCAATCCTCTTAAGATCAGGAACAAGGCAGGGGTGCCCCCTTTCACCACTCTTATTCAACATATTTCTGGAAGTCCTAGCCACAGCAATCAGACAAGAAGAAGAAATAAAAGGCATCCAAACTGAAAAAGAAGAAGTAAAACTATCATTATTTGCTGATGATATGATACTGTACATAGAAAACCCTGAAGTCTCAGTCAAAAAACTACTGGGCCTGATAAATTAATTCAGTAAGGTGGCAGGATATAAAATTAATATTCAGAAATCAGAGGCACTTTTATACACCAACATAACTGTCTAAAAGAGAAATTAAGAAAACAGTTCCCTTCACTATTGCAACAACAAAACAATAAAGTACCTAGAAGTAAATTTAACCAAGGAGGTTAAACGGTTGTTCTCAGAAAATTATAATACATTGATAAAAAAAATCAAAGAAGATACAAACAAGTAGAAGCATATACCGTGTTCGTGGATAGGAAGAATAAACATCATTAAAATGTTCGTATTACCCAAAGCAATTTAGAAATTCAATGCAATTTCTATTAAAATACCAATGACATACTTCAAAGATATAGAACAAATATTCAAATATTCATATGGAACCAAAAAAGAACACAAATAGCAATCTTGAGAAAGAAGATTAAAGTGGGTGGTATCACACTTCCTGATGTCAAGTTATATACTACAAGGCCATTGTATTCAAAACAGCTTGGTAGTGGCATAAGAACAGGTATATAGATCAATGGAACAGAACAGAGAACCCAGAAATAAACCCACAGCTTTATGGATCATTGATATTTGACAAGGTTGATAATAGCATACAATGGAGTAAAGACAGTCTCTTTAACAAATGGTGTTGGGAAAATTGGACAGCTACCTGCAAAAACATGAAACTAGACCACCACCTTACACCATTTACAAAAATAAACTCAAAATTGATAAAAGACTTAAATGTACGTCATGAAACCATAAGCATTTTAGAAGAAAACATAGGCAGTAAGCTCTCCCACATCACTCACAGCAATATGTTTGCTGATTTATTTCCACAGGCAAGGGAAATAAAGGACAGGATAAACAAATGAAACTATTGATATATCAAACTAAAAAGCTTTTGCACAGCTAAAGATAATATGAACAAAATAAAAAGGCAAACCACACAATGGGAGAACATATTTGACAATACGTCTGAGACGGGGTTAATAACCAAAATTTAAAAGAACTTCTACACTCAACACCAGGAATGTAAACAATCCAATTAAAAAATAGGCAAAAGAAATGAATAGACACTTCTGCAAAGAAGACATATAGATGGCCTATTGGCATAGGAAAAAATGTTCAACATCATTAATCATCAGAGAAATGCAAATTAAAGCCACAATGAAATATCACCTCACACTAGTTAGAATGGTGCTCATCAAGAAAACACCACATAATAAATGCTGCCAAGGATGTTGAGAAAAGGGAACCCTCCTGCATTGCTGATGGGAACGCACACTGGTGCAGCCACTGTGGAAAACCGTATGGAGATTCCTCCAAAAATTAAAAACAAACTGCCTTTTGACCCAGCCATCCCACTTTTAGGAATATATCCTAAGAATACCACATCAATGATTCAAAAGGAGAAATGTACCCTTATGTTTGTGGCAGCATTGTTTACAATAGCCAGGATCTGGAAACAGCCCAAGTGTCCGTCAGTGGATGAGTGGATTAAAAAGCAGTGGTACATATACACAATGGAATACTATGGGCCATGAAAAATAAGGAAATATTACTTTTTGCTACAACATGGATGTACCTGGAAACTATTATTTTAAGTGAAATAAGCCAGGCATAGAAAGAAAAATATCTTATGACCTTACTCATTTGAGGAATCTGACGAACAATATGAACTGAGGAATAGAATAGAGGTAGAGGCGGGATCAAAGGATCCAGAGGTAAAGCTGTCAGAGGGAAAGGGGATGACAGGGTGTTAGGATGGGATGAGAGCAGAAAAGCAAATCCTGCAGGGAAGGGGGAGGGCACTACAGGGAATGGGACAAGGGGGAGGGGAGGATGTATTCGGGAGGACACTAGAATCTATGTAAACACAATAAATTAAAAATTAAATAAAAAGAAATAAGAACCCAAAATCATGTTAGGAGCACTAGATACCATGGGATTTACTTAATCCTTAATGTAATCTAAAAATCTAGAGTAGTAATTCTGAAAGTCAAGTGATTTCATACATTATAACCCAGTTTCTATTTACAATATGGGTTTAAAAATAATTTAAGTTCCTCCAAGCCCCAAATAAGAAAGATGTTAGGTAAATACATTCATATTACTGCTAAAATGAATTTCTACATTACGATTAAAAGCTATAATTTCTCATAGTTCATGGCAAATCATCTTAAAGATCGTTTTAACAGTGAGTTTTGGCAGAAATTGAGAATTTTATCCCCCATCCTACCTTTTAAGGTTTCCATTATAAATTTTTTGAGGTAATACATATATTTGGCATCATCTCTTTTGGTGGTCCCTGAGACAAACCAGCCGTTTTCCACAATGAAGATCTGAGGGTGGTTGTATTCAAGGTCAATCCAGGAAAGCAGCTGCCTCAGGCTGGGAGATTCTAACTGGCGGAACTTCATGTGAGGATCCAATAGCTGAAAACTCAAAGTTGGTCCAAAGGAAAGAGCAAAAAAGTCAGCTGTGCCTTTGATGAACTTTTTCTCAGGCTCGGTAAAAGCAGGGAGAAGAGACGAAAGATTGTTCTTCACGCTGTCAGGATAGTCACCATCAATAAATATGGGCTTGGCAAACCAGCCCAGGACAAAGTCTAGAGATTTTTGACATTCTTTGATGCTGTGGTCCGTCATTCTCCGAGGACTGATCCAATGGGAACTTAGGGCAATGGATACGTGGCCTCCCTGAGTTGGGCGGAAAGAAGTGTTGTAGAGATGCCAGATTTGGGCATGAGCCTAAAAAACACACAACAACAACAAAAACAAGGTAAACTGATTTCTGATTGTCAGGAAAAATATAATACATATTTAAATTCCCAACCCTAGTTGTATCCGTTTCTCATCAAACCTAACCTAATGACTACAGTGTAAAAGTCACCTGGAATCAATAAATTATTTCGGAGACAGGTCAGGCCACAGTGAGTGCTCCTCCAACTGGAATTAGTCCCATTGTTTCAGCAGCCAGTGGAAAATGTGAACTTCTGATGTTGAATGTGTCATTCATACTTTAGAAAAGTGATGAAATAAGAATCTTATAATATTGTAATGCTTAATTGACTTTGGATTATGTACTTTTTTAATTAATGGGCTTCGTGAAAAGAACCAATCCCAAATCTGTGATCGCACCAGGAATTTCAAAATAGGATTATATTTCTTTATCCTGAGACTGGGAGTTTTCAAGTTGATTCAAATTGTTGGAGTCAATTTAATATTTTGTATTTATCTCACAGAGCTAAACTTCTAACCATGTTCTTCCAATCTTTGTTCTTCCCTAAGAATTAGTGCAATAAGTTAAAGGATCAACTCCAATTTCTAACCTTAGCCAGCCCTGCAGAACTCTGGAACAGTGCTGACTTCCTGCAGGAAGCAGTGTTCTAGAGACAAGCAAAGCAGCAAAGAGAAAAACAAACAAACAAACAAAACAAAAGCACTTAATTACAGCTTTGAGGAGATCCAATGTCTGTACATAGTCAGCATGCAGCTTGGAGTTTCCTAAGGCCAAGAATTGGACTTTGCTTTAATAAAATCAACTTTATATTCCCATAAAATTTTACTGACTTCTGAAACTTTATTTCCATTTGTTTGCTTTTTATTGATAAAGAATATATATTTTTAATTTAGAAACTAAATTTAATGTGGTGACATTGGTCAATAAGAATACATAGGCTTCAGGTAAACATCTCTACAGTATTTGAATATTGATTGTGTTGTGCACCCATCACCCAAAGTCAGATCATTTTCTGTCACCATACATTTGTCCCTCCTTACTGCCCTCCCCCCACACCCCCTCCCTCTGGGAACCACTTCACTTTTGTCTATGTCCATGGTCTCATTTTTATATCCTACCTATGTGTAAAATCATGTAGTTCTTAGCTTTTTCTGATTTACTTATTTCACTCAGTATAATGTTGTCAAGTTCTATTCATGTTGTTGTAAATGGCAATATGTCATCATTTCTTATGGCTGAGTAGTATTCCATTGTATACATGTACCATATCTTCTTCATGCAATCCTCTATTGAGGGATTATATAAAGAATGGTGAGCCTGACCAGTGGTGGCACAGTGTATCAAGTGTTGTCCTGGAACGCTGAAGTCGCTGGTTCAAAACCCTGGGCTTGCCTGGTCACAAGGCACATATGGGATTTGGTGCTTCCTGCTCCTCCCCCCTTCTCTCTCTCTCTCTCTCTCTCTCTTTCTCTCTCTCAAATGTATAAATAAATAAAAATAATTTTAAAAAAAGAATGGTGAGAACGCCCTGGTTGGATAGCTCGGTTGGTTAGCATCATTCCAACATGCACAGGTTGCCAGTTCAATCCCTGGTCAGGGCACATACAGAAACAGATCGATGTTTCTGTCTGTCTGTCTCTCTCTCTCTCTCAAATTAATTAAAAAAAAAATAGTAGTGAGTATTTTCTACCTTACTTGAATCATGATTCTCTTTACTTTTGAATTCCACAATTTACTCTATTTTGCTAAAAATACAAGCACTGTTTATCAGCCATTTACTCCCCTAATATACTGTCTTTAAAAAAAAAAAAAAACAAAACACCTCATTCTAACTCCTCTTCACTCATATTCTTCAAAGTGGTCCTGCCAACTTTCATTTCACTCCTTGGGTCTGAAGGTACACTTTCACTTAATACGCCTAATACCCTCTCATTTTATCTAAATATTCTTCTCATGGTTCATTTCAGTTCAAATGGCCAAGAACGGCCTCATCACTATTCTCATGAGTTCAGCCAAACATTTCAATGGAAGGAAAGAGTTTATACTGAACTTTCATTTTTAGTTTGTTAGTAAATATCTGTTTAATTTCACTGAATGTATTTTTTTCCTGTATGCCTAGAAGGAAATGGAGGATAAACTGTTGATCTGAAGAATAGTGACATCTGCCCATGTGATTCAACAACTGGGGCTTAATCGTGACATCCTGCTGATTTTGTCACCTCTCCCACCCTTCTCTGTCCTCCTGTCCTCTGACACCCTGACTCTCCTCTCCTGATGGACAAGAAATCCCAGCCTGACATTTTAATAGTTAAACAGAAAAGAAACAGAACCATTCAGGATCGTACTCAGGACACCAGAGCAGGGGACTTGACGAATTTAGGCCAACTACAGGCCTATGACAGTCATGCTTAAATCTAACATATTACCTCTACAGAGCAAACACTGTAATGGGTAGGGAGGAGGGTCAGGAAGAGTAAGGGTAGCCACGAACTTCCTAACCTGAGTGAGGACTAAGGGAGATAATTTAAGAAAAACATCTAACACAATGTTGCATTTGGTAAGGACTCCATGAATGTTTATCCCTTCTGTCCCAAAAGGATGGGCAGACTAAAAAAAAAGAAGTTGCAGCCAAGGAAACACCCCATGCTAAAGAACATAGCTCTAACAATGATGTGATGTAGTGATACAAACTGGGGTTTGGATTCAGAGAGAGGTTTGGATCCCGAGTCCGCTCTCCATCACCAGGGTGAGCTGCAGCTTCTCTATACAAACAGGAATAGCATATATTCTCCTGTAGGGCATTGTGAAGATTAAACAACATGATGGAAGTGAAAGGTCATTTCAAGTTGTTTGTTATTTAGAGAAGTACAAATCTGCAACATTGAAAGGTATGAGGGTTGCCCTGGCCGGTTGGCTCAGCGGTAGAGCGTCCTCCTAGCATGCGGAGGACCCGGGTTCGATTCCCGGCCAGGGCACACAGGAGAAGCGCCCATTTGCTTCTCCACCCCTCCGCCACGCTTTCCTCTCTGTCTCTCTCTTCCCCTCCCGCAGCCAAGGCTCCACTGGAGCAAAGATGGCCCAGGCGCTGGGGATGGCTCCTTGGCCTCTGCCCCAGGTGCTAGAGTGGCTCTGGTCGCAACATGGCGACGCCCAGGATGGGCAGAGCATCGCCCCCTGGTGGGCAGAGCGTCGCCCCTGGTGGGCGTGCCGGGTGGATCCCGGTCGGGCGCATGCGTGAGTCTGTCTAACTGTCTCTCCCTGTTTCCAACTTCAGAAAAATGAAAAAAAAAAAAAAAAAAAAAAAAGAAAGACATGAGGGTTCATTTTATGTGTCAACTTGACTGGGTTAAGAGAACCCCAGACAACTGATACAACATTTGTTGAGTGTTTAACTAAGCCACTCCATGGTATTGCTGCCTCAGAATTCACTGTTTGACCAAGCAGCTTACAGGAACCTTAAGCTGACACTAGCCCCTCATACAAGCACATGCCCTAGATAGCAGCCTACAGGGTCATAAGCAGTTGTGAGTTCCTGATATGGACTTTCCCAACAGCCCTTGTGACTGACAGTCCCCCCTGCCTCCCACAACCTGTGTGCCTTATGCGTACAGATAGTCCTTATCTGAGGAGCCCTCAGATAAGATCCTCATGGGGCTTACCAGAACCCATCTTTTGGCCCTAGTTTGGGAATTCCAAAGCACTCCACCCACAGACCCTAATAAAGGCATGTGTCCCAGGTCCTGTCTGTCTCTCTCTGTTTTGCCTTCATGTCTCCATGTGACCCCTTGAGGCATTCCATGTGCTTCCTCCAGAACCAGTGAATAACAAACTTCTCTGTCAGTTTCTCTTGTGTTTTCCTGTTGAACAGAGGTTCACCATACAGCACTCTGTGCTCCATTTCACAAATGTTAATTTAATAAAACCATGGCAACATCACTTCTTGGTACGTCTGTGAGGGCAGTTCTGGAAGAGATCAGCTTTTGAATTGGTAGACCAAGTGAAGAAGGTCAGCTGTACCCATGTGTGTGAAAATCATCCAATCAAGGCCATAATAGAACAAAAAGATGAAGGAAGAATAAACTTGCTCTTTGATTGAACTAAGACATCCATCTTCTGCTGTCTTTGCATATTAGATTGAGCCTTTGGTCATAGGCCTCCAGGTGGGGATGGAAACTATACCACCAGCTTTTCCTGAACCTCTAACTTGTAGACAGGGTATCATGGGACTTATTCTCCATACACATGAGCCAGTCCTTCATAAAATATCTCTTTCTATATATCTATATTTATCCTACTGGTCTATTTCTCTGAAGAACCCTAATTAATATAGAAAGCATCTTGATATCATTTAGCTTGAACACTTGTCCCATTCCAAACCCCCAATGGTTCAGTTCTTTCACTGCTCTCACAGCAGCCCAAACTGGAGGTCATTCCACACATGGCGTCTTCTCCAGGAAGTTGCCTCAGCCCACCCCAGCCTCCTTTCTCAACTGGGCACAATGAGCTGCATGCCCTTCTTCTGCGTACCCTCCCAGTCCTTAGGCACACTTTTCTTACATCACTTGTTGCAGATGATGACCTGCCTCCCCAGCCTGAGCTGAGCTCCCTAAGGCACCCCCTCATCCCTCCCCAGCACACAGAAGAGCCCCAGGGTCTGTTAAACTTAACTAAACTCTGCTTATCACCTCCTCGGGAGGGAGCTTACTTCGTTTTCAGATGGTAGGTTTGAATAATCAATTGCTATGAGGTAAAGCGAGGGAGGTCACTGTTTGGGATACCGCAACAAGTAAGGCTTATTAACAGAGGGAGGTTGTATATGGTTTTGCATTGCTTTCTAATCATTCTGGGTATGGTAATCTTAAAATCTCATTGTCTTAAGACTAAAATTTAATAAAGCTATTGACAAAGACTCAGGAAAATAATTTAGGGTATGAGCAAGAATGTTTATCTAAATTCTATTTCTAATAACGAAATCCTGAAACCAATTGAAATGTCCAATATTCAACTACATTTATACCATCATATGTATATTTAATACATTGCAGTATAACTAAAGAAATACTACTATTCAGATATTCTAAATAATACAGATGAATGTCTATTAACATGAAAATATGTTTCTAAAATACTAACTGAACAAAAAAGCAGGTTACAAAGCAATATATAGAGTTTTAATAGCATTTTTATGGTAGGTACATAAAGATTTAGAAGGATTTGTAACTTGTTAAAAAGATGTTTTGTAGCAAGATTGTGGGTGGTATGATTTGCTTCATTTTGTTCATAATTTTTTATTTCCTACCACACATATGTATTGCTTTAGAAGTAAGAAGAAAAACAAATTCAAAACAGGAAAACAACTCCTCTGAGCTGAATGGCAGGCTTTGCTTGAACTGTCCATGATGGCTGTTTGAAAGCTGTGGTATAATTAAGCCCTGCTAACTGTCCGCTCACCTGCCCTACACTCTCTGCCTCAAATCCTAACTCCTAGGCACAGTGAACCCTGTGTAAAGTTCTGTGATAACCTAGGTCTCAGGCTTTTATAAGTTCAGCTCTCTCATGTTTTGCCTATTCCAGACTCTCCAACCTGACCCTCTTGGAAACTCAGCTCAGAGGTCACCATCTCCAGGAAGTCTTCCCTGACATCTTTCTTCTCCCTACCTCTAAACACCATTCTATGTGTCTCCACATCCGTCCTCTATCAAAAACCTTAACCATATTATATTGCATTTATTTAAATGTCTAGCTGTTTCAAAAGCATTAACTAGGTCTTTTATCCTTCTATTCTCAGATTCCAGCAAAGTGTCTGGGCAGAGTAAGAATCCAATAAACAGATATGGAAAAATGAACACTGGCATTAAGAACCAAAGAACCAGATCAAAAAGTCTGAGACAAAAGCAAACATTTTTCTGAGCCAGAGCAGTTACTTGCTCATAAGAGACCCTGGTTATGTTTTATTTCTGAGACCTTACAAGAGAACTTTCAGGCAGACATCTTTAAAAAATAAATCGTCAGGAATCTAGCATGACAGACCTCTAAGAATAATAGTCTGTCACCTCAAAATGTACCAATGGTACATTTTGGTGTATAAGACACTCCGGTACATGAGATCCTACTCACACTTGCTTCCCAGCCTTGATGTAGATTTTTTCATATAAATTCTGAAAAATCTAGAGAAAAATGGATCTCGTATTTCTTTATCAACCAACTAGTATTACCAATTTTGGAAGTCAAGTAAAATATTCTGAATTTCATAGCAGATTTTCTCTCTGGTTACATAGTAAGTTACTTGTTGTTTACTTATTTGTATCCTTCTTAAGAGTCCACACAAAGCTTGACACAAATAAGGTTTTTAGAAATAGTGAAGGGAAACACGGGAGGTGAGTGCTGTGTCCATCCCAGCCTTCTGCCATAGCTCACGTTCCAGGTCAGGGCGGGGAAATGAGCTCACTCAGTACCCAGCTGTACAGCGGAGCTGGGCAGGCAGAAATCAGAGCCAGGAGCTACTGAAGCAGGTCAACAACTCGAAGAGAAGAAATTTGTGCAAAGGAAGGGCCCAGAACTCTGCATGGGGACTCCCTGAGAGTCCTTGGCTAAAGTATGCACAAGATGAGACTCTGTGAGGCTTAATGAGGAGCAGCTGCCACCGGGCTGAGCATTGAACATCAAAGGGCACGCAGGGCTGGGAAACGCTGCAGCTTAGGATAGCCACAGCGAGAAACATGGCTGAGTGCTTCCGATACTCAACTGAAACCCAGAAAGGTCAGACCTGAGGAGTAAGGTCAAACCTGAAACAGGTCAACTCTAACAAAGATTAGATTCAAGTCTGGCATGTTTTAAAAACATCCTCTGGCAACTTAACTGTTTGGAAGAATAAAATACCATACCCTTTAAAGGAATATAATATAAAACAGACCCCTTATCATGTGTCATTTATATTGTCCAGGGTATAATAAAAAATTACTAGACATTGAAAAAGAAAGTGAAAACCTTAATTTAAAAATAAAAGCATTCTATAGAAACAGCAAAGCCAAGATGACCTAGGAGGATTTTAAGGTAGCTTTTAGAAATATGTTCAAGGATTTTTAGGAAAAGGTAGATATAAAAAGTGAACAAATGGGGGAATAACAACAAAAAATGGAAACAAAAGAGGACAGAGGGAAAGGAGATGGGATAAACCTGAAGGGAGGGGGGAAGGCGTTACGGGGAGGGGGCAAGGCAGATGTTTAGGGGAATACAGGGGGGGTGCATTCAGGGAAACACTAGAATCTATGTAAACACAATAAATTAAAATCAATAAAAAATGTATGAAAATTATAGAACTGAAAAGTAAAATATATAAAATAAAAATTTTATTGAATGGGATTGATCATATTAATTTTATATAAACTATAAGATAAATAATGTAATCTCTAAAGGAACAATAAAAATATATTAAAAGTTATATCTAAAAAGCCAGTAGAATAATAAAAATGAAATATTAAAAAATATTTCATTCACTAAAAAGTATGCATAAAAAAAAATCCCCAAAAACTGATAAGGCAAACAAATAGAAAACAAATAACAAGGCCCTGGCCAGGTAGCTACGTTGGTTAGAGCATCATCTCAATATACAAAGGTTGTGGGCTCAATCCTCAGTCTGGACACTTACAAGAACCAATCAATGAATACATAAATAAGTGGAAAAACAAATCAATGTTTCTCTTTCTCTTCCTCCCTTCCTCTCTCTCTAAAATCAATAAAAAAATTTAAAAATTAAAAAGGGAAAATAAGACGGTAAACATAAACCTAATCATATCAACAATAATTATGTTGATATGTCAAATAAAAATGTACGAAAGCTCCAAGTAAAAGACAGACAACTATCAAACTAGATTTTTAAACAGTAAGCAACAACTACATTCTGTGTACAAGAATACACTTTAAACAGAAAGTCCTAGCTAGACTGAAAGGAAAAAGATGGAAAGAGATATATACCAGGCATGTAGTAAGCATAAAAAACCTGGCAAGGGTATGTTAACAACAAAGTAAACTACAAGACAAGAAGTGTTAGCAGGGATAAAGGTGGATATTTCTTAATGACAAGAGGGTCAATTCATCAAGAAGATATAATTCTAAATGCAATGATATCAGAACTTTAAAATACATAAAGCAAAAATTCACAGAATTTTTTTAAAGTAGACAAATTGATGACATGTTGAAGATTTTAACTCCCACCCTTAATAAATGATTGAAAAAATAGCAAAAAATTAGTAAGTATATAAATTGTGTAAACAATGCTATAAACCAAATTGACCTAATTGACATTTAGGTCAACACTATCCTAAACAATACTTTCAAGTTGTACATAAAAGATTTATGAATATAAACAACATCCTGGAGCATAAAATAAATTTCAAGAGATTAAGGCAGATCAAAAACCTTCCAACTAAGAAAAAGTGAGGGTGCAAGGCCTTAATGATAAATTATACCAAACATTTAAAGAATTAACACCAACACTTACAACAAGCTATAGATCAATATCCCTTAAAAAATAGACACAAGCTTGAGCAGGTGTTGGCACAGTAAATAAGAGCATTGGACTGGGACACAGAGGACCCAGGTTTGAAACCCCAAGGTTGTCAGTTTGAGCACAGGCTCACCAGCTGGAGTGCAGGGTCACTGACTTGAGCATGGGATCATAGACATGGCTTGAAGCCCAAGGTCACTGGCTTGAACCAAAAGTTCACTGGCTTGAGGAAGGGGTCACTCACTCTGCTGGAGCGAGCCAAGGCACATATGAGAAAGCAATCAATAAATAATGAAGGTGTCGCCTGACCAGGTGGTGGTGCAGTGGATAGAGTGTCAGACTGGGATGCAGAGGACCCAAGTTTGAGACCCTGAGGTCACCAGCTTGAGGGCGGGCTCATCTGGCTTGAGCAAAAAAGCTCACCAGCTTGGACTCAAGGTTGCCGGCTTGAGCAAGGGGTTACTTGGTCTGCTGAAGGCCCGCGGTGAAGGCACATATGAGAAAGCAATTAATGAACTAAGGTGTCACAGCGAAAAACTGATAATTGATGCTTCTCAACTCTCTCTGTTCCTGTCTGTCCCTATCTATCCCTCTCTATGACTCTCTCTCTGTCCCTGTAAAATAATAATAATAATAATAATAATAATAATAATAATAATGAAGGTGTCATAACAAAGAATTGATGCTTCTTATCTCTCTCCCTTCCTGCCTGTTGGTCTCTATCAGTCTCTCTCTCTCTGTGTCTCTTTCTCACTAAAAAAAGAAAAAGAAAAAAAAAGATACAAACATCCTCAACAAAATACTAGCAAAACAGGCCCTGGCCAGTTGGCTCAGTGGTAGAGCTTCGGCCTGGCATGCAGAAGTCCCGGGTTCGATTCCCGGCCAGGACACACAGGAGAAGCGCCCATCTGCTTCTCCACCCCTCCCCCTCTCCTTCCTCTCTGTCTCTTTCTTCCCCTCCTGCAGCCGAGGCTCCAATGGAGCAAAGATGGCCCGGGCACTGGGGATGGCTCCTTGGCCTCTGCCCCAGGCACTAGAGTGGCTCTGGTCGCAACAGAACGACGCCCCGGAGGGGCAGAGCATCGCCCCCTGGTGGGCAGAGCGTCGACCCCTGGTGGGCGTGCCGGGTGGATCCTGGTCGGGTACATGCGGGAGTCTGTTTGTCTCTCCCCGTTTCCAGCTTCAGAAAAATACAAAAAAAAAAAAAAAATACTAGCAAAACAATTCTAGCAGCATATTGAAAGGATTACACACCTTAATCAAGTATGATTTATCCCAAGAATGCAAAGATAGTTCAACAAGTGAAAATCAATCAACACAATATGTTGATAAAAGGAAAACTTCCCTTTTTTCCTATGGGATAAAGAAAAGCACAGTTCTTCTCTACTGTGAATTTCTTTCCCATGAGTCTCTTTTACTATTTACATGAAAGACTTCACTTCTGATATTACAGGTCACCAAATGTGTGGACGTTTTCCCATACCAAGCAATTCTTTGTGACAACTAGGTGTCCTACAATTTAACTTAATTATGATGCTATCTACCCAGAGATAGAATAAGATCTCACAGGTTAAGGGCTTAGTCCCATAAGACTACTCCTCCTACATACACACACATACACACTCACAGACACACACACACACACACTTGAGATACAAGTCACAAACCCAATTATCACCTGTGTTTCTGACCAACTGGTTATATAGCAAAGGTTTTCATGACCCCTCCTCAGGTTTACTAAAGTGGTTCACAGAACTAAGGGAAACATTTGCTAATATTTACTAGTTTATTAAAAGATATGATAAAGGTACAGATGAACAGTCAGATAAAGAGATACATAGAACAAGATTCTGAGCACAGGAGTTTCTGTCCTCATGAAGTTGGAGTGTGTCACCCTCCCAGTGTGGATTTGTTCACCAGCCTAGAAACTCCCCAAACCCCCTACTTAGGAATATTAAGGAGGCTTCCTCATGTAGTTATGATCAATCATTACCTTCATGTTCAACCCTTCTCTCTCTGGAGGATCCAGGGTGGAGCTGAAAATTCCAAGCTCCTAATTATGGCCTCATCTTCATGGTGACCAACCACCATCCAGGAGCCCACCCAGACTTGCCTAACTAGAAAAAAAAGATGCTTGTAGTTTTCCTGCAGCTTAATACAGTGTGTCCGTAAAATCATAGTGCACTTTTGACAGGTCACAGGAAAGCAAAAAAAGACGACAGAAATGTGAAATCTGCACCAAATAAAAGGAAAACCCTCCCAGTTTCTGTAGGATGATGTGGCAGCATGTGCGCATGCGCAGATGATGACGTAACACCGTGTATACAGTGGAGCAGCCCACGGCCATGCCAGTCGAGAGGTGGACGGTACAGAGGAAAGTTCAGTGTGTTCTGTGGCTTGCTAAATTCGAATCCATGACCAAAGTGCAATGTGAATATTGGCGTGTTTATAATGAAACACCACCACATAGGAATAACATTACTCGGTGGGATAAGCAGTTGAAGGAAACCGGCAGTTTGGTGAAGAAACCCTGTTCTGGTAGGCTATTAGTCAGTGACGAGTCTGTAGAGGTTATATGGGATAGCTACTTAAGGAGCCTTAAAAAATCTGTGTGTGAGCCCACATCGAACTGCTCTGAATAGGCATGAAACTGGGAGAGTTTTCCTTTTATTTGGTGCAGATTTCACATTTCTATCGTCTTTTGTTGCTTTCCTGTGACCGGTCAGAAGTGCACCATGACTTTATGGACACACTGTACTGCTCACAAAAATAGAGGATATTTCAAAACGAATATGAAGCAATAAAAAAAAGCATTTGATTTTTTTTATTTAACAAGAACATCAGAAAAGCAAACGACAAGTCAAAGAAAGTTGTTCAATTTTGCAAATGATATGCAAAACCAATTTTTCTTTCATTGGTCAGAATGCACTATACAAAAGGTCAAAAGTACTGGAGTATCTGCACATTCCCTGATCCCCTAATTTTTGTGAGCCATGTATTTACAATGGTTCTAAGGGCATTGTGTGAGTAACAGGGCCAAAGACAAATACTAGAACAAAAGATACCCTTAGTGTTTTTATCATTTAAGGAATTACAAGGAAGGGCTTTAGGAGCTCTGTGCCAGGAACTAGGGGCAGAGACCAATAAATATAGTTTTAATTATCTCACATTAATAGAATAAAAAAGAGAAAATGCACAATGTCCTCACAAATAATGCAGAAAAAGCATTTGACAGAATCCAGAAGTCTTTCATAACAAAAATACTAAAAAAAAACAAAAAACCCACAAAATCAAAACAAAACAAAAAAACAACTTATGGGTAGAAGGGACGTTTTATAATATGATAAAGCCATTTTTGAAGAACCCAAAGCTAACATAGATAACATCAGAAGTAAAAGACTGAAAGCTTTCCTCCTAAGGTCAGGGTAAAAACAGGGGCTGCTCTCACCATTACTCTTCAATAATGCATTGAAATTCAGCTAGATCAATTAGGCAAGAAATAAAAAAGATATCCAAGTTGGAAAGGAAGTAAAACTCTCTACTCACAGATGGCATGATCTACGTTCAAAAAAAACAAAAGCTGTTAAAGAATCCATAAAAACCAGAGCTCATAAACACATTCAGAAAAATTGCAGGGTTACAGTATCAACATTCAAGAATCCATTGTATTTCTATACAATAGCAATGAACAATGCAAAAACAAATTAATAAATAAATTTAATTTATAATAGGTTCAAAAAGAATAAAATACTTAAAAGTAAATTTAACCACTCTCACATCTTTTATTTCCATTGTACTGGAGGTCCTAGTAGGCAAATCAAAGAAACGAAAGGCATGTTAATTGGAAAGGAAAATAAATAATTCTATTGTTCATAGAAAACATGATTATCTATGTAGAAATTCAAAGGATCTAAAAATAAACTATTAGAATAAATAAATTTAGCAAGTTAACAGAATACATCAATATAGAAAAAAATCGATTGTATTGTTATATATGCATAATAAACATTTAGAAAATTTAAGTACAATACCACTTCCAATAACACCCAAACAACAAAATACCTAGAAACAGTTTGACAAAAGTAACAAAAGATGTGAAAGACACTTTCAATTAGACCTACAAAACATTACTAAGATCTAAATAAGTGGAGAAAGACATCATTTTTTTATGAATTGGAAGACTCAATATTATTAAGCTTTTCATTCTCCCCCAATTGATCTACAGATTCAATGCCATCCCATCCAATATCTGAAAAAAATTTTTGTAAAAAATGGCAAGTTGATTCTAAAAAGAATATGACAATTCAAAGGACATAGAACAGTTAAAATACCTTGAAAAAGAAAGAACAAAGTTGAAGCATTTCAAGACTTACTATAAAGCTATAATGATCAACATAGTATGATACTGGCATAAGGCTAGATCAAAAATAGATTTATAAAAAGAATAGAGAGTTCAAAACTAAATCCATGACATAGTGATTTTCAATAAGGAAAAGGAAAGCCTTTTCAGTAAATGGTCCTGCATTTGAAAAATGTATGGCGGAGAAAAATGAGCCCAACCTTACACCTTGAATAAAAATTCATTTGAAACAGATCATAGATCCAAATGTAAAAGCTAAAACTATTAAACTTGTAGAACAAAACCTGGCCTTTTGATCATGGTAAGAAAAGACTACTTCCAACACAGAAAGTACAAATCATAAAAGAACAATGATAAGTTGGACTTTATCAAAATTAAAATTGTTAACTCTTCAAAAGTTAACAATATAGAAAGATAAACCACTGAAGAGAAATACTAAAAATACATATATCTGGCAAAAAAAAAATCTATTCAAAATAAATATAACAATCTTACCAATCAATAATAAAAAAGAAACACTTCCTCCACTATGAACAAAAGCTTTGAACACATTTTACAAGAGCGTCTACACCAATGCTCAACATCAATATTATCAAGGAAATGAAAATTAAAACCAAAATGAGCAATCACTCACTGGAATATCTATAGGTAAAAACTAGTGACAAAATATGACATAGATGAAAAGCAACTGGAACTTCATATGTTGCTTGTGGGAGTATAAATAGTACCACCACTTTGGGAAACTATCTGGCTGTTTCTTAGTAATTAAACATAAGCCTTTTTTATGATTCAGCAATTCCACAAGCAACAGAAATGGCAATTCCACAAATGTGTACAATATCAAGATAAAAACTTATAAAAATGATTTGTTCAATGATGCTTATTGTAGCTTTATTCAATATAGAAAAAAAAAACTGAAAACAACACAAATGCCCATCAACAGGAGTTATGTATCAACTCTGTGGTCTGTGTCTACCTTGCAATACTACTCAGTGGTAAAAGGAATAAATGAGTGTTTCACATCACAAAATGAATTAACCTCTAAAATATTATGTAGAGCAAAAGAACCAACACACAAAGAGTGTTTGCATTTGGTTGCGTGATTGCATTTACATAAAGTAAAAAAACTACTGCATGGTGACAGACCTGTGAAGGGTGGAAAAAATCAAGGACAACAGGGACACCAAAAAGTATGGGATTAGGGAAGGAAAGGATCAAATTCTATGTATTTAGGTCACAGGTTTGATAGTTAATGAAGATGTCTTGTCTGTAGCTGGGTATAGAATTTTCTTAAGTTGGAGAAGGCACACACTGTATTAATTACTCAAATAAATTTCCGAAGTAATACTAAATGGGTCACTTTTTGTTATTATTCTTTAGATTTCTAAAATACTGAAGTGGAATAATTCTTAAAAGATTAATTTGATCCTACAAATAATCTTAATTAAATTGAGACCAACGATTAAAGAACTGAAATACAGCCCATAAACAGAAAGTAATTCAGAAAGCTCATTTATGTCTACTTACCCACGAGGAGGCCCCACATGTTTTAGTTCTAAACTAAAGGTGCACTATTTTGAGAAAGGTCACAGTACTAGACAAATTTCAGAGAACCAGAAGTTGTTTATTTTTCTTTCTTTTTGGCATCCTCTTTCAAGTTCAAGAACACTATCACGATTACATATCTAAGGACTTTCTTAAAAGTCACTGCTACCCTATGTTGTCAAACAAGTATTCCAACTAGCCTAATGTTCCATGTTTGAATACTAAATTTTCCTCTTATGTCTACTAGCACTGTTTTGTGGATTATAAATTGCAGTTTCTTCAGAGAGAATTTCAAATAGCCTCATGCAAGATAATTACCTAATAGAGCACATAATTTCCCCCAAATAACCATTTATAACTTTTATCCATGAACACAACCAGTACCCTCTGTGTGCAGTTCCCTTAAAGCTTGCCTAGGGCTGGCCTCTCACCCAGGCACAAACGCCTGCTCGGGCCTCGCCTCTACCTTCTCAACACCTTGTCAAATGGAAATAGGCAGCTGCCAAGCCTACTCGCTTTCACTTTGGTCTTCTTAGCAAATTAAATAAGTAGAATTTTTTAGCTCAAACACCAAGCCATACAGCCTCCCACAAATTTATCAAGAGGACCAGTTCAGATTCCATGTCAGTATAAATCTCGTAACTCCCAACCCAGTTCTCTGCTACAGCCAGGTCAGTTTCTCATGAGCCCTCAGCCAGGGCTGGACCTGTGCCTCTTGACATAACGTACTTTTCATTTCTCCTCTACTTCCCTCTCTGCCTTCTGTTTTAGACATGTGTCTTCCAAGAAGCAGTCCTTAATCAACCCTGCTTACTTTTAAGTGTTATTTCCACCAGTGAGTCAAAGAAAACTTCTCACTCCTTCCAAATTCAGTTCAATTCTCATTGCCCCTGTGCAGCCTGGTCTGGCTCTCCAGACACATTTAGTTACCCCAATCTCACTGCACGTTGCACATGCATTAGAGTAGATGCCATGCTTCTTCCCAGTTCTTCCTAAGTGAGTAGCTCTTCACCAAGACTTCTCACTCTCCGTTGACAACAACATTGAATTGAAACAACCTGAGACACATGGAGCTAGATCAAAGCAAAGTGTTTACCAGTGGGAAGGGGAAGGAAGTCAAGAGGGACAAATATATGGTGATGAAAATGATTCGATTTTGGGTGATGGGCACACAATGCAATTGACAGTTCAAATGCTATAGAGAGGTTCATCTGAAACCTGTGTACTTTTACTGATCAACGTCATCCAGTTAAATTTAATTTCTAAATAATAAAAAAGAAAGAAACAATCTGATCATTCAACAATATGAGCTTTTTTTGGCAAATACTGTTTAAGTAGCTACTATGCATCAGTCATGGTTCTTAGATTAGTTGAAACAATCTAATTAGGGAACACCTACTACTTATGTTAGATACGTAAGAGCTGGGAATATAAAAATGAACAAAATTTTTCAGGCTTAGATATATGCATTATTTATTGCATATATAACATGGAGAGAAAAACTGATGCCCAATGTTCACCAAAAAAGACATATATATCCTGACAGCTCCAATATATTAGTTTGCTCCATATCATAAAATTTTGATTTTAAACATTTGATAAGATCTTTAAGGCAAAACAGATTACTGCATATGATTGCTAAAAATCGGTTTTTACTCTGTCCTGTAGAACTAAGTTTGAGATTAAATCTCCTTTTAGAAATCATAAGAAATTATGGCATCTGCTAATCTTGAAAAATGGACCAAGAGTTAGATAATGGGTTTATTTTACTTTTTAATAGTGGTAAAATATGCACAGCATTAAATTTACTCTTTTAATCACTTTTAAGTGTTCAATTTGATAACTGATGTATTAAGTATCTACTATGTAATTGCTAATATACTAGGTTCTAGAAACATGGGACATGAATCCGCACCTAATAAATTTTTAGTGTTATTCATTGGTCTGGTAGGAAAGGTGTAAAAATAAAAGGACACTGGTATCTCTTCCTCTACTTCATCTGCATGTCCCAAGCCAGGCTAGGGAGACCTCTTTCCTAAAACTCTCCTAAAACTCTCCTAAGTCTGGAGTGGAAGAAAGTGAGTCTGGAGTTGCTAACGGGACGAGCCCTTTGGCAATGGGGTGTGAAGAAGCCACTCTGGCCTGTGCATGCATGTATTTCTGTAACGAGGGATAAAGACTGCCCTTCTTGACAGCAATGGCAATTGGCAAATCCAGTTCCTAACATCCCTAGAGATTGTCTACAATTCTGTGAATTCTCCAGTGGCCCTTTTCTTCCTTAACCTATAGTTAAGACTACTTTGCAAATGTAGAATTCCTTAATATACATATAACCACATTTGAGAGTCTATAAGAATTCACTCAGTTAAAGGCATGCTTTTACAACAGGGCAAAATAAAGGCCAGAGTAGATTTTTTAAATTACATTGTCATCTTATTACTCATGATCATTCCATCTGGATTTTTTTCAAAGTAGGTGTACCATAGTTCCCCATGTATAAGACGCACCTTAATTTGGGGGCCCAAAATTTGAAAAAAAAAAGTATTGCAAGAAGTTGTTGAACTCATTTTATTCGTCATAAAATTCATACAACTCATCACGGTCAAAACTCCCATCCATTAGCTTGTCCTCATCTGTGTCTGATGACAAATCACTGTCTTCATATATTGCCTCGTCCTCAGTTCCATCTATGGCATTTGAAATGCCACATTTCCACACACTCTGTATTAAACACACCCAGTTTTTAGACCCCAAATTTTTCAAAAAGAGGTGTGTCTTATACATGGAGAAATATGGTACATAAAAGACCTTATTCACTTGTTTTCAAAGGAAACTTTTTCAAAGGAAGTAAAAATTACTTTATAATTCACTTTGGGTAAATACATCAATAAATCAGAGATTAAGTCTCTGGACTCAATAATTTATCTATACAGAACTAAACAACATCAGCTAACTCATTCTATTTAATATTAAATCAAACTGCTACAAGAATCTTTCCAAATTACTGATGCTAAGTTGTGAACAAAATATCTGGCCTGTGACCAGAATCTGTCTAGTCCATTACAACGTTATTGGAGACATAGATGAGTTTTAGTTCCTGGCTTTCATTCTGTTTGTCTAATAGCAACAAAATGAGAACCATGAAGGAACAGGTAGGAAGACAACAGGCTAGATGAGGAAGCAAAGCAAAAAGATACAGGACTGAGACCAGGGCTGGATTCACAAGGTCAGCAGAGCACCTCGTGGTTCACAAACCAGCTGGGATCTCTTCAGTAAACATCTATTCCTACCATCAGCAAAGTAATTCTATAGTACCCTTATGAAACAGCTACTCTCCAATCTCAAGGACTTTGAGAAAAGTGTTCTTCTCCCGTGCTAGTCACCTTCACTTTCTAAATGTTTCACTTCCACCTGCTCACCTAATTCTTCTGCTTTGAATTATCAGCAGCAGATGCCAAACCTACTGACTCAGAGACTTTAAGATCATTTATCAGTTGTCAAGCTCATTACAGCTCATTGCTTTTGAAATAACTCAATTCCCCACGCAGGAGAGGACAGTCTTCAGCTAAAGAAAAAGTGACATGCGAGTGTGTGAGGGCTCCTATGTTGTCAGACAGGATAAGATGACAGGACTATGAAACTTGTTTTATGGGGTCGCTGGTGGTAGAAAGTCATCTTCCCACCCTGTTCCCCTTCTCTGTTCCATTTGCCTTCTTGTAATAATAGTTTCCACATGGTCTTAAGTCAGTTTTTCATAAGACAAGTCCCAGTTGTGAAATCAAGCTATAGGCATAGCCACAGCCATGCTGCAAACTGAAATTGAACAGGGCTAATTAGACCAGAGTGCACTGCATGTGCGAGGAAAGGACGTATTGCTTCATGAGACTTGGGTTTCCATTGTTCGTGTGTCAATGTGTAAAATGCCTTTCTCACTGTGGGTCAAGGTCAAAGAGTTAGAAAATCACTGATTTAAGAGCTATTCTCATTCCACAAGTATTTATTAAACAGCTACTACATGCCTGGCATAGTTCTAAGAGTTTGGAATGCAATAGTGAACCAATCATTCAAAAACCTCTGCCTCACGGAGCTTCCATGTTAGCTTCCATGTTAGCATGAAAAAAATAGGACAAAATAAAGGAAACCTGGGTGCCAAGGGGAAGGAGAGGTATTTTTTTTTTGATGGCACTCACAAGAATTTGTATTTTCCCTTCATTAAATATGTTGGGGTTTGAATCTTCATTTGATGTGTCACTAGGGATGTATGGACAAAATCCATATGTGTTCTTATTAGGCAAAAAATTATTTCTATTCATATATACTTTTATAGAAGTTAAAATGCCCTAACTAACAAAGCCAGAGCAAGTCCAACAAGGGCACACTGGCTTTTGCCACTGGCCCTTCACCCCCAGAGCAGTCTAATCAGAGACGTGGGCGGGTGGGCTATAGCTCAGCTCAGAACACCGCTAACCTTGCTGCTCTATTTCCAAGTCTAGGAGAACTTTCCTAACAGTCTCCCTTTGTGATCATAAGTCACTTCCACAGATTATCCCCCCCCCCCTCTCTCACACACACACACACACACACACACACACACACACACACACACACACTGGTTGGATTCTTTATAAAAGTGCAGTTAATTAACACACATAAGCCTCTTGGCCCTACAGTATGAGCAACTACCAAATTCTTTATTTTTTAAAGATTTTATTCATTTTAGAGAGGTGAGAAAGAGGGAGAGAGAGAGAGAAGGGGCAGAGGAGCAAGAAGCATCAACTCCCATATGTGCCTTGACCAGGCAAGCGCAGAGCTTTAAACTGGAAACCTCAGCGTTTTAGGTCAATACTTTATCCACTGCGCCACCACTGGTCAGGGAACTACCAAATCCAAAGACTTGACTTCCATCTGCAGATCGCATGAAGAATTGAAGATCGTTTTTCAACAGCTACTACTTTGCCAGAGGGCTTTTGCTTTTTATTATTTAGTTTTGTTTTTTAATTGCTCTTACAGCTAAACACCAAACCCAAGAAATGCATCTTCACACACTTCATCAGTAGTACACATTAATTTGGGAGACTGCTGTGTCCTCCAGGCCCCAGGAAGGATTTCTTGAGCAGGACGTTGTCCTCCCTACTCCTTGCAAGGCTGGCCCGCTAGACAAAACAGTGTGCAATGGGGCGGTGCTCACAGTGTGCTTCAGCTTCTCAGCATGGGCTCACAGGAGGTAAGGGAGCTGGCTCTGGGGACTTGGGGACAAGCTGGGGAGAACTATCCAGGCTGAAGAAAGAGTAAAAAAAAAAGCCTTAAGGCCCCGCAGCAAGACCCAAGCCACAGCTGGAAGGTAGTGAGCAAAGCCACAGGGGCTGTAGAATTGAGGCCAAATGTGTTAAACACCTGCTTGGGAAACACAGGTGTAAGAGCTGCTGGACCTGGACCTATCCTCCTCTGTGAGGAAAGAAAAGGGAAAGGGAAAGGGAAAGAGAAAAGGGGAAGGGGAAGGGGAAGGGGAAGGAGGAAGGGGAAGGGGGAAGGGGAAGGGGAAGGGGAAGGGAAAGGGGAAGGGGGAAAGGGAAGGGGAAGGAGGAAGGGGAAGGGGAAGGGGAAGGAGGAAGGGGAAGGAGAAGGAGAAGGGAAGGGAAGGGAAAGGGGAAGGGAAAGGGGAAGGGGGAAGGGGAAGGGGGAAGGGGAAGGGGAAGGGGAAGGGAAAGGGGAAGGGGAAGGAGGAAGGGGAAGGGGAAGGGGGAAGAGGGAAGGGGAAGGGGAAGGGGAAGGGGAAGGGGAAGGGAAGGGAAGGGAAAGGGGAAGGAGGAAGGGGAAGGAGAAGGAGAAGGGAAGGGAAGGGAAAGGGGAAGGGAAAGGGGAAGGGGGAAGGGGAAGGGGGAAGGGGAAGGGGAAGGGGAAGGGGGAAGGGAAAGGGGAAGGGAAAGGGGAAGGGGGAAAGGGAAGGGGAAGGGGGAAAGGGAAGGGGAAGGAGGAAGGGGAAGAGGAAGGGGAAGGAGAAGGAGAAGGGAAGGGAAGGGAAAGGGGAAGGGAAAGGGGAAGGGGAAGGAGGAAGGGGAAGGGGAAGGGGGAAGAGGGAAGGGGAAGGGGAAGGGGAAGGGGAAGGGGAAGAGGAAGGGGAAGGGGAAGGGAAAGGGAAAGGAGAAGAAACGGAAAAGGAAAAGGAAAGGAAGCTTTTAATTCCATTGTAAATGACTTTGTTTTTACGTACTCTTCCATCTCCTTTATTTCTCTCACAAAGGAGCAATAAACAGAAGGAAACAACCACGTATGGCGTCTGCTATAACTCCTCATAAGAGATTGTTTGGTGTCTTTGATTGTTCAGAAATGAAGATTGAGAGGAAAAATGAAAATAAAAGGTCTGAATTAAAATGCACTGTTTCATGACTATTATATGAGTTATCATGTAATCATTTCACTAAGCAAATATTTACTCAATGGGCAAATTCTCATGCAGGGCATAGTGGACAGAAGCACAGATAACGATGGTGCGAGATTGGAATCCTTTGTCATACAAAGGATTTTTCAAAAACACAGTGGGAGCCCTGACCAGTTTGCTCAGTGGATAGAGCACTAGCCCAGTGTGCTGGCATGCTAGGGTTGATCTCCAGTCAGGGCACACATGAGAAGTGACCATCTGCTTCTCTCCCCCTACCTCTCCTCCTTCTCTACCTCTTCTCCTCTTGCAGCCAGTAGCTCAGTTGGTCTGAGCATCTGCCCCAGGTGCTGAGGATAGCTCAGTTGATTTCAGCATCGGCCCCAGACGGGGGTTGCCAAGTGGATCCCGGTCAGGTGCATGCAAGAGGAATCTGTCTCTCTATCTGCCCTCCTCTCATTTAAAATAATGGGGATTCAGAGGAAAAATAAAGATTCTTTCTTGTTGAGGGAAATCTTCATGTAAAGAGTAGTTTCTATACTGAAAGATGTAGAGTTCCTGGGGAGGGGGATAAAGGCTTTTCAGGCAAACCACTGTGAGCTTCAAAGCCTCAGATGCCATGGCAAAATGTATTTTCCAAAGACCTCACATCCCCAGTGGTCCCCTGCAACGTGACACTGCCACTGCCCCTATAGCAGAGTCTGTGTTGTCCCTCCACGAGTCGGGTTGTGACTGCTCTGGCAGAAGTGAAATTGCATGACATGGAGGAAAGTCCAAGGTCTCCACCAATCTTTCCTGGTCCCCTTGGGATGCCTTCTGCAAGGGTGCTGGCTTCTACATAAGAAGTCTGACAAGCCTGAGACCACTGTATTAGTAGATCATTTGGCCAACAGCCACACAACTGCCAATCAGATTGCATGTGCCATCTTGGACATCCAGCCCAAGTTTAAATGACTAAAGTGTGCAGGAAAACTGCCCCAGCTGAGCCTGTCCTGAATTCTGACCTGCAATGTGTAAGCAAAATAAAATGGTTATTTAAAGCCACTAAGTTTGGCAGTATTACATAGCAAGAGTAAGTGGAACAGGTGTGTACATACATGGGTTAGTGGTTTTTAAAGAATTGCTAATGGTGAGTTTCTAGGTGTTACTGAAACTTAAAAATGTTGGTGACAAGCTGGCACTCACATTCCCCTCCACTTCTGAGTGCTAATATGTAGACAGGAGGGAGCTTACGCTCGGTCTACACACTTCCTACCATCCCCAGATGAAACCTGTGCTGTGTTGAAGGAGCGCGCCGTATGGGATGAGCACTAGGAACACGGCTTCAGAAAACCGGTCCTCACCCCAGTTCAAGCCCTTGGCAGCCAGAGGACAGTCAGCTAAGCTCTCTGAGACTCTCAGCCCCCTACCCCCAATAAACAAAAGCACTTCAGAAACTGTAAAGCATTAGTCAGTGGTATGAGTTTTTAAAAACTACTTTTAATTAAATAAATTTATTTGTGCAGTTTAAAATCAAATAAGCCTTATCATGGAAAACAATAAGCATCTTCCCCATGCCCTCAAACTCCCACTTTTGCTCCCTGCAGACAACTACTTTTAACTTTTTTGTTGTTTTTCTAGCAATTATCATTATATTCCTAAATAATGTTTATTCCAAAATTGAATAACTCATCATGATAATAAAAAGTTATCTCTTTTATATCCCCCCACAATTTTTTCCCATATTCTCTAAAATGTCTGTTCTTATTTAAATCATTAACCAGTATTTCATCACAGTTCTCATATAAATATTGTTCATTACAGAGCCAAATAGGGCACAATAACGTTTCTTACCATACCCCTCATGTTGGACACCTATTTTTCCTTGAATACATAATTACCTCAAAATAAACAAATGGTACTACAAACTAAAAAGTTTTTATACAGCAAAGGAAACCATTAATAAAATAAAAAGACAAACCACTTTTACAGCAGCTGTGTTAGGCTTGCTCACTGGCTTACTGGCCACAAAGCCCTTTGCCTGATTAGCGCATGAGCATGTAGCATGTGTGGCCACGTGTGTGTGACCTGTATTAGGCTGAGGATGCTTACGCTTGGGGGGACTGTGGATACGCGGATTGTTTGCCCACCACTGAGGGGTCATTTTGTTGTTTGTTTGCCTGAGAGGCGGTTTCCTCAGCCCGTGTGCTTGTCTGCCATTGTGAGATTTCATCAAATGAATGGTCCAACCCTTTCTGGCTCCACAGTTTTTCCACCATCTGCCTGAATCCAGTGTGAACCTGCCTGGCCTCGGCCACCAGCATTACACCACTGAATGAAAGAACATATTTATCCATGACACATCTGATAAGAGGATAATACCCAAAATATAGAACAAACTTATACAACTGAACACCAAGAAGACAACCCAATTAAAGAATACACAAGGAGAGGAATTCCAAGATGGCGAGGAGTAGGCGGACGTTCCAACTGCCACCTCCCAGGACCGACTGGATTACAACTTAAGAACAATCATCTTGAAAAACCAACTTTGGACTAAACAAAGAGGAGTCTATAACCTAAGATCACAGAGGAAGCCACACCGAGACTAGTAGGAAGGGTGGAGATAAAGAAAGGGCTGCCCTGCTCCCAGGAGTGAGCAATGGCTGAGGGTCCAGAGGGACTCTCACTGCAAGGAGGGTTTCCCTGAGAGGTGTGAGTCCTAAGCCCCAGCCTAGAGCCCCAGAGCGTAGAAGAGGCACCCACACAGCATTTGGCAGTGAAAAGAGCCAGAGTTTCTGTCTGCAAGAGACTGAGCTCTCAGAGACACAGGCTCTGTCTTAAAGGGCCAGCACAAAAAAATCTCATTCACAGCCACTTACCCAGGCCCCCAGTGGAGGGAGAGCTGAGAGGTATAGAGTTGTATGAGGAGAGTGTAAAATTGGAGATCCAGAGAGAGACATGGTGGGGGGTGGCTACTGGAACCACGGTGCTGAGTCATTCTCCAATACTGCAGTCACCATCTTTCTTGGGTGAAGCAGTCCCCTCTGAGCAGCATCAGCCTGGGGAAAAGAAATGCTACACCTTCGGGACTCTCTCCAGTCTCAATCATGGAAACTGGGTCATTTTGAGAGGGCTGGAAACAAAGGTCCGTCAGTGACTCAGTTTTCTGGTTTTGAGGCCAGAGCTTTCCCCAACACATTCTGAATCTAAGACCAGTGCTTCCACCCCATAGGAGACTCAGTAGAAACTGTCCTGTGGGCAGATCACAACTCTGGGTGTCAGAGGCCACACCCACCAGACTCCTGGTGCCACACCCTACTGTGGTCTGGGGGGGGGGGGGAGACTCTAGATAAACTGACACCTGGGACCAAGGGGCGGAGCCACACTTAGCACTGCTCAGATCTCTGAATTGCCACTGGCTCTAGTCTCTACCAGAGATTTTTTCAGAGGCCGAGCCTAACAAATAGCAGACAGAGGCTGCAGGAGGCGGGACTCAGAAAACCTTGGCCTTTTGAGAGGAACTTCCCCCAGGCCCAGTGTAGGTAAAAGCCAGCCTAGGTGTGCAGTTTGGTATTTCCATGAGCACCTGGGCCCAGCAGAGGCATCCACAAACTCTGGATTGCTTGTAGCTCCAAGAAGGTTGATGAGGGCCAGTCATAAGCAATGTTTGCCACTGATGTGTGCTGGGTTCCTGCCAGGGAGGCCTAGGGCTCACATATTCAGTGGCCAGCTGTGGAGAGCATCAGTTCAGGACCTAACAACCCTGGTAGTGGGCATCCTAAGGAAGGGTTCCTCACACCAGCCCAGCAGAGGCGAGTTCAGCTCTCTGTGATCAGCACTAGCATAGTGGCTCATGTGCATTGGGTAGGGTAGAGCTTCAAAGTCAGCAGGCCTAGGTGCTGGATATCTTGCCCTGCTGGGCTAGATTCCACAGGGTTAAGGGAGAGACACTTAGAGCATAGACATTTAATGTGTGGGTCCCTGTGAGCCAACTATAGTTGAATTTGGTTGGGGGCTTAGCCACTTTCTGGGGGGCCATAGCCATCCCCAGGAGAGGATTCTCTCAGTTTTCCTCCTTGAGACCAGGGTCTCACCAACTGTAAGAACTGTTGGCCCCACTAAATCTGAACCTGCTGATCACCTTGTAGGGGACAAATAAAATTTGAGTATGCAGCAGTAGCTGAGGGATTAGGCTCTGGAATAGGGGCCACACTCCCTATACTGAGCTCCTGACCAAGAGACTGCTAAAGTAGGGGGTATCACTAACATTATATTCCCAAACTCAGCAGCCCTAACTCACCAAGTGTGCAACCTGTTAAGTGTTGGTTGGGTAAGTCCAGTCTGAGCCCACACTATAGTCTTTCTATAGAAGTCTCTGTGGGAAGACCAGGAAGCAGCAAGAGGAGGTAGAGCAGCTGAAAAGTGGAGGTAAATCTTATGGAGTTTGGGGCTTTTACGCTGCTGTCATCTCTAAGCAGGAGGAAGCTGATCCTTATACACAGATTGGCCCCTCCCACACTACCCAGGCACAGAAAACATAGACTCAAACAGCAATAAGAGAAATAGCTCCAGACAGGTAGCCCACAGCAGGTTACAAACAACAGCTGATGCCAACCCAAGAAGATCTAGAATCAACACAACTGGTAGTGGGTGGCAGTCAGCACCAACCCTAGACTCCACTAGCTACACAAGCAGCAAACCCAAAGGAGGAGTCTAGCAGCACCAGACACTGTGGAGAATAAATACACTCAACAGGACAGACATTACCCAGTATGTAATACACATGATCAAGGTTGACCCTAGGGTCAGCCAGCCTGAAGGAATAACAGTACCCATGAAAAGACCAATTGCATTCAATACTCACATGCAACAGGAGAGAAAATAGTATCCTCATGAAGCATTCCTAGAGCAAGGAAAACAGGTGGCCTAGAAGGCAGTACCACAGAGCCCATCTTCCTCATAAAGACACTACAAAAAGTTCAAAGTCTGACAGCACTACCTAATACACAGACAAAGTGGGCAGACAAAGAAACGCAACCCAAATGAATTAACAAGAAAAATCCCCAGAAAAAAAACTAAATGAAATGGAAGTAAACAAACTAACAGATTCAGAGTTTAAAATAATTATTTTTAGGATGCTTAGGTGTCTTAAAGTACAATGGAAGGTCATAATGAGCACCTCAATAGATAGCAAGTATAAAAAAACCCCCACTGAAATCATGAAAAAAAAATACCAGTCAGAAATGACAAACACAGTATAAGAAATGAAGACTGCACTAGAAGGAATCAACAGCTGACTAGATGAAGCAGAAGATCAAATCAGCGATTCAGAAGAGAAGACAAACAGAAGCACAGAAGTACAACAGCAACACAAAGAGAGGCACAAAAAGTTTGAGGAAACTCTTAAGAGACCTCTGTGACAACAGGAAGAGAAACAATATCCACATCATAGGGGTTCCTGAAAGAGAAGAGAACAAACAAGGGATAGAAAACTTGATTGAAGAAATCACAGCTGAAAATTTCTCTAAATTGTTGAAGGAAAAAGTGACACAAGTTCAAGAAGCACACAGAGTTCCATTAAAGAGGAATTCAAAGAGGACTACACCGAGACACATCATAATTAAAATGCCAAAGTTAAGAGACAAAGAAAGAATACTAAGAGCTGCAAGAGAAAAGCTGTTAATTACCTACAGAGGAGCCCCCATAAGGATGACATCCAGCTTCTCAACAGAAACACTTGAGGCCAGAGGGGATTGGCAAGAAATATTCAAAGTGATGCAAGACCAGACCTACAACAAAGACTACTTTATCCAGCAAGGTGATCATTTAAAATTGAAGGAGAAATAAAAAGTTTCCCAGACCAAAAAAAAAAAAAACCTCAAAAAATTAATTATAACCAAACCAGTACTGCTAGAAATGTTAAGTGGCCAGCTGTTGAAAGAGCTAAGGAAAAAAAAAACAACAAATGACAAAATGAAGATTGTAGATTTAAAGAATAAAATGGCAATAAACAAACTACATATCAATAATAACCTTATAAGTAAATGGATTAAATGTTCCAATCAAAAGACATAGGGTAGCTGCATGGATAAGAAAATAGGACCCATACATATGCTGTCTACAAGAGACCCACCTCAGAACTAAAGACACACATAAACTGAAAGTAAAAGGATGAAAAAAAGTATTTCATACAAATGGAAATGAAAAACAGCTGAGGTAGCAATATTTATATCTGACAAAATAGACTTTAAAACAAAGGCTATATAGTAAGGGATAAAGAAGGTCACTACATAATGATAAAGGAAGGACTCCAACAAGAGGATAGAACCATTGTAAATATTTATGCACCTAATATAGGAGCACCTAAATATATAAGGCAGAATTTGATGGACATAAAGGGCGAGATCGACATCAATACTGTAATAGTAGGGAATTTTAATACCTCACTATCATTAAACAGATTCTCCAGCCAGAAAATTAACAAAGAAACAGCTGCCTTAAATGAAACACTAGATATACTGGATTTAATTGATATCTTCAGAAAATTTCACCCCAAGGCAGCAGAATATACATTCTTTTCAAGTGCTCATAGTACATTCTCTAGAACAGACCACATGTTAGAACACAAAACAAGTCTCAATAAATTTAAGAAGACTGAAATATCAAGCATCTTCTCTGATCATAATGGCATGAAACAAGAAATCAACTACAACAGAAAAACTGAAAAACATTCAAACACTTGGAGGCTAAATAGTATGTTATTAAATAACAAATGTGTTAACAACGAGAACAAGAAATAAAAAATTTCCTTGAAACAAATGAAAATAAACATAAGCTTGACCAGGTGGTGGTGCAATGGATAGAGCATCAGACTGGGATGCGGAGGACTCAGGTTCAAGACCCCAAGGTCGCCAGCTTGAGTGCGGGCTCATCTGACTTGAGCAAAAAGCTCATCAGCTTGGACCCAAGGTCGCTGGCTCAAGCAAGGGATTACTAGGTCTGCTGAGGGCCCGCGGTCAGGGCACATATGAGAGAGCAATCAATGAACTAAGGTGTCTCAATGAAAAACTGATGATGCTTCTCATCTCTCTCCATTCCTTTCTGTCTGTCTCTGTCTATCCTTCTCTCTGACTCTCTCTCTCTCTCTGTCCCTGTAAAAAAAAAAAAAAAAAAGGAAAAAAAAGAAAATGAACATTAAAAACAACTCAAAATTTATGGGACACAGCAAAGCAAAAGCAGTCCTGAAAGGGAAGTTCATAGCATTACAGACATACTTTAAGAAGCAAGAAAAAGCTCAAATAATAAACTTAACCCTGCATCTAAAACTACTAGAAAAAGAAAAACAAATGAAGCCCAGAGGAAGTAGAAAGAAGGAAATAATAAAGATCAGAGTAGAAATAAATGGCATACAGGGTAAAAAAAAAAACAAAAAACAAAAGATCAATGAAACCAAGAGCTGGTTCTTTGAAAAGGTAAACAAGATTGACTAACTTTTAACCAGACTCATCTCGAACAAAGGAGAGAAGACTCAAATAAATAAAATTAGAAATGAAAGTGGAGAAGTAACAACTGACATCGCAGAAATACAAAGGATTGTAAGAAACTACTATGAAGATCTATATTTCAAAAAATTGGACAACCTAGGTGAAATGGATAAATTCCTAGAAACATACAATCTTTAAAAACTCAATCTGGAAGAATCAGAAAACCTAAACAGACCAATTACAACAAATGAAATTGCAACAGTTATCAAAAAACTCACAGCAAACAGAATTTCTGGACTGGATGGCTTCACAGGGGAATTTTACCAAACATTCAAAGAAGAACTAACACCTATCCTTCTCAAGTTATTTCAAAAAATTAAAGTGGAAGAAAGATTTTCCAAGCTTTTTATGAGGCATTATCCTTATTCCAAAACCAGATAAAAACACTACAAAGAATATCCCTGATGAACATAGATGCTAAAATTCTCAGCAAAGTGCTAGGAAACCGGATCCAGCATTACATCAAAAAGATCACACATTATGATTAAGTAGGATTTATTCCAGAGAAGCAAGGCTAGTACAGTATTCGCAAATCAATAAATGTGATTCATCACATAAACAAAACAAAGAATAAAAAGTACATGAAAATATCAATGAATGCAGAAAAAGCATTTGATAAATCCAGCACCCCTTCATGTTCAAAACTCTCAGCAAAGTAGAAATACAGGGAACGTATCTCAACATAACAAAGGCCATTTAGGACAAACCAAAGTCAACATCATACACAATGGGCAAAAATTAAAAGCAATCCCCTTAAGATCAGAAACAAGGGAGGGATGCCCACTTTCACCACTCTTATTCAACATAGTTCTGGAAGTCCTAGCCACAGCAATCAGACAAGAAGAATAAATAAAAGGCATAAAAATTGGAAAAGAAGTAAAACTATCATTATTTGCTGATGACATAATCCTGTACATAGAAAACCCTAAAGTTTCAGTCAAAATACTACTAGACCTGATAAATGAATTTGGCAAGATGGCAGGATTTAAAATTAATATTCAGAAATCAGTGGCATTTTTATACACCAATAATGAACTGTCTGAAAGAGAAATTAAGAAAACAATCTCCTTCATTGTTGCAACAAATAAATAAATAAAGTACCTAGGAGTAAATTTAACCAAGGAGGTAAAAGACTTGTATGCAAAAAATTATAAGACATTTAAAAAAAGAAATCAAGAGGCCTTGGCCGGTTGGCTCAGTGGTAGAGCATTGGCCTGGCATGCAGGAGTCCCAGGTTCAATTCCCAGCCAGGGCACACACGAGAAGCACCCATCTGCTTCTCCACCCCTCCTCCTCTCTTTCCTCTCTGTTTCTCTCTTCCCCTCCTGCAGCTGAGGCTCCATTGGAGCAAAGTTGGCCCTGGGTGCTGAGGATGGCTCTATGGCCTCTGCCTCAGGCACTAGAATGGCTCTGGTTGCAATGGAGCAAGGTCCCCAGATGGACAGAGCATCGCCTCCTGGTGGGCATGCCGAGTCGATCCTGGTTGGGCGCATGCAGGAGTCTGCCTGACTGCCTCCTCGTTTCCAACTTCAGAAAAATACAAAAAAAAAAAAAAAAGAAATCAAGAAAGATAGAAACAAGTGGAAGCATATACCATGTTCATGGATAGGAAGACTAAACATCATTGAAATGTCTATATTACTCAAAGCAATCTATAAACTCAGTGTAATTTCTATTAAAATACCAATGCCATACTTCAAAGATATAAATCAAACATTCCAAAAATTTATATGGAACCAAAAAAGAACACAAATGGCCTCATCAATCTTGAAAATAAAGAAAAAAGTGGGAGTTATCACACTTTCCGATATCAAGTTATACTACAAGGCCATTGTAACCAAAACAGCTTGGTACTGGCAGAATAACAGACATACAGATCAATGGAAAAGAACAGAGAACCCAGAAATAAATCCACACCTGTATGGTTAATTGATATTGGACAGAGGAGGCAAGAGTATGCAATGGAATAAAGACAGTCTCTTTAATAAATGGTGTTGGAAAAATCAGACAGGTACTTGCAAAAAAATGAAACTAGACTACCAACATACACCATTCACAAACATAAACTCAAAATGGATAAAAGACTTAAATTTAAGTCGTGTAACCATAAACATCTTGGAAGAAAACATAGGCAGTAAACTCTACAATATCTGTTAGCAAATTTTTGCTGATTTATTTCCACAGGCAAGTGAAATAAAGGACAGGATGAACAAATAAAAAGGACTATATCAAGCTAAAAAGCTTTTGCACAGCAAAAGACACCAGTAACAATATAAAAAGGCTACCTACACAATGGGAGAACATATTTGCCAATACGTCTGATAAGGGGTTAATAACCAAAATTTATAAAGAAGTTCTATAACTCAACACCAGGAATGTAAACAATCCAATTTAAAAATGGGCAAAGAAACTGAATAGACACTTTTACAAAGAGGACATACAGATGGCCTATTGGCATATAGAAAAACTAGAAAGCCCGGCGGTCATACGAAATGACCGCTGTTCTAGATATTATAAATTGTAATTAAAATGATTTGTGCAAAGGTGTCTGCTAATTCAAACTGAATTACCCGGGGCAGGCGGCGAGGACGCCCCTTTGCTTAGTGCCCCACGGGGTTTCCCCCTTCTACTTGCTTAATTGCTTAAAGTAGAGTGCAATGAAGGAAACCACTGGTGGTACATTTCTTAAGAGCCACCGCTAGCTCAATAAATAAAGGTGATTTAAATAATAAAATGTTAATTCACATGTCAAAGATCTCTTTGTACACAACATTTCTTGTGTAGATCTTTCCATCATTTTTAAGCTCGCCTTGCAGAGGACCATCAATTATTTTTAATTTTACATCCGTTCTTTCACGAACTCTTGAACAGGCAACATAAAGTTGACCGTGTCCAAATGCAGGCTCAGGTAAAAAAATGCCAACACGCTTAAGCGTTTGGCCCTGAAACTTATTGATGGTCATAGCAAAGGCAAGTATTAGAGGCCAACTTTTTTTCAACTTTGTGCATCATTTTATATGCAGTAGCAAATGGGTTAATGTCTTGAAATAATTCCCCCATTTCACTAAGTAAGGTCTCAGGAACTCTTTTATTGCATTCTAAACGTGTCGAACTGGCTTCTGAGGAATCAAGTATATATAATTGAGCAAACTTTCTTTTTCCGTCAGAAGGATGCAAAGTTTCAGTTTGATGGTAAACTTGACCATGAAGTCGAAAGCAATAAAGTCCTGGTCCAGGCAAGTCAATTGGCTTGTTTCTCATGGACGCAAAAGCAAACGAATTATTAATGGATCGAATGCTATCCATGTACTGTTTGCTATTTGGATGCTGATTAGTCAATAATTTATTCAAGAGTGGTGGATAATTCTCAATTAGTGGAACTACAATGTTTCCGTACTTGCAACATTGAGAAAATCCTTTCTTGCCATGGTCAAATCGATTAGTTTCTAACTTGAAGTTTAAGGACTGACAGTGTTCACATTTAATATTCATGTCACCTGAGGAATGCTCAAAAATTAAAGTTTCTCCATTTGAAACTGTTTTAATCCTTTTTGCGTTTCGGTCAGCATTACTCTGTCATTTTTTTGCATTTCTCTCCTGCCTTTGTTCAAGGGACTCATTTTGTTGAGATGGGCTTTTTTGTCTTGCATCTGAGGCAAGCCTTGTTTCTCTATGCTCATCAGTCTCATTTTGTCAAGAAAGACGCATTTGCTCTGCGACTGAAGCAAGCCTTGTCTTTCTCTGCTCAGTGGTTTCTTTTTGTTGAGAAAGCCGACAGATGATTGCCAATGCAAACAAATGTTCACCTTCCTCCTGACCCGCTCAATTTGCGTTCAGCTGTGGCAACTTCACCCCATTGGCTAGTACAGTTACGCAAGCAACCAATAAGCTATCGGCGACAAACACACTTAAGCCGCATATAATAAAGATGTTCAACATCATTAATCATCAGAGAAATGCACATTAAAACTAAAATGAGATACCACCCCACTCCTGTCAGAATGGTGCTCATTAACAAATCAACATACAATAAGTGCTGGTGAGGATGTGGAGAAAAGGGAAGCCTCCTGGACTGCTGATGGGGATGCAGACTTGTGCAGCCACTGTGAAAAACAGTGTGGCATTTCCTCAAAAAATTAAAAACGGAACTTTGACCCAGCTATCCCACTTTTAGGAATATATCCTAAAAATAGAAAATCATCAATTTAAAAGAAGAAATGCACCCCTATGTTTATTGCAGCATTGTTTACAATAGCCAAGGTCTGGAAACAGCTCAAGTATCCATCAGTGGACAAGTAGATTAAAAAGCAGTGGTATATATACACAATGGAATACCTCACAGCTGTGAAAAAGAAGGAAATCTTATCTTTTGCAATGGCATGGGTGGACTTGGAGTTGATTAAGCTAAGTGAAATAAGCCAGGCAGAGAAAGACAAATATCATATGATCTCACTTATATGTGGAATGCAATGAACAATGTGAACTGAGGAACAGAATAGAGGCAGAGGCGGGGTCACAGGGAGCAGAGAAGCAGCTGTCAGAGGGAAGGGAATGAGGGTACAAAATCAGAGAAGGTGAAGGGATTAGCGAAATTATATATACATAACACAGAGATACAGATAACAGGACAGCAAATTCCAGAGGGAAGGGGGGAGGGAGTTAGGGAGAGGGGGACAAAGGGTATATAATGGAGGACACGGGGGTGGAGGATGAGGGAGTTATATTGAGTGGGACACTTGAATCCATGTTAACACAATAAATTAAAATTAATAAAAATTTGCCCGACCAGGAAGTGGCGCAGTGGATAGAGCATCGGACTGGGATGCGGAGGACCCAGGTTCGAGACCCTGAGGTTGCCAACTTGAGCGAGGGCTCATCTGGTTTGAGCAAAAGCTCACCAGCTTGGACCCAAGGTCGCTGGCTCGAGCAAGGGGTTACTCAGTCTGCTGAAGGCCCGCGGTCAAGGCACATATGAGAAAGCAATCGATGAACAACTAAGATGTCACAACGAAAAACTGATGATTGATGCTCCTCATCTCTCCGTTCCTGACTATCTGTCCCTATCTGTCACTCTCTCTGACTCTCTATCTCTGTAAAAATAAATAAATAAATAAATAAAATAAATAAAAATTTTAAAAAACTCGCAAGGAATAGGAATAGAAACTTTTCCAAAGAGGACACACAGATGGCCAATAGGCATATGAAAAGATGTTCAGTGTCACTCACTGTCAGAGAGATACAAATTAAAACCACAATGAGACATCACCTCATACCTCAGAATGGCTTTCTTTAACAAATCAACAAACAACAAGTGTTTCAGAGGATGTGGAGAAAAGGGAATCCTCCTGCACTGCTGGTGGGAATGCAGACTTGTGCAGCCACTGTGGAAAACACTATAGTTTCCTCAAAAAATTAAAAATGAAACTGCCTTATGACCCAGCTATCCCAGTTCTAGGAATATATTCTAAAAATCTCGAAACACTAATTCAAAAGATATGCACCCCTATGTTCATTGGAGTGTTGTTTGTAATAGCCAAAATCTGGAAACAGCCCAAGTGTCCATCAGTGGACAAGTAGGTAAAAAAGCTGTGGTACATTTACACAATAAAATACTGTGCAGTGGCAAAAAGAAAAAAAAAGGAAATCTTATCTTGTATGACAGCATGGATGGACCTGGAGAGTAGTAAACTAAGTGAAATAAGCCAGGCAGAGAAAGACAAGTACCATATGATCTCACTTATATGTGGAATCTAATGAACACAATTAGCTGAAGAATAAAACAGAAACAGAGGCAGGGTCATGGGGAACAGATGGACAGCTGTCAGAGGGAAGGGGGGAGAGGGGATGAATCAAAAATGGTGAAGGGATTAGCCAAGTCATATATATATAACACATATATATGACCACAGATAGCAACAGCCAGAGGGCAAGGGGCAATGGAGGAGAGGGGGACGCGGATGGGGAGAGTGGGTGTGGAAAGAGACTTTGCATGGGGCATAGGAAGGCATTGTGTGGGGTGTAGAGGGTGTTATATTGAGTGGGACACTTGAAACCATGTCAATACAATAAATTAAAATAAATAAATAAATAAATAAAAGAAGAAAAACCTTACCTTTTGTAACAGCATGGATGGACCTGGAGAGTAGTAGGCTAAGTGAATAAGCCAGGCAGAGAAAGACAAGTACCATATGATCTCACTTATATGTGAAATCTAATGAACAAGACAAATAAACAAAATAGAAACAGACTCATAGATACAGAAAACAGGCTGAGAGCCATCAGAGGGGAGCAAGCTTAGGGGGCTGGGTGTAAATGGTGAAGTAGATTAAGCAAAAATATAAAAACCTCATAGACACAGACCACAGGATGGTGAGCACAAGGGGGAAAGGGTTGTGAGGAGGGGAAGAGAGTAATGGGGGGACAAATGTAACTGAAAGAAACTTGCTTTGGGTGGTAGACACACAACCCAACATAATACACCTGAAACCTATATAATTTTATTAACCAATATCGACCCATTAAATTTAGTAAAAATTTTTTTTAAGTGCACTGGCACTGAGGAAGAGGAAATAATGAGGAGGCAATCTGGATTTATAGAATAAGTGCCAAGCTAGCCTCAAATAATTTTTATAATGTTTCACAGGTTATCTGGGAATACAACAGATATATGGTCATTTTGACAATTGCCAGATCTTCCTCTGATACTGTTTAGCTGAAGAAGAGAGATAGGGTATATAAAAATGGTACTATTGCTGCTTGAGTAACTGATGCTTAAAGGACTGCATTTAAGAGTATTTATTGATTAAACAAAAAATTACTAGTTACATATTAAGTGTCAAACACTGATAAATGTTTGAAACACTGATTAGTGAAAGGTGTCCACTTGTGATAAAGTCATTTACAATATCCCACAGTTAGTCATAGCCTTTATTTCTTAACATTTTTATCATCAAAAGGATGAATACTCACAAGGCATTAACCTGGAAATTTGGAAATGCTCCAAAATTTGGTTCAAAAAGAGTTATACAAGCTAAAAATGCTATAAATACATGCTATCACCTACAAAATTAATTTTACAGTGATGTTAAAGTATTTTTGTTTTATTTTTATGCAACTTATAACAAAAATCACAGTTCCATTCTCTACTCCCCCCACTTCCCACCCTCACCTCTGACCCTACGACTTTTTTTAATTTCATATTTTCATACTTTCATACTTTAATAGTGCCCACTGACTTCCTGTATGGTACATGAGGCTGTAGCTCTCCAACACAGCCATTTTTACTTACACAGCAGGTTTCAGTTCGAATAACTAATATTCAATACTGACATTATTCTGTCAACATGGCTTATTTACAGCAAAGCACTATAATGGGTAATTAAGACTGCATTTTATTATTTCTTTTTCTTTCAAGTTAATAGTCATATTGCTTTTTCATTTTCTCGGTTTGCTTTGTGCCTGTGGCTAGTTCTTCCCACGCTTTCCAACAGTCGCTCAGCACAAACTTCTACAAGGTCACATCTATCTCCCATGTTTCCCACTTCTGGTTTCTGCCCCCTTCTGGACTAGTTGCCTTTAGGCCACTGCACAGCTGACTCTCTGGGTCTGCAATTGGTCATCACATTCCTGGGTTAAAACCTAAGTGGCACTTAAAGCCAGAAGTCAAGAGGCCACAAATACCATTACAGTAGCATGGTCCAGTGGGCTGCTACCACAGACAGGAAGGGATGGCAGAATAAAGACATGATCACTTGCTCAGTCCCCATACTGCCAGCTGCCAGATATATAAACCAAAGAGGTTGCAAGTGGCCAAAGACAGGGCTGAGTCCCTAGGAGGAAGGCTCCTGCAATAACACAACAGGGATGTTCTGGAATGATTCCCTGGTACTTTGTATTCAGTGTGGAAATCCATGCCTTCCATTTCTCGGTCTTCCATGTTGGAAACTTTTCTCAGTTGTCTGTCAATCCTCAATTGTCTACTCATATTTAACAATGAGAAAGAAAAGAGCTGACTGGAAGGTCTGAGCATGTGAGTGGGATGTTAACTGTCAGCTTCACTACGGAGTGATCTGTCCCACCTGTTTGTTGTGGAACCTGTAGGGTCAGCATCTTAGGTCTTTCCTCGAGAGCACGTCAGATTCCCTGGAGAAGACTATTCTGATCCCTATCTAGAGAGCAAAAGTCACACTGCCATCATTCTGAGAACCAGGGGTCTGAGCTTGGGGGTGGGGGGAGGTCCTCAGGTTGCAGGGGCATATAGCGACCTAATCCTTATTTTCAATATGGTGCTCATGTCCTCAAACGTACCCAGTGTCCTTCAGCCCAGACACCTTCCATTTAGTATTCTCCAAATAAATTAACTTCTAGTTTTCTCTCTGACCAGAAAGGGGGCAGATGCTCAGCAGTGAGGATTTGGGGAAGGGATCTAGAAATCTGGTTGTTTCTTAAACATCTTATTTCTTAAACATCTTTCAACTAGTTCTCCTGTTACACTCTCCCTCCAGTTCCGGAATGTCTGATCTTTCTACACTCTGAACCTGTTAACAATTCTGCAATCCAGGATTGTTCCTGGCTTCTCAAACTGCCAACTAGCAGTCAGCTTTCTTAGGTCTGCTAAGTCAATAACTTGTCCATCTGCTTCTCAACTTCCAAAATGCTGCTGCAACTCTGTCTGCTCTCTCCATCTCTGTGTCTCTTGTCCCCTCCCCTTTCTCTTCTTTTCCTCCCCTTTTCTCTCTTTCTCTCTCTTTTTTTTTTAACAGTTTCCTTACCAAAGTCTAATAATATTTCAAAAGAGAAAATAATTAAATGGGTAAATATAATCTGCCACCTTTACCAGAAATGCTACTATTTCCCAACACAAAAATAATAAATTTTACTTGAAAAAAACTTGGAAATCCAGATAACCAGAAACAAACAAACAAATCCCCTTTAACCCCACAGTTCAGAGAGAGTGTACTGTTAACACTTCCCTCTTTCTCCCACTCTGTGTGTACATGGAGGAGGGAGGGGCGCGCACTCTTTCATCCACCTGACAAATACATGCACGTTTCCTCTCCCGGCCCTGGAAGGCTGTGTATAAAGTGGAAAACAAGACAAACGTGGTTCCTGGCAACTCAAAGCTGAGGGCTGTTGCGGGAAGAGAAACAAGTCATTTCAATAAACACACTAGGAGGGGGTAGGATGAGATTTTATTGAAGCAGAAAGCAAGAATGTCAAACCGAGGCTTGGGCATGTCAGGGAAGGACAGGGGGCAGAGAGCCCAACACAGCCGAAGAACAGTGAAGGGCTCTCTGCTTACTCACACTGACCTCTACAGCAGAAATAGGAAAGAAGCATAATAGAACTGGTTCTTTCATATGTGACTTTTTAATCAACATTTTAGTAGCCCAATACTACTCCACTGTACATGTGTACTACTATTTCTTTAACTGGTTATCTTCATATATTTAGGTTATTTCTAGCTTTTAAAACTAACCTACCAACTGTGGGAACCTTCCTCTTATCTTTGCACATTAAAGATGAAATTTAATTAAAGTTCAGAAGTAAACAACCAAAGGAGATGACAGGGGACATCTGGCTTACAGCCATTCACATAGGGGAAGGTTACAAAACCTGATATGTTTTAGGTGACTACAAAATAATCCAAGTCCACAGGGAGGTGACAGCCAACAGGCCTAATGTCATCTTAGACGGTGTCCACATCAGTCAGTGTCCAGAAAAGGAAATGCGTGAAGTCTGTGAGCCCATGTGCCGCACACCTCACATATCTCTGTGAGACAGCAGACTGTAACTACAATTTATAAGAAGGAAAAAGAGGGCATATTGAACAAGTAGAGATTTTACATCTACACTTACTCATTCATTAAAAATTGCGTTGAGTATTTCCTCTGTTTCAAGGGCTGAGATAAGCACTGAAAATTCAAAAGTAAATATGATATACAGCCTATGATATCAAAGAATCACAGATGAGTACATGATCCCCTCTGCCTGTTGTTATATCATAAAATAGGAGGATTTGTGTCAAGTCTTTGGAAGATAAATAAGAATTTATCCCTAGATAGAGGGGAAAAGAGGTATAGTAGTCCTTCAGATTAACTTTGTACCCAGAATATATCAAGACAGAGCATATAAAAGGTAGATCATGCTTATCTGTTTAAGTAGACATTACAAATATAACTTTGTAGTTTCTTGAGAAGATGTGATCTTGGAGGATTCAGTTAACAGTATGTATTTTTATTCACACACTCTTTATTTCTTATCCTCCCAATAGACTGTGTACTCTATTCTCTTCCTAAAGCTAAAATTTTCTTTATACCTTAAAAAATAGCATTCATTGAAATAAAGGCAACTTTTGTACAAATTAATTATAATAAAATTCTGGCTTAGAGCAATTATATTGTTTGCAAATGTACTTAAGACATGCACATTGACATTATTTGAATGGTTTGTAGTCTGTATTTTTCCTCTTTTATTCAACTCAAAATAATTGATTGTTAAACATTGCTACATTTTTAAAATACTTTTATTAGTTATTTTCTTATTCTTAATTTTGTTTTTGGACTTGACTATATGTAACCTTCAAAAATACTGAGTTCAATAAGGTATTCAAAGAGGAGTGAGTCAAGCTCTTTGAGAGATATTTTAACTATTTCTGATTAAACACACAATTGAATTTAGTAATATTCTAAAAATACATTGTTTCAACCCAGTTGGTTGATTATTTCAGCCATGTACCAAATACATTTTAATGAGAGAAAAATGGGTACAGTGCTTCCCAAAAGTACATAGCATATCTAATTTGAGCATGTATGTAGTAGATAAATTGCCTCTCCTACTATTTGGGGAATGAAAATTCAATCAGAAGTGGTTTTGTTAAACCACTTCCAATTCATGCTCCTAAAGCCAGCATGCTTCTAAAGCCATTCATGCTCCTAAAGACTGCCCTTACCACCCATTCTGAAAACTTCCTCATAATGTTCTGTAGTGATTAAAGATAGTTTTTAAATTGTTAGGAAATTTTTGCAATGGAGTCATAATTTTGATGATAAACCTTAAATTGTTACTGAAAAATGTCAACTTCTGCCCCATTATATTTACTGATCTTCCTAACTGGTTAGGATTTGGTACTTCCTACTGCAAAGAAGCTAGAAGGGTTGGCAAAGAGAGTAAATCTTAGAAGTATCATCTATAAAGGCAGAGTTGGGCCAATAAAAAGCTAGAAGTCGTTTACTGAGCACCTACCAAGGGAAAGATGACATTTCAGAACAAAATGAACATGGTTTCCTCGTCTACGGACTTGCTGGGCAAATGGAGGGGTATAAGGAAGCCAATGATTAAATAAAAGGAACCATGTGGCAGGAGGCATCAGAAAGCAGCATTGTGGGATGCCATAAAAGAAATAGAATTCAGGTGAGGGACCGAAGGGAGCAAACTAACTGGTTCTTGAAGAAAAAGTGAGATTTTCATAAATAAGGGACTTTATCTTGTTCACATATAGCAATATCCTCGAGAATATGCACCACAGGGGTGAGGACAGAGGCAAGGACATCAGGTAAGAAATTATTCCAATCATCCAGGCAGAATCTGCTGGGTGCTTGGACTGTAGCTTTACATAAGGAGAGAAGTGATTGGACTCTGGATGCATTTTGAAGGTAGTTGGAGATGTCGGATCTATTGATGGATTGAAAATAAGGTGTGAGAGAAAGGGAGGAATTAAGGTCTGGGGCTCAACCTACTGAAAGAACAAAGTTGCCACAGTGGAGATGGGGGAAACAGGAGTTTGCGTTTGGATGTGTTCAATGTGACATGCCTATTAGACAACTCAGTGGAAAGGGCTGTCATCTACCCACGTCAGGAGCTCCAGGAAGAAGCTCTTACTGGAAACTCAGTTTGCAGTCATCAGGATACAGAGAGTATTCACAGAATTCACTTGGAGTGAATCTAGAGAAGAGGCTGCAGGCTGAAGTGCTCCACATGCCAGCACTCAGAGGCAAGCTGAGGAGGCGGAGCAAAGGGGACTGAGAAGGAATCACCAGTGAGCTGCGAGGAGAAGCCGGAGTGTGGGGTTCTGGAAGCTAAGATGAGGAGGAGTGTCAAGGAAGGGAGAAAGGCAGCTGAGACAGGAGCATGGACGTGAATGTGTATGCTAATGCTTGACACTAGTCATGTTGGCACTATCCATCAATGCCCAAAGCAATATCTCCCTAAGTGAAAAAGGGTGCCCTGTGCAAACACTGGCAAGTACATCTTCAATTCAACCCTGGTTCTCTCAGAAACCCATGGGCAGCACAAAATCTCAGAGGTACCACCAGAGGCAGATTTAATGGCGGGCACACCAGCCCTGGACCTGACTTCTGAAGGGCCCCACAAAACCCCAACTTTACACTTTTTTCTAATCATACCAAGTTTGGTTTCATACGTGCAATTTTAACAATAGTACATAACATTTTTTATTTGTTTAAAAATAGGATTAACATGTATTTTTATTTTCTGTCTCTCCCTTTTTTTAAAGGGCCTAATATCTTCTTTTGCATCTGGGGACTAAACCGACTTTAATCTGCCTTTAGGTACCACTGGGGTTGAACTCCCAACTACCGGCCTCAATGCTAGTGTTTCAGGGGTTTTCAAGAACTCTTTCAGCAGCTTGAAGGCACATAGTCTCTCTTTAAGTCAAAGAGAGAAGGTGTGTTCTATGTCTGTGTTAATACTCAGATGAGCAAAGCAGCCCAGCCTCCCAAAGCTCTGCAGGGAAATTCTCTCAGTTTTAAGTTCTTTCTTTTCCTTCCTTCCTTCCTTCCTTCTTCCTTCCTTCTTTCTTCTTTTCCTTTCCTTTCCTTCCCTTCCCTTCCCCCTTCCTCTTCCCCTTCCCCTTCCCCTTCCTTTCCTTTCCTCCCTCCCTCCTCCCTCTCTTCCTTCTCTCTCTTTCAGTTTATGCCAGTATCTGGAACCCACAAGAAACACAGAGACCTCCATTTTGAGCAAAGCCCCCATTATTCACCCTGTAGTTTGTTTGGCCTGCTTGTTGTCAAGGCCATCAGACAATGATTCTTAAATCTCTGGGGGTGTCAAAGCTCCAATGTCCCCAGGGGTCTCCGCAGCCTACTTTCAGAAGAGTGGAAGCACAGAACAGAACTGCAGGGGAGGGGTGCTGGCCTTCACAGCATCAGATCCCCAAATGTAAATGAATCTGGGAGGAGCTCCCACAACCCCTGACAGCAACATCTAGCCCCAGGTGAAATGCTCTGTTAAGAAAACCTGCAGAATGTGTCTTATCTTTTCAAGGTCCAAACTTCCCTAGCCCCCTCCTCCCAATACTACACCAAGAAAGAACATTAAAAACAGAATAAGCTGTCTCATGAAAAAGTTAATTTAAGATATTCTCCGATAATGACAACTTACTTCACAAGGTACAAAAAGAAGTGACTAAATTCCAAACCCAAGACATCTAAAAGCAAAATTAATGTTTTACAGCAACTTTGTTTGCGGCATCAGCAAAAGCAAGTGTCCACCTGTCACTAATTTCTTATGAATTCAAAGTCCACTGCATTTCTGGGAAGGATGGTTAGTGTTTGGCAAGTTTATTTTTATGTATGTAAGAATCAAAAATATAACTGCAAAGTTCATCAAAGGGCTGAGAGCAGGCACAGGAGTCAAAAGCATGCCAACTATGTAAGACACCAGAGTACCAGTAAACTCCTGCCATTCCAGCTTCCTGTTCTATAATAAGCATGTAAGTTGCCAACACAGCAACTGACGATGTCTCTGTACATCGTTTATCATACACACTCTAAAAATAAAAACTGTATGATTTAAACCTAAGTAGTGATTTTGCAGAAACGGTCTATTTGGTCCTCCAGCTAGTCCATTAATCTCTTTTTTTTTTTCTGGTAGGACCAAAATTTGCTTATGTCTTCCTCAAAAGAAGGACCAGTTCTTCTTATGGTTTTCTATCACCAGCCATAAACAGGGTACTCAGAGTATTTTAATTCCTTAAAAGGATGGCCAGACTGAAAACATTTATTAGCATTGTCTGAGGTATGTAAATGAAATCACTAAAAATCTTTTTTCCCCAAACAAATCCAGCATTCTGTTATGATCTGTGGTAGCAGAGTTTTGTGGAACTAATATACAATCTATTTAGCCACTATTACAACATTCCTGGAAGCTCAGAGCATTAAATCAATTCAATAACCCATCATGTTCTGCCTCAATTATCTACAGCTTCAATTAAAAGTATGCAAAAGTAGTCCATCTTGAATTTGTTCAAAATATGTGGCTTAATTCTAAATTTAAAAATAGGTCTTCCAGTAGGCCCACGAATCACCAAAATACAGTACCAAAAGTTATACATTTAAACACTTTTATTACAATGTTTGTACAGAACATAAGCTATTCTCTTGCAATACAAAACTGTACAAGTGTACCCAAACCCGACATCATTATAAATGAACACTCAGATCAGTTGGACCTAATATTGAACACTAAGTAAAGGAGCAAAGGGGGAAGGATTATTTGGGAGACGACTTTGTCATGGCATATCAACCTTTCTACTGTCAAACTTTATTCAGCTTTTGGTACAAAGGTGTTAAAATCACTTTTGTCAGATTAAGAGCTCGTCCCGGAGCACTCCTTCCAATTGGAGAGAGACCACAGAAATACACTTGTTGGAGGGCACAAGCTAAGTCACTCTGAAGCTGTGTATTTTTATGGCTAGCTTTGTTTAAGATTGTTTTAGGGGTTTTCACACCCCCTGACAATTAAATAAGGGTGGACAGAGAGAGTTTCCAAAGACATTTAAACCCAGCTCTCCAGAATATGCGATTTTTACACCTTTGCATTTGCTGCAGTGTAAACGGAGCCACAGCAACACAAAATTTATTGGATTAACATTGAACTCCTGCCATCTCCACAAACTCTAGCAGAGAGTAATACTGTCTGCGCAGCTTCCGGACACACTTGTGTCTTTCATCCATCCTCCTCATTCTCCCCATTGCTACTACTAGGAAATCCTCCCAGCCTTGCCTGTAAGGATTCCTCTACATCCACAAGTGCTCCCTGTTATCACTGGAGAGCCAGATTCCAATTTCTTTCCGACAAATGGGCTCCAAAGGACATTCCCTCATGTGTCCACTGTGGGATTTTCATACCATTCCCAACTCCACTCCCTCCATGGAAAGCCTAAATTGCTCAGTACCTCCCACCTACTGGGTGATTCCTAGGTGAGCTCACAAAGGTGTTCAAATGGACCTTCATCTGACCCGGAGGGTCAAGCACCCCTCTTGCCCCCTGGGGTCTCCCAGCGTGGCCCTCCGCCTGGCCCCTCGAACTCACCAGGAGGAGGTTGTGTGCCACCAAGTACCCGAGCCGCGCGCCGCCCTGGACGCCGGGAGCCAGGCGCCCGGTGGCGTAGCCGTGCCAGGCCACCACGTAGGGGTTGTCGATGGTGATCCAGTACTTGACCTGGCCGCCGAAGTGGCGGAAGCAGAGCTCGGCGTAATCCCTGAAGTGGTCGATCAAGGCGCGGTTGGCCCAGCCGCCGTAGGCGTCCTGCAGGCGCTGGGGCAGGTCCCAGTGGTACAGGGTGACCACGGGGTGCACGCCCAGCTCCCGCAGCCGCTCCAGCAGGCGTCGGTAGTAGCGAAGCCCCTCGCGGTTGGGGGCGCCCGCGCTGCCGTTGGGGAGCACCCGCGCCCACGAGATGGAGAAGCGGTAGTGGGTGACCCCGAGCTCACGCAGCCCCTCGGTGTCTCGGAAGACGTTGTTGTAGCTATCGCTGGCCACGTCCCCGGTGGCGGGTGGGGAGGGCGATGGGGCGCCCGACGGCAGGCCGGCCAACGCGGGGTCGCCGGGGACCGCGGGTCGATGGTGAGTGAACGTGTCCCAGATGGACGCGCCCTTGCCGTGCTGCCGCCAGCCGCCCTCCGTCTGGTAGGCGGCGGTGCCCACCGCCCAGAAGAAGCCGTCGGGGAAGGTGTCGTGGAGGAGGCCGGCGGTCTCGGGGGCCTCAGGGCGCGCGAAGCGGGCCCAGGTCTGCTCTCCGTCGCCAGGATCGGCGCGCAGGCGGCGGGCGCCCAGGGCCGCCAGCAGCAGCAGCGGCAGCAGCGGCGGCGGCGGGGCGCGGGCTGGCATGCTGCGCGGGATGCGGCCCTGGGCCCGCGCCGCCCTTTATGCCCGCGCCGCCCGCCGCCCGCCGCCCGCCCCCCGCCGGCGCTCACACCCCCGCTCCCCGGACCCGGCTGGCAATCATTACCTGCGAGCCGCGCCCGCCCCGCCCTGCGGCGGGGCACGAGGGTGCCGGGGAGCGCGGGGCCGGGGAGGGGGCCCGAGAGCCGGCGAGGGCCAGCAGGCGCCCCTCCCTGACGTCGGACGAAAGGCACCTGTTCCTCGCTTCACCCGGGAGCTGCGGAGACACCTGGGCCAAAGAAGTTCTGTGCGCGCCGCCCTCTCTTCCCATCCGCGCGCGCTCCCCTGGAAGGGGCTGCGGTGCCGGTGCCGGTGCCGGTCCAGGGGAAACGGAGGCCATCCAACTTGCCCCGCGTCCGGCGCGGAGCCTTCGCCAGCCTGGCGGGTCCGCCGGCCCGGAGGCCCCTGCTTTCACTTTTCTACCCCTGCAAGGCCGAGAAAAGCTTTAGACTGACGTGACTAGAGCCGATTAGGAATTGTTTGAAGTCATATCGGGATGGCGAGGTGGGCAAACTTCGAATGTTGCAGGGAACGGAGGCGGACTTTCCTTAGAGCCTTTAGGGGAGAGCCGCCTCCTTGCGTAGGGCGGGGCGGCCTTCCTCAAGCCCCAGTCCAGGTAACCTTCTAGGGAGGCACTGTTGACTTGGGACTCTCCCTCTTACTGTTATCTTTTAACCATTTCAAACCAGTTCTTGTGCTTTAATTAGATCTTGCGGAATTACTTGCTGAGCTTCAAATGACAGTTAATTGTTTTTCTAAAAACAAAAGGGAAGGAAAGAAAAAACACACACCAAGGTTTTTTCCACGTTGAGTAAGCGTCATTCACTTTACTATCCTATCCGTCCGCTTCCATGGATAAGCACATGCTTGAGCTTTCTGCTCTGGCTTAGCAGGTAACTTTGTGTGTGAAGTGGTGCACGCAGTTGTGTTGGAGCCAAAGGTCTCTTGATCCCACAAATGTTTCCTGAGCTGTGAAGGGAAAAGGGAGGAGGGATTTAGCCCAAGCATCCACGGCCTCTGCAATAAAATAAGTCATGACGTCTTTCTAGTTTCCAAAGGGCCCTTTGGACAGAAGGACAAGTCTTTGTGAAGCTCAAACTCAAAACAAACAAACAAAAAGCCCCAAAGAAAAAACTGTGCACACAGACAACTCAAACACGAAAAGCCCAGACAAATGTAAGACCTTGCTAATAATACCTTTACCTCCGGTTTCGGTACCCTGTGCCCGAGTCCCCACACACCTGCACCTGTGTTGAACGACGAAGATCCTCACAAAGGTGTATCATTCTTGTCCAGTGATTGGTCATGTCTGTGCTGTTCCATCCAAATTTAAAATCAATAAAGTTTTTAATGTTACAGATGGAAGTACTTTTATTAATTCCCTTAAAACATAAGTACAAGAAATTGATTCCAATGTTTTATTAAACATTCCTAACTGCAGCTAGCATATATTTTCATAGTAAGATCTTTCTCTATCAGACTGTAATGAGACTTACTGTTATTGCTACATGTGGCATTTATATTTTTCAATGAATATAAAATAAAAAACAATGACACTTAAGCAATTTTTCAAAATTACACCACCCAACTGCACAGTCATGCTCTCCTCCAGTTAAATTAAAGGATTCTATGTCTGCATAGAGGACTGCATTTCCTTTCTAGAGATGAAGATTGGAGTGTTTGCTGATGTACTTTGTTAAGATTCTATTAGAAATGCTTCATGTGTCTTATGGAAAATAGCTTAGACTAAGTGTTCACTTATTGATGCATGGTATGTTTGTTCGGAGAAGATTGTATCTATTGCTACTTTTACTTAACCATCAGTAAAAAGAAATATTAAGGTTATTCTATTTACTTATTTTAGAACAGTGATTAAAAAGAAGGACCAAGTTGACTAAATGCTTCACATTTAAAGTTCATATCTCTGAGACAGGGAGGGGCATAAAGCACATGTATGCCCAAAGTTAGACATCAATGATCTCATCATCTGCAAAGGTGTTCCCAGGCCCAGTGATAAGGATTGCATGATCATTCACCTTTCTTTCCAGGATTGGATGTTTATCAAGGTTCTGTTCATGGTTATTATGCCCTGGATTCCTGGGGTGTGACTAACTGCTACTACTGCTTCTCATTTGTTCTGTTTTATTCTGGTTCGTACCTCCACAGCCACTTTTGAACATCTAAAATGTCACTTTCACTCAATACTTTGTTCTCCCACAGATAAGATTTTTATTACTTGTGCTTTGAATATGAAGGTGATGTTATTGGTGTATTAAAGGAAGGGGAAATTCTTAATTTACTTCCTGACATTTTGCCACAGTAATGATTTTCAACAACTGAAAGGTGTTTATCAAGCTGACAGATTCCTTCATCAGTCCCCTCTGACCAGTTCTTCTGCGTGCTGCTGAACCCCGGAAGCCCTCCCTGGCTAAGGCAACAGAAGGAGGCTCTCCGACCCCCAGGGGCCAGATCACGCCACCAACCTCAGGCGTCTCAGCCACCAGTCCACTTCACTAGGGGTGGGGGTGTTACTGATATCACCAACACTGAGCAACATCCATGAGCGAAGCCACGATGCGGCACTGAAGACTTCAAAACGTAGACAACAACCACTGCGCTAAAGGCAATATTGGATTAGAGAAGCAGAATTTAAAAAAAGTGACAATAAATAAATTGTTTGATTTATTATGCTGATCATTAGCAAATGGCATGCATGATAGCTGTTAGAGGAATTCGGGGGGCGGGGAGATCTCGTTTTCAGTGGGCTGGGAAAGCTTCCCAGAGATGTGATAACATATGGGATTTAAAGGGTAAAACTTGCAAGGAAACCTGGAAACGAAGGTAATAGGGAAGAAAACATAGAAGAAGTGTTTGCAGCATATTTGTGATATAACTAAATCTATTTGTGCCAGGAAATAGAGAACTGAAAAGACAGGGGCCAGACCATACACAGTCTCTAATACTAAGGTTTTATCATTATAGCACATCAAAGACCCTTCCTGCAATTACTCATTAAAAAGATGGTGATGGTAAGGCTTCGAGCTTCTCTGACCTAGCAAATCCCTCATCCTGAAGGAGTTGTCAAAGCCACTAAACATCAACTCCCTCATGAAGAACTAAAGAGGCAATAAGGGTCCATTTCCACCCACTGGTACCCTTGTTCTGCTTATTTGTCTGCAAAACAAAAATGAAAATGATTTACAATCCAGGAGTTGCACTTTAAATCTGTAAGGGCCTCTGTAGTCCAGCCCAGCTCAGGAGCCACTGAACATTGCTGAATAGTGGAGTTACAAGGGCAAACAGCAAGATGTCTCAATTTATGTTACAAAAGGGACAATATTAATCAACCAACCAATTGATTTGGCAGTAAGGCAAGTAGAAAGGGAGACACTACAACCGGGAAGATCGCTTTGAAAGCAACTACAATGACCTGGATAATGAGCTCAGGGAGGTTTACAGCCAGCAGGGTGAAAAACACCAAGAGAAAGAAGGGAAAGGTGTGAGGTAAAAGAAGCAAAGAAGACTGATTAAACATGGGAGGTAAGTGAGAGGAAAGACTAAGTGATAGTTGAAATATTTTGGGCGTACTTGAAAATACAAATAGTAGCAGCATGGATATACCCAACTTGTAGGAAGTAGAATGAGTTTTTGATAAAAGATGAATTCATTGCTAACTATGTTGAACTTGGAGTGTCCATCAAGAATAAAAGTGAAAATATTTAGCAAATTATTGGAGATATATATTTGAAGCTCAGAAGGCAGATTGGAGGCTTGGACCAGAAATTTTGGTATCAGTAAAGTAAGATGAGGATATTCAAAAAGAAACAAAGCCATCTAAGGGGGTAGGTCAGGTGGAAAGGAGAAAACAACAACAGCAGAAAACCCAAGGGCTGTTCCAGAAGCCTCAGAATAATGTGTTTTCCAAGCTAAGGAGATTTTCAAAAGGAAAGATGATCAAATTTGATGAGGAGAGAAAACTGACCTAGAAATTAGATCACTTGGTGACATTGGAAACAGATTTTTAAAACCATTAACAGAGGTTTAAGCCAGATTACCATATAAGTCATTAATGAGAGCCAGTGGGAGATGAGAAAATACAGGCCACATTCTATAGTCTTCTGAGGAGTCGGCCAGAAGGAATGAGAAAGGATGGTCACTTGAGGGGTTAGCACAGTTCAGAGAAAATTTTTCAAGATGAGGATCTCTGTACATATGAGTACACAGTAGTGAAAAGTTTAAGGAAAAGGAGAATTGGGAGTTTGGGAGAAAAGATGAAGCAAGATAGGACAGCACCAGCTGTGATCTAAAGGAGCCACTGCATTAACACATAGACCAGGGGTCCCCAAACTACGGCCCGTGGGCTGCATACGGCCCCCTGAGGCCATTAATCCGGCCCCCACCGCACTTTCGGAAGGGGTACCTCTTTCATTGGTGGTCAGTGAGAGGAGCATAGTTCCCATTGAAATACTGGTCAGTTTGTTGATTTAAATTTACTTGTTCTTTATTTTAAATATTATATTTGTTTCCGTTCTGTTTTTTTACTTTAAAATAAGATATGTGCAGTGTGCATAGGGATTTGTTCATGGTTTTTTTTATAGTCCGGCCCTCCAACGGTCTGAGGGACAGTGAACTGGCCCCCCGTGTAAAAAGTTTGGGGACCCCTGACGTAGACAGTACCAACACCAGAAGGACAAAGAGCACACAGCTAAAATGGCAGAATGGTGAAAATGGGACCATAGCCAGGGCATCAGAGTGGTGGACAAAACACTCCTACAAAGGTGACTAAAGGGGGCTCCCTGAAGGCTTCAAGACAGTGGCAAATGGGTTCCTGGAAAGCTTCAGCTCTGCTGAGCGCTCTGGAACTGAAGTGGACTGTGGGGATGTTAGACGGGGCTTTGGGGGCTTCTGCAGCCCAGGAACGCTGACTGTGCCTGGCAGTCTCATCTCCTGGGAGTGGAGCAGGGAGCTGAGCACTTGGATCCTGCACCCCCCTTCCCCACCACGTCCTCCTAAGGAACACTGCCTTCATAGCCTACAACTACTTTACACACCAACTAAACATCCTTACAAGGCTCATGTCTAGAAGCAGGGAGCATAACATCAAGGATTCAGGGCATTGTGTTGCCGGAGTCAAGATGTCTCTACTCCCCTTTCTTTCAAAACTGTCCCCAATACAACAAGGAGAATGAGATTGAGAGAGGTTAGCACATGGAAAGGGAATGAAGATGAAGGACTGCTAAGTGAGTGAGCTGAGGGGAGATGCATGAGAGACAAGATGCTCTACCTGGCGTCACACCAGGAAGGCTCATGATCTGAGATACCACGGAAGGAGCGAGGCGGCTGGAATCCTGCAAACAGGGGCAGTTCAATCCTGATTTTCTGCCCTTAGTGAAGTCTGGTGCTACCCACCCCCTAGCTCCATGGGAAAGTGTTATTTCTGAAGAAATGGATCTAAAGAGGCTACAGTTTTGGAAACAACATATATGGAGAGTAGAATGCATGAGGCATGGAACTAAAAATAGAGTAGATCGTATTCTGTAAAGCAAGCAGCCGGACCCCAGCCTTTCCCCAAGCCAGTTCCAGGACTTGGCAATAAAGCCTCATGGACACAAGCCCCGCCTATGCACATAAACCTTCCAGACGGCTGTTCAGTGACTCGTTCCTAAATATGAAGGAACAGCCAAGGAGGACCAGCTATATGAAGGCAATGCCCTTCTGAAAAAGTACAAAACTGTCACTAACATTTTCAACTAAGAGAAGGTATTGCATCTATGATGCAGGACCAGGATGAGAATAAAAAATGGCAACAAAAGAAAGTCAGAAAAGAACACTTGGAAATTAAGAATATGGTAACAAAAATAATTTTTTTATTTAAAAATTGGTATCTATTGGGAAAAAATCTATTAAAAAGTAGTATAAAATATAAGCCATTAGAAAATACGAGAAAAAGGTTAAGGAAAATTATGGAGATCAAACATCCAGCTCATAGGCAATCAAGAGAGAAAATGGAAAAAACAGAAAATTCATATTAAAGAGCATGAGCTTCCAGTTAAATGGGTCTAAGTAACACAATTATCATAAAAGACCCAAAGAAAGGCACATTATTGTGGAATTTCAGAATCCCAAAAATAAAGATAAGTTCCTAAAGCTTCCAGAAGGAAATAACAAAACAAAACAAACAAAAATACAGGAACCAAAGTGGCACTGGGCTTCTCAAAAGTAACATTAAAAACTGGAGATCAGTGGAACCATGTCTTTAATATTCTGAGAGAAAATGATTTTCCACCTAGAATACTGTATCCATCAAACTAATAATTAAGTGTGATAGGAGTATAGGCATGTTCAGATGTTAAAGATCTTTTAAAAGATGCTTTCCATGTACTGTTATTTCTGAAGCTGTAAAAATATGTGCTTCACTAAAATAAGGAAGTAAACAAACAACAACAAAAAAGAGGAAACAGATTTCATGAAACAGGCAAGAAGACAGAAGAACTATAAAGGGAAGTCATTATGGAAGAAGGAAACCTCAGAATACAGCCAGTTTGGAGGCCAAATGCTGCGGGCGGGACAGGAAGATGCAGGGCCTCCAGGGGCAGTCTCCAGGAAGCAGTCACACACAGGAACTAGTAGATACTAATCAGCTCTGCTGAGAGATTTTATAGGACTTCAAGAGTAAATAAGAAAACCTAGCTAGAGATTCAAAGAAAAGGATTTCAGGATTCTGGTTCAACATGTTAAAAGCTTGGAAGTCATCACCTTCATTTTCACAAGAAAATGGAACAAACTGAAAAATCAACCTTTCTTAGATACATCCAAGAAGTGAGTTTGCAGAGCAAACTGCTGTCCCCCCAAACTGGAAAGACAGGGCAATACATGTACTCACAGCTTACCAGGTGCGGAAGCCCATGACCGGAGCCAATCCCTATAAGATAGCTGGAAGTTGTGGCTGACAGGGTGTTGGAGATTCAGTGTGGACAAGCTTGAGAGTTAAAAGCTCTGAAGGGGCCCAGCCTTAGGGACCCCCACACTTTTGTGGATTTTACCTTCATGAGCACCACCAGATTCTCGCTGTTAGGAGAGAAGAGTTCCCTCATGGTGGAAGAGGAAAAGTAAGCGTTCTGAAAGACACCTGTAGCTCTCTGTTCTCTTTAACAAACTCTCTGTTTTCTCAAGGGAAACTATCGTACACCAGAGCCTGACTGACTAGGGTTTTACCAAAGCCTAACTAACCAGAACAGGAAATACCCAACTCCAGTTTCCTCTAGCCTTTGACATGGAGAAAGAGAAGTACCCAACTCAATCTCATTAATAGACTCAATCACAGGACTACAGAACGTTCTGTAGTTCCCACCACATCAAGAGGGTGCCTGTATAATCAGAAGGGATTGTAGCCAAAAGAACTAGAAGCCTTGTTAGGTACAGCCAGAAAAAAAGGTGCAGGGAATCAAACTTGATGGAAAAGAGTATTTATTTGAGGTTTCTATGAGATGTGGGAGGTGTTGTCTTAAGGATGACAACCTCCCCAAGCAAAGGCAAGGGAGAGGTTATGTAGGGGAACGACTGGCCTTTAGGTAGTTAGGCTTGTCCATCGGTCTAGCCTGGCAGTTGTTCTCATGAATGTTTCTTCGTGCCCTGGAGGATGGAAGGTTCCTTTCAGCCTCAGGTTAGAACTTACAGAAACTACCATGACCCCTGTCTAGTTAGTTATTTTTACAACCTGACTGAAACTGGCTGGAGGGGTAGACTGTTGTGATTTTGTTAGGGTCAGTTATTTTTGTTATCTTCACTGACAGCTGCTGGAGACAACTTTTAGCTTAGCCCTAACAAGCCTCAGGCCCTATTTAAGAAGAGGTCTTTAGGAAAAACCAAAGGTAATAGAAGAGACACAACATAGGAACACTGGAGGAAATTTTAGCTTCTGATCGCACAGATACAACAAGTAGTAAACACAATACAATCCCTAGCCAGATAAACATAGAATCTCATAAGAAGGGCCTATTCAGCTCAGTTTCTTTGACCAGATACATCATGTCTAGCTTTCAACAAAAATTACAAAGCATACTAAAAAGAAAAAACAAAACAGTCTTTAGAGAGAAACCAAGCATCAGAACCAGAAAGAAAAAAAATAGGGTAATCAATTTTTTAGGGGAAAAAGTCGTATAAAGAAATTTTCTCATAGATGCTACTTGGCTCAGCTGTGAATGAACTTGGCATATTTATATATAATATAAATGTAAGAACAAATTATGATTATAACTATACTTGGCAAGTGTATAAGTGATTTAAGAGAAAAAAGTACATGTATTTTATTTTAAAATGTTGAGGTGAAATAACAAGCAAAACTGCTAAAATGATGAAGGGGATGAAATAATGAGATTGATGCTTTTTAAATAAAACCTGCCAACTTATTTGACTTTTTAACTTGTATGAAAATTAAAGAAAGTACACGTCAATAAATTCTGGTCCAAAGTGAGAAAGGATTATATCTTCTTGAGTGGAGAAAAAGAGTTGGGTGGTCCTACAGAGATACGAAGGCAAAGATGGAAGTGTTGACAAATATACAGTGGTACCTTAAGATATGAGTTTAATTCATTCTGTAACTGAGCTCGTAAGTCAGTCAACTCATATATCAAACAAATTTCTCCCATTTAAAATAACTGAAATAGATTTAATCTGTTCCAGCCCTGTGAAAAATCCCCAAACCATCCTAAATTATGAAAAAAGACATGGTTTTAATTAAGAAACACACATGTATACTTTACCAATGCATAACAAAATATACGAAATAAAAAAACAGTGTTATTTAGTACTGTATTTTACCTTGGAGACAGACGAGTGTGGCTAATGGAGGTGAATGGTGGAGGAGGGAGGGAGGGAGGAAGGGATGCAGGCACTGTAGACACGTAAACTAAAACTGCACTTTCTTAAAACTAAATGTAAACTAAAACTATATTTTATTTACTTTAAACAAAACTAAAGCTGCACTTTCTTTACTTAAAATGAAACCACAAAAACTTAATTGTAAAAAAATGCACTTTCTTAACTTTAAACTTAACCTAAGCTTAACATTACATATTTTTCATTTAATCATCACCCGTTTTTGCCTTTTTGGCTGCACTTTCAGCATTTTCACTTGCAGGACTTTTGAATAAAAATCCATTCAAAGAGGTTTGCTTTTGCCTGCCTTTTAAAATGTTAGGAAAATGTGACAAACAAGTGTCATTAAAAAGTGCTGAAGCACAACCAGTTGAAACTTTTTCTAGGTATTTCTTTTCAATGAAACTTGAAAGCTTCTCCCACATTGCCAGCATGTCTTTAATTTCACTTGAAGAAATCACTTCCTATGACATTACCTCCTCCTCACTACTAATCTCTTGCAGAAGCTCAGTATGTTGCATCATTTGTAGCTCCTTCAACTCCTCAGTTGAGAGTTCCTCCTCATGTTCCTGGATAAGCTTGTTTACATTACCCTCATCTACCTCCAGACCCACTGACTTTCCGAGGGACACAATCTCCTCCAACGCTTCTACCTCAGTCTCGGTCTCTAGTCCAAATCCTTCAAAGTCCCTGTCTGCAACAACATCAGGCCATAACTTTTTCTATGCTAAGTTCAAGGTTCTTCTTGTAACCTCTTGCCATGCCAAGTCAATAATGTGTGAACATATCACAATGTTGTAGTGATCTTTCCAAAACTCTCGAAGGGTTAGAATTGTATTCTCAGTCACCTCAAAGCAGCAGTGGAACAAGTGCTTTGTGTAAAGCTTTTTAAAGTTGGAAATGACCTGCTGATCCATAGGTTGCAAAGATTGAAGTTGTGTTGGGTGGGAGGTAGAGGACTTTCATGAATTTGAACTCATCGAGAATGTCATCTTCACCAGGTGGGTGGGCTGGAGCATTTTCAAGGATTAGTAATGCTTTTATCGGGAGTTTATTTTCTTGAAGATATTTCTTCACTGCAAGACCAAAAACGAGACTTACCCATTCAATAAAAAGCTGCCGTGTAACCCATGCCCTAGCATTGGCACACAACATAATCTGCAGTTTTTCTTTAAGAATCTTGTGAGTCTTAAAGGCTCGAGGATTTTCAGAATGATACACTAGCAGTGGCTTTACTTTACAGTCACCGTTAGCATTTGCACACAATGCAGGGTCAGCTGGTCTTTCATGGGTTTATGGCCCGGCAGCTTCTTCTGCTCTGCAGTGATGGAAGTCCTACAGGGCATTTATTTCCAAAACAATCTTGTTTCATCACAGTTGAACACTTGTTGGGGGATATAGCATTCTTTTGCAATAAGCACAGCAAAACGTGCGATGTACTCCTCAGCTGCCTTAACGTCAGCACTCGCAGCTTCACCATGCCTCACTACCAAGTGGATGCTAGATCTCTTCTTGAAATTTTCAAACCAGCCGTGACTTGCCTTAAACGTATCTTCTGCTGCCTCTTTTGAGGTTGATGGTTCTTTCTTCTTCAAGTTGCAGTAAATAATACATGCCTTTTCGCATATTACAGTCTCCGTCACTGTATCTCCTGCCAGCTCTTTCTCTTTCACCCACGCCAGCAGAAGCTTCTCCATTTCTTCATAGATATTTGTCCTTAATTGGGACAGAATTGTAGTTCCTTTCACTGGATTTGTGCTTTTGATGACATCCTTTTGTTTAAGGATAGTACAAATTGTAGATGTATTGCGGTTGTACAGCCTTGCCAATTCAATCACTCATACACCACACTCATGTTTTTCTAATATTTCTTGCTTTACTTCTATTGACATCATTCTCTTCTTCTTCTCACCACTGTCCTTTACACTCACTTTCTTCGGCCCCATGATAGCACACAAAAAAAGTTAGTTAAAAAAATGCAAAAGTGATGCAAGAACGAGTACAGAGCACGAGATTTGACTTGATTCTGCAGGTAACACATGAGAAAGAACGAGATGCTGGTGTTGTGCTGCTGATACTGGACCCATGTGCCAATGCGCCAACTAGCAGCAGCTTCCTGAATCACGACTCATATCTAAGAATTTCACTTGGATCTCGAACAAAAATACAGACAGAGTTGCAGCTCATATATTAAAAAAATTTGTATGTTGGTCTGCTAGTATCTCAAGGTACCCCTGTATATTGAGGTGAGAGGCTGACGGGGGTCAGGTGAATGACATGAAACTTAAAACTGATGGTTTATGTCCTCCAGTAGAATAGCAGTCTAAGTCAACTGCTGACAGTGAACATGCTGGTTGAGTATGAAAAAAAGTAGAATCACTATCACAAATTTCCTAAATAGTCAGCAAAAGATGATTGAGACATCATGGAACAACAGCAAGATTGAAGCTACACAGCATGAACTTTTAAAGTAACTATCTATATAAACTATATTTATCTCAAATATTTGATGCATTATTTTAGGTTGCCTATATGCCTTTGTTTAAAATACACAATTCTGTCACCTATTTGTCACTGAGATAACAAAATAATTATACTTTCATGTAATACAAAACCAAGCTGTTTCTGTGAATCTGGTCAGTTCTTTTGTTGTTCAGAACCAAGGTCAACAGTTCAGATCTAAGACGGCCCAATTAGCATCCATCTGGCCCACTCTCACAGACAGCTACTTTGCTCCTGGCCACAAGCTTGAAATTGGTCTCCTGAGTCATCAGGGGCATAGTTTGCAGCAGAAAGTGAATTATTAATTAGTTGGAATATATGACCCACATAGAAAAATGATAGAAAATGCATCCCTCTCTAAGACTAATACAATTTGGGTGTACAGTCTGAGCTCTTGACCAAGTGACAGTAGAGTTGCATAAAAATTCTCAGCCCAACATTATTGATTTTGTACCCACACTATGTTGGTCATCTCTCTCTAAGCAGAGAGCCTGGTGGGGTTTTTTTATTTTGTTTTGTTTTGTTTTTCAACAAAAGCTTGATATTTGGATTTTTATAGCTTGCTTCAGTGAATACTATGATTCTGGCTTAGCTCCTCTTCCTCTTACTATATCCATTTCCTAGTCCTTGGCTAGCTATCTATCTATCTATCTATCTATCTATCTATCTATCTATCTATCATCTATCTATCTATCTATCTATCTATCTATCTATCATCTATCTATCATTTATCTATCTATCTATCTATCATCTATCTATCATCTATCTATCTATCTATCTATCATCTATCTATCATTTATCTATCTATCTATCTATCATCTATCTATCATCTATCTATCATCTATCTATCTATCCATCTATCATCTATCTATCTATCTATCATCTATCTATCTATCTATCTATCTATCTATCTATCTATCTATCTATCATCTATCTATCATCTATCTATCATCTATCTATCTATCATCTATCTATCTATCTACCTGTCATCTATCTCCTGACATCCTTTTTCTGAAAGCTCAACTAGTCCCTGTTTTCATCTGTAGGAGTGATTAGTAAATTCAAATCTCATGATCATGACCTCCTCGCTGTCCTTCCACATTACACCTTCAGGGCCTGCCAACATGTCCACTGGGAAATTTCAAGCACCAATGTCAAAGGTGATGTGCTTACATTGGTAAAGTACACAAACACAAAGAATTATCATGATAACAAATAAGAAATAGTATAAACATGAAAAATTTTCAACATCATTTGTGATAGAAAACATGTAAATTGTGCAAAAATAGTTTAAAAATTATTAAAGGAAGAATACAGAAAGAATTTATACTAATATCATCAAAGCAATATATTATTGGGATAAGAATAGTGAAAAAGCAGTAGAATATACTAGAATGCACAAAACAGCTCTGGATGGATAGATAAATAGATGATAAATAAATGGATAGAGAGAGAGCGAAATAGGTAATAGATAAATAGATAACAGAGTAACTTAAGCTAAAATGTGGGGAAAGTGAGTTTTTTAAAGACTGGGGAAATGACCGTTTATTTGGAAAATAATCATTAGATTACAAAGCACTCTATACTAACAAAATATTCATAATTAAATATCAAAATCTATAAAAATACTAAAAAAAACTGTAAGAGAATAGTAATCTTGTGAAGAAAGCCTTTCTCACCATGAAGCAATAAAGAAAGACAATTCACTTAGTGCAAAAATCATCCAAGAATATAAAAAGGAAGTCACAAAAGAAAAATATATATATATATACCCAATAAATAAGCAAACAGGAACTATAAAACAAAGAGCAAATATATACACACACACACACACACACACACATACACACACACATATATATATATGACACCAGTTTTCACCTAAAAATGGAAGAAATTAACATTTAGTGTTTAAAGTACAAGAAAAATGTACATTTATATACTACCCATGAAAATGTAAATCTTACAACTTTGGAGGAAGGTCATTTGTCATTATCTATAAAAAATACATATGCCCAAGCCTGATAATCCAGAAATTCCACAAGGACTCTATCCTACAGCAATAGTAGCAACAAATACATGGAGCTATATGTACAAAAATGCTCAGTGTGGCTCTATGTGCAATAGTGAACAATAAGAATATCCCTAATGTCTATCAACAGAGGAAAATTACATAAATTATGTTACAAGTTTAGATTTAAAAAAAAACCTGAGGCACAGAATTGGAGAAAGAAATTTTTTTCTTTTGTTTTCACTTTATTAACACTTTTTCTCCATCCCTTACCTCTGGAGATAAAGAGAGAGAAAGAAGAAAATTGTGGGCTAACTAATCCCATTAGGATGAACTCAGTTCTGCAGAGCTAGCGGTGCAGTGGCCATCAAAGACAGGAAACAGTCACTGATCGCCCTTTTTTCTTCTTCCTGACTCTTTTTTTCTAATTCTTTCTTTCTCCCACAGAAAAGATGTGGTATAATATGAAGGGGAATTCCAAACATGGAATCCATATTCTTATGAAGGTAACGTCAATAAAGAAAACAGGGGTTGAGGAGTGGAGGCAAGTCACAGAGAAGGAGGAGGGAAAACGAAAAGAAGGGAGGGAGGGGGACAGAAGAAGCCAGGTCTCAGTAATTATTATTTCCTGTAGGCACGGGTCCTTCTTGGTGACGCCAGCATCCAGCACTGGGTGGCAACAGGAGTGGGAGTGGTTTCCTGTTCCTGGAAGCTCAGCCTCCATTGTATTTTGAAAAGCATCCCATGAGTCCTGTGTTTGCAGCTGACAGTGAGCAACATACTGTTAATCACATGTCTATATCAGCTTGGGGCCCCAACCTACTCAAAATCAGAATCTTGGACTTGGAGAAAGCTTAAAAGTCATATAATCTAACCCCCCCCCCACCCCATGCAGAAATCTTCTTAATTCCTTCATGTCCCCTGCCTAAACATTTCTTATGACAGGGACATCACTATCAGGTGAAGAATCGGCAACATTGCTGGACACATACAACAAATCAATTGTTAATCCTTCCATAGAATCCACTTTGTTGCGCCTTCTACCAGGGAGGCCTTAGTTCTGTCTCCAGGAGCCATCCAGATCCTCTGACTCACAGCAGCAGCAGTCAGTCCTTGTGGTTTAAAGGAAGCATACGTCCATTTCTCTCTCTGATCCGTGTTCCTGCAGCTTTTTATCTATAACGAACTTCTCAAGGGCAGAGTCAGTGCCCCCATGCCTTGCAAAGTGCCCAGGAGACATTGGTGGAATGAATAAATAAATAAATAGCAGTTTACATCTCCACTTAGGTGCTGTAGTGACTACAATACGATTAAGTTGGTGATCAGTCCTTCTTATAAAACCCATTCCTCCAGTTTCCCCTTCCCCAACATAGGTCCCTGCAGTACCCACACACAGCCCTGCTCTCCAGGGTAGGAGAAAGGGAGATGCCTGCCTGTTACCCTTACAGAATGGTATTTGAGAAGATTGATGATAAATGCTGAGAGTGCAATATTGTGGGACAGGCTGTAAGATATTTGAGAATAGAAAGGTTTGAAAAGCAGAAATAGGAAAAGAATAGGAGCTGTTCTTAGCTCATGTTATACCCTTCTCTCTTAAAGTATTTTTAAATGTAATATGTAAACCATAGAAAAGACTATATGAATTATATATGTAAAGTGTAACACATACTAATCTAATGAATCCACAAACCTATCACCCAGTGAAAGAATTAGAAGATTACCAATGACTTTCATTTGCACCATGAGTTTCTCCTATATCCTGCCAGTCTAACTTTTAAAAACACAACCTATTCCCTCTGAAATCATTCCAATTTTGCTTTTAGTCAACTCACTAAAATCACTGATGTAGAAATAATAAATAATCTCTGTTAATTATTGTAAGATCAGTGGATAATGGGGAAAGGTCACGTGAGAAACCAGACCCGGAAACTTTGGCTAGAACCGCCCACAACCATGCGCACCCAAAGAAACTTCCCAGGAGTCCTTGGGAAAAGAGCGACTGTCCATCAGCCAGTGAGATTTCTCCGTGTCATATTAACTCGACCACCCTAGGACCCTTTAAGTATCTCCTACATGATTTAATCTGCGCAACTTCTCTGGCATGTCTCCCGGACCAGGGAACATCATCTGGGAAGCGCTGGGAAGCGCTCTGTACTCAGTAAAGCCTTTGCTGTTCCACACTTCATGGCTATGCCCCTTCCTTCTTTCTCAGCGGGGAAAAATACCTTACAATTATCAGTACTCAGTCTTTGGCAGCATTTAGCGTAGTGGACTCCTCTCCCTTTTTTTTTTTTTTTTTATTTATTCATTTTAGAGAGGAGAGAGAGAGGAAAGAGAGACAGGGCCAGCTGGAGGCATCAACTCCCATACGTGCCTTGACTAGGTAAGCCCAGGGTTTCGAACTGGCGACCTCAGCATTTCCAGGTCGACACTTTATCCACTGCGCCACCACAGGTCAGGCTCCTCTCCTTATTTATTTATTTATTTATTTATTTATTTATTTATTTATTTATTTTTTGTATTTTTCTGAAGCTGGAAACGGGGAGAGACAGTCAGACAGACTCCCGCATGCGCCCGACCGGGATCCACCCGGCACGCCCACCAGGGGCGACGCTCTGCCCACCAGGGGGCGATGCTCTGCCCATCCTGGGCGTCGCCATGTTGCAACCAGAGCCACTCTAGCGCCTGGGGCAGAGGCCAAGGAGCCATCCCCAGCGCCCGGGCCATCTTTGCTCCAATGGAGCCTTGGCTGCGGGAGGGGAAGAGAGAGACAGAGAGGAAGGAGGGGGGTGGGGGTGGAGAAGCAGATGGGCGCTTCTCCTATGTGCCCTGGCCGGGAATCGAACCCGGGTCCCCCGCACACCAGGCCGATGCTCTACCGCTGAGCCAACCGGCCAGGGCGCTCCTCTCCTTTTTGAAAAGAGAAAAAATATATTTGAAACCAAAACCCTTGAAATCATTCTTGACTACCTCCCTCTCATAACTCTTATCCAATTCATCAGCAAACTCCATTAATTCTACTTTCACAAATTATTCCAAATCTGAGTGGTGGTTACCATACTCCCTGCTATCACCCTCATCCCACTTAGCATTATTCATGTCCCAAATTCCTGCAATCACCTTCTCTTTACTTCTATTCTTGCTCCCAGATTCCTCAAGCAGTAGCCAGAGTGATCTGTTTAAAATGTTGAGTTAATCATTTTCCTGTTCAGTATCCCCCAGTGGCTTCTCATCACACTCGGAAAAACTCTGAATTTTTGGCATAACATACAAGGCCTCATATAATCTAGATCCCATCAGTCTCTTCTACTTTATCTCCTGCTGTTCTTCATTCATGCCCTGAGGACCACTAAACTTTTCCTTAAACTGATCAGGCTTGTCCCTGGCTCAGCTCATTTGCATTTGCTGACGCCTCTGCCCAGAATGTTAATCTGTAAATGTTCGCAGATAATTTTGTTCACTACACTCAAATCTCTACTTAACTGTCACCTCAGAAAAGCACTTTCCTGACCACACAGCCTAAAATAGCATCCCTCATCTTGTCATTCTCTTGGTTTTCTTTATAACATCCACACATGATCATTACGTATTTGTTTGTTTCTTTGCGTATTGGCTGTCTCATATTCCTGGACCACAGGTTCCATGACAGCAGGGACTTTGAACTGCTCAGCGCTGATGCACTGCCCCTTGCTGGTACCTGGCATATAGTAGGCACCTAAATATTTGTGGAATGAGTGATGCAGGAAACCAGAACAGGTCTCTGCCAGCATAATCAAAGTGCCCTGGTCCACATCACTAAAAGTCTCACCGTATTTCTGCGAGTACACAGTCACTGTTTGAGAGAAGCCAATTTTTAAGGAGATACCTACAACATGAAGATAACTGCCACTGAATGGTGTAAAACTATTAAGTAAGAGAAAGTCCTAGTGGAATGAAAAAGATAGCACATCATAAAGTGAAAGTGAGTACTGTGAGCTGCTGATAGAACAAGGCCTTTCCTTCTGCACTGGGTGTGGGGAACATGGCCCTCCGTGAGGGTGCCTGAGTTCTGTTTCCTGAGAAGTCAGGGTGGTGGTTGGAGAGGATCTGAAGGTATTGAGTGGACCATTAGGCATTGACCTAGCTCACACCAGGGGAGCCAGCCATGTTCATGGTGGGGGTCAGGGGCTGGTGTGTCAGCTGTTAGGTTCCTGGGAATCCCTGAAGAGCCCCCTGAAATTTAGAGCAGCTTTGGGACCCACCATGTCTACCTGAGCTGCTTTGCCCCAGGCCCAAGTCGTCCATCAGCTCTAAGAGGAAGCTTGGAGGGTAGAGCATTCTCAGCCTTTCCTTCCTTAAAATTCTGTTCAAAAAGTATAAAATAAAGGGGGTGGGGGTCTGTAAAACCAAAAGCCAGGGCCACCCTCACAGCTGCCTGGCTCATGCAGGTTAGCATTGGATTTGGACAGTCGGTAATGATACAAAGGAGCCAAAAACTGGTGGGCCATCATCTTTAATCCTAGCTTGCACCCAGTGGACAAGTAAAAACACACACTGGGCTCCAAAACCCACTCATTCAGTGCTCACAAAGCTACTGACTTATCTGAGTTTCCTAGAATCAAAGGTTTCTAGCTCACCAGACTTATTCACCTCTATTCCCCATCTCCTTCCTTCTCCCTGCACAAACTCTGCACAAACTGGCTTCTCACTCAACACTCCGCCATCTTGGCTGCTTTTCCTGGCCTCCCCCATGTGGCTTTTCTCTGCTCTCCTCTAATGCTGATCTCAGGAACTGAGAGAGCAAGCTCCCGTTCTACCCCATTTTATAGTGTAGAAATCAAAAGCTTTAATCCAATATACAAAATAGGGAAGTCTCTAATACAAAGTCACTTATCAGAGATATGATGGAATTGTACCACCCCACATCAAAAAGGGTGGGAAAGGCTTAATCCCAAAACCAAGCCCCAGGCTACAAGGATTCTGCCTGCCCACAACACACATTAATATCACCTGGGTGACGGCCTCCATGTGGGCAGCGCCATCTTTAACAAAGTGAGCATAATATATTTTATCTGCCCAACAGGGTCCAAGGCTACTTAAATTTGTTGTTTTGAACCTCCTAAAAATGAGGAATTTCTCATAAATCTTAGCGTAGTATCCTTCTGAATGGATTCCTGGTAATTCAGAGCATTACATTGAACAGACTCTCCCGCTCTTTGGGCTCCTAGCAATTACTAGATCATATCGTCCTTGGTCCTGTTGTCAGCTACAGCCTTTCCTCATGTTGTCCAAGGTAAAGGAGTGAAATGCCTTCCATTAGCTGACTTCTCACTTTAGTTGCAAAAGCACCCCTCAGAAAGCTTGGCCAGGCCCTGATCGATGGTTCAGTGGACAGAGCATTGGCCCAGTGTGTGAATGTCCTGGTTTGATTCCCAGTCAAGGCACACAGAAGAAGTGCCCATCTGCTTCTTCCCCCATTCCCTTTCCCTTTCTTTCCCTCTTCCCCTCACAGCCAGTGGCTTGATTGGTTAGAACATCCCCAGGTGCTGAGGATAGCTCAGTTGGTCTCAACGCATCAGCCTCAGTCACTAAAAATAGCTTGGTACTTGTGGGTCAAAGAAGTTTGTAAATATGATATATGTTTGCTTGCTTATAGTTTGCATTGGGTATGGGGGACAGGCTGTAAGCAGGCAGTATTGTTATAGCCTAAGGCTTAGTTTTAAGACAGCTTTTCCCCATACCCTTAACTGATTGCATGGTGTGGGGTGATGCACTCTCATGAGGAATCTCATTATGCCTCAGATAAGTGACTTTGTATCAGAGACTTCCTTGTTTGTATATTAGATTAAAGGTTTTGATTTCTATACTATAAAATGGGGCAGAGGAGCCCATGCTGAGGAGAGCAGAGAAAGGGAGGAGAGCAGAGAAAGGCCACGTGGAGGAGAGGAGAAACAGCCAAGATGGCGAAGTGCTAAAGGAGAAGCCAATTTGTGCAGAGTTTGTGTAGAGAGAAGGAGATGGAGAACAGAGGTGAATAAAGCTGGCGAAGAAGCCCTGGCCGGTTGGCTCAGCGGTAGAGTGTCGGCCTAGCGTGCGGAGGACCCGGGTTCGATTCCCGGCCAGGGCACACAGGAGAAGCGCCCATTTGCTTCTCCACCCCTCCGCTGCGCTTTCCTCTCTGTCTCTCTCTTCCCCTCCCACAGCCAAGGCTCCATTGGAGCAAAGATGGCCCGGGCACTGGGGATGGCTCTGTGGTCTCTGCCCCAGGCGCTAGAGTGGCTCTGGTCGCAACATGGCGATGCCCAGGATGGGCAGAGCATCACCCCCTGGTGGGCAGAGCTTCGCTCCTGGTGGGCGTGCCGGGTGGATCCCGGTCGGGCGCATGCGGGAGTCTGTCTGACTGTCTCTCCCTGTTTCCAGCTTCAGAAAAATGAAAAAAAAAAAAAAAAAAAAAAAAGCTGGCAAAGAAGAAACTTTGATTCTAGGAAACTCGGATGAATCAGAGGCTTTGGGAGCCCTGAATGGAAAGGGAAGTGTTTTTCCACTGTGTGTATTTCTTGCCCACCAGGTGCAAGCTAGGATTAAAGCTAATGGCCCACCAGTTCTTGGCTCCATTGTTTCATTACTGTCTGTCCGAATCTAGTTCGAACCTGCATGGGCCAGGCGGCTATGATGGTGGCTGTGGCTACTGGCCTTACAGTACTCAAGCATCGGCCTCAGATGGGGGTTGCCAGATGGATCTCGGTTGGTTCACATGCAGGAGTCTGTCTCTCTATCTCCCCTCCTTTCACCTTAAAAGAAAAAAAAACAAAATATGAACTTGACCAGCAAGTCACACTGAGCTTCTTCTTTCTCTTAATTTTTTGCTGGGAGGGCCAAGTTAAGAGCAGTTTCCCATACTCACCCATTGAGGCAGTCCCTTACAGTGCTTCAGGCACCTTTGAGACTAGAAAAGAAGTTCACAAATGAGAAAAAGCACAGACTGAGGAAGCAAGATGCGACCTGGACAGAACACATAAAAAATACAAGCCAGCGTGTGCTAACAAAACATGCACCGTGAGAGAGGAGAGAGGAATGAAAAGCAAAGGGGTCATGAAAGCACGGGATGGTGACACTTTTCTTGTGAGAAACCAGTCCTCATTATTGCAGCCTTAGCTAACTAACACGGGACAGTCACCATCTTCTGCAAAACAAGTTCATCCTGTGCCTTCTTCCCTTTTCATTATTGTGACCTCTATTTCAGGGTCACCCAAGTTCAAAGCATCTTCAAAGCATTCAAGAACTATACTGATGACACAAATTGAACTGATGATTAAATAAAAAATTAAACCGAAAAAGAAAAGGTAGTATTTCAAGGTAGGTCTAGGACAACTAGGGCTGGCACACTTGTATAAGGTTATCTAATGAAGCGAGAAGTATATGCCAGTCAGATTTATGCACTTGCTAAAGACTAACAATCCTTCACTAACTTTTCCCCAAAAATACAAGCAGCACACAATGACTCCCGTTTTGAACCTGAGTGCTCATGCTCTCCTCTCTTCCCACCGCGCTTGTCGCTCCCCGTCCATTCAGTCATCATGCGTGACTGTAAAGTGCTGTGGGGTGCACAGATGCACGTGAAATGTTCAATTCTATTTCCACAAACTTTATGGAGTGCTTAAAATGAGTTGTTACATGTTGTTACATGTGTGAAGTCACTCTGACCTTGGCCCAGGCCAAACCCTGATTCTCAAGGGGTTGAGTGACGGGGTGGGTGAGTGAAGGGGTCATAACAGGGAAGAAAAGAAACAAACTGGTATCAATATGTGGTGTGTGCCAGGTTAGAGAAAGGGGAAGTCTGGTGGCATGCTTGCAAAGAATCTCCCCAGGAATGATTATATCATGACCCGTGACAGTCTGCATCATTTATTAGCCTGCTCTTTCCTCTGAAATATCTAATGCTACTACTCAACTTCTATATTATTTAATTTTTCACAAGTTTGAATGTCATATTCCAAACTAGACTTAAGGTTCTTAAGACAAAGACAAAACTTCTTCCCCTTTTTGCTTTCCTTACACTAGTGCTTATGAAATCGGGACTCAGTTTGTTCATTGATTACAAACATCAATCACTTTCAAATAAAGATATCCATGCTCTTTCCACTTCCAATGTTACCTTCCCTACACACTACATACTGGTGATACAGAGTATTTATGTCTGGGAGGTTGCTGGCAAGGACAGTCTCCTTATTTTTCCCTTTATAAGCTTAAGCCTTTTTTAAAAAAAAGTACTTGATGGCATGGGGAAATTACACTATTGAGAGAAAAATAGCAGGATGGAAGATAGTATACACAGGATATAGTCTGACTTTAATAGAGAACATGAGAGACAAAGCATGCGTAATTGGCAGTGCCAGATGTCACTAGCCTACAAATACAAATGTCGTCACACTAGTGTTTATGTGGCAAAGTTTCTTTGAAACTGAACAACTTTGAAGATGTTTTGAACTTGGGTGACCCTGAGATTAGAGGTCACAATCATGAAAATAGCCAGAACTTGTGACTCCACTCTTAAAGTCCCCTAGTGTTGTTTGAAAGGAGAGAATGTTAAAAGTCTCCCCAAAAGAGACACTTACGTGTTATCATTTCTGAGTCTCAAGTGCAGTCAGTACCTGGCAATGAGCATGTTCACCTGCTCCTGCTTCCTAGATGTTTTCCACTGCTGGAAAGGTCACACAAAAGGGTATTAATGCCCAGCAGGGAGTGCTAACATCTTCCCAGGGTGGGCTGTGTCTCTGGAACTGTCCTGGGGTACCAGGAAACACAGCAATAGGGAAAGTGGCCCTCTCTCCGGCTCCAGCTCCAGCTCCAACATGTTGTCACCCAGGTCTCAGAGAAACACTCTGTGTCTCTAAACTCAAAAATCCATAACAGTAACTCACTCTCCCACTATTCTCAATCCTCTCTCCCTATAAGCTGCAACTCCATCTGGAGTGCTAGATGAAAAGAGATACCATGCCTCTCTCCCCACTGCCACTGTCCTTGTCTTTATCTCTCTTGGGCCCTCAGAAACACAACCACAATTCAAAAATCCCTCTCCCAGAAATGACGCCCCAAAGAACTAGGCTGCAAAGCATAGCAAACACACAGTCAGGTTTGGAGGGGTCAGCAGTCTAGTCAATTTCCAAATGGTCAAACCCTAAAGGACTCAGTGTAGGTTCAACTAAAACACCCTGTTTGATATGTGAGTATATTTGTTTGTGTGTGTGTGTGTGTGTGTGTGTGTGTGTGTGTTTGTGTGTGTGTATAATTTTAAATTTTTGGTGTTTTTTAGTATTTTCCAAATTTTCTAGATTATTAGTTTTATAATAAAATTGTTAATTAAAACCATGTGCATCAAGTCTTTAAGATAGCCAGGAAGCTGCTCTTGTGAACAGCCTCAGCAGAAGTCAGAGAACAGGGTTGATCTCATCCCACTGTTACTTCAATTTGAGTGAAGAGCACACAGCAAAACTGACTCCTGGTTGGCAGATTGGTTGGTGAGACTCAAGATTCACAAAGACAAGAAAGTTTGTTTCAGAAGAATAAAAGTATAAGGCATCCATGTGTACCAGTAGCTTTGGAATTCAGCGAAACCTCATAGGAGCAGTTTTAAGAGTGGTCACAGGCAGCATAATGAAGCATCTTCCAAACAGAGAAAGCTGGCCAGAAACTTAATAAGACATCAAACCATGTTACAAAGGGAAAATAGAGAAGTGCTTGGGAAAAACTAACAGTATTGTGTGCATTCATAATCAGGAGCTGACTGAAGCAGTAGTCATGAGGATGTAAATTGCTACTAGAAGCTAGTACAATAATAGAGTTCATGAAAAAAAAATGTCAAGACACATTTTGAAGTTACTGTAAAATAAAGATGCTCTGAATGTGGGTCATGTTTGTTTTGTCTGCCTAAAAAATAAGCACCAAGAAATCAAAGTTGTGATGTATTTATTAAATAATAAGTCAGAAAGAATATGGTAAATTTACTTTAAAAAGTATAGAATGACAGCTGGACCTGTGGTGGCACAGTGGATAAAGCATCGACCTGAAATGCTGAGGTTGCCTGTTCGAAAACCTGGGCTTGCCTGGTCAAGGCACATATAAAAGTTGATGCTTCCTGCTCATCTCCCTTTCTCTCTTTCTAAAATAAATTTTTTTAAAAAGTATAGAGGTAAGATGACATCAGAGTAATGGCGGGGTAGGAAGTGATACCGATAAATCTCCCCCAAAACTCAACAAGATCTTCAACCAGAAACTGAAAAACCTATCCTTGGAGCCTCCAGATGTTTCGCAATACACCCAAAGGTATGATCGAGCGAAAAATTGGCTAAATATATAACCAAACCCTGAAGGAAATACGGAGTAAGAAATGCTCCGCCTTCCTCACTAACCTAAACAGGGTGGCTTTCACTGGAAACTGAGAATATAGAAACTAAGGTGGGCAAAGGGGGGTGAATAGATCAAGGCCGTGGCACAAACGGCGAACCAGGCTGTGGCACGGAGATCCAAGCAGAGGAAAAACTGTTCCTGTGACAACCCGGGCAATACAGCTAACACTCGCACCAAACCCAGACAAAGAAAGACAAGCGGATCTCCTGGTCGGCGCGCGCAGATAGTGGGCAAGAGATTCCTTCCAAAGCCCCGGGAGTGGGCGCCCTTGTTACCCCACAGAGAGGCAGAGTCAGAGGCCTTTGTGTGGGCCGAAAGCCTCCGGGCTGCCCCAGCGCCCTGGGAGAGCCACACATGGGGAGGGAGCGAGAACTAATTCCAACACTGGAACTTTTCCATACGGGCGGGGGTTTCACTCAGAGGGTGAGGCGACTGGTCTGATATCCTGGTCTGCGCGTGCAGATATTGAGCGAGAGATTCCTCTGAGTGCCTCGGCAGTGCCTGCCCGTATTATCCCACAGAGGGGCAGAGTCAGGGGCCTTTGTGTGGGCCAAAAAGCGGAATCTCGGGCCGCCCCAGTGCCCTGAGGGAGCCAGGCACGGGAAGGGAGCGAGAGCTAATTCCAACGCTGGAATTTTTCAGTGTGGGTGGGGGGTTTCACTCAGAGGGCGAGACTTCCGGCCTGACATCCTGGTCTGCACGCACGAAGAGTGGGCAAGAAACTCCTGCCGGCACCTCAGGAGTGGGAGCCTGTGTTATCCCAGAGAGGGGCAGAGTCAGGGGCCTTTCTGTGGGCCAAAAGCGGAATCTCACGCTGCCCCAGCACCTTGAAAAAGCCGCACACGGGGATGGAGCAAGAGCCAATTCCAACGCTGGAACTTTTCAGTGCGGGCGGGGGGTTTCCCTCAGAGGGCGAGACTTCCGGCCTGACATCCTGGTGTGCGCGCGCAGATAGTGAGCAAGAGTTTACTCCAAGCGCCCCGGGAGTGGGTGCCCGCCCATGTTACCAGACAGAGTGGCAGAGCCAGAGGTCTTTGAGTGGGCGGAAGCCCCGCCTGATTATGCTAGCAGCTCTGACTGACTGAGCCTTACACAAAGCCCTGTACTGAGTGGGAATAGAGTGGGGAGTTGCCAGCTCTTTGAGCCTCTTACTATCCAGGCAGAGGCAGCACCAACCCCATAGCTGGATTATCAGGCTACTAATTGAGGAAGGAAAGACTAGGAGAGAGGCTCCAGGAACACGGACTCTCTCACTGTCAGAGCCTATAAATGCTAATGAGCCTGGACTGCCAACGAGACTGAAGCACAATACATGACATCGCCATAGAGACTTATCAACTGCAAACCTCTACCTGAGCATGCCAAAGGGGCAGAACCCGGGGTACAGAGTCACCGACCAGGAAGAGGGAGAGAAAAGAAAAAGCAAGAAGATAACCTCTCAAAATCAAGAATAATCCACAGACTTTATAACCTATCCCATTTTATTATATTTGTTCGTTTGTTTCTCTTATCTTCATCCTTGATTTTTTTTTTTCATCCTCCAATTTGGTCGTTTAACTTTCTACTGGTCTTACTCTATCCTCTCCTTGAACTACACTATCCATAAGTGTTACATCTCCCATTATCTTTTCTTTCTTCTTCCTTTCTCTCTATGAGTGTTGCACTCCAAAACCCTTAACTCTCTCTCTCTCTCTCCTCTTTTTTCTTTTTTCTTCTTTTAGTGGTTCCCTCTTTTTTTTCTCTCTCTCTCTTTCTTTTCTCCCTCTATATTAGTTTCTTCCTTTCTCCTTTACGTCTCCTCTCATTCAAACCTCAATAACGAACAAATTATCTTATCTGGGACTCAAACTTATGTTTGTGGCATTTTGGGGGGTTTTTACTTCACCTTTTTAACTCACTAGCAGTGCTCCCATCCCTGGCTCTCCATTTTATCAAGCTCTTGTTCCACTAAATACAATAGTAATTTTTTAATTTGTCCCCCCATTTTCCTGTTTCCCTCTTATTCCTCTCATCATAACTCTTAGTCAACCAACACCTAAACGCAAATCATTTTATTCTTGATCCAAATTTTTTCATTATTTGCTTTTTGTGGGTCCATACCCCCCCCTTTTTTTCATTTTTTATTTTATTTTTTTTTCTTGCCCCTTTATTACTTTTCCCAAATTCAGGCCCTCCATTACAGGCATTGTTTGTTCTATTAAATACAATATAATTCACAGTTCACCACAAATTTTCTCAAGAAAGACGGGAGAGGAGAGGAGAGGGGAGGGAAAATGGAGGGGGGAAATAATTTCCTTTTTTTTAAATTTTTATTTTATTTTATTTTTCTTTTTTCATTATTAATTTTAAAAAAAACACAACTTTTTTCGATTTTTTATTTTTTTAACTTTTTATTCTTTATTAAATCTCATTAATACTATCAACAAAACCACCCTCAGATGCCATTAAGAAAGAGAAAATCGAATATCATGGATACAAAAGAAAGAGAGTTAACACAGATAGATGAGGAAAAATCTATGGAGAAAAAATTTAATATATTGGAAACCTTGGAGCTAAATGACAGAGAATTCAAGATAGAAACTCTAAAAATAATCAGAGATATACAAGAAAACACAGAAAGGCAATTTAGGGAGCTCAGAAAACAACTCAATGAACACAAAGAATATATGTCCAAGGAAATTGAAACTTTAAAAACAACTCAAACAGAGATGAAAAACTCAATTCACGAGATGAAAAATGAGGTAACAAGCTTAGCTAATAGAACAGGCCAGATAGAAGAGAGGATTAGTGAAATAGAAGAAAAGCAACTTGAGGCACAACAGAGAGAAGAAGAAAGAGACTCAAAAATTTAAAAAAATGAGATAGCCCTACAAGAATTATCTGACTCCATCAGAAAGAATAACATAAGAATAATAGGTATATCAGAGGGAGAAGAGAGAGAAAATGGAATGGAGAACATACTCAAACAAATAATAGATGAGAACTTCCCAAGCCTGTGGAAAGAACTAAAGCCTCAAATTCATGAAGGAAACAGAACACCGAGTTTTCTTAACCCCAACAAACCTACTCCAATGCACATCATAATGAAATTGGCACAAACCAATGGCAAAGAAAAAATTCTCAAGGCAGCAAGGAAAAGAAGAATACAACATATAAGGGAAGGCCCATTAGATTATCATCAGATTTCTCAGCAGAAACTCTACAAGCAAGAAGAGAGTGGACCCCAATATTTAAAGTCCTGAAAGAGAGGAACTTTCAGCCACGAATACTATACCCATCAAAGCTATCCTTCAAATATGAAGGAGAAATAAAAACATTCACAGATACAGAAAAGATGAGGGAATTTATCATGAGAAAACCCCCACTCCAGGAATTACTAAAGGGGGTTCTCCAATCAGATACAAAGAACAAAAAAAAACAGAGCCAGAAGTAAAAGCTCCAAGAAGAACACAATAAAACCAAATTTAAACTGTGACAACAACAAAAAGAAAGGGGGGAGAGGATGGAGATTAACAGTAGCAAAGGACGATGGAGTGCAAAAGTACTCACAAAATAGTGTGCTACAATGAACAGGGTAGGAACCCTTTTCATTACTTAAAGGTAACCACCATTGAAAAAACCACCACAGAAGCACATGAGATAAAAAAGATAGCAACAGAGGAAAGATGTATGGAATACAACCAAATAAAAACAAAAGATAGAAAAACAAAAGAGAAGGATCAAACAAGACACAAAACTAACAGAAAGAAGATATAAAATGGCAATAGGGAACTCACAAGTGTCAATAATTACACTAAATGTAAACGGATTAAACTCACCAATAAAAAGACACAGAGTAGCAGAATGGATTAAAAAAGAAAATCCAACTGTATGCTGCCTACAGGAAACTCATCTAAGTAACAAGGATAAAAACAAATTCAAAGTGAAAGGCTGGAAAACAATACTCCAAGCAAATAACATCCAAAAAAAAAAGCAGGCATAGCAATACTCATATCTGATAATGCTGACTATAAGACAACAAAAGTACTCAGAGACAAAAATGGCCATTTCATAATGGCTAAGGGGACACTGAATCAAGAAGACAAAACAATTCTTAATATATATGCACCAAACCAAGGAGCACCAAAATATATAAGACAGCTAACTTATTGACCTTAAAACAAAAACTGACAAAAATACAATCATACTTGGAGACCTAAATACACCGCTGACGGCTCTAGATCGGACATCCAAACAGAAAATCAACAAAGATATAGTGGCCTTAAACAAAACACTAGAGCACCTGGATATGATAGACATCTACAGAACATTTCATCCCAAAGTGACTGAGTATACATTTTTCTCCAGTGTACATGGATCATTCTCAAGAATTGACCATGTGTTGGGCCACAAAAACAACATCAGAAAATTCAGAAAAATCGAAGTTGTACCAAGCATATTTTCTGATCATAAAGCCTTGAAACTAGAATTCAACTGCAAAAAGGAGGGAAAAAAATCCCACAAAAATGTGGAAACTAAACAACATACTTTTAAAAAATGAATGGGTCAAAGAAGAAATAAGTGCAGAGATCAAAAGATATATACAGACTAATGAAAATGACAATACGACATATCAGAATCTATGGGATGCAGCAAAAGCAGTGATAAGAGGGAAGTTCATATCACTTCAGGCATATATGAACAAACAAGAGAGAGCCCAAGTGAACCACTTAACTTCACACCTTAAGGAACTAGAAAAAGAAGAACAAAGACAACCCAAAACCAGCCGAAGAAAGGAGATAATAAAAATCAGAGCAGAAATAAATGAATTAGAGAACAGAAAAACTATAGAAAAAATTAATAGAACAAGGAGCTGGTTCTTTGAAAAGATCAACAAAATTGACAAACCCTTGGCAAGACTTACCAAGGAAAAAAGAGAAAGAACTCATATAAACAAAATCCAAAACGAAAGAGGAGAAATCACCACGGACACTGTAGATATACAAAGAATTATTGTAGAATACTATGAAAAACTTTATGCCACTAAATTCTACAACCTAGAAGGAATGGATAAATTCCTAGAACAATACAACCTTCCTAGACTGTGTCAAGAAGAAGCAGAAAGCCTAAACAGACCTATCAGTAGAGAAGAAATAGAAAAAACCATTAAAAACCTCCCCAAAAATAAAAGTCCAGGCCCTGACGGCTATACCAGCGAATTTTATCAAACATTCAAAGAAGACTTGGTTCCTATTCTACTCAAAGTCTTCCAAAAAATTGAAGAAGAAGCAATACTTCCAAACACATTTTATGAGGCCAACATAACCCTCATTCCAAAACCAGGCAAGGATGGCACAAAAAAAGAAAACTACAGACCAATATCTCTAATGAATACAGATGCTAAAATACTAAACAAAATACTAGCAAATCGAATACAACAACATATTAAAAAAATAATACATCATGATCAAGTGGGATTCATCCCAGAATCTCAAGGATGGTTCAACATACGTAAAACGGTTAACGTAATACACCATATCAACAAAACAAAGAACAAAAACCACATGATCTTATCAATAGACGCAGAAAAGGCTTTCAATAAAATACAACACAATTTTATGTTTAAGACTCTCAACAAAATGGGTATAGAAGGAAAATATCTCAACATGATAAAGGCCATATATGATAAACCATCAGCTAACATCATATTAAATGGCACTAAACTGAAGGCTTTCCCCCTTAAATCAGGAACAAGACAGGGTTGTCCACTCTCTCCACTCTTATTTAATGTGGTACTAGAGGTTCTAGCCAGAGCAATCAGACAAGACAAAGAAATAAAAGGCATCCATATCGGAAAAGAAGAAGTAAAGGTATCACTTTTTGCAGATGATATGATCCTATACATCGAAAACCCCAAAGAATCCACAAAAAGACTACTAGAAACAATAAGCCAATACAGTAAGGTCGCAGGATACAAAATGAACATACAGTTGCTTGACCTGTGGTGGCGCAGTGGGATAAAGCGTCGACCTGGAACACTGAGGTCGCCAGTTCGAAACCTTGGGCTTGCCCGGTCAAGGCACATATGGGAGTCGAAGCTTCCTGCTCCTCCTCTTTCTCTCTCTCTCTGTCTCTCTCTCACTGCTCTCTCTCTAAAAAATCAATAAATAAAATATTTTAAAGCCTGACCAGGTGGTGGCGCAGTGGATAGAGCGTCGGACTGGGATGCGAAAGGACCCAGGTTCGAGACCCCGAGGTTGCCAGCTTGAGCGCGGGCTCATCTGGCTTGAGCAAAGAGCTCACCAGCTTAGACCCAGGGTCGCTGGCTCCAGCAGGGGGTTACTCGGTCTGCTGAAGGCCCGCGGTCAAGGCACATGTGAGAAAGCAATCGATAAACAACTAAAAAGTCACAGCGTGCAACGAGAAACTGATGATTGATGCTTCTCATCTCTCTCCATTCCTGTCTGTCTGTCCCTGTCTATCTCTGCCTCTGTAAAAAAAAAAAAAAAAAAAAATTAACATACAGAAGTCAATAGCCTTTCTATATGCCAACAATGAAACAAATGAGAACGAACTGAAAAGAATAATCCCCTTCACAATTGGAACAAAAAAAAATAAAATACTTAGGAATAAACATAACAAAGAATGTAAAGGACTTATATAATGAAAACTATAAACCATTGTTAAGAGAAATCAAAAAAAGATATAATGAGATGGAAGAATATTTCTTGTTCTTGGTTAGGAAGAATAAATATAATCAAGATGGCTATATTACCCAAAGCAATATACAAATTTAATGCAATTGCCATCAAAATTCCAATGACATTTTTTAAAGAAATAGAGCAAAAAATCATCAGATTTATATGGAACTATAAAAAACCCCAAATAGCCAAAGCAATCCTAAAGAAAAAGAATGAAGCTGGGGGCATTACAATACCTGACTTCAAACTATATTATAGGGCAACAACAATCAAAACAACATGGTATGGGCAGAAAAGTAGACACTCAGACCAATGGAACAGAATAGAAAGTCCAGAAATAAAACCACATATATATAGTCAAATAATTTTTGATAAAGGGGCCAACAACACACAATGGAGAAAAGAAAGCCTCTTCAATAAATGATGTTGGGAAAACTGGAAAGCCACATGCAAAAGAATGAAACTGGACTACAGTTTGTCCCCCTGTACTAAAATTAACTCAAAGTGGATCAAAGATCTAAACATAAGACCTGAAACAATTAAGTACATAGAAGAAGACATAGGTACTCAACTCATGGACCTGGGTTTTAAAGAGCATTTTATGAATTTGACTCCAAAGGCAAGGGAAGTGAAGGCAAAAATTAATGAATGGGACTACATCAGACTAAGAAGTTTTTGCTCAGCAAGAGAAACTGATGACAAAATAAACAGAAAGCCAACTAAATGGGAAATGATATTTTCAAACAACAGCTCAGATAAGGGCCTAATATCCAAAATATACAAAGAACTCATAAAACTCAACAACAAACAAACAAACAATCCAATAAAAAAATGGGAAGAGGACATGAACAGACATTTCTCCCAGGAGGAAGTACAAATGGCCAACAGATATATGACAAGATGCTCATCTTCTTTAGTTATTAGAGAAATGCAAATCAAAACTGCAATGAGATACCACCTCACACCTGTTAGATTAGCTATTATTAACAAGACAGGTAATAGCAAATGTTGGAGAGGCTGTTGAGAAAAAGGAACCCTCATACACTGTTGGTGGGAATGTAAAGTACAACCATTATGGAAGAAAGTATGGTGGTTCCTCAAAAAACTGGAAATAGAACTACCTTATGACCCAGCAATCCCTCTACTGGGTATATACCCCCAAAACTCAGAAACATTGATACGTAAAGACACATGCAGCCCCATGTTCATTGCAGCATTGTTCACAGTGGCCAGGACATGGAAACAACCAAAAAGCCCATCAATAGATGACTGGATAAAGAAGATGTGGCACATATACACTATGGAATACTACTCAGCCATAAGAAATGATGACATTGGATCATTTACAGCAAAATGGTAGGATCTTGATAACATTATACGAAGTGAAATAGGTAAATCAGAAAAAAACAGGAACTGCATTATTCCATACGTAGATGGGACATAAAAGTGAAACTAAGAGACATTGATAAGAGTGTGGTGGTTACGGGGGGGGAGGGGGGAAAGGCAGAGGGAAAAGGGGAGGGGGAGGGGCACAAAGAAAACTAGATAGAAGATGACAGAGGACAATCTGACTTTGGGTGATGGGTATGCAACATAATTGAAAGACAAGATAACCTGGACTTGTTGATCTTTGAATATATATATCCTGATTTATTGATGTCACCCCATTAAAAAAATAAAATTATATATAAAAAAAAGTATAGAGGTGAGTCCAAGATGGCAATGAAGTAGGTAGATGTTCCAACTACCACTTCTCAGTACTAAATTGGATTACAACTTAATTTAAGAACAATAAACTTGAAAAACCAACTTTGGACCAAACGAACAGGAGTCTATAACCAAGGATCACAGAAGAAGCCAAACCAAGACTGAAGACTCTGTGGGAAGACCAAGCAGCTGCAAGAGGAGATGGAGCAGCTGAAAAGTGGAGGAAAATCTTACAGATCTTGGTGCTTTTCGGGAGCTGCTGTCATCTCTAAGCAAGAAGAAGCTGAACCTTATATACAGGTTGGCATATCCCACACTACCCAAGCACAGAAAACAGACAAAAACTGTGAAAAGAGTGGTAGCTGCAAACAGGTAGCCAACAGCAGGTTACAAATAGTAGCTGAGGCAAACCCAAGAAGATCTAGAACCAACACAACTGGTAGTGCGTGGCAGACAGCACCAACTCTAGACTCAGCTAGCTACACAAGCAGTATGTCCAAAGGAGGAGTCCAGGAGCCACAAGACACTGTGGAGAATAAATATGCCAAACAGGACAGACATTGCACAGTGTGTAATGCATATGATCAAGGTTGACCCTTAGAGCCAGCCAGACTGAAGGAATAACCATACCCATGAAAGGACCAACTTATTCAAAACTTACATACAACAGGAAAGAAAACAGTACCCTCAAGAAGCATTCCTAGAGCAAGGAAAACAGGTGGCCTGGAAGGCAATACCACAGAGCTCATCTTCCTCATAAATACACCATAAAAATTTCAAAGTCAAGCAGTGCTACCTAATTCACAGACAAAATGGGCAGACAAAGAAAAGCGACCCAAGTGAATCAACAAGAGAAATTCCCAGAAAAAAAATTAAATGAAATGAAAATAATCAAGCTACCAGATGCAGAGTTTAAAATAATTATTTTTAGGATGCTCAAGGATCTTAGAGCAACAATGGATGCTCATAATGAGCACCTAAATAAAGAGATAGCAAGCATCAAAAAGAATATTGAAATCACAAAAAATAACTAGTCAGAAATGACATATACAATATCAGAAATAAAGACTGCAGTAGAAAAAATCAACAGCAGGCTAGATGAAGCAGAAGATTGAATCAGTGACTTATAAGACAAGATAAACATATGCACAGAAGCAGAGCAGCAAAACAAAAAAAGGCATAAAAAGACTAAGGAAACTCTAAGAGACCTCTGTGACAACATGAAGAGAAACAATATCCACATCATAGGGGTTCCTGAAAGAGAAGAGAAAAAACAAGGGATAGAAAACTTGATTGAAGAAATCACAGCTGAAAATTTCTCTAAATTGTTGAAGGAAAAAGTGACACAAGTTCAAGAAGCACACAGAGTTCCATTAAAGAGGAATTCAAGAAGGCCTACACCAAGACACATCATAATTAAAATGGCAAAGGTAAGAGACAAAGAAATAATATTAATAGCTGCTAGAGAAAGGCAGTTAATTACTTTCAGAGGAGCCCCCAAAAGGATGACATCTGACTTCTCAGCAGAAACACTTGAGGCCAGAAGGGACTGGCAAGAAATATTCAAAGTGATGTAAAGCAAGAACCTACAACCAAGACTTCATTATCCAGGAGGGCTATCATTTAAAATTGAAGGAGAAATAAAAAGTTTCCCAGACCAAAAAAATTTAAGGAATTCATTACAACCAAACCATACTGCAAAAAATATTAAGGGGCTTGCTGTAAAAGTGTAAAGGAAAAAAAAGAAATCAAGAAGGCCCTGGCTAGCTTGCTCAGTAGTGGATCATCAGCCTGGCATGTGGAAGTCCCGGCCAGAGCACTCAGGAGAAGGGCTCATCAGTTTCTCCACCCTTACCCTCTTCTTTCTCTCTGTTTCTCTCTTCACCTCCTGCAGCCAAGGCTCCACTGCAGCAAAGTTGGCCCAAAAACTGAGGATGGCTCATGGCCTCCACCTCAAGCACTCAAATGGCTCTGGTTGCAACAGAGCAACACCCCAGATGGGCAGAGCAGCACCCCATAGTGTGCTTGCCAGGTAGATCCTGGTCGGGCACATGCAGGGTCTGTCTGTTCCCCATTTCTTACTTCAGAAAAATAAATAAATAAATAAATAAGAAGAAAATTAAAGAAATCAAGAAAAGAGGATTGTAAATTTAAAGAATAAAATGGAAATAAGTACATATCAATGTAAATGGATTAAATGCTCCAATCAAAAGACACAGGGTAGCTGCCTGGATAAGACAACAGGACCCATACCTATGTTGTCTACAAGAGACCCACCTCAGAACAAAAGATATACATAGACTGAAAGTGTAGGGATGGAAAAAATATTTCATGCAAATGGAAATGAAAAAAAAGTGGAGTAGCAATACTTATATCTGACAAAATAGACTTTAAAACAAAGGGATAAAAAGTAAGTAATAAAGAAGATCATTACATAATGATAAAGGGAGCAATCCAACAGGAGGATATAACCACTGTAAATATTTATGCACCTAATATAGGAACACCTAAGTATATAAAGCAGATTTTGATGGATGTAAAGGGCGAGATCGACAGCAATACTGTAATAATAGGGTATTTTAAAACCTCACCAACATCATTGGACAGGTCCTCCAGCCAGAAAATTAACAAAGAAACAGCAGACTTAAGTGACACACTAGATCCCTGGTCTGCAAACTGCGGCTTGCGGGCCACATGCGGCTCTTTGGCCCCTTGAGTGTGGCTCTTCCACAAAATACCACATGTGGGCACTACCTTGATAAGGAATGTACCTACCTATATATAGTTAAGTTTAAAAAATTTGGCTCTCAAAAGAAATTCAATCGTGGTACTGTTGATATTTGGCTCTGTTGACTAATGAGTTTGCTGACCACTGTACTAGATCAACAGGATTTAATTGATATCTTCAGAATCTTTCACCCCAAGGCAGCAGAATACACATTCTTTTCAAGTGCTCATAGTACATTCTCTCTTGAATAGACCACATGTTAGAACACAAAACAAGCCTCTATAAATTTAAGAAGATTGAAATCATATCAAGCATCTTCTCTGATCACAATGGCATGAAACTGGAAATGAACTACAATAGAAAAACTGAAAAGCATTCAAACATTTGGAAGCTAAATAGCATGTTATTAAATAATGAATGGGTTAACGACAAGATCAAGAAATAAAAAATTTCCTTGAAACAAATGAAAATGAACATAAAACAACTCAAAATTAATGGGACACAGCAAAAGCAGTCCTGAGAGGGAAGTTCATAGCATTACAGCAATACCTTAAGAAGCAAGATAATCTGAACATGTTTTCTTTGAATATATGTACCCTGATTTATTGATGTCATCCCATTAAAATTATTAAAAATTTATTTAAAAAAGCAAGAAAAAGCTCAAATAAACAACTTAACCTGGCATCTAAAAGAACTAGAAATAGAACAACAAATAAAGCCCAGAGGAAGTAAAAGGAAGGAAATAATAAAGATCAGACTGAAAATAAATGACATAAAGGCTAAAAAAAATACAAAAAACAAAACAAAAGATCAATGAAACCAAGAACCAGTTTTTTTGAAGAGGTAAACAAGATTGACAAACTTTTAATGAGACTCATCACGAACAAAGGAGAGAGAACTCAAATAAATAAAACTGGAAATGAAAGTGGAGAAATAACAACTGACAGCAGAAATACAAAGGATTGTAATAAAATACTATGGAGATCTATATGCCAAAAAAATGGACAACCTACGCAAAATGGATAAATTTCTAGAAACATACAATCTTTCAAAACTCAATCTGGAAAAATCAGAAAACCTAAACAGAATGATTACAACAAATAAAATTAAAACAGTTGTTAAAATACTCCCAGCAGTCTGACAAGGCAGTGACGCAGTGGATAGAGCATTGATTGGGATGCAGAGGACCCAGGTTCGAGACCCCGAGGTTGTCAGCTTGAGTACGGGTGGGATCCAAGGTTGCTGGCTTGAGCCAGGGGTTACTCAGTCTGCTGAAGGCCCAAGGTAAAGGCACATATGAGAAAGCAATCAATGAACAACTAAGGTGTCACAATGAAAAATTGATGATTGATGTTTCTCATCTCTCTCCATTCCTGTCTGTCTATCCTCTCTCTGTTTGTGTAAAAAACAAAAACAAAACAAAAAACAAACAAAAAAACTCCCAGCAAACAGAAGTTCTAGACTGGGTGGCTTCACAGGTGAATTTTACCAAACTTTCAAAGAAGAACTAACACCTATCCTTCTCAAACTCTTTCAAAATATTCAGAAGAAGGAAAGACTTCCAAACTCTTTCTCTGAGGCAAGCATTGTCCTCATTCCAAAACATGATAAATACACTACAAAGAAAGAACACTATAGGCCAATATCCCTGATGAACATAGATCCTAAAATTCTCAACAAAGTATTAGCAAATCGGATGCAGAAATACATGAAAAAGATTATATACTACATCCTGATCAAGTGGCATTCTGGAGAGGCAAGACTGGTACAACAGTCACAAATCAATAAGTGTGGTTCATCATATAAACAAAAGGAAGGATAAGAACCACATGATTATATCAATAAATGCAGAAAAAAAAAAACATTTGATAAAACCCAGCACCCATTTATGATCAAAACTCTCAGCAAAGTGGGAATACATGGAACATACCTCTACATAATAAAGGCCATCTATGACAAACCACAGCCAACATCATATTCAATGAGCAAAAATTAAAAGCAATCCCCTTAAGATCAGGAACAAGGCAGGAGTGCCCCCTTTCACCACTCTTTTTCAACATAGTTCTGGAAGTCCTAGCCGCAGTAATCAGACAAGAAGAAGAAGTAAAACTATCATTATTTACTCATAACATGATACTGTACATAGAAAACCCTAAAGTCTCAGTCAAAATATTACTAGACTTCATAAATGAATTCGTCAAGGTGGCAGGATATCAAATCAATACTCAGAAATCAGTGGCATTTTTATACACCAACCATAAACTATCTGAAAGAAAAATTTAGGAAACAATCCCCTTCATTATTGCAACAAAAAGAATAAAGTACCTAGGAGTATTTTAACCAAGGAGGTAAAAGATTTGTACACAGGAAATTATAAGACATTGAAAAAAAATCAAAGACGATACAAACAAGTGGAAGCATATACCGTGTTTATGGATAGAAAGAATAAAAATCATTAAAATGTCTATACTACCCAAAGCAATCTATAAATTCAATGTAATTCCTATTAAAATACCAACGGCAATCCTCAAAGATATACAATAAATATTCCAAAAATTTTTATCGAATCAAAAAAGAACACGAATAGCCTCAGCAATCTTGAAAATGAAGAATAAAGTGAGAGGTATCATACTTCCTGATATCAAGTTATATTACAAAGCCATTGTAATCAAAATAGCTTGGCACTGGCAGACAGATCAATGGAACAGAACAGAGAACCCAGAAATAAACCCACACCTTTATGGCTAATTGATATTGTAGAAAGAAAGTAAGAGCATACAATGGAGTACAGATAGTCTCTTTAATAAATGGTGTTGGGAAAATTGGAGTCATGAAACCATAAATATCTTGGAAGAAAACATTGGCTATAAACTCTTATGATATCTCTGTTAGCAATATTTTTGCCGATTTATCTCCACGGGCAAGTGAAATAAAGGACAAAATAAACAAATGGGACTATATCAAAATAAAAAGCTTTTGCACATAAAAGACTCCAGTAACAGAATGAAAAAAAACCCACACAATGGGAGAACATATTCGCCAATACCTTTTTTTTATTTTTTGTATTTTTCTGAAGTGAGAAGCAGGGAGGTAGAGAGATACACTCCCTCATGCACCCGTCCAGGATCCACCCAGCAAGCCCACCAGGGGGCGATGCTCTGCCCATCTGGGGCATTGCTCCGTTGCAACCGAAGCCATTCTAGCACCTAAGGCAGAGGCCATGGAGTCATTCTCAGAACCTGTGCCAACTTTTGCTCATGGAGCCTTGGCTGCGGGAGGGCAAGAGAGAGACAGAGAGAAAGGAGAAGGGGAAGGGTGGAGAAGCAGATGGGCACTTTTCTTGTGTGCCCTGGCCGGTAATCAAACCCGGGACTTCCACACACCAGGCTGATGCTCTACCACTGAGCCAACCAGCCAGGGCAATTCGAATATTTCTCATAAGGGGTTAATCACCAAAATTTATAAAGAACTTCTAAAACTCAACATCAGGAAGATAAATAATCCAATTAAAAAATAGGCAAAGGAACAGAATGGACACTTCTCCAAAGAAAACATATAGATGGGAAAAGATGTTCAGTGTAACTAATCATCAGAGAAATGCAAATTAAAACCACAATGAGATACCACCTCACACTTGTCAGAATGGCGCTCATTAACAAATCAATACAGAGTAAATGCTGGTGAGGTGAGGATGTGGAGAAAAGGGAACCCTCCTGCACTGTTGGTGGGAATGTAGACTTGTGCAGCCACTGTAGAAAACAGTATGGAGTTTCCTCAAAAAGTTAAAAGTGGAACTGCCTTTTGACCCAGCTATCCCTCTTTTAAGAATATATCCTAAGGAAAAAGGAACCCTCATACACTGTTGGTGGGAATGTAAAGTAGTACAACCATTATGGAAGAAAATATGATGGTTCCTGAAAAAACTGAAAATAGAACTACCTTATGACCCAGCAATCCCTCCACTGGGTATATACCCCCAAAACTCAGAAACATTGATACGTAAAGACACATGCAGCCCCATGTTCATTGCAGCATTGTTCACAGTGGCCAGGACATGGAAACAACCAAAAAGCCCATCAATAGATGACTGGATAAAGAAGATGTGGCACATATACACTATGGAATACTACTCAGCCATAAGAAATGATGACATCGGATCATTTACAGCAAAATGGTGGGATCTTGATAACATTATATGAAGTGAAATAAGTAAATCAGAAAAAAACCAGGAACTGCATTATTTCATATGTAGGTGGGACATAAAAGTGAAACTAAGAGACATTGATAAGAGTGTGGTGGTTATGGGGGGAGGGGGGAGAGGGAGAGGGGAAGGGGGAGGGGGAGGGGCACAAAGAAAACTAGCTAGAAGGTGACAGAGGACAATCTGACTTTGGGTGATGGGTATGCAACATAATTGAACGACAAGATAACCTGGACTTGTTATCTTTGAATATATGTATCCTGATTTATTGATGTCACCCCATTAAAAAAATAAAATTATTAAAAAAAAAAAAAAGAATATATCCTAAGAATACCAAATCACCAATTCAAAAGAAGACATGCACTCCCATGTTTATTGCAGCATTGTTTACAATAGCCAAAATCTGGAAACAGCTCAAGTATCTGTCAGTGGCCTAGTGGATTAAAAAGCAGTGGTAGCCTGACCATGCAGTGGTGCAGTAGATAGAGCATCGGATTGGGATGCGGAGGACCCAGGTTCAAGACCCTGAGGTTGCCAGCTTGAGCGCAGGTTCATCTGGTTTGAGCAAAAGCTCACCAGCTTGGACCCAAGGTCACTGGCTCGAGCAAGGGGTTACTCGGTCTGCTGAAGGCCTGCGGTCAAGGCACATATAAGAAAGCAATCAATGAACAACTAAGGTGTCGCAACAAAAAACTGATGATTGATGCTTCTCATCTCTCTCCATTCCTGTCTGTCTGTCCTTATCTATCCCTCTCTCTGACTGTCTCTCTCTGTCCCTGTAAAAATAAAAAATAAAAAAAAAAATTTTTTAAAGTAAAAAAAATATTTTTGAAAAAGCAGTGGTACATACACACCATGGAATACTACACAGCCATGAAAAAGAAGGAAGTCTTTCCTTTTGTAATCACATGGATGGAACTGGAGAGCATTATGCTAAGTGAAATAAGCCAGGCAGAGAAAGAAAAATGTTATATGATCTCACATAAATGTGGAATCTAATGAACAAAGTGAACTGAGGAACAGAATAGAAGCAGAGGCGGGGTCACAGGGAGCAGAGGGACAGCTGTCAGAGGGAAGGGGGATGAGGGGATGGGATTAGAGAAGGTGAAGGGGTGAAACTATATTTATATATATATCATATAGATACAGATAACAAGACAGTAAGTGCCAGAGGAAAGGGGGGAAGGAGTTAGGGGGAGGGAGACAAAGGGGTATGTAATGGTGGTGGTGGGGTTGAGGGTGTTATACTGAGTGGGACACTTGAATCCATGTTAACACAAAAAATTAAAATTAATAAAAAGTATAGAATGACATTTGTAAAGATATATATATATATATATATATATATATATATATAAAATTACATGCAGTAGAGAAAGAATTTTCCTGTAGTACAAAAAGTTACATAATAGCATCTAATGAGACAAGAGAAATATTTCTTTAAATCTGATGAGAATTAATTTACTTTTTAAAGTCAATCTTAATTACACAGAAGGAAAGCACAGAGAAGGACACGTCAGACTGTAAACTGCCTGTGGTTATGGATGGCTTTGTTCTTTGCTTCCCTGTGTCTTTCAGTTTCCTATTATATGTACATCTTGACATTTAAAAAATAAATGTTATTTTAAAAACCTTTTTAAAAAATGTCTAGCACTTCTTAAACTCACTAGTCGGGCTATCTATTGTTCTGGAAAGCCACTTGCAGAGATAAAGATACATTGCAAACTCATTTTAATAAGAGCAGTGTTCTGCCAGTACAGAAGGAAAAATGAAAATCATGATGACTATTACTCTGTGTCCCCAACATTTTCAGAAACTTAGATCCAAGTGAAGTCCCAAAGGAGGGAAAACTTGGGGAGACTGGAAGAGGGTATTGACTTATGTCTTAAAGTAGCCATGCAAGAAAACAGATAATCTCATCTTTTAATTTTTGTTTTTTGTTCAGCAAATCCAAGATTAACGCCTCTTCTGTATGTGGTCATCTCATGTTTGTAGGATATACCTTTAGCAATATTGAGGGGGATCAAGGACTGAATGTCAGTGAAGATCTAATTTGGAACTCTAAATAATCTGCTCTAGAATATCTAATGGTTGAAATGAAAGTTTTCAGGACACTTTAGACAACAGTGCTTACCTATGCAAGAAACACTTGAGTCAGTCACCTAATCCAAAGTTCATTTTTAGTCAAGGCCATCTTGCATCAGAAGAGGCCTTGGTGTCCTCAGCTCAACTCCGCCACCACCTCCTGCCCAGTACCCCTGGAAGTCCCTACCACCTGATGCCTGCGGTTCCCTTACATGACCTAGGGCAACAGCCTGTGAACTTGATTTCAGCTGCAGAATTCCTTTTCAGGAAAGGGGCTTTAGGTATTGAACAGCTCCTGAATGCTAGGAACACACCCGAGAGTTGGACAAGGAGTACAGTCCCTCAGCCCCAGCCTCCTCCTCACAGCCGGAGGTGCCCTGGTAGTCGGGGCCAAGCTGAGAGAGCTGGCCCAGGGTGAGGAGCCAGACTCCGACTCAGTTATTAATCTTTCCTGATGGGTTTGAAGCTTAGAAGATAGTTTGCAGGATAAGAAAACACTTTTCCTCTGACTTTCTTCTCTGTGTTCTGAAGCTCCATGAATTCAGCTTGAACCATCAGCTTTGTGTCCCTAAACTTCACCTGACTGCAACCCTTCAGTGTGTATCTGGCCATTTCAAACCCTCACCCAAAACAGCCCTAATGGCAACAAATGGGGAGGGGGTGTTGTCTCCATAAACAGTCTGATTTTCAAATGCATTATCAAATTCACAGGCTCCCATGAGGCGTAGTGATTTATTGATGGAGACTTAGAACAACAGGCAGAGAAGATATGCTTATTTGTTATGCTTGTCTTATTGTGTAATCAGTGAATGTGATAATTCTTAGTCCTGGGTCAGACATGAGTGACAGTCACCTCATATCAGTGTGTTAGCACCACCCTAGAGGCCCAACCCCATATGATCTGTGACAGAATTGCCATGCCACTCAGCAGCAGGGATTCACCCAGGACTGCTGTTCTCCTAATGTCCAGGACAACTCCATGGGTGCCAGAACTGTAGCTGCTAGGTCATCTGGTCAATCCCACCAGTGGGGGATGAGATTTAGGTTTTAGAATCGCCCTAAGAGTGAGACCCAGGGATCGGGATCATGGGATCCTGGCCAGGACTCAGGGACACTACCCAGACAGCATCAGGGCCCAGGCGCCAGAAGGACCTTACCAAATGTCAAGGAAGGTGCTACAAAGCAGATGAGGTGTTGCAGGGACCCATGCATTTTGGGCCAAGGGCAGTGTGGCCCTCATCATTTTCTCTTATGACTTTCTGACCCATTTCTGATGCCTTCTCCTGACAGATAGTTGTTCCCAACGCTGTCCAACAGAATGTAATGTGAGCCACGTGTGTAACTTCAAGCTTCCTCGCAGCCATACTAAGAAAGTAAAGAGAACCAGGTGATATTCCTTTTAATAATATCTTTTATTTAACCCCTTATGTCCAAGGTAGCATGGGCACTTATTATCTACTGGTTCTGCATTTGCAAATTTGCCTACTCACCAAAATGTATTTGTATCCCCAAAATCAATACTGGAGCATTCTCATGGCCATTTGTGGACATGCGAAGAGGGGTGGAAAACTTGAGACACCTGACATACATCCCAGCTGAGGTGAACAGAGCCACACTCCACCTTCCTGTTTCATCTCATATGGGACAGAAAGAGTGGGCTTTGGGTGGTCTATTTACTGCCACAGTTTTTGTACTTTAGCGCTTTTTTGTTGGCAATTTTGCTGTTTAAAATGACTCCCAAGCAGAGCGCTGAAATGCTGTTGAATGTTCCTAACAGCAAGAAAGCAAGGATGTGCCTTATGGAGAAAATACGTGTGTTAGACAATCTTCATTCAGGACTGAGTGATAGTGCTGTGGGCCCTGAGTTCAATGTTGATGGGACAATGTATATTAACTAAGGTGTCTGTAAATAGAAACACACACAAAATAAGATGATGTATTGATCGGTTGGTAAAAATGTTGTGAACTGATACTTTGTTCAGGAACCAAGCCTCTATTTCTAGGAGCGATGGGGCAGTGTTCATCAATTCAGTGTCAAGAGCAGCAACTTCATACAACATAACTACCACAAACAGTGAGAACTGACTACATCATCATTTTAACAGGAAATTAGCAGAGAAGTAATTAATATAAAAATTATTACTTTTTTTTGTACCAAGTCTTCAAAATGTATGTATATTTTGTATTTACACTCTGTACTCTTCAGACTGGCCATATTTAAAGAACTTAGTGGTTATATGTGACAAGTGGCTACTGGTACTGGGACAGAGCAGACCCAGCTTATGATTCCACAAAGAAATCAAGACCCTCAAGCAGAATTCACCAACCCTCAGGACCACACGCGCCTTCACCGCCACAGATCCCTGGACCCCACCCTCTCCTCTCTAGGACACTGCCCCTCCATCTGTGCCTTTTCCCTCCTCTCTTCTGGTCATTAATCTTGAACGCGTAAATGTGTTTGTCTTCTCACTTAAAATAAAAGAATGAAAAGAGGGACCTTCTGTGTCCCTTCAGCTTTTGTACATACTTCAGGTTAGCCTTATTCCTCTGATGTATTATTTGAGCTTTCATCTGCCTTTGCATTGGATTAGCCTTAGAACAGCGACTATTTTCTATTCACCTTTTATTCAATCAATACATAGTTACTAGATCAGCGGTTCTCAACCTGTGAGTTGCAACCCCCGCCAGGGTCGTGACTCACAGGTTGAGAACCGCTGTACTAGATCAAAGATATTTTATGCACTTGGCAGTGTGACAAGGCTTGAGGGCACTGTGATGGTAACAACTGGCATGTCTTTGTCCTAAAGAAACCTTACAGACGAATGGGTGAGGTGGATATTATTCAGATGAACCAACCCACAAATAATGGGCACCAGCTGAAATGAGTCCTAGGAAGCAGAGCATGGGGCCTGGAAAACATGTCACAAGACCTGACTGACTTGGGATGCTCAGACTTCTTTGAAGAAGAAATGTTGAAATAAGTCAATGTTAACCCACCAGAGCCTAAGTTCAATTCCTCAAAATAAAATCTTCAAGAGGGCAGGGAGTTTATTTCATTTTGAATCTCCAGCACCTAAATCAGTGCCTAGCATATAGTAGGTCCTCAATAAATATTTGTGACTGAATGGATGAGCTATGCAGAAAATAGAAAAAAAGAAAGAGAGAGAGGATTTAAACTCTACAAAAACAGCATGTACAAGGACCTGTGGCAGGAGGAAGCCAGTGAATACGAGGGACTCAAAGGCCAGTATGAAAGAGCAAAGAGAGTGGGGGTGATGGTAGGATTGGAATGAGGATAGATAGGTAGGAGCATACCAGGAGTTCATCACTGGCCACCTTAATGATGTCGTTCTTTGATTAAAGAGACTTAGATTCTTAAGGGAAGGGGGAGGAATAGAAAAAGACATGAATAGATTTTTTTGTGTGACAGAGACAGAGAAGGACAGATAGGGATGGACAGATAGGAAAGGAGAGAGATGAGAAGCCTCAACTCTTTGTTGAGGCCCCTTAGTTGATCATTGATTGCTTTCTCATACATGCTTTGACCAGGGGGCTACAGCAGACCAAGTGACCCCTTGCTCAAGCCAGTGACCTTGGGCTCAAGCTAGTGAGGTGTGCTCAAACCAGATAAGCCTGTGCTCAGGCTGGTGACCTTGGGGTTTTGAACCTCGGTCCTCCACATCCCAGTCCAATGCTTTAAGCACTGCACCACTGCCTGGTCGGGCAGGACATGACTAGATTTGACTTCAATGTAGAGAGTGAGGTAGAAGGCTCCGGGCACATTTAAGGTCAGGAGTCCTGTCAGGAAATAAGAGACAAGGCCCTGGCCAGTGGCTCAGTGAATGATAGAGTGTCGACCCAGTGCCTGGACGTCCCGGGTTAGATTCCCAGTCACGGCACATATGAGAAGCGACCATCTGCTTCTCACCACTCCTTCTCCCCCTTCTCTCTCTCTTTCCCTCCTGCAACCAGTGACTCAAATGGTTCCAGTGTGGCCCCAGGTGCTGAGGATAGCTGGGTTGATTGTGTCAGCCTCAGGTGCTAAAAATAGCTCAGTACTCAAGCACTGGATCCAGATGGGGTTACAGGGTACATGGTTGGGATGCATCCTGGTTGGGGTGCATCCTGGTTGGGGTACATGTGGGAGTCTGCCTTACTATCTCTTCTCCTCTTACTTAAAAAAAGAATAAAAAATAAAAGGTATATGAGATAATAATAACTTGGACTAGGATGGTGGCTGATGATGAAGGGAAGACAATGGATTTGAGAAATATTTAAAAGATAAAGTTAACGGGACTTGATGAAGTGACTGAATAAGACAAGTGACAGTGATATCAAGGATGATCACTTAGTGTCTGGCATGTGCCACTCAGGTAGAAGGTGTAGCCATTTTCTGAAGGAAAAAGAAACAACTGAAAGAAGAATGACAGGTCTTGGGGATGGATCACAAGGTATTTTTGGACACATTGGCTTTGCAGTGCCTTGGAGACGGTCAAGCAGTCAGGTCAAGGCAGCTGTATCATGGGTTTGGAATTCAGAGAAGTCTGGAAATACAAATTTAAGAGTGATGTGTAAATAGTATCTGAACACCAGTGTCTGGACATGGTAGAAATTTAATAAATATTTGTTGTATTAATGAATTATTGGATGTTGCTGAGTATTAGTTTTTATCATAACATGTTGAGTCTGTGGTCACTAAGGATTTAGAAATAGCTAAACATACCTCTGAAGGTATCTTCTTTTGTAAAAGACTAATGTACAAGTAACTTAAATAACATATAATCTTCAAATCTATCATATTATTTTATGTTACAGTTTATTTTTAATTCTATTACTTGGCTTCTAATGGTTTGATGGCATTTTTGAGATAAAAGCAGTACTGAAGATGATAGAATCTCATTTCTTACATGTCTGTTTATCTTACTATAAAAGCAAGATAAAGTAGCTTAGAAGATACTTTTTCCCACAATATATTTTTTTATTTTTCTCTCTGTTCTTGTGGCATATGCAGTTCTTTAACTAAAACTAATAACCTGTCTTATTATCTCATGTTCATAAATTATAATACCATCAGATAGGGAAAATACAAATAAAATGCCTGGAAAAAGTAGGGCCTTAATAAATTTTCATTAAACTAAACGAAGTTGTGAGGTCACCAGTATTTTCCCTCATCCTGTTCCATCTATGTGCTTATTCCCTTTGTAGCCAATCCACCCTCCATCCCCACGCATCAAGCATTCTAGTGTGTCGTACAGACATCCTGAAATGTCTACTCACTGGTTTGTGAAGAAATATATTTTCTCTCAAAAATTTTTATGAATTAATTCAAATCTTTGCATAATATTGACATGCTGTTTTGATTGTTTCATGTAAGTAAAGACATAACATAATCTCCCTTCTCCTTCAAAAAAAGTTCTGCCTCACATCCCTACTCTAAACCTATCAGAACCACATAGTTTTTCTTTTTGTGTGTGTCTTTTAAATTTTATTTTTTAAATAATGGATAGCACACATAGAGATTTGCCATTTTAACCACATTTAAGTGTAAAATTTAGTTGCATTAGAACATTCACATTCTGCAACTATCACCACCATCCATTTCCAGTGCTTTTCATCATCCAAAGCTGAAACTGTGTACACATTAAACAACAACATCCCCCACCCCCGCAAACCGTGGAATCTACCATTCTACTCTCTGTCTTTATGAATTTGACTACTCTAGGTGCCTAATTATAAGTAAAATCATACAATATTTGTTATTTTGTGATTGGCTTATTTTATTTATCACATCTCTGAGGTTCACCCAGGTTATAGCATGTGTCGGGATTTCCTTCCTTTTTAAGGATCAATAGTATTCTTTGTATGTATAGACCACATCCTCATTCTGTTTACTCATTTCTCTGATGATGAATGTTGGGTTGTTTCCACTGTTTGGCTGTTATGAATATTGCTGTTATGAACATGGGTATACAAATATCTGTTCAGGGTCCTGCTTCCACCCCTTTGGAGTGTATTCCTAGAGGTGGGATTGCTGGATCCTATGGTAATTCGATGTTTAAGTTTTTGAGGAACTACCACTGTTTTCCACAATGGTTCCAACATTTTACATCCCTCCAACAATACACAATATTCCACTTCTTCATATCTTTGCCAATACTTGCTTTTTTTTTTAGTTTTTGTTTTCTTTTCATAATAACCATCTTAATGGGTATGATGTGGTAACTTGCTGTGATTTCATATGAATTTCCCTAATGATTAGTGACACTGAGTGTTTTTATGTGCTTATTAGGCATTTGTATATCTTCTTTGGAAAAATGTCCATTCAAGTCCTTTGCCTTTTTTTTTTTTTTTTTTTTTTCTGAAGCTGGAAACGGGGAGAGACAGTCAGACAGACTCCCGCATGCGCCCGACCGGGATCCACCCGGCACGCCCACCAGGGATGACGCTCTGCCCAACAGGGGGCGATGCTCTGCCCCTCCAGGGCGTCGTTCTGCCGCGACCAGAGCCACTCTAGCGCCTGGGGCAGAGGCCAAGGATACATCCCCAGCGCCCGGACCATCTTTGCTCCCATGGAGCCTTGGCTGCGGGAGGGGAAGAGAGAGACAGAGAAGGAGGGGGGGGGGGTGGAGAAGCAAATGGGCGCTTCTCCTATGTGCCCTGGCCGGGAATCGAACCCGGGTCCCCTGCACGCCAGGCCGACGCTCTATCGCTGAGCCAACCGGCCAGGGCCCCTTTGCCTTTTTAAATTGGATTTGGTTTCTGTCGTTGAATTGTGGGAATTCTTTATATATTCTGGGCACTAAGCCCATAGGATATATGATTTATAAATGGTTTCTCTCATTTCATAAATTGCCTCTTTACTCCCTTGATGGTGTCTTTTGATACACACAAGATTTTAATTTTGATAAGGTCCAATTTATCTACCATGTTCTTTCATTGCCTGCGTTTTAGAGGTCATACCCAAGAAATTATCACCAAAGTTGAATCATGAAGCTTTTCCTTAAAATTTAAAGAATTTAAATTTTTTTAATTAAAGAATTTACTTTTCTCACTCAGTGTTATAGCTTTAAGAGTTATTCATGCTCCTATATGAAACTGAATATTTTGCTTCTAACTTAAGCACAGTCCTCCATGAGTGTTTACCCATACCTTTTAACCATCTCCTCCCGATGGAAGACATCAGATTGCCTCTACAACCTATTGTCACTAAACCTGCAATTGACACCCTTGGAAATACACTTGGCTGGACTGAGTCACTGCCTCCCAAATGACTTCTCAGTCTATCCTCCCACCAGCAGAGCACACCTAAGCCAACCATTCAGCTCTCTAATTAGTATCTAGATAATGGGTAAAATGTGATTATTTCCTTACTGTATTTGCATTCCTCTTATTATTAATGTTTGAATGTCTCTTCATATGTCGATTAGTTTGAAGATTTTCCTCTTCTGTTGAGTTGCCTTTTCCATATTTTGCCCATTTTCCTAGTGCTTTGTTGTTGATTTGCTGAAGTTCCTGTATAATCTAGATATTAATCCCTTGTGACATTTAGATGTTATAGATCTCTTATCTCTTCTTGTGACCTGTGAGGCTTTGAACCATAAACGTTTTATTCTCACCGTATTCTATTTAGTATCTTCAATTTTAAAAAATGCATTACTTTGATAAAAATAAAAATGAAGTTTTCTGTGCTGTTGTTCCCTCTCTATAATTAAATTAGTTAATGTAAGTGATGCACGGAAGTCTGCGACATGTTGAGCATTCGGTGCACATCATTATTGTCATTGCTGCGTGTCATTCAAACATACGTTTCTCATATGAGAAACGTTTCATCTGGCCTAACTAGCATAATTCCCTTAGGATATGTTCAAATAATCAAAAATTGAGATCACTGTAAGTTTTTTTTATCAGCAAAGATGATGCACATATTTAGTGATATTATCAGAAGAGAAGAAAAAATAAGAGAGACACAGTCCACTATTTTAAGTCTTGTGTAGTGTTTTGGGATCTGAAAGTTATATATGTCACAGGAATTATAGTATCTTTAAAATTTCAAGAAAGAATGTGTACCTTATGGCATAATTTCAGCCTACCTGTTTCATTGTTTCATTCTTCTGTCACCTTATGGTGACCCCTTATTTTCTTTTTCTAGATATTGACAGTGACTTTCATGTTTAAGAAAGTACACATGTAATGTGCTTCCTTTCTCCCTTTAACAACTGAGGTAGATATCATCATAATTTAATTTCTGGAAACCGCCTTCCGTGAAGGACTAAAGTGTCCACAGAAAGGCTGCCTCTTTCACCTCTTTCGTAAAGACCTTCTGGCCTTTCTGTCGAGCAAACACTTGCCTTCAAATCATGACTCCTGACTTGACTCAGCAGCCCTGCTCTGCGATTGTGGCAGTGGGGGAGACGGTGTGCAGAGAGGATTCTAGGCATGTGCACAGGCCCCTGTGCGACACAGCAGAGTAATCTCACCCAGAACTTCTGATCATGATGTTGCAGGCTCGCATGGGTTTAAGCTCAGAATAAAGGGGATATTTTTTAAAATATTGTTTTTCAAAGATTTACTTTAATCAATTAAATGTAAATAAACAAACTGATTGCATGCCAATAAGTTATTTTCTACCAGGATTTCCTATTTCTACAATTCCCGAGATATTCTGATTAATCGTGAGTAACATCTGTGAGGTATACCTCACTACTGAGGTATATTTAGTAGACACTCAAGTGTAAATTTTCCCTATATATTTGGAGAATGAGGTCATATTGAAGTTGAGAGACTTTCTTTTATAAGTGGTTGAACAGATTTCAAGTAAGCAATAATTATATTTTAATTCTTTTCCAGATTTCTCACTAATACCATATTGCCTAACAAATTTTTATCCACAAGATATTATTAGAAAGATAATTTTATTCTCATCACAGTGAACGCGGAGTGTGGTGCCATTCACATCTGAAATTCTTCTTCAAGATTTCTGTATGCAACCATTCCCTTAAAGGTATTTTACTTAAAGCTTTTATGCCCAAAATGAGAAAAAGAGAGAGAGGAAAAAAAACTGCTCTAAACAGCTAAATGAGGTGCTTGTGCTTTTTAAATGATGTTAAATGTTTTCTATTTCCAGATCACAGTACTGTTACCCTATGAATCAAAACATGAAATGGTTCAACATTAACAGTGAACTTTGTTTTAATACGCTGAGTATGTTTTCTTAGTGGTTTGTAAACTTTGGCCATCTGTTGCTGGACCATCTATGAGGACTACATATCTTCTTTCTTAAAAGTGAAATAAGACATCGTGTACAGGGTCGGGCAAAAGTAGGTTTACAGTTATGAGTACACGAAACCCAGAGTTTACTCTTATTTTCTGAATTAGTGTATTGTTTTCCATATGAACAACTGTAAACTTACTTTTTTAAAAATGAGAGAAAGGGGGTGGGAGAGGAGCAGGAAGCTAGTTGCTTCACGTAGGTGCTTTGACCCGGCAAGCTCGGGGTCTCACACTGGGGGCCTCAGAGTTCCAGGCCGAGGCTTTATCCACGGCACTACCAAGGGTCAGGGCTGCAAACTCATTTGCTCCACTCTGTATTCAACCACCATGAGTGTGCAGCCAACTCAGGGGTCATTGGGTTACAACAGTCTTGACATACATTTCGACTTTATAATGCTCACTCTCATTAAAACTTAAAAATAATTGAGACGTGAGTGTTTCAGCTCATGCCAGTAGCATCATACTTACGGACTATGTGGGCAAACTGGTTTGGTTGCATGTGGCAGAAGAATATGCAGTAATGCAGCATACGAGTGAGAGAGCTGTGTTTTATGTTCTAGATTATGATTTTACAACTGTGTTAGGATAGGTAAGTGACTTAGGCTAGGGTGTGTTTCAACTTCCTCCAAAATTTGGGTTACGTCACTGCCGTGGGAACAGAACTGTGTCATAATCCGAGGATCCCCTGTATCTACAGAACTAGAGTAATAGACCAAAGTTGAACTGAAGTTAAAAAGCTGAAGTTTTAGCAAGTCTTTTAACAGTGATTTTTTCAAGCACCTTCATGGCATGTTACTTGTACCATGTTACTATGGACTGAATGTTTGTGCTCCCCCAAATACATATGTTGAAGCCCTTCTCCCAATGTGATGATATTTGGAGGCGAGGCCTTTGGGAGGTAATTAGGAATAGATGAGTTCACGGAGTTGGGGCTTCCAGGATGGGATGTGTCCTTATAGGAAGAGAAAGAAAACAGAGCTGTTTTTCTCCACTATGTGCCTGCACAGCAGGAAGGATGCCATCTGCAAGCCATGAAGTTGGCCCCTCACCTGGTACCAAGTTCACAGGCATCTTGATCTTGGGCATTCTAGCCTCCAGAACTGTGAGAAATACAGTGTGTCCGTAAAGTCATGGTGCATTTTGACCGGTCACAAGAAAGCAACAAAAGATGATAGAAATGTGAAATCTGGACCAAATAAAAGGAAAACCCTCCCAGTTTCTGTAGGATGATGTGGCAGCATGTGCGCATGCGCAGATGATGACATAATACCGTGTATACAGCAGAGCAGCCCACGGCCATGCCAGTCGAGATGTGGACAGTACAGAGGAAAGTTCAGTGTGTTCTGTGGCTCGCTAAATTTGAATCCGTGACCAAAGTGCAACGTGAATATCGGTGTGTTTATAACGAAGTGCCACCACATAGGAATAACATTACTCGGTGGGATAAGCAGTTGAAGGAAACCGGCAGTTTGGTGGAGAAACCCCGTTCTGGTAGGCCATCAGTCAGTGACGAGTCTGTAGAGGCTATACGGGATAGCTACCTAAGGAGCCCTAAAAAAATCTGTGCATGAGCCCACATCGAACTGCACTGAATAGGTATGAAACTGGGAGAGTTTTCCTTTCATTTGGTGTAGATTTCACATTTCTATCGTCTTTTGTTGCTTTCCTGTGACCGGTCAAAAGTGCACCATGACTTTACGGACACACTGTATAATGTCTGTTGTTTCAGGCACCTAATCTATGGTATGTCATTGTAGCAGCCCAAGCTGAGGCATATGTGCCTGGGAATAACCATGGGGACTGAATGGTGCAGTCAGCATTTAAGTAAAATTTTGTTCAAGATTCTTCAGCTGCTTACTTTTTGCTCTGCATATGAAGTCCTCCGCAGAGCAGCAAACAAGGCCAAAAATATTCTTTTCAGATGACTGGAGCTTCTGGAATCTTGTGCTCACCTCAGGGGATGGGGAATATATATATATATTATGAAGACTATAAGATGTATCTTTATTATTTCCAACCTCCTTCCTTATGGAAATGATCTCAACAATTAATTTATAAGACAGCGTGGACACCTTAACTATATACCACCCACCCTCCTTCAACTTAAAGAGAAGTGCCTGCTTTTTAAAAGGAGAGGCTTCTGCCCAAAGGAATAGCTGAGTGATAGAGTTCAAGGGTGGAGCATCTTTTTAAGTAATCAATGTCCCCTCACTGTGCACACACTCACGCTAGCTGGCTGAGGGCTTTGTTTGCAGTTAAATGCTTCTTTCTCTTGATCAGTCTCAGCTTTGGAACTCCTCTGGCACCTCCTCTCCCATGCTCTGCCAACAGACCCTGTGCCTGTGCCTTCCAGTCTTACCAGCCATGGCTGTTCCGGAAAATTCTTTTCTAGGTTCATAAACTTTCCTCTTACCTCAGTGAGTGCAATCCTATAAAAACCTCTATAAAAGAGTGATTTTCCAGAAAGAATAAGGGAAGTGCACACTGACAGGTGAGACATCCCCGGAGGAAATGGACGTCCCAGCAGGGCCAGACTAAGGTGAGGCAGGGAGGCACCAAGGTGCAAAAGTAAGAGGCGCTCGCACTGCAGGTCCTGGGCATGGCTGCTGGCACCTACACTGGCCTCACCAGGATGCCCAGCTCTCACAGGCTAGGCTGATACTGGGCCTTCTCCCTGCCCCTTGATCAGCCCTGCCCTCTTAAAGGAGGCTTTCAGGCAATCCAACTTGCAGACTTACCAAGTAATTCTGATATCAATCATTTTAAAACACTTTATAACGACGCTGGGAGGTTATTCTGCCAAATAAAATGAAGTATATTGTCTGGATGGAAAGATATAGAACCTTACATTCATACATTGTCTCCAAACACTTTAGAAAAAAAAATTGATTTATTTTTGTCAGTTTTTGTGTCCTTCAAAAAATCATCTCGGATAGGCTTTTATTCCCACGTGGCTATGTATGTCACCAACTTGAAGTAAAATGACAGATAAAGTAGTTTCAATGGGTCACATCATCTCTGTGGTCACAAGAGGCACCCCTTGTTTTTAAGGCCTGTGGGAAGTGGCTGGCGGCCGGCCAGGAGCCAGAGGAGGATGAAGTCTGCCCTGGGGTGTGCAGAGCATCCTGCAAGAACAGGGGCAGGCCAAGAGCAGCCTGAGCAAGCGATGTGGCCACTCATCTGCTTTGTGTGGGCTTAGAGACGGTCAGAGGGGGTGGGGGGGTGAGTGGAATCTGGCCCAATCTAAGTGGGCAGGGCAGCAAGTGTTCCAGTCGGTGGGTTCACAGTCATCAAAGCTGGGTGGTCCATCAGAGAGGAAGAATGTGCTAGCTGCTCTGTTTGCCTCCCAGACCCAGTCCTGTTCCCTGCTGGGGTGCCCAGAGGCTGGCCTCCCTGGGCTGCATCTCGCAGGGCCTGGCCACTGGCATTTCTTGGGTTCAGACGCTGGAAGCACTGACAGGACATCGAAGGGAGAATGAGAGAAAGTTCAGGGTACTCGTTCTCCTGCTCCTTGCTTCCATCCTAGTTTGACTGTAGCTCCATCTTTTTCTTATGACAGCCTTTGACAGGTACCGTCTCTGGGACTCCAGCACCAGTCTCTGGGAACATGGTTTCTTTTCCTGTCCCTTCACGCTGTTGGGTGGTAACTGCTTCCTGGCAATGTTTTTTGTTTTTTGTTTTTTGTTTTGAGGGCCTCACTAACACCAATTAGTTCCCTTCGCTCAGTCTACACTTTTTTAAATAGTCTTTTTTTTGTTACATTCTTTTGAGTGAAATTGTATTTCTTGCTAGGATCCTGACTAATATAATCTTATTTATTTCTACAACCAGTTTTTATAGTTATATAGAACAATTTATCTTAATTGCCCATGAAAAGAAAGAGAAGCATAAAATACTGATCTGAGTTCACCTTATACAGGGTAGACACTCAGTGACAGAGAGGTAATGTATTATCAGAAATAATATGAATTATTTGGGCTTCTCTACAGACACAGAACCAATAGGAGAGCCAGAGAGGGGAGAGGGAGAGCCAGAAAGGGAGATTATAAAGAATCAGGTCATGAGATTCAGAAGATGGCAATGAAGTAGACTAACATTACAACTCCCATCTCCCAGAACAAAAGTGGATTACAACTTAACTTGGGAACAATCATCTTGAAAAACCAACTTTGGACTAAACTAAGAAGAATCTATAACCAAGTCTGACCGAAGAAGCCACACTGAGACTGGTAGAAAGGCCAGAGACGTGGAAAGGGCTGTCCCACTCCCAGGAGCGAGCAGGGGCCTGGAGGGTCTCTCATGGTGGGGTTGCCCAGAGAGTTGTGGGTCCTCAGCCCCAGGACCGGAGTTCCGCCTATAGCCCCAGAGACTAGAAGAGGCACACAGACAGTATTTAGCTGAAAGAAGAGCCGGGCTACTGTTTGTGAGAGGAAGACAGAACTCTCAGACTCAGACAGAACTCTCAGACTCAGACTCCGTCTTAAAGGGACCACACAAAAAACCTCATTCACAGCCACTTACCTGGAGCTCTGGAAGCTGATAGTGCCAAGAGGACTGGAGTTGTGAGAAGAGAGTGTAGTCTCAGAGGCACAGGGAGAGACTGTGGGGGACAGCCACCCTAACCCATGTACCGGATCACTACCCAAACCAAAAGTGACCGTATTCCTGGGAGAAGCAACACCAGCAAAGGAAAGCAATTATCCTACCCACCAGAAGCTCTCCTACTCTAGTCAGAGCAAAGAGTCCCTTAGAAGCAGGGGTACATCAGGGACACAGGTTTTGAGTGCTGAGATCTGGGCTACACAGCCCTCTCATGCTGCTGAGTACCTTCCGAAGAGTGGGCAGGCCCAGCAGTGGTGGCGGCAGGAGCTGCGGCACTCATGGTGGCAGGGGCAGTGCCTGGTGAGGTGGCCTGCACTGTGGCCCGCAGGGCAGCCCACACTGCAACCTGTGAGACCGCGCACCCAGCAGTGCCAGTACCCGAGCGCCCGAGGAGGCAGCAGCCATGGCAGTGGGCCGGCGGACAGACCACACCTCAGGAATAGAGAGGCCGCACACTAGCCAAGAGCAGATAAAAGTCAACTGATATTTACAACAGCATCTGGGCCCAGCAGAGGCAGCCACAAATTCTGGATCACTGTAGCTCCAAGAACATGGCTAAGGGCCAGTTATAAGCACTGTCCCCCACTGGTCTGCACCAGGTTCCAGTCAGGGAGATCCAAGGCTGGTACATTCAACGGCCAGATACAGAGAGCATCAGCTCAGGACCTAACAACCCTAGTTAGAGTGGCATCTTAAAGAAGGGCTCCTCACACTTGACCCAGCTAAGAAATAGAAAATACAGACACAAATAGCAAAAAGAGCAGTAGCAGCTGACAAGTAGTCCACAGCAGCTTACAAATAACAGCTGAGGTCAACCCAAAAAGATATAGAAAAAACCCAACTGCAGACAACAGCAACCCTATACTCAGCTAGCTACACAAACAGCACACCCAAAGGAGCAGTCTATACACAGACAAAATGGGAAGACATAGAAATGCAATCCAAATGAATTAAAAAGAGAAATCCCCAGAAAATGAACTGAATGAAATGAAAATAACCAAGATACCAGATGCAGAGTTTAAAATAATGATTGTTGGGATGCTCAAGGATTTTAGAGCAACAATGGATGGACATAATGAGCATCTAAATAAAGAGATAGCAAGCATCAAAAAGGACATAGAAATCATAAAAAAGAATCAGACCAAAAAGGACAAATACAATATCAGAAATGAAGACTACACTAGAAGAAATTAAAAGCAGTCTGGATGAAGCAGAGGATCGAATAGGAAATTTAGAGGACAAGGTAAATGAAAGCACGAAAGCAGAACAGCAAAAAGAAAAGAGGATCAAAAAGTCTGAGGAAACTCTAACAGACCTCTGTGACAACATGAAGAGAAACAACAACTGCATCATAAAAGTTCCTGGGAAAAAAAAGAAAGAACAAGGGATAGAAAACCTGATTGAAGAAATCATAGCTCAAAACTTCCATAAATTGATGAAGGAAAAAAGTCACCAAGTTAAAGAAGCACAGAGAATCCCATTAAAGAGAAACCCAAAGAGACCTACACCAAGACACATCATAATTAAAATACCAAAGTTAAGAGCTAAAGAAAGAATACTAAAAGCTGTAAGAGAAAAGTAGTCAATCACCTCCAAAGGAGCCCCCATAAGGATGACATCTGACTTTTCAACATAAAAACTTGAGGCCAGAAGGGAATGGCAAGAAATATTCAAAGTAATGCAAAACAAGAGCTTACAACAAAGACTTCTTTATCCAGCAAAGTTATTGCTTAAAATTGATGGAGAAATAAAAAGCTTCCCAGACCAAAAAAGAAAACCAAGGAATTTATTACAACCAAACCAATGCTGCAAGAAATGTTAAGGGGCCTGCTGTAGATGGAACAAAGGGAGAAAAAATCTAGAAAAACAGGAATGTAGATTTAAAGAATAAAATGGCAATAAACAACTACATATCAATAATAACCTTAAATATAAATGGCTTAAATGTTCCAATCAAAAGACATAGGGTAGCAGTGTGGATAAGAAAACAGGACACATACTTATGCTGTCTACACGAGAACCATCTCAAAACAAAAGATACACATAGACTGAAAGTGAAGGGATGGAAAATAATATTTCATGCAAAAGGAAATGAAAAGAAGAGCTGGGGTAGCAATTCATATATATGACAAAATAGAGTTTAAAACAAAGGCGATACTAAGAGATAAATAAGGTCACTACATAATGATAAAGGAGCAATCCAACAGGAGGAGATAACCATTATAAATATCTATGTGCCTAATATAGGAGCATCTAAATATATAAAGCACATTTTGATGGACATAAAGGGTGAGATCAACAGCAATACTATAATAGTAGGGGATTTCAATACCCCACTAACATCAATAGATAGATCCTCAAGAAAGAAAATTAACAAAGAAACAGCAGCCTTAAAGGATACACTAGATCAGTGGTTCACAAACTCATTAGTTAACAGAGCCAAATATCAACAGTACAACAATTGAAATTTCTTCTGAGAGCCAAAATTTTTAAACTTAAACTATATAGGTAGGTACATTGTTATTAACTTAAATATGGTACTCCTAAGCTGGCCTTTGCACCCACACTCAAGGGTCCAAAGAGCAGCATGTGGTTTGCAAGCTGCAGTTTGCCGACCACTGCACTAGATCAACTGGATTTAATAGATATCTTCAGAACCTTTCACCCTAAAGCAGCAGAATATACATTCTTTGCAAGTGTTCATGGTACATTTTCTAGGAAAGACCACATGTTAAGACACAAAACAAGTCTCAATAAATTTAAGAAGATTGAAATCATATCAAGCATCTTCTCTGATCACAATGGCGTGAAACTAGAAATCAACTACAATAGAAAAACCGAAAAAACATTCAACCACTTGGAGACTAAATAGCATGTTATTAAATAATGAATGTATTAACAATGAGATCAAGGAAGAAATTAAAAACTTCCTTGAAACAAATAAAAATGAGCATACAACAACTCAAAATTTATGGGACACAGCAAAAGCATCCTGAGATGGAAGTTCATAGCATTACAGACATACCTTACAAAGCAAGAAAAAGCTCAAATAAAAGACTTAATTATGGATCTAAAAGAACTAAAAAAGAACAGCAAGTAAAGCCCAGAGGATGTAGAAGGAAAGAAATAATAAAGATCAGAGCAGAAATAAATGACATAGAGGCTAAAAAAGCAATACAGAAGATCAATGAAACCAAGAGCTGGTTCTTTGAAAAGTTAAACAAGATTGATGAACCTTTAACCAGACTCACAAAGAGAGAGAGAGAGAGAGAGAGAGAGAGAGGACTCAAATAAATAAAATTAGAAATGAGAGTGGAGAAATAACAACTGACACAACAGTAATACAAAATATTGTAAGAAAATACTATGAAGAAATGCATGCCAAAAAATTAGACAATCTAAATGAAAAGGACAAATTCCTTGGAACATATAATCTTTCAAAAATTGATCTGGAAGAATCAGAACACCAAAACAGACCAATTACAACAAAAGAGATTGAACCAATTATAAAAACACTCCCCAAAAACAAAAGCCTTGGGCCAGATGGCTTCACAGGCGAGTTCTACCAAAGATTCAAAGAAGAACTAACTCCTGCCCTTCTCAAGCTATTTCAAAAATTCAACAGGAGAGAAGATTTCCAAGCTCCTTTTATGAGGTGAGTATAATCTTCATTCCAAAGCCAGGCAAAGACACTACAAAGAAAGAAAACTATAGGCCAATATCCCTGATGGATTTAGATGCTAAAATTCTCAACAAAATATTAGCAAGCCAGATCCAACAATGCATGGAAAAAATCATACATCATGATCAAGTGAGATTTATTCTGGGGACGCAAGGCTGGTACAATATTTGCAAATCAATCATGTGATTCATCACATAAACAAAAGGAAAGAGAAAAATCACATGATAATATCAATAGATGCAGAAAAAGCATTTGATATAATCCAGCACCCATTTATGATCAAAACTGTCAACAAAGTGGGAATACAGAGAACATACCTCAAAATGACAAAAGCCATCAATGACAAATCCACAGCCAACATCATAATCAATGGGCAATAATTAAAAGCAATCCTCTTAAGATCAGGAACAAGGCAGGTGTGACCCCATTCACCACTATTATTCAACATAGTTCTGGAAGTCCTAGCCACAGCAATCACAGAAAAAGAAAAAATAAGGCCCTGGCTGGTTGGCTCAGCGGTAGAGCGTCGGCCTGGCATGCGGGGGACTCGGGTTCGATTCCCGGCCAGGGCACATAGGAGAAGCGCCCATTTGCTTCTCCACGCCCCCCTTCCTCTCTGTCTCTCTCTTCCCCTCCCGCAGCCAAGGCTCCATTGGAGCAAAGATGGCCCAGGTGCTGGGGATGGCTCCTTGGCCTCTGCCCCAGGCACTAGAGTGGCTCTGGTCGCGGCAGAGCGACCCCCCGGAAGGGCAGAGCATCGCCCCCTGGTGGGCAGAGCGTCACCCCTGGTGGGCGTGCTGGGTGGATCCCGGTCGGGCGCATGCGGGAGTCTGTCTGACTGTCTCTCCCCGTTTCCAGCTTCAGAAAAATACAAAAAAAATAAATAAATAAAAAGAAGAAGAAATAAAAGGCATCCAAATTGCAAAAGAAGAAATAAAACTATCATTATATGCTGATGATATGATGCTGTACATAGAAAACCCTAAAGTCTCAGTCAAAGAACTACTAGACACCATAAATAAATTGGGCAAGGTGGCAGGATATAAAATTAATATTTAGAAATCAGAGGCATTTTTATACATCAACAATGAGCTGTCTGAAAGAGAAGTTAAGAAAACAATACCCTTCACTATTGCAACAAAAAGAATGCAGTACCTAGGAGTAAATTTAACCAAGGATGTTAAAGAAACATTGATAAAAGAAATCAAGGAAGGTACAAACAAGTGGAACCATATACCGTGTTTATCGATAGGAACAATAAACATCATTAAAATGTCTATATCGCCCAAAGCAATTTGTAAGTTCAATGCAATTCCTATTAAAATACTAATGGCATACTTCAAAGATATAGAACAAATATTCCAAAAATTTATATGGAACCAAAAAGAACACAAATAGCCTCAGCAATCTTGAAAAAGAAGAATAAAGTGGGTGATATCACACTTCCTGATATCAAGTTATACTACAAGGCCATTGTACTCAAAACACCTTGGTACTGGCATAAGAACAGGCATCTAGATCAATGGAACAGAACAGAGAACCCAGAAATAAACCCTCACCTATATAAACAATTGATATTTGACAAATGAGGTAAGAGCATACAATGAAGTAAAGAGTTTCTTTAACAAATGGTGTTGGAAAAATTGGACAGGTACTTGCAAAAAAATGAAACTGGACTACCAACTTACACCATTCACAAAAATAAACTCAAAATGGATAAAAGACTTAAATGTAAGCCGTGAAACCATGATCAACTTGCAAGCAAACATAGGCAGTAAGCTCTCCGACATCTCTTGTAGCAATATATTTGCGGATTTATCTCCATGGGCAAGTGAAATAAAAGACAGGATAAACAAATGGGACTATATCAAACTAAAAAGCTTTTGTACAGCTAAAGACAATATGAACAAAATAAAAAGTCAAACCACACAATAGGAGAACATATTCAACAGTACATCTGATAAGGAGTTAATAACCATTATTTATAAGGAACTTGTAATACTCAACACCAGGAAGGTAAACAATCCAATCAAAAAATGGGGAAAAGAAATGAATAGACACTTCTCCAAAGAGGACATACAGATGGCCAATAGGCATATGAAAAAACATCATTAATCATTAGAGAAATGCAAATTAAAACCACATTGAGATACCACCTCACACCTGTCAGAATGACTCTCATTAACAAAAGAACACACTGGCGAGGGTGTGGAGAAAAAGGGACCCTCCTGCACTGCTGGTGGGAATGCAGACTGGTGCTGCCACTGTGGAAAACAGTATGGAGATTCCTCAAAAAATAAAAAATGAAAGTGCCTTTTGACCCAGCCATCCCACTTTTAGGAATATATCCTAAGAATACCAAATCACTGATTCAAAAGAAGAAATGCACCCCCATGTTTTATGGCAGCAGTCTTTACAATAGCCAAGATCGGGTAACAGCCCAAGTGTCCATCAGTGGATGAGTGGATTAAAAAGCAGTGGTACATATATAATGGAATACTAACGCGGCCTTGAGAAAAAAATGGAAATCTTACCTTTTGCGACAACATGGATGGACCTAGAAACTATTATGCTAATAGTAGCATAGGCAGAGAAAGAAAAATGTCATATGACCTCACTCATTTGAGGAATCCAATAAACAATGTGAACTGAGGAACAGAATAGAGACAGAGGCGGATCAAAGGGACCAGAAGGAAAGCGGTCAAAGGGAAAGGGGATGAGAGGATGGGATCAGAGAAGGGAAAGAGATTGGTGAAATTATATACACATAACCCAGTGTTATAGAGAACAGAACAGTAAATCTTGGAGGGAATGGGGGAAAGTGTTGGGGGAGGGGACAAAGGGGAGGTCAAGGGGAACATGGGGATGGAAGGGAGATATATTCAGTGGGACACTTGAATTTATTTAAACACAGTAAATTAAAATCAATAAAAATAAAAAGAAAGAGAGAGACAGGAAAAATAAAAATACACGTTAACCATATTTTTAAGTAAATAAAAATATTATGTACTATTAAAAAAAAATAATCAGCTCATCTGATTATGGAGGCTGACAAGTCCAAAATCTGTAGTGTGTGCTGGCAGTCTAGAGACCCAAGAAAGCTGATGGTGCAAATAAAATCCAAAGGCAGTCGGTGGGGGAATTTCCTCTTGCTTGGGGAGGTCAGTCCTTTCAGTCTACTCAGGCCTTCAACTGATCGAGTGAGGCCCACCCACAATATGGATGACGATCAGCTCTACTCAGAATTCACTGAATTAAATGTTACTCTCATCTGAAAACACTCTCCAAGTAAACATATAAAATTAACTATCACAGGAAACAAGATAATTAAAAACTATGAAGAGATCCTCTGATCAAGAAGTAATTGGACCAATGAAAAAACTATTTTTAGTGCTTATTACTATGCATAGTAGCTAACAGTTTCCTTTGCCTTTGAACACACGTGGATCGTACTTTTCTTGATCATTCCACTTATTCAAACATATGGAGAAGAAGTGTTTTCTTATTCTTCTGAGTGCAATTAAACACAAATATAAACACACACAAATATACACACACACAAACATTTAATGTTTATCGTTTGCGTCACTTAAATAGCTCAAGTCTATGCTTCTTTTTTTTTTTTTTTTTTTTTACAGAGACAGAGTCAGAGAGAGGGATAGATAGGGACAGACAGACAGGAATGGACAGACAGAAATGGAGAGAGATGAGAAGCATCAATCATCAGTTTTTCATTGCGACACCCTAGCTGTTCATTGATTGCTTTCTCATGTGTGCCTTGACTGTGGACCTTCAGCAGACTGAGTAACCCCTTGCTCAAGCCAGCGACCTTGGGCTCAAGCTGGTGAGCTCTGCTCAAACCAGATGAGCCCACACTCAAGCTGGCAACCTCCGGGTCTTGAACCTGGGTCCTCCGCATCCCAGTCCGAAGCTCCATCCACTGCGCCACCGCCTGGTCAGGCAAGTCTATGCTTCTTGACATTCACAAGGTCCTGGTTCTGAAGTTAAATGACATTGACCTTCTACACACACTGACTCCCAGGAGTGCAGCATGTTGGCAGCCACACCCAGTACTTGGACGACTCCATTCTGTGTGGTTTAGAGCAGGTGAAACATGCTCTCTCAAGCTTGCTGTAAACATCTGTACAAACCTATATTCTAATCTAGACGTTCGTTGTTGAGGTGAGGCTCCATACTTTTACTCTTTATAATTAAAGTGGGAAAAACTATTATTTTAATCTTCTGAATCAAATTTTCTTTTGTTTCATAGGCAAAAAAACCCCACAATTTTTACAAAATCAATTTAGATAAAGAAACTAATTACTCATGTACAATAACTCTTTTATGAGACTCTGAGGTGTGTGTGTGTATGGGGAGGGGGATGAGAATTTTCATTTAGAAGAGATAAAAATGGTTCCATTTTAAGAGAAGGAGTTACATTTGAATAGAAATCTCTTCTCTAAAGCTTGTTTCCATGGTGTTACATCCCATGTGGACAAAAATGGGGACAATGTGTTTAAAGTAGAAGTTATAATGCAGCTCAGTTTTTCACGTCATTTCCATGCCCAGAGCCTTGTTCCAACAAGTGGCAAAGTACTCCGTTCACTGCTATGGAATGTAATATTGCCGTGACACTTTTTATCAAGAAAAATATGTTAACTCTGGGGCCTGTGAACTTGTTTTTACACAGAGCCCAGAACGGTAGGCAGGAAAATGTAATAGTTACTCCACGAGATTGTACTGCCAGAGAGAATGTCTAGTGGTGTAGCACAGGAAGTGCCAGGGAGCTCCCTTTCTCTCCAGTGCAGAATCTGTTGGTGGAAACAGTGGCTAATGCAAACAGTAAAGGGACTAAGACACAGGCCTTGTTGTATCAGTGAAGCCCTGGGTTGTTTATAAGTTCCCTTCCTTTTTCCCTGTGCTGCCCACCAAGGAAAAAGTCACTGTTATGTTCAAAAATAGCTGTCCAGCCTGACCAGGTGGTGGTATAGTAGATAGAACGTCGGCCTGAGACGCAGAGGGCCCAGGTTTGAAACCCCCAGGTCACCAGCTTGAGCATGGATGGGCTCACCCTGCTTGAGCACCAGCTCACCAGCTTGAGCGTGGGGTGGTTGGCTCGAGCATGGGATCATAGACATGACCTCGTGGTTGCTGGCTTGAGTCCAAGATCCCCGGCTTGAAGCCCAAGGTTGCTGGCTTGAGCCAGGGTCACTTGCTCTGCTAGAGCCCCCCAGTCAAGGCACATATGAGAAAGTGATCAATGAACAACTAAGGTGCCACGAGGAAGAATTGATGCTTCTCATCTCTCTCCCTTGCTATCTGTCTGTCCCTATCTGTCCTTCTCTCTGTATCTCTCTCTCTGTCTCTCTCACAAAAAAAAAAAAAAAAAAAAAAATCTGTTCAGTGACGGCTTCTCTCCAGGGCAGAAATGCTGCTTGCCTTACATTTTCATATCAAAAACAGATTGCCTCTAAAAATGGTATGCTCCAGGCCCTGGCCGGTTGGCTCAGTGGTAGAGCATTGGCCTGGTGTGCAGAAGTCCCAGGTTCCAGGAGAAGCACCCATCTGCTTCTACACCCCTCCCCCTCTCCTTCCTCTCTGTCTCTCTCTTCCCCTCCTGCAGCCAAGGCTCCATTGGAGCAAAGTTGGCCCGGGCACTGAGGATGGCTCCATGGCCTCTACCTCAGGCACTAGAATGGCTCTGGTTGCAAAAGAGCCATGCCCCAGATGGGCAGAACATCGCCCCCTGGTGGGCATACTGGGTGGATCCCGGTCAGGTGCATGTGGGAGTCTGTCTGACTGCCTCCCTGTTTCCAACTTCAGAAAAAAATAAAATAAAATAAAATAAAAATAAAAATGGTATGCTCCTAATGTAAAATGGTGTGACCACTACAGAAAACAGTATGGAGGGTCCTCAAAACTGACTTTAAACAATGTGATAGCAAAATGACCTCATATAGTTCAATTTTTTTTTCCTTCTTTTTTTCTTTTCTTTTTTTTCTGAAGCTGGAAACGGGGAGAGACAGACAGACTCCCGCATGCGCCCAACCGGGATCCACCCGGCACGCCCACCAGGGGGCGACGCTCTGCCCCTTCGGGGCGTTGCTCTGCTGCGACCAGAGCCACTCCAGCGCCTGGGGCAGAGGCCAAGGAGCCATCCCCAGCGCCCAGGCCATCTTTGCTCCAATGGAGCCTTGGCTGCGGGAGAGGAAGAGAGAGACAGAGAGGAAGGGGGGGGGGTGGAGAAGCAAATGGGCGCTTCTCCTATGTGCCCTGGCCAGGAATCGAACCTGGGTCCCCCGCATGCCAGGCTGATGCTCTACCGCTGAGCCAACCGGCCAGGGCCCATATAGTTCAATTTTTAAAGTAGCTCCATTAAGGATATTGGCAAGATTTAGAAAGAAAAAATATTTTTTTAAGGGGTATGACAACAATAGTTCACTGGAAAAGAAATACAAATGATTTGCATATATACAGAAAGATTTAAACCTAGATTATAATTACAAAATTATGAAATTAAATTCCCAGGAATAAAAGAAAAAAAAGAAAAGAAAAGGTAAATTCCCAGGAATATGACTGACAAAAGCCAAAAGATTTAATAACAAATAGTTTTGGCTTTTCTGTACAAAAATTGGTGCTTCTAGTTTTGGTGGAAAATAAAATGATGTGATCTCTTCTCAAGACAACCAGGCAGTGTCTATCACAAATGTCTTGCAAATGTTCCTGATATTTAAATCATGCATGTGTGCAAGAACTTGGAGACAAGGTTGTTCAAAAGGCAACCGGTAAAATATATTGAATAAATTCATTCAATAGATTACTGTACTAGAAAGACTACTCCAGGTTAGGTTCACTGACACCAGAGACAGCCATACACATACATGCATATGTTAAATAGATGAAGGAGAGTATTTCATTGTTCCATCTCTCTGTGGGCCTAAACAAGTATTAGGATCCAAGAAAAAATTGTCCCTCTGCCCTAAATGCTATTTTAATGAGCAAATCTGAGAAACAAATCTTTCAGTTGTATCTAATTCAGCTGCCTGTTTACAGACATATTCTGTCTTTCCCTAAAACAAACTTACTTGCTGGGTGAAGGCATTATTCTTAACACAGGAAGTAACTACTGGTTAGTAATGATTTAGAACCCTCTATTAGTAACATACTATTATAAAAAATATTTTCTAATAGATGGGGAAGAAAATTCATGAAATAGAAAAAAATGCTTGTCAGCTCTTATGAACAGTTTATCAATGTAATTCAATAATTCACTGACAGATACAATTCTGAGATTTTATTTTTATTTGTTTTTTGTTTTTTTACTTTTTCATATCCTGGTGTCTTTTAGGCTTAATGAAACTTCTTTCTCATCCCTATTACATGACTGTATCTTAGATGAACTACTGAATCAACTTCTTTGTTTTATGCATATTTTATGCTGATTTCAAACCAAGAACCACCTAATTACACAGACTAGATAGTGATTCAAGTCAGTCAAACTAACCCTGCTAAGTTCACTTATTGGGTTCCATATAGCCCAGAATTATTTAAAAAAACAAACAAACAAAACGCTTGCCCATGGTCATTTAATTTGCTGATATTAAAACAAGAAAATTATTTTCAGTAAGCTGAAGCCAGACTTTGTTTTTCTTATGTTTCTTTTATAAATTCTTTCTCCCTCAGTGTGCAGACTGAACCCACTTACATGATGAGTGTCTGGATCATCACAGTAATAGCCAGGAAGGAAGGAAGACAGGGAGGGAGAGAAGGATGAAGGGAGGGAGGGAGGGAGGGAGGGAGAGAGGGAGGAGGCAAGGAGGGAGGGAAGGAGGAAGGAAAGAAAGGAAGGAAGAAAGAAAGGGAGGGAAGTAAGGAGCAAAGAAGAAAGGAAAAAAGGAAGGAGAGAGGGAGAGAGGAAGGAAGGAAGGAAGGAAGGAAGGAAGGAAGGAAGGAAGGAAGGAAGGAAGGAAGGAAGGAAGGAAGGAAGGAAGGGAGGGAGGGAGGGAAGGAGAGAGGGAGGGAGGGAGGGAGGAAGGAAGGAAGGAAGGAAGGAAGGAAGGAAGGAAGGAAGGAAGGAAGGAAGGAAGGAAAGAAGGAAGGAAGGGAGAAAGAAGGAAGGAAGGGAGGGAGGGAGGGAGGAAGGGAGGGAGGAAGGAGAGAGGAAGAGAGGAAGGAAAAGAGAGGAAGGAAGGAAGGGAGGTAGGAAGGAAGGAAGGAAGGAAGGAAGGAAGGAAGGAAGGAAGGAAGGAAGGAAGGAAGGAAGGAAGGAAGGAAAGAAGGAAGGAAGGGAGAAAGAAGGAAGGGAGGGAGGGAGGGAGGGAGGGAGGGAGGGAGGGAGGGATGAGGACAAAGTAGCTGAAGCTAAAGAGAGACACGTAAGCAAAAGTAAGGAGACCAGAAGGTCAACAGGGGTGACTGCAGGAGAGGCAGAATATGGCTTTCAGCAGATAGTAAAAGCCACATCCTTCTCCATCAGTTTATCCTATTGAAGGTCATTCCCACGAGGTCACCATCTGTCTTTCCCCAGTGACAATTTCTCAATGGGAATGAAGTCAATCATTCCTTAAACATCTAGTATACACTGCAAGTGTGATGCTAAATATTCTATCTACATGAAGCCACTTAATCTTCACAGCATCCGGGTAGGCAGGGACCATACAGACTGGCTCTCCACATGGAAGAAACATTTAACAAGTGTTTGTTGAATTAATAATTTCAATAAGATATTGAACACGCTGCGATGGACTCCAGGAAAGCTGGTTTAGGAGAGCACAGTGTGCTCCTTGAGGGCACCAGGTCGCCCCTCCCTTTCTCACTGGCTCACAGAGATGGCAGCAGCCATTGTTTGGTGAGTAAGTGACAGATGTATATATAAGTTAAAAACAAAAACAGCTCCCCATAGACAAATTCGATGCTGTTTCAAACTTTATATAAGAGTTTATAATCACGAATTTCTTTCCTTAATGCAGGCTCTCACTTCGATGAAGTTGCCATTGCTGAACCTGAATAAAACATTATAGCTCTTTCTTTTTAAAAACAAATTTGAATTTCTCTGTTAAACAGAACCAGCTTTCAGTAGGTTTTCCTCATCTCCCTGCTGTTACATATCCTGGGTCCACAAGCAGTAGATGAAAAAAAGGAAAAGTTCAGTATAAAGTATGTTCTTTGCATGAAAGGAAAAAATTGCTAAGGGAACATAATGGTTTTTAACCACTTGTTTTTGGGTGAGTCTATGAAATAGATGGAATGGGGGGGGGTTGTTTGTTTATTTGTCTGCATTTATATAAGCACAGCCTTATGTTTTCTTTATAGTTTTTACCCCTCTTCAATCAAAAGTATCACCAAGTTATTTACCAGTTATACAACATAGAAATTATACTGTGGAATAATGCCACAGATTGTAATAATTCAGCTTACCAGGCTGAAAAGTGAAACAGGAAGAAAACACATTAACAAGTGAGCTCATCTAGCTTATTACAGACACTGCAGCTTCAAAGTTCCGGTTCCATAGCAACAGCAGGCACAGTCATCAGCGGGGACTATGGGATGCATCAGCGCAAACAAGAACCTCAAAAGCTCCAGTGCTTGTGAGAAAACTGACGTTTCATTTTCTTTGTAGCTGACTCAGTTCTGCATAAATGTGGCCTCCTCTACAGTCAACATAACCTGTAAATTTTTTTTTAATATTACATTAATGAATCAAAGGCTGGCAAGGGGTCAAACTTCCAAAACTCATTATGAAGCTGCCTGCTGCCAATGGTAATGCTGCAGGTCTTCCCATTGTTCACTTGGGTCCTGGCATTTGCAAGCAGGGAAATGTGCTCATCAGAGTGGAATTTTTGATTTCCATATGTGGCTAATTTGTAAGGAGGGGCTGGGAATCCATTCTATTACTGGCCTATACTTTTCAAATATGTCTAATGTGTTTCACAGACTCCTTTCATTCTTTACAATTCGATGCTCCTTAATTTGTTAGTTGATTTCTGTCAAGGTCTAGCACATTCTAGAGATTTTGGTCTCTTCTCTGGCACTAGATACACATGGTTGGATAAGATAGTTTAATGGACTATATCTAAAATAAAGGGAACCAACATTTCTGAACACCAACAATAAACTAGATTTGAGGCTAGATACTGCCACACACAAAACATAAAGCAGGTATCGCTGTCCTGCAGGATGAACGAAAGGCCTGAGACTTCAGGTCTTTTTTATTAATATAACATTTTATTAATATAACATTTTATTGAGTGCTTACTCTATGCTAGGTCTAAGTTAAATACTTAACACCAACTATCTCAGTAATTCTCACAATACTCTGTTAGGGTATTATAATTATTATTATTCCATTTTACACATATGGGAATTGGGGCTTAGAGAAATTACTTTAACCCATATCTGCCTGTAGCAAAGGTGGTACTAAGTATTGGCCATGTATCAAAATATGCTAGGAACTTCATATTATATATATAAGGTCTACCGGAAGTTCTGTCTGTTTCTATCACAACAAGTTTCGACACGTAAGCACATGTTTATTTGGCACATGTGTGCCTCTCTATTTTTATCACTTAAGGTATACATACTGACGTAGCAAATGAACTAAAACAAAGTTGATTCACGTTAGTCTTACGTGTGAAGCCATAGTGTACCCATGACTACTGATAAAGTTCATTTACGCCACTGTAATTTTTAAGAATTTCAACAAGGAAGAAATGCTACAGAAGCATGTCTGTTGCATCCACCATATTCCCCAGACTTAGCACCCTCTGACTATCACTTGTTTTTGTCCTTACAAAATTTTTTGAAGGGCAAAAAATTCAAAATTAAGAAGATATCAAACAAGCACTGGTTCAATTTTTTGCATCAAAAGATAAAACATTTTTCAACAATGTGATATACAAATTGCCCTCATGCTGGCAAGAAATCATTAATAATAATGGCAATTATATTATTTAATAAAGTTTATTGATGGTAAGAAAAATTTGTATTTTGTTTTATTCCAAAAACGGACAGAACTTTCCGGTAGACCTTATATTTGCAACATATGGATAAATACGAAATACTTAAATTTTAAAAGAATAGTGCCCCACTTTGAGCACCGTAAATATTGCCCAAGGTTAACTGTATCAGAAAAATAACTTCTTAATGTTCCTATATAACCCATTCTGCTTCCATGAAAAAAAAAATGCTGTTGAAGAAATTCCTTTTATTATTTCTAGTTCACTTTGAACAGGTCATCTGGTAAACCACTATTTTTTGTTGTTTGTTTGTTTTTTTAATTTTTTTTTTATTTATTCATTTTTAGAGAAGAGAGAGAGAGATAGAGAAAGAGAAGGGGGGAGGAGCTGGAAGCATCAACTCCCATATGTGCCTTGACCAGGCAGGCCCAGGGTTTTGAACCGGTGACCTCAGCATTTCCAGGTCAACGCTTTATCCACTGCGCCACCACAGGTCAGGCCTATTGTCAGTATTTCTTAAGACCTTTGTTTTACCCTCCTTCCACTGTTCCTTTCTTTCCATTGTGCCTTCGTCCTAGGGCTCCTGGCAGAGAACACCACCAGACAAATGACAGGAAATCCATAGTCCCCTCCAGGAACACATTGGTTTCTATGTGCTTCACTATCACAAAGTTGTTACTTTACATACTTTTTTGTTGCAACTTATGTTGGTTGAAAACTGATACTATTAGTTAATATTCTCCAAGTATTAAAAAGTAATAAAGAGAACTAAGGACTTTTAATGTCCAGCTGTCAATGTAAGATTGTCCAAACTGCTAAAGAATGTTTATAAAATTCATTTGAGCCAAACTGAAGATATGCTTCAGGGGAAGCAAGATCTCAATAGGCTGAGAAAAGTGCTTCCCAGACAAGGACAGTCTGCAGCTCCTGTTATGCATTTGGAATTAGGGAAGAAATTTAAGAAAGATTAAATAAAGGTGGGAGGAAGCAAGGTGAGGATTGGATTGCAGGACAGTTAACATGATTATGTGCCCTCTTGAAGGTGGTTATGCCTCCGAGGGTTCTGAAAATGGATTACTCTGGCATTTCAAAGGTGTGTTAACCTATATGAACAAGAAAAATGGACAGGGTTTTCTAAAGGCAGATAAACCTTTTACTTAAATTACAAGCCTGGGGTGTGACCACCCACTATGAGCTGCCCCAGTTAGGAATTTTTGATCAGATCACCCTGTGAGGTTGCTTTCCATAGAACCCTTTTCATCAACACAGTCCAGCATGCAAGGAGCATGCAAGTCATCACTCCATCTTAGCAGGGAAAAAGCTGAATAAATGGAAAATTAACAATTTTTAATAGATCTGTCAGAAAACTGAAGTTACAAGACAAATGATTGTCCCCAAATTGGAAAGAGAGAGGTAGAGAAAGAAAACCATAACTTACTGGAAGCAGCAACCTACTAGGAGAAATCTCCATGGGAACCAGTACTAGGGTAGGAAAACCTGAACTGTCATTGACACATGGCTGGAGGCTCAGAGGAGACAAGTCTAGGGGATATAAACTCCAGGGAAAGGGAGTCAGTTTTAGGGGGTTGGGTTCACATTTATATTAACTTGAAGATTCTAACAGTAAATATTGGAGGAAAATCCCCTGAAGCCTCCTTGAGGGGAGGGAGAAAATAACCATTTTGAAATACACTAGACTTGGCTGGTTGGCTCAGTGGATTGAGCATTGGCACAGTCTATGGATGTCCTGAGTTCAATTCCTGGTCAGCGCACAAAAGAGAAGCAACCATCTGTTTCCCCTTCCCTTCCCCCTCTCTCTCTCTTCCTCTCCCACAGCCAGTACCAGCATTGGCTCCGGGCACTGAGGATAGCTCATTTGGTCTGAGTAAATTAACCTCAGGTGCTAAAAATAGCTTAGGTGATTCAATCATCAGCCCCAGACAAGGATTGCTTGGTGGATCCTGGTCCAGGTACATACAGTACTCTCTCTCACTATCTCCCCTCCTCTCACTTAAAAGAAATAAAGAAAGAAAGAATAAATAAATACCCTAAAGCATTTTGTTCTTTACAAGAACTGCAATCAAAAAAAGCTATTTTACTAGAGCAGCGGTTCTCAACCTATAGCTCACAACCCCAGTGGGGGTCGAATGACCAAAACACAGGGGTCGCCTAAAGCCATCGGAAATACATATTTTATTTAAAAATGTATTGTATAATAAATATGTATTTTCCAATGGCTTTAGGCGACCCCTGTGTTTTGGTCATTCGACCCCCACCAGGGTCACGACCCACAGGTTGAGAACCGCTGTACTAGAGCATAACCTATTGGGGTTTTATTGGAACCTAACTGACTTTGAGGAAAAGAAACACCCAACTCCAGGACCTCTAACTATTCTATCTCACATAAAGGCATGTGTGTGGGTAGGGGGTAAGGGTGGAGTAATTGAAAAGCATTTCTAAAGACTGAGATCTAATTACAAAACTGTAGAATGCTTCCCCTCTCCCACACTTCACCACCATATTACTAAAGGCCTATTTACAGAAGTTCTTTTTACCCAGTATATCATGTCCTGCTTTGAACAATATAAGGCATCTTAAAAGCCAGATGACAGTATGAAAGAACAGGGCAAGCATCAGAATCAGACTCAGATATGACATAAATGTTGGAATTATCAGACTAAGCATTTAAAACAAATATGATTAATATGCTAAAGACTCTAATAGAAAAGGTATACAACATGCAAGAATAGATGGGTAATGTAAGCACAGAGATGGAAATTCTAGGTAAGAATCAAAGAGAAATGCTAGAGATCAAAAACTGTAACAAATGAAGAAAGTCTTTGATGAGCTCATTAGTAGATTAGACATCAGTGAAGAAAGATTCTGTGAGCTTGAAGATACATTCACAAAAACTTTCAAACTGAGGAGCAAAGAAAACAAAGACTAAGAATAAAGGAACAGAATATTCAGGAACTGAGGGACAACTACAAAAGCTGTAATGGTCTCATAATGTTAATACTAGAAGGAAAAGAAAGAGAGAAAGGAACAGGATATTTGAAGCAATGATGATTGAGAGTTTCTCCAAATTAATGTCAGGCATGAAACCACAGATCCAGAAATCTCAGGGAACAATGTTAAGCAGGATATATTTCTCCAAACTACACCTAGACATACTATATTTGTATTGTAAAAAAAGTAAAATAAAATAAAGATAATTGGTATAGAAGCCAAGAAATAGAAACACCTTATGTACAAAGGGCAAAGAGAAGAATTGCATATGTCGTGTCCTCAGAAACCATGCCAGAAAAAAAGGGAATGAAAAACTATTTTAAATAGTGACAAGGAAAGAACCCATCAACATAAATACAAAATTCTTCTTCAAAATGAAGACTTGGCCCTGGCCGGTTGGCTCAGTGGTAGAGCGTCGGCCTGGCGTGCGGCAGTCCTGGGTTCGATTCCTGGCCAGGGCACACAGGAGAAGCACCCATCTGCTTCTCCACCCTTCCCTCTCTCCTTCCTCTCTGTCTCTCTCTTCCCCTTCTGCAGCCAAGGCTCCATTGGAGCAAAGTTGGCCCGGGCATGAGGATGGCTCCATGGCCTCTGCCTCAGGCGCTAGAATGGCTCTGGTTGCAACAGAGCGACACCCCAGATGGGCGTGCCGGGTGGATCCCAGTCGGGTGCATGTGGGAGTCTGTCTGACTGCCTCCCTGTTTCCAACTTAAGAAAAATACAAAAAAAAAAAAAAAAAAGAAAAAAATGAAGACTTTCTCAGAAAAACAAAAAATAAGGGAATTTGTTACCAGTAGAACTCCCTTACAAGATATTTGAAAAAAGTACTTCAGAGAGAATAAAAATTATATAGGCCAGAAGCTTGAATCTCCATAAAGAAAAAAAGAAAATTAGAGAAGAAATAAGTGAAAATAAAAACTTTTCTTTTTCTGACTTTTAATCAATATAAAAAATAAGTTTGTTTAAAATAATAATAGCAGCAAGGTATTTGATGATTATAACAACTTATATATAAATGAAATGAGTATCAGCAGTGCCACAAAAGACTGAAGATAGGAAATGCAGATATTTTGCTATGAGGAACTTGCACTACATGTGATGCAGCAGAATGTTATTTAAAAGAAGACTTGGATTAATAGTAAATGTGTATTGCAAACTTTAGGGAACCCCTTAAGAAGTACAAAAAAAGTATATTTGATAATGCTAAGAAAGGAGAGAAAATGGAATTATACATAATAGTTAAAACCACAAAAGGCATACAAGGAGTGAAAAACAAAAACAGGAACAAAAAATAAATGTAGCAAGTAAAAAACAGTAGCAAATATGTAACTATTAATTCAACAATTCATATTTAAGTATCACTGGTCTAAAAGCCCCAGTTAAAACAGAGATTGTCAGAATGGATTAAAAGACAAGACTCTACTGTACATTGTCTGCAAGAAATCCACTTTAAATATAAAAACTCATATAAATTAAAAGTAAATAATAAGGGGAAAACATAGCATGCTAGCACTAATCAAAACAAAGCTAGAGTAACTATATTAATTTCAGACAGTGCAGAATTCACAGCTGAAACGGTTATCAGAGTTGAAGAAGGGCATTACCTAATAATAAAGAGATGAATACTCCACTAATACATAACAATCCTTAATGTGTCTGCTCCTAACAACAGAATGCCAAACTAGGTGAGGCAAAAGACTAGGAGAGTGGCAAGGAAAACAGGTTAATCCACTATGATAGTTGGGCATGTCAACAACTCTTTCTCAGAAATACACAGCTCTAGCAGGCAGAAAATCAGTAAGGACATAGTTGAACTCAACAACACCATCAATCAATTGGATATAATTGACATTTATAAACTGTTTTATCCAACAACCACAGAACACACATTATTCTCAAGTTCACATGAAACACTCACTCAGATAGACCACATTCTGGACCATAAAACGTACCTTAAGCTTAAGACATTTAAAACAACAGAAATCACACAATGACAGTTTTCAGACCACAGTAGAATTAAAGTAGAAATTATAAACAGAAAGATAGCTAAAATAGGAAAATCCTAAAATACTTGAAGAAGACAAGCTATCAACTATGAGAAAATATTAGCAAAGGATACATCTGATAAAACACTTATCCAAAATGTAAAACTCTCAACAATAAAAAAACAAACCCTGATTTAAAAATGGACAGAAGATCTGAAATGACACTTGACCAAAAAAATATACAGATGGCATGTAAGAATGTTAAAGGACACTCAATATCATATACCACTGGGGAACTGCAAATTAAAGCAATAATAAAATACTATTACACACCTATTATAATGGCAAAAATTTAAAACACTGACAATACAAATGCTGATTAGGATGTATAACAACAGGAACTCTCACTCACTGCTGGTAGAAATGCCAAATGCCACTTTGGAAGACAGTTTGGCAGTTTCTTACAAAACTAAACAATCACAATTCTTTAGCCAAATGAGCTGAAAACATGTGTCCACATGGAATCACCATATGACCCAATGATTCCTCTTCTTTGTACGTACCCAAAAGAATTAAAGAGATATATGTACACACATGTCCACAGAAGCATTATTGACAACAGTTTATATATATGGGTGCAACCCAAGTGTGCATTGATGGATGAATGGATAAACAAAGTCTGGTGTATACAAACAATGGAATGTTATTCAGCCTTTTAAGAAGGAGGGGAATCCTGCAATATTCAGTGTTTTCAATCTCTGGTCCATGGACTGGTCCTCCAGAAATTCCGTGCCAGTTTTGAAAGAGGTAACCACCCTGATGTTGTATGAAGATTATAGACCCAATGATCTTAGTAGAATTTGCTTATGCTCAGGGTGATTTCTGCCTTAGTGACTCCTGAAACAATTCTTCTATTTTCACCAATCCTCAGGTGTAAAAGGCTGACAAGCACATCTTAGATTACCTTTGAAAGTGTTATACTAAGGGCTACGAGTCAGGCACACACACAAAAATACTGTATGATTCCACTTATAAAGAGGTACTCAGAATAGTCAAAATCATAAAAGAAATTACACTGGTGGTTGTCAGAGCTTGGGAGAAAGGGCACTGGAATTTGTTTAATGGGTAGACAGTTTCAGTTTTTCTAGATGAAAAGAGTTCTGAAAATGGATGGTGGTAATGTTTGCACATTGATATGAATGTACTTAATGCCACTGAATTATACATTTCAAAATGGTTAAAAAAGTAAATTTCATGTTATGTGTATTTTGCCACATGATATATAGATGATAGATGATGATGATGATGATATGATAGATAGATAGATGATAGATAGATAGATAGATAGATAGATAGATAAAATCTGTACACATACCTATAAAGCCCCTTTATTCATAATTACCTTAACTTAGAAGACACCCAGATGTCTGTCAGTAAATGAATAAGTAAACCGTGGTACAGCAGACAACAAAATATTACTCAGTGTTAAAAAAGGAATAAGCTTTCAAGTCATGAAAAGATATGAAGGGAACTTAAATGCATATTACTAAGTAAAAAAAAAAGCCGATCTGAAAAGGCTTTATACTCTGTGATTCCAACAACACCACTCTGGAGAAGGCCAAACTGGAGGCAGTGAAAAATCAGTGGCTGCTAGAGTGAAGAGAAAGGGAGGGATGAGTAAGGGGAGAACAGAGGAATTTTTAGGGCAATATAACCATTTTGTATGCTACTCTGATAGTGGATACATGTCATTAGACATTTATCAGACCTATAAAATGTGCAACAGGAGTGGACCCTAATTAAACTGTAAATTTTGGATGATAATCATGTGTCCATGCAACTTCACCAATTCTAACACTCTGATAGGGGCTATTGATAGTGGGCAGGCTGTGCCGGTGTGGGGCAGGGGTTGTATGGGAACTCCATGCTCAGTTTTGCTGAGCACCTAACACTATTCTAAAAAATAAAATCTAGTTTAGAAAGCTGTGAAGAAATATAGCAAATCTTCTATCTATAACCAGAAAGTCATGGGTGTTCTTAGACCTCTTTTCTTTTGTAGCAATTCACAATACCCATCTTCCTGGAAACTCTCTCTTGCCTTGGCTTTCTATAACATACTGCCCTGATTCTCTTCCCCAGTTTCTTAGTGCACCTTCTTTGTCTTCATTCACTGATGTTCTTTCTTTCTTTTGTAGACTTGCTGTAAGCATACCCCTTAAATATTCTCCTTAGTCATTGTTCCCTTCAAAGCTTCTCCTTAGGGGAACTCCTTCACTATAACGTTTTGGTTACAATATAACTTGTATGCAGATGACTCCCAAGTCACCACCCAGCTCTGAACTATCACCAGACTCTACCACCAAATACTGCCAGAAGTTCTTCTAGGAATATCACCTTAAACTCAGCTCAAGCTTATTATTTTCAAAACTAGCATCTATTCTTGCCAAGAACATTATTCTCTCTCACAGGCTTGGAGCCATCTTTGATGACTCCTTCTCTCTTGATCTTCACATTCAATTAGCCACCAGATTCTGTCAATTCTTCCCTTTGATTCTTTATTTCCAACTCCACTGTCACCTCTAGCGAAGACAGGCCCTCGTTACCTTCCATCTGGTATTTTGCAGTCATCTTCCAATTTATTTTCGTAACTCAAGTCTTTCCCCTCTTCATTCATCCCTTAATCCAGGGGCCGGGAAACTTTTTTGGCTGAGAGAGCCATGAACGCCACATATTTTAAAATGTAATTCCGTGAGAGCCATACAATGACCCGTGTACGTTCCACATTATCCAATAAAAATTTGGTGTTGTCCCAGAGGACAGCTGTGATTGGCTCCAGCCACCCGCAACCATGAACATGAGCAGTAGGAAATGAATGGATTGTAATACATGAGAATGTTTTATATTTTTAATGTTATTATTTTTTTTATTAAAGATTTGTCTGCGAGCCAGATACAGCCATCAAAAGAGCCACATCTGGCTCATGAACCATAGGTTTGCGACACCTGCTTTAATCTGTAACCAAATCTGTCTTCTTTAAAAATATCTTTTGGTATAGAGTCCCTCTGGGTCAGGAAGTCTATATTCTTGGATTCATGCAATGAGGTACATTGCCCACAAAGACTTCTTCCCACCACTGAACCCTTTAGACCTTCTATCTGGCATCTACCACATCCGGCCTTATATTTCTAGTTATCTTCTTACCTAGATCTGCACTCCCTTAGCTAGATTTTAATGACAGAATATACATTTGTGTATTATCTGGAAAATGCCCACAAATACAGTAACATACCAACCCACAACATTGTCAGGGTCCCTGACAGTAACTGTAAATAACTTTTTGTTTCCCAGTGAAACAATGGAAACAACCAATGAAAATAAGGGCTGGTTCTTTGAAAAGATTTTTAAAAATTGACAAACCTTTAGTTAGATTGAAAAAGAAAAAGAGAGAGAGGACTCAAATAAAAAAGCTCAGAAATGAAAAAGGAGATATTACAACTGATAACACAGAAATAAAAGGATCATAAAAGAACACTGTAGACAATTATACACTAACAAATTGGACCACCTAGGAAATGGATACATTCCTAGGAACATACAAACTACCAAGACTGAATAATGATGAAATAGAACATTTCAACAGACTAAGTACTAGTAAGATTAAAACAGTTATCTGAACCTCCCAATTAACCAAAGTGCAGGATCAGATGGTTTTGCTGGTGAAATTTACCAAGCATTCAATAAAAAATGAATAGCATTCCTTCTCAACCTCTTTCATAAAACAAAAGAGAGGGGAAATCATCCAGACACATTATATGAAGCCAGCGTTATCCTGAAACAAAAACCAGACAAGGATGCCACAAAAAATAAATAAATAAAAATTAAAATAAAGAAAGAAAGAGAAGAAAGAAACTCCAGTTCATAGTTACAGAAAGTAGATTGGTGGTAGCCAGATACAGGGAGGGGGAGGGGATGAGATAAATAAGTGAACTGTTTTGCTTGATTTGACTTAGTTTAGATAAATTGAATTTTATTTTTTCAATAGAGAATATATATACCCACATACAGAAAGGTGTCCAGCCATCATATTGAAGAAAAGGTATTATTCGGGGTAGGGTATGAGAGGTAACTTGAGAATATAGGGTATTCCTATATTTCCAGCCTCAATCCTAGTTAAAGGACCTTGTCCTCTAGACAGTTATCCTTCTAATGAAGGTGCTGGTCTCCCAGGCGACATTCACTTTATGAACCTGTATATTTGTACATATTTTCTCATCGTCTCAAGTGGTATACACTTCCTGTTGGAGGGCAGATCAAGGTTAGAAATCTCATCTTTGCTGCACTGCACAGTCCGATATCGAGCTCTCGTCCTCTGAGGCCACTCGCACTGCAGACATCCTCGGAGCCAGGCCACGGGCCCTCCACGCCTCCTCCTCCTGGGCTCCGTGAGCCATCCCTGTCAGAGCCACCTAGCTCTAGTAGATGACAAAATCCCTACTAGGATTTCAGAACACATTGCTGGGTTTCTCTCAATTTGTCAGCAATCCCCAATTTCACACATTCCTGTCTTAGGCCTTTGGAAAGCAGTAAGTCATTGGCCCTTCTTGTTACACAGGGGGAGGGAATCCACATGTGCGGTGCTTACTTGCTCAGGGAGGTGTGGCGTGGAGGCAGGGATGCGATCGGCAGACTCATCTAAACCATCTTGCCTCGGCTGTGACAGCTCAGCAGTCTCCCAGCTCTGGGCACGCACAGTGCAATTATTTGGTAAAAGTGTTTCTGTCACTGATCCACCCCCACCCCCACCCCATAGCTGTCTATCATGCACCCGAGTCCAGAAGGGCTCTATTACTTGAACCCCCTTCTGAGTCACTGTAAATTTGTCCCTAAATCTGTTTTTTTCATATGCAGACACACAGACAGCATCCCTAATCACTACCAGAGGCAATTGCTCCTAATGCATAACCATAGCTCACTGTCCCATGGACTGGTCGTGCCATTTCTTTTTCTCTTTTTTCTTTCTCTTTTTCTTTTTTTTTCCTTCCCTTTTTCTTTCTCTCTCTCTCTCTCTCTCTCTTTCTTTTGTTCTTTCTTTCATTCTTTCTAGCTTATAAACAACAGAAAGTTATTTCCCACAGTTCCAGAGGCTGGGAAGTCTGAGATCAGGACACCACCACGGTCATGTTCTGCTGAGGGCTTCCTTCCTGGTTCATAGCCAGTCTTTCTCATGGTGCACTTACAGAACGGAAGGGGCACAGAGCTCGGTGGGGTCTCTTTTATAAGGGCATCGACTCCACTTATCAGAGATCCACCCTTATGACCTAATCACCCTTCTTAATACCATCAACATATACATTTAGGGGGAAACATATTCAGACCACAGCACTTGTTCATTTCAACCTTTTATTGTTTTCAGAAGACACTGACTAGCAGCGTTTATAATTGATCATTTTATTCCTGAGGAAATAAGTCTAGCTTAGAATGGGTGTCAATCCAAGCCCAATAGCCAGTGGTTCACAGGGTAGGGTGCGATGTCAACTTAAGTATCACATACAACACTGACTTTTACATGGGCCTCTTTTTCAGAGCTGCTTCAAGTTACTCAGCTTTCCCCATCAGTATTTTGGCTTTCTGATTGGTTACATCCGCACCTGGATGGGGGATGGGGGTGGGAGCTGGGCAGTGAATGAGCCACTGCTGCCACTGCCCCACTCCCAGCCCAGTTTAGATTCCTTGTTAATGTTAGCCCCAGGTCTGACCTTCTCAGTGACACCCCCCCTTTGACTCTGGGATCTTCTAGAGTGCCACTTCCCAAGTCATCATCACAATCCCCCTATCTGCTTAATGTTCACACACACACACACACACAGACTCAAAAACACAGACAGACAAATACAGACTTCAGAATGTAACTCCATGGGACATGTATAACATCAGGGAGTTAGATGAATCTCAACAGTTATCTGGATCATTTCCCAGACTTTTAGCATTTATTTATTTATTCATTCACTCATTCATTTATTCTTTCACCCACTCATGTATTTAGTCACGGAACAAACTGTATTTCCTCTACATGGTACTATGCCTTAAGGGTTCGAAAAAAATAAAACCAAGATCCTCCATGTAGTAGCCACCCACTGCTTGGGTTTGTGGTTTGTTTGTTTGTTTGTTTGTTTGTTTGTTTTGGGGCACCGAGTGCATCTCCCTTTTGCTAACTATTGCTCCTATATTTCCTTTTGGTGAGCCACCTGTCCCCATTCACAATCCACAGAGTTTCAATGCCCACCCCCAGCCCATGGGTAGAGGCAGGCACATGACCCAGGAACACAGTGATTGGTTTAAAACAGTGCTTCTCAAACATTTTGGTCTCAAGACCCCTTTAGATTTTTAAATATTATGGAAGACCCCATGAGATTTTGATTGTGTTATATTCATAAAGATTCGTTATATTTGAAATTTAAAATGAGAAACTTTTAAAATATTTATATACTGATTGTGCTGACCCTCACATGAATGGAGGTCACTACAGAGCAGGGATGGAGGCTGTGCATGAGCCCAACAGCATGGTGTTCTTGAACCCAAGGCTGGTCTGGCTTCTGCCATTGTTGACAAAAACCTTGTCAACAAAACAAACCAACACTAAGCATCTTCCCTCAAGGAGACCAGCCAGCCACTAGTTGGGAAAATGATTATATGGGACCCCTTCCACCTGGACGGGGTGTAACTCCTCTTGAAAAAATTGACAATATCTTGAAGTGAGCTTGCCTTTCCTGCTCATAGGCCTCAGCCAGCACTTCTATCTGAAGGCTCCAGAGTATCTGATCCACGCTCTCAAAGCCCACATAACACCATTTCACATAACATCGAAAGTCCCACTTTACAGCACAGGAAATGCAGCAGCAGGCACGTCATCATGGGACCCCCTTGCCACAGACCAGCACGGCTAGTAATTATCCAGGTCCTGAGTTAGAATGCTGCAGAATGAAGAAATAAACTCAGGGAGAAAAAGGATGGGATTGGGAGGTCTCTTTGCAATGCCAAGATAGCTTGCAAGAGCGAAAGCAAAGCCCTCGGTCTGCTTTATTATATAGTGCAATGCTGTATGCAAATAAGGAAGTCTCAGATACAAAGTCACACATCTTTTGATTTCAACAGGCAAAATCAGAGGAGCCAAATCCTCAATTTCCTCAGGGCCCCTTTTTCAGGATGTGGCCTGACAAGCAGAATTAGCATTATTATACTATTCTTCTAATTGCCTAAAGCAGTTTGAGACAAACTCTTGAAATGACTTATCAGGGCCCTGCTTAATTTCACTTGATTCCTTTGTTTCACAGACCTGAGTACAGTTTTACACACAAACAAGATAACTTACAGTACAGAAACACAAGTATAACATATAAATCTGATTAATCCTAATACCTGAGCTGCTATTTGGCTTCCAACTCTGAAGACAAACATAAAACACAAACTAAATTAGCAAGTCTTTAGGACCTAAATTCTATTCTATTTAAATTTAAATGAGTGCTCCTTAAAAATTCCAATTTTAAAACTGGAATTTTTTTCCAATTAAAAAAAAAGTAGGGATGAAACAATTTTATTTTTTTATTCAGTAGTAGAGCTGGCATTTTCAATTTTTGCATGCAAGAACTTAATTCAGGCCTTAAGAAATCACATTTTAGACAACATCAGAACAAAACTAAACGGAAACTAGAATTAGACAAACCAGAGAAAAACCTGGGATTTCAGAGCACAACCAGACCGAAAGATGCCTGCCTGATCCCAGTCAGGGCATTTTCTGACAGAGGGACTGAAGGATGGAACTAAACAAAACCTCCCTGAGAAAATGTCTTCTCTCAGCAGCTGCATGGGAAATTTTGTAGTCAGATCCACCAGGGGTCCCCTGCCTAAATTTCCAGGCAAAGAATAGGAAAGAAATAAAATGATAGTTCAGAAGATTGTAGCTAAAACATTCAAGAAAATCAGACAGTAACAGGAAAAGGTATAACTTTACCTAAGTCTCCTATCCATTCTCAAATTCTATAGTTGCTGTAACTGGCTGTTCAGATTGACTATGCTGAGATTTCTCCCCTACTCGATTTTAGCTGAATGAGAGACTAAGTAGCCAGAGAAAACCAGGAGTAGCTGCTCTGCCATTGCTCAGGATAACTGGGTGATGTTTGGCCTGCTGGAATTAGAATTTGCTGAGAAAACACTGACATTTCCCCTATTGTTTGATGGGGCGGGGCCAGGGAGGGCCCCCGTTGTCTGTTTTCCTGAATCACCTGCCCTTTGGCAGTATACTTAAATTTACATTCGTTCGCCCAATGTTTTCCTCTCTTGCAGTGTGGGCAGAGGTCAGGAGCTTTAGGAGCTGGCTGCTCCTTGGGGGAGGCTGAGACTGATATCCAGAGAGAATAGTGCAATTTCTAGCAAAATATTCTGGACCCTGTATTGAAAACAATATCCACTGGTAGAAGTACTTCCCTGACCTCCCTTTCTTGATTTGTTCACTTGTTCTGCCATTTATCAAAGTATTTTCCTGGAGACCTGAAACACTGCAGCAATAGACAGATGTTGCATGTTTGAAGGCCCAATATCAGCATATATTCTGATGTAATCCCCTATATCTTGAGCCTGATCTAAAGCTTGTTGGAGAGGGGATCTCCAAAGGTCTGAGCTAGAGACTCTGGGAGCAACCCAATAAGAGTAAGAAGAAGCAGAAGGTTGAGCATAAGAAAGAGCAGAGGGCAGTGGAGACGCGAAGGTTAAGGTGACCATAGCCGCGACAGCCTCGTTATCTCCCGAGTCATCCTCAGACTCCAAGGTCTTCTCATATTTACATCCCTCCATGTCTAGCTCACCCTGATACTCCTCAGACAATGGCTCCTCCTCAAATAAAAACATTTGTACAAAAGAAAAAGATCCCTTACTTTTGAGCCTAATTGTCTCATAATTTATTACTTCTAACTATACTTTCTCCAAAATCTGTACTCACTGTGCACACTTGGGGAGTTCCGTCATTTGCCTTTAGTTTAGTTTCTCTTTCTCAGGTCCCCGTTTGGGCACCACCTGCCACGGACCAGCACAGCTAGTAATTATCCAGGTCCTGAGTGAGAATGCTACAGAATGAAGAAATAAACTCAGAGAGGAAAAGGGTGGGATCAGGAGGTCTCTTTGCAACATCAAGATAGCTTTCAAGAGCGAAAGCAAAGCCCTTGGTTTGCTTTATTATATAGTGCAGAGCTGTATGCAAATAAGGAAGTCTCCTATACAAAGTCACATTTCCAAAGCAACCTAAGAATTCTCCCAAGTGCAGAAAACTCTCCACCTTGCATAACTGAAATCAACCAACATCAGAACAAACAAAGGGTGAGAGGAAGGGCATGTAAATTGCCTCTAGCAACTTAATCAAGCAAGTGAGGTAGGGGGATGGGACCAGTACAAACACTCAGCTTCATAGCCAATATGGAGGTGTGGGGAAAGAGCTTAACCTTTGGCTAAGCCTTAAACTGCAAGGGCTTTGCTAGCTTGCAGTCTCCAACACCCTCTGGTCTCACAGACATATCACCCAGAAGCTGCTGGCCTAACAGAAGGACAGAATTATCTGCAGAAGTTACAGCTAAGGAGCTGGAATGCCCCACATGGGCAGAGAGCACCGCACAAGAAACAATTACATCTGGAACCAGTGACCAGTGTAAAGTGCTTTGACCACAGTAGGAAAAATACAGAAGTCCAGGAACCAAGGGGTGGGAGCAGGATCAGCCCCTTTTATCACCACATAGGAGAGTTTTGTTTCTCATTCCTGTATCTCTGAGCTCTGTAAGTTAATGAGTTCTGCATCTCAAATGGAGGATATTCTTACTGGTGGACACAGGGAGAGTCTGAACTTTCAGCTTTATCTGCCACCAGAGCACTTTGGATGCCTTATACCAAGAGATCAGCAGGCAAGAAGCTCTCTGTTGCCTCCTCAGTGTGGTGGGGCTTGAAGATTAGAATTTGGAGGACTTTAGCATGTAGAGGGCACTTGACACAACAGACTTGGATAAGAAAAGCCAAGAAAACTGCAAGAGAGGTGATAGTTCATTTGTTTTCAGAGTCCAAAGAGCAAGCTGATGGTAACACATTTTTCCTGGTAGCTGTTCCCTCCTTTAGAGCCTAAAATTTTTCACAGTGTAAAATAATAAATTTTTCCCTGGTCCTAATGTAGAGAAAACACTTGTATTCTTACCATTAAGTAATGAAAAGGGTACCTTTAAGTAATGAAAACACTTGTATTCTTGATGCTATTACTTCCACTTCAATCTTTTAGGACAAATAATCTCCAATGCCTTCATTTTTTTTCTTCAGCAAGATCAAATTTTATTTCAAGAAACACACCTAGAAAAGTTAAATATTAATTCCAGGAGACGACTTCAGAATTCCAGGAATCAGTGGAGCTCAGCAAGTTCTGTGCACTGCCCAGGTGACCTTGTGTTCCCGTCAATGTTGTAGTCAACAGCAGCACAGAGGGTGAGATTTCTTGTTGCAGAATGTGGGTAAGATCTTATGATTTTAAACTTGGACAAGAGCAAGGATTATATGTCCCCTTAAAAAATCAAAACCAAGCATTTTAAGTAGGAAACTAGACACCCTTCTTTGCAAGGGCCATGTGCTGTGTGTCTACTTGAATGTATTTGAGGTAGTGCAAGGGTCATGGTCAATGTGTCCCCACAGAGTGGACCAAATGCACAACTAGCGGCCTAGCTTCAAATACCAGCATGTCCCCTAAGCCTGTGACCTGGGTTAGTCCACCTTCTCTGTGTTATTTGCTCATTGCAAACTAAAAGCATTGCAGGCTAGATGACCCCAAGTCTCTGGAAGTGGAGAAATTCTGTGCTATGGTATTTCCTCATGATTTCATGTTTCCATGGAGGCTCCCTCCCTAATAATAAACCCTCAGGACAGACACATGAAATTGATTTCCCTTCCCTTTGCACACACAGTACAGCTTACGTTTGACTCTCATGGTGGTCCTCGAACTTTGCTGGATTCAAGACTCAACTGCTCTGATTTCTGGTGGCTTAGGGTTGTTGGTTCCTTGGCCTTTGGTATACATTTTGGATTGGGTCTGAGATGACTAAGCCCAGCTTTGCATTTACAATTAGGTTTCCTAGATGATTCCCACCAAACGTAGTTGAGATCTGCTGTTGCTCTCAGTGGTTACAAATGCACTTCAGTGAATGACTTAATGGTTCTGATATCTGTCATTTCCTCTATTTTACTCATAGCTCAGTGCTTCTTTGACACTGCTGCATTTTAAGACTTTAGGAAGCATTTTCTTGTGATGACTACATGATGATGATTATTGTCATTTGAATTGAAAGATGATTCTGACTTGTTATGATTTGCTATTCCAGATTTTCTTATATTATCACACACTGGAAAAAACAAAATAAAATTTCAATAGCTAAATATTATCCTTTTCTTTTTTTTATTAAGTGAGAGGCAAGGAGGCAGAGAGACAGACTCCCACATGTACCCTGACCAAGATCCACCCATCAAGTCCCCTACCAGGTGATGCTCTGTCACAGCTGGGACCCTGCTCTGTTGCTTGGCAACTAAGCTATTTTTAGAGTTTAAGGGGAGGCCATGGAGCCATTCTCAGCACCTGGTTCAACTTGCTCAAATCATTCGAGCCATGGCTGCAAGAGGGGAAAAGAGAAAGAGAGAAGGGGAGTAGGAAGGGTGGAAAAGCAGATAATTGCTTCTTCTGTGTTCCCTGACCAGGAATCAAACCCAAACCTTCCACATGTTGGGCTAACACTCTACCACTGAGCCAACCAGCCAGGGCCAATAATATCCTTTTCTTTCATCTTTCAATCTCTAAAACAGCAACAAGTCAGAGAAGTATATTTTAAAAGACAGCTAGTATATGTTCACTTATTTTTATCTCAAGTGACATTGCATGATGAACTGCAATAATATAACATTATTTTGTTTATCTCGTGTTTTCATAATTAAGTCACTAAAAAAAATCATTTCCTTTACCTTTACCTTTAGATGAGCAGGGGATTTTGTTTGTCTGATTGTTTGTTTTAAACTCAAACTTGGAGGTACAGCTACAATTTAAAATTTTGTAGTATCTCATTTGACTATTTTAAAAAAGCATAGCTTATAAAGCAGGGTTTACATTTTCATAGCTTAGAATGTTCTACATGAAAATGCAACAAATTTGTAATAGGAGAAAGAATAGGGTTGAAACTTTGCCTGGGACAGGTGTTATCTATCATAGTGTGTGGCATAGGCCACGCCTGGGCTGTGACAGGAGCTTCATCTGGGCCTCTGGCCATCAGTCTCGTCCCTTCCATTCATTCTTCACCCTGTAGCCAGAGAAACCTTCTAAAACATGTATCTGTGTACCTGTCTGTTATGGGCTAAGATGTGAGATGTGCCCCCTACCCCACATTTCTATGTCGTAGTCCTAACCCACAGGACCTCAGACTGTGACTGCATCTGGAGATAGGGTCTTTAAAGAGGTAATTCATTTAAAATGAAGTCTTCAGGGGGAGCCTTAATTCAGTATGACTGGTGCCCTGATTTTAAAAAAATTGGACATGAAGACACAGAGGATAAACTATGTGAGGTCATAGGGAGAAGACAACCTTCTACAAATCAAGAGAGAAGCCTCAGAGCAAACCAACCCTACAGACACCTTGATCTCAGACTTACAGCTTGTAGGCTTCCAGCATTATGAGAAAATAAGTTCCTGCTGTTTACGCCACCCAGTCTGTGGTATTTTGCCATGGCTGCCCTGGTAGAATATAGCTTCTCTCTCTCTCTCTCTTTCTCTCTCTCTCTCTCTCCCCCTCCCTAGTAAACTAATATAGCATTGTGTGTGTCTGTCTTAATTGCACACACATACCACCCTCACTCTTCCTTAAAAACCTCCAAGGTTGTTTGACCAGGCGGTGGTGCAGTGGATAGAGTGTCAGACTGGGACATGAAGGACCCAGGTTCAAAACTCCAAGATCACTGGCTTGAGAGTGGGCTCACCAGCTTGGGCGCAGGGTTGCTGGCTTGAGCGTGGGATCATAGACATGACCCCATGGTCCCTGGCTTGAGCCCAGAGGTGGCTGGCTTCAAGCCCAAGGTCACTGGTTTGAAGAAAGGGTCATTCACTTTGCTGTAGCTCCCAGGTCAAGGCACATAGGAGAAAGCAATCAATGAACAACTAAGGTGCCACAACAAAGAATTGATGCTTCTCATCTCTCTCCCTGTCTGTCAGTCCCTATCTGTCCCTCTCTCTCTTTCTCTCTCTCTTCTGTCACACACACACACACACACACACACACACACACACACACACACACACAAAACACCTCCAAGGCCCCCCACTTCCCTCAGGACAAAGGTCCAAGCCCTGAACTCACTCTGCCCACAAGGTCCTGCAAGGGGGCTCCAGCAGGACTCCTTCCAGCTCCTGCCCCCCTCCACCTCTGCTCCCCAGACACACGGGTCTGCTCATGACACACCCCTAAGTCCCGAGCACTTTGGGATCAGGTTCTTTCTCCATCCAGAACACTCTTTTCCCCACCCTCCTCATCTAGTCAGTGCTTAACAGCCTTTCAATGCCAATTCAAACATTGCTTCTTTAGGATTACCATCCCAGCCACTTACACTATGGCAGACCCTTTTATAAACTCTCATGGACCCTAGACATGCTCTTTATGGCATGTACAGACTTTACTGAACAGTATATGCATTTATTTTATTATTTCCTTCAAGTACACCACTTCATCTTGAGCTCTAAGCGGGGCAAGGACCATGTCCATCGTGCCTCCTGTTGAATTCCCAGGTCCTCACAGGGAGCCTGGCCATACAGCAGGTGCTCAGCCAACCGTTGCTGAGTCAGTGAGTGACCACAGTTTACCCCCACTGCTGGTCTTGGGGGAAATGGATGGGTCAGAATATACAGTGAAAAGGGGAACTAATAGACAACTCTAGGTAGAGTAGGGGGCTTAGTCAATGACATCAATGCTGACCATACAAACAACTGACTCTATTTGCAAGATCAATCTTCAATGGCCAGAACTAGTAATTGCTAATTCTGCTCTCTTTCCCAATATAGATACAAAACACCCAGACCAGCCCTCAAGTAAGCAATGAGAGAGAAGCCCTTCATCTTGCAAGACATGATCTTCGACCTTGACTTTGACACCATTTCCTATGACCTCTTCCCCACTAAATGTCAAGGTTCTCCAGAATTCCCCTAACTACGGCATCCTTTGGACACGTCCTTGCCTTCTGACCATGCGTACTGCCAGCCTTTCCCCTTTCTCTTGTTCCCTTTTTTTTTCTTTCTTTCTTTTTTTTTTTTTTGTATTTTTTTTTTTTTCTGAAGCTGGAAACGGGGAGAGACAGTCAGACAGACTCCCGCATTCGCCCGACCGGGATCCACCCGGCATGCCCACCAGGGGGCGACGCTCTGCCCACCAGGGGGCGATGCTCTGCCCCGACCAGAGCCACTCTAGCGCCTGGGGCAGAGGCCAAGGAGCCATCCCCAGCGCCCGGGCCATCTTTGCTCCAATGGAGCCTTGGCTGCGGGAGGGGAAGAGAGAGACAGAGAGGAAGGAGTGGAGAAGCAAATGGGCGCTTCTCCTATGTGCCCTGGCCAGGAATCGAACCCGGGTCCCCCACACGCCAGGCCGACGCTCTACCGCTGAGCCAACCGGCCAGGGCCTCTTGTTCCCTTAAGAAGCAGCTTTTCGCCCTGGCCGGTTGGCTCAGCGGTAGAGCGTCGGCCTAGCGTGCGGAGGACCCGGGTTCGATTCCCGGCCAGGGCACACAGGAGAAGCGCCCATTTGCTTCTCCACCCCTCCGCCGCACTTTCCTCTCTGTCTCTCTCTTCCCCTCCCGCAGCCAAGGCTCCATTGGAGCAAAGATGGCCCGGGCGCTGGGGATGGCTCTGTGGCCTCTGCCCCAGGCGCTAGAGTGGCTCTGGTCGCAATATGGCGACGCCCAGGATGGGCAGAGCATCGCCCCCTGGTGGGCAGAGCGTCGCCCCGTGGTGGGCGTGCCGGGTGGATCCCGGTCGGGCGCATGCGGGAGTCTGTCTGACTGTCTCTCCCCGTTTCCAGCTTCAGAAAAAATGAAAAAAAATTAAAAAAAAAAAAAAAAGAAGCAGCTTTTCTCTTGACCTTGTCATTATTCTTCAGCCTGTCGGAACATCACAGTCACACGGACTCATTTTAATAACAGCATTCCTGAAGTTCACAAGGATTCTGAAGTTCACCTGGGAAGAAAGCCGAGTCTGTTCCCATTTGTTTGTTAAGTGATGAGCTGTGCTATCTGGGACTATCTTGGTATTATAATAAATTTATCTGGTGGTTAAACTACCTTAACTGTTTTCTAAACAGTGGCCTGGGGGTGGCATCAAATTTGATAAATGGGGTTCTCAGTGCTCTTCTCCTTTGGTTCTCCCAACCATGGGAAGGCAGGGCAGATGGCACAGCCAAGATGCTTTGTTATTGATGAAGAGTCCACAGCAGGAAGTTCCTTGCCCAGGTTACCATGAGAAAGGGCAGCTGTGCCACAGCTCAACCCTCAAACTGCACGAAGCAGAAGCACGTCCCAGCCCCACTCTCTCTATGAAAAGCCCTGCTTAATGTTTTCAGATTGAAGTGTCTGTGAAATCAACGTTGCCTACAAGAAGCACATTTAACAGTGTTTTTTTGAATATTCCCTGTGCTCTGCACACTGTTCTGGAAGCTGGGGACGCAGCAGGAGAAAAGCATGTCTGAGGCCACTCACCCAGAGCGTCCGACGGCGGGGCCGTGGTGCCGAGGCCGCTCACCCAGAGCGTCCGACGGCGGGGCCGTGGTGCTGAGGCCGTGCTTCTGCTTCGTGCAGACGCTCACACAGAGCGTCCGACGGCAGGGCGTGGTGCCTCCCTTGGCAGGACAGGTTTGCCGGATGCCCAGTCAGCTGGCAATAAAATGGTTACTAGGAACATCTTTTTTTTTTTTTAAGCCTTTCTTTAAATAGATTGACTTTAAATTAATTCACAAAATATGCATGTCCACAAAAACCAAATAACCAGAAACATTTTAAAAGCACGGCTGTACCACTGCCTGGTAACCCTAGAAGAAGGAAGTACAAGACAGAAAGACTCAAGGGGATTTAAAAACAAATTTCTAGACGACTTGTCACCTGCATGCCTCATGCAAGTCACGTCAGCTCTTCCTGCCCGTGTCCTTACCTGCAAAATGAGAGTCACAATGGAACCCACCGCCTGGTGTCACTGGGAAGAACGAGTGAGCTCGCACAAAGCTCCCAGCACACTGTCTGGCACACAGCCCACCTACCTCTGAAACCCTTATCATCTGTACTCGAGTCACTTCAAAGACATTCCACCTCACCCATGGACGCTAAATTTTATTTTATTTTTTATTTCTCACTTACTCTTCGGTTGTCTTCCTGTCCTCCCTTAGATTCATAATCACTTTCAATTCAATATCTACTGTGAATTTAATTAAAATTCTGTTAGCATTCACCTCTTCTGGACCATTAATGAGGCTGTTAGATAAAATGTAAGAAAGATCCCTACAGCAGCCCAGCAGACACTGCTATTAATCACTGTTTACTTCTCCAGAGCCTGTGTTCATACTTCATGGCTGTTTCCAAACGCATTTGAATAAACTCATCTAACATGACTCTATTTTTTTTTAACGGTGTCAAGCTCTTTTTAAAAGCCATGATACCTAGTGCTGTTGTATAGCAGGGGCCTTGGCCTCTGCCCCCAGCCTGGGCGGGCCCTGCTGGGCACACATTTGAGTAGCCATGGGCAATGACGTTCCTGCTGCAACGCTCTCCCTCCATCACAAGCCCCCACGCCCATACGCACAGAAGGAAATCCCTCAAATATCACCATTAGAAATTCCATCCTTAAAGTTAAACAATATCTCTTCAATTATTGTTCCTGCTGCCCTGGAAAGGGTGATACAGCAAGTGCGTATTGTTATTAATGTCTTTAAGTTGCTTCTAGAACAAGTTAATAATAAAATATATCTCATTTTTAATGAATTCCAGCCCAGTTCCTCTGGGCCAGTCAGGCCAGGCCAGGCCCCTGCAGCCAGGCTGACAGCAACACATGTATGCAGCTGTGGAAGGAGTGGGAGGGAAGGAAAAGCAGAAAGAAGGGGGAGACACCAGTGAAGTGGTCACACCAAGCACAATCTCACCTCTCTTTCGCCCCCAGAGTTGGCCAGTCTAACACTGCTTTTCCATTCAGCCGCCCAGCCCAACCTCCTAAAATCTGTCAAAGCCCCAGCAGATAGATCAGGTCTGAACTATGACACCTGCTACTACTTGCTTTCTCTCGGGTGTGTGAGGTGTGTGTGTGTGGTTAGATGTCCATTAGGACTTGAAGGCGAGGTCTGGGTTCTAGCCCTGACTTCGGCACTTGCTATCAGTTCTCTCATCTTGAAAATGAGAGGAATAATACTCCAAGGAGCAGTGCTCATCACTGAGCTTTTACACCAGGTTTCAAGTATCACTTCAAATCTCACTGCTGCTGGTGTTGGGGGGAGGGGGAATTGGTTATATAGATAAGAAATTTTTCAGAGAATAAAGAGAGTAAAATTTAGTGAGTCTGACAATTGTTGTACTTCTGATGGTTTGAGTTTAAACCACACTCTGATCCCAAATAACACCTTAAAGCTAGGGAGGACCTGTTGGGCCTCTGGGCCCAATTTCTTACTCTAGTCAGGAACCCCAGTCAGCCTTGCTGCTCAAATCATGGAACATTTTTGGACCAGCAGCGGTACAATCACCTGGGCAATTGTTAGAAATGCAGAACCATGGGCATCACTCTCAAACTACCCCCCACCCAAGAGCTTGAATTTTACCAAGATGACCTATATGCACATTAAAGTTTAAGAATTATTGCCCTACATAATACCCTTCATAGGTAATCTAAGAATCTATAGCTTAACAAAGCTATGGTGTGGTGTGGTGCAGTGCAGTGTGGTGTGTATGTGTGTGTGTGTGTGTGTGTGAGAGAGAGAGAGAGAGAGAGAGAGAGAGAGAGAGAAGGGGATGGTGCCCAGATATTAGAACATAGAAATACCACAAAACTCCTTTCCAAAAGCAATGCTCTGTCGAGGGGGACTATTACAAGAGTGAAAAGATACATGTATAACTTAAAAGGGTTTTTTTTTTTTTTGTATTTTTCTGAAGTTGGAAACGGAGGCAGTCAGACAGACTCCCTCATGTGCCTGACCGGGATCCACCTGGCATGCTCACCAGGGGGCGATGCTCTGCCCATCTGGGGCATCGCTCTGTTGCAACCAGAGCCATTCTAGCGCCTGAGGCAGAGGCCAAGGAGCCATCCTCAGCACCCAGGCCAACTTTGCTCCAATTGAGCCTTGGCTGCAGGAGGGGAAGAGAGAGACAGAGAGGAAGGAGAGGCGGAGGGGTGGAGAAGCAGATGGGTGCTTCTCCTGTGTGCCCTGGCTGGGAATTGAACCTGGGACTCCCACACGCCAGGCCGATGCTCTACCACTGAGCCAACAGGCCAGGGCAAAAGTTTTTACTTTATTCACTTTGACCTTGAACTAAGCCTCTTGAGTCTTTTTTTCCCCCTTTCTGTTTTCTGGGTCATTTGATTTCCCCTGTTTGTTTTCTAGTTCCTACCTGGGGAATCGGGTACCACAATGCTAGGAAGGATTCATATTCATCTCCTTTTCCATCCAGTGTCTGGAGAGCCGGGAGGCTGCTCAGCAGCCGGGACCTACATGCAGAGGCTCATGCACACCGGGCTAGTGAACTGTGACTTCTGAAGTTCAGCCAAAGGCAGTGGGCAGGGTACAATCTAGGGTCACCTTTGCGTCCAGTGTTTGCACTGCTATCTGAAAATGAAAGCCTGGCCCTCAGAACAAAGGATGCAGCTGCCTCTCGGCGGTTGACTGGACAAAGATTTGGAAGTGCGTGCAAACCCTTCACAGGCCCTTCAGCCCAACCACAGACTTCTGACTTTTAAATCTTTCTAAATTTTATATTGTATTAGATTTTTTTTAAAAAGAATGCTCTTTCAGAATCATTGCAGGTTTCTCGACTGGATTAGAGTTTTCTGAATGAACACAGTGCCTTTTGGGAGGCACCAGATGCCACTTCCTGCCACTAGAGACCTATGCACTTTGGAGACTGGCCTTGTGAGCCTGTTTCTTAACCGTGAAACGGAAATAATAGAGTTCTCATGAGAATTAAAAAGCAAATAAGGATTAACACGTAGAAAGTGCACAGTGAAGACTATTGATTGCTAGGCTACGGAAATCAGATGAGTCCTGAATCACCGCATCCTGTTCTGTCCCTACTCTGTGGGGAAGCAGGAAAGTAGCAGAATGGCCGCTTTCATAATATAATTGGGGTCCTTGCTTCCTTAGGGCATTCATCAGTGAATTCTCTTTGTACACCTAACAATTTGTGTGTCAGTATGAAGTCTTAAAAGTGACCATGGAGAGACTGGCTTAATGAAAAGGGGGAAATTGCTAATGTAACCAAAGGGACAACCTCTCATTTTCCTGTCCTCTGAAATGCACAAAATTTTCCTGCAACAGTTAGGTTCCCTCTTCTGTGAAAAGAGATGTGAATGTCAGAGGGAGGGAGGGAGGGGAGAGGGGGCGGAGAGGGTGACTGAACTGGAACACCTGACGCAGAGGGTGGAGTGAAAGAGATAGAAGCTAATTAGATGCTTCTAAAATACCTACACGTCTTTAAAAAAAAAAGAATAAAACACAGATGGGCTGCGGCTGACAGATTGCGTTCTGTTGCCTAGCACTGGCCTGATGTGACGGGGCGCTGCTAGGCAACCCATCCTCCTGGGCTTGGTGATCCAGCGAACACTAGACAGATGCTGCCCCTCCATCGCCCTGCAGCCTCTCACCATGTTCTCAGCTGTAAGGCACACCTGATTAATGTTTCCTCTGGGCTGTTTTTCCATTTGAATAGGGCACTGCAACGTGCAGGACTGCCCGTGCTCAAGTGAGCCTGGCCACCAACCTAAAGAAACAAATGATCCTCAAAAAATTCAACTGTGTGGTGACAGGAAGCCTGAACTGTGGAATGCAGGGAGAGAGTGTGAACTGTTTCTCCCAGAAATGATGGCGTTGCCACCTGCACCGAAGGCACCTTGGTCTGGTACTGGCTGGAATGCCCTTGGCCAAACTGCAGGGTGGCCCAGGTTTATTTCTCATCAACCCAGATTATCTGCATTCTACAGAAGCAGTCACAGGCTTCCTGAGTATTGCCGATAAGGAGTCAGGATCCAATCAATCCCCAGGTCCACCTCAGGACTTAGTTGTCACCATCTTCCAGGATGTTCCGCCAGAGTTCTCACTACCTGCACAGCCGTGTTTATCTTCTGTTGTGCTTAAAAGACTGGAGGTCCTCTTCACAGCTATCTACAAAGCTCCTTAAAAACAAAACCAATCTTCTCCTTGTTTTGAAGTCACTAAAGCAAATGTGTACTAATACCAGTCAGGGCAGATCGCAGGTACTCAACAAATATTTGTTGAATATCTAATAATGTCTCACATTTTTACGATAAATTCTTACTTATCCAAAAATGTTCATGCAGTTGATGTCACTTGAGCTGTGGATTAATGAGGTTTGCCTTTTATAAATGAAAAGCAGAAACATGAAAAAGGGAAACAATTTATCCAAGAAAAAAGGAAAAACAGAACAACCAATTAAATTTAAACTTCTGGTAAACAATAATTGTTTAGTATAAATGTAGGACTATGCCCCATTACCAAAATTCGGAGGGCTTAATAATACTAAAAAACTTATTTATTGGCCCTGGCCGGTTGGCTCAGTGGTAGAGCGTCGGCCTGGCGTGCAGAAGTCCCGGGTTCGATTCCCGGCCAGGGCACACAGGAGAAGCGCCCATCTGCTTCTCCACCCCCACCCCCCTCCTTCCTCTCTGTCTCTCTCTTCCCCTCCCGCAGCCAAGGCTCCATTGGAGCAAAGATGGCCCGGGCGCTGGGGATGGCTCCTTGGCCTCTGCCCCACACGCTAGAGTGGCTTTGGTTGCAACAGAGCGACGCCCCAGAGGGGCAGAGCATCGCCCCCTGGTGGGCAGAGCGTCACCCCTGGTGGGCGTGCCGGGTGGATCCCGGCCGGGCGCATGCGGGAGTCTGTCTGACTGTCTCTCCCCGTCTCCAGCTTCAGAAAAATACAAAAAAAACCCAAAAAACTTATTTATTATATTTACTAGAAATTCCAAGCCTTGTGTTTTCTCTGGCAAACTTAGGCCAACATGATTTGTTAGTGGCAATGCAAGGGACAACCATTTCATCATGAGTAAACCATTGGAATGCCCACATTAGTCTATATTTAAAACAAAAACAAAATGACAGAAATCAGGAGACACACGTGCTGAAATGGCAACAAAATAGGCAATGAAATTTTGACATTACTTTCAAGCTCTTTAGGAATAAAGAAATTTAGCCCAAAGTAGCTATGGTAAGATATTTTGCGAGACATATTAAATGCAGTAAGGGTTCAAGCTTGAGCCTAAGATGGAATTTAGGCAACCCTGGTAAACTTGTGGGACCAGCCCCAGAAGAATTCTATTTGCTGAAAGACTTAAGCGCCCCAGGAGAGAAGTTTTATTGTGTGTCTGTCTACTCTGTGCCATTGCAGAGATAAACAAGATGGATTTGACCTCTGCTTTCCCGGAGCAGAGACCCCAACCCTGTAGAAAATTCCTCATGAAACCAAAAGGCCACAAATATTCCACTTGGCCAAGTAACCAGATGGCAGAAACAGACAGCAGCTATTAGAGTGCTGCAGGACTTCCCTCCACGTCCTCCCAGTTTCACCTGTTTGGAGAGCATGCCAGAAGAGATGCTACCGCCTGTAGGAACATGTAGGGGACAGGAGTGCTGCAATCCACCAAGACTCAGAGTATTACAGGGGTCGGAGGCAACACGCCCCGCCCCCAGGCACAGGTTTGCCAGGCTTTGGCGGAGGAGAGAAGAGAGACATAGCAAACTTAGGAGAAGGCTCAGGCTCATTCAGGGGTACAAATGTGAAAATCCCAAAAACAATCATACTTTGGGAAGACTTTTTAAGGGTGGGAGGTCCTCTGTCGGTAGGTAAGGTCAAGAGACAACAAAATGTAAACTGTTACTATTGAAATGAAATTAGTGTCATTGGATGATGGGCCTTGGGAGTCCTGGGCCACACAAGGCAACTGGTTATGCTCGGTTGTTAAAAATTAAATTTTGAAATGACAGCCTGTCTAATCTCGTCCATGACAATACCACGTAGCGGCATCTCCGGGCTTCTTTGTTAATATTATCTTCTTGAATTTGCCTCCCATGGTAAGCGATTTAAATGATTTAAAGAGGTTAAAACATTTTTCATCATCCATATAATTTTTACCTGATTTTTAAAATATTTTGGCAGCCACAATAAAAGACAAGATGAAATACTGAAATTTCTCAAGATAAGACACCCAACCCCCCAGTTCATAAAAACTATATTGCGAGAGGCCTTTTTTAAAAAAGTAGAATGAGAGGGCTTTGCACAGTATTAATCTAATGAGTTGCACAAGACTTCACATCATCTTCTGCCACTGGCCCATATGGAAGGTGATTCAAGATGCTTTTTTGGAGTAGCAGAACAGGTGCAAAAGTTACAACTTCCCTCAGAAACAAATATTAAAAATAATAATGATAATAAAATAAAAGGGTAAAGCAGAATTCACTTGCTAAAGTTTCCCCAGGAAAGGGTTTTTTATAACAAAGCAAGAACTTGTTAATTCACCGTAAATTTGCATGTTAATGCAAAACAAAGAGTTATTTTTCTTTTTCTTTTTGTTTTGTGAGATTGAGAGAAACAGACAGGGTCAGACAGACAGGAAGGGAGGGAGATGAGAAGCATCAATTCATAGTTGCTGCACCTTAGTTGTTCATTGATTGCTTCCTCATATATGCCTTGACTGGGGGGTCTCCAGCAGAGCCAGTGACCCCTTGCTCAAGCCTGTCACCTAGGGCTTAAGCCAGCAACCATGGGGTCCTGTTTATGATCCCATGCTGAAACCGATGACCTCACACTCAAGTTGGTGAGCCTGCATTCAAGCTGACAACCTCGGGGTTTTGAACTTGGGTCTTCAGCAACCCAGGCCAATGCTCTATGCACTGTGCCACTGTCTGATCAGGCAAGGAGTCATTTTTCTCATAGGTAAAGTGAGGTGACGGATGACTAAGAAAGTAAGTTTCTTAGTCATGGGAATATTCCAGTTCCAGTCATCCTCTTTGCTTATTTATTTTATTTTATCTTATTTCTTTCTATAAATATACCCAAGCATTGTCACTATTAGATTTCCTCTAGCTCAGCTTACCCTCAAGTGCAAAACTACTCAACTTTCAGTTTTCCTTGTTTTTCAGGATCCACAGCTTATGCACAGTTGTACCTCAAAGCTGTCTTACCTTCTGCAACATTTCTCTCTCCCATTCTCAAATGGCCACAGCTTTGCTGAAGCTCTTCCGCCGTTTATGATCTGCACATATGGTGTCACACCATATGCTCCTCCCCTCAAAATATCTCCCTCCATCTTTCTCCTGGTAAATGCCTCAGAAAGTTCCATTTAAAAGAGCTCAATTATTCTGTTATGCAACTAACAAACTAATAACATTTCACCAAATGAAAACCAAAAATTATTAAAATACAAATCTGAGTGGATTGTATAGTGATATTAAGTAAGTTGTGATAAGTAAAAGACGCATGTTGTAATCCCTAGAGCAAGCTCAAAATACTAATGTTCCACCTAACAGCAGCAGAATTTTCAAGTGCATATGGAATATTTTTTGTTTGTTTCTTTTGACTTTGAGAGAAAGTTGATTAAAGCTGGGGACAGTGAAACAAGCAAGGGCTAGAACAGGAGAAGCAACAGGAGCTGGGCAGGGCTGCTTTGCCTCACTGGGAAGTTGAGGACAGGGGTCGTGGAGACAGGATCTGAGGGGTGAGCCTGGGATGAGCTGCCGCTGCCCACTGCTCCCCTAGTTACATGTCTTGTAAGGACCCTTAAAGTTTAGGAGATGCATGCTTGTGAGGGAAGGAGAAAGGAAAGGTGTGAGTGTGCTCTAGGGAGGATGAGTGTACCTGGAACATTTACTATTGATATAAACATTATGCCAGGCCAAAAAAATAATCTCATTAAAATAATCTCAGTGGTAGAGCATCAGCCCGGCGTGCAGGAGTCCCGGGTTCGATTCCCGGCCAGGGAACACAGGAGAAGTGCCCATCTGCTTCTCCACCCCTCCCCCTCTCCTTTCTCTCTGTCTCTTTCTTCCCCTCTGCAGCCAAGGCTCCATTGGAGCAAAGTTGGCCCAGGTGCTGAGGATGGATCCATGGCCTCTGCCTCAGGTGCTAGAATGGCTCTGGTTGCAACAGAGCAACGCTCTAGATAGGCAGAGCATCGCCCCCTGGTGGGTGTGCCGGGTGGATCCCGGTCAGGCACGTGAGGAAGTCTGTCTGACTGCCTCCCCGTTTCCAGCTTCAGAAAAATACAAAAAAAAAAAAAAAAAAGGATTAAACTTATATAATGTGTTTTCTGACCCACAACAGAATCAACTTTGAACTTAAAAACAGAAATATATCTGGAAGATGTCCATATATTTGGTAATTAACCAATGTATTCATAAATAACCCATGCATCAGAGCAATAAATCACAAAACAAACTAGAATATATTCTAAACTAACAGAAACTAAAAACACAAGATGCCAGGCCCTGGCCAGTTGGCTCAGTGGTAGAGTGTCAGCTTGGTGTGCAGGAGTCCCGGGTTCAATTCCCGGCCAGGGAACACAGGAGAAGCACCCATCTGCTTCTCCACCCTTCCCCCTCTCTTTCCTCTCTGTCTCTCTCTTCCCCTCCCACAGCCAAGGCTCCATTGGAGCAAAGTTGGCCCGGGCGCTGAGGATGGCTCCTTGACCTCTGCCTCAGGCACTAGAATGGCTCTGGTTGCAACAGAGCGATGCCCCAGATGGGCAGAGCATCGCCCCCTGGTGGGCATGCCAGGTGGATCCCGGTCGGGTGCATGCGGGAGTCTGTCTGACTGCCTCCCCATTTCCAACTTCAGAAAAATACAAAAGAAACAAAAACAAAAAAACACAAGATGCCAAAACTTATGGGATTTAGCTAAGAAGTACCTATGAGAACATTTGCATTTTAAATGCTTATAATATAAATGAAGAAAAGCCAAAATCAATTACCTAAAATTTCTTTTAAGAAACTATTAGAAAAAGAATCAGTAAGCTCAAAATGAGCAGAAAAAAGGAAACAATGTTAGTATAATCTCAATCAAAATCCCAAGACTTCTGTAGAAAATCACAAGCTGGTTCTAAAATTTATTTGGAATGCAAAGGACCTAGTGTAACCAAAATATTTTGAGAAAGAAGAGTTAGAGTGTTTATACTGTCTGATCTAAAACTCATTATAAAATTAGTTAATCAAGACAGCATGATGTGAAGGACAGAAATGTGGATCAATGGAAGAGAATAGAGCTAGACCCATGCTTATATGGTCAGTTGATTTTTAAACTAAAGATGTCAAGGTAATTCAATATGGAAAGAATAGTCTTTTTTCACATATGGTGCTGGAACAATTGGATATCCATATGTGAAAAAAACAAAAAATAACTTTGACCCTTACCTCACACCATACATAAAACTAATTTAAGCTAAATCACAAACCTAAAGGTAAAAACTAAAGTAGGAGAAAATCTTTGTTAGCCTAAGATAGGCAAAGGTTAACTTATATAGATAGAATACATGCACAGAAACACAAATCATAAAAAAAAATTTTGCTACACCAAACTTGTCAAAAAAAAAAAAAAAAAAAAAAACAATTTTGAACTAATGGTTTGTGATATAATTGGCATAGTTTGTCATTTTCCTAGTGTTTCTAACATTCTGGGGCTTTGCCAAGCTGCCCAGGGAAGCAAACACTGAGGACCTGAGCCGGCCCTTTGCTGAGGGTTCCATCTTTTTCTCACTGCAGGACCCAGGTGCTCTCTCGACATCCCACCCCACATTCTCCTCACCCCTCCACCACTGTCCTATTGCTGTCAGGAGTGATTGACTGATCCCTGTTTAGATATTAACTTTTCTGTAATATGTTTAAGTGTGAAGTTTCCCAAAAGTTTTTGTTTTTTTAATCACATCCAAAAAGAGAGGGGAAGTGGCTGAACCCAAAAGAATCAAGCCACTCTAGCTGGGGTTCCCTCTAGTTCCCTCAGGTGCCACCCGTGTGAGTAGCCAGAGAGAGTTTCCGTACAGATCAAAATGCTAGTGCCTTTTCTCATCTTCCATCTCTAAGGGCCTCTGGATAACCCCACTGAGTTTCTCCAACTTCAATCACTTCGGTTTCTTCTTCACCAGCAATCTTCTGGCCCTGTAAGAGAAGCATCTTTTTCTATCTTGGATTGCACTAGATCCTTGACTTCCATTTTCATCCAGCCTCACGCCTTGCTTCATTTCTACCAGCCCTCACCATCTCCCACTTTCCATTGTTCTGGTCAACGATAACAGACCATGGGAGGCAAGTCTGCAGCCTCCTGAGTCCCTTCGCAATTGCAGCAGCTATGGTCTAAGACCGTCTTAGAAGCAGTTGAGCTTCAATTACACCAGGCTGTGGGGAACTATGGCTACAGGCAAGATAACCTGGCTTTGTTGGGATCAAGAGAAAAAAATCCAAGCCGATGCAATCTTCATCACCTTGATTTGGTTTCTGTGTCACCGTCCCAAAGACACCAGTATTTTCAATTTAGCTAAATGCAACTGATGGAATTTTCCAATGCTGGCTTTGCATACCATTGAGTAGACCAAGCCAGCTGCAGACAGACTCCACAGATGTGATCCGGCCCTGATAGCTCTGCCATTGCAAGTTTTGGTTTTATTTACACTGTAGTTCACTGCGACAAAGACTTCCCCCATCCTTTCTTAGCAACAGAATTATGATCTGATTTGACAAGTCCAGATTTCTAGCTAGAAAACCACGTTGTTCAGTCTCCTTAGGAACTCATAGGCCAGGTCACCAGGTTCTGTCATCTTAGCCTGGGTTTCCAGGAAAGCAAAGCCTGAGACAAAAGTGTATATACCACTAATTTATATTAAGGAATACCATTCCAAAGAAGTAGGGGTGGGGGGAAGGGAAAACAGCAGGGAAAAAAAGAGACCAACTGGAGGGCATGTTACCAAGCTGATTGACCAGTTTCAGAGTCCTGTTCCCAGAGTCCACATGGACCATGCAGCTCAGAACACCCATCCCTGGGGGTGGGGGCAGGAAGGGAAAATGGATCTGATAGCTCTCATTTTCCCTTAGCCAAATCCTCACCCACGGAGGTCAAACACGTGTGCATAGGATCGCACATTCGTGGGTGCCCAGTGGCCTCCAAGGCTCCTTGGCCCAGGTGGCCAAAAGGGAGCCCTGAGACCAGACGTGTGGCATGCAGGTGGGGGGCAGGCACTGTCACACTCTGTCAGAGTTGATGCAGAGCTGATCCTGTGGTTGTGGGCCACGGAGACAGGCACAGCTGAGAGGCATCTGGAATACTGCCGATTGACGGGTGTGACTTCTGGGAAGATTTCTTAAAAGCTACTAGACCCTCTTTGTCCTACGTCTTCCCCTGAACAGAGGCTTGATGGCTGCTGAAGTTTCCTCCATCTTACACCTTGAGGCAGGTTTGAGGATAAAAGTCACGTACCAAAGATGGAAAGAACACAAAGTCATAAGGAGCCTGGGTCCTTGACAAAGCGCAGAGCCACTGCCATCCTCTCTTATGACAGAGAAAGTAGCTTAATTTCCTTAAATCACCACAATCGGGTTTCTGTGACTGGCAGCCAAACGAAATTTCTAAATGATATAATCACTGTCTGAAAGTATCCTGTTATTAGTATGGACAAATAGAATAATACAAGCCCTTCTCTAAGAAAGGGAAATATGAAAATTAGAAACATAAGCTTCTATTTAAGGAGAGAGTCAGCTTTAATTAAAGGGAATAATGAAGCACATTCCTTGGGCTTCAAGTGCTTTTGTTCATTCCAGAAACTGTGCTAGAAGGTGCCTTGCTCTGTGTGACTGACAAGGAAGCAAATGTATGTCCTACTGAACTAAACAGTTTTTTTTTTAAACCTATTTGCTAGCTAATCAGATTGAGGCACAGTTCTCAGAAAATATAAGTTTGACTCTTCTCTGTTTTCCTGTGCTAGTCACAGATTTCTTTCCTACTATCAAATAGAAAGAGATAAAGGCCCTCTTATAAAATTATTTTTCTATAAAGCATATCTTTGCCCATTTAAAAGTTATACTTTCTGTGTTTATGAAAGTTAAGGATTGTGAAATGTGTTTAAGCGGGAAATCTTGAAACATAGCTAATATAGGTTTATAGATAATATGTGAGTTTAACTTACTGTTAATTGCTTCATATACAACACACATAAGTGCTAGTGAGGATGTAGAGAAAAAGGAACCCTCCTGCACTGTTGGTGGGAATGCAGACTGGTGCAACACTGTGGAAAACAGTATGGAGATTCCTCAAGAAATTAAAAATGGAACTGCCTTTTGATCCAGCTATCCCACTTTTAGGAATATATCCTAAGAATGCCAAATCACTGATTCAAAAGAAGATATGCACCCCCATGTTTATTGCAGCATTGTTTACAATAGCCAAGATCTGGCAACAGCTCAAGTGTCCGTCAGTGAACGAGTGGATTAAAAAGCTTTGGTACATATACACAATGGAATTCTACACGGCCGTGAAAAAGTAGGAAATCTTACCTTTTGCGATGGCATGGATGGACCTGGAGATTATTATGCTAAGTGAAATAAGCCAGGCAGAGAAAGACAAATATCATATGATCTCACATAAATGTGGAATCTAATGAAGAAAGTGAACTGAGGAACAGAATAGAGGCAGAGGTGGGGTCACAGGGTCCAGAGGGTCAGCTGTCAGAGGGAAGGGGGATGAGGGGATGCGATCAGAGAAGGTGAAGGGATTAGTGAAACTATATATACATAACACAGAGATACAGATAACAGGACAGCAAATCCCAGAGGGAAGGGGAAGGGAGTTAGGAGGAGGGGGGCAAAGGGGTATAATGAGGGCACGTGGGTGGGGGGTGAGGGTGTTATACTGAGTGGGACACTTGAATCCATGTTAACACAATAAATTAAAATTTTTTAAAAATGAAAAGAAATATCATACAGAAAATTGTTTTGTATATAAATAGCTTAAAATAAATTGATCAACTTTCTTTCCTATTGTTGCCTGAAATTGAAGCACTTGTTTTACACTCAATACACAAATTTTAGTTGCATTTTTTTATGTTTTGTCGTGGTTACTGCTATGTACTGAATACCTGTGGCAGTTATTTTAACAAGTGCAAAAGATACACCCAACAGATTTGCAACCGAAATCAATGTGATTCTGTAGTTGATTTGTTCACTCTACTTTAGCCTCCCCTTTCAAGAAGAGCCCTTGTATTTGTATAGCAAATTACCCTCCACTCCCGCCACTTTCCATGCCTTCAGGGGATGTCTTTATTCAACTACATATTTTTCCATTAACCACTTCAAATTTTTCTCAATACTGTGCTTAGAGTGGTCTCCACCAATCAATTGGCGTTTCCACAGAGTGACACTTATTTGCCATCCTGATAGACACATACGTGTGCATGTGTCTATCTTCAAACTCATTAAACTAACTTAAAACAGTTTTATTTATTGATTTGAGAGAGAGAGAGAGAAACATCAGTTTGTTGTTCTACTTATTTATGCATCCTTTGGTTAATTACTGTAGGTGCTGTGACCGAGAATTCAACCTGCCACCTTGGTGTATAGGGACGACACTCTAACCAACTGAGCTACCTGGTCAGGGTTTATTAAACTTACTTAAAGGAAACTACACCTCCATCTCATTACACTAAGTGTTATACCTAACCTGTTAGAAGACAGCTCCACTAATATATATCAATATATATTTAATAAGTTAAATCACCAGGGGCTTCTCCTTCGCTCACAACCAGTTCCTGTCCATGGACACAGAGACACAAAACTACCACAATTACAAACACTTCCTAACATACTTGTTAAAGGTTATTCAAAGTGTAAGTGCTTATGCGTATAATAGCCATGCCCAATCATCTTACTTAACTTGTAAAATACTACCCTGAGAAGCTTGAGGTTGATCAATAAATAAGCCATTATAATTTTGGATGGCATACCTAAGAAACTAAGAGGTCCATAATTTTGTCTGAGCAAAGAGTTGCTTTTTCAAATATGGGGACAGATTGCCTGGCCTGTGGTGGCACAGTGGATAAAGTGCGGTCCTGGAATTCTGAGGTCACCTATTCGAACCCTAGGCTTGCCAAGTCAAGGCACATATGGGAAGCAACCACCATGAGTAGATGCTTCTAACTTCAGCCCCCCTTTCTCTCTCTCTATCCTGTCTTCTCTCTAAAATTAATAAACAAAAACAAAAATAAATAAAATATGGGACCAGTCATCTGGGATTGCATTCATAGAATATGTCAACAGAAGTTCACTGTTACTAATCCAATGCCAACAAGAGTTCCCAATCTGAGGGTTGTGGATAAGAGAGGCTTTATGCAACGAAACAGCTAGTGAGAAACAACTGAAGTGTTACAGCTAAAGTGAAGCAGCTTACGTTGGGGAAATGAAGCCAAAAGTGCACTGCACAGAGACAAAGGGGAAGCTGGCTTACATAGAGAGAAGCCCCAGCTGTCAGTCCCTGATGGGTCCACCCAATCTCAGACAAATGACGACTCCATATTTGCAGTTTGACTGTCGAGATAGCACTGCCCTGTTTGGTCAACTTTGTGCATTCTGATTGGTCAGTGTGGAAGCTACTCTGATTGGCCCAGAAAGATGCTAAAGAGTATATACCTGTGCAGCTCTGATTGGAAAAGAAAGGTCTCAGTCCTATTTATTAAAATAAAATGCCTGGAGCTTTGTAAGGGTTGGCTCAGCCAGCTGGAGCTCAGTGCACAGGCTGACAGCTCAGCCTGCAGCTTTTCCCTGACATGCAGTGGGCATGAGAGCCCTTTGTAAACAACAGCTACACTGGTTATGAAATTGGGTCCAGTTAACCACAAGGAGTTCTTCTCAGCAGATATATTGTTCTCAGGTTGACAAACGAAGAAGGTAAGTAAATTGGCGATGTTGTGAGTCTACCAGTCATAGAAGCCAATCATTCTGGAGGCATGACATCTTTCCATAGTGCTTCACTGAGCTTCAGTTTGTTATTGTTGGGTTTTTTTAGTGTACAGTATTGTCAGGGAGGGTGGTATACTCAGCATGTTCTGTGACATAGCCATAAAGATAGACTTTAGCCCTGGGTTGGATGTAGGCATTGGGGAGTCTCTTGGAGTTAAGATCAGAAGGCCCCAAACTCAACCCACTTCATATCTCAAAAGACACATCCCAAAGCATATTCACAGTACCAGGCCCAAAGACCAAACTCAGGTCTTCCTAATTCAATATACTGAGTGTTTTTCCAAAATAGTTCTCAAGTTTTAAAATTAAATATAAATTGAATAAAATTCTCAAGTGGCCTGTTCTAGTTTTAACCTCATGGGCGCTGTTCTATGAAAACAGGAATGGATGGCTTTTCTTCCATTTAGTAGTTTTTGAAAAAAGATACTCAGGGATAATTCCCGTGTTGGCTAGGAAGAAATGTGGTTAGATAAGAAGTTTATCAAGATATGCTGTTATCTTGAGAATATGAGAATGCACATATACACATATTACATATACATATATACATATATATAATACATATGTAAAATACCAACACACAATTATAAACAGTTATGTACTGTATATGCATATTTTATGTATGTGGCTATACATGAAATGTGAGCTTTTAGAAATGTTTGAGTACAGCTTTTTTTTTTAATAATTTTATTTTTTTAATGGGGTGACATCAATAAATCAGGATACATATATTCAAAGATAACAAGTCCAGGTTATCTTGTCGTTCAATTATGTTGCATACCCATCACCCAAAGTCAGATTGTCCTCTGTCACCTTCTATCTTGTTTTCTTTGTGCCCCTCCCCCTCCCCCTTTCCCTCTCCCATTCCCCCCTCCCCCCCGTAACCACCACACTCTTATCAATGTCTCTTAGTTTCACTTTTATGTCCCACCTACGCAGTTCCTGGTTTTTTCTGATTTACTTATTTCGCTTCGTATCATGTTATCAAGATCATCAAGATCCCACCATTTTGCTGTAAATGTTCCGATGTCATCATTTCTTATGGCTGAGTAGTATTCCATAGTGTATATGTGCCACATATTCTTTATCCAGTCATCTCTAGACGGGCTTTTTCATTCTTTCCATGTCCTGGCCACTGTGAACAATGCTGCAATAAACATGGGGCTGCATGTGTCTTTACGTATCAATGTTTCTGAGTTTTGGGGGTATATACCCAGTAGAGGGATTGCTGGGTCATAAGGTAGTTCTATTTCCAGTTTTTTGAGGAACCACCATACTTTCTTCCATAATGGTTGTACTACTTTATATTCCCACCAACAGTGTATGAGGGTTCCTTTTTCTCCACAGCCTCTCCAACATTTGTTATTACATGTCTTGCTAATAATAGCTAATCGAACAGGTGTGAGGTGGTATCTCATTGCAGTTTTGATTTGCATTTCTCTAATAGCTAAAGAAGATGAGCATCATATCTGTTGGCCATTTGTATTTCTTCCTGGGAGAAGTGTCTGTTCATATCCTCTTCCCATTTTTTTATTGGATTGTTTGTTTGTTTGTTGTTGAGTTTTATGAGTTCTTTGTATATTTTGGATATTAGGCCCTTATCTGAGCTGTTGTTTGAAAATATCATTTCCCATTTAGTTGGCTTCCTGTTTATTTTGTTATCAATTTCTCTTGCTGAGCAAAAACTTCTTAGTCTGATGTAGTCCCATTCATTAATTTTTGCATTCACTTCTCTTGCCTGTGGAGTCAAATTCATAAAATGCTCTTTAAAACCCAGGTCCCTGAGTTGAGTACCTATGTCTTCTTCTATGTACTTAATTGTTTCAGGTCTTATGTTTAGATCTTTGATCCATTTTGAGTTCATTTTTGTACAGGGGGAGAGACTGTAGTCCAGTTTCATTCTTTTGCATGTGGCTTTCCAGTTTTCCCAGCACCATTTATTGAAGACGCTTTCTTTTCTCCACTGTGTGTTGTTGGCCCCTTTATCAAAAATTATTTGACTATATATATATGTGGTTTTATTTCTGGACTTTCTATTCTGTTCCATTGGTCTGAGTGTCTATTTTTCTGCCAATACCATGCTGTTTTGATTGTCGTGGCCCTATAATAGAGTTTGAAGTCAGGTATTGTAATGCCCCCATCTTCATTCTTTTTCTTTAGGATTGCTTTGGCTATTCGGGGTTTTTTATAGTTCCATATAAATCTGATGATCTTTTGCTCTATTTCTTTAAAAAATGTCATTGGAAGTTTGATGGGAATTGCATTAAATTTGTATATTGCTTTGGGTAATAAAGCCATCTTTTTTTTTTTTTTTTAAATAAATTTTTATTAATGGTAATGGGATGACATTAATAAATCAGGGTACATATATTCAAAGAAAGCATGTCTAGGTTACCTTGTCATTAAATTATGTTGCATACCCCTCGCCCAAAGTCAGATTGTCCTTCGCCACCCTCTATCTAGTTCTCTGTGCCCCTCCCCCTCCCCCTAACTCTCCCCCTGTCCTCCCTCCCCCCACCCCTGGTAACCACCACACACTTGTCCATGTCTCTTAGTCTCATTTTTATGTTCCACCAATGTATGGAATCATGTAGTTCTTGTTTTTTTCTGATTTACTTATTTCACTCCTTATAATGTTATCAAGATCCCACCATTTTGCTGTAAATGATCTGATGTCATCATTTCTTATGGCTGAGTAGTATTCCATAGTGTATATGTGCCACATCTTCTTTATCCAGTCTTCTATTGAAGGGCTTTTTGGTTGTTTCCATGTCTTGGCCACTGTGAACAGTGCTGCAATGAACATGGGGCTACATGTGTCTTCACGTATCAATGTTTCTGAGGTTTTGGGGTATATACCCAGTAGAGGGATTGCTGGGTCATAAGGTAGTTCTATTTCCAGTTTTTTGAGGAACCACCATACTTTCCTCCATAATGGTTGTACTACTTTACAGTCCCACCAACAGTGAATGAGGGTTCCCTTTTCTCCACAGCCTCTCCAACATTTGCTATTACCCGTCTTGTTGATAATAGCTAATCTAACAGGGGTGAGGTGGTATCTCATTGTAGTTTTGATTTGCATTTCCCTAATAACTAATGAAGCTGAGCATCTTTTCATATATCTGTTGGCCATTTGTATCTCTTCCTGGGAGAAGTGTCTATTCATGTCCTCTTCCCATTTTTTTATTGGATTGTTTGTTTGTTTGTTGTTGAGTTTTATGAGTTCTTTGTAAATTTTGGATATTAGGCCCTTATCTGAGCTGTTGTTTGAAAATATCATTTCCCATTTAGTTGGCTGTCTGTTTATTTTGATATCAGTTTCTCTTGCTGAGCAAAAACTTTTTATTCTGATGTAGTCCCATTCATTTATCTTTGCCTTCACTTCTCTTGCCATTGGAGTCAAGTTCATAAAATGTTCTTTAAAACCCAGGTCTGTGAGTTTAGTACCTATGTCTTCTTCTATGTACTTTATTGTTTCAGGTCTTATATTTAGGTCTTTGATCCATTTTGAATTAATTTTAGTACACGGGGACAGGCTGTAGTCGAGTTTCATTCTTTTGCATGTGGCTTTCCAGTTTTCCCAACACCATTTGTTGAAGACGCTTTCTTTTCTCCATTGTGTGTTGTTGGCCCCTTTATCAAAGATTATTTGACCATATATATGTGGTTTTATTTCTGGGCTTTCTATTCTGTTCCATTGGTCTGAGTGTCTATTTTTCTGCCAATACCATGCTGTTTTGATTATCGTGGCCCTATAATATAGTTTAAAGTCAGGTATTGTAATGCCCCCAGCTTCATTCTTTTTCCTTAGGATTGTTTTGGCTATTTGGGGTTTTTTATAGTTCCATATAAATCTGATGATTTTTTGTTCCATTTCTTTAAAAAATCTCATAGGGATTTTGATGGGAATTGCATTAAATTTGTATATTGCTTTGGGTAATATGGCCATTTTGATTATATTTATTCTTCCTATCCAAGAACAAGGAATATTTTTCCATCTCATTGTATCTTTTTCGATTTCCCTTAACAATGCTTTGTAATTTTCATTATATAGGTCCTTTACATTCTTTGTTATGTTTATTCCTAGGTATTTTTTTGTTGTTGTTGCAATCGTGAAGGGGATTATTTTTTTGAGTTTGTTTTCTAATATTTCATTGTTGGCATAGAGAAAGGCTATGGACTTCTGTATGTTAATTTTGTATCCTGCGACCTTACTGTATTGGTTTATTGTTTCTAATAATCTTTTTGTGGAGTCCTTCGGGTTTTTGATGTATAGGATCATATCATCAGCAAAAAGTGATACCTTTACTTCTTCTTTTCCGATATGGATGCCTTTTATTTCTTTGTCTTGTCTGATTGCTCTGGCCAGAACTTCTAGCACCACGTTAAATAAGAGTGGAGAGAGTGGACAACCCTGTCTTGTTCCTGATTTAAGGTAGAAAGTCCTCAGTTTTATGCCGTTTAAAATGATGTTGGCTGATGGTTTATCATATATGGCCTTTATCATGTTGAGATATTTTCCTTCTATACCCATTTTGTTGAGAGTCTTAAACATAAAATTGTGTTGTATTTTATCAAAAGCCTTTTCTGCATCTATTGATAAGATCATGTGGTTTTTGTTCTTTGTTTTGTTGATATGGTGTATTACGTTAACCGTTTTGCGTATGTTGAACCATCCTTGAGATTCTGGGATGAATCCCACTTGATCATGATGTATTATTTTTTTAATATGTTGTTGTATTCGGTTTGCCAGTATTTTGTTTAGAATTTTAGCATCTGTATTCATTAGAGATATTGGTCTGTAGTTTTCTTTCTTTGTGCCATCCTTGCCAGGTTTTGGTATGAGGGTTATGTTGGCCTCATAAAATGTGTTTCAATTTTTTGGAAGACTTTGAGTAGAATAGGAACCAAGTCTTCTTTGAATGTTTGATAGAATTCACTAGTATAACCGTCTGGGCCTGGACTTTTATTTTTGGGGAGGTTTTTAATAGTTTTTTCTATTTCCTCCCTGCTGATTGGTCTGTTTAGGCTTTCTGCTTCTTCATGACTCAGTCTAGGAAGGTTGTATTGTTCTAGGAATTTATCCATTTCTTCTAGATTGTTGTATTTGGTGGCATATAATTTTTCATAGTATTCTACAATAATTCTTTGTATATCTATGATGTCTGTGGTGATCTCTCCTCTTTCATTTTGGATTTTATTTATTTGAGTCCTGTGCCTTTTTTCCTTGGTGAGTCTTGCTAAGGGTTTGTCAATTTTGTTGATCTTTTCAAAGAACCAGCTCCTTGTTTTATTGATTTTTTCTATAGTTTTTCTGTTCTCTATTTCATTTATTTCTGTTCTGATTTTTATTATCTCCTTTCTTCGGCTGGTTTTGGGTTGTCTTTGTTCTTCTTTTTCTAGTTCCTTAAGGTGTGAAGTTAAGTGGTTTACTTCGGCTCTCTCTTGTTTGTTCATATAGGCCTGAAGTGATATGAACTTTCCTCTTATTACTGCTTTTGCTGCATCCCAGAGATTCTGATATGTCGTATTTTCATTTTCATTTGTCTGTATATATCTTTTGATCTCTGCGCTTATTTCTTCTTTGACCCATTCATTTTTTAGAAGTATGTTGTTTAGTTTCCACATTTTTGTGGGTTTTTCCCCCTCTTTTTTGCAGTTGAATTCTTGTTTCAAGGCTTTATGATCAGAAAATATGCTTGGTACAACTTCAATTTTTCTAAATTTGCTGATATTGTCTTTGTGGCCCAACATATGGTCAATTCTTGAGAATGTTCCATGTATACTAGAGAAAAATGTATACTCTGTCGCTTTGGGATGAAGTGTCTTGTAGATGTCTATCATATCCAGGTGTTCTAGTATTTCGTTTAAGGCCAATATATCTTTATTGATTCTCTGTTTGGATGACCGATCTAGAGCCGTCAGCGGAGTATTGAGGTCTCCAAGTATGATTGTATTTTTGTTAGTTTTTGTTTTAAGGTCAATAAGTAGCTGTCTTATATATTTTGGTGCTCCTTGGTTTGGTGCATATATATTAAGGATTGTTATGTCTTCTTGATTCAGTGTCCCTTTAGCCATTATGAAATGGCCATTTTTGTCTCTGAGTACTTTTCTTGTCTTGTAGTCAGCATTATCAGATATGAGTATTGCTACACCTGCTTTTTTTTGGGTGTTGTTTGCTTGGAGTATTGTTTTCCAGTCTTTCACTTTGAATTTGTTTTTGTCCTTGTTGCTTAGATGTGTTTCTTGTAGGCAGCATATAGTTGGATTTTCTTTTTTAATCCATTCTGCTACTCTGTGTCTTTTTATTGGTAAGTTTAATCCATTTACATTTAGTGTAATTATTGACACTTGTGGGTTCCCTACTGCCATTTTATAAATTGCTTTCTGTTAGTTTTGTATCTAGTTTGATTCTTCTCTTTTGTTTTTCTATCATTTGTTTTTGTTTGTTTGTGTTCCATACTTCTTTCCTCTGTTGCTACCTTTTTTAAGTCATGTGTTTTTGTGGTGGTTTCTTCTAGGGTGGTTACCATTAAGTAATGAAAAGGGTACCTACCATATTCATTGTAGTACTCTATCTTATAAGTATTTCTGCACTTCATCGTCCTTTGCTACTGTTAATCTCCATTCTCTCCCCCCTTTTTTCCCCTTTGTTGTCACAGTTTAAGTTTGGTTTTATTGTGTTCTTGGTGGAGCTGTTACTTGTGGTGTTGTTTTCTTTTGTTCTTTGAATCTGGTTGGAAAACCCCCTTTAGTATTTCCTGGAGTGGGGGCTTTCTGTTGATAAATTCTCTCATCTTTTCTGTATTTGTGAATGTTTTTATATCTCCTTCATACTTGAAGGATAGCTTTGATGGGTATAGTATTCTTGGCTGAAAGTTCCTCTCTTTCAGGGCTTTAAATATTGGGGTCCATGAACAGACACTTCTCCCAGGAAGAAATACAAATGGCCAACAGATATATGAAAAGATGCTCAGCTTCATTAGTTATTAGAGAAATGCAAATCAAAACTACAATGAGATACCACCTCACCCCTGTTAGATTAGCTATTATCAACAAGTCGGGTAATAACAAATGTTGGAGAGGCTGTGGAGAAAAAGGAACCCTCATACACTGTTGGTGGGAATGTAAAGTAGTACAACCACTATGGAGGAAAGTATGGTGGTTCCTCAAAAAACTGGAAATAGAACTACCTTATGACCCAGCAATCCCTCTACTGGGTATATACCCCAAAACCTCAGAATCATTGATATGTAAAGACACATGTAGCCCCATGTTCATAGCAGCATTGTTCACAGTGGCCAAGACATGGAAACAACCAAAAAGCCTTTCAATAGAAGACTGGATAAAGAAGATGTGGCACATATACACTATGGAATACTACTCAGCCATAAGAAATGATGACATTAGATCATTTATAGCAAAATGGTGGGATCTTGATAACATTATACGGAGTGAAATAAGTAAATCAGAAAAAAACAAGAACTACATGATTCCATACATTGGTGGAACATAAAAACGAGACTAAGAGACATGGACAAGAGTGTGGTGGTTACCAGGGGTGGGGGGAGGGAGGACGCAGGAGGGAGGGAGGGAGAGATTTAGGGGGAGGGGGAGGGGCACAGAGAAAACTAGATAGAGGGTGACGGAGGACAATCTGACTCTGGGCGAGGGGTATGCAACATAATTTAATGACAAGATAACTTAGACATGTTTTTCTTTGAATATATGTACCCTGAATTATTAATGTCATCCCATTAACATTAATAAAAATTTATAAAAAAAAAAAAAAATATTGGGGTCCACTCTCTTCTAGCTTGTACAGTTTCTGCTGAGAAATCTGATGATAATCTAATAGGCCTTCCTTTATATGTTGTACTCTTCTTTTCCCTGGCTGCCTTGAGAATTTTTTCTTTGTCATTGGTTTGTGTCATCTTTATTATGATGTGCCTTGGAGTGGGTTTGTTGGGGTTAAGAAAACTCGGTGTTCTGTTTGCTTCTTGAATTTGAGGCTTTAGTTCTTTCCACAGGCTTGGGAAGTTCTCGTCTATTATTTGTTTGAGTATATTCTCCATTCCATTTTCTTTCTCTTCTCCCTCTGATATACCTATTATTCTTATGTTATTCTTTCTGATGGAGTCAGATAATTCCTGTAGGGCTTTCTCGTTTTTTATTATTTTTGAGTCTCTTTCTTCTTCTCTCTGTTGTGCCTCAAGTTGTTTGTCTTCTATTTCACTAATCCTATCTTCAATCTGGGCTGTTCTGCTAGCTAAGCTTGTTACCTCGTTTTTCAGCTCGTGAATTGAGTTTTTCATTTCTGTTTGATTTGTTTTTATAGTTTCAATTTCCTTGGTAATATATTCTTTGTGTTCATTGAGTTGTTTTCTGATCTCCCTATATTGCCTTTCTGTGTTTTCTTGTATATCTCTGAGTATTTTTAAGATTTCTATTTTAAATTCTCTGTCATTTAGCTCCAAGGCTTCCAATATGTTAAGTCTTTTCTCCATAGATTTTTCCACATCTATTTGTGTTACCTCTCTTTCTTTTGTATCCATAATATTCGATTTCCTCTTTCTTATTGGCATCTGAGGGTGGTCTTGTTGATAGCACTAATTAGAATTAATAAAGAGTAAAAAGTAAAAAAAAAAAAAAAAGGGTAAAACACCCCACAAAAAAAAGCAGTAATAATTTATTATTTCCCCCTTTTTTTCTTTCTTCTCTTTTCCTCCTCTCCCCTCCTCAGGGAAATATCGTGCCTATAATGGAGGGCCTGATTTGCGGTGAAGAGTTCAAGGGGCAAAAAAAAAGGGGAGTAGGGACCTACTAAATGCAAAAAAAAAAAAAAAAAAGGAAGAAAATCTTAGACAAGCATAAGATGATTTGCTTGTGGGTGATGGTCAACTAAGAGATATAATGAGAGGGATAAGAGGGAACCAGAAAAAAGGACAAAAAAAGGAATAATAAAGAAGAAAAAAATAAAAATAATAAGTAAAAATCTTTTGTATTAAGTGGAGCGAAGACTAAATACAATGGAGACCTTGGGTTGGGAGGACCCAAAATGCCACAAAAATAAACAAACAAGCAAAAAACAAAAACAAAAGCGAAAAAGAAAAATAAAGCCAAAAAAAAGCCTTGAGTCCCAAATTAACTAATTTGTTCGTGATTGAGGATTAAATGGGAGGAAAGTAAAACGAGAAAAGAAAAAACGAATAGAAAGAAAAAAATTAGAAAAAGAGAAAAACGAAGGAAGAAATAAAAAAGGAAGAGAAAAAAACAAAATAAAGCAAAACAAAACAAAAAAAAAGAGGAGAAAGTGAGAGTTAAGTGTTTTGGAGTATAATCTTAAAGGAGGGTGAGGATGAAGAAGAGAAATAAAATGTAACACTTATGGGTAGTGTAGTTCAAGAAAAGGGAAGCATAAGTTGGGCAGAGAATATAAGGACCGAGGTGGAGGAAATAAAGGCAATAAGATAGAAGAAACAAACAACAACAACAAAAAAAAAAAAATTAGTGGAACAAGTTGTAAAGTCTGTGGATTTTTCTTGATTTTGAGATGTTAACTTCTTCCTTTTTCTTTTCTCTCCCTCTTCCTGGTCGGTGACTCTGTACCCCAGGTTCTGCCCCTGTGTCACACTTAGGTAGGGATTTGCAGTTGATGGGATTCTATGGCAATGTCATATAATTGGCTTTAGTCTTGCTGGTAGTCAAGGCTTGTTGGCGTTTGCAGGGTCCAACGATGAGAGAGTTTGCTTTCCTGGATTCTCTCTCCTAGTCCCCCCTTCCTGAATTAGCAGCCTGGTGATCCAGCCAGAAGGCTGCCACTGCTTCTGCCTGGGGAGTAAGAGGCTCAAAGAGCTGGGAAATCCCCACTCTATCCCCACTCAGTGCAAGGCTTGGGGAAAGGCTCTGGCAGTCAGGGCCTCCAGTGTAATCAGGCGGGGGTGGGAGTCAATTGTTGTCAAGGTGACTGTTCAGCGCCTAGCATTACGTTGGACCTCTCAACCCAGGCTTTCCACACTTTGTAGCCTGTTTTGGCTGGGAAGAAGAGGCACTAGTCTCTGCTTGCGACTAGTGTAGTATAGATCTTATTATCTGCCAAGTCCTTCTTGTTAGCGTTTATCCCTGAATATGGAGGCTCTATCAATCAGAAGTTGCCCCCGCCCCTTTAGCGAGAGGCACTAAAAAATATCACGCCTCTTGTCTTGGGTCGGTGAACTGAGAGAGATCTTATCAATTAGAACCGAGGGTGCGCAGATTTCACGGGTTAAGTTAATTTCAGTAATTGGGTCGAAGCTGTGCTCCCGAAGGTATTTTAGGCTGCCTGCGCGCGCCCCTCCCCCAACGCTTGATTGTTAGCTTGAATGGCTGGGTGAGGTGCCCCGCCCACGGAGAGAATCTCCCAAGTAGGGAATACCGCCCTGGGGCCTCTCCCGCTCCCCGTGCGCGGGCCGCTGGGAACGTTAGCGGTGCTCGCTCTGCAACCGAACCGGGCGCTGCTCGCGGCGGCTCACGGCGGCTGCTCGCGGCGGCGGTGCTCGCTCTGCAACCGAACCGGGCGCTGCTCGCGGCGGCGGCTCGCGGCTCCCGAGTATGGGCTGACTCACCACCACCACAGGCGCACTTCCTCGTGGCTTGAATGAACGTCCCTGCGGTAGCTTCCTCCACACCCTCGTCTCTCAGATTCAAGTGATAACAGTCCTTTCGCTTTCAGTTTGTGTGGAACTCCGGAATGCTCCGAAGATAAATTTTCCTGTTTCTAGTTGATAAATTTGTTGTGATTTTGGGGAGATCTGTCGGACACGCTGCTCACGGCGCCATTTCCGTGATGTCACTCCAATAAAGCCATCTTGATTATATTTATTCTTCCTAGCCAAGAACAAGGTATATTCTTCCATCTCATTATATCTTTTTCGATTTCCCTTAACAATGGTTTATAGTTTTCATTATATAAGTCCTTTACATTCTTTGTTATGTTTATTCCTAAGTATTTTATTTTTTTGTTGCAATCGTGAAGGGAATTAGTTCTCAGTTGTTTCATTGTTGGCATATAGAAAGGCTATTGACTTCTGTATGTTAATTTTGTATCCTGCGACCTTACTGTATTGGCTTATTGTTTCTAGTAGTCTTTTTGTGGATTCTTTGGGGTTTTCGATGTATAGGATCATATCATCTGCAAAAAGTGATACCTTTACTTCTTCTTTTCCGATATGGATGCCTTTTATTTCTTTCTCTTGTCTGATTGCTCTGGCTAGAACCTCTAGTACCACATTAAATAAGAGTGGAGAGAGTGGACAACCCTGTCTTGTTCCTGATTTAAGGGGAAAGCCTTCAGTTTAGTGCCATTTAATATGATGTTAGCTGATGGTTTATCATATATGGCCTTTATCATGTTGAGATATTTTCCTTCTATACCCATTTTGTTGAGAGTCTTAAACATAAAATTGTGTTGTATTTTATTGAAAGCCTTTTCTGCGTCTATTGATAAGATCATGTGGTTTTTGTTCTTTGTTTTGTTGATATGGTGTATTATGTTAACCATTTTACGTATGTTGAACCATCCTTGAGATTCTGGGATGAATCCACTTGATCATGATGTATTATTTTTTTTAATATGTTGTTGTATTCGATTTGCTAGTATTTTGTTTAGTATTTTAGCATCTGTATTCATTAGAGATATTGGTCTGTAGTTTTCTTTTTTTGTGCCATCCTTGCCTGGTTTTGGTATGAGGGTTATGTTGGCCTCATAAAATGTGTTGGAAGTAATGCTTCTTCTTCAATTTTTTGGAAGACTTTGAGTAGAATAAGAACCAAGTCTTCTTTGAATGTTTGATAAAATTCACTGGTATAGCCGTCAGGGCCTGGACTTTTATTTTTGGGGAGGTTTTTAATGGTTTTTTCTATTTCTTCTCTACTGATAGGTCTGTTTAGGCTTTCTGCTTCTTCTTGACTCAGTCTAGGAAGGTTGTATTGTTCTAGGAATTTATCCATTTCTTCTAGGTTGTTGAATTTAGTGGCATAAAGTTTTTCATAGTATTCTACAATAATTCTTTGTATATCTACGGTGTCCGTGGTGATTTCTCCTCTTTCATTTTGGATTTTGTTTATATGAGTTCTTTCTCTTTTTTCCTTGGTAAGTCTTGCCAAGGGTTTGTCAATTTTGTTGATCTTTTCAAAGAACCAGCTCCTTGTTCTATTAATTTTTTCTATAGAATTTCTGTTTTCTAATTCATTTATTTCTGCTCTGATTTTTATTATCTCCTTTCTTCGGCTGGTTTTGGGTTGTCTTTGTTCTTCTTTTTCTAGTTCCTTAAGGAGGGAAGTTAAGTGGTTCACTTGGGCTCTCTCTTGTTTGTTCATATATGCCTGAAGTGATATGAACTTCCCTCTTATCACTGCTTTTGCTGCATCCCATAGATTCTGATATGTCATATTGTCATTTTCATTAGTCTGTATATATCTTTTGATCTCTGCACTTATTTATTCTTTGACCCATTCATTTTTTAAAAGTATGTTGTTTAGTTTCCACATTTTTGTGGGATTTTTTTCCTCTTTTTTGCAGTTGAATTCTGGTTTCAAGGCTTTATGATCAGAAAATATGCTTGGTACAACTTCAATTTTTCTGAATTTGCTGATGTTGTTTTTGTGGCCCAACATATGGTCAATTCTTGAGAATGATCCATGTACACTGGAGAAAAATGTATACTCAGTCACGTTGGGATGAAATGTCCTGTCGATGTCTATCATATCCAGGTGCTCTAGTGTTTTGTTTAAGGCCACTATCTCTTTGTTGATTCTCTGTTTGGATGACCGATCTAGAGCCGTCAGCGGTGTATTGAGGTCTCCAAGTATGATTGTGTTTTTGTCAGTTTTTGTTTTAAGGTCAATAAGTAGCTGTCTTATATATTTTGGTGCTCCTTGGTTTGGTGCATATATATTAAGAATTGTTTTGTCTTCTTGATTCAGTGTCCCCTTAGCCATTATGAAATGGCCATTTTTGTCTCTGAGTACTTTTCCTGTCTTGTAGTCAGCATTATCCGATATGAGTATTGCTACACCTGCTTTTTTTTTGGATGTTATTTGCTTGGAGTATTGTTTTCCAGCCTTTCACTTTGAATTTGTTTTTATCCTTGTTACTTAGATGAGTTTCCTGTAGGCAGCATACAGTTGGACTTTCTTTTTTAATCCATTCTGCTACTCTGTGCCTTTTTATTGGTAAGTTTAATCCGTTTACATTTAGTGTAATTATTGATACTTGTGAGTTCCCTATTGCCATTTTATAGATTGCTTTCTGTTAGTTTTGTGTCTTGTTTGATCCTTCTCTTTCGTTTTTCTATCTTTTGTTTTTATTTGGTTGTATTCCATACATCTTTCCTCTGTTGCTATCTTTTTTATCTCATGTGCTTCTGTGGTGGTTTTTTCAATGGTGGTTACCTTTGAGTAATGAAAAGGGTCCCTACCCTGTTCATTGTAGCGAACTATTTTGTGAGTACTTTTGCACTCCATCGTCCTTTGCTACTGTTAATCTCCATCTTCTCCCCCTCTTTCTTTTTGTTGTTGTCACAGTTTAAATTTGGTTTTATTGTGTTCTTCTTGGAGCTTTTACTTGTGGCTCTGTTTTTTTTTGTTCTTTGTATCTGATTGGAGAACCCCCTTTAGTAATTCCTGGAGTGGGGGTTTTCTGATGATAAATTCCCTCATCTTTTCTGTATCTGTGAATGTTTTTATTTCTCCTTCATATTTGAAGGATAGCTTTGATGGGTATAGTATTCGTGGCTGAAAGTTCCTCTCTTTCAGGACTTTAAATATTGGGGTCCACTCTCTTCTAGCTTGTAGAGTTTCTGCTGAGATATCTGATGATAATATAATCGCCTTCCTTTATATGTTGTATTCTTCTTTTCCCTGGCTGCCTTGAGAATTTTTTCTTTGCTCTTGGTTTGTGTCAATTTCATTATGATATGCCTTGGAGTAGGTTTGTTGGGGTTAAGAAAACTCGGAGTTCTGTTTGCTTCTTGAACTTGAGGCTTTAGTTCTTTCCACAGGCTTGGGAAGTTCTCATCTATTATTTGTTTGAGTATGTTCTCCATTCCATTTTCTCTCTCTTCTACCTCTGATATACCTATTATTCTTATGTTATTCTTTTTGATGGAGTCAGATAATTCTTTTTTTTTGTTTGTTTGTTTTGGTTTTTTTTTTTTGTTTACACATCAAAGCTTTATTGTCTAGCTTGGCCAAGTGGCAGCAGCTCTGACAGAAATCTGAGGGAGAGTGTGAGTCAGATAATTCTTGTAGGGCTATCTCATTTTTTTTAATTTTTGAGTCTCTTTCTTCTTCTCTCTGTTGTGCCTCAAGTTGCTTGTCTTCTATTTCACTAATCCTCTCTTCTATCTGACCTGTTCTATTAGCTAAGCTTGTTACTTCGTTTTTCAGCTCGTGAATTGAGTTTTTCATCTCTGTTTGATTTGTTTTTATAGTTTCAATTTCCTTGGACATATATTCTTTGTGTTCATTGAGTTGTTTTCTGAGCTCCCTAAATTGCCTTTCTGTGTTTTCTTGTATATCTCGGAGGATTTTTAGGATTCCTATCTTGAATTCTCTGTCATTTAGCTCCAAGGTTTCCAATATATTAAATTTTTTCTCCATAGATTTTTCCTCATCTAGCTGTGTTACCTCTCTTTCTTTTGTATCCATGATATTCGATTTTCTCTTCCTTAATGGCATCTGAGGGTGGTTTTTTTGATAGTATTAATGAGATTTAATAAAGAATAAAAAGTTAAAAAAATAAAAAATTGAAAAGTGTTGTTTTTTTTTAAAAAAAATTCATAATGAAATAAAGAAAAATAAAATAAAATAAAAATTTTTAAAAAAGGAAATTATTCCCCCCCTCCTTTTTTCCTCTCCTCTCCTCTCCCCTCTTTCTTGAGAAAATCTTGTGGTGAATTGTGAATTATAACAAACAGTGCCTGTAATGGAGGGCCTGAATTGGGGAAAAGTAATAAAGGGGCAAAAAAAAGAAAAAATAGAAAAAGAAAAAAGAAGGGGGTATGGACCCACAAAAAGCAAATAAGGAAAAAATTTGGGTCAAGAATAAAATGATTTGCTTTTAGGTGTTGGTTGTCTAAGAGTTATGATGAGAGGAATAAGAGGAAAACAGAAAAATGGGGGGACAAATTAAAAAATTACTATTGTATTTAGTGGAAGAAGAACTAGATAAAATGGAGAGCCAGGGATGGGAGCACTGCTAGTGAGTTAAAAAGGTGAAGTAAAAACCCCCAAAAATGCCACAAACATAAGTTTGAGTCCCACATAAGATAATTTGTTTGTTATTGAAGTTTGAATGAGAGGAGATGTAAAGGAGAAAGGAAGAAACTAATATAGAGGGAGAAAAGAAAGAGAGAGAAAAAAAGAGGGAACCACTAAAAGAAGAAAAAAGAAAAAAGAGGAGAGAGAGAGAGAGAGAGAGAGAGTTAAGGGTTTTGGAGTGCAACCCTCATAGAGAGAAAGGAAGAGGAGAGAAAAGATAATGGGAGATGTAACACTTATGGGTAGTGTAGTTCAAGGAGAGGAGAGAGTAAGACTGGCAGAGAGTTAATCGGCCAAATTGGTGGAGGAAAAAAAATATCAAGAATGAAGATAAGAGAAACAAACAAACAAATATAATAAAATGGGATAGGTTATAAAGTCTGCAGATTATTCTTGATTTTGAGAGGTTATCTTCTTGCTTTTTCTTTTCTCTCCCTCTTCCTGGTCGGTGACTCTGTACTCCGGGTTCTGCCCTTTTGACACACTCAGGTAGAGGTTTGCAGTTGATAAGTCTCTATGGCAATGTCATGTATTGTGCTTTAGTCTCGTTGGCAGTCGAGGCTCATTACCATTTATAGGCTCCGACAGTGAGAGAGTCCGTGTTCCTGGAGCCTTTCTCCTAGTCTTTCCTTCCTCAATTAGTAGCCTGATAATTCAGCTATGGGGTTGCTGCTGCCTCTGCCTGGATAGTAAGAGGCTCAAAGAGCTGGCAACTCCCCACTCTATTTCCACTCAGCACAGGGCTCTGGGTAAGGCTCAGTCAGTCAGAGCTGCTAGCATAATCAGGCGGGATTTCCGCCCACTCAAAGACCTCTGGCTCTGCCACTCTGTCCGGCAACACAGGCAGGCGCCCACTTCCGGGGCGCTTGGAGGAAACTCTCGCTCACTATCTGCGTGCGCAGACCAGGATATCCGGCCAGCAGTCTCACGCTCTGAGTGAAACCCCCAACCGCATGGAAAAGTTGCAGCGTTGGAATTGGCTCTCGCTCCGTCCCCGTGCGCGGCCCTTGCAAGGCGCTGGGGCGGCCCGAGATTCCACTTTGGCCCACACAAAGGCCCCTGACTCTGCCCCTCTGTGCGATAACACGGGCACGCACTTCCGAGGCACTCGGAGGAATCTCTCGCTCACTATCTGCGCACGCAGACCAGGATATGAGGCCGGCCGCGTTTCCCTCTGAGTGAAACCCCCACCAGCACGGAAAATTTCCACCGTTGGAATTAGTTCTCGCTCCCTCCCATGCGCGGCTTTCCCAGGGTGCTGGGGCTGCCCAGAGATTCTGCTTTCGGCCCACAGAAAGGCCTCTGACTCTGCCTCTCTGTGGGGTAACACAGGCACCCACTCCCTGGGCTTAAGAAGAAATCTCTCGCCCACTAACTGCATGCACACCGACCAGGAGATCGGGTAAAATGGCTGCCCCACTTGTCTTTCTTTGTTTGGGTTTGGCGCGAGTGTTAGCTTGTATTGCCCGGGTTGCCACAGGATCAGTTTTTCCTCGGCTTGGATCTCCGTGCCACAGCCTGGTTCGGCCGTTTGTGCCACGACCTGGATCTATTCACCCCCTTTGCCCGCCTCAGTTTCTATATTCACAGTTACCAGAGAAAGCCGCCCTGTTTAGGTTAGTGAGGAAGGTGGAGCATTTCTTACTCCCTATTTCCTTCGGGGTTTGGTTATATATTTAGCCAATTTTTCACTCGACCATACCTTTGGGTGTATTGCGAAGCATCTGGAGGCTCCAAGTATAGGTTTTTCTGTTTCTGGTTGAAGATCTTGTTGAGTTTTGGGGGAGATTTATCGGTATCGCTTCCTACCCCGCCATTACTCTGACGTCATCCGAGTACAGCTTTTTTATCTTCTTTTCCGCATTGGAAAGAGGCATTTGACCCAGCCTAAGGGTAATGCTGGCTCTTTTTCTGAATAAGAACTACATATGGCCCAGTACTCAAACATCCAGCTGTTGACCACCCCTCGTCCCTCCCTCCTTCCAAGCAATGCCTGCAGGATAAGCCGTCGGGCCACATTGCCTAGCCACACATACAGACTCTATCCCACAGGGACATCAAGGCACTTGTAAGTGCAAAGAGGGCCTCAAAACACCTAGGAAGGTGATAGATCCTTAAGACTGACGAGGACAACAGTGTCCCATGCCCACCCTCCCATTTCCCCATCACCTCACAAATGGCAAAATAAGAGGCTGAACTAAAACCCACACTATTAGGCAGCATGCATTGCATTATGAAGAAAGCATGACAGAGAAGCTAATACATTAAGGTTGTCACTTTAAAGCCTGAAATCAATCATGTTCTTGAAAAGAACCCTTCCTCTCCAGCATGCCTGTGAATTTTCAGTACTCGTGTTAACATTAGACCCGATTTCTGGGAAGCTATCTGTTTACATGCCAGGCTGATGGGCATCTGCCATTGCCTCACTCCTCTGGCCATAGAATGAATTCACTATTTGTGATCTATGAGGTTATCTGCTATGGGGGAGGCCAGGGGTCTGGCAGCCCTAACTGGCTTGCCTGGAGGACAGGGTGGATCTCACACACCCTCAGGCTATCACTAAGGTGCTGGGAAATGATGCAGAAGTTGACACCTTTTCTCTCATAAGGAGAAATACAGGGGTAAACACCCACAATGACCTTGGATTTGCTCAACACCCCTCAGAAGGTAGTTTTGCTACAACTTTCATAAACTCTCTTTCTTTCATAGGAACTGCCTTTGGATACTAATCATTTATACACCATTCTCTTTGCAGACACTCAATTAAATACACCAAAGTGGGAATTAGAGCAGGAGAGACAGCTCCCCAACCCCCTCCTCATTATCCAGAATTTTGGCTTCCTTTCTTATTTGTTCTTCTCCATAAGAACTTACTCACAGGAAGAATGAATATCAACCCTCTCCCTTGAGGTGATGTTAGCACTTTTTCAGTTTGACAAATACAGGGCTTACTAATCCAGGGGGGAGCTCTGCAGTTTCCATTCCCTCACTCAACTGACTGATGATGCATAGCAGTGTTTAGCTTTTACGCTGTGATATGGTCTATGACAGTGGTTCTCAACCTTTCTAATGCCGTGACCCCTCAATACAGTTCCTCATGTTGCGGTGACCCCAAACCAAAAAATAATTTTGGTGGCTACTTCATAACTGTAATTTTGCTACAGTTATGATTCGGAATGTAAATACCTGATATGCATTATGTATTTTCCGATGGCTTTAGGCGACCCCGCTGGGATCGCGACCCACAGGTTGAGAACCGCTGGTCTATGAAGAAAACCAAAGTCGTCTAAGAGGGGAGAGAGCACTGGGGTTCTCTTTTGGATAGAGTGGTTAGGAAAGGTCCCTGAAAGGAGGTGGCATTTAAGTAGGGATCTGAACAAAGCAATAGTGGAGCCCTGGGGCTATCTAAGGAAAAGCACTGCAGGCAAGAGGAACAGCAGGTGCAGGGTCCCGAGGGGTCACGCTCGCATGTTCAGAACAGGAAGACTGGTGGCAAGGGCTTCGTGAGAAGGTGGGGGTGGCCAGAGCGTCTGTCAGAGGGCACTCCAGATTGTAGCAGTGAGCTGTGTTGATGACTTACTCTAAGGTAGTAGAAAGTAATGGAGGGAGGTCACAGGTCATGCTGAGGGCTGGCAGGTGGAGTGTAAGAGAAAGGGAGGAGTCACTTGGGGTCTTTGCCAGCCCTCCCTCTTTTCCCACCCTCAGGGTGTGGAAAAGGCCATGGGCCTCTCTTCTTCTCCCATACATTTTTTAGTGGTGACCTCATTTTATCTTGGACTTTACATTCCACTTATATGCTTTTTGGGTGTTTTGTTTGTTTTTTATATTTGCCTTTTGGTTTTTTTGAAAGAGAGGCAGGGAGAGAGAGAGACAGGAACAATGAGCTGCTCGTGTGTGTGTCCTGACCGGAGAATAGAACCAGTAACCTCCACACTCCAGGACAATGCTCCAACCAACCGAGCTATCCAGCCAGGGCTTAATGTTTGTATTTATTGATAGAGACAGTGAGAGGGAGGGAGAGAAAGAGAAAGGGAAAAGAAAGCCTTTGTTGTTCCACTCAGTTATGCATTTTTTGGTTGCTTCTCGTGTGTGCCCTGACCAGGGATCAAACCCACAACCAAACTAAGCTAATCAGCCAGGGCCTGGCCACCACTATATCTTGATAATTCTAATTTGATATTCAAATGCCTGCTTGACACTTAATAGTCTATCTCAGATATAACATGCTCAAATAGAACTGTTGGCAAAGCTGGCATCCCTTTACCCTAAAAGCTCTGCCCCCCCCCCTAGTTAGAGAGACCCTATATTCATGGTTAAGAGCACAAGACTCTGGGTCCAACCTGCCTGGGTCCCCGCTCAGCCACTTGCTGGTTCTGTGCTATTAGACAAGTTGCTTACCATCTATATGACCTAATTGTCGGATGGAAGGATAATGCTCACCTGTATGAGGAGGCTGCTGAGAGGACTCACGAACAGAACACTTACAAAGTCCGGAAAGCAGTGACTGACACATGGAAAGCCCAGTGTGAGTGTTTGCCACTCTGTTTGCACCATTGTCCCTTGTTGTTCAGGCTCCAAAAGCATGCCGACACACCACTCACTCAGAACAGGACAGGAGCTTCTGTAGGACCCAGGAGCTGGTCCTGTCTCCAGCACAACACACGGCTCTCTTGTTGTCCTTCGGGCAGGTGAGACGGCCGATGGCAAAAGCATGCTATTTGGAATCGGAAAAGAATTAATGCTAAATCTTACTTCGCCCACTTGCAAGGTAGGCACAGTTGCCAAGTTATTTAACATTTCTAGGCCTTGTTATCTTTGCATTTAAAATAAGAATAATATTTCATATCCCTTAGGGTACTTATAAACTTTAAATAGAATAATGCATATAAAAGTGTCAGCCCAGTGCCAGACCCCATTATAAGATGATAAATTTAGCTTTCCTGAGCCTCAGAGTAGTCAATGCCATAATGAGAAGCAGCAATTGACAGTAAATTTCTATCAGATCCAGTGGTCATCTGGGAAAACAGAAATATGAAAGGCTGTTGTGAAGTCCTGTGCTGCCTTGCAAGGGTGCACCTCGGGGCCATGGCAGGGGCAAGAATGGCCTCTGATTACAGGCACCGTCTCTCAAGGGTCACTTTTATAATCAGCCCAGACCCCAGGGGCAGAGCATGACTAAAGCCCATTTCTAACTGTCTGCTGCCAGTTCCCAAGAGCAGAACAAAACCATTAATGTTTAATGTTTAAACAAAAACCTTCCATTATTAATCAGTTAAAGCCCCAGTGATGAGTATTATATAATAATAAGACCTACAGCCTGATGAGGTGGTGGCACAGTGGATTGAGTGTCAGACTAGGACTAGGAGAACCCAGGTTCAAAACCCTGAGGTTGCCGGCTTGAGCACAGGCTCATCTGGCTTGAGGGTGGGCTTACCAGCTTGAGTGCGGGGTCACTGGCTTGAGCGTGGGATCATCAACATGATTCCATGGTTACTGGCTTGAGCCCAAAGGTCACTGGCTTGAGCCCAAAGTCACTGGCTTGAGAAAGGGGTCACTTGTTCTGCTGTAGCCCCCCAGTCAAGGCACATATGAAAAAGCAATCAATGAACAACTAAGGAGCCACAACAAAGAACTGATGCTTCTCATCTCTTTCTTTCCTGTCTGTCTGTCCCTATCTGTCCCTCTCTCTGACTCTCTCACTCTGTCAAAAAAAAAAAAAAAAGACATACATAATGGTAGGATCTGATTTTTAAGGACTAAGGTAAAAATCCGACCTAAAAAAAGCATTAAGCTCCCTTGTTTTCTAGACATTGCTCTTCCTGAGAGCTAGAGCCCTGAGGAGATTTCCTAGCTCCTCTCAAAAGCTGGGGCTGACTTCTCCCTTCCTTCGCTTTCCTTTTGCTACCTAGCCAAAAGACTGGTCCAGGACGGGGCTGGACGCTCCCCACAGGACCTGTCAGACTTACTCCCTGGGCTCCTGGCCTCAGAGAGGGTCATGGTCAGGTAAGAGGCCAACATTATTTTCTGTGCCCAGCCAACTGCTGACCATCAGCCACAGCCTGTGGAAGCTGATGTGAGAGTCAGGGTACAGGGCACTTGGAAATAAGTTTATATTTTCATCGCTGGTCACTTTTGGGTAGCTTTGTGAAGTTGGTTGGTTCTTCCTTATTTACCATAACAACTGAGTCTGCACCTGCTCCCTGGGGCCAAGGACTCAAGGAATGAAGGGGAAGGAGGAGAAGGCAAGGGTCCTGGCCCCAGCTCCACTCTTCAGCTCCCAGTGGGAGCTGGGGCTTCCAGATGACTGCGCAGCTAAGAGCTGCAATCGCCATCCCTCTGTACCCCTGGGTTCTGCATGCCTAGATGCAATGGACTACAGATTGAAAACACTCAAAAAATGTTACATTGTTGCTGATGTGTCCTATATAATTAGGTAACAACCAACTACTATGGTTGTGTCTTTATTGAACATGTACAGACTTCTTTCCTTGTCATTATTACCAAAAAAGTACAGTATAACTACTAAGTGATCTATAGATGATTTTAAAGTATACCAAAGGGCATGCTTTTGTTATATACAAATACTATGCCATTTTATATAAGGGACTTGAGTATCTTAGGATTTTAGTATTCACTAGGGTCCTGAAACCAATCACACACATATATCAAGGGATGAAAATACGTGTATTCTCCTATTGCAGTGGAACAGGTTAGAAAGTTATAATTGGAGGTCGAGGGGTGGTTATGCCTCTCATAATGGCAATAAAAAAATCTAATTCCTAGGAATAAAATTGAACAAGACATGTACAAATCTATGTAAAGGAAACAATACAGTTCTATCGAGGGACACAGTATATTTGAATAAATGGAAAAATAAATTTTGGAGATCCAAGATGATGATAGAGTAGGTGGAAGCTGCACTCACCACCTCCCAGAACCAAATTGAAATTACAACTAAAATATAGAACAATCTAGTTGTAACAATTTCAACAATCTAGTTGTAATTTCAATTACAACAATCTAGTTGTAATTGAAATTACAACTAAATATAGAACAATCAACCTGAATAACCAAATGAGACTAGCTGAAGAGAAATCTTATGACCAAGAATTCACAAAAGAAGCTACATCAAAACTGACAGGCAGGCAGAGAGATGAAAAGGGTTGGTCTAGTTCCCGTGAGCAGTGGCTGAGATTCCAGAGAGATGTTTCAGCTGCAAAGATTCCCCTTGAGAAGCATGGGGTCTTCACCACAAGCTGGGCTCCTCAACACAAAGCACCAGAGCCAGGAAGAAGCACCCACGTAACATCTGGCTGTCAAAGTCAGCAAGGATTCTGACTGCCAGGGAGAGGCAGGTGTGTACTAGAAACCAGGCACACTCTTAAAGGGCCAATGCACAAACTCTCATTTGCAGACACTCACCGTGGGTTCCAGCAGAGGGAGGGTAGAGCAGACTAGAGTTCTGTGGGGAGAATCTGGATTTGTGGCTCTAGAAGGAGAGCTAAATGGACAGGTCACCAGAACCCTTGAGCTGAGTTCTTCTCCTACACTGCAGTCACTATCTATCTTGGGTGGAGCACCCCCACCCCTGCTGCCATAAATATCAGCTTGAGAGAAAGCAATAGCCCCACCCTCTGGATTCTCTGTCACCCCAACCTGTGGACGTGCACCCTGCTGAGGATTCAGCTGCCCGGGCCCAGATGTAGAGGTCTGGGCAGAATCAGGGGGTGTCAGTGACTGAGTCATGTGGGTTTAGGGCAGGGCAATCCTCCTTACTTTCTTATGAACCTGACAGTGCCTCACTCTCAGGGGAGATTCACTAGTCCTGCTCTCTGGGCTATCCTGGCAGCCTCAGCCTCCTGGTTCCTGGTGGCGCCACCCTGCTGAGATCCAGGCAGAATCCAGGTCAGGCTCAGCTGTGTGACTCTGGGCTGGGGCCCACTTCCCACCTTCCTTCACGCCTGACTGGCACTTCCTCTTCACTAGATATCCATTAGCCCCACCCTCCTGACTCCCAGTGGCCCCACACTACTGAGATTGAGCTCCAGAAAAAATCTGGGACAGACTGAGTGGTGTGATTCTAGGCCGGGGGACACTTTTCCCTTACGAGCCGACTGATGCAGAGCCCCCCCAGCACATGGCCAACTCTTGGTTTGTTTGATCCTGGTAAACCTGGCTGGTCTCACCGAAAGGGTGTTTCAAGCACCCCGTAGGAGGCAGCTAGACTTTGTATACCCCGGTATATGTGCTGAGAGGCACAGAGTTTGAACCTATATTGATCTGGTGAACACCACTCACTCCTACCTGGTGACCCACTGAGGACCTAACTCATGCAGCCCAAGGCTCTTTTCGGTGACTGAGCCTAACAGGCACCCAAAAGTGGGGACAGGTGGAGGCAAATCTCTGGAAATTATTTCTAAAATTCAACTTTAAAAAATCAGTTGAAAATGACCTTTTGGGTATAAATTTTTTAGTAAAGAGTTAAATGTTTCCTATTATACATAGGAAACTCGAGATTCAGACCCTAAGAGCCTTGACTAAAGCACCGTCATGGTTCTCAGTTAAAGCATGCACCTGTCGCTTGTTGACAGGCTGCCTGAATTGCAGGGCTACCAAAAGGAAAATTACCTTTAAAGTTTCAACTATGAAATTAAAGATATTGCACAGTGGAAAGTATTCCATATGTGCACACAAATATGTATATATAATCTGGAAAGTATATATAATTTCCTGTTAAAATCTTCTGTTTCCCATCATATCTTTGTTTTCTAATTTTTCTGCTTTTCCATTTTAACTATGATCCTCTAAATACCAAACTCTACTAAAATTGCAGGCACCTATCCTTTTTATTTCACCAAGACACCCCTTGAGTCTCTATCCCCAGGAACAGATTACTGGAGACAACCGAACTTTTGCTGACACATAGAATGCCATAACTGAAGACAAGACCAAAGATTCCAAGGGAAGTCTCACCTTCAATTCTTAAATTACCCTCCTCCTACCTCCCAACACCACCCTCATGCCCATTCTCCTGACCCCACTTCCATTGTAATGAATTGTTAAAATAATAATCCCCAGTGAATATCTCCCTGGCTCTATGTCCCTTTGATGCTCCCATTAAATTGTCTGGTCTGTTTTTCCACCCCTTCAGTCTGGAACGTCCTTGGGATCTGTTTGGATCTACAGAATGAGGCAGATGTAGCATTGAACAAATCCTGGAGCCTAGATAGTAAGACTCTGACACTATGCTGATGTGAAGTGTCCCATTCTACTCTACTGGAGGATAAGAGGTTGTGTGAAAGGGGCTAGAAGCCCCAGCCAACAGGCATCATCAACTGCTGACCTTGACTGGAGCTGTCTTAGACTCGCTAGCCTCAAATTCTTGCAAATCTTGTTGCAAGACAAGCAACAGAGCTGCCCAGATTTCCTGGCCTAAGAATTGCAAGAGATAATAAATCTAATACATCGTTGCTGTTTTAGGCCACTAAATTTAGTGGTGGTTTGTGTAACAATTGATACATTCTTAAAAAAAAACAAAAAACAAAACATGTCTTATGGGAAGATCTCTACAAAAGAACAAAGAAATAATCATGATTTCCCCTCCTTCTTTTGATCCACTCCCACCTTATTTTTCTACTGTTCTGCCCTGTACCTTCTGGAAGCACGCCGTTAAACATTGGTTCCTGGGGGAGCCTGCGCTCTGGCTTCTCCATTCAATTGCCAAAGGATTCTGCTTACGTTTATTCTTTCAACTGTTAACAAATGTTGGAGCGGGGTAGTGGGGGTGGGGGTGAGGGAGGAAGATGGCTTAACCTGAGCTACTGGAAGGCAGAGGGAATATATTCAAATACCATCTTATGTAAGGCCAAGATAAAGCCCTGACTGATGGGCATTGGATACACTTTTACTTAAAGTAACAATAAGCGAGGAACTGGGGGGGGGGGGGGGAGTCGCCATGAAAGACACTGGGTCCCAATATTATGTAGGACAAGCCAAGCATTAGGTACCTTATATTGCAGACAAAACCCCCTAAAAAACAGGGACAGCCAGAAGCAAAAAAGAGAGTGGGTTGTAATACTCTAAATACAGCAAGGAGTATATCGAATAAACCTTCTACATTTTCAATAAATTTCTTTCACAGAAATGTGGTGCATTACTCATCACCAAGAGGGGAAAACAAATCATAACAGCATCTTGACGTAGGAGGAAAGCACACTTGTGGGGAAAGCACCGGATGTTTCTTCCTGCAAGGCTGTTAATTCCCCATTTAAAAGCCTGGGACTGCAAACCTCCAGAGTTTCTTTAATGAGACCATGACTCAAAATCGCTCTGGTTCTGGGAGGATGCTTCTGAGGAAATCCAGGTATCTGTCCAAGAGTTAAAGCAGCACAGTCCTACCTAAACTAACCAAATTTTGCAGCAATACCTGGTGAATAATTAGAAAGTAACAGGCGAGTAATTATTGTTAAAAATTATGGCTTTTAAAGAAAAAATAAAGTGGGAGGTATCATACTTCCTGATATCAAGTTATACTATAAGGTCATTGTACAGCTTGGTACTGGCATAAGAACAGGCATATAGATCAATGGAACAGAACTGAGAACCCAGAAATAAACCCACAGCTCTATGGACAACTGATATTTGACAAAGGAGGTAAGAGCATACAATGCAGTAAAGACAGCCTCTTCAACAAATGGTGCTGGGAAAATTGGACATCTATCTGGAAAATAATGAAACTAGACCACCAACTTACACCACTCACAAAAATAAACTCAAAGTGGATAAAAGACTTAAATGTAAGCCGTGAAACCATAAGCATCTTGGAAGAAAACATAGGCAGTAAGCTCTCTGACATCTCTCACAGCAATATATTTGCCGATTTATCTCCATGGGCAAGTGAAATAAAAGACAGGATAAACAAATGGGACTATATCAAACTAAAAAGCTTCTGCACAGCTAAAGACAATAAGAACAGAATAAAAAGACAAACTACATAATGGGAGAACATATTCAACAATACATCTGATAAGGGGTTAATAACCAAAATTTATAAAAAACTTGTAAAATTCAACACCAGGAAGATAAACAATCCAATCAAAAAATAGGCAAAAGAAATTAATAGACACTTCTCCAAAAAGGACATACAGATGGCCAATAGGCAGATGAAAAAATGTTCAACATCACTAATCATTAGAGAAATGCAAATTAAAACCACAATGAGATATCACCTCATACCAGTCAGAATGGCGCTCATCAACAAAACAACACAGAATAAGTGCTGGCGAGGATGTGGAGAAAAGGGAACCCTCCTGCACTGCTGGTGGGAATGCAGACTGATGCAGCCACTGTGGAAAACAGTATAGAGATTCCTCAAAAAATTAAAAATCGAATTGCCTTTGAGCCAGCTATCTCACTTTTAGGAATATACCCCAAGAACACTATAGCACTATTTCAAAAGGAGAAATGTACCCCCATGTTTATGGCAGCATTGTTCACAATAGTGAAGATCTGGAAACGGCGCAAGTGTCTGTCAGTTGATGAGTGGATTAAAAAGCTGTGGTACATATACACAATGGAATACTATTGGGCCTTGAAAAAGAAGGAAATCTTACCTTTTGCGACAACATGGATGGACCTGGAAACTATTATGTTAAGTGAAATAAGCCAGGCAGAAAAAGAAAAATATCATATGACCTCACTGATTTGAGGAATCCAATGAACAATGTGAACCGAGGAATGGAATTGAGACAGAGGAGAGATCAAAGGGACCAGAGGAAAAGAGAACAGAGGGAAAGGGGATGATAGGATGGGATAAACCTGAAGGGAAGGGGGGAGGGCACAGTAGGGAGGGAGGCAAAGGAGATGTTGAGGGGAATACGGGGGGGCTGGGGGGTGCATTCAGGGCAACACTAGAATCTATGTAAACACAATAAATTAAAATCAATAAAAAATAAATAAATAAAATAAAAATAAATTATAGCTTTTGGTCCCTACCTGTCCGCTAAACTAGGTATGTAAAACCAAACAAGAGGCCACACAAACATCTAGGAGCAATATCCAGACCTAGAATGGACCGCCGTTGAATTTTACAACGTCTAGTGGAAAGCAACCCTTGGAAATACCCTGAGCCGGGAAGTTATTGCAGGTCTCACTTCCCAGCCAGGCCCTGTCTCAGGAGGAAGTGTGCTGCTCTTACGTTACTGCTTATGTTTGGTTTGGTTGTTTTTCTTCTAGTTATTCTTAATGTTCAGATTTCTTTATGTGCTGCTGCCAGATGTTAAACATTAGTTGGCTTCCCTGAAGCTTATATTCTGAAAAATAATACAGCAAAGACTACTGCTATAAAATAAATAAAAATCTACAAAGCCCATGTACTGAGTTGCCAGGCAAGGAAACCACGCAAGTGCGGGTACTCACTGAATGTTAGCTGACGGGGGAAAGTCAGCTGTTTAATCTAGGAACAGCGTTCACGGGGATTGAGGCTTGACAACCCATACTCCAGAAATCAATCCAAGGTTCAAACAAATTCAGTGCTTCATTGTCAGAGAACAGTCTTCAGTCGGGTCCAGTAGGGGTCTGGTGCTTGGGTCCACTGCAGCTGGTCAGAATCAGTTATGGTGAACCACAGCATTCAGTCTCGTTATCACCCAGGTCCGGGGCGTGTGCTGCTGTAAGTGGAAATTTTTCTTCTACAATTCACGCCTACTCTTCCTTAACAGAAGCTCCCTATATGACAGGCATATATGTAAGGTAACATGTTTCCCCGTACAGTCCTTAGCTCAGTGCTTTAAAATTTCAGTCATCTCTTTTTTAAATTGAATATATTGGGGTGACACTGGCTCACATAATTATACAGGTTGCAGGGGCCCGGCTCTACAACACATCTCTGTTCACCGTATTGTGTGTTCACACCCCCAAGTCCAGTCTCTGTCCATCACCATCTACCCTCCCTAAGCCCTCCTCTGCCTCCCTCCTTCCCCAGCAATCACTACATTGTCGTCCGCACAGTCCTCTTTGATAAGTGTTTGTAAAGTCTGTATATAAATCAATGATATTCATGAGCTCAGGAGGTCTTTGCTGCTCTGCCCAGTTACGCCCTAGAATTTGCCCTTCTTTCCATATTCTGCTTTTATCCAACATGTTTATAGAGCTAAACATTTATGCCACAGAATACTATAAGGAAAACAGAGCAGGACTGTACCTGTGAAATTCTCCTTAAATAGCAAATAGTAACTAGTCAAATACTGCTGTCTGCATGATTATGTCAGGCAGTCGGGACTCCTAGAGTTCTCCTTAGATTTTAAGGATCACTACTCAAAGGCAAGGTCGCTGGCAGGAACGTAAGCTGGTACAGCCACTGTGGAAGACAGCATGATGGCTCCTCACAAAACTAATAGAGCTTCCACATTGACAGGGGAACCCCAAGTTAGAAATTTGGCTTCAATAATAGTAGCTTTTTAGTTGTAATAAATAGGAGACTGTGTAAGGGGTTAAATTACAATAATTTCTTGTAAGGGCTCAGTCACAGAATTTCCTGTTAGGCACTGTAGATAACTAAAAGTTTAGCTCACAAGCCTTGATCTTTACTTTTTTGCCTAAGAAATGCAGGGAGTTCTCTTGCAGAAAGCTCCCAGAGGCACCAGACCCCAGCCGTTCCAGAGCAACATCATGACACCAGAGAGACTTGTGCCAGTGTCAGAAGGACATTCCAGGGAGGCATCCCTGCAGACCTAACTCCGGCCTCCCACGCATTGTTACGTGACTAACTACGCAGACGTTTCCCCCCTTACACCATTACTAACAGCCTCCGAACCCTATAGAAATGGGAGAAATAACATTCTCCTCTAGCACCAGGAGAATGTTAAGGCAATTCTTTGGGACAGAAGTCCCCACTCTTCTACAGTGGCTGTGATTTGAATTAAAGACATTCTTATACCTACTCAGCCCCTGTCTCATGTGAAATTGGCAAAAAAGGTTGACAGCACAAATCTCAACTTGTTCCAGTAACAATATAACCCAGCAATCCCTCTACTGGGTATTTACCTCCAAAACTTGAAAACGTTGGTACACAAAGACACTTGCACTCCCATGTTCATCACAGCATTATTCACAGTGGCCAAGACATGGAAACAGCCAAAGTGTCCCTCCATAGAGAACTGGAAAAAGACGATGTGGTACGTATATACTATGAAATACTACTCAGCCGTAAGAAACGATGATATAGTATCATTTACGACAGAATGGATGGACCTTGATAACATTATACTGAGTGAAATAAGTAAATCAGAAAAAGCTAAAAACTGTATGATTTTTCACATAGGTGGGATACAAAACTGAGACTCATGGACATAGATAAAAGTGAAATGGTTACCAGGGAGAGGGGGTGAAAGGAGAGGAGTAAAGAGGGCCAAATATACGGGGACAAAAAATAATTTGACTTTGGGTGATGAGCACACAATATAATCAACAGTTCAAATGCTATAGAACTGTTGACCTGAAACCTATGTACTCTTATTGATCAATGTCACCCAATTAAATTTAATTTTCTAAATGAAAAATTAAAGTCAGGGAAGTTTCTCAGGACATGGCAGTATATGAAGAAAAGAGGGGTGGGTGATGTCGGGAAGTAAATAGAAGGTGGGGGGAATTGGAAAAAAGGGAAGAGGTTAATAGATATCACTGTGGTGAATAGCAAGAAGAAATTAAAGAAAAATGATTGGGAAAAAATGCCAGAACTGAAGAAGCCTGACCGGCCAGGGACACATACAGCCAGAAGGCCAGGGACAGCAGCAGCTGGAAGAACTTGCAAAGCTAAGCAAGTCTGCTTTGCAAAGTCTGGGCAGGAAAATGCTGTTGGCAATGGCTGAGGCACAAAAATGCAAGTGACTCATGCAACCCAGCTCAGTAAATAGCTTCTACTGTGGGACACCCCCTTTCCACGCATTCCCAAGCCTCTGTCCCTGACACCCACTCACTGTGCCTCTCTTACATGTCTCCCTCTCTGCTGTAGACTGAATGTTTGTGTCTCCTGCCAAATGCAAATACAGTGGTACCTTGAGATATGAACAGACCAACATACAAATTTTTAAGATACGAGCTGTGACTCAGTCCATATTTTTGTTCGAGATCCGAGCAAAATTCTGAGATACGAGTCGTGATTCAGGAAGCTGCCACTAGCTGGTGCATTGGTGCATGGGTCCAGTATTGGCAGTTTGATATATGAGTTGATTGACTTACAAGCTCGGTTACAGAACAAATTAAATTCGTATCTCAAGGTACCACTGTATTGAAACCTAACCCCGATGTAATGAGATTTGGAAGTGGAAACTTTGGGAGGTAATAAGATCCTGAGGGTGGGGCCCTCATAAATGGGATTAGTGTCCTCATAAAAGAGACTCTAGAGCAGGGGTCCCCAAACTACGGCCCACGGGCCGCATGCGGCCCCCAAGGCCATTTATCCGGCCCCCGCCGCACTTCTGGAAGGGGCACCTCTTTCATTGGTGGTCAGTGAGAGGAGCACATTGGCCATCTCATTAGCCAAAAGTAGGCCCATAGTTCCCATTGAAATACTGGTCAGTTTGTAGATTTAAATTTACTTGTTTTTTATTTTAAATATTTTATTTGTTCCCATTTTGTTTTTTTACTTTAAAATAAGATATGTGCAGTGTGCATAGGGATTTGTTCATAGTTTTTTTTATTGTCCGGCCCTCCAGTGGTCTGAGGGACAGTGAACTGGCCCCCTGTGTAAAAAGTTTGGGGACCCCTGCTGTAGAGTTTTCTCAGCCCTCTCCTCATGTGTGGATTCAACAAGAACACTGTCTATGAACGAGGAAGTGGGACCTCATCAGTCATCAAACCTACCGGCATCTTGGTCTTTGATCTTGGACCTCCCAGCCCCTAGGGCCATAAGAAATAAATGTCTGTGGTTGAGAGACCGCCCAGTCTGTGGTGTTGTACTGGAGCCAACTGGACAGACTAGCACATCCTCCACCACCTCTGCTGCTGTTTTTTCTCCTATCTGTGTTCACAGTGGGGTGACCATGGAAATTTTTGGTGGGAAGCATACGGGCATGGGGGACAATCAGCAGCAAAGTAGAGTGTTCAGAAGTTACATCAGAGACCAAGGAGCCAGGAGCACCGCTGGCCACCAGTAGGCCTCTGCCTCCCCAGACATGCCAGGAGCGTGAGGGGAAGAAGGTAACCTCAAGGCCCAGTTCTTTCCAGGCTCAGAACTGCTCCAGGTGTTCTGTGTTTGCGCAGTAGGACCTGCCCGAGGCCTCAGTTATTTGATATGACTGTACCTGACTGCACGTGGCCACAGTCGGCCTTCCAAAACCCAGTCAGGATTTTCCTATAGGCACCTTGGCAGTGCTGCCGTCCCAAAGCTGAGAGGTGTTGTCCAAGCTTTGGATTAAATGGACACTTCACTCCTTTCTCATTGTGCATTTCAAATGAGAGTGCTCAAGAGGAAGACATCTTCTGTAGGTTTTACTTTTCAAAAAAACAAACTGATACTGAATGCAACCTGCTTTCTGTTAGCTTACTTGGAAAATTTTTAAAAGGTTATTCTCTAATGTAGACATTAGTTGAATGTGTGTCAGTTATCAACAGAAATGGTGAACATTCATTGAGGCAGATGTTAGCAAAGGCCTCACGTGTCACTGGGCATTTCAAGTGAAATCTCCGGATTTCCTAGTGAGTCCTGCCAAGCAGCTGAACAGATGATCCTGGCTCAGTTCACTCCTTCTTCTTTATTACGTTCAGGTTTTCTTGCCGTAACCTCATGTTTACAGCTACCAAAGGAAACAAGGCCTCTGGGCCCTGAGCACAAGCCCAAAACTCCAGCCAGCCTTCAGCAAGTAGTGTGTGCCTGCACTGGGTACACATCTGGAACTTTTTCTGTCCCATTTCCCTTTGGTGGCAAGAGGCAGCTCTGACATTAACTGCCAGAGACTTCAACTGAGTGGAGGCTAGCTACTTGACCATTATTCAACTAACAGAAGAAGAGACCGTGCGTCTTCCTAAGAAAGCTCTCCACCAGGATCAGAACTGCAGCTCCTACTCTAATGACTGTGAGACCTGGAGCACAGCTCTTATCTCCTCTGAGTCTTTTATCTCTTCACCATCACATGGACTTGATACCAAGGAAGAATCCTCAACGCTCATTTCTTACATGCTTGGCCAGGTAAGCAGTGCCTTAGGGTATCAGCCAGGGAAATGCATTTACTTTTCTTTTTCGTTGTTTTTTTTTTTTTTGGTTGTTGTTGATGTTTGTTTGTTTGTTTGTTTTAGTGCATGCAAGAGAGACAGACAGAAAGGAAGGGAGAGAGATGAGAAGCATCAACTTATAGCTGCATAGTGGTTCATTGGTTGCTTTATCATATGTTCCTTGACCAGGGGGCTCCAGCTGAGCCAGTGCCCCCTTGCTCAAGCCAGTGACCTTAGGCTTATGCCAGCTACCATGGGGTCATGTCTATGATCCCATGCTCAAGCCAGCAACCCTGTACTCAAGCCAGAGACCTGGGGTTTTGAACCCAAGTCCGCAGCGTCCCAGATCAATTCTGTAGCCACTGCGCCACCACCAGTCAGGCCAACTATATTTACTTTATAAAGTTTAACAACACAGCTCTGAGGAGCAATGCTGGTACTTGAGTGCTTCTAGCAGCAGGAGCTCTCAACAATTATACCAATTTTAATGTTTTTTATTCTTTTGTGGAGAAAGCATGACAAAGCTTACAAGTGGTCAAAAGGTCCTGAAATAGTTTTTTGGCAAATATGTCAATAAAATCAATCCCTAGTTCCCTCTGAGGGCTGGTGCCACTTTGGGACATCTCAGGGAAGCTCCAAGCGGGGGAGTGCTGAGAAAGACTGACAGACCAGGGCTCTCTGGTGAGGCTTGTGTTCTTTAGACAGGACGAGGGGCCATGAACAGCAAACGAATAGATGCTAATTTCAGCTGGTCACATTCAACACAGTTGTACAAGACAAAGTCCAAAGCCGGGGTGTGAACAGGGTCATGCCCTCCCTGCCAGCTCTGGGAGAGGGTCCCTCCTGCCTCTGCATAGCTTCCAGGGCAGCATGTCATCACGTGGTGTTCCCCTGTGTGTGTGTCTCCGGGTCTGTTTTCTCTTCCTGTGATGGCGCGGGTCACTGGATTATGGCACACGCTTATTTAGTATGACCTCATCTTAAGTTCACCAATTACATCTTCAAAGACTTGATTTTCAAATTAACTCAAATTCTGAGGTTTGGGGTAGGCAAGAATTTTGGGGGGAACACTATGCAATTCAACACAAAGAGCAACAGCATATTCAGCAGCTGGTAGTTTTCCAGCCGCCACACACTATTCCAGCTAAGGGTAGGATAAGCGCCCCAGTGAGAATCGGGCTGCAACCAAGAGGGGACAAGAGAGCAGGAGAGTGAGAGAAGCCCTGGAACAGACAAAGCTGCCACAGTGAGGGTCACTGAAACGCCATTGCTCAGGACCACGAGCTAAGAAGAAGAGCAGAGGAAGAGTGGGACAATAGTCAATGAACTAGATGTCCAAACCAAGGCAAGTGGACCCCAGAGCAGAAGGTCAATGGTACGACTCCTGAGGAAGACTGGACATGGAAAGTTTACTGGACATGGAAAGAGTGGCCCTTCATTCATGCATCCTCTCCTCTTCTCATGCGTTCATTTTGCGCCAAGCAAGTGCCTAGCGTTTTGGAGACAAAGACCAATAAGGCTAACTCCTGCCTCACAGAACTGTCTGTCTTGAAGCCTTTGCTCTCTAGTTGGAGGGTGATGGAGACACAGAAGCAGGACAAATAATTCCAGAATTGTCACATATGGAAAAATACATATTAAATAGAGAAGTTCACAAGCCTCAAGCCTGTGTTCTATTAATATGAGGGACCAGCAGTGAACTTAGACTGCTCAAGGAGTTTATAGAAAAAGGCCACCTCTTTTCAGTCCATTAAAATCCCCTGTGAGGCTTACTGTAGTTTATCTGTTTCCATCCTATTTTCCTAAGAGGAGGTGAACCTCTCTAGAGCAAAGACACCACCTCATCTCTCTCTTTCCCTAATACACCCTAGCCCAGCATGGGGCCCAGAATTAACATCATGTTACACGTATGAAGACTGTCTTTCATAAAAGAAAATAGTTGGAATTCAATGAGGCTTACTTTGGGCAATGAAATATAAGCAAAAGGAACATGTCATTTTCTGGCATAAGCTTTAAGAGTCAGTACACAACTTGTCACTTTCTCTTTTGTTCTGACAGTGGCTACCCCATAAGCCTGGGTCCCAGGGGAAGAGACGTAGAACAGTCAAGTCACACACACAAGACATTAACCTTTGTGTAATAAGCCACTAAGATTTGAGGTGTGTTATAACAGCAAAACCTAGCCTGTGTAACTTGTTCATCAATATATCCTTGTGTTTTTCCAAATACAGTTAATGTGTTTTACTAAATCGTTAATTTCACTCTAGTCATCAAGTGGCTATCAATCACTCACTATGAGCAGAGGCCTATTCTGCTAAGAGATAGGGTCACAGCAATGATGAAAGGTGTCTGTCCTCAGAAAATTTGCAATCTTAAGAAGAAGGTGGCAATGTTTTTGAATGGCCATACAGAACATTAAAATATTGAAATATAGTTGGAAAATTGCACTGCTCCCAAACCCCAAATGTTTCCTCCTTTCTGCCTCAGCTACCCAGCCCTCCTTCAGAGCATCACCCCCCCACACTCACACTCACACACACACACACACACACACACACACACACACACACACACACACTCAAGATCAAGAACTAAAGGATTTACCTTACAACACAGAAAAGAATCAACTCAATCATTCTGAATGATTTATGTTGATGTCTTGTTAAATATTTCTAAAATCACCCTTGAGACACAAAAATAATTTGGTACCTTGAGTATAAAGTTCAAAGGAAGAATATGAAGAATTAATGACCCATCTGCAGGCTGGAACAAAGTCCGCTTCCCCTAACTGGTCTTCTGGTACTTACATTTGAAACATTGCCTGAGTGAAATAAGGCCCCCGTCTTAGAGTGGATTCAGTTTCTGTCTACACAGCTCCTCCATTGCTCAAGGCTTCTGGGCAGGTGTGCATGTAACACACACACACACTTTCTTCTAGAAAGCCATGACTTGGGCTTCACAGTTCTTCACTTCTAAGGATATGCAACGTGGTAAACACTCAATGAGGCATTGTCCTGCCTGTCCTTCCCCATCATGTAGAATTGGTTTTTGCCCCTACCCACCCTGTTTAAACTTGTACACTGACATTTACTCATGTGTTGTTCCCTCTAGACTCTAGTGTGTATAGCACAAGCTGGGATTGTGTCTTGTTTAGAATGGATAAAATGGCTCTGGATTTGGGGGGAAAGAGAAGAGATAGCCGGGAAAGGTAGAAGAAAGAAGGGCTAAGGAATAAATCCTGCAGAACACTTTCAAAGTGGAAGCAAGAGGAGAAGCCAGCGAAGAGGAGTAAAGAAAGAGGGAGAGAAACAGAAGAATTAAGAGATGGCATCAACAGAACAACTGAGAGGAACCAGGGGTCAAGCCATTTGGGGAAACATGTTTTAAGAAAAGAGAGTGTCCCATGTTAGATGTGGGACACAGCCAGGACATGCTTCAGGCTGAGGGCTGAAAATAGAGCAGGGGATGGGCACTTAGGATGTCATACTTTACCTTAGGAATAGCAGTTTCATAATTAATTGGGGAAGAAGGTGACAATCCAATTGTACTGGGATGGAGAAAGAATGAGGAGCAAGACAGTGACAATGAGGGCAGCAGTGGGCTCTCTAAAAGTCTAGTGACAAGGGAAGAAAATTGAGCAGTCAACAGAAAGGAAGGAAAGGTTAAGGAGGACATTTCTTCTGAATAGAAGGACCAGAATGTGTCTTGTGCTGTTTATACACACAAGCCTGGATCATGGCCTCTATAACATGGCCAGGGCTGGGTTAGGGGCTGCCCATGGGAACTACACCAACCCAGCTTGTGTTTGAGGGCTCAGATTCACAGCCTCTATCCTGTTGGTGCCCAGCTCAGATGAACGTTTCTAAGCTCCTGGCTGCCTTTTTGAGGAACCTCGTGTAAGAGGCAGAAGAACACCACCTCAGAGAACATCAGCAGCAGCCACGCTGATCCATCTCCCATCAGATGCTCCTCTCAGCTGAGACAATCATGGTATCTGCATATTTCAGCTTGTTGGTGTTTCATCCCTGATGGAACCGCCTCACTTCTGTGCCATGCCTTGTTGTGGTCGTGATAAATGCCATTTTCAAGTCGCTAGAAAAAAAATACTCTCTTAAAAAAGCTCTCCTCTTCTGGGTCCTCTGGCTCTTTGAAACCTTAGAGAGCTCCTAGTGAGTGTGCACTGCACTTGGAGACACTAAAGGCAGCAATAAACTTCTGAAGGAGAGTTGCAGTGAGCTAGGCATATGCACCATGTGCGCTTCTTTATTTTCCTTGGCTGATGAACCCATGACGGTTAAGAAACACTGCAGTCAGTTTTCTCCAAACAGCCTACATTTGTCATTTCTTACCATTTAAGATGATATAGTATTAAAGCAATCTCCTAAGTGACTACAGAAATTATTCAAACAGAACCACTGTGATAACACATTAAAGGTGTGTTACTTAGCAACCAAAAAATAGACGCACTCTTAAAAATTAAGATGCAAAAGGTGAAAATACATATTTCATTCAAAACCAGCCTTATAATAATCCATAAAAGCAATCAGAAAATCACTCCAATGAAGAAAGTAATGGCAACAAGATTAACTTTTTATGTTTAGACATCATGCCCAGCTCTGACACACTCATTAGTAGGAAATGAACATCAGCCTTTCCTTTCATGGCAGACCTGTGCATGGGCAGGCCAGGGCCAGGGTTCTCTGATGTATGACCCAAGGTGAAGTCTCTGATCCCTCCTCCTGGCCCTCTTCCCAGCATCCTCATCTCAACCCTACTCTTTCCACTGTCATCACCACTATCACCACCTTCTACCACTGCTGCTGTGGCTTCCTCCCTGTAATTCATCACAAAACTTTTTTTTTTGTATTTTCCAAAGTTAGAAGTGGGGAGGCAGTCAGACAGACTCCCCCATACGCCCAACTGGGATCCACCCGGCATGCCCACCAGGGGGCGATGCTCTGCCCATCTGGGACATTGCTCCACTGCAGCTGGAGCCATTCTAGCACCTAAGGTGGAGGCTATGGAGCTGTCCTCAGTGCCTGGGTCAACTTTGCATCAGTGGAGCCTTGGCTGCAGGAGGAGAAGAGAGAGAGAGAGAGAAGAAGGAGAGGGAGAAGGGTGGAGAAGCAGATGGTTGCTTTTCCTGTGTGCCCTGACTGGGAATTGAACCCGGGACTTCCACACACCGGGCTGACGCTCTACTGCTGAGTCAACTGGTCAGGGCCACAAAACTTCTTGATCAGAGTATGGTGGAAGCTGAAAGTGCATAGTGGAAGTCTACCAACACTTTTTCTTTTTCTTTTTGTTATTTTAATGTGATTGTTAATAACAACAGGTTGTTTAAAATGAAAAAATGGAGAACAGTGATAAACTGGTCAGGACACTAACAAAGCAGTCATAAACTGGGATTAACCCAAGAAAACAGTATCGTCACCTCTGCTTAGGACACATTATATTGTCTGTCACCACCTGCACATCAACATTAAGAACACTAAAAGTGGGACAGGCCAACATTGTGTGCCCACTGAGTGTTGTTAAAAAAAAAAAAAAACCCTAACAACTTTAGCTCTACTAGATCCAACTGGCAGTTCCAGGATATTTGCTGAACAAGTTCACTGACAGCACAAGGAAGCAGACAGACAAACCTGGAATACTGTTATTCCACCGGTATAACAGGTAACCTGGTTTCTTCAAAAGCTACTGTTCTAAACGGGGTGAGAAGGGCTGGGAGCCGCCATTGAGTGAAAGACACTCAGGAGGCATAAAGCAATACAAACTGGGGAACAAAATTTTTGTTGCATCCACAAAAACACTTGTTCTTATCTAATTCAAGTGTGCTGATCTCAAATCTGACATTAGTTTTTCTCTGTACGCTTATCTAAATACACTTGATCCATGTTCACTTTCTTCGTCCTTAGAAGAAATAAAACCATTGAAAACTAGAACCGGGAGTGTCTCAGAGTGTGAGATAGGTCGTATTGCTGAAGGAATATTAGGATACGCAATCATATGCCATTTTTTCTTGCTGATGCCTTTTGTATGGATCAGAAATAACAGTCACTGCTGTGGTCCTTAGGTTTACGCCAAAGCATGGGAATACCAAAAGGCATTCCTTTGCGTTTTTCTTTTCTCCAGTCACGAAGTATTTCCTCACAATTATGACACACAATATGAGGAGCCTAATTCTTGTCTTGATCACCAAGGGGAATTTGAAAATAGGCAATATATGCACGTGTCACAAATGATGAAATATTGCGCCTTTGATGTTGAAGTGTGTAACAGCCACATATAAAACAGAAGGTGTCAGGACTATTCTTACATTTATGCCTACTCGAAGAAGCCATGATTCAATCTTAAAACAAAATAAGAGGGTGTTTTTATCAGAATTTTACATTTAAAAACAACTACAATTATGTAAAAGTGATGTTTGTAAAACATTAATTGCCTTGTGGTTATGTTCAATCCAAGAGTCGTTGCCTGTTAACTCCAATTTAAAAACCAATGCATGCCATTAACTGTAACAAAATGAAATTAAAACTGCATAAAAACTAGAGCATGCACAAAAAAATGAATTTTAGATTTGGAATCAGCGATGCAGAAATATATATAAACAGTTCTAAAACGTCATGCAACAGAAAATGGAAAAAAAAATTGTTCCCCAGTGTAATATAAGGACCTTGTCTGAGCTTGGTTTGAAGGTAACCAATGATTTTTTTTAAAATTTTATTTTGGAGACAATCAAGATGTTAAGATATACCAAGGAATTATTGTACCCTTGGTGTGATGGTGTTACTGTATTATGTAAGAAAATGTTCAGTATTTTTCATCTCTGCTGAATTACATAGAGATTATACAATGTGCTTTCTGAGACTCACTATGAAATACCTCAGCAGAGAAAACACGGGGAATAAATGAGGCCAGCATGGCACCGTCATGATCAGCCTAGAATCTGGGTGTTTGGTACACAGAGGTTTATTATACTGTTCTTTTTACTTTTATGTAATATTTTACATTTGTATTTAAAGTTAAAAATAAAGAATAGAGCTACAAGAGATGTGTTTTAGGCAGTCCCTCTATTTTTCAATCTGTTCATCAATATTTCCTGAGTATGATTAATAATCATACTCTTTGATTAGGTGGAGTGAAGACTCCACCTAGCTGATTGTGATGTTTTATTTACCACCTACTGAAAGCTGTAGGGACCAAATGTCCATTTTCTTCTTAATACAATGACAGTGAAATACATTTTTTTTCTGATCAGCTAGTCTGGAACTTTGGATATTCAAATTAGATTATGTCACCCTCCTGGCACTTTACAAAACCTAGCCAAAATTTTTGGAAATAAACTTAGCTCACTGTGTTGTTCCACAGTTTTGTTCCCTGCCTGCCTAACTCTTCTTCTAAAGTTATTGCCCAGTTGTGCTAGAGGCTTCCTGCCATGGTCAACTCTTCCCTTTGACTTCTCTGGCCCTGGTACCCCGCCATGTACTTGGTGACTCTATGTTGTGTGTGTAAAAGATGGTTTCCCAACAGCCAACTACCGTAAACAACACAACTAATTTTCATCGCTTGCTAACATGAGCCCTTCTCTTGATATTCTGATAATCCTGCCCCATTTTGGTCATATAGATAAGATAATATCTGTCTTGTTTCCAAATTTGTATGGTTTTATGATTTTGCATACTCTGTGCATTTGTATAAAATCATTTGAGGCCAAAAATGATGATTTCGAGTCATTTGGTTCTTATTTTCTATAACTAGAAGCACAAGTGTCTCCTCTGAGCCCAGGCTTTTTTGTCTTCTAAAACTCCAGTACATCATAATAGTGAGTGAATTTTTTTTTTAATTTTTTTTTAATTTATTCATTTTTAGAGTGGAGAGAGAGAGACAGAGAGGGAGAGAGAGGAGAGGCCGAGAGAGAGAAGGGGGAGGAGCTGGAAGCATCAACTCCCATATGTGCCTTGACCAGGCAAGCCCAGGGTTTCGAACCAGCGACCTCAGCATTTCCAGGTTGGTGCTTTATCCACTGCGCCACCACAGGTCAGGCATATTTTTATAACAAATGAATGAATGAAGGTAACGCATATGTCTTTCATTCTGAAGTTTCCAGGATTAGAAGTATTTCCATACATTTCTCCCCACTCAATATTAATTTAAAGCTGCTAGAATCCAGTTGGCCAATCTCCCTCCAGAGCAATCCTCCCAGCCTATTGAGATGCATTTTACCCTTTAGCCAGATCCTGCCCTCCTCCCCTCTACTCCCCGTGGGAAAAGTCAAAGTTCAGAAAACTACTACAAGCTGTGTAATTTTGGTCAAGTTACTTAACTTCTCTGTGATTCAGTTGAGAAACTATAAAATAATATCTACTTCAAAAAAAACTACATACTCAAAGCATTTGAAACAGTGTCTGAACTATACTAAGTCTTCAACAGGTATTAGCACATCGTATTACTATACAAGTCACTAAGTTGTTACTGTTGTGACACCTAGTTGTCTCCTCTTTCACTGACACTGATTTTTTATTGATTGCTGGATTTTAGAAAGAGAGAGGGAGAGATGAAAACTGATTTGTGGTTCCCCCTGGTTGTTCACTCATTGGTTGCTTCTTGCATGTGCCCTGACCAAGGATCGAACCAGCAACTTTGGCATATCAGGATGATGCTCTAACCAACTGAGCTACATGGCCAGGGCCTCATTGACATTGATTTTTTTAAAATAGCAAAGAGGTACTGAGGTAATGAGGGACAAAAGACCCAAATTCAAAATAAGAATACAACATTAGTGAATTCAAGAACAGGTGCCAACAAACCAGCAGGCATCACCAGCATATTGTCCCAGTTAAATGACATGCTAATCTTCAAAGTGATGTCTGTGAGCAGTCTCTGGAAGCAACTGGAGGTTGGTCCTCTACATTTAAAAATTGTTTGACTACAAGGGCGTATTGCCTAATACTGAGTAGACAGTACTTAAAAAAGCAGTAAAGAGACAATGAAGTTGGAAATGGGGAGGCAGTCAGACAGACTCCCGCATGCACCCAACCGGGATCCACCCGGCACGCCTACCAGGGGGGAATGCTCCGCCCATCTGGGGTGTTGCTCTGTTGCAACTAGAGCCATTCTAGCGCCTGAGGCAGAGGCCACAGGGCCATCTTTAGCGCCCGGGGTAGCTTTGCTCCAGTGGAGCCTTGGCTGCGGGAGGGAAGAGAGAGACAGAGAGGAAGGAGAGGGGGAGGGGGGGAGGGGCAGATGGGCCCTTCTTCTGTGTGCTCTGGCTGGGAATTGAACCCGGGAATCCTGCACACCAGGCCGATGCTCTACCACTGAGCCAACTGGCCAGGGCCTAGGAATGCCCTTGTTGATCAAGCTACCCAAAAGAAAATTATTTGGAGCAACCATGACAGATCAAGCAATTCAGTCTCATACTATTCATCACCAGAATGCTGCAGCCCTGTGTAAACAGTTTCAACTTTCTCAGGAAGCAGCACAGCAGATTGGGAAATCCTGTCCAAGGGGTCCTATACTACAATCTGCCCCTTCATTTGGAGTTAACCCTCAAGGACCCCTACCAGGACAACTTTGGCAAGTGGATGTTACTCATATACCTTCATTTGGCAAACAGTCCTATGTCCACGTTACAGTGGATACATATTCTGGATTTATAGTAACTTCTGTCAGAACAGGAGAGGCTGCTAAGCATGTTATAGCTCATTGTCTGTATGCATTGTTCTATTATTGGATTTCCTAAACTGGTTAAACTGAAAATGCTCCTGCATATGGAGCAAAAGCATTTACTGTATTTTGTCATTCTTATAATCTTTAAAGTTAAGGTATTATTAAAGTGTACCCAGCAAATATTTTAAGGTCAATTTAAAAAAATTTAAAAGGGGATAGTCATATCCTGGAACTCCTATGGGTCTACCATACCATGCTTTTTACTTAAAAAAAAAAAAATTAAATTTTTTTTGAATGCTGATGAACAGGAGACGCCAAATCTTTTTTGCCTGCAAACTACTACCTTCTTTATTTTATCCAGCTAATAACACTGTTTTGTCTTTTTCCAAATAGCTCCAGATATATGGAAAAGATTTATATAGGCAGATGGGGATCCTCAAACCCCTCAGCGAGATCTTCTGAGCATGGCTTTTAAGATACCTAGAGGCAGAAAAAGCCCAATAGAGATCAGGGGAACTACCAGCTTTTAGGATACGCCCTTAAAGGCTCCAATGCCCCAAAGGGGTTTCATAGGATGCCATCTGGGTCCTGCTTCAATAGTGTAAAGGAAGGTCATTGAGCTAAAGCCTGCCAGACTTACATGCCTCTGCTGTGAGGAAACAGGGACATTGGAAGGTAGGCTTCCCCCTCGCTCCTCTAAGGAAGGGTTCAGTCTCTTCCAGCCCTGCTCCAGCCACCTATGACCTAACCTTGCCCAGAATACTGGGGTTTGCCACTGAAGGTTGAAGGTGCCCAGGGCCGTCAACCCCATCTACGACACTGTGGACGAGTCTACGGTATTTCTTCCAAGAGCAGGTAAACTAATCTCATTTGCACAAGGGCCACTTAACTATGTCTTGCCTGAATAATCAGGTTTTTTATTCTTCCCTCGAAGATCTCTGTTGTGGGTGTTGATAGTCCTATTTTCTGCTGCTTTGTTTAATATATAGTGTTTCCTATATTCTTCCTACCCCAATGCCCCACTCATATTTCAGGCTGGGGCCTACTCCTAATTTAGAGCTCTCTTCCCCCTTTTGCCAACTTCTATTATGAATCTACCTTTGCCACCCAGCTTAGTGTATCCCAAGGTTCTCTTTACCAAGCCACAGTCACAGAACTCCAGGGAAAAGCAACCTGGTCTCCTCTCTCCAGGCAGAGGAGAACAGAGGCTCCATGTCCACACATTCTGCAGATGGCTTTTCCAGTCTATCTGAATCATTACCAGCTAGAAGCAGCGGTCATTGGGCTTGGACATGTGCTGCAAAGTATAGAGTTGTGACAACAATTCCAGTGCCATGCGGACTTTTCTTGGATGTGAACTTTTCCTGGACTTCTGCTCCTTGTGACAGCTCCTAACAGACTGAACTGGGGTTGGGTTGCATTTTTCAGGGATTTGGCATGGTGTTGGGGCCAACTTGGACTTGGTGAACATGTTAAGGACACTACTCTTTTATGGATTCTTGCTGTATTGGCCAAGAGTTTGCTTAAAGGCTTTAATCACTGTAAAAAAAAAATAGAAGACTAGATAAAGAAGATGTGGCACATATATATATAATAAAAAGCTTTGGTACATGTATATGATACTATGGAATACTACTCAGCCATAAGAAATGATGACATCGGATCATTTACAATAACATGGATGGATCTTGATAACATTATGTGGAGTGAGATAAGTAAATCAGAAAAAACTAAGAACTATATGAACCCATGCATAGATGGACATAAAAATGAGACTCAGAGACATGGATAAGAATGTGATGGTAACAGGGGGTAGGGTGGGAGGGTGGGGAGGGGGCGAGGAAGGGGTGGAGGGAGGCTCCCTCCGGGCACAAAGAAAACCAGATAGAAGGTGATGGAAGACAATTTGACTTTGGGTGAGGGGTATGCAACATAATCAAATGTCAAAATAATCTGGAGATGTTTTCTCGGAACATGTGTACCCTGATTTATCAATGTCACTGCATTAAAATTAATAAAAATAAGATTAAAAAGCAGTAAAGAGACAATAACTTGTAAGACCAGCAGCAAATACGTTTCAATTTGTCTAATGTAAAAAATTAAATCATCACTTTTTCTGAATATTATTTTCTAAGATAAAAAGCCTTGTCTGAAGATGGCTTTATGCCAAAAACCAAATGCCAAGGATGAAAAGTTTTGATGCACGTGTAAGAAGCCTGTGTAGAAAGGTCAGCCTTCCAGAACATGGCTGAAAGTACTCAGAATCATGGGCAGACCGTGGAGGTCATCTTTTTCCTTACAGTTACTTTACAGATGAGGAAACTGAATCCCAGAGAGGTTAGTGGTTGTTCCGTGTTACCAGATCTAGACCTAGGCCCTCCCTTTGATGGTGCAGTTAGACCAAAGGTACATAGTCAAATCACCAGGGCAACCCACAGGAGAGACAGATGCCTATTAAGCCTGAACAGACAAAAGATAAATAAGTAACACATCCTTCAGAGCTTTTGGGAAATAGACTCTTAATATATGAGTCAACATTTAGAAAATAATAAAGAAAACACATGACAGCTCACCTTGAACATCACTCAACATGAATGCCACAAAACAAAACAGTTCTCAGAATTTTTCATATGTGTCACAAATCATACAATTTCCAGACAGTTTATATTTTGATTTCTCCAGGAAAAACTCAGTGGACTCTAAATTACTGTCACCATTTCCAGTGTTTGTTATTGTTTTCAAAATCCTAGACAGAGGTTTTATTCACTGTAGATGCTCCCTACCAAGTCTCATAGCCAAGAAGGGGCTTGGGAAGGGGGGTGGGGTAGATTTGATAGATTTCTTAAAGACACAGTCATTATATAAAAGCTATTTTTTTCCAAAAGGTACTTAAATTTTTGGTAGCTGGGTGAGTGGGAAGGTGGGTGGGTCTGTCAGCATGTTTAGAAGTTTCTGAGAAGCACTATACTATCTGCTCTAGGGAAGCCTCTGGAGCAAGAATATCTGAGTGTAAATCCCAGCTTGATAAGGTGCTATCTGTGTGACCTAGGCAAGGTGTTTAATGTCTATTATGTGCCTCAGTTTCCTCATCAGTAAAAACAATCCAAGAAAGAGAATTTAGCTCAAATTATTGTTCTGAGGATTAAATGAGCTGATGCTCATACAGTCTGCAGAAACTTCTCTGGTATGCAGCAAACATGTACTTAAACACTAACTGTTTCTGTCCAGAGGTCACTCACCTGGTCACCAGTTTACATGGAAAAATGCCCAAGTCGGCCTTCTACAAAATCTGGGCACTACAGCCTAGCCACTGAGTCACAGACAAGTCTCAGTTGAATTTACATTAAACTCTAGCAAATATATCTGCTCCCCTGTACAGTAAATTACAAGCCACAGACAAATGTCTTCCTCCAGGTGCCATCCCCAAAAGCAACTCCAAAGTCAAACTATTTCCATGGAGCACCTACTGTCTCTTAACACAGCAGGGAAGATCAGGTATCTACCTACCTACACCGAGAGGTCACCGTTGGGGAAAGAACACAGCCACACACATTCTTAAGTGGCAAGACAAGAGTTAAAAAAGAAAGGGCAACAGAAGCACCAGGCTGTGTGTCATCTTATTTAACCAGCAATAAAGAGAAGCAAGTACCAATCAGGGTCTGAGCAGTGCTGGGGCCACTGTAAACAAGAAGCTATAGCTGTCCACATAGGTATAAGAAGGACCCCATGCTCCACCGAGATCAATGACCACTAAGCTGCCAAAAATAAGAACAACAATTTTTAAAGAAAGACATAAATACACAAATCTCTATGTAAAACCCAAATAAATACATAAACCCCCAGACCACAAATGCAATGCCACAGCCAAGGTTCCCTGGGTCACCACTGGGTTCCTGTCTCTTTAAGGGGACATGCTGGGCCTCTGTGAGCACTGGGACTTAGTTCAACTTCCAGAGCTGCAAGGCCAGGGCTCCGTGACTCACCACGTCATTCTGCTGAGCCCCTGATTCTCCAGAGGACTGTTGATGTCTGCCGTGAATGCACATTTTCTAAACTGTTGACTTATTCTTTAATAACTCTTAACATCAATTTATTGAGCACAGTCTGTGCAGAAATGTATGACTGAGTAGGAGGCAGAGCAAGGGTAAGCTAAGAAGGATGAGTCAGCTCTCCCTAGACTCCCTCCTGTCCTCTCCTCTATGTCTGGACTGGCAGAGTACTCTGAGAGTGCTTCACAACTCACACTGAAAATAAGGAATCTACTTAGTTGTCCTTACATGGTCCGGTCACTTTCTAGTGATCAACAGGTCTGTCAAAAAGAGGTTGTGGTGTTCACTTTCCTGTTGGGATGGTTGGCAAGAGCTGCCCAGAGCTGGCGTAAGGCCACTCTTAGAAGTGCCCCCACATTCTCAGAAATCCTAAACTCCTTTCTAAGTGTCAGGGAGCCATCTCACACTTGTAGCCAGAGAGCCTGGGCCAGGAGGCTAACACGAGACAGAGCTTGAAAGCTGACTATGAGTTGGCATAAACGTGGTGAAGAGGAGCCCAGACCTGTGCTCTGGGGTGATCAGTGTAGTTAGTGTCTGTGTAGGCTTAGGATGGCTCCAGGACTCTCCACTGCTGCCCCTGCAGGGCAGATGCTCCATTTCTCCCCACATGCCTGAGACGCCTCTTGCAGATACCACCACTCCCTTGAAAGCTGGTACTAAGACCTCTGACCTCAGGATAGCAATGAGAACAGTCAGAGTGGGGAGGAGCGAAAGCACTGCCCTTTCAAAGTACTTCAGCAGCCAAGAGGTGAAGACGTGGAAATACCTTCAGAAAACCCTTTGTTCCAAGAACAACACTGGAATGGGCCCTCTGGGTATGTAAATATAAAGCTCAGAACAGAATTAGAGAACACAGTAGGAAAGATCAATGAAATTAAGAGCTGGTTTTTTAATTTTTTTAAAGATAAATAAAACTGGCAAATCTTTAGCTAAATTAGCTCAGAAGGAAAGAGAGAAAAATAAATAAAGTCAGAAATGAAAGAGAAAACATTATAAGTAATCATATGCCAATAAAGTGGATAACTTTAAAAAATGTATTCATTTTTAGAAACATAAAACCTACCAAGAGTAAAGACAAGAAGTCTGAGCAAACCAATGCTGAATAAAGAGATCAGGTCAGTCATCAAAATCCTCCCAACATAGGGAAGCCTAGCACCAGATGTTTTCACTGGTAAATTCTACTATTAAAGAAGAATTAATGCTAATCTTTCTCAAATTCTTCCAGGAAAATAAACAAGAGGGAAAACTCCCACACTCATTTTAAGAGGCCAGAATTACTGGCCCTGATACTAAAGCTAGATAAGGATACTATAAGAAAAGAAAAAAAAAAAGAAAAGAAAAGAAATTGAAGTCCAGTATTGTTGATGAATATAGATGCAAAAATTCTCAACAAAATATTAGCAAACCAAATTCAACAACACATTAAAAGGATCATTCACTATAACCAAGTAGGATTTATTTCTGGGATAGGCAAACATGGTTCAACATATGCAAATCAATTGATGTTGTACATCACAAAAATAGAATGAAAAATAAAAATCATATGATCATCACAATAGATGCAGGAAAAGCATTTGACAAAATACAACATCTTTTCATGATAAATAAAAAACAACAATGTGGATATAAAAGAAACAAACTTTAACTCAATAAAGGCTATATATCAATATTATAAACCCACATACTTCATGGTGAGAAGTTGAAAGCTTTTCTTCTAAGATCAGGAACAAGACAAATGTGCCCACTCACCACCCCATTCAACATAGACCAAGCCAAAGTAATTACCCAAGAAAAAGAAATGAAAGGCACCCAAATAAGAAAGTAAATAGTAAAATTGTCTTTTTTTGCAGATGATATAATTTTATATATAAACAATCCTAAAGACATCACACAAAAAAACTTCTAGAACTAATCAATAAAGTCAGTAAAGTTGCAGTATACAAAATCAATATTCAGAAAATTGTGTTTCTGTACACTCACAACAAAACATTTGAAAAATAAATAAAGAAAACAGTCCCATTCACAATGCATCAGAAGCAGTAAAATACTTAGGAACAAACTGAACCAAGGAGTGAAAGATCTCTTCACTAAAAATTACAAGACTTGGATAAAAGAAATTAAAGAAGACACAGACAAATAGAAAGATAGTCCATGTTTATGGGTCCAAAGAATTAATATTGTTAAAATATTCTTATTATCTAAAGCCATCTATGCAATTCAATGCAATCCCTATCAAAATTCCATCGGCATTTTTCACAGAAATAGAATCCTAAGATTTTCATGAAACCATGAAAGGCCCCTAATAGCCAAAGCAATCATGAAAAAGAATAAAACTCTAGGCATCATAATTTCTGATTTCAAACTATATTACAAAGCTGTAGGAATCAAAACTGTTACAGTAATATAATGTTATAGTAATTATATATATAGAAATATAGAAAAAGTAGAAGATATATAGGAATAAGTTAGGATATAATATTAAAAGCCATCAGGCAAGTGAATAAGGCTGTGCCATCTGGACAGGAACTAATCTAGTGTGTACAGATATGAGAGGCAGACTGCCTTTAGCACAGGGCCCAGTTAGTGTGTGTGTGAAGTTATATAAAGATAAAAAGTGGATTGATGTCATAATTCTGTAGGTTAACATAAACAAGAAGCTTCCCTAAGAACACCTTAAAAGTAGCTTGATGTGACATTTCCATAGATTAACATAAAAAGGGCACCCTGCTAGGACCTCCCAAAAAGGTGGTTTGAGGTGATAATCCTGTAGATTGACACCTGTTAGAAGGGAAGGCCAGAAAAGGTACTAAAGCTAAGAGGCCCCCTCCTGCAGTATTTGCCCTAACTCCATCCTTTTGGACTGTCTCCACACCGCTCTGACCAAGGACAGCTAAGAGGAGCATGCCGACGGGGCCCCCTTATGCTGTAGCCAGGCACGCCAAAAGGACTTGTAATAAACTGCCTGTGTGCTTTTTGCAACTTGTGTGTCAGTCATGTCTTTCCTCCGGTGGCAGTTGGTCTCAGCACTGATAAGTAGAATCCTCATAGCCGCCTCGAGAGTAGTCTCGAAGAGCCTGCCAGCCCTGCTGATAAGCAGGAGTGTCCCACTGTGTGGGGAAGTTGAATCGGGATGCCTAACTGTAGAGCTCGGGCTCTACTGGGACAAAATAGTATAGTACTGGCATAAAAATAGACACATAGAGCAACAGTCAAAATAAAGAGCCCAGAAATAAGTCTTCATATATACAGTTAACTAATATTTGCAAGGGAGCCTAGAATACTCCATGCAGAAAGAACAGTCTCTTCAACAAATGGTGATGGAAAAATTATACAATCACATGAAGAAGAATGAAATTGGGCCCCTAGCTTACACCACTTATAGAAATGAACTCAAAATGTATCAAAGACTTAAGCATAAAACCTGAAACCATAAAACTGCTAAGAAAAAACATATGGAACATTTCTTGACATTGGTCTTGGCAGTGATTTCCAGGCATGACACCAAAAGCAAAAATAAATAAGACTATGTCTAACTAAAAAGCTCTGCACAGTAGAAGAAATGACTAAAAATTAAAAAGCAACCTACAGAATTGAAGAAAATATATGCAAACTGTATATTTAATAAAGAGTTAATATCCAAAGTATATAAAGAACTCATACAACTTAGCAACAAAACAAAAAATAAATAACCCAATTTAAAAATGCCAGAGGAACTGAATAGACATTTTTTCCAAAGAAGCCATACATATAGCTAACAGGCACATGAAAAGATCCTCATATTACTAATCAAAACTACAGAGATATCACTTCACTTCTGTTTGGATTGGCTATCATGAAAAAGACAAGAAATAACAAGCATTAGGGAGAATGTGGAGAAAGAGGAACCCTTGTGCATTGTTGGTGGGATTGTGAATTGATGCAGCCACTATGGAAAACAGTATGGAGGTGTAAGGTAAGCCGAAGAAGGACACCCAGTTCAGGTAAGAAAAGCTTATAGGGGGCCATCTGCTGGGCTCACTCCTAAGGTGGAGGTCAGCAACTGGTTCTCTAACAAGTAGGGTTAAATAGGGAACTCGAGGGTAAGGGCTGGAAGTCGTTAAGGGGAAAAAAGATGAAGGGTAAGTGAGCTAGGGGACCTTCCACACTCTGGTGAGTCGGTCTGGATGTCTGGGGGAGGTGATCTGGAATGTCCAGTTTTTTAATGTCCCTTGTCTTCTTAAGGGAGGAGAGGGTCATGGCCCCCGCCTGCAACCCTTTCAAGAGGTTCCTTAAAAAATTAAAAATAGAGTTACCATATGATTGAGCAATCCCACTTTTGGGTATGTATCTAAAGGAAATAAAAACAAAAATCTCAAAAAGATATGTGTACCCTACTTTAGCATTATTCATGATAACCATGATATGGAAACAACGATCAATGAATTAATGGATAAGATGTGAGATTATACGTAAATGTATAATGGAATAATATTTAGCCATGAGAAAAAAAGGGAACTCTGCCATTTGGGACAACTTGGATGGATAGACCTTGAGGGCATCATACTAAGTAAAATAAGTCAAAGAAAGACAAATACTGTATGGTTTCACTTATATCTAAAATCTAAAAAAAAAAAAAAAAAAAAAAAGCCAGACTTAGAGAAAAATGAGAGAGTGGTGGCTACCAGGGCCGGGGCTGGAGGAGCGGGAAGGTGTTAGTCAGAGGGCACACACTTTCTGTTGTAAGGTTAACCAGTTCTGGGGGCCTAACGTGCAGCATGGTGATTACAGTTAATAACACTGTATTACATGCTTGAGTAACTCTGAGTAACTCTTACACGTTCTCACAAAAAGGAGGGGTATGTTGGAGTTATTAAATGGTAACTGTTGTGCAGTAATCATTTTGCAACATCTAAATATATCAAATCAGTATGTTAAACACCTTAAACTTACACAGTGTTATCTGTCAATTCATCTCAAGAAAGTTGGAAAATAAAATAGAAACAAAAAGTAAAGCTGAGACAACAAAGGCACCATACGGAGCTGCTTCAGAAAGGCCTTCGGGTTTCCGGGAGGGCAGCCGGCACACTCCTGGGGCAGCAGGCTCTGCCCCTGAGCTGCTTCTCACACGGTCAGGTGGAGGAAGACAGCCCCGCCCCACCCCCATCCTCGTGCCAGGTGTTTCCTGTGGAAATGGCATCCCACTATAGGGAGGAACAAAAGAATGGTAAAATCATGGTGTTGGTTCTTCCTATTGAAAGAGAGAAACAAAAACTCAATGGCCCAATACTCTTTATAAATAATTTCTTACAGAAACCTTAGTTTCCACCCAGACCAGCTCCCCCAGAGCCCTTCTCCTGACAGGATCCTTCCGACAGGATCTCCACAGGCCCCTCTCCCGGGCCTGGCCGGCCTGGTTCGGGCCTCCTGCCCTGCAGACGGGGCTCCCTCAGGGGGTTGTGGACCCAGTGCCATCCCTCTCAAGCTGAATCACCTGCACTTCTATGTGGAGGCCAACTATAGCTTGATCAATTAACAATCACATAAATCCTACCTTTTTGTAACTCTCAGTAATGGTTTGTACCTAATTCCCATCACAAACTGTTTTCCTGGAGCTTTGGACAAAGAGCCACTTGAAGAACAGTTTATATGAACACTAGACACTGTTCTTTGCTGTTGCTCCTGGAGAAGTCTTGATTTTTTCAGTGGAGACAAAAAGTGTATTAAAATGACAAGGGGCGGGAGAAGGGGCCAGATCTGGCTTTGACCTCAGATGGGGAGTGAGCCAGGTGTCTTTGCAGGCAGGCTCTGGGAGGCAATAATGCTGACCCAAGGGCAGGAAAACAAAAGGGAATCTCATTTAGAATTTCCAAGGTCACTGATATATCAACAAAGAACTCTCAGCTGCCTCTACTCTTTTCAGAAACTAATTTAGTTTTTCTTAAGCTATGGGGAAAGAGTTGTCTTCCCAGCAGCTCTGCATGGCTGATGGATCAGTCTCATCCTTTGTACTTGCAGTGGAGTAACACCGGCTCTCCCAGACAGGGAGGGCTGGAGGTTTGGACAGGCTCTTGTCTGTGTTGCTGCCCCCTCCTCCTTCAGGATTTTGGCTGGATGATCCACAGGGGGGCTTCTCCATAGGATGGTACAGGGTCTTGTATTGGGTAAGTGCTCAAAGTAGTTGCATAATTAAACTCAAATAAGTTTCTCCATCTTCCTCTAAAATTACCAAAGATTGTCTGTCAGTCCAGAGCCTGTGGTGCATGGGCCCACTGCTTCCCTTAGGATCTTGTTAGACATGAGCAACCTCAGGCCCCATCCCAGAGCCTGAGAGTCAGAATCTGCATTCTGACAAGAAGCCCCGGTGGTCTGCCTATGCTCAAAGTGGGAGAAGCCATATTTTAAGAAGCTTGTCTTTGACCTCTGAGTCGCAGGTCAATAATCTTTGCATTCCTTGAGTGACTCAGAAGATATCTTTGCAGCCTATATAAGTCTGCTAGGGCTGCCATAACAAAATTCTACAGAGATGTTTGAACAGAAATTTATTTTCTCACGGTCTGGTTGCTAGAATTTCAAGATGTCAGCTGGTTTGGTTTCTCCTGGGCTCACTGAGGACCACCTTCTTGCTTTGTGCTCACATGATCTTTCCTCTGTGTGTGCCCCAGCTACCTCTGTGTGCTAATTTCCTCTCGTAAGGACACCAGTCAGATTGAACTAGAGCCCACTCTAACAGCCTCATTTAATTCAATCACCTCTTCAAAGGCCCTATTTCCAAATACAGGCTTTTGTATTGTCTGAGGTCCTAAGGGTTAAATCTTCAACATACGAACTGGGGAAGGGGACACAACTCAGCCCATAGCGAGTACCGCCATGTCCAGACACTGCGCTAAGCCTTGGGTTACAACCATGAAGGGAACAAACTTGTGCATGTCCTCAGAGGCAGGGTAAGGTTGGTTGAGGCCCTAGGTGCAGAAGAAAATACTGGCCCCCTTAAAAAAAAGAGAGAGAGAGAGAGAGTCAGGGAAAACAAAAAGACATGTTAACCATATTTTAAAATAAATGAAAAATAGTATGTACTATTAATATTAAAACTGCACACATGAAACCAAACTTGGTGTCATTAGAAAAAAGTGTGAAGTTGGGGTTTTGTGGGGCCCTTCAGAAGTCGGGGCCCAGAGGGTGCCCGGTGCACCTGCCATTAAATCTGCCTCTGCTTGTCCTCAAGAGCATTATAACTCCTCACTGGTCCCATCTCTCCTTTCAGTGTGGCCACCCTGACCATGGGGTCTGACTGGCCTCTCTCTCACTGTTGTCCCACAGATCCGAGATGCTTACACTCTACACCAACCACTCGTCCAGCCCACCAGGAAGACTGACTAATTTCCTTATCCTTCAGTGGGGAGAGTGGGTAAGCCTTGTATAAGACATTGGCCAAAAGGAAGATCCCTCTTAAAAATTTACGTATAAATGCTAAAGTCAGTGAGCAAAAGTATATAGATAAACAAGGTACTTACATAGTTTAAATGAATTTCCCCATAAGATATTTATTAATTATAAGGGGAAAATAGTAACCCAAGAGTAGAGAAACTTGGTAGATACCACCATTAGAAAGTGCATAAAGTTAACATCACCAGTAAAAAGACATGTCAACAACATGTCCCTCCCAATAAGATGCATCAAGAAGGTTACAATACAATTTCTGTAGCATTCTTGTCAAAAACCTTGACCTCAGTCTAATCATAAGCAAAGCTCTGAAGAACCCAAGTTGGGGGGCATTGTACAAAATAATTGACCAAAGTTACATGACTGGTAAAAAGACATGTCAACAACGTGTTCCTCCTGATATGATGCATTAAGAAGTGTCAAGGCCATAGGTGGCAATTGAAGGCTGAGAAATGGTCGATAGAAGAAAACAACCAGTGCAATCTGGGATTCTGGATTAGTGAGCCAGATTGGCAGGACCTCCGATATCTAACATCAGTCTGCCTTTCCAATATTAATTTCTGCTCTACAGACCTTCACTCTTTCCCCGAAATGATTATCAGTCTCATAGTAGCACCCCTTGATCCAGATCCCATGGTCTACTGTGTACAAGGGTTGAAATAAACACAACTATGTTGCAAGCACAATGTTTCTATTTTTATGTTTAGTACTGGTTTACTTTATGATGTTTAGATGTATATCCAAGAAAACAGAATGTATTTATTTCCTGCTCCTTTCACCTTTGCTACCATAAACTGTATATTAGAGTTGGCCCTCAGTCTTTGAGCAAACCTTCCACACCCCATTCCCATAGCTTAGCTCCAAAGGACAGAACAGCAGGGAGGCAACGGGGTATCATCTCTGCCTCTCCCCACTGCCCCCAAAGACAAGGACATTGGTGAGCTCCCTGATTTGTGAAACTCTCTTAAGATGTCATTCTTTCTAGTGAAATCTGCTATCCCATTGAAAAGGGTTTAGATAAACTTATTACTTCAGAATATGCATGTAGTTATATTTTTAGGTCAACTGAGCATCACATGGGAAATAAGAACATATGCGGCCCCCAAAAAATCAGTGTAGTAGACACAGAATGCCTGACTCAGCAATTTCAAACGGCTCTGGTCTGCATACAGCTCAGACTAGGACAGTGTCCCGTCAAGGGTGAACACTTGTGCTCTGCTGTTTACTCTCTCCTATACAGATGAGGAGACTGCAGCCAGAGAGGAGGTTGGGTCAGACACCTCATCTGCTTTTTCTGTTCTAGGATCTCTTTATCTGGAAAAAGCAGACAGCACTGACAGCCCAAAGAACTCCTTGGATTTTCCTATACAAAGAGTAAAGTCATAATGAAGCATTTTCAAATACCTTTAACCTATGGAGAAGCCAGTGAACTCCACTGAGTGACTGCATCCCACAGTAATCTTTGTCCTCAGGGTGGCCTCTGCTCACCAGGTAGACATGTGAATGCAGAATGTTGACACTGAGCTCCAATACTGAGCACTGAGCACCAAGTTCTGAGCACCAAACATTGAGCACCAAGTACCAAGTCCTGAGCTCCAAACACTGGGAACCAAACGCCAAGTTCTGAGCTCCAGACACTGAGCACCAAGTTCTGAGCTCCAAACACTGAGCTCTGAGCTCTGAGCACCAAGTTCTGAACTCCTGACACTGAGCTCAGAGCTCTGAGCACCAAGTCCTGAGCTCCAAACACTGGGAATCAAGCACCAGGTTCTGAGCTTCAAACACTGAGCTCTGAGCACCAAGTTCTGAGCTAAAAATACTGGTTACTGAACACTGAGCACCAAGTTCTGAGCTCCAACACTGAGCACTGAGCAATGGATGAGCCCCCTGGGCTCTTGCGTTCATCAGCCTCCCTGGGAAGGGAAAATGATCATTCCATGGGTCTGGCCAGCTGCCCCACCTCCAGTGGAACAATGTTAGAAAGGTTTATGGATTTCCTCTACATTCAGAAAATGTTCTGAATATATTTTCCATTCTTTATTTGTAGTTCATTGCAGTCTCCAAATACTAATAATATCTTGAATTTATTTCTGGTCCAAAATAGAGTTCTGGTCCTCTTCTTCTCTACCAACTTGGTCCACAGGGCAGAGAGCAGGCTTGGGTGACGGCCTCCTGTTCCTCTTTCTCCTCTTCCTGTAGCTGCTGCTTCTCCCCCTCCGTGAAGCCTTTCCTCTGGTTTCTAAACAGATAGCTCTATTTGGTGTCCACACTTTGCTTCCCAGCCCGGCAGCGGACCACTCATCCCCATGGAGCCCAGCACATGACCCGTGCAGTCAAGCTGCTCAACAGTAAAAGCTCTGGCGATAGAGGTGGAGGTGAACGCACACGTCAGCATCTTTCCCCCGGGTCTGAGATTGCGTCCAGTCCACACACCTTTCTCCAAACACTGGAAGCGGGCGCTTCAGGAGCACAGCGCTCCTCCGTGCAATCTAAGCCTGCATTTCAGGGACACATTCCCTGTCCGGCTTGGCCATGGCTTGGACCCACTGGAGATTTTAAAAATTATTTCCACAGACAGCTAACAATACTGTATTGTTATGTATATATGAATTTTCTAAGCGAGTAGATCTTAATTATTCTCTTCCCCCAAAAAGTAAAAAATTTTAAAAAAGTAACTTTATAAGGGTGATAGATGTGTTCACCAACTAGATTGTGGTAAACATTCACAATATATCAAAAGTTACATCAGACACCTTCATAGACTCAATTTTTATTTGTCAATTATACATCAATAAAGCTGGAGAAAAGAGAAATTATTTGTGAAAATAATAATAAAAGATAGTTCTCCCCATGCTCTATTCTGTCCTGATTTACAGATACATTTCTGGGCCATTCAAGAACCTCTTTGAAATTCAAATCTAGGGCTTCTGAAAAGTTCTTAGAAAGCAAACTCTGGAGTGAGCATGCTATCACAGCTGAGGGAGGCAGCAGCTTTGCGTAAGGGTCACTTCAGGGAAAATAAAAATATTTTAAGTCTGCATTTTTCTCCCTTCGTGAGAAGTGCCTATGTATCCATACAACTTAGATTTATCTGCTTTATTGACTCAAAGAATATCTAGGAAATAATTGTCACTGTTTTTCTGCTGTACTCACCTACTATTACTAATACCAGGGCTGAGCTGAGAAATGACACCATCGATTTCGCACGCAGCGCTCCCGCCCTCTCCTCCCGCCGGTGGGCTGCTGCCAGCCCGCTGCAGAGGGTTCCACCCGGCCACCCTCCTGTGCAGCCAGAGCTGCTGTCCCAGTGCTGTCCCTGCTGCTGCCTCCCACCCTCCTGTGCAGCCAGAGCTGCTCTCCCAGTGCTGTCCCTGCTGTTGCTTCCTCCCACCCTCCTGTGCAGCCAGAGCTGCTCTCCCGGTGCTGTCCCTGCTGCTGCTGCCTCCCACCCTCCTGTGCAGCCAGAGCTGCTGTCCCAGTGCTGTCCCTGCTGCTTCCTCCCACCCTCCTGTGCAGCCAGAGCTGCTGTCCCAGTGCTGTCCCTGCTGCTGCTGCCTCCCACCCTCCTGTGCAGCCAGAGCTGCTCTCCCAGTGCTGTCCCTGCTGCTGCTTCCTCCCACCCTCCTGTGCAGCCAGAGCTGCTCTCCCGGTGCTGTCCCTGCTGCTGCTTCCTCCCACCCTCCTGTGCAGCCAGAGCTGCTCTCCCGGTGCTGTCCCTGCTGCTGCTGCCTCCCACCCTCCTGTGCAGCCAGAGCTGCTCTCCCAGTGCTGTCCCTGCTGCTGCTGCCTCCCACCCTCCTGTGCAGCCAGAGCTGCTCTCCCAGTGCTGTCCCTGCTGCTACTTCCTCCCACCCTCCTGTGCAGCCAGAGCTGCTCTCCCAGTGCTGTCCCTGCTGCTGCTTCCTCCCACCCTCCTATGCAGCCAGAGGTGCTGTCCCGGTGCTGTCCCTGCTGCTGCTTCCTCCCACCCTCCCGTGCAGCCAGAGCTGCTCTCCCAGTGCTGTCCCTGCTGCTGCTTCCTCCCACCCTCCTATGCAGCCAGAGGTGCTGTCCCGGTGCTGTCCCTGCTGCTGCCTCCCACCCTCCTGTGCAGCCAGAGCTGCTCTCCCGGTGCTGTCCCTGCTGCTGCTGCCTCCCACCCTCCTGTGCAGCCAGAGCTGCTCTCCCAGTGCTGTCCCTGCTGCTGCCTCCCACCCTCCTGTGCAGCCAGAGCTGCTGTCCCAGTGCTGTCCCTGCTGCTGCTTCCTCCCACCCTCCTGTGCAGCCAGAGCTGCTCTCCCGGTGCTGTCCCTGCTGCTGCTTCCTCCCACCCTCCTGTGCAGCCAGAGCTGCTCTCCCGGTGCTGTCCCTGCTGCTGCTTCCTCCCACCCTCCTGTGCAGCCAGAGCTGCTCTCCCGGTGCTGTCCCTGCTGCTGCTGCCTCCCACCCTCCTGTGCAGCCAGAGCTGCTCTCCCGGTGCTGTCCCTGCTGTTGCTTCCTCCCACCCTCCTGTGCAGCCAGAGCTGCTCTCCCGGTGCTGTCCCTGCTGCTGCTGCCTCCCACCCTCCTGTGCAGCCAGAGCTGCTGTCCCAGTGCTGTCCCTGCTGCTTCCTCCCACCCTCCTGTGCAGCCAGAGCTGCTGTCCCAGTGCTGTCCCTGCTGCTGCTGCCTCCCACCCTCCTGTGCAGCCAGAGCTGCTCTCCCAGTGCTGTCCCTGCTGCTGCTTCCTCCCACCCTCCTGTGCAGCCAGAGCTGCTCTCCCGGTGCTGTCCCTGCTGCTGCTGCCTCCCACCCTCCTGTGCAGCCAGAGCTGCTCTCCCGGTGCTGTCCCTGCTGCTGCTGCCTCCCACCCTCCTGTGCAGCCAGAGCTGCTCTCCCGGTGCTGTCCCTGCTGCTGCTGCCTCCCACCCTCCTGTGCAGCCAGAGCTGCTCTCCCGGTGCTGTCCCTGCTGCTGCTGCCTCCCACCCTCCTGTGCAGCCAGAGCTGCTCTCCCAGTGCTGTCCCTGCTGCTGCTGCCTCCCACCCTCCTGTGCAGCCAGAGCTGCTCTCCCAGTGCTGTCCCTGCTGCTACTTCCTCCCACCCTCCTGTGCAGCCAGAGCTGCTCTCCCAGTGCTGTCCCTGCTGCTGCTTCCTCCCACCCTCCCGTGCAGCCAGAGCTGCTCTCCCGGTGCTGTCCCTGCTGCTGCTTCCTCCCACCCTCCCGTGCAGCCAGAGCTGCTCTCCCGGTGCTGTCCCTGCTGCTGCTTCCTCCCACCCTCCTATGCAGCCAGAGGTGCTGTCCCGGTGCTGTCCCTGCTGCTGCCTCCCACCCTCCTGTGCAGCCAGAGCTGCTCTCCGGGTGCTGTCCCTGCTGCTGCTTCCTCCCACCCTCCTATGCAGCCAGAGGTGCTGTCCCGGTGCTGTCCCTGCTGCTGCCTCCCACCCTCCTGTGCAGCCAGAGCTGCTCTCCCGGTGCTGTCCCTGCTGCTGCTGCCTCCCACCCTCCTGTGCAGCCAGAGCTGCTCTCCCAGTGCTGTCCCTGCTGCTGCCTCCCACGCTCCTGTGCAGCCAGAGCTGCTGTCCCGGTGCTGTCCCTGCTGCTGCTTCCTCCCACCCTCCTGTGCAGCCAGAGCTGCTGTCCCGGTGCTGTCCCTGCTGCTGCTTCCTCCCACCCTCCTGTGCAGCCAGAGCTGCTCTCCCGGTGCTGTCCCTGCTGCTGCTTCCTCCCACCCTACTGTGCAGCCAGAGCTGCTCTCCCGGTGCTGTCCCTGCTGCTGCTGCCTCCCACCCTCCTGTGCAGCCAGAGCTGCTCTCCCAGTGCTGTCCCTGCTGCTGCTGCCTCCTACCCTCCTGTGCAGCCAGAGCTGCTGTCCCAGTGCTGTCCCTGCTGCTGCTTCCTCCCACCCTCCTGTGCAGCCAGAGCTGCTCTCCCGGTGCTGTCCCTGCTGCTGCTTCCTCCCACCCTCCCGTGCAGCCAGAGCTGCTCTCCCGGTGCTGTCCCTGCTGCTGCTTCCTCCCACCCTCCTATGCAGCCAGAGGTGCTGTCCCGGTGCGGTCCCTGCTGCTGCCTCCCACCCTCCTGTGCAGCCAGAGCTGCTCTCCCGGTGCTGTCCCTGCTGCTGCTGCCTCCCACCCTCCTGTGCAGCCAGAGCTGCTCTCCCAGTGCTGTCCCTGCTGCTGCCTCCCACGCTCCTGTGCAGCCAGAGCTGCTGTCCCGGTGCTGTCCCTGCTGCTGCTTCCTCCCACCCTCCTGTGCAGCCAGAGCTGCTCTCCCGGTGCTGTCCCTGCTGCTGCTTCCTCCCACCCTCCTGTGCAGCCAGAGCTGCTCTCCCGGTGCTGTCCCTGCTGCTGCTTCCTCCCACCCTACTGTGCAGCCAGAGCTGCTCTCCCGGTGCTGTCCCTGCTGCTGCTGCCTCCCACCCTCCTGTGCAGCCAGAGCTGCTCTCCCAGTGCTGTCCCTGCTGCTGCTGCCTCCTACCCTCCTGTGCAGCCAGAGCTGCTGTCCCAGTGCTGTCCCTGCTGCTGCTTCCTCCCACCCTCCTGTGCAGCCAGAGCTGCTCTCCCGGTGCTGTCCCTGCTGCTGCTTCCTCCCACCCTCCCGTGCAGCCAGAGCTGCTCTCCCGGTGCTGTCCCTGCTGCTGCTTCCTCCCACCCTCCTATGCAGCCAGAGGTGCTGTCCCGGTGCGGTCCCTGCTGCTGCCTCCCACCCTCCTGTGCAGCCAGAGCTGCTCTCCCGGTGCTGTCCCTGCTGCTGCTTCCTCCCACCCTCCTATGCAGCCAGAGGTGCTGTCCCGGTGCTGTCCCTGCTGCTGCCTCCCACCCTCCTGTGCAGCCAGAGCTGCTCTCCCGGTGCTGTCCCTGCTGCTGCTGCCTCCCACCCACCTGTGCAGCCAGAGCTGCTCTCCCAGTGCTGTCCCTGCTGCTGCTTCCTCCCACCCTCCTGTGCAGCCAGAGCTGCTCTCCCAGTGCTGTCCCTGCTGCTGCCTCCCACCCTCCCGTGCAGCCAGAGCTGCTCTCCCAGTGCTGTCCCTGCTGCTGCTGCCTCCCACCCTCCCGTGCAGCCAGAGCTGCTGTCCCAGTGCTGTCCCTGCTGCTGCTTCCTCCCACCCTCCTGTGCAGCCAGAGCTGCTCTCCCGGTGCTGTCCCTGCTGCTGCTTCCTCCCACCCTCCTATGCAGCCAGAGGTGCTGTCCCGGTGCTGTCCCTGCTGCTGCCTCCCACCCTCCTGTGCAGCCAGAGCTGCTCTCCCGGTGCTGTCCCTGCTGCTGCTGCCTCCCACCCACCTGTGCAGCCAGAGCTGCTCTCCCAGTGCTGTCCCTGCTGCTGCTTCCTCCCACCCTCCTGTGCAGCCAGAGCTGCTCTCCCAGTGCTGTCCCTGCTGCTGCCTCCCACCCTCCCGTGCAGCCAGAGCTGCTCTCCCAGTGCTGTCCCTGCTGCTGCTGCCTCCCACCCTCCCGTGCAGCCAGAGCTGCTGTCCCAGTGCTGTCCCTGCTGCTGCTTCCTCCCACCCTCCTGTGCAGCCAGAGCTGCTCTCCCGGTGCTGTCCCTGCTGCTGCTTCCTCCCACCCTCCTGTGCAGCCAGAGCTGCTGTCCCAGTGCTGTCCCTGCTGCTGCCTCCCACCCTCCTGTGCAGCCAGAGCTGCTCTCCCAGTGCTGTCCCTGCTGCTGCCTCCCACCCTCCTGTGCAGCCAGAGCTGCTCTCCCGGTGCTGTCCCTGCTGCTGCTTCCTCCCACCCTCCTGTGCAGCCAGAGCTGCTGTCCCAGTGCTGTCCCTGCTGCTGCTTCCTCCCACCCTCCTGTGCAGCCAGAGATGCTGTCCCAGTGCTGTCCCTGCTGCTGCCTCCCACCCTCCTGTGCAGCCAGAGCTGCTCTCCCGGTGCTGTCCCTGCTGCTGCTTCCTCCCACCCTCCTGTGCAGCCAGAGCTGCTCTCCCGGTGCTGTCCCTGCTGCTGCTTCCTCCCACCCTCCCGTGCAGCCAGAGCTGCTCTCCCGGTGCTGTCCCTGCTGCTGCTGCCTCCCACCCTCCTGTGCAGCCAGAGCTGCTGTCCCAGTGCTGTCCCTGCTGCTTCCTCCCACCCTCCTGTGCAGCCAGAGCTGCTGTCCCAGTGCTGTCCCTGCTGCTGCTGCCTCCCACCCTCCTGTGCAGCCAGAGCTGCTCTCCCAGTGCTGTCCCTGCTGCTGCTTCCTCCCACCCTCCTGTGCAGCCAGAGCTGCTCTCCCGGTGCTGTCCCTGCTGCTGCTTCCTCCCACCCTCCTGTGCAGCCAGAGCTGCTCTCCCGGTGCTGTCCCTGCTGCTGCTGCCTCCCACCCTCCTGTGCAGCCAGAGCTGCTCTCCCAGTGCTGTCCCTGCTGCTGCTGCCTCCCACCCTCCTGTGCAGCCAGAGCTGCTCTCCCAGTGCTGTCCCTGCTGCTACTTCCTCCCACCCTCCTGTGCAGCCAGAGCTGCTCTCCCAGTGCTGTCCCTGCTGCTGCTTCCTCCCACCCTCCTATGCAGCCAGAGGTGCTGTCCCGGTGCTGTCCCTGCTGCTGCTTCCTCCCACCCTCCCGTGCAGCCAGAGCTGCTCTCCCAGTGCTGTCCCTGCTGCTGCTTCCTCCCACCCTCCTATGCAGCCAGAGGTGCTGTCCCGGTGCTGTCCCTGCTGCTGCCTCCCACCCTCCTGTGCAGCCAGAGCTGCTCTCCCGGTGCTGTCCCTGCTGCTGCTGCCTCCCACCCTCCTGTGCAGCCAGAGCTGCTCTCCCAGTGCTGTCCCTGCTGCTGCCTCCCACCCTCCTGTGCAGCCAGAGCTGCTGTCCCAGTGCTGTCCCTGCTGCTGCTTCCTCCCACCCTCCTGTGCAGCCAGAGCTGCTCTCCCGGTGCTGTCCCTGCTGCTGCTTCCTCCCACCCTCCTGTGCAGCCAGAGCTGCTCTCCCGGTGCTGTCCCTGCTGCTGCTTCCTCCCACCCTCCTGTGCAGCCAGAGCTGCTCTCCCGGTGCTGTCCCTGCTGCTGCTGCCTCCCACCCTCCTGTGCAGCCAGAGCTGCTCTCCCGGTGCTGTCCCTGCTGTTGCTTCCTCCCACCCTCCTGTGCAGCCAGAGCTGCTCTCCCGGTGCTGTCCCTGCTGCTGCTGCCTCCCACCCTCCTGTGCAGCCAGAGCTGCTGTCCCAGTGCTGTCCCTGCTGCTTCCTCCCACCCTCCTGTGCAGCCAGAGCTGCTGTCCCAGTGCTGTCCCTGCTGCTGCTGCCTCCCACCCTCCTGTGCAGCCAGAGCTGCTCTCCCAGTGCTGTCCCTGCTGCTGCTTCCTCCCACCCTCCTGTGCAGCCAGAGCTGCTCTCCCGGTGCTGTCCCTGCTGCTGCTGCCTCCCACCCTCCTGTGCAGCCAGAGCTGCTCTCCCGGTGCTGTCCCTGCTGCTACTGCCTCCCACCCTCCTGTGCAGCCAGAGCTGCTCTCCCGGTGCTGTCCCTGCTGCTGCTGCCTCCCACCCTCCTGTGCAGCCAGAGCTGCTCTCCCGGTGCTGTCCCTGCTGCTGCTGCCTCCCACCCTCCTGTGCAGCCAGAGCTGCTCTCCCAGTGCTGTCCCTGCTGCTGCTGCCTCCCACCCTCCTGTGCAGCCAGAGCTGCTCTCCCAGTGCTGTCCCTGCTGCTACTTCCTCCCACCCTCCTGTGCAGCCAGAGCTGCTCTCCCAGTGCTGTCCCTGCTGCTGCTTCCTCCCACCCTCCCGTGCAGCCAGAGCTGCTCTCCCGGTGCTGTCCCTGCTGCTGCTTCCTCCCACCCTCCCGTGCAGCCAGAGCTGCTCTCCCGGTGCTGTCCCTGCTGCTGCTTCCTCCCACCCTCCTATGCAGCCAGAGGTGCTGTCCCGGTGCTGTCCCTGCTGCTGCCTCCCACCCTCCTGTGCAGCCAGAGCTGCTCTCCGGGTGCTGTCCCTGCTGCTGCTTCCTCCCACCCTCCTATGCAGCCAGAGGTGCTGTCCCGGTGCTGTCCCTGCTGCTGCCTCCCACCCTCCTGTGCAGGCAGAGCTGCTCTCCCGGTGCTGTCCCTGCTGCTGCTGCCTCCCACCCTCCTGTGCAGCCAGAGCTGCTCTCCCAGTGCTGTCCCTGCTGCTGCCTCCCACGCTCCTGTGCAGCCAGAGCTGCTGTCCCGGTGCTGTCCCTGCTGCTGCTTCCTCCCACCCTCCTGTGCAGCCAGAGCTGCTCTCCCGGTGCTGTCCCTGCTGCTGCTTCCTCCCACCCTCCTGTGCAGCCAGAGCTGCTCTCCCGGTGCTGTCCCTGCTGCTGCTTCCTCCCACCCTACTGTGCAGCCAGAGCTGCTCTCCCGGTGCTGTCCCTGCTGCTGCTGCCTCCCACCCTCCTGTGCAGCCAGAGCTGCTCTCCCAGTGCTGTCCCTGCTGCTGCTGCCTCCTACCCTCCTGTGCAGCCAGAGCTGCTGTCCCAGTGCTGTCCCTGCTGCTGCTTCCTCCCACCCTCCTGTGCAGCCAGAGCTGCTCTCCCGGTGCTGTCCCTGCTGCTGCTTCCTCCCACCCTCCTGTGCAGCCAGAGCTGCTCTCCCGGTGCTGTCCCTGCTGCTGCTTCCTCCCACCCTCCCGTGCAGCCAGAGCTGCTCTCCCGGTGCTGTCCCTGCTGCTGCTTCCTCCCACCCTCCTATGCAGCCAGAGGTGCTGTCCCGGTGCGGTCCCTGCTGCTGCCTCCCACCCTCCTGTGCAGCCAGAGCTGCTCTCCCGGTGCTGTCCCTGCTGCTGCTTCCTCCCACCCTCCTATGCAGCCAGAGGTGCTGTCCCGGTGCTGTCCCTGCTGCTGCCTCCCACCCTCCTGTGCAGCCAGAGCTGCTCTCCCGGTGCTGTCCCTGCTGCTGCTGCCTCCCACCCACCTGTGCAGCCAGAGCTGCTCTCCCAGTGCTGTCCCTGCTGCTGCTTCCTCCCACCCTCCTGTGCAGCCAGAGCTGCTCTCCCAGTGCTGTCCCTGCTGCTGCCTCCCACCCTCCCGTGCAGCCAGAGCTGCTCTCCCAGTGCTGTCCCTGCTGCTGCTGCCTCCCACCCTCCCGTGCAGCCAGAGCTGCTGTCCCAGTGCTGTCCCTGCTGCTGCTTCCTCCCACCCTCCTGTGCAGCCAGAGCTGCTCTCCCGGTGCTGTCCCTGCTGCTGCTTCCTCCCACCCTCCTATGCAGCCAGAGGTGCTGTCCCGGTGCTGTCCCTGCTGCTGCCTCCCACCCTCCTGTGCAGCCAGAGCTGCTCTCCCGGTGCTGTCCCTGCTGCTGCTGCCTCCCACCCACCTGTGCAGCCAGAGCTGCTCTCCCAGTGCTGTCCCTGCTGCTGCTTCCTCCCACCCTCCTGTGCAGCCAGAGCTGCTCTCCCAGTGCTGTCCCTGCTGCTGCCTCCCACCCTCCCGTGCAGCCAGAGCTGCTCTCTCAGTGCTGTCCCTGCTGCTGCTGCCTCCCACCCTCCCGTGCAGCCAGAGCTGCTGTCCCAGTGCTGTCCCTGCTGCTGCTTCCTCCCACCCTCCTGTGCAGCCAGAGCTGCTCTCCCGGTGCTGTCCCTGCTGCTGCTTCCTCCCACCCTCCTGTGCAGCCAGAGCTGCTGTCCCAGTGCTGTCCCTGCTGCTGCCTCCCACCCTCCTGTGCAGCCAGAGCTGCTCTCCCAGTGCTGTCCCTGCTGCTGCCTCCCACCCTCCTGTGCAGCCAGAGCTGCTCTCCCGGTGCTGTCCCTGCTGCTGCTTCCTCCCACCCTCCTGTGCAGCCAGAGCTGCTGTCCCAGTGCTGTCCCTGCTGCTGCTTCCTCCCACCCTCCTGTGCAGCCAGAGATGCTGTCCCAGTGCTGTCCCTGCTGCTGCCTCCCACCCTCCTGTGCAGCCAGAGCTGCTCTCCCGGTGCTGTCCCTGCTGCTGCTTCCTCCCACCCTCCTGTGCAGCCAGAGCTGCTCTCCCGGTGCTGTCCCTGCTGCTGCTTCCTCCCACCCTCCCGTGCAGCCAGAGCTGCTCTCCCGGTGCTGTCCCTGCTGCTGCTTCCTCCCACCCTCCTATGCAGCCAGAGGTGCTGTCCCGGTGCTGTCCCTGCTGCTGCCTCCCACCCTCCTGTGCAGCCAGAGCTGCTCTCCCGGTGCTGTCCCTGCTGCTGCTTCCTCCCACCCTCCTATGCAGCCAGAGGTGCTGTCCCGGTGCTGTCCCTGCTGCTGCCTCCCACCCTCCTGTGCAGCCAGAGCTGCTCTCCCGGTGCTGTCCCTGCTGCTGCTGCCTCCCACCCACCTGTGCAGCCAGAGCTGCTCTCCCAGTGCTGTCCCTGCTGCTGCTTCCTCCCACCCTCCTGTGCAGCCAGAGCTGCTCTCCCAGTGCTGTCCCTGCTGCTGCCTCCCACCCTCCCGTGCAGCCAGAGCTGCTCTCCCAGTGCTGTCCCTGCTGCTGCTGCCTCCCACCCTCCCGTGCAGCCAGAGCTGCTGTCCCAGTGCTGTCCCTGCTGCTGCTTCCTCCCACCCTCCTGTGCAGCCAGAGCTGCTCTCCCGGTGCTGTCCCTGCTGCTGCTTCCTCCCACCCTCCTGTGCAGCCAGAGCTGCTGTCCCAGTGCTGTCCCTGCTGCTGCCTCCCACCCTCCTGTGCAGCCAGAGCTGCTCTCCCAGTGCTGTCCCTGCTGCTGCTTCCTCCCACCCTCCTGTGCAGCCAGAGCTGCTGTCCCAGTGCTGTCCCTGCTGCTGCCTCCCACCCTCCCGTGCAGCCAGAGCTGCTGTCCCAGTGCTGTCCCTGCTGCTGCCTCCCACCCTCCTGTGCAGCCAGAGCTGCTCTCCCAGTGCTGTCCCTGCTGCTGCTTCCTCCCACCCTCCTGTGCAGCCAGAGCTGCTCTCCCAGTGCTGTCCCTGCTGCTGCTTCCTCCCACCCTCCTGTGCAGCCAGAGCTGCTCTCCCGGTGCTGTCCCTGCTGCTGCTTCCTCCCACCCTCCTGTGCAGCCAGAGCTGCTCTCCCGGTGCTGTCCCTGCTGCTGCTGCCTCCCACCCTCCCGTGCAGCCAGAGCTGCTCTCCCAGTGCTGTCCCTGCTGCTGCTTCCTCCCACCCTCCTGTGCAGCCAGAGCTGCTCTCCCAGTGCTGTCCCTGCTGCTTCCTCCCACCCTCCTGTGCAGCCAGAGCTTCTCTCCCGGTGCTGTCCCTGCTGCTGCTGCCTCCCACCCTCCTGTGCAGCCAGAGCTGCTCTCCCAGTGCTGTCCCTGCTGCTGCTTCCTCCCACCCTCCTGTGCAGTCAGAGCTGCTCTCCCGGTGCTGTCCCTGCTGCTGCTGCCTCCCACCCTCCTGTGCAGCCAGAGCTGCTCTCCCAGTGCTGTCCCTGCTGCTGCTTCCTCCCACCCTCCTGTGCCGTCAGAGCTGCTCTCCCAGTGCTGTCCCTGCTGCTGCTGCCTTCCACCCTCCTGTGCAGCCAGAGCTGCTCTCCCAGTGCTGTCCCTGCTGCTGCTTCCTCCCACCCTCCTGTGCAGCCAGAGCTGCTCTCCCAGTGCTGTCCCTGCTGCTTCCTCCCACCCTCCTGTGCAGCCAGAGCTTCTCTGCCGGTGCTGTCCCTGCTGCTGCTGCCTCCCACCCTCCTGTGCAGCCAGAGCTGCTCTCCCAGTGCTGTCCCTGCTGCTGCTTCCTCCCACCCTCCTGTGCAGCCAGAGCTGCTCTCCCCGTGCTGTCCCTGCTGCTGCTTCCTCCCACCCTCCTGTGCAGCCAGAGCTGCTCTCCCAGTGCTGTCCCTGCTGCTGCTTCCTTCCACCCTCCTGTGCAGCCAGAGCTGCTCTCCCAGTGCTGTCCCTGCTGCTGCTTCCTCCCACCCTCCTGTGCAGTCAGAGCTGCTCTCCCGGTGCTGTCCCTGCTGCTGCTGCCTCCCACCCTCCTGTGCAGCCAGAGCTGCTCTCCCAGTGCTGTCCCTGCTGCTGCTTCCTCCCACCCTCCTGTGCTGTCAGAGCTGCTCTCCCGGTGCTGTCCCTGCTGCTGCTGCCTCCCACCCTCCTGTGCAGCAGAGCTGCTCTCCCAGTGCTGTCCCTGCTGCTGCTGCCTCCCCGGCTGCAAGCACTTTGAAGCTGCAGAGTGCACTACAGGGGAAACCCTGCCATCGTTTTGGGGGAGGAAACCAGTTGTTAGAAGAGTTTATCACAGATGGAAAGAGAGGCTGCCACACCTGTTTCACTGGCCCTTCTCATCCTTCATCACCAGGTTATCTCAGAGCCCCAGGCTGGGCGTGCGAAGCCTGCTGGGGACGCCTCTGCTGTCGTCAGCTGCCGCTGAGAAAGAAAACGGGACAAGCTGTTGTTTGGGTGTGCAGAGGAGGAGGCCACGCTGGTGGTGCTTCACTTGCCTGTTAGTTCTGGAGATAATCAAGGCATACGCATTTAATAAGACAAAATTAGGCACATGCATACACACATTTAGTCTCATAACTAAGGCGAATTACAAAAGAACTTTCAGAAGGTTTCTGTTCTTATTTGTATGTCCAGAAACTTAAAAAAAAACATTAAGTAAGTGGCACTATCAAGAAGCAAATAATTTATGAAGGCGAGCCTTTTGAATTAGGCAGTGATTACATGACACGCACATTACCAAGGACACTCCCTGCGCTCCTGTGCTGGCTGCCGCCTGCAGTGGGCAAAGGCTTGGTGCTGAGGAGAAGAGGCAGAGGACAAAGAAGGGAGAAGGAGGTGCCCTTTCTAGGACGCAAGCTTGTCACTAAGGCCTCATCCCGCTAGCGAGCTGGGACTGTGGGGCCCGAGTGCGTCCTGCTCAGTGCCCGCTCTTCCCCTCAGAGCAGGAGCAAGACCAGGCTGCGTGAGGGCTGGACTTGCTCTTCACCGCTGGGCCCACCTGATGGTCACAGCCATATTTGCATGATCAACCAACCCTAAAATCTGCCATTCTCTTCTCTCTCCCTGCTGTTTCCGTTATGTTGGGATTTTCCAGGAGGCTTCTGCTTCTGCTGGTGCTCCTGCCTCTGGTTCTGCCCCCAGAGAGCTCCTCTGTGCTCTGATGTGACTGTGGACAGCCAGAAGCCCAGGAGAGAGCAGAGCTGAGCAGCCCTGCCCTGCCATCAGGAGTGAATGGGCATTTCTTGCTCCCCAGAAACCTGCCTGTCATGCCTATAAAGTAAGTTTGAAGACCAAAGGAGCCTCACTTCTGCCCCTGTTCTCTTCATTGCAATCCTTAGCCCTCACAGTCTGTGTCTGTGGTTAAGGGCTCAATAAATATTTCCGCTCCAGCTGCTGATTCATGAGCCAGCCCCATGTTCCATATGGTCAGGTTCAAAATATTCTTGAACAAACCAGGTTGTTCCTATAGGTCTCCCTTGGGTAGACACAAATGAGATGAGCTAGTTCATGAGTCAGGCTCAGGAAAGGGTGATTTGGATCCGAAATGTTCTCACAAACTAGAGGAGTCGGACGCTTTCTGCCCACTCCAATGCCACAGCACATATTCTCCAGGGCCATGAGTCGATTCACCGAATCAGTCACCCATGACTGAGTAACACTCAACAAAAGGCCGCAGGGAACCTGTGAATCAACAGTTCAATAAAGGAATTACACAAAGAAGCTGTTGTCAGTGAAATCCTATTTTGAGATTCAAGGTGATGAAAGAAACAGGAGGAAGACGAGATTGTCAACAGGCAGTTATGTGAGCAGAACAACCCCTCTGCATGCAGAGGAGCCCGGCCTGAGATGGGGGTGGGGGGTGGGGGTGGGGAGGAGCTTCGCTCTCCTGGGACCTCCAGGCTGAACACACTGCTCAAGCAGGAAACGGTGCATTACAAAGGAAAATGAACAGAACCTGAGACTCAGAAAAGAAAAGAAAAAAAAAACAGATAAAGGGGCAGGGAGGACAAAGAAGGGTCCCCAAGTCGAGAGGTCAAGTAGCTGGGGACTGAGGGAATGGGAAGGCAGCAGAGGCTGGACTGGAGAAACAAGGGAGAAGGTGATGAATGAGTCAGTCTTGGTACTGTAGTGGCAAAAGTCACTGGGTATGTATTTGTCTACAGCTGGGTAACAAATGACCCCAGAACTTAGTGGCTTGAGCAAGATGCACTTATTATCTTACTATTTCTGTAGCTCAGGAATGAGGCACAGCATAGCTGAGTCTTTCTCTCAAGGTCTTTCACAAAGGTGTGATCAAGGTGTTGGCTGATGCTAGGGTTCAGCTGCGGGATCAGCCATGGACAGGTCCACCTCCAAGTTCACTCAGCTGGCTGCTGTCAGAATTCAGTTTCTCCTGAGCTGGTAAATTGAGGACTCCTGTTCCTTGCTGGTTGTTGGCCAGGCTCCATTCTCAGTCCCTTGTCATGTGGGCCTCTCCAACATGGCATCTTCGGCAAAGCATGCAAGCCAAGAAGGCAGTAGAGTCTGCCAGTGAGGTAGAAGTCACACTCTTTTGTAACCTGTGCAGAGAAATGACCCCTCAACACTGCCATATTATATTTGTTAGAGCAAGTTGCTCAAAGAGAATACAGTCATACAAGGTTGTGGATACCAGGAGGCAGGAATCACTGGGGTGTGTCTTAGAGGTTGCTCGCCACAGGGTATTTGGAAATGTGGAATTGAAGTTAGGAACAAGGAAGAAGTCATCTAAATGTATATGACAATTAGAATTATCAAAGGAAAAGTATTATACACACATATATGTATATCAGGGCCTGGAAAATCAGGCACATTTAACAATAAGAATAGGGGGGTAGAAAAACCTACAAAGTAGAAAAAAGGAAAATTGAGAGAATAATTTTTCCAAATCCAAGATTATCCCTTTCTTCAAAACCTAGGAAAACAGTCCTCTCCTCCAGAAAGCCCTCTTAGATTGACTTGGCTCTACCTAATCCTCCACTAGGCATTCACTCAGAAAAGACCAGAGTAATTTTATGTGCAAAGGCTACAGAGTCTAACGAGATCTGACAGAGTCTTTAAGGAGCTACACGTCGGGGAGTTAAGACAAATTTATTACTTTTTTTTTTTAAAGATGAACATCATCAATAGTGGCATGAGAATGGTCTACAGGACACAAGTCACAGAATTGCATAGTGGGAGAGGGTGCTCCCCCTGGGAAAACCAGAGTCTGGTATGTACGAGTGAGCCTGTGTCTGTTCCTGTCATTAACCTGCGCCTCTAGGGCTCGGCTCCCAGGCTCCCAGGGTGGTGCGTGTGTCTCTGGGTATTCCACAGCTGGGCTACACGGCTGAGTGAAAGCACAGCCTGTGCTTTCCAGACCTCCCCTGTCCTCCTGCGGTCCCAGGCTGTGTTGCACCAGCCAGTTCTCTAGACCTGCCTGCCGAAGACAAAATTTCCTTTCATGTGGTTGAAGTAGCAGAAACACAAGATACACACAGGCTGCCTGAGAGTAACTGCAGTATTTGAAACATGCTTTCAGTATTTTCAAGTCTTTTAGCTCCTAACAGACAAAGCCCTTCGTGGAAGGAGTGACATCTCTCCTCAGTAGGCTGATTCTTCTGGGGAATCATTTTTTTTTATTCAGTGTTCAGATTGCATTTCACAAAACCACCTCAGGGGCAAATTGCTCCAAATGAAACTGTTAACGAGACTAGATCAAACCACAGCAGCTTTTCAAACTATGGTTTGAGGTCAACCACATCTTCAACCCAACTCAGACCCCATCTGTGCATCTCCTGGAGCAGAAGCTCTCGGGGGCTCACACTGCCCACCTGTTCTTTCTTTCATGGGCCCTGACTGTTGCTGTGGAGAGAACAGTTCCTGGAACTAAACATAAGAAGGAGTAACCTGGCCTATGGTGGCACAGGGGATAAAGCATCAACCTGGAATGAACCAGATCGCAGGTTCAAATCCCCAGGCTTGCCCGGTCAGGCCACATAGGAGAAGCAGCTACTGCTATGAGTTGATGCTTTCAACTCCTCCCCTCCCTCCTTTTTCTCTCTCTCTCCTCTCTCTAGAAATCAATAAATAAATCTTTAAAAAATAAAGAAGAAGAAGAAGAAGAAGAAGGAATAAACTTAGACATAAAGATAAATAGACATCAAGGGCCACATTGCATTTGAGGAAAAGCTGCTTGCTAATCCAGGGTTGAGTTGATCTCTCAAACCCCACTAGTGAGACAGGAGGAAGATCCTACAGTGGAGGCAGGAGGGAAACCCCAGAGCCCCATGGAGAGGCAGGAGGGAGACGCCAGAGCCCCATGGAGAAGCAAAAGGGAGAGGCAGTTTGCTTTCTGCCCCAGGAGAGATTGGGCAGGTGATGGTAATGACTGAGTATGGCAGTCCCCAGTGAAGGCGGACTCTGGGCTGACCATTCTACTGATCTGCTTCCCTCTTGTGGCCTGGAGGAATGCTATGAAGACCTGGCAGGTTGCCAGCATCCCACCTATTGGCTCGTTGATATTTTCTCTTGATTCCCAGGGCATCTATTTGATGCCAAATATATCACAAAAATCACCCCCAAGGTTTCTTTACCCTTTCTGATGTGTCATGAGGTGGGAGCAGAAACTCACCCTGGGTCAATCTAGGGATAGGGTCTGGAGACCAGGGCTCAGCTTGCTCTTTTGTGCTAACACAGAGAGGCCTGGGCACTTAATCTGCCTCTCTAGGGTGAGCTGCTTGCTGCCCTGGCCGGCCTAGCCTGCCCACTTGCCTATTCTTCAGTTTTGAAATGTGGTCCTTGGACCACCAGCATCAGCAGGATGCTTATTAAAAATGCAGACTCTCAGTCCCCCAGATTCCCCCAGATTGATAGAGTCAGATTCTGTATTTGAACAACCACCACCTGCCCCGAGATGATTCCTATACTTATGAAGCACTGCCCTAAACCAGTAATTTCACTCATAAGAATTTATCCCGAAGAAACGACGAGCTGCGTGCCCAGCTTGCAGACACCCTGTCCGTGCAGCACTGCGTGCACAGAGACTGCAAACCAACCCAATGTCTGGATGCAGTATTTATGGATGCCAACTCTCTGACATCGAGCAAGCAGGAGTGACAAGGCAGTCCTAAAAATTGGTTCATTTTTCCAGGTGTAACATTACCTAGCCAGTTTTGAAGTACCCTTTTTTTATTTCATTTTTATTTAAACAATTAAATTTAACAGGGTGACACTGGTCAACTTAGAGTACATAGATTTTGGGGAAATATCTCCACATCATTTGGACAGTCAATTATATTGTATACCCATCACCCAAAGTCGGATCATCCTCCGTCCCCTTATATTTGTCCCTTTTTATGTCCTTCCCCCTCCCCATCCCCCTCTCTCTCCCCCCTTCCTCCTCTCTCTCCCCCCTTCCCCCTCACCCTGGTAACCACTGCACTCTTATCTATGTCCATGAGTCTCAGTTTTGTGTCCCACCTATGTATGGAATTATACAATTCTTAGCTTTTTCTGATTTACTTATTTCAGTCAATATAATGTTATCAAGGTCCATCCACATTGTCGTAAATGATCCGATGTCATCATTTCTTATGGCTGAGTAGTATTCCATAGTGTATATGTGCCACATCTTCTTTATCCAGTCCTCTATTTAAGGGCACTTTGGTTGTTTCCATGTCTTGGCCACTGTGAACAATGCTGCAATAAACATAGGAGTGTATGTGTCTTCACATACCAAATTTTTCGAGTTTGGGAGGTATGTACCCAGTAGAGGAATTGCTGAGTCACATGGTGGTTCTATTCTTAATTTTTTGAGGAACCACCATACTTTCTTCCATAATGGTTGTACTACTTTACATTCCCACCAACAGTGTATGAGGGTTCCTTTTTCTCCACAGCCTCTCCAACACTTGTTATTACCTGTCTTGTTGAAAATAGCTAATCTAACAGGTGTGAGGTGGTATCTCATTGCAGTTTTGATTTGCATTTCTTTAATAGCTAGTGAAAATGAGCATCTTTTTATATATCTATTGGCAATTTGTATTTCTTCTTGGGAGAAGTGTCTGTTCCTGTCTTCTCCCCATTTTTATTGGATTGTTTGCTTTTTTGTTGCTGAATTTTGTGAGTTCTTTTTATATTTTGGATATTAACCCCTTATCTGAGCTGTTGTTTGCAAATATCACCTCCCATTTAGTTGGCTGTCTGGTTGTTTTGTTGACAGTTACTTTTGCTGTGCAGAAGAAGCTTCTTAGTTTGATATAGTCCCATTTATTTATCTTTGCCTTCACTTCCCTTGCCTTTGGAGTCAAATTTATAACCTCTTCTGTATGGCCAAGGTTCATCTTTTCTTCTATGTACTTATTGTTTCAGGTCTTGTATTTAGGTCTTTGATCCATCTTGAATTAATTTTTGTGCAGGCAGACAAACTGTAGTCACGTTTTATTCTTTTCCATGTGACTTTCCAATTTTCCCAGCACCATTTATTGAAGAGGCTTTCTTTTCTCCATTGTGTGTTTTTGGCTCCTTTATCAAAGATGATTTAACCATATATGTGTGATTTTATTTCTGGCCTCTCAATTCTTTTCCATTGGACTGACTATTTTTCTGCCAATACCACACTGTTCTGATTATTGTGGCTCTGTAGTATAATTTGAAGTCAGTTATTTGAAATGCCGCTGGCTTCTTTATTTTCCCCTCAGGATTACTTTGGTTATTCAGGGATTTTTATACTTCCCCACAAACCTGATGATTTTTTTGTTCCATTTCTTCAAAAAAATGACATTGGAATTTTGATGAGAATTACATTAAGGTTGTATATTGCTTTGGGTAATATGGCAATTTTAACTATATTTATTCTTTCTATCCAAGAACATGGGATATTTTTCCATTTCATTTTGTCTTTTTCAATTTCCTTTAATAATACTTCGTAGTTTTTAGTATATAGGTCCTTTACATTCTTTGTTATGTTTATTCCTAGGTATTTTTTTGTTGTTTTTGTTGCTACTGAAAAAGGAATTGTTTTTTGAGTTCTTTTTTTGAGGTTTCATTGTTGGCATATAAGAAAGCAATAGACTTTTGTATATTAATTTTGTATCCTTCAACCTTACTGTATTGGTTTATTGTTTCTAATTGTCTTTCTGTGGAGTATTTGGGTTTTCTATATACAGGATCATGTCATCTGCAAAAAGTAAAACCTTTACTTCTTCTTTCCCAATATGAATGCCTTTTATTTCTTTCTCCTGTCTGATTGCTCTGGCTAAAACTTCCAGAACTATGTTGAATAAGAGTGGAGAGAGTGGGCAGCCTTATCTTGTTCCTGATTTTAGAGGAAAAATTTTCAGCTTTTTACCATTTAGTATGATGTTAGCTGGTGGTTTGTTATGTATGGCCTTTATTATGTTGAGATATTTTCCTTCTATGCCCATTTTCTTGAGTGTTTTAAACTTAAAATGATGTTGTATTTTATCGAATGCCTTTTCTTCATCTATTGATAGGATCATATGGTTTTTGGTTTTTGTATTGTTGATATAGTGTATTATGTTGTTTTATGTATGTTGACTCATCCTTGTACCTCTGGGATAAATCCCACTTGATTGTGATGTATTATTTTTTTAATGTGTTGTTGTACATGCATTGATCAACTTATGACCTATGCAACTTACAACCATTTGACGTTACTACCACAATCGCTAGCCGCAACTGCTCCACGTCTGGCAGCGCAAGCGTTGCCCAGCTGGGCTTTGACAGTGAGGACCAGCTTCCGGCAGCACTACAAAATGGTGTAGAGATGATACAAATGACATAAAATGAACAAAGAAAATTATAACAATAATGAAAGAAAATTATGATAAAATATGACTTGAAGATTTTTATAACATCATTCCACAGTACTGTACATATAGCCTACTCAACTTACAACCAAATCGAGTTACGACCAGTCTGTTGGAACCAATCATGGTTGTAAGTCGAGCACTAGCTGTATTCGATTTGCTAGTATTTTGTTTAGGATTTTTGCATCTGTATTCATTGGAGATATTGGTCTGTAGTTTTTTTGTGTGTGTTGTCCTTGCCAGGTTTTAGTATGAGGGTTATGTTGGCCTCATAAAATGTGTTTGGAAGTATTGCTTCTTCTTCAATTTTTTGGAAGAATTTGTGAAGGCTAAGAGCCAAATCTTCTTTGAATGTTTGGTAGAATTCACTAGTGTAGCCATCTGGCCCTGCACATTTATTTTGGGGGAAGTTTTTGATAGTTGTTTTTATTTCCTCCCTGCTAATGGGTCTATTTAATGTTCTACTGCTTCATGATTCAGTCTAGGAAGATTGTACTGTTCTAGGAATTTATCCATTTCTTCTAGATTGTTGAATTTGATCCCATATAGTTTTTCATAGTATTCTGCAATGATCCTTTGTTTATACAGGATATCTGTGATAATTTTTCCTCTTTCATTTCAGATTTTGTTTATACAAGTCATTTCTCTTTTTCCTTAGTGAGTCTTGCCAGGGGCTTGTTAATTTTGTTGATCTTTTCAAAGAACCAGCTCTTTTTTGCATTAATTTTTTCTATAGTTTTTCTGTTCTCTATTTCATTTTATTTCTGCTCTAATTTTTATTACTTCCTTTCTCCTGCTGGTTTTGGTTTGCCTTTGTTCTTCTTTTTCTAGTTCCTTAATATGTGATGTTGTTTACTTGGGCTCTCTCTTGGTTTTTGATATAAGCCTGTAATAATATGAACTTCCCTCTTATTACTGTTTTTTGCTGCATCCCAGAAATTTTGATATGTCATATTATCATTTTCATTTGTCTGTAAATATCTTTGGATCTCTGCTTTTATCTCTTTTTTGACACTGTCATTTTTTTGAACTATGCTGTCTAATTTTGACACTTTAGTGGGTTACTTTACTTTCTTTTTACAGTTGAATTCTAATTTCAAAGCCTTATGGTCAGATAATATGCTGGGTACAATTTCAGTCTTTCTGAATTTGTTGATGTTAGTTTTGTGGCACAACATATGGTCTATCCTTGAGCATGTTCCATGCACACTGAAGAAGAATGTATACTCTGATGTTCTGGAATGAAATGTCCTGTAGATGTATATTATATCCATTTGTTTCAGTGTTTCGTTTAAGGCCAATATTTCTTTATTGATTTTCTGTTTGGATGAATGATCTAGAACCATCAGTGGTGTATTGAAATCTCCAAATATAATTATATTTTTGTCAGTGTCTATTTTTAGATCAGTTAGTAGATGTCTTATATATTTTGGTACTCTCTGGTTTGATGCATATATATTAAGAAGTATTATGTCTTCTTGATACAACATCCCCTTTATGAAGACCATTTTTGTCTCTGGTTACCTTTGTTGTCTTGTAGACTGCATTGTCAGATATGAGTATAGCTCCACCTGCTTTATTTTGGATATTATTTGCTTAAAGAATCGTTTTTCCAACCTTTTACTTTGAATCTATTTTTGTCCTTGTAGCTTAGATGTGTCTCTTGAAGGCAGAATACAGTTGGGTTTGGTTTTTTATCTAATCCGCTACCCTGTGCCTCTTTATTGGTGAGTTCAATTCATTTACATTTAACATAATTATTGACACTTCAGGGTTTCCTGTTGCCATTTTATATATTGCTTTCTGATAGTTCTGTGTCTTGTTTGGTTCTTCTTTTTTCTTTTTATGTCATTTGTTTTAGTTTGGCGGTATTCCATACTTATTTCCTCTGTTTCTTCTTTTTGTAAGCTATGTGTTTCACTAGTGGCATTTTCTTTTCTTTTTTTTTTAATAATTTTATTTTTTTTAATGGGGCAACATCAATAAATCAGGATACATATATTCAAAGATAACAAGTCCAGGTTATCTTGTCGTTCAATTATGTTGCATACCCATCACCCAAAGTCAGATTGTCCTCTGTCACCTTCTATCTAGTTTTCTTTGTGCCCCTCCCCCTCCCCCTTTCCCTCTCCCTCTCCCCCCTCCCCCTGTAACCACCACACTCTTATCAATGTCTCTTAGTTTTACTTTTATGTCCCACCTACGTATGGAATAATACAGTTCCTGGTTTTTTCTGATTTCCTTATTTCACTTCGTATAATGTTATCAAGATCCCACCATTTTGCTGTAAATGATCCGATGTCATCATTTCTTATGGCTGAGTAGTATTCCATAGTGTATATGTGCCACATCTTCTTTATCCAGTCATCTATTAACGGGTTTTTTGGTTGTTTCCATGTCCTGGCCACTGTGAACAATGCTGCAATGAAAATGGGGCTGCATGTGTCTTTAAGTATCAATGTTTCTGAGTTTTTTGGGTATATACCCAGTAGAGGGATTGCTGGGTCATAAGGTAGTTCTATTTTCAGTTTTTTGAGGAACCACCATACTTTCTTCCATAATGGTTGTACTACTTTACATTCCCACCAACAGTGAATGAGGGTTCCTTTTTTTCCACAGCCTCTCCAACATTTGCTATTACCTGTCTTGTTAATAATAGCTAATCTAACAGGTGTGAGGTGGTATCTCATTGCAGTTTTGATTTGCATTTCTCTAATAACTAAAGAAGATGAGCATCTTTTCATATATCTGTTGGCCATTTGTATTTCTTCCTGGGAGAAGTGTCTGTTCATGTCCTCTTACCATTTTTTTATTGGATTGTTTGTTTGTTTGTTGTTGAGTTTTATGAGTTCTTTGTATATTTTGGATATTAGGCCCTTATCTGAGCTGTTGTTTGAAAATATCATTTCCCATTTACTTGGCTGTCTGTTTATTTTGTTATCAGTTTCTCTTGCTGAGCAAAAACTTCCTAGTCTGATGTAGTCCCATTCATTTCTTTTTGCCTTCACTTCTCTTGCCTTTGGAGTCAAATTCATAAAATGCTCTTTAAAACCAGGTCCATGAGTTTAGTACCTATGTCTTCTCCTATGTACTTAATTGTTTCAGGTCTTATGTTTAGATCTTTGATCCATTTTGAGTTAATTTTAGTACAGGGGGACAAACTGTAGTCCAGTTTCATTCTTTTGCATGTGGCTTTCCAGTTTTCCCAGCACCATTTATTGAAGAGGCTTTCTTTTCTCCATTGTGTGTTGTTGGCCCCTTTATCAAAAATTATTTGACTATATATATGTGGTTTTATTTCTGGACTTTCTATTCTGTTCCATTGGTCTGAGTGTCTATTTTTCTGCCAATACCATGCTGTTTTGATTGTCGTGGCCCTATAATAGAGTTTGAAGTCAGGTATTGTAATGCCCCCAGCTTCATTCTTTTTCTTTAGGATTGCTTTGGCTATTCGGGGTTTTTTATAGCTCCATATAAATCTGATGATTTTTTGCTCTATTTCTTTCTTTCTTTCTTTATTATTATTATTTTTTTTTGTATTTTTCTGAAACTGGAAACGGGGAGAGACAGTCAGACAGACTCCCACATGCGACTGACTGGGATCCACCTGGCACGCCCACCAGGGGCGACAATCTGCCCACCAGGGGGCGATGCTCTGCCCCTCTGGGGCGTCGCTCTGTCACGACCAGAGCCACTCTAGCGCCTGGGGCAGAGGCCAAGGAGCCATCCCCAGCGCCGGGGCCATCTTTACTCCAATGGATCCTCGCTGCAGGAGGGGAAGAGAGAGAAAGAGAGGAAGGAGAGGGGGAGGGGTGGAGAAGCATATGGGCACTTCTCCTGTGTGCCCTGGCCGGGAATCGAACCCGGGACTTCTGCATGCCAGGCCTACGCTCCACCACTGAGCCAACCGGCCAGGGCCACTGCTCTATTTCTTTAAAAAATGTCATTGGAATTTTGATGGGAATTGCATTAAATATGTATATTGCTTTGGGTAATATGGCCATCTTGATTATATTTATTCTTCCTAACCAAGAACAAGGTATATTCTTCCATCTCATTATATCTTTTTCAATTTCACTTAACAATGGTTTATAGTTTTCATTATATAAGTCCTTTACATTCTTTGTTATGTTTATTCCTAAGTATTTTATTTTTTTTGTTGCAGTCATGAAGGGGATTATTCTTTTGAGTTCATTCTCAAATGTTTCATTGTTGGCATATAGAAAGGCTATTGACTTCTGTATGTTAATATTGTATCCTGCGACCTTACTGTATTGGCTTATTGTTTCTAGTAGTCTTTTTGTGGATTCTTTGGGGTTTTCAATGTATAGGATCATATCATCTGCAAAAAGTGATACCTTTACTTCTTCTTTTCCGATATGGATGTCTTTTATTTCTTTGTCTTGCCTGATTGCTCTGGCTAGAACCTCTAGCACCACATTAAATAAGAGTGGAGAGAGTGGACAACCCTGTCTTGTTCCTGATTTAAGGGGGAAAGCCTTCAGTTTAGTGCCATTTAATATGATGTTAGCTGATGGTTTATCATATATGGCCTTTATCATGTTGAGATATTTTCCTTCTATACCCATTTTGTTGAGAGTCTTAAACATAAAATTGTGTTGTATTTTATCGAAAGCCTTTTCTGCATCTATTGATAAGATCATGTGGTTTTTGTTCTTTGTTTTGTTGATATGGTGTATTACGTTAACCGTTTTACGTATGTTGAACCATCCTTGAGATTCTGGGATGAATCCCACTTGATCATGATGTATTATTTTTTTAATATGTTGTTGTATTCGATTTGCTAGTATTTTGTTTAGTATTTTAGCATCTGTATTCATTAGAGATATTGGTCTGTATTTTTCTTTTTTTGTGCAGTCCTTGCCTGGTTTTGGTATGAGGGTTATGTTGGCCTCATAAAATGTGTTTGGAAGTATTGCTTCTTCTTCAATGTTTTGGAAGACTTTGAGTCGAAAAGGAACCAAGTCTTCTTTGAATGTTTGTTAAAATTCGCTGGTATAGCCGTCAGGGCCTGGACTTTTATTTTTGGGGAGGTTTTTAATGGTTTTTTCTATTTCTTCTCTACTAATAGGTCTGTTCCAGTGTTTCCCAACCTTTTTTGTGCCATGCCCCACCTTAACCTTTCTAAAATTTTTATGTCCCCCCTATGTAACATACATAATTTTTAACATTAAAAAATTGATTTGTTCACTTAATAAACATAAATGATAGGTTCTAGGAAGAAATCACTATGAAATTGTTAACAAAACACAGTAAGTAAAATTTCAAAACATATAATGAAAAACAGAAATTTAAATTCCAAATAATTTTAATACAGATTTTTCTATATTAATTTATTATTTTAATTTAGTATGATCCTTACGCTTGATGCTTGCTGCACAGAGATTTTATATTAGGTTCCAATTTGGTTAGCTTTAGTCTCAAGTCTCCACGTTGTGTTATATCCAACCGATTTCTTTTTTATTTTTTACCAGTAAATCATTACAGCACTAAATCCACATTCAGCTAAAAATGAAGATGGAAATGGTAGCAATAGTTTTCTTGCACATTTGGTTGAATTTGGGTATTTGATTTCTGTTTCCTCACAAAGCCATGCCATCGCTCCTTTGATATTAAATAAAGCTTTAACTGACTCATCATTTTGCAATTCTGCGAGTTCTTCTTGATACTGCATATTTGATATATCAGACAAATCCACTAACATTGGCTGCATCATCCATGTTGGGAAATCAATTTGTTTTAAATCAGAAAATCTTTCTTTTAAATCAGCCGATAGAATATTCAAATGATTGACAATAACAAGTAAAGTGGTATCAGTTACTTCACATTTTTGGAGCCAATGAAACTGTTTAAAGTTTTTGTTGTTAATATGTTTCTAACATAACTCAATATTGGTAATGAAACCAAATATCTTTGCTTTTAAATTGACAAGAGTTTTACTTGTTCCTTGAAGTTGCTTATTTAATATATTTAGTTTTTCAAAGATATCGGCTAAATAACTCACAAATGCTTTACTATCTATTGTTAACAGATACTTCATTTCAGGTTTGTCACTTAAAAAATCACTAAGAGTATCAACAGTTCCATAAATCTTTTCAAACAGTTTCCTTTAGATAGCCATCTGACTTCAGGATGAAGTAAAAGTCTCACATGGTCTTCATTTTGTTCTTCACAAAATAGCTTGAAAAGACGCTCACATTTGGCACTAGCTTTAATAGCATTAACACACTTTATTACTGTATGTAATACTTCATTCAAAACAGGTGAGATGTTTTTAGCTACCAAGTTTTCCCTATGAATAACACAATGCACAAGAATCATTTCTGGATTCGCATCTTTCATCAATTTTAAGCAGCCATTTTTCTTGCCCATCATATTGGGAGCACCATCTGCAGCACAAAATGTTATATTTTTCATTGGTATATCATTGACATCTAAGTAGTTTTTTAGCTTATTATATATATCTTTGGAGGTAATGGTGCTTTCTAATCTTTTACAGAACACCATTTCTTCAGCAAAATGTCCTTTATCAATATATCTTATGTAAGTTATCAATATTGCCTCACTGTCTCTCAAAGTTGATTCATCCATTTGCAAGGAGAATTTTCTTGTTTTCAGCCTTTCAATAAGTTGTTTTTCAATATCCTCACTCATTTCGTCTATTCTTCTGCTAACAGTATTGTCACTGAGTGGCATAGCTTTTACATCTTTGTCATCTTTTTTAAGAACCATTTTAAGAAATGCTGATATTGATGGTTTTATTAAATTCTCTCCTATAGTGTGATTTTCTCCAGTTTTAGCGATGAATAAAGGAATTTGATAACTAGCCTCAAGAACACGATTATTAGTTGAAGTATGAGCAGTAAATAGAGACTTTAATGTTGTTCTTTTTTCAAAATTTTTCTTTAAAGTTTTAAAGTAACTCAAATCTGAATTAATATGAGCACGATGTTTCGCCTTCAAATGCGCCTCAAGACGACCTCGTTTCATTGATTCATTGGTCAAGCATTGCTGGCATAAAAGACAAAAAAGAATCTGTTCATAGTGAACAGCGGGTATGAACCCAAATTTTAAATATTCCTCCTAATATTGACGAGTTTTTTTCTTGCTTGCACCACTCATTTTACTATAGGGTATAAGAAATAAAAACAGGATCAATTAAAAACTAATATTAAAATATGTGTTAAAATATATTCAATGTGACATAGAGTAAACATATACTAAAATTTCATATTTATTTAAATGTATATAACACATTTACTACACTACCACTGCCAATCAAAAGGTATCTATATTTTTTCCACTTGACAAAATTTTCTGGAAAGTTATGCTTCTAAAATTAAAATTGTCGTGCATGCACTATTATAGCCCCAATAATATTTATAAAATATTAGTGCTTTCTAGCCCCGATGCAAGAAGTACTTAATAAAGAGTTTAATATTGATAAAAATAAAATCAAATACTTACCAATTATATCTATACAATATATATATGTATATTTATTAAATCAATGAGCTTTTACAACAGTTTTGACTGACACTTATTTCAAATTAACACCAACTGAATGATGTGAAACACTACAGAAGTTGCGATGGGCCAAGTAGGTGAGAACAACTGTGTTGTTTCGCGAGTTTTTAAAACGTCCGGGGTTCCCTGTGGCAAACAGCACGCTCAGTGGTGAACCCAGGACGAAGTTTACTTGACGACGCCAATCACCCAGTTGATATTTTGGTCTCGTCAAACAAAATTATACTTAATAATTATTTACTGCAATTATTTAAGAATTGCATTTTTTGTTAAATTTGGCACCAATATCTAGCATTGCATTTAAATGGCCCGGGGCGAAAGAGTTAAAGTCATGTCGAGTCCATTTTCAAATTGCCCCCCTTAACTATCGAATTGCCCCCCTGTGGGGCGTGGGCCCCACGTTGGGAAACACTGGTTTAGGCTTTCTGCTTCTTCTTGACTCAGTCTAGGAAGGTTGTATTGTTCTAGGAATTTATTTATGTCTTCTAGGTTGTTGAATTTAGTGGCATAAAGTTTTTCATAGTATTCTACAATAAATCTTTGTATATCTACGGTGTCCGTGCTGATTTCTCCTCTTTCATTTTAGATTTTGTTTATATGAGTTCTTTCTCTTTTTTCCTTGGTAAGTCTTGCCAAGGGTTTGTCAATTTTGTTGATCTTTTCAAAGAACCAGCTCCTTGTTCTATTAATTTTTTCTATAGTTTTTCTGTTTTCTATTTCATTTATTTCTGCTCTGATTTTTATTATCTCCTTTCTTTGGCTGGTTTTGGGTTGTCTTTGTTCTTCTTTTTCTAGTTCCTTAAGGTGTGAAGTTAAGTGGTTAACTTGGGCTCTTTCTTGTTTGTTCATATAGGCCTGAAGTGATATGAACTTCCCTCTTATCACTGCTTTTGCTGCATCCCATAGATTCTGATATGTCTTATTGTCATTTTCATTAGTCTGTATATATCTTTTGATCTCTGCACTTATTTCTTCTTTAACCCATTCATTTTTTAAAAGTATGTTGTTTAGTTTCCATATTTTTGTGGGATTTTTTTCCTCTTTTTTGCAGTTGAATTCTAGTTTCAAGGTTTTATGATCAGAAAATATACTTGGTACAATTTCAATTTTTCTGAATTTGCTGATTTTTTTTTGTGGCCCAACAATATGGTCAATTCTTGAGAATGATCCATGTACACTGGAGAAAAATGTATACTCAGTCACTTTGGGATGAAATGTCCTGTAGATGTCTATCATATCCAGGTGCTCTAGTGTTTTGTTTAAGGCCACTATGTCTTTGTTGATTCTCTGTTTGGATGACCGATCTAGAGCCGTCAGCGGTGTATTGAGGTCTCCAAGTATGATTGTATTTTTGTCAGTTTTTGTTTTAAGGTCAATAAGTAGCTGTCTTATATATTTTGGTGCTCCTTGGTTTGGTGCATATATATTAAGAATTGTTATGTCTTCTTGATTCAGTGTCCCTTTAGCCATTATGAAATGGCCATTTTTGTCTCTGAGTACTTTTCTTGTCTTGTAGTCAGCATTATCAGATATGAGTATTGCTACACCTGCTTTTTTTTGGATGTTATTTGCTTGGAATATTGTTTTCCAGCCTTTCACTTTGAATTTGTTTTTATCCTTGTTTCTTAGATGAGTTTTCTGTAGGAAGCATACAGTTGGATTTTCTTTTTTAATCCATTCTGCTACTCTGTGTCTTTTTATTGGTGAGTTTAATCCGTTTACATTTAGTGTAATTATTGACACTTGTGAGTTCCCTATTGCCATTTTATAGCTTGCTTTCTGTTAGTTTTGTGTCTTGTTTGATCCTTCTCTTTCGTTTTTCTATCTTTTATTTTTATTTGGTTGTATTCCATACATCTTTCCTCTGTTGCTATCTTTTTTATCTCATGTGTTTCTGTTGTGGTTTTTTCAATGGTGGTTACCTTTAAGTAATGAAAAGAGTTCCTACCCTGTTCATTGTAGCACACTATTTTGTGAGTAGTTTTGCACTCCATCGTCCTTTGCTACTGTTAATCTCCATCCTCTCCCCCCCTTTCTTTTTGTTGTTGTCACAGTTTAAATTTGGTTTTATTGTGTTCTTCTTGGAGCTTTTACTTGTGGCTTTGTGTTTTTTTTTTGTTCTTTGTATCTGATTGGAGAACCCCCTTTAGTAATTCCTGGAATGGGGGTTTTCTGATGATAAATTTCCTCATATTTTCTGTATCTGTGAATGTTTTTATTTCTCCTTCATATTTGAAGGATAGCTTTGATGGGTATAGTATTCGTGGCTGAAAGTTCCTCTCTTTCAGGACTTTAAATATTGGGGTCCACTCTCTTCTAGCTTGTAGAGTTTCTGCTGAGAAATCTGATGATAATCTAATGGGCCTTCCTTTATATGTTGTTTTTTTTTCCCCTGGCTGCGTTGAGAATTTTTTCTTTGCCATTGGTTTGTGCCAATTTCATTATGATGTGCCTTGGAGTAGGTTTGTTGGGGTTAAGAAAACTCGGAGTTCTGTTTGCTTCTTGAATTTGAGGCTTTAGTTCTTTCCACAGGCTTGGGAAGTTCTCATCTATTATTTGTTTGAGTATGTTCTCCATTCCATTTTCTCTCTCTTCTCCCTCTGATATACCTATCATTCTTATGTTATTCTTTCTGATGGAGTCAGATAATTCTTGTAGGGCTATCTCATTTTTTTTTAATTTTTGTGTCTCTTTCTTCTCTCTGTTGTGTCTCAAGTTGCTTGTCTTCTATTTCACTAATCCTCTCTTCTACCTGGCCTGTTCTATTAGCTAAGCTTGTTACCTCGTTTTTCAGCTCGTGAATTGAGTTTTTCATCTCTGTTTGATTTGTTTTTATAGTTTCAATTTCCTTGGACATATATTCTTTGTGTTCATTGAGTTGTTTTCTGAGCTCCCTAAATTGCCTTTCTGTGTTTTCTTGTATATCTTGGAGGATTTTTAGGATTTCTATCTTAAATTTTCTGTCATTTAGCTCCAAGGTTTCCAATATATTAAATTTTTTCTCCTTAGATTTTTCTTCATCTATCTGTGTTACCTCTCTTTCTTTTGTATCCATGTTATTCAATTTTCTCTTCCTTAATGGCATCTGAGGGTGGTTTTGTTGATAGTATTAATGAGATTTAATAAAGAATAAAAAATTAAAGAAAATAAAAAATCGAAAAGAGTTTTTAAAAAAAAATTAATAATGAAATAAAGAAAAAAAATAAAATAAAAATTATAAAAAAAGGAAATTATTCCCCCCCTCCTTTTTTCCTCTCAGGAAAACAGGAAAATAGGGGGACAAATTAAAAAATTACTATTGTATTTAGTGGAACAAGAAGTAGTAAAATGGAGAGCCAGGGATGGGAGCACTGCTAGTGAGTTAAAAAGGTGAAGTAAAAAACCCCCAAAATGCCACAAACATAAGTTTGAATCCCAGATAAGATAATTTGTTCATTATTGAGGTTTGAATGAGAGGAGACATAAAGGAGAAAGGAAGAAACTAATATAGAGGGAGAAAAGAAAGAGAGAGAGAGAGAGAGAGAGAAAAAAAGAGGGAACCACTAAAAGAAGAAAAAAGAAAAAAGAGGAGAGAGAGAGAGAGAGAGTTAAGGGTTTTGGAGTGCAACCCTCATAGAGAGAAAAGAAGAGGAAAGAAAAGATAATGGGAAATGTAACACTTATGCGTAGTGTAGTTCAAGGAGAGGAGAGAGTAAGACCGGCAGAGAGTTAAACGACCAAATTGGAGGAGGAAAAAAAAATATCAAGAATGAAGATAAGAGAAACAAATGAACAAATATAATAAAATGGGATAGGTTATGAAGTCTGCAGATTATTCTTGATTTTGAAAGGTTATCTTTTTGCTTTTTCTTTTCTCTCCCTCTTCCTGGTCGGTGACTCTGTGCCCCGGGTTCTGCCCCTTTGGCATGCTCAGGTAGAGGTTTGCAGTTGATAAGTCTCTATGCGATGTCATGTATTGTGCTTTAGTCTCATTGGCAGTCGAGGCTCATTACCATTTATAGGCTCTGCCAGTGAGAGAGTAAGTGTTCCTGGAGCTTTTCTCCTAGTCTTTCCTTCCTCAATTAGTAGCCTGATAATCCTGCTATGGGGTTGCTGCTGCCTCTGCCTGGATAGTAAGAGGCTCAAAGAGCTGGCAACTCCCCACTCTATTCCCACTCAGCACAGGGCTCTGGGTAAGGCTCAGTCAATCAGAGCTGCTAGCATAATCAGGCGGGGCTTCCACCCACTCAAAGACCTCTGGCTCTGCCACTTCGTCCAGTAACACTGGCGGGCGCCCACTTCCGGGGCGCTTGGAGGAAACTCTCACTCATTATCTGCACGCACAGACCAGGATATCAGGCCAGCAGTCTCACACTCTGAGTGAAACCCCCACCCGCATGAAAAAGTTCCAGCGTTGAAATTGGCTCTCGCTCCATCCCCGTGCGTGGCTTTTTCAAGGCGCTGGGGTGGCCCGAGATTCTGCTTTTGGCCCACACAAAGGCCCCTGGCTCTGCCCTTCTGTGGGATAACACGGGCGCACACTGCCTAGGCACTCGGAGGAATCTCTCACTCACTATCTGCACGTGCAGACCAGGATATCAGGCTGGCCGCCTCACCCTCTGAGTGAAACCCCCTCCTGCATGGAAAAGTTCCAGCGTTGGAATTAGTTCTTGCTCCCTCCCCGTGCACGGCTTTTTCAGAGTGCTGGGGCGGTCCAGAGATTCTGCTTTTGGCCCACACCAAGGCCTCTGACTCTGCCTCTCTGTGGGGTAACACAGGTGCCCCCTCCCGGGTCTTTGGAAGGAATCTCTTGCCCACTATCTGTGCGCACCGACCAGGGGATCGGGGAAAATGGCTGCCCCACTTGTCTTTCTTTGTCTCGGTTTGGCGCGAGTGTTAGCTTGTATTGCCCGGGTTGCCACAGGAACAGTTTTTCCTCGGCTTGGATCTCCGTGCTACAGCCTGGTTCAGCCGTTTGTGCCGCGGCCTGGATCTATTCACCCCCTTTGCCTGCCTTAGTTTCTATATTCTCAGTTCCCAGTGAAAGCCGCCCTGTTTAGGTTAATGAGGAAGGAGGAGCATTTCTTACTCCCTATTTCCTTCGGGGTTTGATTATATATTTAGCCAATTTTTCGCTCGACCATACGTTCGGGTGTATTGTGAATCATCTGGAGGCTCCAAGGATAGGTTTTTCTGTTTCTGGTTGAAGATCTTGTTGAGTTTTGGGGCAGATTTATCAGTATCGCTTCCTACCCCGCCATTACTCTGACATCATCTCCTCACTAGTGGCTTTTTCAAGGGTGGTTACCATTGGGTTATTAAAAGAAAAATTATCATATTTATTAAATCCGTTATCTCATGAGAGTTTCTGCATTCCATCTTCCTTTGCTACTGCTGATCTTTGTTTTCTCCCATTTTATGTTATTGTTGTCACAAATTATCCTTGTTTTTGTTGCAGTCTTATTGAAGTTCTTACTTGTACTTTTGTTTTGTTTTGTTTTGTATCTGGTTGGATAACTCTCTTTAGTATTTTCTGTAGTGGGGATTTTCTGGTGATAAATTCCCTCAGCTTCTGTATGTCTGTAAATGTTTTTCATTTCCCCTTAATATTTAAAGGATAGCTTTGATGGATAGAGTATTCTTGGTTTGCGGCAAGTGGCACCCAAATAGGGACCTGAGGAAGGGAAAAGTAAACTAAAGGAAGGTGATGGAACTCTCCAAGTGCACACAGTAAGTAAAATTTTTGAGTAGAGTTTTCAGGAAAAGTAGTGTCGGAAGTAATAAATTATGGGACAGTTAGGGTCAAAAGTAAGAGAACTTTCTTTTTATACAGATGTTATTTGAAGAGAAGCTGTTGTTTGATCAAGTGAGCTAGAAACAGAGGGATGTGAATTTAAGAAGACCTTGGAGTCTGAGGATGACTCAGGAGATAATGAGGGTGTCGCAGCTATGGCCTCCTAAACCTTTGCACCTCTGCCACCCTCTGCTCTTTCTTACACTTATCTGGTTGCTCCCAGGGTCTTTGTCTCAGACCTTTGGAATTTCCCACTCCAATAAGCTTTAGATCGGGCTTGAGATACAGGGACTTACATCAGAATATGCATTGATACTGGGCCTTCATACCTACAAGGTCTGGTTATCGCCACAGCATTTCAGGGGAGACTTCCAGGACAATAAACAGCAGAACAACCAAAAGAAGGAATGTCAGGGAAGTACTTCTGTCCATAGATCTTGTTTCCAATGTGGGGCTCTAGAACATTTTGCTAGAAATGGCCCTACTCCCCCCAGATGTTGGTATCAGTTAACCCCTGAGGGGTAGCCAGCTCTTAAAGCTCCTAACCTCTGCTCATGCTGTAGGAAAGGGAAATATTGGGTGAATAAATGTAAATCTAAGTGTACTACTAAAGGGCAGGTGATTCAGGGAAATGGACAACAGGGCCCTCCCTGGCCCCATCAAACAGTAAGAGCAATGTCAGTGTTTCCTCAGCAAATTCTAATTCCAGCAGGCCAAGTATTATCCAATTATCCTGAGCAACAGCAGGGTGCTTGCTCCTAGTTCTCTCTGGCTGCTTAGTTTGCCACTCAGCTGGAATTGGGGTGGAGGAGAGGTCTCAGCATAGTCAACTTGAACTGCAAATTACAGCAATTATAGAATTTGAGAATGGTTAGGAGACTCAAGTATTAGGAAAGTTACAGCTTTTATTGTTATTGACTGATTTTCTTTAATGTTTTAGCAACAATCCTATGAACTATTATTTTGTTTCTTTCATATTCTTTGCCTGGAAATTTAGATAGGGGAGCCCTGGTGGATCTAACTACAAAATTTCCCAAGCAGATGCCAAGAGGACATTTTCTTGGGGAGATTTTGTTAATTACATCCTCCTGTACCTCTGTCAGAAAATGCCCTGACTGAGATCAGGCAGGCATCTTTCTAGTTTGATTGTGCTCTGAAATGCTGGGTTTCTCTCTGGTTTGTCTGATTTGTGTTCCTGCTTAGTCTTTGTTTTATATTGTCTAAAATGTGATTTTTTAAGGCCTAAATTAAGTTCTTGCATGCAAAAATAAATAAAATAAAATGGTTTAATTCCTATATTTTTTGCTTTAAAATTGGAACTTGTAAGGAGCACTCATTTAAATTTAAATAGAATAGAATGTAGATCCTTAAGACTTGCTAATTTGGTTAGTGCATTGTGAGGTGTGTTCAAGTTAAGAGCCAAATAGTAATTCAAGTATTAAGATTAATCAAAGTTATGTGTTATACTTGTGTTTTTGTGCTGTAAATTGTCTTGCTTGTGTGTAAAGCTGTACTCAGATAGGTAAAACAAAGGAATTGAGCAAAAATTAAGCAGGGCCCTAATAAGTCATTTAAATAATTTGTTTCAAGCTGCTTCAGGCAGTTAGAAGAATAGTATAAAGATGCTAATTCTGTTTGTCAGGCCACACCCTGCAATAGGGGCCCTGTTGAAATTGGGAATTTGGCTCCTCTGATTTTGCCTATTGAAATCAAAAGATAGGTCAGGAATGCCCTGAAATAGAGCTAACAATGCAAGGGTGTAAATTCACAAGATTCTTAGATACAAGAGCTAATGTATCTGTTATTACTGAGCAACATTAGCATTCTTCCTGGCCCACCTATGAAGCAGTCACTGACTGTAAGGCATAGGATTAAGTAAGTCTCCCCCACCAAAGCTCTAGTTTTTTTCCAACAGGAAGATAAAGAAGGTCATATTAAACTTTTTCAGCCTTATATGCTCCCTAGATGGCCTGTTAATATTATAGGGTAGAAATATTTCTTAAAATATGGGAGCATTACTTGTCAGTCCTAATAATTTAGTCAGTGCTCAAATACTTGATCAAGGACTTTTTTCCACTAAGGGATTAGGGAAAGAAGAGCAAGGGATTCTCACCCCCATAGAAATGACACCCAATACCAGGAGGCCTTAATTAGGATACCAAAATTTAGCATAGGGGCCTTGGTAGCTCCTGCTCCCCCCAATAATGCATTGTGCAGACCCCATTACTTGGAAATCGGAAGATCCTGTTTAGGTAGACCAGTGGCCCCTCTCTCAAGAGAAACTAAGGCAGCTGCTTGATTGGTACAAGAGCAGTTACAGCTTGGGCACATTGAACCTTCTAATAGCCCATGGAATATGCCTATATTTGTCATTAAAAAGAAATCAGGAAACTGGAGGCTATTACAGGATTTGAGAGCAATAAATAAGATTATGAAAATTATGGGCCCTCTCCAGCCAGGACTCCCCTCTCCTACTGCTATTCCATGGTATTTTCACCTTATTATTATTGATACTGAAGGATTGCTTTTTTATTATTCCTTTAAGCCCTCATGATGGCAAGCTTTTTTGTGTTCAGTGTTCCTTCACTTAATTTTCAGGCTCTCATAGAGTGATACCAGTGGAGAGTTTTGCCTCAAGGTATGGCTAACAGTCCTACCTTGTGCCAAAAATATGTTGCTCAATCTCTCTCTCCAGTATGAAGGCAGCACCCTAAAGCATACATAATCCACTATATAGATGATATTCTTATTGCTCATCCAGATAAAGACACTGTGCTGATAATTTTGCAACAATTAGAATATTCTTTGAAAGAATCAGGACTTAATATAGCTTCTGAAAAGGTACAGCTGTCCTTGCCTTTCTCTTATTTAGGACAAATTATTGAGAGACAACAAATTCATCCACAAAAGTTAGAAATCAGGATGGATCATTTGCAAATTTTAAATGATTTCCAGAAATTGTTAGGAGACATATATTGGCTTAGATCTTCCTTAAAAGTAACTACAGGGGAACTAAAACCACTTTTTAACATTCATAGAGGTTCTGCTGAACCAATTTCCCCTCATTTAGAGTTAACCCTCAAGGACTCCTACCGGGACAACTTTAGTAAATGGATGTTACTCATATACCCTCATTTGGCAAACAGTCCTTTGTCCACATTACAGTGGATACTTATTCTGGATTTATGGTAGCCTCTGCCAGAACAGGTGAGGCTGCTAAGCATGTTATATCTCACTGTTTATATGCATTTTCTATTTAGGACTTCCTAAAATGATTAAAACTAACAATGCTCCTGCATATGTAGGAAAAGCATTTACTACATCTTGTCAAACTATTGGAATTGACCTGAGGACAGGTATTCCTTACAATCCTCAAGGCCAAGGCATTGTAGAGAATGCACATCAAACACTTAGAAGTCAATTAGAAAAAAATAAGAAGGAGGGAGTTATACCCTCAAACTCCTGCAAATCTTTTTCACGCTTTTTACTTTAAATTTTTTGAATGCTGATGTTCAGGACCATTCAATGGCTTAGAGACGCTGGAATCCAACAAGGAAAGCCTTCCCTGACGTGCAATGGAGGGATCCGCTCACAGGAATCTGGCAAGGGCCAGACCCTGTTCTCTTATGGGGCTGAGGATATGTGTGTGTTTTTCCTAGGACTATGAGGCTCCTTGGTGGGTTCCTGAACATTTGGTGAAACACCATGAGCCAGGAAGAGAGACTTACTCCACAAGAGCAATTATATAAGGCTTATTTTACTCTGCTCTTATCCCTCTCTCTGTCAAACCTGTTTCTGTAAAAAGCTTAAATAGGTAGAGGAAGATCCTCAAACCCCCAGTGAGATCTTCTGAGCATGGCTTTTAAGGTCAATAATGACTGAGAGGAACAGGAGAAGGCAGACAGAGCCCAAAGAAATCAGGCAAAATACCAGCTCTTGGCAGACAACCTTAAAGGCTCCAATGCCCCTAAAGGGGTCTGATAAGACTCCATCAGGGCCCTGCTTCAAGGGTGGAAAGTAATGTCATTGGGCTAAATCTGCCTGGCTTCTCAGACCCCACCATGGCCATGCCCTCACTATGGGAAAAAGGGACACTGGAAGGTAGGCTGCCCCTTTACTCCTCCAAAGGAGGGTTCAGTCTCTTCCAGCCCTACCTCAGCCACCTCTGACTTAGCCATGCCCAGCCTTCAGGGACTTGCCACTGAAGACTGAAGGTGCCCAGGGTCATTGGCCCCATCTCATATCACTGTGGAGGAGCCTAGGGTAACTGTCCAAGTAGCAGGTAAGACGATCTCATTTCTAATAGACACAGGGACCACTTATTCTGCCTTGCCTGAATACTCAGGTCCTGCTCATCCCTCAAAGATCTCTGTTGTGGGTGTTGATGGTCTTATTTTCCTCCTCATTTGCCATGGATCCACTGCCTTGTCTAATACATGGTGTCTCCTTTACACATTCTTTTTCTCCTCCTGCCTCGGTGCCCCAACCCTATTTTAGGCCAAGAATTCAGAACCTTTTTCTCCTTTCATCTCTCATCATCGGAATTGGCCTTGTTGCTACTTTTGGCCAGCCAGATTTTCCCACTTCTGTTACAAATTTACCTCTACCACCCAGCTTAGTAAATCCCAAGGTTCCCCTCAGCATCCCACAGCTACAAAACTCCAGGAAGGGGCCCCTTGGTCTCATCTCTCCAGGATGAAGGAAACAGGGGCTCCATCTCCACACATGCCTGAGGGTGGCCCTTCCAGTTTACCTGAACCATCGCCAGAATCCCAGAATTAAAATTAGGCTTGAGACAAAAGCTTAATGTGCTAGAAGCAGTTCTCATGGGACTTGGAGGCTATCTGCAGAGTGTAAAAATGTAACAACAGTTCCAGTGCCATGCGGACTTTTTCTGGACATGTTCCTGGACTCCTGGACTTTTTCAGGATATGTTTCCTGGACTCCTGCTCTTTGTGACAGCTCTTAATGGACTGAACTGGGGTTGGGTTGTATTTGCAGGGATTGCGAAACAGTGATATGTCAGCATGGACTTGGTAAACATATTCAAAACAGCAAAGGTGTTATTGGCTAAGAATTTGCTTAAAGGCTTTAATTCCTATAATGTATTAAGACACTTGTTTCATTATCTGTTAACATTGGCTATGCTAATTTTCTGTTTATTCTGTATTTTTCTTATCTGCCTCTGAATTAGAATCTGGGAAATCAGATGAGTGCAAATCTCAGCACATGAGCTAAATTTAAAAAGTAAAAAAGGGGCATATGTGGGAGACAGGCTGTAAACTGGCAAAGTTCTTATAGTGTAAGGCTTAGTTTAAGACTAAGCTTTTCCCACCTTTTTTTTTTTTTTTTAATAATTTTATTTTTTTAATGGGGTGACATCAATAAATCAGGATACATATATTCAAAGATAACAAGTCCAGGTTATCTTGTCGTTCAATTATGTTGCATACCCACCACCCAAAGTCAGATTGTCCTCTGTCACCTTCTATCTTGTTTTCTTTGTGCCCCTCCCCACCCCCTATCCCTCTCCCATTACCCCCTCCCCCCCGTAACCACCACATTCTTATCAATGTCTCTTAGTTTCACTATTATGTCCCACCTACGTATGGAATAATACAGTTCCTGTTTTTTTCTGATTTACTTATTTCGCTTCATATCATGTTATCAAGATCCCACCATTTTGCTGTAAATGTTCCGATGTCATCATTTCTTATGGCTGAGTAGTATTCCATAGTGTATATGTGCCACATCTTCTTTATCCAGTCATCTATTGATGGGCTTTTTGGTTGTTTCCATGTCCTGGCCACTGTGAACAATGCTGCAATAAACATGGGGCTGTATGTGTCTTTACGTATCAATGTTTCTGAGTTTTAGGGATATATACCCAGTAGAGGGATTGCTGGGTCATAAGGTAGTTCTATTTTCAGTTTTTTGAGGAACCACCATACTTTCTTCCATAATGGTTGTACTACTTTACATTCCCACCAACAGTGGATGAGGGTTCCTTTTTCTCCACAGCCTCTCCAACATTTGCTATTACCTGACTTGCTAATAACAGCTAATCGAACAGGTGTGAGGTGGTATCTCATTGCCGTTTTGATTTGCATTTCTCTAATAACTAAAGAAGATGAGCATCTTTTCATATATCTGTTGGCCATTTGTATTTCTTCCTGGGAGAAGTGTCTATTCATATCCTCTTCCCATTTTTTTATTGGATTGTTTGTTTGTTTGTTGTTGAGTTTTATGAGTTCTTTGTATATTTTGGATATTAGGCCCTTATCTGAGCTGTTGTTTGAAAAAATCATTTCCCATTTAGTTGGCTTTCTGTTTATTTTGTTATCAGTTTCTCTTGCTGAGCAAAAACTTCCTAGTCTGATGTAGTCCCATTCATTAATTTTTGCCTTCACTTCTCTTGCCATTGGAGTCAAATTCATAAAATGCTCTTTAAAACCCAGGTCCCTGAGTTGAGTACCTATGTCTTCTTCTATGTACTTAATTGTTTCAGGTCTTATGTTTAGATCTTTGATCCATTTTGAGTTAATTTTTGTACAGGGGGAGAGACTGTAGTCCAGTTTCATTCTTTTGCATGTGGCTTTCCAGTTTTCCCAGCACCATTTATTGAAGAGGCTTTCTTTTCTCCATTGTGTGTTGTTGGCCCCTTTATCAAAAATTATTTGACTATATATATGTGGTTTTATTTCTGGACTTTCTATTCTGTTCCATTGGTCTGAGTGTCTATTTTTCTGCCAATACCATGCTGTTTTGATTGTCGTGGCCCTATAATAGAGTTTGAAGTCAGGTATTGTAATGCCCCCAGCTTCATTCTTTTTCTTTAGGATTGCTTTGGCTATTCGGGGTTTTTTATAGTTCCATATAAATCTGATGATTTTTTGCTCTATTTCTTTGAAAAATGTCATTGGAAGTTTGATGGGAATTGCATTAAATTTGTATATTGCTTTGGGTAATATAGCCATCTTGATTATATTTATTCTTCCTAGCCAAGAACAAGGTATATTCTTCCATCTCATTATATCTTTTTCGATTTCCCTTAACAATGGTTTATAGTTTTCATTATATAAATCCTTTACATTCTTTGTTATGTTTATTCCTAAGTATTTTATTTTTTTGGTTGCAACCGTGAAGGGGATTATTCTTTTGAGTTCCTTCTCAGTTGTTTCATTGTTGGCATATAGAAAGGCTATTGACTTCTGTATGTTAATTTTGTATCCTGCGACCATACTGTATTGGCTTATTGTTTCTAGTAGTCTTTTTGTGGATTCTTTGGGGTTTTCGATGTATAGGATCATATCATCTGCAAAAAGTGATACCTTTACTTCTTCTTTTCCGATATGGATGCCTTTTATTTCTTTGTCTTGTCTGATTGCTCTGGCTAGAACCTCTAGTACCACATTAAATAAGAGTGGAGAGAGTGGACAACCCTGTCTTGTTCCTAATTTAAGGGGGAAAGCCTTCAGTTTAGTGCCATTTAATATGATGTTAGCTGATGGTTTATCATATATGGCCTTTATCATGTTGAGATATTTTCCTTCTATACCCATTTTGTTGAGAGTCTTAAACATAAAATTGTGTTGTATTTTATCAAAAGCCTTTTCTGCGTCTATTGATAAGATCATGTGGTTTTTGTTCTTTGTTTTGTTGATATGGTGTATTACATTAACCGTTTTACGTATGTTGAACCATCCTTGAGATTCTGGGATGAATCCCACTTGATCATGATGTATTATTTTTTTAATATGTTGTTGTATTTGATTTGCTAGTATTTTGTTTAGTATTTTAGCATCTGTATTCATTAGAGATATTGGTCTGTAGTTTTCTTTTTTTGTGCCATCCTTGCCTGGTTTTGGTATGAGGGTTATGTTGGCCTCATAAAATGTGTTTGGAAGTATTGCTTCTTCTTCAATGTTTTGGAAGACTTTGAGTCGAAAAGGAACCAAGTCTTCTTTGAATGTTTGTTAAAATTCGCTGGTATAGCCGTCAGGGCCTGGACTTTTATTTTTGGGGAGGTTTTTAATGGTTTTTTCTATTTCTTCTCTACTGATAGGTCTGTTTAGGCTTTCTGCTTCTTCTTGACTCAGTCTAGGAAGGTTGTATTTTTCTAGGAATTTATCCATTTCTTCTAGGTTGTTGAATTTAGTGGCATAAAGTTTTTCATAGTATTCTACAATAATTCTTTGTATATCTACGGTGTCCGTGGTGATTTCTCCTCTTTCATTTTGGATTTTGTTTATATGAGTTCTTTCTCTTTTTTCCTTGGTAAGTCTTGCCAAGGGTTTGTCAATTTTGTTGATCTTTTCAAAGAACCAGCTCCTTGTTCTATTAATTTTTTCTATAGTTTTTCTGTTCTCTATTTCATTTATTTCTGCTCTGATTTTTATTATCTCCTTTCTTCGGCTGGTTTTGGGTTGTCTTTGTTCTTCTTTTTCTAGTTCCTTAAGGTGTGAAGTTAAGTGGTTTACTTGGGCTCTCTCTTGTTTGTTCATATATGCCTGAAGTGATATTAACTTCCCTCTTATCACTGCTTTTGCTGCATCCCATAGATTCTGATATGTCGTATTGTCATTTTCATTAGTCTGTATATATCTTTTGATCTCTGCACTTATTTCTTCTTTGACCCATTCATTTTTTAAAAGTATGTTGTTTAGTTTCCACATTTTTGTGGGATTTTTTTCCTCTTTTTTGCAGTTGAATTCTAGTTTCAAGGCTTTATGATCAGAAAATATGCTTGGTACAACTTCAATTTTTCTGAATTTGCTGATGTTGTTTTTGTGGCCCAACATATGGTCAATTCTTGAGAATGATCCATGTACACTGAAGAAAAATGTATACTCAGTCACTTTGGGATGAAATGTCCTGTAGATGTCTATCATATCCAGGTGCTCTAGTGTTTTGTTTAAGGCCACTATGTCTTTGTTGATTCTCTGTTTGGATGACCAATCTAGAGCCGTCAGCGGTGTATTGAGGTCTCCAAGTATGATTGTATTTTTGTCAGTTTTTGTTTTAAGATCAATAAGTAGCTGTCTTATATATTTTGGTGCTCCTTGGTTTGGTGCATATAATTAAGAATTGTTATGTCTTCTTGATTCAGTGTCCCCTTAGCCATTATGAAATGGCCATTTTTGTCTCTGAGTACTTTTCCTGTCTTGTAGTCAGCATTATCCGATATGAGTATTGCTACACCTGCTTTTTTTTGGATGTTATTTGCTTGGAGTATTGTTTTTCAGCCTTTCACTTTGAATTTGTTTTTATCCTTGTTACTTAGATGAGTTTCCTGTAGGCAGCATACAGTTGGATTTTCTTTTTTAATCCATTCTGCTACTCTGTGCCTTTTTATTGGTGAGTTTAATCCATTTACATTTAGTGTAATTATTGATACTTGTGAGTTCCCTATTGCCATTTTATAGCTTGCTTTCTGTTAGTTTTGTGTCTTGTTTGATCCTTCTCTTTTGTTTTTCTATCTTTTGTTTTTATTTGGTTGTATTCCATACATCTTTCCTCTGTTGCTATCTTTTTTATCTCATGTGCTTCTGTGGCGGTTTTTTCAATGGTGGTTACCTTTGAGTAATGAAAAGGGTCCCTACCCTGTTCATTGTAGCGAACTATTTTGTGAGTACTTTTGCACTCCATCGTCCTTTGCTACTGTTAATCTCCATCTTCTCCCCCTCTTTCTTTTTGTTGTTGTCACAGTTTAAATTTGGTTTTATTGTGTTCTTCTTGGAGCTTTTACTTGTGGCTCTGTTTTTTTTTTTTGTTCTTTGTATCTGATTGGAGAACCCCCTTTAGTAATTCCTGGAGTGGAGGTTTTCTGATGATAAATTCCCTCATCTTTTCTGTATCTGTGAATGTTTTTATTTCTCCTTCATATTTGAAGGATAGCTTTGATGGGTATAGTATTCGTGGCTGAAAGTTCCTCTCTTTCAGGACTTTAAATATTGGGGTCCACTCTCTTCTAGCTTGTAGAGTTTCTGCTGAGAAATCTGATGATAATCTAATGGGCCTTCCTTTATATGTTGTATTCTTCTTTTCCCTGGCTGCCTTGAGAATTTTTTCTTTGCTCTTGGTTTGTGTCAATTTCATTATGATATGCCTTGGAGTAGGTTTGTTGGGGTTAAGAAAACTCGGAGTTCTGTTTGCTTCTTGAACTTGAGGCTTTAGTTCTTTCCACAGGCTTGGGAAGTTCTCATCTATTATTTGTTTGAGTATGTTCTCCATTCCATTTTCTCTCTCTTCTCCCTCTGATATACCTATTATTCTTATGTTATTCTTTTTGATGGAGTCAGATAATTCTTGTAGGGCTATCTCATTTTTTTTAATTTTTGAGTCTCTTTCTTCTTCTCTCTGTTGTGCCTCAAGTTGCTTGTCTTCTATTTCACTAATCCTCTCTTCTATCTGACCTGTTCTATTAGCTAAGCTTGTTACTTCGTTTTTCAGCTCGTGAATTGAGTTTTTCATCTCTGTTTGATTTGTTTTTATAGTTTCAATTTCCTTGGACATATATTCTTTGTGTTCATTGAGTTGTTTTCTGAGCTCCCTAAATTGCCTTTCTGTGTTTTCTTGTATATCTCGGAGGATTTTTAGGATTTCTATCTTGAATTCTCTGTCTTTTAGCTCCAAGGTTTCCAATATATTAAATTTTTTCTCCATAGATTTTTCCTCATCTAGCTGTGTTACCTCTCTTTCTTTTGTATCCATGATATTCGATTTTCTCTTCCTTAATGGCATCTGAGGGTGGTTTTGTTGATAGTATTAATGAGATTTAATAAAGAATAAAAAGTTTAAAAAAATAATAAAAAAAATAAAAAATCGAAAAGAGTTGTTTTTTAAAAAAAAAAATAATGAAATAAAGAAAAATAAAATAAAATAAAAATTTTTTTAAAAAAAGGAAATTATTCCCCCCCTCCTTTTTTCCTCTCCTCTCCTCTCCCCTCTTTCTTGAGAAAATCTTGTGATGGACTGTGAATTATAACAAACAATGCCTGTGATGGAGTGCCTGAATTGGGGAAAAGTAATAAAGGGGCAAAAAAAAAAAAAAAAGAAAAATGAAAAATAGAAAAAAGAAAAAAAAAAAGAGCGTATGGACCCACAAAAAGCAAATAAGGAAAAAATTTGGGTCAAGAATAAAATGATTTGCTTTTAGGGGTTGGTTGTCTAAGAGTTATGATGAGAGGATTAAGAGGAAAACGGAAAAATGGGGGGACAAATTAAAAAATTACTATTGTATTTAGTGGAACAAGAACTAGATAATATGGAGAGCCAGGGATGGGAGCACTGCTAGTGAGTTAAAAAGGTGAAATAAAAACCCCCCAAAATGCCACAAACATAAGTTTGAGTCCCAGATAAGATCATTTGTTTGTTATTGAGGTTTGAATGAGAGGAGATGTAAAGGAGAAAGGAAGAAACTAATATAGAGGGAGAAAAGAAAGAGAGAGAGAGAAAAAAAGAGGGAACCACTAAAAGAAGAAAAAAGAAAGTAGAGAGAGAGAGAGAGAGTTAAGGGTTTTGGAGTGCAACCCTCATAGAGAGAAAGGAAGAGAAGAGAAAAGATAATGGGAGATGTAACACTTATGGGTAGTGTAGTTCAAGGAGAGGAGAGAGTAAGACCGGTAGAGAGTTTATCAGCCAAATTGGAGGAGGAAAAAAAAATATCAAGAATGAAGATAAGAGAAACAAACGAACAAATATAATAAAATGGGATAGGTTATAAAGTCTGCAGATTATTCTTGATTTTGAGAGGTTATCTTCTTGCTTTTTCTTTTCTCTCCCTCTTCCTGGTCGGTGACTCTGTACCCCGGGTTTTGCCCCTTTGGCACGCTCAGGTGGAGGTTTGCAGTTGATAAGTCTCTATGGCAATGTCATGTATTGTGCTTTAGTCTCGTTGGCAGTCAAAGCTCATTAGCATTTATAGGCTCTGACAGTGAGAGAGTCCGTGTTCCTGGAGCCTTTCTCCTAGTCTTTCCTTCCTCAATTAGTAGCCTGATAATCCAGCTATGGGGTTGCTGCTGCCTCTGCCTGGATAGTAAGAGGCTCAAAGAGCTGGCAACTCCCCACTCTATTTCCACTCAGCACAGGGCTCTGGGTAAGGCTCAGTCAGTCAGAGCTGCTAGCATAATCAGGCGGGCTTTCCGCCCACTCAATGACCTCTGGCTCTGCCACTCTGTCAGGTAACACAAGCGGGCGCCCACTTCCGGGGCGCTTGGAGGAAACTCTCACTCACTGTCTGCGACCAGGATATCCGGCCAGCAGTCTCACGCTCTGAGTGAAACCCCCAACCGCAGGGAAAAGTTGCAGCATTGGAATTGAGTCTCGCTCCGTCCCCGTGCGCGGCTTTTGCAAGGCGCTGGGGCGGCCCGAGATTCTGCTTTGGCCCACACAAAGGCCCCTGACTCTGCCCCTCTGTGCGATAACACGGGCGTGCGCTGCCGAGGCACTCGGAGGAATCGCTCACTCCTTATCTGCGCGCGCAAACCAGGATATGAGGCCGGCCGCGTTTCCCTCTGAGTGAAACACCCTCCAGCACGGAAAATCTCCACCGTTGGAATTAGTTCTCACTCCCTCCCGTGCGTGGCTTTCCCAGGGCGCTGGGGCAGCCCAGAGACTCTGCCCTTGGCCCACAGAAAGGCCTCTGACCCTGCCTCTCCGTGGGGCAACACGGGCACCCACTTTTGGGGCCTAGAAAGAAATTCTCGCCCACTAACTGCGTGCACGCCGACCAGGAGACCGGGTAAAATGGCCGCGCCACTTGTCTTTCTTTGTTTGGGTTTGGCGTGAGTGTTAGCTTGTATTGCCCGGGTTGCCACAGGATCAGATTTTCCTCGGCTTGGATCTCCATGCCACAGCCTGGTTTGGCCGTTTGTGTCGCGGCCTGGATGTATTCACCCCCTTTGCCCGCCTCAGTTTCTATATTCACAGTTACCCGAGAAAGCCGCCCTGTTTAGGTTAGTGAGGAAGGCGGAGCATTTCTTACTCCCTATTTCCTTCGGGGTTTGGTTATATATTTAGCCAATTTTTCACTCAATCATACCTTTGGGTGTATTGCGAAGCATCTGGAAGCTCCAAGTATAGGTTTTTCTGTTTCTGGTTGAAGATCTTGTTGAGTTTTGGGGGAGATTTATCGGTATCACTTCCTACCCCGCCATTACTCTGACGTCATCTCCCCACCTTTTTAATATTAAGATCTTTTCAATATCCTTCTAATACTACGATCTTCTCAAAACTAAGCTTTTCCCCACACCCTTGACTATTGCATTTTGTGGGGTGGTGCACTCTTATGAGGAATCCCATTTATGCCTCAGATAAGTGGCTTTGTATCAGAGACTTCCTTATTTGTATATTGGCTTAATGTCTTCAATTTTCTACACTATATAATAAAGCAGACCAGGGGCTTTCCCTCTCTGGCAAGCAAAAGGCATTGCAGAAGGCCTCCTGAGCCCATCCTGTTTCTCTTTAAGCCTATTTTCTTAATTTCGTGCCATTCCCAATCAGGACCTGAAATTACAAGCCATGCTGGTTCCCAGCATGGACTCAATTATTGTGATTCTCTCCAGGAAAACAGTTCATGAAAGCTGCTAGGCTGGGGACAGTCCCCTTTGCTAAACCAATAAGCAAGCACAGAGAGGTCCCAGGCTGGGGTACACTGGAATTCTGTGTGAAAGTTTAACATCCATCTCCGGGGTCTGCCCTGTACCAGCATGATTGTTAGCTTTCACTTTATTCCCAGATTTTCCCATCCCCCAAGGCGTGATCCACGTGGCCCCATTATCTCCATAGTGCTCAGTGGATTTATATCACCAACCTTGAGGAGTGGGGTAGAAGACTGCTTGTTGTATGGCTCCCCATGGCTATCCTTTTGAGGACTGTAAGCTGGCTGTTTTTTACAGCCTACGAGAGGAAACAGACCTCTGTGTGAGAGGCAGCCTGAGGTTGAGAACTCCAGGGTGAGTTGTGGACCCAGTGGCAGCAACAACTTGAACTGGAGCGAGTGCTGGAGAAGAAGGCTGAACAGATTCGTGAGTTGCAGTTTGCCCTGGAGGTTGAACATTGGCAGTGGCAGTTGTGGGAGGAACAACTGCGGGTTCAGCTTCACGAAAGTCAGCAGCCGCAGGAGCCTAAGATGGAGCTATGCAGGTGGAGTGGCTCTGAGTTGGCAGGAGCAGGCATTTCCAGTCCCCCTTCTGAGGATAACGAGGCTCGGGCTGAAGCTGCTATCCACACACTTTGAGACAGTCAAAGGCAGACTTACTGCAAAGCTCTCACGAAGCTTAATCATGGGAGCTTTTTACTTGCACTGGCTTCAAAGTCCCGGGGATGGCCTAGGTAGGAAACAGGAGTCAGGTTACAAGCAGGAAACATTTCTGAAAGTGTGCCTCAAAATACTCTGATAAAGAGACCTGAATCTAGGCCCTGGCTGGTTGGCTCAGTAGTAGAGCATCGGCCCAGTGTGTGGATGTCCCAGGTTTGATTCCTGGTCAGGGCACACAGGAGAAGCACCCATCTGCTTCTCCACCCTTCCCCCTCTCACTTCTCTCTATATATCTCTTTCTCTTGTCCTTCCTTTCTGCAGCCATGGTTCAATTGGAACAGGTCAGCCCCAGGCACTGAGGATGGCACCATGCCCTCTGCGTCAGGTGCTAAGAAATGGCTCCAGTTGCAATGGAGCAAGAACCCCAGATGGACAGAGCATTGCCCCCTAGTGGGTTTGCCTGATGGAACCTGGTCAGGGCACATGTGGAAGTCATTCTCTGCCTCCCCTTCTCTCACAAAATGTGAGAGAGAGCTGAATCTTTAAACTCCAATAATCTGTTGCATTTCTCATGTTAGATAAATAAATGTTTTTCTGCTGATTTTTACTTGTGATTTTATATTTCTTTCTTAAAATTTGTATTAACTTTAGATGCTACCCAAGCTGGATTTGTCCCATGTTATATTAAAATAGGGCTTCTCAGTCATGGCACTGTTGACATTTGGGTCTGGAATCCTCTTTGTTGCAGGGGCAGTCCCATGCATTCTAGAATGTTTAGTAGCATCCCTGGCATTGACCCCCTAGATGCCAGTAGCTCTACCTTTCCAGTTGTGATGATCAAAATCTCCAGACATTGCCAAATGCCCACAGTTGAAGACCACTGTATTAAAAGATCACACAAATGGCGACAGACAGGAAGGGAGAGAGATGAGAAGCATCAATTATCAGTTTTTTGTTGCAGTACTTTAGTTGTTCATTGATTGCTTTCTCATATGTGCCTTGACTGTGGGGCTACAGCAGATCAAGTAAGCCCTTGCTTAAGCCAGCGACCTTGGGTCCAAGCTGGTGAGCCTTGCACAAACCAGATGAGCCCACACTCAAGCTAGCGACCTCGGGGTCTTGAACCTGGGTCCTCCGCATCCCAGTCTGACACACTATCCACTGAGCCACCGCCTGGTCAGGCAAATGAATGGATTTTTTAAATGTGGTAGATACAATGGAACATTAGTCAGAAACAGAAGGAAATTCTGCCGTTTAAGAACATGAATGGAACTTGAGGGCATTACGCTAAGTGAAACAAGTCAGAGAAAGACAAACAGTATAATCTCACATGTGAAATTTAAAAAGTCAAACTCAACACAGGAAGTAGATTTGTGGTTACCAGGAGCTGGTGGGGTGATGGGGGATAGGGGTTGGAAATGGGGAGATGTTGGTCAAAGGCCCACAGGAAAACAGGAGTAGGCCTCTGCCCTGCCTCTTCCACCAGGCGGCCTCGAGATCACAGTGCAGGAGCCCCTGCACGGACACCCTCCCCACACCCCCACCAGCCCTTTCTCTGCCAATCCTCTAAACCTGCTCTATGGAAATGACCCCAGTCTCATTAGCACTGAAGTAGACACACTAATAATAGCTTAAAGTGTGTCTTCAACAAGGAGTCTCTTCAGCAATGCAGATCTTTGGGGACACTTAATTGAACCCATCTTTTTCTCTCAAAGTCATCATTCTGCCTTACTTATCTTTTATGGTGGTCCTATTCTTCTGCTCATACAGACTTTCACCTTTGACAATGCTCTCATCTCTAGCCAGCAGCACTCATTTCTCTGCACAGTGCCAGAAGCCCAGGTTCGGGTCCGTTTCCCACCAGCCATGGGCGCTCCTCCTCCGCCCCAAAGGAGGTCTGTAACCGCGAGCCCAGGGGACACCGAGGGTCCTCAACAAGGTGCCCATTTCCCATTGCAAGTAACCGCAGTGTCCAAGTCCTCTGGGAGCTGGGACAAGAAACTTCTTTACCCTAGTCCTCAACTTAGAACTTTCTGAAATAGCTTCTATTAAGTAGAGTTAAAATCCATATTATCATCCTGGCATTTAAGATATATGCCCAAAATATGGGCTCATTACTTACTCTCCCCCCCACATCATTACTAAAAGTGAACAGCCTAGAGTTAGGGAAAGGGGACGAATGTTAAAAAGAATAAACTTTTAAAATATTCTTATTTTTCACTTGCCTTGAATTATTTTTTATTTTAAAAAATATATAGAAATTTTAGAATAATAAAATGTTTAGTGTATTCTTTTTTTTTAATAAATAAATTTTTATTTTAATGGGGTGACATCAATAAATCAGGGTACATATATTCAAAGAAAACATGTCCAGGTTATCTTGTCATTCAATTCTGTTGCATACCCATCACCCAAAGAGAGATTGTCCTCCGTCACCCTCCATATAGTTTTCCCTGTACCCTTCCCCCTCCCCCCTCCCTCCATCCCTCCCCCTCCCTCCCATAACTACCACACTCTTGTCCATGTCTCTTAGTCTCGTCTTTATGTCCCACCAATGTGTGGAATCCTGCAGTTTCTGTTTTTTTCTGATTTACTTATCTCACTCCATATAATGTCATCAAGATCCCACCATTTTGTTGTAAGTGATCCGATGTCATCATTTCTTATGGCTGAATAGTATACCATGGTGTATATGTGCCACATCTTCTTTATCTAGTCTTTTATTTTTTTTTTTCAGTGATTAAAGCCTTTAAGCAAACTCTTGGCCAATACAGCAAGAATCCATAAAAGAGTAGTGTCCTTAACATTGTTCACCAAGTCCAAGTTGGCCCCAACACCATGCCAAATCCCTGAAAAATGCAACCCAACCCCAGTTCAGTCTGTTAGGAGCTGTCACAAGGAGCAGGAGTCCAGGAAAAGTCCACATCCAGGAAAAGTCCGCATGGCACTGGAATTGTTGTCACAATTCTATACTTTGCAGCTTACATCCAAGTCCCAATGACTGCTGCTTCTAGCTGGTAATGAGTCAGGTAGACTGGAAAAGCCATCTGTAGCATGTGTGGATATGGAGCTTCTGTTCTCTGCCTTTTCCCTGGAGCTCTGTGACTGTGGCTTGGTAAAAAGAACCTTGGGATACACTAAGCTGGGTGGCAAAGGTAGATTCATAATAGAAGTTGGCAAAAGGGGGAAAGAGAGCTCTAAATTAGGGGTAGGTCCCAGCCTGAAATATAAGTGGGACATTGGGGTAGGAGGAATAAAGGAAACACTATATATTAAACAAAGCAGCAGAAAATAGGACTATCAACACCCACAACAGAGATCTTCGAGGGAAGAATAAAAAACCTGACTATTCAGGCAAGACATAGTTAAGTGGCCCTTGTGCAAATGAGATCAGTTTACCTGCTCTTGGAAGAAATAACCTAGGCTCATCCACAGTGCTGTAGATGGGGCCGACGGCCCTGGGCACCTTCAGTGGCAAACCCCAGTATTCTGGGCAAGGTTAGGTGATAGGTGGCTGGAGCAGGGCTGGAAGAGACTGAACCCTCCCTTAGAGGAGCGAGGGGGAAGCCTACCTTCCAGTGTCCCTGTTTCCTCACAGCAGAGGCATGTAAGTCTGGCAGGCTTTAGCTCAATGACCTTCCTTTCCACTATTGAAGCAGGACCCAGCTGGCATCCTATGAGACCCCTTTGGGGCATTGGAGCCTTTAAGGGCATATCCTAAAAGCTGGTAGTTCCCCTGATCTCTATAGGGCAGCGGTTCTCAACCTGTGGGTCACGAACCCGGCGGGGGTCGAACGACCAGAACACAGGGGTCGCCCAAAGCCATAAGAAATACACACTTTATTTAAAAATGTATTGTATAATAAATATGTATTTTCCGATGGCTCTAGGTGACCCCCCCATGCCCCGGTCGCTTGACCCCTGCTGGGGTCGCGACCCACAGGTTGAGAACCGCTGCTATAGGGCTTTTTCTCCCTCTAGGTATCTTAAAAGCCATGCTGAGAAGATCTTGCTGAGGGGTTTGAGGATCCCTATCCGCCTATATAAATCTTTTCCATATATCTGGAGCTATTCGGAAAAAGACAAAACAGTGTTATTAGCTGGATAAAATAAAGAAGGTAGTAGTTTGCAGGAGAAAAAGATTTGGCGTCTCCTGTTCATTAGCATTCAAAAGAAAATTTAAAAAAAAAAAAAGTTAAGTAAAAAGCATGATACGGTAGACCATAGGAGTTCCAGGATATGACTACCCCTTTAAAAAAAATTTTTTTAAATTGACCTTAAAATATTTGCTGGGTACACTTTAATAATACCTTAACTTTAAAGATTGTAAGAATGACAAAATACAGTAAATGTTTTTGCTCCATATGCAGGAGCATTTTCAGTTTAACCAGTTTAGGAAATCCAATAATAGAACAATGCATACAATGAGCTATAATATGGTTAGCAGCCTCTCCTATTCTGACAGAGGTTACTATAAATCTAGAATATGTATCCACTGTAACGTGGACATAGGACTGTTTGCCAAGTGAAGGTATATGAGTAACATCCATTTGCCAAAGTTGTCCTGGTAGGGGTCGTTGAGGGTTAACTCCAAATGAAGGGGCAGATTGTAGTATAGGACCCCTTGGACAGGATTTCCCAATCTGCCATGCTGCTTCCCGAGAAAGTTGAAACTGTTTACACAGGGCTGCAGCATTCTGGTAATGAATAGTATGAGACTGAATTGCTCGATCTGTCATGGTTGCTCCAAATAATTTTCTTTTGGGTAGCTTGATCAACAAGGGCATTCCTAGGCCCTGGCCAGTTGGCTCAGTGGTAGAGCATCGGCCTGGTGTGCAGGATTCCCGGGTTAAATTCCCAGCCAGAGCACACAGAAGAAGCACCCATGTGCCTCTCCACCCCTCCCCCTCTCCTTCCTCTCTGTCTCTCTCTTCCTCTCCTACAGCCAAGGCTCCACCATAGCAAAGCCACCCCGGGCGCTAAGGATGGCCCTGTGGCCTCTGCCTCAGGTGCTAGAATAGCTCTGGTTGCAACAGAGCAACACCCCAGATGGGCAGAGCATTCCCCCCTGGTAGGCATGCCGGGTGGATCCCGGTCAGGCTCATGCGGGAGTCTGTATGTCTGCCTCCCCATTTCCAACTTCAGAAAAATACAAAAAAAAAAAAAAAGAAAAGAAAAGAAAAAGAAGAAAAAAGGGCATTTCCTTGTGCTAAAGCTCCAGGGAGCATGGAGTGAGCTCAAGTATGTCCTATGAAACATGGAGCTCTTGTTGACATACAAGTCTTTGAAGAAGGAGGAACTGCTGAAATAGTTCATCAGCATTTGTCCCTAAGACAGCAGTCTTTATAGTGGAAATACCATAAATAAATATTTGCTGTCTGTATATAGATTAAAGGGGGGAATATGGCAAATGCTGAAAAGCCATGATAATGGCATATAATTCTAGACTTTGAGCTGATTTTAAGTTGACAGTTTCAGTATAAAGTCCATTGATTTGCAAGTGCGATTTGCCATTTAGTGGAAGTTTCCCAGAGCCATTGTTGTTGATCCTTTGAAAAAAGGAAAAACAACAATTTTGAGGCTCAAAACCTATAAACTGTAAGGGTCACCTATGCCCCTTGATAATCCAGGAGGCAACAAGATCAAAATATGGAAGTGTATTCCATGGGCTATTAGATGGTTCAATGTGCCCAAGCTGTAGCTGCTCTTGTACCAATTGAGCAGCTGCTCTAAGTTTCTCCTGAGAAAGGGGCCATTGGTCTACCCATACAGGATTATCTGACTTCCAAGTAATTGGGCCTGCACAATGCTTTATTGAGGTAGCAGGAGCTACCTATGCTATGGCCCCTATGCTAAATTTTGATATCCTAATCCACACCTTCTTGTATTGGGTGCCACTTCTATGGGGGTGAGAATTCCTCGCTGCTCTTTCCCTAGACCCTTGGTGGGCAAAATTCCCCGATCAAGCATCTGAGTACTGACTAAACCATTAGGACTGATAAGCAACACTCCCATATTTTTCAAAACATCTCTACCTCACAAATTAATTGGCCATCCAGGGAGCACATAAGGCTTAGAAAATCAGAATGACCTTCTTAATCTTCCCAATGTAAAAAACTAGAACTTTGTTGAGGGGATTTACTCTGCCCTATACGTTGTAATTCTGTGGCTGCTGCATGAGTGGGCCAGGAAGGAGGCCAATGTAGCTCAGCAATAACAGATACATCAGCTCCAGTATCTAAAAGTCCTTTAAATTTATGCTTATGTATCGTTAGTTCCATTTCAGGACGTTCCTGATGAATTTTTTTTAATCCAATTGGCATAATCAGAGGAGCCAAATCACCAATTTGCTTGGGGCCCCTTTTGAGGGTTGTGGCCTGAGAAGTAGAATTAGCATCCTTATACTATTCTTCCAACTGCCTGAATTAGCCATGAGAAACATTCTTCTTTTTTTTTATTATTATTAATTTTGATGTGGTGACATTGATAAAATTGTCTTCTGTCACCTTCTAACTGCTTTTCTTTGTGCCCCTCCCCTCTCCCAACCCCCTCCCTATCCTTCCCCCCACCCTGTAACCCCAACACTGTTGTCCATTTCTCTGAGTCTCATTTTTATGTCCCACCTATGTATGGAATCATATAGTTCTTAGTTCTTTCTGATTTACTTATTTCGCTCACTATAATGTTATCAAGGCCCATCCATGTTGTTGTAAAAGATCCGATGTCATCATTTCTTATGGCTGAGTAGTATTCCATAGTATATATATACCAAAGCTTTTTAATCCACTCGTCCTCTGGTGGACACTTGGGCTGTTTCCAGATCCTTGCTATTGTGAACAATGCTGCCATAAACATGGGGGTGCATTTCTTCTTTTCAAACAGTGCTATGGTGTTCTTGGGGGTATATTCCTAACAGTGGTATAGCTAGGTCAAAAGGCAGTTCGATTTTTAATTTCTTGAGGAATCTCCATACAGTTTTCCACAGTGGCTGCACCAGTCTGCATTCCCACCAGCAGTGCAGGAGGGTTCCCTTTTCTCCACATCCTCGCCAGCACTTATTCTGTGTTGTTTTATTGATGAGCACCATTCTGACTGGTGTGAGGCGATATCTCATTGTGGTTTTAATTTGCATTTCTCTAATAATTAGTGATGTTGAGCATTTTTTCATATGCCTATTGGCCATCTGTGTGTCCTCTTTGGAGAAGTGTCTATTCATTTCTTTTGCCCATTTTTGGATTGGATTGTCTTCCTGGTATTAAGTTTTACAAGTTCTTTATAAATTTTGGTTATTAACCCCTTATCAGATGCATTGTCAAATATATTCTCCCATTGTGTAGTTTGTCTTTTTATTCTGTTCTTATTGTCATTAGCTGTGCAGAAGCTTTTTAGTTTGATAAAGTCCCACTTGTTTATCCTGTCTTTTATTTCACTTGCCTGTGGAGACAAATCAGCAAATATATTGCTGCAATAGATGTCAGAGAGCTTACTGCCTATGTTTTCTTCTAAGATGCTTATGGTTCTACGGCTTACATTTAAGTCTTTTATCCATTTTGAGTTTATTTTTGTGAGTGGTGTAAGTTGGTGGTCTAGTTTCTTTTTTTTGCAGGTAGCTTTCCAATTTTCCCAACACCATTTGTTGAAGAGGCTGTCTTTACTCCAATGTATGCTCTTATCTCCTTTGTCAAATATAAGTTGTTGATAAAAGTGTGGGTTTATTCTGGGTTCTCAGTTCTGTTCCATTGATTTATATGCCTGTTCTTATGTCAATACCATGCTGTTTTGAGTACAATGGCCTTATAATATAACTTGATATCCAGAAGTGTGATACCTCCTGCTTTATTCTTCCTTTTCAAGATTGCTGAGGCTATTCATGTTCTCTTTTGGTTCCATATAAATTTTTGGAATATGTGTTCTATATCTTTGAAGTAAGTCATTGGTATTTTAATCGGTATTGCATTGAATTTATAAATTGCTTTGGGTAATATAGACATTTTAATGATGTTTATTCTCCCTAACCATGAGCACGGTATATGCCTCCACTTGTTTGTATCTTCCCTGATTTCTTTTATCAATGTTTTATAATTTTTCGAGTACAAGTCTTTAATCTCCCTGGTTACATTTATTCCTAGGTACTTTATTTATTTGGTCGCAATGGAAAAGGGGATTGATTCCTTGATTTCTCTTTCTGACAGTTCATTGTTAGTGTATAAAATTGCCTCTGATTTCTGAGTATTGATTTTATATCCTGCCACCTTGCCGAATTCATTTATCAGGTCCAGTAGTTTTTTGACTGAGACGTTAGGGTTTTTTATATACAATATCATATCATCTGCAAATAATGATAGTTTTACTTCTTGTTTTCCAATTTGGATGCCTTTTATTTCTTTTTCTTGTATGATTGCTGTGGCTAGGACTTCCAGAACTATGTTGAATAAGAGTGGTGAAAGGGGCCACCCCTGCCTTGTTCCTGATCTTAAGGGGATTGCTTTTCATTTTTGCCCATTGAGTATGATGTTGGCTGTGGGTTTCTCATAGATGGCCTTTATCATGTTGAGGTATGTTTCCTGTATTCCCACTTTGCTGAGAGTTTTGATCATGAATGGGTGCTGGATTTTATCAAATGCTTTTTCTGCATCTATTGAAATTATCATGTGGTTTTTATCCCTCCTTTTGTTTATGTGATGAATCACATTGATTGATTTGTGAATATTGTACCAGCCTTGCTTGCCTCCCAAGAATAAATTGCACTTGATCATGGTGTATGATTTTTTTCATATATTGCTGGATCCGGTTTGCTAATATTTTGTTGAGGATTTTTGCATCTAAATTCATCAGGGATATTGGCCTATAATTTTCTTTCCTTGTGTTGTCTTTGCCTGGTTTTGGAATCAGAATTACGCTCCCCTCATAAAAGGAGCTTGGAAGTCTTCCTTCCTCTTGAATTTTTTGAAATAGCTTGAGAAGGATAGGAGTTAATTCTTCTTTGAATATTTGGTAGAATTCACTTGTGAAGCCATCAGGCCCAGGACTTTTCTTTTTTGGGAGTTTTTTGATAGCTGTTTCAATCTCATTTCTTGTAAATAGTCTGTTTAGGTTTTCTGATTCTTCCAGATTAATTTTTGGAAGATTATATGTTTCAAGGAATTTGTCCATTTCATCTAGGTTGTCTAGTTTTTTGGCATACAGTTCTTCATAGTATTTTCTTACATTATTTTGTAATTCTGTTGTGTCAGTTATTATTTCTCCACTCTCGTTTCTAATTTTATTTATTTGAGTCCTCTCTCTTTTTTTCTTGTTGAGTCTGGTTAAAGGTTCATCGATCTTGTTTACCTTTTCAAAGAACCAGCTCCTGGTTTCATTGATCCTCTGTACTGTTTCTTTATCTTCTATGTCATTTATTTCTGCTCTGATCTTTATTATTTCCTTCCTTCTACTAGCTCTAGGCTTTACTTGCTTTTCTTTTTCTAGTTCTTTTAGATGTAGGGTCAAGTTGTTTATTTGAGATTTTTCTAGCTTCTTGAGGTATGCCTGTAATGCTATAAACTTCCCTCTAAAGACTGCTTTTGCTGTGTCCCATAAATTTTGAGTTGATGTATGCCCATTATTTGTTTCTAGGAATTTTTAAATTTCTTCTTTGATCTCATTGTTAACCTATTTGTTATTTAATAACATGCTATTTAGTTTCCAAGTGTTTGAATGTTTTTCAGTTTTTCTGTTGTGATTTCTAGTTTAATGCCATTGTGATCAGAGAAAGTGCTTGATATGATTTCAATCTTCTTAAATTTGTTGAGACCACTTTTGTGCCCTAACATGTGGTCTATTCTAGAGAATGTACCATGAGCACTTGAAAAGAATGTATATTCTGCTGTTTTAGGGTGAAAAGTTCTGAAGATAGCTATTAAATCAAGTTGATCTAATATGTCCTTTAAGTCTGCTGTTTCTTTGTTAATTTTCTTTCTTGAGGATCTATCTAATGATGTTAATGGGTATTGAAATCCCCTACTATTATAGTGTTGCTGTTGATCTCACCCTTTAAGTCCATCAAAGTCTGCTTTATATATTTAGGTGCTCCTATATTAGGTGCGTAGATATTTATAATGGTTATATCTTCCTTTTGGATTGCTCCCTTTATCATTATGTAGTGACCTTCTTTATCTCTAACTATGGTCTTTGTTTTAAAGTCCATTTTGTCTGATATAAGTATTGCTATGCCAGATTTTTTTTTTCAATTCCATTTGCGTGAAATATTTTTTTTCCATCCTTTTATCTTCAGTCTGTGTGCATCTTTTGATTTAAGGTGTGTCTCTTGTAGATAGCATATGTATGGGTCCTGTTTTCTTATCCATGCAGCTACCCTATGTCTTTTGATCGGATCATTTAATCCATTTACATTTAAGGTTATTATTGATATGTAATTGTTTATTGCCATTTTATTCTTTAAAGCTGTATTCCTCTTTTGCTATATTCTTTTTCTCCTTTGATCTGTTTACAACAGGTCCCTCGGCATTTCTTACAGGCATGGTTTGGTTGCAGTGAATTCCTTAAGGGTTTTTTTGTCTGTAAAGCTTTTTATTTCTCCTTCAATTTTAAATGATAGCCTTTCTGGATAAAGTAGTCTTGGTTGTAGGCTCTTGTTCTGCATTACTTTGAATATTTCTTGCCATTCCCTTCTGGCTTCAAGTGTTTCTGTTGAGAAGTCAGAAGTCATCCTTATTGGGGTTCCTTTGTAGGTGATAGTCTTTTTTTCTCTAGCAGCTTTTAATATTTTCTCTTTATCACTTAGCTTTGGTATTTTAATTACGATGTGTCTTGGTGTTGATTTCTTTGGGTTTCTTCTTAATGGAGTTCTCTGTGTTTCCTGAACATGTGAGATGCTTTCCTGCCTTAATTGAGGGAAATTTTCAGCTATGATATGTTTGATCAAAGTCTCTATCCTTTGTTCTTTCTCTTCCTCTTCAGGAACCCCTATGATGCGGATGTTATTTCTCTTCATGTTATCACAGAGCTCTCTTAGAGTTTCCTCAGACTTGTTGAGTCTCCTTTCTTTTTTCTGCTCTGCTTCCATGCCTTTATTTATCGTGTCCTCTAACTCACTGATTCGATTCTCCGCTTCATCCATCCTGCTTTTAATTCCTTCCATTGTATTCTTTATTTCAGATATTGTATTTGTCATTTCTGACTGATTCTTTTTTATTATTTCAATGTCCTTTTTTATATTTGCTATCTCTTTTTTTAGGTTTTCGTAATTACCATCTATTGTTCTAATATCTTTGAGCATCCTAACAATTGTTATTTTAAACTCTGCATCTGGTTATTTGGTTATATCTGATTCATTTAGGTCCTTTTCTGGGGATTTCTCTTGGTTCATTTGTGTTGTATTTCTCTGCCTTCACATTTTCTCTTCACGGGAGTGGCTGTGATCACATGCTCAGGTGCACAAGCTTTGGTGGCCTTGGCCACCAAAAGCACAAGCTTTGGTGGCCCTTTTACCAGGGACAGTGACAACCTGGTAAAAGAGTGCAGCAGGTCATGAGTGGTTGTGAAAGAGGCCTTGGCCTTTGCCCTGCCCCCGTGGATGATGTTATGCTCGGTCCTGAGGGCACTGGCGAGTACCTTTGCTTAGCAGCAGGTCTCCACCTGTTTCCGGGCTTTCACCCCACCCTTGCAGGAGGAGCTCACTCATGAAATGGCTGCTAGCCTTGGCTCTACTGGCCAGGCAGGACTGCGTGCCCATGCTCAGCTCAGTAGCAGAACTCCGCCTGTCCTGGGCTTTTGGCTCCACCCACATGGGAGGAGCCGGCTCCCAAGTCAGACCACAAGCCTGGGTTGCATGGGCGGGACAAGGCTATGCTCCTGTGCCCTTGCTCAGGGGCTGGTCGTCACCCTTTCTGGGGTTCCCGCCCTTCTCCCGCAGGCTGGATTACAGGCTGCCGGCAGCTGGGCTTGACCGCTTTTGCATGCCCCATCTTCCCCAGCAGGGCAAGACTGAGCTCACACCTGAGCCCAGTGGTGGCCAGCCAGCTTGCGCCCCTGCCGACAGAACCCTGCTTCCGTCTCCCGCTGCCGCCCGCCCTCCGGCGAGCCCTCAGCCACGTGGGTGCAGGCGCTGCAGCTCAGACCCTAACACTCACTACTGTAGACCTGAAAGCACCCTCCTTCTAAGCAACTCTGCTCTGAGTGCCATGGGGGGAGCTTGTTTGGCTGCTCTCCTGCTTTTCTTTGCTGGTATTGCTGTTTCCAGGGGAAATATTCACTTCAGATTTGGGGAGTGACTCATCCCAGGGGTTAGGGTGGCTATCTCCCAAAATGTTTCTCCCTGTGCCTCCTAGATTACACTATCTTCCTGATACTCTGGTACTCTCCTCTTTCCCTGACCCCCGGAGCCCCCTGGTAAAAGAGTGCAGCAGGTAAAAGAGTGGTTGTGAAAGAGGTTTTCTGTGCCATCCCTTTAAGAAGAATCCTGGGTCTGAGAAATCAGACTCTTTCTCTCAAACAGTATCCTGACTTGTTTCCAGCTAAATACTGTCCTTACGCCTTTTCTGGGCTCTGGGGCTGCAGGCTGGGGCTTTGTTCCTGGGGCTCGAGACCCTCCCCTCTCTGCTAAACTCACTTCCCGTCACGTGAGTCTCTCTGGGATGCCGATCGCTTTGGGGAGCTGGGCAGCCCTCTCCATGTTTCCGCTTTTCCTACCAGTCTTGGTGTGACCTCTTCAGTGTTCCTTGGTTGAAGAGTCCTCTTAGTTTAGTCCAAAGTTGGTTTTTCCAGATGATAGTTCTTTTTTTTTTTTTTTCTTTTTTTTTTTTTTTTTTTCATCTTTCTGAAGCTGGAAACAGGGAGAGACACAGTCAGACAGACTCCCGCATGCGCCCGACCGGGATCCACCCGGCACGCCCACCATGGGGCGGCGCTCTGCCCACCAGGGGGCGATGCTCTGCCCATCCTGGGGGTCGCCATATTGCGACCAGAGCCACTCTAGCGCCTGGGGCAGAGGCCGAGGAGCCATCCCCAGCGCCCGGGCCATCTTTGCTCCAATGGAGCCTTGGCTGTGGGAGGGGAAGAGAGAGACAGAGAGGAAAGCACGGCGGAGGGGGTGGAGAAGCAAATGGGCACTTCTCCTGTGTGCCCTGGCCGGGAATCGAACCCGGGTTCTCCGCACGCTAGGCCGACGCTCTACCGCTGAGCCAACCGGCCAGGGCCTCCAGATGATAGTTCTTAATATTAGTTTGTAATCCACTTTGGTTCTGGGAGGTAGATGTTGGTATGTCCACCTACTCCAGCGCCATCTTGTCTTCTCTCTATGTATTCTTAATTACTCATATTTTCAAACCCTCCACTTGAACCTTAAATAGAAAGATTTCACATAAAATTGATAGCAGATATTGCCTCTGAATTAGAGAATAGAGTTTTGCCAAACATGCCTTACCAAATTGAAAAAGCAAATATGTGAGGTTTTAAAATGCATCTTTGCTTACAAATACCAGCAGAATATGAATTTATTAAGGAGCAATAACTTGGTTATCAGTTTGTCATAGTGCTCTAAGTACCACAAGGCAGCAGGAACAGATCTTAGCACAGAGCCTTGGGAGGGAAGGGATGGTTTCTGGGTGGGGTAGCTGGGAGGGCTCTGGGCGATGTGCTGAGTGGGACAGCTGCCTCTGACAGAGAGGGGGCGGGCATCAAAGCAGAGCGAAGCCAGGGACAGTGACAACCTGGTAAAAGAGTGCAGCAGGTCGTTCTGGACAAGGTTGGTGTGTGTGGCAACAGATAGCAAAGCTGGAGAGGGAGAGTGTTTCACAAAGCCTGTAGATGAGCTGTTACTAAGGTTATTTCATAGAATTCATAGATTCTAAAGCACACCGTTACTTTATGTCTCAACACCACCCATTAAACTATGACAAACCATGGACTATGAGATGAATCCTGATTTCAAAGATGCTAAAATGCACCTCCCCCCCAAAAAAAAACCCCACATCTTAGAACAGGTAAAATATAGGAAGTGAGGAGATTGAAGCAGCATCGTGGGGATAAGGACTCAGACAGGAAAATGTAATAACGCAGGCTTGCTTGGCCTTAGGATAGTGAGAATGTGCTCTGATTGCATGAGTGAGGCAATCATTTGCAGGCTATGTGCCCCTTCTGTGTCTTCATATTCCAGCATTGACCTTTGGCTATTAGAGTCAGAGGAGAATGTCACTGCCGCGGACTCGGGCTGTGCAGCTTGCTCCCACTGTGCTTTCCTTCCTAATCCCACTGTAACAAGCTCCTTACAAACACCTTTGCAAGACAAACGGGGCGAGGCAGGCTGGGAAGCATCTCCTTCTGCCTTCTGCCAGAGGCTGACCGCTCTGCTGGCCCTATGATCCCCTGAGAGGAAGAACACCAGCTTGTTCACCTCCCTTTCTCAACTACACAGCTTATGGAAATTGAGGTGCAAAATGGGATGTTTCTTAATGATGCATTTCCTAAGGGGTCAAGGGGGCTTTCTGTCTATTTGCATCCTTATGACAAAAAAAAAAGGACCTTAGAGTTCGGACTTTGAGGCCCAGAGAAACCTGTAGGTTGAAGTTTTTTTTGTGTTTTTTTTATTTTAATGGGGTAACATTGATAAATCAGGGTACATATGTTCAGAGAAAACATCTCCAGATTATTTTGACATTTATATTGCATACCCCTCACCCAAAGTCAAATTGTCTTCTGTCACCTTCTATCTGGTTTTCTTTGTGCCCCTCCCCTCTCCCCTCTCCCTCTCCCCCCTTGTTACCATCACACTCTTGTCCATGTCTCCGAGTCTCATTTTTATGTCCCATCTATGCATGGAATCATATAGTTTTTAGTTTTTTCTGATTTACTTATTTCACTCAGTATAATGTTATCAAGGTCCATCCATGTTATTGTAAATGATCTGATGTCATCATTTCTTATGGCTGAGTAGTATTCCATAGTGAGGAGCCACTGAGCCACTTCACCCGCAGGTGTTGTAAGGTACCAAAAACTACAGAATTAATATTAATATTTTAAGAGGCTTGAAGAACATTTTATTAATTTGGGTTAAGGTGTGCAGAGAAATTGTGAGAATAGTCCCTGTACTGTGTGATTGGCATGACCAGGATGGCCCTTGGCATTGTGTTGTAAATGCAAAGGGGAGAAAAACATGGATCTCCAGACATTCCACCACGCCTGTGGGGAAAGGGGTGAACGGCTAGCCAGGTACAGGGAGAGAAAAGCCAAAACAAACCTTTTCTTATAGCAATGAGCCATTTGTGGGCATGTGTTCCCACAGAAAATACCTCTCCTGTGTAAATGCATGTAGTTAACATGTGTGACTCCGGACAGAGAGATAGCAGATGAACACTAGATAATATAGGAAAGCCTTTTAATATATAAAGAGACATCTTCCTACCATTGTGTTGACTTGTAAATTTTGTTTTCTCCAAAATAATGTGTGGCTTGCAAATTGAACGTGGTCCTATCATGTTAAAGGACATATGACTATAACCAATAGTGGTAAGGGGCTCCTAATTACAATTTTGCTTCTGTACTTCCCACTTACAAAACTATAAAAACTAAGTAGAACAAAGGGCCGGCGTGCGCTCCCTCAGACCACTATTGGAGGAGCCACCACTTGGCCAAGCTAGACAATAAAGCTTTGGTGTGTAATCAACGGACCTTGTTCGTGTCTTCAATGTTTCGGGTCCCTCTGGATTAGGCTTAACAATAGTATATATATACCAATCAAAAAATGGGCAAAAGAAATGAATAGACACTTCTCCAGAGAGGACACACAGATGGCCAATAGGCATATAAAAAAATGCTCAACATCACTAATCATTAGAGAAATACAAATTAAAACCACAATGAGATATCACCTCACACCAGTCAGAATGGTGCTCATTAACAAAACAACACAGAATAAGTGCTGGCGAGGATGTGGAGAAAAGGGAACCCTCTTGCACTGCCGGTGGGAATGCAGACTGGTGCAGCTACTGTGGAAAACAGTATGGAGATTCCTCAAGAAATTAAAAATCGAACTGCCTTTTGACCCAGCTATCCCACTTTTAGGAATATACCCTAAGAACACCATAACACTGTTCCAAAAGGAGAAATGCACCCCCATGTTTATGGCAGCATTGTTCACAATAGCGAAGATCTGGAAACAGCCCAAGTGTCCATCAGTGGACGAGTGGATTAGATTGAAGTTTTGATAATCACCAGTTTAGAAAAGGGAACTGTGAACTTTAATTTCAGATCAGAAAGCACTGTCACTACAACACACACTGAGATGGTGACGAATCTGCAGGAGAAAAATAGATATTATTTTTGATTCTGAAGTGTTGGTTCTCATGAGATTTTTCAGAAATAATCCAGAAATGATTGGCTTTCAGTTCACTTTATGCACGCTACTGCTGGCATACATTTGTCAACAGTAACATTAAAAGCAGCAAACCAAGGACTTCCATGTATATTTTTCTATTAATTATGTTTCTTATAATTAAATTCTAAATCAGACCATTTCACACAATTATGGTGTTTTCTTTGCCCAGTCAACCAAAAAGATAGTAAGAAAGTTCTTTGTTGTTTAATAAGCATATACTTAACCTCTGTATGGAGGAAGGGAGAAAGACTAAAAAAAAATTCAACTATTTTGCATTCATGACTACTCCTTGTTAAAATGCATTATAGATAAGAAAAAAAAGGCTACAAAGATAAATGTATCTAAATCTAACAGGAGTAACAAAATAACAGAAGGAAGATTTGACAGTGAGGGCAGATTAAAAAATTAATAATGAAGTCATGCTGTTTAAATGCCAAAATCATTTTTCATTCAAATGAAAAAAGAAAATTGGATCATGATGAAGGTCACAAAATCACTGCTAACAAAAGAGCCACATGAGCCCTGTACTCAGAAAAACCTCAGTGTGTTTCTTCATTGAGTCAACATTTCCTGAGCACTGTGCTGGGTCCTAAAGACACAATAATGAGAAAAAGATCTCAGCACCACCAGAGCTTAGCGCTAAGCCTTGGGCATGCATAAGCATGTACACACACACACACACACACACACACACACAGCAAAACTTAGTGAGCCAATGGGACAACATTTTGTGGGGTGGGAAATTGTACCTGCCTGGCAATTTCTCAGCAAGACTGGGCAAGGCAGTGAAAAGCACAGACTCTGAAAATCCCATCTCTATTAATTTATCTTCGTCAGCTACCTCTCTCTGTGTCTCACTTTTCCCATCTGTAAAATAGAGATAATACCAGCACATTTACTGATGGAAAAGAATCTCACCCAACTCTTTCTATACAAGGGCCTCTCATGCAAACTGCACTTCGCAGAGAAGCCTGCATTGAACTAGCTGCCTCTTCACTGACCTGCACTGTGTTCCTGCCATCTGAGTCGGCCCTTATAAAGGAGCTCCTGGAATCTTATTACAACCAATAGGACTGAGGCTTTCCCCATCCAATCAGAGCTGCATAGTTATAGCTCATCAACATCTTCACTGACCAGTTAGAGCAGCTCGATTCTGAGCAGTCAGAAAAGTGCATTTTGGACCATTCAATCTGTAAGAATTAGAAATCCTCATTTGCATGAGGTCAGACCAATCAAGGACCAGGGGCGGAGACTTCTGTCTATATAAGCCAGCTCCCCTCTGACTCTGAGAATGCACATTCTCTTTCCACTGAAGAGTTGGTTTCCCTGGCTGAGATGAAATAGCAAAGATATCTTGCCAGAGCAAAGCAGAGCAGCATAATGCAAAGCTGTATGGTCCATGCTTAGTCATGGCCCTTCCCCTCCTCTCCCCCTCCCCCTCCTCTTCCCCCTCCCCCTTCCCTTCCTTCTCCCCTCCCCTTCCTTTTTCCCACCCCTCCCCCTTCCCTACCTCTTCCCCTCTCCCGCCGCTTTCCCAGTTCCTGGCACTGTGGTCACAGATCCTGGACACAGCTGTGGAAGAGAGAGTAATAAACCCTTGTGGTTTCTTTGGGATCCCACAACAACAGCAGACCAATTTTCCAGGTCTGGACCTCCTGTGTTACAAAAGCAGACCTACATGGAGCAGAGGAGAGCAGAGCTGGCCAGTTGAAGAAGGGTCTGGCCTCAGGGCTGCCTCAAAGCCATGCTGTTCTCACAGCTGTGCTGTATTCCAACCTAGCTGTTTGCACTGAGCTGTTTCCTTCTTCACTTCTCCACAAATTGAGGATTCTTGTTGATGTTGAATTAACGCCAATGATCATTGGTTGACATACTTCATTAGGAGGTTGTAAGGATTCCATAAGTTAATATATGTACAGCACTTAAAACAGTGCTGGATGGATGGATGGATGGAGCAGGAAGAACTTTTGGAAGTGGTGGATATATTTATGGCATTGAATATAGTGACAGTTTCATGGCTGTTTATTTATCTCTAAACTTATCAGAAATATACATTAATTATGTACAGCTTTTTGTATGTCAATTATATCTCAATAAAGTGGCAAAGAAAAAATAGTGCTGGACATAGTGTAGGCATTATTTTAAGAATTAGCTATGATTATTTTTTCTCCCTCTTTAAAGTTTTCCTCTAGGGTAAAAATGTTGCCATGAAGTTTCTTAGAAACCCATTGTCATCATTTTAAACTCTCACCACTCCACTGGGCCCACCTGCTAAGACACCTAAGTTTAACCATAAAGCCCCCAACATTGATTTATAGCAGGTGTTCAGTGCCTGTTACCCTTTCCCCTGTCCACTCACTCCTTGACATCTTGCCTCATTCCAACAGCACACTGAGGAGCTCTGCTGTCAGTATGACATAATCCCCTGTCTTCATTTGGGAGGGGGGGGTGTTATTTTCATGGATAGAATTTTTTAATAGTTTTATTTAGATAATTAATTTTAACGGGGTGACATTGGTCAACTAGAGCACATAGATTTAGAGAAAACATCTCCAGATCATTTTGACATTTGATTATGTTGTATGCCCATCACCCAAAGTCAATCATCCTCTATCACCTTTCATTTGGTTTTCTTTATGCCCCTCCCCTTCCACCACCTCCTACCTCTCCTCCCTTCTGTTCCCCCTGTTAACCACTGCACTCTTATCTATGTCCATGAGTCTCAATTTTGTGTCCCACCTATGTACGGAATCATACAGTTCTTAGTTTTTTCTGATTTACTTATTTCACTCAGTATAATATTATCAAGCTTCATCCATGTTGTCGTAAATGATCCTATGTCATCATTTCTTATGGCTGAGTAGTATTGTCATCATTTCTTATGGCTGAGTAGTTCTCAGTCAGCTTGAGAACAGGAGGGATGGCTAGCTAGTGGCGGGGGAACTTATGGTCATAGTATATATGTACCACTCTTCTTTATCCAGTATTCTATTGAAGGGTTTTTGGTTGTTTCCATGTCTTGGCCATCATGAACAATGTTGGGGTGAACATGGGACTGCATGTGTCTTTACGTACCAATGATTTTGAGCTTTGGGGGTATATACTCAGTAGAGGGATTGCTGGGTCATATGGTAGTTGTATTCTTAATTTTTTGAGGAACCACCATACTTTCTTCCATAATGGTTGTACTACTTTACATTCCCACCAACAGTGAATGAGCGTTCCTTTATCTCCATAGTCTCTCCAACACTTGTTATTACCTGTCTTGTAATAGCTAATCTAACAGATGTGAGGTGGTATCTCATTGTAGTTTTCATCTGCATTTCTCTAATAGCTAATGAAGATGAGCATTTTTTATATAGCTATTGGTCATTTGTATTTCTTCCTGAGAGAAGTGTCTGTTCATGTTCTTTTCCCATTTTTTTATTGGATCGTTTGCTTGTTTGTTGTTGAGTTTTGTTAGTTCTTTATATATTTTGGATATTAATCCCTTATCTGAGCTGTTGTTTGAAAATATCATCTCTCATTTAGTTGGCTATCTGTTTGTTTTGTCAGTTTCTCTTGCTGTGCAAAAGCTTCTTAGTCTGATGTAGTCCAATTCATTTATCTTTGCCTTTACTTCCCTTTTCTTTGGAGTCAAATTCATAAAATGTTCTCTATGGCCAAGATCCATCAGTTCAGTACCTATGTTTTCTTCTAATGTATTTTATTGTTTCAGATTTTATATTTAGGTCTTTGATCCATTTAGAATTAATTTTTGTACAAGAAGACAAACCATAGTCAAGTTTCATTCTTTTGCATGTGGCTTTCCAGTTTTCCCAGCACCATTTATCTCAGCATACAAAATTAACATACAGAAGTCAATTGCTTTTTTATATGTCAACAATGAAACTTCAGAAAATGAACTAAATAAATAATCCATTTTATGGTTACAACAAAAAAAATAAAATACCTAGGAATAAACATAACAAAGAATGTAAAGGACCTATATAATGAAAACTACAAAGCATTGTTAAAGGAAATAAAAAAAGACACAATGAAATGAAAAAATATTCCTTGTTCTTGGATAGGAAGAATAAATATAGTTAAAATGACCATATTACCCAAAGCAATATACAAATTTAATGCAATTCCAATCAAAATTCCAATGTCATTTAGAAAGAAATGGCACAAAAAAACGTCAGGTTTATATGGAACCATAAAAACCCCCAAATAGCCAAAGTAATCCTAAGGGGGAAAAAATGAAGCTAGGGTCATTACAATTACATTAAAATTATTACATTACAATACCTGACTTCAAATCATACTACAGAGCCACGATAATTGAAACAGCATGGTATTGGCAGAAAAATAGACACTCAGACCAATGGAACAGAATAGAGAGGCGAGAAATAAAACCACATATATATGGTCAAATCGTCTTTGATATAGGAGCCAAAAACAACCAATGGAAAATTTGCTTAATTTAAAATTCTCCCAATAAATTTCCCGTACATTGCTGGTACAGTTCTATCTCTAGGACATACACTAGAGATTAGCATGGGGTAGATTCTGCACTAGCCCATGACTTAGTATTTAGGTCACAAATAAAATTATATTCTTTCCAAACAAGTGTGAGAACTACTGCCTCAAGGGGTGGTGATGGATATTAGCGGGGTAATTCCCATGGGCATTTTGTGATGCAAAGAGAAGGAAGGTGGGGAGACTTGGGGTTGACTCTGAGACTACAGAATGCATGGCATTTGAGAGGTATCTGAGGAAGTGAGTGACATTTCAGCAATCAACGTAGCAGGATTGGAACGAGGGGACCTCCCAGAGCATGCTTCTCTCAATTGAGAACATCGATGCCTAGACCTGGCCAACCTGAAAGGGGAGGTCAAGGTTCAAACATCTGTGGCCAAGGATGGAGATGCAGAGGGGACAGGCAGTCCAAAGGAGAGACAGTGACGCTGGGCAGGGACAGGCAGAGCTGAAAAGTGTAATAACAATTTCCAAAGTGGCTTTTCCATAAAAAAACAAACAAAACTGAAACAGACTAACAGACACAGAGAGTGGACTGACGGCTGCCAGAGGGGGCGGCCTGGGGGATGGTGACAGAAGTGAAGGGATTAGGAGTGCACATTGGTAGTCACTGAATAGTCACAGAGATGGGAAGTACGCATAGGGAACACAGTCAACAATATTGCACTGGCCCTGGCCGGTTGGCTCAGCGGTAGAGCGTCGGCCTGGCGTGCGGGGAACCCAGGTTCGATTCCCGGCCAGGGCACATAGGAGAAGCGCCCATTTGCTTCTCCACCCCCACCCCCTCCTTCCTCTCTATCTCTCTCTTCCCCTCCCACAGCCAAGGCTCCATTGGAGCAAGGATGGCCTAGGCGCTGGGGATGGCTCCTTGGCCTCTGTCCCAGGCGCTAGAGTGGCTCTGGTCGCGGCAGAGCGACGTCCCGGAGGGGCAGAGCATCGCCCCCTGGTGGGCAGAGCGTCACCCCTGGTGGGCGTGCCGGGTGGATCCCGGTCGGGCGCATGCGGGAGTCTGTCTGACTGTCTCTCCCTGTTTCCAGCTTCAGAAAAATACAAATAAAACAAAACAAAACAATATTGCACTGACTACGCTTGGTGCCAGATGGGTACCAGAGGTATCAGGGGCCACTTTGTAAAGTATGTGATTGTCTAACCACTGTGTGCCTACCTGAAAGCAATACAGAGCAATAAGGAAAGTAGACTGTAATTGAAAAATTAACATTAAACAAAAGGAGAAGCATAACAAATGACACTCACAAAAAAGTGCCTTTTCCATCCAGGAAAGCAGTCAGTGCTCAGAACATGCCACAGACACCAGTGTCCCTCACCTGTCTAGTGGCTGTGGGTGTAAGGCAGAGGGACCGCAGCCTGAGCACAGGAGGGACGGCCAGTCTGTGTACAGAACACCCTCCGGGACCCCGTGGAGGCACGTCTTCAAGTTCCCCATGGCCTGCACCCACATTCATGAGGACCCACGGAGAAGACAGCAGAGCTCCTGCTGAAACAATAAGTGAATCAAGAACGAAGCTGGCAACTCTGTGGCGTTTCTCTCCTGGGATCCAGCTTAGACAATGCTTCGGATGTTCAAATTGTAAGTTTGAAGTACAGAAAGAATAAGAGAACCCAAAGGCAGCACAAGACAAACCACACTTGTGGGCTCACATCAGAAGGCTCCCTCTGTCAGGATACCAGGTGGACTTAGATAAGATCATGAATTGGCTGCAGGCAGTCACTGTCCCCCACCTCAGCAAAAGGCACTCCTGGCCTTCCCTGCCACCCGCTACTCACTGTCCCTTTAGATCCCACACAGCTCCCTGCTGTCCATAATGCACAATTTGCCACATCACTGCTGCCTCTCCTGACCCACTGTGGCCCCATGGCCAGTGTTTTCTTACTCCAACCCACATGCCCACCTTCAGCTCCCTTTGTTTCTCAGCTCCTATTCTAGACAAGCATGAAAGGAAGACTCATTTTTCTTTAAACCACACCAAGCTGTGTACACCCAGATGGATTCTATCCATCATAGTCCTTCTGAGATTATACTCTTATTCCAACGATGCTGCATTCACCTAAAGCAATCTGAGCTCTCCCCTGTGGATTTGCCTTCAAACATTCATCCTCCATGAAAGTGCACATATCTCATGTGTTGTATCAGAGACACACTTGCCCTTGTTTACTATAAAAAGCCATGGGCTTGGAATCAAATGATCTCACTTTTTATCTTAGACTCACCACCCACTACCTTTGTGAACTCAGGAACACTCACAAGGCTTCTGCATCTCTGTTTCTTAATGGGAACAGAAATAGCTGTTCCATGCTGTAGAATTTTGTGAGGATCAAATGAGGAATTATATAAGAAAGCAAAATTAATGCCACAGAACCTAAAATCAGATTTTAAAAATATATTTCTCTCATCTCCCAGTTCACTCACTGGCTGTCTTACCAATGTCCTCTCACCTCTAATCTCTACAGAAAGAAAAGAAAGAAACAAAGAGAGAGAAATGAAGGAAGGAAGAGAGGGAGGGAAAGAAGAAGAAAGAGAGAGAGAGAGAGAGAGAGAGAGAGAAAGAAAGATTGTATCCCCACTGTGTGCTGGGAACACAAAGATGATTAACATGGATTTTTCTGAAAGAGATAGGAATAAAGAGTAAGCAGGTATGACTGTGAATGAGTAAGTGAGTAACAGAGTAACTGAATGAAAGGTGAAAAGCGTAAAAGACATCTACATGTGGCAGGTGGTGACTAATAGTACAAATGTGTGTATGGGACAGGCTGGTCTGCAAAGATTTTAAAAAGAAGAAAGATGATGGTTGAACTAAATGCATTTATTTTTTTCAGCATACATTTATGGAGTGCCGACTGTGTGTCAAGACTGTTGATGGCACTGGAGACATAGAAGAAAATCAGACAGGCAAGGCCATTGGCCCACTGAGTCTGCAATGAACAAGTAAAAGTAAAAACCGAAGAATTTCTGTGACAAGAACCGAGATGGAAATACTGTAAAAGAAATATGTGATAGGCAGTGACTGTGACTAGGGGACTACAGGACTACCTCACACAAGGTGGGCAGGAATCACCTCTGACAAAGTGACATTTGAGCTGATACCGGAAGGATGAAAATGAGCTGAAACTCTAGGAAAAAGAGTTCCAAAGGAAGGGACTGGCAAGTGCAAAGTCCCTGTGGCAGACTAAGCCTGGTTATTTTAGAAACAGAACGTCTGGAGCTCGGGGGCTAGGAAGAGAGGATTGAAATGAGACCTGAGAGGTGGGCAAGGGAAGGTTGTAGAGAGGCTCTAAGCCATGGCCGAGTTTTGGATTTTATCCCAACTGTTGTGACAAGTCACTGAGGAATCAGAATGGAGATGGGGTGACATAATCAGATTTCCATTTTTTAAATATTAGTTTATATAGGAAGAATTTATTCTTAGAGAAGTGAAATTTGTTAAAAGTCTTGGGTTGTCATATTACCCAGCAATCCCTCTACTGGGTATCTATCCCCCAAACTCAAGAACATTGGTACATAAAGACACATGCAGCCCCATGTTCATGGCAGTATTATTCGCAGTGGCCAAGACATGGAAACAACCAAAGTGTCCCACTTTAGAGGATTGGATAAAGAAGATGTGGTACATATATACAATGCAATACTACTCACCATATAAAAAGATGATATGTTGCCATTTACAACATCATGGATGGACCTTAACAACATACTGAGTGAAATAAGTAAATGAGAAAAAGCTAAGAACTCTATGATTTCACATATAGGTGGGATATAAAACTGATACTTGTGGACATAGATAAAATGAAGTGGGGAGGGTGTAAGGATTCAAGAGAGACAAATATACAATGACGAAAAATTATTAGACTTTGGGTGATGGGCACACAACACAATCAACAGTTTAAATGCTATAGAAATATTTACTTGAAACCTATATACTCTTATTGATTAATGTCATCCCATTAAATTTTATTTTATAAATAAAATTTTAAAAAAGAAAAAAATTTGTGTAGCTATGTAAGGTGATGGAGGCTAGTTAGACTCGCTGAGGTGATTATTTCACAGCATATACAAATATATTTATAGAATCATTATGTTATACACTCAAAACTAATATGTTATATGTCCATTGAACCTCAATAAAATAAATAAATGAAAATATTTTTTAAAAAGAGAGCATATATATAGTATGTAGTGGCTACATGATCTGACATTACAAAGTTAGTGTAACTTTTTTTTAATGGAGGGAGCATATGCAAATTTTGTTTTGTCTTGTTTTTAGTGGTCAGATTGGTTTTTAAAGCAGGGGTCCCCAAACTACGGCCCGCGGGCCACATGCGGCCCCCTGAGGCCATTTATCTGGCCACCACCGCACTCCCAGAAGGGGCACCTCTTTCATTGGTGGTCAGTGAGAGGAGCATAGTTTCCATTGAAATACTGGTCAGTTTGTTGATTTAAATTTACTTGTTCTTTATTTTAAATATTGTATTTGTTCCCGTTTTGTTTTTTTACTTTAAAATAAGATATGTGCAGTGTGCATAGGGATTTGTTCATAGTTTTTTTTATAGTCTGGCCCTCCAACAGTCTGAGGGACAGTGAACTGGCCCCCTGTGTAAAAAGTTTGGGGACCCCTGCTTTAAAGTATTGTTATTCTGAGACTGCTGTGTGATTATGAAATTTAAAAAATAAGTAATGTGGTTTATTCTAAGTCTATTATTCTTTTTGTCCTTGAAAACCACTATTCTTGGTATAGAAAGGAGATTTAGACATAATAGAGAATGAGTTAAGTAAAAGCTTTAGTCTCAAATTTGAATTGGAATTACCCAATATGAGATCATATATGTCTCTCTTTTTTCTTTTGCTCTGTTAACATAAAAGGACTAGAAACAAAATGGCCATTTTTAATTTGGTCCTGAAATGACCCTTTCTCTCTAAAAGACACTAGGGTTTCTTGAGAAAATGGCTGATTCCAGGTCTGGTCGCCAGAAAGCTATCAGTGACTGTGAGGGTCACATCAAACGGGTGCATGAAGTAGAGAGAAGAGAGATTAGGCAGTTGGAGAATCAGGTCAGAGTAGTTATTTTTGTAAGATTCAATCTAAAGTACCTTGAATCATGCATGTGTTGGGAGTGAGCATTGAGTCATCTGTGTAGCTGCTTCTGTCCTTCTTGACTGTTTCCTTGTGGAGATGCATCTCGAATCTGACAAACTGGCCCAGTGAAGAGCTACAATATGTGGCCCTCAAACCACACTGCACAGCTGCAAATCAAGTGCCTAAGTCAGCCATGAGGACCTCTTAACTGAGATGACACAGAGCAGTGCAAAGCAGACATTCAAATGAGCAAGCACATGTTGTATGGAAAACCCAGGTTAGTTGGCTTGTGCATTTCTTTCTTCCACAGTCATTCATTTTTTTTAAAGCATTAATTATAGAGTATCTTCAAAGCCTCCCACTGTGGTGTCTATGCTGTGAGGAATAGGGAAGACAGAAGGCATAGCCCTGGCCACAGACATTTACAAGGTGTGAGGAAACAAGACTCTACAACTAGATACAAACAAAGGGATACCATCTTGGCAGCAGCCCTGTGGGAGCTAGATCATCTGGAAATGTTCTTGACAAAATTGAGTCTTAACCCCATCTCAAAGGAAGAGGGGAATCTGGACTAGCAGGATGCAGGTGGGAGACCCCTAGGGTCTGGAGGGGTATGCAAAGGAAAGGACAAGGGCAGCCAAGAGCAAAATGGGCCTAAGACAAGGCCAGAGAGCACAATGGGGAAGAGACGAAAGAAGAAATGCCCGGTAATGCCCAAAGCCTAGTAAGTCCTGAATAGGAGCTACATGCTATGAAGACCTCCTCATCTCATTTCCCCATCAACCTTCCAGACTCAACTGTAAACCTCTCATTCATAGATGAGAAAGCTAAAGTGCATGGAGATTAAGTACAGTCAATCTTTATTCTTGTTGGCTTCTATATTTAGAATTCGCCTACTCACTAACATTTAGTTATATCCCCAAGTCAGAACTTGTAGCATTTGTGTGGTCATTTGCGGACATGTGCAGAGCAGCAGAAAGTTTGAGTCACCTGACACATTCTTGTAAAGTGTCCTTCTCACACTCCATCTAGTGTCAAGTATTTACACTTTTGTGCCTTTTGTTGGCGATTTCACTATTTCAAATGGCTCCCAAGTGCAACGCTGTGGTTGCTGTCTAGTGTTCCTACGTGCAAGAAGATGGGAATGTGCTTTACAGAGGGAAAAAAAGTGTTAAATCAACTTTGTTCAGAAGGTATAAATTATAGTCTCTTGGCTGTAAGTTCAATGTTAATGAATCAACAATATATATTAAGTAAGATATCTTTAAACAGAAACACATCAAACAAGGTTTTGCATTGATGAGTTGATAAAAATGCTGTGATAAGAGGCTTGCAGGAACCTTCCCTGATTTATTTCCTCTTGTAGCAGTGCTTCCGTATTTACTAAGCCAGTGCTCACAGCAACTTTGTAGGACATAGCTACCACGAAAAATAAGAATCAGCTGGGATTTGTGTACGATTGCAGAGCTGAGCTTAGAAACTCGATCTTTGTGATTACAGAATGTCTGTCTGATTTGGAAGACAGAGCTCCCTGCGAGTCACCCCAAAGTAAACATGTTACTATTTATACACATGTTAGAGAACTGTTTTCTAGACAGGGCAGTTTCAAACTGTGGGCCAAAGAAATGTTGCTCATTTAAAATAAAAAATACAATGCACTACATGAGCAGGTGCTGGTTCTGTTCCCTCTGCCCTTCCATGTCATCAAGACAATATGTTCAGAAGCCCACACATCTCAGAGCCTCTTTCTGGTGAGTTCAGAGAGGGCTTGTTTACCCCACTTCACAGAATGCTTGGCATGTGCAATACTTGACAGTTCTTTGCAAACAGATTGACATAGCGGTTGGGTTTAAGTGGCAGCAACTTGGTCGTCAGTATAATCTGGGCTGTCTGGCCTGGCTGTGATCCTCTGAATGTAAATATGTGCTTCTCCGGTGCCAGAAGACTGAGATGAGCAATACCCACCAGTCGGCAGGGGCTGTCAGTCCACAGGAAATGACTGAGCCCTCATTTGGGACAGAACACAGGGGTTGGAGTCCAGAAGAAAGGCAGTCGGCAAAGGATCCTTCCCTCCTGCATCAGCCCAAACTATTCTGGGTGTTCCTTTCCTTTCCATTGCCTGTGTCCCCTTGTCTAGTCTTGGCTTGTCTTTCCCTGTCCCTTCTCATCCCTTCTTTCAGTGGACGACACAGCTGTGCCATGTGGTCCTGGGCGGCACAAAAGCATGCCTGCGTGCTGCAGAGCCTGAGTGCCGTCTGTGGGGAAACCACCACACAGAGAAGACGTTCAGATATGTTCTTTCAGTGGACGACACAGCTGTGCCATGCGGTCCTGGGCGGCACAAAAGCATGCCTGCGTGCTGCAGGCCTGAGTGCTGGCTGCGGGAAACCACCACACAAAGAAGACGTTCAGATATGTTCTTTCAGTGGACGACACAGCTGTGCCATGCGGTCCTGGGCGGCACAAAAGCATGCCTGCGTGCTGCAGGCCTGAGTGCTGTCTGTGGGGAAACCACCACACAAAGAAGACGTTCAGATATGTACAAACTAAGGTGCAGTTTCATGCTTTTGTAAGTATAATGTTTTTACAATTCAGTTCAATTTTGTTGTAATTCTTTTCTCTGAAGGGGCATTACAATGGGCTAACTAGAAGCCTATTTTCTCCTTTTAGCCACTATAAGCTAATTTAACAGCGCTAAGATCCTGCTGGGAATGGATCTAGACACACAAAAGAAAATCAAATAGACCAGTTGCAGAAAATGTTGTCTTTGAACAATGAAGGTACCATACATACACACTACAAACAACTCTTACTTTTCAATCAATAAGTGAACTGAATAATAAATTCAATATTTTCAATAATTGAAGATGAGTTATAATAAAGATGGATATGTGTTCTCAAGGGTTTTTGAGTAGTGGTTTCATTATGATTCGTGTTTTTTTTTAATCTCTATTAGAAAAAAATGTTAAATCTACCTTTAACAGGTTGTATCTATACATTGCAATGAAGCACTCTTTCTTTTTTTCTTAAGTGAGAGGTGGGGAGATAGTGAAACAGACTCCCACCTGCCCACCTGTGCCCAGACAGGGATCCACTCTGTCTGGGGCTGTTGCTCGAACCAATAGAGCCACTGGGTGCAGAAGGGGAAGAGAGAGAGAGGAGGGAGAAGGAGGGGGAGAGAAGTCGGTCACTTCTCCTGTGTGCCCTGACTAGGGATTGAACCCAGGACGTCGGCACATTGGGCCAACACTCTACCCACTGAGCCAACAGGCCAAGGCCACAATGAAGCACTCTTTTTTTTTTTTTTTTTTTTTTTTTTGCATTTTTCTGAAGCTGGAAACGGGGAGAGACAGACAGACAGACTCCCGCATGCGCCCGACCAGGATCCACCTGGCACGCCCACCAGGGGCGATGCTCTGCCCACCAGGGGGCAATGCTCTGCCCCTTCCAGGGCATCGCTCTGCCATGACCAGAGCCACTCTAGCGCCTGGGGCAGAGGCTAAGGAGCCATCCCCAGCGCCCGGGCCATCTTTGCTCCAATGGAGCCTTGGCTGCGGGAGGGGAAGGGAGAGACAGAGAGGAAGGAGGGGGTGGGGGTGGAGAAGCAAATGGGCGCTTCTCCTATGTGCCCTGGCCAGGAATCGAACCCGGGTCCCCCGCACGCCAGGCCGATGCTCTACCGCTGAGCCAACTGGCCAGGGCAATGAAGCACTCTTAACACAGCTTTTTGTTGTACCAAATGAACTTTCAAAATTCAAAAGAAAAAAAGAAAAAAAAATCCTGTGAGAGAACTTGTCTTATAAGATATAAATTATAAGCTAATATATCATCAAGACAATTTTTAAATAACAGTTTTTTAGATTATACTGACATGTATTAATGGTCTTTTCTACAAAACTATGATAATAAAGATTAAACAATATGAAAAGTACCTATACTAAGTTCCTTATTTTTTTTAGACCAAATTTTATATTTTATAATTTAAAAATTTTAACCAAACAAATTGATATAGCTTATTCACTTTTGGAGAGAATTATCACTTACAGCCAGGCCTTTTTCTTCTCAGGATATAACTGAATATTGCTTATGCCAAAGGTTCTATTTAATTAGATGTAGGCCTCTATTCAGGAACAAAGACTACATTTTACATGTGGGAATTACTTCTACAAATAGTCTTCCTAGGAAAACCCGTCTGCTCTATGACTTATGACATTTCAATCTTACAAGTAGCAAAGAATTTTATTTCTTGGCAGGCATGGAATATGAACAAATATGGGAAAATTAGAGAAATACTAATAACAATACTAAAAATCCTCTCAATCATAAGAAGAATTTGTACGAAGCTTCCAAACAGAAGTTAATTCTAAAGCTTTAATACCATGTGGCTCTAGCTTTGTTACATATAAGAAGAAGGTGTTTATGTGTTATTTAACATGCCTTGTTATGCCTATATAAATAAGTTGGTCAAATAAAATAAGATATCAATTAAATAAAAATCATGATAGTTTTATTCCTCTTACCAAAAATTGGTGAAGGCATGGACATTGATTCATTGTGGTTGACAATATACTAGCAACAATCTGGCAGGTGGCAGGGGCAAGGCAATGTGAAAAATATGTCTTTGCTAGCAAAAGGCATGCAGAAAATCTCCCTTCTGCTGACAGCTTGGTGTGATGACTGCAGGTGCTATAGGCATTCTGTGACCCTGAGAACAAGCCAGAATGCTGAGCAGTATGAGGCTGAATCCTTACTTTACCCTCATTTGGGTTCTTGGTCCGGACTTATTGTTATATGTAATGCATTTTCTTCTTTTGTTCAAGTAAATTGAATTGAGGATTTTCTTTTTCTTGCAGCCCAAACCAGACTAACTTTTAAAGACTCCAATAAACTCTCCTATTACCATCAATTCTGGTGCTCAGAGTAATCAAACCAGGTAAACACTTTCAACAATGTAAATGGTCCTGGACATTACACGTGCTCTAGGAGATTTTACAATAGGAGACATGTGCACAAATACGAGAGAGTGTTGCAGGGCATGTATATGGCATTAAAATAGTAGGGGCCAAAAGTAAGCCACTGAATCCAGATCAAAGAGATCCCAACACCCCCAAGGAACAGAACAGAAGTGAAGTAAAATAACAAACAGTCCCAAGGGTTATATGGTTAGAGGAAAACTTTTAATGAGAAAATTCATGATACAGAGAAGCATCTTCAGTGGCAGGGAACTGCCCCTCTGTAAGCTAGCACAGTGTGCTAAGGTCCAGAGCATAGTGTGAAAACCGTCATCATGCCAGTGACTGCACGTTGGCTGCCCAACAGCAAGAATGAGAATTCTGGAGGTGTACGGCAATGCTGGAAGACACCCATACGTATCATTCTTCACCCACTGAGTTAAAGAGCAGTGCTTGAGGCAGAGAGGCAGGAGTAGGCATCTCACCCTCTGCTACACCAGGGCTTCTGGTCTCAACACACAGGTGGCTTTCTTTAACATGACACGGTCATTGCATGTACCATCAGGAGCCCTAGCAATTCTGCACTGGTATATGATGACTCCTTTTCCATTTTTGTTTCAGAGAAATAATGTCTCCTACTGGAAAGATATATCAAAGATTATCTATCTAACCACGCATCTCACACACAGGGAAACCTAAGGCTCAAAAGGTTCTGGGGTTTTTTTGGGATCTGGAGGCAGGACTTGGACTTAGGTATTTTTACTCACCCAACATATACCTTTGTTCCCAATAAACATAAGGTTACTTGTTCTGCTAACAATTCCTCTTGTCAGTATTATTTTTAATTTAAATTTTATATTCTAAGATGATACCAATTCTACTCTCAACCCTCTGGGAACTGACCTGGTTTCTAGATTTTGTTTGGTTTGTTTCAGTGATGGAGCAAAGACTAAAAACCTTAACAAATAACCACAAAGATGCTAAAATTAACAAAAGATATTACTGCAATAAAATGCATATTCTCTTTACTACCCTTTCATAATGCCAGGGTCTTCAAAAACAGATTTTAGAAGGGTCAAGAAGTTTTAATACCAGAAATAGTCACAGAAATTATCCTTATTAACATCAGAGTTTCTGCCACACATGCAGTAAAAAATCAGAGCATTGATTCTCTAGATCCACGGAGATTCACAACAATCAATGTTTATATAATGTTGATGCAAACCTGACCACATTCTGATAAGTAGCCCAACAGTGCTCATGTAATTAATGAAGCTGTTACTTTCTGGAGAAAAAAAAAACACAAAACAAAAAAACAAAAACAAAACTAAGGATATCTACAGACTTCCTTCTTTCTACTGGTAAAAAAATCTGACCTTAAAAAAATCAAGTTTTGTACACTCAACTGTAATTGTTTGAATGGCAAGACTGCTGTTTCAGTATTTAATGCATTGACCTTGCCTGACCTGTGGTGGCGCAGTGGATAAAGTGTCCACCTGGAATGCTGAGGTTGCCAGTTTGAAACTGGCAACCTCAAGGTGCATATGGGAGTTGATGTTTCCCACTCCTCCCCCTTTTCTCTCTCTAAAAATAAATAAGTAACATATATATATATATATATATATATATATATATATATATATATATATATATATATATATCTGACAATCTCATTTCAAGTTGATCTAAAAATCATGAACTGAAAAGATAGGTTTCTTGTTGAAGAGTATAGTGAACCTTACATTTTAGGACAATTCAATTGCAAAAATCTCAAAGAAGTGTTCTAAAAGCTTTGTATTTAGACTGTTGCTTGACATCCATGGCTCTTGTTAGGGCTTGACAATGGTGGGCTCTGCAGAGATTTGCACTGTTAAATTAGATTCGAAAGGCATAATTTGAATCGAATGAGACACTGAAGCTCTTCCCCTAAAAATCAATTAATATGAGCTCAGTATCTCTTGGGTTCCAGCATCATATTATATTCTCATAATGGGCAGATATTGTTAGGAGCAAATAAAATGCCACTTCTCAATTTCCATCGAAGCTTGCTCAGTATTTAATTAAATTTCTCAGAGCAGTTTTTCAACCTTGGCATTTACACAATAAGCATGGATAGTTATGTAAAGTTCTTAATAGATTTGTTTAGAATGCTTTGAGTTAAGAAGCACAATGCCACAGAAAGGGCAAAACTAAAACACAGACATAGTCGTGCTCACATCCCAGCTCTGGAAACAAGGGCAGCCCAGCAGACCATGTCCCCACAGAAGTGAGTCGCACCGTCACCCCAGGTCCGATCACAGGGGAGCCAGCGGGCTGCCAGGACGCAGGGCGTGCTGGAAAGTGCACACACATTTGCACTTTTCCCTGAAAATTTTACCCTTTATTTCTAGAAAAAAATAATTTAGAACCCCCTATAAGAGCAAATAGCATCAACTATGTACCTGTGCTCAGAGGGCCACACCATTCCTATTAGAATGGAGGGAAACGAGAAGGGAAGGAAGAAGAGGCAGACACAGGGACACAGGGACACAGACAGATACGATTAACACTGATACTATATATATTTCAATAAAAGTTTAGCATTTTATAAATCCCATTTTCTTAAATAAAAATGTCATCTGGGTTGTGAATACTAATGTGGTCAGAGTAATAACCATCACCAAGGTGTTTCCCAGGGTCCCAGTGGACACACAGGTCTCCTCTCACGAAGCCTTAGTGGGCGCCACGCCTCCAGCCAGCAGGCTCCACTGGCACCTGAAGTGTCCAAGGGGCACTGATGTGTGACAGAAGCGTAAGGGCCACCTCCCAGGACCTGTCATCTCATGTCTGCCTGAGGGCCTCACTGTGCACTCTGAGCTCTGCAAAAGGGAAATGGGGCCCTGGCCAGTTGGCTCAGTGGTAGAGCATTGGCCTGCATGTGGAAGCCCCAGGTTCGATTCCCAGTCAGGGCACACAGGGTGACCATCTGTTTCTCCATTCCTCTTCCTCCCCATTCTCTCTCTCTCTCCTCCTCTCCCACAGCCATGGCTTGAATAATTTGAGCAGTTTGGTCGCAGGTGCCGAGGATGGCTCCATGGCCTTGCCTCAGGTGCTGAAATAACTCAGTTGTTGAGCAACAGAGCAGCAGCCCCAGACAGTCAGAGCTTTGCCCGGTAGGGGGCTTGTAGGGTGGATCCCGGTCGGGGAGCATGTGGGAGTCTATCTCTCTGCCTCCCTGCCTCCCCACTGCTCACTTAATAGAAAAAGAAAAAGAAAAGAAGATGGGGGGGGGGATGGCCCCTTTCCCTTTTTAGGGAATGTTCAAGTAGAGGTGTTCCAAATCAGGGCAGCTTTTCTCTCTACGCATTGTCAGGTCCTTGGTAACAGTGTTTGCTGTTTACTTCCTGGCCTCTCTCTCTTTAAGATTTAGACTGGCCAAGAGCCCATCTAGTGAGAGAAAAGGCAATGCCTCCTTCCTTCTGGAAACCAAGGCTCTGGTGCTGGGAGCTGGCTCCTCCTTCCATAGGTTGAAAGGCCGCAGGCCCTAATGCACTGGTTCATGTAGGCTGCAGCCCCGACACACAGCACCAGGTACACAAAGAAAACCTGAGTCCAGAATGAGGACAAGTATGTATCATGTGTTTCTCTTCTATATCTTTTTTGAATACACTTAATACATCAACAAGAATACAGTCATACCTTGAGATATGAGTTTAATTCATTCTGTAACCAGCTCGTAAGTCAGTCAACTTGTATATCAAAAAAATTTCTCCCATTTAAAATAACTGAAATAGATTTAATCTGGAACAGATGAAATCTGTGAAACATCCCCAAACCATCCTAAATTATGAAAAAAGACATATTTTTAATTAAGAAACACACATGTATACTTTACCAATGCATAAAAAAACATAGGAAATAAAAGAAAATAGTGTTATTTAATACTGTATTTTTACCTTGGAGACAGATAAGTGCAGCTAGCGGAGGTGAATGGTGGAGGAGGAGGGAGGCAGGAAGGGATGCAGGCACTGTAGACACGTAAACTAAAACTGCACTTTCTTAATGCTAAATGTAAACTAAAACTGCATTTTCTTTACTGTAAACAAAACTAAAACTGCACTTTCTTTACTTAAAATGAAACCACAAAAACTTAATTGTAAAAAATGCACTTTCTTAACTTTAAACTTAACCTAAGCCTAACATTACATATTTTTAATTTAATCATCACCTGTTTTTGCCTTTTTGGCTGCACTTTCAGCACTTTCACTTGCAGAACTTTTGAATAAAAATCTAACCAGAAGTTTGTTTTTGCCTGCCTTTTAAAATGTTACAGAAATGTGACAAACAAGTGTCATTAAAAAATGCTGGAATTTTTAAAGCAGCATCAGGAGTGACGTCACGGAAATGGCGCTGTGAGCAGCGCGTCCGACAGATCTCCCCAAAATCACAACAAATTTATCAACTAGAAACAGGAAAATTTATCCTCGGAGCATTCCGGAGTTCCACACAAACTGAAAGCGAAAGGACTGTTATCACTTGAATCTGAGAGACGAGGGTGTGGAGGAAGCTACCGCAGGGATGTTCATTCAAGCCGCGAGGGAGTGCGCCTGTGGTGAGTCAGCCCACACTCCGGAGCAGCGAGCAGCAGCCGCGAGCAGCAGCCGCGAGCAGCAGCCGCAAGCAGCCGCAGGCGCGCGCCCGGTTTGGTTGCAGAGCGAGCACCGCTAACGTTCCCAGCAGCCCACTCACTGCGAGTGAGAGTCGCCAGCCACCGGTGCCCGGAGCACCCCATTCGCGCATGTACCCTGGGCATTCCACGCGCCCAGAGCGCCCTGCTGGCCCGCACACCCAGGGTGCCCCATCATCCTGCGCCCGGTGCGCCCCAGCCGCCAGCAGCGAGAGGAGCGGGAGAGGCGCCAGGGCGGTCTTCCCTACTTGGGAGATTCTCTCCGTGGGCGGGGCACCTCACCCAGCCATTCAAGCTAACAATCAAGCGTTGGGGGAGGGGCGCGCGCAGGCAGCCTGAAATACCTTCGGGAGCACAGCTGCGACCCAATCACTGAAATCAGCTTAACCCGTGAAATCTGTGCACCCACGGGCTCTAATTGATAAGATCTCTCTCAGTTCAGCGACCCAAGACAAGAGGCGTGATATTTTTTAGTGCCTCTCGCTAAAGGGGCGGGGGCAACTTCTGATTGATAGAGCCTCCATATTCAGGGATAAACTCTAACAAGAAGGACTTGGCAGATAATAAGATCTATACTACACTAGTCACAAGCAGAGACTAGTGCCTCTTCTTCCCAGCCAAAACAGGCTACAAAGTGTGGAAAGCCTGGGTTGAGAGGTCCAACTGAATGCTAGGCGCTGAACAATCACCTTGACAACAATTGACTCCCAGCCCCGCCTGATTACACTGGAGGCCCTGACTACCAGAGCCTTTCCCAAAGCCTTGCACTGAGTGGGGATAGAGTGGGGATTTCCCAGCTCTTTGAGCCTCTTACTCCCCAGGCAGAAGCAGTGGCAGCCTTATAGCTGGATCACCAGGCTGCTAATTCAGGAAGGGGGGACTAAGAGAGAGAATCCAGGAAAGCAAACTCTCTCATCGTTGGACCCTGCAAACACCAACAAGCCTTGACTACCAGCAAGACTAAAGCCAATTATATGACATTGCCATAGAATCCCATCAATTGCAAATCCCTACCTAAGTGTGACACAGGGGCAGAACCTGGGGTACAGAGTCACCGACCAGGAAGAGGGAGAGAAAAGAAAAAGGAAGAAGTTAACATCTCAAAATCAAGAAAAATCCACAGACTTTACAACTTGTTCCACTAATTTTTTTTGTTGTTGTTGTTTGCTTCTTCTATCTTATTGCCTTTATTTCCTCCACCTCGGTCCTTCTATTCTCTGCCCATCTTATGCTTCCCTTTTCTTGAACTACACTACCCATAAGTGTTACATTTTATTTCTCTTCTTCATCCTCACCCTCCTTTAAGGTTATACTCCAAAACACTTAACTCTCACTCTCTCCTCTTTTGTTTTTTTTTGTTTTGCTTTATTTTGTTTTTTTCTCTTCCTTTTTTATTTCTTCCTTCGTTTTTCTTTTTCTTATTTTTTCCTTTCTATTCGTTTTTTCTTTTCTTGTTTTACTTTCCTCCCATTTAATCCTCAATCATGAACAAATTAATTAATTTGGGACTCAAGGCTTTTTTTGGCTTTATTTTTCTTTTTCGCTTTTGTTTTTGTTTTTTTCTTGTTTGTTTATTTTTGTGGCATTTTGGGTCCTCCCAACCCAAGGTCTCCTTTGTATTTAGTCTTCGCTCCACTTAATACAACAGATTTTTACTTATTATTTTTATTTTTTTCTTCTTTATTATTCCCTTTTTTGTCCTTTTTTCTGGTTCCCTCTTATCCCTCTCATTATATCTCTTAGTTGACCATCACTCACAAGCAAATCATCTTATGCTTTTCTAAGATTTTCTTCCTTTTTTTTTTTTTTTGCATTTAGTAGGTCCCTACTCCCCTTTTTTTTGCCCCTTGAACTCTTCACCCCAAATCAGGCCCTCCATTATAGGCACGATATTTCCCTGAGGAGGGGAGAGGAGGGAAAGAGAAGAAAGAAAAAAAGGGGGAAATAATAAATTATTACTTTTTTTTTTGTGGGGTGTTTTACCTTTTTTTTTTTTTTTTTTTACTTTTTACTCTTTATTAATTCTAATTAGTGCTATCAACAAGACCACCCTCAGATGCCAATAAGAAAGAGGAGATAGAATATTATGGATACAAAAGAAAGAGAGATAACACAAATAGATGTGGAAAAATCTATGGAGAAAAGACTTAACATATTGGAAGCCTTGGAGCTAAATGACAGAGAATTTTAAATAGAAATCTTAAAAATACTCAGAGATATACAAGAAAACACAGAAAGGCAATATAGGGAGATCAGAAAACAACTCAATGAACACAAAGAATATATTACCAAGGAAATTGAAACTATAAAAACAAATCAAACAGAAATGAAAAACTCAATTCACGAGCTGAAAAACGAGGTAACAAGCTTAGCTAGCAGAACAGCCCAGATTGAAGATAGGATTAGTGAAATAGAAGACAAACAACTTGAGACACAACAGAGAGAAGAAGAGAGAGACTCAAAAATAATAAAAAACGAGAAAGCCCTACAGGAATTGTCTGACTCCATCAGAAAGAATAACATAAGAATAATAGGTATATCAGAGGGAGAAGAGAAAGAAAATGGAATGGAGAATATACTCAAACAAATAATAGACAAGAACTTCCCAAGCCTGTGGAAAGAACTAAAGCCTCAAATTCAAGAAGCAAACAGAACACCGAGTTTTCTTAACCCCAACAAACCCATTCCAAGGCACATCATAATAAAGATGACACAAACCAATGACAAAGAAAAAATTCTCAAGGCAGCCAGGGAAAAGAAGAGTACAACATATAAAGGAAGGCCTATTAGATTATCATCAGATTTCTCAGCAGAAACTCTACAAGCTAGAAGAGAGTGGACCCCAATATTTAAAGCCCTGAAAGAGAGGAACTTTCAGCCAAGAATACTATACCCATCAAAGCTATCCTTCAAGTATGAAGGAGATATAAAAACATTCACAAATACAGAAAAGATGAGAGAATTTATCAACAGAAAGCCCCCACTCCAGGAAATACTAAAGGGGGTTTTCCAACCAGATTCAAAGAACAAAAGAAAACAACACCACAAGTAACAGCTCCACCAAGAACACAACAAAACCAAACTTAAACTGTGACAACAAAGGAAAAAAAGGGGGGAGAGGATGGAGATTAACAGTAGCAAAGGACGATGAAGTGCAGAAATACTTATAAGATAGGGTACTACAATGAAAATGGTAGGTACCCTTTTCATTACTTAATGGTAACCACCCTAGAAAAAACCACCACAAAAACACTTGACTTAAAAAAGGTAGCAACAGAGGAAAGAAGTATGGAACACAAACAAACAAAAACAAATGATAGAAAAACAAAAGAGAAGAATCAAACTAGATACAAAACTAACAGAAAGCAATTTATAAAATGGCAGTAGGGAACCCACAAGTGTCAATAATTACACTAAATGTAAATGGATTAAACTTACCAATAAAAAGACACAGAGTAGCAGAATGGATTAAAAAAGAAAATCCAACTATATGCTGCCTACAAGAAACACATCTAAGCAACAAGGATAAAAACAAATTTAAAGTGAAAGACTGGAAAACAATACTCCAAGCAAACAACACCCAAAAAAAAGCAGGTGTAGCAATACTCATATCGGATAATGCTGACTACAAGACAGAAAAAGTACTCAGAGACAAAAATGGTCATTTCATAATGATTAAGGGGACACTGAATCAAGAAGACATAACAATCCTTAATATATATGCACCAAACCAAGGAGCACCAAAATATATAAGACAGCTACTTATTGACCTTAAAACAAAAACTAACAAAAATACAATCATACTTGGAGACCTCAATACTCCGCTGACGGCTCTAGATCGGTCATCCAAACAGAGAATCAATAAAGATATAGTGGCCTTAAACGAAATACTAGAACACCTGGATATGATAGACATCTACAGGACACTTCATCCCAAAGCGACAGAGTATACATTTTTCTCTAGTGTACATGGAACATTCTCAAGAATTGACCATATGTTGGGCCACAAAGACAATATCAGCAAATTTAGAAAAATTGAAATTGTACCAAGCATATTTTCTGATCATAAAGCCTTGAAACTAGAATTCAACTGCAAAAAAGAGGGGGAAAAACCCACAAAAATGTGGAAACTAAACAACATACTTCTAAAAAATGAATGGGTCAAAGAAGAAATAAGCGCAGAGATCAAAAGATATATACAGACAAATGAAAATGAAAATACGACATATCAGAATCTCTGGGATGCAGCAAAAGCAGTGATAAGAGGGAAGTTCATATCACTTCAGGCCTATATGAACAAACAAGAGAGAGCCGAAGTAAACCACTTAACTTCACACCTTAAGGAACTAGAAAAAGAAGAACAAAGACAACCCAAAACCAGCCGAAGAAAGGAGATAATAAAAATCAGAGCAGAAATAAATGAAATAGAAAACAGAAAAACTATAGAAAAAATCAATAAAACAAGGAGCTGGTTCTTTGAAAAGATCAACAAAATTGACAAACCCTTGGCAAGACTCACCAAGGAAAAAAGGCACAGGACTCAAATAAATAAAATCCAAAATGAAAGAGGAGAGATCACCACAGACATCATAGATATACAAAGAATTATTGTAGAATACTATGAAAAATTATATGCCACCAAATACAACAATCTAGAAGAAATGGATAAATTCCTAGAACAATACAACCTTCCTAGACTGAGTCATGAAGAAGCAGAAAGCCTAAACAGACCAATCAGCAGGGAGGAAATAGAAAAAACTATTAAAAACCTCCCCAAAAATAAAAGTCCAGGCCCAGACGGTTATACTAGTGAATTCTATCAAACATTCAAAGAAGACTTGGTTCCTATTCTACTCAAAGTCTTCCAAAAAATTGAAACACATTTTATGAGGCCAACATAACCCTCATACCAAAACCTGGCAAGGATGGCACAAAGAAAGAAAACTACAGACCAATATCTCTAATGAATACAGATGCTAAAATTCTAAACAAAATACTGGCAAACCGAATACAACAACATATTAAAAAAATAATACATCATGATCAAGTGGGATTCATCCCAGAATCTCAAGGATGGTTCAACATACGCAAAACGGTTAACGTAATACACCATATCAACAAAACAAAGAACAAAAACCACATGATCTTATCAATAGATGCAGAAAAGGCTTTTGATAAAATACAACACAATTTTATGTTTAAGACTCTCAACAAAATGGGTATAGAAGGAAAATATCTCAACATGATAAAGGCCATATATGATAAACCATCAGCCAACATCATTTTAAACGGCATAAAACTGAGGACTTTCTACCTTAAATCAGGAACAAGACAGGGTTGTCCACTCTCTCCACTCTTATTTAACGTGGTGCTAGAAGTTCTGGCCAGAGCAATCAGACAAGACAAAGAAATAAAAGGCATCCATATCGGAAAAGAAGAAGTAAAGGTATCACTTTTTGCTGATGATATGATCCTATACATCGAAAACCCGAAGGACTCCACAAAAAGATTATTAGAAACAATAAACCAATACAGTAAGGTCGCAGGATACAAAATTAACATACAGAAGTCCATAGCCTTTCTCTATGCCAACAATGAAATATTAGAAAACGAACTCAAAAAAATAATCCCCTTCACGATTGCAACAAAAAAAATAAAATACCTAGGAATAAACATAACAAAGAATGTAAAGGACCTATATAATGAAAATTACAAAGCATTGTTAAGGGAAATCGAAAAAGATACAATGAGATGGAAAAATATTCCTTGTTCTTGGATAGGAAGAATAAATATAATCAAAATGGCCATATTACCCAAAGCAATATACAAATTTAATGCAATTCCCATCAAAATCCCTATGAGATTTTTTAAAGAAATGGAACAAAAAATCATCAGATTTATATGGAACTATAAAAAACCCCAAATAGCCAAAACAATCCTAAGGAAAAAGAATGAAGCTGGGGGCATTACAATACCTGACTTTAAACTATATTATAGGGCCACGATTATCAAAACAGCATGGTATTGGCAGAAAAATAGACACTCAGACCAATGGAACAGAATAGAAAACCCAGAAATAAAACCACATATATATGGTCAAATAATCTTTGATAAAGGGGCCAACAACACACAATGGAGAAAAGAAAGCCTCTTCAACAAATGGTGTTGGGAAAACTGGAAAGCCACATGCAAAAGAATGAAACTCGACTACAGCCTGTCCCCATGTACTAAAATTAATTCAAAATGGATCAAAGACCTAAATATAAGACCTGAAACAATAAAGTACATAGAAGAAGACATAGGTACTAAACTCATGGACCTGGGTTTTAAAGAACATTTTATGAACTTGACTCCAATGGCAAGAGAAGTGAAGGCAAAGATAAATGAATGGGACTACATCAGAATAAAAAGTTTTTGCTCAGCAAGAGAAACTGATATCAAAATAAACAGACAGCCAACTAAATGGGAAATGATATTTTCAAACAACAGCTCAGATAAGGGCCTAATATCCAAAATTTACAAAGAACTCATAAAACTCAACAACAAACAAACAAACAATCCAATAAAAAAATGGGAAGAGGACATGAATAGACACTTCTCCCAGGAAGAGATACAAATGGCCAACAGATATATGAAAAGATGCTCAGCTTCATTAGTTATTAGGGAAATGCAAATCAAAACTACAATGAGATACCACCTCACCCCTGTTAGATTAGCTATTATCAACAAGACGGGTAATAGCAAATGTTGGAGAGGCTGCGGAGAAAAGGGAACTCTCATCCACTGTTGGTGGGACTGTAATGTAGTACAACCATTATGGAGGAAAGTATGGTGGTTCCTCAAAAAACTGCAAATAGAACTACCTTATGACCCAGCAATCCCTCTACTGGGTATATACCCCAAAACCTCAGAAACATTGATACGTGAAGACACATGTAGCCCCATGTTCATTGCAGCACTGTTCACAGTGGCCAAGACATGGAAACAACCAAAAAGCCCTTCAATAGAAGACTGGATAAAGAAGATGTGGCACATATACACTATGGAATACTACTCAGCCATAAGAAATGATGACATCAGATCATTTACAGCAAAATGGTGGGATCTTGATAACATTATACGGAGTGAAATAAGTAAATCAGAAAAAAACAAGAACTACATGATTCCATACATTGGTGGAACATAAAAATGAGACTAAGAGACATGGACAAGAGTGTGGTGGTTACCAGGGGTGGGGCGAGGGAGGACAGGGGGAGAGTTAGGGGGAGGGGGAGGGGCACAGAGAACTAGATAGAGGGTGGCGAAGGACAATCTGACTTTGGGCGAGGGGTATGCAACATAATTTAATGACAAAATAACCTAGACATGTTTTCTTTGAATATATGTACCCTGATTTATTAATGTCATCCCATTACCATTAATAAAAATTTATTTAAAAAAAAAAGAAAAAATGCTGAAGCACGACCAGTTGAAACTTTTTCTGTTTTTTTTTTTCAATGAAACTTGAAAGCTTCTCCCGCATTGCCAATATGTCTTTAATTTCACTTGTACAAATCACTTCCTCTGACTCTACCTCCTCCTCACTACTAATCTCTTGCAGAAGCTCTGTTGTTGCATCATCTGTAGCTCTTTCAACTCCTCAGTTGAGAGTTCCTCCTCATGTTCCTTGACGAGCTCGTTTATGTCTCCTTCATCTACCTCCAGACCCATCCACTTTCTGAGAGACACAATCTCCTCCAATGCTTCTACCTCAGTTTCAGTCTCTGGTTCAAATCCTTTGAAGTCCCTGTCTGCAACAACATCAGGCCATAACTTTTTCCATGCTGATTTCAAGGTTCTTCTTGTAATCTCTTGCCATGCCAAGTCAATAATGTGTGAACATATCACAATGTTGTAGTGATATTTCCAAAACTCTCAAAGGGTTAGAATTGTATTCTCAGTCACATCAAAGCAGTGGTGGAACAAGTGCTTTGTGTAAAGCTTTTTAAAGTTGGAAATAAGGTGACATCAGAGAAATGGCACCGTAAGGAGCGATACCGATAAATCTCCCCAAAATTTCAACAAGTTCTTCAACCAGAGACAGAAAAATCTATCCTTGAAGCATCTAGAAGTCCCACACTGAACATGAAGGTATAATCAAGCAAAAAATTGACTAAATATATAATCAACTCCAAAGGAAATAGGACGGAGAAAGGAACACTTCACCTTCCTCACTAACCTAAACAAGGAAGGGCTGCTTTCACTGGGAACTGAGAGTATAGGAACTAAGGCAGGCATAGGGTGTGAATAGAGCCAGGCTTTGGCACAAACGTCCGAGCCAGGCTGTGGCACGGATGTCCAAACTGAGGAAAGACTATGCTTGTGGTGACCCAGTCAACACAAGCTAACGCTTGCGCCAAACCCAGACAAAGAAAGGCAAGTGCGGCAGCCATTAGCCCCTATATCCTGGTCGGCGAGCACGGATAGTGTGAGAGAGTTTCCTTCTAGCGCCCTGGGAGTGGGTGCTCGTGTTACCGGACAGAGGGGCAGAGTCAGAGGCCTTTATGTGGGCTGAGACTGGAGTCTCAGTGTCGCCCTGAACCCTGAAGAGCAGCACAGGAAGTGCGCGAAAGCGTACTTCCCTATGCTCAAACTTCTCTGGGCAGGTGGGGCACCTCACCTGGGACGAGTGGTGGCCACCCCGAATCCAGGTCGGTGTGTGCAGATAGTGTGCGAGAGGTTCCTCCCAACACATCAGGAGTGGGCGCCCGTGTTCCTGGACAGAGAGGTAGAGTCAGAGGCCTTTGCGTGGGCTGTAATCAGAGTCTCGGTGCCGCCCCTGCACCCTGAAGAGGGTGTGCAGGGAGTGCGTGAAAGCAAAATTCCCTATGCTCGAAGTTCTCCAGGAGGGTGGGGCGCCTCACCCAGCCATACAAGCTAACAGACCCAGGAAGGATTAGCTTAACCCACAGTCTGCTCGCCTCCCAACTGACCTATGCGACCTTAACTGACAAGATCTCTCTCAGTTCAGTGATCTAAGACAAGAGGTGTGATATTTTTCAGTGCCTCTTGTTATGCTATGCACGTAGGGGTGGGGGCAACCTCTGATTGATAGAGCTTTCATACTCAGGGCTATATGTTAAAAAGAGGGATTTGGCAGCTTGTAAATCCTCCTGCTTTGCAAACAGAGACTAGAGCATCTTCTACCCAGCCAAAACAGGTTACAAAGTGCCAAAAGCCTGGGGAGAGTGGTCCCACAGAGTGCTGAGGCATTCAGGACACACCTAGAGGCACATAGAAAGGCACCTTGAAAACAATTGGCTCCCAGCCAGCCTGATTATGCTAGCGGCTCTGACTGATAGAGCCTTACCCAGAGCTCTGCACTGAGTGGGGATAGAGTGGGGATTTGCCAGCTCTTTGAGCCTCTTACTCTCCAGGCAGAGGCAGCAGCAACCCCATAGCTGGATCCTCAGGCTGCTAATTCAGGAAGGAAAGACTAGGAGAGAGGCTCCGGGAACACGGACTCTCTCATTGTAGGAGCCTGCAAAGCTAATGAGCCTTGACTGCCAATGAGACTGAAGCCTAATATGTGACATCGCCATAGAGACTTATCAACTGCAAACCTCTACCTAAGCATGCCACAGGGGCAGAACTTGGGGTACAGAGTCACCGACCAGGAAGAGGGAGAGAAAAGAAAAAGCAAGAAGATAACCTCTCAAAATCAGGAAAAATCCTCAGACTTTATAACCTTTCCCATTTTATTTTATTTGTTCGTTTGTTTCTTTCATCTCCTAGTCTTGATTATTTTCTTCTTCTTCCATGTTGGTCGTTTAATTCTCTGCCGGTCTTACTCTCTTCTCTCCTTGAACTACATTACCCATAAGTGTTACATTTCCCATTTTCTTTCCTTTCTTCTTTCTTTCTCTCTATGAGGGTTGAACTCCAAAACCCTTAACTCTCTCTCTCTCTCTCTCTCTCTCTCTCTGTTTTTGTTTTTTTTCCTTCTTATCTTTTTTTCTCTTGCTTTTTTACTCCCTCTATATTAGTTTCTTCTTCTCCTTTACTTTTACTCTCATACAATCCTAAATCACGAACAAAATATTTTATTTGGGACTCAATTTTTTTTTGTGGCACTTTGGGTGTTTTTTACTTCATTTTCTTAACTCTTTAGCAGTGCTCCCAACCCTTGTTCTCCATTTTATCTAGTTTTTGCTCCATTAAATACAATAGTAATTTTTAAATTTTTTATCCCTTTTCCCTGTTTTCTTCTTATCCCTCTCATTATATCTCTTAGTCAACCATCACTTAAAAGCAAATCATTTTATTCTTCACCCAAATTTTTTTCTTTTTTGCATTTTGTGGGCCCATACTCCTTTTTTGCTCCTTTATCACTTCTCCCCAAATCAGGCCCTCCATTATTTTTGTTCTATTTAGCACAATATAATTCACAGTTCATCACAATTTTTTCTCAAGAAGGAGGTGAGAGGAGAGGAGAGAAAAAAAAGGAAAATAATAATTTTTTTCTTTTTATTCTTTATTAATTCTCATTAGTACTATAAAAAAACATACTCAGATGCTTTTAAGGAAAAGGAAATAGAATATCATGGATACAAAAAACAGAGAGGTAGCACAGATAGATGAGGAAAAATCTATGGAGAAAAAATTTAATATATTGGAAACCTTGGAGCTAAATGACAGAGAATTTAAAATAGAAATCCTAAAAATACTCAGAGATATACAAGAAAACACAGAATGGCAATTTAGGGAGCTCAGAAAAACAACTCAATGAACACAAAGAATATATTATCAAGGAAATTGAAACTATAAAAACAAATCAAAAAGAGATGAAAAACTCAATTCACAAACTGAAAAACGAGGTAACAAGCTTAGCTAATAGAACAGGCCAGATAGAAGGTAGGATTAGTGAAATAGAAGACAAACAACTTGAGACACAACAGAGAGAAGAAGAAAGAGACTCAAAAATTTAAAAAAAATGAGAAAGCCCTACAGAAATTGTCTGACTCCATCAAAAAGACTAACATAAGAATAATAGGTATATCAGAGGGAGAAGAGAGAGAAAATGGAATAGAGAACATATTCAAACAAATAATAGATGAGAAATTCCCAAGCCTGTGGAAAGAATTAAAGCCTCATATTTAAGAAGCAAACAGAACACTGAGTTTTCTTAACCTCAACAAACCTACTCCAAGGCACATCGTAATGAAGTTGGCACAAACCAATAACAAATAAAAAATTCTCAAGGCAGCCAGGGAAAAGAAGAGTACAACATATAAAGGAAGGCCTATTAGATTATCATCGGATTTCTCAACAGAAACTCTACAAACTAGAAGAGAGTGGACCCCAATATTTAAAGTCCTGAAAGAGAGGAACTTTCAGCCACGAATACTATACCCATCAAAGCTATCCTTCAAATACGAGGAGAAATAAAAACATTCACAGATACAGAAAAGATGAGGGAATTTATCATCAGAAAACACCCACTCCAGGAATTACTAAAGGGGGTGTTCCAACCAGATACAAAGAACAAAACAAAACAAAACCACAAGTAAAAGCTCCACCAAGAACACAATAAAACCAAATTTAAACTGTGACAACAACAAAAAAAAAAAAAAAAAAAAAGGAGAGGACAGAGATTAACAGTAGCAAAGGATGACAGAGTGCAGAAGTACTCACAAGATAGTGTACTACAATAAACAGGGTAGGAACCCTTTTCATTACTTAATGGTAACCACCCTTGAAAAAACCATCACAAAGCACATAACTTAAAAAAGATAGCAACAGAGGAAAGAAGTATGGAACACAACCAAACAAAAACAAAGGATAGAAAAACAAAAGAGAAGAATCAAACAAGATACAAAACTAACAGAAATCAATTTATAAAATGGCAATAGGAACCCACAAGTGTCAATAATTACACTAAATGTAAATGAATTAAACTCACCAATAAAAAGACACAGAGTAGCAGAATGGATTAAAAAAGAAAATCCAACTGTATGCTGCCTACAAGAAACACATCTAAGCAATAACGATGAAAACAAATTCAAAGTGAAAGGCTGGAAAACAATACTCCAAGTAAATAACATTAAAAAAAAAGCAGGTATAGCAATACTCATATCTAATAATGCTGACTACAAGACAGAAAAAGTACTCAGAGACAAAAATGGTCATTACATAATGAATAAGGGGACACTAAATCAAGAAGACATAACAATTCTTAATATATATGCACCAAACCAAGGAGCACCAAAACATATAAGATAGCTACTTATTGATGTAAAAAAAAAACCTGAGAAAAATACAGTCATACTTGGAGACCTAAATACATCGCTGATGGCTCTAGATCGTTCATTCAAACAGAAAATAAATAAAGATATTGGCCTTAAACAAAACACTAGAGCACCTGGATATGATAGACATCTACAGGACACTTCATCCCAAAGCAACAGAGTATACATTTTTCTCTATGTACATGGAACATTCTCAAGAATTGACCATTTGTTGGGCCACAAAAATAACATCAGCAAATTCAGAAAAATTGAAATTGTACCTACCAAGCATATTTTCTGATCATAAAACCTTGAAACTAGAATTCAACTGCAAAAAAGAGGAAAAATAAACACACAAAAATGTGGAAACTAAACAACATACTTTTAAAAAATGAATGGGTCAAAGAAGAAATAAGCGCAGAGATCAAAAGATATATACAGACAAATGAAAATGACAATACAATATATCAGAATCTATGGAATGCAGCAAAAGCAGTGATAAGAGGGAAGTTCATATCACTTCAGTCCTATATGAACAAACAAGAGAGAGCCCAAGTGAACCACTTAAATTCACACCTTAAGGAACTAGAAAAAGAACAAAGACAACCCAAAACCAGAGAAAGAAAGGAAATAATAAAAATCAGAGCAGAAATAAATGAAATAGAGAACAGAAAAACTATAGAAAAATTAATAAAACAAGGAACTGGTTCTTTGAAAAGATCAACAAAATTGACAAACCCTTGGCAAGACTCACCCAGGAAAAAAGAGAAAGGACTCATATAAACAAAATCCAAAATGAAAGAGGAGAAATTACCACGGATATCATAGATATACAAAGAATTATTGTAGAATACTACGAAAAACTATATGCCACTAAATTTAACAATCTAAAAGAAATGGATAAATTCCTAGAAAAATACAACCATCCTAGACTGAGTAAAGAAGAAGCAGAAAGCCTAAACAGACCAATTAGTAGGGAAGAAATAGAAAAAACTATTAAAAAACCTCCCCCAAAATAAAAGTCCAGGCCCAAATGGTTATACTAGTGAATTCTATCAAACATTCAAAGAAGACTTGGTTCCTATTCTACTCAAAGTCTTCCAAAAAATTGAAGAAGCAATACTTCCAAACACATTTTATGAGGTCAACATAACCCTCATACCAAAACTTGGCAAGGATGGCACAAAAAAAAACACACTACAGACCAATATCTCTAATGAATACAGATACTAAAATACTAAACAAAATACTAGCAAATCGAATACAACAACATATTAAAAAAATAATACATCATGATCAAGTGGGATTCATCCCATAATCCCAAGGATGGTTCAACATACGTAAAACAGTTAACTTAATACACCATATCAACAAAACAAAGAACAAAAACCACATGATCTTATCAATAGATGCAGAAAAGACATTCGATAAAATACAACACAATTTTATGTTTAAGACTCTCAACAGAATGCGTATAGAAGGAAAATATCTCAACATGATAAAGGCCATATATGATAAACCATCAGCTAACATCATATTAAATGGCACAAAACTGAAGGCTTTCCCCCTTAAATCAGGAACAAGACAGGGTTGTCCACTCTCTCCACTCTTATTTAATGTGGTGCTAGAGGTTCTAGCCAGAGCAATCAGACAAGACAAAGAAATAAAAGGCATCCATATCGGAAAAGAAGAAGTAAAGGTATCAGTTTTTGCAGATGATATGATCCTATACATGGAAAACCCCAAAGAATCTACAAAAAGATTATTAGAAACAATAAGCCAATACAGTATGGTCGCAGGATACAAAATTAATATACAAAAGTCCATAGCCTTTCTATATGCCAACAATGAAACATTAGAGAACAAACTCAGAAAAATAATCCCCTTCATGATTGCAACAAAAAAAATAAAATACCCAGAAATAAACATAACAAAGAATGTAAAGGACCTATATAATGAAAATTACAAAGCATTGTTAAGGGAAATAAAAAAAGATACAATGAGATGGAAAAATATTCCTTGTTCTTGGATAGAAAGAATAAATATAATCAAAATGGCCATATTACCCAAAGCAATATACAAATTTAATGCAATTCCCATCAAAATTCCAATGACATTTTTTAAAGAAATGGAACAAAAAATCATCAGATTTATATGGAACTATAAAAAACCTCAAATAGCCAAAGCAATCCTAAAGAAAAAATGTGAAGCTGGGGGCATTACATTACCTGACTTCAAACTATATTATAGGGCCACGACAATCAAAACAGCATGGTATTGGCAGAAAAATAGACACTCAGACCAATGGAACAGAATAGAAAGTCCAGAAATAAAACCACATATATATGGTCAAATAATTTTTGATAAAGAGTCCAACAACACACAATGGAGAAAAGAAAGCCTCTCCAACAAATGGTGCTGGGAAAACTGGAAAGCCACATGCAAAAGAATGAAACTCAACTACAGCTTGTCCCCTTGTACTAAATTAATTCAAAATGGATCAATGACCTAAATATAAGACCTGAAACAATTAAGTACATAGAAGAAGACATAGGTTCTAAACTCATGGACCTGGGTTATTAAGAGCATTTTATGAATTTGACTCCAAAGGCAAGGGAAGTGAAGGCAAAAAGAAATGAATGGGACTACATCAGACTAGGAAGTTTTTGCTCAGCAAGAGAAACTAACAAAATAAACAGACAGCCAATTAAACGGGAAATGATATTTTCAAACAACAGCTCAGATAAGGGCCTAATATCCAAAATATACAAAGAACTCATAAAACTCAACAACAAACAAACAATCCAATTAAAAAAAATGAGAAGAGGACATGAACAGACACTTCTCCCAGGAAGAAATACAAATGGCCAACTGATAAATGAAAAGATGCTCATCTTCATTAGTTATTAGAGAAATACAAATCAAAACTCCATTGAGATACCACCTCATACCTGTTAGATTAGCTATTATTAACAAGACAGTAATAGCAAATGTTGGAGAGATTGTGGAGAAAAAGGAACCCTCATTCACTGTTGGTGGGAATGTAAAGTAGTACAACCATTATGGAAGAAAGTATGGTGGTTCCTCAAAAAACTGAAAATAGAACTACCTTATGACCCAGCAATCCCTCTACTGGGTATATACTCCAAAGACTCAGAAACATTGATATGTAAAAGACACATGCAGCCCCATGTTCATTGCAGCATTGTTCACAGTGGCCAAGACATGGAAACAACCAAAAAACCCTTCAATAGAAGGCTGGATAAAGAAGATTGGCACATATACACTATGGAATACTACTCAGCCATAAGAAATGATGACATTGGATCATTTACAACAAAATGTTTGGATCTTGATAACATTATACAGAGTAAAATAAGTAAATCAGAAACAACCAAGAACTACATTATTCCATATGTAGGTGGGACATAAAAACGAGAGTAAAAGACATGGACAAGAGTGTGGTGGTTATGGGAGGGGAGGGAGGGGGGAAGAAGAGGGAGGGAGAAGGGGAGGGGGAGGGCACAAAGAAGACTAGATAGAAGGTGACGGAGGACAATCTGACTTTGGGTGATGGGTATGCAACATAATTGATTGACAAGATAACCTGGACATGTTTTCTTTGAACATATGTACACTGATTTATTGATGTCACCCCATTAAAATTTCTAAAGATTTTAAAAATAAATAAATATATAAATAAATAAAGTTGGAAATGACCTGCTGATTCATAGGTTGCAAGATTAAAGTCATGTTGGGGTGGGAGGTAGAGGACTTTCACGAATTTGAACTCATGGAGTATGTCATCTTCAAGACCAGGTAGGTGGGCTGGAGCATTATCAAGGATTAGTAATGCTTTCATTGGGAGTTTATTTTCATGAAGATATTTCTTCACTGCAGGACCAATGATGAGATATACCCATTCAATAAAAAACTGCCTCGTTATCCATGCCCTGGCATTGGTGCACCACATAACCTGCAGTTTTTCTTTAAGAATCTTGTGAGTCTTAAATGCTCGAGGATTTTCGGAATGATACAGTAGCAGTGGCGTTACAGTCACCACTAGCATTTGCACATAATGCTGGATCAGATTGGTCCTTCATGGGTTTATGGCCTGGCAGCTTCTTCTCTGTGGTAATGAAAGTCCTCTGGGGCATTTTTTTCCAAAACAATCCTGTTTCATCACAGTTGAACACTTGTTGGGGGATGTAGCCTTCCTTTGCGATAAGCACAGCAAAACGTGCGATGTACTCCTCAGCTGCCTTAACGTCAGCACTCGCAGCTTCACCTTGCCACACTACCAAGTGGATGCCAGATCTCTTCTTGAAATTTTCAAACCAGCCATGACTTTCCTTAAACGTATCTTCTGCTGCCTCTTTTGAGGTTGATGATTCTTTCTTCTTCAAGTTGCTGTGAATAATACGTGCCTTTTTGCATATTACAGTCTCCATCACTGTATCTCCTGCCAGCTCTTTCTCTTTTACCCACACCAGCAGAAGCTTCTCCATTTCTTTATGGATATTTGTCCTTAATTGGGACAGAATTATAGTTCCTTTTGCTGGATTTGCACCTTTGATAGCATCCTTTTGTTTAAGGATGGTACAAATTGTAGATGTATTGCAGTCATACAGCCTTGCCAGTTCAATCACTCATACACCACACTCATGTTTTTCTATTATTTCTTGCTTTACTTCTATCAACATCATTCTCTTCTTCTCACCACTGTCCTTTACACTCACTTTTTTTGGTTAGTAAAAAATGCAAAAAAAGTTAGTAAAAAATGCAAAAATGATCCAAGAATGAGTACAGCGCATGACATTTGACTTGATTCTGCGGGTAACACTTGAGAAAGAACGAGATGCTGGTGTTGTGCTGCTGATGCTGGACCCATGCGCCAATGTGCCAACTAGCGGCGGCTTCCCGAATCACGACTGGTATCTTGGAATTTCGCTTGGATCTCAAACAAAAATACAGACCATGTCGCAGCTCTTATCTTAACAAATTCGTATGTTGGTCTGCTCGCATCTCAAGGTACCACTGTATATGCAGTGGGTCACACGCCATAATAACAAGTGAAGTGTCCATTATCAAACCTCTCAACTTAAGAAGTAGCTGGCAAAGCTGCACTCAAGCTGGCAACTTCAGGGATTCAAACCTGGGACCTCAGTGTCCCAGGTTGACACTCTATCTACTGTGCCACCACTGGTCAGGCTGTTTTCTATTTTCCTGATTTCTTCTCTTAACTCCTTCTTTCTACTTTTAAAAACATTACTTTGCCCTGGCCAGCTGGCTCAGCGGTAGAGTGTTGGCTGGCGTGTGGATGTCCCAGGCTTGATTTCTGGTCAGGGAACACAGAAGTGACCGTCTGTTTCTCCACCCCTCCCCCTCTCGCTTCTCTCCCTCTCTCTCTCTCTCTCTCTCTCTCTCTCTCTCTCTCTCTCTCTCTCTCCTCCACCTCCTCCTTCTCCTTCTCTTACCCTACTACATCCATGGCTCACTTGAGGTGATTTGGTCCTGGGTGCTGAGGATGGCTCCAGGGCCTCTGCCTCAGGCACTAAAAAAAATGTTTCTGGTTGCTAGGGAGCAAGGGCCTCAGATGGGCAAAGGACCTCCCCCTAGTGGGCATGCCGGGTGAATCCAGGTAGGGGCGCATGTGGGAGTCTGTCTCTGGCTCCCCTCCTCTCACTAAAATAAAAAACAAAGAAAATCATTATTTTATATTGGATTTTTAGTATCTTAAGTTAGATGCTTAGCATATTAATTTTCAGATTTATTTCTTTTCTGATATCAGGATTTAAGACTATAAATCTGTCTCCAAGTATTTCTTTTGTTCCATCTCATAACTGTTGATATATATTGTTGTCATGGCTCAATTCCAGTATTTAGAAATTCCCTTTATGATATATCCTGTCAATCTTCAGATGTATGAAAAACTTTAAACGATCTCTGTGGTATTGTGGTAAGAAACAAAGCCTGGTCTACCTGATTTCAGTTCTTTGAAACTTGTTGAGAACTAGCAATAAGGCTAACACAGAATCAATTTTTTGTAAACTATCCCCATGTACTTGAGAAAAAAACGTGTCGTTTAAGTTGGTTGCCCGTCACATTAATGCCTTGTTCAAGTATTCTATTCCTTTGGTAATTTTTTGTTTAACAATTGAGAGAGAATAAACTCATCTACAGTATTATGACAATGAATTTGTCCCTTAGATTTTCCATCTGTTCATAGACTTTGAAGCCATCTTATTAGTGCACAAATTTAGAATAATTATAGATTCCCAGTAAAATGGAGTTTTTATTATTTTGGTGATCATGCTTCTTGTCTCAAAGCATCTGTTCTTCATATGGTGCTCTCAGCTTTCATTTTGTTATAATTTGCCAGGTGTTTTTTCCCCACCATATAATCTTCAACCTGACTAGGGCATGGCATTTTTTCAAAGCATGGGTTTCATTCTGATATCGAGGAAGAAATGAAAATGAAAATTAGGGAAGCCCATGACCATTGTGACCACTGTTAATAGACAGACTCTATGGTTACTTTAAGTCATACATCTCAAATTCAGACTTGGAGTGTTGGGTCCAATATATTAATGAACACTTCAATCACTTCCCCACCTCCTCCCCTCCCTTCCCACGCGAAGGCCGGTCACAGGTGAGCAGCTTGCCTTGTGGCAGCGACAGCTCAGTGTCTTCTCCGCAGACAGCTGTTTTTGATGGTTCTGTGATGAATCCTGGAGGGTGGGATAAGGAGTGGGGATACTGGGGAGAGAAAACTCCTACCTGTGCCATTGAGCAATCTCTTAGGTTGTGGTAGATGCTCCCAGCAGATTCTTTTATACCTTTAGGTAAAGGCCACTCCACAAATTTGGCCCTGGAAACCCCCCACAAGTCTTACTGCTGAGCAATTCTTACCCTGGCAGGCCACTTACTTCAAAAAGAGCCTCCCCCAAGTGAGAAGAGGGGAAATAGACAGATTCCCGAATGCATCCTGACCAGGATCCATCAGGCAACCCCAGTCTGGGGCCAATGTTCTGCTCATGTGGGGCCATGCTTGCAACTGAGCTATTTTTAGTGCCTGAGGTGGAGGCTCCATGGAGCCATCTTCAGCACCCAGGGCTGATGTGCTCAACCAGTTGAACCATGGCTGCAGGAGGAGAAGAGGTTGGAGGAGGGGAGAATCAGATGGTCGCTTCTCCTGTGTACCCTGACCAAGAATTGAACCCAGGACATTTACATGCCAGGCTGACACTCTACCACTGAGCCAACCAGCCAGGGCCAAATAAGAGTTCTTTTAAGTGACCTCAAAGCTTTTCCTTACCCTTGTTTTATATTGGTGGCCATGATTCTGTGCTGTGAACCAGTCAGGCCAGCTGAGGGGAGTAGGTGTTGCTTCCCAGGCACTGTCAGGTGGAGCCTCCATCCAGCTGCCTCAGGAGTCCTCAGCTCTCTAGCCCAGGCTGGTCACCAGCAGCAGAACACCCAGCAAGCCCCTCACTACTTGCGTGTGTTGGGAGTGGGGGGGGGATAGAAACTCATAGCAGTTTTTTTATCCCCAGGAAATCTTCTCTGCCTCTCCACACACTCAGCTATTTCATATCTTCCCTTACATGTAATATCCCTTATATCTTTTCTAACCAATTTTCAGCACCCAATACCTGTTCACAGGGAAACCATCTTGCTTTGGTGACCTTTCATTTCTTCTTCTACTGGTTGTGGTTCCACCTCCTTGAGCTCTAAACAGCTCCACCACCTCTTCAGGGATCACCAGGGAAGCTCCAGCTACTGAATAATCCTTCTGCCAAGAAAATAAATCTCTTCAAACACAAACCACTTTATTTTAAATTAGTTGGGCCCTGCATTTGAATTCTCCAGCTTTAGGGGTTTTTTCCCCCAGCAGTAAGAATTGTAGACTGGAGTAGGTAAAAGGAGAAAACCAGACTTTATAGGCAAAGAGGGATTAATTGCTTCTGCTGTACTTGTCTTTTGGATTAGATCACTGTAATTGCAAGCGGTGTTCCTCCTCTATTAGATCTGCAGACCTACAAATCAAACTGACCGTGACACGTGGAGAGAACTGAGGGAAGCAGGGAAATGCCAAAAAGCAAGCCCCAAGCAGGGAGTCTGACTCTGGCATAAAACAGGAGGCAGGGGTCCAAGGTCAGAAAGGTCAGCATTCCCAATGGCTACAGAGGAGTTCATGGGAAAATGGAGTTAGGGGTCAGGGCCACACAAGGAAGGGGGCACCAGGGACTCAAAGAGGCAAGAATACCTCTTGCTAAATCACTCACTTGGGGCAGATTGCGATTTCCTTCCAGAAAGACACACCAATGTACACCCCTTCCCCAGGCTAATCCTACAGTGCCTTTGACACTCCTCCATTGTTGTAGGGGCCATGTTCCCACCAGTGACACTCAAGTGTGAATGTAAGTAAGGTGACCAATTGTCCTTCTTTAGGGAAAACAGTCCTTCTTTTGTAAGTTCTGTTCTCCTTCAAAAAGTGTCCTCCTTTTTGATATTGGAAGACTAATCTGTAAATGCCCGTATTCAATTGATGCAGAGTTGATCCATTGTGTGTAATGTGATGTATTTGTATCTGCCATGACGATTCGTCAAGGCTCAGCACAGTGCGGCGAGATGCGATTATGAGACACATGCGCTCCGCATGGGAGACCTTGAGAGAGCGTGCAATATACCAAGCACTCCAATTACTTTGTGTACTTCTTACTGAAACATGACACGGCACATACAACATTGTAGACTCACGATTATTTCTTTCTCAGTAAATAATCATAGACAGGTAAGCACAATTCACATTTTATTAATTTATTATCTATGTAAAAATTTCCAAATATGTATAATTTTATTTACAAGTATTTTCCCAAAATTCAAGTTTTAAAGTAGAAATCTAACCTCAAACTATATCTATTAATAATGCATTTTGATTAAATAGTTGCATAAAATAGACTTTTTTATTAGAAAATGATAAATATGCCCAAATAGCACTCCAAAGTAGTGGTTTTGTTTGATATTTAGTTTTGTTAAATTAGCTTCCGGAAAATTTGCCTACCATGATGTAACATTGTCAGTTCCTAATGTGTTTGCATCATTCGTGTAGCTCTATATTTTATTTTTAATTTTTAATTTCATTTAAGGGATGAAAAAATAAAAAAATTGAAAATGCCATTTTAATGATAAATTGAAAAAGGAATTTTCATTCTTCATATCAAAGAAAGATACCATTGTTTTCTGCAATATTTGCAGTGGAAAATTTTGTATTGCAATTGGAGGCAGAGCAGCGATAACAAAACACTTGACCACCAACAAAAACAAGCAATCATTAGATGCATCAGCTTCCAGTTGTAAAGTAACAAGGTTTTTTAAAACCTCAAATTATTCTGAAGTTGAAAAACAGTTGGCTGCAATGGAGAGAACATTTGCATTTCATACCATAATTCACAAAGGTTTTTTATTTTATTTTTTTAATTTTATTTTTTTTATATTTTTCTGAAGTTGGAAACGGGGAGGAGTCAGACAGACTCCTGCATGCGCCAGACTGGGATCCACCCGGCATGCTCACCAGGGGGCGATGCTCTGCCCATCTGGGGCATTACTCCATTGCAACCAGAGCTATTCTAGTGCCTGAGGCAGAGGCCACAGAGCCATCCTCAGCGCCCGGGCCAACCTTGCTCCAATGGAGCACTGGCTGCGGGAGGGGAAGAGAGAGAGAGAGAGGAAGGAGAGGGGGAGGGGCGGAGAAGCAGATGGGCGCTTCTCCTGTGTGCCCTGGCTGGAAATCGAACTCAGGACTCCTGCACGCCAGGTCGACGCTCTACCACTGAGCCAACCGGCCAGGGCTAACAAAGTTTTTATAGTATGGATTGTACGACTAAATTATTGAAAAAGTTTCACAATGCAAAATTGTCATGTGCCAGGACAAAATGCGAGGCTATTTTGAAATCAGTATTTAAAAATTACTGTGACAAAATACTTACAGAGGACTTGGAGGCTGCAGCATTTGTAACGATTTTATCTGATGCATCAAATCATAATGAAATTAAATTGTATCCAATAATAGTAAGATATTTTAATGTTACCAAGGGCATTCAAATAAAAATTTTAAATTTAGAATCCATTGAAGGCGAAACTTCTAAAATTTTGTCAAACCATACTATACAAAGTAATAAATGAAAACAATTTGAAATACAAAGTTGTTGCACTAACGGCTGATAATACAAATACAAATTTTGGTGGGTGAAGACACAAAGGGGTGAATAATGTGTATGTAAAATAACAAGAGTTACTCCAAAAGAAAATACTAAGAATAGGTTGTCATGCACATATTTTGTCAGATGCAATCAACACAGCATCATATGCCACGCCATTTGATGTAGAATAACTACAATTTATTTGCATTTTAGTCATTTTACCATTCACGTTGCCACTTTAAAACAATTTTGTGAAGAAGCAAATGTTGAATACAAAAAACTTTTATGATATTCTAAAGTTAGATGGCTTGCCCTAACACCTGCTATAGAGTGTGTTCAACAATTATTTGAATCTCTCCGTTCATATTTTTAAAGTTTAGACAAATGTCCTAAAATCCTGGAATCGTTTTTCAATAATAAAATATCTGAGATATTAATGTATTTTGTACATAATCAAGCATCTATTTTTCACAAAATGATTCAAAAGATTGAAGGTGAACACGGGGTGAAGGTGAAATTTCAGCTACGGAAGTTAGTCTTATTTTGAATGACTTTATCCTTCAATATAAATCTCGTTTTTTTTTTTTGGTTTTTTTTTTTTCCATTTTTCTGAAGCTGGAAACAGGGAGAGACAGTCAGACAGACTCCCGCATGCGCCCGACTGGGATCCACCCGGCACGCCCACCAGGGGCGACGCTTTGCCCACCAGGGGGCGATGCTCTGCCCACCAGGGGGTGATGCTCTGCCCATCCTGGGCGTCGCCATGTTGCGACCAGAGCCACTCTAGCGCCTGAGGCAGAGGCCACAGAGCCATCCCCAGCGCCCGGGCCATTTTTGCTCCAATGGAGCCTTGGCTGCAGGAGGGGAAGAGAGAGACAGAGAGGAAAGCGCGGCGGAGGGGTGGAGAAGCAAATGGGCGCTTCTCCTGTGTGCCCTGGCCGGGAATCGAACCCGGGTCCTCCGCACGCTAGGCCGACGCTCTACCGCTGAAATCTCATTTTGAAGAAACATTTTTTCAATTATAAAAAGAAAATTTCCAGACTTAGAGGAATCAAATCCGAGCATAACAGAAAAGTTTATTAAAGAAGTGCAGAGTTTTTACCAGACATGTTTTCAATATATCGAAGAATAGTCTGAAACAAACATCACAGGAAAGAACAGTTTTCAATGGTGTTTTTTTATTTCATCGCAAGTATATTGGACAGATATTGAATCTTGTCTTGAGTTTTTATCTAAAGAAATGCCAGACATCAAAACAGACAACAAGGCCCTGGCCGGTTGGCTCAGTGGTGGAGCGTCGGCCTGGCGTGCAGAAGTCCCGGGTTCGATTCCCGGCCAGGGCACACAGGAGAAGCGCCCATCTGCTTCTCCACCCCTCCCCCTCTCCTTCCTCTCTGTCTCTCTCTTCCCTCCCACAGCCGAGGCTCCATTGGAGCAAAGATGGCCCGGGCGCTGGGGATGGCTCCTTGGCCTCTGCCCCAGGTGCTGGAGTGGCTCTGGTCGCAACAGAGCGACGTCCGGGAGGGGCAGAGCATCGCCCCCTGGTGGGCAGAGCACCGCCCCTGGTGGGCGTGCCGGGTGGATCCAGGTCGGGCGCATGCGGGAGTCTGTCTGACTGTCTCTCCCCGTTTCCAGCTTCAGAAAAATACAAAAAAACAACAACAAAAAAACCAAAAAAAAACCCCACGACAATTGTCTCTTTGAAGACTGAATGCATATTGAAATTCTGAAAAATTAATACAACGGGAAAATGAATGCATCAAAATTGATAAAAGATGGGTAGAAATATTCAGCCATTTCAAAAATGAACATATTCCATATGAAAATTCACTTATTCTTGTTCAATTTACATTGTGCTGCCCTGGAACTAATGCAGCAGTTGACATAATTTTTTCAATTGCTAATGAATTTTGGACACGTGAGAAATCGAGATTGAATGTTGATCCTCTAGCTACAGCACTTGCCGTAAAATTCAATATGAAGGATATTTCTTGTTCAGATATTTCCAATATATTGTTACAAGATGACACATTGACAAAAATATTCAATGAAAAATTTTTATTTAAAATTATTTACAATTATTATTTAAAATTAATAGGCATGTAAGCATAATTACAATATAAAATATTACAAATGTTTTTATTATTTATTTATATTATACTATATTATTGTTGCAATGAATAAAATATTTTATTTATGATATTGTTTTCTTCAATTTATTTTTGTCCTCCTTTTCATTGTAAAATAGTTGGTCACCTTAATGTAGGATTAACACAGTTTCAGACATAAGTACTAAACTTACTTCCCATAATCTTTTCTTAATAATCTACTTAAAGATCAGTTGCAACAAAATGAGGACATAATCCAAGAGGGAGACATGAGATCTAGGAAACAGATTCTACTCACGAGAAGGGAAGTCTAGGCCTGCGAGCTCCACAGAGAGAAAGCTCAAGGGCCAGCGGCAGGGGAGCAGGGGAGCAGGGGAGCAGGGGAGCAGGGGAGCAGGGGAGCAGGGCGCAGGCGTGGCTGCGATGTAAGGCATTCCGGGAGCTGGGATGTTTTCCCGCAGGCTTCTCCACAATGTTTGATTGTTTTTCAACCGTGTCCTTGTATTACTTTATAAAATTTATCTTAATGTAAAATATTGGTTTATTAATGTTATTGGCAATAATAATATTAATTACTTACCATTCTTATTGATGGTCCAGATGCAGGCCCTGAGCAGACTGAGAGTTTTGCTTGGGAGCCATGCTAATGGAATTGGCCACACAGGGGAGAGTTATAGACTGACAGTGCAATGATCTCCATGGGTTGAAATCAAAGGAACCTTACTGAGCTAAAGAGTGGCTTTAAAATGAAAACTAGATCTTTAATTAGTGACGTCAGCATAAAAAAGAAATACGATCTGGTTATGGTACAAACAAGTTTTGAACCAAGAGGCCTCCTGGGTTCTGATCTAAACTCTATCAATTCACTGTGCCACCTTGAAAACAGCATAACTTCTCTGACCTTTAGTTCCAACATTTATCTAATGAGAACTCCTTTATTCACACTGTATGTGTGCACTGCCTGCCTGCCAGCAGACTCTGGAACACAACAGAGAGCAAGTCTCACTGAGCCGCAGGCTCAGGGCTAGGAACAGACCAGAAGGTGCCGAGTGCAATGGAGAAAAACAGCACATCCACGGGAAATGAGCTGATGTGCTGCGGGGAGGGATGCCACCTCAGTGAGGCCTCACGGAGTCAGAAACATTTGAGCAGACTTGAGGGGATGAGGACAAGGCATGGCAGTATCTGGAAGGATACTCCAGGCAGAGGGAATACCATGTGTACATAACGTGGAGTTGAACCGTGCCTGGCATGTCTGAAGACGCGTGAGGAAGCCGGGGCCGACAGTGTGAGAACAAGGGATGTGAAGCCAGAGATGGAGCGGGGCCGGCTCACAGGGCCTCTTCCGTAGGCCATGCTAAGTACTGTGGCTTTCACTCCAGTGCTGAGTCACTGGGGAATTTTAAGAAGAAAGGTCTGATTTTGCTTCCACTAAAAAAGGTAACGATGGCTCCTGTGTGGAAAGTGAGCTCCGAGTGACAAGAGGAGAGAAAGCAGGTAAGAAGCTTGGGCAGTAGTCGAGGTGCTATGGGTTTGTGTCCCCCTTTGAGAACCCCCGGTACCCTGGAATGTGACTTTGAGAAATGGTCTTTAGAGCAGTAATTAAGGTGATGTCATTAAGGTGGGCACTATTCCAATAGAACTGGTGTCTTAATAAAAAGGGGACATCTGAAGACAATGTGGAGGGACCCAGGGAGAAGACAGACATCTGTACGCCAAGGACAGTGGCCTGGAACAGGTTCTCCCTTACTGCCCTTGGAGACAACCCTGCGGACCACCTGATGGACTTCCAGCCTCCACAACCGTGAGACCACAACTTTCTGCTATTTAACCAGCCCATGGCGCTCAGTTACAGCAGCTCCAGCCAACTAACATACCAGGTAAAAGAGAATAGTGAGTTGGGCCACAGATGTAGCAGTTGAAGTGGTTAGATTATGAATATATTTAAGTCAACAGGATCTCCTCACAGATTAGAGCAGTGGTAGTCAACCTGGTCCCTACCGCCCACTAGTGGGCGTTCCAGCTTCCATGGTGGGCGGTAGCAGAGCAACCAAAGTATAAATAAAAAGATAGATTTAACTATAGTAAGTTGTTTTATAAAGATTTGTTCTGCCAAATTTAGAAAAATCTGACATAAAGTACTTGGTAAACATTATTATTATATGCTTTAATGTGCTATAACTCTGCTTTATAAATTTTATTAAGTGAAGTTACTTCCCTGCTTTATTTTTATTTATTTATTTATTTATTTATTTATTTATTTATTTATTTATTTATTTATTTTACAGAGACAGAGAGAGAGTCAAAGAGAGGGATAGACAGGGACAGAAAGACAGGAACGGAGAGAGATGAGAAGCATCAATCATTAGTTCTCATTGTGCATTGCAACACCTTAGTTGTTCATTGATTGCTTTCTCATATGTGCCTTGACCACAGGCCTTCAGCAGACCGAGTAACCCCTTGCTGGAGCCAGCGACCTTGGGTTCAAGCTGGTGAGCTTTTGCTCAAACCAGATGAGCCCGCACTCAAGTTGGCAACCTCGGGGTCTCGAACCTGGGTCCTCTGCATCTCAGTCCAATGCTCTATCCACTGCGCCACCGCCTGGTCAGGCTACTTCCCTGCTTTATAAATCACCATAACTGTGGAACCAGTGGGCAGTTAGAAAATTTTACTACTAACAGAGATACAAAAGTGGGCAGTAGGTGTAAAAAGGTTGACTACCCCTGGATTAGAGGGAGTGTGAAGGAGAAACCAGAGAGACAAAACTGAATTTAGGGTTTAGTGAAAATATGAATTTGCCACAAATATGAGTGTGAAAAGACCAGGAATTAGGTTTTGGACATGTAATTAGATGTCCAACTAGCGATAACCAGGACACAATTACTGTGAAAATCAAGTGAACTTGGTACACATTTATTGTGTCTTTACTGTATGTAAAGCACTGAGATATTTTTTAGTAGATATTTTAAAATTAAAAAAAGTCTTTTATAGAAGCTTACACTATAGATAACATGGATGCATAAGATGTTCAATCAATTTTATCGTTGCTGTTTTTTTGTTTTACAGAGACAGAGAGAGATTCAGAGAGCGGGATAGAGACAGACAGGAACGGAGAGAGATGAGAAGCATCAATCATCAGTTTTTCATTGGGACTCCTTAGTTGTTCATTGATTGCTTTCTCATATGTGCCTTGACCATGGGCCCTCAGCAGACCGAGTAACCCCTTGCTTGAGCCAGCGACTTTGGGTTCAAGCTTGTGAGCTTTTCTTTGCTCCAGCCAGATGAGCCTGCGCTCAAGATGGAGACCTTGGGGACTTGAACCTGGGTCCTTCCGCGTCCCAGTCCAACGCTCTATCCACTGCTCCACCACCTGGTCAGGCTGTTCAATCAATTTTAGAAAGCTGAAAACATCAAGCATCAAGGAAGTGGTATGGGCTATGCTTTCTGCTCCTCCCCCTTCTCTCTTTCTCTCTCCCCTCAAATAAATAAATAAACAAACAAATAAATAAAATAGGATCAGTGCTGTGGAGAAAGCGAACCTTTGTGAACAGTTAGTGTGAATGGAAGATGGCACAGCCATTGTGGAAAACAGCATGGACTTTTCTCAGAAATTTAAAAGTAGAATTAGCACATGATCAAGCAAGTGCACTTCTGGGTCAACACAGAAACTGAGAATGGGGTGAAGAGAGATTTACAACACCCATGTTCAAGGCAGTATTGTGCACAACAGCTAAAATGTGAGAGCCACACAAGCGTTCACTGACAGATGAGCAGGTAAGGAAATGTGACATATATACACAGTGGAATAGAATTCAGTCTGGAAGGAAATCTGACATCTGCTCCGACGTAAACAATGAGGACATTATAGTGGGTGAAATAAGCTAGTCACAAAAAGATGAATATTGAATGATTCCACATATCAGAGGTATTCATAGTAGTCAAATCAAAGAGAACAAGTAGAATGGTGTTGCAGGGGCTGGCATGAGGAGTAGGGAGTTATTGTTCAATGGGAATAGGGTTTCAGTTTTGTAAGAAGAAAGGATTTCTGGAGATGGATAGTGATGGTTGTACATTATGAATGTATTAAATACCATACACTTAAAAATGATTAAGATGGTAAATTTTATGTGTAGTTTACCACAATAAAAATGGGGGGGGGATAATCAACTTGATCAGTGGGCTAGATGCACTCTAATTTGGGCAATGGCAGAGGTCATGGATTTGAGAAACCACCAAAGGTGGATATTAGAAAAGGATCTACACTTAGTGTATTAAGTTAAATACATTGATTGACTCTACTTACATATTACTAGATCTGTATGTACAGATATAAATTCTCTCAATGGATATTTCTACTGTGCAGAAGTCAGTAAAATTGTTCAGAACCTAACTCTTACATTAAATTACAGCTAATTAAGGAGTGAATGAAGGAAGACAAACCCTAGTGAAAATAACAGTCAGAAAGGTAGGAAGAACACCCTTTTCTAACAGTGTCATAAGGGCCAGTCAAAAAGCAAGTGACACGTAGAAGTCATGGAGGAAGAGAGCTGAAAAGTGAGGCCTGGACTCATTGGTGCCTTCCGTAACAATCCCATATGAGCTGCTCTGAATTGGGCTGCACGGCAGATGCTCTGAGGAGCTGAAGTGCCTCCAACTATTGTCACAGCAGTGTAACTTGATATGCTACAGATAATAGGTTTATTTAAGCAGCTCAGGAAGGCTCAAAGATGATGGATTAAGGACAGACTTATAAAAAGTTCTGTCTCCCAAACAGAAATAAAAACACACACATATGGACCTGGCCAGTTGGCTCAGTAGTAGAGTGTTGGCCTGGCATGTAAAAGTCCTGGGTTCGATTCCCAGTCAGGACACACAGGAGTATCCATCTGCTTCACCCTTCCCCCTCTTGCTTTTCTCTCTCTGTCTCTCTTCCCCTCCCCTCCTGCAGCCAGGGCTCGATTAGATTGAGTTGGCCCTGGGTGCTGAGGATGGCTCCATGGACTCCACCTCAGGTGCTAAAAAATGGCTCTGGTTGCAATGGAGCAAGGGCCTCAGATGAGCAGAGCATCGCCCCCTAGTGGGCTTGCAGGGTGGATCCGGTTGGGGCGCATGCAGGAGTCTTTCTCTGCCTCCCCTCCTTTTACTAAAACAAACAAACAAAAACATTAAACACATACACGCACAATTTGGTTTCCAAAATACTATGAATAAACTTTCTTTTCAGATACATATGGAAACACACACCAAAAATATCTCTCAAGCCTGACTAGGTGGTGGTCAGTGGATAGAGTGTCGGACTGAGATGCGGAGGACCCAGGTTAGAAACCCCAAGGTCACCGGCTTGAGCACGGGGTTGTTGGTTTGAGCGTGGGATCACAGACATGATCACATGATCACTGGCTTGAAGCCCAAGGTCGCTGGCTTGAGCAAGGGGTCACTCACTCTGCTGTAGCCCCCCAGTCAAGGCACATATGAGAAAGCAATCAGTGAATAACTAAGGAACCGCAACAAAGACTTGATGCTTCTCACCTCTCTCCTTTCCTGTCCATCCCTAGCTGTCCCTCTCTCTGACTCTGTCTTTGTACAAAAAAAAAAAAAAAAAAAATCTCTCCATACACACTAAGCAGCAAAATTACATAAGTGACATTCTTGGTCCACATTTAGTTAAATTATAAATTAATCACAGAGAGATTAGAACACCCCCCCACCCCCCACCACCACCACCACCAACAAACACACATATCCAGCTTCTATCTACTGAACAGAGGACTTAAAAGTCCTCTGGGGGAAAATCACTGACCTTAAAATAAAAAATCAAATGACTTTAGAAATGAGTAATAAGGGGAACACTACAAAACAAACACTATATATGTAATCAACCAGTACTTAGAAGAGAAATGCATGTATTAGAAACCAAGAAAGACTAAAGGTAAGTGGATTAAGTATACAACCCAAACACTAAAGAAGGAAAAAAATCAAAATAAAGTTGAAAGAAATAAAGATCACTGCAGAATTACAGAAAAAGGAAAAATAAAAATTCCTAAAAAAAACCAGGCTATTTCTCAGAAAATTTCAATGAAATTCACTGTGAGGAAAAAGTAACAAAAATATTTTAATCAATAAAAGTAACTATTTAGAGATGCTGCAAAGATTTATAAAATAACATAGCCTATGTAAAACTTGAACCAACAAATTTTACAATCTAGACATGCATGATTTCTAAGGAAAACACGAGTTATCAAAATTTCATTCAGGAAGAAGTGAAAAACTTGGATGAACTAATCATAAGAGAGAAGCTAAAAGATTACAAAAGCTTTAACTTCTAAAGAAGATCTTAGACTCCAAAGGAGTGAAGGTAGACTGAGTTAGCATTCCTATCTATCAACAACAATTAGAAAAATTAATTTTAAAGAAAGATACAATTTGCAAGACTGTTATGAAGGAGACTGTTAAACTTTACTGAATATAAAAGATAAGACATAATTATGGATGGCAAGATTCAATTTCATCAAAATCATCCTTCTATTTTTTTTCAAGTTTGTTTTTTTTTAACTTCAACTAAATTTCAATAAAGAGCCTAAGGCCTTTTCCCAGAACTTGGCAACTTACAACCTAACTTTAAAATTCATGTGGAGGTGTCAAAAGGCAAGAATAGCCAAGACAATTTGAAGAGTATGAGTAAATCTATAGTAACGAAAACACACAGGTTGCAGGAGCACATTATGAAGTAATGGATCATAAGAGAGCTTAGAAACATAATGAATATTATAAAAATATATTATTCTTAATATGTTCTCAACATATGAAGACACTCATTATAGGACAGCTATGGCATTAAAATCAAAGCAGAGAGAACTACTTAATAACTAATAGTGTTGAGGTGAATGGCTATGCATTTGAAGAAGAAAAAGTAAGACCCTAACCCACAGCATATAAAAACTTGACTTCAAAAGGATACAAGTCTAAAAGTAAAAAGCTCTTAAGCATTGCTGCTGGGAGTATAAAGTAATACAATTACTCTGGAATGCAGGTGGGCAATAATATCTAGAAAGTAAAATACATTCATTAAACTCGACATTTCCATTCAGAATTGTTTATGAGACAGGAGGGATGTTCACGTTAGCACTGGTTTGTCATTGTTAAAGTGTAAACAGTTGGATTATCCATCGATAAAAAAAGTGATTAACTCTGGTATTTCCAAACAATAAAATGCTTTACAAAAGCAATTAAGAGGAATTAACTACAGGATTTAATCAAATTTGAGATTATAAGGTGTACCATTATTTTGTCATTAGGAAAGAAAATGCTGCCAATTTTAAGACATCACTGATTTAAGCAGCACCCCATTTTCAGAGACATTATATTGTAAAAAAAATGAATAGATTAACATGTATCAACAGGACTATATCTCAGACAGAGTACTAAGTGAAAAACAGGTTTTAAATTTATAAATACTATAAACTTTTTCATAACTTTTTTTTAGGTGAGAGGAGGGGAGATAGGCAGACTCCTGCGTGTGCCCCAACCGGGACCCACCAGGGAACCCTGTCTGGAGACAATGCTCAAGTACCGAGCTCTTTTGTTGCGCCTGAGGCTGACACACTCAGACCAAACGAGCTATCCTGTGTCCGCGGCCACACTCAAACCAGTTAAGCCACTGGCTGCAGGAGGAGAAGGAGAGAAAGGGGGGGGGGGGGAAGGTGGAGAGAAGCAGATGGTCACCTTGACTGGAATCAAACCTGGACGTCCATACTCCAGGCCAATGCTCTATCCACTGAGCCACCAACCAGGGCCTTATAAAATTTAAAACCAAAATAGTCACATATTTTTTAAACTACACATATGTAAAATGAAGATGAAAACATGCATGGGAATAATACACATTAGTATCAGGTATAAAAGGGGGAAGGAACAGAAAGAGGTTATAAGCTTTAGTTACATCTCTTTAACACTGTATTTATTACAAAAAAAGGAATGAAAATTTTCCACAGCACATACACTAAAAGTGAGATTTTTCAGCCCATGAAGGGACAGATGTAAATTCTATCACTCCACAGCATCTGTGACACAATTAGAAAATGCTTATTCTTAAAACACATTAAGGAAACACAGCTCGCTCAACATTCCAGAGATCTTTCTGCTCCTCTCAGGGAGAGAATGTGTGTGTGGAGACGGGGCACCTCGAACTACATGATGAGGTGCTAACATCTTTTCAAACTGGACAACGACATCATGATGCTCTAATGTATTATTTCCTGGGTCTCTAAATAGTTTTACTTGAACATTTAAACATATAAAATTTAAAAAGGCACCATATACAATTTATAACATGACCTGTCAATATTTCAGGAAGTAACCTAAATTAAACTGTTGCAAAGAAAAATATGAATAGCTTTCATGCTTGAAGGTTGGCAAAACTCCTTAAACCAATACTTAAATAAGGATAACACAAGAAAACAATCATAAACCAATCTCACCACTCAACATCAATTTAAGTGTGGAATAAAAGTTTCAGTCTAGTAGTCTGGAAAAGCTGGGTTAACCCTGACAAAGCAATGATAATTCTACACATGAAATCTACCTAAGTTGTACCTTGAGATACGAATTTAATTTGTTCTATAACCAAGCTCGTCAGTCAACTTGTATATCAAACTGCTGATACTGGACCTGTGCACCAACACTCCAACTAGCAGCAGCTTCCTGAATCATGACTCGTATCTTGGAATTTTGCTTGGATCTTGAACAAAAAATCCAGACTGAGTCACAGCTTGTATCTTAAAAAAATTCGTATGTTGGTCTGTTCATATCTCAAGGTACCACTGAAATATAATTCATTATATTATTAAAAAAAAATAACTGCCATGCAGACATGAAATTCAACACATTCCAGATTTATTTATCTATTATCTATTTATTTATTTTTAATTCAGTGAGAGGAGTGGAGACAGAGACAGACTGCTGCATGTGCCGACAGGGAGTCACCTAGCAAGCCCACTAGGGGACGATTCTCTGTCCATCTTAGGCATTGTTCTGTTGCTCACCAACCAAGCTCTTCTTAGCACCTGAAGCAAAACCCATGGAGCTATCATCAGCGCCTGGGGCCAACTGAGCTCTAATTGAGACATGGCTGCAGGAGGAGGGAGAGAGAGGAGAGAGAGAGGAGAGCAGAAGCCGATGGGTGCTTCTTCTGTGTGCTCTGACCGGGAATTGAACCAGGGACATCCACACGCCTGGTGGACACTCTACCACTGAGCCAACTGGGCAGGGCCCCAGATTTTATTTTTTAATAACCCTGATTAGACAGAATTTAAAATTCTCTTAATCTGAAAAAAGAATGTTTTCTATTTAACAGTGCTCTGGAGGTACCAGCTAACACAATTAGACCAGGAAAGCATAATATATGAGTAACAGAATAACTTTAAATAATACTGACAAAATTATTTTCAAAGTATTACCTAGCTAACAAATCTAAGATAATTAACTGAAAAATTATTACAACTAATAAAAGCACATAAAAGTGACTGAAAACAGGCCCCAGCTGGTTGGCTCAATGGTAGAGCATTGGCCCAGCGTGTGGAAGTCCCAGGTTCGATTCCTGGTCAGGGCACACAGGAGAAGCGCCCATATATTTCTCCACCCTTTCCCTTCTCCTTCCTCTCTCTCTCTTCTCCTCCCGCAGCCAAGGCTCCATTGGAGCAAAGTTGGCACTGGCGCTGAGGACAGCTCCATGGCCTCTGCCTCAGGCGCTAGAATGGCTCTGGCTGCAAGAGCATTACCCCATGGTGGGCATGTCGGATGGATCATGGTCAGGCGCATGTGGGAGTCTGTCTGACTGCCTCCCTGCTTCTAATTTCAGGAAAAAAAAGAGACTGAAAACATACCATGGTAGGTATAACTAATTAGAAAATGGAATGATAAAAATAAAAATGTTAGCTATAATAAAATCCATAAAATATTTTTTAAAAGATGAAAAGTCTATTCTTACGAAGAAAATAATAAAACTATATTGAAGGAAAGGTCTTTTAGAAGATGACTCAGTGGGCCGACTCAATATTGTAAAGACGTTGACATAATGAGGAAGAGAAAATAAGAATACAGTAGTCAAGAATAACAAGACATTGTTAAAATTAAATCTTAGGAAAGATTTTCAGACCAAATATAAAAATATAATATCAGAATAATAATTGCACATGAGATGCTGTTATAGCCATAGACAGATCAATGAAATGAGTCCAAAAACAGATCCTGATATTTAGAAGATATTTAGTTCATGACACCTGTGCCATTTGAAATTAGTGGAGATAAGAGAATGTATACAATAAACTATGCGGAGAATACTAATTATACACTTAGGAAACAATTCAGTTAGACCACAATCACATACAAAATACATAAATAGCCTCCAGATGGATTAAGTGACTTAATGTAAAGAAAGTGTAAGTATTAGAAGAACTAGGACAATATAGTTATTCCTCGCCATAGCATGGTTCACTTTTCGTGGTCTCACTGTTTCGTGGGTTTTAAAATTGTATTTATCTAATTTTGTATTGCAGATTTTTCACTGTATTGCTAGATTTTGCAGCATACAGGTATTTTTATATATTTATTATTTTAATTACCTTTGTGGTAAAATGAGCATTTTCTAGCCTAAAAATATTGAAAACAATATAAAATATTAAAACATATTAAAAGAATTTTAAATCAAAATAAAGCCTTAAAATATATTTCAATAATAAAATAAAGATAAGGTCGATTTTTCCCCACAATAGATGAGGAACTACTTACTGTACCTTCAAAATCTTATAAGCAAAAAAAACTAGAAGCCATAATAAAAAATACTGATAGATTTGAGCTCACAAAAAGGAAAAACTTCTGAATATGACAGAAGATACCACTTAAAAAAAAAAACTACTAGAAGATATCTTCTACATATTTAACCAAAGAGTAACGTGAGAACATGTAGAGCTCCTAGATGGTAAATACACTTTTAGCATATGTGCTAGCCAAAACTGCACTACCTTGCCCTAAGAAACAAAATGTAACACACTGTCACTAAAGTCCATAACCTATTCTTTTATACCCAGAGATAAAACAATAAAGAGACAACTAAAGAGAAAAGTGGGCAAATATGAACAAAGATCCATAAACTAGAAATAGCCAATCAAAATGGAAACATGCAACAAAGTAGTTTCATGTGTAACTGAAGAAATGCAAATGAAAACAAATAATTTTGTATCCTCTGGATTAACAAAAATTATAAACAGCATTAACTGGTGGACCTTTTGGGAAGCAATTTGGCAGAATTTATCATTTAAAGGAATGCCACAATTCTCTGCATAGGTGACTGTTTCTTACAGGAAATCTGGCACTAAGGCACAAAGACATAGACAGGGATGACCATTTACTACATTGTTTGTAAAAATGGGAAATGTAAATAACTCAAATGCCCACCCACAGCAAAGAGATGATTCAAATCACAGCATGCCTATACAATGGGTATTATGCAGATGTTAAAATAGCGAGATAAACTTACATATGCTGACCGCTGTGCAGTAATGTTTAGAGAAAAAGTCTAGATAGGTACATGATCCTACTTACATAAAAACAAAATATACATGTAAGTGACAAACTAAAATCCTGATCTAGTGAACTGAAGTTACTTTCATATTTTGCCCTGAATGTCTGTGTTGTTTCTGTCTCCCTTTTTTATTCTTTAGAAGCCACCATGTTAAAAGCTATAATATACTGCTCACAAAAATTAGGGGATATTTCAAAATGAATATGAAGCAATAAAAAAAAGCATTTGACTTTTTAAAATTAAGAATATCAGAAAGGCAAATGACAAGTCAAAGAAAGTTGTTTAATTATGTAAATGAGATACAAAACCAACTTTTATTTCACTCATAAAAATGCACTATACAAAAGGCTGAAAGTACTGGAGTATGTGCACATTCCCTGACCCCCTAATTTTCATTCTGAAAGAGCCATAGTCAGTTGTACCATTAGCTGGTTTCGGAATTCAAAGCCCTACACAACGTTCTCTTGTACTTTTGAAAGGAAATCTCCTCACAACTCAGAAAGTTCTCCAGCATAGCCTAGCTGGTTTCAGTTACCAAATAAACCTATCTAGTATGCACCCAATCCCCAAACATTCACATACCATCTACAAAGTGCTAACAGTATTTCCACCTCTCCCAGGATTTTTATACTGGTCAGTACTGGTACCCAAGGGGCTTAATGCAGAAGACTTACATAATGAGCCAAGTTAAACTTACTAGCTCAAGAACTTAAACTGAGTATAATAAATATTTACATTTTTATCCATCACTAAGCTCTCATTCTGAAGCATTTTATATGCTTTCAATAATAAGTGATTTTAACTATGTTATTTGCATTCTAGTCCAAATCAATGGTGCATATTATTTAAGACCGTCAATTTTGATTGGTTCTACTCTGTGACCTTTGGGCAAGTCTAGGTTTATTTGTGAAATGTTCATGTTTCTCACAATAGGAAATAATGTAGGGAAACAAGTTTCCTGGTCCTGAGGCCAAAACTTTCCAACATACTCCCCGACTCAAAGACTGGTGCTCATGGGAGACTTAGTGGAAACTGTCTCTACTGCAGGCAGAGTACACCTCAGGGTCTGAGGCCACAGCCTCTGGCTTCCTGGGGGGACACAGTCAGCCCCAGGAGAGGATTCCCCCAGTCTTCCTTCCTGAGACCAGGGTCTCACCAGCTGTAAGAACTTCTGCAGAGGGGACTGTCAGCCACACTTGGTCTGAACGGGCTGCTTACCTTGTTGGGGAGAAATAAAATTTGAGTATCTAGCAGTGGCTGAGGGATTAGGCTCTGTAGTATGGGCCACATTTTCTGTACTGAGCTCCTGACCAAGAGCCCCTGAAGTAGGGGGTCCCAGTAATATATTCACAAACTCAGCTGCCCTAACCCAACAACCTGTAGAGGGGTTGATGGGTGAGGACATCAGAGCCAACACTACAAACTTTCTATAGAAGACTGTGGGAAGACCAGGCAGTTGCAAGAGGAGCAGCAGCTGAAAAGTGGAGACAAATCTTACAAAGCTTGGGGCTTGTATGGAGCTGTTGTCAACTCTAAGCAGGAGGAAGCTGATCTTTATGCAAAACTTGGCCCCTCCCACACTACCCAGGCATAGAAAACACAGAAACAAACAGCGAAAAGTGCAGTAGCTGCAGACAGGAAGCCCTCAGTGGGTTACAAACAACAGCTGATGCCAACCCAATAAGATCTAAAAGCAACACATGTGCTAGTGGGTTGCACAAAGCACCAACCCTAGACTCAGCTAGCTACACAAGCAGCACACCCAAAGGAGAAGTCTAGCGGCATCAGCCACTGTGGAGAATAAATATGTGCAACAGGACAGACATTGCACAGTGTGTAATAGCCAGCCAGCCTGAAGGGATAACCGTACCCACAAAATGACCAACAGATTTCAATACTCACATACAAGAGAAAAAAGTTACCTGACGAAGCATTCCTAGAACAAGGAAAACAAGAGGCCTGGAGATCAGTACCACCGAGCCCATCTTCCTCATAAAGACACCACAAAAATTCCGAAGTCAGACAGTGCTACCTAACACACAGACAAAATGGGCAGAGAAATGCGACCCAAATGAACCAACAAGAGAAATCCCTAGAAAAAAAGAACTAAATGAAATGGAAGTAACCAAACTACCAGAGTTTAAAATATGATTTTTAGGATGTTCAAGGATCTTAGAGCAACAATGGATGAACATAATGAGCACCTAAATACATTGCAAGTATCAAAAAGGACACTGAAATCATAAAAAAGAACCAGCCAGAAATGACAAATACAATATCAGAAATTAAGACTGCACTAGAAAGAATCAATAACAGGCTGGATGAAGCAGAGGATAAAATCAGCGATTTAGAGGACAAGATAAATGAAAGCATGGAAGCCAAGCAGCAAAAAAAAAAAAAAGAGGTTCAAAAAGGCTGAGGAAACTCTAAGAGGCCTTTATGACAACATGAAGAGAAACAACAACCGCAACACAGGTGTTCCTGAAGAAGCCAATGAACAAGGGATAGAAAACCTGTTTGAAGAAATCATAGCTGAAAAGTTCCATAAATTGATGAAGAAAAAAAGTCACACAAGTTCAAGAAGAACAGAGTCCCATTACAGAGGAACCCAAGGAATCCTACACCAAGATGCATCATAATTAAAATGCCAAAGTTAAGAGACAAAGAAAGAATATTAAAAGCTGCAAGAGAAAAGCTGTTAATTACCTACAGAGGAGCCCCCATAAGGATGGCATCCGACATCTCAACAGAAACACTTAAGGCCTAAAGGGACTGGCAAGAAATATTCAAAGTAATGCAGAACAAGACCTACAACGAAGACTACTTTATCCAGCAAGGCCATCATTTAAAATTGAAGGAGAAATAAAAAGCTTCCCTGACATAAAAAAAACTCAAGGAATTCATTACAACCAAACTAGAACTACAAGAAATGTTAATGGGCCTGCTGTAAAAACAGTAAATGTAAATGATTAAATGCTCCAATCAAAAGACAAAGGGTAGATGCATGGATAAGAAAACAAGACACATACATATGCTGACTATAAGAGACCCACCTCAGAACAAAAGATACACAGAGACTGAGAGTGAAGGAATGGAAAAAAGCATTTTATGCAAACAAAAATTAAAAAAAAAAAAAAAAAGCTGGGATAGCACTATTTATATCTGACAAAATAGCCTTCGAAACAAAGGGCTATAGTAAGGGATAAAGAAGGTCACTACATAATGGGAGCAATTCAACAGGAGGCTATAACCATTGTAAATATTATGTGCCTAATAACATTGTAGTAATACTTATGTGCCTAATAAGGCAGATTTTGATGGACGTAAAGGGTGAGATAGACAGCAATACTATAATAGATTTTAATACCCCACTAACCTCAATGGAGAGATCCTCCAGACAGAAAATTAACAAAGAAAGAGCAGCCTTAAATGACACACTAGATCAACTGGATTTAATTGATATTTTCAGAATCTTTCACTCCAAAGCAGAAAATATAATTCTTTTCAAATGTATATGGTATATTCTCTAGGATAGACTACATGTTACGATAAACCACATTTTAGACCACATTCTCTAGAACAGGACACAAAACAAGTCTCAATAAAAAGACTGAAATCATATCAAGCATCTTCTCTGATCATCACAATGGCATGAAACTGGAAATCAACTACAATAGAAAAACTGAAAACATTCAAATAGTTGGAGTCTAAATAGCATGATATTAAATAATGAATGGGTTAACAGTGAGATCAAGAAAAAAATAAAAGATTTCCTTGAAATAAATAAAAATGTATGACTCAAAATTTATGGAACACAAGCAAAAGCAGTCTTGAGAGAGAAATTCATAGCATTACAGGCATACCTTAAGAAGCAAGAAAAAGCTCAAATAAAAAACCCTGTATCTAAAAGAACTAGAAACAGAATAACAAATAAAGCCCAGAGGAAGTAGAAAGAAGGAAATAATAAAGATCAGAGTAGAAATAAATGACAGAGCAGGGGTAGTCAACCTTTTTATACCTACCGCCCACTTTTGTATCTCTGTTAGTAGTAAAATTTTCTAACTGCCACCGGTTCCACAGTAATGATGATTTATAAAGTACAAAAGTGACTTTACTTTATAAAATTTATAAATAGAGTTACAGCAAGTTAAAGCATATAATAATAATTACTTACCAAGTACTTTATGTTGGATTTTTGCTAAGTTTGGCAGAATAAATCTTTATAAAACAACTTACTATAGTTAAATCTATCTTTTTATTTATACTTTGGTTGCTCCGCTACCGCCCACCATGAAAGCTGGAATGCCCCTAGTGGGCGGTAGGGACCAGGTTGACTACCATCGACATACAGGATAAAAAAACAACACAAAAGATCAATAAAACCAAGAGATGGTTCTCTGAAAGGTAAACAAGAATGATGAACCTTTTACTAAACTCATCAAGAAAAAAGAGGACTCAAATAAAATTAGAAATTAAAATAAAGAAGAAACAAGTAACACTGCAGAAATACAAAAGATTGTAAGAAAATACTATGAAGATTTATATGCCAAAAATTGGACATCCTAAGTAAAATGAAAAAATTCCTAAAAATATACAATCTTCCAAAACTCAATCTGAAAGAATCAGAAAACCTGAACAGAGCAATTACAACAAATAAGATTAAAACAGTTATCAAAGAACTCCCAAAAAACAGAAGTCCTGGATTGGATCGCTTCACAGGAGAATTTTGCCAAACATTCAAAGAAGAACTAACATCTATCCTTCTAGAGCTATTTCAAAAACTTCAAGAGGAGAGAAGACTTTCAAACTTCTTTTATGAGGCAAGCATTATCATCATTCCAAAATTAGATAAGGACACTACAAAGAAAGAAAACTATAGACCAATATTGCTGATAAACAGAGATGCTAAAATTCTCAACAAAATATTAGCAAACTGGATCCAGCAATACATTAAAAAAAGTCATACATCATGATCAAATGGGATTTATTCTGGGGAGGCAAGGCTGGTACAATATCTGCAAATCAATGTGAATTATAAACAAAAGGAAGGATGAAAATCACATAATTATATCAATAGATGCAGAAAAAGCATTTGATAAAATCCAGCACCATTCATGATCAAAACTCTAAGCCAAGTGGGAATACAGGAAACATACCTCAACATAATAAAGACCATCTATGACAAAACAACAGTCAACATCATACTCAATGGGCAAAAATTAAAAGCAATTCCCCTAAGATCAGGAACAATACAGGGATGCCCCCTTTCACCACTCTTATTCAACATAGTTCTGGAACTCCTAGCCACAGCAATCAGACAAGAAGAAATAAAAGGCATCCAAATTGGAAAAGAAGTAAAATTATCATTATGATCTGATACTGTACATAATAAACCCTAAAGTCTAAGTCAGAAAAGTACTTGATAAATGAATTCCGCAAGGTAGCAGGATATAAAGTTAACATTCAGAAACCAGTGGCATTTTTATACACCAACAATAAACTGTCTGAAAGAGCAATTATGGAAACAATCCCCTTCACTATTATAGCAACAATAAAAAAATACAGGACCTAGGAGTAAATTTAATGATGGAGGCAAAAGACTTGAACTCAGAAAATTTTAAGACACTGAAAAAAAAAAAAAAATCAAGGAAGATACAAACAAGTGGAAGCACATATACCATGTTCATGGATAGAAAGAATAAACATCATTAAAATGTCTATATTACTCAAAGCAATCTATAAATTCAATGTAATTTCATTTAAAATACCAATGCCATACTTCAAAGATATAGAACAAATATTCCAAAAATTTATATGGAACCAAAAAAGAACACGAATAGCCTCGGCAATCTTGAAAAGGAAGAATAAAGTGGGAGGTATCACACTTCCTGATATCAAGTTATACTACAAGGCCATAGTAATCAAAATAGCTTGGTACTGTCATAAGAACAGGCAGACAGATAAATTAAACACAGCAGAGAACCCAAATAAACCCATGTCTTTATGGTCAATTGATATTTCACAAAAGAAGAACACACAGGGAAATAAAGACAGTCTCTTTATAAATGATGCTGGGAAAACTGGCAGGTAAATGCAAAAAATAAAACTAGACCACAAACTTACACTATTCACAAACATAAACTCAAAATAAATAAAAAACTTAAAATGTAAGTCACAAATCCATAAACATCTTAGAAGAAAACATAGGCAGCAAACTATGGTATCTCTCATAGCAATATTTTGCCAATTTATCTCCACAGGCAAGTGAAATAAAGGACAAAATAAACAAATGGGACTATATCAAACTAAAAAGCATTTGCACAGCAAGACACCATGAAGAAAATAGAAAGACAACCCACACAATGGGAGAACATATTCGCCAATACATCTGATAACGGATTAATAACCAAAATTTATAATGAACTTATAAAACTCAATACCAGGAAGGTAAACAGTCCAATTAAAATATAGGCTAAAGAACTGAACAGATACTTCTCCAAAGAGGACATACAGAAGGCCAACAGCCATATAAAGAAATGCTCAAGGTCATTAGTCATTAGAGAAATGCAAATTAAAACCACAATGCGATACCACCTCACACCCCTCGGAATGGCTTCAGTAACAAATCAACACACAATAAGTGCTGGCCAGGGTGTGGAGAAAAGGGAACCTCCTGCACTGCTGGTGGGAATGCAGACTGGTGCAGCCACTGTGGAGAACAGTATGGGGTTTCTTCAAAAACTAAAAATGGAACTGCCTTTTGACTCAGGTATCCCACTTTTAGGAACATATCCTAAGAATGCCAAATCACTGATTCAAAAGAAGATATGCACCCCCATGTTTATGGCAGCATTGTCTACAATAGCCAAGATCTAGAAGCAGCCCCAGTGTCCGTCAGTGGACGAGTGGATTAAAAAGCTGTGGTACATGTACACAATGGAATACTATGGGGCCATGAAAAAGGAAATCTTACCTTTTGTGACGGCATGGATGGACCTGGAGATTATTATGCTAAGTGAAATAAGACAGGCAGAGAAAGACAAATATCATATGATCTCACTTATATGTGGAATCTAATGAACAAAGTGAACTGAGGAACAGAATAGAGGCAGAGGTGGGGTCACAGGGTCCAGAGAGACAGCTGTCAGAGGGAAGGGGGATGAGGGGATGGGATCAGAGAAGGTAAAGAGATTAGTAAAATTATATATACACAACACATAGATACAGATAATAGGACAACAAATCCCAGAGGGGAGGGGGGAGGGGGACAAATGGGGTGCAATGGGGGACAAGTGGGTGGGGGTGAGGGAGTTATATTCAGTGGGACACTTGAATCCATGTTAACACAACAAATTAAAATAAAAAATTTAAAAAAGCAAAATACAGATCAGGTATGCATCATAGAAATATATGCTTAAAGTCTTTATGAGCTTTTTAACCAATGTTGCCCCAATAAATTTAACTAAAAAAAAAAAAAAAGGTAGAAAACTTCCAGAAATAATCAGGAGGTAAATTCAACAGGACTTGATATTGGAGTCAAGAGAGCAATTTCTAGATATCTGATTTATATTACTAGTTCTATTTTCAAATATAGGAAGATGATCAGATTTGGAAAGGAAAGGTTATGCATTCAGATTTGAACATATTGAATCTAAAGTATTAAAAAAAAAAAAGGATGTCCTGGCTGGGTAGCTCAGTCAGTGTCATCCTAATACACCAAGGTTCCAGGTTTGATCCCAGGTCAGCACACATACAAGAATCAACCCAGGGATGCATAAATAAGTGTAACAACAAATAAATGTCTCTCCCTTTCTAAAACAAGCAATAATAATAATAATAATAATAATAATAATAATAATAATAATGTCAGACCTTACCACTCTTCTACTCAAAGCCCTACAATGGATTCACATCAGACTTTGAACAAAATTCCTGAGAGGTATACAGGTATATATTCTGGCTCTTTGCTATCATCTGATTTTCTTTCCTACTACTTTATCCCTTGGTCGCTTTCACTCCGGAAACATTAGGCTTCTTGAAATCTCTGATGTACTCAAAGTTCATTCTTCCATAAAGACATGTGCATGTGGTCTTCCCTCAACCTGTATTCTCTTTCCTCAAGTATGCATATGGCTTGATTCCCCACTTAACGAAGCTCCATTCTTAGATGTACTCTTCTCAAAGAACCTTCTCCAACTCTACTATCTATAACAGCCTTCCTGCTGAGGCAGGATTGAAAAGGCTGAATGAAACCTCCTGTGGCCTTGCTGTGCTGGAGATCTGTCATATAATACAAGTCTTACCCTAAAGACTTTTGAAATGTGTGGACTAAGTCCAACTAAAGCTGAAGCCCAACCCGAACTCCACGGATTGAAGCAGTAATTCCCTACAATGCCGAACAGAAAATAAGGCAAATCTCCTCCTGGGAGAAAAACATCTTAATTCTTCAATTCTTTTATACACTGCTCTGCATAAAAGAAAACTATTACAAGGCCTATAAAGAGGCAAAAAGAAGTGTGACCCAACAAATCTGACTGATAATCAAGAAATAAAGAATCTGGCAACAGAATTGGATCTACCAATGATTCAGATGTTGAAGTTACACTATTCAGACCTTTGTCAGCCATGTTAAAAAAAAGAGAAAAAGAGTAAAAGAATCTTTCAACAACAAAAAAACCCCTAAATCTCTACAATATAATTAGATATTCTAAAACTAAAAAAAAAATAAATAAACATTTGAAATTAACCAAATGTATGGGTTAAATGGACAACTGGACATGGTAGAAGATAGGATTTGTAAATCTGAAAATTAAAAGCACCCAAGACACAAAACAGTATAAAATATTTACAATAAAGTGTGAGAAAAAGAAGCAATAATAGTGTTGAAGGCATGTGAAAAGATACTGGCCAAGAATTTATAAAAACTGATGGAATACATCAACATAGATTCAAAAGCTCAGTAAATCCCAAGTAAGATAAATAAAATGATATGAACCATAAGTAGGTTCATCTTGGTCAGACTGCTGAAAACAAAGATAAAGATAAAATCCTAAAGGCAGCCAGAACAAATGACATATTATCAACACATAGCAAAAAAAGTGTTTTGGCTCACTTTGCAACAGAATATATAAAAACCAAAATAAAAGTGGAATGCCAATTTTTAAATTGCCCAATAAATAAAAATGTCAATCTAGAATTTTATAGCCAATGAAAATATCCATCAATATTAAAGACGTGGCCCTGGCTGGTTGGCTCAGTGGTAGAGCATCAGCCCGGTGTGTAGAAGTCCCGGGTTCGATTCCCGGTCAGGGCACACAGAAGAAGCGCCCACCTGCTTCTCCACCCTTCCCTCTCTCCTTTGTATCTCTCTCTTCCCTTCCTGCAGCAAAGGCTCCATTGAAGCAAAGTTGGCCCAAGTACTAAGAATGGCTCCATGGCCTTCACCTCAGGCACTAGAATGGCTATGGTTGCAAAGGAGCAATGCCCTAGATGGGCAGAGCATTGCCCCCTAGTGGGCATGCCAGGTGGATTGGATCCCAGTCAGGCGCATGCGGAAGTGTGTTTCTCTGCCTCCCCGCTTCTCACGTCAAACACACACACACACATACACACACACACACACAAAGATGTGATAAGGACATTTCATACAAAATCTGATTAACTATCAGACCTGCACTATAATACTAAAAGTTCTTCACGCTAAAGGAAAACAAATTAAGATGAAGCATAAAGTATAAAAAAAACGTACAAAAAAGGGAACACTATTTAAAGCAACAGTATTGTGCCATTTGTAACTGCAAAACATATAACTATAGCACAAAGAGTAGAGAGGTAGCAAATGAGAGCTGAACTGTTTTAAAATTCTTTCACTGTTCTGGAGGTGGTAGAAGCATTAATGTAACACACTATAATAAGCCAAACAGAAACAATTTGCAAGGTAACTACTAAAAAAAATACTATCAGGCATAACTAAAAAGCTAACAGAGAATAGTAGGAAGCATTTTTAATGAGCCAAAAGAAAGTAGGAAAACGAGAAAATATATAAAGACTGGCAAAAGAATATAAATAGCAAGATGGTAGGTAGACTTGAATCCTACAATATCAGCAATTATCCCAAAAGGAAATAGTTTGAACAATCTAATAAAAGAAAAAAGATCATAAGATTGGATTGAAAAGCAAGGCTAAGATTCAAAATGTTTACACAAAACAAAACTTTAAACAAAGAACAAATATTTGTTGAAAATAAGGACAGAAAGAGCTCTGTCATGCCAATAGCTAAAACAAAATTAGTATGGCTATATTTGTACCAGACACATATTTAATGATTGTTCTTTCAGCTCGTCTACCTCCCTCTGGAGAACGTAAGCTGCCCAGAGGCAGGGGCTTCTCCTATCTTGATTGATAACACTTTATCCTTCATCACTAGCCCAGCACACAGTAGGCACTGAATAAGTATTTGCTGAATAAATTAATAGAACTACCACTAGCTATATTTACTTTCTTCAATCATTTGGCTTAAATAGTACTTATTAAATCTCTGTCAGCCAAGATTTTGCATAAGAAGTTTAAACAAAAAGTTTGGTTTGAAAACCTGTTACTGGTGGCTGCACAATTCGGACCTGCAGATGCCCCGTGTCAGCCATATGCGGCAGGCATATTTAAAATTTCTTCAAAATTTAAAAAAAACAAAAAAAGAAAAGAAAACCTGTTACTGGGAAATATTATTTTCTCTTCATGAAACAAAGGCTCCAAAATTAAAAATCATCAAATTTTACCTTTCTCCAATAAGTAAACATACTTAAATATATAGCTAGATAGATATAGATTCACATAAATAAAATACAACTTTATGGTAGCTTTCATGTTTATTCAACTTTACAGAAATCCAAAAATGTGTCTGAAAATTGGTTATTTATCTAAATACCAATTGTTTATATGGTGACATAATACTATATGGCAGGGGAGATAAGCCTAAATTAAACAAATTCTTAAACTCCTGACATTTTTCCAGTGGGCAAAAAGGAAATCTTAAAAAGCATACTTGCACATTGTAAGAAGACACAAAGTAAATTTAACCTTTAATACCGGGAACAAGTTTTACAGCCACATTTGTCATTTACATATACAGTGGAGATCACTGAAAGCTTCCTGTTGCACTGCAGTAAGACATGTTATTATGACGCAGATTAAATGGATTTGCTGGAGTACAGCAAGGTAACCTCACTAAAGAATTGTAGGATTTTCATAATGGAACTTGTTACAGTGAGTTAAATATTTTCTTAATTTTATACAGTACATATTTTCAAAATAAACATTATTACTGAAGAGCTTGCTAACCACTGTTAGCAGTTAATGTTTATATAATAATTTTACTTTATAGTAATGTGGCTTGCCAAATGTTAGTACATGAAATGTTTGGTTTAAACATAATAAGATAGATAACCCCTTAAGATGAAGACGCAGGACATCAAAACTTTCATCATTATTGCCCCTATTTTTCTACAGAAAAATGAAAAATTTACATCATAATGCTCCCCAAAAGGGAACAGACATGTTAGAAAATCACAGACTCATTGGCATTGAACAAAATCTACATTTTTGTGAACTGATGTACAGAATTAATGTACAATAAAATCTGCTTAACTATGATCATGCAAATAAAAATCCTCCACAATCATTTTTTGTCTGTTTGTTTTATAAAATGGTCTTAAAGATATACTTCCATAAACATTTCTGGTGCAATTTAGTCAATGACAAAAATACAAAGCTATCGCTTACTCTTTATTTTATAGATTTATAAACATGCCTTTGTACTGCTGAAATAGAAACAGTGTGTCTGGGAGAGCTGAGCTAATGTAATGTTTAAAAACCAACATATCTTGGCCCAATATTAGCTGCCTTGATGTACAGCAGCCTCCCACAATCACTGGTGTCAGTGCTGTTGTAAATGAAGAATAGTTAAATACTGAGAGATTACAAGTCAAAACATATTTTTAAAAAATAATAGGCAGTTTCATAAACATGAAGAAATCTCTAAAAAAAATAATAATCACATCAATTTTGATATACAATGGCAAATAGTAAAATGTCATTTTCCAAAATAGTTTATTATATCCCCCATCTATTATAACCAATCTTGGAAATATATCTTAAACATAATGGTGTATGAAAATGCTCCATTATTCAATGTGATAAATTTAATAAGTTAGAATATGATTTTTTTTTCTGATGTTAACCATGAAAAATAAAAAAAGCAGCACCTGAAAGACTAACATGAAGTTCACTAGCAACCTATAAGTTTTGGTTCAAAATACAGTTTATAAAACTGTAAAAGGATACTGCCTTAAGTAATTTGTTTCTATAATTTTGCAGATTACAATGAAGGGGGAAAAAGGTCTTCTCCAAATCTCTAAATCCAAATAAACTTCCACTCCCCAATCAGAACCAAGTGAAACGTCGTCTGGAGTTCCAAAGACTGTGTGTGACACTGCGCAGCCTGTAGTGCTGGACACACCTATCTCACCCTGGCCCTTCCTCCCCGAAACAAGTTTTTTGGCTCCAAAATAAAGTACAATAAATTCTTGATGAAAAACTATGTTATGGGACAATCTATCATATACTATGACTAAATATAATTTTACAGAAAAGAGCATATCTCATTTTCAGCATTTTTCATAAACATGCAACTCACTATAAAATACAAAACACTTTCAAGAACAGCTTTATAAAGACACACTGCATCAATAAAATTTTTTCTTTCTGATTACCTTTATATTGTTATGAAGAACTAGAGCTTTTCTAATGTGTATATATCAGATTTTATATTATAGTGTAATAATTTGCATCTTCTGAACATCATGTCCAAGAGGAAATATCTACACACAAATAACATTCTAGACTATCAAAAACTAATTCAAATTATATAATTTTATTGATACAGTAGATTAATAAGAACTGAAAAGGGAAGATAAAATGGGATAGAGAATTCAGTACATTATTTTATAACACATTCTTTAAAATTAAAATATTTTTAATCTCTCTTTTTTAAATTTTCATTGCCATGAAAGGCCAGAAAATTCCGGGATCAACACTGAGGTGTAAAATAATCAAACAACTTCAGGACTACTTCACAACTGACGTGGTTTCCTCCCATCAGAGGTATCGTTCAGGTGTAATGGCAGATGAGTTAGTACCTCTGAAGATTAAGGGTGCACAGGAGTAAACACTAGGTGAGATAACACAAGAGAAAGAGGCCATTTAACTCTCTAATAAATAGTGACATCAAGAAAATGACACCATTTTTTGAAAAAATTATTTTCACAGTAAACTGCAGAGTATACAAATACAAACACTGACAGATGACTGCTTAAGATCTATCCTAACAAACTCTTCAAATCAATAGATCCAGTAAACAGTTGGGCACTGTCAGTTTAAAGCCACAGATAAAAGCTATACAAGCACTTTAGAAGTCAGAAACATTTAAAAAAAAAGAAAAAAAGAAAAATATATATTTACAAGTTTCTTCCTTCGTTTATTTCTACATAGCCATCGCAATTTACTTTCACAAGACTCCATAGTCAATGGTATCACCATGCGTATGGCTGCAGTGACCAGAAATACATGAGGTCATCAAAATAAGGTCCACTGTCCACTCTTCAGCAGTCCCACTTTGTGCATCGAAGGCTTTACTTAGCCTCAAGCTTGACAAAAAAATTATTTTTTGAAAGCGTTCACATAGAAATTATCAATGACATTTGTTCATCGCCTTTCTCTCTTAGAACTTCTCCGCCGTACCTTAAAAGAAAAATCACCAGATGTTTAATTAAAATGGGTACACATTTATTAGACACAGCAATAATAATTATTTTTTTAATCAATCATTATTTTTACTCGTTTCTGATTTTCTCTACTTTTCTTTCCTTGAAACCTTTCTCTTATTTTAACTTGTTGCCTTGGCATCACTTATTTAGACCTATGTAATATTTGAATGTTTATAAATAGCTTTTCTCACAATAGCAAGAGAAAATTATTACTTTTCTATTTAATAAGTTTAAAAAGAAATGCAGAAAAATCGATGTCAACAGCAAGTAAAACAGTTGCAAATATCTTTTTACTTACATTCCTGTGGTAAAAGAAAATCTTTAATACTTAAGAACTTAGGCTTACAGCCTCTGCGGTTGAAAGCTATTTCACCTGACACATCCCTGCCCACTGTTGTCATAAGGCCGTAAAACCGCTTATAACTGCAGTGGTGCCCCACTCATGGGCCCCAGGGGGTGATTTTGTACTACACAGGCCGTGTTCAGACAGGACACCCAGAGGCTTGCTTTAGAACTGCACCATCCAATATGAATGCCGCTAGCCATGTGTGACAATTGAGCATTGGAAATGTGGCTAATCTGAACTGAGATCCGCCGGCCGTACGTGTGACATACAAACCAAATTTCAAAGTCTATCACAAGAAAAATAATATAAAAAGTCTCATTTACAATTTTATATTGATTACATGGGTTCATGACAATGCTTTAGAGAGAGTGGATTAAAGAAAACATTATTAAAATTAGTGCCTGCTATTTCTTTTTCATGTGGAAAAAAAAAGAACTTAGGCTTACAGCTGTGTTTCTGGGAAAACAGTTACTGAGTTTAGAGCCTAACGACTATCAAATATAAATAAGCTAAAATTCAGACATGTCACCATTAACTGACAATAGCTAATGAAAGAGTAAAACTTTAGTTCAAAAAAGATCAGTATTAACAAGAGGCACATAAACAGAACAAGACTTTAATTTAATTTATAGTACAGGGTTTTTTTCTTTTCTTTTTTTTTTTTTTTTTGTATTTTTCCGAAGTTGGAAACGGGGAGGCAGTCAGACAGATTCCCACGTGCGCCTGACCGGGATCCACCCGGCACGCTCACCAGGGGGCTATGCTCTGCCCATCCAGGGCGTCACTCTGTTGCAACCAGAGTCATTCTAGCGCCTGAGGCAGAGGCCACAGAGCCATTCTCAGCGCCCGGGCCAACTTTGCTCCAATGGAGCCTTGGCTGCGGGAGGGGAAGAGAGAGACAGAGAGGAAGGAGGGGGGAGGTGGAGAAGCAGATGGGCGCTTCTCCTGTGTGCCCTGGCCGGGAATCGAACCTGGGACTCCTGCACGCGAGACTGACGCTCTACCACTGAGCCAACAGTGGTACAGGGCCTGGTACAGGGTTTTTTGGATGACGTTATCAGAGACTCATTTGTCTTATTTTTACATCCTCAAAAAACCCTATAAGAAACAAGGCCAGTGAATTCTTTGGCAGTATAATACTAAAACTGGAATGATACAAAGATTACCATGGCCCCTATGCAAGGATGACACACAAACTCAGGGAGGGAGGGCCCGAGGGAGGGAGGAGCAAACAAACAAACAAGGCTAGCTAGTCTGAGACCACCGTTCAGCATTTTTCTTCTGTGGTCTTAACCCATTCATTCACATAATGAGTCCTAGTGCAGACTGAAGAGCTGATTACATTTTAAATAGGGCAGAAGAATGGGGATCAACTCTGGGACTTGATCACAGAACACAAGTATCTCAGATAAGATGGTTGGCTGAGCTGACCCAAAGACTCAGCATTAGCATTATCAAGAGAATAGCTCTTACTTAAATGTTTAATTATAGTTCTTCCAAAGAGAACTACTTGAGATGTGTTAACTGGCAACACTATTCGTTACTTGGAAAAAAGAAAACAATCATCCAGGCAGCCCTGCATTCCACTGTGGGAGAAGTGTCTAGTACCAACTTTATGAATTCCAAAGGCTGATTTTAATTTAAGATAGGATTTTACTCTGTATGATTGACTTCTAATTTCTACTGTGAAACAGAAACCACAAGTAATGAAATATAAACGACAGTGTACCTAACAGCTACCAGTGCTCTGACACCAAGGCACAAACATGCCTGCAGTGTCAGTCTTACAGTGGTGCTTGTTCTCGTATTCAGTTTAAACCTGACATTTACACTTTCACTAGGCTAGATCCATTATTCTCACCTAGTTTCAGGTTTCCATAAAAGATGTTTTCTCCATTATACAAGCTGATAGATAAAACAATGCTACAAACTAATGAAGAAAAATATATACTTAGAATTTTAAGTAACAGCAAGGGCTAAATAGATGTGACCAAATATTTACCAACCCTATTTCTGTATTCCATAAAATCATCCATGGTATTTTAATACACACATACATTTACTGTAGAAACTTCCTCTTCTTCTGTCTCTTCCTGTGGAATATCATCATCGACAGGAGAGCTACCCTGAAACACATCCACTTCTTCACTTGAATCATTTTCTTTTGTAGCTGCTGGTTTGGAGCGTCCTACACGGCTAGAGAAAAACACATGTAAGATACAGTGAACATTCTGATCTTGAAGTAGATTACACCTCATTAGACAGAATGCTTTAAATATTTCACGAATTTTCAGATCATTTTTATCCTCAATTAACTTATAAAACAAGAAATATATTTCTTATATTCTGCACCCCAAACCAGTGTTTAATCGTAGTCTCTTATTATACAAAGATCTACCTACCAAGTAACAAAAATAAGTGTAACTGAGACCAACACCTTAAAGGAATTAAAAACGTAACTCAAACTCTGTTCCTCTATCTTCCCCAACTAGTAAAAGGCATTTAGAGCTGCTCAAAGCAAAAAATTCAGTCTTCTCTAATAGTATAGTACTCTTAATCTGGCCCTATCAGTACAATTTATAAAGAAATTTCAAATCCACTCACTTCGCTCCACCTCCATTGCTACTATGTATTTCAAAACTATTTTCATCTCTTGGTTCTTATCTTTAAAAAGTAATCTTTGAAAAATGTAAACACAGCTAATACACTCCCCATGGGCAGCTACCTACTGTACTCAGTAATTCTGTAAATCTCTGAACACAGTACACAAGGCCATGCAGACAGTCCCACCTACCTCTCCATGTGGAGCTCTCCACTGAATTCCCCACAACTACAATCCAGCAAACCCTTGCTGTCCTTTCACTCTCAGAATTTGCTAAAATTTCCCCCACTTCAGAACCTTCAAATACAGCAATCCCTCCACCTGAAATGTCCCTCCCCATCCACTCAATCAGTCTAATTCCTACTATTTTCAAAGAATCAACTCATCACTTTCCAGAGAGAACACTTCCTGATTTCCCAGATCTCCCATTATATTAATATAGTAGCCTAAATTGTTCCTGCATGGCACATATAAACATTTAGAATTCCATTACTTATGCGTGATTATTTTATAACTACTTGCCCATTTAGATGGTAAATCCCACAAGGACAAGAATCATGTGTTATGTGTCACTATATTCCCTAGCAATTAATACTCTCTAAAACAGGGGTCCCCAAACTGTGACCCCGAGGCCATTTATCCGCCCCCCCGCTGCACTTCCGGAAGGGGCACCTCTTTCATTGGTGGTCAGTGAGAGGAGCACTGTATGTGGCGGCCCTCCAACAGTCTGAGGGACAGCGAACTGGCCCCCCGTGTAAAAAGGGGGACTCCTGCTCTAAAACCTACAAGGCAACCAACAAATATGTAGGACATTACCAGTTAATAAAATGTATACCTTGGAGCTCCAGTGGCGCAATCGGTTAGCGCGCGGTACTTATACAATAAAATGTATACCTACTGGTAAATATTTATTTCTAAAATTAAGAATATTATGTTTTCATTTCCATAAGCAAAAGACACATTCTTCACACTAAAGCAAGTATTTTTTTTTTGATATTTCAATTTACTTTAAAAAATTTCAATTAGTTTGCCTTCAGTATTATTTGGTATTGGTTCCAGGTATACAACACAATGATTAGATAATCATATACTTTACAAAGTGGGCCCGATACTCCCAGTACCTGCCTGGTACCACACATACTTATTGCATTATTAGTGACTACATTCCCTTTGCTGTACCGTATCACCCTGTACTTCTTAATCCCTTCAAGTTTTCCACCCTGTCCTCCCAGGGTGACCTCCAGTTCGGTCTCTGTGTCCATGAGTCCATTTCTTTGTTCATTTATTTTGTTCTTTTGTGACACTGACCTTCAAGCTGGCTGACTGTGAGGATCAACCCCAACCACAGTGCACAAGTAGTTATGAGCATGCTGACCACAGGAAGTGGAATTTGCCCCAGCAGGGTCTCATTCTCACTGAGATCTTTGTTTGAACATGCTACTTATGGAGCTAATTAGGCCCTATCTCTGATGCGGTCTGCAGCCCACCACCATGTGTGTTGGTTCTGGGGTCTCTTAGGAGGGACCTTGGTGCAGGTCAATGTCATACATGCCTTAGATTGGTCCTGGGATACCTGTTTGGAGCTCTAAAGCAATCCAGTTTATGGATGCTCTTTAGGGCCTGGTGTGTGTGTGGAAGAGACCAATGTGGACACCGAGGTGCGCTTATAACAGCACCAACCTGGGGGCAGGTGAGCAAAAGGCCAAGGCACCCCAAGATCCAACTGCTGGCTGCCTGTTAGGCTGACTCTGAAAGAGCCTCTGGCTAGACTTGAGTTGCATAAGATAGGTCTCAGTGAGTCACGAGGCGGAAATGAGTGTTCACCAGATTGATACAGATCCAAATTCGGAGCCAGTGCTGGATGTGAAGCCACTCAGCAGAAGTCCCAGAGAATACCAAGTCTAGCTGCTCACCAGTGGATGGCCACAGACCTTTGTGGTGGGGTGGGGCCTCCGGGAGTCATCAGGGTTAGGCTATCTCCCTGAATGGCCCCAAATGACCGCTATTTGGCCATGTGAAGGGAGGGCTCTGCACCACCTGGGTGTGTGAGGGAAAAATGTCCCCTGTTCCAGAGCCACACAACTCAGTTTGTCCCAGATTCTGCCTGGGTCTCCTGGAGAGACTTAACATTGGCAGCATGATGCCACATGTTTCAAAAGGGTGGGATTAGTGGATCTACTGTGAAAAGGTGGCAATGGTCAGGCTAGAGGGAAAGTGTGGAGAACCACCCCCATTACAGAGCCTCACAACTCAGTCTCTGACACCAGGACCTCTACGTCAGTGGTCTGGGAAGCTGACTCCTCTGCAGCGCGTTCTCTCGGCAGGTGAGGTGACCATATGGAAGGGATTGCTAGACCCCAAGAAAGATGGTGTCTGTGGGTGGTGTAGATGAGGGACTAGCACAGGAACCCTAGCAGCTGTCCATTTGGCTCTCTTCCTGTAGCCACACAACCTAGTCTCTCCTTACACAAGTCAAGTCAGTGCTGAGCCACCCTCTTTCCACAGGAGCCAAGTATCAGAGGCTGGCCCTTTAAGAGGGTACCTGGGCTGCTAGCAGAATCTGGTTATCTCCCCACTGATTTTCCCAGCCAGATGTTATGTGGGTGCTTCTTCCTGGATCTGGTGCTCTGAGCTGGGGCGTCCAGTGTGGTGTTGATAACCCATTCTTCTCAGCGGGAACCTATGCAGCTGAGATACCCCTCTGGATTCTCAGCCACGTCACACAGGAGTGTGAGGCCAGCTCTTTTTGTATCTCTGTCCTTCCTTCCAGTTTCAATGTGACTTCGTCTCTAAATCCTTGGTTATAAGATTTCTGTTCAGTCAGTCTTCAGCTGGTTATTCAAAATGATTATTCTATATCTTAGCTGCTATTCCAGTTTGGTCCTGAGAGGAGGTAAGTGTAATTTCCACCTTCTCTGCTATCATCTTCAATTTCCCCAAGCTTTTTTTTTTCACTTGATAAAAGTTTTTCAGAATTAACACAGGCTGTTAGACAGAATATAGAATTTTGGTATTGATTTTTTAAAAGAAATACTTGTTTGTTTTATAATACTTATGTGAGAATTTGTGCAATTTTAGGAGAGAACATAATAATTTAAGCCCTTAATTTTATGATGCCCAAATATAAGCAATTTAAAGTTATGAGCTTGAAAGATATTACCCCTGTTATTTCCTTGTTATAAAATTAATCATGGGAATTTAACATTCCTTAAGAATTCTTTTTTTTAAAGTCAGTGATTTTCCATGGTTTCCATCCAAATACAATGAAGCTGCCAAGAAAATTTACTTACCTTTACTTTTTATCTGAGGGAAAAATTAAATGGAAGAACACATGAAGTACTGGCTAGACACTCGGGCAGCTTTTCCTCTTCCTGTGGAATACACAGGAATAGGAAAAACTTCTAAGATAACTATTTAACCAAAGTGTGTTGGCAACTCTGAAAATTCAAGTCAATAATGTAGTTATGTAATGGGATTACTTTGAGAAAAACTGGAAATTTACTGACAAATTAAACACTTGCTATTCTATTTCCACTTAAATAACTGAGAAGAGAAAGTATAAAATTAAATTAAAGCACAGGTGCCCATCACTTTAAAATTCTGGATGCAGATCTGTTATTGTAACTCATAGAAACATGTGATTGACCATCTAAAACTATCTGTATATAGATAGAGATGTGTTAATTTGATTAGAAAAAAAGAATCAAAACATCAAAAACTTTAGATTAGCATGTGATAATTTCCATGGATGTAATTTTAAAAAGATTCCTGTTTACTCTCCTACACAGTTCAAAGAATAAAAGCAAAAGTAAATAAATTATTTTTTAAAAAGGTTGCTGAGGGAAGACATGAAGAAAAATTATAGCATGGAATAATTAGGCAACCTTGTCAATATGCTGTGATTATTTAAAAATACCTTACCACCTCTTTAGGTATCATAAAGTCTGTATTGTAAATAATAAACTATTTGGTATTCATTAAATAAAGATTTGCCTAAAAGCTCTAAAAAGGTACAACATTTACCAGAGGGTAAATTGGGATATCAGTAACCTAGAAAAGTTTATAAAAATTTTATCTTACCTAGTGTACTGGTGCTAAATATATGGGATTTAAATGCGGTCCTATGTATATTTAAAAATTTTGCAAAATAATATGAAACTGGTTTGAAATTTAACATCATTTACAACTTACACATTTTTGGGGGGTTGTGATGGTGATGGCGTTTTTGATGGTCTTCCTCGTCCTTTCTGTGGTATGGACTGTGTGGGTTCAACTGCACTAGTTTCAGGAGACTCTGCTCTGCTTTGGGGAAGACCCAAATGTGGATAGCATCAAATTATGTTTGATACGATAGTCGCTAAATACATACAGCGTAGGTCACACAACTCACCTCTGCTGTGTTCTCCGTGATGTTCGGTGCTGTTTGCTCTTGGACCTCTGCTCTGGATTTCCACTTTGTCTTTCATCTTCTTCCTCCTCTTCCACTACTGAAGGTCCAGGTTTTTTTTTGCTTCCTTTTTTAGAAGTTTTCACTGTTGGCTCTTCTTTCGTTGTTCCTCCCCCACCAAGAGGTTTTGGTGGTCGGCCTCTTTTACCTTTTTTTGGTGGACTATTCTGTTCATCCTCATTTTCTAAGAGATCTTCTTTGAGCCTCTTCTCCTCAGGCCACGGCGGCTCCTCGGCCTCAGAAGCCGTGTGGCCCCGCTTCCGGCTGCGCTGGCTGCCTCTGGGCTTCTGCTCCTGCACCAGCGTCGTCAGGTCATCCACTCCTAACTTCTCCTCTGAGTCGGGGGCAGGCGGCTTCTTCCGGCTTCTAGGTTTCTCCAGTTCAGACTATGAATTAAAACCACAATTTCAAATATAAAATTGTTAGCACATTTTGAAGAAGGATACCTAAAAAATCTGTTACCCACTTTTGTCACAAAAATCTACTACCTAATATAGATCTCTTGAATACATCAGAACTATAACCTCACTTGTTTTTATTTTTTTAATTAAAAAAGTTATCTGGGGTAAAAGGGTATTTTTTTAAGCTAGAAAAACTCAAATGGAAACCTCTCAAGATCAGTGTTTTATTACATTATAAATTTTGGTAGGGAGCTACTTCATGAAAAGAACATTCTAAATTGAATGCCTGAATAATGAATAAGTATATTTAAGTGAAATGGACCTGTCCTGATACTCAATGTAATTCTAATTTTACCACACAGTATATAAAACTTAAAATATCAGCTAGCTGTGTTCTAAATCATGCTCTACACCTCACAAAAGAACTATTTTTGCTTTATAAATGAAAATTTCAATTTACAAAAAATTAAATATATCAGTTACTAAGTTTTGAACACACTTCTGAATCAAAGATACTGTTTCTTCCTAAGTAAAATTAACAACAAAAATAATTTAAAAAACCAATGACTTTCAAATTTAAAATACAGTCCTAGCCTACATTCAGAGAATTTATACACTTCCCAGCAGATGGAACTGAGCAAATTCCCCAGAGAAACAAAGACTAGTATATATGAACATGTACAATGTTCTCCACATACACACATATGTAAAACACAAATATGTTAAGTAATGTTAACTTCCAAAACATTTGTAGCAATTTACATTCTTAAAAATCAATATAAGCAATAATGATCTGCTACCTGTAAATTTTAAATATGTTTAATTAGACATTTGCATTTCCTATTTGGGATCTGCATAATTGTACCATTGGTATTATGTTCTTTTCCATTTGTTTACTGGATTCTTAAGTTTTTAATCTATGTCCTTCTACACTTTGTATATTTAAAATTTTTATTTCCTAATTTTGTCTTCACAAAATTTACTGACTAAAGCTACAAGCTTTAATAAAATAGTATTTGGAGTTGCATCTTCTAAGGCTTACTTCAGTTGAGATGAGGCCATGAAGGCAGGGCATTCATGATGAGATTATTGACTTCATAAGAAATATAAGAGATCTCTTTCTGTCTCTCTCCTTCCATCAATGACGGACATAACAAGAAGGTAGCAATCTACTAACCAGGAAGAAAGCACTCACCAGGAACTGAATTGGTCAGCACTTTGATCTTAAATTTTCCAACCTTTAGAAATGTGAGAAAATGAATCTGTGTTGTCTGCTGTTCAAGCTACTCAGCCTACGATATTTTGTTATGGCAGCCTGAGCGGACAAAACATTATTTTATATTGTTTTAGAATAGAATGTAAAATTTTACTATGTATAAACATGTTTCTGCCTGGTTGGATTGATCTTATCATTATTACTCCTCTTTTTGTATCCATTTATTCTTCCACCTGGATCTAAAAATCACACTGGAGTTTAACAATTATATATTCATTTAGAAAAAACTGTCATCTTTTAAATTCATTTTTTCCACGAAGGAATATGGCATGTGGTCTTTCTAGTCAAGTCTTCTAGATTTCTCAACTTTGATATTTCTTTTTTTTCTTAAGTGAGAAGCAGAGAGGCAGAGACAAAGACTACTGCATGCTCCCCAACTGGAATCCACCCAGGCAATCCCCCTATGGGGTAATGCTCTGTCTGTCTGGGGCCATTGCTCTGTTGCTGAGCAACAGAGCTATTTTTAGCACCCGAGGCAAGGCCACCCTCAGTGCTTGAGGCCAACTTGCTGCAACCGAGATATGGCTGTGGGAGGAGAAGAGAGACAGAGAGAAGGGAGAAAGGGAGGGGTGGAGAAGCAGATGGTCACCTCTCCTATGTGCCCTGACTGGGAATTGAACCCAGGACTTCCACACACTGGGCTGACGTCTACTGCTGAGCCAAACTTTGGTATTTATCCACACAGGTTATCACTACTTCTTTAAGATCCTGTTTAGATCTATCTGTCTGTCTAATTTTGTTTTTGTAGTGGTTAAATCACCAGAGTAAAGTTAGTTGCATACACATTTATATACAGACACCATATTAAACTCTTAGGTTTTCAATTACTGCTCTCATTTTTCTAGGAGTACAAAAATAAAAAATGAATTCTTCTTCTTTTTCAATGTCATACCTTTGACTTCTAGTTAATGTGTTCTTGAAATAAACATTCTTTTAGAATAATTTTTAAAAATAGTGGTCAAAGCAGGCTGCTTGTTTTGTTCCTTTTTCATAAAAAAATAACTGACTAAATCATTCACTACTAATATAAACAGACAAATTTTAGCATGTTAAGGATGTATTCTTTTGGTATTAGTTTATTAGAAGTTCATATTTGAAAATTTATGTCTTCTTTACCATGACATGAAATTCTCTTGTATTTTTATTTTGTATATTAATATGCTATATTAAATTATTTTTTTGTTATTAAGTTATCCTTGCATTACAAAAACAAGACCTATAAATGATTGGTTTTGTCAGTGTTTATTTAGTTTTTTACATAAATTAAAAATTAACTGTTGTTACTCAGAGATGGGAAGAAAAAAGAAATATTAAAACTAAATTTAAAGTGTCACTTCCAATTTTAAATGCTGTAATTCATTTGGATGTCCAAAGATCTGCAATAATGCTTTAATTCCTTTGTGCTCTGGAAAAGGGTGATGGTAGACAGAAACCCCATGCTTGCATCCTGAGAATACCATAAAATACTTGTTTGCTAAGGCACTACATTCTCTAATTTCTTCTTCGTTTTGCACTGCATTGTTTTAAGAGCAGAGGGAGTATAAAACAGCTTAGGAGCAAGAAATGGAGAAATACGTTACTTGTAAAACTAAAATTGGAATATAAATGTATATGGAGAATTCCTTTGCAGTAAAATACCAATGTGAAGCCAGCAGTAGGCAAAGAAGACTGTGCTCTTTCAGTATAATTTACTGGTCTTTAAATTAAACTTCTGTCTCATGATACTCACCTCTTTGAGGATATTTCAGCAGAAACTAGATTAATAATACCTCTCTGAGGATATTTCAGCAGAAACTAGATTAATAAAGTTCTAGTACTTTTGAAAATGAATGCAATGTTACACAGAGGACAAAGGCCTTCATTATAATTATACAAATAAGTCCCAAAAGCTCAGAAACTCAAAAAATAGAAAATGTGTTTTGCATTGCTTCATAAGGTAAACTAAATGTGGAATTTACAGAATAACAAACTATTAATAATTAATCAAAACCATGTTTTCCAAATTTGAGGGGATAAAGGTGAGCTTCCTATGGCTGTGTGTGGCCTACTTGATGTTTCCAACAAATGAGAGCAATCATAATCTCTGTTCCACTTCCAGCATTTTCAAGCAAGTAGTGACCAACTCTCATAGATGATAAGGAAGGAATTTTGCACTAAGTGAGAAGGACTAGAGATACAAATACCTTTACCAATTCAAGGATTCTATTCTATAAATCTAGAAAGGCTAAAAAAATATTTAATTTTTCTTGGGTGAAACTTTTTTTTTTTTTTTTGTATTTTTCTGAAGCTGGAAACGGGGAGAGACAGTCAGACAGACTCCCGCATGCGCCCGACCTGGATCCACCCGGCACGCCCACCAGGGGGCGATGCTCTGCCCCTCCGGGGCGTCGCTCTGTTGCGACCAGAGCCACTCCAGCGCCTGGGGCAGAGGCTAAGGAGCCATCCCCAGTGCCCGGGCCATCTTTGCTCCAATGGAGCCTCGCTGCAGGAGGGGAAGAAAGAGACAGAGAGGAAGGAGAGGGGGAGGGGTGGAGAAGCAGATGGGCGCTTCTCCTGTGTGCCCTGGCCGGGAATTGAACCCGGGACTTCTGCACACCAGGCCGACGCTCTACCACTGAGCCAACCGGCCAGGGCTCTTGGGTGAAACTTTTAACCACCCAATTAAAATCAGAATTTACAGAAGAGGTAGTAAGGATTTAGTAAGGATTTTAACATTGTAATTTTTTAAGTGGAAAAAGAAACAATGTGGCAAAATAAGTTAGTGGGGAAACTTGAAAAAACTGAAAATAATCTTTTTGGCCATGTAATGTTGGGTCCAGTAAAGACACAGAGGTCAGTGATACAGGGGTGGGCAAAAGTAGGTATGTAAATAGTTGTGAGTACACAAAACAGTATATTCTTGTCTTATTATTTATTAATTGTTGTATTATTTGTCTTTGTCTTCTGTAAACCTCCTCTGCCCATTTATGTATTTAAAATAATTATTTTCCTAATAATCTTCCACCCCTATTGGGTAGATTCATACACATTAACCTATATTTTGTGATAATCATTAATCAAAAATATTAATCTTTATAACAATTCACTTGGGCTAATTAATTTATTCTGATAAACCTTACCAGTGAGTATCCACATTTTAAAAATAAAGAAACTGATTCAGAGAACCTCATCAGTTATTCAAGAACTGTTTAGAGCTAACCTAGAAAGTCAAAATGTGCCCAATTATTAAAGCCCTTGGGTTGTGTTGAATATGTGAATGTATTCTATATCTGTGCCCAAACTACCAAATCTATCTTCAAATGACATTTACAAATTGTATCTATCACACAGGCTATCACTGTTATTAAGATTTAAAAACTAAACAAAGACTATATGAGAACTGTAGCATTTCCTACCTTTACTAGAAGCTTACCTAGTAATCAAAGGCTCAAGAAATCAACTAAAATGGAGGAGACTTTAAGGACTCTCACTCCATTATATTTCCTCTCTCTAAGACTAAGTCTAAACTAAATGTGTTAAAAAAAAAATAATAAAGGAAACAGGCCCCAATGGGTTGCATAGTGAATAGAGCATCATCCCAGAGTGCTGGGGATCACTGGCCCAATCCAGAGGGACGCGTTACTGATTTGAGCTCTGGTCAGGGCACACATGTGAGAAGCAATCAATGGCACCACTAAGTGGAACAATGAGCTGATGCATCTCTCCCTCCCGCCCTTCATCTCTAAAATAAGATATGATAATAAAGATATGAAAATAAGATATAAAAATAAAAAAAATGGTGTGGGGGGGCAAATAAAACAAAAACACAAGCAGTCTGAGTAATGAAACTGGCAGGTTAGAGTCTAAAGACCTAAACAAAAAAGTATTTAAAAAATACAAAAAATTCAATATAGTTAAAGTACATGGTAGAGGATAACCTTAAACTCAAGTTTGTAATTAAATACTTTAAAAGAAAATCATGTTTTTTAAAAAACTCAGCAACAAGCAAACAATCCAATAAAAAAAATGGCAAGAGGACATGAACAGATACTTCTCCCAAGATGAAATACACATGGCCAACAGATATATGAAAAGATGCTCATCTTCACTAGCTATTAGAGAAATGCAGATCAAAACTATGATGAGATACCACCTCACACCTGTTGGACTAGGTATTTATTAACAAGACAGGTAATAACAGGTGTTGGAGAGGCTGTGGAGAAAAAGGAACCCTCATTCACTGTTGGTGGGAATGTAAATTAGTGCAACCACTATGGAAAAAAGTATGGTGGTTCCTCAAAAAATAAAGAATACAACTACCATATGACCCAGCAATCCCTCTACTGGGTATATACCCCCAAACTCAAAAAAATTGGTATGTGAAGACACATGCACCCCCACATTCATTGCAGCATTATTCACAGTGGCCAACATATGTAAACAACCAAAAAGCCCTTCAATAGATGATTGGATAAAGAAGATATGGTACATATATACTATGGAATACAACTCAGCTGTAAGAAATGATGACATCAGATCATTTACAACAACATGGATGAACCTTGATAACATTATACTGAGTGAAATAAGTACATCAGAAAAAGCTGAGAATTGTATGATTCTATACATAGGTGGGACACAAAATTGAGACTCATGGACATAAATAGGAGTGCAGTGGTTACCGGGGGGGGGGGGAAGAAGGAGGGGTATGAGGAAGGAGTCAGGACATAAAGAGGGACAAATATAAGGTGACGGAGGACGATTTGACTTTGGGTGATGGGTATAGAACATAATCGACCTGCCAAATGATGTGGAAGATGTTTGTTCAAAATCTATGTATTCTAGTTGACTAATGCCACCCTGTTAAATTTAATTGTCTTCATTAAAAATAAATAAATAAATAAAAGAAAACCATGTGTTAAATTTACTGGTAATATTAACTGGTTTTGGCGTAAAAATTATTTACAGTAAAATAATAACTATAATTATAACTTCAAACCAAACAGCTCACCCTTACAAGATCAGAGTCGTCTCTTTTGTCACTTTTTTTCCCGGGCAAAGGTGAAGACATTGTGTAATCTTCATTTTCACTGTGATCCATTTCAGAACTATCAAGCCTTTTAACACAGATATTTATAGTTGTTATTAAAATCAAATGACCATAAAAGTTTTTTCTGTTCCCTAACATAACTTTATATAAAAAAGGCTCATCCCATTAAAAAAAATATTGGTTTTATTCTATCTTACTTCGCACCAAATCACCAAGCAAAGAAGAACATTTAACAAAAAAGAAACAATTTTTTAAAAATGTGATTTTTATTTCGTAATTCTTTTTAAAACCTAACTTCTATCTTGGAAGGGGAACATAAAATTGAAACTTTTCTTGTTAGCAAGGTGGATTGGTCTACATTACAACCTGCTTGGTCCCCTGCCTCTCCCATATCCCCATTCCATCTTTTCTTCTTCAACTTAACAGCCTGTAATACACCAAATGTATTATTAGGTTTATGGATCTTTTGTCGGTTTTACTTCCCAATGTATACTAAAGCACCTGAGTCAGTATCTGGCATAGAGCAGGCACCCCAAAATACTTGTGAAATAAATTAATAGCACGTTTTCATGCACTGATATAAAGGCTCAGTCTTCTTTCCTGGGTAAACTATCCTTATCCGGTTTTACAACTCACTTAAACATTATTGAAATTGAACCCTGAATTTCAATCACTGGCTAAGAAGCTACCCTGAGTTCTGGACTCACATATCCAGCTGCCCACTCACTTGAGTTTCTCATAGGCATTTCAACTTTATCAGAGCCAAAGTTATTTGGACACCCCTATTTTCCCCACCACCCTAGAACACACACACACACACACACACACACACACACACACACACACACACACAGTTCCTTCTCAAGGAGTCCACATCTCAGTAAATGGTACCATCACCTATCTATATAGGTATTCAGGTATTAAAGCCAGGATTTAACCTTAAATCCTTCTTTTCCCTAACTGTTTACAACTACTCTATCAGCAAGACCATTTTGATCTACCATCAAAATGAATCCCAAATTTCACTATTTACCATCTTCTTCCCTCTTTATCCCTTCCCTAGAATACTATTAGCTGACTCCCAACTGGCTTTTTCTATCTTAATTCTAGCTCCTCTATTCTCCAAATGATCAGGGCAACCTTTTAAAGCACAAATTAGATCACTAGACTCCAAAACATCTTCCAGTCGTACTTAAAAATCAAATCCAAATTTCTTACACTCACAAAGTCCAAAGTATCTGGCTACCTCTCAACTTCATCTCCTATCATGCATTTGTTCCTACTCTCCAACCAAACTGTCTCAAACACATCTAGCTCATTCTCTTAGAAAGAGTCCTAGTGAACAGATGGGATTTAGATGAAAAAAAGACAAAATAAGATTAATCAAAGGGTAAAAGAAAATTTAACCAAAGTATATTGAAAAAGTATAGTAGGAAAACTAGGAGTTCCTTGTTTTGAGTAACAATGGGTGATGAGGACAGGGAAAATTCTGATTATCTTGAAAGCAAACAAGAGGAGCCAATTAAGATTTCTAAGTAATGGAATAACCTTAAACCGGCAACATTTAAAAAAGATTTATCTAGCAGTGATGTGATCTACATAGCTAAAGGAATAAGAACGGGAAACAGCTGAATATAATAATGAAAGAGAATAATAAAATGAAGACAGCAGAAAAGAGGAGCCTAACACACTAGGAAACACAGTCGGCGAAACCTAGTGGTGGAGAGAGTTCAAGACAGTTCTGAGGTTCTCAGCCTATGGCTAGTAAACTAGATCATCTGGATTAGCATTAGGAATTAAAGCAGAAAACCCATTAATTTAGAAATTAGTTGCTGGAAATGCTTTGGTATTTTCAGTATGAGGATAGTTACTAGAAAATGTCCAAATAATACAGGTGGAGAGTCCCTTAGGTGTAAGCCACTAACAAATATTAATATAGGCTTCTATTGTACTATGTATAATTTAAACATTCATTGCAAGGACACTAGTAAGATACCCTAGATTAGAACGTCTCCTCCTTTCTTTACTAACTAGTTATGAACAATGCAAAAGACAGCATATAGTCTTTCATAATAACTTAGCAAAATCAATGAACAGTGGCAGTTTACCTTAGTATGAGGCTCTACTGCTAACAAATGATGTATTAAGTACTATGCTAAAACCTGAGCAAGTGTAAAATGTTTCCTTTCTGTTCTTTCTTCAAGAACAAAATGTTTATACGTGTACATGCTAACAAGAAATTTAAACCATACGAAGTATAAAATGATCTCCCTCCTACACTGGATTACATAAAACACCTTTAAGATGTGATAAATTTTTCCAAAAACTTTCTATACATAGATAAGCAAATATAAATACAAATCTTTTAAAACCTCAAAAATGCCCTGGGGCTGGATAGTTAGAGCATCATCCTGAAGCTCAGAGGTTGCCGGTTTGATTGCCAGTCAGGGCACATATAATAGGAACAGACTGATGTTCCTGTCTTTGTCTCTCTCTTTCTCTCTCTCTCTAAAAAATTAAATAAATAAATAAACACTGAACAATACCGTATCAAGTTCTATTCTTTGCCTTTTCACTCAATAATGTAGCATTGTGGAAACTGCATATTAGCTCCTACCGCATCATTTTTGATGACTTATTCTACTGGATGGATGGATGGCAATCTAATAGTTTTACAACTGCTAGACAACTGGATTACTCCAAGCTAGACTGACTATAAAAGGCTAATATGGAGAACCTGTCTAAATGAGCAAGCAAAGCAATATAAACTTGCAATGACTACCAATGTTAAATGGTATGTGCTGATTTCCACACCCTCATCACATTAGATGTTTTGGATTACATTATTTTAGATCTCTTAGCCTTGTCGGAATCCTTAAATATAAAGTATACATTTCTTATGTACTCACCTCCCTTTTATCCTTCCAGGAGAGCTAGGGTTTGAGCTGCTGCTTGCATTGCTTACAGTTTCCATTCGTGATGATTTTGTCTGAGATTGTTTGCCTGCTGATGAAAGTGGCTTATTAACAGCTCCTAGAACATTGGTTGTTTTAGGCTGAAATGAAAAATGCATATCTCTTTCTATTTGATTAAACTGGAAAGAAATCTACATTTAAAGAACTATAAATAACATCTCTGTCAAAGTATTGATACATACAAATCACAAAAAACGTGCCTATTCTTTTTTTTTGGGGGGGGTATTTTTCTGAAGTGAGAAGCAAGGAGGCAGAGAGACAGACAGACTTGCATGCTTCCAACTGGTATCCACCCAGAATGCCCACCAGGGGGCAATGCTCTGCCCATCTGGGGCATTGCCCCATTGCAACCAGAGCCATTCTAGTGCCTGAGGTAGAAGCCATGGCTATCTTCAGCACCTGGGCCAACTTTGCTCCAATGGAGCCTTGGCTGCGGGAGGGCAAGAGAGAGAGATAAAGAGAAAGGAGAGGGGGAGGCGTGGAGAAGCAGATGGGTGCTTCTCCTGTGTGCCCTGGCCGGGAATTGAACCCAGGACTTCCACACACTGGGCCGAACTCTACCATTAAGCCAACGAGCCAGGGTGAAAATATGCCTATTCTTAAGTAAGAATTATAAATTGAGTATCACTTGAATAAATAAAAAAACTAAATAGCATAAATGTCAAGTTTCTTAGTTATTTGAAGGCTTACATATAATTGAGAACAAGTCAAATGTAAAGTCAACAATAAAAATAATTAGACTCTTGTTAATAATTATATTTATAAGATAGTTAATAATTATATTTTCTAACTTAAAATATACCATGTTTAAAGAAATAAAAAAATAACAATTATGCCACTAATCACACTAGAATAAACTACCACACAAGAATTAAAACATACTTTTCCAGGAGTGAAGAATGACTTCATTTCTGGAGGCAGATAATTTTTGGTGTTACTGAAGTTCTGCAAGCAAGGGAAAAGGATGCAGTCAGTGAACAGTGAGAAACTGAGTCTGTGAGGTCCAAGGGCCAACCAAGCAAAGAGAAACTTTTATTCTAAAGTACATAAAAAATTCTTACTTATTAAAACTAAACAATCAGTTGAAACACAAAATTTCAGTCACTGATTATAAATACTATACTTGAACTAACCTGGTACGAACTGCAATGTTAACAAAACATGTGTGAGGTCTAACATACTTCGGTAAGGGTACTCTCCAGACAGATCACACGGACTCCCGATAGCCACAGGAAACCCTATCCTAACACTTCACCCAAAGTCAGAGCTTAAAAGCAGATAATCACTTTTAGCTATTTGGAATAGCTACAAGGCTATTCCAAAACTTAATATACAATATATACTATTAAGGTGTTTTGCTTGAATGAATGAATGGAATGAATGAATAAATGAAAAGGTGATGGTGGTTTCTATGCTCTCAGTTACTCAACAGGCCTATGTAGTTTATGAATCGTTAAGAAATTCTTAAAAATAACGTTTATACCTCATACAATACTTGAGCTTTATGACAGCAGAAACATTCTTGCAGCACTGCAAGGGTCTTGGGACTGTTCCAGCATCTGTCTCTGCTTGTTTCCTTACATATAGAACTCATTAAAGAGCTTTAACTTCACACTATCAGCATTCTCCTTCTCATTTTGGAACAATGGCCACTAACTCACATTATCTATGTGCTTTGATCTTATCTTGCCTGTGACCTTAGACTGGCATGAAACTTAGAATACACACTCTAGATCTACTAACTAATCTCTAAATCGCATTTGTGCCCTTTAGTTTGGCCCGTATTCTGGCCTTGAAGCACATTATGATGACTGATGGTGACTTTTCCGTATTAGTGGTGGGCCAGCTCTGAATGGTAATCCTTCTTGATCACCCCACAACCTAGTATTGAATACACTTTATTTCCAACATACACAAACAAATTCTAAACTAACTACCTTGTCAGGCTGGGTAAAAAAACGAGCTGGTAGTACTGGGTCTTTAGGAGATTCCAAACTGTATGTGGTGCTCTTCGACATGATGATATTCATAGCAACATCACAAACAGTGTACAGTTTCTGCAATGGTATTAAAAAAAAATTAGGTACTTAAGTTGGCATCCTAAAGTCTGAATTGGAAGTAATTCTAAAACATATGTTTAGTATGCAGTTTTCAATACAATCGTATAAGAAAAAATACACTGGCTATTGTTTCTATTAGTTTACCGGTAACAGTATTGCTACTAATTTTATATTAGTAAGTCTAATTACTACTAATCAAAATACCACTGATTATTCACGAGTACTAATAGGAAAGATTGATGTTGTCTACAAATACATACTTACAGAAGTTCCACATCCTACATTCAGATGCTTAAATAGACACAAAATCATAATTATTATTTACAAAAAATTACATACTTCATTCATTTTTGCGTCATCTGGTCCTTGGGCATCTTTTGTTTGTTTAATATTTTCTACCATCTTTCTGATAAATGCATGACTGTTATTTTCATTTTTAGCCATCAATATTTCTAGAACAAACCAAAGACATCTAAAAGAACAAGAGAAACAGAAAAGAAAATTTGGTTGTTAAATACAGATATAAAAATTCTAAATATAAATATAATGAACACCAGGAGCAAAAAAATTAAAAATAAACAGCTATCAGAGAAAAAAGATGTATCACACATACATATCACACCATATAAGGAATGTAAGTGTGAGTCCATAAGAACCCTTCTCAAAGACTCACTAATTTTTCCGGGGAGGCAGGTTAAAAAGGACTAAATGGTGAAAAGAATGAAGTGACCTTAGCTACGAGAGGAAAGGAGGTCTACCTAGGGAACACCTGGGCCATGAATAAAGTGATACCTCAAACACTCAAGACTGTAGTCCCACTGGAAGTCTTCAAGAAAATCCAACTACCTCATGGCTGTACTGGGGAAACTGAGAAAATACAGCCAAAAATGTACAGTAAATTCCAAAGAGTAGTTTATCTTTTTCAAAAACCTGAGAAAGAGGAATTGTTAGAAGTTTTCATTAGTTATAATTACTCTAATTAGCCTGACCGGGCAGTGGCGCAGTGGATGGAGTGTCGGACTGGGATGCGGAGGACCCAGGTTCGAGACCCCAAGGTCGCCAGCTTGAGCAGGGCTCATCTGGTTTGAGCAAAGTTCACCAGCTTGGACCCAAGGTCGCTGGCTCGAGCAAGGGGTTGCTTGGTCTGCTGAAGGCCCACAGTCAAGGCACAAATGAGGAAGCAATCAGTGAACAACTAAGGTGTAGCAACGAAAAACTGATGATTGATGCCTCTCATCTCTCTCCGTTCCTGTCTGTCTGTCCCTACCTATCCCTCTCTCTGACTCTGTCTCTGTAAAAAAATTAAATTAAATTAAATTAAAAATTTAAAAAAATTACTCTAATTAATAGGACTCATTTTGGGAAAACAAATAGCTCATTTTTAAAAAACAGAAACTCTACTGAAAAGAGGGTAACAGCTTTTTCCCTTGCCAGGTTATCAGTGATTTGACTTTCTGCTGGTCTTATAAAGACTTCTCCAAATGCCATTATATTGCCCGAATATACAGTTTCGTAGCCTCTCAACAAAAATCTTTGAAAAAATTACAATGATTATAAACTTTATTTAGAAAAATCACCAGTACAGTACTAAATGGGAGTGCTCCCTTGTTATCAATTTGGCCCATCACTACATTAGACCGTTCTTTCTTTCTTCTGAAAGGAAATAGTTTCTGGAGGGGAAAAAAGTGCTTATCACATGACTAAAGGAGAGTATTACACTTCACCCCACATCAAAATATACAGAGTTTCAGAAGAGAGGAGGGAAGATAAGAACTGTAAACATTTAATGAATTGCTTCGATAAAAAGAAATGCCAGACTAGCAGAAAAATAGGGCAGTATAGAACAATTATGCTAAATTAAGTTTTGGAAATTTACGTAAGAAATGAAATATGAAGAGATGGTATGAAAGAATAAAAACAGGAGAATAAAGGAAAAAAACTTAAATTCCTACGGTATAAAATATAATAAATTATAATTGAGGTTCCATTATCAGCAGGAAAGGAAAACACTTTCAGAAAATGTGAAACGCTTTTCAGAAAAAGGAAAAGTCTTACTCTTTGACATCTTTAAGTTGTTCAATATCCTGTACTTTGACATAATCTGGGTCATGTGCCAAAAGGTGAATTGTATATGGAACAACATACTCTGGTAGAAGAGACAATAATTTTTCTGAAAAAGAAAAAATAAAAATAAAACAAAACATGCAGATTAGAAAACCAAATCTTAGTCTCTCTCTCTCTCTCTCTCTCTCTCTCTCTCTCTCTCTCTCTGATCCCATATTCCCTATACCGCAGCAGTACCACATCATGGCTAGAAGAAAAACACTGAAATATCCAGTGCTGAGGTACATAATAAATTAAACAGTTTATTCTTTCATCCATCACATCCAATATTGAAATGCCTAATAAATGCACCATATGCTGTGGTTACAAAGACCATTAACTCAGTTTTCAAACACATATGGGAAAAAGTGACCCAAACAAACTCTAAGAAACTTAAGATTAATATTTTTCTTGTTATTATGAGCAACTCTATGCTCAACACTCCCCTGTAAGCTGATGAGCAAAATTAAAAACTAGTAAATCTTTCAGAGTTAGTATGACACAAAAGTGGAAAGTAAGGTTTTTGATACCATCTGTAGGATCAAAATAAAGTAAAAGTATTTGATACTATCTGTAATAGAACAAATATATATAAAAAATAACCAACCATGAGTTTCTAGAATAGTATAATAAAGAAACATTTTTTTATAATTTAAATTAAAATACACTTTTAAAACATTTTATTTATTGATTTATTAGAGAGGAGAGACAGAAAGGCAGGGGTGAGCAGGAAGCATGAACTCATAGCTGCTTTTTGTATGTGCTTAGATCAGGCAAACCTGGGGTTGTTGTTTTTTGTTTTTGTTTTTGTTTTTATTATTATTTTTCTGAAGCTGGAAACGGGGAGAGATAGACAGACTCCCGCATGCGCCCGACTGGGATCCACCCGGCATGCCCACCAGGGGGCGACGCTCTGCCCACCAGGGGGCGATGCTCTGCCCACGAGGGGGCGTCGCTCTGTCGCAACCAGAGCCACTCTAGCGCCTGGGGCAGAGGCCAAGGAGCCATTCCCAGCGCCCGGGCCATCTTTGCTCCAATGGAGCCTCGCTGCAGGAGGGGAAGAGAGAGACAGAGAGGAAGGAGAGGGGGAGGGGTGGAGAAGCAGATGGGCGCTTCTCCTGTGTGCCCTGGCCGGGAATTGAACCTGGGACCTCTGCACGCCAGGCCGACACTCTACCACTGAGCCAACCGGCCAGGGCCCAAAGTTTTTATATATTTTAACTGAGATCAGCATATCCCATAAGAGGTCTGAATTCCAACCCTACTTTAATAGTGATTCAAAAAGACCAATATTCATATTCTGTACAATTCCTTTTATATTTTCTACTTTCACAATATAATTTTAAATTAGATGTTCAACCTGGAGTATAATAATGTATGTGTCAAATAAGGCAGCAAGTTCTTATTTCTATTCCTAAACTCAAAGAGAATAATTTGTGTGTAATAGCCTTCATTTTTTTAAAAAGGATTTAAATTACTGATTTTACAGAGAGCGAAGGGGGGATGAGAAGTATCAATTCTTGGTGCTTCACTTTAGTTGGTTCATTGATTTACTTGTCGTATGTGCCTTTACTGGGCAAGGTTGGGGTTTCAGACCCACAACCTCACTGTTCCAGGTTGACACTTTATCCACTGTGCCAGCATAGGCCAGGCTATAATAGCCTTCATTTTAAGGCAGGTATAGGAGAATAAAGTATCAAGGTTCAAAATTCAATGAAATTCAAGGTAAAATCTTATCAAATATTTATTGACTGCCCAAAATTTTTAAGGCTTATTATTTTAAATATAAGGATGAATAAGATTAGACAAAGCCTTCATATTAAAGCATAAACAGAGACAGAGGCTATCTTTCGATGCAGTAGGCGTCTTAAGACAAGAATAGCTAATGGCCACTGACTACTTCTTTGGACCATACATTATGCCAGATGCCTTACTTATGTACCGTTTTAAACCTCTTAACAACCAAAAGAAATGAGTGTAATTACACCAATTTTACAAATAAGGATATTAAGGCTCAGATGGCTTCAGTCACGTGCCCAACATAACCAGTAAATGGCAGAAGTAGGACTTGACTCCAGAGCACTAGTATTGTCCAAGGTGAGGAACGAAGGACAAAAAAAAAAGATCCCAGTGATGCAGTAACACCAAAACTTCATTTTAAAAGAGTCAAAAGGTGAAAACCACACTCCCTGGTTTTATCTGTCTGCCTGGAAGGGGAGACAACTTCCAGATAGTGCTGACAACAGATGAAAAAGATAGCTGTGCAAATTTCAAATACAGTGATGCAGAGTGCAAGGAACACATAATTGATAGTGGGGAGTGGCTAGAAAGAAAGCATGAAATCAGGCTGAGTCAGCTCTAAAGGGCCATGTTATTGAGTTTCAACCTGATCCTATGAGCAATAAAAAGAAAATTAACACAGATTTCAAACAAGGCAGTGATATGACGCAATCTGTTTTAGAACACTATGTGGCACAGCTGGAGGTGGGTTAGAGGCAGAGTAACATTTACAAGAGGGAGGTAGTTGCAAGTATATACACTAATCCAAGGGAAATCCAGCAGAGTAGGACAGTTGAGGAGAGATGTTCAAGATATGCAGAGAAGAATTAAGAATTTAGTGACTGATGAGAGAGAAATAAAAGATATGAAGAATGTCTCTGATTTGTAACTTGGATACATGGATATATTTTAATAGTGTGAAATGTATCAGAAGTCAGAGGCACAAAATCTAACCTTTCAGTTTAGAGTTAAAGACGGGGTAAAGTGAGCAGATTAAAATGCACAGACAGCCACATTAATGTCAGCTACAGATGACAATAATCAGCACAGACCAAAGACCAGTACATTTTTAAACTAAAAGAGAGCACTCAGACAATCTATACAAATGTACACATTTTACTGTTCTATTAAAAGTACCTCCACCCAATGTACTGCTTATTTCCTTAGCCATTTCATCAGTTACAGAGAGAGAGAGAGAGAGAGAGAGAGAGAGAGAGATGGGTTAATATTTAAATACTCATGTATTACTATTTTAAAAATAAATTTTTTAAAGATGAAGCTATTACTGAGAAATAGTAATACTTATTTAATGAGAGGCGATTGGAATATAATGATAACAGTAACATCATTCTGTGTTCTATAAAATGAAGCGGCCATCTGAAAAGGTAGATTTTCATTTTTGTGCGTGCTTACCACTAACAGCTGCGTGCTGCTTCAGATACTCGCGCCTCACGTTTATGTTCTTTACCAGACACTGCCTGGCGTGAGCTCTTCTCTCCTTAACAGGGTCCTTTGCACAAAGGGCACAGATTGCCATATATTCCAGTGGAAGCCGTAATCGGGAAAGGCCTTTGTGAAGTTTTTGAGCAAATACTTGTCTTACTTGATAGCATTCATCCTGTGAAGACAATTATTCTACATGTTACCCACGTGGCGGCAAAGAGCAACTTCAGACACAAACTGCAATATCAAGTTCATCCACAACCACAGCTTCCACTCACAAGACTGCAGTGTTGTTAAAAGTTAATTTCAAGGCTGAAGCATTTACCTAGACCCTAATAACTATCAGTTACAAGAGTCAGAAAATACTGAATATAGTTTTAAAACAGACAGAACTCATGAATATCAACCCACTCTAACTTAAATAAGGTAGGACAAAAAATAAAGTTTAAATACTGTCTCATGTAGCGTTTTGATTTAGCAAGATAAAACTCTAATTTACATATTTTGGTTCTGTCATTTAAAAAACTACCTGAATTGCCTGACCAGGTGGTGACACAGTGGATAGAGCTTCAGATTGGGATGCGGAGGACCCAGGTTTGAAACCCCGAGGTCACCAGCTTGAGCGCAGGCTCATCTGGTTTGAGCAAAGCTCACCAGCTTGGACCTAAGGTCGCTGGCTCGAGCAAGGGGTTACTTGGTCTGCTGAAGGCCCACGGTCAAGGCACATATAAGAAAGCAATCAATGAACTAAGGTGTCTCAACGAAAAGCTAATGACTGATGCTTCTCATCTCTCTCCGTTCCTGTCTGTCTGTCCCTATCTATCCCTCTCTCTATGTCTCTGTAAAAAAAATAAAAATAAAATAAAAAATATATAAAAAAACTACTTGAATTAATATGCAGAACTCTGAAGGCAAGAGTTAATTAATCAACTTCAGAAATGCCTAACAACTTCCTGTTCTGCATCCCTGCCTTCCTTACACCTGGCCCTCTCCTAAAGTGCCTGCCTCCACTCTCCCAGCTCCCTCCTGCCCAGCTCAGAAGGCGCCTCTACCCTCCAGAATCACTGTAATCTTTATCCTGTATCCACCAGTGCTCCCCCAGCGCCCTGTATAGGTCTCCAGCACAGCAGTAGGTAGACAGTACTAAAAAGACTGTTTATATGTGTCTACCCACCACTGCTCGTTCCCTGAAGACAAGAACTATAGTATGTCTTGATTCATCTTCGTGCTGCTAACCCTAGCACAGTATCCGGTACACACACTGTCAAAACTTATTCTAAACTAGGAAAGCTTGACATGACTTTTGAGTCATATGTGAGACATACAGAGACCTTCATAATTATACTTTACCCTCCACCAACTAACACAGGGTGTGCAGTGTCTCATATTTTTGCAACTTTATGTATATTGTTTCTTTTATTTTAGAATGTTCATAATGTTCTTTTTTAAAACCAAGGTATAGTCGTCCCTCACCAAATTGCGGTTCACTTTTTGTGGTCTCACTGTACCGATTTTTAAATTGTATGAATCTAATTTTGTATAGATTTTTCGCTATATCGTGGGATTTTGCGGTATACAGTTATTTTTATGTTTATTATTTTAATTATGTTTGCGGTAAAATAAGCAATATAAGTGTTGTAAAGATTAACAGAGTGGGAAAGATTTATAAGAGTGTGGGGAGGGTTTATATAAAGCCTTAAATATATATATAATATACATATATATATAATTATATATAAATAATAAAATAAATATAAGGTCGTTTCTTTGTGGATTTTCGCCTATTGCGGGGAGTTCTGGAACCTAACTAATCCCCGTGATAGACGAGGGATCACTGTAATAATATCTTGCCCTTATCTTTAAATCCTTACTTTGTGCATCTTCCTTCACTTAAACTTGAGTTTCTAATGCCAAATACCTACCTTTAAAAAAGTACTCTAGTTTTCACAGAAACATTGCCTATTATCTATTCTCAATCTCAATAAAACAAAGTTAAAGTTAACTTCACTCCTCCAGTATCATTCTCATGAGGGAGAGGAGTCTTCATTACCAATTATATATGATGAAAATATGGAATGACAATCTGTATAAACCAACACATCAAAATATATTCATAAGTGAACAGACCACTCATTAAAAAATTAATCTTCAAACCCTCCCCTACTTAGGTTTCCTAGCAAAACCATGTTTTTGTTCTTCTCTCTCTAACTATTCAGGATCCAACAACACAAAGCATGGCAAAAATAGTAGGATTCCAGAAGTCATTAAAGTAATCTTAGAGCTGTCAAATCATGTGCAAGGAAACTGACATAGTTAACCAAGGAAAGAGGAGACATGGACAAGAATGATGCACAAAGGTACATCAAGCAAGAGAGAATTGTCTGAACAGATTTAAAAGCTGTGTTCCTGAAATTTGACAAGGTCCTCAAATGTTTGTTTTTTCTGCAAAGTAATTATCCTTTTGGGTATGTTATAAAAGTTACATTTAAAGGATAGAGTATCATAATTTTTATTCAGAAAAAAACACAAAAAAAGCAAGCCCTTGATATGATCATAACCAATAATTGGTTGAATACTAAAAAAAAAAAGATATCTAATACCACAAAATATATTTCCTGAATATAAAGTTGGAGAGAGAACTTTATTCACTACTGATAATGAATAAAAGTCTTAACCCTAAGTAGTCTGTATCTTAAGTAAATTTACTTTTTGTGGCCTTTTCTAGTACAAATTATCACCAGAACTACTTCTAGTATCTTGTAAACAGTTCAATTACTGTATTGTCAACACTTACTTATATTTTCTGTTTTCCTAAGTATTTTTTCCTCGCGAGCTATAACCATGACACTCATTTTTATATTTACATAATCTAATACAATGCATAGCACACAGCACAACATGGAGATTTTTCATGAATTGCAATCAAATATTAAATTAGCTTAGTAATTGTTAAAAATGTTAAGATTCATATTATTGAATTTCTCTTCCTCAAGATTTACTTTCCATTTCAACACTTAACAAGGGTCTCCAAAATAAAATACTACCTTTAAAAAATTCAAAATAAGTTAAGAGATAAACCACAGGTACATAAATAGCTAACGCACAGGCATGCACATATCAAGAGGACTGCAGACAAAACTGGGTAGCGAATCAAAAGGACACTACGCTGTAAGAAACAGAGTTTTATGCAGAAAGACTGTGCTTGAGTCTTGCTTTGCAAAAAGGGCTCAAATGTGAGTGTGTAAAAATAGAGGGTGAAAAACAGAAAGCAAATCACAAGCACGTTAACGAAAAAAAATGTTTGACTTCACTGAAATGAGGGTAGGTACAGGGTAATGTGTGAACAGCAACTTTTCAAATATATGCGATTTTTTTCTTTTTTATGAATAAGGTTCTAGATATTTTTGAGTGGGAAATAACATGATCAGAACTGTGACAGGAACTGAACCAATAACAGAGAAAGTCTCACAATAATTTAGGTGAGAGCTAATGATGGTTACAGCAATAAGAATGGTTAAGAAGTATGAATAAAAAAGATATAAAATAGATATCAGAATTATCTGTACCTTTGCTAAGAGGTCTAAGGACAAGCAAATAATCTAATAAAAATCATGCTTGTAGGTCTCAGAAATGCCATTCAGATTTATTTAAGGCTTACTGAGGCTCTACATGTCAGAAAAGAATAGATTTGGCAAAGTATGAATTCAGTCTTACATTCACAGAACATAAAGTTTTGAAAATTCTGTTTAGCAGTGGAAGTGGGCCCAAAGAGTTACATGTTTAATGTTGACAGTACAAGAATCACATACCGTACATAGAAAATGGGATGGCTGAAGAATATGGGGCAGGTGTGGGAGGGCAGGTGCAAGTTTACAGTTGCTCATATGGAAATAATACATTAATAAACAACAATACAAGAATAAACTGTGTTTCACACACAACTGTAAACCAACATTTGCCCCACCCTGTGCAAGTGGACAAGTTCATCATGGATAGAACCTCCTAAAACGCATACATTTCAAGGTAAAGAGAAGAGCTAGAAGATGTAGTCAGAGAAGTACAACAAAAATCAGGAGACAAAGACCAAATAGTATTTCAAGAATAAGCTGTGTCAGATGATGCAGAAAGCACATGTACAATATAGACTAATGGCACTGGATCTGGGGACTCTAATGTAACATTTCTGAAAAACAGTGCAGGCAAAGGAGTAGTGAGGAGGGAGAGGGTAAGAGGGTAAAAGACGAAAATATGGATTACTCTTTCTTGAGGTTCAAGATTTAAAAAGAGATAGGCATGTGGTTTAAAGGATTATGGAAAAGTTTAATTTAGAAGAAAGGAAGATAATTTCATATGTCTGTAAATTGTGAGAATATGCTAATAACTGAATTTAACCATTAACATATGTTCCAGCCAACAGAATTCCAAAGCAGTTTTATAACTTCGGCAATGTGAACTTCTACCTTAGGAATTTAGTTACGGAGATAGTACTATAATAACAAATTCTGGCCTAAAAAGGAGCCTCCAGAAGTTACTAAGTGTGAATGATTTTTACAAATAGTGGACATTTAACAAATGGTTTGCACATACTTATTACACTAAGTTTCAAACAAAGACCTTTCTACCTGTTTCCATATTTTCTTAGTTTTTAAAATTTTTTATACTTTAATATTGATAGCAACAATACCCTAAGAAATAGCAGACAAAGAACCTGATTAATTAATAAAATACAAGTACTTTCCATTTAAAAAAAGTTACATAGGTCATTTTCTCCTAGAAAACTTTACACTTTTTAAACAAATTTTACTTTCTTGCAAAACAAGATGATCTCCAACATTAAATGGAAACAAAACCAGAAAATTATGGACTCCCCAAAATCTCATTTCTCAAATAGTTTAGTCTAATATCTGAATAACACCAAAACTAAAACAAATTATACAAGATCTAAAATAACATTTAAAGACTGAAGTACCAGAAATTGACAAAATAATATTAATTAAAAAGCATATGACTGCCCTGGCCGGTTGGCTCAGCGGTAGAGCGTCAGCCTAGCGTGCGGAGGACCCGGGTTCGATTCCCGGCCAGGGCACACAGGAGAAGCGCCCATTTGCTTCTCCACCCCTCTGCCGCGCTTTCCTCTCTGTCTCTCTCTTCCCCTCCCGCAGCCAAGGCTCCATTGGAGCAAAGATGGCCCGGGCGCTGGGGATGGCTCTGTGGCCTCTGCCTCAGGCGCTGGAGTGGCTCTGGTCGCGACATGGCGACGCCCAGGATGGGCAGAGCATCGCCCCCTGGTGGGCAGAGCGTCGCCCCTGGTGGGCGTGCCGGGTGGATCCCGGTCGGGCGCATGCGGGAGTCTGTCTGACTGTCTCTCCCTGTTTCCAGCTTCAGAAAAATGAAAAAAAAAAAAAAAAAAAAAAAAAAAAAAAAAAAAAAAAGCATATGACTATGTGTAAGGGTTAAACATAAGCTGCAATGTAAAAATAAGCAGTAGAAAGAAAGGGGACATGGAAGAAAAACTACCATAATCCCTGAAGCAATTGTCAAATTCTTATAGTTAAGACAATCAGAAAATAAACAGCAAAACTAAGTGTAAAATAAACAAATTATAAAATATTCAGATTATAATATTATCTTTACTATTATGAAAGTCCTTTTTCATTTAATTTTTATAAACGATACTAAATATTTCTAAAGTAATATAGTTCAAATACTGTATGTTACTCTAATCTGAAATCCTTAAGCCAAACATACACCCATTAATATCACTTTTAATAATTTGAAATTTTAACTCAGTAATAAGGAATGCTCCTAGCCTAAAATTAATCTACACCATGTCCTTATAAAACTGTAAATTTCTATAGATTATTTTCCTTTTAAAAACCAAATACATTCAAGCCTCCTTATTCATACATTCTGCACTTGTAAATTTACCTAGTCACTAAAATATATTTGTAACCCCCAAATCAATACAGGCAACGCTTTCATGGTCGATCCTGGATGACGGCACTGACAGCAGAAAGCCCGCCACACTCAGCAGGGTGCACCAGGCCAGTGTGGTGTCTGCTTCTGCTCCCACGGCACAAACAAGTGGCTGTTGCTGGTCTATGTAGTGCCATATTTCTCACATTTCTGTACTTTGACTTTGCTGTTTAAATTAGCTCCCAAGCATAGTGCTGAAATGCTGTTGACTATTCTTAACAGCAAGAAGGAGGGAATGTACTTTTTGGAGAAAGTATGAGTGTTAATCTTCCTTCAGGCCTAAGTATAGTGCTGTTGGCCCTGAGATCAATGTTAATGAAACAACTAAATGATAAGGTGCCTTTAAACAGAAACACATGTAAAACAAGGTTATATATTGACTGACTGACAACAATGTTATGACATGAGGCTTGCATGAACCATTCCAGTATTTTCCTATGAGCAGTGGTTCAATATTTGTTAATTCAGTACTTGGACTGACTTTGTAAAACAAGAATCAACTGTACTATGTTAGCAACTCAAAAGTCAAATGATAAAGTTTAAGAATTCTGAAATGTTTCTCATGCATAAATTGTTCAAAAGGAGACATAAACATTTAAGATTTTTATCTCTATATCACAGTGGAGTTAAGTGACAATTCTGTAGTTCTATACAGCCATTTTCCTTACATTGATAGCTAATGCGCACAGCTGATACTGTTCTAATGTGATGATTTCATGGTAACAGGGTTCCTGTGCCAGCTTCACAATAGCACTCCCAGCAGCAAGTCTCAGACGTGACATATCTGGTTTGCTGAAAAAAAGAAGAAAGAATGTAAGTTAGATTTCTAACTATATGCACAAAAACGTTCCTGCTTTGTATATCTAATTTTACAAAAATCCCTCTAGGTAAAAAAAAAAGGGTAGAAAACAGTTTAGTGATACTGAACACCATATTATATTTATTTAACTTCGGAAGATAGTGTCCAATACTACAAAATCCTTCTCTTAAACGTAAGTCTCTGCTAAAATCATTTAATTCTCTCATCCTACAAAAACAGCTTGTAGCCAAGCCTAGAAAAAATAAAAACAATTTGTGTATGGGGTTGTTAGGTGCTAAGTGTTCCACTGTGGGTTATTTTAGGATCTGTTTACTTATAAACTAGGCATAAAAATGTCTTAATGTGCTAATTATAATTCATCAACTAAAACTAATATGTTAAGTACAAAATAAGGAGAATGAAAGCAGGTGTAGTGGACAAAACATTACTATTTTTATCTAGAATCCAACTTTTCAGACAGCACCAAGAAGCTCCTTTAAGTTTAAGAAAAGAAAACAGGCCTTGGCCAGTTGGCTTAGTGGTAGAGCATCGGCCCAGTGTGTAGAAGTTCTGGGTTCAATTCCTGGTCAGGGCACACAGGAGAAGCGCCCATCTGCTTCTCCACTCTTCCCCCTCTCCTTCCTCTCTATCTCTCTCTCTTCCCCTCCTGCAGCCAAGGCTCCACTGGAACAAAGTTGGCCCAGGCACTGAGGATGGCTCCATGGCCTCCACCTCAGGTGCTTGAATGGCTCTGGTTGCAAAGGAGCAACACCCCAGATGGGCAGAGCATCACCCTATAGTGGGCTGGCCAGGTAGATCCTGGTTGGGCACATGTGGGAGTCTGTCACTCTGCCTCCCTGCTTCTTAATTCAGAAACACACACACACACACACACACACACACACACACACACACACACACATTTGCTAAATGGGACACTTTTGAAAAAGTAGTAAATTCTTGAATGGCTAAGACATCTAAACAACCCTTCCTAATTTAGTGAAGTTATACTTACTAGATTAATTATAGGAATCTTGGACTAACATATGGATGGAAAGCTGTAACTTAAATCTTCCAAGAGCTGGTATTCTAAGACTATAAAAATACTGGCTGAATGCATGACAACATTAACACAGTCTGAGGCTCCTGGTTAAGATGGTGGCATAGGTAAGCATGGTACTTGCCTCCTCCCACAGCCATGTCAAAACTACAAGTTACAGAACAACCATTCTTCAAAACCACCTGGATCTGGCTAAACAGAAGTCCTATAACTAAGGATAAACAGAGGCACCCACACTGAGACTGGCAGGAGAGGTGGATGCAGAACAAACTGGTTCCACACCCATGTGTGGTGGTTGAAGACTGGGAGGAGTATCTCAGCTGTGCACATCCCTCCTTCAGAGTCCCAACTCCATACCAGGCTCCCCCAGCTCAGGGTTTCAGTGCCAGAAAAAGACGTTTCCATAACATTCGCCTGTGAAAACCAGCGGGGATTGTGGCTGAGTGCGAGGGAGAGCTGCTGGAGTCCCAGGTGTTCCTCTTAAAGGGCCCAAATACAGACTTACTCGGACTTACGAGCTCAGAGCCCCAGCAGTGGGGCAGCAGCTCAAAAGGTGCCAAGAGCATACAGAAAGGAACTACAGTAGACTGTCCAGCATAAAGGCAAGGGCTAGAGGGACAGCTTTCTCCCAGACAGAAGTGCTAGCAGAGCCCCCCCCCCCCCAGGTGGAGTCCTATCTCAGTCCCCATCAAGCTGGCTCACACTGCTCGCCCTGCTTATTCCCTTAGAACCCCTCTACCACACTTGCTGGCCTAGCCAGGCCATTCCCAGTGGCTTTCCCACAGAAACGGCCTGTCTTGGCTAATACTGCAGACTTTCCTAATTCTCTCAAACTTGCAGCATCTGGTCTTGGTGTGCCCCATACCTCTTGATAAGTGGCCCAGGGCTGGCACTAGCAGAAGATGGTCTTGGTTTGCACCATGGACTGTTCTGGACACCTCTAAGCCCAGCACAAGTAGCCACTGTCTGCAGATCACTTTGTAGCTCGTGGCCCAGGGCAGGGCACAGGCACTGGCTGATCTTGGCTTTCAGGCCCTAGGGCCAATAAACCACACGCGCAGTTTTGGACCACCCCAAAGACCCACCCCACCACCTACAGGAGCAACAGTCAAGGAGTGGACTCTGTGGGCATCGGAACCCCACTGAAGCAAGTCCTGCCCCATGGGGTCGGCCCCTGAACAGCAGCTCCTCAGCGGTGATCAGTGGTTGCGGCCAGTCCTCCCAGACAACATAACTTTGTAAATGTCTAATCACTGTGTTGTGCTCCTGAAACTAATATAATATTGTATGTCAACTGTAACTGAAAAATAAGTTACATGTCCCAGGGGAGCTTTTCAGTTCATCCACAGCAACAGTCTAAGAGCTCTTATGACGTAAGTCACTCAGCCACTGAAAAGGGAGTCTTTTTCTTGCTGGAGTTTATTTAATATAAATAAACAAAACTATAATTAAATACTTTACAATAAAGATTTTGAAAATCAGGTTTCTATACAAAGCCTATTTAAAATGCAGAACCAGTGGAATTCACATATATTTGCAGAAGTCAAGTACCCTTTGATTTTAAAGGAATACCAGTAATAAAAAACAGGTGAGTTGAGATCTAAATATGCACATGAATAATGTAATTAATAAGTTTGAGATAAAAATGTATTAATACTAGAATTTTTTTCCTCCAATTATGTATTAATAATTACATGCCTAAACAGTGAATTACTTATATGCTTGAACATTGGCATACATGAGTAGAGAGGTAAAGGCAACTAATTAAGACCAAAAGAAGGACATAAAAGAATTGTATACATGGAACGCTTGATCAACTTTTATTTTTATTTGGTTTGTTTGATAAAAATGTGCTATTTTTAATAGACTTGCAACCAGGGGAGAAACCAGCAGCAGCAGCTCGTCCTGGGCTGATCCCAGAACCTGTCTCCCAGGCCCCCTTTTTTCTGACTTCCCGGTGAGACGAGGCAGCCCTGCCTGGGCTCTCCTGTTGCTTCTTCTACTCTAGGCCCTTCCTTGTTTCACCGTCCCCAGCTGGGTAATAAATGTCCTCTCAAAACAAAAGTCTATGCAAAAAGTACAGTATGAATAAAACACAGGTGGCAGTCATCTTTTTATATCTTGTCAATAAGACTTTAAGCTAGATATATTAATAGGAGAAGAGTTATTCTCTTATGTTTATTACCAAAGAGTCTAAAATGTCATTTGTATTTTCACAGAAGATAAATTTCTAAATTTTACCTAACCCTGACACATAATAATCATTGCCATCATCTATACTTCTAATTAGTATGGGCTTGGCAGTGTTTTAAATACCTTAAATATAATAACCTACTTAATTATCATACCAGTTAAGTGAGATGCCATATAATCATTCTCTAACAGGGGTCTCCAAACTTTTTTACACAGGGGGCCAGTTCACTGTCCCTCAGACCATTGGAGGGCTGCCAAATACAGTGATCCTCTCACTGACCACCAATGAAAGAGGTGCCCCTTCCAGAAGTGCAGTGGGGGCTGGATAAATGGCCTCAGGGGGCCGCATTGCGGCCCGTGGGCCGTAGTTTGGGGACGCCTGCTCTAGAAGGAAATGAGGTACAGAGAGGTTAAAGTAACTTGCTAACGGTCACCTAGCTAATAAGTGATGGTACCAGGATTTGATCTGGGCTCCAGAGGGCTGTGTTTCCAATCACTATCCTGTATTACATCTTTTAAACAAACAAAAACAACCAAAAGATGTGTTTTACATAATTTACATCAAGTGCACTTTTAAAATGTATATATCTTATACTTTTGAAAGTATAAATGTGGCCCTGGCCGGTTGGCTCAGCGGCAGAGCGTCGGCCTAGCGTGCGGAGGACCCGGGTTCGATTCCCGGCCAGGGCACACAGGAGAAGCGCCCATTTGCTTCTCCACCCCTCCGCCGCGCTTTCCTCTCTGTCTCTCTCTTCCCCTTCCGCAGCCAAGGCTCCATTGGAGCAAAGATGGCCCGGGCGCTGGGGATGGCTCTGTGGCCTCTGCCTCAGGCGCTAGAGTGGCTCTGGTCGCGGCATGGCGACGCCCAGGATGGGCAGAGCATCGCCCCCTGGTGGGCAGAGCGTCGCCCCATGGTGGGCGTGCCGGGTGGATCCCGGTCGGGTGCATGCGGGAGTCTGTCTGACTGTCTCTCCCTGTTTCCAGCTTCAGAAAAATGAAAAAAAAAAAAAAAAAAAACACAACAACAAAAAAAAAAAGAAAGTATAAATGTGTATGTATTTATACTTTTGAAAGCAAATTCAGTAATTTGCCTTTTATCCACTGTTCTTTTTCCTTTAGACATGAATTAACAGGAATATAAAATATCACTTACTTATTGGTACACTAACATTTTCATATTTAGGTATTAAAAGAAGCAAATTGTATTGTTTAAAATAATTATAGTAATACCTTGCACTAGATATGTGTCCGCCATTATGAAATAACCACTGCACGAAGCCATATTACAATAAACATATGTACATACCTACAATGCAAACTAATTATTTTTGTAAAAAACAATCAGTCAACAATTATACCAGATGCTGAAATACTGTGCAATCCAAAAAACTCATAAATAGTAGTAACTTCATACCTAATTTTCCCCTGTTCTGTTAAGTCTCCATCACTATGTAATATTGTTGTTAGTAATCTCAAGGTAGAAGTTCCTGATTTACTGTGATTATTCTTCATTCCAAGTAGCCATCGAACCATCATTTTAATAGCTTGAATCTATTTAAAGACAAATTGACAAATAAAACACTAATTAGAATATCTTTATCAAGCTTTAAACATGAAAAGAGTTTTAAATGGGCGCCTTTAAAAAAAAAGAATTATTCTTTTCTGCATATATGTGAAGATAACTTTGAATATTTTATTAAACATGCTTCACCCCTCCACCAGGCAATTGACAAATGAATGATTTAACAAAAAACTGGTTCTTTTCATATTTAAAAAAATTTTCCCCAACACACACACTACCCTTTATAATCCTAAGTAAAATCATTACTAACTACCCTAAGGCAGAAAAGTTAAGTTTCAAATTATAAATTACATTCAATCTTTTGTGTCTGAGAGATGATACCATTCACCTATGTACTACATTTTATAATTATGATGCAACTAAAGAACCTAAATTGTTTAAAATGACCCCTTTTGAAGGGGTACATATTATCTTTTCTCCCCCCACTCATTAGCTTAGCTTTTAACAGCTCTAAGTCACAGGGGATAAGTGGGTCTGAAACAGTGGCATATGTCAGACCCCCTTAAGATCCCTTTCTTAGGCCATTTGGTAGGCATAAATGGCCTGTCTTCCAGTCCAGTGCTGCTCAACTATACAAAATTGGTGCTTGGGACCAACGCTAAGAAAACAGGTTTATACTGGAACTTAAAAGTATCACCCATCAGGCGTGCTCTCCCTCCCTAAAGCATACCCAAGCCTTTCCCTTTGCCTCTTCTTCCCCCACAGGCGTGCATCTCCTAAACTCTAAGGGTCCCCAAGAGACTTGTAACCAGCGAAGCAATGGACAACCTGTCTCCTAGGCCCCTTTCTTCTGACCTCCCAGTGAGCCAAAGCACCCCACCACTCCTGCTGCTTCTTCTATAGCAAACCCTTGTTTTACTGTCCTCAGCTTTCATAAACGTACTCTAAAAATATATACCAGGCAGCATTCAATGCTCAAGGAAGGGATGCTCTAAAGGTCTACAGAAATAGTATCAGAATCTGAAGCAGGAATAACATGAGGTAGTTAATAATATAAAATATAAACACCCCCTCCAAAAGGGTTTACAAGAAATTACAATTAGAAAAACAACAATATTTAATATATTTGTTCCTGGTCTTACACCTTGGGCAGTGGGCTGAGGTAGGTCTACAATTACAGACTGTTGATGGTTTTAGGAAATTTAATATGCTCTACACTGATGATGAGCTATTTTTTATGTATAAATCACTCACAGGCTGAATTTCTCAAAAAGATCAAAATAAAAAATTTTATCAACTCCTATGGGAAAGATAATTAATTGTCAAACCTGAAAAACCATCTCTCCTGAAACAGAGGAACGTATGTAAGAGAAGCAGCGCTGTCTCTGCCAGTTAAGGTTGGCATCTAAGCAGCAGCAGCCCGGAGGTCATTTACAAACCTTCTCTTTTCCAGTTAGCCTGCAGCTGACGACCCTCAAGGCCTCGGTTTTCTCATTATTGCCTCACTCTCCCACAATACATGGGTTAATGCTACACAATAAATGTAAAAACCTTAGTGAACTTGAACAGCAATCTTTATAACAAAAATGGAAAATTTACAGCTACATTAAGAATACATTAAATATCATTTGAATCAATAAATCTATACTCATTACTCACTTTGACCATTGTCTCGGGAGAAACTTCTTCATCTGGAACCCAAAGCTTAGTTGTCTTTTTTCCTGGAAGCTAAACAAAAATTAAGGAATTTAAAATGTAAACATGAATTTTCATGTTTAATTAATATTTAGTGAATGAATGAAAACTTTATCTTCTGGAGTGACAGCCACATGTGTTTTTAAAACAAAAACAGAAAAACACCTTATCTAACCCTATTCCCCAAAAATGCTGAAGGGTGTATCTCACTAAAACTGGCATTTAGCACTTACAAGCCCTCACCAGTTGGGTCTTTCTAGGTCAAAGGTAGACTGACTTTAACCTCCTATGGTTGCTACCATAAATACCTGTTTTGAGACTGATTCAATATTTAAGGCACCTGGCAAGGTCTCCGATAAAAATCAATAAAGCCAGAAAGTATAGATATTAAATAAGGGGGAAGGTATACACAAAAAACCTGGAGCAGGAGAAATATTTTAAAGGTTTGCAGTTAAAGGTAAGTAACAGAAAACAAGCTTTAATACTTTCCTAGCTAAATCCCACCAAAATGGCAACACACACACACACACACACACACACACACACACACACGGCTGGGAAACAAAAACGCCCAATAGAAGACTAGATTCATAGAAAAAAATTTAAAACCACAAAATATACAGTAAAGAATTAACAGAGCTAGAAGGTTTACATCTCTATTCAAACACATATAGGATATACCCCTCAAAAAAAGTTGTATTTTTTTTTAAATCAGGACAATCACAGAATCATCTTGAAATGATAACCTGCCACTAATGACAGATGTGTACTTACAGTAGCAACCAGAAAATTAAATTTAAGGTGACAAAAAAGCCTGGAGATCCAATTTTTACCATCAGCTCATAAGTGTTTTCCCTGAGGCAGCCTAGGAAACAGGTAACCCTCTGGCAACAGCATAGGTATCTCCAAGATTCAGAAGGCAAACTCTCCAGTCATGATCCACCCGAAAGTTTAGTGTTTAACAAGGGCCCAGCACTCCAGTGTTTCTCTATCAGCTCTGTAACAGTGATGAAAGCAATCAATGATCAACCTCTCAGCCTCTTCCACTTTCAGAGTCAGCTCTCATGTGTATAAAAAACCATCACAGCACCACTTATATCTCTTGATTTCTCTCCTCTTTTGAAATTTTGCCCTGCCAATTCTCATTGCTTTGGTAACTGTTGTCTTCAAACTGATTTTGGAAAAATATATTGGCCCTGGCCGGTTTACGTAGTGGATAGAGTCATCCTGGCATATGGATGTCCTGGGTTTGATCCTGGTCAGGGCACACAAAAGAAGTGACGATCTGCTTCCCTCCCTCCTCCCCTTCTCCTCTGATGGCCAGTGGCTGGAGCATTGACCCAGGTGCTGAGGATAGGTCAGTTGGTCCAAGCATCAGCCTCAGGCACTAAAAATAGCTCAGTTGATCCTAGCATCAGTCCAAAGTGGGGGTTAGCTGGTGGGTCCCGTTTGGGGTGCTTGCAGGAGTCTGTCTCACTGTCTCCTCTCCTCACTTAAAAAAAGATATTTTGTCCAGTCTTTTTGATTTAGTGGGAATATAGGTTCAAGACAACCCAGTCAGCTCTGGTCAGAAACAGAATTCACTTTCACCTCTTTTAATCCATTAACTTGCTTTATTTTATGTCATATTAGATATGTCCAATATACAAGAACTGTAAAAGTAGGTTTTAAGTCATAATACAAAAATAAACTCGTGTACTCACAACTATAAACCTACTTTTGCCCACCCCTGTATGTATGTAACATTTGTATCACTTGTTTTACAATAATACAATGTTTTGTTAGTTTTTGAGGTTTATAAAAATATTATACCATATATATTCTTGGATAACACTTTTATCATTAGATATTTGTTTCTTGAATATTCCTTGTTATTAAAATTAACTGTAGTTCATTTATTACCCTGTATTATATCATTGTATAAAATAACTTATTTATTCTCTTAGTGGACAACTGAAATATTTCCATTTCTTTTCTCCTATAAATGTTTTAATAGAGGCATCCTGATACATATTAGCAAGAATTTCTCTAGATTATAGTATATGAATGAAACTGATTAATTGCACTGTGTACATGTATTTTAACTTATTGTTAAATTACTTTTCAAAATTGTTATAACTTATTTTCCAATTAGCAGTATATAACACCAATCTGACAAGAATTCTTGTCAGATTGGTGTTATATACTGATTAATTTTTCCCTTCTGATTGATATAAGTGTCTCATTCTAGTTTTAATTTGCATTTCCCTGGTTACTAATTTATTCTATATGTCTAGTCACCATTCATGTTGCCTCCTTTCCAAAACTCCTTTTAATGTCTTTTGTCTTTTTATTTCTGAATTGTCTTTTCCTCAGGTTATCTTCGCACACATTAATACTTTTTTTCAGGTAAATGTCTTCATAAAATCTCATTTGTGATGTGTCTTTTATTCCCATTATGGTGTCCTTTGAACAAAAGTTATTAATTTTATTGTAGCTAAATAGATAATTATTTTGTAGTTAATGGTACTGTCATATAAGAAATCCTTTCCTACTTCAATGTCATAAAAAATATGTTCTTCTTTAGAAGAGTATGTTCTTCTAAAAGTTTTAAGGTTTTTTTTCACAATTAAAAATTTAATTCCTCTGGAATTGTTTCATTTGTTTTCTCTCTATGCTGTCACTTAAGGATTCCCTTTCTTTTTACTTCCCCTTGGGACAGAGCAATTTCCGGAATACTCTCTTCTCCTTCTAGCTGTTTGCAGTGCTGCCACTCATACCACATATCAACTCTGTTCTTTCCATTGTTTTGTCTGCTACTTCACAAGGAGTCCTTTCATAGAGGTTTTATCATTGTCTCTGTAAAGAAAATTTAAAAATTTCTTTTGTCCAACTCTGTTAGGTACTTTGGTTATTTAAGTTAGGTTTTATAACCCTGGCTGGTTGGCCAGTGGTAGAGCATCAGCCTGGCATGTGGATGTCCCAGTTTGATTCCTGGTCAGGGCATGCAGGAGAAATGATCACCTGGTTCTCCACCCCTCCTCCTCCCCTTCTCTCTCTCTTCTCCTCCTGCAGCTATGACTGGACTGGTTCGAGTGTATTGGCCCTTGGCACTAAGGATAGCTCCATGGAGCCTCTGCCTCAGGCACTAAAAGTAGCTGGGTTGCAAGCATGGCCCCGGATGGGCAAAGCACTGGCCTCAGATGGGGTTGCCGGGTGGATCCAGGTCAGAGTGCATGTGGGAGTCTGGTCTATTTTTCCTCCTCTCACTTGGAAAAAGAACGAAAAACAAACAAATAAATAAATTAGGTTTTATGTTTGTGGTTAATTTGGAAAATTACTTTGTAGTTTTGATTTTATATCCACCTTTCCTATTAAACTTTTTAGTTTTAATCATATTTATGAAGCAAATCAGTTTTGATTATTTTCTAATCCTTTAATAATTTAGCTATATATTCCTTATATTTGTAGATATCTTTTCTATACATTTTTTCCACTTCATCCTAATCTCAGTTTTTGAAAGTGGTATATTCATGTCTTCTGCAGTGATGATAAAATTTTTCATATTTTTTCAAAAATCATTTTTCTTTTGGTTTTTGATATTATTCTGCTAGTTGTATAAATGTTCATAGATTTTTATATCTTATGATGTAAATTTTTTAGACAGTACAAGTACATGAGTATCTTATTTATATCAGTATCCAATTTAAATCCATATTTAATGCTTTTCATTTTGACTGTTATAGTTTTCCATTATATTATTTTTAGATTTTATTTGTCACTGAGCTGCATCTGTTGGGTTTTATTATTTTTGAACCCACCTGACAAGTCTGTTGGTATTATTAGGATATTTTTCTTTTTTCTATTTGTAAATAATTTATGCAAACTGAAATTTTTTCCTGTGAATTGAATATTTTAGTGGAGCATACTTTTGAGTAATTCTTTCAAAATGGTTTGTAATTTAGAAACTTTCAGGCTTGGATATCTGCAAATATTTTCCTGCTTGTTCTTGAAGACTAAGATTCTATGTTTCAAGTCAACTGGCAGCAGAAAATCTGCAACATTGTTTTTTTGAAATCTAGTCTTGCAGCTGAGAAATCTGAAGTTGATCTGATTATTCTTTTTTGGTAGGTTGCTCCATGGAAGCTTTTGAGATCATTTGGACATCTTTAGTTAAGAAATTTTAGCATAATGTTTTCACTGCGATTCCACTTCCATTATTTCCATTTTATACTTTGAAGGTACTTCTCAACTAAAGAACTGCTTATTAAACTGTATGTAAATTTTCAGCTCTATGTGTTTGGGGAGTTTGTCCGCTGGATTTTAGAGATACCTATCCTGTTGTGAGAGGGTTACCTGAGCTGGTATTCGATTTCTGTTTCCCAGGGAGCCTCTGGAAACCACAAATTATCAGCTGTGGATAAAAATGGCATCATCAGGCTTCCAAGATTGGGATCAGCTTTTTTGTCACCTTAATTTAAGTTCTTGGCTGCCACTGTAAATTCACATTTTCCGTAGCTGTAATTTATCATTTCAGGATTATTTTGTGATTGTGCTGAAAACAAAACAAAACAAACAAAAAAACAACTTCTTTGTTGGGTGTTTCCTTTCTGTATTTGTATAGAGATGTAAGCCATCTAGTTCTGTTAATTTTTAGCATATGATCTCTCTTACATGTGGAATCTAAAAGGCAGAACAAAACAAATAAAACCCAAACAATAACAACAAAAACCTAACTGGCATATGGATAACAAAGAGGTAGTTGCAAGAACAGAGGACAAGGGATGGGTGAAGGGGGCAAAGGGTGCACCTTCTATGTATAACATAAGTCATTGAATATTACACAGTAAGTATAGTTAACAACAGTGTATTGTATATTTGAAAACTGCTAACACAGTAGATCTCCCAAGTTCTCACCACAGAAAAATAAATTTATAACTATGTGTGGTGATGAATATTAACTAGACTTACTGTGCTGATCACTTCAAATACATATAAATATAGAATCATTACATTGTACACTTAAAACTAATATATGTCGATCATATAAAAAAAATTAAAGAGCAAATTTTAAAAAGTAAAAATACAACCAGCACAATGAGAAAATATATTTGCAAATATATATCTGGTGAGAGACTTATATCTAGAATATGTAAAGAACTATCACAAAGCAACAGAGAAAGGCAAAGGACTTCAATAACCACTGCTCCAAAAAAAGATACAGAAATAGCTAATTAGAGAATGCCAATCAAAACCACAGTGAAAAACCACTTCATATTCACTAGGCTGGCTATAATCAAATTAACAGAAAATAACAAGTTGACAAGGATATAAAAAAATTGGAACTTTCACATGTTGCTGGTGGGAAGGTAAAACAGTGCAGCCACTGTGAAAAACAGTCTGGCAGGTCGTTAGAAGTTAAATATAGAATTACCATATGTCCCAGCAAATCTATTCCTAGGCATATACCCCAAAGAACTAAAAATAAATACGCAAACCAATACTCAGATACAAAATTCATAGCAGCACTATTTCCAATAGTGAACTGTGGTTCAAAAGGTGGAAACAACCCAAATGTCCAACTGTGAACGAATCTATAAACAAATTGTGGTGAATACATAGAACAGAGTATTATCCAGACATAGAATACAATTAAGTACTGATACATGCTACAATGAATATGAACCTCAAAAAATTCCACGAAGTGAAAGAAACCGGACACAAAAGGTCACATATTCATTGACACTGTTCACAGAATATATTCAGAACAGGTGAACCACTAACACAGAAAAGAAGATAGGGGGCCGCCAGGAGTAGAAGACTGTAGAGTATCTACTTAGTGAAAATGATCTGGAACGAGATAGTCATGGTAGTCGTACAACACTGTGAATGTATTAAATGGTACTTGAATTGTATAATTTCAGATAGTTCATTTACATTATTTGAATTTCATGTCGTTTAAAAAAACAAAGCAGCAGGGAAGAAAGTCTTTTCAATAAACAGTGCTGCCTGACCTGTGGTGACACAGTGGATAGAGCATCGACCTGGGAGCTGTGGGCTCATCTGGTTTGAGCGAGGGATCACAGACATGACCCCAGTCACTAGCTTGAGCCCAAAGGTCACTGGCTTAAAGCCCAAGTCTCTTGAGTTGAGCCCCAGGTCACTAGATTGAGCAAGGCTTACTGGCTTGGCAGGAGGCCCCCAGTCAAGGCACATATGAGAAGCAATCAATGAACAACTAAGGTGCCACAACTATGAGTTGATGCTTCTCACTTCTCTCCCTTCCTGTCTTTTTCTCTCTCTCTCAAAAAAAAAATTTGAACATCTATCTCATATCATATACAAAAATCAATTTCAAGCAGACTTAAGAGTTAAATGTGAAAATTAAAACTGTAAAGCTTCTACACTGTTCAACAGAACCCTCTGAGACGGTGGCAATGTTCTATGCTGTCCAATACTAGTCAAATGTGGCTAACTGAGCACTTGAAAAGTGTGAACAGATTTATAATCTTATTTAGTTTAAACTTAATATGTAAATCACTATATGCGGCTAGTATACAAGGTGGGACAAAAGTAGATTTACAGTTGTGAATATGTAAAACACAGTTTATTCTTATATTATTATTTATTAATTACTGTATTACTTTTCCTATGAACTATAAAGCTACTTTTGCCCTGCCTTGTATATAGTTTTTTTCTATAAATAAATATTTATGATAAAGTTTAATTTCTATATTAGGCACAGTAAGATGTTAACAGTAACTAATACAAATAGAACAATTATAACAATATACTATTATAAAAGTTATATGAACACGGTCACTGTCTCAATGTTCCACAATATCATATCGCACTGTACTATTAGAGCATGGAGACACTGGACAAAGGGATGATTAACACCCCAGACAGTACAGCACAATATTTCATCCTGCACAGTGTATTGCTTATTTCTGAAATTTTCCGTTTAATATTTTCAAAATGCATTTGAGTGTGGGTAATTGAAAGCACAAAAAACAAAACTGAGGATGAGGGGGGACTACTGTACTTATAAATTGTGACAGATAAAAATCACTATTTCTTTCCCAATGTTTCCTCCTGTGGCTCTCATAATACTCTGTTGTAGGTATGGAAAGGAACAACCACTGTCATGACGACCATATTGTGAACAATCTCGTAAGTCTTAATGTTTTAAAAAAGAGATGTCATGATCCTGGCTGGTTGGCTCAGTGGTAAAGCGTTGGCCCAGGATATGCATGTCCCAGGTTCAATTGCTGGTCAGGGTACAAAAAAGAAGCAATCATCTGCCTCTCTTCCTTGCCCTCTCCCTCTTCTCTCTCTCTCTTTTTCCTTCCCAAAGCCATAGGTCCAATGGTTTGAACGCATGGCCCCAGGCACTGAGCATGGTTCCATGGATCCTCCACCTCAGGTGCTAAAAATAGTTCAGTTAGGAGCATGGCCACAGATAAACAAAGCATCGGCCTCAGACAAGGGTTGATAAGTGGATCCTGGTCGGGATGCATGCGGGAATCTATTTCCCCTCCTCTCACTTGGAAAAAGAAGAAAAAAAAGAGATGTGTTACAAAAATTAAGCCCTTGTAAAGTTGAAATAGACAGAATCAGGTGATATTTTGTATTTAACCAGAAATTTATTTCAGATGACATGCCTTGGCTCAGCTCAAGAGATCTAGAAACAGCATGTTAAAAAGATAGGAAAATCTAAAACAAGGGAGTCAATCGAAATATTATTTATGCCATTTCACTTCTCTGTTGTATAAAATTTTAGAAGATAACATTATAAAGAGCACAAGTCTAAAAAATACAAATTACCCGATCATTCATGAGAAGATCTTTCACAATGAAAGTAGCTACCAAAGACTTCAAAGGAGCAGCAAACTGATCAGGTGCAAGGAGAGCAATGTGACCAATAGTAACCAACGGGGTTATGAGATGTTCCAGGTTGCTTGGATCTAGGCTCTTATGCAGAGGCTGAAAACAAGGAAAGGAAAATATATCCAACTCTATAAATATGCAAATAAACTTCACACATTTTATCTTCAAATTAAAAAAACTACAAATTTTCATATCATAGACATGGTATAAATACATAGTAGCTCAAGCTTACATTTAAACTTCTATAGGTTATTTATGTCTAAAAAGCATCACATTTAAATATTATCGGTTTTGCCTAAGTCATATTTAGAAGTAAAGAAACATTTCAGCAAGAGAATCACATATTTTACGACCACATATATGAATATGCCAGAGAATGCTAGGCTCACCAATATCAGTTCTCTTCTACTTCCTGGGCATAGTGACTATAGGGGCAGCTTCCTCAGCAGTTAGGTAAGAACACATGAGTAAGTTCTGGTTAAGAGAATGGGAGTGAAAGTGAGGTATGTCCTGCCTATACTGAGGCAGGTATGACCAGTTTGTCTCCTCCACATTCTCTCTCCTTCCTCACAGGCTGACTTAATACTTAGGATCCACTGAGACTTAAGGAGAAGTCACTAGTCAAAAAGAACATGTGTGCCTAAGCCACTGATTGGAATGAAATCCAAACACTCTACTGGACTTTTTTCAGGAGCAAAAAATAAGCTTTTATTATGTATAGTCGTATGCATTTCTTGCGGATTTTTATACCATCAATTATTGAATACCGTGATAAGATACCCAAACAATGTGCACTTTGCCATTACAAAGCGATGACGCTCCTCATATTCACATATTAAATGAAATCTAAAATGTATTGTGGAATTTTTAAAACTGAATATTCATAAGCGTGATTATAGTATGCTATCATTGGCATATGGGTAAGGGGACAAAATGTGTGTCTCTATATTATTTGCATATGAATAAAATCTGTCCAGAAAAGTATATTAGAATCTGACAACACTGGATGCTTATGAGAAAGGGAACAGGGTGGCTGAGGATACAGGCCTCAAATGCAGTGGAAACTTCCTGCTATTTTATCATCAGGATCTTTGTTTTTCATCTTTTGATTGCAAAGCAAGTGAATACCGTATTTCCCCATGTATAAGATGCACCCTTTTTGGAAAATTTTGGGGTCTAAAAATTGGGTATGTCTTGCCTGACCAGGCAGTGGCACAGTGGATAGAGCATCAGACTGGGATGCCGAGGACCCAGGTTCGAGACCCCAAGGTCGCCAACTTGAGCGTGGGCTCATCTGGCTTGACCAAAAAGCTCACCAGCTTGGACCAAGGTCACTGGCTCGAGCAAGGGGTTACTCGGTCTGCTGAAGGCCCGCAGTCAAGGTACATATGAGAAAGCAATCAATGAACAACTAAGGTGTCGCAACGAAAAACTGATGATTGATGCTTCTCATCTCTCTCCATTCCTGTCTGTCTGTCCCTATCTGTCCCTGGAAAAAACAAAACAAAACAAAAAACAAAAAAAACCCCTGGGTATGTCTTATGCAGTAGTTGTAGTTTTTTTTACTTGCATTTCCTATTTTTTCATGCTTGTTTTTGTGCTCATTGTTGAAGACAGTGATTCGTCATCAGACACAGATGAAGATAAGCTAACAGAAGGGAGTTTTGACAGTGATGAGTTGTATGAATTTTTTGATGAATAAAACTTGAATTCAATAACTTTATGTAATCAACTTTTTTTCCCAAAATTCAGGCCCCCAAATTAAGGTGCGTCTTACACATGGGCGTGTCTTATACATAGGAAATACGGTATATTAGCTATTAAAATTTTTTTTTTTTTTTTTTGTATTTTTCTGAAGCTGGAAACGGGGAGAGACAGTCAGACAGACTCCCGCATGCGCCCGACCGGGATCCACCCGGCACGCCCACCAGGGGCGACGCTCTGCCCACCAGGTGGCGATGCTCTGCCGATCCTGGGCGTCGCCATGTTGCGACCAGAGCCACTCTAGCGCCTGAGGCAGAGGCCACAGAGCCATCCCCAGCGCCCGGGCCATCTTTGCTCCAATGGAGCCTTGGCTGCGGGAGGGGAAGAGAGAGACAGAGAGGAAAGCGCGGCGGAGGGGTGGAGAAGCAAATGGGTGCTTCTCCTATGTGCCCTGGCCGGGAATCGAACCCGGGTCCTCCGCACGCTAGGCCGACGCTCTACCGCTGAGCCAACCGGCCAGGGCGCTATTAAAATTTTTAATGACTAATTTTAATAAAGACTGATGTTCTATCTTCCTATACTAAACACTAAGAAATCTAGGCTTTAAAAAAGCAATATAGAACTCTTCTTTCCCAACATATTAGGGCAAATAAGCTTCATTTAATCAAAATTATATTTAAATGTATTTCTTGCTATTATTGATGACTTCCCTCAATACTTCCATTGCACATTTAAGTTCCAGCTCTATAAACAAAAATAATACTGTAAATTAGTTTCAGTTAGGTTATTATAAGTGTGACAATTTTCCATAATAAAATAGTAAAATCATTTCAGAAAAAGAAAAATTAATGGTTAATTAATTAAAGGTCAGACAGTGCTATAAAAACTTTTCTCAGAAAGCCAACCAATCTTGTATGTAATAGTAGGAGAATTACAGGGTAGGTTCTTATAAAGATAAATAGATATAAATACCAAAATGAAAATAAATGTGCCCTAAAAACTCAAGTTATTATCTACATCGTCCTCTTTATTATTAAAAAGCAGATTAAGAAAAACAAAAGCTTTATATAAATCAACATAAATTCACTGAAGTCATTCGCACATACAAAAACATATTACAGGTAATACGTCCACCCCAAAATAACAAAATTTAAAACAAGTATTTGCTCCCTATAGAAAAGATGTTGTTTGATAAAGAATATGACTTTCTTCCTCCTTCAAGTCTTTAACATAACATAAAAACATGACAAAACTAGTCAATGTTTATAAGATAAAAATCACAAGTCAAAGAATTTATGTAGATAGCTTCAGAATAATTTCTAAATTTGACTTCATTCAAGTCTCATGAACTAAAAAATTATAAGTTAGAATTTTATAGATTTTCTGTGTAACTTCTATTTATAATAAGAATGCTAAAGATAGACTCTGACTATAACGGACTGCAATAAAATTGCAATGCTTACAAAGGGTAACAGTAATTTAAAGTCAAGAAAAATAATATAAAATATATATATTAAAAAGATATACTTTAATCTGACATAAAGTCAGATCAGCCATTAAAGTATAAACATTTACTTTATATTACCAATCAGTATTGATTTACAAAATCTCACATTTCAGTAGTATCTAACAGTAAACTGACAGAGTAATCATCTATTATGTACTATTAGTAAGTACTATTTTATATGTAATTTATTATTAATAAAAGTCTCCTAATACTAAATGTAGTAGTATAAATACAATGTAAAGGTATACATAACATATAATGTAAATATACATGTCAAAAAATTATTCAATTGTTTAATATACAAATTTGAGTTAGCATACACATGAATAATCAAGTTATTTCCATATTTTAATGATTCACCAATATCAATTATACTGCTTCAACTCTGAAAATACAGTGGGTCCTCAAATAACATTATTTTGCTGAGATGCCACAGGAACTTAACTCTTGTTTGAATGAATGAGTCTATGGAAAAACTTTTTACTGTAAGTAATTTCACTTAAACTCACAAGACTATTAACAAATTTAAGTGAGGACTGACTGTATACTATAAAATGATATATCTTCAAATGGGAACATTCTATAAAATTATTAATATTTATTTATTTTACATACGAAATAAAAAATCTCTTTACCTCAAATATCTGCGCAAACTGGGTCTCTTTACTAGAAAATATTGCATGGATGCAATGAATAGCATATTTGGCTTGACGGGGGGGTCCTTTTTTAGATTTGTGATGTAAAACAGGAAGCAAAGCTCTAAAAAAATAAATAAGAAAAATCAACACGATTTCTACTAGGCACTTTGTATTGTTAAAGTAATGTTTTGAGGGAAAAAAAGTCACACTTACTCAGATTCATTTTCAATCATCTATAATTTTTGCTTTATAAACATTTATATTAAAATATAACCCAAATACAAGTATTTTTCTTCCTTTTTACTTAAAAACTATAAATACAAACAAGAATGGTGGTCCATTTCTTCTTTCTAATTTCCATTAGCCTTTTTTCTTCTATTCTCAATATCATCACTCCAGCTAACCTGCGACTTTTCACCTAAGACAACTGTAAAGGACCTAACTGTTCCTCTTTCTAAAACTTCTCTTCCACTTTGATTCATCTTTCACTTGGTTTCAGAACCTACATAAAAGGAAATCTGATTACTTAACTATTCCATACAAATGGAATACTTTTTTTGTGCCAGACATATTAAAAGTTCCAATTCTTTCCCTTCATGCTACCAGTATATTGGGACAAGACAAATAATAATATGTAAATTAGCAAAATATATGTTATATCAAATTGTGATTAACTGCCTCAGAGGAATTAACTGCCACAGAGGAATACAAACAGAAAGAGGACTGAAAGAAGGATGGGGAGGGGTTTGTGAGAATGTTACAACTTTAAACAGGATGGTTACAGAAGACCTTTTTTTTTTTTTTTTTTTTTTCATTTTTTCTGAAGCTGGAAACAGGGAGAGACAGTCAGACAGACTCCCGCATGCGCCCGACCGGGATCCACCCGGCACGCCCACCATGGGGCGACGCTCTGCCCACCAGGGGGCGATGCTCTGCCCATCCTGGGCGTCGCCATGTTGCGACCAGAGCCACTCTAGCGCCTGGGGCAGAGGCCACAGAGCCATCCCCAGCGCCCGGGCCATCTTTGCTCCAATGGAGCCTTGGCTGCGGGAGGGGAAGAGAGAGACAGAGAGGAAAGCGCAGCGGAGGGGTGGAGAAGCAAATGGGCGCTTCTCCTGTGTGCCCTGGCCGGAATCGAACCCGGGTCCTCCGCACGCTAGGCCGACGCTCTACCGCTGAGCCAACCGGCCAGGGCAGAAGACCTTTTTGATAAAGTTAATGATCTGAGTTCTGAGGGATCATGGAGTGAGTCACGTAGCTGCCTGGAAAAACATTCATGTATCACATTATTACACAACACAAAAATTTAAAATAAATACTAAATAAAATAGAATCTTTCAGCTCAACTATTACTCAAATAATGACATTCAAATAAACTTCTGAATCCTTCTCTTTGCCTAACATCAACCCAGTGTTCCAGTTCTAACAATTTACAGATATAATAATACAACACAATAATATCGTATCACAAAATCAAAATATATTTAAAAAGACATATTATTTTCAAAGTCCTGCAACAAATAGAGAATGGAAAAGCCAATAATATCATGAAAAAATGGGTTGGACATAAAGAGAAAGTTCTTATAAATATATATATACAAATTACCCTACACTGTGTGAAAAGATGTCCACAATCACTTATTTAAAATAAAATACAAATTAAACTACACAAGGAGGACTTCTGCTCCAGATTATGCTAATATATCTGAGACTGGCTTTATTGGCACACTGTAGTAAACAAGTAGAATACAAGACAAATGTTAAAGGTTTCAGACACTGGACTCCAGGCAGCACACTTCTATAACCCTAAAAGAAAGAGAACTAGAGAAGCCCGACCACCTGGCCCCTGCTTACTGCACCGAGGTGGCTTCCAGACTATCACAAAAGGAAGCAACCCAAACGGAGCCCAGTGGCCCTGTGAAGTTGAGGAAAACAGAAAGGCGTCAGAGATGCCAAAGGAGCTATAAGTACTTTCTAGGGCAGAAAACCACAGAGGAAGGAGCTACAAAGAAAGAAAGAGAGCATAAGTTCTGGAGATCTGAAGAGGGAGGGATATCCTCAAGTCTTTGGCTGAATAACGGCAGTATTACACATGAGAAACCAGAAAAAAAAAACGCTGAAAAGCAGGCAAAAAAAAAAAAAAAGAAAAAAGAAGAAAAAAGCCTGGTAATAATTCATGTTTCCGCCAGCTATAGTAAACAACACTTTCATTCATAACCAGTAGAAAGTGAATCAATAGAAACAGGTCCATTGAATTCCAAGATGACTATGGAGTAGGACTTTCCAACCACCACCTCCCAGGACCAAAATGGATTACAATTTAATTTAAGAACAATCATCTTGAAAAAGCAACTTTGGACTAACCTAAGAAGAGTCTATACCCAAGGATCACTGAAGAAGCCACACTGTGACTAGTAAGAATGGTAGAGACGCGGGAAGGTCTGCTCTGCTCCCAGAACAAGCTGAGAATGAGGGTCCAGAGGGACTTGCACAGCGGGAAGGGCCGCCCTGAAAAGTGTGGGTGCTCAGCCCCAGTTCCAGAGCCCCAACCTAGAGTACCGGAGCCTACAAGAAGCGCCCACACGGTATTTGGCAATGAAAAGAGCCAGTTTTGTGTCTGCGAGAAAGAGATGGAGCACTTGAAGACACAGACCCCATCTTAAAGGGCCCACACAGAAAATCTTGTTCAAAGCCATTTACACAGGGCTCTGGTGGAGGGAGAGATGAGAGGACTAGCGTTGTATGAGAAGACTGTAAAGTTGGAGGCTCGGGGAGAAACACTGTTGGAGATGGCCACTGGAACCCTGTGCTGAGTCATTCCCCAGTACTGCAGTCCCCATCTTTCTTGGGTGGAGCAGTTCCCTGAGTGGCATCAGCCTGGGGAAAAGCAACTGGTCCACCCTTGGGAGTCTCTCCTGCCCCAGTCAGGGAGATGGGTTGTTCTGAGAAGCCAGGAAACAGAGGGCACATAAGTGACTCAGTTGTCTGGTGCTGAGGACGGAGCTTTCCCCACACACTCCTGAGTCTAAGACTGGTAATTTCGCCTCACAGGAGACTCAATAGAAACTGTCTGGAGTGCGGGCAGACCACACCTCTGGGCCTCACAGGCCACACCCTACTGAAGTCTGCAAAAAATATCTGGACAGGCTGACACCAGGGGCCAAGGGGTGGAGCGACACCCACCATCTTTCCTAATCGTTAAATTGCTGAAGGCTCTAGACCACTGGTAGTCAACCTGGTCCCTACCGCCCACTGGTGGGCGATCCAGCTTTCATGGTGGGTGGTAGCGGAGCAACCAAAGTATAAATAAAAAGATAGATTTAACTATAGTAAGTTGTTTTATAAAGATTTATACTGCCAAACTTAGCGAATATCTGACATAAAGTACTTGGTAAGTAATTTTTTTTGTGTGTGTGTATTTTTCTGAAGCTGGAAACGGGGAGAGACAGTCAGACAGACTCCCGCATGCGCCCGACCGGGATCCACCCGGCACGCCCACCAGGGGCAACGCTCTGCCCACCAGGGGGCGATGCTCTGCCCCTCCGGGGCGTTGCTCTGCCACGACCAGAGCCACTCTAGCGCCTGGGGCAGAGGCCAAGGAGTCATTCCCAGCGCCCGGGCCATCTTTGCTCCAATGGAGCCTTGGCTGTGGGAGGGGAAGAGAGAGACAGAGAGGAAGGGGGGGGGGGTGGAGAAGCAAATGGGCGCTTCTCCTATGTGCCCTGGCCGGGAATCGAACCCAGGTCCCCCGCACGACAGGTCGACGCTCTACCGCTGAGCCAACCGGCCAGGGCCAGTAATTATTATTATATACTTTAACTTGATGTAACTGCTTTATAAATTTTATAAAGTAAAGTTATTTCCCTACTTTATAAATCACCATTACTGTGGAACCGGTGGGCGGTTAGAAAATTTTACTACTAACAGATATACAAAAGTGGACAGTAGGTATAAAAAGGTTGACTACTCCTGCTCTAGACTCTACCAGAGGTTTCTTCAGTGGCTCAGCACCACAAGCAGACAGAAGCTGCAAGAGGCGGGAATCAGAGAACCTTGGGATTTTGAAAGAACCCTTCCCCAAGTCCAGTATGAGTAAAAGCCAGCCTAGGTGTGCAGCTTGGTATTGCCATGGGCAACTGAGCCCAACAGAGGCAGCCACAAACTCTGGACTGCTTGTAGCTCCAAGGTTACTGACCATTCATGGGCAGTGTCTCCCATGGTCTGTGCCAGGTTCCTGCCAGAAGACCCAGGGCTGGCACATTCAGCGGACAGTTGAGGAGAGCAACGGTTCAGGTCCTAACAACTCTTGCCAGAGTGGTATCCTAAGGAAGGGCTCTGCACACCTGACCCAGCTGAGGCGAGTTTCACTCTCTGTGATCAACACCAGCACAGCGGCTCATGTGCATTGGATGGGGTGGGGCTTCACAGTCAGCCAGCCTGGGCACTGGATATCCTGTTCTGCTGGGCTAGATCCCACAGAGGAAAAAGAGAGAGGCCTGGAACATGGGCATTTAACGTGTGGGTCCCTGTTAGCCAACTACTGTTGGATCTGGTCGAGGGGCTTAGCCACCTTTGGAGTGGGGGGCACAGTCAGCCCCAGGAGAGGACTCTTCCAGTCTTTCTCCCTGAGACCAGGGTCTCACCAACTGAAAGAACTTCTACAGAGGGGACTGTTGGCCACACTTGGACTGAACCTACTGCTCACCTTGTTGGGGAAAATAAAATTTGAGTATCCAGCAGTGGCTGAGGGATTAAGATCTGGAGTAGGGGCCACATTTCTCGTACTGAGCTCCTGACTAAGAGACCCCTGAAGTAGGGGGGTCTCACTAACATTGTATTGACAACCTCAGCTGACCTAACCCACCAAGATTGTAACCTGGAAAGGGATTGGTTGGTTGAGGCCAGTCTGAGCCAACACTATACAGTCTTTCTATGAAGACACTGTGAGAAGACTAGGCAGCTGCAAGAAGAGGTGGAACAGCTGAAAAGTGGAGACAAATTTTACACAGTTTGGGGCTCTTATGGAACTGTTGTCATCTCTAAGTAGGAGGAAGCTAGTCCTTATACATAGGCTGGCCCCTGCCACACTACCCAGGCACTAAACACAGAGACATAAATAGTGAAATGAGCAGTGGCTGCAAACAGGTAGCCCACAGCAGGTTCCAAACAACAGCTGACGCCAACTAACAAAGATCTAGAAACAACACAATTGGTAGTGGGTGGCAGACAGCACCAAACCTAGACTCAGCTACCTACACAAGCAACACACCCAAAGGAGGAGTCTACCAGGCATCAGACAGTGTGGAGAATAAATACACCCAACTGGACAGACATTGCACAGTGTGTAATACACATGATCAAGGTTGACCCTTAGGGCCAGCCAGCCTGAAGAAATAACCATACCCATGAAAGGACCACCTGCATTCAAAAAAGAGAGAAAATAGTAAGCTCAAGATGCATTCAAGGAAAACAGGTGGCCTGGAGGTCAGTACAACATTGAGCCCATCTTCCTCACAAAGACCCACAAAAGTTCAAAGTCAGACACTAACTAATACACAGACAAAATGGGCAGACAAAGAAATGCAAACAAATGAATCAACAAGAAAAATCCCCAGAAAAAGAACTAAATGAAATGGAAGAAACCAAACTACCAGATACAGAGTTTAAAATAATAATTTTTAGGATACTCAAAGATTTATAGCAATAATGAAAGGACATAATGGGTACCTACATAAAGAGATACCAAACATCAAAAAGGACATAGAAATCATAAAAAAGAACCAGTCAGAAATGAAAAATACAATATCAGAAATGAAGACTGCACTAGAAAGGATCAACAGCAGTCTGGATAAAATAGAGGATCGAACCAGCAATTTAGAAGACAAGATAAAGAAAAGCACAGAAGCAGAGCAGCAAAACAAAATGAGGCTAAAAAAGAATGAGGAAACTCTAAGAGACCTTTGTGATAACATAAAGACAGAACATTTCCATATCATGGGAGTTCCTGAAGGAGAAGAGAATGAACAAGGATAGAGAAGTTGTTTCAAGAAATCATAGCTGAAAATTTCCCTAAACTGATGAAGGAAAAAGTCACACAAGTTCAAGAAGCACAGTCCCAATAAAGAGGAACCTAAGGAGGCCTACACCAAGACGTATCATAATTAAAATGCCAAATTTAAGAGACAAAGAAAGAATACTAAAAGCTGCAAGAGAAAAGAAGTTAATTACCTACAGAGGAACCCCCACATAAGGATGACATCTGACTTCTCAACAGAAACACTTGAGGCCAGAAGGGATTGGCAAGAAATATTCAAAGTGATGCAAAACAAGAACCTACAACCAACACTACTTTATCCAGCAAGGCTATCATTTAAAATTGAAGGAGAAATAAAAAGCTTCACAGACAAAACACAACTCAATAAATTCATTAAAACCAAACCGGTATTGCAAGAAATCTTTAAGGGGGCCTCCTGTAAAAAGAGCAAAGGAAAAAAAAAAAAGAAATCTAGAGAAAGAGGATTGTAGATTTAGAAAATAAAATGGCAATAAATAAGTATATATCAATAATAACCTTAAATATAAATGGATTACATGCTCCAATCAAAAGACATAGATAGGGTAGCTACATGGATAAGAAAACAGGATTCATACATATGCTGTCCACAAAAGACCCACCACAGAATAAAAGATACACATGCACTAAAAGTAAAGGGATAGAAAAAAATATTCCATGAAGTGGAAATGAAAAAAAAGCTGGGGTAGCAATACTTATATCAGACAAAATAGACTTTAAAACAAAGGTTATAGTAAGAAATAAAGAAGATCACTACATAATGACAAAAGAAGCAATCTATCAGGAGGTATAACCATTATAAATATTTATGTACCTAATATAGAAGCACCTAAGTATTAATATATAAAGCAGATTTTGATAAGCATAAAGGGAGAGATCTACAGCAATATTATAATAGTAGGGAATTTTAATACAACACTAACATCACCAGAGAGATCCTCCAGCCAGAAAATTAACGAAGAAACAGCGGCCTGAAATGACACACTAGGTCAACTGTATTTAATTGATATCTTCAGAACCTTTCACCCCAAAGAAGCAGAATATACATTCTTTTCAAGTGCTCATGGTACATTCTCTAGGACAGAACACATTTTAGGACACAAAATAAGTCGCAATAAATTTAAGAAGACTGAAATCATATCAAGCATCTTCTCTGATCACAATGTAATGAAACTAGAAATCAATTACAAAATAAATACTGAAAAACATCAAACACTTGGAGGCTAAATAGCATGTTATTAAATAATGAATGGGTTAACAAGATCAAGGAAGAAATAAAAAATTTCCTTAAAACAAGTGAAAACGAACATACAACAACTCAAAATTTATGGTACACAGCAAAGGCAATCCTGAGAGGGAAGTTCCTAGCATTACAGCATTACCTTAAAAAGCAAGAAAAAGCTCAAATAAACAACTTAACCCTGCATTTAAAAGACCTAGAAATAGAACAACAGATAAAGCCCAGAGGAATTAGAAGAAAAGAAATAATAAACATTAGAGCAGAAATAAAGGACACAGAGACTAAAAAAACAAAACAAAAAAATCAATGAAACCAAGAGCTGGTTCTTTGAAAAGGTAAAGAAGAATGATGAACCTTTAACCAGACTCACCAAGAAAATAGAGAATTCAAATAAATAAAATTAGAAATGAAAATAAAGAAGTAACAACTGCTACTGCAGAAATATAAAGGATTGTAAGAAAATACTATGAAGATCTAATGCAAAATAATTGGACATCCTAAGTGAAATGGATAAATTCCTAGAAACATACAATCTTCCAAAACTCAATCTGGAAGAATCAGAAAACCTAAACAGACAATTACAATAAATGAAATTAAAACAGTTATCAAAAAACTCTCAACCAAAAGTCCTGGACTGGATGGCTTCACAGTCGAATTTTACCAAATATTCAAAGAAGAACTAACACCTATCCTTTTCAAAGTATTTCAAAAAATTCAAGAGGAAGGAAGACTTCCAAGCTCCTTTTATGAGGCAAGCATTATCCTCATTCCAAAATCAGGTAAAGACACTACAAAGAAAGAAAACTATAGGCCAATATCCCTGATGAACTTAGATGCTAAAATTCTCAACAAAATATTAGCACACTGGATCCAGCAATACATTAAAAAAGGCATAGGTCATGATCAAATGGGATTTATTCCAGAGAGGCAAGGCTGGTACAATATATGCAAATAAATCAATGTGACTCATCACGTAAACAAAAGGATCAAAATCACATGATTATATCAACAGATACAAAAAAGCATTTGATAAAATCCAGCACCCATTCATGATCAAAGCTCTAAGCCGAGTGGGAATACAGAGAACATACCTCAACATGATAAAGACCATCTATGACAAAGTGACAGCTAACAGCATACAAAATGGGCAAAAATTAAAAGCAATCCCCTTAAGATCAGGAACAAGGCAGGGTTTCACCACTCTTATTCAACCTAGTCCTGGAACGCCTAGCCACAGCAATCAGACAAGAAGAAATAAAAGGCATCCAAATTTGAAAAGAAGTTAAACTATCATTATTTTCTGATGATCCAATACTGTACGTAATAAACCCTAAAGTCTAGGTTAAAAAAAAAACAAAACTACTAGACTTGATGTATAAATCTGGCAAGATGGCAGGATATAAAATTAATATTCAGAAATCAGTGGCATTTTTATACACTGACAATAAACTGTCTGAAAGAGCAATTAAGGAAACAATCCCCTTCACTATTACAGCAACAACAAAAAAATACAGGACCTAGGAGTAAATTAAACGATGGAGGTAAAAGACTTGTACTCAGAAAATTATAAGACATTGAAAAATCAAATCAAGAAGATACAAACAAGTGGAAGTATATACTGTGCTCATGGATAGGAAAAATAAACATTAAAATTTCTATTTACCCAAAGAAATTTATAAATTCAATGCCATTCCTATTAAAATACCAATGGCATACTTCAAAGATATAGAACACATATTCCAAAAATTTTTATGGAACCAAAAAAGAACACAAATAGCCTTGGCAATCTTGAAAATGAAGAATAAAGTGGGAGGTATCACACTTCCTGATATCAAGTTATACTACAAGGCTATTGTACTCAAAACAGCTTGGTACTGGCATAAGAATAGGCAGACAGATCAATACAGAACAGAAATCCCAGAAATAAACCCACATTTTTATGGGCAATAGATATTGGACAAAGGAACCAAGAGCATACAGTAAAGACAGTCCCTTTAATAAATTATATTGGGAAAACCAGACAGGCACACGCAAAAAAAATGAAACTAGACCTCCTACTTATACCATTCACAGACAGAAACCAAAAATGGATAAAAGACTTAAATGTGAGTCTCAAAATTATAAACATTTTGGAAGAAAATATAGGCAGTTAAGTCTCCAATATCTCTCGGAGCAATATTTTTGCAGATTTATCTCTACAGGCAAGTGAAATAAAGCACAAAATAAACAAATGAGACTATATCAAACTAAAAAGTGTTTGCACAGCAAAAGACATCATGACCAAAATAAAAAGACAACCCACACAATGAGAGAACATATTCACCAATAAGTCTGATAAGAGGTTAATAACCAAAATTTATAAAAAAACTTCTAAAACTCAACACCAGGAAGATAAACAATCCAATTAAAAAATGGCCAAAGAACTGAACAGACACTTCTACAAAGAGGTCATACAGATGACCAATAGGAATATGAAAAAAATGTTCAATGTCAGTAATCATCAGAGAAATGCAAACTAAAACCACAATGAGATACCACTCACACCTGTCAGAATGGTTCTCATTAATAAATCAACACACAATAAGACCTGGTGAGGGTGTGGAGAAAAGGGAACCCTCTTGCACTGCTAGTAGGAATACAAATTTGTGCAGCCACTGTGGAAAACAGTATGGAGTTTCTTCAAAAAATTAAAAATGGGCCATGGCCTGTGAGTTCAGTTGTAGAGTCGGCCTGGCATGTGGATGGAAGTCCTGCTTCGATTCCCCATCAGGGCACACAGTAGAAGTGCCCATGTGCTTCTCCACCCCTCTCCCCCTCTCCTTCTTCTCTGCCTCTCTCTTCCTGTCCCACAGTCAAGGCTACATTGGAGCAAAGTTGGCCCGGGCACTGAGGATGGCTCCATGGCCTCTGCCTCAGGCACTAGAATGGCTCCAGCCACAAAAGAGCAATGCCCCAGATGGGCAGAGCATTGTCCCCTGGTGGGCATGCCGGGTGGATCCCGGTTGGGTGCATCCAAGAGTTTTTCTGACTGCCTCCCTGCTTCTAACTTCAGGAAAAATACAAAAAAATAAATAATAATAAAAATATAAAAATGGAACAGCCTTTTGACCCAGATATTCCACTTTTAGGAATATATCCTAAGAATAAAAAATAACTGATTCAAAAGATGATATACACCTCCATGTTTATTACAGCATTGTTCACAACAGCCAAGATCTGGAAACAGCCGAAGTGTCCATCAGTGGACAAGTGGATTAAAGAGCTGTGGTACATATATGCAATGGAATACTACGTGGCCGTGAAAAAGGAAACCTTACCTTTTGCGATATTATGGATGGACCTGGAGACTATTATGCTAAGTGAAATAAGCCAGGCAAAGGAACACAATATCATATGATCTCTTTTATATGTGGAATCTAATCAACAAAATATACTGAGGAATGGAACAGAGGCAGAGACGAGGTCACAGGGACCAGAGGGACAGCTGTCAGAGCGAAGGGGGACGAGGGGATGGGACCAGAGAGGGTGAAGGAATTAGTGAAATTACATATACATAACACATAGATACAGGTAACAGGACAGCAAATCCCAGAGGGTAGGGGGGAGTAATTTAGGGGGAGGGGAGAAGTGGGGTTGTAATGGGGGACATGGGGGTAGGTGGTGAGAGTATTATATTGAATGAAACACTTGAATACATGTTAATACAATAAATTAAAATTAATACTTTAAAAAATAATAAAAAAAGAGAAAGAAACAGGTCCAGAAATGGTACAAGTGATGGAACTAGCAAAGACATTGACAGAACTATGCTTCACAGGCTCAAGAAGGTAAGAAGAAAATATAAACGTGATAAGCACAGAAATAAAATAAATAGAAAAGACCCAGGTGGAATTATTAAATATGAATAACAATATTGATAAGAGGTAAAGGCAGATTATACAGGGCTGAGCAAAAGTAGATCTACTGTTTTTATATAGAAAAACATATAATACAAGAGAAACTATTTAAGAATAAGCTGTTTTATGTACTCACAACTGCAAACCTAGTATTTCCCACCCATATCTATCAGAGAAGAAAAAGATCAGTGAACTTAACACAGCAATAGAAACAATGCAAAATAAAACCAGAGGAAAAATAGAACAGAAAAAGAAAAGAAAGAACATTATTGACCTGTAAGACACTATCAAGTAGTCAAACATCATGTAATTGGGAGTCCGAGACAGGAGGTGGGGAGAGGAAAACAGTATTTGAAGAAATAATAGCCAAAATTTTTCCAAGGATGATGGAAATAACCCATAGTCCCAAGAATCAATATGAACCTAAAGCAGCAGAAACAGAAAATAAATGATAAGGTCTATCTTTATCATTGATTTGGTAAAAATATCAACAAAAAGGACAATTTTTAACATAGAAAACACACAACAAACACAGGGACAAAGAATGAATGAACACTTTCCATCAAAAACTGCACAACCTAGAAAACTACAATGACGTCTTTCAGCTACTAAAATAAACACATTTGTCAACCTGAAGTTTTATTGTGAGCAAAAATACCTTGCAAGAATGAAGGCAAAATATAGAGACATTTTCAGACAAAGAAATGCTGAAATAAGTATAAGCAGAATTATAAGAAGTAAGTTTAAGAAGAAAAATGGTAGCATGAAAAAGTGGCTACATATCCAAAAGAAAAGAGAGAGCAACAGAAATGGTAACCGTTTCCAACAAAAACAAAAGAAGACACAGACAATTGTTTCTTGGCCTTTTGGCAAGATCAAGTGTAAGAAAACAAAGACCAAACAGAAACTCATTTTAAATTTTCTTCTCACAATAATTAGGAGGTAATTCTAAATGAATATGAAGCTATAAAATATCCCTTAATTTTGTGAGCAGTATATAAGCCCCTGGAAGATTTAAAGTTAAAATAAAAGAACATGCCTCACAAACACTAATAAATAAGTGATCTGCTACTCTCAGAAAAAGGTTACAGAACAAAGAAAATGACGAGGGAGAGAGACATGTCATACCTCAGTTGTCAACAAAACTATGGGGGATCAGATACACTCGTACACTGCTAGTGGAAATGCAGAGTGTTATAACCACTATGGAGGAGAGTGGAGTGACATCTAGGAAAATCAGATATGCATTTACTCTATCAACAAAATAAACACTGAAATATGGAGTAAGAGGGTTCCTTTTTCTCCACAGCCTCTCCAACATTTGCTATTACCTGTCTTGCTAATAATAGCTAATCGAACAGGTGTGAGGTGGTATCTCATTGCCGTTTTGATTTGCATTTCTCTAATAGCTAAAGAAGATGAGCATCTTTTCATATATCTGTTGGCCATTTGTATTTCTTTCTGGGAGAAGTGTCTGTTCATATCCTCTTCCCATTTTTTTATTGGATTGTTTGTTTGTTGTTGAGTTTTATGAGTTCTTTGTATATTTTGGATATTAAGCCCTTATCTGAGCTGTTGTTTGAAAATATCATTTCCCATTTAGTTGGCTTTCTGTTTATTTTGTTATCAGTTTCTCTTGCTGAGCAAAAATTTCTTAGTCTGATGTAGTCCCATTCATTAATTTTTGCCTTCACTTCTCTTGCCTGTGGAGTCAAACTGTAAAGTAGTACAACCATTATGAAAGAAAGTATGGTGGTTCCTCAAAAAAATGAAAATAGAACTACCTTATGACCCAGCAATCCCTCTACTGGGTATATACCCCAAAAACTCAGAAACATTGATACGTAAAGACACATGCAGCCCCATGTTTATTGCAGCATTGTTCACAGTGGCCAGGACATGGAAACAACCAAAAAGCCCGTCAATAGATGACTGGATAAAGAAGATGTGGCACATATACACTATGGAATACTACTCAGCCATAAGAAATGATGACATCGAAACATTTACAGCAAAATGGTGGGATCTTGATAACATGATACGAAGCGAAATAAGTAAATCAGAAAAAACCAGGAACTGCATTATTCCATACGTAGGTGGGACATAAAAGTGAAACTAAGAGACATTGATAAGAGTGTGGTGGTTAGGGGGGGGGAGGGGGGAAAGGGAGAGGGAAAGGGGGAGGGGGAGGGGCACAAAGAAAACAAGATAGAAGGTGACAGAGGACAATCTGACTTTGGGTGATGGGTATGCAACATAATTGAACGACAAGATAACAAGTAACCTGGACTTGTTATCTTTAAATATATGTATCCTGATTTATTGATGTCACCCCATTAAAAAAATAAAATTAAAAAAATAATAATAATAATGTTAAAAATAAAAATAAAAAAAAAGAAATATGGAGTAACTGCCAATACAAGTAAAGAAAAAAATCAAGATGAAGAAAAGTATGTATCCTGTAGTTTATCATTTACCTACTAAAAGGGGGACATAACACATACATATATACACATACACACTTGAGCACTTCCAGACAAACATATGGAAAGACATTTTTTTAAACATTTATCTATATGTAAGAAAAAAAGTTAAAAAACAGAAGCTAAACTTTTTGCAATACATCTTGCTTTTAGACTTGTCTTTAAAACAAGTGAATATTTCATTTAATTTAGTAATAAAATTAATTTTAAAAGGGCAATCTCTTAAAAAGTAAAATGAAACAAATGAACAGAAAAAAGAAGTACCCATTTGGTGGTATAACTACACAAAGAAGAAGCATTCCAAGTGACTTTAGCATGGGAATTTGACCATACATCACTGCTACTGTCCAATACCCTAAATACAAGACAACTCCCTAAACAAATCAATAACTGTGTTTAGGAACGACATTGGTAGTGCTACTATTCTGAGACTGTTATATACAATATTTATTAAAACATTGCTGTTTTATCATCCTGGGTTACTTCAGCATGGGGAAGTAAAGACATAAATGTAAAGTTGAAGAGGTTCAATAAAATCCTTATGATCCTGAATCTGAACTGGAATAATCAATATAAATAGTCAAAACATTTTATCTTCCAAAAACCATTCTTTAGCTGTGTTCACTGAATCATCCTAGCAAAATGACCCACACGATAGCCAGCAATTAGTATCTCACATGACTGACACTCTTGATACCATCCCCAAATTTCAGGTGTGAAGCAGGAAATGTACTAGACGGGCCTGAAACATTTTGTCATGAGAGACTGCAAAGAAACAACAAAGATTAGCGTTGTTCAAAAAGACTCAGAGGTTTCCAAATATAGATGGGACAATCTGAGCATCAATGAGATTGATCACCATAACTGACTGAAACACAAATACATGTAAATCCATAAGTTTATAATGTTATTTTTAAAAACCAACAGTTAATTGGTCACATTGGGAGGTTGCTAGTAAAGTCACCCTATTTTGAACACTGTTCAATAATATAAAAGAATCAAGTATATGGCCAACCAGGCGGTGACGCAGTGGATAGTGTCGGACTGGGACACGGAGGACCCAGGTTCAAAACTCTGAGGTCGCTGGCTTGAGTATGAGCTCATCTGGTTTGAGCAAGGTTCACCAGCTTGAGACCAAGGTTGCTGGCTTGAGCAAGGGGTCCCTTGCTTTGCTGTGGACCCCCGGTCAAGGTACATATGAGAAAGCAATCAATGAACAATTAAGGTGCCACAAAGACGAATTGATGCTTCTCATCTCTCTCCCTTTCTGTCTGTCTGTCCCTATCTGTCCCTCTGTCTCTGTTACAAAAAAAATTTAAGAAAGTATTTATCCTGCCTTTTCTAAATAAATTTAACATTGGAGAATCAAAGAACGATAAGAAAGTTCTTTATAAAAGTATTCAGCTAACAGTGATAAAGAATTGTCAGAATAAAATATCACCACTGATTACTAAGTAGTATCGTCTGCTAATATCTTAAAAAGAGCAGTAACTAGATATGATGTGCCTCCTAGAAGAGCATTCTAATACCTATAAAGTGGTCCTGCAACAAAAAAAAGTGGAGCTGGGTCCAATCGGGCATCCAGCTTTAATTATCATTTTATAGAAAATATAAGGAACTGTTAAAGTACGCCAAGTAAACTCTGCAAGTGAGACAACCTGGTTTCTTTCTCAAACATAGGAGAGAAAGAGAACTGGAGGGGGAGCCCAGTAACTATTAAAACCTCACTTGGACCCTGAATCAAACAACAAACTATTAAAAAAAATTACTATACTTTTTTTTTTTTTTGCATTTTTCTGAAGCTGGAAACGGGGAGACAGTCAGACAGACTCCCACATGCGCCCGACCGGGATCCACCCGGCACGCCCACCAGGGGCGACGCTCTGCCCACCAGGAGGCGATGCTCTGCCCCTCCGGGACATCATTCTGCCGTGACCAGAGCCACTCTAGCGCCTGGGGCAGAGGCCAAGGAGCCATCCCCAGCGCCCGGGCCATCTTTGCTCCAATGGAGCCTTGGCTGCGGGAGGGGAAGAGAGAGACAGAGAGGAAGGAGGGGGGTGGTGGAGAAGCAAATGGGCACTTCTCCTATGTGCCCTGGCCGGGAACCGAACCCGGGTCCCCCGCACGCCAGGCCGACGCTCTACCGCTGAGCCAACCGGCCAGGGCCAAATTACTATACTTTTGAGAAGACTGGATATTATTAAAATTAAGCAACTGTTAACTGTGATTGTGATAATAATATTGTGATTAATTTTTAAGAGTTCTTATATTTTAGATACTTGAATGTACAGATGAAATGATATTAGTAAGTCTGGGGTTAGCTTTCAAATATAAAAAGAACAGGGGAAGTGAGTAGAATTATAAATTCAACAAAAGTGGCTATAAGTTATTCATATATAAACTGGTTAGTGATACAAGCGAGTCCATCAAAATCTACTTCTCTCTCTCTCTCTCTATATATATATATATATTAAAATTTCAGTAAGATATGTAGAAAACAATTAGTTTCATTATCCTTTTGGTCTATGGGTCTATCTGTGAAATGAAAAGTTATTATTGGCTGGTTACTTTGATAACTAAACTCCCTAGGTAAAACCTGTCTTCTCGTAAATCAGATTTTATGATATGAACATCCATAATCTTTTCTTAATAATCTAGAGAAAAATTACAGATTACACACAAGTAAGAAGCAACACTGGTTGAAAATTTTTAAAATAGTATAAAATAACAAATTTATATAACTCATTATCAAAAAATAATCTTACCAAAAAATGGGCAGAAAATGTGGAGTTTTTCTCCAAAGAAGACATACTCATCGCCATCAGATATGGGAAAAGATGCTCAACATCACTAATCATCAGGGGAATGCAAATGAAAAACCACCATGAGATACCACTTCATACCTGTCAGAACAGCTATTGTCAAAAAAGTGAAAAAATAACAGGTGTTGGTAAGGTTGTAGAGAAAAGGGAACCCTCAGGAATTGTTCATGGGAAAGCAAATTGGGATAGCTGCTATGGAAAACAGTAGGGAGTTTCCTCAAAAAACTAAAAATATGCCCAACCAGCCAGTGGCACAGTGGACAGAGCATTGGCCTGGAACACTGAGGACCCGGATTTGAAACCCTGAGGTCGTCAGTTTGAGTCCAGGTTGCCAGCATGAGTGTTGGATTAAAGATATGACCCCACAGTCACTGGTTTGAGGCCAAAGGTCACTGGCTTGAGCAAGGGTTACAGGCCCACCTGGAGACCCCAGGTCAAGGCACATAAGAGAAAGCAATCAATGAACAACTAAGGTGTCACAACTATGAAGTGATGCTTCTCATCTCTCTCCCTTCCTATCTGCCTATCCCTGTCTATCCCGCTGTCTCTCTGGCAAAAAAAAAAAGGGAGGGGGCAACAAACCCACTAAAAGTAGATATATTACATGTCTTGGCAGTACTATTCTGGGTATTTATCCAAAGAAAACAAAAACACAATTTCAAGTAGATATATGCACCCCTCTGTTCATTGCAATATACAGTATTTAAAATAGCCAAGTTGGCCCTGGCCGGTTGGCTCAGTGGTAGAGCGTCGGCCTGGCATGCAGGAGTCACAGGTTCAATTCCCGGCCAGGGCACACAGGAGAGGCGCCCACCTGCTTCTCCACCCCTCCCCCTCTCCTTCCTCTCTGTCTCTCTCTTCCCCTCCCACAGCCAGGGCTCCATTGCAGCAAAGCTGGCCCAGGCGCTGAGGATGGCTCTGTGGCCTCTGCCTCAGGCGCTAGAATGGCTCTGGTTGCAACAGAGCGACACCCCAGATGGGAAGAGTATCGCCCCCTGGTGGGCATGCCGGGTGGATCCCAGTCGGGCGCATGCGGGAGTCTGACTGCCTCCCCGTTTCCAACTTCAGAAAAATACAAAAAAAAAAAGAGAGAGAGAAAGATAAAATAGCCAAGTTATGATAACCAAAGTGTCTATCAATAGATAAATGAATAAAGATGATGTGGTGTGTACAAACACACAAATAGAATATTACTCAACAATAAAAAGGAATGAAATCCTGCTATTTGTGGCAACACAGATAGACCTAGAGCAGGGGTCTCAAACTCAACTCAGCATGTGGGCCACAGAGTAAGATCACAGCCATTCGGCGGGCCGCAGTAGGTCTACAAAAGGCAACTGTTACGCAACACTTTTCTCACTGCAGTTGAAAACAAAAAAAATCAGTACAACAAGCACAATCGTACATGCAGTTTACTCAGTGTCACAAAACGACCAGAAACTGTAGTTCGCATCACAACTGCTGTTAACTAAGCTAATATCTAGCTAGGATGCTAGAGAAATGAAAATACAAGTAGGCCCCTAGGCTTACTTAATTTTATCCAAAATATTTTGAACTTCGTGGATTAGTCTGCAGGCCGCACAAAATTGTTCAGCGGGCCGCATGCGGCCCGCGGGCCACGAGTTTGAGACCCCTGACCTAGAGGGTATTATGCTAAGTGAAATAAGAAAAAGAGACAATGTATGAATTCACTTTTATGTGGAATTTTTTAAAAAATCCAAACAAAACCAAACCAGACCCATAGAAACAAAGTAATGCTTGCCAGAGGGGAGAGTGAGTGGAAGAACAGCTGAAAAGGCAAACGGGAATATAATCAATAACAGTATGAAAACTCCACAGTAACACACGCTTACTAGAGTTCGGGCAGTGAGAACATACTAGGCATACAAATATCTACTCACTGTAAGGTACACCAGAAACTAATATAATACTTCATAACTATAGTTGTTTTTTTTATTTATTCATTTTTATTAGAGAGAGAGGGGAGAGAGATAAAGAGAGAGAGAGAACAGGGGGAGAAGCAGGAAGCATCAACTCCCATATGTGCCTTGACCAGGCAAGCCCAGGGTTTTGAACCGCGACCTCAGCATTCCAGGTCGACGCTTTATCCACTGCGCCACCAAAGGTCAGGCCTATAACTATACTTTAAAAAAGTAACATGAGAAGTTATAAGCTCATGCAATGTTTTCTTTAGTCATTTAAACAGAAATAAACCAAAACAATAAAGAGAAATAGTTTTCAAGAATTCTCAAGTACCAGTCTTAATAAAATGTATGGACCTTTTGACTACTTCCCTATTAATAAACTTTTATTAAAAGGAATCCTTTATTCCCTCATTAAATTCAAATTCAAGTTTTTCTCCATGGTGATGATCATATATGTGCAGGAAATACAAACAAAACTGAAAAATATATTAAAACCAGTAAAGAAAAAAAACCAAATTCCACTACCTTAAAACCACTTTTAACATTTTGAACACACTTCTAAAATTTCTCTATACATACATATGTATATTAAATAAATAACAATAAAAATACTATTTGGAAACTTTTTCACCCAACAATGTTGCAGAAATCTCCTATGTCACACATTATTCTTTTAACAGTCACATACCGTATTTCTCCATGTATAAGATGCTCCCATGTATAAGACACACCTCAATTTTGGGGTACAAAATTTGAAAAGGAAAATGTATTACATAAAGTTATTGAACTCAAGTTTTATTCATCATAAAATTCATACAACTCCGCCCACTGTCAAAACTCCCATCCATTAGTTTGTCCTCTTCTGTGTCTGATGACAAATCACAAAAGTGTGAAATGCAAGTAAAAAAATATACAACCAGGTTTTAGACTCCAAAATTTTCAAAAAACGGTGTGTCTTATACATGGGGAAATACGGTAGTTCTTTAGTGGATAGTTATAACTCAACTGACCTAACCAATCTCTACTGATGAGCAGAGATGGTCTTTTTATTCTTTATTTAAACCTTAGCAATGAAACCACAAACATCCCTGTGCTAATTACTTAACTACTATCACTGAGCATTAAGCCTACCTATCTTATAGCCTGCTCTGAGATCCAGAGCTATAAATCGGCAAATTGCATTTCCCAGACTTCCTCAAGAACTGTCTTCCTGTTAGGTTCTTCTAAAGGCACTAGAACTTCTTTAGGTACTCTGTGCAATAGTTTCACTGCCATTCCCACCCCCACCCTCACAATAGCCAGGCGACCCCTACAGTTGACAGTTGGCTGATGTTAACAAGGCTCTTCTACCCAATGAGCAATTCTTAACACCACTTCTTTCCTATTGTTCCTTCAAACATCTGTATTAATTACTTTATGTTTAAAATACATAGTATAATTTTATTTCTCTGACTGGACATTGAACCATAAAACCATTATGTATACATCTTTTCTAATTACCTCTGGGATGAGTTCTTAGCAGTAAAACAGCAATGTTATAGACTTATATACATTTTAAGTTGGTTGTATTAACAACCCAGAAAAACTACATGAATGTATACTCCAAACAAGAGAGTGTCACTAGAATGCTAGCTAGTCCTGTGTGTGTTTTTACTTTCCTCCATTAATATTAGCAGACATAGATGTACTTTCTTGATTTGGAGGCTGGAAGTTTCCTATTGCGAAGTTCCTGTTCATTCCCTTTGCTAGCATTCTGTGAGATGTTTCTATTATTTCTTTAAGAGTCTTTATACAGTACAAATATTGATCTTCTGTAAGTCACATGTATATGTTGAAAATAGGTTTCCAGCATACCACTTGTGTTTTAACTTATTTCATGAGTTTTGCTTTTTCTAAATATCATTCTGCCTCACTAAAATATGAGGGCACTCTCCTATTTATTTCCACATCCTTAATACCTTGTACAGTGCAGGCTCTATAAATAATTTTTCAATATATGAATTTTTAAAACTCCAACCCATCAATATTTCCTTTCTGACAGAGAAGTATCTGGTCCCCCATCCAAGGGAGTTACAGAAATATATGTTACTAATACTTTAATTCATTTTATATATTTAAATCTTAGATAATTTATCTTTGACTCATCTGAAATATACGTAAAATCAAGACACAGTCTGTATTTTTGTTTTCAAAATAGCCTGCTGGTGATCCAAACTTTTCCTAATTCACCCGACTACTCTAGGATTGCAAATTTCTTGTATACTTTACACCTCTAGTTCTTCTCATTTTTTACTCCTACAGTATTTTCTAAATGGCTGTTAGTGGTATATAAGGAAAGATTTGAATTTTTACATACTTTGGCTACCTTGTTTTTCCGTAGTTTTTCAATTAATTAGTTAAGATCTTCCAAAAAAACCTGTAACTTTGCTTCCTCCTTTCCAATACTTCAATCTTTTATTTACTTTTTTAAACAAACATTTTTTATTTATCATTTAACTCTTAAAGCTTGATTTTATAAAACACAAAAAGACATGAGGTCTGTATCACCAGAAATTAAACATTAAAAACAGCAATAGCTTGTAAATGTAAATTATATACATTAAAATCAAATAATTGAATATTTTTCCAATATGGAAACTATACAAATAAAATAAATGGTGAAAGGACCTTATATATAATATATGTAATATTTTGGTATTGTGGATTATCAATTATGTTAGGACCTAAAGAGTCTGCACGCTCACTTCTTTTGCTGTGTTTCATATTTACCCATATTCTGAGTCAAACAACTTGACCAAAAGGTCTGACTTAAAAGGCAGTTAGCTTTAGAGCAAAAGTTTCTCCATCTAGAGTTACCACCTTCAAAGGAATTGGCATTACAGTGCTGGTGTAATCTGCTGGTTCCTTTTTGAAGAGTGTGCAAAAAATTATGTCAACCCTATGGAAAGTCAAACAGGAAAAAATGGAATAATTGTGCACAGTTCAGTCAAGTATAATGTCAAGTTTTCCCCATATAAAAATGAATTATATAGTTCATATAACATGAACTATAGATGACTTGGTTTCAGGAAATGGACATTTGAGAAGGACATTATTGTTCCTTTCTCATCATTAGGCACGGGCAGGGATTTTGCAGGCCACCATGCTGTTTACTTTGTAGATTACAGCAGTGAAAGAATGCAGACGGACTTGCTCAGAATTGGTCATGAACTGTGGTCCCAACTCTTCCCACTTTTCAAGTACAACCAAATCTTTGTATAGAAGAGCAGATCAAATGATCAGGAAAATTCCAACAGTGGTAGCAATGTCATTTAGCTGTAATATGTTTGATCACTGAGTGGATTTCACCTTTGAGAGCTTTCTGAGACTTTTCTCACTTTGGCAGTCTTGTCACACTCAATAACAAATTGCCATCTTTCAAGGACCTCACCATTTTCAATATTAGAGATAATTTCTACCAGTTTCTGAACTGAACACTTGTATAACCAATCTTTTAGTTGTCCCACTACATTATTTAGGTATTTCATGAGCTCAGGATCAGCAGTTACTGAAAGGAAGGTCCATATTTCTGCACTCAAGTAAAGGTTTCACATGGATAACTGAGAAGCTGACATAAAATGCTGTTGATGCCAAACGAGAACTCACCCCGATTTCAGCACTCCCCTGAGGATGATGCCCTGCTGCTGGGAGAGCTGCTGTCCCACGGTCCACAGCCACAGTGCATGCCACCACACACATGGACACCACAGGGCTCCATGACAGCTACCTGCCTTTAATCTTTTATGTAATTATAATAGCTAGTGCTTTCAGAACAATGTTAAATCATGACAGTATATTTTCTCATCTGGGTCCTGACTTTACTTGGGAGGCTTCTACTGGTTTACTATATGATGATGCCTACTGATTATAAATAGATGGATTTTTTTAATCAGAGTCCTTTCAACATATATCAAAATGAACTAGTATGTTCCTTTCCCCTTTTACTCACTTATATAATGAATTGTAACATGAATATTAGGTTTACTAATAACAACTCTCTTGTATTCCTGGAATAAACCACATCTGACCATAGTATGTTTACTGTAATCGACTAACTGTTAGTATTTTACTTGTAATTTTAGCATCAATATTTGTTAAGATTTGTCTTCATTTTCTCTTGGGGGTGGGGATTTAGTATTCCTGCTAGTTATCTTGGCTTTATAAAATGTGATATGCTTTTTTTCCCTCACTATGTTCTGAATAATTAAGAGAATTAGAATTCCTGGTTTCCTATAGATTTGAAATAATCTCTTTAATACACAACTTTTATTGATACTTTTATTAGAGAGTTTTCCTATTTTTTTATAATTATAGCCAATTATGTTTTCCTTCATTCTTCTTGAGCCAATTTTAATTTATATCATTCTTAAAAAAAAAATATTCAAGTTTCCAAACATCTGAAGCACAGATATAGCCACATTTAAAACTTAAGTACTGAAAGTAAAATAATGAAAAAACGTATCAGAGATAGAGAAATATGATGAAAAAAGCTGGAGTTAGGGGCATAAGCAAAACTAAATGCAAAGGGAAAAAGAATACACACACACACACACACACATACACACACACACACACACACAAAACACATTTTCTGAATCCTTGTATCCTAAAGAACATTCTTCATTTACCCCTAAACAACCTTGGCTAGTTAGGAAATTCTTTAGTTATATTCTTGTCCATCAAAACTCCTTAGCTGTTGAAGTTTGGAAATCTTACTTGGTTGAAAAGAAACACACCAGCCTCATTACTTTTCTGTTGTGTGTGACCTACTTCCCCCCCCTTCCTTTGATGTTTGTGAAATCACTAAAAATTTAATAAATTCTATCAGAATATTTTCCTAAAATATGAACTTTTCTTCATCTCTAGATTCATGTTTTTATTCATTCTAAACAAGTTACATTATTTTTTTTGAATATTTTGCACTTCCCATTATTCTGTTTTCTTCTCCATAGAAACCAATTATAGCTTTTCATTGTCTGCTATTCATTCTCTTAAACTGCTTTTATCTCTTTGCCCACTAATCTCCACATTCTATGCAATTTCCTCAGGTTTAATCTCTAGCTTTGCAGTAACAATTTCTATATTTACTTTACTTCTTGTTGCTTGTAATAAATTGTATTCTGCAAGGCAAATGTTTTAGCTCTTCCTTATCCTTAGCTCTGCCACCTCCCTTTTTGTATATTATCTTATTTTTCTACCCCCAGATGTCATCACAGCTTAACTTTCTTGGCAGTTTAGAACAACTGTCTAAATTTTATTATTTCCCTAGAAGAATTAAATTCTTTCATGTTTGTTAATTAATCTGTATTCTGTTAATTCATCTTTGAATAACAGAAATTCTCCTCTGGCTCTGCCATTTAAACAAAAGTGAAGATGGTGCCTCCCTGATGACTGTACATTGGACATTTCTCTTAAAAAATTTACAATGAGTTCCAAACTTGCTTAATTAGCTGGCTAAGAAGCATGGAGGAGGGAGTTGGGAATAACGGTAGTGAGCTCTGCTTATCTCTGTGTAATTTCTCTCTAGGACTGCTGAAAGTCTTCCAGTGGGGAGAGCTGGCTCCACTTGATGATGGCTATACCCAATGCTATCAAGCGACTCTCAATTTTGCGGTGAGTCAGACTCCAAAACAGACTGAGTAAGAATGAAACTCATAAACTCACCATCATTTTTGTTCAGTGGGTCAACATATAATTTTTTCTGTTCCTGCAAAGTTGGTAATAACTTTGGCTTCATAATTTCACTCTAATCTTTGCTCCTTCTTTTATGAAAAACAGGTCAGCCCAAAGAAAAACAGTCTGATCACACAGGCTCTCCCTTTAATTCTAGCACAGCTGAACCTAGGTTTTCCATATTTCTTCCAGACTGCCATATCCCAATCCTTGGCAAAAGACAAAACACTTGCTATACATTCCTTTATACAGAAATTATCTAACACCAATTTTCTAGGCTTATCTAACACCAATTTGTCTTTGTTGCAGCTTCTACTTAAATATATTTTTCAGTTGGTTCTTTTAAATTATTTTGGTAAATTCAAGGGAAATGATTTAATCAACATTCACTCAACTCTATTATTTTTCCTCAAAATCAACTCACCCAATTTAAAATATAAAATCTAAAACTTAAAATATAAAATCTGCATTCCTATTTTATCTCCTGGAAAACATACTGTGAGTTACAGTATTTTTCGCTCCATAAGACGCACCCCCCCCCCAAAGTGGAGGAGAAAATGCCCATGCGTCTTATGGAGTAAAAAATATGGTATTTTATTAAATATTTTAACATACAATTTGGTTCAGAATCTTTTTTTCCTTATTTTCCTCCTTAAAACTCTAGGTGTGTCTTATGGTCAGGTGTATCTTATGGAACAAAAATTACAGCACTTCATTGAGAATAGTATATGCAAGCAGCAGGTACTCAGACGTCTGAAATCTACTCCACATAAAACTAAATATATCCCACCAAATAACTAAGTACCTCAGTTCCACAATACAGCAGCATATGTTTCAAAATACCCTTCTGTGTTCTAAATGCCCACATTTCAACCTTGATTTTGTAGTTCTATAAATATATCAAATACTTTTTTAATATAAAAGGTACTAGGAAAGACAGTCTAGAATAAAAATAACCTCCAATATATAAAGCAAACTAAAATACGTTCAAAGCTCTAATTAAGAAAGGAAATGTGCCATAATACATATGGTTCCATAGGTATTGCAGACAAACAGGCCTTATTTCAAATCTTGACTCTGCTGCTTGCTAGAAAAATGAGCTAGAACCATTTACCTTAAGAGTACAGTGGATTCCTCGTCAGAAAGATGAAGCTACTTCCCTCTACTTTAATGAAGTGTTACAAGTGCTAAATGAGATAGTACACTAAGTGAACATTCTGTAAATGGTATATAGTTATATATAGCTTGCTTACACATACGTACATAAATACATGTGTGTGTGTGTGTGTGTGTGTGTGTGTATATATAAAATGTGTCTGCATGTATATCTCTACTCTGATCTCTGATGATCTGGAGAGAAAACGACAGCCCCATTCCAAGTGGAAATTCATTTTCTGAGCTCCCTTAAAAATTAAGAAGTCAGTCCTAAACCATAAGTTTCTTACTCTTGTCAAGCAGAATACTGTTACAAAATTCTGGTATGTTTCAATTAGCATTTAATTAATGCCTTTTCCCTATTTAACAATAGTTTCTAAAATTAATTTCACATGAATAGACAGGAATAATAAAAAATGTCACTGAGGCTCTTAAGAGCCTGTCCACAGTCTACTTCTAAGGAAAAGGAGCACAGGCATTTCTTCAACATAAAGAAACATGCTACACAAATCACAACTAACCCAACAATGACAAAGCCAGAAGTAATGAGGTAAAGGCAAAACTAGCCATCAACAATTATGACAGTAGCAGGACCAAATGCAGATATGATATGCTCTCCAGGCACAGGAAGGAGAGAGGCAAGTAAAGTAAGCAGGGATCCATAAAGAATGAGGACTTAATTCTTGAGCTCTTACAGAACCCTGACCAATAATTGGCCACCATTAGAGATCCCTAGCATAACAGTGCAATTTCAAATTCTTAGAAATACAGTACTGGAACACTCACACACACACAAAGAAAGCATACTGATAAGATGACTATTCCATACTTCTCTGCTTTCCTGTGACAAATAAAGCATTGCTTTTGAAAACTTTTGATCCAATATTCTTAACCATAAAGAAGAGTGAACAGTACAATGGAAAGTCCTACTGAAATTCCTTTGGAATTTCCCACTTACCCTTAAATTCACATAAAATGTTTATTTGTACCACAGTATAACAAGGGACTATTTTATTACAAAATTGGCCTGACCAGGCGGTGGCGCAGTAGATAGAGCGTCGGACTGGGATGTGGAGGACCCAGGTTCAAAACTCTGAAGTCGCCCTTGAGCGCGGGCTCATCTGGTTTGAGCAAAAGCTCACCAGCTTGGACCCAAGGTCGCTGGCTTGAGCGCGGGGTTACTCAGTCTACTGAAAACCCGTGGTCAAGGCACATATGAGATGGCAATCAATGAACAACTAAGTTGTCGTAATGAGCAACGAAAAACTAATGATTGATGCTTCTCATCTCTCCGTTCCTGTCTGTCTGTCCCTGTCTATCCCTCTCTATGTCTCTGTAAAAAAAAAAAAGGCTTAAGCAAAATCAATGCTTCAGAAAGAAATGGCATGTGTACCCAATACTTTCATGAACATTCTGAAAACCCAATCAATGTTTTCTCCCAGAAAATGAGAATCCAAACCAAATAGTATGGACTTAAAATAACCTAAACAATACTGTCTCAAAGTCTAAAAGATTCCAATTATTGGATAATTAAAAAAAATAGTAAATTATTTTTCTATGTTCCAGAACATTTATCAGAATAAACTCAACTCACGATCTGATGTGTGGGAAATCTTCTTCAATTTTGCTTCCTGTGTTTTTGAAAATTTGGAGCGCAGCTTCTGCTACTTTCTCATCATCCATTTTCAGACAAGCCAGGAGGGACTCAAATGTTTCAGCCGAATGAAACGAGATGGGATGTGTAAATGAGAGGACCTAAAAGTGAGTCATAAAAACGATGTATATACCCTGTTCATCTCTACAAATAAATCCAAACTGTTACATATTAGAAATACAAGTCAAAGATAAAAATAATGCTCCTAAGAAGGAAAGCACTATAAATAAAACTTAAAACATGCTCAAATATATAACAAATATTCCTGTGTAAGACTGTATAATCTAAAATAATCAAATTTATATTGTTAACATAATTCTACTTAAAATAATTTCAATATCAGTTAATGTTTATTATATTTTAAGGGGAACGAGGGTAAGTGAAAAGGAGACTAAAAACTAAAAAAAAGAATTTAACAAAATATCTCTATCATGCTAAATAACAGTCATTAAAAGGGACTAGCTAATAAATTTTTGGAAAAAAAAAAGCAATCCAAGGAAGTAAAACACCACATAGTAAAAAGATATTGTAAGGTTATAATAATTAATTCAACACGGTAGTAACATCAGAAGAAACAGAAAACAGAAAAAAGAAAGCAATAGACCAGGGGTCTCAAAACTCGCGGCCCGCCGAACAATTTTGTGCGGCCCGCAGACTAATCCACGAAGTTCAAAATATTTTGGATAAAATTAAGTAAGCCTAGGGGCCTACTTGTATTTTTCATTTCTCTAGCATCTTGCTCTGCAGCCCACATGCTGAGTTGAGTTTGAGACCCCTGCAATAGACCCTGGCATATATAAATTAAACAGAATGCAATAAATTACAAAGAAGGTAACAGAAGATAAATGAGAATGAGATTTTAATTTTTAAAATTTTATTTTATCCTTAAAATTTTTTTTGATTTATTTAGAGAAAGGAAGAGGAGAGAGAAAAAGAGGAAGAGAGTGTGAAATGCTGACTTGTTGCTCCGCTTATTTATGCATTCATTGATTGATTTTTGTATGTGCCGTGACAGGGAATGAACCTGCAACCTTGGCGTATAGAGACAATGCTCTAACCTATTAAGTTATCCAGCTGGGTGGCCTGACCTGTGGTGGCGCAGTGGATAAAAGCATCGACCTGGAATACTGAGGTCGCCGGTTCAAAACCCTGGGCTTGCCCAGTTAAGGCACATATGGGAGTTGAAGCTTCCTGCTCCTCCCCTCCTCTCTCTCTGTCTCTCTCTCTCTCCCCTAAAATGAATAAATAAATAAAAATAATTGAAAAAAAAAAAAAGTTATCCAGCTGGGGCTGGATGAGATTTTTAATAAATAGTCCTTGTAAAACTGGGTAGTTATTTAGAGAAAATCAAATTACACCACCCCCAAAATATAGTTTCAAAATAAATTTCAAATAGGTTATGTCTCAGATGAAAACAAAAACAAAACTGAAAATTATGGGATTTTTAAAGCTTAACTATAATCAAATGTGGAATGTAAAAAACAAGCAAGTAATAGAAAAAGATATTATATATAATGCCATATTTTAAGATTCAGAAGCAAGCAACATAAGCAATGTAGTTTGGAGATGTATACACAGACAGGGATAAGAAAGAGAACAATACATCCAAAATTCAGAACAATTACACATGGGGAATGTGCGTGGGGGAAAAATCATGGAAATCCAACAGTGTTGATAATACTGTTTAAATTAGGATTCTACTTATTTTGCAATGGTATTCATTTTATTAATATACTTTACTTACTTTATACTTAAATAGAATATATTTTTTAAATATACCAAATACATCCTAAAAAAACCCAGCAAATGAAATAAAAAAGCTCATTTAAATGAGCCAAAAAACAAACAAAAAAACTCAGAAGACTGAGATGTCAGTAGAAAATGAACAAAGGATAAGAATAATAAATTCACCATTGGGAAAACAGTGCTAATTAATATAGAAAAGGTGTACTTCAAAAAAAATAAAATAAAATAAAATAAAAGGTGTACTTCACTAGTAATAAGTATACAAATTAAAAGACTATTTTTGCTTATCAGATAAGAAAATTTCTTAAAATTTTACAATATTCCATATTTGTGAAGACATGAGTTAGCACCTCAATACACTGTTAATGAAGTTATAAATGGTACAAAAATTTGTTTCAAAAAATTTCACTTTTATCTATGAATTTTGAAAATGGTTATTCTCTTTGAACTAGTAATACCCTTCTAGCATTCAAAAAAATATTAGCAAGAGATGTTCAATATAATCTCAGTAGTAATACTAGAAATAAAATTGAAAATATCTAAATATCCAGCAATAGTAAAATGCTGGAAGCACCATGACACTCCAAAAGTAGCTGAATCATCATTTCAAAAAATGTTTATTATTTTTACTATGAGCCAAACACTGTACTAAAACATTTACATACATGATTTAATTAGTCCCCAGCAAGGTAACTACTATTATTATTGCCATCTGTTACAGATGAGGAAGCAGAAGCAAATTAACTTGCCCAAAAGCATGCAGCTGCTAAATGGTGGCCAAAAATCAGATGTTTTAACACTCACATTGTCTTAAAATGTTTATAATTTAATAAGAAAAAATAGTCAAGATATAAAATTATGTATTTAGTCTGATCTCAACTATATAAAAATGTACGTTTTTAAAGATTAAAAGGAATAAAAGAAACTAATATTTATGTATGATAGGTTTATGTTTTTGTTCTTTATAATTTTATACTTTCTAAGTTGTCAAGAATTAACCAATATTTTTGTAATCAGTATAAGGCAGCAGCAGTACATTAGCTAACAAAATAAAAGATAAAATGGAGTTTTAGGAAGAATTTGTCTCCTTCTGGGGTAGGGCTAGCACCTTCTTTACTTACTAATGAAAACTTAAAATTATAAGCCACCATTTAAGTATAATTAATACTAAGCTACAATATACAAGTTAATTGAAAATATTTAGCTTATCTATTAGAATATGCAATTTCTAAACTACCTTAAACAATTGAGAAAATTTTACTTTAGGTTCTATAAACTTAAGAAGCAAATCACAAGAATAAGAAATATAAACGGTATACTATATATGTTCAACAGTTATCAATGTGGACACTTAAGCATAGTTACCTTAAGCAGCTCAAGACCTGCCCTGATGGCTTGATCAGTTGGAACACCCTCATCTTCATCATCCGCTGTCCCATCAATTGATTTGTTCACTTGCTTAATTAGAGCACTAAAGTATAACCAAAATAATGTCATTTTAAACTGTCAAAGAACACTAATTTTTAATATTTTATCTATAGCTCACAATGAAACCATATACATACTTGGTTTCTCAAACATTACAGCAAAACAAAAACTGTAATATTTTAAGATGCTTCTTTTCAAAAATAGTATTTTCTTTGTTCATTCAAATGAGGTAAAAAATGTGATTTGCTTTACTATCTATACTTTTATTCTTGTATTTTTCACAAAAGGCCTATGCCCAAACACATGAATGACAGATGTTTTTTAATTATAAAAAATTCACTACTGTTCCAATAAATAGAATATATACTGAAATAAATAAATTACAATATTAAGTACTTTCAAAACATTTATCAAGTATTACTGCATCAGATACTCTTGTAAGAAACACACACGCCTGCTGTTGAAAGGTGTAAAAATACCTAGGTAACAGATATACAATAAGGCATCACTAGAATATGAGACTAGATTAAAAAAAATTTTTTTAATTTTTTTCTAAAAACAAGTTTTTTGTTTTTTTGTTTTTTGTATTTTTCTGAAGCTGGAAACGGGGAGAGACAGTCAGACAGACTCCCACATGCGCCTGACCAGGATCCACCCGGCACGCCCACCAGGGGGCGACGCTCTGCCCACCAGGGGGCGTCCCTCTGCCGAGACCAGAGCCACTCTAGCACCTGGGGCAGAGGCCAAGGAGCCATTCCCAGAACCCGGGCTATCTTTGCTCCAATGGAGCCTTGGCTGCGGGAGGGGAAGAGAGAGACTGAGAGGAAGGGGGGGGGGGGGTGGAGAAGCAAATGGGCGCTTCTCCTGTGTGCCCTGGCCGGGAATCGAACCTGGGTCCCCTGCACGCCAGGCCGGCGCTCTACCGCTGAGCCAACCGGCCAGGGCGCTTCTTATTTTTAAAATAAGCATTTGTAAATATATTATCAATTATCTAAAATAATTATTCACACTGATAGGTATTTTTCAAATTTTTCTGTTAACAAACTACAAGGTTTAGTCCAGCACCTTGCTCAGAGAAGTAATCCACAGTCAGTTTCACATTAAACTAAATTCGCCTTGATTTTTTACAAAAATTGTTTGCCATGTCCAAATAAGCAGCACACCCTTTCTCACCTCCTTGAAAACCAGCTCACTTCATTTTTTCCAAGGTATTACTATTTCTTCATTATTTGGATCTGAACACTGACAGCTGTCACCCTTCCTCACCTTTTTTCCCCATTTTTAGTAAGATGACCAATTTTTTAGGTTGTTCTTTTAAAACCTTTCTCAGATATGTCCTTCCTTTTCCTACACTACCACCATCCACAAGTATAACCATGCCTTAGTGTCTATCTCTTCTCCCTCCCCTTTCTGTTCTGATTGTTTAGAAATAACATCTTCAGTTTTCAAATTACCTGTGAAAAGCATCATATTCTTCTTTATAACATGTTCACCTAGTTTTCTTTTCCTGAAGGTATATTACAATTTGTTTGTATTCCCTAAATATATGAAAGCTAACAAAAAATAGAAATTCCTGGTATACTGGTAACAAGAGAAAAACTAGGTTTGTATTGATAATTTCTCACACAAATTAAAATATTTCAAATTAAAATAATAAAAACTATATATACACAGATGAGTGTGTATACATATACACATACATATATGAATATATGTATCAGAGATATATACAGATGACTATAAAACCATTACATATATACATAAGTCTATACAGATGAGTGCCTTCGTATAGTAGGTGCTCAGTAGTGATTGACTGACTAAAGTATGAATAAATGAATAGATAAGAAAATTTAACATTTTTACATACAAATACCTGATAGATTCAGTGTCTATGTGCACAGGTGCTATTCTCTCCAAGAGAAACTTGATCATTTCCAGGAAAGGATTTGTAGGCTGTTTGGGGTTGCCCAACTTCTTAGTTATTTCACGCTGTAATGTAGATTTTTAAAAAATATTTCAAAGGTACATATAAATAATTACATTAAAACATTAAGAACCTACCATAATTAAAACCATATAGTACTGGTGCCAGAAGAGATGAATCAACAGAAATTGAACCAGTCCAGAAAATAGATTAAGAATTTAGCGTATATCAGCCCTGGCCGGTTGGCTCAGTGGTGGAGCGTTGGCCTGGCGTGCAGGAGTCCTGGGTTCGATTCCCGACCAGGGCACACAGGAGAAGCGCCCATCTGCTTCTCCACCCCTCCCCCTCTCCTTCCTCTCTGTCTCTCTCTTCCCCTCCTGCAGCTGCGGCTCCATTGGAGCAAAGATGGCCAGGGCGCTGGGGATGGCTCTGTGGCCTCTGCCTCAGGCGCTAGAATGGCTCTGGATGCAACAGAGCAACGTCCCAGAGGGGCAGAACATCGCCCCCTGGGGGCATGCCGGGTGGATCCCGGTCGGGCGCATGCGGGAGTCTGTCTGACTGCCTCCCTGTTTCCAGCTTCAGAAAAATGGAAAAAAAAAAAAAAAAAAGAATTTAGCGTATAAGAGAAGTAACATTTCAAATAGGAAAAAGACAAAATATTCAGTATATTATATGGAAATAACTGAACACACATTTAGAATAAAAACAGAAATAGACTCTTATCTTATACTTAACACCAAAAATATTCCAACAGGATAAAAACAATTAAAATAAAACCAAGTGCTCAGCAAAACACAACAGGAGAGCTTGTTGAACTACAGATTCGTGAACCTCACTGTAAAGATTTCCAGTTAGTCCGTCTGGGATGGAGCCAAGAATTTTTTCTGAAAAGAGCCTCTTAGAAGATACAAGGTAACAGATTTAAAAAATATTTTCACTGACTTGTAAATAGAATGGGATTTCATAAGTAGAATACCAAAGGCAAAATCCTTGATGAGACTGCTGACAGACTCAGCTAGATAAAAATAAAGTTATCAGGCTAGGCTATATACCTGAAACTAATACAAAACAACACTGAATGTAAACTGTAATTGAAAAATAAATTTTATTTTATTTTATTTTTTGTATTTTTCTGAAGTTGGAAACGGGGAGGCAGTCAGACAGACTCCCGCATGCTCCCGCCCGGGATCCACCCAGCACGCTCACCAGGGGGTGATGCTCTGCCCATCTGAGGCGTTGCTCTGTTGCATCCAGAGCCACTGTAGCACCTGAGGCAGAGGCCACAGAGCCATCCTCAGCACCCAGGCCAACTTTGCTCCAATGGAGCCTTGGCTGCAGGAGGGGAAGAGAGAGACAGAAAGGAAGGAGAGGGGGAGGGGTGGAGAAGCAGATGGGCGCTTCTCCTGTGTGCCCTGGCCGGGAATCAAACCCGGGACTTTTGCACGCCAGGCCAACGCTCTACCACTGAGCCAACCGGCCAGGGCCGAAATATAAATTTTAAATTAAAAAATATTATAGCATGTTAGGAACATAATAAATTAAAGAAAATTATCTGTGACTCAATTAACATAAAATGCCATGACAAACTAACAAATCAGTAAGATAAAGACAAATATTCTGGATATTTAGGAAAAGATTAAAAACAAAAAAGAAATATGTAAAAAAGAATTATGAATGGCTAATACATCCAAAATAAAAAAATATGGCCAGATGACTAGCAAATACAAATCTTATAAAAATAACTGTTTTTGTTTGAGTTTTGCTTGTTTCCAACAGTGAAACTAGCTAATACTGAATTTATCTTAAAGAAATAATCAAGATTGTGTAAAATTATGTAGCCATAAAAATATTAAACTGTTCTTTAATCAAAAATTAGGGAAAAAAATCTAAATGTGTAACAGATGAACAGTTCAATATATTATGGTAAATATATTCAATGATATGTGATACTGTTATTAAATAATACTATAAAAGGCTAATTAATAAAAATAAGTAAAATGCACAAAGCTATATATATACTATGTTCTCATTTTGGAAGGATATACACAATAAATATAAAAAGAAATTGTCTCTATAGAGGTATTATATAAATACTGCTCAGAAAAGTTAGAGGATATTTCAAAATGAATATGAAGCAATAAAATATACCCTAATTTTTGTAGTTTACTTGTATTGCTATTTTACACAAAGAATTTAAATTTATAAAAGGGGAAAGAATGAGTTTGGGGGTTTCTTCAAACATTAGCTCTTTTAAATTTTTCTCCTTACCACACAACCTTCAGCTTGTTTGCAGGAGCATGTTGGACTAACAAGTACTTCTAACTGCTTCCTTATTTTCTCATCATCTTCTAACACCTGTGTGAATTTCTTCATGAAATCCTGAGCTTTACCAGGATCTGGCAAATTTCCTTAAATTAGATTAAGATTCAATTAAAACAGAATTTAGGAATTTCTCAAAGTAATAAAACATCAACATTTTTCATTATTTTTATTAATCTTAATAATCCTAACTTACATCTATGCAAGGAAAGACTGAACTGGCTATTTTTAAATAACTCTTTATAATAATTAAGGGCATTAAATGTCAATCGGAACAATACCAGTTTTAATATCCCTCGAGCTTGCTGCATACATTGAAATCTATAGTAAGAGACCAATACGTTTTACCTTTAAGAAACTATTTTCCTGTACTCTGCTGTTTTATTATTAAACCATCCAGATATGCACACACACACACAAACTACTGGCACCAACACGTGCTGAGCAGTATGTTCCAGGTGTTGTGGCCGGATATGCCATTACTGCACAAGAGTCCTTGTAGCATCATTAATGAATCTAATGCTACTCTCCTAATACGTCCATGTAGCAGAACATTGATGACAGCTAACAAAATGTTGTTACTAAAATCTTTTTTTTCTGGCTATTTACACATGTTACAAAGAACTGAATATGATATGTCTAACAGAAATTATAATACAGAACTATGGACTTTAATAAAAGAAATTCAACTGTATATTAAAATGTAAATACAGTAAATATAGTCTTCAAGTTCATATATAACTTTGCAATTCCATTTAAATCCTTGGCTAGATCAATAAATGAAGTAAGAACAAATTTCCCCCTAAAGGCTTCACTGATAACCTTTCATGGTTCTATAATACAAAATACCTACTGCATTGTTTTTGAATAACATTTGGTATGGCAAACGTCACATTACAACTCCTCCATAATGGACAGGCATTATATTAAAGGCTGCCTACCACTTAACAAACAAAACAAGATGTGGGTGGAGATTGGGAAGAGGAAAGGAAGAAGGGAGACAGAGAATGAGAGTGGAGAAAACAGCAACAAAAACCTTTATTTCAACATTCTACAAATGTACTTGACCATGAAATCCTGTTTTCTAACAATACTATTAACTCCTGCAGGACACTAGCATGCCTCAGAACAGAATTTGGGAAATGCTATAAAATAGTTGAAAGAGAATGGATAAGGGGTAAAGGAGGGAGAGAAAGATTATAGGAGATGATGTCCTTTCTTTAGGGGCTGAGGAGATAGTTACATAAAAGCAAGAGCACATTATCACTTGCTTTAAGTTATCCAAAAGTACTAAAACCAAATGTGTTTAATTGTCCAGGACTAAAATATATAATATTTTGGTCTTAAAGCACTATTTATGCTGAAACCCAGTGAATGAAGTCTTCAGTGCCGTAGCATTCCATACACATCTTGGACCACCTGTGTACACTAACCTCCCTTCATTACTATCAGTGAGAGCTCAGCAGCAGCCTGCCTCCAGGTGTTCCTTCCTCCCCCGTCCCTGGGTGATCCTCTGTGGTCTCTGAGGTGGGGTGTTCCTTCCTCCCCCGTCCCTGGGTGATCCTCTGTGGTCTCTGAGGTGGGGTGTTCCTTCCTCCCCCGTTCCTGGGTGATCCTCTGTGGTCTCTGAGGTGGGGTGTTCCTTCCTCCCCCGTCCCTGGGTGATCCTCTGTGGTCTCTGAGGTGGGGTGTTCCTTCCTCCCCCGTCCCCGGGTGATCCTCTGTGGTCTGAGGTGGGGTGTTCCTTCCTCCCCCGTCCCAGGGGTGATCCTCTGTGGTCTCTGAGGTGGGGTGTTCCCTCCTCCCCCGTCCCCGGGTGATCCTCTGTGGTCTCTGAGGTGGGGTGTTCCTTCCTCCCCCGTCCCCGGGTGATCCTCTGTGGTCTCTGAGGTGGGGTGTTCCTTCCTCCCCCGTCCCCGGGTGATCCTCTGTGGTCTCTGAGGTGGGGTGTTCCTTCCTCCCCCGTCCCCGGGTGATCCTGTGGTCTCTGAGGTGGGGTGTTCCTTCCTCCCCCGTCCCCGGGTGATCCTCTGTGGTCTCTGACGTGGGGTGTTCCTTCCTCCCCCGTCCCCGGGTGATCCTCTGTGGTCTCTGACGTGGGGTGTTCCTTCCTCCCCCGTCCCCGGGTGATCCTCTGTGGTCTCTGAGGTGGGGTGTTCCTTCCTCCCCCGTCCCCGGGTGATCCTCTGTGGTTTCTGAGGTGTGAGGAACAGGAATGACTGGCAACAGCTACCATTGTCTCTCCCCATTGTCTCCCCTTGGATCAGATAAGGAGATGTGCTACCCAATCCTGTCTTTACTGTTCAATGCAATTAAGTAATATTTTATTTGAAATCACTGGTAGCAAAAAAGTTAACTTTTTTTCAAAGATGCTCCTTTGAAGTATTAGGAATATTTTTCACTCTAAATTTTGATTCAAAATGAAATCAGCTTCAGACAGTCACATTAGAGCAAGCAATACAAAAGCACCGATTCACTTTTAACAATCAAGCTTATGTAATGAACTGAATTAATTCTCCAAAATAAATCTATGTAAATTCATTATCCAGCTCTTGTTCGTATCAAAACACACACAAAATATAAAAATTCTGTGTTATATGCAAAGTAAATAAAAATCAGGAAAAAGGGGGAAAGCTGAGGCTGGGCTGTCAAAAACAAACCAATCAAAAACATTTTAGTCTTTTCCTATATTATCAAAGCCTAAAATAGAACCCATGAAGAACTTTGACAAAAATGTTTCAACTACACCTTAAATTTTACATATAATGTTTGAAATAACTTACTTGTTATAACCATCACTTTTGAAAATATGGCCTTGACACTGGCGTCTGTCTGAAAATCACAGAAAAAAATGCAAAGTTAAAATTTCCTAAGCATAACCTACCAGTGCTGCAGGCCCACGGCCTTGCCAGCAGCCCCTCCTGTGTCACTGTGTAAGCTCCAGATAAGCATGAGGACAAGTGGAAGTGACCGCGGACCCCACTCTGTCACTCCTCCCTCACTCTGCTACATCAGCCTCCCGAACAAAAAGAGAAAACAGACTGCTGCACTAGCCTTTGGGACACAATAATATTCTGCTTTTCTTTATTACTAAAAGAATAGGGCAGTTCAGTTTACAAAAGGAACAAAATAATCTGAAATGTTGGTTTTCAAGTTTTCACCCTGAACACCCCAAACACCCCCACCAAAAAGATGAAAAATAAGTTTGTAACTTTGATTGACCTAAGGTGTTCCTAAAATGTTTAAGCCTGAGGATTATAAGGCATAGTCATTAAGCTTAAGGTAGGTAAAAATGTTAAATAAAGACAATCTAAAAAGATGTCACTGACAGGTACAGTTTCCCCAAGAGTGCTACTTATCTGCTCCATCAGGGTAGCACACCAGTGAGTGAATGTGAGCACCACTGTATTGAATGTAATACACTCTGTAAGGCCACGTGTATAGAAGATGTTTTTAAGAATGTTACTTATGTGTCAGGTAAGATTAAAGTTATTTTAAAAAAGATGTCACTGAACAACTAACAACTGTGTCCAGAGCTATAAACACACTGGGGTGAAGGAAACAAATCAAATAAGTAAATAAACACACCACCCCTGTTAAGGTGCTTGCTAAGAGCAAGTGAGACAAAGCACATAACAATATGAGTTAAGGCCCAAATATTTGTAATTTAAAGTATCTGAATAAGATTTCTGTTAAATTTGAGAGAAAAGAGGTAGTGCTAGGCTTTCAAGAAGTTGATCCACATCAAGTGGAAGTGACCGCGGACCGCGGAAAAAGCAAGTCATCAACAAAAATGCAATCCTAGAAATTATAGTCACTCTGAGCAACACTGAGAAAATCAGTTCAACCAATAAAACTGTGGACTGAGAACAGTAAGATTGCCATAATATTAATTGTAAGTAAAAATATCAACATACCTAACTGTACATATAAAAACTTTCTAAAATCACAAGGCTATATTAAGATGAGAATATTTCAGTGTGGCAAGATAAAAGTATAATGTTACTCTATGACCTATGCTTTCAATAACATTAAGTTATTATTTTGTTTTATTTTTTTAATTTAAAGCTACAAAAAAGAAACCTTAATTCTGACTATACATAAGCACATTCTCTTTCCTGTTGGGTATCACATTTTCCAGATATAATAAACTTCAATTTTTACATGCAGTTAAGTTTCTTTGAAATTTCAGTGTTCTAAGTCAGAAATCATAGCTTCAGAGTCAGAACTATTTCACTCAGAAATAGTTATTTAACACAGAACAGCAAGATAAAGACAAAACTTAACACTAATGGAAAACGTTTCAATAAATTTAACTTACTTTGGGTTGCTTAATTAAGTCAAGTAAATCCTTTACTTGATGTCTGAGAAGATTTTGACATTTCCACATTTCATTCAATGCTCTGAAAAAATACAAACATAAATTCAAATGCAAAGGGTAAAAAATGCTTCCAGAATATTCTAGCTATGTTCTTTTTTTTAAGGTTTTAATAACACTCTCACTCACTCGTTTATTTACTTATTTGTTTGTTTTTATTTAGTGAGAGGATGGGAGGCACAGACAGACTCTCTACATGTGCCCCAACCAGGATTCATCCAGCAAGCCACGAGGGGGCAATGCTCTGCTCATATAGGCCCTTGTTCTGTTGCAAGTGGAGTCAGTTTTTAGCGCCCAACGCAGAGGTCATGGAGCCATTCTCAGCATCTGGTGCCAACTCACTCCAATTGAGCCATGGCTTCAGGAGGGGAAGAGGGAGAGGGAGAGAGAGGGAGAAAGAGAGAGAGGAAGAGAGAGGGAGAGAGAGGGAGAGAGAGGGAGGAAGGTTGAGAGAGAGAGAGAGAGAGGCGAGAGATGGAGGGCTGGAGAAAGAGATGATCACTTCTCCTGTGTGCTCTGACCGGGAATCAAACCTGGGACATCCACACTCTGGGCTGATGCTCTCTACCACTGAGCCAACCAGCCAGGGCCATGTTACTTTTTTTTTGAAGTTTAAATTACAAAAGGAGATAACAGAGATTGAGGACTAATTAACCTCACAGAAATAAGCAACTTATAATGTATGGAGAAAAAGAGACAACAAATGCAAGAGAAAACATTTGAGAAGATAATATTAATACAAATATCTATGCTCCTTGCTCTTAACCTGAATTCCAGTTCTGTAATGTAAAAAATCTGGTGAGAGCCTGGATATTCTCACATGTGCTATCTGACATTTCAAGACAACTAGTTTCCTCACTAGGGCTTTTCCTTGTTTGCACCAACTTACAAGTTCTCACCAACTCAAAGAAAAAGGCAGATACCATTGGGTTGCAGTCAGAAACCGGTCCAAATGTTGAAGAGAAACGCTTCTCCAACCTTCTGCTCCAAATGAGCTGAAAAACCATGTATGACTAAGTTTAAATCCTGACTCTGTCTCTTAACTACTGTGACTTTGTGAGGTTAACCGGCCCATATGGGACACAGTTCAGCATATGTAAAACAAGAAAATTATCATTTATATTAGGCGTTTGGCAAGCTTTTTCTATAAAAGGTCAGATGATAAATATTGTTTAAGCTTTGCAGACCATATAATCTCTGTTGAAACAACTCAATTCTGTTTTAGACTCAAAGCAAACCTAAATACATACTCCTGTGCCTAAAATACAGGTCATATTGAGATGTACATTTCTCCCCTCTATAACCTTTTCCTTAAAATTTCTATGAAAGAGAAGACAAGATGGCGATGGAGTAGGTGAACGTACCAACTTCCACCTCCCAGAACCAAAGTGGATTACAAACTAATTTTAGGAACCATCATCTGGAAAAACCAACTTTGGACTAAACTAAGAGGACTCTTCAACCAAGGAACACTGAAGAAGCCACACTGAGACTGGTAGGAAAAGCGGAATGCGGAGAGGGCTGCCCAGCTCCCCAGACCGAACGGCAGCCGGGAGAGACTCGTGTGGCGGAAAGTGAGTTTAGCAGATAGGGGAGGGTCCTGAGACCCAGGAAAAAGCCCCAGTCTGCAGCCCCAGAAACCACAAGAGGCGTAAGGACAGTAATTAGCTGGAAACACGACAGGATACTGTTTGTGAGAAAGGGACGAATTTCCTAGACCCAGGATTCTTCTTAAAGGGACCGTGCAGAAAACCTCTCACAACCACTTACCCGGGGCTCCAAGGGACAGGGAGAGAGGAGAGGATCAGAGTAGCAGAAAAAGACTGTAATCTAGGAGGCACAGGGAGAAACATTTTGAGATACAGCCACCCTAACCTCTAGGATGAGTCCCTCCCAAAATCTGAAGGGAATATTTCCCCTGGAAACAGCAATATCAGCAAAGGGAAACAGGACACCAGCCAAACAAGCTCTCCCATGGCACTGAGAGCAGAGTTGCTTAGATGGAGGGAGCTTTCTAGACTACATAGTGAGTGTTAGGGTTTGAGCTGCAGCGACCCCACCCACATGGCTGAGGGCTCCCCGGACGGTGGGCAGTGGGGGGAAGAGGAAGCGCAGTTCTGTCAGCAAGGGCGGACACCACTGGGTCCAGGTGTGAGCTCAGTCTTGCCCGGCTGGAGAGGAGGGGGCGTACAAAAGTGGTGAAGCCCAGCTAGGGACCACCTGCAATCCAGCCTGTGGGGAAAGGGCAGTAGACCCGCCCTTGAGCAAGGGCCCAGGACCACAGCCTTGTCCCGTCCATGGAACCCAGGCTAGTGGCCTCACTTGGGAGCCAAAAGTCCAGAAAAGGCAGAGTCCCACCACTGAGTGTGGGCACACAGTCCTGCCCGGCCTGTGGAGCCAAGGCTGGCAGCCGGCCCACGAGCACGATCCTCCTGCAAGGACGGGGCGAAGACTGGAATGAGGCAGAGATCTTCAGCTGAGCAAATGTGCTCACCCCTGCCCTCAGGGCCGAGCATAACGCCACCTGTGGGGATGGGGCGAAGGCCAAAGCCACCGAGGCTTGTACACACAAGCACATGATCACAGCCACTTCCTTGAAAAAGCGGAAACCACAGCAACAGCACCAGTGGGCAGGCACCAGCAACGCCCATACCCAAAAACCCTAGGCAGCAACAGCAGAGGGGGTGGCGGGCCTGCAGACAGACCACACGTAGGGAACACAGAAGCCACACCCAGTGGACTCCAGTGGCCAAAACCTTCTTTTACACAGACAAATTGAGAAGGCAAAGAAATGCAACACAAATGAATCAAGAGAAATCCCCAGAAAAGGACCTGAATGAGTCACAAATTACCAGATGTAGAGTATAAAGTAATGATTGTTAGGATGCTCAAAGATATTAGAACAACAATAGATAGTCATTACGAACACCTAAATAAAGAGATAGCAAATATAAAAAAGGACATTGAAATAATAAAAAAGAATCAGAAATGACAAATACAATATGAGAAATGAAGAACACAATGGAAGGAATTAAAAGCAGGATGGATGAAGCTCAGAATCAAATCAGCGAGTTAGAGGACAAGATAATAAAGGCACGGATGCAGAGAAGAAAAAAGAAAAGAGACTCAAAAAGTCAAGGAAACTCTAAGAGAGCTCTGTGAAAACATGAAGAGAAATAACATCCGCATCATACGGGTTACTGAAGAAAAAGAGAAAAAACAAGAGATAGAGACTTTGTTCAAACATATCATAGCTGAAAACTTCCCTCAATTAAGGCAGGAAAACATCTCACAAGTTCAAGAAGCACAGAGAACTCCATTAAAGAGAAACCCAAAGAAATCTACACCAAGACACATCATAATTAAAATACCAAAGCTAAGTGATAAAGAGAAAATATTAAAAGCTGCTAGAGAAAAAAAGACTATCACCTGCAAAGGAGGCCCCATAAGGATGACTTCTGACTTCTCAACAGAAACACTTGAGGCCAGAAGGGAATGGCAAGAAATATTCAAAGTAATGCAGAAAAGAGCCTACAACCAAGACGACTTTATCCAGCAAGGCTATAGTTTAAAATTGAAGGAGAAATAAAAAGCTTTCCAGACCAAAAAAAAAAACCTCAAGGAATTCACTACAATCAAAGCAAGGCTGCAAGAAATGCTAAGGGGCCTGTTTAAACAGTCAAAGGAGAAAAAGAATATAGCAAAAGAGGAATACAGTTTTAAAGAATAAAATGGCAATAAACAATTACATATCAATAATAACCTTAAATATAATGGTTTAAATGATCCAATCAAAAGACACAGGGTAGCTGCATGAATAAGAAAACAAGACCCGTACATATGGTGTCTACAAGAGACACACCTTAAACAAAAGATGCACATAGACTGAAGATAAAAGGATGGAAAAAAATTTTTCATGCAAATGGAAATGAAAAAAAAGCTGGGCTAGCAAAACTTATATCAGATAAAATGGACTTTAAAACAAAGACAATAGTAAGAGATAAAGAAGGTCACTACATAATGATAAAGGGAGCTATCCAACAGGAAAATATAACCATTATAAATATCTATGCACCTAATACAGGAGCACCTAAATATATAAAGCAGACTTTGATGGATTTAAAGGGAGAGATCCATAGCAATACTATAATAGTAGGGGATTTCAATACCCCACTAACATCACTAGATAGATCTTCAAGAAAAAAATTAAGAAAGAAACAGCAGACTTAAAGGACATACTAGATCAACTCAATTTAATAGATATCTTCAGAATCTTTCAACCTAAAGAGGAGAATATATATTCTTTTCAAGTGCTCATGGTACATTCTCTAGGACAGACCACATGTTAGGGCACAAAAGCGGTCTCAACAAATTTAAGAAGATGGAAATCATATTGAGCACTTTCTCTGATCACAATGGCATGAAACTAGAAATCAACCACAACAGAAAAACTAAAAAATACTCAAACACTCGGAAACTAAATAGCATGCTATTAAATAACGAATGGGTTAACAATGAGATCAAAGAAGAAATAAAAAAATTCCTAGAAATGAATGATAACGAGCATACATCAACTCAAAATTTATGGGACACAGCAAAAGCAGTACTGAGAGGAAATTTCATAGCATTACAGGCATATCTTAAGAAGCTAGAAAAAGCTCAAATAAACAACTTGACCCTGCATCTAAGAAAACTAGAAATAGAACAGCAAGTAAAGCCCAGTGGCAGTAGAAGGAAGGCTATAGTAATGATTAGAGCAGAAATAAATGACATGAGGCTAAAGAAACAATACAGAGGATCAATGAAACCAGGAGCTGGTTCTTTCAAAAGGTAAACAAGATCGATGAACCTTTAACCAGATTCACCAAGAAAAAAAAGAGAGAGGACTCAAATAAAATTAGAAATGAGAGTAGAGAAATAACAACTGACACAACAGAAATACAAAATATTGTAAGAAAATACTATGAAGAACTGTACACCAAAAAACTAGAAAACCCAGATGAAATGGACAAATTCCTTGAAACATATAATCTTCCAAAAATTAATCTGGAAGAATCAGAAAACCTAAACAGACCAATTACAACAAATGAGATTGAAACAGTTATCAAAAAACTCCCAAAGAAGAAAAGTCCTAGGCCTGATGACTTCACAAGTGAATTCCACCAAATATTCAAAGAAGAACTCCTATCCTTCTCTTAGCTATTTGAAAAAAGTCAAGAGGAAGGAAGACTTCCAAGCTCCTTTTATGAGGCAAGTATAATTCTGATTCCAAAATCAGGCAAAGACAACACAAAGAAAAAAAATTATAGGCCAATATCCCTGATAAACTTAGATGCTAAAATCCTCAACAAAGTATTAGCAAACCGGATCCAGCAATATATGAAAAAAATCATACACCAGGATCAAGTGGGATTTATTCTTGGGAGGCAAGACTGGTATAATATTTGCAAATCAATCAATGTGATTCATCACATAAACAAAAGGAAGGATAAAAAACCACATGATAATTTCAATAGATGCAGAATAAGCATATGATAAAATCCAGCACCCATTCATGATCAAAACTCTCAGCAAAGTGGGAATACAGGGAACATACCTCAACATGATAAAGGCCATCTATGACAAACCCACAGCCAACATCATACTCAATGGGCAAAAATTAAAAGCAATCCCCTTAAGATCAGGAACAAGGCAGGGGTGCCCCCTTTCACCACTCTTATTCAACATAGTTCTGGAAGTCCTAGCCACAGCAATCAGACAAGAAAAAGAAGTAAAAGGCATCCAAATTGGAAAAGAAGAAGAAAAGCAATCATTATTTGCAGATGATATGATATTGTATATAAAAAACCCTACAGTCTCAGTCAAAAAATTACTGGACCTGATAAATGAATTCAGCAAAGTGGCAGGATATAAAATTAATACTCAGAAATCAGAGGCATTTTTATACACTAACAATGAATTGTCAGAAAGAGAAATTAAGGAAGCAGTACCCTTCACCATTGCAACCAAAAAAATAAAGTACCTGGGAATAAATTTAACCAGGGAGATTAAAGACTTGTACTCGGAAAATTATAAAACATTGATAAAAGAAATCAGGGAAGATATAAACAAGTGGAAGCATATACCGTGCTCATGGTTAGGAAGAATAAAGATCATTAAAATGTCTGTATTACCCAAAGTAATTTATAAATTCAATGCAATACCGATTAAAATACCAATGACTTACTTCAAAAATATAGAACACATATTCCAAAAATATATATGGAACCAAAAGGGAACACGAATAGCCTCAGCAATCTTGAAAAGGAAGAATAAAGTGGGAAGTATCACACTTTCGGATATCAAGTTATACCACAAGGCCATTGTACTCAAAACAGCCTGGTACTAGCATAAGAACAGGCATTTAGATCAATTGAAAAGAACTGAGAACCCAGAAATAAACCCACACTTTATGGACAACTAATATTTGACAAAGGAGTTAAGAGCATACATTAAAATAAAGACAGCCTCTTCAACAAATGGTGTTGGGAAAACTGGAAAGCTACCTGTAAAAAAATGAAACTAGACCACCAACTTACAGCATCCACAAAAAATAAAGTCAAAATGGATAAAAGACTTAAATGTAAGCCGTAAAACCATAAGCATCTTAGAAGAAAACATAGGCAGTAAGCTCTCTGACATCGCTCGCAGCAATATATTTGCCAATTTATCTCCACGGGCAAGTGAAATAAAAGACAGGATAAACAAATGGGACTATATCAAACTAAAAAGATTCTGCAAAGCTAAAGACAATAAGAACAGAAAAAAAACAAACTACACAATGGAAGAATATATTTGACAATGCGTCTGATAAGGGGTTAATAACCAAAATTTATAAAGAACTTGTAAAACTCAATACCAGGAAGACAAACAATCCAATCCAAAAATGGGCAAAAGAAATGAATAGACACTTCTCCAAAGAGGATATACAGATGGCCAATAGGCATATGAAAAAATGCTCAACATCACTAATCATTACAGAAATGCAAATTAAAACCACAGTGAGATATCACCTCACACCACTCAGAATGGCGCTCATCAACAAAACAACACAGAATAAGTGCTGGCGAAGATGTGGAGAAAAAGGAACCCTCCTGCACTGCTGGTGGAAATGCAGACTGGTGCAGCCATTGTGGAAAACAGTATGGAGATTCCTCAAAAAACTAAAAAATCAAACTGCCTTTTGATCCAGCTATCCCACTTTTAGGAATATACCCCAAGAACACCATAGCACTGTTTCAAAAGAAGAAATGCACCCCCATATTTATGGCAGCATTGTTCACAATGCAAAGATCTGGAAACAGCCCAAGTGTCCGTCAGTGGACGAGTGCATTTAAAAGCTTTGGTACATATGTACTATGGAATACTACTCAGCCATAAGAAATGATGACATTGGATCATTTACAGCAACATGGATGGACCTTGATAACATTATAGTGAGCGAAATAAGTAAAGCAGAAAAAACTAAGAACTATATGATTCCATACATAGGTGGGACATAAAAATGAGACTCAGAGACATGGACAAGAGTGTGGGGGTTACGGGGTGGGGGAGAGGAGAGGAATGGGGTTGGGGGAGGGGAGAGACACAAAGAAAAGCAGTTAGAAGGTGACGGAAGACAATTGGACTTTGGGTGATGGGAATGCAGCATAATCAAATGTCAAAATAAGCTAGAGATGTTTTCTCTGAACATATGTACCGTGATTTATCAATGTCACCCCATTAAAATTAATTTAAAAAAAAGAACCAAAACAAATAATAAAATATTATATCATTATTCAAAAAAAAATTCTATGAAAAATATAAATATCACATAGAATAATTTCCATGGGGGATGTAAAGTCTAAGGTCCCGGTAAGCAGAGATAGGAATGAAAATTATACACAGCTCCTAGGCTTCAAATTTCTGAACATTTAATCCCCAAAAGTTGTAACTGTATTTGCTGGAAAATGAACTACATTTTCTAAAATCTAGACTCAATTTCCTAAACTTCATTATGATTCCATCAGCAATGTCTTTTCTATGTCCAAAATGCCAATGCCCTATAAAGGCATCCAAAAGTACTTTTTGAATAAAACATGGTATAAAAACTCAATAAACATGGTTATGCCAAACCATAACACTATGTTGAGGCTATGCAGCACAAAAATATGTACTTACTATTCTATACCATAATGCAGTTCAGTATCAGGGGAAAATAAAAGGTAGTATTTTTAGAGTGTGGACCTTTCTAATGACTTAGGGGGGAAAAAAAAAACAGAACAACAAAAAAGGGTACAATATTTCTTAAGACAACAATAGGAAAAACTGGAGAGAAAAATCAAATCCTAAAAGATTCCATGCCAATCATCTCTATTTTTTAATTGCTTACAAAAATCCTTGATAATCTCATGTTGATAGCAGTAACTTTCTGAAAAAAATAGCTGTGTTTTACTACCTGACCATTTAATCATATAAATTAACAATTATATTTTGTTACAGTTGTATTTTTCCCCCATAAAATAAACTATACTACAAAAGGCAGAAAGAACAGTTTGACATTTGACACATACTTCACAGCATTTAAATCCAGTGTGGCATACAAGTAATATAAGCACTTCATTCGTTCTGTAGTTTCCAAGTTATGAGGAACCATGTACTGAGCAAAGATCCGTTCAACGAGCAATCTACAAAAGAACATAGAGGATAGAGAGGGTACTGTCTTGATTTTTTAAAATGTATGCATTAAACTGTATACAAAATGTCAAAACATGTTTTTCTGAGTGGAGCAGACAGTTCTAAATAAAAGATTTCTTTCTGATAGAATAGGGGCCAGTCAACAATATTGTAATAACTATGTATGATGCCAAGGGTATACTGAAATATCATGTGAGCACTCTGTAAAGTATATGATTATCTAACCACTATGCTATACACCTAAAACCGATACAAAATAATGTTGACTGCAAGCTGTAATTTAAAAAACAGGGGGGAGGCAAAATAAAGTTTTACTGAATGTACTGGACTTAGCCCTATACCCAGCTAAGATAACTATGTACTTCTGCATGACCCTGGACAAGCTATACAAGAACTCAATTTCCTTATCTAAATAATAAAGGGTTAAAAAAAAAACCACCAGGTCCTTTGAAACGATAAAACTACACATCATAAGTTAAAACTATAAAGAAATTTTTAAGATTCTTGAATTTTCATAATGATCACAATGAAAAAAGACCTCGTTAAAAGTACAAAAAAGCACTATCAAATCATAATGCAAATCTCCATGCATTGACGCTGCCCTCCGAAAAAATCTAATACTTCAATTTTATAAATTAGCAGCTATGGAATTTCTTAGATACTGTTATCCTAAAATATGCAGTTTCTAGGATGCACAGGTCTACTAATTATTCAATGGTTAGGATACATATAAACATCTAACCTTACATTGAAATAGAATATAAAAATTATATTTAGATGTTTTTATATAAATTTATAAACTGTGTTTTAAACTCAGTAGAAATTGTTTTTATTTAAAATGTCAATAATCCAAAGGGTGTTTTTTTTCATTTGAATCTTATTTGAAAAAATTGTATTTGGATAAAATAATTGTGATTCTTATAACACAATTACTTATGACACAAAAAGTAAATTACATTCTTTTAAAACATTATTCTATTCTAAAGTAATATAGAAAAATAAACATACAAGCTGTATCCATCCCTAAAAGTTATATGCACATTACTGACTGTTTCACTGATGGCTTTGGAGGGAAGAAAATTAGTTACTTTAATCTGCAGTTAAAATTAAGAAAGGAGTTTAAAATTATAAAGAAAATAGGTTGCCTAAAATAACAGTTCAACAACAATTATATAACCACCAAAACTTTTTACACAAGGTGCCCTTAACTTACCGATCGTCAATACTGTTTTGATAATATATATGCAGCAACTTGTCTTTGATCCATGAAATCTGTTTGGCAGCATCTTTTCCAGCGGCTGATTGTAAAGCGTATTTCTTATAAATTTGGGCAAGTCCCATCATGGCTTCTTTGCGAACTCGCCACTTTAAATAAAAAGAAAGATACTACCTTATAATATAAAAATGCTTCTATTATATTAAAGTATAGGTTTCTAGTTTTTAATCTACTATACACACTTATTTTCATCAAGCCTAAATTACTGGGTATTAATTTATAATAGATGAAAAAACACAACTATCTAATATACCAAATTAATATACCTACTATGTAAGTACAGATATATCAACATGTATAAAGAATTTTACTGCTTTAGAATCTTAAACTTATCACCTATCCCAGTGGTTGGCAAACCATGGCTCGCAAGCCTTGAGTGCGGGCACAAAGGTCAGCTTAGGAGCACCCTAATTAAGTTAATAATATACCTACCTATATAGCTTAAGTTTAAAAAATTAGCTCTCGCCTGACCGGGCGGTGGCGCAGTGGATAGAGCATCGGACTGGGATGCAGAGGACCCAGGTTCGAGACCCCGAGGTCACCAGCTTGAGCGCGGGCTCATCTGGTTTGAGCAAAAAGCTCACCAACTTGGACCCAAGGTCGCTGGCTCAAGCAAGGGGTTACTCGGCCTGCTGAAGGCCCACGGTCAAGGCACATATGAGAAAGCAATCAATGAACTAAGGTGTCACAATGAAAAACTGATGATTGATGCTTCTCATCTCTCTGTTCTGTCTGTCCCTATCTATCCCTCTCTCTGACTCTCTCTCTGTCTCTGTAAAAAAAAAAAAAAAAAAAAATTAGCTCTCAAAAGAAATTTCAATCATTGTACTGTTGATATTTGGCTCTGTTGACTGATGAGTTTGCCGACCACTGACCTAACCCTAAAATCAAAAGTTAATCACAATCTACATAAAGTCACTTGGAATTAGTAAGGGAAAATATGCTATGAAATTTTAAAAGGTAAAGACTTGGTCAGATAAATGGTGACTTATCCCTTACAGTTTTATCCAAATTATGGTGCATATTAAGTATACCTGTATTAAAAGTATACATGTGATACTGGCTTTATCAAATGCTGAATGTAAAGACACATCAGTGTTTTAATTTATGTATCTGAGAATTAACTTCAAGTATAAAGGATCTATTCAACTATTTTTTTAAATAAATACATATTGTCTATAGTATGTCTAACAGTATTTAATTATTTTGGAGTGAGTTAGTTCTTTAATCTTATGAAAACACAACACTACAGTCCACAGGATATTAATAATATTCAGAACTTCATGAATCTGTACAGATTATTCATTTTTCCTTTGCAGACTGTCATTCATAGCAATATTCTTCCCTTTTTTCTTTAAATTAATTATAGTAAATTAAGATTAATCCTTATCTGCCACCATACATATTGAGACTTCATAAGTCTAACTCATAGAAAAAAATTAATTTGTCTGTAAAAACTTTATCTCTAATGCACTGTCTTATCTCTAACTCCCCAAATTGCTGTTTTAAGGAGAATTTAAAAATAGAGTATATTCATTCTAATACTACCAAAAACATATTCAATTATTTTTTGGTACTCAATTAACTATTTATATGAATGAACCAAGCAGCCCTAAAAGGAACACAACATGATAATCAAAAATATATGTGGAATTAAGAACCCAACAACACACACTATTCTCAAATTCCCAGTCACGTAGAAGGCAGTTTTCCTACTATAAGGCAACTCTCCTTTTCCTTCTATATGACTTTGGCCTTTTCATCGTTTAATACCCCAACAGTAAAGGCAAGTCTAAATTTATCAGTTAAAATAAGTTGTTCTGAATACCTCTATATCTGGAAGAAACGCCACAGAATATCTTCCCATCTATTCTATACCCACAAGGAGAGAATTCAATTATGTAGATAGCATAATTAGCCTTATAATCAACTACTAAAAAGCTATATTTACCTGGTCAAAGCTATTCACAGCTGCTAACAGGCCTTCCATTTTTTTTGCTAATTAACCCCTAAAAACATATTTTTTAATCTGTCAGCAAAATTACTCTTATGCATAAGTCCATAAAACATATGCCATGAAGGAAAGGCAAAGGGGGGAGAGGACAATGAACACCACTGAGTGCCGAACATACTCCAGCAACAGGAACCTAAGCATCACAAGGCAAGGTCCTCTGTTCAGAAGCTGCTATTAATGAGTGCAGCTAGTGGTGTTCACTCAAGAAGGAAGGTCTGGGGCCACAGAACACAGGCTAAAAGCATGTCAAGTTTAGCCCTGCTAAACTGAAGACATCTTTTCTTTTCCTATTCCATGGAACTGACAACAAGAAGACTATAAACTGATATCTGTATGAAAGGAAAAAATAGAAAAAAAGAGCCAACACATGAGAGAAGAGCTATGTCAGAGGCCCTTTACAAAAGTCACTTATTAAAATTAGTGTACAAGCTGAATATCTGACTACTCTACCACTGGTCACCTCACTTTTAGAATGAGAACAATCAATAAAAAATAACTACTAAAATTTAATGAAACAAAATGTAAAACCTTTTTATTAACATTTTAAATATTAAAATGCCTATCTGCCAAAAGGGGAGAATATTAATATTAAACCTCAGTATTTTCAAATGAAATACTATTAAACTTCAAGTATTCAAAATGAAAAGCTGTAATTATTACTCCCACTTACCCGTTTGTCTAAAGTTCTTTCTCTCACAAAATTAAGTAAGTGATCATTGACCAGAAGAATATCCTTTTTAGCAGCTGTAACTATAGACACAATAACATCATGTCTAATAGCTTCCTCAGGGTCGTGGGACCTTACTTTAAGATACTCTGAAAGATAAAGTTTTATTTGATTAAAATTAAACTTTAACAATTACAATGTTTTTAAAAATTGCATAAGACCTTTGAAAGAAAACTACAATAAAAACAAAAGCTAAGTAAAAGGTTCAATGTGTCAAGTACATTAGGAGCAGCAGAGGAAGAGTGAGAGGAAGGAAAGAAAATAGGAAGGTCAATCTTTGAGTCTAAACAAAATAGTTTACTTGCAATTGAGTAGTAAATCTCCTCCCCATCTGCAGGGCAGGTTAGTAGATTAAAGAGTTCCTAACCTCATTAATTAAATCATATAAGAAGAACCAAGAACTGTACCAACATTAAATATTTTACCTTTGTTTTCCATTTAAATGGTTAAAATATTCAAGTCAAGGGGCTCTACTAGGAAAATGAACAGTTCAAGTTTCCATTCTTAAGGGAAGAAGCCTTCACAATGAGATTATTGAAAGAATACAATTGATACTGGCCATAAAAAAATAAGATTACAAGAAAGATCAAAGACAATTCCATTTAACTGAACTTAAGAAAGGCCAAAGGGAAGATCAAAGAAAGGAAACATTTAAAATCATGAGTGCCTAGAAGAGGATCTTAAAGTCTTATGCATGGGAGTTCAGACCTGACACTGAAAACGGTGAAAGAAAAATCAACAATCTTCATCATATGTTAGGCTTAAGGAAGAAGTCACACAACTGAACAAAAATTTTAAACATAAATATTCACCTTTTGTATAAAAGGACATGTAAGATAAAATTTCATTGTCAATGAATTTGGAACAATAAATACAGCCATGCCTATACACAACAAACAATCCTTATGACTATGAATGAATTTACTTCTCCATAAAATAACAATTTAACAAATAATTTAGTGTAAACACTCATAAAACCACTGCTGGGGTCTTAAGTCTGTCCAACTTGAGCTCTCTACTAATAGGAACTATTCCAAAAAATGAGCAAGACCATATCCTGCTAAAAACTTCCAAAGAAATGGAAAGGTTATTTTACCTAACTCAGTAAAGAGTTATTTTTAGAACTGATTTCAAATGGAGTATGTTAACTCTATCTCAAGTTCATCTCCCCACCAAGATAAATATAGGAATTTTATCTTTTACTGTACTGGTTTTGCATGCAAAACATTTTTTTTACCACTAAAAAAGAAAAAAAAAACACACATCATGAATTTTAAAACACATCCCAATTTCTCTAAAACAATCATTTATAAAACAGATGTATACACAAGAACTATTAACTTATATTTAGTGTGCAGGGAAAAAGTAAACAAAGGAACTGAAAGAAATCCTCAAGTTACTTAGCAGGAGGAAGCATCTAATTCTCTTCCCGCTATGGTTATGCTCCTAAACTTGGCTGAAAATACAAGGATGAATCTCACAAACATACTGCCGAGAGAAAAACCAAATTTATCTCAGATCATTCCTGAAACCCTAAGAAAATGTCTTTTAAAAGGGTCAAGTAACAAGAAAAGAGTTCATATAAAAGAGATTTCCAAAAAAAATTTAGCAAATGATTAGTAAATGCCAGAGGAAAAAGAAAAAGGATAAAATCCAAGAGGGGAAGAAAACAATAAACAAACTCATTTCCAAGGCAGAAGAACCTTGAGAACATCTGGAGATTCAGGCACCAAGATGTGAGCAAGGTAGAGATGAAGACTAGAGCTGGAAACGAGTGGCTGATCAGGTCGGCTAGATTTTACAGACCATTTCGCTAACTACAAAAATTAAAATGTTCCCAGAGCATGAACACTAGAAAATCTTACAATATAAATGTTTCATAAAAACTAAAACTAGTAGTCCTCCATATACACAGATACTGCATCTGTGGATTCAACCACCTACCAACAGAAAATAACTGGGAAAAAGTTACAATAATTTGTTGATGTGTACTATGTAGTTAGCTAGCTATCATGGCTGTCTACTGAACATGTAGTTTTTCCCCTTGTTGTTATTCCCTAAACCAGGGGTCTCAAACTCAACTCAGCATGTGGGCCGCAGAGCAAGATCACAGCCGTTCGGCAAATACAAGTAGGCCCCTAGGCTTACTTAATTTTATCCAAAATATTTTGAACTTCGTGGATTAGTCTGCGGGCCACACAAAATTGTTCGGCGGGCCGCGAGTTTGAGACCCCTGCCCTAAACAATACAGTTAACAACTATTTACATTGTACTAGGTTGTTGGGCAAATAAGTTTGTAAAAATGGTTTTTTAGGTTTGTTTGCTTACAATTTGCTTTGGCCTGGGCAGTGCCACATGTATGTAGTCTGTTAAAGGCTGTGGTGCTTGCCCTCGGGACAGCAAATTGCAGATTACCTTCTTGCTTGGGAGGGGCTCATGTTTGCTGGAGAAGGCATTTTTTCCCAGCCTGGGTTTTGCAGGAAGAGAGGAAGTAGTTGAGATGTGGAATAGGAGCTGAGGGGCTCTGGGAACTCCGCTGAGGCTGGTAGGGGCCTTTGATTCCAGGAGGAATTGGAGATTTTCCAGGTTATGGAACCAGAGCATGTGTCAGGGCTTTGGGAGCTCTGAATGAGAGAAGCAGTCTTCCCTGCCTGCTTGCTTGTCCACTGGTATGAGACTTTAATAAACAGAATGGCTCCCCATTTTTTGGCTCCACTGTTTCTTTACCATCTGCCCAAATCCAGTAAGAATCAGCATGGCCACGAAGGTGGCAGCCACTGGCCATACATAGGTATTACAGATAATCAAGAGATGATTTAAAGCAGTGGTCCCCAACCTTTTTTGGGCCGCGGACCAGTTTAATGTCAGAAAATATTATCACGGACTGGCCTTTAGGGTGGGATGGATAAATGTATCACATGACCGAGACAAGCGTCAAGAGTGAGTCTTAGACGGATATAACAGAGAGAATCTGGTCATTTTTTAAAAATAAAACATCGTTCATACTTAAATATAAATAAAATGGAAATAATGTAAGTTATTTATTCTTTCTCTGTGGACTGGTACCAAATGGCCCACGGACCGCTACCGGTCCGCAGCCCGGGGGTTGGGGACCACTGATTTAAAGTAAAGAGTAGGATGTGCGTACTATATATTTATAGCAGGGGTCGGAAACCTATGGCTCGCGAGCCAGATGTGGCTCTTTTGATGGCTGCATCTGACTCGCAAACAAATCTTTAATAAAAAAAATAACGTTAAAAATATAAAACATTCTTATGTACTACAATCCATTTCCTACCGCTCATGTTCATGGTTGTGGATGGCTGGAGCCAATCACAGCTGTACTCTGGGACACCACCAAATTTTTATTGGATAATGCGTAATGTACACGGGTCGTATGGCTCTCACAGAATTACATTTTTAAATATGTGGCATTCAGGCTCTCTCAGCCAGAAAGGTTTCCAACCCCTGTTATATAGGGACTTGAGCATTCTCAGATTTTGGTAGCTACAGGATAGGGCTAAGGGAATCCTAGAACCAATCTCTGTAGATAACAAGGAACAAATGTACTGTTTTTGGTATAAGGGGGTTCTATGGAAAGTAACTTCACAAGGTGCTCTGATCTTAAATCCCTAACTGAGCAGGCTGTGGTGGGCAATCATGCCCCCAGCTTCTATAGTGAAAGGTTTTAAACCAGCCTATCTATTGTTCTTGTGCATCCAGATTAACATCCAGAAGTAATACCCTTGGAAGGAGGCATTAACCTACCAGAGAGCACATAATCGTGTTAGCCATCCTGTGATCCAGCTCCTGAATTGCTTCATAAAATCTTTACTTTCCTTCCTTCCTTCATTTCAAATGCATAAAAACCCCCGCAAGGGCCCGCCCTGGCCGGTTGGCTCAGCGGTAGAGCGTCGGCCTAGCGTGTGGAGGACCCGGGTTCGATTCCCGGCCAGGGCACACAGGAGAAGCGTCCATTTGCTTCTCCACCCCTCCGCCGCGCCTTCCTCTCTGTCTCTCTCTTCCCCTCCCGCAGCCAAGGCTCCATTGGAGCAAAGATGGCCCGGGCGCTGGGGATGGCTCTGTGGCCTCTGCCTCAGGCGCTAGAGTGGCTCTGGTCGCAACATGGCGACGCCCAGGATGGGCAGAGCATCGCCCCCTGGTGGGCAGAGCGTCGCCCCATGGTGGGCGTGCCGGGTGGATCCCGGTCGGGCGCATGCGGGAGTCTGTCTGTCTCTCCCTGTTTCCAGCTTCAGAAAAATGCAAAAAAAACAAACAAAAAAAAAACAAACAAAAACAAAACAAAACAAAACCCCGCAAAACTCTTACTCTCAGGAGTATTTGAGACCTTGTTTTCTGGTGTATGCTGTCAGTTTGGCTCAAATAAACTCATAAAAATTCTCTACAAGTTTAGATGTTTCTGACTGTTAACAAACACATTCAAATAACATAAGGACTAAAAATATTATTGATAAAATAATTCACATCTAAAGTATTTTTTATTTTTATTGATTTGAAGAGAGGAAGGGAAGAAAAGAAAGGGAAAGAGAGAGAGAGAAAGAGAACACTGATTTGTTGTTCTGCTTATTTATGCATTCATTGGTTGATTTTGGCTGGTTCTTGTATGTGTTCTGACCAGTGATCGAACCTGCAAACATGGTGTATCAGGACAATGTTCTAACTAACTGAGATAGTTATAAAAAAAAAAATCAAAATATCTATTACTTAGTCAATAATAAACTTTGCTTTAAAGTTCTATGAAAAACATGCTTACATTTTTTTATACTTAAAAGATGCTCTATCTCATTAGTCATTGAGGAAAGGCAAATGAAAACCACAAAAGAGCAAGACCTATGAGAATGGCTAAAATCAAAAAGACTGACAACCCAGATAGTTGGCAAAGATGCTTTACAACTGGTCCTGGCCAGGTGGTTCAGTGGAGAGAGCACTGTGCCAGAGCATGAGGTCATGGGTTTGACCCCATCAGGGCACACAAGAGAAGCAACCGAAGTACTATCTTGTTCACTCTCTCTCTCTCCCCCACCTCCCCTTTTTTCTCTGGCTCGCTTGCTCTCTCAATCAATGGAAAAATTTTAAGAAAAAAAAGACACTTTATAACTAAAACTCTAACATTTCTGGTCTTCAATGAAAAACTGTACAACTGATATGAAAAGCCTAGTTATTTCTTAAAAAGTTAAACATGTATTTACCCCATGACCAGCAATTTCACTCCTTAGTAGTTCTAAAGAGAAATAAAAATGTAAATCTACAGAAACACATATACAAGAATACTCACAGTAATCTTAGTCATAATAACCCCAAACCAAAATAACCCAGATATCCATGAAAAGAAAAAAAGAATTATGGTGTATTCCTAATAATGGAATACTACTCAATAATGATAATAAAATCAATAAGTAGAAAATACAAGAGTCTCAGGTACTAGCAACTAGACTTTTAAATTCTTGACAGGATACTCCTCTCTGGGGAATCTATTTGAAGAGGAATTATAAAAGGTTTTCCAAGGAAGAACCCATCCTACTCATCCTCCTACTCATCCTAGAGTAAAGGTCAGACGACTATCCCACCCCTCCATTCAGGACTTTCTAATCAGTTTTTTACTTAAGCCCACTCCCTTAATTATAAGCAAATAGCCATAAATGGCCAGGCACTTAAGGGAAGCCTCTAAAAGGGAAAACAGACAAGCAAATAAAAAGTGGGAAAAACAAGTGAGATCAAACAGCTGTTTTATAGGAAAAAGAAAACTTCTCCAAAACACTATCATTAATTTTCTCAGAGAATACTGCATGACTAACATAAGAGGAAGTCACAGTGAAAAGAACATACAAGGAAAAAGAAAAAGAGGAAGACAAATGAGAGACAGATGCACTTTGCAGCATGCAAGCACAAGGAATGAATGAAGAGGAAGGAAAAAGGAGGGGAGGTAAAAGAGAGGAAGAATGAATTATCATAATCAATTGATGTAAAGCAGCTCACAGAGCAAGCAGTCCATGTTCAGATGCGAGTCGGCAGACTGAGGATTATAAGCAGGGTATCTATATCCTCCTCAAAAAAGATGGAACTGTTTAATACCTACTGCTGAAATCTGGCATAGGAATTCAACAAAACTTGAAAGCACTGCTATGAAAAATAATTGTTAAAATATTACAAAAAGCTACACAACAACTCAGAAGGAATAAGATTTAAGAAGCAGTTGTGAGCAAATACTGTGTAAAAGAGCAGTTATGAAAATACTACAAGTTGGTAAAGTCAAAAAAGAATAAATAACTAAACAACAAGCAATAATGTGACAGATAAGAAGAGTGTTCAGAATTAAAGCTTTCAAGGGTCCTTAATTGATCAAAAGAATCAGGAGAATTCTAATCAACTTTATAAACTTCATTAATCTGGGCCCTGGCCAGTTGGCTCAGTGGTAGAGTGTCAGCCTGGTGTGCAGGAGTCCCGGGTTCGATTCCCGGCCAGGGCACACAGGAAAAGCGCCCATCTGCTTTTCCACCCCTCCCCCTCTCCTTCCTCTCTGTCTCTCTCTTCCCCTCCCGCAGCCAAGGCTCCATTGGAGCAAAGTTGGCCCGGGCGCCGAGGATGGCTCTGTGGCCTCTGCCTCAGGCACTAGAATGGCTCTGATTGCAGCAGAGCAACGCCCCAGATGGGCAGAACATCACCCCCTGGTGGGCATGCCGGGTGGATCCCAGTTGGGCGCATGCGGGAGTCTGTCTGACTGCCTCCCCGTTTCCAACTTCAGAAAAATACAAAAAAAAAAAAAAAAAAGATAAACTTCATTAATCTGTTATGCACTGAAAGCACAAAAGAAAATGTTAACCTCCAAGAGCATAAAGAAAAAAATGAACTAAGCAGAAGAGAGAAAAACAGAATAAAAGCAAGGAAAAAGCATGGAAAATTTAGCAGAAAATGAGATTACAAGTAAATTCAACAATATCAAATTCAAATTATATTTAAATAAAAATTTTAAAGCACATGACAATATTAGATATAATTTATGGATAGATACACATGTGGCATAGATAGAAAAACATGAACTGGATGCAGACCAAAGTAAGTAGACTAGTTACCCTCTGTAGAAGTAGAAAGGAATACAGTTTGCGAACGTCATTTTAACTAAATTGAAAACTTTTTCTAAATCTCTTATGCAAATGTAGCAAAATGGTAACATTGCAGAGGAAGATAGCAGCTGTTACATTCACCTGTATTTTCTGAACTATTCCATAACTTTAGAGAACAGCACAGCAATAGTCAAATACATGATAGATAAATACAAAGTTCTGAACTGCCTTATAAGTTTTACTTTAGGATGGTTAAATTAGTTTACAAATTAGTAACTCTCACCTAAGTTCTAAACATATTGGAAAATACTAAAGTCTTAAAATATACTCACAGTCAAGATCTGTTCAAATCCAAATGCCTGAAATATTTTTTAAAATGTCAAACTATGAAATTAATTATTATCTGATAAAAACCAGTGTTTTATAAGAGTTTCTAGCCTAAGTAAGCACTAAGAGGTAAAAACTCTAGCTTAGGAGAGTAACTCTGATGAAGAACTGAAACAAGACTTCACCTATAATAATAGCAAAAAAAAGTTGCCCCTTCCCAATATATAAAACCAATTTTTTTCACCAAAGAGCACCCAAAAATATTTGCTGTCATGGGTATACAGTACCTGTTAAATCCTTTGCTAAATCAGGATGATTCATGAGACAGTGGCTAGCAAATTTTACACATTCCAGGCGTATTGGTACATGAATGTCATTAAACCTGATAAAACATTAAGGCATTGATCTTTAAAATCAGAGAAACAGGTATATTTTTTATCTTCAAATTATATTTCTCTAATTAAAAGAAAAATTGATGTAGGATAATTCAAAGTGGAGCCAGACAATTTATCAAATATTTTAATATACTATTTGTGTATAAATGCTTTGAAATAAGAACAATTTCCTGTGAGAACTATGTACTTTTAAGGAGTATGTTTAAATACACATTTGGCCCAAATACAAGAAATAAAATGTTTTTTATACATACATACTTTCAAATACATTTGTTTATAAAAGTATAATGTGTGAATATAGCTCATAGATAACACGATACACATCCCATACTGTGTTTGAAAAAAAAACTTTTTCTCAAAGTATTCTTTCTTAAGCATAGGACATTCACAAATACAGTATGTGGGAGATCTTGTACTAAAACCCCACATTAGTTTATGTGACTCTAAAATTGTGTGCAAATTAGTCCTAACAGCTATAGCAATTATTACATGCCCATTAATATCAAAGCCAATTTTTATAAAGAAATGTAAATACTTTTGTATGTACCTCTAAAAATACTAAAATCCTTTGGTTGATATGTCATTTAAGTATCTTTTAATTTTCTACTTTCCCTCCATTTTTTTCTCCCTTATAATTTATTTGGTGAAATGACTGTTGTGTTTATGTGTAGTACTTTCCCAGTTAAAATTTTGCTAATTTTGACATTCTGAGGTTAAACAGGCTCCCTCTCTACCAAATTCTAAATTCATATGACTATGATGTAAAAAAGATTATATTCAGGTTCATTTATTTAGAAAGAGTACTTCATAGATGACACTGTGTTCCTCTATCAGGAAGCACACAGTATCTAGTTGCCTCTAAACATCAATGTTCAATCAAAGCCTGTATGTATTAGTTATTATGGACTACAGAACTGATATCAAAATCTTTTTAAGACACAACAAGACATTAAAACAAAGCGAGAATTTTCCATTCTCTATTTGTATGTTTAATTTCTTAAGATCAAAGGTTTCTAAATTAGCCCTGGCCAGTTGGCTCAGTGGCAGAGTATTGGCCCAGCATGTGGAAGTCCCCAGTTCAATTCCTGGCCAGGGCACACAGGAGAAGCGCCCATCTGCTTCTCCACACTTCCCCCCTCCTTTCTCTCTGTCTCTTTCTTCCCCTCCCACAGCCAAGGATCATTTGGAACAAAGTTGACCTGGTTGCTGAGGATGGCTCCATGGCCTCCACCAAAGGCTCAAGAATGGCCTGCGGTTGCAGTAGAGCATCACTCCCTAGTAAGCATGCTGGGTGGATCCCAGTCAGAAGCTCACAGGAGTCTGTCCCTTTGCCTCCCCACTTTTCACCTCAGAAAAATACAAAAAAAAAAAAGGTTTCTAAATCATGTATTGCCTAATACTATAACATATGAAATTTAGAATTAGAAAAAGGAAAAAAACTCATTAAAGCTTATTAAAATTTTTTGAGTTTTTTTTTTTTTTTCCTGAAGTTGGAAACGAGGCAGTCAGACTCTCGCATGCACCCGACCCGGATCCACCCGGCACGCCCACCAGGGGGCGATGCTCTGCCCATCTTGGGGCATCACTCTGCCGCAATCAGAGCCATTCTAGCGCCTGAGGCAGAGGCCACAGAGCCATCCTCAGCACCCGGGCAAACTTTGCTCCAATGGAGCCTTGGCTGTGGGAGGGGAAGAGAGAGACAGAGAGGAAGGAGAGGGGGAGGGGTGGAGAAGCAGATGGGCGCCTCCCCTGTGTGCCCTCTCCGGGAATCGAACCCAGGACTCCCGCACGCCAGGCCGACACTCTACCACTGAGCCAATCCAGGTATTCAATTACTGTATATTTTACTATTTCTCAGCTAAACATGCCCTATAACCATCACAAATACAAGAAGACATCTTTAAGACATATTCGAGCTCCTACAATTGCTAATAATGTAGGAGTTTTATGTCATTAATATTAAAAAGAAAAAGTTACAAAGTAATAGAAAGGTGACATTTAAATTAGGATTTGTCTTCCAAAATATCTGTAAAATAATGTCTGGGTAATCCATGTACTGATTTAAAAATATACTGAATGTCTATATGTAAAAATCATGTTTTTGTTTTAGCACAATAAATAAAAGATATTAAATTGAGTCTCATTATTATTAAATTACACTTCTAAAGTACTGTGCTTTACTACTCCAAAACTGTATTTTAAAAAATCTAGAAAGAAAACTCAAAATGACAATGGGCTAATCTTTGTTAGTTTAATGCAACTTGTTAATGTTATTGAGCTACATTAAGAAATCAGATAAAAATTCAGCCCTGCCCTTAATAAGCACTTATAAAGGCTTATAACATAATTTAACAAACTAGAAAAATATAAAATTAAAAAAAGTCATTGACAGTTGTGGGATTGAGATTGGCAAAAAATAAAAATATTCCAATACAAAGAAAATAGAAGTCTTTAATTTCCATTTGTTTATTTATGACTTAACTGCATTATATATGAAGGTAATGGGGGGGGCAGAATCATCTTTTATCCATAGGGTCAAAGCAGGTTTCAGCCAGGACCATTAAAATGCTTTTATATATACATATATATATATATTGTTAGAGAGAGGCAGGGAGAGAGCGAGGAACATTGAGCTGTTCTTGTATGTGCCCTGACCAGGGATGGACCATCAACCTCTGCGCTCTGAGACAACACCCCACTGATGAAGTGGTTTAATACACAGGGTTGGCAAAAGCAGAGTTAGTTATTCATATGAAAAATAATACAATAGTTAATAAATAATAATGCAAGAATAAACTTTTGTGTACTCAATAATGTAAAACTACTTTTGCCCTACCCTGTAATCAAGGTCAGCGATACTTTTAGAAACATAAATAAATAAATCCCTATAAGAGAAATGAGAAATAAATAAACACATTCAAAATTTTGCAACTAATTTCAGGACGTTTTTCGATTATTAGAAGTGTACAAGTTATCATTTCTTTAAATGAAAAATGGAGTATGGAAGCTAGGAGGAGGAATATACATAATCATGTATTTATTCATTCTGTGAATGTCCTTACAGTATGCATTGCACTGATGAATAATCCAAGTATATATCAATTTTTTGTGGAGGAACTATCTCTCAGAATAATGTATGTTTAGTTGGACTTAATCACTGTTATGTAATAATACATTTTAATTTCACAATTATAACACTTTGTGAGATAACTTTTTAAATATATCATTTTTAAAAATTACTGATGTAAAGAAAAAGTTATAAATATGATCAATCATTATCAGCATTCAAAAATTCCAAAACATAAAACATCTTTTAAGCAAGAGAAAGAGAGACAGAGACAGACAGGGACAGACAGACAGGAAGGGAGAGAGATGAGAAGCATTGACTCATAGTTGAGTCACTTTAGTGGTTCATCGACCTCTTCTTATACGTGCCTTGACCAGCTTGCTCAAGCCAAAGACCATGGGATCATGTCTATAATCACCATCCGGTCAGGCAAAACTTCACTTTTATTATTTTAGAGAACAATCTTATATGTGGATGGTGTTTTAAAATACATTAATACAGCCTCACCGGGTGGTGGCACAGTGGACAGAGCATCAAACTGGGATGCTGAGGACCCAGGTTCGAGACCCCGAGGTCGCCAGCTTGAGCGCAGGCCCATCTGGTTTGAGCAAAGCTCACCAGCTTGGACCCAAGGTTGCTGGCTGGAGCAAGGGGTTACTTGGTCTGCTGAAGGCCCACGGTCAAGGCACATATGAGAAAGCAATCAATGAACAACTAAGGTGTTGTAACAAAAAACTGATGATTGATGCCTGTCATCTCTCTCCGTTCCTGTCTGTCCCTATCTCTCTCTCTCTCTCTCTGACTCTCTCTTTGTCCCTGTAAAAATAAAAAATACATTAATAGAAGTAAATGTAAACACACATTTTAAACAGGACACCAAAATCATATACCTGCCCAAATAACACTGCCAAAGAGGTTTGTTTTGAGAAGCCAATTCTGAATCCTTTGCCCCAAACATTTTTGCCAGTAGTTTAACAACTTGCAGGCGTTCCTCATTATCATTGCTCTAAAACAAAATACAACCATAGCATTAAAACCATGAGGTCAATATATTCAGAATAATTTTCTCATAATTTCATTTATCCTCCAAATGCACAGAAGACCATTCATAAATTCCACATGAAATATTATACACAAAAATGCTCAATGTACTTTTCACAAAATTAAATCTTCAGTACGCTAATAATCTCCAATGACATTAAAGCAATACTCCCTATAAGAAACTACATCCCAAACTTTCAAATGTTAGAAGTCTATCCCCACAATTGAGCCTTATTTTCATTCAGAGTCAAATTCAAACACTAACTTGCATCAAAACTACTTAGAACTCTTAAAAAACTGTCATTTTTAAGAACAAACACTGATAGAAGTCAGGCCTTCAGTAAACAAAAGAATCCCACATGACTGTCCTGCTTAAGATCTTTATAGAGATAAATGTGCTGAAGTTATTTAGTTCATGTTAGAAAACTAGTTAGAAAGTTAGTTCATTTTCATACACCAGGTTCATAATGGAGTTTAACAACATGATAAAAAGCCTTGCACATAGAAAAATTTCTACACTAGACTATGGGTACCCTAGGTATGAGAACTCAATTTTACTGCGGATTTGGTACCTCCAACAGATAACAATGGTTAAATGAATAAGCTGGCATAATTCTACAATTGAACATAAAATGTGGTAGTTGGGAATATTAAAAAGCACTAATATTCAGGGTGTGATGGACAGCACTGTACAATATTTTTTAAAAAATTTAAACCAATGCCTGTCTAGCATTAAGAGCTTCCACAATATGACCTAACTCATTTGCATTACCGCTTGCATTATTCTTCTACATAAGTACTTTCCAACCCTGGCTGCACATCAGAATGACCTGTAAAGTTACAAAAAACAAACAAAAAAAAATCCCCCAAAACACAACAAAAACCACACCAAAAACAAACAAACAAAAAACCGAAAGAGCTAATGCCTGACCCCTAAGCCAGAAGTTCTGTTCAAGTGGTTTGGTTTAATGCCTGAACACCTGCTTGAATAAGGCTCCATAGCTGAAGAGTCTAATGTGCAGCCAGAAATTATTTAAATTTACTTTATACTACCATCCAACTATAATTCTATGTGTTCCACAAAATCACCCAGCACCTTCCTACCTCTATATGCTTCTGCATGGTGTTTCCTTTGCTTCAATTGTATGCTGTTTGTATCTTTTGTGACACTTATAATATCTGGCCTCTTATTAGATCTGGATTATTTTTTCCTCTTCCTTTCATACTAGATGTTAAATTTGCTGAAATCAGGGATGATAATTTCTTATTTTTATATTTCTTAGAGTATTCAATATTTTTGTTAGAGAAAATAAGATCCACAAATAATTAAAGGTACACACCTGCCTCTGCTTCATCAGAATTGCTAACTGTTAGAAAGAAGTGGTGGCAGGGAGGCAGGAGGACAAATGGCTCACCCAGGAAAAATACTACCGTAACCCACAAATAAAATGGGAAGTGTTACACTACCAACATGGACTCTTTATTTTGTTGTTTTGAAAGGGACAAATCAAAATTTTTAGAAACAGGAAATACAACACAAAAAATTTAAGAACTTTTCTGGGTGGTACACCGGACTTTATCAAAGATTATTAATGATACATAGCTTTATTTATTTTATCTTCCTATAATAATTTAAAAAAATTTTTTCCCTAAATCAGCACATGAACCTCAATATTAAAGCACAATTTAGTGTCAAGGCAATGGGAACTTGCTTCCAAAAGGTTTCAGAGAACTACATGAAAAGCAAAACTGCTTTTAACATAGGCAAGTAAAAATAGTATGTACCAAAGAGAAATATTTCACATGCTATGAATAATACAGACCCTAAACTACTTTTATGTCCCTATCAAGGGGTCTTGGGAAGCACTATAAACTGTGCCTTGAAAACATAAGCTTAATGTATAGCTATGACATCAAAAGTGAGTCAAAACCTAGAATTTATCTGAAAAATACCACCCTGTTAGTCATTAAGCAGGAATCCTGGCAGGCATTGCAGATACATAAAACAGGTGAGATACAAACGTGAAAAAAGAAGTCATATACTGAATCTCTAACACACACATATAAAATCATTACAAGAATCAAAAAGCCACAAATAATGCCTTTTGCTAATTTTTCAGACAGAAGTATATCATTTTTAGAACAGTTACCTTTAGTTTAAATTCAAGCTGGGGTAAAACTGAGAGCAGCAAATGACTATCAATATTATAGAGCTCCAAAATTAAGTCAAAGACGTGCTCGGATAAATCACTGATAGATGTTTTCCCAAGCATCAGAACCTGATTAAAAAACTTTTGAAAAAGAAATTTAGCATTAATAAAACCACAAAAAATAAATCTTCTAAAATCCTAATTATTACTCAATTAAATTTATTATTAGTTTATACAAACTCAAACAAGGCATATACAAACATTTTTGAACAGTAGGTGGGAAACCTCTATGGGCTACGTATGTGAAAACATGGAATTCACCTCAGACACAATTAAAAGTAGGTAATTTATATTGACTTACAATTAGCATATAATAAACACCCCACTACCAAACATACTTTATTCCTCATTACAGTGCTCATTATATTTTATCCTGTATTAGTTATCTTATTCCTCTACTAGATAAATTTCTTAAGGATAAGATTCACATGTTGTTCACTTTATCATGTATGGGAGATAACAGACAAAGCCTTCCACCTTCACAGCATGAGTTAATTCCACTTTTAAAATATGTAATTTTGTATTTATAATGCAAAGCCTCTTTTTATTCCTTTTTTACTTCTTTCTTCTCATAAACAAAGTGAAATAAACAATATACAAAGTTTATGGCACTGATTAAAATCCAATTAAAAGCACACACAAACACCAAGAATATCCAAACTTGAACAACTTATTTTCTGCAAGCAGCCAACTCTAGCTCCCACATTCAGATCATAATATTACTGAAACTGGTAAAGAAACGTGACATAATGGTCAAGCTCCTTTGCATTTAAAGTCTTCCAAATATGTAAAAATTAACCCAGAGCATACACTAACTACATCAGGGGTCCCCAAACTGCGGCCCCTGAGGCCATTTACTCGGCCCCCGCCGCTGCACTTCCAGAAGGGGCACCTCTTTCATTGGTGGTCAGTGAGAGAAGTACATTGACCATCTCATTAGCCAAAAGCAGGCCCATAGTTCCCATTGAAATACTGGTCAGTTTCTTGATTTAAATTGACTTGTTCTTTATTTTAAATATTGTATTTGTTCCCGTTTTGTTTTTTTACTTTAAAATAAGATATGTGCAGTGTGCATAGGGATTTGTTCATAGTTTTATTTTATAGTCCAGCCCTCCAATGGTCTGAGGGACAGTGAACTGGCCCCTTGTGTAAAATGTTTGGGGATCCCTGTACTACATGTTCTCAATAGTAGCTTGTTTGCCCAAAGGAGGAGTTAAGGGTTCTTTACACCACATAAACTGCCCCAATCTCTTCTCTCTGTGACAGTTAACACATAACTTGATTTTAACTAGGTTTACTATATGGAAAGTCAAGGACTTTACATTTTTGTCTCTTCTGCTTCCTTTTAGTTCTTGGGTTGTTCTTAAAGTTTCTTAGGTTTATGAACCTATATAAACTACCCAGCCATGCAAGGGAGAAAAGAACAAATTCTGTTTTACTATCTTTCTTTATTGGTTTAAAAAATAACTTGTTTACCTCTTGTTTATAAATTTTGTGGAAACAGAATTTCATGGTAACAAACATTGTCATTTAGGTTGAAAATAAAGCGGTTGTGTTGTTTTAAGCCATGAATATTCTCTTGCTTAAAAATAGGCAATCTACATTTCCTTAACAAAAAGCAATAATATTTTCCAATATGGCCACCTTGGTGATCAAACCATCTTCTTCTTCTACCAGTCTGGGGGAAATTCATTTGAAAAGAAAAAAAAGAAAAAAGAATCCCCTGGTTTAACTTCTCACAAAGTCTATCAAGAACATTTTAAACTCTTCTATAATTCCCATAAAGGCAAAGACCAAACCAGTCTTCTCCACTTTATAACAAGAGCCTAGGACAGTACCAGCAGAGTATGTAACACATTTAGTAAAGGAATAAATAATATGTAACAAGCACTATGACACAAATATAAACGATCCATGCCCTTACACTAGGACTTATAATTTAGCAGAGGAAATGAATATAGATTTCATTAAGTATTCCCTTCCAAAAACATTAGTTTCTTATTTACAAACAGGTAACTAATATTCATACTAGAAATTAAATTATTTTATAACAATTACCTCCTAATAAAAGGAGTATGAGTAACTTAAAAGTGAGAAATAAATTCTACCTTAATTACAAAGTGCTTTCACATTAAATAATACATTCACTACCATTACCCCAAGCATTACTAACCTCAATTTACAGATGCAAAAACTGAGACTAAGGAAGATTATGCAATTTAACCAAATTTTCCCTATATCAAGATGGATTTGACATATTTATTTATTATTTTTTAGGTGAGAGGAGGGAAAATAGTGAGTCCAACTCCCGCATGTGCCCTGACAGGGATCCAATCAACAACTCCATCTGGGACTGCTGCTCGAGTCCTGAGCTACTTTTAGCACCTGAGGCCAACATGCTCGGAACAACCCAGCTATCCTCAGCGCCGGGGCCACATTGGAATCAATCGAGCTACTGTCTACAGGAGGGGAAGAAGAAAAAGGGGAACGAGAGGAAAGAGAGAAGCAGATGGGCGCTTCTCCTGTGTGCCTGGACCAGGAATCGAACCAAGGACATCTATACGCCAGGCCAACACTATCCTCCAGGGGTCCCCAAACTTTTTACACAGGGGGCCAGTTCACTGTCCCTCAGACTGTTGGAGGGCCACCACATACAGTGCTCCTCTCACTGACCACCAATGAAAGAGGTGCCCCTTCTGGAAGTTGGGGGGGGGGGCGGATAAATGGCCTCAGGGGCCCGCGGGCTATAGTTTGGGGACGCCTGATCCTCTGAGCCATCGGCCAGGGTCTTGATATATTTTTTTTCAGTACAACAAAATAATTTTGTGCTGTCTCCTAAAACTTCTGATTAAAACAATCTGCTGAAAATAATATATTACTGAGAAGTGATCCATGTAGGAAATTTTTTTACCTGTCTCTATGTACTTTTTGTTTCTCATACTGATTAAACTTTTAAAAAATATAGAAAGCCTTTTGGTTTCCTGAGTTGTTAAGTTACAACAAATTCTATTTTAAAAAACAATCTACAACACCACAGTGATTTTTCTTTTTTTTAAGAGACAGAGAAAGAGTCAGAGAGAGGAACAGATAGGGACTGACAGGAAGGGAGAGAGATGAGAAGCATCAATTCTTCATTGCAGCTCCCAGTTGTTCATTGATTGCTTTCTTATATGTACCTTGACCAGGGGGCTACAGCAGAGCAAGTGCCCCCTTGCTCAAGCCAGCAACCTTGGGCTCAAGCCAGTGACCATGGGGTCATCATGTCTATGATCCCACGCTCAAGCCAGAGACCCCTCACTCAAGCTGGTGAGCCCATGATCAAGCTAGATGAGCCCGAGCTCAAGCTGGCAACCTCAAGATTTCGAACCTGGGTCCTCTGTGACCCAGTCTGGTCAGGTGTTAAGTCCTATATCTGTAGACATTACTTCCTATAAAGAACAAACCTAAATGTGTCTATGCATAAGTGAAAAAGACACAAATAAAAAAGAAACAGAAGAGGGGTTACTCAATAGTATCCTACCTCTCTTTCACTAATTTTCTACTAGGAAGATAAATGAATAATGGTGATTACATATGCAAGTTCAAAAGGCTGAGAATTTTTACTACTGTGCTCATTGTATCCTACTACAAGACAATTATGTTCCCTATTAAGTAATTTTACCATGTATAGGTGTGAGGCAGAAAAATAAGACATAAAAAAATAAAGGAGAAAATAAATGGCAATTCTCAATAACTTCTCAGCTAACCCTCAAGTAAGACAAGGGACAAGAAAATACAAGAAGAAAATAACAAACTACTAGAAATAAACATACAATCGAAATTGTGCTTAGACCATTCTACTAATTATGTGCCTCTGCTCCCAGCTTCCGATCAAGATGTAACATGAAAGTAAGGGGGGTTCTATTTCTATAGAAAAAAACTAAGAGCAGGAACTTAACATAAAGTATAAGTGATAAGAAAATGTTTTTACCTTGATTTATCTGAGATTGCTGAAAAGTCCTATCTTGGTCCTTTTATCTTTGTTAACTTTTTAAAAATATTTTCAAATATGCACAAATATTGTGAGATTACTATACAAGAGCCTAGTCACCTAGCTACAACAAATACCACTAATCTACCTTGAACACTTTTTCTTTTATTACCCAATCCTACAGAAGTTACCAACATGGTACAGTGTTATTTTCTTATTTTTACTCCAGAAAAAAGTATCAAAGTTGTGTTCCCCCATAAAGGATGTGGCTTAGCAATATCAATTTAAATAAACACCACCAGGAGGAGCTCACCTGGTCTATCTAATGGGTCAGGGAGACAGAATGTGTAAGTCTGGGTGTATACACTTAAAGTGCCATTACATCAATAAAGAAAAATCTCAATTCACTCAATCTAACCAATTTACTCCAGCCAATACCCACGTCTCACAAAACTTACAGAAAGTATTCCCTGCCAATCTTGGAGCCAGTAAGATAGATGACATAATTTCATTCTCCAGCTTCTGAAACTTCACGCTCCAAAACAATTTATTAATCAAATACATTTTTCCAAATTATCAATGCTTAAAATCATTTAAGGACATAGCCAAAAACAAAAACTGGAACTTAAGGTACTTTTTTCTAAAGTATGTTACTCTTCAAAGTACATCTTTTCATGATGTATTTTTTAAAATTTTATTATTTTGACAGAGAAAGAGTCAGAGAGAGGGAAAGACAGGAAAGGAGAGAGATGAAAAACATCAGTTCTTTGTTGCAGCATCTTAGTTGTTCATTGATTGCTTTCTCATATGTGCCTTAACCAGTGTGCTGCAGCAGAGTGACCGACCCCTTGCTCAAGCCAGCAACCTTTGGGCTCAAGCCAGCAACCATGGGTTCAGGTCTACTGATCCCATGCTCAAGGCAATGACCCCGCACTCAAGTTGGCATCCTCAGGGTTTCGAATCTGGGTCCTCAGTGTCTCAACCGACGCTCTATGTCGCTGCTTGGTCAGGCTCTTGATATATTTTATATACTGAATTAATATTTGTACACTATAAGAAAAACTTTCCTTCAATAAACTTTAGGAAATAAGTACATAAGCTCTCTTTCTCACTGTTTTCAAGACGACATATTTACATCATTTACATTTGAAGGCGGCTGAAAGTAGAAATCAGGAGGAGAGACACAACTGCTACAAATTACCCAGGGCAACATTAACACTATGTTCCAGATTTGTTCCAGAAAGAACCCTTCACATGGAATACAGTATGAATGGGGCCATCTGGGTTGTACAACTCACAGAACTGTGGAGAGAAAAAACTTATAATAAGATTCTACCAGTGAACCCATCTGCTGAAATACATTCCCTCTGAAAACCAAAGATTGTTAATTGCATATAAGTAGATTTAGGATAATTATGAAAGGACTCATTTCATCGCAATTATTCCCCTTTCTTGGAAAAGGTAGCTTTATATGGATTCTACCCCAGGGGAAGCAAGAGTGCCAGCTTTCACCAAATCAAAGCCATTCATACTTGTCTTCAATCTCTAGATCATGACATTAGTTTATATCTTCCTCTTGTACAAATCAACTTAATCTCCAAAAAGCTGTAAACAATCTCTCAGAATAATGAAAAGTTCTATATATTTTATTTATTTAAATACTTTTAACTTTATTTCTAACATTAGAAAACAGTATATCTTGCTAACCAAAATAAAAGTAGTCTTAGTTCTTATGCAATGGGAAGGAAGCAAATGAGTGAGCAAATAAGATGAGACTTAACCTTCTAGAAAATATTAACCAAGAATAATTTTAAATAAGGAGAAAAAAAATACATTACTTGATAATTAAAACAACACAAAATTTAAAAGTATGTGCTACTTGCCAAAATTTACTTCTAGGAGTCTTTAAAATTTTGGCTAACTCTTTGGACAACTAATTACAACAAGTAAGACTTACATTGGTAATATACGGTTCAATAGCTTGGGCTGTCCTCTTCAGTAAAGCCTTTGCCAAATCATATGCTTGCTTGTTTAAGTTCTGAAAAACATAAATAATTTACATTTCTGTTATGTTTCCCTATGAAAAACAAAATATTTCCTGTATTTAAAAAGCCACTGAAGTAAATGAATGAGAAAATTGTGTAACATTCAGAATAAAAAAGAGAAGTCAAAGACATTGCTTTTTAAGTTTAACTGGTCTTCTAAATCATACATCCTTCCAAGCAAGGGTAACTATGTAACATAATGTAAACCATCTAGAAAAGGTCAATAAATGGAGAAAATCATTCTAAATCTAGTCCCAAAGTAAATTGCTATCAATTCAGCTACTTAAAAAAAATACAGGCTGTTTCACCCTGGTCACAAAGAACCAAACTATCCTAAGGGGATGAACTGGGTTGAGTGTGGACAAGAATGGGAAGGAGAAACACCCACAGGAGGGGAAAGACAAGAGTCTGGGGCAGCTATGGAAAAGCAGACTTACTCAAGCACACCTCAGAGCACAGTTAAGTTCAAGTAGACAAGAAGAAACACAGCAAATAGTACAGTATGAAAAAAAAGCAGGTGTGAGAAAATACCTTAAAATGTGTTTCTGGATAGGTTTTGATGATAACAGAAGGAATCAAGACCATAAATCCAAAATGGAATCATTATGAATTCTAGTTTGAACATATTACAGAGACCAGGAATAATATATATGATATATGCTGAAACTCACTTTCAGCATATTTTTAGATTTGTCCTGATGCTTATTTTGTATTATTTTATTCATTTCTAATGGCTGTTTACTATTTTACTATATAATAAACCTTATTAATTCATTCTCCAATTCATAGACATTAAACTATGTGTCCTGTACATGCCTCCTTGTACATATAAAAAATTATTTTCTGTAAATTCTATCTTTGCCATTTTTCAGGACTCTATATTCTGTTTGGTCTTGGTCTTATTTATTGGTTGTTTCTCAGTAAGTTCCATACACTAAACCTTTGTCAATTATATGCATAACATGTCTTAGTCTACATGCTTTTCAGTGAAGTTTAGGGCATCTTAGAACATACAGAAGTTCTTAAATTTAATGTAATCAAATTTGTCAGTCCTTGCTTATTTGCCTTGTGGTTTATCTTTCTTAAGAAATTCTTTCCACATTGTGGTTAAGATGTTTTATGTTTTCAAATAAAAAAAATTTTTAAAGTTTAATAGAATGACAGTGGTTAATAAAATTATATAGGTTTCACGTGTACAATTCTATAATACATCCATCACCTGTATACTGTACTAAGTGTTCATCACTCCAAGTCTAATTCAAATACAATTTTAAAGACTTGCTTTTCAAATTTAAGTCTTTATTCTACCTGTAATTTATTTTTAGGTATGGTGTGAAATAACAATCTATTATTATTTTCCATATGAATATTGAATATTCCATTATTCCCTTCAATGACATTTAACACCCAAACAACAATTTCCTATATAACCTATGCATCCATTTGTAAATTCTCCATTACTTCCACATGTTTCTTTGTCTATTACTGCCTGATCATAGTCAATGAACTGAAATAATGTCTTAATAACAGGTCCAGTAAGTCCCTACTTTCTATTCTTATTCAAAATTGTTTGGCTATTATTGGCCATTTGCCCTTCAATATGAATTTTAAAATCAGTTTGTTGAATCACAACACATGCGCACACGCACACACACGCATGCACACACTTTCATTTTCAATTTTGATTGTATGATGCTGTTTCCTATCCCATAAACAGTAACAATTCATGCAACATAGTTAGGTTCTTTTATATTTTTCAGTCAACCATAATGACTTTCATAATAAAGGTCATGCACATTTTTGTTAAATTTCTAAGAAGTTCAAGTCTTTGTTTAAAGCTACAAATAAAAATTTTTGAAACTATACTAATAGACTCAATTATGTAGGATGTATTGATACCATTTCCCCTTTTCTGATTCACCTTGTCAAGGGTTTGCCTGTTTAATGCTTTTCAAATTATCAAACTGAATTTTTGTAGCATGTTACTGTGTTTTCTATTTCATTGATTTGTATTTATTGTTTTTTATTCCCTTATATACAGTACACTTTGTATATTCTGAGGATGTTTTTATAACTTCTTGAATGGACATTTAACTATAAATTAGATTTAAAAACATTTTAAGTTGCCGTAAGTTGTCTTTGTTTTTTATTTGTTTGTTTTAACCCTTCTTTTTCCAAGTGAGAGGAAGGGAGATGGAACGACACCCGCATGCACCCCCCAACTGCGATTCACCTGGCAACCCCTGTCTGGGGCCAATGCTCTATCTGGGACATGTTCGCAAACCAACTGTTTTTAGCACCTAAGGCAGAGGCTCCATGGAGCCATCCAGGGCTTATGCGCTAGAAAACCAATCAAGCCATGACTGTGGGTGGGGGGAGGAGATGGGGTGAGAGGGAGAGAAGGGGAGGGGAAGGGAAGGGTGGAGAAGCAAATGGTCACTTCTCCTGTGTGCCCTGACCGGGAACTGAACCCAGGACATCTGCACGCTGAGCCAATGCTCTACCACTGAGCCAACCAGCCAGAGCTAACCACAAGTTTTAATATGTATCATTTCTAAATATTGTGTAATTGCCAATATGATTTATTCTTTTGAAAGATAACATGACTAATATAAACTTGTAAGTCTTATTATGTTTTATATCCTTAATATTCTTAAAAACTCTTGGTCAGCTTCATTTATAATCACTGAGAAATATGTCAAAATCACCCACAAATTGTGAATTTGTTTCTCTTTATATTTCTTTCAATTTATGAGCCTATGTATATACAAGTTTAGATTTCTCCTTGTGAACAAAATCACTGTAAAAATCTCTTCTTTACCCAGTAAGAACTATTACCTCTAATTTTAATACAAGCTAATTCAGTTTTCTTAGTTAGTATGTACCTGGCAGTCTTTTTTCTATCCTTTTAATTTCAATATTTTTGTGACCGTATTTTTGTTATTTCTTATTAACAATGTCCAACTAAGTTATTTTCCATCTCATCTGATGATCTACCTTAAGTTATAAATTTGGGTCATTTACATTTATTGTAATTCCTCCTTTTAGTGTAATCCTTAATTTTTTTTTTTTTTTATTATGGTGAGAGGAGGGGTATATATAGATAGTGAGGCAGACTCCGGCATGCACACTGACTGGGATTCACCCAGCAACCCCGTCTGAGGCCAATACTCGAGTAGCAAACTATTTTTAGCATCTGAGGCCAACACTTGGACCAACCAACCCATCCTCAGTGTCCGGGGCCAGGCTCAAACCAATCAAGCTACTGGCTGCAGGAGGGGAAAAGGGAGAGAGGGGGGAGTGGGATGATGAAAGAAGCAGATGGTCATTTCTCCTGTGTGCCCTGACTGGGCCAAGGCTCTATCCACTGAGCCACCGGTCAGGGCTGTATTCCTTAAAATTTTTAATTTGAATACATTTTAAGTTCACAGTTAATCAACAGGTCTATACTCCTGATCATCAGATTATATCATTCATCAACTCCATTCGATTTTATGTTATTTGTATCCAGTGTTTTAAAATCATTTTCTTAATACTCCTTTAATTAATTATAATAATTATTGTAATTTTTGTCATATATCTTATTTAGAGCATTTCTTTGTTCACCACTATTTCTTGTAGCTCATTCCCTTTAAATTCAATTTCCATCATTCTCAAGTATTCATAAAGCGGTTCCTTCAGGAAGGATCGATTGACGAATATTCAATGTCTTAATTTCACTCAAATTAAATATGCATCCACACATACAATTTATTTTATCTAAGCACTGTAGAAATACAGTTCCATTCTCTTCTGGCACCTATTCTTGTTACTAAGAAGTCAGCAGTTTAACCTTTATTCCATGGTTAAGGGCTATGCCTTTTTTTCTGTGGGTACTTTATAAATTATTTCTGGTTTTGCCATTCTACAATTTCTCCAAGATAAACATGACGCTTTTGCTAACTAAACCATAGATTCATTCTTTTCATCAATTCATAAACATATTAAGCAAATTTCTATTTGAGTATTTCTTCTTCACTCTCCACCTGGTGTTTTAAAATAAAACCACTATTAAACATATTGGACCTTTCTTTCATGTCTTAGCATCTTTTATATTTTCTTTATCTTTATCTCTCTGTGTCTGTATAATTTCCATAGATATGTTTCTTACTTTTCTAAATATCTGTTATAATCAAAAAAATTTTAATTTACTATTTTTCTAGCCTTCTTCTTTTATCTAGCTATCATGGTTTTTTAAGTCTTATTTTATTATTTTTGTCTTTAATACTTTTAAGCATGTCATCTTTAATCCTTTTAAGGGTACTTTATTATTTTTATCTAATAATTATATTATCTAAATTTTTTGATCCAATCTTAAGAGTGTATGGGTTTCAGCATTGATGAACTATTTTAAGTGTTAGGAAATTTTGGATTATGAGGTCATTTTGATTGAAGCATTATTTGTGTGAATGCTGTGTAGCTGTAAACTTAGATTATACCCGGCCAGGAGGTTTTAAGTTTGCCCAGATCTTTATATTGGTGATTCCTATATCCCTCTCTTTAACATTGACCCCTTTTGAATCACAGAACCATATTTCCAACTGCTTACTCAAAAGTTAGTTATATTCAAAGAATATACAAACACACATGTATCCCCCTTGATTAACATTAACGGGGCAGGATACATCATCAACATAGCCTGTCTCCAACTTAGAAGAAACTTAACCTTTAAATTTCACCTTCTCTTCATCTACACTAGGCCCTATTTGGTTGTACATTTCCCAACATATGAAGTTACACAATAGCATTTAGTAGCTATTAAATTCACTTCTTAAAATATATCTTATTTAAAGCTGAGTTGATTCAGATATTTTATCATATGACCTAAGTTATTTCATTTAATTTATGACTAATAAGTATATGATTATTAAACATTAAACATAATATTTATTAATATTAGTCAATAAAGCAGATTCCCCAAAACCAAGTTTAAAGAAGGATAAGTTATATTTAAAACGGAAACATAAATTTGGGCCTTAACATCAACAGGCTTTAGACATATCTCAGTACAGATTGCTACTTACCTTATGGGCAGGTACCAGGTTTACCAAAACTGTATCCAAAAGCTCCTGAGATACTGTATCACCTTCACAAATAATAGAACTCATGAGGTCTACCATGTGCATATGAACCTTCTGATTGTGGCCATTGCTGAAATTCAAAATAGATATTTAGGGAGTAACAAAAATATTCATGACTTAATCATAACATGGTACCAATAAACATTATACTTCATTAAAAATGATTCTAAAATATTAATTAAATCAAATTATTTATTATCATTTAAAGCTTCTCTCTCTCCCAAACCTTATAGTAGTAACCAAAATCTATTTTTAAACTAAATTTCCTATATGATTTTTCCCTAACTTTGGCCAGTCACACAAGCAAAGGTAATTAGATTAAATGCAACTTTAGTTTTACCTTAAATTCAGAAAATCAAATTGCCCTGAAGATAATTCTAGTAATTTTAAAGAATACACAAATAATTCAACTGTTCACATGAATTAAGGAGTAATATGTAATTTAAATAAAAGATAAAAGTATAATCCAAAAACTATTTTTACATTTAACATAGATTGCTGCTATAGTGCCTCTCTTATATTATTCTTTACATCACAAAATTCATTAAGTTCTATTTATTTTTAAAACATCTATAAAAATGCTAATGAATTCTTAAATTACAAGTCTTAGTTTTCCAATATTCATAACAGTTTAAGGAGAATTATCTATAGGTAAAAAAAATTTTTTTAAAGTTATATTCCTAATAAACTTACTTTATAACTGAAAATAATGTTCTGTATAATTGTGTAAAAATTTCATTGCTATCTTCCAATTCAAAGCATATGTTATATGACTTGACCCAAGCAATGTTCTAAAAATGAGATAAAAAGACACTTTAATTAGTGAAAACACACACACACACAAAGTTAAAAATGCCATCTCAAAATATAATATACTGCTTACCTCAAGTAAATAAAAATATCTATTGAATTGTGGGCTCTTTGTATCCTCTAATCCCTTCAACTGCCTTGTTATAAACATAAATATATCCTAAAAAAATAAAAAGTATTGTTTAGATTGTGAATGCTAAATTTAAATATCCACTAAACTCCTAAAGCTAATTCAGCATTCATGTATATCTACCATAATAAATTGTAAAGAACCAGGCAAATATTGAATGTGTAACTGTATTTAGCTGAAAATTTTTAAAAGATTATCATATGAAAACAATTATCTTAATACCCTTCATAGGAAAACAGTTAAATTATTTATCGTGAATTTAAAGTGGAAAAAATATAGGCCTGAAAATGAGTAAACTAAAATTTATGCTAACTTCATGACAATAAAAACAGAAGCAGGCCCTGGCCCGTTGGCTCAGTGGTAAGAGTGTCGGCCTGGTGTGCAGGAGTCCCGGGTTCGATTCCCGGCCAGGGCACACAGGAGAAGCGCCCATCTGCTTCTTCCTCTCTGTCTCTCTCTTCCCCTCCCGCAGCCAAGGCTCCATTGGAGCAAAGTTGGCCCGGGTGCTGAGGATGGCTCTGTGGCCTCTGCCCCAGGCGCTAGAATGGCTCTGGTTGCAACAGAGCGAAGCCCCAGATGGGCAGAGCATCGCCCCCTGGTGGACGTGCCGGGTGGATCCCGGTCGGGCGCATGCAGGAGTCTGTCTGTCTCCCCATTTCCAACTTCAGAAAAATACAAAAAAAAACCCAAACAAACAAACAAAAAAACCCAGCAGCAATGACTACAAGTTGATTAGGTTTGGTGCAACAGCACTACATATGGTAATTATATAGAAAACACAGTTTAGGAGCCTTAAAATTCCAAAATAAACCATTTTTCAATCTCTCCCTATCTCTTGCTTTTGATTTTTTGCTACATCCTCCTTTGTAACTGGATAGAGATAGGTTCAATGTCACTTTGAGTCAATTTTTATGGAGATGATGTTTTGAAAAAGTTAAAATTATAGAAATTAATTCTGCAAAGAAAGCATGCTAATCAATCAGTAAAAAGAGAAAAAATGTTCCCCTTAGAAGTAAAATGATAAATAGCATATTTTTTAAAAGGGAAGAAATGTAATATGCAGATGACTAAGCAGATTTTCAACCTTCAAAAATGGTTATTTTGAGGGTCCTATATAAAATACATCCTCCACAAATAAGCCCTTCTGGTTTGAGTGAGGAAACTAAGTGTCATGCTGATTCTACCTAGAGACGGAAAGACAACAGTCACTCACTGAAATCTCTCCAACAACCACTGACCGAACATGAAGTCAGGCGTAAAGGATTTTCCACAGACAACAATAAATGGACCGTGGACAGGTGAGAACCAAAGTAACACAATTTTCTACTATTACTACTGTAAAGAACACTAAACTCTCATGTAAATAAACTGAAAACTATTTTATAAATGTTTAGAATAAACACCCTCAAAATGAATAATCTATAAGTACTCCAATAAAATAAAAAATAGGTATTTATCATTAAGACCCAAAAAAATTGACCAGAATAAATAACTCAGCTCTAAATTTTTCAGCTATGAAATAATCCAAAGACTAATTTAATCTCAGCTCTTCAAAGTTCTTCTGTAAATTGTTTTGTTAAATATAGAACAGATCTGAAGCTGTTCTTTTAGGAGGATTTTTTACCACCCAAAGCCTTGACACAGGTCATGATTATGCAAACTGAGAAATACACATGAGAGATAGACAAAATCATGTAGCAGTACCTTAAGTTACACCTTCCTTTTAATGTGAATGCCAAAAAGACACCTGGTGATGTCTATAGCCCAATCAAATTCAATCACTCCTTAAACCTAGTACCTCCAAATGAGATGTTCACAATTAGAAGTCAAAATACAAACCTGGGTATATAACTCCACACTATTCACTGAGCTACTTTAAGTTTCTGACCATTCTCAACTCTGACAATTCAATTCCACTCTTAAATGACATATATTACCTCTACCACCCTCCATCCTAAATTCTTATACCAATTAAAATGTAAAACAAGCATGCCCAAACAAAGTGTTCAATACTGAAATTCAACACACTTGACCAAATGAGTAGGTTCCTCCATCCAATTATCATGAAGCAACTGCATGAGTTCAAGAATCAAAAGTCTTGGTCATTTTTCACCACTGTAAACTCAGTTCCTGACACATTTCAAGTCAATACCGGTTAAATAAAATAAGCCTAAACCGTCATTTTTTTCACACTCAGTATTAATAATCTTCCTATGGACTCATTCTCTAACCCATAATTTCCACAACTATCTTTTATTGTTTTTGGTTTTTCTAATTTTCCTCCTAACCTACTTTATTCATTACATTTACTGCATGCTACCAGCTAGACTTACATTGTTCCACCTCTTTTATCATCATTTACAGACTTTCCATTCATATGGTTTTATGTACAACTTCTGTAATCAAGTACTAAGTGCCTTTTGCACCTTTTATATTCAAATTCTATTTATTTTCTTCAACATAATTCACATCACACATTTCATTAAATGAATCAGGATTCATATAAATTCAGGTTTATACTAGATACTGCCTTTTAAATAGTAAACATGGGCTCTAATATGAATTTTCAAAAGGGAAAAGTATCCCACAAGTGATACTGAAATAGAGATAAAGATGATATAAAATGTATAAAATAGACTAAAGATCACAAATTGTTTTACAAAAGCAAGTACTAAATTGGTGATAGGGTTGAAGGGAGGAAGATATAAAGAAAACAGAAGTTTAACAAAGGATTACTATAGCTAACATCAAAAAATCCAAATAAATTACCTAAGTACTTTAATTCCCATTTTAGTTAGAAAGACAAATAAAAGTATTAGTCTTGGCAGTTCTATAAATCAGTACTTGCCTTTAGTTTATCGGGGGATGTGTAAGGAGCTTCAGGAGCATAAATCCTGAAAATATCAGCAAGGCAACAGGCTACCAAGAGGCGAACATCTTTATCAGGATGCTTGAGGAAAAAGTCTGAAGCAAGATGTAAAGCTAGGTTTAAATAAAGCTCCTTTTCTTCTTCAGAGTCCTGGTCCATATCCATGAAAGTTTTCACAACCATCTATACAAACACACAATCATCAAATAATGAAATCCTTCATGTAAAAATAGGCATTTGAAATAAAAGCCGTATTAATTGCAAAGGATAAGCTTCCAATAATTATGCTTTCATTTTCCCCTCAAAGTGTCTGAGGGAACAAGATCATTCTAAAACCATAGGACAAATAACTTTTCTTCAAAAGACTAAGTAAAATACTTTTAATTTACCCATCACACCTGCTAACCAGATTTTAAAAGTTTAAAACTACCCTTACACAGCGTTCTGGTCTCACTGTTACAGTGAACTAAAAGAAGTATGATCTTGTTAAAAAGCAGCATCTTTTAAAATAATTTAACTGAAACATATGTACTCTTATTGATTAATGTCACCCCATTAAATATAATTTCTAAGTATGTATAATCTTTTTATTAGGATAAAAAGTATACCTCTAAAAAAAAAACCTAAGATGACAATTTATTTTCCCATCTGAGCCATAAACCACTCCAGATACATGGATTTATATATTCAACTAATAATATACATGTATATACAGACTCAAGAAAGAATAACAGGGATGCATCCATGAATGTGAAGAAGCTATCATGACAGACTACCATAGTACCCAAAGCAGTATTTCTTGTGCCACAGTAAAAGAGAATATGATCTGGATAGTTCATTAGTAGTACTTACTCAGTGGCATGTATAAAATGAGCAGAAGGAACCTACAGGAAATGGTTCCTTTTTCAAAAACATTTACATAAAAGAAGTGGGATGAAAACAAGAATTGGGACAAACAGTACAGTCTAAATTCTGTGAAACGCTTTCTCTAATTTCAGTATTAGTAGTTACCATGAACCCTCAGTCTGTACTATTACAACTTCAAATGAGATTTAACAAAATTGTCCAACTTGATAGGAACAGGAAGGGTGAATATCTGGTGTCCACTAGGTGGTGCTGCAAATACTAATCAGCCAGTAGGGCTGGCCAAGTATCAATGTCTGTCTATGACTTGGTCCTGGAGACAAGGTTTCCACTCTGCTGTAGAGCTAGACTTTGAGAAATAAATGCCCCATGTCTTAACTGAATTCTCAGAGCCGCCGTGTGAAACAGTGCTCCTCACAGAGGAGACCTTCAGTTCTACTATTTCAGATGCCAGAACAAAGAGCGGACTAAGCCTTCCAGTCTAGTACTATAGTTAGTTTCAGGGTACGTTGTCCAGAACTACTCTAACTTTTTAATTTTATTATTATGATATATACTTTAATGGCCTAGTGCAGTGGTCGGCAAACTCATTAGTCAACAGAGCCAAATATCAACAGTACAATGATTGAAATTTCTTTTGAGAGCCAAATTTTTTAAACTTAAACTATATGGGTAGGTACATTGTTCATCGAGATAGCTCCCACACATGGTATTTTGTGGAAGAGCCACAGTCAAGGGGCCAAAGAGCCTCCGCATTTGGCTCGCGAGGCGCAGTTTGCCGACCAGGGGCCTAGTGTATTATAAGAAGAGATAAAGAAAAAAAAGACTTGCATGCAGAGAATTGTTTGTTTCTCTACAACCTCATCACAAAAGAGTAAGAGGTTATGTATATTTTGAAAAAAATATTATAGGAAACTAGAGATCATATAAACAGTGACACCTTATATATTAACAAAGTTATAGTTTATGACACATACAGCTATACATTTGTAAAAAATTTATCATCATCCCACACCAAATTCTGTTTTTATTCCTCTAAGAAGGTTGCTAAAATAACGGGAAGTATAACATAAGAAAATTAAAGAAGATAAAGTATATAGACCAAATTATTGCTGGGCATAAATGTCTACAAAATAATGAAAGCATACTACAAACACTAAAAGTTGGCACTGTGCTAGTCATTCTAAGACTAACAAGTTTACTCAAGAGCTAGATAATGGGGATTCCTCACTAGGGTCTACAACTTGAATGGTGTTATAAACTCACCAATAATTCATATAAGTCCTCTAAATCAGTGGTCCCCATGGACCCCGGTACCGGTCCGTGGGCCATTTGCTACTGGTCCGCAGAGAAAGAATAAATAACTTACATAACTATTTCCGTTTTATTTATATTTAAGTCTGAACGATGTTTTATTTTAAAAAAATAACCAGATTCCCTCTGTTACATCTGTCTAGACTCACTCTTGACGCTTGTCTCGGTCACGTGATATATTTATCTGTCCCACCCTAAAGGCCGGTCCGTGAAAATATTTTCTGACATTAAACCGGTCCGTGGCCCAAAAAAGGTTGGGGACCACGGCTCTAAATTACAAAAGATGTCCGAGAAAATCACATCTCTAAGTCACTAAATGCTAGTCAGCTTGTAAGTGTAGTCTCTGTGTTTAACATTAGTTTCTTAGCAAATATGGGGTTGTTTACCTATGATTATTGAAATATAAACAAATCTGAGGAAATGAATGTATTTGCTTCTCTAAAAATCCTACAGGTCAAGAGAATGTAGATATACAGAAAATGAGAAATATCATATACAGAAAGTTTATAGCTTAATATGTTTAATAAATATACAGAAGTTCCTAACTAGATAAAATATCCACATATTGGTAAATTTAATCTTCTCAAAGACATTCAGTCCTTTAAATAATAAACATCTGATATCTGACATCCTAATAGTTTATGCATAAAGCTATAATACTAAGGCTTTACATCAAATTTATAGTAGTATTAGAGTCCTTTTCTTCTGATGAAAATAAACCACAGAGCAATAACTATCAAGAGTAACTTTCTTTAAAGTTCCTGGGCCTTCAATGATTAAGGCAAGTTTTCCAGGCTTGAAATACAAGTACATAATAATATACCAAGCAAAATAAATGGCTAAGTAGATACAATCTGGATGGCAAAAAAAAACTCAAAAATAAACAAATGTGAACTAATAAATCAGTTTAACATTTTCCTTGGCTACTGTTACTTCTATCATTTTAACAATCTCAAGAAACCATCATTGCCATGAAGAAAAAGATGAAATATTACTCAAGCACACACACAAAGAGACTCCAGTCATAGAGTAACTGCCTCATCTACAAAGTTCATCATCAATCTTGAGTCATTGCTACATGTCAGAAGCAGAGAAAGAGTAAAGCTCTTTAACCTACTCTCAAATAACTTAATAGAAAAGTAAAATACAGCCTGAGTTCTCAGTACAAAAACTTAAAACTTCCCTTGTCAAATAAAAATAGTGGCTTTTATCAAATAAATGAGATACAGGTGTAGGAGACAGTTTTCTATATATAAAAATAAATGAATATTGTCAATTTGTTCTTTATACACAAGTATAGGAGGTGTAAAAATATCTAAGCTTTACCCCTCTAAGAGGCTCTCCTATGAACAATAATAGCTAAGGAGACCCAATAGTTCTTTATTGCCTCCACTTTTTGAGATCCTTTCCCTGCCATTCTCTTCTTTGATTTGCTGTTTCAAGTTACCCTAACAAGATACAATTGTCCCTTGCCATACTGTGGTTCACTTTTTTTTGGTCTCACTTTATCGGGGATTTTTAAATTGTACATATCTAATTTTGCATCAGGGATTTTTCACTATATCACGGGATTTTGCAGTATGTATTTTTATATATTTATTATTTTAATTATTTTTGTGGTAAAATAAGCATTTTCTAGGCTAAAAAATTGAAAAAATATAAAAATATATTAATTAAAACATATTAAAATATTACTATATATTCACTGGTGAGTACCCATAAGAATTTTATATGTTGTTAAAATTACATAGGTTTAAAAGTATAGAAAGTGTTTAAGACCATAGGAAGTGTTTATAACAGTGTGGGAAAGATTTATAAGAGTGTGGAGAGGGTTTATAAAGCCTTAAAATATGTATAAATAATAAAATAAATATAAGGTTGCTACTTCACGGGTTTTCGCCTATCGAAGAGGGTTCTGGAACCAAACCCCCGTGATACATGACAGACCACTGAATAGTCTATGTGAGCACCGCACTCTAAACCAGGGGTCCCCAAACTAAGGCCCGCGGGCCACATGCGGCCCCCTGAGGCCATTTATCCAGCCCCCGCCGCACTTCCGGAAGGGGCACCTCTTTCATTGGTGGTCAGTGAGAGAAGCATAGTTCCCATTGAAATACTGGTCAGTTTGTTGATTTAAATTTACTTGTTCTTTATTTTAAATATTGTATTTGTTCCCGTTTTGTTTTTTTACTTTAAAATAAGATATGTGCAGTGTGCATAGGGATTTGTTCATAGTTTTTTTTATAGTCCGGCCCTCCAACAGTCTGAAAGACAGTGAACTGGCCCCCTGTGTAAAAAGTTTGGGGACCCCTGCAAACAGATGTCCAAAAAACAACACAATTCTACTCACCTTTAATCGTCTCACCATCTCCTCTTTAGATATTTTATCTGAGATTTCCTTGACACCAGGAGGATAAGTAATTTTTCCATCATTGGTCCTTGTCTTTGAATGAGCCATGATGGAAATATTTTTACTCCTAAAACAAGAAAGCTATTAAACTCAAACCAAAAAATAAGTATAAACAACATACACAGTAAACATGAAAAGTAACCTGCCCACCCAATAATTTATACCTCCTAATTTATAGTAATTTACTTACCTAATTAATGAAAAGCATTTTACTGAATATTTCCCAATTTTTTTTTTACGAGGGACAGGAAAAAGAGGGAGATGAGAAGCATCAACTTGTAGTTGCTTCACTTTAGATGTTTACTGATTACTTATCATGTGCCTTGATGGGGGGGGGGGGGGCTCCTCAAGCCAAACCAGTGACCTCCCTGCTCAAGCCAGTAACCCTGGGATCATTTTGATGATCCTGTGCTCAAGCCAGTAACTCTGCACTCAAGCTGGTGACCCCCTGCGCTCAGGTTGCTAATCCCCCGCGCTAGCCAGTGACCTCAGAGTTTGAACTGGGGCCAAATTCGTCCCGGGCCAATGCTCTATCCACTGTGCCACTGACTGGTCAGGCCACAATTTCATTAGTGGCAAGCTAGTTTATCTACACTAACCCTCCAACTACAAAAATTTCAAATGACAGATAAAATACCCAGAATAAGCATATTTTTTAAAGCACCACAAATTGCTTGGATCAAAATCTAAGAGAATACAGGAATCCAGAGAAGTAAGTGGAGCACTGGAGCATTATATTATATCCATTTACGCTCAACTATCCTGAAAATTCTAGTTAGTTTGGTGTTCTTATGGGGCAAGAAGAGCAAGAAAATCTCAATCTGTCAAGGTAGAATGTGAAGTAACAGACCTTTCTGGCATTTATGTGGAATATTATCCCACACTCAAAAAGATAGCACCAGCAAGAGAGAGTAAACCAGAAATCAAAATGTGTCCATGCCCCCATCATCACCCACGGGGACAAGAGAGAAAGCTGCCTTGGTACTAAGCAGAGCATAGTAATAACTGATACAAGGGATCAACCCCCTAATTAGTGTTGGCCATGGGCCTGCACATTTACTGCGGTTCACATTACCTAAGTAGTCCAGAGAACCTCGGCATGTGAACGCGGTTAACCCCAACCAATAGCACCTCCCCAAGCATCTAATATCAATAATTCCAAGTCCTGCCTAGAGGACAGCACCTTTATTCTATGCCTCAAGGAAACCCCACTATGATGTTTCTAGGACAATGAGCATTATCAAGTCAAAAATAACCACATACCTAAAAAAACAAGGCATTGTGAGCAAGAACCTGCAGAAACAGTACACCTCAAGAACAGATCCACAAAGACTTCAGATACTACAATTATCAAACAGATTATAAAACTACTGTTTATAATCAACAACTCTAAAATATCTACAAGGAATAAGAATTATAAAAAGTAAACTAAAAGATTTGAACAAAAAAGTGGAACTTCTGAAAATAAAAAATGAAGAATTGAAAGCTATTAAAATTAGTGAACTAGAAGAGAGGTCAGAAGAAATTGTCCAAAATACAGAAAACAAAAACATAAAAAATAGAATGAAATGAAAAAAAGAAGACAGAAAAGTTAAACCTGTGATTCATGGAAGTACAAGAAGAAATGAGGCAGAAGTCCCTATCTGAAGAGAGTATCATATATCTGAAGAGTATCATAAAATATCAACCCACAAATTCAAGAAGCAAAACAATTAAATTCAAAATATTAATGATAATAATTCCAGGGAAAAAACCCAAAACCTTAAAGTAGACATATTACTTTGACAGAGACAGCATTAAACTTAAACTAATAGGTGACTTCTCAACAGCAACAATGTAAGCCAAAAGAAAGAAAAATATCACACTCAATGTGGGAAAAGAACATGACTTGCAAAGCTCAAGTTTATATTCAGGGTATATAATTGTCAAGAATATGGTGAAATAAAGACAACTTAGCCAAACAAAAATCAAAAGCTATAATAAATTTATATATATTATGTAGAAAGAACACTATGATCAGGTTAAAAGACCACCTAGATTTTAAATTTTCAATATAGAGAACTTACAAGAAACAATAAATGCCATAGCTACAAATGTTCAAAGTAAAAGGATGGAAAAATACATCAATGACTAAACAAAAGAGAGCACTTCAGCTGAATATAAATTTTAAAATAAAAATGTAGGCTCCAAGGACCCACTCCTTGGTATTTATTTAACAGAAACATATACATGTGTCCATCACAAGATATATATAAAGATGTTCATAACAATACCATTTACAGTAGTCAAAACAAAAACCACAAATGCTTAATAACAGTAGGATAATAGGTAAACTGTAGTATACTCATCACAGGAGACTAGCATACAATTACTAGAGTAAATAAACTACAGCTTCACACAATATTAACATTACAAAGAAAGTTACATGAAAGAAGTCAGACACACAACAAAATGTAGTGTAAACATCTCTATAGGAATTCAAAAACAATGAAACCTAACCTATTCTATTAAGTTAGGACAGTGAAAACCTTTGGTGGAGTTAAGAGGGGATTTTTTTAACACAGGTATGCCATTACTATCTGCATGCTGGTTATACCGCTGTTTGCATTTTAGGTAAGGTTACAGAGCTAGACATTTATCATTTTTAAAATTTTCTGAACTGTTATACTTCAACAACAAAAAAGAAAATCTCCAAACATGTAAAATTTTTAAAGTATATCCTAATAACAAATCAAAAGAAAAACAAGCAAAGGATCACAGGTCAGTCAAAAATCGCAGGCCAGCCCTGGCCAGTTGGCTCAGCAGTAGAGTGTCCATCTGGCCTGTGGATGTCCTGGGTTTGATTCCCTGTCAGGGCACACAAGAGAAGTGACCATCTGCTTCTCCACTCTTTCCCCTCCCTCCCCTTTCTTTCTCTCTCTTTCCCTCCTTCCTCCTGCAGCCATGGCTCCACTGTCTCGAGAGTTGGCTGTGGGTGCTGAGGATGGCTCCTGCCTTCTGCCTCAGGTGCTAAAATTAGCTTGATCCAGAACAACAGAGCAACACCTCAGATGGGCAGAACATAGCCCCATAGGCAGTAAGGACTAGAAAGAGGAGAAATCAATACAGTAAAGCCAGTTAGGAAACTGCTACCAAATCCCAGGTAAGACATAATGAGGAGCTGACTGCAAGCGGTGACTGAAAAACAACAAAAAGTAATTCAAAGACTGAATGATTATAAAAGAGGATCACAAGATTCAAAGCTCTTGTTCCCAGCAAGTCAATTATTTAAGTATTTATTGAGAATTTATTTGGTACAATATACTACTACCCTAGGCATTAGGAATGCAACAATAAGCACAACAAACTCTCTGCTGTCATTGTAAGAGAAATAGGAAAAAATCAGAGTAAGATCAAACCTTGGAAGAAATTATGTTTGGTTAAGAAGACAACTGGCAATGTTAGATTTAAAGTTCTAGAAAGTCAATGCCAGGAAATACTCTAGGACCATTTATAGCTTATGCTTTGTGAGTTTACAAGATCAGTAAAGAAAATGTGTAGGGTGAGCTGGGATACCAAGACTAAACCTTGAGGAAATATCTATATTAACATGGAAGTGAGAGATAAATCATAAGGAAAATGGAAGATCAAGAAAGGTAGAAAAATAAGAATAAAGTGTTTTTAAAACAAAACACAAAAAATGTTTGGAGATGGAAGAATGGTACATGGGACGGTACACAGTGCTCTTCACATCAGAAATACGCATCACTAAATAAAAGATACAAAGGACCTCACCAAACAAACAGTCTCTTGGATTTAGTAAGCTGACCTTTAAGAAATGTGTCCAAAAAAGAGAAAGAATAAACACCAAGCTACAAGGTAAGAGAAAAAAGGTGGAAAGGACAGAAGGGGAGAGAAGATAAAGCAGAGGAAGGATGGAGTAGAAGAAATCTTTCATTGCTATTGGAAATCAACAGAAAAAAGATATTGATATATAGCTGCTCCTCTGAGGTTAAACGAGTCAGAGGAATTATCTGACCTAATTCCTTTCATCTTTGTGGAATTTCAATTATCACATGTAAGGTAGGGTTGATAAAATGAAAATGAGAAAATAGTAACAGTATTTAAAAAATACTCTATATAAAACGGACCTGTGTCAGAATCTATATTTGTACTGTATATACTATAGAACAGAATGCCAATTAATTTCTTTCTCCATTTTGAAAGTTTAAGTTTTTAATTTACCACCAATTTATGGTAAAATTATTATAGGTAAGACTATAATAGTCTAGAATTTACCTGCTTCTAAAGGGTAATTTGAAACAAATCCTTTCAAAAAGCACATCTTAAAATGATATGAATATTTTTATATTTACATTTTTATGTCCATATAAACAGTAGTAAAACACAGTAAATACTATAATAGTAAAGAGTTTATACAACCATTGAATAAGTTCAAATAAAATGGTCATTAATTAAAGGAAACATACTGTTTTTGTTTTGGGGGGATTTTTTTGCAGAGACAGAGAGAGGGATAGATAGGGACAGACAGGAACGGAGAGAGATGAGAAGCATCAATCATCAGTTTTTCGTTGTGACACCTTAGTTGTTCATTGATTGCTTTCTCATCTGTGCCTTGACCGTGAGCCTTCTTACTTGACCAAGTAACCCCTTGCTCAAGCTAGTGACCTTCGGTCCAAGCTGGTGAGCTTTTGCTCAAACCCGATGAGCCTGTGCTCAAACTGGCAACCTCAGGGTCTCGAACCTGGGTCCTCTGCATCCCAGTCCAACACTCTATCCACTGTGCCACTGCCTGGTCAGGCGAAACAACATACTGATTTTTTAAAAATCAAACTAATAATCCAAGTAAGGAAAAAAATCAAGAGATCATTAGATACTAAACAAGAGATAGCAGTAAAAATATACAGATCCTTTCAATGAATAGAAAGGAACAAAGCATTGACTGAACTAAAGAGCAAGGGCAAGAGCAGTAGCAATAATCATTTTTTAATTGATCAGGGAAAAAATAAAGGCAGAGATCTTTAATTTTCATAATGATTTTTCTTAAAAATCTATTATGTGACAAGAAGTTCAGAGTCACAGCAATCAAATCAAACCACTATTAGAATCCCGACTTGGCCATGTTTATTTAGAGCTGTTTTCCCTCCTGGGACTTTACTCCAGGTGTGAGGTTTAATTAGGAAAAAAAAAATTTTGTGAAGAGTCTGGTTAAATGCAAGACAGTCTTCCTACAACTGGCACCTCTTACGACCAGCAGATGGCGCCCTCCATAAAGACAACCCTTCCACTACATAGTCAGTACACAGAAAAAGAAGTTAGGCTTATTCTTGGCCAGGGACAATTAAAAATTAATGGGAGTATTTTCTAAGAGAAAAAGAAAAAAGACAAATTATGTTATTATCCCCTAAGGATATAACCTTAAGACCATATTTATAAATTTTCCAACTATTCAAACAAAAACTTGCTTTTTTCTCCCTACACACAATGTCAACACTAATCCATCGTTTGGCTTGAGTTAATCTTTATTAATTCAAATTAAGTGTACTTAAATTATCTCTATGTATTCTGGTAAAACAGAGTAGGTAATTTAAAATACTTAAGGAAGTCCTTTTAGAAAGCTGACCATTCTGTTCATATTTTTGGTAATGTTTATTTATAAAAGGTTAAATATGGTTTTACTCTCTAGCCCACATTCTTGTTAAGGACAATCAATGTTTTAATAGGGAGTAGTTACAAACTAACCTGCTCAAACAGAAAAAGAACCCCAGGCCCTAGAGCGTCTCAACTAACTCGTTTCTAACAGCACAGAAAATGTGTTGAATCCCTTTACAGTAATACTTTTTGTACTAATAATGGTAGTATCTTCCCATTTATTGAATTAGTAGTACTTCTCTAGTAAGTAGCCAGCTCAATGTCCCATTCAGTGGGGGGATAAAATTATGGACTTGGTCATTCAACTCCAACCTCAAGCACATCTTCCTGAACAGCCCCTCTCCCTCAGCCTCCCTCTGTCACTGAGTCATGGAGCTGTCCAACAGGCACCTTCCTACTATCCCATCACTAAACGTACTTGCCCACCCACTGTGTCTAGACCCATTCCCTCAGCCTCCCTCTGTCACTGAGTCACAGAGCTGTCCAACAGGCACCTTCCTACTATCCCATCACTAAACGTACTTGCCCACCCACTGTGTCTATACCCATTCCTTGCTTCCTTCCTGTTACCAGAAAGTATTTAGCCCCTCCATCACCAGATCAAAACTTAAGCCCTCCACAAGTATATAAAATTCCATCCTCTACAAGTTTCTTAGAGACATTCACTTCTCTCCTGTTTCCTCAGTTCCTACCACAATTGATCCTTTCTCAGTATTCAATAATGCTCTGTTCTTGAGTAGAGGAAAAGCATTCAGGCAGGAAGGAAAAGTGTTCAGGCAGGAAGGGAAAGAAAATACAACACACCTGCTTAGACTACAAATACCCCACCCCAGCCACTGCCTTCTCTCTCAAGTTACCCTCACAGCCAAGCTTCTCAACGTCATCTATACTGTCTGCCTTCACATCTTCAGTTCCCATTCACTTTCATACCAGTTCAATCCTGCTTCTAACATCCCCCTCATCACTAGCATTAAGCTTCTGCCATAACCGTGGCAAACTTCAAAAATAGCAGATACTCTTTTCCCGGTATCTACACTCTTGCATTGTGACTTTGTTGTTCCTCCCATCAAGAAGCCTGAGCTTTTTTCCAGCCCCGAATTTGGCATGTTCTTCTAACTTGCTTTGGCCAATGAGACACTGGCAAGCTTACTAAGTGCTGGTGCCTTTGGGTTTACTGACTTGCTCCGACTGGAACTCTGCTCCTAACAAGTGCACAAACCCAGAAGTTATCCCACTAGAAAATGAGAGAATATGGAGAGAGGCCCAGGAATCCCAGCTATGATCATCATGAACAAGCCAGCTATAGCAACCCACCAGGTGACCACAGATGTTTACCTACAGATACCTGAGTGAGACCAGCTAAGGTGACCTAGATCATGACTGTCCAAGCTAAGCCAAACTCAAACTGCCAACCTGCAGAATTGGGAGCAAAGTAAATAGTGTTTTAAGCCTTTAGTTTGGGGGCTTATGCAGTAAAAGATAACCTTTTAAAAGTCACTGACTTCATGTTGCCAAATCAAATGAACACTTTTCTAATACTTATTTTATTGATCTCAACAGTATAACATAGTTGAATGCAGCCACCTGCTTAAAACACTTCTTTCTACTACAGTTGACCTTTTCCTGACTTTTCTCGTTCTCTACTGGACATGCCTGTGACCACTGTTTCCTTCTCCTGCACAAGTTCATTTCCAACCACTTTATTCACTTTTTAATCTGTTTCTTATTCCAAGGCCTCTGCTCTAAGCTTTCTTAAAGCTACTCCAAAGACTTTAAAATAATAAATACACACCCCACCAAGAGCTGTCTTCTGAACTCCTATCTATAAATACAACTGTCTACTAAGTCAGTGGTTTTCAACCTTTGGTCCAACAGAAATTTTGTACTTTTCCGCTAAAGAGTTAACCATCCTGACAAAGAGTCTATAATCATTAGGTCTATAACCTTCATACAACATCAAGGTGGTTAACTCTTTCTCGACCTGAGGTTGAAAACCACTGGTCTACTCCCAAAGGTATCCTGAACACAAAACACCCAAAACTAAACATACTTTCTCCCAACTTCTTCCCTCTCAAAAAAAAAAAAAAAAATCCTTTTTCAACCTTCTTTCTGTATATGATGCCTTAGTGAACCCTGACTTGTTTTGCTGAGAAAACGGGGAGAGACCTTTGACAATTCTCTTTCAATATTTAAAAGCCAACTACTAGTCCTGTAAAAGTTACCTACAGAAATAAATGAAGCCTGTCCTCATTTGGCCGTCACTTCACCACAACCTAATCTATTTTTTTTTTCTGTGACAGAGATAGAGAAAAGAACAGATACAGACAAGACAGACAGACAGACAGAAAGGGAAAGAGATGAGAAGCATCAATTCTTCATTGTGGCACCTTAGTTGTTCATTGATTGCTTTCTCATATGTGCCTTGACCAGCAGGGGGTGGGTGGGGGAGACTACAGCAGAGTGGGTGACCCCTTGCTCAAGCCAGTGACCTTGGGCTTCAAGCCAGCAACCTTTGGACTCAAGCTGGCAACCGTGGGGTCATGTCAACCACAACCTAATAAGCCACCTTCTAATTCATTCTTCAGACAGCAGCCAGAGTAATCTTAATATGCTAATCTCTTCATATCACTGCCTTACTTAAAATTTTTAAATAGGTTTTCACCGCCCTTAGAATAAATTCTAAATGGACTAATTTGACCACTTTCTCACTGTGCTGCAGTTACCTCTTTTGTCCTTAAAGGCACCAAGTTAAGACGGGTCTATCTCAGTATCGCTATTCTTTCTCCTTCAAGAATGTTTCCCTCCTGTCGCTCTTCTCATGCCTGGCAAACGCTGACTGGTCAAGACTCCTGTGTCACTTTCTCAAGCACACAATGCCAAACTGCACAAGCTAAATGAAATCTCTGTTACATGCTCTCACACCACCCCTGTAGTTTTCCTTTAGGGAACTTACCATAATTATAAATATATATCCTCTAATATCTGTTTCTCCTTCTCAAGTGTAAACTATGTAAGAACAAGAATCCTATTTTGTTTGGCTAATGCCTAATACAACCGTGGGCAAGAAGCAAGAGCTCAACAAACATTCTTTATTTTTATTTTTAATTTATTGAGAGGAGGGGAGGCAGACAGATTCCCACATGCGCCCCAACTGGGATCCACTGGGCAAGCCCACTAGGGGGTGATGCTCTGCCCATCTGGGGCTTTTGTTCCATTGCAACCGGAGCCATTTTTTATCACCTGAGGTGGAGGCCATGGAGCCATCCTCAGCTCCTGGGGCCAACTCACTCCAACCAAGCCTCGGCTGCAGGAAGGGAGAAAAAGAGAAAGAGAGAAAAGTGGGGGGGGGGGGGGAGGGGTGGAGAAGCAGATGGGCACTTCTCCTGTGTGCCGCGACTGGGATTCACACCCACACAACAGGCCAACACTCTACCACTGAGCCAACAGGCCAGGCCTTCAACAAACATTTTTAATAATAGAATGAGTCAGATAATTATGCCCAATGTTTAAATGGGGAAACTGAGGATGAGAGATGAATTATGCTGAAGTTTCCCAGCAGCTGAACTAGAACTAATCCATGATTGCTAAGGCCTGTCCCTTAATGGTTCCCAACCTTTGGAGCACACTTCAATCCCCTAATATTCAGGTCAAAACACCTGCACTTGAAAAAAGTCCCATGAAAACTTTTATAAGCAAAGTTGAGTAACAATGCATCCTAGTAGCCCAAAAGTGTAATTCATAAAAGCCAAAAAGTGTAAAAAATCTAAGTATCTATTAGTTGGTGAATATATAAACAAAATGTTATATTCATGCAATGAAAATACGAACAAAAATAAAAGGAACAAAATACTGATATACAACACAACATGGATGAACCTTAAAAACATTTAAGTAAAAGAAGCCGGACACAAAAGACTACATATTGTATGATTACATACACATGAAATATCTGGAAAAGGCCAATATACAGAAACAGAAAATAGATTAGTCAGTGTGTGGGGCTTGAGGGTGAGAAAAGAGTGACTATAAATGGACAAGAATGATCTTTGGAGGACAATGGCTGCCCCCTAAACTTACCAAAAATCATTGACTTATACACACGAGTGTTCTAAAGGAAACACAAAAGAGAGAATAACTCATTCCAACAAAGATGGAAGAGAAAGCTTTAAGCTGCACATCACAGAGTTGGAATTGAAGCTAAGCTCCATAAAACAACAGGTGGCTAGGTGAAGATTTTGGGCAGAGAAAACACTGAGCAATGAGCAAAAGCACAAAGATACGCCATATAGGAAGAAAGAAACAAGTACTGTATAGTATCTCTTAGAATATACATGTGTTTCCAGAAAAACCTCACATTCTGCCAAATCACACTTTCAAAATAATGGACAGATCATAAAAACAACAACAATCCTAATAAAATACTAACATATTTATTCTCCATTCGCCTTTGTTCCCAACATCATAAACTAATTCTTCATCCCAAAATCTTGGAGTCAGGCTTTCCCTTTAAAGATAAGTCTTTGAAAGTACTTCTAATAAGAAAATTCTTAACAAAATTAAAATCCAGTGACAACATTCAAATTTTTGTTAAACATGGGGAAAACAGCTTCACGGTGCACTTTAAGCTGTACCAGAGAGCTTCATATAGGAAGGTTAAGGAGTCTTCAAACTATTAGAGCTTCTGCTTATAATAAACAAAGGCAATTCTGCATTAGAATTTTAGGCTTTTTTTTCTCTGCACTTGTATCTATGGATCATTTACAGGACCTATTTACCTTCATAGCACAATAAATCTAAACTATCTAGATCTAACAGAACTTCAAACATGATTCCCACAGTTTAAAATCTTTTTAAAATTTTTATTGAGGTATAACTGACAAATTAGTTTCAATTCATATATACACTGGATTAACATCCATCACCATACATCATTACAAATTTTCTTATGAAGAGAACTTTAAAGAGTTACACTCTTAGCAATTTTAAAATGAACGATAGTGTTAATATAGTTACACTGTAAGGTACAAGCTGTACATTACATCACCACATTTATTTTTGTAACTGAAAGTTTGTACCTTTTTATTTCTTTCACCTTATGACTTATATTGTAACTGAAAGTTTGTGCCCTTTTGACTTCTTTTACCCTCCCCCTAGACTCTTTTAACAACCACCAATCTGTTCCTTGTATCTTTGAATTAGAACTTTTTTTTTTTAGATTCCATATAGAAGTGAGATTTGTCTTTGATTTATTTCACTTAGCATTTCAGTGTTCATCATGAAGTCACAGTGGAGGGTTCCACCGTTTTTATGGCTGAAAACCACATACCACATCTTCCTAAATCATTCACTCACCAATGCACACTGAGGCTGTTTCCACGTCCTGAATATTGTGAATAATGCTGTATTGAACATTGGGGGCTAGATAATCTTTTCAAATTTTTGTTTGCATTTCCTTTAGATGGCAGTTCTATTTTTATTTGAGGAACCACCATACTGTTGTCCATAAAGGCTGCACCAATTTATGATTCCACCAAGGATGCACAAGGGTTCCCTTTCTACACATTCTTGCCAACTCTTGTTATGTCTTGTCTTTTTGATAGTAGCTATTCTAACAGGTGTGATGTGATATCTCACTGTGGTTCTGAGTTGCATTGAATAGTTTCAGCTGTTTTCTCAGTATCTTCATACACTGTTAAAATATTATCTTTGGAGGAAACACTGTCCATGAATGCTTCAAAACATTAATGTGCTGGAAAAAAGACATATATGACCAATGATACTTCTGCATCATATTAATATCATTTCTCTACTTTTATGTTACAGAAACATGCACTGTAGCAGAATGATGTTAAACAGCATGCTTTAACTAGACCCACATGTGCACGTACTTGTGAAAGTGATATTAAAAGAAATTGAAACCAGTTAACCTGAGGTTCCAAATCCCTGATAAGGAGTTCGGTTTTTCCCATTAGAGGGCAGTTATCGGCTGTTTTTCTTTGTTCTCTAAAGAACATTAAGAGCAAGTAGATTTGTATTTTAGAATTTCCAAAGACAAAGACATATCGACTGAAACATAAGAAGATGGCAGAAACATGAGGGACTGAAGGGCCTCACAGAAGCAATAACAAGGAAGCTCTGAACTACCCGAAGAGAACATACTAGATAAATCAGTATGTAAAGATACAACATACAATTCAATAGTTTTTGATATAGTAATATTTCATTATAAAATATATATAACAAAGTTTGCCATTGTAGCCATCTTCAAGTGTACAATTCAGTGGCATCAATTACATTCAGATGTTGTACAACCATCACCACTATCTATTTCTAAAACATTTTTAATTATCCCAAACAGAAACTTTGTAATCATTAAACAATACCCACCCATTTTCTCCTTTCCCCAGCCCTGATAACCTCTAATCAACTTTCTATCTCTATGAATTTACCTATTTAAAGTACAACAGGTTCTTTAATAATACAGCTCCATTCAGCATTGTTTCATTACAGTGTTCAGCATAAGGTTGATGAGATGCCACAGAAACAATTGGTTTTGTTATATGTTACTCTATCACAGTTCCAAGAATCTATGGGTGACGTTAAGTGAAGACTTACCATGTCTCATGTAAGTGTAATCATATAATATGTGCCCCTTGCACTTATTATTAGTTCACAAGACCATACAGGCTTATTTCACTTATCCATGTTAAATGTTTCAGAACTTCATTCTATCTTTTTATTTTTTGACTTAGAACCAACAAACATTTATTTCTCACAGTTCTGGAGGCTGGGAGCCCTAGATGATGATGCCAGCAAATTCACTGTCTGGTGATAGTGCACTTTCTTTTTGCTTTTTTTAAAATTTCAATTACAGTTGACATTCAATATAATATTAGTTTCAGGTGTGCAGCATAGTGGTTAGACATTTATGTAACTTATGAAGTAATCTCCCAGATAAATCCAGAACCCACCTGACACCACACATAGCTACTACAATATTATTGACTCTACATCCCTATTACTACTTTGTAACTGCCAATTCGTACTCTTTTTTTGGTAGATGATTTTATTTATTTATTTATTTGAATTAATTGATATGGCATTAGTTCACAAGACCATACAGGTTTCAAGTGTACAACTCAATATAACACCATCTGCACACCACATCATGCATCTTCCACCCCAAGCAAAGTCTTTCTGTCCCCACTGCCTCTACCTTTTGTTCACCCTCCTTTCCCTCTGGCTATTGCTACACTGTGATCTGTGTCCATGTTTTAGATACATAAATTTTGGCTAATCCTTTCACCTTCTTTCATCCTGTCCTCTCTCTCTCTCTCCCTTCTGACTGCTGTCAGTCTGTTCCATGTGTTCATGCCTGTTTCTATTTTGTTCATCAGTATAATGTGTTTATTACATTCCACATGTAAGTGAGATCATACGGTATTTGTCCTTCTCTGACTGGCTTATTTCACTTGGCATTATCATCTCCAGGTCCATCCATGCTGCTTGCTGTTAAAGGTAAGAAATGAGTTTTAGTTATTTCTTTCTTACTTGTCAATGCAAGCCAAAGTACAGTTAGATGTACTTGAAGTATGATTCAGTAATAACAATTCTATAGGAATGGGAAGCCAACACAAGGCTAAAAACTCAGTGATCTGAACGTTTGTTTTGATCTAGAAGAAAAATACCCAGAACAATGATTCTTCAAATATATTTTAATCATAAAACTCATTCTTCTAACCAAAATCTTCTAACAATGTCCAACATATTGAACAAATTAAGAGAGTTGCTCTGGCTGAATTGAGGGATGGGTACCCAAACGTCCCCAACTCCTCTTGTTAAGAAAGTCCCCATGGGCCTGACCTGTGGTGGTAGATAAAGCACCAACCAGGAATGCTAAGATTGCCAGTTCAAAACTCCAGGCTTGCCCTGTTAAGGCACATACAAGATGCAACAACTTCTACGATTTGATGCTTCCCACTTCTCCCTACCCCATTCTCTCCTCTCTAAAAAAATAATAATAATAATGATAAATAAAAATCAATAATAAAATCTTATTTTACAAAAAGAGAAAAGAAAGCCCACAGGACCCTATTCTGAAAACCACTGGTATGTCAAATATTGTTAGAAATGTAACAACCTTTTGAAATGTACTAGTACTATCTATTCAATGTTAATGACACATTTCCTTCAACTCAATAATTCCTCTCTTCCAATTCTGTCTAGTAAGAATAAAATCGCCTGACCAGGTGGTGGCGCGTGGATAGAGCGCTGGACTGGGATGCCAAGAACCCAGGTTCAAGACCTCAAGGTCGCCAGCTTGAGCACGGGCTCATCTGGTTTGAGCAAAAACTAACCTAACCAGCTTGGACCCAAGGTCTCTGGCTAGAGCAAGGGGTTACTCGGTCTGCTGAAGGCCCGTGGTCAAGGCACATATGAGAAAGCAATCAATGAACAACTAAGGTGTCGCAATACGCAACAAAAAACTAATGATTGATGCTTCTCATCTCTCCATTCCTGTCTGTCTCTGTCTATCCCTCTCTCTGACTCTCTCTCTGTCTCTGTAAGGAAAAAAAAAAAAAAGAAAGAAAGAAAAAAAAGAATAAAATCAACAACATAAAAGTACAAGAGTATTTTTTTCAGCACTGTTCATAGTGGAAAAAAAGAACATGAAAAAATGCTTAACGTATCAACAAGGGTACAGCTAAATGAAGTGGAAATACCATGGAATATTATGCAGTCATTACAAACAACAAATTGTATCAGAGCTTCTATACAAGCAATTTTCAACCTTTTTTAACTCAGGGCACACATAAACTAATTACTAAAATCCTGTAGCACACCAAAAAGTATTTTTTGGCCAATCTGACAAAAAGAAATAGGTATAATTTTGATTCATTCATCCTGGATGACTATCAATCTTTCTTCACAGAACCATTAATGAATGGTTACTAAACTGTTACTAAACTGAAAATTAATTTTTGACCCCCTTTCTATATATTTTCTCAGAAAAACTAGCAGCAGAAAGAATGTCAATATAAAAATGATTTTGCTAGGTATTTCATATTAATCACCTGGCAAACAAACTTTCTTCTACTAAAAGGGTAAAAATTCAGAAAATAAACTACAAAAAAGTACAAATCTGAAATAAACTTTAAAATATAGACTCTCTCCTGAGATTCAAATAGACAGCTAGCAGATCAGCTTTGTACCAATACCTGTAACTGTACCTACAAAGATGGCTCCATCTTCTGTTCTATAAAATGCAGATAGTAACTGTAAAACCAGTAGCCACGGCCACCATCACAGCTGCCTGGCCCATACAGGTTCGAATTTGATTCAGACAAATGGTAACAAAACAATGGAACCAAGAACTGGTGGGCCATTAGCTTTAATCCTAGCTTGCACCCGGCGGACAAGAAATACACACAGTGGGAAAACACTTCCCTTGCCATTCAGGGCTCCCAAAGCCACTGACTTATCCGAGTATTCCTAGAATCAAAGATTTCTACCTCACCAGCCTTATTCACCTCTGTTCCCCATCTCCTTCTCTCTTCACAAACTCTGCACAAACTGGCTTTTCCTTCAGCACTTCATCATCTTGGCTGCTTCTTCTTGCAATGCTAATTGCAGGAACTGAGAGAGCAAGCCCCCGGTCTGCCCCATTTTATAGTGTGGAAATCAAAACCTTTAATCCAATATACAAATAAGGAAGTCTGTGATACAAAGCCACTTATCTGAGGCATAATGGGATTCCTCATAAGAGTACACCACCCGCCTGACCTGCGGTGGCGCAGTGGATAAAGCGTCGACCTGGAATGCTGAGGTCGCCGGTTCAAAAAAAAAACCCTGGGCTTGCCTGGTCAAGGCACATATGGGAGTTGATGTTTTCTGCTCCTCCCCCCTTTCTCTCTCTCTCTCTCTCTCTCTCTCTCTCTCTCTCTCCTCTAAAACGAATAAATAAATAAAAATTAAAAAAAAAAAAAAAAAGAGCACACCACCCCACATCATACAACAGTCAAGGGTGTGGGGGAAAGCTTAGTTTTAAAACTAAGCCTTAGGCTATAATGACTTTGCCAGCTTACAGCCTGTCCCCCACACACAATGCAAACTATAAGCAAGCAAACAGATGTATCATATTTATAAACTTATTTGACCAACAGTAACTATTTGAACTATTTGTTCAGTTGATGTATAAACTGTAAAGCACTATACCTGCAGTTACTACACTGTGCATCAAGACCTCTTGGAACACCCCGGACACCACGGCAAACTCACAGGCATCATGGGATATTATTATTATGAAGAAAAACAGCGATCTTCAAGATCCATCAGACATCGGGTGAACTTCTGCCACAAAGTACTTTCACCTCAACATTCTATACTCCTTCTGAAGGTACCGTATCTTTGAGAAAATGTGTTTGAGGCAGTTGATATGATAAAAAACAAAAAAACACCACATGAAAACCAATGTAAAAGAGAAAATGAGGGCAGCAGTGTCTAATTTGATTCTAAGACTTGAGATCTTGCAATGCCCAACAGGCAAGCATATCCCATCAGTAAGTCACCTGTTATTTAAGAATAAAAAATAAGTATTTTTCCTTTTGATGTATGTGCAATTCTTAGACCATAAATAATTATTTTATTAAGCTATTTGTACCTAACTGAAACAGAACTGTTAGGTATCATTCCTTGCCTCTATAAAAACGACAATGAAACACTAAGGCAGGGGTCCCCAAACTACGGCCTGCGGGCCCCATGCGGCCCCCTGAGGCCATTTATCCGGCCCATGCTGCACTTCCAGAAGGGGCACCTCTTTCATTGGTGGTCAGTGAGAGGAGCACATTGACCATCTCATTAGCCAAAAGCAGGCTCATAGATCCCATTGAAATACTGGTCAGTTTATTGATTTAAATTTACTTGTTCTTTATTTTAAATATTGTATTTGTTCCCGTTTTGTTTTTTTACTTTAAAATAAGATATGTGCAGTTTGCATAGGGATTTGTTCAGTTTTTTTTTATAGTCCGGCCCTCCAACGGTCTGAGGGACAGTGAACTGGCCCCCTGTGTAAAAAGTTTGGGTACCCCTGCACTAAGGGCATTGTGAGCCAAGAACTATTAGGAACCTCTCACTGCATGTTTACAAGTTTCTCAACAACATTTGCAGTAGCACTATGGAACAACATCTCTACCCTATCTTCACTGGTAACAGGGTTAAGAAAGTTAAAAACTGAGAAGACTGAAAGAAAACATACCAAAAATGAGGATAACAGACTGCTCTCCCTCATTTCATTCTAGAAAAGGAGCTGACAAAACTAAAAGTGAAATACAGTAATTAAAGGGCAAAATACCCAACGGTTGCTTTATTTAAAGACAAGGCTAATTCAGTCTCAAAGCCTTGGTTATCTCAATGGTTTTCAAACACTAGCAGCTGAGCCCTACTTTGAAATAAAACTCCCACCAACTCTTACGTTTTACAAAATACCTAAAAAGCAGAGTTCTCAGCAGCTGAAGGGCAGCCTAAGACCACAGTGTGGCCCTTCCTCCTCCACACCTGTGACAATATTCACTGCAACCGCTGGGTTTCAACAAATAGTTTAAAGTTTGCAGGGAAAAGAGCCAACCTTCCATTAGAGCAGCTCACCTTTATAAATCTCATTTAAATAAATGTTTATTTGGAAAAGCACAGGTTACAAGCCATAGCCTAAAGTTAGAACAACTTTCAAACTCTTTAAAATCACAATACAACTCACTGCATAAATATATGTTTAAAAAAAAAAAAAGGCCCTGATTACATAATATTCTTCTTGCATGTAATTCTTTCTGAGATTTTCTACCATTTGAAACCAGTCACAGCCCTGGCCAGGTAGTTCTATTGGTTAGTGTCACCTAGATATGTCAAGGTTGTGGGTTAGAATCTAAGTGTTAGATCACTGGTCAGGGCACATACAAGAAACAACCAATGAAAGCATAAATAAGTAGAACAACAAATAGATGTCTGTCTGTCTCTCTCCCCTTTCTCTCTCTCTAAACTCAATAAACAAAATAATAAAAACAAACCCCATTTACAAAAATCGGGCCTAAAAATTACCTCAATGACTTCTCAACCTAGAAAAAAAAATTGGAGTGGGAAGAAAAGAAAGGTAAGAACAAATATAAACAACATAGGATTTCCACCTCATCAAAACCAAAGAAAAACACCAAAAATGGAGTGGAGAGAAAGGAGGGGGTATGCATGAATTAGAGCTAAATGTAAAAAATAAGATCTTATCTATAGCTAAGAAAAAACTATTCAACCCAAAAACAAAAGATAAACATTTACATCTTTATCAAAAAAAATTCTGATTTTTATGGTGGGCAACTGAATTATAACAAACATTTAGCTCTCCTCTTTCTCAAATCCAAATAGCCAAAGAAATACAAAACTAAGGAAAAAATTAAAGCAGTCTGAGAAATCAGATCACTTAGTGTTGATAGTCAAAACAGGCAAAAGCAGGACTCAGCAAATCAACTCAGAAAAATTCACTGGGAGGGGAGGGGAGGGCTGGAATGAAAACAAGAGAATGAAAATTCCCTACCTTAGGCCCATCAAATTAACAAAAAAGCAAACACTCTTCCAATGACTCCTTTTCCTAATTCCTGTTAATAATCTCAGCTCAGAGAACAAAGCAAACAAGATTTTGAACCAGAAACCAAAACAGAATTAAGATACAGAAAGGTTTTGCACCTGAGCTTTCTTGACTTGGCATTGATAAATCAAGTTGGGATTTTATGACCCAAATGCTCCATCAGCCATCTGTCTTATTCATGGGAGACACTAGCCCTGCCAGGATCCTCCCAGCCCATATACCCTAAAAATACTCCAACTTTTCGTTTAAAGCTCCTCTCAAGTCGATTCATTCACCATACCAGGGATAAGTCACACACAAAAAAAACTGGAGTTACCCATTCTCTTAGGAGAATTCATCTAAAGAAAATAATCCTAATTGGTGCAAAGTGCTAAATAAACTACCAAAAATGACTAATTTATTAATATAACCCCATATATAAATGTAACTGCGTAAGAGTAAACGAACAAGCACACAGGAGACTCTAAGAGTCCAATCCAAAAGAGGTGCACAAACTGAGAGAGTAAACAGACCAAATTAAACGTTAATACAGAAAAACACAGAATAAGTTTTTTTTAATTTTACTTAGTAAATCCAAGGAAATATGGAGAGATCAGTATCCATACTGCCTAAAACAGACTACACTGAAAAACAGCAATTGTAGAAGAGAATTCTGGGGACTTGAAAGCATGTTGGTGCAAACTGGAAGAGTGTGTGTGGGGGGTGTTAGTCAAATAGGTTTGTAAATATGCTATATATGTTTACTCGCTTATAGTTTGCATTGGGTGTGGGAGATGGGCTATAAGCAGGCAGGGTCCTTATAGCCCTAGGGCTTAGTTTTAAGACTAAGCCTTTCCCACCCTTTTAATACTAAGATCTTTTCAACATCCTTCTAATACTAGATCTTCTCAAAACTAAGCTTTTCCCTACACCCTCGACTGTTGCATGATGTGGGGTGGTGCACTCTTATGAGGAATCCCATTTATGCCTCAGATAAGTGGCTTTGTATCACAGACTTCCTTATTTGTATATTGGCTTAAAGGCTTTAATTTCTACACTATAAAATAAGGCAGACCAGGGGCACTCTCAACTCAGATCCTGCCATCAGCATTGCAGAGAAGAGGCAGCCAAGATGTCAGAGTGCTGAAGGAGAAGCCAGTTTGTGCAGAGTTTGTGCAGAGAGAAGGAGATGGGGAACAGAGGTGAATAAGGCTGGTGAGCTAGAAACCTTTGGTTCTAGGAAACTCAGATAAGTCAGTGGCTTTGGGAGCCCTGAATGGAAAGAGAAGTGTTTTCCCACTGTGTGTATTTCTCACCCACCAGGTGTAAGCTAGGATTAAAGTTAATGGCCCACCAATTCTTGGCTCCATTGTTTCATTACCATCTGTCTGAATCAAATGCAAACCTGCATGGGCCAGGCGACTGTGATGGTGGCCGTGGCTACTGGCTTTACAGGGTGGAGTGGGAGGGGGGGAACTAAATCTCAACAGAATCAATGAAATCAGCCTGCCTGGCTTTAAATCTCAGCTTAAAAAACTAAATACACCTTAAAAAATTGAACACCATATCCAGTAGTACACAGACTATATAACTCTGAAGGGCCAACATATCCTGCAGAAAACGTATCACATGACTAACTCTTAACAAGTAAAGAAAATCTGTAAATACACTCTACTCTCCACCTTCACTTACCACACTCCTCACAAGAGTAGCATAAATTGAGACTTGAGCAGTGAGTAGTTTGTACACAGGAGATTCAAGAGGGTGAACATCCCTATCAGCACTATGCCCATTCTGAGCGAAGCTGAACCTTAAAGTCATCCTTTACACAAGGACCCTAGAAAGTCCCCAGTATATAACAAATCTAAATGTTAGTGAATGCAAAAGCAAATCTTCTATAGAGGTTAAAAAAAACCCTCAATTTATGCTCCCAAATTTTCACATGATGAGTCCTACTCAAGCATGACCAAACACATAAGAAACAACCACCTGTGAGACCCATGCCTTCTGAATTCAGGGCTCAGAATACTAACACTTAATGAGTACTAATTCATTTAACCCTCACCAACAACCCTGTGTGGTAAGCAATCTTTTTTCCTAGAGAGTAAGGCATAAACAGATTAAAGAATTCGCCCAAGGCTGACTAGCTAGTAAGGCGTGGGGCCGACATTCCAACACGATCAATTCCAGAGCCCACAAAAAATAAAACCTAGGTTCAAATGCTGTGTCTCCACCAATCTTGGCATACTGACAACTTATGTAACTGAAGTCTGTCTCCTCAGCTATCAGAGGGCAATAATGACAGTATCACAAGATTATTATGCATATTTAGTCATGAATATAAAACACCTGAGTAATTATTTTAATAATAGTTAACATTCACTAAGCACATACTGGCATCTATCAAGACACTACCTACCCTAAAAGCACTTCACATAGGCTATTTTATCTAACCCTAAAAATCATCTCAAAGTATCATTACTCTCCTATTCACTTTTACAGATTGGGAAACAGATTTCTGTCCCTGACCAGTGGCTCAGTAGTAGAGGGTTGGCCCGGCGTATGGATGTCCAGGGTTCAATTCCCAATCAGGGCACACAGGAGAGGTGCCCATCTGCTTCTCCATCCTTCCCTCTCTCTTTTCTCTCTCTCTCTTTCCCTCCCACAGCCAAGGCTTGATTGGAGTAAGTTGGCCCAGGCCTCCGCCTCAGGCACTAAGAAGAGCTTGGTTGCTGAGCAATGGAGCAACGCCTCTATCCCGCAGAGCCAGCCAACCACTAGAAACAAGAAAAGCCACCCTAGACCAGCCAGCTCCCAGCCACCTGGCAAGAGTTCACAGATATATGAGTGATCCTCGATGAAATCATCTCAGGTGAAATGAGCCCAGTTTAGCCAAATGATCAGAAATATCCATCTGACCCAAAGGTTCATGAGTAATAATAATAATAATACAGATTAGTTTTAAGCCACTGAATGGGGTGGGGGGGTAGTTGCAGGATAGTCACTGAAATTCATGGTAAGGCAAAAAAAGCTGAGATTTAAAGCCAGGCAGGTCTGACTCCAAGCTCACCGTCCTAATCAATTCCAATTTCAGAGTAGACATAACATACAACACTAGTGTAGTATTTGCCTTTGAGAAAATGAAGTCATTTATACTCACTAGTTTATATTATTTTAAAATAATTTCTTAAAAAGTTCAAAATAGTAAATATAATTTGTTTCCTCCTTTTGGTACAAACAAAAAGTCCAAGAAGCCTATCAGACCAAGAATTTAAACTCAATTACAAACAACCATCTCTCCATTAATTTGTTCAAAATTATATAATAAAGAAAAACTTTTTGTACTTTTCTGGATGTAGTTACAGTTCTTTCAATGTAAATAAATACCTCTGTACAGGGTATCCTAATTAACTCCCCAAGTACTGTGAAATGGATCTATTAATTTACATGAACTCATTCTCACTCTTACCTGATTTGCTTTGCTTCCCCACTCACGGATAGGTAGCACGCCACATCAGCTCCCCCATATGCACCTAAGCCACACAGTTCTTTAGTGGGTCTTAGTTTTCACAAGGGATATGGCAATGGTTCTATTTCATGGAGTCTAGACTATCACCCAGCCACTTCAGCCTTTTCATGCCAACGAACAAACAAAGGGGGGTTACAGAAAAAAGCGGGGTGAGTAAGGGGAACTGAGGTTGCTATCATGCAGGAAGGGCTAAGGGAAAAGTAGGTCTGGAGTGCAAGAGTTCCTCTGGGACACCATTTAGTATTTTATGTGTTGTACTGTGAGTAAAGTCAGAGGAACCAACAGAAAGCAGGACTGCTAATAATCCAGACTCTTCAGGATAAAGGTCTGGGTCACTCCACAACCAGCTGAGGTACCTGCTGAGAACAGAGGAACGGTGGAATAACAGCAGGAGAAGGTGTAGAGATAACAACTAAACCACCTGATTAGTTGCAGAAATGAAAATTCTAATGAGTATCTCTTCATTATTTTAATATAAAAATTTTATATGTGAATTAGCCAACTTATTTACCTTCCTTTCTATAATCATCTAATAGTAGCTAATGTCTTATCATATCTCAGTATCTCATTTACAAAATATTACAGAGAGAATGTGATGTACAAGGAAGGAAAATGAACCCAACTATAGATAATGTAATTTTGCATCCTCTCTAAGGAGGTTTGAATATCTGAAGAAAAAATAGTTGCATTATGTTCATCAAAACTGTAATTTTGCAATTGTTTTTATAAGTTAAATATGATTAAAAGAAGGTGTCATGGTGACAAGGAATGAACTGTGATGGCTTTTTGTCATTTTAACTAGGTTGCAAGTACACTTCTCCATATTCCGTTCCCTGTATGGTATGGTTGTGGGTAAGGCTTGGTTGGCCTTAAAAGAAATTCCTGTGAGATTTAGAAGACAAAAGTAAAGCAGCAGAAATGTTCAAGATGCTAACATAAAGTTAGGTGCTCCTGCAATTCGCAAACACTGTCATGGATCTAAGGGCTCACTTTTGTTGGCATGGGGCAGTACTGGGCCCACAGTTCCTCCAGCTCCTGTCAGGTCTCCTTTGCTTTTCCAAAAAATAGTGGGAAAGGCTGTGTGCAGCTTCACAATAAAGCGTGCACACTGACTGCACGTTCCCTACATCAACGTAGCAGTGAGAGGGTGATAGGGTCAAGTCTATGCTGACAGGTTCCAGCTTATTTCCTTCAGTTCCAGATCTTTGCCGGTTTCCACTTAGCTACTTACTCTCCCCCACTTCCCCACTATCTTCCCTGCACAAGCCAGTCCTGATGACTTCAAGCCTCGCTCAGACTCAGAAGTGTACAGCCAGTTCTTACAAATGGTAAAACTCAATCACTAGAATAATTTTACTTCTCTTCAAACCCCAATTGATAGAGATGGAAATGTTAGTTAAGAGTTAAGACTACAGTAGAAAAGGTTCAATGTGTCCAACTATAGGCCTCCTAACTATAGAGGCCTCTTAACTATAAAGAAAAATTCAAATATCATAATTGGGGTTATCATGAACCTCACTTTCTTTCCATAAGAAAAAATACTTAGGGCTTTACCTGAAGAATATTAAGTTTGGAATGCATTTACTTTCTAAAGTAGCAAGTTTAAATTTTGAAATCCACCTTCTTACAAAGTTATATTTACATCATAACAAAATAGGCACTGTCCAAATTCAAGAGAAACGTTAAAAATCAACACGCCTTAATAAATATATTTAGACTATCTTAATGTTAACCTTAGACTTGTGTTACCTCTACAACCACAACTCATCCAGTTCCCTCATGAACATACTTTTAAAAAAAGCCATTTAGCTTAAGTCAGAGCCTTAAACTCAAAGTTCTGTGGACTGATCCTAAAGGATCCTCTGGACCTCAGCTAGTCCATGACAATTACATCGAGCTCCAAAGGCCCTACCCTGAACATGAATTTTGAGACAAAAGCAGCTGAGAAAGACATTCACAGTTTAGTACTTTTCCCACACGGTAGAAATACCAAGAGAAGTAAAGGTCGAAGGCAGTTGAAAAACAACATTTATCTTCCAGTATTATCTGGGACCACATGTCCCACTGCTGTCTATTAGAGGTCGCTGCTAATAAAGGGAAGAGAAATAGCAGTAAAAGTATGGCTGTCCCTTTCAACCCCTCTTCGTCAAGGTTCTTCAGCTCCCAGCTTTTCACTGAGTAATAACCTATTTAGACCAAGTGTATGCAATGGAAGCAACAGTGAATTTCTATGTTACTCTGAAACATGTAAACCTAAAACAAGGTGTACACGTCAGTAACTGTGCTTAATGGTCCAGTTTGAAATGAATGAAAATGAGTCTGTGGAGGGTTCCCATAATGGTGGAGTAGCTTCTGTCAACTCAGTAAATTAACCTTTCACAGATGACGATTATAAACTCTTTTTTTTTTTAATGATCAGAAAGCAAAAGAAAGTAAGCGAGAGCAGGCCGAACTAGATAAGAGATCTGACCACGAAAGAGGGAAGGTCCACGGAGGGAGATTCAAATTGAGACAGCTTTCCCAAGGACACTCCTAGCCTACACCAGCACAAGGCCAGTGGAACTCTAGCAGAAAGCTGCGCCTTTATTCAAGTTCACGGCAACAGTGTGGCTGGAAATTCAGAAGGAAAAGTCAGGAAAGGTGTGAACCAGAGCAGGGAAGACCCAAAAACTAACATAAATTTCAAATTTCTCACTGGCCGCTGGCCTGTATATGCTCAGGGAAGATTCCATGGGGCTCAGTGGGAAGTAGAAAGAACTTAGCAGCAATTTCAGTTGCCCTTTAATGAGCCTGGAGTTTGACCAAATTACAAGGACTTGGAAAACACTGCAGGCTTTCTACAGACCCATCTTAAAAAGTAAGAAGTTCACAAGTTCAGGACGATCAGCCAGTACATAATTTAACTATACTCATAAGAGGAAAATAAAGAGAATTCAAAGGTGTTATATCATCCATGCTACACACTTTACAATTAGAACTTTCTAGACATGAAGAGAACCAAAAAAATAACCTATTGTCAAGGGTGAAAAAAGCAGTCACATACACAAAAAAAAACCACCATGAAATAATTCAAACAAGATAATTAACAAACAAGGACTTTAAAGCAGAATACTATTAATCTGTGCATAGACTTAACAGAAATGTGGTCCCAATGGAGAATCTGAACAAATTGAAATAGTTTTCTTTAAAGAAAAACTAAATAAAATACTGTAACTGATGGGCACAGTATTTGAAAATGATTCAAGATATTTACAGCATTAATCACAATAGCTAAGACATGGAAACAACCAAAATGTCCACTGATAGACAAATGGATAGAGAAGATGTGACATGTACTTTCAATGAAATGTTATTCAGCCACGACAAAGTAAATCTGCCATTTTTGACATCAAAGAACCTTGAAAGCATTATGCTAAATAAAATAAAATTAGAGAAAGACTGTATGATCTCAGCTATGTGGAATCAAAGTCAACTCTCATAAACAGAGAGTAAATTAGTAGTTGCTAGGGAAATTTTGTCAAATAATGCAAACTTTCAGTTATAAGATGAATAAATTCTAGGCACTTAAAGTACAGCTCGGTGACTATAGTTAACAGTACTGCATTGTATACTTGAAAGTTGCTGAGAGAAATCTTAAATGTCTTTACCACACACACAAACACAAAATAGTGTTAACAATGTAACGTGATGAATATGTTAACTACCTTATTGTAGTAATCATCTCACAACATACACATATGTCAAATCATCACATTGCACCCCTTAAATTTACACAATGTTATTTGTCAATTATATCTCAATTAAGCTGGGAAATAAATAAATACATAAATGGGGGGCACACGGGCTTAGCAACATATTAGAAAATACATAAAAAAGGTCATGAAAGTTAAGACAGATCAGTAGAAAATATTCAATTCAAAGAACTGAGGGGAAAAGACTGAAAAAATATAACAGATTCACAGACCTATAGTACAATTTAAAACAGAAAAACAAAGATCTCAGGAGAAGAGAGAATGGAGCCGAAAGAATAATTTTAAATAATGGTTAAAATGTCATAAATATGGTGAAAAATATCAACTTACAAATCAAGTAAGCTTGGCAAACCAAGCAAAATAAAAAAAAGAAATTAAAGAAAAATACCCAATTGTTGTAAATAAAAGTTAAAAACACATTGGTTACCAGAAAACAATAAATTTGGCCCTGAACAATGCAAGGATTCGGGAGAATCGACCCTCATGCAATCTCAGATTGGCAGATAACTTAAGTCAGCTCTCCTCATACCTCATTTCCAACCACAGATAGAAAATACTGTCTTCAAACCTGCATATTAGTGGACCCAAGCATTTCAAATATATGTTGTTCAAGAGTCAACTGTACATCTTTTAAATTTAAAAAAAAGCTGTCAAAATATTCTTTAAAAATAAGAGTAAAATATATATACATTCAACTAAATGAAAGCTATCACAAGACCTACCGTATTTTTCTAAATATTTTAACACACCATTTGGTTCAGAATATTGTTTTTCTTATTTTCCTCCTTAAAACCCTAAGTGTGTCTTATGGAGAGAAAAATATGGTATATACTATGCAATGTTAAAGGCAGTTCTTCAAGCTGAAGAGAAATGCCATCAGAGGAATCTTAGATCTATGCAAAGAAATAAAGAAAACCTGAAAATAATGAATATGTAAGTATATATAAAAGACTATTTCATTTCCCCTCTTAAATTCTTTGAAAAATAACTATTTAAAGCAAAAATAGCACTGCTGAAGCAAAAGATTAAGCATCAGTACAACAAAGGTTAAATGGTTTGTACACGTCTTTCATTTCACATAAAGTGGCATAATATTAACACTAAATAAACAGTAAAAGTTAATTGTGAATACTGCAATTCCTAGAGTGAGCATTAAAAATATACAAGGCAGTATAGCTTAACAATGCAACAAGGGCTTTAAAATAAATTTTAAAAAATATTTCCAGGAGTCCCGGGTTCAATTCCCGGCCAGGGCACACAGGAGAAGCGCCCACCTGCTTCTCCACCCCTCCCCCTCTCCTTCCTCTCTGTCTCTCTCTTCCACTCTCGCAGCAAGGCTCCATTGGAGCAAAGATGGCCCGGGCACTGAGGATGGCTCTGTGGCCTCTGCCTCAGGAGCTAGAATGGCTCTGGATGCAACAAAGCGACGCCCCAGAGGGGCAGAGCATCGCCCCTGGTGGGTGTGCCGGGTGGATCGCGGTGGGGTGCATGCGGGAGTCTGTCTGACTGCATCCCCGTTTCCAGCTTCGGAAAAATGAAAAAAAAAAAATTTCACTAACATAAAAGAAGGCCACAAAAGAAAATAAAGAAAAATAGATAAATAACAAACAGGAAAATGGTACACTTAATATTCAACCAAATAAATAACACTAAATGTAAAATTATTAGCCATGGCTGGTTGGCTCAGTAGATAGCCCAGCAATGTGGACATCCTGGATTCGATCCCTGGTCAGGGTACAAATGAGAAGCAACCATCTGCTTCTCTTCCCCTCCCCCTTCTCTCTTCCCCTCTCGCAGCCAGTGGCTCAACTGGTTCGAGCAAAGGCCCAGGCATTGAGGATAGCTGTTTGTCCAAGCACTGGCCACAGACAGGGGTTGCTGGTGGATCCTGGTCAGGATGCACGCAGGAGTCTATCTCCCCTCCTCTCACTTAAAAAAGAAAAAGATAAATAAATAATAAATAAGCAAATAAATGTAAAACTGCCAAAGCCTCCAGTCAAAGGTAAAGACTGTTAGATAAGTTTAATGTTAGAAAGGGAGGAAGAGTGGGAAGGAGAGAAGAGACAGATGTGGTAAGCACAGGACAGGAAGGGAAACACAGGAGAAACTGGAAACAAGCCCATTAAATATAAACTATCTATAGGTGATGCACTTTAAAACAAATACAACCCAGGCCCTGGCCGGTTGGCTCAGCGGTAGCGCGTCGGCCTGGCGTGCGGGGGACCCGGGTTCGATTCCCGGCCAGGGCACATAGGAGAAGCGCCTATTTGCTTCTCCACCTCCCTCCCCTCCTTCCTCTCTGTCTCTCTTCCCCTCCCGCAGCCAAGGCTCCATTGGAGCAAAGATGGCCCCGGCGCTGGGAATGGCTCCTTGGCCTTTGCCCCAGGCGCTGGAGTGGCTCTGGTCCCGGAGGGGCAGAGCATCGCCCCTGGTGGGCGTGCCAGGTGGATCCCGGCCGGGCGCATGCGGGAGTCTGTCTGACTGTCTCTCCCCGTTTCCAGCTTCAGAAAAATACAAAAGGAAAAAAAAAAACCCCCACAAATACAACCCAGTTAAAAGTATGATGATAAAAAATTATACACCATGAATATAAATAGTAAACATAGGAGAACTGACATGGTTATAGTAATAGGAGGGATAAAAAAAATCAATAAAGGAAAACTACCAAAGGTAAAAGGATCAATTCATCAGAAGGCATAACAATCGTAAATGAAAATGCATCTAATACTAGAGCTTGAGACAAAAACTGCATGAAAGCAATACATAAAGCAAAAGCTGACAAGAAATGTATAAGGACAGAGTAGCTGCAACAGAAATTGCATAATCAACAAAACATAAAATTTTTCTAAAGTCTTTTACCAAGTTTTCTGACCTCTGATATAGATTATTTGAACACTATACTGCATGAGATAAGTCTCAAATTTCAAGACAAAAATCTTAGAGTATATTCTCTAACCATAGCAGAATTATAATAAAAATCAATTAGAATAAAAATTTAAGCTAATTGATAATTCCCCAAAATAGTTTATTCAAATTTGGGGTAATTATCTAAATAATCCATGATTCAAAGAAGAAAACAAAAGGGAAATTTGAAAATACTCTGAACTGATTCATAATGAAAATACAATATATATAAATTTGGGGGGTGTAGTTAAGCAATGCTTAAAGAGGAAATTACAGTACTAAGTGTTTATATATTTAAAATAAAGTCTTAAAACTCTAAATTCTACCTTAAAAAGATAAAGAATTAAACCAACAGAAGTAAAGGAAATTATCAAGAGCAGGAATTAATTAAAAGGTATCATTAAAACCAAAAACTGTGGAAAGAAATAAAATTGCCAAAATCCTAGCGAAAATGATCATGAAGAGAATATAAAAACTATCAAAATAGGAGTAAGAGATCACTACAGTTCCTACAAATATTAAAAATATCACAAGGGAGTATTATAAACTTTATGCCAAGAAATTTGACAATTTAACTGAAACAGACTGCTTGGAAAACAAGACAAAATAGAAAATCTGTATAATAATACAATTACTGAAGAAACAAAATCTGTTATCAAAAGCCCCTCCAAAATCCCTTCACACCTGGACTGTTATCAAACACTAGAAAAAATAATACTAATCTTATATAAACTATTTATGAAACCAGAAGAGGAAAACACTTCATAAATAGTTTTAAACAATTAACATCAACATGCTACCAAAAGGCATTACAAAAATGACTGTTATATACAGACCAAGACAAAGGATAATTTTTATTTTATTTTACTTTTTTTTTTTGAGGGTACAGGCAGGGACAGACAGCTAGTAAGTGAGAGAGATGAGCAGCATAAACTCATTATTGTAGCACTTTAGCTGTTCACTGATTGCTTCTCATATGTGCCTTGACTTGGGAGCTCCAGCTGAGGCAGTTACCCCTTGGCTCAAGCCACAGACCATGAGATCATGCCTGTGATCCTGCACTCAAACCGGCGACCTCACACTCAAGCTGGTAAGCCTGCACTCAAGCTGGAGACTTCAGGGTTTCAAACCTGGGACCTCAATGTCCCAAGTCAATGCACTGCACCACCACATGGCCAGGCAAGAACAATGATTTTTAAAACTACTACTGTATTTTTTTGGACTAGCAGGGAAAAAATTTATAAAATTTCATTTATAATAGTATCAAAAAGAAAAAACTTTAGAGATTTAATATGCAAAATCTCTACAGAGAACATTAAAATTTTATAAATATGCAAAAGCCTATTTTAGTAAGTTGATATGAAGAGCTCACATTTATATACATATACAGGATGGACAAAAGTAGGTTTACAGTTCTGAGTACATGAAACACCGAGTTCATTCTTGCATTATTTATTATTATTTATTACAAAAACTTATAAACCTACTTTTACCCACCCCTGTGTATGTTTATAGTAGTACATGTGAAAATAAAGATGATCTAAATAAAAATAAGAGGTACAAAACAAAATGAGGTACAAAAAAAGAGGTAGTAATCTGTTGCTGTATAATAAACTACTCCAAAACTTAGTGTTGAAAACAATACTTATCTCACAGTTCTTATGGGTCAAGAATCTAGAAGCAGCTTAGCTGATGGGTCTGGCTCAAAGGTCTCTCTTGAGTTTGCAGTCACACTGGTGTTAGGTCTGCAGCCAACTGATGGCTATAGGATCTGCTCCCAAGCTTACTCAAGTCTATTGGCAGAAGGCCTCAGCTCTTTGTCATATAGCTGTTAGGAGAAAATACTCCTTGGATCTAGTTTGTTTCTGCACCTCTTACAACTAAAGCTCTGATTGCCTTTTGTTCCATACTGCCTTTTCCAAAGACATCTATAAAATAAACCTTGGGTGATAGTCTCCTTCAGAACAAAGAGCAGGTAAGCTTACTGCCCATTAAAAATTATCCAAATTCTCTATGCTTAGAGTTCCACTCCTATATCACAACACACTGCATGCACATGTGTCAGCTGGCCTTCACATTACCTGGTGTGAATCAGAGCTAGAAAAGCTGGTGCAAAAATGCTGATACCCCTGGCTTCTACTATAGTTATGGAAATTAACTGCCTTTGACTCTGACCCAGGAATCTTGTGCAAATAGGATAAAAATCTCACTCTTTAGTCTTGGCAATGGACCTCTCTACAACAAAAACAGCTGGTTTCACCTACAGTGATGAGAGAAAGAGATGAACACATAAGCCACTGTGTCCCTGATAACCTAATTTCAGAAATGACATACCATCATTTTTACCATATTCTGTTGGTCATGCAAACCAATCCTAATACAATACACAAGATAATTGACTATAAAAGGGTACAAAGGCCAGGAGGCAGGGATCAATGGGAGCCATGTCAAAGACTGATTACCAAATACTGTCAGAATTTTGTTTACCCTAAATGTATCTATAGAGTAACACACTTCTAATCAATATCCCAAAAAGCTTTCTTAAACCAGAAATTAGCAAAACTTTAAAATGTGTATGGAGGCCCTGGCCAGTTGGCTCAGTGGTAGAGCGTCGACCTGGCGTGCAGGAGTCCCGGGTTCGATTCCCGGCCAGGGCACACAGGAGAAGCACCCATCTGCTTCTCCACCCCTCCCCCTCTCCTTCCTCTCTGTCTCTCTCTTCCCCTCCCGCAGCCAAGGCTCCACTGGAGCAAAGTTGGCCCAGGCACTGAGGATGGCTCTATGGCCTCTGCCTCAGGCACTAGAGTGGTTCTGGATGCAACAAAGCGATGACCCAGAGGGGCAGAGCATCGCCCCCTGGTGGGCATGCCGGGTGGATCCCGGTCGGGCGCATGAGGGAGTCTGTCTGACTGCCTCCCCGTTTCCAACTTCGGAAAAATGAAAAAAAAAAAATGTGTATGGAAATTCTAAGGAACTAGACTGGCTCAAACAATGTTAGAGGATTCACAATATTTGATTCCAAGGCTTATGGCAGTAGTTCTCAAAGTGTGCACCAGGGCGCACTAGTGCGCATAGGATATTTCCAGGTGTGCTCTATGGTATTCCAGGGAAATATGTGCCTGTTGGGGACCAAAAAAACCAACAGGGTTTTTAGAGTTTAGATTTTGGGGGACAGAGGTGTGGGGAATTGGCTGTAAGCTGAAAGTCTGCCCAACCCCCCACCTCACTTGCCTGATTAGGTTGCAAAAGGCTGTTAAACTGTGGACTGTTTACTACCTCCCATGTTCCCCAGAAAGACCGGAGGTAAGTTCCTTCTATCCTTTGGTGTCAAGTTAAGATGTTCTGCACTCAACACAATTAAAAGTAAAAAGAGAGGAATTCTTCAATGTATTGACAAGGAAATGAGTTTGCCTTTCAAATATATGCCCAAACATTTAAGAAATCACTAGGACACATCAGACTCATGTTTCTCATAAACACAAGAATGAAAAAACTTAACACATTCACTCCAGGACCTGCCAAATTTACTAAATCTTACTAAGAATGTATCTATAAATATAAAAAGATAACTTTTTTGTTGTTTTTTTTACCCCTTTTTTAAGAATTCTAAAAAGCATAAAAAATGTAAAATAAAAAACATTTTTAATGTCAGAATAAATTTAATTGTCATATTTTGTTTAATTACCATAAAAGCATGCTTCTTTTTCTTTAATATTTGACTTAATTACTATAACATATTTCTCAGAAATTTGTATATAGTGCGCCTACAATTATTTGTAGGATTTTAAATGCGCCCCGACTTCAAAAAGTTTGAGAACCACTGGCTTATAGTAATAGAGACATTAAGATACTGGCACAGGAGAAACAATCAGATCAATGAACACCATGAATCCAGAAAAAAAATCCATGTATATAAATTCAAATTCTAGACAAAAACACAAAGGCAATTCAGTACTGGAAAGGAAAGGTTTTCAAACAATGGTGTACTTTTAAAAATAAACCTCAACCCCTACTTCACACCATCCACAATTATTTAAGATGGAGCACAGCCTTATATGTAAAAGTTAAGACCATGAAACTTCTAAAAGAAATTATATGTACATGATTTTGGGGTAAGCAAAAGATTCCTAGAACTCAAAAAGCATAATCTATTAAATAAAAAACCAATTAATTAGACCATCAAAATTAAAAATGTCAGCTCATCAAAATATACTGTTATGAAAAGAAAACACAAACTACAAACTAGGAGAAAATATTTCCAGTGCCTGATCTGTCAGTGAATTTCTATTGATACAGTCAGCCCTCCATATCCATGGGTTCTACCTTCCCAGATTCAACCAATAGTGCATTGAAAATAATTGAAAAAAATGTTGTATTGTTGCTGACATGGATTATACAATTAGGCCTATAATGGTTGTACTGTACTGTACATATACACTTTTTTCTTGTTCTCATTCTAAACAATACAGTATAACAACTATCTGCATAACATATACATTGTAATTAGGTATTATAATTAGCCTAGAGATTATTTAAAGCACACAGGAAGATATGCGTAAATTACATGCAAATGCTGGGCCATTTTACATAAGAGACTTGAGCATCGTATATCTGGGTATTCACAGGGGTCCTGCAACCAATCCCCCACAGATACCGAGGACAACTATATAGTAAGAATTCTTATACATCAATAAAAGTTTTTTAATATTAAGAAAACTTAGAGGCATTCCATTATATATATATAATACATATATATATTATATATATATTATACACTGCCAAGAACCCCCCCCCAAAAAAAACATAATTAGGTACCATTTCATACCCACTAAATGGCTAAAATTAAAAAGACCCATTAGCCAGGTGTTGGCAAGGTTGTAGAGCAATTAGTACTCTCATATATTTACAGCATGAGTATAAAATGGAAAACCACTTGGAAAAACTTGTGGTCGTTTCACATAGAGTTAGAGCACACATCTGCCTATGATCCAGGCATTCCAATTCCAGGTATTTACTCAAGAGAAATGAAAACACATGTTTGCAGAAAGATCTACACAGGCCTTAATTCTTAACAAGAAGAAAAAAAGTGTAAACAACTAATGACATATGCTACTCAGCAATAAAAAATAGTGGTATGTCCCACCTCATGGATGAATCTGGAAGTATATGTTAAGCAAAAGAAGCTAAATGCACAAAAGTACACGTTATATGAACACAGAAGCAAACTAATCTACATTGTTCGAAATCAGAGTGCTGGGGGAGAAAGTGGGGAACTAAATGGGAAAAGTGACCTGGGTACTTTTGGGGGTGAAGAAAATGCTCTGATACCTAGAGCAATGATAACATGAGTAGAACTGTCACAGCTCATCAAAGTGAACACCTAATGTCTGTCCATTTTAATGTGTTTAATTTACATCTCAACGTAAGTAAAATACAAATAAATTTTTAGAATGAATTTACAAGCTCATTCTATTAATTTTCCTTTAGTCTTGGGTTGTCCACAAATATACTTGGTATACACAAAAACATTTATATGTATGTAAATATCATCTACTATGTGCCAAACACTATTCTGGGGTTTCAAAGTAAGTAAAAGTCTGTGCCCTCAAGAAGCTAACAAGGGGACACACACTTAAGTAACACACAATGGGAGGGTCTCCATTACAGAGACATACATAAGGTCTTGTGAGGAAAAGAAAAGAGCACCATAAATAACCTGACAGAGAGATAGGTTTCTGAAAAGACTTTCCATGAAGTCACGGATGAAAAGCAGGACTCTGGACGTGTGGATAAGCAAGAATGGGCCATTACAGGCAGAGAAATAACACATGCAAAGACACAGGGACAAAGGGTCTAAACACAACATGTAGAGAGGAGCAGTTCAGTGGTTTTTTTGAGTTTAGAGGACCTGTGAAGAAGTAAAAGGAAATGCTATCAGGTATGTAGGTACCATGCTAATGCCAAGGTACCTGGAGTAGAATCAGGAAAGAACCACTGAATACTTGTGTAAGCCAGGAAATGACACATTCAAATCTGCAATTAGAAACATCCCGGCTAGCAGAATGAGAAAAAGCCTGGGAGGGCAAATGGAAGCAGAAACCTGTCAGAAGGCAACTGCAGAACAAACAAATCATGCGTACTCTTAGTAAATCAACCAATGACACAGAGGCTGAAGAGAAATTTAAGAATCCCCAAAACTGCCTGACCAGGTGGTGGCGCACTGGCTAGAACGTCAGACTGGGATGCGGAAGGACCCAGGTTCGAGACCCCGAGGTCGCCAGCTTGAGCATGGACTCATCTGGTTTGAGCAAAAAAAGTTCACCAGCTTGGACCCAAGGTCACTGGCTTGGGCAAGGGGTTACTCGGTCTGCTAAAGGCCCACAGTCAAGGCACATATGAGAAAGCAATCAATGAACAACTAAGGTGTCGCAATGCGCAACGAAAAACTAATGATTGATACTTCTCATCTCTACGTTCCTGTCTATCCCTCTCTGACTCTCTCTGTCTCTGTAAAAAAAAAAAAAAAAAAAAAGAATCCCCAAAATGGATTAAAAAAAATTGGTAAAGATTAAGATCAGACAGTTCCCATTAAAAATAAATAAAAATGGCTCTTAAACATATGACAAGATTCTCAGTTTCACTCATAAGCAAAATGTAAATTAAAACTACACTGCGATACCATTTTTCACCTATCATACTGGCAAAAATCCAAAGAAGTATGATTATACACTGTGTTGGCAAGGCTATAAGGAAAACAAATAGTCTTATATATACATTACTGTTACAACTTCTATGGAGGGCAATTTATTTCAAAATTAGATCTGCTATATTCTTGGACCCACCAATTCCACTTCCAGGAACTTCTATAGACATACCTGTGTATATGCAAAATGATATATGGGCTGCTAATGCAGCATTTTTATAAAAGTAAAAACTAGAAACAATCTATCCATCAGTGGGCTAAACTGGGGTACATCAATAAAAATTAACACTGCAGCTGTGGAGAGAGAGCACTGCACACTAGCACTCTCTGTACTAATACAGAAAGATGAAGGATATAATGTTAAGTGAAAAAAGTAAAAGGCAAAACAGTTCAAAGTTTCCAGATTTACGTAGTGTAAAACCTGTGCAAGGGCGGAGGGAGTGAGGCACACTAAACACATTTCTGTATGGTTATATTCTTTTAATCCCCAGAAAAACATGCAAGAAATCAGTAACATTTGTAAACTACTTAACTGCTGGAGGAGTCTGAGAACTAGGCAGATGGTGAGACGTTTTACTGTATTTCTTTTTTTCTCTTAGCTTTTTTCCTTTTGAAGTATTGTATATATCATGTAAAAAAAAAAAAGCCTTTGAAAATACTGTAACATTCAGCAGAATTTGGTCACTCACATAATGTAAGAAGTAAAAGAGATGAAGTGGTCAAGATGGCTCTCAGGTTTCTGACTTGATAAAGGATATCTGTGTTACTAACAAGGGTGATGTTAAACAGTAGAGGAAGTCAGCTTAGTTTTTGGACACATTGTACCGGAGGTATGATGTCCAATAGTAAGTACACTAGTAAAAAAGGACAGGAAATCTGAAGGGGGGGATATAATATAGCTGTTACAATAAGCCTTGGCGAGGAAAACAGTTATATGAGCCTAATTTATATAGAAGTACTTATTCTATAAACCCAATTAACCCAGGGAATAAACTAAAAAGGCAACTAACAAAGTGACAGTATAAGGCCACATACTCATTTTTTTTTTTGTTTTTGCATAGACACCAGACTCTCACTAAAAGCTTATTACATTTAAATAATTTCCCAAGTTCACAACAGATTAGAAACATCAAAAAGGGTGTGGCCTGACTGGTATTGGTGTAGTGGATAGAGCATCAACCTGGAACCCTGAAGACTCACCTTCGAAACCCTGAGGTTGCTGGCTTCAGCACGGGCTGATCCATCCAGCTTGAGTGTGGAAACATAGACTGATCCCATGGTCGCTGGCTGGAAGCCCAAGGTTGTTGTTTTGAGCCTGAGGTCACTGACTTGAGCAAGGGGTTACTAGCTCGGCTGGAGCCCCTTCCCCCCATGAAGGCAAAAGTGAGAAGCAATCAATGAACAACCAAGTACTAAAGCGCCATACGAAAAGTTGATGCTTCTCGTCTCTCTCCCTTCCCATCTCTGTCTCTCAAAAAAAAAGTGTGTGGGTATAAGCGACCAGAGGCAATCATTTGACAGCAGCATGAGGTAGCAAAAAGGTGATAATACTACAAATACCTCAAAAATCATAGCTTCTTTCACAGAAGCCAAAGTCCTATATTTCATCATCTAATACCTGGCCAAAATGGTCCCTCCTTCAAGAAGTTTTTTGGGTCTTGCACTCAGCCTAAAATATAATCAATCCATCTCCTTTCTTCAAACTTTGAATTTCAAATATTTGTCTACACCTTCCTGAAAGCACTATATTCTGCCTTGTTTTATAATCGTAACTGGCATTTTATAATACCAATGTCTTTCTTCTTACTTGAATATATATCTCTGAAAGAAACATTTTTACCATTATATCTCTTTTAGCACAATTTTTTTTATAATATAGCATGCAAATATCATTTAACGAACAATGATCCATCTTTGCCTTCTCTAAAGCAACGAGAATGAACTTTGCCATAAACAGTCTCCCTGCCCTAAGTTATAATTGGATTTTATTAAATATAGGAGTCCTCGTGTTATGACAGTGTCTACATACAACACTTTGAGTTTACAACACTTACTCCCATAAAAACTTTTCAAAAAAATTGAGACGTGAGAGAAGACAAGATGGCACTGGAGTAGGCGAACGTACCAACTCCCACCTCCCAGAACCAAAGTGGATTACAAACTAATTTTAAGAACCATCATCTGGAAAAACCAACTTTGGACTAAACCAAGAGGACTCTTCAACCAAGGAACACTGAAGAAGCCACACTGAGACTGGTAGGAAAAGCGGAAACGTGGAGAGGGCTGCCCAGCTCCCCGAGCGAATGGCAGCCGGGAGAGACTCACGTGGCGGGAAGTGAGTTTAGCAGAAAGGGGAGGGTCCTGAATCCTAGGAACAAAGCCCCAGCCTGCAGCCCCAGAGCCTAGCAGAGGCGTATGGACAGTATTTAGCTGGAAACAAGTCAGGATACTGTTTGTGAGAAAGAGACTGATTTCTCAGACCCAGGATTCTTCTTAAAGGGACCACGCAGAAAACCTCTCTCACAACCACTCACCCGGGGCTAAGGGAACAGGGAGAGAGGAGAGGACCGGAGTAGCAGGAAGACAGTAGTGAGTCTTAGGGTCTGAGCTGCAGCGCCCGCACCCCACACGGCTGAGGGCTCGCCAGAGGGCAGGCGGCGGTTGGACGTGGAGGCGCAGTTCTGTCAGCAGGGGTGGAAGCCTGCTGGCCACCACTGGGCCCAGGTGTGATCTCTGTCTTGCCCGGCTGGGGAGGAGTAGGCGTGCAAAAGTGGTCAAGCACAGCTGCGGGCCGCCTGTAATCCAGCCTCCAGGAGAAGGGCAGGAACCCTGGAAGGAGTGGAGAGAGGCCCTTGAGCAAGGGCACAGGAGCCCAGCCTTGCCCAGTCGACGGAACCAAGGCTTCTGGCCTGACTTGGGAGCCAGCTCCTCCCGCGGGGGTGAAACCAAAAGCCCAGAACAGGCAGAGTCCCGCTACTGAGCGTGGGCATGCAGTCCCGTCCAGACTGTGGAGCCGAGGCTTGCAGCCCTCCCACAAGCGGGCTCCTCCTGCAAGGATGGGGCAAAAGCCTGGAAACAAGGCTCCCACAAGGGGAGACCCGCAACTGAGCAAAGGTGCTCGTCACTGTCCTCAGGGCCGAGCATAACACCACCCACAGGGGCGGGGCGAAGGCCAAGGCCACCAAGGCTTGTATACCCGAGCACGTGATCACAGCCACCCAGAGAAGTAAAGGCAGAAACCACAGCAACAGCCCCAGTGGGAAGGCACTGGCAATGCCCATACTCAAATGCCCTAGGCAGCAACAACAGAGAGGATGGTGGGCTTGCAGACAGACCAGACCTAGGAAACAGAGGCCACACCCAGTGGACTCCAGTGGCCAAGACCTTCTTTTACACAGAGAAGATGAGAAGGCAGAGAAATGCCACACAAATAAGTCAAGAGGAATCCCTAGAAAAGGACCAGCATGAATCAGATATAACCAAATTACCAGATGCAGAGTTTAAAATAATAATTATTAGGATGCTCAAAGATATTAGGACAACAATAGATGGTTATTATGAACACCTAAATAAAGAGATAGCAGATATATAAATGGATATTGAAATAATAAAAAAGAATCAGTCAGAAATGACAAATACAATATCAGAAATGAATAACACAATGGAAGGAATTAAAATAAGGATGGATGAAGCTGAGAATCGAATCAGCAAGTTAGAGGACACGATAAATAAAGGCACGGAAGCAGAGCAGAAAAAAGAAAGGAGACTCAAAAAGTCTGAGGAAACTCTAAGACAGCTGTGACAACATGAAGAGAAATAACATCCGCATCATAGGGGTTCCTGAAGAAGAAGAGAAAGAACAAGGGATAGAGACTTTGTTCAAGTATATCATAGATGAAAACTTCCCACAATTAAGGCAGGAAAACATCTCACATGTTCAAGAAGCACAGAGAACTCCATTAAAGAGAAACCCAAAGATATCAACACCAAGACACATCATAATTAAAATACCAAAGCTAAGTGATAAAGAGAAAATATTAAAAGCTGCTAGAGAAAAAAAGACTATCATCTACAAAGAAGCCCACATAAGGATGACTTCCGACTTCTCAACAGAAACACTTGAGGCCAGAAGAGAATGGCAAGAAATATTCAAAGTAATGCAGAACAAGAGCCTACAACCAGGAATACTTTATCCAGCAAGACTATCGTTTAAAATTGAAGGAGAAATAAAAAGCTTTCCAGACAAAACAAAAAACTCAAGGAATTCACTACAACCAAACCAAGGCTGCAAGAAATGCTAAGGGGCCTGTTGTAAATAGATCAAAGGAGAAAAAGAATATAGCAAAAGAGGAATACAATTTTAAAGAAAAAAATAGCAATAAACAAGTACATATCAATAATAACCTTAGATGTAAATGGATTAAATGACCCAATCAAAAGACATAGGGTAGCTGCGTGGATAAGAAAACAGGACCCATACATATGCTGTCTACAAGAGACACACCTTAAAAAAAAAGATGCACATAGACTGAAGATAAAAGGATAAAAAAAATATTTCACGCAAATGGAAATGAAAAAAAAGCTGGGGTAGCTATACTTATATCAGACAAAATGGACTTTAAAACAAAGACTAAAGTAAGAGATAAAGAAGATCACTACATAATGATAAAGGGAGCAATCCAACAGGAAGATATAACCATTATAAATATCTATGCACCTAATATAGGAGCACCTAAATATATAAAGCAGACTTTGATGGATTTAAAAGGAGAGGTAAATAGCAATACTATAATAGTAGAAGATTTCAATACCCCACTAACATCACTAGATAGATCCTCAAGAAAGAAACTTAACAAAGAAACAGCAGACTTAAAGGACATACTAGATCAACTCGATTCAATAGATATCTTCAGAACCTTTCACCCTAAAGCAGCAGAATATACATTCTTTTCAAGTGCCCATGGTACATTCTAGAATAGACCACATGTTAGGGCACAAAAGCAGTCTTAAATTTAAGATGATTAAAATCATATCGAGCACTTTCTCTGATCACAATGGCATAAAACTAGAAATCAACCACAACAGAAAAACTGAAAAATACTCAAACACTTGAAACTAAATAGCACGTTATTAAATAAAGAATGGGTAAACAATGAAATCAAAGAAGAAATTAAAAACTTCCTAGAAACGAACGATAATGACCATACATCAACTCAAAATTTATGGGACACAGCAAAAGCAGTTCTGAGAGGGAAGTTAATAGCATTACAGGCATACCTCAAGAAGCTAGAAAAAGCTCTAATAAACAACTTGACCCTATATCTAAAAGAACTAGAAAAAGGACAGCAAATAAAGCCCAGAGGTCGTAGAAGGAAGGAAATAATAAAGATCAGAGCAGAAATAAATGACATAGAGGCTAAAGAAACAATACAGAGGATCAATGAAACCAGGAGCTGGTTCTTTGAAAAGGTAAACAAGATTGATAAACCTTTAACCAGACTCACCAAGAAAAAAAAAGAGGGGACTCAAATAAATAAAATTAGAAACGAGAGTGGAGAAATAACAACTGACACAACAGAAATACAAAATATTGTAAGAAAATACTATGAAGAACTGTATACCAAAAAACTAGACAACCTAGATGAAATGGACAAATTCCTTGAAACATATCATCTCCCAAAAATTAATCTGGAAGAATCAGAAAACGTAAACACACCAATTACAACAAATGAGATTAAAACAGTTATCAAAAAGCTCCCAGAAAAGAAAAGTCCTGGGCCTGATGACTTCACAAGTGAATTCTACCAAATATTCAAAGAAGAACTAACTCCTATCCTTTTCAAGCTATTTCAAAAAATTCAAAAGGAAGGAAGACTTCCAAGCTCCTTTTATGAGGCGAACATAATTCTGATTCCAAAACCAGGCAAAGACAACACAAAGAAAGAAAATTATAGGCCAATATCCCTGAAGAATTTAAATGCTAAAATCCTCAACAAAATATTAGCAAACTGGATCCAGCAATATATGAAAAACATCATACACCAGGATCAAGTGGGATTTATTCTTGGGAGGCAAGGCTGGTACAATATTCGTAAATCAATCAATGTGATTCATCACATAAACAAAAGGAAGGATAAAAACCACATGGTACTTTCAATAGATGTAGAAAAAGCATTTGATAAAATCCAGCACCCATTCATGATCAAAACTCTCAGCAAAGTGGGAATACAGGGAACATACCTCAACATGATAATGGCCATCTATGACAAACCCACAGCCAACATCATACTCAATGGGCAAAAATTAAAAGCAATCCCCTTAAGATCAGGAACAAGGCAGGGGTGCCCCCTTTCACCACTCTTATTCAACATAGTCCTGGAAGTCCTGGTCACAGCAATCAGACAAGAAAAAGAAATAAAAGGCACCCAAATTGGAAAAGAAGAAGTAAAACTATCATTATTTGCAGATGACATGATATTGTATATAGAAAGCCCTAAAGTCTCAGTCAAAAAACTACTAGACCTGATAAATGAATTCAGCAAGGTGGCAGGATATAAAATTAATACTCAGAATTCAGAGGCATTTTTATACACTAACAATGAACTGTCAGAAAGAGAAATTAAGGAATCAATCTCCTTTACCATTGCAACCAAAAAAATAAAGTACTTAGGAATAAATTTAACCAGAGAGATTAAAGACTTGTACTCAGAAAATTATAAAATATTGATCAAAGAAATCAGGGAAGATACAAACAAGTGGAAGTGTATACCGTGCTCATGGTTAGGAAGAATAAACATCATTAAAAGGTCTATATTACCCAAAGCAATTTATAAATTCAATGCAATACTGAATAAAATACCAATGACTTACTTCAAAGATATAGAACACATATTCCAAAAATTTATATGGAACCAAAAGGGAACACGAATAACCTCAGCAATCTTGAAAAGGAAGACTAGAGTGGAAGGTATCACACTTCCGGATATCAAGTTATACTATAAGGCCACTGTACAAAACAGCCTGGTACTGGCATAAGAACAGGCATTTAGATCAATGGAACAGAACTGAGAACCCAGAAATAAACCCACACCTTTATGGACAACTGATATTTGACAAAGGAGGTAAGAGCATACATTGGAGTAAAGACAGCCTCTTCAACAAATGGTGCTGGGAAAATTTGAAAGCTACCTGCAAAAAAATGAAACTAGACCACCAACTTACACCATTCACAAAAATAAACTCAAAAAGGATAAAAGACTTAAATGTAAGCCGTGAAACCGTAAGCATCTTAGAAGAAAACATAGGCAGTAATCTCTCTGACATTTCTCGCAGCAATATATTTGCTGATTTGTCTGCACAGGCAAGTGAAATAAAAGACAGGATAAACAAATGGGACTATATCAAACTGAAAAGCTTCTGCACAGCTAAAGACAATAAGAACAGAATAAAAAGACAAACTACACAATGGTAGAACATATTTGACAAAGCATCTGATAAGGGGTTAATAATCAAAATTTATAAAGAACTTGTAAAACTTAATACAAGGAAGACAAACAATCCAATCCAAAAATGGGCAAAAGAAATGAATAGACACTTCTCCAAAAAGGACATACAGATGGCCAATAGGCATATGAAAAAATGCTCAACATCACTAATCATTAGAGAAATGCAAATTAAAACCACAATGAGATATAACCTCACACCAGTCAGAATGGTGCTCATCAACAAAACAACACAGATTAAGTGCTGGCAAGGATGTGGAGAAAAGGGAACCCTCCTGCACTGCTGGTGGGAATGCAGACTGATGCAGCCACTGTGGAAAACAGTATGCAGATTCCTCAAAAAATTAAAATTCGAACTGCCTTTTGACCCAGCTATCCCACCTTTAGGAATATACCCCAAGAACACCATAGCACTGTATGAAGAGAAGAAATGCATCTCCATGTTTATGGCAGCATTGTTCATAATAGCAAAGATCTGGAAATAGCCCAAGTGTCCGTCAGAGGACAAGTGGATTAAAAAGCTTTGGTCATATATACTATAGAATACTACTCAGCCATAAGAAATGATGACATCGGATCATTTACAACAACATGGATGAACCTTGATAACATTATACTAAGCGAAATAAATCAGAAAAAACTAAGAACTATATGATTCCATACATAGGTGGGACATAAAAATGAGACTCAGAGACATGGGCAAGAGTGTGAGGGTTATGGGGTGGGGGGGTAGAGGGAGTGGGATGGGGGAGGGGAGGGGCACAAAGAAAACCAGTTAGATGGTGACAAAAGACAATTGGACTTTGGGTGATGGGAATGCAGCATAAGCAAATGGCAAAATAACCTAGAGCTGTTTTCTCTGAACATATGTACCCTGATTTATCAATGTCACTGCATTAAAATTAATCAAAAAAAAGTTGAGATGTGTTTCAACTTACACCATTAGCATCGTACTTACAGACTACGTGGAAGAACTAGTTTGGTTGCACGTAGTGGAATACACAGTACAGTGTACAGTACAGTATATTTATGTCCCATCCCTTTTTCTGTGGCTTAGTTGTATTTTTATGGTTTAAGATTTTACAACTGTGTTAGGATGGACAGGTAAGTGACTTAGACTAGGGTGTGTTTTAACTTACACCAAAATTCAGGTTGTCACTGTCATAGGAACAGAATTGTATTATAACCCAAGGACTCCATACTTACACATTTGGCCTGGCTTATGTAATGAGATAAGGGGTGATGGAAAGTGACAAAGGGGTTTCATTTTTGGAAGACAAAAATATTCTATAATCAGTTTGTGGTGAAAGTTATACAAACCTGTGAATGTATTAGAAAACAATGAATTACATATGTTCAGTAAGTGACTTATGGTATGCAAATTATATCTCAAATCTGTTTTTAAAAATGGGATAGTATACCATAATCCCCACTTTACAAATTAGAAAACAGGCTTGGGTAACTTGCCTACAGTGACACAGATAGCTCAGGACAGATACAGGATAAAAACCCATGCAGTCCTGACTCTTAAGTACTCTGTATTCGTACCCACCATGTTCTTTTGTCTTCCATAAAAAGGAACTTCTCTCACCAAGCATCCTATGAAAGCCCTAAATTCGCTCTCACTGCTGTTCAGTTAAACACTAGAGCAGGACCACAGAGCCTTGACGTGATTACGTTACACCGTAAAGGTAGGGAAAAAGTCAAAAGCGTTTAAAGAAAGGTACCAAAGACAGAGGAGAGAAAAAACAAAACTCAAGAGCTAAATTTCAAAGCTTGTCATTTTGAGCATAAGATTACATGAAAGAGCCCTGGCCGGTTGGCTCAGCGGTAGAGCGTCGACCTAGCGTGCGGAGGACCCGGGTTCGATTCCGGCCAGGGCACACAGGAGAAGCGCCCATTTGCTTCTCCACCCCTCCGCCGCGCTTTCCTCTCTGTCTCTCTCTTCCCCTCCCGCAGCCAAGGCTCCATTGGAGCAAAGATGGCCCGGGCGCTGGGGATGGCTCTGTGGCCTCTGCCCCAGGCACTAGAGTGGCTCTGGTCGCAACATGGCGACGCCCAGGATGGGCAGAGCATTGCCCCCTGGTGGGCAGAGCATCGCCCCTGATGGGCGTGCCGGGTGGATCCTGGTCGGGCGCATGCGGGAGTCTGTCTGACTGTCTCTCCCTGTTTCCAGCTTCAGAAAAAAATGAAAAAAAAAAAAAAAAGATTACATGAAAGATTACTACTGCATGATTGCTATCATAAAGCTGGTGGATAGACCTAATGAGGCGCGCTGGGGGTTACCGCAGGCTTCTGGGAGTAGCTCCTAGACTATGGTTTCTCAGCCTCGGCACTACTGTATTGACATTTTGGCCCAGATAATTTTTTGTCATGGAGGGCTTTCCTAAACACTGTAGGATGTTTAGCAACATCCTTGGCCTCTACTTACTAAATTAGATGCCAGTGGCACCAATTTATCCCCTCACCCCAGTTTTAACAACCAAAATATCTCCAGACATTGTCAAATGGAGACAGACAAGATCCTTTTTTTTAACAGCTTTGTGATATCTTTGAAATATAAATACTGTATATATTTAAAGTATACAACATGACATTTTGATATATGTGTGCATTATAAAAAGATAGCCACAGTCAAGCTAATTATCAATATCTCTTTTTTATAATCAAATGAGAGACAGGGAGGCGTAGAGATTGACTCCCCCATGTGCCCTGGCGGGGATCCAACCAGCAACCCCCGTCTGGGGCTGATGCTCTGCCCATCTGGAGCCACTCTTCCACTGCTCGGCAACCAAGCTATGGCAGTGCCTGAGATGAGCCCATGGAGCCACGCTCAGCACTGGGGCCAACATGCTCATTCAAGCCATGGCTGCCGGAAGGGAAGAGGAGGGCGGCGGAGAAGCAAATGAGTGTTTCTCCTGTGTACCCTGACTAGGAATCAAACCTGGGACTTACACACGCTGGGCTGATGCTCTACCGCTGGGCCAACCTGCCAGGACCAACATCTCTACACAGTTACCATGATAGTAGTGGTGGGGGGTGGGGAGGGTGTAACAGACAAGGCCTTTTAAACCAGGGGTCCCCAAACTTTTTACACAGGGGGCCAGTTCACTGTCCCTCAGACCATTGGAGGGCCGGAGTATAAAAAAAACTATGAACAAATCCCTATGCACACTGCACATATCTTATTTTTAAGTAAAAAAACAAAACGGGAACAAATACAATATTTAAAATAAAGAATAAGTAAATTTAAATCAACAACTGACCAGTATTTCAATGGGAACTATGCTCCTCTCACTGACCACCAATGAAACAGGTGCCCCTTCCAGAAGTGCAGTGGGGGCCGGATAAATGGCCTCAGGGGCCCGCATGTGGCCCACGGGCCGTAGTTTGGGGACCCCTGTTTTAAACCAGTCACCTCCCAAGACTAGTTTAAAAAAAAAACCTCATTTCATAAAAAAATGTAAAGCTGAGGTTAGGGACTGCATGTAGGGATTAAATAGAGTGAAGGATTAAATAGAGTGAAAGTCTATCCAACATCCCCAGATTTCTATGCAGTTCAGCCCATAAGGCCTCTGACAGAATATAATTACTAAAGATTAGTAAACAGATGTAAAAAATGCTAGAGAAAAGAGCTGTTCCCTTTGACTAATATGGAGAAAAATCTGTTTCTCTGATAAGAAAGACTAAGTATCCCTCATCTCTGGGGGAACTGAAAAACCAAGGTCAAGGTTGCCAACCTGCCAGGGAAAAGGAGCAAATCAAAGGACAGTCTATATAAAAATGAAATGACGATTGGGGGCAGGAGGAGGGAGAGGTGAGTCAGTAGGAGATAGAGCTGAGTCTATACAAAATTTGCCCTGACTCTCAAATCTCTTTCCTTGCCTTTTCTCCTGTTAACATTTTAGCCTCTCCATGCAGAGCTTTGTTCCCTTGTCAAGACACCATGGTCTCCGAACTCTTACTCCTCTCTGTAAGTTCCATTCCCATCAGGTCATTTTAGATGAGGGGGTCTGGGGTGGGGACACAAGTAAATTAAGCTACGTGATCCAAAGTATGTGCTGCAATGATTCTCTGTCCAACAAGCACATTTCGCTCATATCAAAAAAATGCAAACCCAAAACAAGATATAAATTTCACATATCAAGTTGTCAAAAAAATGTAAAGTTTAATAAAGTCCAATACCAGTGCGCATGTAACAGGCATACTCATATACTGCTGGTTAGTGTAAATTGTTAGCACCCAAGGATCACTTAAAAGGAGTCAGAACAAATGATACATCCATATAATAAATTACTCTAATTTTTAAAATGTTTACCTATATATGCCAATATGAAAAAAAGCTCTATAACATTAACTAAGGAAAACAGTAAAATGCAGTTTAAAAGTAAACAGTCTGATATACAATTAATGTAAAATATTTTGAAAAGTAACCTTTCTGGAAACAGTTACCAGTAATAGTGAGTTACCTTTTAAGATGCTCTAACCAACTGAGCTACCTGGTCAAGGCTAGAATTTTTTACAATATACATGTATAACTTCTAACTTAAAATACACAATGCTTTAATATACTCTATTTCCCCAAACCTTAACCACTACTCGCATCACCAACTCTGCAACCCCCAAGCCAACCAAATATCTGAAGGCAGAATTTCAAGTACCACGGGATATACTTTTGGATATATATCTGGGGCTTTTCTTTAAATCTTTTCACTTCTTTCTCTAAGACCTTCTAGGAAATAAAAGAGAAAAAGAATCCCTATACTGCCCAGAAAACCACAATTTCACTCCCATATTAAAAAAAAAAAATGCTACCCTTGTAGAATCACTTAACAGCAGGGATTGCATTCTGGTTTTTCTCAGTTCTCATCAGCGAGGCGCAGGTGGTTAACCACGACTCTAAACTTCCATAGGGCAGGATCTCAGTCCTGGTTACTGCATCACCCATGGTACAATATGTATATGGAAGCTTAGTTATTTGTTCATTATAACTGAACCTGTCCAGAACATTCCCTGTCAGAGACACACCCCCATCTAAACCAAGTATTTCTAATTACTACTTATGATTAATGTCTAATCATTACAGAATAACTATTATGAATATTCTTAATATCTCAGATGAATAGCTTTAAGATATAAACAACTAAATTTTACTCCTCTTTAATCTTCATGATTTTCTCACTGTGGATGATCACCATGTTAACTACAACAGTAACTGTTTCAAAGCAGCAAACTTAACCTTACTTTTGAACTAATTTGTGAGAAAGTTTTAAAACCTTTATCTAATATGGGGGAAAATGGGTATAATCAGGTGGTTCATAACAGTACAGTGTGAGGAAAGAGATGACCTCTAAGATGGAAGGAGTGAGAATTGTGAACCATTAACAAGTTCTTAAAAAGGCTTTAAAAGTAAATACATTCTCACAGAAATTACTGAGTTTATTTTTAGGGGTGTTTTTTTTTTTAATTTATTGATTTTAGAGAGAGGATAAAACCCGCACCTTGGCATATAGAGACGCTCTAACCAACTGACCTACCCAGCCAGGACCTGGGTTTACTTTTAAACTATTGTTAGAATTTTTAATATTCTCAAACCAAATACCTATTGTAATTTGAAGTGACAAATGACTTACAAAGCAAATTGTTTAAAAGTAAACACACACACACACCTCATATATCACATACGTCTTATAACAAAAGAAAGTTTGATACCATCTTTTCCAAATTACTCTGGCTTATCAATTTTACAAAGAATAAATAAATGGCATGTCAAGTGTTACACAATCGAAGAGCACACAGCTCCAGGAGACAGAGACATGCAAGAGGTTATCTTCTGAGACAACTTAAGTAGACTGAATCCTGAACAGAAATTATTAAAACCAGGCTCTGAAACAGATGGTTAACCTTGAAACTTTATTTCTCAGTTGAATGAATGAATGAATGAATGAATGAATGAATGAATGGATGGATGAATGAATGAAAAGGGGAGAAGAGGATGGAGAAGAACACACTACCTGGCTATAATTTTAAATACTGCTTAAATCCTAAATAAAATAATGCAGACTATGGGGAAGCTTCTAAACTTCCAAGAGGAAGGGCGGCCACAATGCCACATGAATATGACTCTGACTTTCAATAAATCAATTATATGACAATATAAACCTAATTCTCATGTACTTAAGTGAGCTGGACATCATGTTTAATTTTTCTTGTAGCTGTCTAACACTAACAAAGGAAACACACAGATTTTTTATTTTCTAATATAAATACAATACTTGTCATCCAAGCTAAATCACAGTGAGCATTCCTATTAGTTCTAGGAACATATATGATCAAAAAAAGTAGTACTGAGGAACCAAAGGACAATCCTAATTCTCCTACAGGGAGAGAACAAAAGAACACAACCTCCTAAAACACTCCCCTCCTCACAGAGCATTTATCCTACCATATCAATCTTCAGCAGGGCATGGCCTGTCTAATACAGGGTATCACTTTATTTTATGCTTAACAAATTACTGATAAACCTAGTCCTCAAAATCTCCCTCTTTGTGACGGTTAAAACTACAGAGCACTTTTAAATAAAATTTAAAAATAACAACTTTATCCAACAGCCAACTTGGCAAAACTACATGTCCAATAAGCTTAATACAAACCATCTCATGACGAGAATCAGCTCCCCACATTTTTATCTACTTTAATTCTTGGGGAAAGTGAGGGAAAAGAAAGACATAACCAGACAGAAATAAAAGCTGCAGGAAGAACAAAAGCTGCTGTGAAAGCAGAGTTAACAGAAGGAGAATTACCCTCAACAAAACGGGAGAAAATTAAAAAGGGGGCACAAAAGTCATCTTTAAAAAAAGGTCAACCCAAACACTACCTTGTCATTTAAAGTACGCCGTTAAGAAAAACCCAGTAAAGCGGAGGATAACTATTACACCATAAAAAAGGCAATAAACAACTACTTCAATAATCAAAGAGAATCTAAAGTGCATCTTTTCCATATACAATGTATATTTGTAAATTTATTTCGAAGGAATGTTTTGACTTAAGATGTTGAGAATAAATATATCTTAACTAAGAAGACCCATGTTGAACCTTTTACCTACATATCACCACTCTACATTTTAATTGAGTTTTCTGCTATCACCAGGTGATACAAGGTTATTCCACAAACTGACCTGCGTACACCACAGGAATGCTCATTTTATTGACTCGAAAAATGCTAACATGCCCCACATAAGTACTACATAGATTAAGAAGCGTCCTTTCTAGCCCTTATTTTGCTTAATACCACTTTTGTATTTTTAGCTATTTTACAATATTTGACTAGTGCACGAGTTAATACAGAAAATGTTGTATCTTATAACTTGATTTACATGCATTGACTGAGAACAATGGTTATATTACCCTTCCAGTTTTAAACGATTATGATTTGTCCACAGTTCATCTTTTATAAACACACTTGAGTTTTTAGAGGTTATCAGACATTAGAAGACTCCTAAATCACTACTCACGACAGCAGATCACTCCTGGGAATAAAGGGCTGTCTCCCAAGTTTGTAGAACTACTTGGGAGACAGTAGTTCTCTAAAACAGGGTAGGTCGATAGGGACAGTACTGACCATAATCATTTTATAATCAGAGTAAGAGAAGAGCGAGAGGTTCGTTCTTCCAAGTAGAAACAAAGGGTTCCCTTTATTGGGTTGGTAAAGATGCTACTACAAACGGCCGCCGAGCGGACAAGGAGTTGCTCTTTCAAAGACGTCCCGGGGCGGAGCGGGTCCCCGCGGAGCGACGCCGAAAGCGACGAAGCGCCGCATTTCAGGGCTCACATTCACGCCGGCAAATAACTGTCCCGCAGCTGAGCGCGGCTTGCGCATTTACACCCAGTCAGCACTGACAAACAGGGTTTTGTCTCGAAGGCAAACTTTTCAAGTGTCACTAAAATCAGAGAATGCAAAAAGTGTTCACTATCTTCTACTGCACACCCTTCCGTTCCTCGTCGTTTCCACCCCGAAGCTTGCAAAAGGAGAGCTAAAACCGAGCTGTCGCCTAGGACACCTCCCCGGTCCGGGGTGCCGGGCTCCTGCCCCACCAGGTCCTCGGGTCCCCCGGCACCGGCGCCAGGAGGCGCGTTGCGCGCGCTTTAGCTCCGCCGACTGGCGAGGAACCGCGTAAAAATGTCACCGGGGGCAGCCCGTTTCCCTCACCCGGAGTAGAGGCCGGCGGCGCGGGCGAGGCGCGGGGACCCGGTGGAGGGCGCGAGAAAGACGAGGCCGCCCGCCGCCAGCTCAGCTCGGCGCGCCTCCCGCGCGGCGCCCGGAAGGGGGACCCTCCAGCGGGAGGACTCACCGGAGCAGCGCGCCGCCCGCCCCGGGAAGCAGCCGCGGCCGCCCGCCGGCGGGGGAGGGGCGGCCAGCCGGACCCCCGCCCGCGCGCAAGGTCACCGCCCGCCGCCTTCGCCGCCGCGGCGCCCCGGCCCGGGCCAGGGCGGCAAGTTTAATTTCCCGGGGCTGCGGCGCAGTCCGCGGCGTGGACGGAGCGGGGCCGCGGGCCGCCCCACCCCCACCGCCCGGCCGGCCCACGCCCCCGGCCCGCGCTCCGCCGCCCGGCCCCAGCGCCGCCAGGCAGCCGGCGGCTGCAGCCCCCGGAGCGCGAGGGCTCGGCTCGCCTGGCGGGCGGCCGGCGTGGAGCCCCGCCAGACACCGCCGCCGGGGCCGGCGCTGAAAAATGGAGCGCGGCGACCAGAAAGGAGAGACGATTTCTTTCCGTTAACTGAATCATTTCTTACCTCCGGGCGTCCGACTCGTTACTCCTCTCCCGCCGCAGCTCTCCGGGATCCTCCACCGCCGCCGCCGCCGCCGCCGCATCCAATCGCCTCCTCCCCCCCTCCCCTTCCGCAGCCAGCCGGGTCGTTCCTCCTCCTCTCCGCTTCAAAATGGCGCCAAGCGCTCTCCGGCGGCTGCTCCAATCGAACCGCCGCGGACAGCACCCGGGGGCAGGCGAAGCGCGGCGTGGGTGCGCAGCGCCCCCTGCCGACCCGACAACCCGCGAGCGCGCGCCCTCCGCCTCACCCCGCTCCCCGCCGCCTCGCCTGTGCACACGCGCGCGGTCCCACTCTGCCCCGCCCCGCCGCGCGCGCACGCAGCTGCACGGTCAAGTCTCTGCTGTGGCCCGGGTCGTGGAAAGACTCGTCTCTATCCCTGCTATTTCTTACTCTGCGACTTTTGCTGAAAACCACATAAATTGCAATAGATCGTTAACTTGATGGATAAAAGTTGGGCTTTTTATTTTTTAAAGCACTGAAACTGAATACAGATGTTGTCCTATGTAAATGAAATTGGTACTAATTACTTCTCTCCTTACTGACCTAACCAACTCAAAATGCCATAAAATAGTTTTCTACAGTGTATGTGTCTCAACTTTACTTAATCCCACAGCCTTCCATTTTGAAGAATTGTTTAAACGGTGATGGGAGGGGGGATGGAGTAATTTAACCTGTAACAAAACATTGCATTCATTTGTTATCACAATTGTCCTTATTGGAGGGAGAAAAAAATCTGAAGACCACAAGAATGCTCTCAGGGAGGTGGGTTTCTACTCCTCTTCACCTTCTAGAGATGCGGCTCCTCCCTCCTGCGCCTTGGGGAGTATATTGCAAGTTGATCTGACAATTCCTATTAAGACAGAGAGACAGAAAAAAATCTTTAAGGCCTCGATGAAACGTTGTTAACAGAAGAAACTTTTCATGTTTCATTCAGCAGCAAATGGATTTACAAAAATCAGTAATAAAAACCATTTAAAACAATACTTTAGAAAACTGGAATGTGAAATTAGCAGTAAAACAAAAATAAACTTCTATGTTTATAAGACTTTAAAAATAACTAAGTGTGGAGACTAGTGTGTACATAGAAAATGTCTGTACCTTCTCTCAGTTTTGCTGTGAACTTGGAACTGATCTACTACAAAAAAAAAAAAAAGGCCAAAAATACATAACCAAGTTGAAACTCATCATAAGCAATATAACTGGATGTTTGTCCTGTCCCAACCATTCAAAAATCAGTTGTGAATGCTGTCTATCCCAACAGAGAGAAATTATGTGGGAATATTTAAAAATGCTGATTTTATACACCCTTGCTTAGGAGAATTTTGTATATTTGATTATAAGGAAGCACAAATCCAGTCACTACATGTACTACTTTTCTATTACAACTGTAGCAAATAATCACAACATTTATAGTTTCAACAATACGAATTGGTCTTATAGTTCTGTAGTTCACTGGCACAGGGTTTCTTGAGCAATCAAGATTTGGGCACAGGCCCTGTTCCTCTCTGGAGAGCCTAAGGGAGAATTTATTTTCTGGCCTTTTTGAATTTATACCATTTGAAACAAAATTATTTTCAGGTTAAGAAATAAACATCGTGCGGAGGACCCGGGTTCGATTCCCGGCCAGGGCACACAGGAGAAGCGCCCATTTGCTTCTCCACCCCTCCGTCGCGCTTTCCTCTCTCTCTCTCTCTCTTCCCCTCCCGCAGCCAAGGCTCCATTGGAGCAAAAATGGCCCGGGCGCTGGGGATGGCTCTGTGGCCTCTGCCTCAGGCGCTAGAGTGGCTCTGGTCGCAACATGGCGACGCCCAGGATGGGCAGAGCATTGCCCCCTGGTGGGCAGAGCATCGCCCCTGGTGGGCGTGCCGGGTGGATCCCGGTCGGGCGCATGCGGGAGTCTGTCAGACTGTCTCTCCCTGTTTCCAGCTTCAGAAAAATGAAAAAAAAAAAAAAGAAAGAAATAAACATAATGTTATATGAACGTGCTCCTCTAGAAATAAAGCACTTAGCACTTGAAATTTATTGAAGTATGTGAATAGCAAAAATAATATAAGTCAGAATCACTTTCAAAATGCACTGGAGGTAAGAAATGTATCAGTGTATAATAAAAAGAAAAAAAAACGGAGAAAGAGAATTTTTGAAAGGCCTTGTCTGTTCAGAGCAAATTTATAATTTTACTTTTACATTATCATTTTACTCCAAAAAAAGTAAAACATTTGTCATCCATAGTAAAGCATGCTGGACAGCTAGTAAATAAGAAGACTGAACCAACCTAGATATAAGCTATTACTTATTCCATGTATTTTGAAGTCGAGTCAAACTGAGCATAGGACCCTGGCCAGACTACAACAGTGCTGAGATTGACTAGACCAATTCTTTGGGTTAAGGCATTGGATCCCCAGAAAACATTTTGAGATATGGCTGTGTTACTTGAAAAAGATAATTCACTAGCTCATTAGTATTTATGAATAGAGATTAAGCTGAGCACACATTAGTTTTGTGATACTTCAGGCATTAGGGCAGCAGGTAAAGGATTAAAGCTGTCTTCTCCAACCTCTGAAGTGAGACTCTATTCATAATGCCGCCATCTCTGAAAGTGCATAGCGACTCTCCTCCATCGTCTTCCCAAACTCAGTTCCTAGGGCCTAGAATTTCTCCTTTCATGATCAATCCCCTGCATTAAACACTATCCATCCTGTGACTCTCCTCAAAATGCAAAACTTTAGAACAATATAATCTTCCTAGACTGAATCATGAAGAAGTAGGAAGCCTAAACAGACCCATAAGCAGGGAGGAAATAGAAACAACTATCAAAAACCTCCCCAAAAATAAAAGTCCAGGGCCAGATGGCTGTACTAGTGAATTCTATCAAACATTCAAAGATTTGGTTCCTATCCTACTCAAAGTCTTCCAGAAAATTGAAGAAGCAATACTTAAAAACACATTTTATGAGGCCAACATAACACTCATACCAAAACCTGGCAAGGAGAATACAAAAAAAGAAAACTACAGAGCAATATCTCTAATGAATACAGATGCTAAAATAATAAAATACTAGCAAACTGAATACAAAAACATATTAAAAAAAATAATTCACCATGATCAAGGGGATTCATCTCAGAATCACAAGGATGGTTCAACATACGTAAAACAACATAATACACCATATCAACAAAACAAAGAACAAAAATCATTTGATTCTATCAATAGATGCAGAAAAGGCATTCGACAAAATACAACATCATTTTATGTTTAAAACACTCAACAAAATGGGTATAGGAGGAAAATATCTCAACATAATAAAGACCATTTATGACAAACCATCAGCTAACATCATATTAAATGGAAAAAAACTGAAAACTTTTCCTCTAAAATCGGGAACAGGACAAGGTTGCCCACTCTCTCCACTCCTATTCAACATAGTGCTGGAAGTTCTAGCCAGAGCAATCAGACTAGAGAAAGAAATAAAAGGGTCATTCATATTGGGAAAGAAGACGTAAAGGTTTCACTTTTTGCAGATGACATGATCCTGTATATAGAAAACCCAAATACTCCACAGAAAGACAATTAGAAACAATAAACCAATACAGTAAGGTCGCAGGATACAAAATTAACATACAGAAGTCAATTGCTTTCTTATATGCCAACAATGAAACTTCAGAAAATAAATTTTAAAAAATAATCCCTTTTATGGTTGCAACAAAAAAATAAAATACCTAGGAATAAACATAACAAAGAATGTAAAGGACCTATATAATAAAAACTACAAAGCATTGTTAAAGGAAATTGAAAAAGACACAATAAAATGGAAAAATATCTCATGTTGTTGGATAGAAAGAATAAATATAGTTAAAATGACCATATTACCCAAAGCAATATACAAATTTAATGCAATTCCAATCAAAATTCCAATGTCATTTTTAAAGAAATGGAACAAAAAATCATCAGGTTTATATGGAACCATAAAAAAAACTTGAATAGCCTGACCTGTGGTGGCGCAGTGGGTAAAGCGTCGACCTGGAAATGCTGAGATCGCCAGTTCGAAACCCTGGGCTTGCCTGGTCAAGGCATAAATGGGAGTTGATGCTTCCAGCTCCTCCCCCTTCTCTCTCTCTGTCTCCCTCTCCTCTCTCTCTCTCCTCTCTAAAATGAATAAATAAAATTAAATTTAAAAAAAAAACTTGAATAGCCAAAGTAATCCTGAGGAAAAAAAAAATGAAGCTGGGGGCATTACAATACCTGACTTCAAATTATACTACAAAGCCACAGTAATCGATACAGCATGGTATTGGCAGAAAAATGGACATTCAGTCCAATGGAACAGAATAGAGAGTCCAGAAATAAAACCACAAATATACTGTAAAATCATTTTTGATAAAGGAGCCAAAAACACACAATGGAGAAAAGAAAGCCTCTTCAATAAATGGTGCTGGGAAAACTGGAAAGCAACGTACAAAAAAATGAAACTTGACTACGGTTTGTCTCCTTGTACAAAAATTAATTCAAAATGGATCAAAGACCTAAATATAAAATCTGAAACAATAAAATACATAGAAGAAAACGTAAGTACTAAACTCATGGACCTTGGCCATAGAGAATATTTTTTGAATTTGACTCCAAAGGCAAGGGAAGTAAAGGCAAAGATAAATGAATGGGACTACATCAGACTAAGAAGCTTTTGCACAGCAAAAGAAACTGACAACAAAACAAAGAGACAGCCAACTAAATGGAAGGTGATATTTTCAAACAACAGCTCAGATAAGGGGCTAATATCCAAAAATATATAAAGAACTCACAATACTCAACAACAAACAAGCAAACAATCCAATTAAAAAATGGGAAGAGGACATGAACAGACACTTCTCCCAAAAAGAAATGCAAATGGCCAATAAATATATGAAAAGATGCTCATCTTCATTAGTAATTAGAGAAATGCAAATCAAAATTACAATGAGATATCACCTCACACCTATTAGATTAGCTATTTTCAACAAGACAGGTAACAAGTGTTGGAGAGGCTGTGCAGAAAAAGGAACCCTCATCCACTGTTGGTGGGAATGTAAAGTAGTACAACCATTATGGAAGAAAGTATGGTGGTTCCTCAAAAAATTAAGAATAGAACTACCTATGACCCAGCAATCCCTCTACTGGGTATATACCTCCAAAACTCAAAATCATGGGTATGTAAAGACACATGCAGCCCCATGTTCACCCCAGCATTGTTCACGGTGGCCAAGACATAGAAACAACCAAAAAGCCCTTCAATAGAAAATTGGATAAAGAAGATGTGGCACATATACACTATGGAATACTACTCAGCCATAAGAAATGATGACATAGGATCATTTACGACTATGTGGATGGACCTTGATAACATTATAATGAGTGAAATAAGTAAATCAGAAAAAACTAAGAATTGTATGCTCCATACATAGGTGAGACACAAAATTGAAACTCATGGACATAGATAAGAGTGCAGTGGTTACCAAGGGGAGGGGAAGGGACGAGAGGGAGGGGGCGGTGAGAGAGGAGGGGCACAAAGAAAACCAAATGAAGGGTGACAGAGGACGATTCGACTTTGGGTCATGGACATACAACATAATCTAATGTCAAAATGATCTGGAGATGTTTTCTCTAAATCCATGTGCTCTAGTTGATGAATGTCACCCCGTTAAAATTGTCTAAATAAAACTATTTTAAAAATGCAAAAACATTCCTGAAAGAATGCCACATCCAGAGTTATTCTACCTTGAGTGGAGTGCAGAAATCTCCAAATCACCTGGGAAATTTCTGCATTTGCGGTTTTTCCTTCCTTCCTTCCCTCCCTTCCTTCCTTCCTTCCTTCCTTCCTTCCTTCCTTCCTTCCTTCCTTCCTTCCTTCCTTCCTTCCTTCCTTCCTTCCTCTTCTTTCTTTCTTTTTTCTCATTTTTCTTTCTTTCTTCTTTCTTTCTTTCTTTCTTTCTTTCTTTCTTTCTTTCTTTCTTTCTTTCTTTCTTTCTTTCTCTTTCTTTCTTCCTTTCTTTCTTTCTTTCTTTCTTTCTTTCTTTCTTTCTTTCTTTTTTTCTTTCTTTTCTTTTTTCCTCTCTCCCTCCCTCCCTTTCTCTCTCCCTTTCTTTCTTTCTTTCCTCCCTCTCTTCCTCCTTCCTTCCTTTTCTCCCTCCCTCCCTCCCTCCTTCCCTCCTTCCTTCCTTCCTTGAGAGAGAGAGAGAGAGAGAGGTATAAGAGAGGCAGGGCTGAGAAAGGCATAGGGATTTCCTGACAGGGAGAGGAACTAGGAGGGGAAGGATGCCACAAAGGAAAGTTAGGGGACAGAGTTCAGAGAGGACCTTTGCCTACTTCATAATCCAGCTTCACCCTAGAGCTAGAAAACCTACACCAAAGTAGTTACCTTCCAATTTTTTTTTCTTTGTAAAACATTTTCATAGGGTTCTCATCTTGTTAGGTACATTTTGTTCCCAAAAGAGTTCGGGACTGTCTTTTTACCTACCAATGATGTTCCTAACCTCTTGTGCACATTCTTGCCTTTTATTTTATTTTTTTTCCTGAAGAACTCTCTGGGATGTGTGTATGCGTGTTATCAAAGATCATTTGGCTAAATACACTGACTTGGTAGAGTCTCCGTGGCTTCCTTGGAGTGAAACCGCATAGATCATCGTTGTAATTGAGGTTCTGAGCTGCTGGCTGAGGGTTCCTGCATGCAGGAAGCCGAGCTGCCAAAGCAAAGACAGTTCACTTACCCACAGTCAGGGCTCTGCCACGTGTGCAGCCTCAGGCCTAAACTCGGTTCATGAGAGGCAACTGCTTAAATTCACACAGTAAAGTCATTCTGTCACCAGAAATATGAACATTTCCACATGGAATCAATATAAAAATATACTAGTGAGATGTTATATATTCTTCCGTTCACATTGCGAATTTACACTTAAAATTCATCTCAATTCACTATAACTGTATTCCAGGAGCTCCATAAGCACCTGAGGCCAGTGGTTTCCTAGCATGAACAGAATAGCCCGTAGACTCTGGGATCAAATGTTATTTTTTTTAAATTTATAATAGGCCCTGGCCGGTTGGCTCAGCAGTAGAGCGTCGGCCTGGCGTGCGGGGGACCCGGGTTCGATTCCCAGCCAGGGCACACAGGAGAAGTGCCCATTTGCTTCTCCACCCCCCCCCTCCTCCTTCCTCTCTGTCTCTCTCTTCCCCTCCGGCAGCGAGGCTCCATTGGAGCAAGGATGGCCCGGGCGCTGGGGATGGCTCCTTGGCCTCTGCCCCAGGCGCTAGAGTGGCTCTGGTCGCTGCAGAGCGATGCCCCGGAGGGGCAGAGCATCGCCCCCTGGTGGGCAGAGCGTTGCCCCTGGTGGGCGTGCCGGATGGATCCCCGTCGGGTGCATGCAGGAGTCTGTCTGACTGTCTCTTCTCATTTCCAGCTTCAGAAAAATACAAAAAAAAAAAAAAAAAACCTTAAAAATTTATAATAAATAGGTAACATTGTTTCATCAGGTATTCTTTGCAACTGTTGGAGCTTGTTAAGCTAATACCAGTTGAAAATGGAATATGGAAACATATGCATAAGTATGTATATTTATATAGTATTATACATACATTATATATATGTATATGGTTATTTTACATTCATGTTTTTATTTTGATATAGAACAATGACTCATTCTAAATTTTATATTTATATCAAGTATATCATAAGCTCAGATATGTAAGAAAGCAAATGAGAATTAATTTAAAGACTATTATGATTAACTACTAGAACTAGCCATAATTCTCAGCAAGCAGTTAAACTTAAAACCATAAGCATACTTACATGAACTCCTTTAAAAACATTTTTTGTTTAGAATAAAATTTTCTTATGTATTGTCAGAAATAATAATAAAACAATCTGACTGAATGGCATAAAAATGAGGGCTCTCTCCCAAACCTCTTCTTTGCATTTTATTACAATGAATTGTCTGGCATCCCAGACATGCCCTGCTACTGTTGACTAGACCTGAGGTTATGTCAGGCTGCCCTTACTTATTCAGCCAGATTTCTTGACTTAATTTAGCCACTTTTATTTACTTCTCATTAGTCTTTACATCTTCCCCACTTCCCACAATCACAGTGCTTTGGCCCATGACTTCCTTTGCTCCTAAGTGTACCCTTCATCTTAATTTTCTTTTCCTCTCTGTACAGTCTTACTGTACTATTGTAGAACAATTTTGCTTCTCCCTTTTTTTGAGATAAGGGGAGAGAGACAGAGAAAGAAGCATCAACTCATTGTTCCACTTAGTTGTGCCATTGGTTGCTTCTCATATGTGCCCCAACTGGGGCTATAACCAGCGACCTCAGTGCTCCAGGCTGATGCTCTATGAACAGCACCACCGGCCAGGGCCAAATTTTGCTTCATTTTATAAAAGGACAAAAAAGGAAGCATTCTCTATTCTTTCCCAGGATCTTAATCTTTTCCCCAAATAGAGTGTGATGCCATATTAATGCTGTGTCTGCATATTTCACAAGTATGTTCTTTATTAAGTTTACATCACTATAAATAATTGTCTTTTATTATTTGATGGTGGCTTTAAATTTTTATTACCAATTTGCTTACAGATATTATTGCTTTATAGCTGGTTGGGAAAGGATGTCAGAAAGTTGCCATGAAAACACTGAGAATTTTAGAGTTCAAAGAGCCTAGAAGTGATCACCTTTTTCAGTTCATTTTACGTAAATAAGCTGAGACCAAAATAGCCAAGTGATTTGTCCTGGGATATATAAATAGGAGAAAATTTTTTAGTGTATCTCATCATCCTCCAATTAATTTAGACAGTAACTTTAAAATCCTATTCCATCTCACAAACATGTTTGAGTTTCTTTTTAAATGTAGTCCTATATAAGCACAAACAAACACTAAGAATTTGTGAAAATACTGATTGACTTGTGAGAAGACAACAAAAATGAAACCTTAGGTATAGTTTATAGTCTCAGATTTGTTATATGTCTATATGTGTTTTTGAGAGATCATACTTTTCTAGTGTGGTAAAAAAAATACAGCATAAAATTTACATCTTATTAATTTTTAAATGCAGTTCAGTAGTATTAAGTATATTTACATTGTTGTGAAATGATCTCCAGAACATTTTTATCTTGCAAAACTAAGACTCTATACTCATTAAACAACAACTCCCCTTTTTCTAGCCTCTGGTAACCACAATTCTATTTTCTGTTTCTATGAATTTGACCTTAGATATCTCATATAAGTGGATTGGTACAGTATTTGTCTTCTCATGACTGGTTTACTTCATGTAAGATCCTTTTTAAGAGTTCCATTATTAGATGACTGAGAGATATTTACACAAAATATCATACCTCTCACTACCATCTAAAGAGAGATTTGTGTTTAGCAAAGCATTTATCACTCATTCAGCTTTAGAAAATAATAGAGATATGGGACCAAGAGCAATTTCACTTGAAAACTAATAAGAATGACACAGGAGAATTTAGACTGCAGCTCTGAATATTTGTGAAAAGACATATGAATTCCTAAAGTACGGTTTATATAATACATAATCACTAATCAGTGTTTTTATTTTGCTCAATCAGTATGCCAATCTAAGCCAAAAACATCAAACTGAGTTTTCAATGTTATGTTTGTGTTATAGGTGAACAGCCTACATTTGTATCACTTTTCATTGCAGATAAATTAACTTGACTCCTGATATTTACCATTCATAAAATATAAGGAGCAACTTTTGTTTAAATACAGAAATTCAATTTCTTTTCCTGGTTATGGTAAAAATAAATACAGTAATATTAGAAAATAAACTTTTTTCAGCAGCCAGCAGATGGAGCTGTTGAAAAATATTAATATTAACTTTTTTAAAATTCACTTGTGTTTGCTAAAATAAAACCAGTTTAGGTATATTCTTTTTTTAAAATGTGTTTATTGTAGAGAAGTCTTAAAATGCTGTTAATCTTGAAAAGGAAAAAAAAATCATAATCATGCCACCAGAGAAAAGTATTTTTAATGCTTTGTTACACATCAGTTCAGAATATATTCCATTTAAATATTATATTCACATTTTATAAAAATGTAATGTTTATATGTTTTATATAAGTTTAATATATCTTAAACATATATTTATAATATTTTATAAACTAACTTACCTCCTTAAAAATGTAAGATGCATATTATTCTGTAGAAATCTCTAGAGATAATGTTTAAAATATTTGCAACTGTAGAGAATAGGCAAAGACCAATTAGAACAGATAAAAACTGTAGCTTGAGCACAATGCTGGATGATCCTCCTGGTGCCAGGCATTCCCCCTGCAGTCGAGGGATGGTAGGCAACCATGAGGCAGGGACTAGAGTGCCCAAAGGAAAAGGGGAGCACTCAGGGGGTCCGGGAAGTGACTCTGTGACAAACTTAAAGAAGTATTTATTTATTTATTTGAGAGAGAGGCCGGGAGAGAGAGGTAGAGAGACAGGAACATTGAGCTGTTGCTGTGTGTGCCCTCATCTGGAATTGAGCCAGCAACCTCTGTGTTTCCAGACGACACTCTCTCCAACCAAACGATCCAGCCAGGACTTAATTTTTTATTTATTGATTGATGTTTTTAGAGAGACAGAGGGAGGAAGGGAGAGAGAGGGGAGGGGAAAGGGAAGCATTCACTTGTTATTTAACTCAGTAGTGCATTCATTGACTGTTTCCCATGTGTGCCCTGACTGGGGATCTAACCCTCAAACTTGTCATTTTAGGAGGACACTCTACCCAACTGAGCTAACTGTCCAGGGCCGTATCTAATTATTTTAATAACTGATACAGCCACACAAACGCATAGCTGCTGAATGATCAGCTCTAAAACATCTGGAAGAATTACAAGAACACACACACTTAGTGGATTCTTAAGAAGAAATCTGGATGGTTTGGGAGCAATGGTGGAAGAGAAAATTTTCACTATGTTCCTTTTGGTACTGTGATTATGTATTTAACATTAAAATAACTTTTAGAAAATATCATGAATAACTTTCAGGTGAATAATACACACCTATATCCTCATTTTTAGTGACTATATGCTACTGTTCCATTATACACTTAGACCATAATTGATTTAACAAACCTCTATTGTAGAATAGTTCACTAATGAATTGTAACAAAATACATTTAAATCCATGAGTTAATAATATATTTTAAAATATAAAGACACAGCCACTGTTAGAGGTTGCTTATGAACCCACTCATTATTTTGAAATCTGACAAATAAACAGAAACAAGCCATCATTTACCCTGCCTGTCTTTTTTTTTTTTTTTTTTGTATTTTTCTGAAGCTGGAAACGGGGAGGCAGTCAGACAGACTCCCGCATGCGCCCCACCAGGATTCACCCGGCATGCCCACCAGGGGGCGATGCTCTGCCCATCTGGGGCGTCGCTCTGTCGTGACCAGAGCCACTCCAGCGCCTGGGGCAGAGGCCAAGGAGCCATCCCCAGCGCCCGGGCCATCTTTTGCTCCAATGGAGCCTCGGCTGCAGGAGGGGAAGAGAGAGACAGAGAGGAAGGAGAGGGGGAGGGGTGGAGAAGCAGATGGGCACCTCTCCTGTGTGCCCTGGCCGGGAATCAAATCTGGGACTTCCGCACGCCAGGCCAACGCTCTACCACTGAGCCAACCGGCCAGGGCCTACCCTGCCTGTCTTATACAAACTATACTACTGGATAACCACAGTTTCCTGTGAACAGTAGTCCAGCTAAAAAAATAAAGAAGAAATATTAGGATATTATTATGTTTTAAATTATAATGAAAATCATGGATCCAAACACCTGCTTATTATTTCACAGAGAAACAACCAAACATTAGATGCGCCCCAACAGAAGAAAATAACAGGCCTATGAGGTATTATTTCAATAAAAATCTAACTTGAATCTGATCAAGCCTCTAGATATATTTACCAATTTGCAAGAAAACATGTCCTAATTTTTAAATAAATTCCAAAGATTGACACCAAAAACAAAGGGAACAAAAGCAAAAATAAATAAGTAGGATTACATCAAACTTAATATCTCCTGCACAGCAAGAAAAACCATCAACAAATTAAAAAGGCTTTCTACTGAATATGAGAAAATACTTGTAAGTCATATTTCTCATAAGGTGTTAATATCCAAAATATATAAATAGCTTATACAACTCAGCCTTGACCAGCTGACTCAGCGGTAGAGCATTGGCTCGGCATATGTCCCAGGTTCAAATCCCAGTCAGGGCACAGAGGAGAAATGCCCATCCGCTTCTCCATGACACCTTTCTTGCTTCTCTCTCTCTCTCTTTCTCTCTTCTCCTCTCCTCCTGCAGCCATGGCTCAATTGGAGCAAGTTGGCCCTGGGTGCTGTGGATGGCTCCGTGGCCTCTGCCTCAGATGCTAAAATATGTCTCCAGTAGCAATGGAACAAGGGCCCCAGATAGGCAGAGCATTGTTTCCTAGTGGGCTTGCCGGTTGGATCCTGGTCCAGGCACATGTGGGAGTCTGTTTTTCCTCCCCTTCTCTCACTAAGTAAATAAATAAATAGCTTATAAAAATCAATAGCAAAAAACAAACAAACAAACAAACATCTTATATCACTGGGGAAATGCAAAGTAAAATAATAAGATACCATGACACACCTATTAGAGTGCCCAAAAATTGGAACATTGACAACACCAAATACTGGTGAGGATGTGGGGCAACAGGAGCTCTCATTCATTGCTGGTGGGACTACAAATGGTACGGCCACTTTGACACACAATTTGGCAGTCTCTTATCCAAAAGAGTTGAAAACTTACATCCACATAAAAACCTGAGCATGAACATTTGTAGCAGCTCTACTCATGAGTGTGAAAACTAAGAACCGTGATGTCCTCTGGTAGTTGAATTAATGAATAAATGGTGGTACATCTAGGCAGAGGAATAATACTCAGCATTCAAAGGAAACCATCTATGAAGTCGTGAAAAGACATGGAGGAAACTTAAATGCATATTACTGGATGAAAGAAGTCAATCCAAAAGGGCTACATATGATGTGATTCCAACTATATGACATTCTGGAGAAGACAAAACTATGGAGACAATAAAAACATCAGTGGTTGCCAGTGGTAGGGGTGAGTAGTGACGAGAAATAAGCAGAGAGCACAGAGTATGTTTTTAGGGTGGTGAAAATACCCTGTAAGGAGAATATATGTCATTGTACATTTGCCCAAACCCATAAAGCATATACTATCAATAGTGAACCTTAGTGTAAACTATAGACTTTGGGTTATTATGATCAATGGAGGCTCATCAATTATAATAAATGTGCCACTCTAGTGAGGATGTTGTTAATGGGGGAAGCTATGCATGTGTGAGGGCAAGAGTATGTGAAAAATCTCTGTAACTTCTAAATTTTGCTGTGAACCCTAACCTTCTCTAAAACATAAAATCTTTATTTTAAAAAAATTTGATGAGCAGCACATTTATGTATGTATATTATCCTTCAATATAAAGTTTAAAATATAAATGGAAATAAAAGTGACAAAATAATTCTTTAGAAAAAAAATAATAACTAGACTTTGCTTCAATAAACAAAGTGAATGCACGAGTGGAAAGTGAGTGGAGTGGATTTGAGACAAGACTGACCCAAAGTCAATCATCGTTGAGGTTGAGTCACGGACAGTTCATTATACTCTTCTGCCCACTTTTGTATATATATGAAATATTCTAGAATAATAACTTTTTTAAGTGTACACATTTTAAAGTTTTGGTACATATTGCCAAATGCTCCCCAGAAATACCATTCCAGTATTGAGGAATACTACTCAACCACAAAAGAGAATGAAAGCTCACTTTTTGTGACAGCATAGGTGGACCTTGGGTATTATGCTAAGTGAGGTAAGTTGGACAGAGAAAGACAGATACCATATCGTTTCATTTATATATGGAATCTAAAAAACAAAACAAACAAACAAAATGAAAACAGACTCATACTATAGATACAGAGAACAGATTGACAGTTGACAGAGGGAAGGAGGTTTGGGAGATGGATGAATAAGGTGAAGGCAGTAAGAAGTATAAACTGGTAATTACAAAATAGTCACAGGGATGTAAATTACAGCATAGGAACTATTGTCAATAATATTGTAATAGCTATGTATGGGGCCAGGCGGGTACTGGAAATATCAGGGGAACACTGCAAATTACACGATTGTCGAACCACTATGCTGTGTATCTAAAAATAATACAGAATAGTATTGAACGTCAATTGTAATTGAATAATAAAAAAGGAAAAACAATTAAAGTGGTAAAAGAAAATTACTTATTGGTGATGTGGAAGAAGTGAGAGGTATCTGGAAGGTCTGGCTCCATTTGGGGTCTTGGAATTTAGAACTTGGTCAGGACTGACTACATAATTTTCATGATCAGTGCAAGATGAAAATGGAGGGTCCTTCATTCAAAACACAAGAAAATGGAGCCATCTAAGGCAGAAAGATGAAAAACTTTTTTCTGTCTAGGTGGTTTGTATTTTCCATTTAATGCAATGCTCCCTGGTGCATGGGCATAATCGCAGAGGAAGTATGGACCCTCATAGCTGCCAGGTCCACTGCCTTGAACTCGATGTGTATGTGCAGGCATGCTGGCTTCCTTCTGTCATCCTTGCAAGAAAGCTCTGTACCCCAGCTGGGGGTCAGGAAACTTCATCTTCCTTTCACGAGGGCTCATTGCTCCATCCCACGGGAGATAAATGACTTTCATTAACTCCAGTCTGTGAGCTGGTTCACACTCAGTACCTGGTCCACAATGGCCAAGAGGGTCACCTCTACTGACTCGCCTGCCAAATGTGCTGGGGTGTTCCTGGCCCAGGCCCATCCTCCCTATGTCTATGGGTCCCTCTACAGTCAGAGGGGCTCACTGAAATTGGAGCCTTCCCCCTTCATTGTGACCTGATCCTCACCCCAGGTAAATAATAGCAGTGGCGAACAGGACTTCAGGGGAAGGAAGACCTTGGGAGGAAAAAAAAGCAGCCAAGACTCATCCTATAGAGATGAGGAGCTGGGAGAATGCTCCAAAGTATCTGAAGTGTGTTCTATAGCCCACTGGGCTTACAAAACACAAAATTCAAAGATTAAATTATTAAGAATTTAAAGGCACTGGCCGGCTGGCTCAGTGGTAGAGCATTGGCCCGGCATGTAGAAGTCCCAGGTTTGATTTTGGCCAGGGCACACAGGAGAAGCGCCCACCTCCTTCTCCATCCTTCCTCCTCTCCTTTCTCTCTGTCTCTCTCTTCCCGTCCTGCAGTCAAGGCTCCATTGAAGCAAAGTTGGCCCGGGTGCTGAGAATGGCTCCATGGCCTCTGCCTCAGGTGCTAGAATGGGTCCGGTTGCAACAGAGCATTATCCCAGATGGGCAGAGCATCGCCCCCTGGTGGGCACGCCAGGTGGATCCCAATAGGTTGCATGCAGGAGTCTGTCTCTCTGACTCCCTGATTCTCACTTCATAAAAATATATAATAACAATAATAATAAAAGAATTTCAAGACAAGAATCACAGAACATTACACCATCGCACTGAGATATTGAATTGAAGTACCAAATCAGCTAAGTGGCTCAAGATTCTTTTTGAACACATTTTATTCATGTACTGGCCCTCAGCAGGGCTACAGGTCTCTAGATGACATGACATTTTCTGAATGATGTGATTGTTGTTATGATGAGGATACATTCCACTGTCACTTAACAGGAAAAGAACAGGGAGATGAGACTGTTTTCATACATGGAAAGGCTTACAAAACGAATCATTATTCTAAGTATCAGACAAATCTCAAAAGTCCCATGATATATCCCTGTAACTGAAAATCTGTTTACATTTATCTGAATTTAGACACTTTCTAAATTTTATATGCAAACACACAACATTTTTGTATGGTTTCAGTTAAGATACAGTACATTTTTTAACAGTATAACAACCAAGCAAATTGAGGAAAATTATACACTTCAGAGATACGTCTCCAATGAGTAACCACATAGATGTCATTTGACTTCTGGATGATGCCTGAATTTGGGAATGGCCATAGCTCTGACTCACTCATTTTAGTTTTCAGTGGTCTTACTGTTCCCTTGCTCTTACCCACTGATGTTCTAAACCCCAGCATTCACTAGCATCAAGGGGTACAGAAGCACAGACAGAATTCTAGCTCTGGTTCCAGAAATAGAGTTAAATTTTCTATATACTATTTTCAGGCTATACATGCATAATGGACTATAACAGTAAACTTATGCTAAAAAAATACAACCTAATTACATGCAAATATTGAATGAAAAAAAAATTTTAACAATTATTTTTTGCATATTTTACTTCTAGAAGTTAGCCGATTTAATTTTTTTTCAAGCAAATGCATGAGTATTACCACTAGAGAGCACTGTGGTTCTTTCTTAATCTATATGCATCTGCTTTGCTGATTCTTAATTTTAGAGATTTTAAATAATAACAACCATAATTTAAGCTAAATTTGAAAATTTCTTTTGCTCTATTTTTGGCCTTTGTGTATTAAAATATCAAAAACACTTTACTTTTAAAAAATTAGATATGAAAACCTTTTTTAAAGTATTTTTTTTAAATACCACAATATAGTTCAAAAACATTTTGCTTTACATTAATTTTGTTTCCTTCAATATTAATTATGATCTTTATTTCAGGTTAGTATGAAAGTATAGGTTCACTTATTTATAAGTCTTGAGAATTGTTAATGTAACTTGGAATACCATTTTAGAATTAGGCCATTTTTTTTTTATTGTAAAAATTTATGTTTATATTTCTCTATCATTTAAAAACTCAATAAATAATCTGTAAAGTCACTTTTAGCTTTAACATTTTATGACTTTCTACCAACATATCCAGAACATACCAGCCAGAGAGTATTGCCTAGAGGAAAGTAGAAGAAAAGAAATAATAAATATCAGAGTGGAAATAAATAACATAGAGGCAACCCCCCCAACCCCCCCCCAAAGATCAATGAAACCAAGAGCTTATTCTTTGAAAAGGTAAACAAAATTGACAAAACTTTAAGCAGACTCATCATAAAAAAAGAGAATCCAAATAAATAAAATTAGAAATGAGAGGAGAAGTAACAGCTGATATCACAGAAAAACAAAGGTTTGTAAGAAAATACTACAAAAATCTAGCCTGACTAGGCTGTGGTGCAGAGCATAGAGCATTGGCCTGGGATGCTGAGGACCAAGGTTTGAAACCCCAAGGTCAATGGCTTGTGTGAGGGTTCATCCATCTTGAGCACAGGCTCACCAGCTTAAGTGTGGTGTTATCAGCTTGAGCATGGGATCATAGACATGACCTTATGATCTCTAGTTTGAGTCCAAATGTCATTGGCTTGAAGCCCAAGGTCGCTGGCTTGATCCCAGAGTCATTGGCTTGAGCAAGGGGTCACTGGCTCAACTGGAGCCCCTGGTCATAGCATATATGAGAAAGCAATCAATGAACAAGTAAGGTACCACACTATGAGTTGATGCTTGTTATTTCTCTCCCTTCCTATCTGTCTTCCCTCTCTCTCTTACTCTCTCTCTAAAAAGCAAAGAAAATGCTATGAAGATCTATATGCCAAAAAATTGAACAACCTAGGCAAAATGGATAAATTCCTAGAAACATTTAATCTCCCAAAATCGAGTCTGGAAGCCCTGGCCGGTTGGCTCAGCGGTAGAGCGTCGGCCTGGTGTGCGGGGGACCCAGGTTCGATTCCTGGCCAGGAAGTGCCCATTTGCTTCTCCACCTCTCCCCCTCTCCTTCCTCTCTGTCTCTCTTTTCCCCTCCCGCAGCCAAGGCTCCATTGGAGCAAAAATGGCCCGGGCGCTGGGGATGGCTCCTTGGCCTCTGCCCCAGGCGCTAGAGTGGCTCTGGTCGTGGCAGAGGGACGCCCCGGAGGGGCAGAGCATCGCCCCCTGATGGGCAGAGCGTTGCCCCTGGTGGGCGTGCCGGGTGGATCCCAGTCGGGCGCATGCGGGAGTCTGTCTGACTGTCTCTCCCCATTTCCAGCTTCAGAAAAATACAAAAAAAAAAAAAAAAAATCAAGTCTGGAAGAATCCGAAAACCTAAACAGACCGATTATAGTGAATGAAACTGAAACAGTTATCAAAAAACTTCCAGAAAACAAAAGTCCTGGACTGATGGTTTCACAGGTAAATTTTACAAAACATTCAAAAAAGAACTAATGCCTATCATTTTCAAGCTATTCTAAAAAAAATCAAGAGAAAGGAAGACTTCCAAGCTCATTTTATGAGACAAGCATTATCTTAATTCCAAACCAGGTAAAGATACTATTATACAAAGAAAGAAAACCAGAGTCCAGTATCTCTGATGCTAAATCAGTAGCATTTTCATACACCAACAATAAACTGTCAGAAAGAGAAATAAAGGAAACAATCCCCTTCACTATTGCAACAAAAAAAAAATAGAGTTCCTAGGAATAAATTTAACCAAGGAAGTAAAAGACTTGTATCCGGAAAATTATAAAACATTGTAAAAAGAAATCAAGGACAATACAAACAAGTGGTAGCATATACCGTCTTCTTGGATAGGAAGAATTAACATCATTAAAATATCCATATTACCCAAAGCAATTTATAGATTCAATGCAATTCCTATTGAAATACCAATGGCATACTTCATAGATCTAAAACAAATATTCCAAAATTTTATGTGGAACCAAAAAGAATTCGAATAGCTTCAGCAATTTTGAAAATGAAGAACAGTAGCTTTTAGAGGGAAGGGGGAAAGGGGATGGGATCAAAGAAGGTGAAGGGATTAGTCAAATTATATGCACATAACACCTAGATACAGATAACAGGGTAGCAAGTTCCAGAGGAAAGGAAGGATGGAGGTAGGGAGAGAGGGGTCAAAGGGGGTGAAAGGGGGTGAAAGGGGGTGAAAGGGGGTGAAATGAGAATGGAAAGAGACTTTGCATGGGCTATGAAGGCACGAAGAGGGGGAGTTGAGGGTGTTATATTGAATGGGACACTTGAAACCATGTTAATGTAGTTTAAAAAAAATTAAGGCAAGTGGTTACTGGTGTAAGAAGCACCAAATTTCAAAAGAAGTTAGAGTATGAAGAAATACAAGAGAAAAGTTCTCCTGAAAAGAAAAGAAAATAATATCGTTTTGCTGCTTCTCATATTCAAGGTTTAGGACTAAAATACTGATTTCAGATCTATAATTTAGTTTTAATTCATGCTACTAACCAGGCTATATAAAAGTAATACAAAATACAATATTAAGATTATTTAAAATTTAATGTTCTATTTTCTTCAAGAATATTTAATAAAAATTGAATAATTTAATTGTTATTCTTTTTAAATAAAGATAAGATGTCAAGATCACATTGTTACACTCACATAATTTGTTAGACATAATATAAATTTAGTTTACTAAAAAAGAAAACATAATTTTAACATAGAGTTTGTTTACCTTCTATTTACTGTGATTATTAATGAAGGTTCTCATCCCAAGTATTAGAGTTTTCACTTAGAAAAAGGCTTAAGGAAAGTGATTTTTAAAGAGTAACTATTGCATGATCTACAGCTCACTCAGATGAGAACAGTATACATTTAATACTAATAAAGTTGTAAATTCTAAATGTTGCATATTAATTTGAAGTGATTTTTCATGAGGTTTTGTCAACATTAGATTCTATTGAAAGCTATCTCAACTTTTTGCTATTCATTTGAAGTAAAGTTTATTTTAGAAAGTTGTATAAGACTATCATGATTCAGGGTTTAAACATTGGTTTTATAAGAATTTTTTTTTTTTTGGCACACTTAAAGCCGTGTCCTGGAACTGTTGCCCAAACAATTTTAAGCTGGTATGAGCTGTTTATGTCACTGAGTAAAATTAGACACAGGCCTGTTGCTAATAGGAGGGGATGAAACATGAGACGGGCCAAACATTTGAGAGCCCTTTCTTCCAGGCCTAAACCATTCCCTCTTCTGCAAGTGATAGGAACATTTGAAGCGTTCTGTCTCTGCTAGCTTGAGCTGCTCGCAGTCAACTTACTTGTGTACTTTTTAAATACTTCAAGGTAAGCAATTGTTTTGTTTTTTACTTGTATTTTATATAATTATACTGTACAAGTTATAAACCAAATAAAGGTAAGTTTTCTTGATTTTTTTCCTTCATAGGTGACATGACAGTTAAAAACTTAAATTTAAAATGTCAAGTAAGTTTATCACCAAATGATTACTAAGTATCAACAAAATGTAGTTAACTTATTTCATTCCTTTTAAGTTATTTTAATTACTAATATGGTATATAAGTCCAGCATAATTTGTGTTCCTAATATTTTAATTTGAAGAATACCATGATAGCACTTATATATTATCAAGCATTAAGTTGTATACATGGTTAATCTAAACAAAGCATAATACTTAAGATCACCTATTTCTAATTTTACTCTTAAAACTTTGTGGTGGAATTACATTGGCTTTACATTTTGTCAGTAGTTTTGTTATAGACATTAAAACACAGAGTAAAATAAATGAGGACAACTGTCCAAGTCATTTGATAAATTGGGAATGAGCAAAACAGCAGCCTAACACCATCTTCAGCTTCCCAACTTTTCCTGGAGTGAAAAAATGTCTCTCCCCAAAGCTGGAAAGAAATAAAATATTGTTTATAATATATGTACCAAAGAGTAAGTGTAAAGAGGGTAAAAGATAAACACGGGCTTCTGCTGTGGCTTACTAAAGCTGTCAGTTCCTGTGTTTCCTAAATTACTATGGGGCAACCCCAAAACAAGTTTTTCAAGGGAGGCATACAGAAAGATAGTAAGGGAAAATATAACTCAACTGGATGAAAGATTTGCCAGCAGGATGAGTAACTCCCTGGTACAAAATGAACTGCAAAATGTACTATGTTTATCATTTGCTCATTTTCTTGGAAACATTTTGTAGAGATAGGAAAAAAGAGGCACACTTATGAAGTTTCAAAACTTCTAGTTGGTGTTAGCTTTATAGGTTCTAGAATTTAAAGTTTTCTAACTCACATGCAAAGTAATATTTTAATGTATTTAAATATCATGTTACAAAGACTAACAAACACAAGTTTCCAAAAGATACTGGCTAAACTGGCAGTTGAAATGCAGGAAATAAAATCATTCTCATATTGTCCTTGTTGTCATTAGATGGAATTGCTATTGTATTGACTATAGAAACCAAATGATAATGGTAAATTGTGAATGGGTGCCCATTGGTTTCATCTTGTATGCTTTGGAGGACCTATGGTTCTCTTCTGCTCCCTGTTCTACTTGGTTCATTGCTCCCTTGCTGTTTCTGAACTAAGCCCGCCATCGCTGTGGCTTCCTAGCAGGAAGGGAAATAACTATGCCCTGAGTCTGCTACTTTTCTGTTCCCTCAGAGCCTGCCTGTACCCTCAGGTGCTTCTACACTTCTGTCTGCCCTTCCTCTTCTTCTCAGCCTAGTCAATACCAGTCTAGCTTTACTATTCTCTGGACCAACAACAGGGTCAGATATTTCTATGATGTTCTCATGAGTAGCAAAGAATTCCTTAGCCCTTATATTTACCATTTCAGATTCCAACTTCATTTTTAATTTTACATGTTATTTGCCTTAGGGGATTTTTATGAGAAAATAGATACAGGAGGAGTATTTAGTAATTTGTAGATTTACAAATGCCTCAAGACTTCTTTTGAAATCCCTCTCTAAATGTCAGTATGACTTGGCATGACTGTTGTGAAGTGTAGCACCGATGAGAAATGAGACCAGGGATTTCAAGGAGTGCTCTTTCTCCCCAGAAGGATTTGTACATCCTCCTAAAGATGTTCCATTTGAGTACTTACAACAGAAAAGTAGCATGAATTTATTCTTTGGGGAGTCACTCTGGTTGCCATGGAGAAGGGATGAGGAGCATTGGAGGATCCAGACAGGAAGAGTTGTAAAAAATCAGAATATGGCTTCAGCTGAGGACTTGGGAAATGGAACTAAAGGGAAAACTAGCAGGAAGAAGTCATTGCCATGGATACTGGCACCAGCAGAGTTCCTCTGAATTTTATACTTTGCCTGGTATCACTCAGCCTTGCATCATCTTTCTCTAATTACTTGAAGGAATCAGCAGAGCCACTGATTCCTTTGTTCTTACAATTATTATTTTGTCCAAAACCCTCAAGCACCTTATCCATTGTACCCACTGGAAAATTTGCTCCCACCGATGTTTCACCCAAGTTCACCACCAGGGATACTTTCAGCAGTGTCGCCACCACTATGTGCGGTGGCGTATCCATACTCCACCTACCGCCACACTTAGGGTCCTCAATGTTAGTAACTGACGGTGGTTCAGCTCCAAAATCACATTTTAGATTCGCTTCCTCACACTACATCTAGCCACCAACTTTGCTGCATCTGTTTCCCCAGAAAAGACTAGGAGACTGAGATTTACATGGGTGAAGTTTCCTAGGAAATGTTCTTAGGAAGAACAACTCTAAGGGAGTAGAGGAAGCAGGGTTGAGCATAGGAAGAAGTTGAATTCTGATCAGTGAAAATAGAGCTCTGAGCTGATTCTACAGAGCTGGCTAGGTAAGAAAGAGTGGTGGTGGTGGTGGGGGGGGGGTGCTCCCGGAAGCTAGAGTGGTCTTTCTGGGATGTCCTGAATGAAGGCAGAGACCAAGCTCTGGTACTATAAGATTGACCAGTCATATACAGTGTGTCTGTAAAGTCATGGTGCACTTTTGACCGGTCACAGGAAAGCAACAAAAGATGATAGAAATGTGAAATCTGCACCAAATAAAAGGAAAACCCTCCTAGTTTCTGTAGGATGATGTGGCAACATGTGCGCATGTGCAGATGATGATGTAACACCGTGTATACAGCGGAGCAGCCCACGGCCATGCCAGTCGAGATGTGGACGGTACAGAGGAAAGTTCAGTGTGTTCTGTGGCTCTCTAAATTCGAATCTGTGACCAAAGAGCAATGTGAATATCGGCGCATTTATAACAAAACGCCACCATATAGGAATAACATTACTCGATGAAATAAGCAGTTGAGGAAAACCGGCAGTTTGGTGGAGAAACCCTGTTCTAGTAGCCAATAGTTAGGGATGAGTCTGTAGATGCTATACAGGATAACTACCTAAGGAGCCCTAAAGAATCTGTGCATGAGCCCACATCAGACTGCACTGAATGGGTATAAAACTGGGAGAGTTTACCTTTTATTTGGTACAGATTTAACATTTCTATTATCTTTTGTTGCATTCCTGACCAGTCAAAAGTGCACCATGACTTTACAGACACACTCTAGAACTCTGTGTTGGTAAAAGTGCAGTACATAAGTGAAGCACTGTTAGGTTAAAAGAAGACTTTCTGTAACTTCAGCTTTGAGGATCTCCCTGAGCAGGAAAGACGGACTATATAATCATGAAAGCCTGAAGTTAATTTTCAAGTAGAAAAGAACGTGCACATGAGCAAAACTAACTCAAAACACTTGAAACTGGATTTAGCTAAAACCCAGATGCAACAAAAAAGTAATCTGACTTGTAACAAAACATTAACTATTGTCCTGGAAGAATAGAATATCTTCAGAAGTATGAACTGATCTTTGTACAAGTTCTTACGAAAAGTACACTAAGAGTTATTTGAAACCACACAGTTTCATTCAGTTCAAATATCTAAGCACAGTTGTTGTATGCACATTACTGTGTAACAAAACTGAGTACTATCTCAACTCCTAATGAATATCAAAATATTGCCAAGCACTACTTCCCCTGAAGAGCAGACAACTGGGTAACTCTATTAAATACTACAGTAATTTTGACTACTAATTCTGGTGGTGGTTGTAAAAAGTGGAAAGAAAGAGTTGCTATCTATGGGCACTTTTGAATTTTTCTATGCTGTGGTTGTCATAGACAGTGCTAAAGTTTACGGAAGGCTTTAAAGGTATTTTATGTTTGCTATCTGCTTTAAAGGAAGAAGGTACTCTGATGAACTGTTTCTTCTAGTACTAATACAGACGCATGTCTTACCTGCAATGTTCTTTTACAAACGCTGTTCTTTTACTAAGGAGTAAAATCTAGTATGGGTTTTACATTCAAATTGGAATCCAAATGCAATCACGACACTGTTTCTGATAGGACAGGAGCTGAACGTTTTGAATCGTGTCTGTAAAACGTGAAAGAAACAATGTGATGAATATTGACAATGCATTTCAACAATTCATTATACATGTCACTGAAAACATACTTGTTTATAGTGTAATATTTTTCAGGAAATTGCTGGACTTCTGGCAACGTATGTTTAGTTATGTACGCAGTGAAAACGTAATGCTTTCTAAATGACCGAAATGGTATTCTGACACTTCTGATAGGGAAAGACAGAGAGAGAAAGGCTAATGAGTTCAAATTAATGTTAGAATATCTTCTGGAGCTTAGTATGATATACACTTTGATATTAAGAGCAGAATAACAGAAAGTACAGAGAAACATTTAATTTCAGTTCCAGGATACCTCTGGGTTCATCTATATGAATTAGCTATCTGTAATTTTGAAAAGGCTGAGGATACCATGACAGAACATAGACTGGTTGTTTAACAATGGCTCATTGGTTATGCACGTATCTTGAGCCAAGTACTCTGTGTAACGTAGAAAATATCTCTAGTTTTAACTTTAGTGCCCTTGTAACGTTTTCTGTACATGTGCAGTTATGATGGACTTGCTGTTCATGTTAGCTAGATGATTGAAGTTACCTTTAAATTCAAGGTTAACAGCTATTTTCCTCAGGATTTTGTGACTCTATTTACACAAGGAGGTTACTGTTTAACATGAGGAGTCTGATATTATATACAGTGCGTCTGTAAAGTCATGGTGCACTTTTGACCGGTCACAGAAAAGCAACAAAAGACAATAGAAATGTGAAATCTGCACCAAATAAAAGGAAAACCTTCACAGTTTCTGTAGGATGATGTGGCAGCATGTGCGCATGCGCAGATGATGATGTAACACTGTGTATACAGTGGAGCAGCCCACGGCCATGGCAGTCAAGATGTGGATGGTACAGAGGAAAGTTCAGTGTGTTCTGTGGCTCTCTAAATTTGAATCTATGACCAAAGATACAAGAATATCGACGAGTTTATAATTAAGCGCCACCACATAGAAATAGGATTATTCGGTGGGATAAGCAGTTGAAGGAATTTGGCAGTTTGGTGGATAAACCTTGTTCTGGTAGGCCATCAGTCAGTGACGAGTCTGTAGGGGCTATATGGGATAGGTACCTAAAGAGCCCTAAAGAATCTGTGCATGAGCCCACACTGAACTGCACTGAATAGGTATGAAACTGGGAGAGTTTTCCTTTTATTTGGAGCAGATTTCACATTTCTTTCGTCTTTTGTTGCTTTCCTGTGACGAGTCAAAAGTGCACCATGACTTTTTTTAAAATTAATTTTAATGAGGTGACTTTGATAAAAGGGTACATATGTTCAGAGAAAACATATGTTATTTTGACATTTAATTATGCTGCATCCTCATCACCCAAAGTCTAATTGTCTTCCATCACCTTCTAACCGGTTTTCTTTGTGCCCCTCCCCGTCTCCAACCCCCCCCCCTCCAACCCCCACCCCGTAACCACCACATTCTTGTCTATGTCTCTGAGTCACATTTTTATGTCCCACCTATGTATGGAATCATATAGTTCTTAGTTTTTTCTGATTAACTTATTTTGCTCAGTATAATATTATCAAGATCCATCCATGTTGTTGTAAATGATCCGATGTCATCATTCCTTATGGCTGAGTAGTATTCCATAGTATATATGTACCAAAGCTTTTAAATCCACTCGTCCACTGACAGACACTTGGGTTGTTTCCAGATCTTTGCTATTGTGAACAATGTTGCCATAAACATGGGGGTGCATTTCTTTTCTTCATACAGTGCTATGGTGTTCTTGGGGTAAATTCCTAAAAGTGGGATAGCTGAGTCAAAAGGCAGTTTGATTTTTAATTTTTTGAGGAATCTCCATACTGTTTTCCATAGTGGCTGCACCCGTCTGCATTCTCTCCAGCAGTGCAGGAGGGTTCCCTTTTCTCCACATCCTCGCCAGCACTTATTCTGTGTTGTTTTGTTGATGAGCACCATTCTGACTGGTGTGAGATGATATCTCATTGTGGTTTTAATTTGCATTTCTCTAATGATTAGTGATGTTGAGCATTTTTTCATATGCCTATTGGCCATCTGTATGTCCTCTTTGGAGAAGTGTCTATTCATTTCTTTTGCCCATTTTTGGATTGGATTGTTTGTCTTCCTGGTATTGAGTTTTACAAGTTCTTTATAAATTTTGGTTATTAACACCTTATCAGACGTACTGTCAAATATGTTCTCCCATTGTGTAGTTTGTCTTTTTATTCTGTTCTTATTGTCTTTAGCTGTGCAAAAGCTTTTTAGTTTGATATAGTCCCATTTGTTTATCCTGTCTTTTATTTCACTTCCCCGTGGAGATAAATCGGCAAATATATTGCTGCGAGGGATGTCAGAGAGCTTTCTGCCTATGTTTTCTTCTAAGATGTTTATGGTTTTACGGCTTACATTTAAGTCTTTTATCCATTTTGAGTTTATTTTTGTGATTGCTGTAAATTGGTCTAGTTTCATTTTTTTGCAGGTAGCTGTCCAATTTTCCCCAACCATTTGTTGAAGAGGCTGTCTTTACTCCATTGTATGCTCTTACCTTCTTTGTCAAATATCAGTTGTCCATAAAGGTGTGGGTTTATTTCTGGGTTTTCTATTCTGTTCTACTGATATATGCCTGTTCTAATGCCAGTATCAGGCTGTTTTGAGTACAGTGACCTTGTAGTATAACTTGATATCCAGAAGTGTGATAACTCCCACTTTATTCTTCCTTTTCAAGATTGCTGAGGCTATTTGTGTTCTCTTTTGGTTCCATATAAATTTTTGGAATATGTGTTCTATATCTTAGAAGTAAATCATTGGTATTTTAATCGGTACTGCATTGAATTTATAAATTGCTTTGGGTAATATAGACCTTTTAATGATGTTTATTCTTCCTAACCATGGAACAAGGCAGGGGTGCCCCCCTTTCACCACTCTTATTCAACATAGTTCTGGAAGTCTTAGCCGCAGAAATCAGACAAGAAAAAGAAAAAAAAAGCATTCAAATTGGAAAAGAAAAAGTAAAACTATCATTATTTGCAGATGATGTGATATTGTATATAGAAAACCATAAAGTCTCAGTCAAAAAACTACTGGACCTGATAAATGAATTAAGCAAGGTGTCAGGATATAAAATTAATACTCATAAACCAGAGGTATTTTTAAACACTAACAATGAACTGTAAGAAAGAGAAATTAAGGGAGCAATCCCTTTCACCATTGCAACCAAAAAAATAAAGTACCTAGGAATAAATTTAACAGGGAGATTAAAAACTTGTACTCAGAAAATTATAAAACATTGATAAAAGAAATCAGGAAAGATACAAAAAAGTACACCATGACTTTATGGACAGACTGTAGAACTCCGTGTGCTGGTCAAAGTCGAGTTCATAAACGAAGCACTGTTATGTTAAAAGAAGACTTTATGTAACCTTAGATTTGAGGATATCCCTGAGCAGAAAATACAGAAATGTAATCATGAAAGCCTGAAGTTAATTTTCAAGTGGAAAATAACTTGCACATGAGCAAAGCTACCTCAAAACACTTGAAACTGGATTTAGCAAAAACCCTGATACAACGAAAGAGTAATTCTGATGTATAATAAAGCATTAACCAAAGTTCTGGAGAATAGAATATCTTCAGAAGTATGAACTGATCTTTGACAAGTTCTAATAAAAAGTACAGTAACAGTTATTTGGAACCACACGGTTTCATTCAGTATGAGAGCCTAAGCAAAGTTGTATGCACGTTGCTGTGTAACAAAACTGAGTAGTATCTCAACTCCTCATGAATATCAAAGTATTGCCAAGCACTGAAGACAAGAAACTGTGTAACTCTAGCAAATACCACAGAAAGTGTGACAGGTGATTATGGTGGTGTTAGTAAAGAGTGGAAAGAGAGGGTTGATACGTATAGTTTCTTTTGAAAGTCTCTGTACTGTGGATGTCATAGAAAGTGCTCAAGCCTATGGAATGCTTTAATGATATTTTAAGTTTGCTCTCTGCTTTGATGGAAGAAGATGCACTTATGATCTGTTTCTTACAGTATTAATAAAAATGCATTTCCTAACTGCTACGTTCACATTCTAATGCTGTTCATTTAGTATGGGCAAAATACAGTATGGGTTGTACATTTTAATTTGATTAAAAATGCAATAACGGCACGGTTTCTGATAGGATAGGAGCTGAATGTTTTGTGAAAGAAACAATGTGATGAATGTTAACAATGCATTTCAACAATTCATTATACAAGTCACTGAAACCATACCTTTTTCCAGTGTAATATTTTATAAGAAATTTCTTGATATATGGCAAGGTATGTTTGATATGCACACAGTGAGAAAGTACTACTTTATTTATTTATTTATTTATTTATTTTTGTATTTTTCTGAAGCTGGAAACGGGGAGAGACAGTCAAGACAGACTCCCGCATGCGCCCGACCGGGATCCACTCGGCACGCCCACCAGGGGTGACACTCTGCCCACCAGGGGGCGATGCTCTGCCCCGCTGGGGCGTCGCTCTGCCACGACCAGAGCCACTCTAGTGCCTGGGGCAGAGGCCAAGGAGCCATCCCCAGCGCCCGGGCCATCTTTGCTCCAACGGAGCCTTGGCTGCGGGAGGGGAAGAGAGAGACAGAGAGGAAGGGGGGGGTGGTGGAGAACAAATGGGCGTTTCTCCTATGTGCCCTGGCCGGGAGTCGAACCCGGGTCTCCCACACGCCAGGCTGACGCTCTACCGCTGAGCCAACCGGCCAGGGCCAAAGTACTACTTTCTATGTGACAGAAATGTTATTCTGTCAACTTTGATAGGGAAGACAGAAAAAACTAGTTCACAATAATGTTAGAATATCCTCTGGAGCTTAGTATGATAAACAGCTTCATATTAAGGGTAGAATAACGGAAAGTATAGAGATTCATTTCATATCAGTGCTAAGATACATCTGGTTGCATATCTATGGTTTAGCTATCTCGAATCTAGTACAGACTGAGGAAAACATGACAGCTTATATACAGGTTATTTTACAATTGTTCTCAGATACTGCACGTATCTTTAACCAACTATTGTGTAAAATGTAGACATGTCTCAAGAATTAAGTTTTGTGCACTCCAAATGGTTCCTGTACATGTGCAGTTAAGTGGGACTTGCTGCTCATATTAGTTTGAAGATTATAGTTACTTTTAAATTCAGGTTTAACTGCTGTTTTCTTCAAAATTTTCTAATTCTATTTACACTATAAGGTTACTTTTCAACTTGAGGAACCTGATTTTATATAAAACTCTGTGGCTGGTAAAAAACCAGTTCAAAAATAAAGCATTGTTTTTTAAAAGAAGTATTTCTGTAAACTCAGCTCTGAAGATCATCCCTGAGTAGGAAGTACAGAGTTGTAATTATGACAGCCTGGAGTTAATTTTCAAGTAGAAAATAACGTGCACATGAGAAAAGCTACCTCAGAACACTTGGAGCTGGATTTAGCAAAATCCCGGATACAACGAAAAAGTAATTCTCATGTTTAATAATGCATTAACCAAAGTTCTGGAGAATAGAATATTTTCAGAAGTATGAACTGGTCTTTGTACAAGTTCTTACGAAAAGTACAGTAAGTTATTTGAAAACACATGGTTTCATTCAGTTCAAGAGTCTAAGCACATTTGTTGTATGCACATTGCAGTATAACAACACTGCGTAGTATATGAACTCCTCATGAATTTCAAAGTATTGCCAAGCACTAAACAGCAGAAACTGTGTAACTATTGTAAATAACATAATAAATGCGACAGGTGATTATGGTGGTGTTTGTAGAGAGTGGTAAGGGAGGGTTCATATCTATGTTCTCTTTTGAATGTCTCTGTACTGTGGATGTCATAAACAATGCTAAAGCCTATGGAATGCTTTAACGATATTTTTAGTTGCTCTCTGCTTTAATGGAAGAAGGTGCACCGATGATCTGTTTCTTACAGTATTAATAAAATGCATGTCTTACCTACTAGATTCACTTTCTAATGCTGTTCATTTAGTATGGGACAAAATGCAGTATGAGTTGTACATTTTAATTTTATTCCGAGTACAGTCACGGCACTGTTTCTGATAAGATTGGAACTGAATGTTGTTGTTGTTTTCTTTTAAATGTGATGAATGTTGACAATGTATTTAAACAATTCATTACACAAGATACTGAAACCACACTGTTTTCCTTGTAATATTTTATAAGAAATTGCTTGATGTATGGCAAGGTATGTTTTGTTACACACATAGTGAGAAAATACTACTTTTTATTTGACCGAAATGTTATTCTGTCAACTGTGATAGGGAAAGATAGAAAAATTAATTAGTTCACATTAATGTTAGAATATCCTCAAGCCTTAAGTTAATTTTTAAGTAGAAAATAATATGTACATCAATAAACCTACCTCAGAACACTTGGAACTTGATTTACCAAACACCCTGACACAAAGAAAAAGTTATTCTGACCTGTAATAATGCATTAACAAAAGTTCTGTAAGAATAGAAAATCTTCAGAAGTATGGACTGATCTTTGTACAAGTTCTTACATAAAATACAGTAACAGTTATTTGAAATCACAGGATTTCACTGAGTTCGAGAATCTAAGCACACTTGTATTCACGTTGCAGTGTAACAACACTGAGTAGTATATGAACTCCTCATGAATTTCAAAGCATGGCCAAGCACTGAATAGCACAAACTGTGTATCTCTTGTAAGTATGCACAGTAAATATGAGATGTGATTATGGTGGTGTTTGTAAAGAGTGGAAATGGAGTGTTCATATCTATGTTCTCTTTTGAACGTCTCTGGACTGTACATGTCATAGACAGTGCTAAAGCCTATGGTATGCTTTAACTATATTTTAAGTTTGCTCTCTTGCTTTAATGGAAGAAAGTGTACTGATGATCTGTTTCTTACAGTATTAATAAAAAGGCATGTCTTAACTGCTAGGTTTGCTTTCTAAAGCTGTTCAGTTAGTATGGAGCAAAATGCAGTATGTGTTGTACATTTTAATTTGAATCTAAATGCAATCATGGCACAGTTTCTGGTAGGATAGGAGCTGAAAGTTTTGGAAAAAAAACAATGCGATGAATGTTGACAATGCATTTCAAGAATTCATTACACAAGATACTGAAACCATACTGTTTCCCTGTGTAATATTTTATAAGAAATTGCTTGACGTATGTTAAGGTATGTTTTGTTATGCACATAGTAAAAAAATTACTACTTTCTATGTGACTTAAAAGTTATTCTGTCAAGTTTGATAGGGAAAGACAGAAAACACTAATTAGTTCACATTAATGTTAGAATATCCTTTGGAGCGTAGTGTGGTATGTAGCTTCATATTAAGGGCAGAATAACTGAAAGTATATAGATTCATTTCATATCAGCGCTAGGATACATCTGGCTGCATTTCTGTTGTTTAACTCTCTCCAATCTAGTGGTTACCATTAAGTAATGAAAAGGCTTCCTACCCTGTTCATTGTAATGTACTATCTTGTGAGTACTTTTGCACTCCATCGTCCTTTGCTACTGTTAATCTACATCCTCTCTCCCCCCCCCCCTTTCTTTTTGTTGTTGTCACAGTTTAAATTTGGTTTTATTGTGTTCTTCTTGGAGCTTTTACTTGTGGCTCTGTTTTTTTTTTTTTTGTTCTTTGTATCTGATTGGAGAACCCCCTTTAGTAATTCCTGGAGTGTGGGTTTTCTGATGATAAGTTCTCTCATCTTTTCTGTATCTGTGAATGTTTTTATTTCTCCTTTGTATTTGAAGGATAGTTTTGATGGATATAGTATTCGTGGCTGAAAGTTCCTCTCTTTCAGGACTTTAAATATTGGGGTCCACTCTCTTCTAGCTTGTAGAGTTTCTGCTGAGAAATCTGATGATAATCTAATGGGCCTTCCTTTATATGTTGTATTCTTCTTTTCCCTGGCTGCCTTGAGAAGTTTTTCTTTGCCATTGGTTTGTGCCAATTTCATTGTGATGTGCCTTGGAGTAGGTTTGTTGGGGTTAAGAAAACTCGGTGTTCTGTTTGCTTTTTGAATTTGAGGATTTAATTCTTTCCACAGGCTTGGGAAGTTCTCATCTATTATTTGTTTGAGTATGTTCTCCATTCCATTTTCTCTCTCTTCTCCCTCTGATATACCTATGTTATTCTTTTTGATGGAGTCAGATAATTCCTGTAGGGCTATCTCATTTTTTTAAATTTTTTAGTTTCTTTCTTCTTCTCTCTGTTGTACCTCAAGTTGCTTGTCTTCTATTTCACTAAACCTATGTTCTTTCTGGCCTGTTCTATTAGCTAAGCTTGTTACCTCATTTTTCAGCTCGTGAATTGAGTTTTTCATCTCTGATTGATTTGTTTTTATAGTTTCAATTTCCTTGGAAATATATTCTTTGTGTTCATTGAGTTGTTTTCTGAGCTCCCTAAATTGCCTTTCTGTGTTTTCTTGTATATCTCTGAGTATTTTTAGGATTTCTATTTTAAATTCTCTGTCATTTAACTCCCAGCTTTCCAATATATTAAATTTTTTCTCCATAGATTTTTCCTCATCTATCTGTGTTACCTTTCTTTTGTATCCATGATATTCGATTTTCTCTTCCTTAATGGCATCTGAGGGTGGTTTTGTTGATACTATTAATGAGATTTAATAAAGAATAAAAAGTTAAAAAAATAAAAATAAAAAATAGAAAAGTTTTTTTAAAAAAAAATTAAAAATTCAGCCCTGGCTGGTTGGCTCAGTGGTAGAGCGTTGGTCTGGCGTGCAGGAGTCCAGGGTTCAATTCCCGACCAGGGCACACAGGAGAAGTGCCCATCTGCTTCTCAACCCCTCCCCCTCTCCTTCCTCTCTGACTCTCTCTTCCCTTGCCGCAGCCGAGGCTCCGTTGGAGCAAAGATGGCCCGGTCGCTGAGGATGGCTCTGTGGCCTCTGCCTCAGGCACTAGAATGGCTCTGGTTGAAACAGAGCGATGCCCCAGATGGGCAGAGCATCGCCCCCTGGTGGGCATGCTGGGTGGATTCTGGTCGGGTGCATGCGGGAGTTTGTCTGGCTGCCTCCCCAATTCCAGCTTCGGAAAAATAAAAAATAAAAAATAAAAATCAAAAATTAAAAAAATTAAGAAAATTATTCCTCCTCCTCCTTTTTTCCTCTCCTCTCCTCTCCCCTCTTTCTTGAAAAAATCTTGTGGTGAACTGTGAATTATATTGTACTAAATAGAACAAACAATGCCTATAATGGAGGGCCTGAGTTGGGGAGAAGTAATAAAGGGGCAAAAGAAGGGGGTGTGGACCCACAAAATGCAAATAAGGAAAAAATTTGGGTCAAGAATAAAATGATTTGCTTTTAGGTGTCGGTTGACTAAGAGATATGATGAGAGAAATAAGAGGGAAACAGGAAAATGGGGGGAAAAATTAAAAATTACTATTGTAGCCCTGGCCGGTTGCCTCAGCGGTAGAGCGTCGGCCTAGCGTGCGGAGGACCCGGGTTCGATTCCCGGCCAGGGCACATAGGAGAAGCACCCATTTGCTTCTCCACCCCTCCACCGCGCCTTCCTCTCTGTCTCTCTCTTCCCCTCCCGCAGCCAAGGCTCCATTGGAGCAAAGATGGCCCAGGCGCTGGGGATGGCTCTGTGTCCTCTGCCCCAGGCGCTAGAGTGGCTCTGGTTGCAACATGGCGATGCCCAGGATGGGCAGAGCATCGCCCCCTGGTGGGCAGAGCATCGCCCCTGGTGGGCATGCCGGGTGGATCCCGGTCGGGCGCATGTGGGAGTCTGTCTGACTGTCTCTCCCTGTTTCCAGCTTCAGAAAAATGCAAAAAAAAAAATTACTATTGTATTTAGTGGAACAAGAACTAGATAAAATGGAGAGCCAGGATTGGGAGCACTGCTAGTGAGTTAAAAAAGTAAAGTAAAAAACACCCATAATGCCAAAAACGTAAGTTTGAGTCCCAGATAAGATAAGTTGTTCGTTATTGAGGATTGAATGAGAGGAGACGTAAAGGAGAAAGGAAGAAACTAATATAGAGAAAGATAAGAAAGAGAGAGAGAGAGAAAAAAAAAGAGGGAACCACTAAAAGAAGAAAAAAGAAAAGAGAGAGAGAGAGAGAGAGAGTTAAGGGTTTTGGAGTACAACCCTCATAGAGAGAAAGAAAGAGGAAAGAAAAGATAATGGAAGATGTAACACTTATGGGTAGTGTAGTTCAAGGAGAGGAGAGAGTAAGATCGGCAGAGAATTAAACGACCAAATTAGAAGGGGGGAAAAAAAATCAAGAATGAAGATAAGAGAAACAAACGAACAAATATAATAAAATGGGATAGGTTATCAAGTCTGTGGATTATTCTTGATTTTGAGATGTTATCTTCTTGCTTTTTCTTTTCTCTCCCTCTTCCTGGTCAGTGACTCTGTACCCGGGGTTCTGCCCCTGTGGCACGCTCAGGTAGAGGTTTGCAGTTGATTAAGTCTCTATGGCGATATCATGTATTGTCCTTCAGTCTCGTTGGCAGTCGAGGCTCATTAGCATTTATAGGCTCCGACAGTGAGAGAGTCCGTGTTCCTGGAGCCTCTCTCCTAGTCTTTCCTTCCTCAATTAGTAGCCTGATAATCCAGCTATGGGGTTGCTGCTGCCTCTGCCTGGATAGTAAGAGGCTCAAAGAGCTGGTAACTCCTCACTATATTCCCACTCAGCACAGGGCTCTGGGTAAGGCTCAGTCAGTCAGAACTGCTAGCATAATCAGGCGGGGTTTCCGCCCACACAAAGACCTCCGACTATGCCATTCTGTCCGGTAACACGGGCAGACTGGCGCCCACTCCCGGGGCACTCGGAAGAATCTCGCGCACAATCTGCTCGCGCAGACCAGGATATCAGGCCGGCAGTCTCACCCTCTGAGTGAAACCCCGCCTGCACAAAAAAGTTCCAGCGTTGAAATTAGCTCCCGCTGCTTTAACTGTATTTTAAGTTTGCTCTCTTGCTTTAATGGAAGAAGGTGTACTGATGAACTGTTTCTTATAGTATTAATAAAAAGGCATGTCTTAACTGCTAGGTTCACATTCTAACGCTGTTCAGTTAGTATGGAGCAAAATGCAGTATATGTTGTACATTTTAATTTGAATCTAAATGCAATCATGGCACAGTTTCCGGTAGGATAGAAGCTGAATGTTTTGGAAAAAAAACAATGCGATGAATGTTGACAATGCATTTCAAGAATTCATTACACAAGACACTGAAACCATACTGTTTCCCTGTGTAATATTTTATAAGAAATTGCTTGACGTATATTAAGGTATGTTTTGTTATGCACATAGTAAAAAAAATTACTACTTTCTATGTGTCTTAAAAGTTATTCTGTCAAGTTTGATAGGGAAAGACAGAAAACACTAATTAGTTTACATTACTGTTAGAATATCCTCTGGAGCGTAGTGTGATATATAGCTTTATATTAAGGGCAGAATAACTGAAAGTATATAGATTCATTTCATATCAGTGCTAGGATACATCTGGCTGCATTTCTGCGGTTTAACTCTCTCCAATCTAGTACACACTGAGGAAATCATAACAGGATATTTATGGATTGTTTTACAATTGTTCTTTTATTCTGCACATATCTAGAACCAACTATTGTGTACAATGTAGAAATATCTCAAGAATTAAGTTTTGTGCTCTCCTAACATTTCCTGTGCATGTGCAGTTAAGTTAGACTTGCTGCTCGTGTTAGTTCGAAGATTATGGTTATCTTTAAATTCAGGTTTAACTGTTGTTAACTTCAAAATTTTCTAACTCTCTTTACACTATAAGGTTACTTTTCAACTTGAGGAATCTGATTTTATATAAAACTCCTTGTGCTGGTAAAAGTCCAGTTCACAAATAAAGCAATGTTGTGTTAAAAGAAGTATTTCTGAAAACTCAGCATGGAGGGATCTCCCTGAGCAGGAAGTACAGAGTTGTAATCATGACAGCCTGAAGGTAATTTTCAAGTAGAAAATAACATGCACATGAGAAAAGCTACCACAGAAACCTTGGAGCTGGATTTAGCAAAATCTCGGATACAACGAAAAAGTAATTTTTACGTTTAATAATGCACTAACCAAAATTCTGGAGAATAGAATATCTTGAGAAGTATGAACTGATCTTTGACAAGTTCTAACGAAAAGTCCAGTAACAGTTATTTGGAACCACACGGTTTCATTCAGTTCGAGATTCTAAGAACAGTTGTTGTATGCACGTTGCATTGTAACAAAACGGAGTAGTATATGAACTCTTCATGAATTTGTAAGTATTGCCAAGCAGTGAACAGCGGACACTGTAACTCTAGTAAATAGCACCATAAATGCGAGAGGTGATTATGGTGGTATTATTAGTTTGAAGACGAATGTTACCTTTAAATTTAAGTTTAACTGCTGTTTTCTTCAAAATTTTCTAACTCTATTTAAACTATAAGGTTACTGTTCAACTTGAGGCATCTGACTTTACATAAAACACTGTGGCTGGTGAAAGTGCAGTTCAAAAATGAAGTTAATTTTAAGAAAGACTTCCTGTAATCTCAGCTTTGAGCATCTGTCTGAAAATGAAATTAAAGACTTTGTAACAATGAAAGCCTGCAGATAATTTTTTTTTCTTTTTTTTTTTTTTTTGTATTTTTCTGAAGCTGGAAACAGGGAGAGACAGTCAGACAGACTCCCGCATGTGCCCGACCGGGATTCACCCGGCACGCCCACCAGGGGCGACGTTCTGCCCACCAGGCGGCATCGCTCTGCCGCGACCAGAGCCATTCTAGCGCCTAGGGCAGAGGCCAAGGAGCCATCCCCAGCACCCGGGCCATATTTGCTCCAATGGAGCCTTGGCTGTGGAAGGGGAAGAGAGAGACAGAGAGGAAAGGGGGCGGTGGAGAAGTAAAATGGGCGCTTCTCCTATGTGCCCTGGCCGGGAATCGAACCCAGGTCCCCTACACGCCAGGCCGACGCTCTATCGCTGAGCCAATCGGCCAGGGCCTGAAGTTAATTTTGAAGTACAATATAATGTGCACATGACTAAATCTACCTGAGAACAGTATACTTGATTTATCAAAAACCCAGATAGAACGACAAAGTAGTTTTGACGTGTAGTAATGCACTAACCAATGTTCTGGGAAAAAAAAGACTTCAGAAGTATGAACTGATCTTTGTACAAGTTCTTACGAGCAGTACAGCAACTGTTCTTTGAAACCACACAGTTTCATTCAGTTCAATAGTCTAAGAACAGTTTTTCTATGCACGTAGGTAGCACTGTAACAAAACTGAGTAGTATATCAACTCCTCATGAATTTGAATTTATTGCCAAGCACTGAACAGCAGAAACTGTAGCTCTAGTAAATAGCACCGTAAATGTGAGAGGTGATTATGGTGGTGTTTGTAAAGAGTGGAAAGATAGGTTTGATATGTATGTTCTCTAAGGAACGTTTGTGTACTCTGGATGTCAGAGACAGTGCTAAATCCTACGGAATGCTTTAATGATATTCGAAGTTTGCTCTCTGCTTTAGAGGAAGGAGGTGTACTGATGATCTGTTTCTTACAGTATTAATAAAAATGCATGAGTTAGCTGCATGGTTTGCTATCTAACACTGTTCATTTAGTATGGAGCAAAATGCAGTATGGTTTGTACATTTTAATTTGATTCTGAATGCAATCACGGCACATTTTCTGATAGGAAAGGAGCAGAAGGTTTTGTGAAAGAAACAATGTGATGAAAGTTGAAAATGCACTTCAACAATTCATTACACAAGATACTGAAACCATACTGATTTCCAGTGTAATATTTTATAAGAAATTGCTTGACGTATGGCAAGGTATGTTTTGTAATGCACACAGTAAAAGTAGTACTTTCTACTTGACCGAAATGTTATTCTGTAAACTTTGATAGCGAAACAGAAAAAACTAATAACGTCACATTATTTTTAGAATATCCTCAAGCCTGAAGTTAATTTTCAAGTAGAATATAATGAGCACATCAGTAAATCTACCTCAGAACACTTGGAACTTGATTTACCAAACACCCTGACACAAAGAAAAAAAAGTTATTCTGACTTGTAATAATGCATTAACTAAAGTTCTGTAAGAATAGAAAATCTTCAGAAGTATGGACTGATCTTTGTACAAGTTCTTACATAAAATACAGTAACAGTTATTTGAAATCGCATGATTTCATTAAGTTTGAGAATATAAGCACACTTGTTGTATGCACGTTGCAGTGTATCAACACTGAGTAGTATATGATCTCCTCGTGAATTTCAAAGCACGGCCAAGCACTGAATAGCAGAAACTGTGTATGTCTTGTAAATAGCACAGTAAATATGAGAGGTGATTATGGTGCTGTTTGTAAAGAGGGGAAATGGAGGGTTCATATCTATGTTCTCTTTTGAACGTCTCTGTACTGTGCATGTCATAGACAGTGCTAAAGCCTATGGTATGCTTTAACTATATTTTTAGTTTGCTCTCTGCTTTAAAGGAAGAAGGTGTACTGATGATCTATTTCTTACAGTATTAATAAAAAGGCATGTTTTAACTGCTAGGTTCGCTTTCTAACGCTGTTCAGTTAGTATGGAGCAAAATACAGTTAAGTGTTGTATATTTTAATTTAAATCTAAATGCAATCATGGCACAGTTTCCGGTAGGATAGGAGCTGAATATTTTGGGAAAAAAACAATGCAATGAATGTTGACAATGCATTTAAAGAATTCATTACACAAGATACTGAAACCATACTGTTTCCCTGTGTAATATTCCATAAGAAATTGCTTGACGTACGTTAAGGTATGTTTTGTTACTCACATAGTAAAAAAAATTACTACTTTCTATGTGTCTTAAAAGTTATTCTGTCAAGTTTGATAGGGAAAGACAGAAAACACTAATTAGTTTACATTACTGTTAGAATATCCTCTGGGGATGTAGTGTGATATATAGCTTTATATTAAGGGCAGAATAACTGAAAGTATATAGATTCATTTCATATCAGTGCTAGGATACATTTGGCTGCATTTCTGCGGTTTAACTCTCTCCAATCTAGTACACACTGAGGAAAACATGACAGAATATTTATGGATTGTTTCACAATTGTTCTTTTATTCTGCACGTATCTATAACCAACTATTGTGTACAATGTAGACCTATCTCAAGAATTAAGTTTTGTGCTCTCCTAACGTTTCCTGTGCATGTGCAGTTAAGTTAGACTTGCTGCTCGTGTTAGTTTGAAGATTATGGTTGTCTTAAAATTCAGGTGTAACTGTTGTTTTCTTCAAAATTTTTAACTCTATTTACACTATAAGGTTACTTTTCAACTTGAGGAATCTGATTTTATATAAAACTCCTTGTGCTGGTAAAAGTCCAGTTCACAAATAAAGCATTGTTGTGTTAAAAGAAGTATTTCTGAAAACTCAGCATGGAGGATCTCCCTGAGCAGGAAGTATAGAGTTGTAATCGTGACAGCCTGAAGGTAATTTTCAAGTAGAAAATAACATGCACATGCGAAAAGCTACCTCAGAAACCTTGGAGCTGGATTTAGCAAAATCCCAGATACAACGAAAAAGTAATTTTTACGTTTAATAATGCACTAACCAAAATTCTGGAGAATAGAATATCTTGAGAAGTATGAACTGATCTTTGACAAGTTCTAACGAAAAGTCCAGTAACAGTTATTTGGAACCACACGGTTTCATTCAGTTCGAGATTCTAAGAACAGTTGTTGTATGCACGTTGCATTGTAACAAAACGGAGTAGTATATGAACTCTTCATGAATTTGTAAGTATTGCCAAGCAGTGAACAGCGGACACTGTAACTCTAGTAAATAGCACCATAAATGCGAGAGGTGATTATGGTGGTATTATTAGTTTGAAGACGAATGTTACCTTTAAATTTAAGTTTAACTGCTGTTTTCTTCAAAATTTTCTAACTCTGTTTACACTATAAGGTTACTGTTCAACTTGAGGAATCTGATTTTACATAAAACATCGTGGCTGGTAAAAGTGCAGTTCAAAAATGAAGCTAATTTTAAGAAAGACTTCCTGTAATCTCAGCTTTGAGGATCTGTCTGAAAAAGAATTAAAGACTTTGTAACAATGAAAGCCTGAAGTTAATTTTGAAGTACAAAATAATGTGCACATGACTAAATCTACTTGAGAACGCTATACTTGATTTATCAAAAACCCAGATAGAACGAAAAAGAAGTTTTGACGTGTAGTAATGCATTAACCAACGTTCTGGAAGAAAAGAATAACTTCAGATGTATGAACTGATCTTTGTACAAGTTCTTACGAACAGTACAGCAACAGTTATTTGAAACCACACAGTTTCAATCAATTCAATAGCCTAAGAACAGTTGTTCTATGCATGTAGCAGTGTAACAAAACTGAGTAGTATATGAACTCCTCATGAATTTGAAATTATTGCCAAGCACTGAACAGCAGAAACTGTAGCTCTAGTAAATAGCACCGTAAATGTGAGAGGTGATTATGGTGGTGTTTGTAAAGAGTGGAAAGATAGGTTTGATATGTGTGTTCTCTATGGAACGTCTCTGTACTCTGGATGTCAGGGACAGTGCTAAAGCCTACGGAATGCTTTAATGATATTCGAAGTTTGCTCTCTGCTTTAAAGGAAGGAGGTGTACTGATGATCTGTTTCTTACAGTATTAATTAAAACGCATGAGTTAGCTGCAGGGTTCGCTATCTAACACTGTTCATTTAGTATGGAGCAAAATGCAGTATGGTTTGTACATTTTAATTTGATTCTGAATGCAATCACGGCACATTTTCTGATAGGAAAGGAGCAGAAGGTTTTGTGAAAGAAACAATGTAATGAATGTTGACAATGCACTTCAAGAATTCATTACACAAGATACTGAAACCATACTGATTTCCAGTGTAATATTTTATAAGATATTGCTTGATATATGGCAAGGTATGTTTTGTAAAGCACACAGTGAAAAAGTAGTACTTTCTACTTGACCACAACGTTATTCTGTAAACTTTGATAGCGAAACTTAGAAAAAACTGATAACGTCACATTATTTTTAGAATATCTTCAAGCCTGACGTTAATTATCAAGTAGAAAATAATGTGCACATCAGTAAATCTACCTCAGAACACTTGGAGCTTGATTTACCAAACACCCTGACACAAAGAAAAAGTTATTCTGACTTGTAATAATGCATTAACAAAAGATCTATAAGAATAGAAAATCTTCAGAAGTATGGACTGATCTTTGTACAAGTTCTTACATAAAATACAGTAAGAGTTATTTGAAATCGCATGATTTCATTAAGTTCGAGAATCTAAGCACACCTGTTGTATGCACATTGCAGTGTAACAACACTGAGTAGTATACGAAGTCCTCATGAATTTCAAAGCACGGCCAAGCACTGAATAGCAGAAACTGTGTATGTCTTGTAAATAGCACAGTAAATATGAGAGGTGATTATGGTGGTGTCTGTAAAGAGGGGAAATGGAGGGTTCATATCTATGTTCTCTTTTGAACGTCTCTGTACTGTGCATGTCATAGACAGTGCTAAAGCCTATGGTATGCTTTAACTATATTTTAAGTTTGCTCTCTGCTTTAAAGGAAGAAGGTGTACTGATGATCTGTTTCTTACAGTATTAATAAAAAGGCATGTTTTAACTGCTAGGTTCGCTTTCTAACGCTGTTCAGTTAGTATGGAGCAAAATGCAGTAAGTGTTGTATATTTTAATTTGAATCTAAATGCAATCATGGCACAATTGCTGGTAGGATAGGAGCTGAATATTTTGGAAAAAAAACAATGCGATGAATGTTGACAATGCATTTCAACAATTCATTACACAAGATACTGAAACCATACTGTTTCCCTGTGTAATAATCCATAAGAAATTGCTTGATGTACGTTAAGGTATGTTTTGTTATGCACATAGTAAAAAAAATTACTACTTTCTATGTGTCTTAAAAGTTATTCTGTCAAGTTTGATAGGGAAAGACAGAAAACACTAATTAGTTTACATTAATGTTAGAATATCCTCTGGAGCTTAGTGTGATATATAGCTTTATATTAAGGGCAGAATAACTGAAAGTATATAGATTCATTTCATATCAGTGCTAGGATACATCTGGCTGCATTTCTGAGGTTTAACTTTCTCCAATCTAGTACACACTGAGGAAAACATGACAGGATATTTACGGATTGTTTCACAATTGTTCTTTTATTCTGCGTGTATCTATAACCAACTACTGTGTACAATGTAAACCTATCTCAAGAATTAAGTTTTGTGCTCTCCTAACGTTTCCTGTGCATGTGCAGTTAAGTTAGACTTGCTTCTCGTGTTAGTTCAAAGACTATGGTTGTCTTTAAATTCATGTTTAACTGTTGTTTTCTTCAAAATTTTCTAACTCTATTTACACCATCAGGTTACTTTTCAACTTGAGGAATCTGATTTTATATAAAACTCCTTGTGCTGGTAAAAGTCCAGTTCACAAAGAAAGCAATGTTGTGATAAAAGAAGTATTTCTGAAAACTCAGCATGGAGATCTCCCTGAGCAGGAAGTACAGAGTTGTAATCGTGACAGCCTGAAGTTAATTTTCAAGTAGAAAATAACATGCACATGAGAAAAGCTACCTCAGAAACATTGGAGCTGGATTTAGCAAAATCCCAGATACAACGAAGTAATTTTCACGTTTAATAATGCACTAACCAGAGTTCTGGAGAATAGAATATCTTCAGAAGTATGAACTGATCTTTGACAAGTTCTAACAAAAAGTACAATAACAGTTATTTGGATCCACACGGTTTCATTCAGTTCGAGATTCTAAGCACAGTTGTTGTATGCACGTTGCATTGTAACAAAACGGAGTAGTATATGAACTCTTCATGAATTTGTAAATATTGCCAAGTACTGAACAGCAAAAACCGTAACTAGAAAATAGCACCGTAAATGTGAGAGGTGATTATGGTGGTGTTTCTAAAGAGTATAAAGGGAGAATTCATATCTATGTTCTCTTTTAAACGTTTCTGTACTGTGGATGTCATATACAGTGGTAAAGCCTATTGTATTCTTTAAAGATATTTTAAGTTTGCTTTCTGCTTTTATGGAAGAAGGTGTACTGATGATCTTTTTATAACAGTATTAATTAAAATGCATGTCTTAACTGCTAGGTTCGCTTTCTAGCGCTATTCAGATTGTATGGAGCAAAATGCAATATGGGTTGTACATTTTAATTTGATTTCAAATGAAATCATGGCACACTTTCTGATAGGAAAGGAGCAGAATGTTTTGTGAAAGAAACAATGTGATGAATGTTGACAATGCATTTCAACAACAAGATACTGAAACCATACTTTTTTCTTGTGTAATGTTTTATAAGAAATTTCTTGATGTATGACAATGTATGTTTCATTATGCACATAGTAAATAAAGTTTTACTTTCTATGTGACCGAAAAGTTATTCTGTCAACTTTGATAGGGAAAGACAGAAGTCACTATTTAGTTCACATTAATGTTAGAATATCCTCTGGAGCTTAGTATGATTTACAGCTTCATATTAAGGGCAGAAAAACTTAAAGTTTAGAGATTCATTTTATATCTGTCCTGGAATACACCTGGCTGCATTTTTATTGTTTAGCTATCACGAATCTAGTACACCCTGAGGAAAACATGACAGATATATATGGGTTGTTTTACAATTGTTCTTTGATTTTTCACATAACTTTAGCCAAGTATTGTGTAAAATGTAGACATATATCAAGAATTAAGTTTTGTGCTCTCCTAACATTTCCTGTACATGTACAATTAAGTTTGACTTGCTGCTCGTATTACTTCGAAAATTTTAGTTACTTTTATATTCGGGTTTAACTGCTGTTTTCTTCAAAATTTTCTAACTCTATTTATACTATAAGGTTACTGCTAAACTTGAGAAATCTGATTTTATATAAAACTCCTTGTGCTGGTTAAAATCGTGTTAAAAAATAAAGCACTGTTATGTTAAAAAATGACTTTCTTAAACTCAGCTTGAAGGATCTCCCTGAGCAGGAAGTTTTGAATTATAATCATGACTGCCTAAAGTTAATTTTCAATAGAAAATAATGTACACATGAGAAAAGCTACCTCAGAACACTTAAACTTGAGTATGCAAAAACCCAGATATAACAAAAAAGTCATTCTGACGTGTAATAATGCATTAACCAAAGTTCTGGAAGAATAAAATATCCTCAGAAGTATGAAATGGTCTTTTACTAGTTCTTACATAAAGTACAGTAACAGTTATTTGAAACCACATGATTTCATTCAATTTAAGAGTCTAAGCAAAGTTTTATTATGCATGTTGCAATGTAACAAAACTGAGTAGTATGATATATAAACTTCTCATGAATTCGAAAGTATTGCCAAGCACTGAACAGCAGAAACTGTGTAACTCCAGTAAAAACCACAGTAAATGTGAGAGGTGATTATGGTGGTGTTTGTAAAGTGTGGAAAGACAGGGTTGATATCTATGGTCACTTTTGAACGTTTGTATGCTGTGGATGTCATAGACAGTGCTAAAGTTTACGGAAGGCTTTAAAGGTATTTTATGTTTGCTGTCTGGTTTAAAGGAAGAAGGTACTCTGATGAACTGTTTCTTCTAGTACTAATACAGATGCATGTCTTACCTGCAATGTTCTTTTACAAACGCTGTTCTTTTACTAAGGAGTAAAATCTAGTATGGGTTTTAGTTTCAATTGGAATCGAAATGTGATCATGACATTGTTTCTGACAGGACGGGAGCTGAACGTTTTGAGTTGTGTCTGTAAAACGTGAAAGAAACAATGTGATGAATATTGACAATGCATTTCAACAATTCATTATACATGTCACTGAAAACATACTTGTTTATAGTGTAATATTTTTCAGGAAATTTCTGGACTTCTGGCAAAATATGTTTAGTTTTGTATGCAGTGAAAATGTAACGCTTTCTAAATGACCGAAATGGTATTCTGACACTTCTGATAGGGAAAGACAGAGAAAGGCTAATGAGTTCAAGTTAATGTTAGAATATCTTCTGGAGCTTAGTATGATATACACTTTGATATTAAGAGCAGAATAACAGAAAGTATGGAGAAACATTTCATTTCAGTTCCAGGATACCTCTGGGTTCATCTATATGAATTAGCTATCTGGAATTTTGAAAAGGCTGAGGATACCATGACAGAACATAGACTGGTTGTTTAACAATGGCTCTTTGATTATGCACATATCTCGAGCCAAGTACTCTGTGTAATGTAGAAAATATCTCTAGTTTTAACTTTAGTGCCCTTGTAACATTTCCTGTACATGAGCAGTTAAGATGGACTTGCTGTTCATGTTATCTAGATTATTGAAGTTACTTTAAGTTCAGGGTTAAAAGCTGTTTCCTCAGGATTTTGTGACTCTATTTACACAAGGAGGTTACTGTTTAACATGAGGAATCTGATATTATATACAGAGTGTCCGTAAAGTCGTGGTGCACTTTTGACTGGTCACAGGAAAGCAACAAAAGATTATAGAAATGTAAAATCTGACCAAATAAAAGGAAAACTTTCCCAGTTTCTGTAGGATGATGTGGCAGCATGTGCGCATGCGCAGATGATGCTGTATATAGCGGAGCACTCACGGCCATGCCAGTCAAGATGTGGATGGTACAGAGGAAAGTTCAGTGTGTTCTGTGGCTCACTATATTTAAATCCATGACCAAAGTGTAACGTGAATATTGGCACGTTTATAACGAAGCGCCACCACATAGGAATAACATTACTGGGTGGGATAAGCAGTTGAAGGAAACGGGCAGTTTGGTGGAGAAACCCCGTTCTGGTAGGCCATCAGTCAGTGACGAGTCTGTAGAGGCTATACAGGATAGCTACCTAAGGAGCCCTAAAAAATCTGTGTGTGCTTGACCTCGACAATTACACCTAAGCAAGACTACAGTTCATAAGTTGTTAAAGAAACGCCTCTGTTTTATGGGTACAAATTGTGGCTGTTGCACGCTATCAAACCAGTGGATAGACTCACAAATGCGCGTTTGCTACAGGTATGCTTCATGAGATCGACAATGATGCAAGATTTTTGCAGAAGATTGTGTTTAGTGATGAGGCGACCTTCCATATCTGTGGACATGTTCATTGCCATAACGTTCGAATATGGGCTGCTGAACATCCTTATGCCTACGTTGAGTATGAACGTAACATCCCTAAAGTGAACGTGTGGTGTGGCCTGATGCATAAGGTGCTAGGACCATTTTATTTCCCAGAGCAGTCTGTGACTGCAAAGTCCTATATTGACATGTTGGAATTGTATGCAGTGCCACAATTTCTAGAAGGTGTCATCTTTCAACAGGATGGTGCTCCTCCACACTATGTCACCATTGCTCATGAGTTTCTGGATACAACATTCCCTCACCGGTGGTTCTTTCAAGACATGGCTACCACAGTCCCCGAATCTGACGCCCTTAGACTTTTTCTTTTGGAGTTATGTGAAGCAACATGTGTACATTGAATGTATCAACAACATTAATCACTTAAAACAAAGAATCACAGACGTTATTCACTCTGTTACACCAGACATCCTTACCCCCATGTGGCAAGAAGTTCACTATTGTTTGGATGTGTGTAGGGCAACAAATGGAGCCCACATCGAAATGCACTGTATAGGTTTAAAACTGGAGAATTTTCCTTTTATTTGGTGCAGATTTCACATTTCTACCATCTTTTGTTGCTTTCCTGTGACCGGTCAAAAGTGCACCATGACTTTACGGACACCCTGTATGTATGTGCTCTGGGAATCGGCTCCTCTTCAGCCAAAGGCAGACACAGAACAGGGACTCAGGTATGTGCTGTGAGCAGGGAATGGTCCTGGCAGCTGGGAGAACGAGACCCTCGCTGATGACGGACATCTGTGCAGCACGCTACAGTATCTGCTACAGTTAAGGGTTCCTGTTTTTGTGACTATTTTATTTTCGTATAAATATTTCAGAAAATAATTTTCTTGCCTTAATTATTTTACTTCTTTAGGTAGGACCAAGTTATAATCCTGTAGAACAATAGTTTAAAAACAATATTTAATGGAGAATTCATCTTTGTATTATACTCCTTCACTTGGTCAATGACTATTGGCAGTGTTACAGACAATGGAACCGGCCAGGAAATAACAGGAAAAAAATCCCTCTCTTGTGGATATGAGGCAAATAGTGTGGGAACATAGATGTAATATTTTTTGGATGTTGAATAAGATAGGAAATTGGAGGCAGGAGAGAGAAATTTGCATTTCAGATTAATATGCTTGGATTTAGAAGTAGGGAGTTAAGTTAAAGCTACTAGCAGAACTGCCTGTATAAATTCCACCTTAAATAAAAATTAAGGTGTCTCTTTACTCTCAATATAGACAAATTATAGGTCATCACTATTTAGGTGATTACTTTGATTAAATCATATTCTGTTATCAAAACATTTTAAGACAATTACATGAAATAAATATTCAAGTTTTTTATACATATATTATGAAAAATTGATGGTGAAAATCATTTTAACATAATTGTTTTATTTTAAATATTTTAATATGAGTTTATATAGACAACACATAAATATTATATAAATTATTTATATAATAATTTTAGTAAATTGGTATTTGAGTCTTGATTGACTATACTAATGATACTCTGGGGTTCTGATTTGATATGAGTTGTATCTGTAGTAACAGTTAACAGTTTCTAGGACTTTGTCAAGATATAGCATCACCATGTTCTATAAATACTTATTCTTTGAAATACTAGTATGACCTGACTTAAAAAGACCATGAATTGGCCCTGGCTGGTTGGCTCAGCGGTGGAGCGTCGGCCTGGCATGCGGGGGACCCAGGTTCGATTCCCTGCCAGGGCGCATAGGGGAAGCGCCCATTTGCTTCTCCAACCCCACCCCCTCCTTCCTCTCTGTCTCTCTCTTCCCCTCCCGCAGCCGGGGCTCCATTGGAGCAAAGATGGCCTGGGCGCTGGGGATGGCTCCTTGGCCTCTGCCCCAGGTGCTAGCGTGGCTCTGGTCCCCGCAGAGCGATGCCCCAGAGGGGCAGAGCATCGCCCCCTGGTGGGCAGAGCGTCGCCCCTGGTGAGCGTGCTGGGTGGATACCGGTCGGGTGCATGCGGGAGTCTGTCTGACTGTCTCCCCGTTTCCAGCTTCAGAACAAAAAAAAAAAAAAAAAAAGAAAAAGAAAAAGAAAAAAGACCATGAATTTAATACTTAATGTTCAATAATAGGAAGTATAATGCTACTCTGTGCTAAATATTATTCTAGGAGCTGTGCATTTTCCATGTGGAGCTATGATGACAAATTTTTTTTTTTCTTTTTTTTTTTTTTTTCATTTTTCTGAAGCTGGAAACGGGGAGAGACAGTCAGACAGACTCCCGCATGCGCCCGACCGGGATCCACCCGGCATGCCCACCATGGGGCGACGCTCTGCCCACCAGGGGGCGATGCTCTGCCCATCCTGGGCGTCACCATATTGTGACCAGAGCCACTCTAGCACCTGGGGCAGAGGCCGCAGAGCCATCCCCAGTGCCCGGGCCATCTTTGCTCCAGTGGAGCCTTGGCTGCGGGAGGGGAAGAGAGAGACAGAGAGGAAAGTGCGGCGGAGGGGTGGAGAAGCAAATGGGCGCTTCTCCTGTGTGCCCTGGCCGGGAATCGAACCCGGGTCCTCCGCACGCTAGGCCGACGCTCTACCGCTGAGCCAACCGGCCAGGGCATGATGACAAATTTTAATGAAATATATGCCTCCATATATATGGAATGTTTAAATATATTTGGGTATGTATCAGAGCAATTAATATACAGTTAACTGAATTGATTGTGAATGTTAGTTGTCCAATTATAGTAAAATGGCTTAGTTTGAAAGAATAATAGTTATCAGAGGCAAAATAACCTTTATGACACCTAATTTTCATGACATGAAATACATGTAATTGACCAATAACACTTATGTTCCACTGGCTATGAGAAAGATGCCAGCATGTGCAGGAGTTAAACAAAACTTAAGAACTCTGGGAATCTGAATTATAAGCATATTGGATTTAGGAGAAAACTATTACATCAACAAGATATTAGGAAAACTTTTATAAGTTATAAGATGCTAAATAACTCTGTGAAACCCACATGTGTAAAAAGAAGTTTTCTTGAATAGCTGCATAATTGAACATTCTATTTAGTGATACTTTTTTGTTGACATACCTTTCCAAAAAATGCAATCAAATATCCCACACATTTGCAGGTATTTCCTAAGTAATTTGGCAGAACATGAAAATAAAGACAAAACTTTTTTAGAAAGGTAACCATAGGGTTTTTTTCTAAAATTGTACATATGTTTAATATACATATTCCATTTATTTATTCATTTATTCATTCATTCTATCCCCAGTCAGGCAACCTCTGTGCTCCAGGACAATGCTCCAACCAACCAAGCTATATGGCCAGAGCAAAATCGTACATATTTTTAAAACAATGAATAAACTCTCGTTAATTTTGGACTGTCAAAATCAAAGAAGTGTGTTTTAAAGACAAAGAGATTAGCCAAGATAAAATAATATTGTGCCTTTTCCCCCCCACTTTTGTTCAGGAGTCTTAATTGTAAGAGGCTCTGAGTCTCCAAGTTAGTCTTGTCTGTCATTTTCTCTCGAGCTTTAGCAGCACCTCAGGCTGGAGCAGAGTTTAAGGAGGGAATGCCAGTCTGATGGAGGAAAGGAAGAACATAAAATAGCCTGCAGAACGTCAGTCTCAAGTAACCAGGTACAGGATCAGGAAAGATATGTGGCCCTATGCCTTGCAGCTCACTGACAGGGCCAGGTGGCAAAGTCAAAGCCTTGCCATAGAGCTCTGGAGATGAGTTCGCCCAAATGTCAGAATATATGCCAGGACTGGGGTGATAGGAGTTCCCATTATGAAGAAAAGCCAGATAGGCCCCTTGAATTGATCAGTTGACAGACGGATCATTACAGTTTTCATCATAGAGCTCATTGAGGCATGCATGCCTTTAGAACTCAGTCTGCTTTATTTGATGTCAAAAGGGACATACCAAGGTCCTTAGTAAAAGAAAAGGTACTATAGAAGAAAAGCAGAAGTAAAAAGTGCTTTTCTGATGTTAATCTTCCTCCCAAATTCAACCCATTGATCTTATATAGAACTTTATATGATCTTGAACCTTAAAAAACTGTTTAAACATAAAAAATATTTATGGATTAATATTTATGCTGGAAAATGGAGTAATATGCTGGATCACTGAGATGTGAAATAAGGGAAGTTTCAGCCTATGAATTATGACATGCATTAATCATATCACTAAGGTGATAAAAGGGTTTGGAAAATACAGTGTGTCCGTAATGTCATGGTACACTTTTGACCGGTCACAGGAAAGCAACAAAAGATGATAGAAATGTGAAATCTGCACCAAATAAAAGGAAAACTCTCCCAGTTTCATATTTATTCAGTGCAGTTCAATGTGGGCTCATGCACAGATTTTTTAGGGCTCCTTAGGTAGCTATCCCGTACAGCCTCTACAGACTCATGGCCTACCAGAACGGGGTTTCTCCACCAAACTGCCAGTTTCCTTCAACTGCTTATCCCACTGAGTAATGTTATTCCTATGTGGTGGCACTTTGTTATAAACGCACTGATATTCATGTTGCACTTTGGTCAGGATTCTAATTTAGTGAGCCACAGAACACACTGAACTTTTCTCTGTTCCATCCACATCTCTACTGGCATGGCCGTGGGCTGCTCCGCTGTATACACGGTGTTACGTCATCATCTGCACATGCGCACATGCTGCCACATCATCCTACAGAAACTGGGAGGGCTTTCCTTTTATTTGGTGCAGATTTCACATTTCTATCGTCTTTTGTTGCTTTCCTGAGACTGGTCAAAGTGCACCATGACTTTACGGACACACTGTAATAATGTGTAAATCTATCATTTCCCCCTTCTGTTCAATTCTTTCCTAGCTGTTCATGGAGCTTCTATTTAAATTGGTAGAGTCTCTGTTAAAGAATAAGTATGAGAGATATATGAAGTACTGGTAAAGATAGAATGTTTAGGTTTTCAATTATATCCTACATATTAGACTGTTCCATAAATAAACTATAGAAGATAACATACTTTATTCTGCTTTCCTATCTTTAACAAATACAAATACAAATACAAATAACTGAGTCCCAACTTGGTCCAGTCCCCACTGTAGATGCTGGGTATATAACCTAACAAAACAGACATCTTCCTGCCTCAATGGAGATAAGAGTTAAAAAGAAAGAAGCAATTAAAAAATAAATAAATGTTTTATTATAAATCCTGAAAAAAACCTAAGGAGGAAATAAGCAGGACTTAGTTATGGAAATTACAGGACAACAGGTACATGAGAAAGGTACTCATGGAAGGCCTCTCTGATGGGCAACAGAAGTGGCAGCCGCACGGTACGGACCAATTTTCTAGGAGAGAGAACAACATGTGCAAAGGCTATAAGGTAGGAGAAAGTTTATTGTTTGAGGGATTGAGGAAAACCAATGTTGAGAAGGGCAGGATGGGGTAAGGTGGGGCTGCAGAGGCCCCACTGGCAGGAGTGGAACTTCATCTCCGGTGCTGTGGGAAGCCACTGATTGACCTTCAACGAGAGACTTGTGGTCTTGTTGTGTTTGAAGATCTTACTCTGGAACAAGAGTAGGAGATCAATGAAGGGGCTAGCAGAGGAAGAGCTGGATGGGAGCAGTCAGCACAGATGATAAGAGCAAAATGAATGGAAACTTCACTTAGGATGTGGACCTGATAGGACTTACTAATAAACTAGATTGGGAGTGAGAGGAATCACAGATGAGACTCAGGCTTCTGGGGCAATCCACTAGAAATAGGTGGTGCAACCGCTGAGGTGTGAAGGAAGAAAGGGAAAGAGGAGGTATGTGGAAGAGGCAAAGTTACTGAAATTAAGTTATAGTTGAACAACTTCAGTTTGATATAACAGATGGAGATATCAGAAGACAATGATAAGATATGTGAGTCTAGAGTTCTGAGATTTTTAGATAGATATATCAACGTAGGAATCACCAGCTTGTAAATAATGTAAAACTGTTACAGTGAATAGATCAAGAGGAAAGGAGAGAGTTCCAGAACCATTTCAGAACATTTAGAGGCAAGAGAGAGAGGCAGAGACAGAAGGGGAGGGAGGAGAGGATAATGAGAGAGGCTAACAAGCAAAGTCCAGTGAGACAGAGAGTAAATTAGAAGAATATTAAAGAAAGTAGTTCCAAGGAGGGAGCAGTCATCTCTTTCAAATAAAATGAATAAAATAAAATTGAGAATGAGTAAAACGAGCATAGGAAAATATATATTGAATTTGTAATCAAAGAAATCATGTGATCTCTCTGACATCAGCCAAAGATAAAGTTGATAAAATTACTTTTTCAGGAAGAACATCCTTATCTTTAAAAACTTTATTGTTCTTTAGAAGAGTCCATTTGAGTAAGGAGGAAATAGGTAAAAAATAATTTAAAAACACTAATTTAGTAGATTTTTTTTTTCTTATTCTGTGGTTTATCATATCAATACATTGCCCAGCTACACCGCGTGAATGAGACTATTCGACTGAAAAGGCCTGATCGACATGGTCAAACCATACTCCTTCACGACAACGCCAGGCCCCATGTTGCACAAGTCGTCAAAGCCGCACTCCAAGAGCTCGAATGGGAGGTCCTTCAGCATCCGCCATATTCTCCGGACCTTGTACCGACCGATTACCATCTTTTCTGCTCCCTGTCAAACCATATGAAGGGCGTTACTTTCGATGACAAAGAGGTCCTTAAAAACTGGCTCAACAACTTCTTTGACACCAGACCAGGCGATTTTTGGTGGAACAGCATCAACAAATTGGTCGAGAGGTGGGAAGAGGTTGTAAACAGCAACGGCAAATATATAATTGATTAACTTATTGATATAATTATTGGTTTTTGTTTAAATAAAAGTCTTCAGTAAAAACGCTATGAACTTATTCCCCAACCCAATACAAATCAAAATTACAATGAGATACCACCTCACACTTGTTAGATTAGCTATTATCAACAAGACAGGTAATAACAAGTGTTAGAGAGGCTGTGGAGAAAAAGTAACCCTCATTCCCTGTTGGTGGGAATGTAAAGTAATACAACCATATGGAAGAAAGTATGGTGGTGCCTCAAAAAATTAAGAATAGAACTACCTATGACCCAGCAATCCATCTACTGGGTATATATACCTCCAAAACTCAAAGTCATTGGTACATAAAGATACATGCAGTCCCATGTTCATCCCAGCATTGTTCACGGTGGCCAAGACATGGAAACAACCAAAAAGCCCTTCAATAGAGGATTGGATAAAGAAGAATGATACATATATACTATGGAATACTACTCAGCCATAAGAAATGATGACATAAGATCATTTACGACACTGTGGATGGACCTTGGTAACATTATACTGAGTGAAATAAGTAAATCAGAAAAAACTAAGAATTGCATGATTCCACACATAGGTGGGACACAAAATTGAGACTCAGGGACAGTGGTGTAGCGAACATAACTGGCACCCAGGGCACGACACTTTATTGGTGCCCCTCCCCTCTATGCTTCTACTAAGCTTTTCTTGTTTGTCTTGGAGATCGTTTGGCGACCCTCTGCGAATGGTGCCCAGGGCATGATAGACCTCCCCTGCCCCCTCACTAGCCACTGCTCATGGACATAAATAAGAGGGCAGTGGTTACCAGGGGGAGGGGAAGGGAGGAGAGGGACAGGGTGGTGGAAGGGGAAGGGCATAAAGAAAACCAAATAAAAGGTGATGGAGGACGTTTGACTTTGGGTGATGGGTATATAACATAATTGAATGTCAAAATGATCTGAAGGTGTTTTCTTTAAATCTATATGCTTAGTTGAACAATGTCACCCCGTTAAAATTAATTGTCTAAATAAAACTATAAAAAAGTAGATAAACTTACATTAAAAAATCATAACAGTCTTAAAAATGGCTTTTAAATTGTTCTTAATTCATTTTAGCTCAAGTTAAATATTAAATATATTTAAGGCAATTTAATTGAAAAAAATGTAGTCATAAAGTTAGGATGAGTATGATGAATTTATTATTAACTTTACTATTACCAAAGGAATATATATATCAAAAGTTCAAGGGCTCAGAATTATTTTCTGCAACTTCCCTAACAGGAAGTGCTGGTTAGGGAAGGATTGACTTGAAACTCTTTGCCAGTCCATGGACTCTTCGCCCATAGACTCTCTCTATTTCTGTCTCTCTCTCAGACACACACACACATGCTTTTATGGGGGTTATATCATTAACTTTGCAATATGACTCCACATTTACAAAGTTGAAATCTGGGACCCATACTTGTCAAGAAGTTGCTCTGCTTCTGGTGTTCTCCAGATTCAGGATAATTGTGCTTAATAATTTAAATTATTTGCCCTGCTCAAAAGTCAGTGTCTGTTTTCAATCTCACTTATCTTCAGTTATAGAAAATCTTTGGCAATTACCTCTGTAATCACTGTCTTCCTTATATTTGTTCTAGTTACTCCCACAGGGGCTTCAGTAGACATATTTAAACATTTTCCATTCATCAGCCAGGTCCTTGAAACTTACCTTCATGTTTCCTACATCATTTTTCACTCTGTTGTGCTTTCCAAGGTCTAGCTTCCTATATACAGATTCTCTTTTTCAGCTTTATGTAATCTGTTAGATATAAGGGAAACTGTCTTTTAACTTTAACTCATTCTTTGAACTTTAAAAATAACTGAAGCTCTCATTTCTAAGGGGTCTGTTTAGTTCCTTTTCAATCCTACATTTACAAAACTATATACAGTCTGACCTGTGGTGGCGCAGTGGATGAAGTACTGACCTGGAACATTGAGCTTCACCAGTTTGAAACCCTAGGCTTCCCTGGTCAAGGCACATGTGGGAATCAATGCTTCCGGCTTCACTCCCCCCTCCTCTCTAAAAATAAATAAATAAAATATTTTAAAAATGATACTATTAAAAAATCATATTATATTTGCTCCTTTTGAACACCATCCATCTATTATCACCTCTTTGTCTCAAACTCCTGTCAATAACCTGTCCAAACTAGGCATTTCAGTAAAGATTAGTTGAAAGTAACAATGTTATTTAACAACATTTATTTAGTATTATACTATGTTAAATTCACTATATTACATGATATGACAAGAATCAATAAATGTAGAAAACAGAATTCTTGTCTTTAAGTGGTTTTATTTTAAATAATAAATAAGGAACTATGAATTTAAAAGCGTATAAAAATACTACTTCTGGAAAAACAGAATGCTTTATATCTGGAGCCCTCTGTGCTAAAATGTTAAGTACTACATTAGAGAGAAGCATTTAAAGCCAATCAAAATCAAGTATACCATCAATGTACTTTCAAAGATGGTTAACAGAAAAAATGGGTGTAATTTTTTTAATAACATAAATTGTTTAAGAAATTAAAGGAGTCTATGAAAATAATTTGTTTGAGATATAACTAAAACTCAAAATTCTTTACCTTGGAAAATAGATTTTGAATTCTAATATTAAGTGTTATTTCATTATTTTTTTGTAAAGTCAGCCTGTAGTTTTTATGTTCTGCTAAGGGAGGAGGGTCCACCTCTTACTCCAGCTGTTGGCAAAGGCGGTGCACAGATTTGGGGTAACCATAAATTAAGTAGAGCTCATTCACTAGCTTCCGTTTCCCTGGGAGAACCACAGCTGGTTACAGCACAGTCTACTGAGTCTTCTCAGTAAACAACTGACTAGTCGCACTAACCATACTCCATTTTGAGTGGGTTTCAACTTACTAATTGTAGACAGTTGAAGCTCTGAAGTAACTAACTCTTAATGTATTTTATTGCTTGTTGTACATTTATTTTTTTTTTTAATTTAATGCAGTGACATTGATAAATCAGGGTACATATGTTGAGAGAAAACATCTCCAGATTATTTTGACATTTGATTATGCTGTATACCCCTCACCCAAAGTCAAATTGTCTTCCGTCACCTTCTATCTGGTTTTCTTTGTGCCCCTCCCCTCTCCCATCCCCTCTCTCTCTCCTTCCCACCTCATCCCTCCCACCCACCCCCCGTTACCATCACATTCTTGTCCATGTCTCTGAGTCTCATTTTTATGTCCCATCTATGTATAGATTCATATAGTTCTTAGTTTTTTCTGATTTACTTATTTCACTCCGTATAATGTTATCAAGGTCTATCCATGTTATTGTAAATGATCTGATGTCATCATTTCTTATGGCTTAAATAATATTATCTGAGTGTTTTAACATTTAACATTTGTATTTAATTTATTCAGCAAATATTTATCAAGCACATACCATGTGCCAGGTGCTCTTCTTGGAGCCAGGGATACAACTAATAACAAAATAGCTGAAAATACTACCATCTAGTGGCTTATGTGAGGTATGGTGAGCGTTTGAAATGAAGCAAGTAAGTAAAATATATAGTATGTCATGGGGTGTTAAGTGCTATGGCCAAAAAAAAAAAAAAAAAGGCAGGAAGGAACATAGATAGATAGTCAGTGGTGTACATGAGGGTGTCCTTATTTAAATAGGATGGTGAGGGAGGGCTTTATTGATAAATGATCTTTGAACAGAGAGTTGAGTAATATCAAGGGGAGCCATGCAGTTACTTGGGAGAAGACCTCCCAGGTAAAGGGAATTGTAACTACAAAGTCCCCCAGGTGGGTCATGCTTGGAGTATCTATGGATAAGACTAGCATGAGTGGAGCAAAAGGACTAAGGGAGAGCGTGACCATGGATGAAGACGGGATGGGCTGGGCCAGTCAAGGTAGATTTGGGGTTTTACTCTGACTGAAATAGAAAGCCATAGAAGGTTTTAAGGTTTTATGGAGCTATCATTTAGTGAAATGAGAAAGTTGAACAAGGAGCAGGTTGGGGAGTGAGGTCACAGTTTGGTACATATGAACTTTGAGATTCCCAATTGGGTATACACGTCTTGAGTTCAAAATGAGTGTGTGCTAGGAATAGGCATTGGGAAGTCCTCAACTTTAAGATGCCTCCACAACTAGGGGTAAATACAGAGAAAAAAGAGAAGTCTAAGGCTGAGCCTGGGGAAGGGAGAACGGAGGAAGCAGCAGATGAGAATGAGAAGTAGCCATCTTTGCAATGAGAAGAGAACCAAGTGCAGCTTCTGGAAACCAAGTGGAAAAAATGTTTCAAGGAGGAGGCAATGACTATTTGGCCAGCACTGATCCTAGGTCATGTGAGTGCACGTTTTCTTTAGCAACATGAGGTCCTTGGTGAGCTTTCAAGTGTAAGTTCAAGGGAGTGGTAAGTGTGAAAGCTTGTTTGGTATTGGGTTTTAGAGTGGAGAACACGGAAGTAGAGAAACAGTGAGGACAGTCAACTCACTGGAGAGTTTTGCTGTGAAAACAAATGGATAAATGGGGCTGGGGCTTCAGGTGTCTGTGAGCACCTGCTGTTGGCAGGAGTACGTGGGGTAAAAGCATAACCACTGTCCTCACTGTCCTTAGGGGGACCACTGGCTGGTGGCTTGCCCCTTTAGGGCTTTTTCTAAACTTGCAGTTTATCTTTATTAGTTTCTTTTTTTTTTTTTAACAAGTGAGACAGAGTGAGAGATAGACAGAGAAAGACAGGAAAGGAGAGAGAGGAGAAGGATCAACTCCTTGTTGCAGCACCTTAGTTGTTCATTGATTGCTTTCTCATATGTGCCTTGAGCAGGGGCTCCAGCTAAACCAGTGACCCCTTGCTCAAGCCAGAGACCTTTGGGTTCAAACCAGTGATCATGAGGTTATTTCTATTATTCCATGCTCAAGCCAACGACCTTGGGGTTTCAAACCTGGGTCCTCAGTGTCCCAGTCAACATTCTTGTATACACTGCACCACCACCTGGTCAGGCCTTATTAGCATTCTTTCAATATTTAAAATACTGGCTACTTCATATTATATTATTAATCCTCTTCTCAGCATGTCATTTCTGAAAATACTTTAACATAAACAACATATTTTAATTTTCTACATATTTTAATTTTCTCCATTTTGCCTGCGCCCCATTAGGACTAGCTCCTCATTAGTAATCACTGTTTAAAAAGAGTGTGGGACTTAGATCGTCTTTTCTTAATGACTTGACCGTGCTCATGAATCACAGACATTTTATTTAAAAACTCCAAGAACTTATACAATCTATCCAGCCCCATTTTCTAGCATCATCCCTGGCTAAATTAATGCTTGTCAATTTCTACAGTTGTTTAATTTGTTTGTTAATTAATTTATTTATTCATTCAAGACTTTTATTTTGTGCCTATTATTTCTCAGTTGCATTATTTTAGGGACACAACAATGAACAAGAGTCACATAGAATTTACATTCTAAAGAGGAGGAGCCAATAGGCAAGTAAACAAATAAACAAAACGGGGTCACAAGGCTGAATTCAAGGGAGGTAAGGGATACCCTCATAACAGAATTTGCTACAAGCCCTCTGTAAACCACAATAAAATGATATTAAATGAATATTTAAGTTTTCTCTATTTTATGTGGGGAAAAAAGCCTTCTATGGTAGGTGGTATAACGGCCTCCAAAGATGTCCATGCCTAATTCCTGGAACCTTATGTGGTAAAAAGGACTTTTGTATATGTGGCTATATTAAGGTTCTTGAGATGGGGAAATTGTCCTGGATATCCAAGTGAGCCTAATGTAATCTCAAGGGTTCTTATGGGATGCTGACAGAAGTTTTGACAGAGAGGGAGATGTAACAAAAGAAAAAGAGCTGAGGTCAAGGAGTGTGGGAAACTCCTAGAAGCTGGAAAAGGGGAGGGTCTCCCCTAGACCCTTCAAAAGCAATGCAGCTCTGCTCACACTTTTTAGCCCTGGAGAACTCATTTTCAGACTTCTGACCTCCAAAAGTATAAGATAATAAAATTGTGTTACATTCAGTCACTAGGTTTGTATAAATTTGTTAACTACAATAAGAAAACTGAATATAGAAATAGAAATATATAGCAGTTGGAAACTGTGTGTGTGTGTAGACAGTTTTAGAAAATTTCTATTTTATTGATCTTTAGCCATACTGTAAAATAGCACACTTGTGCCCTGCTTTAAGATCAGATTCTCTGGATACCCTTTCTAATACAATTGAAGTATCTTAGCCCGTCCTTGACAGAAATTCTGGCTCTGCCTCCATATTTCAGATGACGCACACTTTGAAATAAATATTATAGGGCGATGTGATGGAAAGTGACTGAGTGTCCGGAGAAGGCATCTCTAAGGAGATGATAGGTAAATTAAGCAGGAGCCAGCAGTATTTTGAGTGGAGAGAAGGTCCAGGACTAAGGTCCGGAGCTAAGAGTTAACTTGGTCTATTAAAGTGTAGATGGAGAACTGTGAGCAGAATACAAACGGTAGTAGGTGAAGCCAAAGAGGTAAGTGAAGGACCTTTGTGTAGGGTCTAGTCGGTGGTGGAGGAGTTTGGATATTCAGTGTGGGGAAAAGCCACGGAAGGTTTGAAACAATAGAATGCTATTGAGTAGAGAATGCTTTTTTTTTAAAAATAATTTTATTTTTAATGGGGCGACATCAATAAATCAGGATACATATATTCAAAGATAACAACTCCAGGTTATCTTGTCATTCACTTATGTTGCATACCCATCACCCAAAGTCAGATTGTCCTCTGTCACCTTCTATCTAGTTTTCTTTGTGCCCCTCCCCCTCCCCCTTTCCCTCTCTCTCTCCCCCCTCCCCCTGTAACCACCACACTCTTATCAATGTCTCTTAGTTTCACTTTTAAGTCCCACCTACGTATGGAATAATGCAGTTCCTGGTTTTTTCTGATTTACTTATTTCACTTCGTATAATGTTATCAAGATCCCACCATTTTGCTGTAAATGATCTGATGTCATCATTTCTTATGGCTGAGTAGTATTCCATAGTGTATATGTGCCACATCTTCTTTATCCAGTCATCTATTGAGGGGCTTTTTGGTTGTTTCCATGTCCTGGCCACTGTGAACAATGCTGCAATGAACATGGGGCTGCATGTGTCTTTACGTATCAATGTTTCTGAGTTTTTGGGGTATATACCCAGTAGAGGGATTGCTGGGTCATAAGGTAATTCTATTTTCAGTTTTTTGAGGAACCACCATACTTTCTTCCATAATGGTTGTACTACTTTACATTCCCACCGAGAATGCTTTCTACAGGGAAAGGAAGGAAGGCAGGCTTTGCAGTAGTGCGGGTGAGAGGTTTACTGCTGGCTTGAAGTTGTGTGATAGCAATGAAAATGGAGAGAGCAGACAGATTTGGAACATATGTTGAAGACAGAGTTGATAAGACCTGCTTATGTAGGTCTTGAAGAGAAAAGAGAATCAATGATGACTTCAGAAACTTTGATAGCAGTAAGTGTATGGGTTGTGGTGGACTTTCTCATATAAGGAAGACCGAACAAGTTCAAAGAAGTGAATCAATAAATAATACACTTAGGACATATTTAGGTTTTGCATAGCATATAGACTGTCAGTATTTTAAAATACTATGTGATGAACAGTACAATTTCATGTAATCAGTTAGAACATGGGAAAATGCCTATTGCTAAATTGAAAAGATATTTAAATAATTATTTTAGAACATGGCTTACTTTAAATAAGGATACCTCCAAACCATTCATAAAAATACAGGCATAACTTTTACACACACACACACACACACACCTCAAAGGAGAATATTTTATATTCAAATTCATCAGTTTACATTTACAAGCAGGAAAGTCTTCATAATATCTACTCTTTATTTTTCCTTTGCATAAAGGGGAAAATTAGTAATTTTTAAATATCTCTTCATAGAGTTGAAGTTGTTATTAAAACACCTACTTACTTAAAACAAGGAATATTTGTAAACTTTTGAATGCATATATTGTATGTTTTGATCTTTTTTGAAATAGGTCAATACTTGGAAACAATCAGACAAAAGTTAATGTGGTAGGCATCTTATAAAGAGCCTTTTTAAAAATTCTGAGTAATTTGGTAGCTGAAAAAAAATGTAATTTAATCATTTGACATAAAATTGAGGAATTGGATTCTATTTTTAGAAGACATGTAGGAACATGCTTGATTTTCCTCCCACTTAATCTTTTAAGAACTTGATAACTTGGTTATTTTAAGTTGATACTTCAATTGCAAATTTAACCTGCAGAATTTTGGAAGCTGTATATATACTGAACCTGTTGATTAAAATCTAAAAATATGGCCATTGAACTTGAAATGGGTGTGTCATATCTAAAATATTTTGCATGACAAATTAAATATTCTGTGCTTGAAATATAGTGACCTGTTTCAAAGTAATATTTAATTCTCTTTTAAAAAACCATTAATTTTGGAAATTTATTTTGGGGATAAAAAATATTTTGTTGGATTCATAGTAAAACAGTATTGACAAACAAGTTCTCTTTTTTCTCTGTTCCTTTCTCTCTCTGTCTTCCTCCCTCTCTCCTTTCATCCTTCTCTTCCTCCCTCCCCCTCTCTTCCTCTTTCTGTCTTCCTTTCTCCCCACTCTTCCTACACCCTGATCCCACCCCACGGCAGATGGTACGTGAACAGTACATTACAGCCACAGAAGACACCCTCATAGAAAGGCCGGAGAGCCAGCATGTATATAAAATTGGCATTTATGGCTGGAGAAAGCGCTGCCTCTACTTATTTGTTCTTCTTTTACTCATCATCCTTCTTGTGAATTTTGCTCTTACAATTTGGATTCTTAAGGTGATGTGGTTTTCCCCAGTAAGTATATATATATTTTTTCTTTTCTTTCTAATTTTATTTTTATTTTTTGCTGGTAAGTCAGTTCTTGTTTCGTGTGCACCATCACTTCATCTGTATTGTATTGGTAGAAACTTCCTTTACTGTCATTGTTTGTTTCCTGTCTGTATCAGAATTTTCAGTAGCAAAAAATACATATAATATTTACCTGTTTTACCTTTTTAAATAATTTCAGTGTGAATTACACTTTATTGTTTTTGTTTGAGTTATTATAATTTTTATTAGTAATTATCTTTACATGGGGAAAAGTTGTAATGATCTTGAATTTATGGTTGATTGAGCCATGATTGTTTAATAATTATTTAATTCACTAATTGGTAAGTCATGTTTCTCTAATCTCATTTATTTATAAATACCATTTGGGTGCTACTTTCTCATTCTTTTAAAAGCTTCATGCTGATATGCAATGAAGTCATGTCCACACTTCAATATTTAACATGGATTTAGTAAGTAAAATATCAGTAGTCTTAAGGAATTCATATTTTATTTTTTAAACAACTGCATGTTTCCAAGATAGCTGATTTTATATACTCTGACAATATTTCTGTGTACTTTTTGAAAAGAATTATTTAATGTAGAATGGAAGATAGTGCAGTCAGAAAAGCGCTACAGTGGACATCACAGGGAGGTTAATCAGCTCCTCGCATTTGTCTTGAAGGTGTGATATAGGCACAGTTTATTTCCAACAACAATAGTTGTAGCATTTGATCTGAAATGCCTCCCATTAATTGGTATCCTTCATTTTCTATGCAATGATTTCTTTCCTTCCATAATTCCATAGCCAGTAGACACATTATTTCTTTTCTTGGCATAATAAATAAATATTTATATTTTCACATATTCAAAGAGATAAAATGCCAATCCAATAAAAATATAGCTTGAAATGTGTTAATATATTTAATATAAATGCATTTAAAATAGTTAAAAGTATATCATATATTATAAATTATTATAAATTATATACAAATATCTTTAAGTTGTGATTTCTTCTTTAAAATTTACAACAATTTTTTATAGCATCACCTAAAGACACTTCTCCAGAGAGAACATACACATGGCCCACAGGCCTATGAAAAGATGCTCAACATCACTAATCATCAGAAAAATGCTAATTAAAACTACAGTGAGACATCGCCTCACACCTGTCAGAATGGCTTTCATTAACAAATCAACAAACTAGTGCTGGCAAGGGTGTGGAGAAAAAGAAATCCTCCTGCATTGCTGGTGGAAATGCTGACTTGTGCAGCCACTGTGGAAATCAGTAGGGCAGGGGTCCCCAAACTACAGCCCATGGGCTGCATGCGGCCCCCTGAGGCCATTTATCCGGCCCCCGCCGTACTTCCGGAAGGGGCACCTCTTTCATTGGTGGTCAGTGAGAGGAGCATAGTTCCCATTGAAATACTGGTCAGTTTGTTGATTTAAATTTACTTGTTCTTTATTTAAAATATTGTATTTGTTCCCGTTCTGTTTTTTTTACTTTAAAATAAGATATGTGCATTGTGCATAGGGATTTGTTCATAGTTTTTTTTATAGTCCGGCCCTCCAATGGTCTGAGGGACAGTGAACTGGCCCCCTGTGTAAAAAGTTTGGGGACCCCTGCAGTAGGGGATTGCCTCAAAAGATTAAAAATGAAATTGCCTTATGACCCAGTTATCTCACTTCTAGGAATATATCCTAAGAATCCCAAAACACTAATTCAAAAGAAGATATACACCCTTATGTTAACTGCAGTGTTGTTTGCAACAGCCAAGATCTGGAAACAGCCCAAGTGTCCATTGGCAAATGTATAAATAAAAAAGGCTGTGGTACATTTACACAACGGAATACTACGCAGCCATAAAAAAGATGGAAATCTTACACTTGCAACAGCATGGATAGACCTGGAGATTATTATGCTAAGTGAAATAAGCCAGGCAGAGAAAGACAAATACCGCATGATCTCACTTATATGTGGAATCTAATAAACACAATAAACTGAGAAACAAAATAGAAACAGAGGCAGAGTCACAGGGAACAGATGGACAGCTGTCAGAAGGAAGGGGGAAGAGGGGATGAGATCAAAGGTGAAGGAATTAGCCAAAATCATATATACACACATACAGACAACAGGGTATAGTAATAGCCTGAAGGAAATGTGGGAGGTGGAGTTAGGGGAGAGGGGCAAAAGGGAGAGATGGAGGTGGAAAGAGACTTTGCATAGGGCATGTGAGGACACAGTGTGGTATGTAGAGGATTTTTTTTTTTAGCAAGAAAGACAGACCGACAGAAAGGGACAGACATAGAGGAAAGGAGAAAGATTAGAAGCATCAGCTCCTAATTGCGGCACTTTAGTTCTCATTGACTGCTTTCTCACATGTGCCTTGACCAGGCAAGCCAGTGACCCCTTGCTCAAGCCAGTGATCTTGGGCTCAAGCCAGTGACCTTGAGCTTCAAGCCGGCGATGTTTGGGCTCAAGCCAGGGGTCATGTCTGTGATCCCTCGCTCAAGCTGGTGAGCCCATGCTCAAGCAGATAAGCCAGCGACTGTGGGTTTCAAACCTGGGTCCTCAGCATTCCAGGTTGATGCTCTATCCAGTGTCAGAAGGAAGGCGGAAGAGGGGACGAGATCAAAGAAGATGAAGGTGAATGGCCACCACCTGGTCAGGCTAGAGAGTGTTATGTTAAGTGGGACACTTGAAACCCTGTCAACACAATAAATTAAAAATTAAAATTAAACAGTATATATACAAGATTTAATAGGATGACAGCAGTGTGTAATCTTGAGAGTTAAGCTTTCTATCATTTCTGATAATTCTTCAAGACTTGAAACTCCTCAAGAGCAGACAACTTGACTAGAGCTCCACATCCTCCTATATCACTTTTCACTTAAGAAATGCATAATGAATACTGGCTATTTTGTGAGCTTACATGATACACTTGAAGACTTCATTTAAAAATTATTTAGGTTATTTTAAGGGTGATGGTGATAAAACTGTTCTGTATCCTAATTGTTTTGGTGGTTACATGTGTTAAAATTCACAGAAACTTCAAAAGAGTCCATTATTTAAAACAATTTTAAATAGTAATGGTATGATTTTTTTTTCTTATATGGTGGTAAGCTCTTGGCTGTTTATGGTAAAGAGATCCTTTAAATCTTATGTGTATTTCCTAAATAGGTCTTCGTATTTATACAAGATTTAATAAAATACTATGTATTTGAATAAAAAAACCTAAATTTTAAAATAAAATATTTGGGAGAAATATAGAAAAAGTGCTGATAAGAAGTAGATGAAAATGCATATGTAATTTAAGCCAATACTTTTAGAAAGGAAGGAAAAAGAAAGCCATAACAAAATCTCTATTGTCTCATCTTTTTAACAGACTGGAATGGGTCACTTACATGTTACAAAAGATGGGCTCCTCCTGGAAGGGGAATCGGAATTTTTATTCCCATTGTATGCCAAAGAAATACACTCCAGAGTGGTAAGACAATGATGAAATATTTAAATCATTTGTGTTTTATGAAAAACAAATAATGATTAAGCATAGAAATAAAGTATATTTCAGAGGAGAGTTCTTAAAAAATGTCCACATGAACGCACGTTCATGCTACACTCTTTATAAAAGGCTTGGCTCTAAGGCTGTGGAATTTATTTCTGATATTACATTCTGAAATGACTCCATTGTCATGTGCTTTCGATCTGAATTTGGTGGCCTCAGTAATTTAGACCATAATCAAGTAAAGGTTTGTAATTAAAACCTTTATCAAAAACAATCTAAACTTCTTTCCATTTTTGTAAGTAATTTAAGTACATGTCTTTCAAGGCAGTTAAGATTATCTGAAAAGCTTAGAAAGAAATCAGTGCTTGGTGGTATGTTCTGTAGCAGTTATACTAATTATACAGATTGTGGTCCTGTAGGATTCGCCATTCAGAAATTAAACATTATCATTAAATAATTGTGCGACTTCAAAAGTAAATCTGCCTCAGTATTATATCAATATTTACTTACCTCTATTGAATTTATTACAAATTGAGCCAAGCACAAACTATAGTCAAATATTTTTGTAGTATGTTCTATTTTTCCTTATGTGATACTACAGACTTTGTAGTAGAGGTAAATATTTTGCAACATTACCGATTAGGTGATATTAGCTAAATATGTCAAATGTTAGAAACTTTGTATAAAGAGAGCACACTCTTTATTTCCCTCTCATTGTTCTAGATACAAAAGGTTATGTCGGTATTTCCTACATGCAGAAGCTGTACCAGCTATTCCAGAGCAATTAGAAAGGAAACAAAAGGTCAACCACTGACAAACACCTGGTCTTATAAGAGAGCTAAAGCAACTTCCAAGTTAGACATCAGAGCAATCACCAAGCTCTACTACCAACTGCAAAATGATATGGTGCAAAATGACTGCAGAGGAGAGATCCTAAAGGAATAAAAAGATGCCAAGAGTAGTAAATATGTGGATAAACAAAAATATACCACTTATTATTTTAAACATTTTAGAGGATACTTCAATACTAAAGTAGAAATAATAACAATGTATTTCAGGGTTTACAACAAAGAAACAAGTAAAATATATGACCACAATAAAACTGGCATAAAATTAATTGAAGATAGTTAAAGATGTTCAGTATAAATTCAAAAGTAAAACACACACAAAGAAGAGCCAATATATCAACAAAGGAGATGAAATAAAACCATAAATTATACTCAATCCAAAAGAAAGCCAGTAAAGGACACAAAGAGCAAATGGAATGAATAGAAAACAAATAGCAAGGTGGTAAATTGAAACCAAGCTACATCAATAATCACATCAAAATAAATTGGTCTTAACATTCTAATTGAAAGCCACAGATTATCATATTGAATGAAGAAGCAAGACTAACTATATGCCACTTACAAAAACCCACTTTAATGATAAAGACACAAGTAAGTTAATGGTAAAAGAATTTTAAAAAAATTATTCATTGATTTTAGCCAGAGAAGAAGGGGGAGAGAGAGAGAGAGACAAGAACATTGATCTGTTTCTGTATGTGCCCTGACTGGAGATAAAACCAGCAACCGCTGTGCTTCTGGCTGATGCTCTAACCCACAAGGCTATCCAGCCAGGTTGGTAAAAGAATTTTAAAAGAATATGCTATACTAAAACTGATGAAAAAAGTGGGAGTGAAAATTTCACACAAGTCTCTTAACCATTATTTTTTTTCTGCTATATCTCCTGGGAAAGAGAAACAAAAGAACAAATAAAAATTTGGAACTACATAAGACTAAAAGGTTTTTGCACAGCCAAGGAAACCATCAATAAAATGAAAAGACAAGTAACTAAATGGGAGAACATACTTACCAATGATATATTTGATAAGGGTGTTTTTATCCAAAATTTGTAAAGAATTCAGACAACACAACATCAGAGAAACAAACAACCCAAATAAAAAGTGGGCAGAAGACCTGAATAGACACTTCTCCAGGGAAGACATACAGATAGCCAATGAACATAAGAAAAGTTGCTCAACATCACGAATCATTAGAGAGACATAAATCAAAACCGCAACAAGATACCACCTCACACCTGTCAGAATGGCTGTCATCAATAAATCTGTAAACAACAAGTGTTGGCAAGGATATGGAGAAACAGAAATGTTTGTGCACTGTTGGTGAGAATACCTTTCTGTGCTTCCATTATGGAAAACAGTATAGAGTTTCCTCAAAAAAAAAATTAAAAATGAAACTGCCTTATAACCCAGCAATTTTATTTCTGGGAATATATCTGAAGAATCCTGAAACACTAATTTGAAAGAATATATGCACTCCTGTGTTTATTGCAGCATTATTTACAATAGCCAAGATACGGAAGCAATCCAAGTGCCCATCAATAGATGAGCAGTTAAAAAAGCTGTGGTACCATATATAAAATGGAATACTACTCAAACATAAAAAAGACTTAAATCTTACCTTTCGTCATAGCATGGATGGACCTAGAGAGTATTATGCTCAGTGAAACAAGTCAGTCAAAGACAAATACCATGTGATTTCACTTATATGTGAAATCTAAAGAACCAAATAAGCAAACAAAGTAGAAACTGAGTCACAGATACAGAGAACAGACTGACAGCTGTCAGAGGAAAGGAGGTTGGGAACCTGGGTGAAAAAGCTAAAGTGATTAAGCAGTATGAGTTGGTAGTTACAGAAAAGTCACAGAGCTGCAGATTACAGCATAAGAAATATAGACAATGACATAACGATTATCTATGTATGGGGCCAGGTGGGTACTTGAAACATTGTGGGAACCATTCTGTAAAGTACATAATTTTTTAACCAACTTGCTGTACATCTGAAACCAATACAAAATAATAGTGAATATAAACTGTAATTTAAACAAGAAAGTTGGAGAAGCTATACAATTGACCCTTGAACAATGCAGGGGTTAGGGATGTTGACATCCCCAACAATAAAAAATCCTCATATTTTGATTCTCTAAAAACTTAGCTACTAATAGCCTACTGTTGTCCTGAAGCCTTATTGATAACATAAATAGTTGATTAATACATATTTTGTATATTATATGTATTATATACTGTATTATTACAGTAAAGTAACCTAGAGGGAAAAATGTTATTATGAATACTGTAAGAAAGAGAAAACATATATACAGCATTTCTTGAAAAAATCCACACATAAGTGGACCCTCACAGTTCATACCCAGGTTGTTCAAAGATCACTGTACTAATAACAGGCAAAGTAGATTTCAAAGCAAGAGATAAAGATCTCAGAGATACAGAGGGTCATTTCAAATGATGTAGGAGTGAATTCATTAACATTTATGTAGCTAAACATTTACATACCTAATGTTTGAGCTTCAAGATACATGAAGCAAAAGCCAATAGAACTGAAAGAAAAAGTAGAACTTTTCACATTTATAATCAGAGATTTCACATCCCTCTCTCAGTAATTGATATAACAAACCCACAGAAAATTAATAAGGATATAGGAGATTTGAATAACACTGTCAACTTATTTGATATAATTAACATTTATATAGTACTCCCCCAACAACAGAATAAAAGTCATTTTTGATGCACAAGGAATATTTATTAAAATCATATTTTGAACTATAAAACAATTCTCAATAAATTTAGAAGTATTCAAATCATACAACATGTTATCTGACCATAATTAATTCAATAAGAAAACAGTAACATGAAAATATTTAAATATTTTCCAAATATTTTAAAATTAAATAAAATATTTATACATAATCCATGAGTCAGAGAAGCAAGAAAACATTAAAAAGTATTTTTGACAGATTAAAAATAAAAAAAATATATATCAAATTTCAAGGGATGTAGTTAAAGTAGTGCTTAGAGGGAAACTTATAGTACTAAATGTCTATTTTAGAGAAAAAGGAATATCAGTGACTTCTGAATATACCTTAATAAGTAGAATAAAAACAAATTAAACCAAACATATGAGAAGAAGTGATAGAATAAAAAACAGAAATAAAAAAATAGAAAACATAAAAGCAATGGAGAGATCAGTAAAACCAAAAACTGGCTCTTTTAGATCAATAAAAATTGACCAACGTCTAACCAGATTATTTTTTTCTAAAAAATGAATAACAGACCCATGACAGAAGACTGGTGGTTTGATGGTTGACAGAGCAATGGGGCAGGGGACAGGAGAATGATGAAGGTAAGGTACACCTGGGAGAAGGTAGAGGATGAGGTATATGTTCAGACGGTAAGGGAGACCAGATAGCAAGGGTGGGATGGGATAGCCTGTGTGAGAGGTTCTGGTTAAACACACTCTGTAGGGTTCTGACTAAAATTAGGTTTGACCAGGAAGTGCATCAATGAGCCTAGGAAAGGTTTTAGGGGCCTGAAGAAATTTTTGTCAAGCAAGGAAGCTTCATCATACTCTAATTAGAATATTATTTGCCAAAGGGCCCATCTCTCAGACTCTTTCCTCTGCGTCTACATTGTCATTCTTTGAAAGTCTGGAGAATCCTTAATGGTGTCCCCTCTACAATTTCTGACATTGGTCATTTGAGTCTTCTCTTTTCAATGAATAATCTGGTTAGAAAATATCCTATCGCCTGACCTGTGGTGGCACAGTGGGATAAAGCGTCGACCTGGAACACTGAGGTCGCTGGTTTGAAACCTTGGGCTTGCCTGGTCAAGGCACATATGGGAGTTGATGCTTCCTGCTCCTCCCCCTTCTCTCTCTCTCTGTCTCTCTCCCTCACTCCTCTCTCTCACAAAAAATCAATAAATAAAATATTTTTTTAAAAAAAAAGAAGAAAATATCCTATGAAGTCCTTTGTTTGGCTTAAGACAGGTTTCTAAACCAATCAAATATGTACCTAAGGGCACATTTACATGGCTGGACAGAGTGCAGAAGCATTCTAGATCCGAAGAGATGTGGCCAAAAAATGAGATGTGAAACCATGTTCAAGTCACATGAAAGAACAAAACTACAGAGAAATAAGAAAGTGAAATTGACAATTCAAATCTCCTATATCCTTATTAATTTTCTGTGGGTTTGTTATATCAGTTACTGAGAGAGGAATGTGAAATCTCTGATTATAAATGTGAAAAGTTCTACTTTTTCTTTCAGTTCTATTGGCTTTTGCTTCATGTATCTTGAAGCTCAAACATTAGGTATGTAAATGTTTAGCTACATAAATGTTAATGAATTCACTCCTACATCATTTGAAATGACCCTCTGTATCTCTGAGATCTTTATCTCTTGCTTTGAAATCTACCTTGCCTGTTATTAGTACAGTGATCTTTGAACAACCTGGGTATGAACTGTGAGGGTCCACTTATGTGTGGATTTTTTCAAGAAATGCTGTATATATGTTTTCTCTTTCTTACAGTATTCATAATAACATTTTTCCCTCTAGGTTACTTTACTGTAATAATACAGTATATAATACATATAATATACAAAATATGTATTAATCAACTATTTATGTTATCAATAAGGCTTCAGGACAACAGTAGGCTATTAGTAGCTAAGTTTTTAGAGAATCAAAATATGAGGATTTTTTATTGTTGGGGATGTCAACATCCCTAACCCCTGCATTGTTCAAGGGTCAATTGTATAGCTTCTCCAACTTTCTTGTTTAAATTACAGTTTATATTCACTATTATTTTGTATTGGTTTCAGATGTACAGCAAGTTGGTTAAAAAATTATGTACTTTACAGAATGGTTCCCACAATGTTTCAAGTACCCACCTGGCCCCATACATAGATAATCGTTATGTCATTGTCTATATTTCTTATGCTGTAATCTGCAGCTCTGTGACTTTTCTGTAACTACCAACTCATACTGCTTAATCACTTTAGCTTTTTCACCCAGGTTCCCAACCTCCTTTCCTCTGACAGCTGTCAGTCTGTTCTCTGTATCTGTGACTCAGTTTCTACTTTGTTTGCTTATTTGGTTCTTTAGATTTCACATATAAGTGAAATCACATGGTATTTGTCTTTGACTGACTTGTTTCACTGAGCATAATACTCTCTAGGTCCATCCATGCTATGACGAAAGGTAAGATTTAAGTCTTTTTTATGTTTGAGTAGTATTCCCATTTCAGATTCAAATTTGAAGTAATTTAATCATACCCATATATGAAGTGGCTACAGGGGAATCACTGAGAACTCTTAGGGCAGTTGTGATCTATATTTGGACCCCACCAACACATTCTTACATATGTAATGGTCTTTTTGTGTATCTCTCTTATAGCTCCTTATTTAAGTTGCATACTCTGGGGAAAAGATATCATGTCCTCTGTCTCTTTTATCTACTTCTTAAGGCTAAATACAATATAAATGATACATTGTTTTTGTCTAAGAATGTCAACCAGAATTCAATTCATATGAATGGAAAAATAAAATATTTCCCTTCTACCTTGCTGTCATTCTATAAATGTCATAAAATTTGTTTAAAAGGATATCACTAGCTAATGATAAAAACTGAGGAACTCAAGCACAATGCTTAGACCTCAGCTTTTGCACCTAGAAAATGGAAATGCCCCTTCTTCACAATGAGCATAGACTTGTTCATCAGACTAATTACTGTACTACTTATGAAGAAAATACTTACATGAAAGAAAGTAATTTTCTGTAAAACAAAACCTCCCATTCAGAACTGATACCACAGAAAACATTAACGTGAGAATAAAGCCACTTTATCTTTTAACAAAAAGCTCAAAAAAGGCATCCAATAAATTTTAAAAGCTCTTTTGCAATTATGACAAGTTTTTGCATTTTAAAAGTAACATGGTATTTATTAGAGAAGTGCTAACCATTTTCTGGTTTATCTTCATAAAGTATATTATGTTGGCTCAGTGGACAGAGTGTCAGCCCGGTGTATGGATGTCCAGGGTTCGATCCTCGGTCAGGGCACCTGTGAGAAGGGACCATCTGTTTCTCTTTACCTCCCTCAGAGTGGGCCCCAAGCGCTGAGAATACCTGGGTTGGTTGAAGTGCATCAGCCTCAGGTGCTAAAAAATAGGTTGGTTAATTAGAGCATTGGCCCTGGACTGGAGTTGCCAGGGAACCCCCTGGTCAGGGTGTATGAGGGAGTCTGTCTCACTGTCTCTCCTCTCACTTAAACACACACACACACACACACGCACGCACGCACACACACTATCATGTCCTAAACATAAATAGTAACAAATGAAATTTTAATTCTTTGGAAAAGAAAAAAACACATTGAAACTGTTTTTTCTTTTTATTGACTTTGTTGAGGTGACACTAGTTAACAAAATTATACAAGTTTCAGAAGCACAAACACATTAAAACTTGATTGCTTTAGATCTTCACCTTGAGATCTGATTTGGTGCATTGTAACCAGTATACACAAGCATAAGATTGCTCTATTTTATTAAAAAAAAGTTAATACATTTACTTCTTAATATAATATAATTCAAGGTTTTAAAATAATTTAATAAAAACAATGATTAAGATTATAGGATCTGTGACTATGGAGAATCATTTTGTATACATCTCAAATTTATATACAAATATAAAGATATAATCATTTTAAACAGTATACATTTGGCTAATTTCATAAATCCCTTTCCAGGACTCATCTCTGCTTCTACAGTCTACTCAGAATGTGACTGTGAATGCACAGAACTCTGAAGGAGAGGTCATGGGCAGACTGAGAGTGGGTGAGTCAGGCTTCATCAGCGTGCTTTGCATGTGTAGGTCCTTGAACAATGTGCTGAATGGGTAAATTTGTTTTTTCTTCTAAAGAATTCAAAGTTATTTATGAACAATCAATGTATCAATTTAGAAAAATATGCCGTGTTGATCAGAGAGAATAATTAGCACCACAGAGGACAATCTAAAAGTATTTTAATTAAAGTTATTTTGATTCTGAGAAATAAAGGGCCATTCAAGGTACAAGAAACAAATGATTATTGCAGAATACAAAAGAATCTCATAGAGACCAAAAAAATGCAGAAAGTAACCAAAGCAGTTGTCCTCAAGAGAACAAAGAGCCAAAAGTATTTGTTCTCTCTCTCTTCCCCCACCTCTCACTTTGTGCCTCTCTTGCTCTCTGCCAAGTACCCCTCACTTCCAGTGTGTATTTGCCCATCCCTGTCCCTTGGATATTATGGCTGCATCTGTTCTAACTCTACAGGACCTTTCGGACCTTTCTGGTTCTTCATCTGATTAGCTGTAGTTCTCAATATCGATCAACTTAGTTTTCAATTTCATGAATTCTAAATTCACAACAAAGTATTCTAATTGGCCCAACTAAGCTTCAACCAAATGCCCTTGGGGTGGGCTATGTACCTCCATCCAATCAGCTAAGACCAGGAACCAGGTCACATAGGAGTGAGGTCACATGGAATCTTGCACAGTGAAAAAACAAATTAGAGCAAAAAAATATATAGTTGAAAAATAACAAAAAGGCAACCCAGTAGGTAAAAAGAATGTGTATACATTTTCTACACTATTGAAATTCTATAGATTTGTCAAATCTAAGAGATTGGGTGGACCTTTAGATTATGGAAATACAAAGATGAGAAGTATACTTCCAACACAAACTGGTAGCTTTCAGTGTCTTTTTATTTTTTTAATTTTTAATTTTACTCTTTAAATTGTGTGTGTGTGTGTGTGTGTGTGTGTGTGTGTGTGTGTGTGTAATTGGGTTTATTGCAAGAAATGGTAAGAGAAGATGGGGTTGCAGAATAGAGGTTCTCCTACTGGGCTGACTCGGTGAACCCATCCACGGTGAGGATTCTATCTAGGGTCTTATATCCACCTTCCACATTCCCTTCATATACCATCACAGTCCTGGCAATGAGCTTCAGAAGTTCGCCATTACTTTGTAATTAAGTCTTCACTCTACAGGATTCCCGAGCCCTCGGGACCCAGCTGAAACAGCCACTCACAACCCGAAGCAGAAAAAAATCAGTGTCTCTCTTTTTAAATAGTTGTTTTTACAAAACAGAATCATGTTACATTGGAAATCATAAATATATGTTAGCCTGATGATTTCTTTTTATTATATAAGAACTCCATATTTTTATTATTTAAGAACTCTGTTTTACACAGAGTTCATATTTTATTAAACAGAACTCTGTTCTGTTTTAATCTTTGTATCTTATTCTACATAATTAATTGCATTTCTCTTTTGCTTAGAAGTTTGATCATTAGGTCCTGAGTTTATCCAGCATACATGTTTTTTTATTGACTTGACTGGACTGACACTGGTTAACAAAATTACACTTAGGTGCACAATTCCACAGCACATCATCTGTGCACTGTTTTGAGTGTTCACCATCCTAATGCAAGTCCCCAACAATCACTATTTATCCCTCCCAAGTCCTTCGCCACCTCCACCATCCCTCTTCCCCAGCAATGACCACACTGTTGTCTGTGTCCATGAATTTCTTTTTTTTCTTTTTTGCTCAAACCCTTTACCACAAACTCAGTTATTTTAAGAGATGATAATCCCTGTTATTATGGGTTTATCATTAGAGAACAGTTTCTTCTGAAGTGGAAAACATTTAAATTTAACATTCAATGCCTATTTTTTGGTAAAATGTGGGTGAAATTTATTCACTACTGTGTCTTTATTCAAGTAGCACCTCTGCCTGGAGCGCCTCCTCCCACCACCAGGGAACCATAAATTGTTTCTTGACGTCAGCTCCGACATCCTCCTGTTCCTGACCCACAAGGGGGGACCATGGATGATTTGTCAGGGTTCTCATTGAACACTCTCCCTACCTGTGTCATGGTATTTATCAAATTGTCCTGGAACAAAATGTATATGCTTTCTTTCTTTCACAAACTGTGAACTTTTATGAGTTGTGAGCTACATCTCACTCACTTGTATATCTTCAATTTTTAGCACAGAACCTTAAATATAAAAAAAAATGCATTAAGTTTGTTTTGAACAGAATGGACTCACTTTCCTGCATTTCCTTTGATCTAAATAAGTACTTAGATGACTTGTTACTGATAAAAAATGAAATTAGATTTATTTGTTGAAGATTTCAACCATGTTCATGACAATGGTTACAGAAAAAGTTGTCATTTAGTTTAACACCTTTAACTTTTATAAAACCTCCTAAAAATTATTATATGAACCTCCAATGAGCAATACTCTTTGAACTCTTACTGGGTAATTATTTCAGAGTTTTTTTCTTTTAATTTTATACTCAAATAAATTTAATATATCAGTGACCCAGAAGAGGTGAAGGATGACACTGAATCACTGGGTGACTGCATCTGGCTGAAAGCTCAGAAGAGCAATAATACAGGCAACTACTCACAAAATTAAGGCATGCTTCCTTAAGAAAAAGAAGATAAAACAGAGGGGAAAATGATTTTCACTTTATAAGTGATGTACATACGCACATTTAAATGAAGAATCATTGAATGGTTTTGAGGTACAAATTAATAAAATAACATAAGAATATGCTGGTGACCATGTTCAAAATGGATTTATGTATTAATTGAAAAGAATATATCTAATTTCTAGCAGGTATCCATCAACTTGAATGAGCACATGGGATCACCAGGACGCCTCCACACAAACCACCAGCTTTTCTTGATAAACTTGCTTTTCTAGTAGATAAGAATATAAAGCTAATATACAAAAGAACCAGGAAACACTTGTAGTTTTTTAAGCAAATGCTGAAAACTGAGTTCTAAAGAGATTAATCCATTATGCCGCCAGGGTTAGAAAGATTGGAAGCAGAAAGAAAAATTATGAAACATAAAATAATGAGTACTAGGTCTCATTCACTCCCTGGGGATACCAGTATCCCCATGGCCTGGCCCATCGTAGCACAGATTAAGCAGTTGTTGAATACAGTAATGATTTGAAAGGCAATGGGTCTAAAGCTGATATGAAGAAATTAAACTTGGAGGAGAAAGTGATTCCTTTGTCACTGAAATAAAAAGAAAGAATGAATGTGAAGAAAACAAAAATGCCTTAGGGCAGGACAGTATTTGAGGGTGTTCTTCCATGGTGATGTCTGTTTTTTTCTGTGGAATAAAAGGTGAGAACATTTTCTGAGGAAAAGGGCAGAGAAGATAATCTGAGTATAAAACATTTTCTGGGTTAACTTTAGCCATTAAAGTGAACCATTCATAAGATGCTTTTAAATAAATCTCACATTTCAGAATACAAAATATTTATTTTATATTCTGAATGCAAATTTAAAGAATAAGAGTAGCAGAATTAAATTATTTTTGGCAAGTTTCAAAAACCTGCAAAAATTGTTTTAAATAATTTATGCATACATATATTTGATATAGATTAGCACAGAGCTGACATAAATTAATTTTAATAATATAATAGATTTAGGCTTAAAATATTTAAGTTTAATAATAGAATAAAAGAAAACTATTGGTAACAAATACTAAATATTTAATAATTTGCTATTTCTAGATGACATGGAATGTGTAAAAATAGAGATTATGACACTGCATGTAGTAACACTTGATAATAAACTTTTAATTAATCCTTCAGGTCCCAAAATGGTAGAATTCCAGAATCAACAGTTTCAGATCAATTCCAAAGAAGGCAAGTCACTGTTTACTGTTGATGAAAGTGAAGTTGTGGTTGGTACAGATAGACTTCGAGTAACTGGTACGTAGTAGCTCTTTTAATTGAGATAAAATTGACATATTAGTTTCAGAAATGTAACATAATGATTTCATGTTTGTATATACTGTGAAATTATCACCACAATAATTCAAGTTAATATCCATTACCATCCATACTTGCATATTTTTTCTTGTGATGAGAACTTTTAAAATTTACTCAAAAGCAACTTTCAAATATACAATACAGTATTATTAACCATGAAACTATGCTGTAGATTATACCCCATGATTTCTTTAATTTATAGCTGGAATTAGGTACCTTTGGATTTCCTTCAGCCATTTTGCCCATCCCCCAACCCCACCTCTTGGAGTCACCAATCTGTTCTCTACATCTATGAATTCAGTTGGTTGATTTTTTGGTTGGTTTGTTTATTCATTTTAGATTCCATATATAAGTGAGATTATACAGTATTAGTTTTTCTCTGTCTGGTTTATTATAATTAGCCTAACACCCAGAAGATCTATCCATATCATCACAGGTGGCAAGATTTTCTTCTTTTTCAAGGCTAAATAATATTCCATATCACATCTTTATCCATTCATCTATAGTATCTCTTAAGAAAAACAGTATCCCATGGAGTGCAGTTCTGAAAAAGCAAATTGTACTTTTGGCACATTTATTCTAGAATCTTCCAGGCAGATAAGAAAAAATAGTTTGAATTTGTTTACTCTTCTTTATATTTTTTTTGGAAATTCTTTGGTAGTCTCCTAGAAGAATGAATCCTCATAAATCTTTACTCACTCTTCTTCCACCACATTGATACCCTTTGTCTCTCTCCAACTGGTGTAACCCAAAAGCTTATCATAATTTCTTGGATCATCTACACAATATTAAAGCATCTGGTTTCCACATCACTTTTGCAAAAGAACATTCTTCCAAGTCTTTTTTACTCTTACTATACCAGGTACTTGGATTCCCTATACTTTTACAAAAATAATTTCTTTCTTTGAAATAAAGATAAGATGGGTTTCTGATATGACTCATTTTTAGGACTGAAAAGAAGAAATTTTATTTTTAAAATGTTCAGAACATGTTCTAAATTTACTTGCTGAGCTGTAAAGACTAAAAGACATACAAAGGCAAACACTAGTTCAATGCATCCCAGTACTTCTATGTACTACCTTGAATACCAAGAGCAACTTTATTCTCTCACATATTGTTACCAATGCTCATAAATAAAAAAGAAATAATATTCCCTGATTTAAGAAATAGACTCAACTCTAACGCAAAGTTTTATGTCATATACAATGCCTAACAAAACAAACTATAAAATAATAACCTCTGTTGCAGCATACTATAAAGCAGTAGGTATTCTGCTTACTAAAATAAAAGACTTGAGGAAATCTAATTAAAGGAGATTAATTATTGTCTAATAAAAGTGGCCTCGGTGATCAGAAATCCACTGTTGCACAGCACAGGGAATATGTGTTTTGTAGATCTAGTTTCTATCTCTTCCTCAACAATTACTGCTGCATGAACACAGACAAGTTACTGTTTTGGCTGTTTTATCACTTTTAGAAGTGGATCTATAATGTTTGTCATACTAGTGTTCCTGGATTAAGTGGATTTATGTAGGCAAAGGACAGAGGTAAAGGGTGACACTGAATCCCTGAGTGACTGCATCTGGCTGAAAGCTTGGAAGAGCAATAATACAGGCAATAGTAGAGTATTATTGCATTGTGGGGCCATAAAATCTGTAGGGGAGATAGTCTAAGAACCAGTTTAGCTTACTTCAAACCCAAGCCATTCTATACAGGGCATCAGTGACATGAACTTCTTTCTTGCCCAGGGCTTCTTTCAAGCCATGATGTTAATTAATTAGTGAGTGGAACTAGTGAGAAAAAAATCGATAAGCAGCTATTTTATTTATTACCTACATGCATGGATCAAAATCACCTGGAAGGCTTTAAAAATGTACACTGTTGGGCTCAATCCCAGAGTTTCTGATTCAGTAGGTCTGAAATGGGGCATGAGATTCTGCGTTTCTTAGCTGGTCCTGCAGCACCAGAGGCCACATGCTGGGAACCACTGCCCCACACTGAATGGACCAGAGACATTGGGAGAAGCAATATGTCAGCAACATATAGATATACTCTCTGGTGCATATCCTTTTTAAAAATATCATATTCTTCTTCTCTTTCATAGTTTATTTTTGTCTCAGTCACAAATTTCTTCCAAACTCTTCTCTCCAGTGAAACTAACCAGAGCAAATATATACTACCTGCAACCACTGTATATTTTTCTTGCCATTATAATAACATAGAGTTCTGGTTGCTAGGGAAACCATGAGTGTTGAGTATATAAACAGTAAAAATTTGACCCCGAGTTTAACTCTTGTTAGTTTCCCAATTTATGATTAAAGAAATGCAAGATATTCTACAATTCTGACTTCTCTCCTTGTTTTCTACCCAAGGATGCAAAGTTTGACCCTCTCTATATATTATTGAGCTTAGGTTTTCTTTTTCTTTTTTTTTTACAGAGACAGATAGAGAGAGAGTCAGAGAGAGTTATATATAGAGACAGATAGGAACAGAGAGAGAGAAGAAGCATCAATCATTAGTTTTTCGTTGCAACACCTTAGCTGTTCATTGATTGCTTTCTCATATGTGCCTTGACCACAGGCCTTCAGCAGACTGAGTAACCCCTTGCTCAAGCCAGTGACCTTGGGTCCAAGCTGGTGAGCTTTGCTTAAACCAGATGAGCCCGTGCTCAAGCTGGTGACCTCGGTGTCTCGAACCTGGGTCCTCCGCATCCCAGTCTGACGCTCTATCCACTGCACCACCGCCTGGTCAGGCGAGCTTAGGTTTTCTCAGCCTTCACACTATTAACATTATTGGCTGGTTAGCATCTTTGGTGTGAGTGGAGGCTATCCTTTGCATTGGAGGACATTTAGCAGGATACCTGAGCTTTATCCACTGACCCAGTAGAATTCTTCCTCCTTCCCTCGTGATTTGTGACAACCAAAATGTCTCCACTCATTGCCAGACGTCCTATTTGGGGGGAGTAGGGGTAAAATCACCTCTAGTGGAGAACCACTGGTCTACCTAAACCTATATTATTTCTCTAGGGTTTATTAACATTTATTTAATATTTACTATATGTTAGTAATTAAGCTAAATACCTATAGTACAAAATAATTAAGACATGTTCCTTTTAGGTGATGTTTCTAATTCATCTGAGATGTAAAGCATTAATTTGTTGGACACAGTCTGCTAAGGAGCATAATAGATGCTTGGGCCAAGGGCTTGGAGAAAGGGGACAGTTATACTGGAGGGTGATGGGTGTTGGAATCCATGGGAGTCCGAAAGACCAGAGTAACAGGCTTTATTGAAAGGAAGAAAGGAACCCTGCCGGGCACTTCTCCTGGGGAGAAGAGCACCGGTTACAGACTAGGGGCGAGTTATATAGTGTTTGGGAGAGCCTGAGGGGATACTGAGGCAAAAGTTCTGGTATGTCCGAATGCTCCTCCTTGGGGGGCTTCGAGCATGTGGGTGTTGAATTAAAAGTCCTGATATGTCTGGAGCCCCTCCTTGGGGCGGCTTGTCAGCTTTTTGGAATTCCTCTGTCTCAGGGGCAGTAAGGGTGAGGTCTGACAGATAAGCGGAACATCAAGAGGGCAGTTTGGAATTCACGTATCTATCAATGGGAAGAGAGACAAGAGTAGCTCAGAGAAGATTTCTCCAGGAAAGAGAAATTTGAGCTAGTCTTAGAAAGATGCATAAGAGTTTGTCAGGAAGAAATATTAAGAATTATCATCCTGTACAGAGTGTCAGGCATGAATGGACATTAATAGACAATTGCTGAAAATAATAATGGAGAGGTTTTGTGAGAACCAGACTGCTGCCTCAGTAAGTAGATGAGTGCGTCTCTCACTTCTCAGTGCTTGGTGGGGTCCCTCCCAGCATCTTACAGTCACCTTTCATCGACCGGACGGTATTGCACAGAATCAAAAAAAGCAAATACAAACCGATGTGAAATTAAGTTGCAAGTCTTGCCAAAAAATGCAGGGTTTCATGAACCAAAAATCATGTAAAACTAAAATCCCTAACAAATCTAGTAACAGAAGAAGACTTGAAAATTCTGTCTTGCCAGCAACTGAAGAAGCAAAAATGAATACAGATGACAACCTGATTGGTACTTCAAAGAGCAATAATTTTAGTATCACAAGATTAAAATATTCACTCTTGGGAAGACTGACAATCCCTTCCATTTGACTGCTTTGACGGCTTTTTTACAATGTTAAATACTATGTGAACAATGTCATATTGTGTACTGTGGTAGGCAGAATTCTAAAGATCATCCCCAGTGATCTTGGCCCTTGTAGAATTCTCTCATCTCTGCGTGTGGATGGAATCTGTAAATATAATGAGATACCATTCCCACGATTATGTTGTTTATGTGGCAAAAGGAAGATTACCTGGGTGGACCTAATCTAATCTCATGAGCTCTTTATAACAGAGAGCTTTCTTTGGCTGGCAGTAGAAGGGAAAGTCAGAGACATTCAAAGCGCAAGAAGGCTCTGTTGCTTTGTTGATATAAGAAGATGGAGAAGGCCATGTGACAAGGAATCGGGTGGCTTCCAGAAGCTTAGAGGCCCTTGTCTGACAGCATGAGAATGGAGCCTTAGCCCCCAAACCAGGAGGAACTATAGCCTGCCAACAATCTGATTGAGCTTGGAAGCAGGTTCTTGCCCAGAGCCTTCAGAAAGAGCTCTGCCTGGCTAACAACTGGATTTTGGCCTTAGGAGATCCCAAGCATATAATGTAGCAAAGCAACCGAGGTGGACTTCAGACCTACAGAGGTATAAGCTAACAAATGGACACCACTCCAAGCTGCTGTGTCACAGTTTCTAACACAGAACTAGAAAACTAAGACACCCATTCCACAATTTCAGCTGTGTTGGAAAAATTGCACCACAAACAAAACTTGACCTATTCTTTATTTCATATGATTTCATAGTTGCTACAATGACAACTATGTTTTGTGAAAATAAAATACACTGAAAGTGTTTTCATAAATCTTAATTTTTCAAAGTAAATTCCAACTAAAGCTTTTTCTCCACTCTTTACTGGAAAAGTTTGGCTTCTGTTTTTAATGGACTGACTCTAAGTAGGCTTTGGAGTTTGTGGATCAGCAAAAGCAGTAGCGGTTCACAGCCAAGGAAAGGGAGCAATAAGAGAAGAGACAGTCAGCCTCACTCTGGGGAATGGGAAAGAGCATTAAATGCTTGCTTCACTTTTCTCCTTTCTGGTTACTTGCTCAAGTGCCCCAAGCACAGAATCTAAGGCAGGCAATGAAGAGGCTCCTTCTTTAAGGTGGTGCACTCCAAACACCCAACTTGCATTAAATCCTAATCTTGACTCAGACACAGTGTTTTCTTGCCATTCCTTTTGTCTTAGGTATGCAAAGAATAAGATGAAATCTCTCTTTAACTCTTAAACAGCTTTTATATAGACGTCAGTTAACTAGGAAACTGAAGAATCATTTTTAAGTCAAAATTATGGAGGACTTCAACAATTTGACCAACTCAGAAATTGACCTAGGCCTTTAAGCAATCTCATTTTTACCCTACAAATAGAATTGTTCATCAAGTGATCAAAGTTAGCATGCCTCTTTTACTAATTCCAGTTATAGAACACATTATTGGAATAGCATCCAAATGTCATCTTCAAAAAAATAAAAGTACTCTGTTCCACTGCTAGGACTGACTTCTGGCAGGTAATAAATTGTTAGTTTGGCTTCTCCAAATATATTTTAGTTCTCTGGTGTAAAGCCAGAAGCCAAGGCTACCATCAGAGCAGCCCGGCTCATGCAGGTTCACATTGGATTCGGACAGTCGGTAAAGAAACAACAGAGCCAAAAACTGATGAGCCATAGTCTTTAATCCTAGCTTGCACCTGGCGGGCAAGTAAAAAAACACACACTGGGCTCCAAAACCCACTCACATTCAGTGCTCACAAAGCCACTGACTTATCCGAGTTTCCTTGAATCAAAGGTTTCTAGCTCACCAGCCTTATTCTCCTCAGTTCCCCATCTCCTTCCTTATCCCAGATACAAACTCTGCACAAACTGGCATCTCACTCAGCACTCCGCCATCTTGGCTGCTTCTCCTGGCCACATGGCCTCTTTCCGCTCTCTGTTCTGCTCCCTCTGCTCTCTCATGCTAATCATCCCAGGAACCAAGAGAGCAAACTCTTGTTCTGCCCCCACTTTATACTGTAGCTTCACAACCTCTATCCAATATACAAAATAGGGAAGTCTCTAATACAAAGTCACTTCTCTGAGGCATGATTGGATTGTACCACCCCACATCAAAAAGGGTGGGAAAGGCTTAATCCCAAAACCAAGCCCCAGGCTACAAGGATTCTCAACACACATTAATATCACCTGGGCGACGGCCTCACGTGGGCAGCGCCATTTTTAACAAAGTGAGCATAATACATTTTATCTGCCCAACATCTGGCAATGACTTGCTGGGCTGGGTCCATTCCCTAACATTTAGTAAGAAAAAGAGTATCACGTAATAGTACCCATTTTTCATATCACTAATGAGAGAAACAAAATCTAGGGATAAACCAGTCAATTTATTTCTACCTCCATGTGCCCCTAAGCAGTATTACATAAAGTCAAAAGTGATTGAGTAAAAATGCTGAAGTCACCCACAAACTAAGCCACTAACAAAAAAGGACCTGAAGAATAAGATTTAACAATTAAAGACATAAACAGGAGAAAAGATACCAGGTACCTCAAAAAGACATGAAGACAGATACCTAGAAGTGTTAAAAAGTACTGCACCCCAGATTCTGAAAGGCACTGTATCTCATTTCATCAAGTTCACTTACAGACACCGAGTCCAGATAAGTTTTGAAGAGTTTTATTTAAAAAGGAAATTTTAAATATGCCAGCTGCATATGGGTGACATGCAGAATCTACAGGCCCAAATCGTGCAGCCCCAAAAATAGTTCAGGGGCTGTTTATATACCCCTGATCACACATGGGCGGGGGAGAGCATGACATTATGGCACAATCATTAACAAGATTATAACATTTGTCTAGGAGATAGATACACAGAAACATTAAGACTTTCAAGGTAACACAATCAAAGATATTTACAAATCTTTCAGCGTTCCTCTTCCCTCACTATCCTAGAGGTATTTTACTCTCAAGATTCCAGGAAGGGGGAGGAACTACAATCAATGCAAGGTGGTATGTAAATTCTGTCTCCTATTGAAAGAGAAGAAGTTTCTCGGTTAACCTTTATTTTGGATTTAAAACTAAATGACCCATTGTTCTTGTAAGCCAGAAACTTCTACATTCTTCTCCCTCCCCTCTCCAAAGGAGGGATGAGACAGGAAAGCCTGACCCTTCCTCCCAGCATATCAATATTATTTGCAGCTTTTTGGTATAACAGAAGGTGCTTTGAAGTCCTTTAAGCACATATCCAACACATTCATCTCTGAACACTTTCTTTCTTTTTTTTTTTTCAGAAACAGAGAGAGAGTCAGAGAGAGGGATAGATAGGGACAGACAGGAATGGAGAGAGATGAGAAGCATCAATCATCAGTTTTTCGTTGAGACACCTTAGTTGTTCATTGATTGCTTTCTCATATGTGCCTTGACCGTGGGCCTTCAGCTGACCAAGTAACCGGTTGCTCTAGCTAGCAACCTTGGGTCCAAACTGGTGAGCTTTGCTCAACCCAGATGAGCCCGTGCTCAAGCTGGCGACCTCGGGGTCTTGAACCTGGGTCCTCCACATCCCAGTCTGACACTCTATCCACTGCGCCACTGCCTGGTCAGGCTCTGAACACTTTCTGATGCAGCTCTGTGGACAGTTGATGACCTGGCTCATCAGTTAAAAATCTTTTTCAGCTGAAAGAAACAAAAACCCCAATCAAAACTGGTTTAACCTATAAGGACGTAATTATTTCACATGAAAAATCTAGAAGTAGGATTGCTCTAAATTAACTAATTCAGTGGGCCAGTAATATTTCACTCCTGCTTTGCTACTTGTCAAGTGTGTTAACACTCCCCTTTTAGTTGCCTAGCAGTTCCTTCAAGTCCAAGCATCACTTCCCTGTGTAATGACATCTAGCAAGAGAACCTTGATGACCTTTGGTGATCTGGCTTCTTTAAGTTCCCTTTCCAGGCTAAATTCAGCTCACATTAAATTACTTGCATTTCTCTTACTCTTGTCATTTAGCTAGAATTTATTTTTTCAACTCGATCTGATACACTATGATTTTTAGTGAGGAGTTTATTAAGACATCTGCATTCATTCTGGTAACTGCTCTCTTTGGGCCTTTCTGTGTGACATTATTTTATCATTTTTATTTTTTAATCTTACTCCATTTGAGTCTGAAATAAGCCTGGTGTAACAAGGGATACAAAGGGACCAGATTATGTAGGCACTTGTAGGACATTATAAGGCATTAGCATTTGTTTTAGGGGCAAAGGAGAGACATTTGATTCTTTTGGAACAAGGTACTCTTCAGCTTGCTATTCATTTTAAAATGAATACGACCATTACAAGGCAGGATATATTGTTTGGAGGAAAGAATGGAAGCAGTAAGACCAATTAGGATGATGTTAATTGTGGTACAGACAATAGATAATGGTGACCTGGCCAGATGTTGGCAATGGTCATAGAAAGAAGCAAATGACTCCAAACTAAGAACTAACATATAGAGACACATAGCTCAAATGGTGGCAGGCATCCAGAGAGGGAAACAAAAAGGAAAAGATTGTATTTGTATCTGGATGATGGCGTTATTCTCTGGGTAATGGCAGTACCTGAGGAAGAAAAGATTACATTTGCAAGGCAGAAAGAACTAACAGTTAATGTTTTAAATATACAAATTGAAGCTCTCTGTAAAAGAGCCAAGTCAAGCCAGCTATTGGATAAGTGAGCTGCCTATTGTCCATAAACTCCATATAGTCACAAATGTCTATTTATTTTAAGCAGCGGTCCCCAAACTATGGCCCCCTGAGGCCATTTATCCGGCCCCACCGCACTTCTGGAAGGGGCACCTCTTTCATTGGTGGTCAGCACGGCGTTACTCATGTACAGTACTACTTCCGGTGACGCGGGACACACGTGTCATGGCTCCGGAAGCATGTCATATGACACACATCACCAGAAGCAGTGTGAAATAACAGCAGAAGTAGGAAGAAAGGCAAAGCACTATAACCATTACTACACAGTACAATGGCCCCATACTCCCCCAAATGTACAACATAATGGCCCCTATTGTAAGGTATTTTTCCCTGCCGAGAAGGAAGGAAGAGGGCCGGAGCTGCAAAGTGTGGAATAACAGACGGCTTTATTGAGTACAGAGTGCACACCCCGCCCGGCAAGGTTCCCTGGCCCCGAGGAAAAATGGAGGCCAGAGAAGTTGCACGGATTAAACCGCGTGGGAGATATTTAAAGGGTCCCTCTAGGAAAGTGGAGCTACTATGACGTGGTGAAATTTCACTGGCTGGCAGATGATCACTTCTTTCCAAATGGTTCCTGGGAAGCTTCCTTTGGCGGGCTTGATTGTGGGCGGTCCTAACCAAAGTGGGCAGGTCTGAGTTCCTACGTGACCATCCTCCATTATCCATCGACCTTACACCTATAACCTCTCTTTGCCCAAAAGTCTCCCCCCACATTACTACATACCATGTTTCCCCTATTATAAGACCCTGTCTTATATTAATTTTACCCCCAAAAGACGGGGGGGGGGCTGTCTTATTTTTAGGAGGTGCTTTTAATAGGGGAAACATGCAGCAGTGGGCTTCCCACAGAAGAGGCCCACCGCTGCTGCTGCAGATGTCCAGGACGCTGTATACACAGTGTCACAGGCTGATCACCGCCATCCCTGAGTACAGCACTGGAGGCAGAAGCAGCTAAATATTTCATCACTGCGAGCAAGTTTTCAAGTTGCCAAGCTAATAGCATGTACTGGCAGACCATTTGTGGAGGGAGAATTTGTTAAAGAGTGCCTTCTTTCTGTTGCCAAAGAGATGTGTCCAGAAAAGGCAGACTTATTTAGTACAGTTAGTCTTTCAGGATCTACAATTACGCGAAGGATTGAAGCAATGGGAGACAATTTGCATCAGCATTTTGAAGTCACAGAAGAGCTTGCTGCACTACAAAGCATCAAAGGAACAACTACGAGAGAGGATATCTATGAAAAGGTTTCCCAAACTGTGAAGGATTTGGAGCTGGACTGGGCTAAACTATCCAGTGTGACAACTGATGGTGCGCCTGGTATGGTGGGGTCTAAGAAAGGAGTAATTGCTCACACTAATCAAGAGATGGACAAACGTAACCATTCTCATCCAATAGCCATACACTGCCTCATCCACCAACAAGCGCTATGTAGTAAATCTCTGAAGTGAGATTCTGTTATGAAAATTGTGGTATCTTGTGTTAACTTCATTAGAGCTAATGCACTAAACCACAGACAATTTCAGGAATTTCTGTCTGAGCTAAATGTTGCCTATGAAGATGTTCTGTACCACACAGAAGTCCATTGGCTGAGTCGAGGGAGAGTTTTGAGACATTTCTATGATTTACTTCCACAGATTACAGCTTTTATGCTTTCAAAAAACCAAGTACCAGAGCCCAATGATGCAGAATGGAAATGGCACCTCGCCTTTCTGACAGATGTAACAGAGCTACTCAACAGTTTCAATGTGCAACTTCAAGAAAAAGGGAAGCTCATCTGTGATATGCAATCACATGTGAAAGCATTTGAAGTAAAATTAGGCCTCCTTATCAAACAAGTGAAGGAGGAACATTTCTGCCATCTCCCCTTAATTCAAAATCTGTTAGTGGAAAAACCCTTGATTGCATTCCCAAAAGAAACATGTGAATTCACCGGAAAAGTTGCAAAAGGAGTTTCAATTCAGATTTAAAGAGCTTCATCTCCATAAACAGGACATACAGCTTTTCTGTAACCCATTTTCTATTGACATTGAAAATGTGGATACAGTTTACCAAATGGAACAGGCTGAACTGCAGAATTGTGACTCTCTGAAAGACACATTGAAGTCAAGCAGCTTGCCTAATTTCTATGCATCTCTCCCCTCTGAGGCATATCCCAATCTCAGGAACCATGCACTCAAAATGGCAACCATCTTTGGCAGCACTTATGTCTGTGAACAGACTTTTTCCAGAATAAAACATCTGAAATCTCCAACCAGATCTAGACTAACTGATGCACACTTGCATCACTTGTTACGACTAGCAGTGACAAATATGGAACCGGACACTGACCATCTCATTAGCGAAAAGCAGGCTCATAGTTCCCACTGAAATACTGGTCAGTTTGTTGATTTAAATTTACTTGTTCTTTATTTTAAATATTGTATTTGTTCTTGTTATTTTTTTACTTTAAAATAAGATATGTGCAGTGTGCATAGCGATTTGTTCATAGTTTTTTTTATAGTCCGGCCCTCCAATGGTCTGAGGGACAGTGAACTGGCCCCCTATGTAAAAAGTTTGGGGACCCCTGATTTTAAGGTTCAGGCCAACTGCATTTTACTATGGAAAGTCATCACTGCTACCTTAAAGTAATTCCCCTCTGCTGATTACCCTCAAAATAACTTAGTTGCACATCCCTACTAGCACATTACTTTCTATCAAATAGTATTTGTTATTTATATGTGATAAACCTATAGTGTGTTGAATTCAAATCACAGCCTTGCTCTTTAGCTGTGTAACTTTAGGAAAGTTAATTAATGTTTCTGTTCTTCAATTTCCCCCTCAGTAAAATAATCTCACCTGCCTTGTAGAGTTCTGAATATTAAGTCAGTTAGATACAGCCAAGAGCATGTCACCGTCACCTTCACACCTCTGCACCCCCACTGATACTGTGTCTTGTGTATAATTAAGTTCTCAGACTAGTGAAACAGCTGGGGAGATACTGACTCCAAGAAATTAGAAATTCAATTTTCAATATTTAAAATTTTTGAGTTTTCTGTAACTTTTTAATTAGTCTTAAGAAGCAAATCAAAACTGGGGAAAAAATATATATCCTGCAGGTCTGGCTGCCTGACACCATGAGAACTAATTACACGACGCAGGTGCTGATGAGAAAAAAAGCAGTTTTTTCAAGTGCCGGCCACCTGAGAAGATGGGGGACTCCTGTCCCCCAAAACCCATCTTCCTCTTCTGGTGCAGCCAAGGGTTTTTATAAGGGGAGAGAAGGGAGATCAACAAAAACAGAACAAAGGAATCAAAAGGAGAAGGTTGAGTTTTCTGCTGAAGGGGGTGGCTAGTGAAAGCTAGCTCTGAGTGTTCAGAAAACAGACTGAAGACCACACATTTTCTGGAGCTGGGGCATCTGACAGTAGATGTTCATTCCCTTGGTTTTTACAGGAATTGAAGCTAGCAAGTAGCTAATGAACTAGGGTTTTTGTTCCGTGTGACAGATTCCCACAGTCAGCCTTGAGCGAGAATCAGAACTGCAATTACTGTGGTGGGAGCAGTAAAAGGAGAGGGAAGGCCTAGGCCAGGGGTTGGGAACCTTTTTGGTTGAGAGAGCCATGAATGCCACATATTTTAAAATGTAATTCCGTGAGAGCCATACAACGACCCGTGTACGTTATACATTAGCCAATAAAAATTTAGTGTTGTCCCAGAGGACAGCTGTGATTGGCTCCAGCCACCCGCAACCATGAACATGAGCGGTAGGAAATGAATGGATTAAAATACATGAGAATGTTTTATATTTTTAACATTATTATTTTTTTAATTAAAGATTTGTATGCAAGCCAGATGCAGCCATCAAAAGAGCCACATGTGGCTCGTGAGCCAGAGGTTTCCGACCCCTGGCCTAGGCTCACATTTCTCCTGCTGATGCTTATTCTCCTTGCTCAAATGCTAACTCTGGATGTGCGCAGCCAGAGGGGAACAGGCCTTTTACGTGTAATGAGAGCTTGGCCAGAGGTGGAAGTACAGGACTGATTATATACTTGTGATTTGTTACAGGATATATAACTATGATCACTAAACTAGTAATACCAAGTCATGGTTCTAAGAGCAACAAACTAAATTTAACATTTTACAGAAATTCTTTTGTAAGGTTACTTTGTTAGTACATTCTCACTTAGTTCTATTTCATGGCTAGTCAGATTAGTTTCAGTAAATCAGTAATACAGAATATTTATTCCCAGTTACAAAATGACACAAGATACAATTTTTATACATAAAATCTAGAGAATGAGTCAAATTACCAATACCTAAAATATATTAGCTTATGTAATTTTCCACTGAAATTGCTTTTTTTTTCAATTTGAGGGCTAATATTGTTTTCTAGATTTAAAATAAGCCTGCGTAGTTGGAATTGCTTTAAAAATCATTTTTTATAGGGACCTACTGAAATTCTGGTCTCTCTGGAAAAGCAAGAGAGCATTTGTGCCTATTTGTTTCTTGCAACTCAAACATCTACACAAATTCAGAGACAAAGATCAGAACGTACTTACGCTTTAGTGTTTAGTTTGTTTATTCCATGTGGTATTATTTATTTTGCTTTTGTAAAATTATGTATCTCTGTTTTTTGTTTAGGGCCTGAAGGGGCTCTTTTTGAACATTCAGTGGAGACACCCCTTATAAGAGCCGACCCATTTCAGGAGTTGAGGTAAAAATTCTGTTCAGGTATAAACACACTCTCTTATAGAAGACACCGGAATAGGTGTTGGAATAATATTGTAGCAGTAGTTCTAGTTTGCTTTATATTCCATTAGTTGTCTTTATTCTCATGACTTTCTGCTTATAAATGGTCATTACTTACCAAAACTCAAGGGAGGTAAAAGTCCTGATTCTCCACTGTACTGTCTCTGTGCTCTGGGCACCCACCCTCCCTCTCTGCTGCCTGCTTCATTTCGGGCCCTGTACTTTCCCATAGCCCATTCCCACCTTCGTCTGTTCTTCTTTAATCTGCCCATCACTCTAAAACCAGAGGAACTTGGCCAAATGCAACTACGCATTCAAGTTTCATTGATCCCCTCGTCCATAGGAAGGTTGAAAGGCTCCTCCACTGGTCGCTCACAGCCCTCCATGATCTGGCCTCCTCCTACTGGCTCTCAGGCCTCAAGCCCTCACAGCACCTCCCACCTGATGTGCCCTGTCAGACGTGGGTGGCTGCCAACCCTTCCCCCTCCATCCTTCCGCACAGGTTGCTTGTCTGCCTGGAGTGCCCCTTCCCTTCTTCCAGTGGAGACCTCATGAATCTCTGCTTCTCCCTCAAGTTTCAGTTCACATGCTGTGGGTTTATGATTCATGGATTTCAGAAGCAGTAACCTGTTATAAGGCACAACATAACAAAGTAGCCAATTTATGTCAAATCCAGCTGTGACTGTGCAACCTATGTACACTGTTTACTCTCTCCACCACCCAAGTGGACCCCTGAGGGATTTCTTCTTTGATCTATTACCAGACTCCACTTTGTCATATGAACTCTAATCAATAAAAGAGTTATATTTTCATTATATTTATTATATGAGTTATACTTATGCTCATATTTCATTATATGAGTTATATTTTCTCCTATTAATTCTTACCATAAACTGTCCTTCACTTTTATTTCTAGGCTCAGTAGCATTACTGTTCCTGGCCTAAGGAGTGAAAATCATTCTTGAATATCCTAATGACCTATGAAAACACTAATGTGGATTTTGTAGGGTTAAGATCATGATGCACTTATAAATATATACATGTTTAAGTATCACTATGAAAATTTTAATATTTTCTCAAATGGTCGTCATAGTCAGCTATTGCATGTTTTAAGAATTCTTGCAGCACACCAGTTGAAAACTGCTGAGCTAGATAGACTGAGCTTATCTAAAAATACCAGTGTTTCTCTGTGACTTAAGCTCAACACAATTTGACCAATAAATTCCATGAATGTCTCTAAATGTGTTATCATACTCAAACTAAGATTTCAAAATGGTTAACAGAACAAATTTCACATACTGAGATGTATCTAAGAATATGAAACTTTGTTTACTATAACGAATAGTGATAGACAAAAATCTTGCCAATTAAAGGTGGCAACCATTTAATTTAAAACTCTATCAAATAAATCTTCAGTCAGTTTACATGAAAACTATCAGGGTACTTCTCTCTTTTTATCATTTCCCTTTCTCTCTCTACTCACCTTCACTCTAACCTTACCCTACAGGAGGATACAAATCCTTTTCTATCCTGTTTTTCCTCTAATAGATCTTTAAACATTTCAATCAATCAGGATTTCAAACTTGGGTTGGATTGGGTTGGAGCAACTGAAAAACTTTCAAGTGATCACATTGTGCCATCTGGTGGAAATTTATTGTTTTCTAGGCAGAGACAAACAAGAGAATTTTTCTGGTCTATATATCCCTAGGACTTCTGCATCATGTTTGACTTAATCACAACAAGATTCTGTGACAGTTTATAAAAACAAAGCCAGCTGAGACCAGTCTCCATCCTGTGTATTAAGTCTATCGGTTCAGTCTTTTTCCAAAAGAAATCTTTGTTGCCTGTCCTGTAATCTTCCCAAGTTAAAAAATTAAAAAAAAAAAAAAAGAAAAAACCCAAAAGGTCAAACTTACATTCCAGTTTATAAACGTGCAAATGTATGTGTTGCCTTTAAATGTCTTCTTTTCCCAAACAAGTTTTTGTTCTCTCTATATATAGTTTTACAAAGTTATTCACAAATAGCATCTGGTGTGGTATGCCAGGGTGCTTAACCATGCCATCTGAAACTGCTGCGTAGGGTTAGAACTCTCTATAATGTTTTATCTGTTTTTAGAGGATACTAATTTCATAGACTCTCACTGATAGGATGTTAATTTCTTTACTGCACATTATTTCTGGATTTTTCAATTAATAAGATACCTTTATTAGCATTCAACAATGATGTGAAGATACTCTATACCTTATTAAATTTTCTGTGCTAAGCAGTTTGTTGAGATATTCCTGGGTGGCATTCTTTTTAATACTATTTTCCTTGGTGTCTTTCCCTCATCTCAGATTGGAATCCCCCACACGAAGTCTAAGCATGGATGCCCCAAAAGGTGTTCATATTAAAACTCGTGCTGGGAAAATCAAGGCCCTTTCTCAGATGGACATCATTTTTCATAGTAGTGATGGAATGGTGAGTTCTAAAGATCAAGCTCCTACTGTATGTCCTAGCGAAACCCACTCATGTCCATAAGGTATACGTATATGAAATTTATGGTAGTTTGAAAAGAAACATTATGGAAAGCATAGAATAGAAAAATGTTAAACAAAGGCAAAAATAAATTTAGCATTGAAAGAGGTCCAAGAAATTTTAAAATAATTCTATATTGGATCCAGGTAGCTTTTTTTAACTGGTATTATTGTCATCAAGTCTCTTGTTATTTCCAGCTTTGAAAAAGCACTACAGAGTCTCAGAGTTTACAGAGAACATCAACTCTGCCATTTCCCAGTGACTCGACTTCTCTCAATGTGGCTGTCACTAGGAGTGCCTGTGACAATCACTATCTGTTACTGTTCAAAGAGCTGGGGGCTTCCTTAGGTCAAATTATAGTTAAGTGAAAATAGTCCTTTAAAAGTCAACTACAATAGGATAAAAGCTGGTACTTCTAGTCCAGAAATACAACATCCCTGAAATGGGCCATAGTTACAACAGGCTATGAAGCAACATGCTATTCAACACTGATTGTTATGGTGCTAGGTCAGCTTATCCTGATCACCGCTTGAGTCCAGGAAAAGTAACAGGCCTTCCTGGGCCTATGTTCCCATATGTCAAATAAGGGAAATAATATTTGCTTAACTATGTCACAAGCTTCTGAGACACCAATATGGTAATATGGGTGACACTGAAATTATATTAATTTGACTTTAAAGGAAGGTGTAGTTGAGGCAACAAGTGGAGGCCATGGGAGGCAGCCTATGAGCATAGACAGAACCCATTTGACAAACTGAGTGGAATGTAAAAGTCTTCTGGCAAAGCTCCTTTAAAGTTTTAACTTAAAAAATTATGATAGCAGGAGCAGATAAATGCAAAAAATGAAAATCAAGAATTTTTGAATCTTATTATTAAAGTATAATATCACTACCTACTTAAAATGTATTACCATGAAAAAAATTTATACTGACTCTAAGTTTTAAATAATATAACATTTTCTCCTATGAATTAAGTGTCACTTTATAAATAGCACAGCTGGACTCAGAAAGTTTCTCTCTCCTATTACTGGGCCAGTTTAGAGTAAAGCAATCTCAGGCCTCTCACAAAATATTGTCTCATAAAAGCGAAAGAAGATGAGCAAGGAAGTGGGATGTGAACTACCGGTGACTACAGTTTGAGGGAAAAAAATAACAACTAGAAATAAATTTGCTGATTATCTACAAGAAAGAAGAGAGGAGAAACAGACAAGTTAGAAAAAATCAAAAGCACGCAGGGAAAAGCAAGTGCCCACAGAACCCAAAGCATTGTGCAATAACCTAAGCAGGTTCTGCTTTTTAAAAATAATCCCCAGATCCTGGCCGGTTGGCTCAGCGGTAGAACATGGGCCCGGGTGTGAAAATCTCGGGTTTGATTCCTGGCCAGGGCACACAGGAGAAGCGCCCATCTGCTTCTCCACCCTACCCCCTCTCCTTCCTCTCTATCTCTCTCTTCCCCTCCCACAACCAAGGCTCCACTGGAGCAAAGTTGGCCCGGGCGCTGAGGACAGCTCCATGGCTTCCACCTCAGGCACTAGAATGGCTCCAGTCGCAGTGGAGCAACAGCCCAGATGGGCAGATCACCACCCCCTGGTGGGCATGCCGGGTGGATCCTGGTGGGGTGCATGCAGGAGTCTTGTCTGTCTGCCTCCCCGCTTCTCACTTTAGAAAAATACAAAATAAATAAATAAATAAAAATAATCCCCAGTTGATTCCTTAATAAAAAGAGTAAACTCTGAGAGTCCCAGACCGCAAGGATAAAGCTTAGCCTGTAATACCACTAATGGCAGCAGTGTCCCAAGAGGTACGGTAGCCTGCGAACAGCAGTTTACTAAAAGGTTGGGGTTCACAGTGGTAGAGCGTTGGCCTGGCGTGCAGGAGTCCCGGGTTCGATTCCCAGCCAGGGCACACAGGAGAAGCACCCATCTGCTTCTCCACCCCTCCCCCTCTCCTTCCTCTCTGTCTCTCTCTTTCCCTCCCTCAGCAGAGGCTCCATTGGAGTGGAGCTGGCCCGGGCACTGGAGATGGCTCTGTGGCCTCTGCCTCAGGCGCTAGAATGTCTCTGGTTACAGCAGAGCGACGCCCCAGAGGAGCAGAGCATCGCAGCCTGGTGGGCGTGTCGGGTGGAACCCGGTCGGGTGTATGCGGGAGTCTGTCTGACTGCCTCCCCTTTCCAACTTTAGAAAAATAAAAAAATTAAAAAAAAAAAGGTTGGGGTTCAGGATGAGAACCACATACAATAGAGAAAGAATTGAACTTTGTTGGCAAGAAAGAGCATTACACCTACCCACAATGTACTTTCTTTCTAATAAGAGAGCACCCTAACATGACTAAGGCTTGGCACTCAGTGTGACAATTTTTATGCCTTTGATTATCAAAAAAATTTTCCAAATTTCAACCAATGGTCGTTCATTTGCATTTCAGTTTAACTCAACTATAATAGGAACACAGAATTCAGTAGCTCTCATTTAATTTTAGTTGGTTTTTATCTGTGTCTATTGCTTTTCTATATCTAATGGAAGGCAGTGGTTTCAAATAATATTTTAAAATTTAGGGAAATGGTTGATAGCTAATAGGATGAATTTAATTGCCTTTCACAGGAAAATAAAATCTAGAAAAATTCCAAAATTCACGGGTAAAAATTATTTAGATGAACCTATTTCTGTGGCTTGTAATTTATCCCAATGGGAAGAAGAGGGTTTAACGTAAAGTCAAGGTGAATGACAGGATAATGTGAATTGGCAAAAGAATTTTATTATTACTTCTGTCAGGAAATTCTGAAAGGTATTTCTGGGAGTAGAGCATTATAAATTTCATTAGCTCAACTAGCAAAATGGGTAGAAGTAAAAATGACTTCCCTCCAAAATGGAGAAAGAATTAACACCCTGCCTGGATGTAAAATATAAATAGGCTTTAAAAGGTTCAGGTAATTATAATATGACAAGTAAAACCAGTTGCTTATTTCATTTTCAATGCAGAGAAAAAACTAATTTGTTTAGAATATTTTGAGAATATGAATCTTATGCTTATCGTGATCATTCCTCCTTTACCACTTCATCTCTCCTTTTCTCCCCAACAGCTTCTGCTTGATGCTGAAACTGTATGTTTGCCCAAGTTGGTTCAGGGCACTCAGGGTCCTGCTGGCAGCTCACAGAGACTCTATGAAATGTGTGCGTGTCCAGATGGGAAGCTTTACCTGTCTGTGGCTGGCGCAGTTACCACATGCCATGAGAACAGTCACATCTGTCTCTAAAGCACCCACATCTTCCATGGAGAACAGTGAATTTTAGAGTACTGACCTCAAGCCTTTATACTTAGAGCAACTTGACACCCGGAAAACTGAGATGGTGGATAAAAGCAAAAGGACACACTTTCAAAAGGAACTCAGAAAGAAAATTGTGTCAGTGAAAGTGTGAAGATGAATAGTGTGGACGTTAAGACATAAAAGTCAAAGAAATATCAAAGAATGTATTCCACTAGATTGAACCATGTGAATTTTCTTTTCCTTTCTTGTACATGTCAATCTGTGATGAAATACTGAACTGCTGTGTAGAATTAATTTATGATGTTCAACTGTGGATATCTAACTCCCCATAAAAGTAGCAATTGTTCAATATGTACTAAAAATGCCCCCAAAGTTCTATGGGCTGCTTCCATTGTATCACTCAAACCTGTGAGTTTTCTCTTCATTTTAATGCAAAGTATATCAAGTTTGACAAGAAAATCTTCAGGTTTTAAAAGGACTTTAATTAAGGTTGATCTGATTTTCAATATGTAGCCAAAGGAATAAATTATGCAAAATCAATCATGCTTTCTTTATAGTCAATAAAAAATCAACCTACATTTTCCACAAACTTCACAGTTTGACCATCTTTCTTTAATACTTATAACTGGCTGAGGTAGGTGTTATTCTCTTCAAGTTAAGGGTGATAAAATACGGTTCAGGTAGAACAAATGACAAGGTCATAGAGGATCTACTGGAACTTAAACTGTGACCCTACATTTGGACAGCTATTTTCTCGTAGAAAAACTTGGATATGTTGTTTCACTTCTTCCAAAACACCAATCTACATGACAACTGTGTAGATGGAATAATAACTCTTCTGACAAGTGAAGAAACTAAAGTCCAAATGGGTTTTGTCATCCACCAATATCAAACAGCTTAGGCAGGGGTCAGGAACCTTTTTGGCTGAGAGAGCCATGAACGCCACATATTTTAAAATGTAATTCCGTGAGAGCCATACAACGACCTGTGTACGTTATACATTATCCAATAAAAATTTGGTGTTGTCCCGGAAGACAGCTGTGATTGGCTCCAGCCACCTGCAACCATGAACATGAGTGGTAGGAAATGAATGGATTGTAATACATGAGAATGTTTTATATTTTTAATATTATTATTATTTTTATTAAAGATTTGTCTGTGAGCCAGATGCAGCCATCAAAAGAGCCACATCTGGCTCGCAAGTCATAGGTTCCCGACCCCTGGCTTAGGTAGTAGGACTCATAACTGCCCATCCTGTGTACTATCTTTACACAATAGACACAAGGACTGGATGTGCCTTCATAGAATCAGACTCTCAGTTTGTGAAAATATATTTAGTACCAATTGGTTGTATAAGTTGCCCATAACCCAAATAGGACAACCTACACCTATACACCTATGAAAACAAGTTAATTGTATGTAAGCCACTCAATTTTTTTTTTCTTTTCTTTCTTTTTTTTTTTTGTATTTTTCTGAAGCTGGAAACGGGAAATGGGGAGAGACAGTCAGACAGACTCCCGCATGCGCCCGACCGGGATCCACCCGGCATGCCCACCAGGGGGCGACGCTCTGCCCACCAGGGGGCAATGCTCTGCCCACCAGGGGCGTCGCTCTGCCGCGACCAGAGCCACTCTAGCGCCTGGGGCAGAGGCCAAGGAGCCATCCCCAGCGCCCGGGCCATCTTTGCTCCAATGGAGCCTCGGCTGCGGGAGGGGAAGAGAGAGACAGAGAGGAAGGAGAGGGGGAGGGGTGGAGAAGCAGATGGGCGTTTCTCCTGTGTGCCCTGGCCGGGAATCGAACCCAGGACTTCTGCACGCCAGACCGACGCTCTACCACTGAGCCAACCGGCCAGGGCCTAGCCACTCAATTTTTAAATGTTCTTCATCACAAACAGTGGTTGATTTTGGTTTGATGTTGTTTTGTGTTTTACCATTTGCTATTGTTAGATTCAGGGAGTGCTGATATGCTGGGGCTGCCAAGAGTGTAACTATTGAAGGAACAGGGAGTGCTGATAGGGCCCCTGTGACACCGAAAACAAAAAGTTCAGCAACATCCTGCATTTTATGAGTCAGAGACCCTTATTAGAAGTTTATGTTTGAAATTCTCCACTGAGCAATACCCCCCCCCCCCCCGTAACTGCGCACGACCTCCCTAGCCAATAGCTAACAGCCACATCAGCTTCTGTATAATGCTTGCTCAACCTAGATAGCCACCCTATAAAAAGGAGTCATTTTAGAAGCTCGGGGCTGCAGTGTTCCCCTGTGTGGGTTACCTGCAGTCCCTGCGCAGGTTTGCGGGGCTGCAGTGTTCCCCTGTGTGGGTTGCCTGCAGTCCCTGCGCAGGTTTGCGGGGCTGCAGTGTTCCCCTGTGTGGGTTGCCTGCAGTCCCTGCGCAGGTTTGCGGGGCTGCAGTGTTCCCCTGTGTGGGTTGCCTGCAGTCCCTGCGCAGGTTTGCAATAAAACTTATAAAATTTACTTTGTGTCTGCTGTAGCCTGTCTCCTGGGATGTAACACTAGCACTAGAATCCCCAAACAGCACAAGATGTGGTGGGTTCAGCAGCATTGCAACTTTCAACTTATAAAATTTGTAACTATAAATACAGGTTGCAATTCATTTTCTACAGACTCAAAGCTGAAAATAGAAAATGAACTCATTTCTTTTTTTTTTAAATATTTTTTATTTATTCATTTTAGATAGGAGAGAGAGAGATAAGACAGACAGACAGACAGACAGAAAGGAGGAGCAGGAAGCATCAACTCCCATATGTGCCTTGACCAGGCAAGTCCAGGGTTTTGAACCAGCGACCTCACTGTTTCCAGGAAGACACTTGATCCACTGCACCACCACAGGTCAGGCTGAACTCGTTTCTAATGTTGTTTTAACAAGGTGTACATTTGACAATGTGCATCCCACTTATAACAACTTGATTTTTAAATTTCTCATATGTATAAACACTTGAAATTACAAAATAAAAATACAGTGCTTCCTAAGCAGTTCAGAACTAACTCAATTTTAAATATAATGTTTGTACAGTTTCACAGAGGGTTAGGTCATTTTAGATTATAACTTATTCACCTTTTCTGTCCTGATTTAAATTAATGTCTACTTTCTTGCTATGAAATTCTTTTTTTTTTTTTTTTTTTTTTGATTTCAGACCTATCTTTTTTTTTTTTTTAATCATTTTATTTTTTTAATGGGGCGACATCAATAAATCAGGATACATATATTCAAAGATAACAAGTCCAGGTTATCTTGTCGTTCAATTATGTTGCATACCCACCACCCAAAGTCAGATTGTCCTCTGTCACCTTCTATCTTGTTTTCTTTGTGCCCCTCCCCACCCCCTTTCCCTCTCCCATTCCCCCCTCCCCCCCGTAACCACCACACTCTTATCAATGTCTCTTAGTTTCACTATTATGTCCCACCTATGTATGGAATAATACAGTTCCTGGTTTTTTCTGATTTACTTATTTCGCTTCGTATCATGTTATCAAGATCCCACCATTTTGCTGTAAATGTTCCGATGTCATCATTTCTTATGGCTGAGTAGTATTCCATAGTGTATACGTGCCACATCTTCTTTATCTAGTCATCTATTGATGGGCTTTTTGGTTGTTTCCATGTCCTGGCCACTGTGAACAATGCTGCAATAAACATGGGGCTGCATGTGTCTTTACGTATCAATGTTTCTGAGTTTTTGGGATACATACCCAGTAGAGGGATTGCTGGGTCATAAGGTAGTTCTACTTTCAGTTTTTTGAGGAACCACCATACTTTCTTCCATAATGGTTGTACTACTTTACATTCCCACCTACAATGGATGAGGGTTCCTTTTTCTCCACAGCCTCTCCAACATTTGCTATTACCTGTCTTGCTAATAATAGCTAATCGAACAGGTGTGAGGTGGTATCTCATTGCAGTTTTGATTTGCATTTCTCTAATAGCTAAAGAAGATGAGCATCTTTTCATATATCTGTTGGCCATTTGTATTTCTTCCTGGGAGAAGTGTCTATTCATATCCTCTTCCCATTTTTTTATTGGATTGTTTGTTGTTTGTTGTTGAGTTTTATGAGTTCTTTGTATATTTTGGATATTAGGCCCTTATCTGAGCTGTCGTTTGAAAATATCATTTCCCATTTAGTTGGCTTTCTGTTTATTTTGTTATCAGTTTCTCTTGCTGAGCAAAAACTTCTTAGTCTGATGTAGTCCCATTCATTAATTTTTGCCTTCACTTCTCTTGCCTGTGGAGTCAAATTCATAAAATGCTCTTTAAAACCCAGGTCCATGAGTTGAGTACCTATGTCTTCTTCTATGTACTTAATTGTTTCAGGTCTTATGTTTAGATCTTTGATCCATTTTGAGTTAATTTTTGTACAGGGGGAGAGACTGTAGTCCAGTTTCATTCTTTTGCATGTGGCTTTCCAGTTTTCCCAGCACCATTTATTGAAGAGGCTTTCTTTTCTCCATTGTGTGTTGTTGGCCCCTTTATCAAAAATTATTTGACTATATATATGTGGTTTTATTTCTGGACTTTCTATTCTGTTCCATTGGTCTGATTGTCTATTTTTCTGCCAATACCATGCTGTTTTGATTGTCGTGGCCCTATAATAGAGTTTGAAGTCAGGTATTGTAATGTCCCCAGCTTCATTCTTTTTCTTTAGGATTGCTTTGGCTATTTGGGGTTTTTTATAGTTCCATATAAATCTGATGATTTTTTGCTCTATTTCCTTAAAAAACGTCATTGGAAGTTTGATGGGAAGTGCATTAAATTTGTATATTGCTTTGGGTAATATAGCCATCTTGATTATATTTATTCTTCCTAGCCAAGAACAAGGTATATTCTTCCATCTCATTATATCTTTTTCGATTTCCCTTAACAATGGTTTATAGTTTTCATTATATAAGTCCTTTACATTCTTTGTTATGTTTATTCCTAAGTATTTTTTTTTTTTTGTTGCTATCGTGAAGGGGATTATTCTTTTGAGTTCGTTCTCAGTTGTTTCATTGTTGGCATATAGAAAGGCTATTGACTTCTGTATGTTAATTTTGTATCCTGCGACCTTACTGTATTGGCTTATTGTTTCTAGTAGTCTTTTTGTGGATTCTTTGTGGTTTTCGATGTATAGGATCATATCATCTGCAAAAAGTGATACCTTTCCTTCTTCTTTTCCGATATGGATGCCTTTTATTTCTTTGTCTTGTCTGATTGCTCTGCCTAGAACCTCTAGTACCACATTAAATAAGAGTGGAGAGAGTGGACAACCCTGTCTTGTTCCTGATTTAAGGGGGAAAGCCTTCAGTTTAGTGCCATTTAATATGATGTTAGCTGATGGTTTATCATATATGGCCTTTATCATGTTGAGATATTTTCCTTCTATACCCATTTTGTTGAGAGTCTTAAACATAAGATTGTGTTGTATTTTATCGAAAGCCTTTTCTGCGTCTATTGATAAGATCATGTGGTTTTTGTTCTTTGTTTTGTTGATATGGTGTATTACGTTAACCGTTTTACGTATGTTGAACCATCCTTGAGATTCTGGGATGAATCCCACTTGATCATGATGTATTATTTTTTTAATATGTTGTTGTATTCGATTTGCTAGTATTTTGTTTAATATTTTAGCATCTGTATTCATTAGAGATATTGGTCTGTAGTTTTCTTTTTTTGTGCCATCCTTGCCTGGTTTTGGTATGAGGGTTATGTTGGCCTCATAAAATGTGTTTTGAAGTATTACTTCTTCTTCAAATTTTTGGAAGACTTTGAGTAGAATAGGAACCAAGTCTTCTTTGAATGTTTGATAAAATTCGCATGTATAGCCGTCAGGGCCTGGACTTTTATTTTTGGGGAGGTTTTTAATGGTTTTTTCTATTTCTTCTCTACTAATAGGTCTGTTTAGGCTTTCTGCTTCTTCTTGACTCAGTCTAGGAAGGTTGTATTGTTCTAGGAATTTATCCATTTCTTCTAGGTTGTTGAATTTAGTGGCATAAAGTTTTTCATAGTATTCTACAATAATTCTTTGTATATCTACGGTGTCTGTGGTGATTTCTCCTCTTTCATTTTGGATTTTGTTTATATGAGTTCTTTCTCTTTTTTCCTTGGTAAGTCTTGCCAAGGGCTTGTCAATTTTGTTGATCTTTTCAAAGAACTAGCTCCTTGTTCTATTAATTTTTTCTATAGTTTTTCTGTTCTCTAATTCATTTATTTCTGCTCTGATTTTTATTATCTCCTTTCTTCGGCTGGTTTTGGGTTGTCTTTGTTCTTCTTTTTCTAGTTCCTTAAGGTGTGAAGTTAAGTGGTTCACTTGGGCTCTCTCTTGTTTGTTCATATATGCCTGAAGTGATATGAACTTCCCTCTTATTACTGCTTTTGCTGCATCCCATAGATTCTGATATGTCGTATTGTCATTTTCATTAGTCTGTATATATCTTTTGATCTCTGCACTTATTTCTTCTTTGACCCATTCATTTTTTAAAAGTATGTTGTTTAGTTTCCACATTTTTGTGGGATTTTTTTCCTCTTTTTTGCAGTTGAATTCTAGTTTCAAGGCTTTATGATCAGAAAATATGCTTGGTACAACTTCAATTTTTCTGAATTTGCTGATGTTGTTTTTGTGGCCCAACATATGGTCAATTCTTGAGAATGATCCATGTACACTGGAGAAAAATGTATACTCTGTCACTTTGGGATGAAATGTCCTGTAGATGTCTATCATATCCAGGTGCTCTAGTGTTTTGTTTAAGGCCACTATGTCTTTGTTGATTCTCTGTTTGGATGACCGATCTAGAGCCGTCAGTGGTGTATTGAGGTCTCCAAGTATGATTGTGTTTTTGTCAGTTTTTGTTTTAAGATCAATAAGTAGCTGTCTTATATATTTTGGTGCTCCTTGGTTTGGTGCATATATATTAAGAATTGTTATGTCTTCTTGATTCAGTGTCCCCTTAGCCATTATGAAATCGCCATTTTTGTCTCTGAGTACTTTTCCTGTCTCGTAGTCAGCATTATCCGATATGAGTATTGCTACACGTGCTTTTTTTTGGATGTTATTTGCTTGGAGTATTGTTTTCCAGCCTTTCACTTTGAATTTGTTTTTATCCTTGTTACTTAGATGAGTTTCCTGTAGGCAGCATACAGTTGGATTTTCTTTTTTAATCCATTCTGCTACTCTGTGCCTTTTTATTGGTGAGTTTAATCCGTTTATATTTAGTGTAATTATTGATACTTGTGAGTTCCCTATTGCCATTTTATAGATTGCTTTCTGTTAGTTTTGTGTCGTTTGATCCTTCTCTTTCGTTTTTCTATCTTTTGTTTTTATTTGGTTGTATTCCATACATCTTTCCTCTCTTGCTATCTTTTTTATCTCATGTGCTTCTGTGGTGGTTTTTTCAAGGGTGGTTACCTTTGAGTAATGAAAAGGGTCCCTACCCTGTTCATTGTAGCGCACTATTTTGTGAGTACTTTTGTACTCCATCGTCCTTTGCTACTGTTAATCTCCATCTTCTCCCCCTCTTTCTTTTTGTTGTTGTCACAGTTTAAATTTGGTTTTCTTGTGTTCTTCTCGGAGCTTTTACTTGTGGCTCTGTTTTTTTTTTGTTCTTTGTATCTGATTGGAGAACCCCCTTTAGTAATTCCTGGAGTGGGGGTTTTCTGATGATAAATTCCCTCATCTTTTCTGTATCTGTGAATGTTTTTATTTTTCCTTCATATTTGAAGGATAGCTTTGATGGGTATAGTATTCGTGGCTGAAAGTTCCTCTCTTTCAGGACTTTAAATATTGGGGTCCACTCTCTTCTAGCTTGTAGAGTTTCTGCTGAGAAATCTGATGATAATCTAATGGGCCTTCCTTTATATGTTGTATTCTTCTTTTCCCTGGCTGCCTTGAGAATTTTTTCTTTGCTGTTGGTTTGTGTCAATTTCATTATGATATGCCTTGGAGTAGGTTTGTTGGGGTTAAGAAAACTCGGAGTTCTGTTTGCTTCTTGAACTTGAGGCTTTAGTTCTTTCCACAGGCTTGGGAAGTTCTCATCTATTATTTGTTTGAGTATGTTCTCCATTCCATTTTCTTTCTCTTCTCCCTCTGATATACCTATTATTCTTATGTTATTCTTTTTGATGTAGTCAGATAATTCTTGTAGGGCTATCTCATTTTTTTAAATTTTTGAGTCTCTTTCTTCTTCTCTCTGTTGTGCCTCAAGTTGCTTGTCTTCTATTTCACTAATCCTCTCTTCTATCTGACCTGTTCTATTAGCTAAGCTTGTTACTTCGTTTTTCAGCTCGTGAATTGAGTTTTTCATCTCTGTTTGATTTGTTTTTATAGTTTCAATTTCCTTGGAGATATACTCTTTGTGTTAATTGAGTTGTTTTCTGAGCTTCCTAAATTGCCTTTCTGTGTTTTCTTGTATATCTCGGAGGATTTTTAGGATTTCTATCTTGAATTCTCTGTCATTTAGCTCCAAGGTTTCCAAGATATTAAATTTTTTCTCCATAGATTTTTCCTCATCTAGCTGTGTTACCTCTCTTTCTTTTGTATCCATGATATTCGATTTTCTCTTCCTTAATGGCATCTGAGGGTGGTTTTGTTGATAGTATTAATGAGATTTAATAAAGAATAAAAAGTTAAAAAAAATAATAAAAAAAAATCGAAAAGAGTTGTTTTTTAAAAAAAAAATTAATAATGAAATAAAGAAAAATAAAATAAAATAAAAATTTTTAAAAAAGGAAATTATTCCCCCCCCTCCTTTTTTCCTCTCCTCTCCTCTCCCCTCTTTCCTGAGAAAATCTTGTGGTGAACTGTGAATTATAACAAACAATGCCTGTGATGGAGGGCCTGAATTGGGGAAAAGTAATAAAGGGACAAAAAAAAAAGGAAAAAAAAAAGAAAAACGAAAAAAAAAAAAAAAAAAAGTGTATGGACCCACAAAAAACAAATAAGGAAAAAATTTGGGTCAAGAATAAAATGATTTGCTTTTAGGTGTTGGTTGTCTAAGAGTTATGATGAGAGGAATAAGAGGAAAATGGAAAAATGGGGGGACAAATTAAAAAATTACTATTGTATTTAGTGGAACAAGAACTAGATAAAATGGAGAGCCAGGGATGGGAGCACTGCTAGTGAGTTAAAAAGGTGAAGTAAAAAACCCCCAAAATGCCACAAACATAAGTTTGAGTCCCAGATAAGATAATTTGTTTGTTATTGAGGTTTGAATGAGAGGAGATGTAAAGGAGAAAGGAAGAAACTAATATAGAGGGAGAAAAGAAAGAGAGAGAGAGAGAAAAAGAGGGAACCACTAAAAGAAGAAAAAAGAAAGGAGAGAGAGAGAGAGAGAGTTAAGGGTTTTGGAATTCAACCCTCATAGAGAGAAAGGAAGAGAAGAGAAAAGATAATGGGAGATGTAACACTTATGGGTAGTGTAGTTCAAGGAGAGGAGAGAGTAAGACCGGCAGAGAGTTAATCGGCCAAATTGGAGGAGGAAAAAAAGTATCAAGAATGAAGATAAGAGAAACAAACAAACAAATATAATAAAATGGGATAGGTTATAAAGTCTGCAGATTATTCTTGATTTTGAGAGGTTATCTTCTTGCTTTTTCTTTTCTCTCCCTCTTCCTGGTCGGTGACTCTGTACCCCGGGTTCTGCCCCTTTGGCACGCTCAGGTAGAGTTTTGCAGTTGATAAGTCTCTATGGCAATATTATGTATTGTGCTTTAGTCTCGTTGGCAGTCGAGGCTCATTAGCATTTATAGGCTCCGACAGTGAGAGAGTCCGTGTTCCTGGAGCCTTTCTCCTAGTCTTTCCTTCCTCAGGTAGTAGCCTGATAATCCAGCTGTGGGGTTGCTGCTGCCTCTGCCTGGATAGTAAGAGGCTCAAAGAGCTGGCAATTCCCCACTCTATTTCCACTCAGCACAGGGCTCTGGGTAAGGCTCAGTCAGTCAGAGCTGCTAGCATAATCAGGCGGGCTTTCCGCCCACTCAAAGACCTCTGGCTCTGTCTGCCACTCTGTCCGGTAACACAGGCGGGCGCCCACTTCCGGGGCGCTTGGAGGAAACTCTCACTCACTGGCTGTGCGCGCAGACCAGGATATCCGGCCAGCAGTCTCACGCTCTGAGTGAAACCCCCAACCGCAGGGAAAAGTTGCAGCATTGGAATTGAGTCTCGCTCCGTCCCCGTGCACAGCTTTTGCAAGGCGCTGGGGCGGCCCGAGATTCTGCTTTGGCCCACACAAAGGCCCCTGACTCTGCCCCTCTGTGCGATAACACGGGTGCGCACTGCCGAGGCACTCGGAGGAATCTCTCATTCACTATCTGCGCGCGCAAACCAGGATATGAGGCCGGCCGCGTTTCCCTCTGAGTGAAACCCCTCCAGCACAGAAAATCTCCACCATTGGAATTAGTTCTCACTCCCTCCCGTGCGTGGCTTTCCCAGGGCGCTGGGGCTGCCCAGAGACTCTGCCCTCGGCCCACAGAAAGGCCTCTGAACCTGCCTCTCCGTGGGGCAACACGGGCACCCACTCTCGGGGCCTAGGAAGAAATCTCTCGCCCACTAACTGTGCGCACGCCAACCAGGAGACCGGGTAAAATGGCCGCCCCGCTTGTCTTTCTTTGTTTGGGTTTGGCGCGAGTGTTAGCTTGTATTGCCCGGGTGTCCACAGGATCAGTTTTTCCTCGGCTTGGATCTCCGTGCCACAGCCTGGTTCGGCCGTTTGTGCCGCGGCCTGGATCTATTCACCCCCTTTGCCCGCCTCAGTTTCTATATTCACAGTTACCAGAGAAAGCCGCCCTGTTTAGGTTAGTGAGGAAGGCGGAGCATTTCTTACTCCCTATTTCCTTCGGGGTTTGGTTATATATTTAGCCAATTTTTCACTCGACCATACCTTTGGGTGTATTGCGAAGCTTCTGGAGGCTCCAAGTATAGGTTTTTCTGTTTCTGGTTGAAGATCTTGTTGAGTTTTGGGGGAGATTTATCGGTATCACTTCCTACCCTGCCATTACTCTGACGTCATCTCTGAAATTCTTATTGTTATATTAAATTGTTTCCATTTTTTGGTCATATTTACTCTCTGGTTCCATGTTTGTGCAAAATAAGTATCTTCAAGCCCAGTTGACATAACACAGGATCATCATGGAACATTTATAAATTAGCTTGGTTCTCGTAGTACATATCAAAAACTGGTGCTTAAATGATAAAGTGAGGTAAAGAAAAAGTATTAAGGATAAAGTATGAGAAGAGAACTTTTTAAATAAAAGATGTAAATTAGATATTTGTTCCTCTGCTATATGGCATCATCGTGAAAGAAGTAGTCAAGGGAACCTAAATTCTGCAGAGTGAGATAAGAAATTTCCCCATGGTTAGAATGAAAACTTTTAGATAGGCTGTATTCTAAAATATATTACATAAACCTGCCTTCCTACATTATATAATATATTTAAATTTTTCATTAGAGGTCCAAGGTCATAATTATGCGTACACACTAATAAGGTAGATGCACTGAAACCCTGATATACCAAGTGATTTTAGACCATAGAGTATTATTTTAGTAACAATCCTTATTTCCTTTCCAGTATTCAAACCGAGTAGACGCAAGTTAAAAAAAGGAATATCAAAATATCAGCTTGAAAAATAAAGAACTCTGATTTGCTTCAAAATGGATTTCCTAAGACTTGACAGCTCAATAGAACATGAATTCTCTCACCCTAGGCAGAACTGTAGGCTCCTGATGCCCACAGCTCACTATATGGAGGGTGGACAGGTGCATCTGTTCTGAAGGCAGCCACATTCAAACAGGAAGGGGTGGAGCACACATGTTTAGGTCCTTCCTTTCAGTTCACCCACCAGCTCAATGTTGATTCCTTTGGGGAACAGTGAAGGAGGGTGGAAGTTATTTTGAAAGGGTAGAACCCCTCACACTAATGCTATCAGTTGTGTCTGCTCTAGTTTGTTTCTCCCTGATTTAAAATATCACTTCTTATTCAGCTTTATCAGTCTTCTCTACATTTTAAATTCCACTCTGTTTATTGTGGTTTGGAAACCAAAGAAACTTTGTATCAAGTATAACAAGCAGGTGGAAGAAAAGGTCTCAGGGTACTGCTAGGCAAAACACAAATTCTTAACTGGATAGACAGTGCAACCACAATTTTGTTTTAGAGGTCTGGGCTTTGTATTTACAGTGCATGAGGGTATCTGCAAAGCCACTTATGAAGAGAAAGAATACATTTTAAATATATTTCTTATTTTTAAATAAAATCTAACTAATTTTGGCTTTTGTAAGCAGGTAGTAGTCCATGATAAAAGTAGGCAAATCACACCAGTCTGTGGTTGATGGAACCGACAGTCAGGACGGAGGGCGCACCTCCCTGTCTCAAACAACTGACATAATCTTCACAGGGGCTCAGGAAGCACTCCTGCAAGCCATACTTGTTAAAATAAGATAAATAATAATAGTAGTAATAATAATAAACTTTAGAAGCCAAAGATTTAGGAAACTCCACCCGCAGACTGCAGCTTCAGCTCCTGCCCAAGCATTACCAGCCTGTGGTTTAGGCCTGGCCTACAGATTAAGAACTTGTCAGTTCTCACAATCACAAATACCTCTCTTATCTTCTACAGGTTTTGTTTCTCTGATAGAACCCTGATTAATACATGACTAATTAAAATCTTTTCTAATTCCTATTTCCTACCAGCACTACAAATTTTATTCTTGACATCTCCAAAACATTTGAAGTACAAAAAATGTCAATTTGCACAAATAGAATAAAATCCCACCTATCCCCAAATGAGACCTGGGAACAACTTTATTTTATAAAACACAATTTGAATATTTTACCAACATCTTTACCTGGGATCTCAGCACTTCCCACTCCCCTCCGGCCTGGTTTTTAAACTAATTGAACTGTGCAGGTTGTTCACTAGTTTCCTCATGAAGACTATGAACAATTTAGCCCTTCTGCCTGGAATCCTCTTACCCTCCCTCACCCGCCACAGGGACCTGCTCCCGAGTGTGGGCACACCTGTGCCAGCCCCTTACTGGACTGTGTGCTACTCAGGGAGCATTCTACACACCAGCTGACAGCTTCTCTTTTCCTTTTAATATGAAAAGCAAACAGGGGAAAAGATAGAAAAAGCATAAGATAATTGGCTCAGGCCCAAAATTCCTTACCTGTGTAATGCTGGTGGCCGAGGCCAGGCAGGTTTACACTGGATTCAGGCAGATGGTAGAACTGCGAAGCTGGAAAGTGTTGGGCCATTCTGTTTATTGGAGGCTCACGACAGCAGGCAAGCACACAGGCTGGGGAAAACCGCTTCTCACAGCAGCAGGCTAACAAACAGCAGAACGGCGCCTCGCAGTGGCGGGCAGGCACTCTGCAACCCGCACTGAGGGCAGGCGCCCGTAGGCTCACACAGACTATACACGCGTGGTACTGCCATGTGCTCACTCACTAATCAGGCAAAGTACAAGCGAGCAAGCCTAACACAACTGTTTTCCCAACACCCTAAATTTTAAAATCTAAAAAACTCCCCAAAATGAAAACTTTCCAAATATGTCAGCTGCAAAACCTGGCCTAAATTTAGATGAGGCTTTTTATCAGATCTAGGTATTCACAAGTTTCACTGCAAAAATACCAACCCTGATGGGAATGCTTCATTAGAAATGCCCGAAAACCCAAATTCTGAAATACTTTTGCCAAGGATTTCATATAAGGTACTGTGAACCTGTAACTTTAAAAAAAAGAAGTCCACCCCCCACACACACACAAATATCCAATTGGATCAAATCTCACAAAGGCCAGACAAGGTTTCTGTTTAAGTTTTAGTACCCAAAAGTTATAAAATATATTCCAAGTGCTGAAACTTGAGTCCCAAAGTAGCAAGCACTTCCTTAGAATGGCCCAGAAAGCTGAAGGCCAAGTGTAGGGAGCTGTGTTAGGCTCGCTCGCTGGTTTACCAGCCGCAGGCCCTTTGCCTGATTGGTGCGTGAGCACCTGGCAGCGCCACGTGTGTGGCCTATATAAGGCTATGGGCGCTTGCACTTAGGGGGATTGCGGATGGCAGATTGCCCGCCTGCCACTGTGAGGGGACAGTTTTGCTGTTTGTGTGCCAGAGAAGCGGTTTTCCCCTGCCTGTGTGCTTGTCCGCCCTTTTGAGACTTTACTAAAACAAAAATGGCCCAACGCTTTCCGGCTCCGCAGTTTCTCTACCATCTGCCCGAATCCAGTGGGGACCTGCCTGGCCTTGGCCACTGGCATCACACTAAGAATTTAGGTAGCCTCAGAGAAACAGAACTCTTAGCGCTGCTCTGCCTAACTTTGAAGACTTACACTTCAGATATAAAGATGAACGTTTCCTACCTGTTAGGGCTCAAGTGTGAATTAGTCCCAAACATAAAGCCATCCTCTTGAGGTTAGAAAAATACCAGTTTAGTCTCTGCCTACAGAACCATATTTAATCAATTTCCAAATACATCTCTTACAGGGTGGGGCAAAGTACGTTTTCATTTGTTCGAATGGAAAATAATACAATAATTAATAAATAATAATACAAGGCCTGACCTGTGGTGGTGCACTGGATAGGGTGTTGACCTGGAATGTGAGGCCATTGGTTCAAAGCCCTGGGGTGGCCCAGTCAAGGCACATATAAGAAGCAACGACTATGAGTTAATGCTTCTGCCCGATCCCCTTTCTCGCACTCTCTCCTTTACTCTAAAATCAATAAATAAAATTATTACAAAATAATAATACAAGAATAAAATTTCATGTACTCACAACTGTAAACCTACCTTTGCCACACCCTGTATATACCATATATGTCAACTAATCTTATTCCCCAAAAAGGTAAATAAAAAAACTCTTCAATCAATAAAAAGTTAATAAACCAAGTACTTTATATTCAACCATGAAAAAAACCCACTAAAATTCCAGTATAAAAAATATAGGAAAAGGCCGGTGGCTCAGTGTATAGAGCATTGGTGTGGCGTATGGACATCCCAGGTTTGGTTCCCTGTCAAGGCACACCAGAGAAGCGATTATCTGCTTCTCTCCCTCACCTCCTCCCCCTTTTCTCCCTTTTCCCATCCTGCAGACAGTGGCTCGATTGGTTTTCCAATCTGAGGATAGCTCGGTTGATCCAAGAGCAACCTCAGGCACTAAAAATATCTCAATTGATTTAAGCATTGGCCTCAGATGGGGGTTGCCAGGTGGATCTTCGTCAGAGTGCATGTGGGAATCTGTCTATCTCCCCTCATCTCACTTAAAAAAAAAAAAATATATATATATATGTACTGTATATATATATAATTCTACTGTAATTTTTCCAATAAACACACATATCAAAACAATATAGGAAGATATTAAGTTTGACTTTCAATTATTTTTAAAATACCAGTTACACACAGACCAATGGAACAGAATAGAGAACCCAGAAATAAAACCACATATATATGGTCAAATCATCTTTGATAAAGGAGCCAAATACACACAATGGAAAAAAGAAAGCCTCTTCAATAAATGGTGCTGGGAAAACTGGAAAGCCACGTGCAAAAGAATGAAACTTGACTACAGTTTTATCTCCTTGCACAAAAATTAATTCAAAATAGATCAAAGACTTAAATATAGGACCTGAAAGAATAAATTACATAGAAGAAAACATAGGTATTAAACCCATGGACCTGGGCAATAGAGAACATTTTATGAATTTGACTCCAAAAGCAAGGGAAGTGAAGGCAAAGATAAATGAATGGGACTACATCAGCTAAGAAGCTTCTGCATAGTAAAAGAAACTGACAACAAAACAAACAGACAGCCAACTAAATGGGAGATGATATTTTCAAACAACAGCACAATAAGGGCTAATATCCAAAATATTTAAAGAACTCACAAAACTCAGCAACAAGCAAGCAAACCCAATAAAAAAAATGGAAAGAGGACATGAACAGACACTTCTCCCAAGAAGAAATACAAATGCTGATATATGAAAAAATGCTCTTCTTCATTAGCTAATCAAATGCAAATCAAATGCAAATCAAAACTACAATGAGATACCACCTCACACCTGTTAGATTAGCTATTATCAACAAAACATGTAATAACAAGGGTTGGAGAGGCTGTGGAGAAAAAGTAACCCTCATTTGCTGTTGGTGGGAATGTAAAGTAGTGCAACCACTATGGGAGGAAGTATGGTGGTTCCTCAAAAAATTAAGAATACAACTACCATAAGACCCAGCAATCCCTCTACTGGGTATATACCCCCAAAAGTAAAAAACATGGGTACACAAAGACACATGCAACCTCATGTTCATCACATTGTTCACGGTGGCCAAGACATGGAAGCAGCCAAAATGCCCTTCAATAAAGGGTTGAATAAAGATGTGGCACATATACACAATGGAATACTACTCAGCCATAAGAAATGATGACATAGTACCATTTACGACAACATGGATGGACCTTGATAACGTTATACTGAGTGAAATAAGTAGATATGAAAAAGCTAAGAACTGTATGATTCCATACATAGGTGGGACACAAAATTGAGACTCATGGACATAGATAAAAGTGCAGTGGTTACTAGGGGAAGGGGAAGAGAAGAGAAAGAGGGGGGTGGAGTAGGGGAGGGGCTTAAAGAGAAACAAAATATAGGGTGACAGAAGATGATCTGACTTTGGATGATGGGTATACAGCATGATCGACTGTCCAAATGATGTGGAGATGTTATCTCTAAATCTACATGCTCTGGTTGACCAATGTCACCCTGTTAAATTTAATGGTCTAAATAAAAAAAAATACCAGTTACAATGATTTCATATGTACATTTGCTTTATTAAAATTATGGCACTTAATATAACAGCAGAAATGGCTTCACATTCAGAAGCAACTGAATTGTGGAGATGCAAACATTCCTTAATATCAATAAAAGTAAAAAAATTTTAATGTTCCATAAGCCCTTAATTGCATAAAATATTATATTCAACATAATTTACAGCCAGCACACATATATAAACTAATTTTCATTACCTTTTTTTACAATCTGCAAAAGAAATGTTAAATACCTATGATAAGACATTCAAAACAAAGAAAATTCACTGTCAGTTCTTAATCATTCAGAGAAACTACAAGTTGATAATTCCTCTTTTATAAACTACTGAATATTGTTACAATGATTCCAAAGTAAAATCCCAAGGCCCTGCTGAGTGCCATGTTGAAAGACAAGAATGTTTTTAGCTGCAGCACCTTTAGTCAACAAAGGGTTGCGTCCTGTTCCATCATGCTACACAAATTATGACATCTGTAAAATATGTACTACGTAAAACAAATGTTCTAACAGGTGATAAATGTTTTGGTAAGCAGTTCTTGGAAGCAATATTAACATCTGGTGATAAGAACTACCACGATTTTGAGTTTTCCATATGCTATCTTCATGAAAAAGGAAGCCTGTAAACATAGGTGTAAAAAAACATTTTAAATTAAGATGTAAAGTGCACTCAGTGCACCCTGGGAAGTACTATCTGCTACTCTTAATCAAGTAATACTCAGGATTAAAATAAGGTACCAATTCTTAAATGTGCTGTGTATTTAAGATGTAAAGTTACAACAAATTCATAGTCAGATCCAGCTGATAGGAAACAGCATATCTAAGAGAATCCACTTAAAGAAACAAAACTCCACAACTTAATTCTCCTTATTGTTTAAACTAAAGATATTCCAGTGTTTCATTAGCTCCTTCAAAAATACCGTGTTAAAAACAAAATTAACTTCATTCTAACCAGGGACATAAACAGACTCGAACAAACTGCTAGGGTTTGGTTATATAAAGTGCAGTTCAACACTGTGCCATCCTAGCCATTCAAATACATCTAGCAATTCTGTAGTTCACTCTCATCTTCAAAATAATTTTTAGATGCATTCAAGGCCTTATATTAATATTCATGTTCGTAACAGCTCTGAAAATCTTCCCTAACAATTTGCAACGTACTTCACAATTCCTAAGTGGCAATGAAGCTTAAGGAAGGACAGCAATTCCTATTTGTGCTATAATACATTCAAGATCTAGCTCTACTTTTTTTCTTTAAATAGTTTCACACTTTTTGTTGTATAAAATTTTCAAGTTTTATTATGATACAGGCAGTACATTCCATCACCCTCATAGCAACCTCGGAAGTGAACCTGTCATTTGGAATCTGTGGGAAAGGAAGCAAATCAGGGTATCTTGTCTTTAAACTGTCTACACCATAAGCTTCCAATGTGTGGACATCATTTGTCAGTCCTTCAAGTTGCTGACTATATTCTTCTATTTTTTGTGCAAGTGCAGCTGGCTTTACATCTTTATCAGACTTCCCTCTCACAGCATAGTCAGCAGCAATCAAAGCTAATTTGGTAGAAAGGTAACACTTAAAACACACCCATTCGTTGGCATTTTTATGAAGGTCATTCCTGGCAGCTGAAAAATTTGCTCTGGCTTGTCTTAGCCACCTACGTGCTTCAACTGGATTACCAACTGACTTAAAAGTGGGAGGGACAAAGAACCGCTGAGAGTAAGTCTGTCCAGCCGAAGGTGGGCATTTTTCTTTATTTTGCTGTTGCCGTTCAGATTTGTGGCTTGTTGCTTCTTGATTCCATGAAGTATAAAATCTCTGGAATGAGTACTTGTCTGACTGAAACCGGGATGCTGAAGTTGAAAATGTCCGCCTTGAGGCTCTGTCTGCATTTTGATCTAGAAAAGCCTGTTTCTCTAATCTGTTAATTTCATTCTGCAAATGTTTAAAAACTTCATTAGCAATATCATGATTCTCTGGATTTTTGTCAGGGTGCCATTTTAAATATAACCGCCTAATAATCTTTTTTCTTTCAGACTCTGGAAGCTTCCAAGCTTGCTCCACCACTGTTGTCACTTCTTTTAAAATTTCTGGTAAGGAAGTCACCTTAAGCTTTCTGGGGGAATGGTGTTTGGAAGATGAGGTCTTGTGGCTCTCTCTACCAGAGAAAAGAGGAGGAATGCTTCGTACACCAGGTGCTAGGAACTCGGTAGGGCTGGTTGGTGTAGAGGGGGCACTGTCTCTGCTTTGAGAGCTTTCCTCAGGCCTTGAAAACTTATACAGATCGAGAGAGCTAACTATTTTATATTCACTATAACCAATGTCAATCTGATAGATCTTTCCTAGAAAACTAGAATTTTCAGCATCTTCTCTTTCAACTTCTTGTACAATAATTGCATATGTATATGTTGGCTGGTATGATCCATAGATATCACCACCTTCGGCATCAACAAGGTACCCAACATATTCTCCTGGGTAGAAAACATTCATTGGATCCATAAGCAGAGTATAATGAATTTCAGCAGGTATTGGAGTGCCTGGCATTGGAAGTTCAAGTTTTGATGGTTCTGAAGAGTCATATTTCACTCCTAAACTGTCAAGTTTCTCACTGATTCTATAAATATCATTGCATCCTAGCATAGCAATTAAATATGAAGTGTCAGAAATCAAATTGTCAGTCGCTGATTTAAGCGTCATTGCCAATGCCAGTAGGAAATTAATGTCTTTACTGTCTGAATGTTGTATGTAGAGCAGGATGACAGCATTACCAAATCTCTTCAAAAAAGCGAAAGTCTCACTTCTACTGTGGGGGATAGGATTAAACCCTTTAACTCTTAACGTTGTTTGAAGCTTTTCAAAACAGGACACTTTCAATCCTTCTCTTAGGGCTTTGCAAAGTCTTATGGCTTTTTCTTCATTGGCCAGGAAAGCATTATCATTTTCATGCTTCATAATTCTAATTATTCCTGTAATGAACTGTTCAGAAGACAAGAGTAACTGCAATCTTCCCTGAAGAGAACACAAGGCTCCAAACTGACAAACTTTGGGGGTCTCTTCATCTAACTGCTCTTCAAGTATACTGCTCAATAAACGAGGTCTGAGTTTTTGAGGAAAAAGCATTATCAACTTAGTATGAAATCCGTGGTCTTTCCCTAAATAGCACTGGCTAAGATCAACCAACATTTGCACACCAATATTCCCCTGGATTCTACTTTTGTAATGCGGTGCATCATCAAACACTAAGATGCTGGACTTGACCAATCTACCATCCTGGCTAGGAAGGTAAAGTGCAAGGTCACGTACATTCTCAAGATCACCTCTCACCTTGACTGAATCATTTTGTAGACTCTTGAACAAGCCAGAAACTACTCTCTTCACTGTACGCATTTCATTAGGATCTAACTGTTTTCCTTCAGAACTTTTAAATATGCGGCTCAACACTTCAACATATTGCTTAGTTGAAATAACATCTTCAGTACCTAAATGTTTGAACAACTGATGAAAGGTGCCGAGTTCTAAAGGTAGTTTGTACAAATAAGGTTTAAAATCAGATTCATATTCTAGATTTATTACTACCTCTTCAGGCTTCAGAAGTTTCCAACCATCTTCTACCATCACAAAAGCAATGCCCCGCAGCTGAAAGCGGAACTCCCTTTTTTCTGCACTGAGGAATTCATATATGCTCCTTAAGACCTTTGCTCTAGTTTTCACCATTTCTTCATCCAAAGTTGTAATGTTGCATATGTTTCTGCAGTTATTAATGACCTTATCAAGAGGGGGATCCAGGTTAACATTAAGCATGCTTAAAACTTGTTCAAGCTGTTCCTGTGGACCAAGGTCACTAGCTTCTTGTTCTCTGATACTCAAGGGTGTTGCTTTCTCTGGAAGAATAGGGCAGGATGTCCATAACAGCTGAACCACATCACACTGCTTAAATTTGGGATTCACTTGTGCTCCATTAAACTTTATAAGGGGAAGTGTTCCATTTACCTCTTGATACTGAGGATGAAATCTAATGAATTCAGCAGGGGCCCGCTCAGGACATAAGAATGGTATTAAAGACAGTTCTTTCAAAAAACTTCCAGATAACAAATCTATCCGTTCTTGGAATATGTGATGGAGAAGGATATCAACTGTATTTTGCAATGTTTCTTTAGACCAGTTTTCTGTATTAGCTCTCACACTGATTTCCTTTGCAAACTGTAATAACTGCTGCTGAGAAAGTACGTATTTTAGTCCAATATTTCTTAAGAATTCTACCCAGGAGGTCATAAATGAAACTTGATTTTTGGGTTTTATAAGTTGTTCTAATTTTTTAAAAAAATCCTTAGGAATAAACAATTTTTCAGGAAGCATAACTTCAAAAACTTTCACAGTTCTATCATAGAAATGTTTTGCTTGCTTTAGTCGACTGTTAGCATCATAGATTATCAATAAACTTTCTAGTTTTTCAAAAAGTTGTTCTTTGATCTCTGACGATTCCTCAATATTTGATAATCTATTCTTAAGATAGATCAAATGCTCTAGTTTTGCATCATAAGAGAGATTTTCAATTTTTGGTAAGAGGTGTTTCAAATATACCTCAAGATCATCAACAGGTACACAACCAAGCACCTCATACAGTTCTTTTAAGTGTATTTTTTCTTCAAGAAATGCAGATGATGATGACTGTGTCCACTTTTCCACTTCAGCCGTAGGAATACTTTTTGTAAGTACAAAGCATGTTCCAAATTTTGCAATGCTCATATAGCGACCACTGATGGATTTATAGCATGGAAGTGACTTTAAAACTTTTATGTCATCTTGAGACATTAAGTGACTCAAATTGCAATTGAAATACATCAAAAGTGCTTCAAAGTCATTTTCTACTAGTTTTTCAGTTCTAAATGTTGAAGTTTGAACCATATAATGTACAGCCCTCAAAATGCTTGTGGGGCTCTCTATGTTTGCTGTGTGACATGACAAAAGAGGAACAAATGCACTGTCTTTGGAACATATTTTGTTCAAAGCAAGTTGAATACAGCCAGCTTTCATAAGTGCATGAAAAACTTTATCACTCTGGGCATTTGGGAAAACTGCAATGTGCACGAGGCTGAGAGGAAGCAGGACATCTCCTTCGGGAACTACAAGCTGATTTGCTGAAACAGTAAACTTTGTTCCCGGAAGCAATGCCCAGTCTTTTAGAGTGTCAACAATAATGTCAAATGCTGGTTTTGTTTCTTCTTGATCTTCTTTCACAGTTACAGATTCGCTGATAAAATGCCATGCATTCTTAAGCCAGGACTCACTTGCAAAATTATCTTTCCATTTTGTACAATTTTTGGTCTTATATTCACGAGGCAATACAGAGGACAACAAATCAGCAAAGCTGGATATGTCAAAAACTTTTGCAACTTTACAGTTCAATAAAATATTACTGTATTTCAAGTATAATGTATTCATGAACAAGTCTTTGCGGGATGGAATCAATTCATGGTATGTTGTTAGAAACTTAGGTCGTTTTGCATCAAAAGTTTGCAAAACACTGTCCAGTGTAATGAGAAGAGGAAGTCCCTCCACTTCCATCTCATTTTCTTCTGCATCCTTAAAACAATAATCAACTAAAAGTTTTAAACTGTGAAAAAGTTTTAGGTTAGTCTGCTGGAGACGACAAGGCAGCTTCCCAATATGGCAATTAGTATCAGGAGAAGAAAATGTCATTAAAAAAGATCTAACATCAGCAGGAGTTACATAACTAACAGGAATATCTGCATCTATGAGACAGTGGTACAGATTAGCAGTTTCATCACAGTTGTAAACCAAGTTGAAACCAACCTCTAAAAGTAGGTGTTTCAGTCTATAGACATTCTCTGCTACTGTTTTCCGTGTCGTGATATTATAATCAGCATTTTTTAGGTGTTGTAATTCATCCTGCAATAAATTGTCAAAAAATGGTCTCATTTTATTTGAAGTAGACATATTAATCCAAGTAATTATAACTGAAGAATGCAAATCAGAGCCATCAATATTCGGAGTCCGTACAACAGGCAAAAGACGTTTCATATCTTCATGAATGCAACTATAAAGTGCTTTCACTAAACAATATAAATCTGGCTGTAGATCAAGCTTGTTAACTGGGAAAAATGACAAAAATTTCTTTAAAGTGTCCTTTACAACATGAATAGGCGTGTTCTGTAAAACTGACAATGTTGGGTCAGAACCAGGGAAATACCGCTTTTTTAACTGGATTAGTAATTCAACATACGCAGGAGCTATTAATGCTGTCATTAAGCTGTTGTTCCAGTCACTTCGGACACCAACTCCATTGTCATCGCGCCACAGGTTTCTTCGGGCTGAATCTAGAGCAAAGTGGCCATTCACATGAAATGGTAAGCCTGTCTCTAAAGAGAGGGGCAAAAAACAGAAGGCCCTGTGGGGTTTTTTATAGTTGTGTGTAATGCAGGCAGCTACTCCACCACGTGGGAAGAGAGTAATATCTTGGTTCTTGTGAGCTGATATAACGCTTTTAGATACTTTTTCCATACTTGAAAAACCTGATCTATTACAGATTAGCCATGTAGTAAGATTCCCTTCAGAGTCCTCAGTATCCATAGTATAGGTGATCTGTTGAACTGGTATGTCTTTGAGCTGTCTCTTTTTAGTAACACTGTCAATTACAGATGCATGAAATTGCTTCCTTTTCAATCTGTCTACATCAGTGACTTTGCCCTTTACAGAATACAGCACATTTAGAGCTCCAGTAGTTTTATCTATTTCACAAATAGAAATCTTTTCCATGTGATTAAGAAACATTAGAAGTTCTGCCCCATCTGACCGCAATTTGTCCAAAAGATTCTGGACCATTCTGTCTGATGATGGAACTGAAGAAATTTCTGAAACTTTTGCCATTTCTGCATTACGAAGAGGAAATCTAAACATTGTGCAATTATCCAGTTTAAAGTGGGTTCCCAAATAAAGATCCAGAACATCTGAGAACTGTGTCCTAAAATCCGCATCCAAATCTCTAAACATGCGTCCAGGACTAATGGACGTAGCTCCCGGTGCATATCTGGCATGAGGATCGAAAATACACAGGATATCATTGCCAGAAATAAAAGAAGGGCAGTCTGTAATGTGATACACAGAATTGAATCCTATTCCATACTGTCCAGTCTTATAAGGATTTCCTTCTTTGGTGCCTTTTCCGAGATTCTGAATCCCTCTGACATCATCTTCTGTAAAAGGTTGGTTGTTATACACACAAAGTGCAGGCCCCTGCAGTGGGGCCCACTTATCATCAAATATTCTATCCACAGGATGCTCTCTAGGATCAAACACAAAACAGATTTCAGTGGCCTTGGCATCATCAGCATTTTGAAGAAGTTCTTTCAACATTTCCTTTTCTGAAGGATAGGCATTAAGGATGCTCTTAATTCTGCTGGTGAGTTTTTCTTTCTGCCCAAATTCAGTGCCAAGTGTTGTAAAACAGATGTTAGATGCATATCTTTCTAAGGCTTTATGTCGCTTTGGTACTGCTCCTAGTTTTACAGCTACTTCCCTGGGTATATCAGCATGACAGTATTTTACAGTCGTATCCTTTACTTTTATCCAGGGACAATCATTGTAGCATAACGACTTAGCAGGGAGAAGCTTAAGATTAGTGTCTGGCAATAAGATTTTGCCATAATTTTTCTCACAGAATTCTTGTTTCTTTTCTCTAATGAGACTCCATATTCCTTCACTAATTATTCGCCGGCAAAGCTGAAAATTCTCTTCTGTTATTTGTTTTGTTCCCCTTTCTTGATCAATAGATTCCAAAACAAGGGCAAAATCTTCAACAGTAAATGCCTGCCTTACACCCACACTTTCAAACAGTTCACGGAAATTATTTTTATATTTATTAGGCAACTGATAAAGGTATGGTGCTGCTTCAAAATTCAAATGAAAAGAAACCTTTTCTGAGCCAACATATGCATTCTCAACTAGAATGAAGCTAAAGGGTTTTAACTTTTCAACAACTGATAATTTAGTGGCTTCATTTTGCATCATTGCTTCATGAAGATATTTGTAGCAAGCATTGGTGATATTCTCTTGGTACAACGTAATTCCATCATCAACTGATTTTGCAACTTCTTTCAATTGGTTTACAACCAGATCAACTGTTGGCTTCCTTAGTAATCCCAAAAACTCCTTAACAGCTAATGGCACTGAACCGCAACCTCTGAAGGAATGCGAGTTTTCGTTTAGAATTGGCTGCAAAAGACAAACTATATCTTGATGCTCAGCTATATAAAGGTCAGTTGCTGCAAACATGGTTTCAGGATTATAACTGTTACCTTTCCAGTCTAAAGAAAAACCTGCTGGTTTTGTTAAAAATGGAAGAAAGGGGATTGTTTGATACTTTACAGCAAAATCCTTTGCTCTAGGATCCCTTATTTTTAGTTTTTCATCAATAAGACTTAATAGGATACTACTTCTTAGACAAGCAGCAGCATGATCACGTTTATTAATTTCTGTTACTGACCCTGCACGTTCTAGCATGTCATCCCATAAAATATCATCTTTTGCCATACCTAACTGAACTAGTTTAATCAAAATAATAGGATTAAGATAATCCTGAGTAGAACCATAAGGAAACCGTCCATCTTTAGTATCAAATAACTTTGCAACTCGTCCTTCGGGGTGAATTAACCTTGATGGTAAAACCAAAGGATGGCCCTCCAAAGAGCAAGGAATACATGGAGTAACACGAAGAATTCCTGAAAATTCATCTACTTTCTCATTTAGAAGAAAAATCATTAAAGGATCTCTGAGTTCGGCATCAATTTCCTGAATATTTGGAAAAAACACTTCTGTAAAAAATTGTTTCTCTGAAAATGTATTTTCAAGCAGTATCTGTTTGCAGGCAGCTTCTTCAAATCCTAATTTTACTGAAGAAGGAAGTTCAACAGCACAAAGGTTTTTTGACCCAGTCTTCTTGAGGTATTTCAAAAATATCTTGAAGGCTGCTGCACCAACATCTCTTCTTTTAAGTATAGAGTCATCTAGAAATCTCACATTCTTCATGGAAACCCAAGTAGATCCATCAGAGAAGACTCTGGTCAATTCTTTCCCCTTTCCATGAGCTATATCTTCATAAAATCCTTGACATATCACAGAAAAATCATCATGAACTAAATCAGGATCAGGCCACACTGCATAGTAAGTATAGTCCACTAACTCCCCACTGGTGGCCAGGTCACGCAGGACACTGAGCACCTCTAAGTAAGCTTTCACAATAACATTTCTCATGAAGGTGGTATTCCATCGTCCTTTTGTATCTGTCTTCCAGATTTCTTTTCTATTGGAAGTTACAGCAAAGCACCCATTGATATGAACTGGCAGTCCTGTTTTTATTCGTAAAGGTAAATAGCAAAATACTTCTCCGGTGTGTGGTTTCACAGTCCACTTTTGGTCCTGGACTTCAGAGAGCAGAACTCCTACAGCCCCACAAGGAACCAGTCCTAGTCTTCTTCCACTTTCACTCAGGGAAAACTTGAGAGCCTCTCCTGTATCCATGCAGGTACATATAAGCCATGTGGTGCACTCTACTGTTTTTTGTGGCAACTCATCTGATGGTTTTTTTGATTGGCCAGACTTAGCCATTTCAAAGAGAGCAGCTGGGTCATCATCTGGACCTCTAAAAAGTGGCGACTGTAAATCAGCAATCCTTCTGAACACATGGTGAAATTCTTCAACTGAGATTTGGAGAATGCAAGATGACTTTGGTGCGTCCACAGGTGGCTTTTTATTACTGCTGCTGCAAGTTTTCATGAGTTCAGCAGCTTCTTTTAAAACACTTAAGATAGGTGCAGTCAGTACCTTGGAAGAGCAAATTGTTTTTCTAATTATTATTGTATCCTGTGCTAAGCTGGGATTGTTTTCCTCAATTTTCAAGTACTTCAAATACATTGAGTTTACACTCTGAGTAAAAATGATAAGCCTATGTCCACAGAGACTAAATTCATCCACAAGAGAGTAAATATCTGCTGTATTATAGCAGGTGTTACTAACTTCACTCACTTTTGCTTCCTGCTGAGTTCTAAAGGACAGTCGGAAAAGAGTTCCATTGTAACTGTAAGGTGTCTCTACAGTCAAGGGTAACTGACAGCCAAATACGTCTATAAATGGTCTGAACTGATTAGGAAATTTTCTAAGTCTTTTCTGTTGTTTACTCCAATTAATTTTGATTCCAGGATTAGATTTGTCTTTAATGTGTTTACTGATATGGTTTATATTTGGATCAAACATTATCATGAATTCTCGACTCATAATGATGGGAATGTCAGTAATATGGTACACAGAATTAAATCCAAGACCAAATTTTCCAACTTTGTCAACTTCTGCTCTTTTTAAAGATTCTCCTAACCTAGTTATGTTCACAAAATCCGAATCTGAGAATACAGAATTATTGAATGACCACAAAGCGGGTCCATGACAAGCTGCCATGCCTGGGTCCAGGAGATTCTCTCTAATGTCCATATTTCTTCTCATATCAATCATGAAACTGCATTCTGTTGCATTTGCATCATCAGCATTTTGAAGTAGTTCTTTAAAAATATCTGACACTGAAGGGTATTCTTCCAGAATATTTTTAATTCTTACAGTAAGTGGTTCTCTTTGGCCTGACTGCTCAAATCCCATGTTCTCCGGATTGATCAATCTTGTACTAAGGCATGGAACTTTCAGCCATTCTGCAGTTTTCATGGGTATGTCCTCATGCACCAAAATGATTGGCTCCACTGAATCTTCCAATACATCATTAAGGTCATCAACTTTGATGTCACAATAACAGCACTCATGAATTGGCTTCATGACGAGTTTAGAAGGGTCTCTGCTGTGATGTATAGGAACTGGTGTGTGGGGGCTTGCTGGAATCTGATTGCTGTATAGCCATCTGATAATGTTCAACATCAGATGAAGATTTTGTCTGCTTTCTTGTTCACTGAGATCTTGATCACTTTTGAGATATACCTTCTGAATAACCATGGAAATATGATCTGATGACAATTCCTCTATTGAACCACAGACCTTAAACAGTTGGTGAAATTTTGCCATGGTTTTAGGCACACTATGCAAATAAGGCTGAAGGTCAAGGTCATGGAATGGTTTTATCACAGCTTGGTTGAGAGGACAAAAATTTTTGCCAGTCCAAACCCATGGAAATTCTAAGGCTCTGAAAGCCTCTTTCCCCTCATTTAAATGATCATGCATGAATCCATAAATTTCAAGCAAAATATGTTGGAATTGATAGTAGTCTTCATCACTAAAAGTTTTTGAAGTATACCAATCAATGACAATTTTAAAGTGTTTTAGGACAGCATTGATGCTAGGTTTTGTGAAGATACCTAAAGCTTTTTCCAAGTTTATATGGATACTTTCAACAAGAGGAAGTGCTGAGCCCACTAGAATGGCATGGGCCACATCACACATGTCTGGTGGTGTGCAAAGACTACAGAGATCCCCTTTCCATACCAAAGAGCCTGGATAATTTGGAGGCCTTTTCTTGCAAGCTGGAACCCATTTTATTTTCTTCAGTGTCATCTTTCCTTCAGACGACTGCAACAGTGTATAATTCTTATTTAAAACCTGTAAAAGTGTTTTGGCTTTCTTTGTAAGAATTTCCTGATTTGGACAACCACTAATCTGTAAGGCTTCAATTTTTTTGGCCACTTGCACAACATCTTTCTCTTTGAGACTGGCTTCGTTTTTTAAACCAATCTGTCTTAAAGAGTGAAGACTATCTCGTGAGGTAAAAATTGAAGGTGGGAAGCAAGTCTCTTCTTCATTATAAAAGAGATCCTTTAGCACTTCTATATCAGGATCAAAGAGTTCACTGGCTGATACCATCTGTTCCTGTGAAATCTGAATGAATTTTAATGGCATTAACCAATCAAGCACGTTTGGATTCTCATTTTTAAGAGAGGATAGATTCTCAAGGATCCATAGCATAAGGTGTGTTATCTCCTCATGTGAATAAAATGCATTTTCAATATCTTTTAAAACAAGCTTTAAGCAGCTAGTAGTCTTTAACTTCTCTATTTTCAACATGTTTGCCAAGCCAATAGTAGCTTCATCACTACTGTCTATTACTGAAATAGAGAGTCGCAGATCTGGTGGAAGTTTGGCAGTATGGTGCAAGACTTTACAACCTTTCAGTTTTGTATAAGAGGAAATTCCCTGACCAGATGAATGGTTAATTCGTTTGAATATTGTCAATTCCTGAATTATTCTTTTTTCCTTTTCATTGGTATCAGTTAAACTAGCTAAAAACTTTCTGAGGGCATCTTTGTGTTTTGGAAGTAGTGAAGCTATTTGATTACACAATTTCTGCAACGGCATCTTCTCCATTATCTGCAAAACAGCACTTGGTAATGGTGAATGAATATATTTTTTAATAAGTGGATGTTGTATGGAGGCATCCAGTTTTTTAAGAACAATCCCTCCAAGTTTTTGTATAACATCAGCTAGAAATTCTGGAAGCTGCGCTTCAGATTCATCATCTAAAATTACTAATGATGGAATCCTGAGTCTAATGAGTTCCACACATGTCTGACCTTCTTCGAGTGTAGTTTTGGGGATAAGTGGCATCTCTTCAAATAAAGTCAAATCCTCTGAAAAATGCATATAGAGATTCTTCCAAACCGTTTTAAGCCATGAAACAGACGGATGATTTTTGTCTTCATCAAATGGATACCATTGAACAATCAACTCTCTGCCAGGCCAGAATGTATTCATTACTTCCTTGATAAGACGTGCAAATCGTTCTGGATTTAGAAGTTGCAGCTGAGTACATGGTCTTCCTGTAAATCATATACAGACACATTATAAATATGTAATTCTACAATAATTTATTTAGCTTTCTATCCATGCAGATTATATAGTACTAGAAACTCATTTTAATAAGTTTTAAATACACTGTAAAAATGCAAAAATTCAGCATAACTAGCCTAAACTAATTTTTAAATAATAATGATAATAGAGAAACTACCTATAAATCTATATTTAAATAACCTCTGGGAAAAACAATTCTCTCTGGAAAGTGCTTATTTTAAATAAATATATAAAAATGCATTTACATGTGCTTTAAAAATTATTGTATATGTTCTACAAATGGAATCAACATGGAAACTAATTTTTAGCGGTTATTTGTCCATAGAGAAAAGTATCAAAGGAAAGTGGATAAAGTTTAAATAAGTACCATGTTGATTGTAGATGTAAGTAATTTACAAGCAAACCCAATGTGAATTCCTTTCTTTCACCTCTGCAGGAGCCATGTGGCAGTACGAGGTAACAGACGGGCCTAGAGGAAGAACATAGAGGATGGATGTCGGTCTTAGTTGACCAACTCTCTGAAGCTGAGGCAGCAGGGAGACTTCGTTTCTTTTCAACCACTAACTACATGTATCACTTCCTCTTTCTAGGCTTGCATGCTCTCAACTGGAAAAAGAATGGGGATGAGGTTCAAGGTCTCAAGACAGCTCTATATTTGTGCCCAAGTAAAGGGCACATTCATAACTTTTCCAAAGTAGCTTTACTTAGCTGCTAACTACTTATTAAAGTGTGTTCTTCTGAGCCCGAGGTTTTGCAGAAATGCTTCAGGGACAAGCAACAAGAGCGAGTGGGACACTGCTGTGGATGCGGGGCTATCTACCATCAAGTAGCTTCACTTCGGGAACTCTCATAAACTTGGAGAATACAAAGATTTGTCTGGGAAAAAGGCTTTTGCTGATTTTTAACCACTGGTTTAGAAAATAACATTTTATTTTAAGTTTATTTTGTGTTTCAGAGTATTTAAAATATCAATAGGAACAAAATTTTAAACTAGGGGGTCTGGCCTGTGACGGTGCTGTGATAGAACATCAACCTGGAACGCTGAGGTCGCCAGTTTGAAATCCTAGGCTTGCCAGGTCAAACCACATATGACAAGCAACCAATGAAGAACTCAAGTGAAGCAACTATGAGCTGATACTTCTCATTCCCCCTCCCTTCTGTAAAATAAAAAAATTTAAACTAACATTATGTACCTATATGTATGTATTTTCCCCTATGGTGAAATAAAAAGCATCTCAAATTCAATCCTATGGGAAACTAACAATTTTTTCTCTATGTACATACAATTTCTACAATCTTGAAAGACTAATTTAAAAAAAAGTTATAAAAGAGGGCACAGCTCGAGCCCCTTGAAATTTCTGTATGTATTTTAACCAAGGAAGAACACCCTTATTTCTTTCTTACACATCAGGAAGATGACTCTACCTCTGCCAAAAAATTACCTCTGTTACAATAAGACATTTTAAAATTATTACCATAGAAACTTAAGCAAGTACACACTTCTGCAACTTCTGGGAGCTGTCGATACCCAAATTCTGAATATTTTCAGTTTCTACATTGTGTGATTTAGGGTAAATCAAGTAGTATTATAAGTAGAAATTATAAAATCTTGTCAGGAGTCTGATTGGTATAGCTTCCTTGGTCTATGAGTCCCTTTAAAATATAATTTTTATAATTAATTTTTAACAATACTATTTTAAACAAATGTTTACTGAATTAACAATAGAATATCCAAATCATAAGAAACACAAAGATTTAATACCAAAGATACAAAAACAAGTTAGAAATTAAAGTTCACAACACTCAGAAAACAAAAATCAAATATGCACCACATCATGTTCTATGTTAATAATTGCCACATAACATGCATTTTGTAGGTACTCCAACCCAATATCCTTGCATAAAATTTGGCCATATATAAAACACATACCTACCTTTAAGACAATTATCAAAATTAATGTATAAATAATATGTCAATAAAACACACACTATACATAACATGCAACTAACACATCGGTCATGCTCAACTAAAAAAACATAATAGAAAATAAAGGAGAGAGAAAATGTAGTAAGACACAGGTAAATTATAAGTACCTAAGTCAATTCAATCTGAAGTTCTGTTTTCTATTTATTTTGTATTTAAGCACTTATATAGCTTTTAATCCTAAATTATATATGTTAACACAGAAAAAAGTCTTGTTCTTTAGAAAGTCACTAAAATGGTAAAGCACTCTCTAACAGTATAAGCAAAATAATTTATAGCACTGTAATAAATGACTTGTGTTTTTATGGCCTCGCCTTTAAAATTATCAGCACTGTCCAAAGTAGTTAAAACTAAGCAGTATTGAAAGTGTTCCTAGAGACAGAAAGCTTTTTATGTAAATTAGTATTAAATATGATTGTTTAATTAAGAAATAAGTCTCCTAAGAGACTTATTCAAAATAATATCAACACACTGAATCTCTATTGAAAGACTGCACTGTTTTTTTATTGTATACATTTACATGTATGTTTATATTCAGTACTAACTTTGACTAAGATTTTCAATGTGGATGAAAACAGAATATTATGGTCTATTTCAAAATTTACTTAACCAAAAAATCTCAGTCCTTATTGCTTTTATGAATTGGGTGTTTAGAACAGCTGACCAGCCTCGCTCAGTCAAAGCCAGCTGACCACTCTGATACCCAAGGTTACAAGTGTTTTTATACTTTTCTTGTACAGAAAGGGGCAATGGTAGCTTTGGTTGTTGATGAGTTCTGACAATGCTCCACTGTGTAGATATCCAAATCTCTCTGTAAGTACATATGTGATAAAGTGAAGGTCCAATTAAATGTAAAAGTCAGTCAAATGAAAAAGGCCAAACCAGGAAAGGAAAGGAAAGCCTGCCTGCCCACCAAGATTCCAGCTGGCACGCCACACGTCTAGCGGCAGCATGGCGCACACCGTGGGGGCCGGGGGAAACATCCACTCTGATGTGGATGGGGTTGCAAAGGTGGTTCAAAAATAGCAGAGGGACCCTCTTAGGAAATCAACATGCACACTACTGCTGCTTCCCTCGTTTCCACCCCGACCGGGGCTGCAGCAGCGGCCAGGTCCCTCACACTGCCAGAGCTGCAGGGCAGGGCGACTAGGCAGCCCACTGCTATGAGATTGTGCTTTCCTCTTTGATTACACCTTAAAAATATAAGATATATTAATTAAGGTTTAAAAATATATAACAGTAGTTGTGAATGCTAAGCCACTTTTAATATAAGCTAGAAAACAAATTTAATATTTATATGAAGTATCAGTATAATAAGAGCTTAGTTTCTAAATTAATTTTAATATAGGTATAGCCTACTTCAAAGAATAAATTAACTCCAAAAATATTATTTACAAAAGTTTCTGTAAAGAAAATCTTATACCCTCTAATTTTCTAAGTGAAAGTAAACTAAGGGAAAATAACACAGGGTAAGTAAAAAACGTTTAATTAAAAAAATCAACAAAATGATACACTAGGCATTGTAAGAACATTCAAGCACCTGTCCCTAAGGGAAGCTGGGCTGGCTACAGAACTTGTCCTCTGCTACATCCCTGCAGCTCACTAAGTCATAGGCTCTCACTTCACAGGTCCAGAACTAATGCCCCTCTACCCTTTTTAATCTCAACACTTACAAGTATCATATAATAGGGGTGTTCACTTTCATACTTAGCCACAAAATACCAAAGATTTCAACATAATTCTTTCATTTGTAACTAAATGCTCTATGAAATGAATGTTTCCAAGCCATTTAAATATGGTTTTGTTGTGGTATGTATAACAACCATATACATACATGTATCAATATGTATAGTTTCCTCTCCCCTTTAATAGTTATTACTACTAGAAAAAAATGATATAATTTCTAGTTACTTAGGTAAATGAAAAAATGGGATTCAAAGAGTCAAATGAACAAAAACATAAGGCTAAAAATGGACACAACATTTAGTCAGTTATCATACCTGAGTATCCCCAGAGAAGTTGTGCTAGAATACAATTAAATCTTTTCTTAGAAAAAGAATTGTCACAATTTTCACATGATGACTACAGAAATTTTTCTGTATCTTAAGATGACAGTTTTACATTAACACTATTTGTCTTAACACACCACTATGTAAAAGAAAAGCCATAAATAAAACTCCAAACAGCAAATTATACATTTAAGATTTAAAGATGTATTTCAATGAAAACTCCAAACTACATAGGGTAAGGAATCTTAGTTTAAAAAGAAAGCAAGAAGAAAGGAATATGTACTCTATATGCACAAATCACATTTCAACAACAGAAATAAAGTCATTCGATAAGCCTCCCAAGGCTTTCTGTATAGGCTATCATCACATAATACTTACATATTCTAGATAAGAAGAAAAAGAAAGACATTTGACTTTTAAAAAGTTTTGGAATAACTCTACAAAGTAATACACAATTAATTCATTAATTCTGTCTTTATAATAACGAAGGGAAGATTTGATATATTTTCCATTGTTTGCATCAATAATTAAAAACTTCAAATAATTGCTCCATGGATATCTAACCCATCATCTGCCTAAACCAAGCCACTTATTTGATCAAGAACATCTCTACAACTCTGTGAGGTATTGTGTATTTGGTTGCCTCTGGCTAAACTTGGTATCAAATACAGAAACCACGGGTCTTACCAAGGAATTTAAACTCTTTTAACCTTAACATCCTTTCAATTACTTTAAAGGCATTTGTCAGTCAGTGCTAGATATACAGAGAAGAACAAAACAGACATGGTCCCAGACTTGACCTAACAGTCTAATGAAAAGGCAGGTAGTAGGTAAATTATTATAAACAACTAAACAGGTACAAGAGCATGAGTGTCATGAGAAGCTCAGGACGAGGTCAGCACACATGGGCTGTGTGGAAGACGAGCATGAGGGGTAAGATAGAGAGGGTGGCATCACATGCACCACATCCAAGGGAGAAAAAGAGCATGCTGCCTTCCAAATATGAGAGCTACCAGGGGAAAGACTAAAGGGTATGGGAAGAGATGGTTAATAATAATCATACAGCAAACACTGATGGACCCTTTCCACGTTCCAGGGTTCTTTATAACACCCAGAAAATGGAGCCAGATAATAAAGAGCCTCACAGAAAATGTTCAGGATTTTGGCCTTTGTTCAAGGAAAAAGGAGAGCCTTTGGAAGATTTTCAAATAAGAAGTGGGAAAATAATATTTTACACAGATAACATAGAGTATTGTGTTTTATTACCCAGATAGGCAAGAATAAATGTGAGATTTTTGAGATTATTTCTGCACTCCAGATCTCTTGAACAAGGACTGAGAGGCAGAAAGCCTTCCTAAAACACAGCCCCTCCGACTGACAGCTGGGAAGTGGTGACCAGAACATCCCAGTGGCACAAAGCTTGCAGCAAAATCTTTGAAATGCTGCTGATCCACACTCCTGAAGCTGGTACCTAAAACTACAACTCTTTCTAAAGTTTTTTCTTACATACATATATAAGATGCTGTTATCCCTATAATGAACACTGCAAATCATCACAAAGTTGTGTCAAAGTGGACAATGTAAATACGCTATGCCCTGAGCCATGAAGTTCACAGTCTTTCTCCTGAACGTATGAGTCAGAACATGTTCCAGCTCATCTGTGAGGTCCCCTGACCTGCCACACCCCTCCTGAACAAACTCTGTTCTCAGTATTTCATGGAGGACCAACCTCACTAAATGCCAGTGTCACTGACATGCTGGCTATGCTCAGCTCTGAGCTCCTTCAGTACTCATCTCTACAATACGTCCATCTGGCAAGATGCCCGAGACATGGGGGACAATCAAACAAATGTTTATTTAGGAGTCTTTGATCATGAGATAGAACAAGGCATGAGGTCATGTGTAATAAAAACACAAGAAAAAATTTAAAATATAAATATCATTTTGGTGCCAACCAATTATATATTCCTACCATCTGACTTGACTGGTTTTTCTTTATTTTCTCTGAAACCCATTTATCTACTCTTCTAACTATCCCCCAACTTCTAACAGTCACCCATTTATTCAAGTAACTTAATACAAAAATAATCTAGACCTGGAAATAGAAAAAAGCAAAACAAAATCAGAATCATAGCTCCAACTCTGCAATCAAGCAAGTCATTTAAATCCTTCAAACTATATCAGCTTCAAAGTCTCCCCCTCTGAAATGAAGATGATAATACAGGTTCTGTTATGGCATGGCTGTGAAGAACAACTAAGGTAAGAGAGATAACTTACTTTAAAAACAAGTACTAACCCACAGGCACAATACCAGAGACTTTCCTATTCATCTTTGTACCCCCGACCCCAAGATCATCATACAGAAGCATTAAGTTTTTAATTTTTGTCCAACCAAACTTGTCAATCAGGCACTGGGAATACAAAAATAAAATAGATGGCCCCTGCACTTAAGGATTTTATAGTCTAGCACAGCAGAAATATGGTTGTTATAATAAGGTGAAGAGGGTCAAATGGACCATGCTCTGGGCTCCACGAGCCAAGCAGAGGCGTCTACCTCAGCTCTGCACAGAGGACCAGGGGTGTGGGGAGAGATGTGAAAGACTGCCTTCAGGGAGACTTGTGGGTTGAATATTAAAAGATGAATAAAAGTCAGCAAGGCAAAGTAGAAAATGGCAAAAGTATTCTAAGAAAAAAGAGCCGCATATAAAAGAACTACTGATATAAAAAACCTTTCATTTGAGTGAAAAAGAAACTTACTGAGCACCCACCTTAGAGCAGGCACTGTGCTACATGGTGGTGACAAAACTCACTGGGCTCTGCTCTCAGGAGATTAAGGGAGCGCCACAGTTTACCAACCTACAAGTGCTAGAGAAAACAGAAAGAGGGGCACTGAATGAATCACAGCCAATGAGACGGCAGGTTCACAATCACGAAAAGTCTGTACTCCACACTAACCGGATACCTTCCACAGGGGAGCAGCATGAACAGACGAGGAGCACATGCTGGAGGGAGGGGTCCAGAGATGGCAGCAGTAATACGCCACAGAAACACAGGCCATCGACTACAACAGTGGCAGTGCCCGGGAGAGAGCAGATGCCCGAAACCATGACGAGCACTGAACCCTAAATGGACGACCTCAGATGAGTTTTCTCCTATCTATACATACCATTTCTCTGAAAGGGCGCACCTTACAGCTTCTCTTTGGCAGGTCTAAACTGCCAGCATCACTACTCCTATGCTTTGAAACCGTTATCAGGTGAAAAAAGGATGACCTGTGATAGTCGGTCTGATAACTACAGTAGCTACTGAATGGTGGGATGAGGATAAGGGGAAACTAATGCAAAGACAATAAGCATGCACTACTCTCTATGACAGCATGCAAGAAGGGAGATCAAATCTAAGGTTTGTTTTGCTTTCCCCAAAATGAGAAAGACTGAAACATGTTTAATTGCTATTGGAAAAGGTACAGTAGATGTAAAGAGAAAAGACAAACAATAACTTAATATTTAGCTCATGATTTTAAATGTGATACAAGTAAAAGGCAAAACTGTCAAATAATGAGACAGATTTTTCTTGAGCTATAGAATCAGAGAAGTACCCACTGCAGCAGAGAAATAAAAACCATGTTTCAACTATATGCAGCAGTCCCTTCGAAACTGGCCAGTTTTTACTGACAGTCGCATAACCATTATTTAGAGCAAAAAATGCCAAATGTTATATATCTGTGATATCTCCTACCATATGAAGGGAGCTCCGTATAATACCCTTGGCCTCCTTCCCCCACACGCACTAGTACCCTCCCTCCGCACCACTCCACCGGGAAGTGGCTTGACATATGTAACTGGTATCAGAGAGGGAGAGACTCTGCCTGCTCACAAGTGGCTACAGGGCAGCTGCTCCATGCTCTGTGCACAGGGCCAGGCCCCATGTAAGGAAGCCTGTGGTATTTCCACTCAACGGGCTCAGCTAATCTGTTTAATTCTGGAGCTGAACTGTAGAAGTCCACCGCCTGACATTAGCTATGATCTCCAAAGTAAAATTATAATAGAGTTGTGATTTTAGACATCAATCTGCTGAACTATTTTCTGTGTATCTTCACTGACTAGTTCTCAGGAAAGGAAAGCCAGTCATTGTTTGTGTCCCCAATCAACCCCTACATTATAATGCTCCCAAAATATTGTATGTTCATGGCAATAATGTAATTTTGGTCTGAAACAAAATTATTTTTTTTCTGGAACTAACAATATAAAAATAAGAAGGAAGGTGCCCAGGAAGCAGTTATCCACTCACCCATGTAGTCAAATAAAAATATAGAAAAGGATTATTAAGTAATCAAAAGAATGGTAGCCTAACACATATAATCAAAGTAAAAAGAAAGTGACCATGAAGACAATTTCTGGTAAAGCCAAGCCACACCTATGGGTGACAAAAACAGTAAGTATACCCTATCTAGTGTAACAGTAACAGTCTAAAGAAAATTAACCAAGAACCAGAGACAAAAGGTAGTGCACACAGAATAATCCCAAGATAAACCAGAAGTCACAGCAGATGAGAAAATAAAGACATACAAAGTGGGATGTGAAATAACCTAAGTTAATAAGTAACTTTTAACTCATCCTTAAAAATATAACAGGTACCCCCATCTGTCAAAGGCTAGATAAGCAAGTTGTGGTCACGCCCTATGCCACAGGGTATTTAAAATGGTTTGAGGCCCTGGCCGGTTGGCTCAGCAGTAAAGCATCGGCCTAGCGTGCAGGAGTCCCAGGTTCGATTCCCGGCCAGGGCACACAGGAGAAGCGCCCATCTGCTTCTCCACCCCTCCCCTTCTCCTTCCTCTCTGTCTCTTTCTTCCCCTCCCGCAGCTGAGACTCCACTGGAGCGGAGTTGGCTCGGGCGCTGAGAATGGCTCTGTGGCCTCTGCTTCAGGCGCTAGAATGGCTCTGGTTGCAACAGAGCAATGCCCCAGATGGGCAGAGCATCATCCCCTTGTGGGCGTGCCGGGTGGATCCTGGTCAGGCGCATGCAGGAGTCTGTCTGACTGCCTCCCCATTTCCAGCTTCGGAAAAATACAAAAAAATAAAAATAAATAAATAAATAAATAAAATGGTTTGAGTAAAAGCAGTATTATTTTGTTGGTCTTGCATGGTATTTACCTGATTGGTTCTCAATAACTTTTGGCTGATTTCTATATCAATATGCACCTCTGAAACTACTGGCTATCAAAAAGAGTATTCTCTTCAAAGAAGGTGATACATTGCACAATAAAATACCACAGCACTAAGAAGGAAACATCTACAACTCTGTGTGACAACGTCAATGATCTCACAAATATCAGAGTAAGTGAAAGAGCAAACACAAAGAATACATACATATACTATATGACATCTTTTACAGAAAGTACAATTAACTAGCTAAATTAGTCAATGCCATTAAAAGTCAAGATCAATGAATGCATAAATAAATTGAAGTTTCTCTCTCTCTCTCTCTCTCTCTCCCCCCCCCACCCCCTTCATCTCTCTAAAACCAATTTAAAAAATTAAAAATAAAACGTTAGGATTATGGTCACCGTTGAGTAGGTGGGACTGAAAAAGGCAAGAAGGGTTTTCTGGGTGATGGTGATCTAGGTATTTTTGGTTTGCAAAATTCCATTAAGCTTACGTTTATAATATGTATACTTTTCTGTATGTACAGTATCGTTCAGTGTAAAGTTTTTATAACAGAATAGAATAATATTTGAATAATAAGCATTTCCAAAACTTTGGACTAAACAATGGCAGGGTTACAGAAATTCATGTTTAGACTCCCCAAAAGGCTACTCTGAAGATGACAATTCCCATCAATTGTCACAGTTACTACCTCAGAGTTACAGATTACTTACACTAAACAGTATTTACATATTCCTTTTCCTTTAGTCTCACTTTGACTCTCTCCTTAATTTGCCTCCCAATTCCAATTCCTTTCACCTACATTTAAATGAATTAAGATAGTACAATTATTACAACTTTTCCTGTCATTACCTTTTAAAAGGAAATAGTATATGTTATAAAAGACACATCATAAGCCCTGGCCAGTTGGCTCAGGGGTAGAGCATTGGCCTAGCATGTGAAAGTACCGGGTTCGATTCCCAGCCAGAGCACTCAGGAGAAGCGTCCATCTGCTTTTCCACCCTCCCCCTTCTCCTATCTCTTTGTCTCTCTTTTCCCCTCCCACAACCAGGGCTCCGTGGGAGCAAAAGTTGGCCCAGGTGCTGAGGACTGCTCCATGGCCTCCGCCTCAGGTGCTAGAATGGCTCCGGTTGCAATGGAGCAATGCCCCAGATGGGCAGAGCATTGCCCCCTGGTGGGCATGCACGGTGGATCCCAGTCAGGCAATTGCGGGAGTCTGCCGCCCACACCTCACTCCTCCCCATTTCTCACTTTGGGAAAATACAAAAAACAAACAAACAAACAAAAAAAGACACATCACGAAGAATATGCTTTGCAACCTTAACCAGTAGAACAAAACCAGAATTTTTCAGGCCAATATCTAACTAGAAAAAAGTTTGGGCAATAGTCTTATGAGGAAAATGATGCTTGCAAAAGTTGTAAGATAATATCAAACTTAGAACCATAGTGATTTTTCTCTCCAAACCATTCTGTCTTTTCCTAAGAAGAATTCTGAGTAAAGGATGCTCATCCTTTGCTGACATCCCAGGAGTCCCCTTTCCTGACTCTGTGGCACAGTTCATTTACCTGTCAGCATTTCCCTAAAGTGACTCGGCACAACCGCACAAAATTGTGGAGGGCAGGGCAAATGGGCAACAGAACAAGGCTGACAGGTGCAAGATCTGAGCTCTAGACATGTATAAGCTTAAGAGCCTGAACTTAACCTCCTTATGTGTCATCTCTGCAATCTGGAGAACAGCTGTCCTCACTACCGCATATGCTACAAGGAATGAGGCTGGGGGCTCAAATGAGGAAACAAATGAGAAAGCATAGAAAGTAAAGCACTGTGCAGACTAAGAAAGCATCTCTGTAAATGTACACCAACATAATGTAACAGGAGAGACTCTTCAATACAACTCTATATTCTTTTAGATGTCAGAATCCAGTATTGAAACATCTTAAAATATAACAATTATATTAGGTTAAACCATATGAAACTGTTAACTTACAGATGTTGAAAATGGAAAATTATTGGCAATTTCATATTGGTGAAACTTAATAGAAAACTTATAAAGACTTTTTAGACTTTTATAAATAGGTTTATTTAAAAAAATAATTAGAATACCTCGGGTTTGGGCAGCTTCCTTTAAAGCAACTAGAAGATGAGGCTTCAAATTATCCAAAATAAATCTTCCTTCAAGACCTGGAAAAAGGGACCTAAAAAGTGACAGGACCGCAGCAATTATAATCTTCTAACAAGTCTAAAATAAATTAAATAATTTCAAGCTAGCTAAACGAACTATTTTACACAGGTCAATGCACACATCAAATCACATTGCAATAGTTTTTGCTCAAATATGAATGAGCCTTTGCTTTAAACTATGAGCGCTTCATGAACCACATGCATAGCCAGAGCTACTCTATAAATAGCTCAGAGTAGAATTAATGTTATTTTCTGAAATGTCAATATACAGCCTTAGTTATAAAAAAATCACTTAACACTTTATTTTCATTCATTTAAATTAAATTTCATAAAATTCATTGACACATCTGACTTAGTTATTAGCACTTAATAGCCATTGTTTTCAGTGTTTTGTCTTTAAAATTTCCAAGAAAAACAACAGCTTGAATAGCTTTTTAACTAATAAACATGTTTTTTTTCATTTTAAGATGTAAAAACTTGTCCATTTATACTTTAACAAAGTATTATATTTCTGCAAAAGTCTTCCTTATTATAAAATCTACATTGATAATTGATGAATTTCTCAATAAAGAATCTAAATGTGGGCAGGGACAGAGGAGTATGTAAAAGTAAACACTTATTTTTAAAAGTGTGATCTGTACCTTGGATAGTCTTCTGAGGTAATATAAATTACATCTTGATCTGATACAGATGAGGAGAAGGGAACAAAATTTCCATTTTGTAAAGGTAGCAGCTCCAACCCAAGAAGTTCGCTGTAGGCCTGGTCGGAAAGCACGAATTCTAAGAGGTGAAGCCTGTCTTCGGCGCCACCCAGGTGTGCAGACTTCCTCAGCACCTGCCGCACCCACGCAGGGGTCACCCTCCGCATGGGCTTCTCACTGGAGGCAGTGAGCTGCATGGCTGCAGACAGATTCGCTGGGACCTTGACAACCTGCTTCCCTGAGCTGTGGAGGTAGTTGAGCACAGTCTTTGTGTACTCCAAACTTTCATCGAGTTCTGAGAAATACGCCTGGTCCAACTTGACCCACTGGTTGCTCATTGAATAAATCACTGCATTCTGGAACAGCTCGTGAAATAGAGGTTCTAACACTGGCTGCCAGTGCACCTTGACTTTGTTCACATCAGGCCAAAGCTTGTAGATGACGTCAACTGACAAGGGAAAATCAGAGCCCCTCTTTGACTCCAGGCGTTTTATTGAATCTAAGATCAGAGTAGCGTAGGCTTTCGGAACAACAGTCAGGATCAGAAATTCATTCCATAAGGCAGCCGGGTCTCTCCACTGGTCCAACTCTCTCCATTTTATGCTTCTGCGATTGTCAGTCAGACCGAAGAACCCGCTAATGTGAACTGGGAGGCCTGTTTTACTCTCCTCTCCAGGCGGCAAGGGAAGAAAACAAAATGCTTTTCCTGAGAAATGAGATTCTGCTCCATTTTCATCATCTCTGCTTGACAAAGACATGGCTATTCCAATGGTTGGGACAAATTTCAATTCATCAGCCAAAGAATCAAGTTTACTACTAATCCCTCGCCCTCCCACACTGTTACACACCAACCAAGACGTCTTGTGTACGTCCTTCGTGCTCTCATCTTCTAAAACTATATTTACGTAATATGTTACACAGGTTATGGTATTGTTTGGAATCTTTTTACAATAGTTACTAATAGCAGTTTCCAGAATCTTGATAGAATCTGGCCGTTCCTGTTTTAGGGCCTTGTTCTCACTAGCAGTCACTCTAAACACCAGCTTCTCTGTCCCGTCAGCTTCTCGGACACATAAGGAGACACCCTGCACACTTTTCAGAAAGAGAAGCACTGTGTCTGCATCTGCTCTAAAAGACTCAAACAACTCAAGAACCTTTTGTTTATTGTAGAGGTTACTACTAAGCTGGGAAGGCTGTAGGCGAAGAGGGAAGCGGAAAACTGTTCCTGGAAAATTGCCATTTATAAATGTTTCCTTGGTGCTTCCAAAAATGCCAAGAAATGGTGCAAATTGGTCTGAGAGTTCATTAATTTCTTTGCTGTCGTCTTTGAGATTCCAGCATTGACCTGATTCATGTGGACCAAAAAGTGTTTGATGAGGATCTAACATCCCAATCTGGTCACCACTAAAAATACAAGGAACATCTGCAAAGAAAAATTCAAGTCACCATCAACTCTGAAACGTAATGAACAGTAACAATTACATTACACAATGCATAATTGCTATCAGAATATTATACATGAAAAGGCATAAGCCATAAAATGACTCCAAAATAGATTTCTTTTTAAAAAGCACTAAATTTAGCTCAAAAAATATAATTCTTTGAACATGAAGAGGAAATATAGGCCCTGGCTGGTTCAGCGGTAAAGAGTCAACCCATCATGTAGATGTCCTGGGTTCAATTCCTGGTCAGGGCACACAGGAGAAGCACCCATCTGCATCTCCACCCCCCTCCACTTCTCTCTTTCTCTCCCTCTTTCTATTCACTTCCTGCAGCCATGGCTCAATAGGAACGAGTTGGCCCCAGGGGCTGAGGATGGCTCCATGGTCTCCACCTCAGGTGCTAAGAAGGGCTCAGTTGCTGAGCAATAAAACACCCCAGTTGGGCAGATCATCAACACCTAGTGGGCTTATGGGGTGAATCCCGGTCGGGAACATGTGGAGTCTGTCTCTCTGTCTCCCCTTCTCTCACTGAATTAAAAAAAAAAAATTAGGTAAATAAAATTCTTTCAACATGAAAAATAATAAATTCTCTCTTGATTCAGTAAGTATCAGGCACAGAGACTCAGTGGCAGTCAACCAGGTCCCTACCGCCCACTAGTGGGCATTCCAGCTTTCATGGTGGGCGGTAGCGGAGCAACCAAAGTATAAATAAAAAGATAAGATTTAACTATAGTAAGTTGTTTTATAAAGATTTATTCTGCCAAACTTAGCAAAAATCTGACATAAAGTACTTGGTAAGTAATTATTATTATATGTTTTAACTTGCTGTAACTCTGCTTTATAAATTTTATAAAGTAAAGTTACTTCCCTACTTTATAAATCACTATTACTGTGGAACCGGTGGGCGGTTAGAAAATTTTACTACTAACAGAGATACAAAAGTGGGTGGTAGGTATAAAAAGGTTGACTACTCCTGCTTACCTGGTTATTATGAAAACCTAAGATTATTTTGAAACTTTTATTAAACAATATATGTGAGGAATAATTGGATATTTACATTCAGCCCCGACAGCCATGTAAACCCAGTCAAACAGAACAGAGTCATACCCTATGCTCAAAATAAAAACTTCAATGGCACATTCCCTGAAGGAAGAGGGCAGGGAACTAACACCACAGGTGATTCTGCCACGGTGTTACCCAGTAAGCTTTCTCTATGCTTCCTACAGCGGTGTGCCCTCAGGCAGGAGCATCTCTCCCCCTGAACTGAAGGGTAGTGCTTCCAGAGACACATTTTTTGTATAGCATGGTCCCTAAATTGATACCAACTGCTTCATCTGTTCTTCAACAAAGACAAAGTTATATTTAAATACTGGAAGAAAAACTAGACATGTCAGAAATGCTATATTATAAGACATTCTTCAATATGGCCCATTTAAGGACTTCCTGAGGGTTAATTTTGATATATTTTGCCTCACATGCTGCTACAGCACCTAACCTTCATGCAAAATGCAACTCCAATGAAGTCCACCTTTAAGATTGATGGTCATCAATTGCAGGCTCAGTTGTCACAACCATCAGCCCCTAAGCTCTCGGGGTTTTTTTTGTTTGTTTTTTACAGAGACAGAGAGAGAGTCAGAGAGAGGGATAGACAGGGACAGACAGACAGGAACAGAGAGATGTTAGTTAGCATCAATCATTAGTTTTTCGTTGCGTATTGCGACTCCTTAGTTGTTCATTGATTGCTTTCTCATATGTGCCTTGACCGTGGGCCTTCAGCAGACCGAGCAACCACTTGCTGGAGCCAGCGACCTTGGGTTCAAGCTGGTGAGCTTTTGCTCAAACCAGATGAGCCTGCGCTCAAGCTGGCGACCTCGGGGTCTTGAACCTGGGTCCTTCCGCATCCCAGTCTGACGCTCTATCCACTGCGCCATCGCCTGGTCAGGCTCTCTCGGGTATTTTAAGCAGAAACTGTTACATCCACCAACCCAGCAGCTAAATCAATCAAAAATGTGGTCAGTGACACTTTTGTCCACAGACTGTGTACATACTCCCATTATTGAAATTATGCTGGGAAACTACTGACTGTTGTAAAGCAGGACCCAGGAACCTCGAAAATCCTCAGATTAGAGAATTGCACTGCACTTAATACTGCTGCACGTAAATGTGCCCATTCTCAAATAGTGGGACAAATAAGTCCATAGAGAGATGCAGACACTGGCAGTCAGCTGGACTCTAAGTGATCCATTCCTGTATAATAGTCTCCACGCTTATACCATTCACATATGTACCCCATAAATTTAAAAACTGACCTGAGGGATAATTTGAAAATAGCTGAATATTAATATTCACATATAACAGTAATATAACATTTTAATTTATGAATTAATATATTTTGTTATATAAGTAATATTACTTAGTACCTTATATAATATTTAATAATATAAATATAATACAAAAAAACAGGCTTACTAAAATTGGGCTATAGTGACAATGACCCTACATCCCGCTCACCCAGGGAATTCCCAATTTAGAATAGTTATCTCAAAATAATACACTCTCATGAGTGTCCTAGTTTAGACAATAAACTATATGATCACCCGAACAATAACTATAGCTCTGCTAGCTCAATCTCTCCTTCTCCTGCAAGTTCAAAATGCCAAAAGTTTGAAACTAAACAATAACCAGGCCCAATTCCATAAAAAAAATGAAAAAAAACATTTTTAACACAAACTAGTAAATAGTAAGCTTTGATTCTGGATGAACAGCCATATACTTTTAGAGATGTCTACACTGTTTCAAGTGTTTCCTCTTATAAGTATGTACCAGAAACCTCATATTCTTTTTAGATTCAAAACATAATTTCAAAATCATCAAAATACTCACTTAAAAGCAAAATTTTTATGAGAAAAATATGCAGAAATCAGAATCACATCAAAGATCTTCACTTTGTCAGTTATTCAATACCATTAGCTATTATACTTTAGCCCTGTCCAGTTGGCTTAGTGGTAGAGTGTCAGCCAACATGTGGATGTCCCAGTTCGATTCCCAGTCAGGACACACAGGAAAAGTGACCATCTGCTTCTCCACCCCTCCCCTTCTCTTTCTCTCTTCTTCTCTCACAGCCATAACTCAATGGGTTTGATCAAGTTGGCCCTGGATACTGAGGATGCCTCCATGGAGCCTACACCTCAGGTGCTAAAAATAGCTCAGTTGCCAAGTAACATTCCCAGATGGGCAGAGCATTGGTCCCAGATGGAGGTTACCAGGTGGATCCCGGTTGGGGTGCATATGAAGTCTGTCTCTCTGTCTCCCCTCCTCCTACTTAAAACAACAACAACAAAAAACAGTATTATCTCTACAGTTAACCAAATAAATTATAAACTACAGGCTAAAATAATTTTCAATCTCAAGACTGATATCAAATACTATACCTGTTATGTGATAGACAGAATTAAACCCAATTCCAAATCTTCCAACTTTCAAAGGGTCATCCTTCTTCCTGCTTCTTGCTATTTCTTGAATACCGTGCCAGTCCTCTGGGGTGAACACTGCATTGTTGTACACATAGAGAGCTGATCCTAGATGTTAAAATGCACATGCACACATTCAGAAAGAAGTGTGATAAGATGTTCAGCTCTTTCACGAACTTTCTCTACATAAAGTTGCTTATTTGATGGGAAGATATAAAGAACTGAATGGCATGACTGAATTCTGCATTATAATTCTGATTGTTTTCAAAATAAAAATAAAACACATATAAATGGTAAAAGTTACTAGCAAAAACTCAAAAAAGAAAAAATTATGGGTGTTATGGTACTTAAATATCCAAAACATGGGGCAAACAAGGATCTTAATCACAGTGTACTACTTTGTGAAATTTGTTTCTAAATAGCATATTAAAGTTTTTTATTTTGCAAATGAGATTATGTGTAAATGTATTTCCTTAAGAAACCTTGTTATTATTTCAAAAGGTAAACAATCTCCTTTAATAAATTTAATAATCACTAAGTGCTTGTTTTTATTTTTGGCAGCCTCTAGATTTTTCTATATAAGATATTCCTTATATCATTTTAAAAATCAATATGACAAATTTGTAAGTAAGCATGTCAAAAAATACCACCCTTGTCTCCAAAGTAGTTCCTTTAAAAAGTTATAATTCTGCACAAATATTTTTGGAACTCTACTTTTTGAGATTTATCTTCAGAATCTCTAATATTTTTTAATACATTCACCTAAAATAACTCCTCATACTTTAAAAATAATTAATATTTTTCTCTGAAAATGTTACTGACATATAACATACAGGGTGTGGCAAAAGTAGGTTTACAGTTGCGAGTGCAAAACAGTTTATTCTTGTATTATTACTTATTAATTGTTGCATTATTTTCCATGTGAACAGCTGTAAACCTACTTTTTCCCAGGCTGTACATACAATACAGGACCAAATACTAAGTGTACAGCTTGATCAATTCTGACAAAGTGAATAAACCATGTAACATCCACTCAAATGAATTACAGAGAATATTCCAGCACCCCCTCCAATGCCTCTTCTCATGTGCCTATAAATTCAAGCAGATCCAGGGATGAGGACCACACATAGTTTGTTTTATAAAAATGATGTGACTGCTACTTGTAAAATAGTTTGAGCAGGAATATGAAAGCCGCCCAGACTGCGGAGGTCCTTCTGAGAAGGATGGAGAAAGCACACTGCGCTGAGCATGCGTGCCAGAGCCAGGTGGGCTGGACAGCAGCCAGCTCTGCTGTCACAACTTTAGGCAACACTAAAGCCACCGAGGCTCAATTTCCTCATCTGTAAAATAATGGTGAGAACAGTGTGTATCCACAAGGTGTTAAGCAGCAAATGAGTAACAGCAATGAGGGGCTCAGCATAGCACCCAGCACAGCGAAGATACCCAAAAAGTCAGATACTCTTACTGTTAAATTTATTTGTGGTATATAATACTGTCATATTTTATCATAGCAAGTTAAATATTACAGAAATAGTAACAAAATAAATCTTATTATGCAACAGCTAACTCCAGCTGGTTTAAAAATTCCATCTAGCAAGTAGTGCCTGGTTCTGCCTGCTCCAAATGTCCCTTAGAAATATGTATGAAGACACAGAAACAAGGGCCAACCACAAAAACTCACGACACTGAACCCCAGACCTGAGAGTGAACCTTTAGCCAGAATCTGGAGAAAATGGGCACAGCTGCGAGATCATGGAAGGGACGAGAATCCAGCAGTGACACCCAGCAGCCAGGCACCAGCAGAGAGGCAGAGCCGCTAGCCTGAGGACCCTCCTTGCTGCCCACTGTCAGCTGGCACACTGAGCAGCAGACCCTCTGAGGCCTGACAGCTTTTATAAAACACTTGTGAGATTACAAAATAATAGATGCTTGTTTTCTTTTCAAATAAAAAAGCATTTCCTGTGAAAAAAAACTTCCTCCTCATATCTCCACTCTCCACAGTATCTGAAGTGTCAAAACTACTGTTTTTCCCATCCACATTAATGCCACTCCCGGAAAGAAGGACACCCTGTAAGTGAAAGTGTCCTGTCACTGGCTGCCAGAGCCCTTCTCACTCTGGCCGACCAGCACTGTGACCAGGAGTGCGCACACACACCCACCTCAGAGAGCAGACGGCAGGATGAGAGGCAGGCAGACGAAGCCCTCTCCACTGGTTCTGCATCTAGCAGGTATGACCTAGTTGTTACGAAAGGTTTTTAATCAAGATATAATTCTGATTCCACTCATCCTGGAATAAGAAGGGAAGCTATGTAATTTGCCTTTGTTCCAATCTACTTGGGTCTCACTGAATCTCTGCCTTCATCCATGAGATCAAGGTTAAAAGGGGTCGTCAAACTTTTTATAAAAACCGCCCACTTTTGCAGTGCTGGTAGACCTGGTCCCTACCGCCTACTAGTGGGCGTTCCAGCTTTCATGATGGGCCAATCGCGGCGCTGTTTGGTTGCACGGTAGGGACCAGGTTGACCAGCACTGCAAAAGTGGGCGGTTTTTATAAAAAGTTTGACGACCCCTGCGGGGAGGAGAGTATTAATAGTAGGCTGGCAATCTATTTGCTCCTTTTAAAAGGGAATACCCGGCCCTGGCTGGTTGGCTCAGTGGTAGAGCGTCGGCCTGGCATGCAGGAGCCCCAGGTTCGATTCCCGGCCAGGGCACACAGGAGAAGAGCCCATCTGCTTCTCCACCCCTCCCCCTCTTCTTCTTCTCTGTCTCTCTATTCCCCTCCCGCAGCCAGGGCTCGATTGGAGCAAAGTTGGTCCGGGAGCTGGGGGTGGCTCTATGGCCTCTGCTTCAGGCACTAGAATGGCTCTGGTCGCAACAGAGCAACGCCCCAGATGGGCAGAGCATTGCCCCCTGGTGGGCGTGCCGGGTGGATCCCGGTCGGGCGCATGTGGGAGTCTGTCTGACTGCCTCCCCGTTTCCAACTTCAAAAAAATACAAAAAAAAAAAAAAAAAAAAAAATAGGAATACCCAAGCCAGAGTCTCCTTGTAAACACTCTGGTGACAGACCTCTGGGCAAACACAGCAACAGTATTTACTAACAGAAGAGGCCTGATCTAGTGGATGCTTTTAGAAGGTTGCTTACTGTAAGGAAACCTGGAATTTATAGATTTATGAGGCATAATTCCCATATAATGCCCTAAGCTATGTAATTACCAGGAAAAACATGAACATCTTTCATGACTAAAAGAGTTCTATTTGTTTAAGTGAAGGCCTGCGTGTATCACTTAGAGACCACTTGTCCTAAACCCAGGCCATGGTGTGTGTCTAACAGCAGGAAGAAGCTAGAAGGAGGCCTTAGGAATCTAAGACGTCTCCATGCTGCCTTTACTTGTGTCTGTCTCTTAGTTACCCACATCCTTGAAATCCTTATATTAAAGTGTGGAACTGGGTAAGTTCTCTTCTTTTCCTGCAACTCATTTGATGAATTGGGCTTGTCATATGATTATATAAAAAGGAACAAAAACAAGTTGTATTAAAAAATTCTCACTTGCAAAACTAGGTATCATAAAGGAGGAAAAACTATAATCCAAAAAGACATCATCAAAGACAACATTTATATCTGAATGCAACAGAAAGATATTTTCCAATAATGCAAGAGCATGTAGGAAATTATTTGTTAAATAAAGATGTCAGCCCTGGCCTGACCTGTGGTGGCACAGTGGATAAAGCATTGACCAGGAATGCTGAGGTTGCTGGTTCGAAACCCTGGGCTTGCCCAGTCCAGGCATATATGGGGAGAGTTGATACTTTCCATTCTTCCCCCTTCTTTCTCTCCACTCTCTCTAATAGCAATAAACAAAAAAAAATCATTAAGCCCTGGCCAGATAGCTCAGTTGGTTAGAGCATCATCCTGAAGCACATAGGTTGCCAGTTCAATCACTGGTCAGGGCACATACAGGAACAGATCAAGGTTCCTGTTTCTCACTCTCTCCCTTTCTCTCTCTAAAATCAATAAATGAACATTTAAAATAAAATACAATCTTTAAACAAAACCAAACAAAAAAGATGTCAGCCCACAAAGGATATGGGCGCAATCCCCGGTCAGGGCACATACAGGAACAGAATGATGTTCCTGTCCTTTCCTCTCTCTCTGAAATCAATATATAAAAATTCAAAAAAAATTTAAATTAAAAGTTAAAATTTTTTTTTAAAATATGTCAAAGATCATTTCTACCAATATGTCCAAGTTATTTTAAATTGGCTTATTTGGTGTGAGTTTAAAAAGCCTATCTCTAAGTATACTTATGCACAAATTCAACTAAATAATCTTGTTTCAAATATATTTTTAAATGAGGTAAAGTCAAGGCTAGAAGCAAAAAATCATAAAATTTAGGTTGTACTTTGAAGCAAAATACTTATAGGATATCTCCATACTCTCCCTTTCATGGTTCTAGAGTGCACACTAATAATATCAGTATGCCAGAACACCTAAAACACTGTCACATAAATTACCTGATTTAATCCTCAAAGTATATGGGAGGTCAATTTTGTTCTTAATACTATTCTGTAGGTGAGCAGACTGAAATTCAGTGAGGCTCACTAATCTGCTTAATCTCACTGAGTGAATATGAGGATCAGAGATGCTACCCCACCTACTGGCACCCTGTTGGGGGTACATGAGATGGTAGCCCTGTGTAGGATCAGGATATAAGTGAAAGCCTCTCAGAGCCACACTTGGTATTTTTCAACAATGGTTACATTAAATCGTAGAAACTTAGAACCAGGAAACCTCACTGCTCAATCCTCTCATAACCAGTACAGATGCAATGACATGCGCAAGATCCCAAATGCTGAAAACCTCTGAATGTATTATGTCTGTCACCACGTCTCTTTATAAGATAAAAAGATGCAACTTTAGAGAAAAAGTTGGATGATGTCAGAGTAATGGCGGTATGAGAGATACTCCTGATCTCTCCCCTTGAAATTTCAACAAATTGAACAACTATAACACAGCAAAGGAACCCCAATTGGGCTTGCAGGCATGCCTGAAAGGGTCACATACTGAATGTACCGAAGGTGGGATGGGGTGAAAAGGGGAGCAGAAAATAAAATTCACTCACAGTGGGCTTTGGAGAGGAGAGGAGACAAATCTGGAGTGACTGGTTTTTCTCTGCCAGGACTATAGGGAAGAAGGAAGCTTGGGCTCTCTGGATTTTGTATGAGGAGTATGGAGAGGGAAACCTGGAGTGACTGAGTCAACCTCTGCAGGGTGAGACAGAGGGGCAGAAGGGGAGATAAACCAAAGTGGCCAGAGAGTGGGGTCACCGCCAGTGTTCCTGTGGTCTGCCTGCAGCTCACACTCAGCAAAGACAGAGAAAACTAAAGTGCGGTTTCCAGTCTCCCAGATCCTGCCTCCCTCACCTTGCAGTACCGAGAGTGGCAGAGACAAACCCCACGCCAGCTCACCAGAGCCACTCTCTCCCCTGAAAAACAGAGGTGCTCAACATCAGGTGCCCAGGTCTGAGATGTAGGAAGGAGTGCCTGAGTGCCTGGGAGCCTGAGATCACTTGCCATTGCTAGAGCCATAAAGACCTCATAACAGGCCCCACCCACTAATATGACTATAGCCCCACCTACATCATTGCCATAGCAACATCTTAGCAGCAGCCCAGGAACTTCATAGTGCTAAAAGTTGTAATACAGTGACATCTACTGGAAGAAACCTCTCAAAACCAAAATTTATTTTTTTCTTTTTTTACTTCTTATTCTTTTTTTTCATTTTTGAACTTCATTTTTTAAAATTTTTATAATTTTATTCTTATTTTTTGTGGGTATTTTGTTTTTGATCTTTTTCTTTGCTTCCCATCTTTTTTTTCAGTGGTTTTTCTTCTTGTCATAATTTTTAAATTTTTTCAATATTTTACTGTATTTTTAAAATTTTTTCAAGTTTTTTTAGTTGTTTTTTGTTAGGGTTCTTAACAATACCACTCTCAAATGTCATCAAGGAACAAGATATAAAATACCATGGCTACACAAGACAGAGGCATATTTCAGAAAGAAAATGAAAAATGTCCAGAAAAAAATCTCAATCACATGGAAGCCTTGGAGTTAAATAATAAAGAATTCAAAATTGAAGTTCTGAAAATACTCAACAAGATGTGAGAAGACACCAATAGGCAACTTAATGAGCTCAGAAAACAAATTAATGAACAAATGAATACCTCACCAAGGAGACTACAACTTTAAAAACAGAGATGAGGAACTCAGTATGGGAACTAAAGACTGAGGTAACAAGTTTACCTAATAGAACAAGCCAGACAGAGGAAAGAATCAGTGACACTGAAGATAGGGAATTAGAGGTGCTACAGAGAGAACAGGAGACTCATAAATTAAAAAAACTGAGAAAGCCTACAAGAATTGTCTGACTCAATCAGAAAGAACAATTTAAGAATAATGGGTATATCATAAGAAGAAGAGAGGGAGAAGAGAATGAAGAGCCTATTCAAACAAATAATTGATGAGAATTTCCCAAACCTATGGAAAGAGTTAGAACCTCAAATCCAAGAAGCAAACAGAATGCTGAGTTACTACTACCCAAACAGACCTACTCCAAGGCATATTGTAATAAAATTGTCAAAAATCAATGACAAAGAAAGAATACTAAAGGCAGCTAGGGAAAAGAAGACCACGATATATAAAGGAAAGACCATCAAGTTATTTTCAGACTTCTCAGCAGAAGAAACTTTACAAGCCAGAAGAGAGTAAACCCAAACATTCAAAGCACTGAAAGAGAGGAATTACCAGCCAAGAATACTATATCTATTAATGGTATCCTTCAAATATGAAGGAGAAATAAAAACTTTTACAGACATACAGAAGCTGAGGAAATTTATCACCAGAAACCCTCCATTGCAGGAAATACTAAAGGGGGTTATTCAACCAGACACAAAGAACAAAATAAAAATTACAAGTAAAAGCTGCAACAAGGTCACAATAAAAACAAAGATAATCTGTGACAACAATAATATAAAAGGGGAGAGAATAGAGATCTGAAGTAGCAAAGGAGGATGGAGTGCAGAAGCACTGATATGAGAAGGACTCTTGTACATATGAACATTTTCTTCTAACCTAATGGTAATCACTCATGATAAAGCCACTACTGAAACACACAGCTTAAAAAAAGAAGAAACGGGAAAGAAGTATGGAACACCACCAAACAAAAACAACTGACAGAAACAAAAAACAGAGAAGAACCAAACGAGAAACAGAGCTACCAGAAAACAAAACATAAAATGACTATATGAAATCCTCAAGTGTCAAATTACCCTAAATTTAAATGGACTGAATTCACCAATAAAGAGGCACAGAGTAGCAAACTGGATCAAAAAGCAAAGCCCAACCATATGCTGCCTTCAAGAGACACATCTAAGCTGCAAGGACAAAAGCAGATTCAAAGTGAAAGGTTGGAAAACAATTTTCCAAGCAAATAATATATAAAAGGTAAACAATCCAATTAAAAAATGGGCAAAAGAACTGAATACACACTTCTTCAAAGAGGACATACAGATGGCCAACAGGCATATGAAGAAATACTCAACATCACTAATCATTAGAGAAATGCAAATTAAAATCACAATGAGATACCACCTCACACCTGTCAGAATGGCTCTCATCAACAAATCAACACACAAAAAGTGCTGGTGAGGGTGTGGAGAAAAGGGAACCCTCCTGCATTGCTGGTGGGAATGCAGACTGGTGCAGCCACTGTGCAGAACAGTATGGAGTTTCTTCAAAAAATTAAAAATGGAACTGCCTTTTGACCCAGCTATCCTACTTTTAGGAATATATCTAAGAATACCAAATCAATGACTTAAAAGAAGATATGCACCTGCATGTTTACTGCAGCATTGTTCACAATAGCCAAGATCTGGAAACAGCCCAAGTGTCTATAATGGACAAGTGGATTAAAAAGCTGTGGTACATATACACAACAGAATACTACAGAGCTGTGAAAAAGAAGAAAATCTTATCTTTTGTGATGGCATGGATGGACCTGGAGATTATTATGCTAAGTGAAATAAGCCAGGCCGAGAAAGAAAAATATCATATGATCTCACTTATATGTGGAATCTAATGAACAAAGTGAACTGAGGAACAGAATAGAAGCAGAGGCAGGTCACAGGGAGCAGAGGCACAGAGTCAGAGGGAAGCGGAATGAGGGAATGAGATCAGAGAAGGTGAAGAGATTAGTGAAATTATATTATACATAACACAGAGATAAAGATAATATGATAGCAAATCCCAGAAAAAAGAGGGGAGGGATTGAGGGGAAGGGGGATAGAGGGGGTATAAATAGAAATATGGGAGTGGGGGGTGAGGGTGTTATATTCAGTGGGACACCCGAATCCATGTAAACACAATAAATTAAAATAAACATTTTTAAAAAAGAAAAGCAGGTGTAGCCATACTCATATCTGACAATGCTGACTTCAAGACGACAAAGTAACCAGAGACAAAGATGGACATTTCAAAATGATAAAGGAGACATTGTATCAAGAAGATATAACACTTCTTAATATATATGCACCAAACAAGGGAGCACCAAAATATATAAGATATTTACTAACTGATCTAAAAATAGGAGACAATCATTCTTAGAGATTTTAACACACCACTGATGATTTTAAATAGATCATCCAAACAGAAAATCAATAAAGAAATATCGGCCTTAAATGATACTCTGGACCAAATGGACATAATAGACATTTATAGAACATTTCATCCCAAAACATCAGATTATACATTCTTCTCCAGTGTGCTTGGAACATTCTCAAGGACAAACCATATGTGGGGCCACAAAACTAACAACAACAAATTCAGGAAGACTGAAATTATACCAAGCATATTTTCTGATCATAAGGCTTTTAAATTAAAATTCAATTGTAAAAAGGAAGAAGAAACCCACAAAAGTGTGAAAATTAAACAACATTTTTCTAAGAAATGACTGGGTCAAAGAAGAAATAAAAGAAGAGATCAAATGATATATCCAAATGAAAATGACAACATGACATATCAAAATTTCTGGAAAGCATCAAAAACAGTAATAAGAGGGAAGTTTATATCATTACAAGCTTATATCAAGAAACAAGAGAGATCCCAAGTAAACAACCTAATATCACACTTTAAGGAACTAGAAAAAGAAAAACAAAGGCAACCTAAAGTCAGCAGAAGAAAGGAAATAGTAAATATTAGAGAACTAAATGAAATAGAGAAAAAAACTATTAAAAATACTGTAACAGAGCTAGTTCTTTAAAAAAATCAATAAAATTGACAAACCACTGGCTAGACTCACTAAGAAAAACAGAGGAAGAACTCATATAAACAAAATCTAAAATGAAAGAGGAGAAATTACCACATCATAGATACACAAAAGATAATAGTAGAATATCATGAAAGATTATATGTCACCAAATTCAACAACCTAGAGGAAATAATAAATTCCTAGAATTATACAATCTTCCCAAACTGAGCCATGAAGAAGTGGAAACCCTAAATAGACCTATAAGGAAGGAGGAAATAGAAACAATAATGAAAAAACCTCCCCCAAAACAAAAGTCCAAGACGAGATGGTTACACTAGTGAATTCTACCAAATATTCAAAGAAGATTTGGTACCTATTCTTGTCAGTCTTACAAAAAATAGAAGAAGCAATACTCCCCAACACATTTTATGAGACTAACCAAAACCTGGCAAGGACAACACAAAAAAAGAAACTACAGACCAATATCTCTAATGAATACAGACACAAAAATCCTAAACAAAATACTAGCAAATTGAATACAACAATACATTAAAAAAATAATACATCATGATCAAGTTGGATTCATTCCAGGAGCACAATGATGGTTCAACATACATAAAATCAGTGGTAGTCAACCTGGTCACCTGGTCCCTACCGCCCACTAGTGGGCGTTCCAGCTTTCATGGTGGGTGGTAGCGGAGCAACCAAATGGAGCCGTGATTACATACTAATCGACTAACTGTTGACCAGTCAAGATCAGGACAGCGGTCAGACTCTGTTACAGGGCATTTGTATTGGGACTGCATCCAACCTCTTTCATAACCACCTGGCCTGCATCCTTAAGCAGCCAGGTACCTGACTCTGGGTCCACATCTGCCGCCCAACCTGGTGGGCAGTTCATGACCACTATTGTCACCCAAAAACTATCAGTTCATCATTTTATTAACCAGCAGACAAAGAACTCCATGATTCAACGCTTCTTTCAATGACAGAAACTGCCAGACAATGGAGACACCAATTAACTCATATTTTCGTCTCGATTCCCAGATTTTAGGGTAATAAGGTGAGGAACACCCCCCCCCCCCCCGACTGCCAAAACTAGCCGATGTCTCGCTACTTTGCCCTGATCACCATTGGCCAACTCCCGCTACATAAAATTTTATAAAACGCACAACCATGGATACTCAGTCTCGTGTTGACAAACTCTCACTCAACCATGACACTGTAACGTCGTGACCATGTAACAGACTTCAAGCGCATAAGTTTTGTTCACGTTACGTACGTGAAGCTAAATGGTGTTACGTAATCGAAACTAAAGTCAGTACATAGTTAGATTTCTGAGAGCAAGCACATGCTTACAGCTTCAAACAAAATATTGTGAAATATCGTGAGCCCATGTCTCAAAAAAAAAAAATATGCACATGGCTATTTGCCAGAGTATCTGAAGATGGGTTTCATAGAATCTGTTCCAAATAAACAACATCCAATGTGTTTATTGTGCCACAAAACATCATCCAATGAGGCAGTGAAGCCAAGTCAATTGCGAGAAATCTTTCTACAAAATGACAAGGACAAGCCCATTATATATTTTCAGGAAATATATAAAAAGTTTCAAAATCATTCAACTATCGTTGCATCATTTAAGAAACAACATACAACAAACAAAGATGGATTACTTGCCACTTATTGCATTTCACAAATAATTGCAAAAAGTGGTAAAAGCTATAATATTGGAGAAACTGTAATAATACCCTCTTTAAAAGAATTTATCTCAACAGTAATGCATCAGGATATACCTCAAATTTTAAAAAACGTTGACCCTAAGTGATAGCACAGTAAAGCGACGAATTGATGAAATGCAGTTAATGTTGAAAACAAACTTATAAGTATTCTCCAAAACTCTTCATTTTCCATGCAATTGGACGAATCTACCATTGCAGATAATGATGCTTTATTGATGGCATATGTATACCCTATTTTGATGAAAACAATATATTACGAGAAGAAATGCTATTCACAGTAAATCTCATCACAGATACAAAGGATTATCTACATTTAATACTGTGAGAACATACTTTACAAAAAATAATATTCCTTTGAATAATATTGTTGCATGCACTACTGATGAAGCACCATCAATGGTAGGTCACTATCGTGGATTTGTTGCTTATTTGAAGCAGGAAGTGCCAAATGTTTTATGTATTCGTTGTGTGGTGCACAGATATATCTTATAGGAACACATCTAAGTACAAGTCTCCATTCATCATTAACTATAATAATTCAAGCCGTAAACAAGATCAAATCCTATGCAAAGAATGATAGAATGTTTCGGCAGCTTTGCCAGGACAATAATGAAGATTTTATTAAGTTACTTTAGCACACAGAAGTTCGGTGGCTGTCAAAGAGTACATCTTTGGCTAGATCTGTAGCATTATATGATAGTGTCATACAATTTTTCGAAAGTAATAAGACCAGTCTGTGTCAACAGTTAAAAACAGTAAAGAGTGATGCCTTTTACTTGGCAGATATTTTCAAGAGATTTAATGATGTCAATTTGCAGCTTCAAGGAGCTAATAAAACTCTTATAGGTTGCCATAGTATTGTGTTATTATTTATTGACAAACTTGAACTACTTCGTCATAATCTATTGAGGAGAGAATTTCATCAGTTTCCTCAATTATCATCTATAAAAGATGATGTAACTCCAGAGGATATTGACAGATTCAGTAGCTACCTCAACGAACTTAAAGTGGACATGGAAAAACGATTTGAAGATATTTTGAAATTGAAGGTACATAACTGGATGAAAAATCCTTTTGCCACAAATATTGAAGAGGCTGATACAACTTGCCAAGAAGAACTGTTAGAAATTAGATATGATGAAGAAAGTAAACATAAATTCGACAGTGATGGATATGAAAACCTATGGCAAAATAAAAAAATGCCGGTCTTATATCCAAATATGTGAAAAATGGTATTCAGCTTATTGACACCTTTCCCTACCTCATATCTTGTGGAATCAGGATTTAGTGCTGTTAATCATATTATGATGAGACCTTCATTTGTTCCTCACAACAATTGAACCGGATATTCAATATTTAGTTTCCCAGCATCAGCTTCAGGGATCCCACTAATAATTCAATTAACTAATGTAATTTCTATGTATGCAAAGCATAAATAAAAAGATAGATTTAACTATAGTTGTTTTATAAAGATTTATTCTGCCAAACTTAGCGAAAATCCAATATACTTGGTAAGTACTTGGTAAGTAATTATTATTTTATGTTTTAACTTCCTGTAACTCTGCTTTATAAATTTTATAAAGTAAAGTTACTTCCCTACTTTATAAATCACCATTACTATAGAACTGGTGAGCGGTTAGAAAATTTTACTACGAACAGAGATATAAAAGTGGGCGGTAGGTATAAAAAGGTTGACTACTCCTGCATAAAACAATTTATGTAACACACCACATCAACGAAACAACAAAAAAGGTATGATCCTAATAGATGCAGAAAAGGCATCGATAAGATTCCTTTATGTTTAAAACACTCAATAAAATTGGAATAGAAGGAAAGTACCTCAACATAATAAAGGCCGTATATGACAAACCATCAGCTAATATCATTCTAAATGGTGAAAAATATGAAGGCTTTTCCTCTAAAATCAGGAATGAGACAAGGCTGCCCACTCTATCCACTCTTATTCAACATAGTTCTGGAAGTTTTAGCCACAGCAATCAGGCAAGAGAAAGAAATAAAAGGCATTTGTAATGGGAAAAAAGAAATAAAGGTATCACTTTTTGCAGATGACATGATCCTATATATAGAAAACCCCAAAGATTCCACCAAAAAACTGTTAGATACAATAAATCAATTCAGTAAAATTGCAGGATATAAAATCAATATACAAAAGTCTACTATTTTTCTATATGCCAAAAATGAAACTTCAGAAAATGAACTTAAAAAAAATTTCTTTTACAACTGCAACAAAAAAAATAAAGTACCTAGGAATATACTTAACAAAGCATGTGAAGGATCTATAAACAGAAAACTACAAAACATTATTGAAAGAAATTAAAATTCAAGACATAATGAAATGGAAAAATATTCTATGTTCATGAAATGACAGAATCAACAATTAAAATGGCCACATTATCCAAAGCAATATACAAATTTAGTGTAATCCTCATCAAAATCTCAATGTCATTTTTTTAAAGAAATAGAACAAAAAAATTACCAGGTTTGTATGGAACCATAAAAAAAAAAAAACACCGAATAGCCAAAGCAATCCTGAGGAGAAAGAATGAAGCCAGAGGTACCACACTGCCTGACTTCAAATTGTACTATAGAGCCATGATAATCAAAACGGCATGAAGTTTTGATTATCCCACCCAATTCAAAGCATTTCAAGGGTATTGGCAGAAAAAAAAACATACAGACCAATGAAACAGAATTGAAAGCCCAGAAATAAAACCACATATATAACAAATCATCTTCGACAAAGGAGCCAAAACACACAATGGAAAAAGAAAGCCTCTTCAATAAATGATGCTGGGAAAATTGGAAAACCACATGCAAAAGAATGAAACTTGACTACAGTTTATCCCCCTACACAAAAATTAATTCAAAATGGATCAAAGCCCTAAATATAAGACCTGAAACTTAAAATTACATAGAAGAAAACACAGGTACTAAGCTCATGAGCCTTGGCCGTAGAGAACAATTTATTAATTTGACTCCAAAGGCAAGGGAAGTAAAGGCAAAAATAAACGAATGCAACTATATCAAACTAAAAAGCTTCTGCACAGCAAAAGAAACTGACAAGAAAACAAATAGTCAACTAAATGGGAGATGATATTTGCAAACAACAGCTCCAATAAGGAATTAACATCCAGAATATATAAAGAACTGACAAAGCTCAGCAACAAACAAGCAAACAATCCAATTTTAAAAAAGGGGGAGAACCTGAAAAGACACTTCTCCCAAGAGGACATACAAATGGCCAACAGGTATATGAAAATATGCTCATCTTCACCAGTTATTTGAGAAATGCATATCAAAACTACAGTGAGATACTACCTCACACCTGTTAGATTAGCTATTATCAACAAGACGGATAATAACAAGTGTTGGAGAGACTGTGGAGGAAAAGGAACTCTCATTCATTGCTGGTGGGAATGTAAATTAGTACAGCCATTAAGGAAGAAAGTATGGTGGTTCCTCAAAAACTTAAGAATAGAACTACCATATGACCCAGCAATCCCTCTACTAGGTATCTACCCAAAAAACTCAAAAACAGGCACGTAACAACACATGCACCCCCGTGATCATCGCAGCATTATTCACAGTGGCCAAGACATGGAAACAGCCAAAGTGTCCCTCGATAGAAGATTAGATAAAGATGTGGTACATATATACAATGGAATACTACTCAGCCATAAGAAATGATGACATAGTGACATTTACAACAACATGGATGGACCTTGAGAACATTATACTGAGTAAAATAAGTAAATCAGAAAAAGTTAAGAACTATGATCTCACACATAGGTGAGATATAAAACTGAGACTTATGGACATGGATAAAGTGGTTACCAGGAGGAAGGGAACATGGGGGAGGGGGAAGAGGACTAAGTGAACAGGGAGTGGGAGGGTGTAAAGAGGGATAAGTATAAGGTTACAGAAAATGATTTGACTTTGGGTGATGGGTTTACAACATACTGAACAGTTCAAATGCTAAAGAAATGTTCACCTGAAACCTATGTACCCTTATTGATCAATGTCACTCTGTTAAAGTTAATTTTCTAACTAAAATAAAAAAAAAAGATGCAATATTCATATCACAATTTGGCCTAAAAATAAACATAGCTATAAGAAATGCTAAATATATATATATATATTTTTATAAATTTTTATTAATGTTGATGGGATGACATTAATAATTCAGGGTACATATATTCAAAGAAAACATGTCTAGGTTATCTTGTCATTAAATTATGTTGCATACCCCTCACCCAGAGTCAGATTGTCCTCCGTCACCCTCTGTCTAGTATTCTCTGTGCCCCTCCCCCTCCCCCTAACTCTCTCCCTCCCTCCCTCCTGCGTCCTCCCTCCCCCCACCCCTGGTAACCACCACTCTCTTGTCCATGTCTCTTAGTCTCGTTTTTATGTTCCACCAATGTATGGAATCATGTAGTTCTTGTTTTTTTCTGATTTACTTATTTCACTCCGTATAATGTTATCAAGATCCCACCATTTTGCTGTAAATGATCTGATGTCATCATTTCTTATGGCTGAGTAGTATTCCATAGTGTATATGTGCCACATCTTCTTTGTCCAGTCTTCTATTGAAGGGCTTTTTGGTTGTTTCCATGTCTTGGCCACTGTGAACAGTGCTGCAATGAACATGGGGCTACATGTGTCTTTACGTATCAATGATTCTGAGGTTTTGGGGTATATACCCAGTAGAGGGATTGATGGGTCATAAGGTAGTTCTATTTGCAGTTTTTTGAGGAACCACCATACTTTCCTCCATAATGGTTGTACTACTTTACATTCCCACCAACAGTGTATGAGGGTTCCTTTTTCTCCACAGCCTCTCCAACATTTGCTATTACCCGTCTTGTTGATAATAGCTAATCTAACAGGGGTGAGGTGGTATCTCATTGTAGTTTTGATTTGCAAGAAATGCTAAATATTTAATGTTTAAATACTTAACAATAATATTGATTACCCTCCTAAATCATAAAGCAACTTTTTAAAAAAGATGACTTCCATCTCTTTAAAAATATGTCCAGGAAACTCCGAAGTAATCCTCCCTTTTCTCAATAGCTTTCTATATAATAAACAGTCATTCACAATCATCATAGTGACTTCAAAACTGCAGTGAATGTAATGAACACTTTTTCCAAACAACACTTCAAAGAGTAGACTAAGGCAGTGTTTTTCAACCAGTGTGCCGCGGCACACTAGTGTGCCGCGGCACACTAGTGTGCCGTGAGACGTGGTCAGGTGTGCCGTGGGGAAATTAAAGATGGATCCCCAAACTACGGCCTGCCTGCCAGATACGGCCCAGGGAGGCTATTTATCCGGCCCACTGTCAGCCGCCATCCGAACATAAACATTCCCCTAACAATCCCTCCAGCTATCAGCGACAGGAAGAGTGGAGGCACAGGGAACGCTCACTGACCAATCACCTTCTAGGATTCATCCCGACCACTAGCGATGATGAACGAATAGTAGGCCGCCTCTCATCCACACCCAGGAAGGTCCCCGCTCGGGCTGCCGCGCACTTGTCATTGTGTGGCCGCAGCGAGTAGTTGAAGCTGCTACTCCTCCCGATGGTCCCGATTTCTAATCCTGGTCAGGACTGGAGGTAAATGTTGCCACCACTAGATAAAGCCTCAGCCTCAGCTGGTTATGTCTATCCTGATGGTGTATATAGATATTTGACCTTTTTCTTTTTAAAAGAGGCCCCCGCAGAGGGTGATATACAATGCATCACAATGTTATCTATATTGTATATGGCCTTCTGAAGGGTCATCTTCTTAAAGAGCTCAAATCTCTATATACACCATCAAAACAGACAGAACCAAGGCCCCTGCTGACCATGGGATTTGAACCCACAACCTCAGGGAGAACTCTAGTATTTATCAGAATCCTTACCTAGAAAGCAAACTTCTCAATCTGACAGTAGAGATGCTCTGAGGACTTATGATGTTACACAAGTACCCAACATTTTCTAAAATTGATTTTGTCCAGTCTCTATATAGAGAGAGTATTTGCCAAATTTATTTGAACCCACAACCTTGATGAAAGCTCCAGTAAATATTAGCAGGACTGTATATATGAGGGGATACATGGGACTGTATATATGAGGTTACATGGGACTATATATGAGGGATGTTACGTGGGACTGTATATATGAGGGGATGTTAAATGGGACTGTATATATGAGGGGGTTATCCTTTTTTATTTAACTTTTTAAAAATAAATAATTTATTTAAACTTTAAATAAATTCTAACAATTAGAGTGTCATTTTGTGTCATTTTGGTAGGTGGTGTGCCCCAGGATTTTGTAAATGTAAAAATGTGCCGCGGCTCAAAAAAGGTTGAAAATCACTGGACTAAGGTATCAAGTCTATTGGATATGGTTCTCTTATTGTCTTTCATTTTACTTATTCTCTTCTCATCTTCAAAATTTTTTCCCACCCAATTCAAAGCATTTCAAGGGTACCATGTAGGAAAATGGCTGAGAGATTAAACCGCAGTCTTGAGACAAGTCTTTGGTGTGGACTTCAGAATGCCAAGTCCTGCGGGGACAGAACGCTGCTCTGGTAAGCACTATTATGATTGTTTACAGGAAGCAGCTGATCCCTATAGCCATTTTCCTACATGCCTGGGGGGCATCGGTTGGTCATCTTTCTCTGCACCTGAATCTATTGTAGACTAATTTGACCCAGGCTCTGCTAATTTACTTGATGAGCAAAGAGACCAATAAATACCATGAGGCTGCAGAGGTCTGGGCTCTCAGTTCTAGAGCCTGGGAACCCTCTGTATCCATTTTCCTGTATGTTGTGTCTTGTGTGTGTTTTTTCTTAAGTCCTACAGTGCCTTCCTTTCATGCACCCCCACTGCTGAACTGGTCTCAGCAGTACCATAAAGCAGAAGCATCTTATTTCTTTCCAAATGCAGAGAAGTTTTTTATATATATGAAGCATTATATATATGATATCCTTTTGTCTTGCCAATGATATAAAATACTCACAAGTGACTAAATATATAACAAGAAGCTATGTACAGTTGACCGTGAACAACGTGGAGATTAGGAGTGCCAATGACCCCAGAGTTGAAAATCCACATGTAACTTTTCACTCCCCAAAAACTTCAGTGGTGCTTGGTATCCCTGTGGGACTAGTTCCAGGACCCCTCAGACACTAAAATCTGAAGATGCTCAAGTCCCTTATATAAAATGGCATAAGACAATGCACACAGTAGGTCCTCTGCATTTGCAGATTTTCTACTATGAATCAAAAATACTACTTTAGATCTATAATTGCTTAAATCTGATGATATGAAACCCAGAGATACAGAGGGCCAACTGGACATTTATTGAAAATAATCTGCATGTAAGTGGACCCATGCCATTTAAACCTGAATGGTTCAAGGGTCAGCTATATTTACGTTCTTGTTACTTTGAGTTATTTCTTTTCGTTTTTTAAAAATACCAACTAGCAGAGACATCTACACATAAAAAGCAGAGAAAAACATCTGAAGAAGTGGAATGAAATATGCCAGAAAGTGAAATATAGGTGGTAACTGGGCTATTCGTTAAAAAGAATATTGCTTCACTTAACATAATATTTTCCAGGTCCCTCCATGTTGTCACAAAAGGTAAGATTTCCTTCTTTTTCATGGCCCCATAGTATTCCATTGTATATATATATACCACAGCTTTTTAATCAGTGAAATAAGCCAGGCAGAAAAAGAAAAATATCATATGACCTCACTCATTTGAGGAATCCAATGAACAATGTGAACTGAGAAACGGAATTGAGACAGAGGAGAGATCAAACGGACCAGAGGAAAAGAGGACAGAGGGAAAGGGGATGATAGGATGGATAAACCTGAAGGGAAGGACATAGGGCGCTATGGGGAGGGGGCAAGGGGGATGTTGAGGGGAATATAAGGGAGGGGAGATACATTTGGGGCAATCCTATAATCTATGTAAACATAATTAAAAATTTTTAAAAAAGAGCATTGTACATCTCTAAAAATCACCTGTTAGTACATAAAACCTGTTCCTAAATAATGATTCTTACCCTGATATTGTGCCATATCTTTTGACCAAAGAGTCTCTGTTCCATATTGAGTTTCATCATATAAAAATTTAACTTCTGTGGCCCCAGCATCTTCTGCATTCTGAATTAATTCCTAATCAAGAAATACACCAAATATAACATTTCATAATAAGTAATTACTTATTTTTACCTATAATATTTAAAAATTACATTTAAGTAAAGGAAACCCACCACTTGCCTCATATCAGGAAGATCTGGTGAGGGTACTATTGACAGTAATTGTTACATACATACAAGTATGGTTGAAAAGACCACGAGTCCTTCTTCAACTACACATACCTACAATGTGATTTGTAACGTACTACTCTTTAGTGTATAATGTAAATCCTGAGACCATTTACAGCTCTACCTCTTATTTACAATCTGTGCACAGCCTTCATACAAAAGAAATCACTCCAGTTCCAAAAGCTGTACAGATTGTTGTCATTTGCAACAAGGACCCATTCTGAAGCAGTTAGCAAAAAAGATTTTTATTTATTTTCTTACTAGACTTACCTTCCTCTCAGAAAAAAAAAGTATAATCTATACATATAGTATGCTGCATTATTGAAATCTTCAGATAAGAATATGTTTTTCTCTTGTACTAAGATCAAAGTTTCTTGAAGGTCAGCACTGACTTATTCCTTTCATAAAAAAGGTAGTACTTTTGTTTGGTGAATAAATGAGTAGGTGAGTAAATGGGTAGTCCAAGCTCTAAAATGTAGAAAGGAAAAGACAAACTACAAAATGTATACCCATCAGTAGCCTCAAAAAAGTTCCCAGTCTCAACAACACCATGTTGGGAGCTCCAAACTTTGAAATAAGAGTCCAACTCCTCTAGCAACCCCACAGTCACCAGAACTTGAAATGATTTCCACAGATATTATCCCCTAGTTTATTTTGGACCTTGTTTAAAGTATGGGAATGTCAATGCATGACAATGCATTGGTGAGCGGTGAGTTAGGCTGAACCAAATCTGGTAATTATATTTTAAATGGATGAGTCTTTAGAAACACAATAATTTACCCTGTGGTATTACACTCACAAACCTCTAACTTTGGGGAGAATTATATTTTTAAATTTTCAGCACTTTAGTACCACTAAACCAGGGGTGGAAGTGGGTAGAAACGGGCAAGAACTGAAGACAGCAATGCCAACAGCATAGCTTTTATCAGAGCAAACTCTCCCCAAAAGCAAACCTCTAAACCCAGGGATCAAACGAGCACATGATTATGGCCCCTGAGTGTGGGTTTTGTATTATTTTGTGTGGTAAGTTGGTTGGTAGATTTTTAATGCCACTGGACAAAGTTTCACATGAAATTCACAAAATTACATGATAGAATTATATAAAATTATAAAGTGTTCCTAGAGCCACACTGCTTGATTACATGAGCTCAAGTGGGTTCCTCTGACTCTGAAACCTCACATATTTGTATGGAAAGCATTCTCAACACAAACCATCCGGCAAATGCACCGCAGGTCTGAAAGGTAATAAATACAGCCATCAAACCTAGAAAAGAGTTTTTACAAAGTAAATACTAACAAAACTTGCAAGTAATTTTACTTCATCTAATTTTTATCAAAGTAAATACATAAATACACAGCATGGGCCCTACCTTCAGGATCTGCCCTCCTTCTGGGTATCTTCTTAAAATGTCCTTTAGAAAATCAACCAGCGGTGGAGTTGTTTGACCAAATCGACCTAAAATGAAAATCCCATGGTCTGTTACCAATGTGTTATTTGGTTCCAAGACATTAAATTCTACAAGTTACATGAGATTCTATCTGCAAATCAGATTTAGTAGAAAGTAAAAATTTGTAACAAATCTCAAGATTTTTCATTAAACTACAAATTCGATTTTAAAAATCTGTTCAAAAATAGACTAAACGTCACAAAAGATTATTAATTCAAAAATAAGGGACATGGGTAGAGGGATTGCTATTTTCCTAAACAACTGAAATAAATAAATAAATTGTGCTTTGCTGCTAAATTTTAAGCCAGAGATAATGGTGACAATCATGGCATTCTTAATAGTCTCAAATGATGTTCTGAAATTCAGCACAATCACTGTCACGATGGCCTTTCCAAACTAGAGATTCTTAATACAGACTGACCAGGTAATTTTCAGAGAGGTGACAGGAAAGTATAAGGAGAATGGGGGGAAGGGAAGTAACTTCTCATATGTATAGGATAAAAAAAAAATCTGTAAGTAAAAAAGAAATCTGTGCTTAAACAAAATCACTATAAATTTGTATCATTTTGACACAACTATCCACCAAGACCAAACCCCAATGTCCCACAGACAATACATTCCACACATTTTCGTAACTCACTCCTCCATCTGCCGTTGTTTCCTTCTGGCCCTGACTGACCCTCATCACATTCCAATGATACATACTTTCATTTCAATTTTAAAACTTAATCTTTCTTCAAATAAAAATGGCATGATCTCCAGGTAAAGCCAATGTTATACCTCCCCCTTTTAAGCCTTTTGATTGAAGGTTTACAAAAAGATGATGACAATTTTTGGAAGTCAGATCTCCAATCTTGATCCAGTCAGGTAACTGAAACAAAAAAAAAAATGAAAATGTATGATAGCAACATAGCTCTTAATACTGTAAATTCAAAATTTTGCCATATTTTTTCACATAGGCTAAAATGCTTGTTAACTATTCTTATCAGGAAGTAAGCTGCTCTGGAGAAATGATTATTTCAAAGAATAAAACTTTAGTCAAAAATTTTATTTAAAAATTTAAAAGATTTTTCCTTCAATAATTATAAAAATACACATATTTCTAATCATTTAATTTGTTATGATGAATCAGGATCATCAAATAAAAAAGTCATTCTTCGGATCAGCATTTCCAAAGTGTACTGCTCAGAGCACAGCTCTGAGATGTCAAGAGATATTATAACACAAAAAAAATATTTTAAATGAGTGTAATATTTTGGGTTTTAGGGCATTTAACATATTAATATATAGCGACTTTCTTTAATAAGTTAATTTTTAACTTATTGGGATTACATGGATGGCCAGACAACAGAGGTTTCAGGGGTGACTCAATATCACACCATCTACACTGCATCATGCACCCTCTGCCCCAAGATCTTTCACCCCATTTGACCTCCTCCTCCCTTTCTCTTGGCTATTGTCACCCTATTGTCTGTATATATGTGTTACATATATGTTTTTTGGCTAATCCCTTCACCTTCTTCTATCCAGTTCCCTTCAAACCCATCCCCTCTGACCACTGTCCATCTGTCCCATGTGACCCTGCCTCTGTTTCTATTTTGTTCATCAGTTTATTGTGTTCATTAAATTCCACATGTAATTGATATCATATGTATTTGTTTTTCTCAGACTGGCTTATTTCACTTAGTATAATAATGTCCACGCAATCACAAAAGGTAAGAGTTCCTTCTTTTTCACAGCTGCATAGCATCCCATCACATAAATGTACCTTGGCTTTTTTATACATTCTCCCACTGGTGGACACTTGAGCTGTTTCCAGATCTTGGCTGTTTAAATAACACTGCAATGAACATGGAAGTGAATATATTCTTTTGAATTAGTGTTTCAGGGTTCTTATGATATAGTCCCAGAAATGGAATAGCTGGGTCAAATGACAAATCCATTTTTAATTTTTTGAGGAAACACCATATTGTATTCCAGAGTGGCTGCACCAGTCTGCATTCCCACATGCAGTGCACAGGGGTTCCCTTTTCCAGCACTAGCTGTTTGTTGATTTGTTAATGAAAGCCATTCTGGCAGGTGTGGGGTGATATCCCATTGTGGTTTTAATTTCTCTGATGATTAGTGATGTTGAACATTTTTTCACATGCCTATTGGTCATCTGTATGCCCTCTTTGCAGAAGTACCTATTCATGTCCTTTGCCTATTTTTTTTAATTGGATTGTCTTCTTAGTGTTGAGTTTTATAAGTTTTTATGAATTTTGATTATTAACCTCTTATCAGATGTATTAGCACATATGTTCTCCCATTCAGTGGGTTGTCTTTTCATTTTGTTGGTTTCTTTTGCTGTGCAGAAGTTTTTTAGTTTGATATAATTCTATTTGTTTATTTTTTCCTTTGTTTTGCTTGCCCAAGAGATAAACTGGCAAAAGTATTGCTATGAGAGATGTCTGAGATTCTACTTCCTATGTTTTCTTTTAAATTTTTTATGGCTTTGCAACTTAATTTAAGTCTTCTATTCATTTTGAGTATATTTTCATGTGTGGTGTAAGTTGGTGGTCTAATTTCATTTTTTGCATGTACCTGTCCGATTTTTCCAATACCATTTATTGAAGAGACTATCTTGACTCTATTGTATGCTCTTGCCCCCTTTGTCAAATGAGTTGACCATAAAGGTTTGGGTTTATTTCTGGGTTCTGTTCCATTTTATCTGTATGCCTATTCTTACGCTAGAAACAGGCTGGTTTGATTACAATGACCATGCAGTATAGCTTGGTATCAGGAAGTGTGAAACCTCCCACTTTGTTCTTCATTCTCAAGATTGCTGAGGCTATTCAGGTTCTGTTTTGGTTCCACATGAATTTTTGGATTATCTGTATATCTGTATTTGTTCTAGATTTGTGAAGTATGCCATTGATATTTTAATGGGAACTGCACTGAATTTATACATTGCTTTGGGTAGTATGAACATTTTAATAATGTAAATTCTCCCAATCCATGAACATGGTATATGTTCCCACTTGTCTTCCTCAATTTATTTTTTTCAACATCCTATAATTTTCTGAGAAGTCTTTTACCTCCTTGGTTAAATTTGTATTGTAACTTTCTTAGTAAGGATTACACTAAGCAGTATTTCACAAATTCTAGCAGTGACTTTTTTTCATTTATTTTCTAAGAATATCTTATAGGATATTGTTCCTAGAAATACAGTTTAGGAAAAACTGCTATGGACATTGCTACAAAATAGGTATGATATAAAAGTAAAGGACAAATAAGGACTCCAACCTCTGAAGTTGCTTTGGTTTACGACTTCCCTGAAACTGGCTTTTTTGAGAAACATCTTCATATTCATTTTCCTTTTGGTGATTGTTCTATTTCTCATTATGGCAGGGAACAGTATGTGCAATCATGGCCCATAGGAGTGGTGTAATAGAGGGCCTTTTTTGGAAAATAAGGTAAATAATCCAAAGCCAGATCAATCTTGTCACCAACAGTCCACTCTTAAGTGTTGCTATGGAGTGACTCTTTACAGGTCAACAGTCTACAAAACACTACTCAGAACTCACCTGAAGAACTACCTTTGTACCGTTTGCTTCCTTGGCAGGGTGTTAAGGACATTATTTACCACTTCAAAAATTCAGTATTTCCAACTGTCTACTACCCATTTCACACTGATATACTCCAGGATTCCTAAAGTTCAACCTATAAAAGGTGACATCACTAGCTTTCCTTCCATCACTTACCTCTCATCTTTTACTATGCATCTCAGTTACAAGGTTCACCTTCTATCTCATCACTTTAATGGGAAAGCTGGGGGAAAAGTCTTCTCTCTCTCCAAACCACACATCCAATTAATCTCTGGGTCCCAGTATGTCTCTCCCCAACTCCTCTCATAGCTAACTTGTTCTCTACTTCCAGTTGTTCACATTCTCACATTGCTCAGATTTTTATAAAATTTCCATCTGTCTCCTTACTTTCTGTACATCATCTTCATGCTAGTCCCTGTTTCTATCAGACAAACCTGAACATGTTACAGTTTCCAGTTTATGAAGCCTTCTATACATATTCCCACTGAATCTTAAAGCAAACCTGTAACAGCTCCTTGCACAGGAAATATGGATAAGAATAATCATAGCAGTACTGTCTTAACAAAAACTTAGAAACAACTCAAATTTTACAACACAGTAATACAATGAAATATTACAAAACAATAAGAAATTAATTAACTAAACTGCACATAAATTGGAATGAATATTGATAACATAATATTGAGTATAAAAAGCTAATTTCAGGTTACTAAATATATAAAATAATAAGCTTCTTATACAGCTCATAAATAAAAATAAACAGTATATTGTGTAGGTTATATATTTAGGTTATATAAACACAGATAATACATACATATATACAAACATAAGTATGCATATATTATATATATAATACAAACACATATACATATATGATAAAACTATTAAAACCACAAAAAAGGCAACAGAATAATAAACACAAAGGGGTATGAGAAGAGGCACAGGTACACACACACACACACACACACACACACACACGGAAGAGGAGAAGAGAAGCACGGAGATAAATATAAATATCAACAATGTTCTAGTTCTCCAGTTGGATGTCATGGTTGTTCACACTATTGTTAGTTAATTAACTAATAAAAGATAGCCATGCATAAACCAAAGATTATTAGCCCAATTTAGTATAGCTAAGGTACTGTTAAAGGAAGAAAGGCTGAAAAGGAGGAAGGAAGAAAAACTATAATGCACAAAGATTTGTCCAGGTCTTAAAGAGTACTAAAAAAGAAGACGCAGACTAGAACCACGTCAATAAACACAGCTATAACTGGCTATGTGAGTCTGACAATGAATGCTTTTCGTAGACTATTATCAGTGACCTATTTACAGGGAAGTGATTTTCTGAAAGATAAAACCAGCAGCACAGATAACCTCAGCAGTGCGATCTGCTTTCTCCTCCTGAGCTTGCCAAGATTTGTGGATGTTGCTAGGGTCTTGTCTAGACCTTAAATTACTACAACCAAGTAAAGTAACATTGATCCTATTTACCTCCAAAGGCAATGGAATAGTAAAAGTTGTCCATTTCTGTCTTTATATTTTGTTTTTAAAAGAGTGATTATAAAACAATCTGAACATCTGGGTTTCTGTCCATGCCAGCTGTAGCCTCCCTTAAAAACCTCAGAGATGCTCATTTCCATTTACTATGAAACAGTAATTCCAAGTTATTAAGCAAAGAGTATAATATTAAATGCAATCTGGATCTCCAAACATTTCTTCCTTTGTTCAATTGTCAAGGACACAGGAGGTTCACAAATTCAAGAGTTGACAGGGAAGACATTTTTGATCAATTAAAAGACAAGACAGTGAAGTGGTACTTCAAACCTGGCTTGAAGCTCAGACATGATTGGTATGGAGCAGTTTGGAAAAGGATCAGAGAAATGCACAGCTATAATGAATAGCTTCAGTCTCTGCACAGAACAGGAGGTAAAGAACTTAAAAATGCCTATTCCAGACTAGGAAAAGCAAAAGAGAAATAAGTGATGGCAGGTGACCCAGAAGATTAAGTGCCTGCTGTTAGCTCTGTCCAATACCAAACAAACCAGTGAGAGATAAGGAGTTGTCAGCTTTTGTTTCCTGCCTACGCTTAGATACTTAGAATTTTTTGCCAAAAATTCAAATCTAAAAGGTTCTGAGCAGCATTAACTAGGAAAAGCAAGCCTCTGCTGTGAAAGATCTGCATATATCAAGGTGACTCTTTGATGGTACATGTTAGCATTACTAAGCTCACCAGGTCAGCAGTGTCACAGCCTGTCTTCTCCAAACCAGGGGAGAGTTGTGTCCTCTCTTTGTTTTCTGGGGGAGCTCCATTCTTGATTTTAAAGTTCATTTTAAATTGTATAAGCTCTTCTGTTTTAAAAACTTTATATTTAACTTTTTTATTTATTGACACCCTGACCGATTCCCTGTTGTATGCAATAGTGAAAAGTCCATAGACTTTGGAATCAGACAGACCTGGGTTCCAATCCTGATTTGTTATTTCTCTTGGAATCTTGGCTTTACTACTCCACAAAATGGGGGTAGTAATAACCAACTTATGTGGTTGTTTTCAGTAGTAAATGAGTTATAGATATACAAAATACCTAGAAAAGTGTGCAGAACATTTTGTTGCTCCATAAATGTCAATAACATTCCCAATGCATTTACAAAGCACAGAAAGAGAAATGTGCCGAAAAAGTTACCTTCCAAAATTATATTTCCAGAACTGGCCCTTCAACTTTAGTCCCGGATGTGCCTATTGAATATCACTCTCTAGTCTAGACTCTTACATCGCAGAGACCTTGGAATTGGCTAGAATTCACTTATCCCGTTCCTATTATAAACAGAAAGCAGACTCTAACATGGTAATTAATGTGGCCTCTTTATCCACTGGCAGCACTTAAGCAGGATTTAGGTCACCTACCTCTTCGTGCATTTTCCTGAATGTTTCTTCTACTTCCAGTCATCAGCTAAACCAGACAAATGCAATCTGGTGACCACCTTTCCTCCAAAATTAGATGCCCTCTGTGCTTGTTTATCTCTGCTAACTGAGCCATTATTTCCTTGAACTCACTAGAAGTTTTAGAACTCCCTTGGCAAGGCCTTCTGCCTAATGCTACATTTCACCCCCTCCACCATTCTGCACCGCCATATTCTGTACCCCCATCCATTTGATATCAACCTGCCATAACTTTCTCTTTTTCAATGTCTCCTGTATCCTTTCCTTTTAGTTTTACCTATACAATCACAGTCTAGAACCTCAGTACCTAGTATTAGTGTAAGTTTCCTAACTAGACACTCCCAGTGACCACCCATTTCAACCCGAAACACTCTATGCACCCATGCTTTGCACAGACATCTCCAAACACATATCTAATAGCAAGACCCAGCAACAACTGAGCCTTTGGGTATAACCACATCTATGAGACAAACGAACAAAACAGAACCAAGGAGTAATCAAAGAAGTGGGTATAGAACCAGGAGAGTACACAGAGAAAGGTTAAAATATAGGAGTAGGCACAGAAAGGGGTCATTCTGTCAACAGTCCTCAAGTCACTGTCTGCATGCTACCAAACACCTTGGGGAACTGCTAAAGAGGACTGATCCATGGCGGAACATAAGAACAAATTAGTGAGCAATCTGGATCTAAACGGGCAAGGGACCACAGGGTGGACCCAGGTACACACAAGGTCAAGATTACATTCAGGGATTAAAAATCACAGGTACCAAGTACTTCACTAATATCTGTACTGGATAATAAGGAAACCTAATACTAAACATGTCATTCTGTATGGCTCAAGTATTCCTTGTGTATCTGTTCAACTCTTTTTTTTTTTTTTTTTTTTTTTTGCCTCTTTTAAATCTTGGAAATGATGTTCTTTTATCACATAAAAAGTGAAGATATTTACCAGGTTAAAAGAATAAGTTAATTTTCAGTAATATGTCTCCATGTGACCTCCCTTAAATATTTTCACCAATACATGACAATATGAAATACTCTTATTTTCTAAAGTTTGGATCCACGAAATTCTTTATTTACACCTTAGAAGTTTTATATAAATTTGCTTGTCAAACTTATAGCTTCTACATTATAGTATGTCTAAAGATTCTTTTAGTCTGAATTTCTGTGATTCAGAACTGAGGGGAGTTTCAACGACAAGACGATTAAGCTACTTACCAGGGTTGAATGTATAACAAGTAGAAAAATATGAGTAATGATTAAGTCACTTCAACTATGATGTCTCCAAACAAGGAAACAAACACACAAACAAACAAAAAAGACCTTCTGGTTATAATACCCATCAAAAAAGTATCGTCATTTCAGGAAGTGAAGATTCTGACAAAATGGGGGAGGGGGCTTGCAAAGTTGAAATGGTAAATCAATAAAAATTACAATGATAGGCTCTACCCGTGTCATTCTGTTCACGTTATATACAAAGCATTATTTCCAGGGTGACTATTTAGCGAGCATCTGCCTTCCAGGACACAAGAATACATCCACTCGGTTTCACCACCAGCAAGCCTACCACCAGTAAATTGATGCGCTGCCACCATACACAGATGGCAGGCCCGTCCTCCTACTCAGGACAGGGACCGGGGCCATACCTCCCTGTCGCCAAGCCACAGCCGCTGCTCCGACACCGGGAAGCCTGTCTCGGCCCAGATGCACTCCTTGACGTCGCGCACGGTCCGGGACTCCAGAACAGCCACTGTCCTGCAGCCGACGCTGCAGCCGGGGAGGACGGTCACCCGGAGCCACCTGTGCGAGAGGCAGACAGACACTCAGTGGGGGCCTCGCGGGGGCCCGCGCCCCCCCAGCGCGCCCTCCCTGCCCGGGTCGCGGTGGCGGGCACGCTCACGGCCCCGGCCCGGGTCGGCCCGGGCGGGGTTACCTGTCCTCCATCGCCTGCGTCCTCGCCGCGGGCCGGTGTCCACCCAAGTGCCCGCGCGGGCTCCCGATCACGGCCGGCCCAGCCGCACCGGGAGGCCCGACACGGGCCCGGAGGGCAGGCTCCCCATGGCGCAGACCGCGTCGCCCCGGCTGCGCTCAACCGCAGCCCCTGAGCACCCGCCGGCGCCGCGGTAGAAACGCGAGAGGAAGCCGTGCCGCGGGGGAGGAGAGTACGGATGCGGCGGCGGCGCGCTCCCGGCCGACGAAAGCCTTGGAGGCGCCGCCCGCGGGCGCGCGCCTGCCTGCAAAGACCGTTAGCGGCCCACCCCCAGCCAGACCCCACCCTCCAGGCCCCACCCCCAGCCAGACCCGGCCCCGGGGATCTCAGATTCCGCCGGGCCTGCCGGGCCCCGCCCACTTCTGCAGTGGCGCCCGCGCCTGGACAACCTCAAGCACGTTGATTGCGGAGGAGTGAGTTTAGAGCACGTGTATTTTCCCCGATGGAGTACAACAGTGATAGGAAATGCAGAATGTCTACATTTCTAGAGCCTACGTCTCCTTCAACTTGAATGATTTTTAATGTCTGCAAGCATCTCCAAGTAAGATTTATGGTGCCCTCTTAGATGCTGGAGGGGAACGTGATGATTGCAGAATGTAAGTCTCTTTCTGTGGTTTCATTTCCTGTTACTTTTCAAGGCATAAAAGTAAAATAAGTGATGCAGTTTCCTGGAGGAAGGAGTGCCAGTAGAAAAGTAATAGATGAGAATACACATAAACATATCCTATGACATGGTAAAATATAAACATGTGATTTAGTTTAGCAATATTGTCTTACAGTGTCAGTACCCTAAGTTTTTCATTCACACCTACAAGCTCCCTGAAATCAGAAACTTGAGTCTTAGAGTTCATGTGATAGCCCCAGAGTAACTAATGTTGCCTTGTAATTTGAAAATGTATCTGGTTTGATGAAGCTTCTGAGAATGTCCTTTCCACTGGCTTATTTTTCATAGGTTTGAATGAATCACAATGCAAAAACAAAACAAAAGTCAACATCTATTAAGACAATTCAAAGGCTATGTTGTGAACAAGGAAACGTGTGTTTCTTTTTTTGAATACACTGAAGAGAATTAAATTTTACTGTTGACCCCTAAAATTGTATTAATTACTGTTTTTCAATTACCTCTTCTCCACCTCATCCACACAAAAAATATTACTCAGAACTCATTATCTGTAATATACAGAATGCCCTTACAGTTGTTCCATCCCTTCATCTAAACTTATTTTTAAAAGGGAGTGCTTTAAGTCATGCAGGTTTTTCCCTACTTAAAACAGGTAAGCACATTTATTTATTTTTATTTTTTTGCATTTTTCCGAAGCTGGAAACGGGGAGACAGTCAGACAGACTCCCGCATGCGCCCCACCGGGATATGCTCTGCCCATCTGGGGCGTCGCTCTGTTGCATCCAGAGCCATCCTAGCGCCTGAGGTAGAGGCCACAGAGCCATCCTCAGTGCCCGGGCCATCTTTGCTCCAATGGCGCCTCGGCTGCAGGAGGGGAAAAGAGACAGAGAGGAAGGAGAGGGGTGGAGAAGCAGATGGGAGCTTCTCCTGTGTGTCCTGGCCGGGAATCGAACCCGGGACTCCTGCACGGCCAGGGCCAGGTAAGCACATTTAATCAACTAAAAGAGCATATACTATTTCAATATAAATATCAAGCCAGAAACCCCTTATGAATGGTTACTTCTTTCAGACAAGGTTGCACAAGCAAATGCACTGAATACCAACAATTGGAAGGAATGTGAGCTGTCACTCCTTGCTATCACATATACCCCAGAATAAATCTTTTATACCCAACTCCTTTGACAACCCCTAGATCTACCTGCTTCTTTATGCATTTTCCTAGTATATGGTGACAAAGGAACATGACTTGAGAAACAAAGAAATCACCTTGGAGAGGGTTTCACAAGAAGCAGATTTGGTTGGGGAAGGAAGTTGATCGTGAGAAGCTTTGCGTTTCCAACTTCAGAAAAATGCAAAAAAAAAAAAGAAGCTTTGAACACCTGGAGTTAAAAGTATACTTAGGATTTACTTTAAAGGATTAGTTAGCATGGGAGCTACAACTACACATCTGGAGCTCAGGAGAGATGTCAAAGCTAAAGATATATATTCAGCACTTGTTTCTTTAAGCATTTAGATAATACCATATTTCCCCATGTTTAAGATGCTCCTTTCCTAAAAAATTTGCAGTCTAAAAACTGGGGCGTCTTATAAAGTGGTTGTAGTTTTATTTACTCACATTTCCCGCTTTTTTGTGCTTGTTTTTGTGCTCATTGTTGAAGACAGTGATTTGTCATTAGACACAGATGAGGACAAGCTAATAGATGGGAGTTTTTACAGTGATGAGGAGTTGTATGAATTTTATGATGAATAAAACAAGTTCAATGATTTTATGTAATACATTTCTTTTCAAATTTTGGGCCCCAAACTTAAGGTGTGTCTTATACATGGGAGCGTCTTATACGTGGGGAAATACGATATTTATTAAACCTTTTCTATGTCCCAGATGGACACATTTCTAAATGATAGGGATACAACAAACAAAGCCAAGTCCCTATCTCATGCTTATATTCTATGGAAGAAAGGCAACTATAAACAAATAACATATAGACAAATAACATATCAGTCCATCCTATAGTGTCAGCCAGGTAGGGATAAGTACTATTTAAAAGTGTGTGTGTTTGGGGGGGGGGGGGGTTGGAGCAAAGCAAGGTAAGGGAGTAAAAGAATTTCTTTCTAAGAAGTGACATTTGAGCAGAGGCCTGAATGAAACACAGGAAGATGAAATTACCCAGAAAGAGCTTATGTAAGAAGAAACAGGGCAGAGCAACTAGTGTAGTTTGTACTTCCATCACCTTTGACCTGGATTTGGTGCCATCACCTCCTACTTATTCTCCACCCTCTACTTATCCTCTGTCCAATCCATTCCCCAAACCGCTACAAAATCATATTTGAAATTGGTGTATGTTTTGTTTACTATGGCTTCCCGGGGTTGAGAAGAGACCCTAACAGGATAAGTACTCAGAAGATAGGAAGGAAGAAAGGGAAGTAAGGAGGGAGGAAGAGAGGGAGAGGGAGAAAAAAAGAAATGAATAAATAATACAGAAAAGTAGAAAGAAGCTCAAACATTACTCATAATTTTAACACACTTTTATACATTGCCATGATTTTTTTTTTATATAGGGACAGAGAGAGAGTCAGAGAGAGGGATAGATAGGGACAGACAGACAGGAACAGAGAGAGATGAGAAATATCAATCATCAGTTTCTTGTTGTGGCACTTTAGTTGTTCATTGATTGCTTTCTCATGGGTGCCTTGACCGTGGGGCTACAGCAGACTGAGTAACCCCTTGCTCTAGCCAGAGACCTTGGGTCCAAGCTGGTGAGCTTTACTCATACCAGATGAGCCTGCGCTCAAGCTGGCGACCTCGGGGTCTCAAACCTGGGTCCTCCGCATCCCAGTCCGATGTTCTATCCACTGTACCACTGCCTGGTCAGGCATATTGCCATGAATTTAAAGGTTTTTAATGTGATGCAATTATACTATGGACACATAGTATTTTCAACATTTTTATCACTGTCAAAATCTTATGTCTCTAGTGCCTGATTGATTCCATTGAGAAGAACTATCATAGGCTGCTTAATCCTACTGATGCTTAAGTGGGTATTTTAATTTTTCAGAAGTTCACAAATTTCAGTGAATATCTTTGTTCATGAACTTTTGTCACTACTTAGAATGAGAAGAAAATTTGCAAAAATTTAAAAAATGTTTAGCTGAGCCTTAGTTCATTCTTTAGGAGCATATTATCAAATGTGTAACAGCAAGAAGCCATCTCAACTGCAGTCCCTTTTTTAGAGTGAGCTCAAACTCATTAAGAAATGGGGAGTCATCTGACCACGCTTTGAGCCTATTTCAGTTGTAAAGATGGGCAAATAAAATTGTTTTATTGGGCAAGCTGGACTCAGCATGATGGAAACAGAAAACAATGTCATTTTTCTCGTGACCCCTGTTTTTACTTGTCCTGGTGTTTCTTTCTTTACATTTTTCTGGATGACATATCCAGGCATGGGCTCTAGTTTTCCCATCATTTTTAGGAGATAAAAATCTTCCATTCCTTTCCAATCCCTAAAATGGGCTCATTTTAGTAATTGAAAATCCTATCTAGGATAATAATCAAAATACCAGTCCAACCCAATGTAAATATTCTTAAATCATAATTGGGCTCCTTTTATTCTGGTCCTTTCTCAGCACCACATACTGTGTCAACTGCAGTTCACAAGCACAGGTCAAGGCTGAGTGTTAACTTCTCCTGAAACAATATTTCAGGATTTCATGAAATAGAATGATTCTAATGACTTGTATTTGTTGATCATAGAGAAACAATAATTAGTCCTTTCTACAGAATGTTTACCAGTGATATGAAGACAAAAGTCTAACAAATTGTTATTTCTTTGTTTAACTGGTAGCACAAGGCTGTTTATCTTGAAAATAAAAGGATAAGGATATTGTGGACCTGCCATTTAGTGAAGTCCTAAAGAATGAATTAAAATCATAAGCCAAGAGAGAGGAAACAAGCTGGAGCAGTGCAGGTTGATGTCCCAGCCACGTCCCTCCTGATGCTTTGGAGTGCTGTATACAGTATTCTGGTAGCATATGTTTCAGGTTCTCTGTATGGTTCACCAGGCTTGATAGGAAGGAAGTGAACCCCTCTAATCCTGTCCACTTGGCAGCATCTCTCTCCAAAGAAATCTCTACCAAACTTCTCTTCCCTTGTTAGTCTGCCTAAGGAGGTCTCAGTCCCAGAATTTACTTATCTTCTTGGTTTTATTCCTATCTCAAGTCATCTCCTGCCCAGTCATCCTCAGTCCTGCTGCCTGAGGAATCTTTGTAGAATGTAACTGTGATCTCCTAACCTGATTTAAATCTGGAACGGCTCCCCACGCCCTTCAGGCAACTCCATATATAGCATAAAGGAGACTTCATGACCATATCCCTGCAGATTCCCCTAGGATCTATGCCTTTATACGAGTTCTATCCTACTGGGAGTTCCTCAGTCTTATTGCAGTTTTTTTACTCCAAGAGCAGAGCTGTTTTTGATTCAATTCACATTAAGTGCTCAGTAAGAGTTGTTAAATATATGAATGCTTGCTCTGCCCGCTTCCCGGGCTACCAAGCTGATGTCCTGGGCATTTGTGCCTCCACACCCCTCTCCCCTTGCTCTAGCCTTCATTCCCTTGTCCTCTGCATTCAGGGCTGTGGTGTGGCTCTGACTGGGCCCCACCACACACTGGCTGTCTCCTAGCTTTAGCCCTCTGGGCAGAGGTTCTCCATCTTGCTCCAGGGAGCCTGTGTCTGGTATCATTCAGTCTGCCAATTCCCCTAACCCCCAGGTGATTAGGCAAACAGGTCCTGACCCATTGGCTTCCTCCCCATGACCACCAGCAGAGAGGGAGAACGAAATGACTGTCTCGTTTTATTTCTTCAGTGAAGATTCTTAAAATCTGAGAGAGAACTCGTAGCTGAAACCCTCAGGAAACTGATACCCTTGCTCCCAAATATTGACATAAACAAGATAAAATGCAAACTGCCTATCAGATCATTCAAGCTCTACTTTTGCTTTCATCTCTCACTATTCCCCACCCCAAATTAACTCTTTCTGCCTCCAGCCCACCCTTCCACGCTGTGCTCCAGCCTCATCGCAGGAATGCCCCAGCCCTCTCACATGACCTTTACATGCACAGTCCTTCATAACCTCAGGTGCATCATCTGAATTTTGATCTGAGGTTGGTTGAATCTGCGGATGCTGAAGGCTAACAGACTTGAACATAAGCAGATTTTGATATCAGAGGGAGTCCTGTAACCAAATACCAAGGGAAGACTGGATCTTCCTCCCTTCCACCATGTCCCTTCTTCAGATTTAAGCTTCTTCTGGGCAACCTGATGCCTCCCGAGGCACCGAAGCTGGGAGCCCCAGTGTTGCCTTCTAGATGTCTGTCCATCCTGTCTGTATCTCCTCCCTCCTACTCACTAAGGGAAGAGTATTATTCTACAAAATAATCCCTTTAAAGGAAGACTAGCTCTTCAACCAGAACTGCTTGGGCCCAGGCAGAATTTATCCACAGGCCACATTCAGTTAGCAATCTGTCAGACAAATGACACAACTTTCCTTCCTTTGGGCTATGTGAACACAATTGCTTAAGTTTTATTTTTAGTTACATTAAACATGCTTTGGGCAATGATGTCATTTTTCTGAAATAACATTCTGCCTTTTTTTCCAAGGAGGGCATTATGAACTCCCTAAACTGCTGTAAAAGTTGAGAAAAAAAGAATTGTACAGAATTTACATGATGCTGCTGAATCTATTGTTAATTTTAATGAGAGCTAGCTGTTTGGTTGCCAAAAATCCCAGATTATTCAAGAAAATCTTGCCAAAGCAAAATTAACGAGTAAGAGCCTTGTGTAGTCATGCTGTCACATATCAATTGAGTAATACAAAGAGACTTTGCATTAGAAAGAAAAAAGAAATGACTCAGGCACTCAGATATTATAAAGGTGACACATCTTGAGCCATCAGCCATTTCAAGGAATAATAAAACCACACATGATTTTAAAATTCCTTTTTCATTTATAATGACCTTTAATTAAACATTGTCTCTTGGAACATTTTATAGAAAATATGGAGACAGAATGGGCTGGCTCAATTAAATATGTACATTAAAATATATTTATTGTATTCTTTTATGTGTGTGACAGAGACAGAGAGAGGGACAGATAAGAAGGGAGAGAGATGAGAAGCATCAGTTCTTCGTTGCTGCACCTTAGTTGTTCATTGATTGCTTTCTCATATGTGCCTTGACTGGGGAGCTGCAGCACAGCAAGTGACCCCTTGCTAAGCCAGCGACCTTCGGCTCAAGCCAGTGACCATAGGGTCATGTCTATGATCCTACACTCAAGCTAGAAACCCCATGCTCAAGCAGGCTACCTTGGGTTTTCAAACCTGAGTCCTCTGCATCCCAGTCCAATGCTCTATCCACTGTGCCACAGCCTGGTCAGGCTATTGCATCCCAATACTATAATTAGAATGGAATCTTATCCCTAGACATAATAGTAGAAAACCTATAACAAAAAGCAAAACCTGTGAAACATTTTTTCATAGAATTGGTTATTTGAACATAAAAGAGGAAAGAGTATGAGCAACCAATACCATAATGCGCTCCCTTATTTCTGTTTTCTCTGACTTGCTATTACTCTAGTCAGTTAGGTTTCCTGTTTTGTCCTTCACTTTCCTGAGTTGTTCTTCACTCTTTGCCCATTTCCAGCCTCTGCCCCTTGTGTGGTAGTGAATTGGGAATATGATCCCCCAGCTGTCACACCTGACAAACTGGGTGGATTGTCACTGTTCCAGGGTCACTTTCTTACGTACTCAACTGGACTGATAACTTCCTCCTAGGGTTATTGTCAGGTAAAAAGGGCTGTCACTGACCTGGGGGGTGCTCATTTATTCATATGACAAGAATGTGTAGAACTCGCTATATGGAGGACACTGGTATGATAAAGGAACACAGCTCCTCTCTAGGGGGAGCATCACAAGAAGTACAAGATGGCCACCTCCAAACTCCTTTCTCAGTTATCCTCAACCTCTTTCTTCACCCTTCTCTCTTACTTACACATCTGAACAGTCAAGATCAATGCCAGAAAAAATGAGAACCAAGCAAAGGGTGTCTTGGGTACTCTTAAACCCCTTTATGTCAACTTCGCCTCCTTTTCCTAATGTGCCTCACTCTTTCCTTCACCATTCTTCCAGCTCTGTTGAGCTCAGTGCATAAGCACTGTTCATATTCTATGTGCTGGCACTCTGCTGGGGTGCTCAGAAATTACATCTAATGGTAATAATAACAACCCCACTGCTCAGAAGGAGCTCGAAGAATGGACTGATATACAAACATAATAAACATAATTTCAACACAAAAAGGAAAGTGCTACAAGAAAGGAATCCTACCAGAGTCATTAGTTATTACAAATGCCAAAATATTGTCTTCCATTGACAGAGCTTTCCTCGACTGCATCATGGCTTTGTGTCCCAGTCAGGGAAAAGACTGCCTTCCTGGTGGCTTTTATTTCTGGAATGAAACCTGGGTTTTCTTTCCCTCCCTCGTTATCTTTATTCCCAAGCACACTGCAAGCTTCAGCTCCCCACCAAATGTACCCTGTTGTTACTGATTCTACCTCCCCTCTGGGCCACACTTCAGTTCCTCCAAGTCCTTGGAAAAGAGCCCTTTTATTCTTTCCTTGTGCATTTCCATGTGTCTTTCATGTGTTTACACATAGAACTTATTTTTCTTTTCATCTTTTAGACCTTCACCAACTGCATGTAGACTCCTTCATATCCACTATTATTTTTAGTTCCCAGGTAAATCTGCAAAGGAGACATCATCAGCCACAAGTATAAGTCAGAATTCAGGACCCAGAGAGAGATGTAATTTGTCTGAGATTTCCTTTTAAATGCAAGTGTCAAGATTAGTGCCCAGGTCTCCATTAAATTTCACTTATTCTGTGCTGTTCTCTGGAATTTAAGAGAAGAGAAAACACTTTTCCTGAGATCCTAAAAATCATACATGGTCACCATTCTTTAGGGACAAGAATGTCCTAAATTCTCTCCTAACAGCTAATCACAATCTTGTATTTTCAAGCATGTGTCACTTTTGTAGCCTGGCTGGATATAGGCAGCCTACAAGCTCCCCTCCTCTCACACTGGAAAATACTTCTAAATGTGTGCAATAAATATACAAGTATGAATTACAGAATAGAGATGCAGATGTTCAACAAAAAAGATTTTACAATTAACTACTTCTATTCAGTTAATTACAGCCAACGAGGTTACTTGTTTGAAAATATTCTCTCCTTTAGTTTTGAAATGATGTCTCAGATAGAATCTCTAGACTAATAATTTGATTAACATACTCTGGTCAGTAGTATGTGTGAAATATAAACTTATTTATGAAAACCAGTGGAACCTTATTTATTTTTGTTATATTTTATTTTTAATATTTTTGCTCATATTCACTAAAGATTTTTAAAAGTAAAGAAACATACTTTATGTATTCCATTTCTAAATATCAAAGCTTGGAATGATACTGTCAATGAACAATCTAAAGAGTGATTATTATTTTATGTCTGTGAAAACCAATGCCTCAATAACTTGGAAATATGAATCATAGAAACCATATTCCCATAATTTGTGAATTTATGAAAAACACCTCTTCTTTTTTTACTTTATATTAAAAGAGGAACATGCTATAGTCTACTTCACATGGGAGGATTTATGAGTGGTTGCATGCCTTTGCTGTCTTGGAGAACCATTCTAGTAGTTGGCAGGCAACCTCTACAGAAAAGGACATAAAGAAAATGAACGCTAGTTAGAAATAGATAAAAAAAGTTTTTCATGGAAAATTGGAAATAAATCTATAAAAAAACTAGATTTTACATGAGTGCTACAATTCAATTCAGATTTCATCTTTTAAAATCCTCCAACTAATTTCCTGAACCATTTTAAATGTTCTCTTGATGGGATTTCATTGGACAAATTAGTTATAAAATGAAAAAGCTTTACTCACTGCTTATAAATATGAATATTTCTAAAGTTCCAAGGTTAAAATTATTAAAGAAAGCATATAATATTCAAATATATGTTTTTTCAGAATTCATTCAAATCTAAATCTAATCACTTGAATGTTCATTATTTTTATAATATTTATAAATATAATGCGTAAGCAATCTACATTTAAAACTCATCAATTGGTAAACTAGGGCAAATGACCATAGCTCAGGAAACACTTTTATTTTTACTGGTAATTAAACTTATATGTGTATTTGTCTTGAAGACTTTGGTTACTTTCCTGTTTTCTAAATATTTTTGGTTAAATAGGCTAGATTACAGATACAAAGCAAATATTTCAAGAAAGAAAAGTTGATTTTTCTCAGTAAACCCTCTTCTTACATATCCAATCAGCAACCATGTCTAAGTACTCAACTATGCTATAGATCTTTTGAATCGATCTCATTTCCTCCCCTTGTTCATTCTGATTCAGGTCCTTACCCTCTCTTACTCAGACCAGTAGGTCAGCATCCCAACTATTCTCACTGGCCCTAATCCTTCTCCTCCAGTTCATCTTCTCTCTGTCATAACAATATTCAGAATTTTAAATTATCTACATGATAAAGTCCTAATGCTCCAAAGTTATGCTTGCCTTTCTAGCCCTGTCCCTGCCCCAGCTTTCTAGACATCCCCCCACTCCCATCCAGCTCTGCAGACATGTTCATGTCTTTGTACTTTATTTTTCATATTCTGTTTCCTCCTGCAGTGTCTGTCTCCTCCTACCTGTTAAACCCTTTACCCATTTCTGTTGGCCCAGCTCAAATGTCACTTCAATTGTAAAAACCTCCTTTTCTACCCATCACTGTGGGAATGCAAACTGGTACAACCATTATGGAAGACAGTATGGTGGTACCTCAAAAAATTAAGAATAGAATTACCATATGACCCAGCAATTCCTTTACTGGTTATCTAACCAAAAAGCTTGAAAACACTGGTACACAAAGACACATGCACTCCCATATTCATTGCAGCATTATTCATGGTGGCCAAGACATGGAAACAACCAAAGCGTCCCTTGATAGAGGATTGGATAAAGAAGATGTGGCACATATACACAATGGAATACTACTCAGCCATAAGAAATGATGACATATTGCCACTTACAACAACATGGATGGACCCTGAGAACATTATACTGAGTGAAATAAGTAAATCAGAAAAATATAAGAACTATATGATTCCACCCATATGTGAGATATCAAACTGAGACTCAAGGACATAAGTAAAGGTGAAGTGGTTACCAGAGAGAGGAGGGTGGGGAGTGGAAGTAAAGAGGGACAAATGTATATCATACATAGGTGGGATATAAAACCGAGACTCATGGACATAGATACAAGTGAAATGGTTACCTAAGGCAGAAGGTGGGGGGAGGGGAATAAAGAGAGGCAATATATGGTGACAGAAAAGGATCTGACTTTAGATGATGAGCACACAACTCAGTCAACTGTTCAAATGGTATAGAGATGTTCACTTGAAACCTATGTTACTCTTATTGATCAATGTTACCCAATTCAGTTTAATTTCAAAATTAAAGTAAAGAATAAAATAAATATATAGAAAAAAATAGAAATGGGTCCATGACAAATAAAGTTTATGTCCCCTTTCTTATTCTCTCATAATACTCTGTATATCCATCAATCCTAGTTCTTTCCATATTACATAAACCATGTATTTATATGGCTGTGTCCCCTTTTGGAGAATGGAAACATCTTAAGAACAAGAAATAAATCTTGGCATCCCTTTCCCACACCCCCAATGCCTGGCACAACCCAGTAAATGCCAATGGAGTGAATAAGAACTAAGATAAGTAAGCAGGCTGATTACAAGATCTCTTACTCTGAAGAGATGAGGAAAAGCTGGAACTTCAGACTCAGATCATGTAACAGAAACATGCACGAATGGGGTTTTGGAAACAGTCGTTCATATTTTAGGAGACAGATATAAAACACATCAGAAGTGAGAAGAATCTAATCACACTCCTGAGCCACCAGTCAATGTCGAGCCCCAGGAGAAGGTAGGAGGAAGGGATGAGAGTAAGGTCAGCGAATTCCTTCCCCCAACACCCCTCCCACCGGGGCCTGCCTGTCCCCCACTGTCCTTCTCAAGCAGTCTTGCTCCACAGTAATAGTCTCTGTCCATCAAGTTTCAGACAATTTCTTCTATCACTAGTCTTGAGAAGTAACAAAGCCACTGTTTCTAGCTCCAGGTTCCTTAGTGATTTCTTGTGGTCCCTTTTCACCCTTTGCATAAACACTTCAGTTATCTTAAGTTGAATTTGGGGACCCCAGCTGATAGGCCACTCAATGAGGCATGATCACCTATCCATGAAGGAGAGAGTAAATCAAACTCACTATTGTAAAAAGCAGCAGCATGCCTGATTGGCAGGAAAATACTGCAAAGCATTTATCAATGTGTTTTTCTTTCCTTCCCTCACCGAATCCCTTACCTTTCACACTGAAGATGCATTCTTTGCCCCCCATGAAACTGACAGCACTGATGGGGAGTTACCTGTTACAGACCAGACACGAGGCTGCTAATACCCTATGGAAGATCTGAGCATCACACATGTGGGCTGAGTTTTCCCTTTCCCAGAAACCTGTGGGAGGAGGCTATGAGAAAACTGAGCTAGTCTTTTCCTGACCACTTGTGGAGGACCAGCAGTTGTGAGGAGTCATCCTGTCACCTTTTAATGATTCTTTTTTTTAAATTTTTTATTATTTTTTATTTTTATTTATTCATTTTAGAAAGGAGAGAGAGGGGGAGAGACAGAGAGGAGAGAGAGAAGGGGGAGAGGAGCAGGAAGCATCAATTCATTCCCATATGTGCCTTGACCAGGCAAGCCCAGGGTTTCGAACCGGCAACCTCAGCATTTCCAGGTTGATGCTTTATCCACTGCGCCACCACAGGTCAGGCCTTAATGATTCTTTTTGTAAAGATATTGTATGGTATTCACCAGGATTCTCACTGACCCTCCTCTGTACCTTGTATTTCCTATGTGGTGGCCAAAGCACTCGATAACCCCCTTCCCAAAACAGATAATAGCATACTGGACAAATTGAAGTGATAATACTAGCAGGGAGAAAAATCCCTAGAGCCAACAAACAAGGATAAGACAGACTGGTTTGCAACTGCTCATTAGGCTGAGAGAACGGTGGAGTAAGAACAACGATTTCCTTGAGGGGAATACTCTGTGTCAGTACTATGCTAAGTGTTTTGCATTCATGATCTTTAATCTTACACAATTATAGGCATGATTTCCCCAAAATTATAAGAAAAAAGTAACTTATGCAAGACCACATGACTGGTAAAGAGCAAAACAGATTCAAGCCAAGTATATATGAAACAAAAGTTTATACTCTTACTGTTACATAATTTGTTTTCTCTTAAAGGAGTTGGGAGGATATTCATTGAGAGTTTTTCTTTTGTTTGGATGCAGAGGTAGGTTTCTAAAGAAAAGAGGAGAGAGAGAGAGAGAAGACATGGGAGGACAGATCAGGACCCAGCCTCCCCTCTCTGTCCGCACATGAGAGACTGGTTTTGAGCTTATGAGGACAAAAGATGAAGCCACAGTGTTCATGAAATACTGGATAGAACTAAGTCTATGCAATACTGCTTCCATCCTACAAAACAATGTCAGCATGAGCTTGAGAAGTCATGCTTCTCCCCTCACCACCCATCCACAGGTTGCAGAGTCGCTTCGGGCTCAAAGGGTTTGCTGGATGTAGCGGATAACATCCTGACAGAGGCACCAGCTACAAAAGCTGCGGCAAGTCCCCTTGACTGAGAGGCTGAAGTGGAATTAATATGAGCAAATTCATTTCTGAGCCCATATGAGATGTCACTGCCCTGAGGCTGCCGAGAAATAGCCAGGAAAGAATGTAAGGAGAAGAGAGGAGCATGAAGGTTCGAGTCTTCTCAAGCAGCGAAGGTTTGGAGCTATAGAGATATGGGTGCAAATACTAACTGACCTTGTGAACTACTCAGACCTAGGAGGTGTGGAACAATTTCTAATCCACTTGTTCTTTCTTTGGATCCCTGTCACTCTGGCTCTATTTCTGAGTAACCACCAGGAGCTTCATGGCTCCAAGCCTAAATTTGATCCTGTCCCTCATCAGAAGGACACAGCTGCCTGATTTTCTTGGCCCTCTCTATTGCCACTTCTTTGTCAGGGCTTAGTTTTCATGCACTGGATGCAGATTATCTGCCTGTTCTCCTGAACTGGACTTTTCTCTTTTCTCTGATTTTTTGTTACTCCCACTGTGTTATAGTAAAAAATATCCATTTAGTCTTTGTCTTCAGTTCCTGGCACAGAGTTCTTAAAACTCTTGGAATTTCTTGAGCAGTGGGAGTATCTTTTTATGCTAATGAGATAACTGATGGCAGAGCTCCTAGATAACATCAAGATGGGATTGGTCACCAAAGGAATGTGTCTTTCAGCCCTATTCCCTGGCCTTCAAGGAGAGGAAAGGGGCCAGAGACTGAGTTCAATCATCAACGGTTTTATTAATTTAATCAATCACATTTACATAATAAAGCTTTGAGGAAAAACTCTGAAATGAGGGTAAGGGAACTTCCCGGTTGGGTTGGTGAACTTATCAGGTACTGGTAGGGGGGTAAACCTGGAGTGAAGAGGGAAGTTCTACACAAACCCTGTCACCAAGTCTTCCTTCCTGTTGTCTGTTCCAGAGTTGAATCTTTATAGAATACAGTAATAATACATAAAGAGGTTTTTGAGTTATGAATTGTTTAGTGAATTACTGAACCTGAGGGAGGGGGTCTTTGGAATCCCAGCTTTGTAGTTGGGTCCCCCGGGAAACCCATTTGTGGCTGGTGCCCGAAGTGGGGCAGTCCTGCAGGACTGAACCCTTAACCTGTGGGGTCCGTGCCAGCTCTGGGCAGTTACTGTCAGAACTGAATTGAATTCTTGGATATACAGTTGGTATTAGATAGATAATCAGGGTACTAACTGCTGTTGGAAAACTGGGGTGCAGTAATAATCAGGTTGTTTATACTCAGCTTAAATGTACTCAGTATTCCAATGCAGCTAGATGGTAAAGATATTCTCACAGTCTCACTCAAAGACTGACACATGCTACCACAGAGCCAGCATGTGTGTCCCTCTAACACACTACCACTCTGGCCAGAGCTACCATCATCTGGATACTTAAAATAGCCCATAATGGGTTTTCCTTTCTTTGACCTTTGCACCTCTACGTTGCCACTAGAGGGATCCTTTAAACATGTAAGTCAATAGATGATTACTAGAATTAGTAGGGTGATCACACTATAAGGTATCTATAAGGTACAACAATGCGGAATCACTATATTGTACAAACTGAAACTAATATAATATTGTATACCAACTATACTTCAGTTTTTAAAAAATTTAACTGAAGAAAAACACATAAGTCAGATCTTGTCACTCCTTAAAACCTTGCAGTAGTCCCAGTTTCCTTCCCAGTGATCCGGTACCTGGCCACCTCTGCAACCCCGTGTCCACTCCCTTGGCCCTCATTCCCTTCAGTCCAGCATGCCGGCTTCTTCTTTGTTCTTGGAAATGTACCAAGCAGCTCCCACCTAGGGGCTTTGTACCTGTTTCCTTGCCTGGAATATATTTCCCCTAAATAGCTTATGATTAATTCCCTTACTTCTTGCAAGTGTTTGCTCAGATTTCACCTTCTCCATGAGGTCTGTCTTTACCATCCTGTTTAAACTAGTGACGCACATTCCTACATCATCCATTGGACTCCCACCTCATTTCCCTCGCCTGCCATTCCTTCCGTTTCATCATACAAGGTACCATATAATTTAATTGTTGACTAGGTTTATTATTTATTTCTTGGCTTCCCCTAGAAGTAGAATGTAAATTTCACAAATCAATATCTATGTCAGTTTCATTCACAGTTGTATTCAGAGGACATCCTCCCTCCTCCTGCCCCTCACCATAATAGAATGCTCAATGCAGGCAGTTGAATGAATGATTTTAAGGACCAGAGTTTGTTTGGAGAATCCTAAGTGCAAGTGCCACACTGCAATCCCAGGTTAGATGTAAAGTCAGACACACTGGGCAGACCCCAGAAGGAGCTGGGAGCTGCAGATCCCATCCTGACTGGGCTCCAACATGACAGACTCTTTCTTTGACCAAACGTCAGAAGGCTCCTGTGAGCCCTCTGTTTTGACCTGCCTCATCCAGTTGCAGCAAAAATCCTACTTGGTCAAGTTAGCAAGATCCCTCAACCTTAATATCTGATCACTTTCAATATCTAATCAAATTCTTCACCCCTCGCCTTCGACACCTGATCACGCTGTCCTGCCATCAGCAAGAACCCTGTCCAGTTAGTTTAAACAATTGAAACAATAAACAAATTTGAAACATTGAAAAGAAACTCCGTATTTGTTTTTTCCTTTACCTTCCAAAATTTTTTATTCAATTGACAGTGGAAATATAATTTTTAAATAGGCCTTGCCTCTTAACAAATCAGAATTAATTTTTGTGACTGATTGTTATTTACATGTGTGAATGCACACAGGTATTGACTGCTTACTGTGTTTGATTTTTATTGACAGTTGGAATATTTGATCATTTTTTGGATTTTCTAATATTATGAGAAGTCTCCTTAATGTTGCTGCTTTTTAATTTGTCATCCACTGATTCCCTTTCTCTGCTCTTTCTCTGTTGGCGATTGATCCCACTTGTGTTTATTTAGAGTCAAGTCTACCCTTTTCCCCCATTGCAATAGTCCTAAATAATATCTTTCTTACCATTTAAAAATGTCAGAGTAATTTTCTTCTTTAGCCAACGCTTTGAGTTTGAGCAAGTCCCATAAGTTTAGTTTTTTCATCTATTAAATGAGTCCCATAAGAGAGGCTCTTAGATATTGCCATGAGCTTGAATTCATCCCAGATATACCAAGCCCCTTAGCGCATGTACCTAGAACTATTTCCTTGGTATCCTAGGGGGCGGTTTCCCAACATGTGATCCGCCCTTCGGATCCTGGAGTTTGATCTCCGTGCTATCACAGCCTGATACTCCACCATCTTCCTGAAGGCAATGGAGAGGGAACCAATCCCAAAGTGGCCTTCAACAAGTAAGACTGCCTCAGCTCTTACCTTAAATATCCAGATAATATATTCAATCATGTATCTGCTTTTATTCAGGCAATATTTTACATTGCTTATTAGATAGATAATCTTTTTTTCCCAAAAAAATATTTACATCAAGTCAGTGCCTTGGGAAAGCCCTGCATGTTAATGCTGTGACTCGGAGCAAAACTCTACAACCCCCACACATGCCTCTGAAAACTCAGAACACAGCACCTCCGAGACCTAGAAGCACACACTAGATCATTTTTACCTTTAAAAATTATTATTATACCTTGCGGTCCTAGCTGGTTGGCTCAGTGGTAGAGTGTTGGCATGGCGTGTGGAAGTCCCGGGTTCGATTCTCAGTCAGGGCACACAGGACAAGTGCCCATTTGCTTCTCTACCCTTCCACCTCTCCTTCCTCTCTGTTTCTCTCCTCCCCTCCCACAGCCAAGGCTCCATTGGAGCAAAGTTGGCCTGGGGAACTGAGAATGGCTCCATGGCCTCCACCTCAAGCGCTAGAATGGCTCGGGCTGCAGCAGAGCAACGCCCCAGATGGGCAGAAACATCGCCCCCTGGTGGGCATGCCAGGTGGATCCCAGTCGGGTGCATGCAGGAGTCTGTCTGACTGCCTCCCCTCTTCCAACTTCTGGGGGAAAAAAAATTATTACCTTGCCCCAGGAACAAGGAGACCAGGCAGTCAAGTTTTACATAGTTATCATCTTTAAAAGACAGGTTTTAAATGTCTTAATAAACATTTATTCATAAAAATAATCTTAAAGTGATGATTCAACTCTCAACCCATGCCCTCTATGTTATGTATCTATAAATATTATTATATCCAATCACTTTTAGCTTTCATTAAACTATAAGTTTTCAGGAAATTCTTAAGTACCCAACCCACATAATATAAATTTCTGCAAAGATGTTTTCAGTTGATTTATATTTTTTCTAGCTATAACTAGAATTTATCACCTAGAGATTGCAAAGATAATCTAAAATAATCTAATCTGTTGTTTTTTTCAACATCTGTTAGATGCTCCAAACCAATCCTGATTTTTGTTAAAAATTTATACTTAGTTTAAGCATCAATGATTCTATATAATCACTATTCTTCAAAATAAATTATAAATAAAAGTATTTCTAACAAATCAGCCTATGGTAAGTTAAATGAAAATGGGTTTAACTTTAATTTGAAAACAATATCTACTTTTAAAACTAAGAGGAAATGACTATATAGAAGCACTTAAGAAGTAAAAAGAAGCCCAGGCTGGTTGGCTTAGCAGTAGAGCGTTGGCACAGCGTGTAGAAGTCCTGGGTTTGATTCCTAATCAGGGCACACAGGAAAAGCGACCATCTGCTTCTCCACCCCTTCCCCCTCAATCTCTATCTCTGTCTCCCCTTCCCAGCCATGGCTCGAATGGTTCGAGCAAAGTTGGCCCTGGGCACTAAGGATAGCTCCATGGCCTTAGTCTCAAGCACTGAAATAGCTCAGTTGCTGAGCAACAGAGCTCCCGTCCAGCCAGGCAGAGCACCACCTGGTAGGCGCTTGCTGGGTGGATCCCTGTCAGGGTGCATGCAAGAGTCTGTCTCTGCCTCCCTGCCTCTCACAGAATAAAAGAAAGGAAAAAAAGAAGATAGTAAAAAGAAAAATCTACAGAAATACTGTGATATAATATTTATGATAACACATAAATATATTTCTCTCATGTTTAAACAATTTAACATCAGAATAGGAAGAAAATGCATCTTAGGTGACTTCTCATAATACTAAAAACTACAGAAAATAATAAAATATTCCAATCTGTCAATAAAAATTAAACACAGTAAGTAATCTCAGTACCTGTGTGCATTCACCTAGTTAAATAATAGTCACAAAATTAATTCTGATTTATTGAGGCAAGTTCTATTGAAAAATGTTACACTTACTTCCTCTATCTAAAGAATACTTTTCAAAAGGTTAAGAGAAGAACAAATATTGAGTTTTTTCAATGTTTCAAGTTTGGAAACAAAAGTTTTACCATTGATATCATTAGATTTCAAGATGTGAAACCTTACCTGGTGTCTATCACACCATAATTTCAATTAATGAACATTCTACTTAAACATGGCAGTCAAAATCAATGAAAAAGTATTTTGTCATATGCTTGAGAAGCAAAAAAAAAAGAGCACATAGAAATTTAAGAGGCAATTAACTGTATATGACATTTGTGCATAAACTGTCAAGCTTGTAAAATAGGAATCTGTTCTTATAAAATAGCCACTAAATTTGAGGAAAGGAGCAAGCATGACCTTTTATCATCATAGTTTAAAAAGGAAAAGCAGAGTGCTCTCAGTTTACTTAATACAGTTCTAAGTACTTCACAGTAGTTTATTTAATTATTTCCAAATAATCATATGTCCAGTAAGAGGCACTAATATTCAAATATGATAAAGGAGAAAGTATAATACATCTATCTAGTCAACTGTCCATTGCACCAATCACACCAAGAGACAGAACATCCAAACCACCTGGAGAAAAGTATGGAATGATTTTTATCCCTTGGTTTGAAACGTTACTTACATAGTGACAGTCAGAACTAAAGTACCAATAGCTGACTCACTTTCACCTCTAGAAGCCTTTCATTTGCTTTAGCCTATTGATGTCTCATTTGGTAAAACCCAATAAACCTTAAAATCTCAATGCAACTTGCTTTAATTTAAAGTGTTAACTCATTTACCGATTATCCTTGGTCTCCATTGTTACTTCTCCTTGGAATATTTGTCTGCTAAAAGCATGAAAATACTTTTCTTCTGTTTGTTTTCCGTTTGTGTTTTTTTTTAACCAGTACTACAGTTCAGCTCTGTGAGTTCAGTGTGAAGCCTATTCTTCCCCTCTGTGTCCATTCATCATCTGATATCCAAAAACATTGTGCTGTCTTTGTGTTCCTTAAGGTATGATTCTCCAGTCTGAAAGAGGTTGCCTCTTGCTGCAATGAAGTCTTTAAAGTTAATCACTTTTGGCTTTTCTCCAAAACAAAACAAAACAAAAAAACACCCTGTTTTCCTGTGAGAATCTCCTGTGTCTCTTTTTGAAGATGATGAGGAAAGATGTTGTAGATGTCCTCGGGGTTGGTGTTTCTCACCCTTATCTCAGCAGATGTAAAATTCTTGTTGGCTAGCACCCTTCTACTTGCAGTGGTGATTTCTGCATCTCGGCATCACTTCTGTTCTTCTGAAAGAAAGATCAAGGAAGGTAAAGGAAGGAGTAGGGAAAGTACTCAAAGTAAATGCACTGAAAACGTGATTCTTTGTGGAGGACAGCATGGTTCTTAGCTCCAGAGACTTTCTAATTATAAACTGGTTGCACCACAACCTTGCCAGATAACACCACATTTAACCCTTGCTTGACAATCAATGAGTGCACATGTGAAACTAAATGAAGTGATCTCTAAAAATAAAAAACTAACTACATAATTTAATTTTCTGTCCTCACTCTCTTTGCATTTCTTCTCACTGACTTTTTCTAAGTAGAAATGTGTGCTTCAAGCAATGTGTCTTTTTCCCCATAACTATACCCTTAAATCCAAACCAACGACTTTACACATAATGTGACTCATGTTTGAAAGTGAAATCTCTATGTTAGAAAAAGAAGTCATACCACTCTGAACCTGCCTGATCTCATCTGATCTCATAAATTAAACAAGGTCAGGCCTGGTTAGTACTTGGATGGGAGAAAAAGAAGAGAAATGTGTCTATTAGAAAATCTTCATTTGTCTAGTAATGGTGTCAATAACCATTGGTGCCTGCAAAAGTCTAACATTATAATAAATAAACTAGAAAAAAATGACAAACTTTTATAACAGTGATAAACCAGATAGACCCATGAGATTAAATTTTCTACCCATTCATACAAATATCACAATTAAAATTACTCTATAATTTTCAAGGTGCTCTCTTAGACATTTAAGGGTTCTTTGAAGAAGACAGAATGAGAGAGGCAGAATTGCTAATATGTTAAAGAAACTTGAACAGTAAGTAACTGCTTTAAGTTCACTCAACTAAGAAGTAATAGACTGGAAACTGGAAAAAAAGTCAGTTCCTGACTTCTTATTTCATTTTTGTTATGCACCAATGTTTCATTTTAGACAAAAGTGCCACAGAGATAACAATCTAGTACTTATAACACTACAGCTTCTCAGATATTCAGTAAAACCCAGGAAAATAATCCAAAATTCACTGGAAATTCTCCAAAAATACTTCTCCAGTAGCTTATTATAATGAAAATGTTGCTAGGTATTGTGAATGACATTCATTGAAACAAACCAATCTAAATTTTTCTTGCTACTTCATATAAAATACATATATATAATGAAATTTGACTTTCATCTGTCAAGAATTAAAGATCTAGATTTAACATTAAAATTAAGAGTTAAAATTAAATCAAAGAATTTAATTTATTAATTTATTAGCAAGGGGATGGGAGCTTTTCATATGATAATGGATTTTTAAAATTGGACTCTTTATATGTTTAGATTAAGAGAGGTTGTATGTAATACAGTACAAGATTAAGATCAATTTATTTATTTGTAAAACAAGTGGATTGAAATAAATGTTCTGAATTCTGTTATTCTGGACAAGTATATATGTTTTAACTCATCTATAGTTCTGAGAATAGGAGTTAATTCAAATATGTCTCATAAATAAAAAAGTTTTGTCCATTAAAATGTCATTTAAAATATAACCTTAAAATTTAAACATATGGTAGAACAGATGCAAGTTTTGTGTGAGTGTTGATGATAAAATATGGGACTCCAAGGGAAATCTATATTTGTTCATGGTGCTCTGTCTCTGTGGGAATACTGGAGAGAAATAGATGCACTGATCTAAGGTAGAGCACTGGGTGTTCTTGCTTACTAATGTCCCTGAATGAGCTTCCATCACTGACCTAGTTTGTCAATATCTTTTAAAATATATATTCTGTTATCTGAAATGTTAATAGATTTATATCACCTGACACGTTTGATAAAACTACATAGAACCCTGTGACAAATTATTATCCTCCGAATGGGCAATAATGGATCATTTACAAAAGAACAATCTTTGAATAGCTTTTCCTAGATAACTCTTAGTCTCTATGAATGTACTGTTAACAAACACATTTATTTCTATCATTTCTAGCAGGATATGATGACTTTGTCAAGATGCAGTCTTTCTCCTGACCTATCCTGAGCTGCCAGGCTAATCATCTTGTCAAAGGGCTTCCCCTCCTGCCCTGTTCTTGATGGACCCGATGCTACATTCTTGTCTAACAGCTCTTGAACTCTCTCTTTCTAATAATCCAGTCTTTCATTTCACATCACTTCTATAATTAACATCCAACTCACAGTTTAGGATGCCCAAAACTATTATTTCTTTTTTGGACACTGGAATGTTGTACATATTCACCTCCCCAAGACCTATCTTACTCTCTGATTGTTCAGAAATTATCTGCTGTGGTTGAAAGATTGTATATATTAATGATACAGCACATTTCCCAGAACATCAGTTTCCCAAACAAATCACAAATGATCGCCACCAGGATTTTTGAAATACAACATACAAAGGATCTTTGGCCTATTTGTGTATCACCTGTTTGAGTTTTTACTTAATATTTTTCCTTAAAATGACTCTCTACTTATATAAATGTATTATAAAAGGAAATTTTGCATCCACACTGTAAATGGAAACCTGGTACCATGTGCCACAAATAGACAGTAAGTTTAAATATAAATACTAAAATAAATACAAAAGGAATCTTATTAATTTCTAGAATTAGATACCAGTGCTCGTGAAAAACACTAAGTCTTTCTTCAGTAAAAAAATGGGGATTCTGTACACCTGAAACTAATATAATATTGAAGATCAATTGTAGTTGAAAAATAAAGTTTTTTTCAAGTGGGGATTAGTGAATTTATGGGAACACTTAAAGCCTTTAATACTTTCATAGAGAAAGAGGAAAGGCTGAAAATTGGGTTCATTTCAAGAATTTATAAAAAAAGATAATAGGAATTAATCCAGAGACAATAGTAAAATAAAGATGACAGCAGAATTGATAATAGAAAACAAAGATACAATGGAAAAATCAGTAAAAACAAAAGTTAGTCTTTAAAAAGACTAATAAAATTGGCAATCTTGTAGCAAGACTGATCAAGATAAAAGCAAAAAAGTCACAAAATAAAATCATTGTTGGAAATGAAAAATAGAGTACATAAAAAAACTAAAAGGGTATTGAAGGTAATGGATTTGAAAATTTTGCAAATGGATTAATTCCTGAGAAAATGTAAAGTAACAAAACTAATTCAAGAAATGCCAATGCTGACCCTGGCTTGTTGGCTTAGTGGTAGAGAATCAGCCTAGTATGTGGAAGTCCTGGGTTCGATTCCTGGTCAGGGCATACAGAAGGACTCATCTGTTTTCTCCACCTCTCCCCTTCTCATTTCTCTTTCTCTCTTCCCTTCCTGCAGCCATGGCTTGATTGGAGCAAGGTGACTCCAGGTGCTGAGAATGGCTCCATGGCCTCCACCTAAGGCACTTCTGAAGAGCTCAGTTTCTGAGCAACAGCATTGCCCCCTAGTAGGTTTGCTGCATGATCCTGGTCCGGGTGCATGTGTCTTCCCTCCCCTCAGAAGAAGGAGAAAGAGAAGGAGAAGGAGAAGGAGAAGAAGGAGAAGAAATGCCAATGCTAATAAATATATTCAATTACTGATATTGAAAATCTCCCCACAGAGAAACCATTAAGCTAGATGGTTTTACTGGTGACTTTTACCAAATATTCAATAAACAGACAACTCTAATTATCTTACAAATTATACCAGAGAATATAAAAATAGGAAATGCCTTCCAAATAACTTCATGAGGTAGGTAATATTTCCAAATCTGATTATCTAAACCAGATTGGACAGTATGAACAATGAGAATTACTGGGTAATCTCACTTATAAACATTAATACATAGTAGCAAGTTGAATCCAGCAATGTATAAAAGAAAGATAATACCTGATGACCAAATTGATTGGATTTATCAGAGATAAAATTTAATGTCTATTAATGATAAAAAAAAAAAGAAAGAAAGAAAGAAAGAAAACCAAATCTTTTAGCAGGCAAAAACTAGAAGAGAATGAAACTTCCTCTCAGGGCAAACTAAAGGCAAATCTCATGCTTAACAGTGGTATAGATATAGTGCTTTTCTGTCTCCATTTCTATTCAACATTTTATTGGAGGTGCTAGGCAGTTCAAGAAAGAAAAAGGAAGAGAGAAACAAAGAGTAGGGGAGGGGAAGGGGAAATAAACTGTCACTATCCACAGCTGCAATATTTTTAAAAATGCAGACAAATTAATAGAATTAATAAATTTGTCAAGATGTAAGTTCTATTGTATTTTTACATATTAGCATACAATTCTTTTAAATTAATTTTTAGAGACAAAGAAGAAGAGAGAGAGTGAGTGAATGAGAGACATCAATTTGTTGTTCTACTTATCCATGTATTCATTGGTTGATTCTTCTATGTGCCCTGATGTAGGATCCAACCCACAACCTTGGCATGTTGTGACAATGCTCTAACCAACTGAGCTACCAAGCCAGGAAGAGTTATTAAAAATAATGTAATATACAGATGATGTATTATGGAATTATACCCTTGAAACCTGTGATTTTTATTATTCAATGTCAGTCTAATAATTTAATAAATTTTTTAAAAGAAAAAATAATGAGGACCAGATAAATTAGTTTTAATATTTTAAGCCTAGTATGTTTATAATATTCCAACATGTAATTAATATTAAAAACTATTTATGAAAAAATATGTTTTTAAATAACGATAATAATTTATAATAGAAAATATGTTACCTTGGAATAATTATAACAAAAGAGGTTTTATAAAAATTTTAGGAAATCTAGAAACTTTAAAAACAACTCATGAAAAATGGAAATATGTACATGGTGGGCAAGAAGGCTCAATATATTTGAAAAGTCAGCTCTCCTCAAATTGATCTTTTAATTTAGAGAAATTTTAATCAATATCCTAACAACCAAATAAATAAATAAAAAAATTCAGTTAAAAATAAAAGTTGACAAGCTGATTCTAAATGTTTTTCTGAAGAACTAAAGGACATGAGTTAAGACAGCCACTCTTTCAGAAGAGTAAGTGGAAAACTTGTTTTACTAAAAAACCTTCAAATAAAACAATAATCACTAACTTAGTGTGGCATTCACACAAGAACAATCAATAGAGTAAAAAAGCTTAGGAGCAGATCCATGCTTTATTTGACACATAACAGAGGCATTTGTGTAGTTCACTGGGGGAACTACACCATGTAGAAATTATTACCGGGACAAGTAGTTATCTACATAGAAAGGAAAATTTATCTGTACTTCATATTGTGCACAAATGTCAACTCCAGATGATCAAGGGAAGAGTAAGAAAATCAAACCTTAATGTTTTCACAAAGAAATACAATATCTTTACAACCTCAAAGTAGGGAAGAATTCCTTAAATAACAAGTAGAAAGCACTAAACATAAAAGAAAAGATGGTCACATTCAAATTACATTAAAATTAAGAACCTTTGTTCACTTAAGTCGAGCCAGATAAATCAGAACAATGTATTTGCTGCACAGATAATTGACAAAGGTTTTGTGTACAGAATATACAGAGGAGTCTTGAAATAAAGAAACAAACTAAAAGAAAAGCGAGCAAAGACTTTAATTTATATATACTCTTTTGTATGCATATTTTCATTTAAAATGATAAAAATTAAACTTGTCCTGTAAATTGTGTCTTGTATGGAGCATAAAATTAAAAACAGGTTTTTGCTTTTTTTTTCTTTCATTTTTCTGAAGCTGGAAACAGGGAGAGACAGTCAGACAGACTCCCGCATGCGCCCGACCGGGATCCACCCGGCACGCCCACCAGGGGCGACGCTCTGCCCACCAGGGGGCGATGCTCTGCCCATCCTGGGCGTCGCCATGTTGCGACCAGAGCCACTCTAGCGCCTGAGGCAGAGGCCACAGAGCCATCCCCAGCGCCCGGGCCATCTTTGCTCCAATGGAGCCTTGGCTGCGGGAGGGGAAGAGAGAGACAGAGAGGAAAGCGCGGCGGAGGGGTGGAGAAGCAAATGGGCGCTTCTCCTGAGTGCCCTGGCCAGGAATCGAACCCGCACGCTAGGCCGACGCTCTACCGCTGAGCCAATTGGCCGGGGCAAAAACAGGTTTTAAACGTGTATGTTTGAAACAGTATGTTTCTCCAAGTTGTCCCACGAGTATTTGATATGTGGCTAATCCAAATCAAGTGTGCTGTAAATATAAAAACCACACTTTATTTTGAAGATTCTGTATATTTTAAAAAATGTAAAGTGCTCAGTTATAAGTTTTATACTGATTACATGTTAAAATGATCACATTTTGGATATATTGGGTTAAATAAAATATATTAAAATTAATGTTATCTATAAAGACGTTTTTGACGCCTTTTATTTATTAAGACAAAGAGAGAGGAGATTGGAAAGAGGAGTTATCCCTTCACTGCATATTTTTATTTTTTTGATGCCTACCTGAGTAGCACTTACTTCTTCCCTAAACACCATTCACCCACTGACCATTAGCAGGGCACGCGTCCTACACTTCGTGAAACACTCCATGAGAGTGTTGCTTACTCCCCAAGCATCCCAAAGCATTCCTTAGTCTTTCAAAGATCCACATGTTACTGGTAAACCCTTCTTAATTAATATGAAATTCTGCACGTGGTATTTAAATAATAGTACCTTACATTTATGTTGTCTTTTACAATGATATACATTGTCTCGTGATTCTCAAGACTTTATACTAAAGGTAAACCAGATAGTTTCCTTATATTACAGGTTAAGAGACTGAAGCTCAAAGAGGTTAAATAGCATGCCCAGGCTGTAGGGGCATAAAGAAGGGCAAGTGGTGACAATAGTCCCCTGTGCCAGGTCCAGGCTGGGTTGCTTAGCAGATAAAGGGCACTGAGGTCTCACAGGTTCAATCCCTGGTCAGGGTAGGTAGGAGAAGCAACCAAAGAGTGCACAACTAAGTGAACAATGAGTTGATGCTTCTCCCTCTCCCTTCCCTCCTATCTCTTTCAAAAAAATGGGAAAAATTAAAAATAAATAAATAATAAAACGTTTCATAGGCCAATCTATAGGGATGTCACAAAGATTTCAGTCTTGGTGAACTCCACCTCTGCAATCACTAGGTAGAGGGAGACAGCTGTGCACCCCATTGTGGGGTCTTGTGGCACTATGCCATTGCAAGGTCGCAGCAAGATGTGACAGAGCTCCAACATTAGCTCTGGACCCCTAATTCAGGGAGTTGCTCTAATAAACCAGACCATTTTTCATATAATAGTATTGAAGTGTGTAGAGCACATTAACATTTACAAAGCATTTACTATGTTATTTTATTTCTTCTCGTGCTTACTGTGTGCTAATTCAAGATAAAAAGTATATAAGCAAAAGAAATTTTTTGATTCCCAATTTGATTTCACACACACAAGCACACCCATTTATTCAACTCAACAAAAATCTACTTCTTGGTGGGCCATAATTAAACATTCTAAATATGCAAGAATAACTGTGCTTATAATTAAACAAATATTAAGTTCAATTCATTTTTATTCTTTCAAACCACATAAATGATTTTTATTTTTTACTGATCATATGATAAACATTATATAGGATTTTTATACTTATGTGTTTAATGCTTCTGTTGTATATAATCCTCATCGAATAATGTATACACTTTGTGGGAGAGGGTTCACTTAAAATATTTTCTTTTAATTTTTTATTTACAGTTGACATAGTATTATATTAGTTTCAACTGTATAACACAAAGATTAGACATTTTTATAACTTACAAAGTGGTCACTCTGATAATTCTAGTACCCACCTGGCACCATATATAGTTATGATAGTTGTACTGACTATACTTCTCACAAAAATTAGGGGATATTTCAAAATGAATATGAAGCGATAAAAAAAGAAACATTTGATTTTTTTAATTAAACAAGAACATCAGAAAGGCAAACAACAGGTCAAAGAAAGTTGTTCAATTATACAAATGAGGTACAAAACTAACTTTTATTTCATTGGTGAAAATGCCCTATATAAAAGGCTGGAAGTACTGGAGTATCTGCAAGTTCCCTGATCCCCTGATTTTTGTGAGCAGTGCATATTCCTTATGCTGTACTTTATGTCTGTGACTATGTAATGTGTCCATTTCTGAATGTTTCAACATGTCACACAGATACTTTTGTAAATCCTTAACAATAGCATTGCATGGAAGACAAAAGCTAGTAACCTTCTTTATTACACATAATGTGATTAAACAGCAGTCTAATACAATTTAAAAATAAGAAATGCAAGCAAACTATCCATTACTAATAAATTTAAGACAGCTCCTGAATGAAACAATCAAATTAATCATGATGTGATTATGGCAGTGTTCCTGCTTTCATGATAATTTTGCATTGATGTAGTTCATTAGCATGGCCAAAAATATTAGTGTATCCTAAATTTTATATATGGTTTAAATGTTATTGACAGTAGAATTAAAATAAAGTATAACAAGATATTGTTGGTATTTTCAATTTGCTAAAGTGATTTCATAGTTACCATTACAGCATGGTGTTTTGGTAGGAAATTGTTAATTCTGTTTTACAGATAAGAAAATTAGTGTCCAGGAAAGTCAGGCAACATCCCAATTCTGGAATTAAGCACAGGTCTGACTCCTAGCTCTTACCTTATTCCCTGCTATTGAGTGCCTCACACAGTTTGGCTTCAAATATTATTTCTTTCCCTCCTACCAGGGGAAAGAAAGCAGCTTCTACACCATAACATTTTGAGGGTAGTGTGACATCCGTAGAGACCACAACCTGAGAATCACATAAGCTTTCTGTGCCCCATGTCTCTCATCTATAAAACAACCTTCCCTATCCACGTACAGGGTTTTCGTAAAGAGCAACTTGAACTATGTTTTAAAGGACTTAATAAACTACAGACAGTTTTGCAATAATGGAAGGCACTCTTTTGTTCATGTAATATTCTTGAACATATGCAGTGACATGAAATGTGTTCATGATATACTCTGCCCATGGATTCATGTCCTTCCCAGATGCGTTTGGGATCAAACAATGGATGTTCTGTAACCGCTGTTAGGGAATGGGCCTTGGATGGCCATCCTCACCAGCTGTGGAATCCGTTCATTTGGCTCTGAAACCTGACGCTTTTGCCCACAACTAAAAGAAGCACAGTGCGTCCATCCAGTGACCGCTTTGCCTTCCCAGCGAAAATATCCTGTTTTGGCAACCTGGCTTTTCCCATAGTCAGATGTGGCTCTACATATGATCTCATTTAAGGAGTAGAGAAAAAATGTGCCGGCTTCACTTACTCACTGAAGTGAACATTTCTTTGAGTTATCCTACCTGAAACAAACAACCCAGAGGACTTAGGGCTTAAATTATAACCATTATATAAATCACTGATGATGGTCCCTTAACCCAAAGCCATTCACTGGTAGAGGTGGTCAGGGAGAGAAAGGAGTTCCTACGGGAAAAGAAAATGGACTTCACCAGGAAGAAGGGGCACCCAGCAAATTTCCAGGAACCGGCACACAGATCCCTGGCTGTCACCCAGAAGGAGAAGAAAGGTGTTTCCTTCAGGGATGAGATAAAAATATAATTATGAGCTATCCCTATTACTTGATCCTCTTCATGATGACCTTGATGTTATAATATCACAAGGAGGTTAAGTACAGCATAAGAAATATAGTCAATAGAATTATAATAACTATGTATGGTGTCAGGTGGGTATAAGACTTACCAGGGTGATCACTTATAAGTTATATAAATGTTTACTCTTTGTATGATGTATAATAACCTTGCCCTTTGCTTAAGGGCATCTGTTAAATCTCAGAACCACATCTTCTCTGTATAGACTTAGAACTAGAGAAAAACTCCCTCCTGACGGTGCAGGGGAGGAAGGAGCCCATATTCTGTATGAAGAAGCAAGGACACCTTGGGAGACACCTTTTGCTTTCACCATTCTTAGTGTTACAGTGTTCCTAGGCACACCTTTGCAGCATTACCTATCAAAATAGCTTTAGTTTCTCTAGAAAAGTCTTTTAACCCATTTATAGCAAAGATTACAGCTAGAACTGCCTTTATCAATCTCCTGAGAATGGGATACATATTCGTCTAAATGTGGGAATTCAAAATCAGTGTTACTTTTTATCATGTTTGACCAAACAAGTTTACAGATGGCTGAATCCTCTGTGATGTGGTAAAATTTACTCTTGAATGAATGTCCCTAATGTTACAAAAACTGGAAGCCAAGTACAGACATGTTTCTGGCCCACAGAAAGCCTCCACTGGAATTACCTCAGAATAATCAACCATCTTGCCATCTGGAACAAAACATGAGTCAGCAAGGCCTTTAAAATGGTATCTTTGCAAAATGGAGAAGTCAGATTAATTCACCTTTTAAATCAATAGACCAAAAGGTAAGAAGTAGCAAGAATTGTGGATGTCATTGATGAAGAACTGAATTGACATAATCTGTTGTAGAAAAGGTCATGGTCATCACAAACACCATTTGACCTCAAATATACATACCTATAACTGAATATGTACCTAAATGCACTTTATAGAGCTAAAGGTGTGTGTGTTTGTATGTATTTGTATAATTAAATATTTCTATGTAAAATGAACAACAGAAAAGATACTGTATTTTGAACAATTTTTAAAAATGTATAGCATTCCCTCAGTGTTCCAAATGGCTGTTGTACAAATCTTCCAGGTCTGCTGAACTTCCTCAAGGATGTCTTGTCTTTGGCTCTGCTATTCGGTCAGACTCCGTACAATGGGTGTAGAAAGTATTCAATAAAAGAGTGAATAATTTAGTTACTTTGGCCAATTTCCCAGTAATAAAAATGCACATATACTTTTATAGCATATATTGAATTGAATTGATCTAGCCTCAGCTTGCAGTCTGTCAACCTGCAGAGCCACCTGGGGGAGACAGGGGCTTAGAGGTGGCTAGTCCTGGAGTAGAAGCTCTTCAGTCTTACATTTGCCTTTAAAAATCTCATTTTATTTTTTCAAAGATAAATTTCACATAAAGATAATATACCAATGGGGAAAATTGTATGGCATGTCAATTATATCCCAAAACATCTTTTAAAAAGAAATATTAAAACTGGATTATATGATTAAAATATGACTCATTTGATATTATTTGGCTAATATTATTACTATCTGGCTTTTTGAAGGATAAAACTATATTCTTTCATTCACTTAAAAACCAACATTTTGACCCTGGCCTGTTGGCTCAGTGGTAGAGTGTCAGCCTGTGTATGGACATCCTGGGTTCAATTCCCAGTCAGGACACACAGAAGAAGTGACCATCTGCTTCTCCACTCCTTCCCTTTTTCCTTCTCTCTTTTTATCTCTCTCTTCCTCCTGTAGCCATGGCTCAGTAGGAGCAAGTTGGCCCCAGGCACTGAGGATGGCTCCATGGCCTCGCCTCAGGTGCTTAAATAGCTCGGTTGCTAAGCAACATAGCAACAGCCCCAGATGGGCAGAGCATCGCTCCATAAGTGGGCTTGCTGGGTAGATCCCAGTCAGGGCACATGTGGGAGTCTGTCTTTCTGCATCTCCACTTCTCACTTAAGAAAAAACAAAACAAAGCATTTCTGCCTGACCTTTGGTGGCTCAGTGATGAAGCCTTGACCTAGAATGCTGAGTCACCAGTTTGAAACCCTGGCTTGCCTGGTCAAAGCACATATTGGAGTTGTTGCATTCCTGCTCCTCTCCCCTTCTCTCTCTGTCTCTTTCTCTCTCCCCCCTCTCAAAAATGAATAAATAAAATCTTAAAAATAAATGCCAGAGGCTTTTCTTACTTGTCCTCTGATCTCTGCCATGGAAATTATAAACCCATTATCAGTATGATAGAGAGCCATTTTTAAAGCCAAGTTTGTCTGCCCCCCCAAAAAAAAATCTTAGGGTTTTTCCCCCAGTAGCAGGGCCTCTAGGAAATATGAAGGTGAGTTGGACATACTCTGTTCTTCAGGATCAGAAATTCTTAGGATAGTCACTTAGCTTTAAATATAATAAACAAAAACATTAATAAATAAAATTAATGAGATATTTGACATATGAAAAAATAATAAAGACTGGATGTAATTCATGTTTTAAACTTTAAAATCCAACATATCAATATCTTTAACCTCAAAGTAACTATGATTTAATTCATTAGTTGAAGTTATGTTTATATAGTATTGCCAGATTTAACAAAGAAAAATATGCCTAGTAAAATCTGAATTTCAAATAAAACCAAATAACGTTTTTAGTATATGTGTGTTTTATACAGTATTTCCTGTATTTTATCTGATAATCCTAGTAGGACTTTTTTTTAATGGATAACCATATCATTGCATTAGAAACAAGAAGAAAGTCTAAATGTCTACTACTATGTAAAATTGTGCCCAAATTTCAGATACTTAAAAATTCAAATATGTACTCTAGCACTTAGTACTTTAATGAAATGAGGTCTATGAAGTTTAAATGATCACTCGTAATAATATTAGAATGGCTCTGACTTATTTTTAAGTGTAGTTTCAGAACATGTGAAAAGGTTATGTGGGTGGCAGAGCCCATATTTTCTGGAGCAGACAAGAGACTCATGATCTAACCCAGAGCAGAATACTTAAAACCAATATTTGTCTGGATGTCAAGTTGCTGTAAGTGGGACAGATTTCTCCTTATAAAACTGAGACCAGGAGAGGGGACCAGGTGTGGGGAGCAGAGTTCAGGGTTTGCAATCTGAAGATTCACCAATATTCAGCAAGAAAAACAAACTTAGATATCATCTAGTCAACCCCTCTTTTTACAAATAGAAAAGGGGGATCTACTGTCTCTAAATCTTACATTTTATAATCTGTTAGATGGGGTTGCCTGTTGCCAACAGCTATTGTGAGAATGAAAAAGATAACATATGTGAAAGCATAGTTTTTGATCAAATAATTGTTATAAAGTAAGTATACCCCAAAGAGAAGTATATGAATCATGTACCCCTTACCTCTGATCCCAGACATGAGGTTAAATGACTTTTCAATGACCACAAAGAGAAGCCAAGGCAGAGCTAAACCACTCTCCTGGATTCTTAATCCAAGGTTTCTTCTAACTTTATGATGGTCACCTTTGGTACTGGCACAACAGCTCCATCCTAGACTTTTAAATCTGACACTGTATGCTATGTGTAGAGTTTAAGGAAAGGGAAGGTAGCAAGGAGAAAGGCATATAAAACAGAAACCAAAAGAGTGACAAGAAGGCACTATAAAGAGCAAATTACTGTCCATTGTCCAAAACCACTATTGCAATGGGAATTGTTTTGATTTCCAGTTTGGCACCTTTTGCATCAATCCCATTTAGCAGTCCTCAGTTGGACTCATGGCATGATGGTCAATATCATTCCACTGCTGTCCACATAAAGAATCTCATAGAAGCTCTACAAAGGGAGTTGGTCTTCCGTTCTTTGAGAGAAGGCTCTTATAGCAATATAGAAATAACAGCATTACTTTTATAGGTAAGAGATCTTCAACAAGTACTGAATATATACTTTTTGTACTTTGTCAGAGCTAATTATTTGGTGAAAAGATCCTTTCAAGATTCTTTTTTTTTTTTTTAGGGAAATGGTATTAGAAACCATATTAGCCTCTTTTCCTATGGATGGGTGGATAGGAAGATGAGTAGACTGAATAAGAAAATGACCAAACACCTGCTAAACAGGCTACATTGTGCCATGTGTGTGCTAGGTACTTGGCTTTCACAGGTATTACCTTATGCTATCTGTATGACAATTGTGTGAATGATGACTGCCATCATTGCTAACATATGAAGGAACTGAGACTTACAAGAGTTAAGTGACTTTTTGGTAGTTGCAGAGCTAGCATTTGGAGATCGGAACCTAAGGCTTCTAAAGCAAATCTTGCATAAGGCAACAATACAGAAGATGCTTCTGATGTAAGCTAACCCTAGTTTTAAAAAGCTATAGTCGGGCTTTTTTTCCTACTATGTGAAAAAATAAAAAACACCACTTTAATCATGGAAAAGATCTTATAAACCAAGCAATATACAAGGAAAATATAGGAATATGTAAAATCTAGTTAGGTTCATTGGAAAGGTCAGTTTGTTGACTGAGGTAGTCTTGATGTAAAGAGAAAAGGAAGAAATTGGCCAGCCTAAAAGCCAGGAAAGGTAAAGAAAGGATGAGGGAGCAGCACAGAGGAAAGAGGAGCTGAAACTGGATGTCACTGGCCTATGACATGAGGTGAGACATCAGGCAATATTAGGGGAAAAAGCTTGTTAGTCATAAATAAAACCATTGGAACATAATAACCATACATAGACCTAGTATGCATCTGGTTATCAATGAGTAGCTTAATCAAACAATGTGACAAATAAGATGGAATTAAGTGTCAGTTACTTATATCTTCATTGCTGGAGAAATGAGTGTCCCCCTTCAGAATAACTTCCAGGCGCCTGTGCTGGGGAACTACAAGGAATTCACCTGCTTTCAATGTTTCACTAAAACATGGAGGCTTTCATTTCATAGAAAGGATAAAATTAAAGCCAAAGCAATTGACACATTAGAAACAAACTAGCACTCTTCACTGAGGTATCAACCTTGTGTAAAGGGGAAAAAAAAAGCACAAGATTTTAGTTATTAAACCTGGAACACTCTTTCTAAGAATTTACTGATCACTTATTGGAATAAAATTAAATAAGTAAAATGCTTTTAACTAAAAGCAGGATTTTCAAATACTATTACATAAGATAACTATAAGATATGGAATCATTTAAGGATGTGCTGTTTAAAAAGAGAACAATAACTATAAATTAAACTATAAGCTACTTTGAGAATCTACTTTCTTATTCAACAGGACTCTTGACCTAACAGAAGTAGACCCATTGTGCGCAAACAAGGCAGCCCAGGGTGGTAATAAAAATGACAAAGCCGGCTTGCCTGAGCATCTTGACCGCATAGATCTCTCAGGTAGCACAGTCGCCGGCACCTCACCCACCAGCCTGCAGCCTGCCCAGCCAAACCGCAGATTTTACAAGGAAGCCATTACTCACAGCTGCACAGCACGTTAGAAGTTCTCTCTTCTTTAACAAAGGCGAGTATCTCAGGAAAGTGGTCAGTGCTCTTTGCAAACAACTGCGGTGACCAACCGACCTGGTTCCAGCCCAGCTCACACAGCACTGAATGACCTATCAAATTTAGTGCCTGCTTATTCCTATAAGCGTTTTTATTTTCCCTTTTCATTAGTTACCTAGCTGGATCCTCAAATACTCACTGGTCGCTAGCTATCAGCATGACGTTTCCACGCTCTGGTTTCCCTTTGTCACATCAGCAGTTCCCAGCGTGATTGCCACCACAGCTGCATTGGGTCCAGGCTGCCTGGATGCAATGCCGCAGTCAGCACCCCACCCCTCCAGTGGCCTTTTTTTTTCTTTTTAAAGAGATAGGACTATCCTCAACCTTAGGTTTCAGTCATGCTACAAAATGCAGCATGATTGCTCAGGCTGATGCTGTAAATTAACATAATGTAATGCATTTTCTATTATCTTCATATTGCAAAGATTAATTTTAGGAGGTAGGCATGGCTAACAAGAAGCTAGGTCTATCAAAGACTAGTGACCTTAGAAAAGTCACTCATAGGTCTCACTTACCCCATGGAAAATAAAGAATTGTGACCAGGCAATGTGCAGTCTGGAAATCCTCCCAAAATTAAAATTAAGAACATCATCTACACACTCTCTGATAAAATACAGTAACTTTGTGTTGCAGGTTACAACTCACAAAGCATTTTTTGTATTTTATTTGGATTTGGGGAAGAGGCTCTAAAGGTTTAAAATAAGGCATTCACTCAAAATGTTTTACAAAATGTGAAATGCTATGCAGTTATGAAGTGCTCTGGCCTGACCTGGGTGGCACGGCACATACAGCATTGACCTGGAATGCTAAGGTTGCCAGTTCAAAACCCTAGGCTTGCCCAGTCAGGACACGTACGACCAGCAATCAATGAACAACTAAAATGAAGCAACTATGAACTATGAGTTGACACTTCTCATTCCCCTTGTTCCTTTCTCTGTAAAATTAACAAATAAAGTATCTTTTAAAAAGTGCTCTAAGTTGTCATTGTTACTGTACATTTCATAATAAAAAAATACTGTAACAATTCAAATAGAATGCTATCTTCTGATTGCCTTCCAACGGGTGTGTGTGTGTGTGTGTGTGTGTGTGTGTGTGTGTGTGTGTGTGAAATACCAAGAGAGCCTATTTTTGTCAACAGCCCTCCCTCTACTCCCCTTGGGTGCATTATACTCCTCATGACAGTCTCCTGTAGCACTGCCCACCTCATCAACAGAAACTTAGACTTGAAGCTCATCTAGATCTACCAGAACATTGAAGCTTCCAGTTTCTTTCTTTTTTTTTTTTTTTTTTTTTTTTTTTTTTTTTGTATTTTTCTGAAGCTGGAAACGGGGAGAGACAGTCAGACAGACTCCCGCATGCGCCTGACCGGGGTCCACCCGGCACGCCCACCAGGGGCGAAGCTCTGCCCACCAGGGGGCGATGCTCTGTCCTTCCAGGGTGTCGCTCTGCCGTGACCAGAGTCACTCTAGCGCCTGGGGCAGAGGCCAAGGAGCCATCCCCAGCGCCCGGGCCATCTTTGCTCCAATGGAGCCTTGGCTATGGGAGGGGAAGAGAGAGACAGAGAGGAAGGAGGGGGTGGAGGTGGAGAAGCAAATGGGCGCTTCTCCTATGTGCCCTGGCCGGGAATCGAACCCGGGTCCCCCGCACGCCAGGCCGACGCTCTACCGCTGAGCCAACCGGCCAGGGCCGCTTCCAGTTTCTTTACCTCTGAAAAACATACCTAACTCAGCTCAGCAAGCGCCAGACCTGAAAAAGATAAACTGATCTTTTCTGGGGAATGTAAAAGTATATATTCATCAGTTGTCATCATTCACTTCAGAAGCAGCGTCACCAACCTCTCTGTTAAATGGTCCTGCACAGACACCAACTCTAATGCCTGGTCTTTCCTATTCTTGACTCATAGATTCAGATATATATTTCCAAGGAGATAGTAGGGCAATGTCTTGTTCAAACAAAATTGCTATATAACAAGTTTTTATGAAGAAGAAATAGTGTCTCACAGAGCCTTTTTATAAAATCTTTTTTTTTAATTATTACTTATTGATTTTAGAGAAGGAGGGAGACAGAAAGAAAACAACAACATTGATTGTTGTTCCACTTAGTTGAGCATTCATTGGTTTCTTCTTCTTTGTGTCCTGAATGGGGATCGAACCCACACCTTGGCATATTGGGACAACTCTCTAATCAGCTGAGCTACCTGGCAAGTGCCTCTTCTGGGGACCTTTTACCTGATTCTTACCATGGTGTCGGGTGGCCCTTGGTGGCGTGCACCTATGAAAGTGAACCTGTCTTCTCCAGAAGCCACCTCAATTCCAATAGCATCGTTAAGTTGTCGTCAAATTAATCGAGCCTTAGCACTTCAGTTTCTTGTTCACCTAGCATCGTATCTACTCATAACTTTGACTTATCCGAACCCCAAAGGGGCAAAAATTGTCAATTATAAGAATGTATAATCCCCTTACCTTCCTAGAAATTTTGGTCCCTAAGAAGATCATTTTGTTTTGCTCAGTGTAAGGTGTTGAGATGCAAGGAGCAGAAGCCGAGGGAAGAGCTAGATTATACTGTTTAAGAGTGCTGATCATGCTAGAAAAATTTCTAGGAACAAGGAACCCTGGAGAGAGTGAAACCAATACACCTGAAGGGCATTGGGGAGGTTGGAGAGTGGGTCAGGCGAGCAGAAAGAGGAGTTGAAGTGCTGCTATTATGAGTGAAACTTTTGGAAAACAGATTTATAAAGTAAATTTTTCAGAAGTCCTGCTGTGGTTTGTGCCATAATTCTGTCTTCAGTACCCTTATCAAGAGAAAACCTTTAGTTAAAAAACTCCTGTTCCTCCTCTAGACTTTTATAGCTAAGTTTAAGAGCCTTCAGAATGTGGCACAGTGCTGAGTCACATTCAGCGCTGGCAGCAAGAAAACAGCTTTGGATAACAAAGAAACTACTGCAGGATGAATGTAGAGCTCTGCTATCTGGACCAGAGACCTCCTAGGTGTGGACTGACCTCTGGTGTGGCACCCCCTTCCTAGTCCTTACCTCTATGTCCTCTAACTTCTCTCTCCTCTGTGTCAGTTTTGACACCACCCATCTTCACCCGAGGGCTCGATGACTCCGATTGCGTCTTTGCTGTCTCTTAAATACATTCGTTTTTTCATCAAAGGTGATTCTTCAAACTGCTGCCTGCTTCTTAGTGGTCTTATGTATAGACAAAAAGGTGGGTCTTGGGCTTAGGCTGCCATCTACATCCATATGGTACAATTAGTTATATGGAGTCCCATGGTCTTATGCTGTCACTCATTTGGAGATGTTTTGCAATTAAATACAAAACCTAGATTTTTTTTAAATGACAGTTATTGTTTTATATTAATTAGAAAGATGTGTGTTTATTTTAGAAAACATGAGGAATATAACCTATAATTCTATCATCTGAAATACTTATAACTTCTCTTGATTTTTTATAAATATAATATATATATTATATATATATATATCACTTGACTTAGTGTTTCCATTTAACATTATACTTCTCTTTTCTTCTTTGAGATTATAATTTTTAATACCTGCCTGATAACCCTTCTTATAGTTATACCATAACTTATTCCAACAGTTTCCTATTGTTCAACTTTTTTATCTCATGTTATTTATTTTATATTAGAGCGAGAGAGAGACAGGAAGGGAGAGAAATGAGAAGCATCAACTTGTAGTTGCATCACTTTAGTTGTTCATTGATTGTTTCTCATATGTTCCTTGACCAGGGGAACTCAAGCTAAGCCAGTGACCCCTTCTCAAGCCAGCAGCCTGAGTTCAAGCCAGCGACCTTTAGACTAAAGCCAGTGACCTTGGAATCAGGCTGATGATCCTACACTCAAGCCAGTGACCTCGAGGTTTTGAACCTGGTGACCTCAACATTCCAGGTTGACGCTCTATCCACTGCGTCACCAAGACCGGCCCTATTGTTCAATTTTAGGGTTGATATAAATTGTTTTCAAGAGGGAATACCTTTTTGTTTTTTGTTGGTTTTTTTTTAGTTGTTCATTGATTGCTTTCTTTCTTTTTTTTCTTTTATTTTTAATTAAATTTAATGCAGTGACATTGATAAATCAGAGTACATATGTTGAGAGAAAACATCTCCAGATTATTTTGACATTTGATTGTGCTGTATACCCCTCACCCAAAGTCAAATTGTCTTCTGTCACCTTCTATCTGGTTTTCTTTGTGCCCCTTCCCTCCCCCACCCCCTCTCTCCTTCCTCGCCCCATTCCCCCTCCCCCACCCCCCCCACCCCCATTACCATCACATTCTTGTTCATGTCTCTGAGTCTCATTTTTATGTCCCATCTATATATGGATTCATATAGTTCTTAGTTTTTTCTGATTTACTTATTTCACTCCGTATAATGTTATCAAGGTCCATCCATGTTATTGTAAATGATCTGATGTCATCATTTCTTATGGCTGAGTAGTATTCCATAGTATATATGTACCAAAGCTTTTTAATCCACTCGTCCTCTGACGGACACTTGGGCTGTTTCCAGATCTTCACTATTGTGAACAATGCTGCCACAAACATGGGGGTGCATTTCTCCTTTTGGAGCCGTTCTATGGTGTCCTTGGGGTATATTCCTAAAAGTGGGATAGCTGGGTCAAAAGGCAGTTCGATTTTCAGTTTTTTGAGGAATCTCCATACTGTTTTCCACAGAGGCTGCACCAGTCTGCATTCCCACCAGCAGTGCAGGAGGGTTCCAAAAGGCAATATCTTTTTACCCACCTACTCCCACTGCATAAGAGTACAATAAACACTATGCAGAAATAGCCTAGTAATGTAGAGTTTGAGGTTTCAATATCTTCATGAGCATTGCACGTGATATATGCCTTTTTACTGTCACAATCAATTACATATGTTTGTGTGGGGCTTTACATCCATTCTGAGGTTGGTTTCATGAGTACCACAAGCCTTTGACCTCTGCTACACTAGCACACTCAATAAACATGTGGATCTAGTTAAATTCATGGTACTATTTATGGTATATTAACATTGTTATCAAAAGATTTAAACTTTGTCTTAAAAGTATTAAAAAGACAATGGTTTCTAGATAATTAGTGAACCATGAATCTTCCATGTTCTGGAAAGACTGACTGTTGATGTACACAGGTTAGAGGTCAACAAATCTTTATCTCACCTGCAACTGACCTTAGAAATTGGTGTAAGAAAGTACTACTCACTGCCACCCTTGCCAAGCACTGTGAAGGCTTAGCCCAAGGGATGAGGCTTTGCCATTTGTTTAGGGCTTTTAAAGAGCTGGCACTGCCAACCCTCTGGCTTCTTCTCCTAGATGACCCCCAGCTGTTACTCTTACTGTGACCTTCTTTTCCTTTCCATTCACCTCATGTGGCCTCAACTCTCTTCCTGTGCAGCCTGGATACCACATGCCCTTCATGGTCCTCATCACAAAATTGTATGAGTGTCAGATTTTTGTCATTTCAGTAATGGTTGCTATTAAACCTGAGAGATGTCAGCTCAATCTGAGCATCCATTCATAATTATGGAGTCATAGTGTTAATAGCTTTGTCATAGATTCTGTTCACTTGCTTGTGTATAATGCCAGGACTCTCTTCATCTCAGTGACTGCTTTTGGCAGTTTAGTTAGGCAGACATGAATTCAAGCCCAATAAACCAGTAAATGTCTAAGCAAGCTGCTTATGCTTATTGTCCTTCAGTTTCTTCATCTGTAAAATGAGAACATTACCTTTCAGTATGGAAGTACACAGTGCTTGGCATATAATAGGTGTTCAAATTTAAAATTATTACTACTTTTGTATGTTATTTTTTCTGCTTTAGGGTACTCTCTTAACTAATTAATTTTATTTTTTTAAGTGAGAGGAGGGAAGATAGTGAGAGAGACTCCCATATGCACCCTGACAGGGACCCACCCAGCAATCCCCATCTGGAGGGAATTGATTCTCAAATCCAAACTATTTTTAGCACCTGAGGCCAAGGCTCAGACCAATTGAGCCACTGGCTACTGAAGGGGAAAAGAGAGGGAAAAGGGAGAGAAGCAGACGGTCACTTCTCCTGTGTGCCCTGACTGGGAATTGAACCCAGGACATCCAGAAGCCAGGCTGACACCCTATCCACTGAGCCAGCCAGCCAAAGCCAAATATAAACTTTTCAATTAAAGGATAAAAAGATAATTTACCCTCTCCCACTCCATCCTCACAGTACTGAAAGCCTTGTGTAATGGATGTCCTGGTTCATAAACAACATAACATTTTTATTTTCAGGGCTAAAAATAAAGAGTTGTTGCCCAGGAAGATGGGGTCAGACGAGTTGATTCCTGCCAGAGTTCTCGGTGTAAGATTTAGACAAAAGGTTGCCCGTTGGCAGCAGTAAGCCTGGGAACAAGAGCCAACCCACTAAGGAAAGCAGAGCAGAAAGCTGGAAAGAGCCAGGTTCTGAAAGATGTCACAAACCAGCCAAACTAATGCCAACCACTGCTTACCCTTCAAACTCTGTTTATGTGGCAAAAACAATGAGATCGCATGGAGATAAAGCCAGTTTTTGTGAGTTTTCCATTATTTGCAGAATAAAAGGTGTGACTGGTCAGACAAAAATAATACCTACCATAGTCTGACCTACCAGTCTCTGCAGGTTGTTATGCGAATTAAATGAGCTAATGCAACTATAAGCAAGATAATAAAATAAGGTGTTTTAATACAATGCCTTGCACATAACAGATACCCGTGAATTGTATACTTAATTGCACTGAATTAGACCCTAATATACATTAAGCAAATAGCTTACTTGTAATTTTTTGTCTGTCTTTTCCTTACATAAAAGCAAATGAAAAAAAGTATTTGAAATAAAAATATTTGTTATGTTTTTATTCAGGAAAACAACGATAAATTTGAGTGTTTACAAAACAAGAGAGAACATTAATGGTTTTGAATTTGCCTTTTCATCTAAATCTGTATGTCCACTTAATGACAGACTTTGCAAGAGGAATTAAACAAGTTGTATAGATACTCACAGTGCCATGCTAGGCCATCTAATAGGAAAAATGCAGAAGTTAGTTTGAACAGTTTATTTGCTGGCTCATTTTGTATAAACCAGGAAGGAAATATGGATGCATGAGGTATAGAATCTAGAAAAATCATGGTATGTCCCTAGTGAACTTTGGAAGGTCATTAAATGCCATCTCTGCTTCAGGCCAGCTCAAATCTAACCCTCCCATGGGAGATAAGAACTCGCCTAGCCTGTCATGCCACCTGTTCCTAATCAATCAAGTTGTCATCCAGGGTCAAATGTGCCCTCTTAGATTCTGAAAAGCATCTTCGTGCATTATGATGGCATTTTCCCTTGGTTTATGAAAGTGAAATGTACTTCAGTCAAGTTGCAATAGCAGATATGACTTCATATGAGCCTCGGAAAGTTGCCTTTCATTCTCTCTTAGCCTATTATATAAATTGTTTTCCTTAAATATACTTCTTCCTTCTTTCTGATTCCCAGGTTTCTCTTAAAAGTCTGTGTTGCCTGGGAGACCAAGGCCAAAAGTACACATTTCTTCCTATAAAAAGCTTAGGGCTGTGCCCATCTCCCCCTCTGCTCAATCCACATACCAACTCCAGAACCTTTTGGCGATTCAGTTGTGAACCTCTACAAGTGTCAACAAAAGTGCAGAATGTATTACTCCCTATAATAATGTTTTCAACAGAATAGCCACACTGGTTATTGACAGATTTTATTAGTATCCTATGAGCCAGTGATATACTCACTTTTTATTTTTTGTATTTTTCCGAAGTTAGAAGCAGGGAGGCAGTCAGATAGACTCCCGCATGCACCAAGGGGGCGATGCTCTGTCCATCTGGAGCATTGCTCCATTGTGGCTGGAGCCATTCTAGTGCCTGAGGTGGAGGCCATGGAGCTGTCCTCAGCGCCTGGGCCAACTTGGCTCCAGTGGAGCCTTGGCTGTGGGAAAAGAAGACAGAGATAGAGAGGGAGAAGAGGAAGGGTGGAGAAGCAGATGGGCTCTTCCCCTGTGTGCTCTGACCGAGAATCAAACTTGGGACTTCCACACGCTGGGCCAACACTGTACTGCTGAGCCAACCATCCAAGGCCTTATTCACTTTCTTTCTTTTTTTTTTTCTTTTCCAAGTGAGAGGAGATAGACAGATAGATTTCCACATGCACCCAGACCGGGATCCATCTGCTAACTAACCTCCATCTAAGGTGGGTTGATGCTCTGCCCATCTAAGGCCAAGCTCAAAACTGAGCTATTTTTAGTGCCTGAGGTGGAGGCTCCATGGAGCCATCCTAAGCACCCAGGGCTGATGTGCTGGTACCAATTAAGCCATGGCTGCGGGAAGAGAATAGAGAAAGAGAGAGAGAAGGGGAGGGGGAGGGATGAAGAAGCAGATGGTTGCTACTCTTGTGTGCCCTGATTGGGAATTGAACCCAGAAAATCCACATGCTGGGCCAACACTCTATCACTGAGACAATTTTCCAGGACCGATTTACTCACTTTCATTTAAATTTTACTCATAGTACAGCTCTCAAAAACAAGTACTATTTTACTAGTAAGAAAAACATTGCACAAAAAAATAATCTAACCAAGAAACACAGCTGTTGACTGGCTGAGCCAGATTTCAAACATAAATCTGCCCTTTTCTCACATTGCTTGTGTAAGCTGTTATTATTGTTGCTGGGATAGTTTTTATCATTGAGAGAAAATGTTTGCAAATAATATATCTAATAAATCTTACCTTTTGCGACAACTTGGAAGGACCTGGAAACTACAGTGTGTCCGTAAAGTCATGGTGCACTTTTGACCGGTCACAGGAAAGCAACAAAAGACAATAGAAATGTGCAATCTGCACCAAATAAAAAGAAAACCCTTCCAGTTTCTGTAGGATGATGCAGCAACATGTGCGTATGCACAGATGATGACGTAACACTGTGTATACAGTGGAGCAGCCCACGGCCATGCCAGTCGAGATGTGGATGGTACAGAGGAAAGTTCAGTGTGTTCTGTGGCTCGCTAAATTAGAATCCGTGACCAAAGTGCAACGTGAATATCGGCGCGTTTATAACGAAGTGCCACCACATAGGAATAACATTACTCGGTGGGATAAGCAGTTGAAGGAAACTGGCAGTTTGCAGTTTGATGGAGAAACCCCCTTCTGGTAGGCCATCAGTCAGTGACGAGTCTGTAGAGGCTATACGGGATAGCTACCTAAGGAGCCCTAAAAAATCTGTGCATGAGCCCACATCGAACTGCACTGAATTGGTATGAAACTGGGAGAGTTTTTCTTTTATTTGGTGCAGATTTCACATTTCTATTGTCTTTTGTTGCTTTCCTGTGACCAGTCAAAAGTGCACCATTACTTTACAGACACACTGTATTATGTTAAGTGAAATAAGCCAGGCAGAGAAAGAAAAATATCATATGACCTCACTCATTTGAGGAATCAAATGAACAATATGAACTGAGGAACGAAATAGAGGCAGAGGCGGGATCAAAGGGACCAGAGGGAAAGTGGACAGAGGGAAAGGGGATGAGAGGATGGGATCAGAAAAGGGAAAGAAATTGGTAAAATTATATACACATAACACAGCGTTATAGAGAGCAGAAAAGCAAATCCTGGAGGGAAGGAGGGAGGGCATTGGAGAGAGTGGGGCAAGAAGTATGTTGAGGGGAACACGGGGAAGGGAGTGATGCATTTGAGGGACACTAGAATCTATGTAAACACAATAAATTAAAATAAACAATAAAAAAGAGTTAATATCCAAAATATCAGGGAACTCATACAACTCTGCATCAAAAAAATCACCCCAAAATCCAACTAAAAAATGGGCAGAGGATATAAATAGACATTTATCCAAAGAGGACATAGAAATGGTCAATAGAGGCCCTGGCCGGTTGGCTCAGCGGTAGAGCGTCGGCCTAGCGTGCGGAGGACCCGGGTTCGATTCCCGGCCAGGGCACACAGGAGAAGCGCCCATTTGCTTCTCCACCCCTCCGCCGCGCTTTCCTCTCTGTCTCTCTCTTCCCCTTCCGCAGCCAAGGCTCCATTGGAGCAAAGATGGCCCGGGCGCTGGGGATGGCTCTGTGGCCTCTGCCTCAGGTGCTAGAGTGGCTCTGGTCGCAACATGGCGACGCCCAGGATGGGCAGAGCATCGCCCCCTGGTGGGCAGAGCGTCGCCCCATGGTGGGCGTGCCGGGTGGATCCCGGTCGGGCGCATGCGGGAGTCTGTCTGACTGTCTCTCCCTGTTTCCAGCTTCAGAAAAAAAAAAAAAAAGAAATGGTCAATAGATATGTGAAAAGGTGTTCAACGACACTAACCATTAATGCAGTGAAAATCAAAACCACAATGAGATTTCACCTCATACCTGTTAAAATGGCTAGTATTAAGAAGACTAGAAAAACAAGTGCTAATAAAGATGTGGAGAAAGGAGAAACTTCATGTACTGTTGGTGGGAATGTAAATTTGTGCAGCCACTATGGAAAATGGTATGGCTGATATTTCCTTATTGATTTTCTGTTTGGATGATCCTTCTGGAGTTGTCAATGGAATATTAAGATTCCCCAACTATGACTGTGTTTTTGTATGTTTCTCCCTTTAGTTCTGTTAGTAGTTGCTTTATATATTTTGGTGTTTCCTGATTTGGTGCATATATACTAAGAAGTATACATCTTCTTGTGGTAATGTCCCCTTTATCATAATAAATTATCTATCTTTGTCTCTTGTTACCTTTGTCTTCTTAAAATCTATTTTGTCATATATAAGTATGGGCACTTTTGTTTTTCTGTGGATGCTATTTGCATGGAAACTTATTTTCCACCCTTTCACTTGAGTCTAATTTTGTCTTTGCAAATTAAATGTGTCTCCTGAAGGCAGCAGACCATTGCGTTTTTTTTTTTTTTTTATTTAATCTGCTCCTCTGTGACTCTTTATTGGTGAGTCCAGTCCACTAACATTTAGGGCAGGCATTGGGAACCTATGGCTCGCGAGCTAGATGTGGCTCTTTTGATGGCTGCATCTGGCTCGCAGACAAATCTTTAATAAAAAAAATAATAACATTAAAAATAGAAAACATTCTGGCTCTGGCCGATTGGCTCAGTGGTAGAGTGTCGGCCTGGCATGCAGGAGTCCCGGGTTCGATTCCCAGCCAAGGCACCCAGGAGAAGCGCCCATCAGCTTCTCCACCCCTCCTCTTCTTCTTGCTCTCTGTCTCTCTCTTCCCCTCCCACAGTCAAGGCTCCATTGGAGCAAAGTTGGCCCAGGTGCTGAGGATGACTCCATGGCCTTTGCCTCAGACGCTAGAATGGCCCTGGTTGCAACAGAGCAGTGCCCCAGATGGGCAGAGCATCACCCCTTGGTGGGCATGCTGGGTGGATCCCGGTCGGGTGCATGTGGGAGTCTGTCTGACTGCCTCCCCATTTCCAACTTCAGGAAAAAAAAATAGAAAACATTCTCATGTATTACAATCCATTCATTTCCTACCGCTTATGTTCATGGTTGTGGGTGGCTGGAGCCAATCACAGCTGTCCTCTGGGACAACACCAAATTTTTATTGGATAATGATTAACGTACATGGGTCATTGTGAGATCAGGAAGTAAACTTCCCACCTTTTAATCAAGTAGTCAGCTAGCTAATTGCAGAAACCCTTTTGACGAAGAAGATGGCTAAAAGAAAAAAAGATGAAGAGTATCGTACTTTTCAGCAGGAATGGACAGAGGAATTCGCCTTTGTGGAGAGAGTAGATTCTGCAGTGTGTCTAATATGCAATGATAAAATTGCATAGATGAAATGGTCAAATATGAAGCAACACTTCAACACACACCATACTACATTTGCATCGAAATATCCAGCGGGGGACAGCAGGAAGAAAGCATGTCAAGAGCTACTGTGCAGAGTGCAAGCTAGTCAGCAGCAACTCCGTGCTTGGACCCAACAAGGTGACAGGAATTCGGCTCGCTTTGCCGGTGCTTTAGCAATTCTGAGTAACAGAAAGTCATTCACAGATGGAGAGTATGCCAAAACATTCATGCTTGATGTTGCCAATGAACTTTGTCTGATAAAGACAAGATAATCAAATGAATAAAAGACATACCTCTGTTGGCAAGAACTGTTCACGATCATATCATCATGATGGCAAATCAAATTGAGGCAACACAAGTGAAGGACATAAATGCAGCACCATTCTTTTCTCTCGCTTTGGATGAATCAACAGACGTAAGCCATTTATCCCAGTTCAGTGTGATTGCAAGGTATGCTCTTGGTGACACACTATGTGAGGAAGTCTTGCTGTTTTGCCTATGAGAGAGAGGATTTATTCAAGTCTTTCACTGAGTTCGCTAAAGAAAAAAGTCTACCAATGGATAAACTTATTTCGGTGTGTAGTGATGGTGCTCCATGCATGTTGGGGAAAAAGAGGATTCCTAGTGCTTCTTCGTGAACATGAAAAGAGAGCCATCCTAAGTTTTCACTACATTCTACATCAAGAGGCACTTTGTGCTCAGATGTATGGCGAGCAGCTTGGTGAGGTGATGTCGCTGGTCATTCGGGTGGTCAACTTTATTGTTGCCTGAGCTTTAAATGATTGCCAGTTTAAAACACTGCCGGATGAAGTTGGGAATAATTATCCTGGTCTGCTTCTGCACAGCAATGTGTGTTGGTTGTCAAGAGGGAAGGTGCTCAGCCGTTTCGTGGACTGTCTGAGTGAAATCCAGACTTTTCTTGAAATAAAAAACATTGAGCATCTTGAGTTAGTTAACACTGAGTGGCTCCTGAAGTTCTACTATCTCGTGAACATGACTGAACATCTGAACCAGCTCAATGTGAAAATTCAAGGCATTGGAAATATAGTCTTATCCCTTCAACAAGCAGTGTTTGCATTTGAAAACAAGCTGGAACTCTTCATTGCCGACATTGAAACAGGTCGTTTACTACACTTTGAAAAACTGGGAGAGTTTAAAGATGCATGCACAGCAAGTGACCCTGCTCAACATCTTGATCTCCAGCAGATAGCAGAGAATTTCGTGAGCGCACTCATCTTTTTAAGTTCATCACCCATGCACACGAGTGTGCAATGTACAGCGCCGACCTGAGTTACATCCCTGGTGTCTCCGTCAGAAATTTTGAGCTACAAGCTCTGACCTGAAGGCCTCCGACATGTGGGTGAATAAGTTCAAGTCACTGAATGAAGATCTGGAAAGACTTGCACGACAGCAAGCAGAGTTGGTGAGCAAACACAAGTGGGGAGAAATGAAAAACTTCAACCTGCGGACCAGCTGATTGTCTAAACTTGGAACGCGCTTCCTATCACATACCACACACTGCAGCTTGTGAGTATTGCTGTACTGACAATGTTTGGTTCTACGTACGCATGTGAGCAGTCTTTCTCACATCTAAAGAACGTCAAGACCAGCCTACGATCACATTTAATGCATGGAAGTCTCAAAGCCTGCATGAAGCTTAACCTCACCACATATCAACCAGACTACAAAGCCATCAGCAAAACCATGCAGTACCAGAAGTCGCATTAATGGTAAGAAGTACTTTATTCATCTTTGGTTAGCAACAGCATGACAACATTATTAAAAAAAACTCAGAGACTTATTGTACTTTAAAAGTGTTGGTCTTACATAAGATGCACACATTTACTTGTATTTAGTGTTAAACATATTGTATGGTTCTCACAGAATTACATTTTAAAATATGTGGCGTTCATGACTCTCTCAGCCAAAACGGTTCCTGACCCTGCTTTAGGGTAATTAATGATGTATGTATAAGGATTCTCTGGAGCCATTTTATCTTCTGTTTTCTGGTAGCATTGTGCCTTCATTGGTTCTTTTCTTTTGTGATTTTTTTCCTGTTATTTTTATTTGGTGGTATTTCAAACTGCTTTCCTCTGTTTTCCCTTTTTTTTAAAAAAAATTTTTTACAGAGACAGAGAGAGAGTCAGAGTGAGGGATAGACAGGGACAGACAGACAGGAACGGAGGGATGAGAAGCATCAATCATTAGTTTTTCGTTGAGCATTGTGACACCTTAGTTGTTCATTGATTGCTTTCTCATATGTGCCTTGACCATGGGCCTTCAGCAGACCAAATAACCCCTTGCTCGAACCAGCGACCTTGGATCCAAGCTGGTGAGCTTTTTGCTCAAGCCAAATGAGCCCGCGCTCAAACTGGCAACCTCAGGGTCTCGAACCTGGGTCTTCCTCATCCCAGTCTGACACTCTATCCACTGTGCCACGGCCTGGTCAGGCTGTTTTCCCTTTTTTTAAGCTATGTGTCTCAGTTTGGGGTTGTTGTTTTTTTGTATGTGGTTACCATTAAGCTTAGGAAAAATAAACTTTCATAAATACAGCAGTCCTTTCATTTTTTTTAATGCATCTGATCTTCATCCTTCCTTACAAAATCTTCTTTCTTTCTTTCTTTCTTTCTTTCTTTCTTTCTTTCTTTCTTTCTTCTTTCTTTCTTTCTTTCTTTCTTTCTTTCTTTCTTTCTCTCTCTCTTTTCCTTCCTTCCTTCCTTCCTTCCTTCCTTTTTATTGTTTTTTTTTTATTTTTATTTTTTTATATTTTTCTGAAGCTGGAAACGGGGAGAGACAGTCAGACAGACTCCCGCATGCGCCCGACAGAGATCCACCCAACACGCCCACCAGGGGGCGATGCTCTGCCCCTCTGGGGCATCGCTCTTTTGTGACCAGAGCCACTCCAGCGCCTGGGGCAGAGGCCAAGGAGCCATCCCCAGCACCCGGGCCATCCTTGCTCCAATGGAGCCTCGCTGCGGGAGGGGAAGAGAGAGACAGAGAGGAAGGAGGGGAGGAGGAGGGGGGGAGAAGCAAATGGGCGCCTCTCTTGTGTGCCCTGGCTGGGAATCAAACCCGGGACCTCTGCACGCCAGGCCGACGCTCTACTACTGAGCCAACCGGCCAGGGCCCCTTTTTATTGGTTTTAATTTGTTGTGTTTACATAGTTACATGTGTACCCCTGAATATATCTCCCTCCCCCTCTCGTTCTCCTTGATACCCCCTTTGCCCCCTCCCCCCACTGCCTTCTCCCCTTTTCTCCATAATTTACTATTCTGCCTTCTATCTCTCTGTGTTATGTTTATATACTTTCACTAATGTCTTTCCTTTCTTTGATTCAATTCTCTCTTCCTTTTCCCTCTGGACTCTTTGACCCCTTCTCTGCCTCTCTTCCATTCCTCGGTTCTCATTGTTCATTGAATTCCTCATATGAGTGAAGTCATATGATATTTTTTTCCTCTACCTGGCTTATTTACTTAACATAATAGACTCCAGGTACATCCAGGTTGCTACAAAGCATAAGAGTTCTTTCTTTTTTGCAGCTGTGTAGTATTCCATTGTGTATATGTACCACAACTTTTTGATCCACTCATCTACTTATGGACACTTGGGCTGTTTCCAGATCTTGGCTATTGTAACGAATGCTGCAATAAACATGGGGGTGCATTTCTTCTTTTGAATTGGTGATTCGTTATTCTTAGTATATATTCCTAGAAGTGGGATAGCTGGGTCAAAAGACAGTTCTATATTTAATTTCCTGAGGAATCTCCATACGGTTTTCCACAGTGGCTGCACCAGTCTATATTCCTACCAGCAGTGCAGGAGGGTTCCCTTTTCTCTGTTCTCTCACCCTCACCAGCACTTGCTATGTGTTGTATTGTTACTAAGTGCCATTCTGACAGCTGTGAGGTGATATCTCGTTGTGGTTTTAATTTGCATTTCTCTAATGATTAGTGTAAGGTCAGTGGGCGGCCCTGGCCGGTTGGCTCAGTGGTAGAGCGTCGGCCTGGCGTGCGGGGGACCCGGGTTCGATTCCCAGCCAGGGCACATAGGAGAAGAGCCCATTTGCTTCTCCACCCCCCTCCTCCTTCCTCTCTGTCTCTCTCTTCCCCTACCACAGCCGAGGCTCCACTGGAGCAAAGATGGCCCGGGCGCTGGGGATGGCTCCTTGGCCTCTGCCCCAGGTGCTAGAGTGGCTCTGGTCGCGGCAGAGTGACGCCCTGGAGGGGCAGAGCATCACCCCCTGGTGGGCGTGCTGGGTAGATCCTAGTGGGGCGCATGCGGGAGTCTGTCTGACTGTCTCTCCCCGTTTCCAGCTTCAGAAAAAAAAAAAAAAAAGGTCAGTGGGCAATGGGGGAAGGTCACATGGGGACCCCAGACCCGGACACTTTAGCTAGGACCGCGCACAACCAAGCGCGCCAAAAGAAACTTCCTAGGAGCCCTTTGGAAAAGAGCGAATCCTCCGTCAGCCAGTGAGATTTCACTACATCGTATTAACTCGACCACCTTAGGGACCCTTTAAATATCTCTCACGCGGGTCACCCCTTGCAACTCCTCTGGTCTCTGTCCCCTGGGACCAGAGGACCTCATCGGGCAGGATGCGCGCTGTACTAGATAAAGCCTTTTATTATTCCACACTTCATGGCTCCGGCCCCTTCCTTTTTTCTCAGCGGGGAAAAATACCTTACATTTTGGTGCTGAAACCCAGGAGGAGTTAGAAGTCCACAAGGACCGCTCCTCTTCCCTTCCCCTCCGAGAAAGAACTAGGATCTCTGACCTTCCACCCACTTCAGCGCGTGTGGTGTGGTAAGTCCCCTGCCTCCAGCCTTCCTCTCAGTTTTTTCTGCCGAGACTCCTTGTCCGAAAACCATAGCTATGTCAGGGACTTCTTTCCATCCAAGTGCATGTGTGCCCATGGAGACGTCCTGAGCACATCCACTTTATCTTATCCGTTCATGGCCAGAGCTTGAGTTTTGAGACGCCGATACTCAATTCTGACCACTCCGAAGACTGAGGGTGGCCGTGGGGGCACAGGAATCTCCCTCCCTAAAGAAGAAGAAACTGTTTTTCTTCTCCACTGTGGCCAGGCCACAGAATTAGCCTCCTGAAGGGACTTTTGGTTTTAACACCCTCACCAATTTAACTATCACCAAAAAAAGCTGGGAGCTGGTTGGAGATCCCTTACATACAGGGCTTCTAGTTATTCGTGCGCCCATCCTTAATCTCTGTGCCACCTGTTCCACCACACAGGCCCTTTTCCTGGTCAGAGAAACCTCACCTAAAACCTCCACTCCTGATCTTTCTTTCTTCACGGACTCCCAACTCTCTCTTCCCCCTGCCTGACCCCTGGGGGTGCCCCTCTCTCAGGACTTCTCTCTGGTCCCTCTGCGGACCTCTTCCTGCTCAGGTCTCTTCCTTCCGAAAGCCCCCTCCCCTCCCTTCGCAAAAGTGTTTTTTTATTCACCACTACCTGGCCAGTAGGGGAGGAGAAAGAGACTTCTCTACTACTGGCCAGGGGCTCTTCCCTTCTCCACTGTGTTCTTAAACCTCTCCTCTGTCAGGACATTCTCAGCCTGGCATTCGATGCCCAACTCCAATTTTCTTGCAGGAAGTTCCTGCCCTGTCCTGCCTTTGGCTCCAGCGTTTCCTGCTGGATCTGGGTTCCGGGCTCCCCATGAGCCCCCCTCCTCTTATTCTCAACCCCAAACCCCTATCTAAAACCTGTGAACATGGCATTTAAAATTTTTAATGGTCCCAACAAGTAGAAACAGGCCAAGGCTGTTTGCCAGGCCCGCATGCAGCAGAAGGTAACACTCCAAACCCAGGCTCTTGTGGCAGCCCTGAGGCCTGCACAGCAACAGAGGCAAGGCACAGGAAGTGCCCGGCCCAAGTCCAAGCTGCAAAGAAAATCCCCACCAGCAGCTTGCTTTAAGTGTGGCAAGCAGGGTCACTGGTCCTGGCAGGGCCCCTGCCCACAGCTGCCCACTGAGCCCTGCCCTGACTGCAAGCAGTCCGGTCACTGGTGGTACAATTGGCCCTTTGGGCAACAGGGCCTCTATGTGGAGGACAAGCCGTCCAAATGGGAGGCCAATCCAGCCAGGTGGGTGCATCGCTCAAACTCCTAGGACACGGCCTGGACTCGGAGAACCCAGGGTATGCTGCAACTAGTGGGTAAGTCTATTTCATTTCTTGTGGATACGGGAGCTCCCTTCTCCTTTTGCCATCACACTCAGGACCTCTAGTTCCCTCACGGGTCTCGGTTATGGGAATAGATGGGACCCCTTCTTTTCTCCTTTTTACTCCCCTGCTGACATGCAGTTTTGCCTTAAGCTTGCCTCCTTACAGGACCACTGGCAGTGGGAACCACTGAACTCCATCCAACTTCAGCTCACCAAAAGGCTGGACCCTGAAAATCCCCCTATTACTCCTCTTTTTAAAAAAAATCCTTACAGGCCTGCATCTGCGAAGTTTCTCAACTCACAGCCAAACAGATATTCCTCCTGACACCCCTCCAAGCACCACCTTCCAATATCCTCATCCCCATGATGCCACTAATCAGCAGGAAGTAGCCCGATGAATAAACGGCGCCCCTATATTATTTAACACAATAGGTCAGAATGTAAGGTCGGTGGGCAATGGGGGAAGGTCACGTGGGGACCCCAAAACTGGAAACTTTAGCTAGGACTGCCCACAACCAAGCACGCCAAAAGAAACTTCCCAAGAGCCCTTTGGAAAAGAGAGACACCTCCATCAGCCAGTGAGATTTCACTACATTATATTAACTCGACCACCCTAAGGACCCTTTAAATATCTCTCACGCGGGTCACCCTTGCAACTCCTCTGGTCTCTGTCCCCCAGGACCAGAGGACCTCATCAGGTGGGATGAGTGCTGTACTAAATAAAGCCTTTTATTATTCCACATTTCATGGCTCTGGCCCCTTCTTTTTTTCTCGGTGGAAAAATACCTTACAATTAGTGATGTTGAACATTTGTTCATATGCCCACTGTCTATCTGCATGTCCTCTTTAAAGAAGTATCTATGCAGTTCTTTTGCCCAATTTTTGATAGGATTGTTTACTTTCCTGGTGTTGAGTTTTACAAGTTCTTTGTAGATTTTGGTTATTAACCCCTTAGCGAATGTGTTGGCTAATATGTTCTTCCATTGTGTGAGTTGTCTTTTTATTTTGTTCATGTTGTCTTTTGTTGTGCAAAAGCTTTTTAGTTTCATATAGTCCCATTTGTTCATCCTGTTCATTATTTCACTTGCCTGTGGAGTTAAATCAGCAAATATATAGTTGCAAAAGATGTCCAAGAGCTTACTGCCTATGTTTTCTTCCAAGATGATCATGGATCATGGTTTCACAACTTACATTCATGTCTTTTATCCATTTTGAGTTTATTTTTGTGAATGGTGTAAGTTGGTGGTCTAGTTTCATTTTTTTGCATGTACTTGTCCAGTTTTCCCAGCATCATTTGTTAAAAAGACTGTCTTTACTCCATTGTATGCTCTTACCTCCCTTGTCAAATATCAGTTGACCATAAACGTGTGAGTTTATTTCTGGGTTCTCTGTTCTGTTCCATTGATCTGTATGTTTGTTCTTATGCCAGTACCAAGCTGTTTTGAGTACAATGGCCTTGTAGTATAATTTGGTATCAGGAAGTATGATACCTCCTGCTTTATTTTTCTTTTTCAAGATTGCTGAGGCTATTCATGTTCTTTTTTGATTCCATATAAATTTTTGGAATATTTGTTCCATATCTTTGAAGTATGACATTGGTAATTTAATAGGAATTGCATTGAATTTGTATATTGCTTTGGGTAGTATAGACATTTAATGATATTTATTCTACCTATCCATGAACATGGTATCTGCTTCCACTTATTTGTATCTTCCTGATTTCTTTTATCAATGTTTTATAGTTTTCCGAGAACAGGTTTTTAACCTCTTTGGTTAAATTTACTCCTAGGTACTTTATTTTTTTGGTTGTAATAGTGAAGGGGATTGTTTCTTTAATTTCTCTTTCTGATATTTTATTGTTGGTGTATATGAATGCCACTGCTTTCTGAATATCAATTTTAAAACCTACCACCTTGCTGAATTCATTTATCAGTTTCAGTAGTTTTTTTGACTGAGACTTTAGGGTTTTCTAAGTACAGTATCAAGTCATCCGCAAATACTGATAGTTTTACTTCTTCTTTTCCAATTTGGATGCCTTTTATTTCTTCTTCTTGTCTGATTGCTGTAGCTAAGACTTCCAGAACTTGTTGAATAAGAGTGTTGAAAGGGGGCACCCCTGCCTTGTTTCTGTTCTTAAGGGGATTATTTTAAATTCTTGCCCATTGAGTATGATGTTGGCTGTGGGTTTGTCCTAGATGGCCTTTACCTCGTTGAAGTATGTTTCCCGTAGTCTCACTTTGCTGAGAGTTTTGATCATAAATAGGTGCTGGATTTTATCAAATGCTTTTTCTGCATCTATTGATATTATCATGTGGTTTTTATCCTTCTTTTTGTTTATGTGATGAATCATGCTAATTGATTAACAAATATTGTATCATCCTTGCCTCCTCAGAATAAATCCCACCTGATCATGATGTATGATTTTTTTCATGTATTGCTGGATCTGGTTTGCTAATATTTTGTTGAGAATTTTAGCAGCTAAGTTCATCAGGGATATTGGCCTATAGTTTTCTTTCTTTGTAGTGTCTTTACTTGGTTTTGGAATGAGGATTATGTTCACTTCATAAAAGGAGTTTAGAAGTTTTCCCTCCTCCTGAATTTTCTGAAATATCTTGAAAAGAATAGCAGTTAGTTTTTCTTTGACTATTTGGTAAAATTCACCTGTGAAGCCATCAGGCCCAGGACTTTTTTTGTTGGGAGTTTTTTTTTTACAACTATTTTGATCTCTTTTGGTGTGTTTAGGTTTTCTGATTCTTCCATATTAATTATTTGAATAATTATATTTTTCAAGGAATTTATATATTACATTGAGGTTGTCCCATTTTTGGGCACACAGTTCTTCATAGTATTTTTTTACAATCTTTTGTATTTCTGCTCTGTCAGTTGTTACTTCTCCTCTATCATTTCTAATTTTATTTATTTGAGCTCTCTTTTTTTCTTGGTGATTCTGATTAAAGGTTCATTAATTTTGTTTACCTTTTTAATGAACCAGCTCTTGGTTTCATTGATCTTCTGTATTGGGTTTTGTTTTTGTTTTTTTGCTTCTATGTCATTTATTTTTGCTCTGATCTTTATTATTTCCTTCCTTCTACTTCCTCTAGGCTTTACTTGCTGTTCTTTTTCTAGTACTTTTAGATGCAGGGTTAAGTTGTTTTTAGAGCTTTTTCTTGCTTCTGAAGGTATGCCTTCAATGCTATGAACTTCCTCTCAGGACTGTTTTTGCTGTGTCCCATAAATTTTGAGTTGTTGTATGTTCGTTTTTGTTTGTTTCAAAAATTTTTTAACTTCATTTTTGATTTTATTGTTAATCCACTCATTATTTAATAGCATGCTATTTAGTCTCCAAGTATTTGAATGTTTTTTAGTTTTTCTATTGTAGTTGATTTCTAGTTTGATGCCGTTGTGGTCAGAGAAGGTGCTTGATATTATTTCAATCTTCTTAAATTTATTAAGACTTGTTTTCTGTCCTAACATGTGGTCTATCCTAGAGAATGTACCATGAGACTTGAAAAGAATGTATATTCTGCTACTTTGGAGTGAAAGGTTCTAAAGATATCCATTAAATCCAGTTGATCTAGTATGTCTTTTAAGGCCGCTGTTTCTTTGTTAATAATCTGTCTAGAGGTTCTATCCATTGATGTTAGCAGGATATTAAAATCCCCTACTATTATAGTATTGCTGTTGGTTTTGCCCTTTTTGTCCATCAAAATCTGTTTTATGTATTTAGGCGCTCCTATATTAGGCACATATATATTTATAATAGTTATATCTTCCTGTTGAAATGCTCCTTTTATCATTATGTAATGACCTTCTTTATCTCTTATAGCCTTTGTTATAAAGTTTATTTTGCCAGATATTAATATTGCTACCCCAGCTTTTTTTTCCTTTCCATTTGTATGAAATATTTTTTTCATCTTTTTACTTTTAGTCTATGTGTATATTTTGTTTTGAAATGTGTTTCTTGTAGACAGCATATGTATGGATCCTGTTTTCTTATCCATGCAGCTACACTATGTCCTTTGATTGGAGTATTTAATCCATTTACATTTAAGGTTATTATTGATATGTAGTTGTTTTTTGCCATTTTATTCTTTAGGTCTATAATCCTCTTTTTCTTGATTTCTTTTATCTTTTGCTCTTTCTACAGCAAGCCCCTTAACATTTCCTACAGTACTGGTTTGGTTGTAATAAATTCCTTGAATTTTTTTTTGTCTGGGAAGCTTTTTATTTCTCCTTCAATTTTAAGTGATAATCTTATTGGATATAGAAGTCTTGGTTGTAGGTTCTTGTTTTGCATTACTTTAAATATATCTTGCCATTCCCTTCTGGCCTCAAGTGTTTCTGTTGAAAATTCAGTTGTCAGCTCAGATAAGGGCCTAATATCCAAAATATACAAAGAACTCATAAAACTCAACAACAAACAAACAAACAATCCAATAAAAAAATGGGAAGAGGACATGAACAGACACTTCTCCCAGGAAGAAATACAAATGGCCAACAGATATATGAAAAGATGCTCATCTTCTTTAGTTATTAGAGAAATGCAAATCAAAACTGCAGTGAGATACCACCTCACACCTGTTAGATTAGCTATTATTAACAAGACAGGTAATAGCAAATGTTGGAGAGGCTGTGGAGAAAAAGGAACCCTCATTCACTGTTGGTGGGAATGTAAAGTAGTACAACTATTATGGAAGAAAGTATGGTCGTTCCTCAAAAAACTGAAAATAGAACTACCTTATGACCCAGCAATCCCTCTACTGGGTATATACCCCCAAAACTCAGAAACGTTTATTCGTAAAGACACATGCAACCCCATGTTCATTGCAGCATTGTTCACAGTGGCTAGGACATGGAAACAACCAAAAAGCCCATCAATAGATGACTGGATAAAGAAGATGTGGCACATATACACTATGGAATACTACTCAGCCATAAGAAATGATGACATCGGATCATTTACAGCAAAATGGTGGGATCTTGATAACATTATACGAAGTGAAATAAGTAAATCAGAAAAAACCAGGAACTGCATTATTCCATACATAGGTGGAACATAAAAGTGAAACTAAGAGACAATTGATAAGAGTGTGGTGGTTACGGGGGGAGGGGGGAGAGGGAGAGTGAAAGGGGGAGGGGCACAAAGAAAACTAGATAGAAGGTGACAGAGGACAATCTGACTTTGGGTGATGGGTATGCAACATAATTGAACGACAAGATAACCTGGACTTGTTATCTTTGAATATATGTATCCTGATTTATTGATGTCGCCCCATTAAAAATAGTTGTTAATTAAAAAAAAAAAGTCAGTTGTCATCCTTATGGGTGCTCCTCTATAGGTAATTGACTTCTTTTCTCTTGCTGCTTTTAGTATTTTTTCTTTATCTCTTAATTTTGTTATTTTAATTATAATGTGTCTTGATTTAGGCTTCATTGGGTTTCTTTTTATCGAGACTCTCTGTGCTTTTTGAACTTGTGTGACTTTCCTTTATCAATTTAGGAAAAATTTCAGCTATGATTTCTTCAAACAGGTTCTCTATCTCTTGTTCTTTCTCTTCTTCTTCAGGAACTCCTATGATGCAGATGATATTTCTCTTTTTATTGTCACAGAGTTCTCTTAAAGTCTGAGTTTCTTCAGACATTTGAGCCTCTTTTCTTTTTGCTGCTCTTTTTCTGTGTTTTTATTTATCTTGTCTTCTAATTCACTGATTTGATCCTCTGCTTCATCCAGCCTGCTCTTGATTCCTTCTAGTGTAGTCTTCATTTCTGATATTGTAATTGCCATTTCTGATTGATTCTTTTTTTTTATAATTTCAGTGTCCTTTTGGATGCTTGCAATTTCTTTATTTAAGTGCTCATTAAGTCCATCCATTGTAGCTTTGAGATCCTTAAGAATACTAACAATCATTATTTTAAACTCTGTGTCCAGTAATTTGATTACTTCCATCTCATTCAGTTCTTTTTCTGGGGATTTTTCCTGTTGATTCATATGATTTACATTCTTCTGTCTTCCTATTCTTTCTGTGTGTGGTTTGCAAGCTTGTTAGAGTTGTGAGTCTGAGGTTGGTTTATGGAATGCAGCTTCTTCTCCAGGACTTTACTCCTGAGCCTCTGCTGGTTGTTTGGATTTTAATTCTCCTTAACTAGAAGAACTGCTTAAAAGTCTTAATTTTTCTGCTGTTTGTTTGCTGACTCCAACAGGAAGTGTCTATGTTTGCTGATCCCAGCAGGGAGCTTCTATGTTTGCTGATCTCAGCAAGGAGCTTCTTTGTTTAGAAGGGGGGGAATGGGTATATCTTGTTTTTGTTTTTGTTTTTGTTTTTAGCCCCAGTTGAAACTGTATCCAAAAATGTAGTGGGTGTGGTCTCTGAGAAACTGATGGTGTGTTCTTCCCAGTGCCTCTCCAGGGGTGAGGCATGTTCTCAGTATGAAGGGGGAGGTGTAGGTCAGATCTCCATGGAAACTTGAGTGACTGCCTCTCCCCTTTACTTGCTCCTTTCTGAACAACCTTTTGTGCTGATTGGAGCTGGAGAGCTTTTTGGAGTTGAGTCAACTGGTTCCATGCTAGACTTGTGCTGGGCGGAAGGAGAGAACCTGCCCCCAGCTATGTCTGCCTTGGTACTGGAGAATGACTCAGCTCAGCTCAGGTCAACCTCCCTCTGTCTCAATTTCCCTAGTCTCCTCATGTACTAGCAGTCCTCTCAGCCATCCTTGCCCCGGCGCCCCAGGCAAGTGGTTGTGAGTGATATTTTCTGTGTTGTCCTTTTAAGACTGCACTTTCTTTTGCCTGCAAGTTCCCACAGACAGAACTCTTGCTCTTCTCCCCGCTCAGTGCTGTCAGCCTATCTCCTCCAGACCCTGTGTTTCTAGGCTGGGGCTCTGGTCCTGGAACTGAGGACCCCTGCTTCTCAGGGTCTCTCTTCTTGCAATGAGAGCCCTTCTGGACCCTCGGCCTCAGCGTCCCCTCACTCCTGGGAGTGGGAGAGCCCCCAATGTGTCCCTACACTCCCTACCATGATCTGTGTGGATTCTTCTGTGCTCCTTGGTTTTCAAGTCCTGTTGTTTTAACCCAAAGTAGGTTTTTCACCATGATTGTTCTTAAATTAATTTGTAATCCAGTTTGGTTGTGGGAGGTAGCTGTCTGTGCATCTGCCTACTCTGCTGCCACCTTGGAATCTCCCTATCTTCTTTTATGTTTTTGTTTTGTCACAAATTATCCTTGTTTATGCTGCAAGTTTATTAGTGATCTTATAGTTTTGTGACCTTTTATTCTTTGTCTCAGGTAAAATAACCCCCATGAATATTTCCTGCAATAAAGGTCTCCTGATAATGAATTCCTACAGTTTTCTATGCCTGAAAAAGTCTTTGTTTCTTTTTCATATCTAAAGGATAACTTTGTTGGATATATTATTATTGGCTTGTAATTTTTCTCTTTCAATAGTTTGAATATTTGGTTCCATTCTCTTATAGTTTGTAGAGCTTCCACTGAGAAGTCTGATGGTAACCTAATGGGTTTTCTTTTATAAGTTATTTTAATCTTTTCCCTGGTTTCCTTAAAAATTCCTTTTTAAAAGAATTTTTTAATTTTAATTTTTTATCTTATTTTAGTGAGACAAGGGGAGGTAGAGACAGACTCCTGCATGAGCCCCAACCAGGATCCACCTATCAAGTCCACCAGGGGTTGATGCTCTGCCCCTCTGGAGCCCTTGCTCTACTGCAACTGGAGCCATTTTTAGCACTTCATGTGGAAGTATTGGAGCCATCCTCAGCATCTGGGGCCAACTTGCTTTAATCAAGCTATGGCTGCAGAATGGGAGAAGAGAGACAGAGAGAGAAGAAAGAGGGCAAGGGTTGGAGAAGCAGATGGGTGCTTCTCCTGTGTGCCCTGACTGGGAATTGAACCTGAGTCATCCACATGCTAGGCCAATGCTTTACTGCTGACCTGCTGGCCAGGGCCTGAAAATTCATTTTTAAGGTCATTAATTTTTGATAGTTTTAATTCAGTGTGCTTTGGAAAAGACTTTTTTTTTTTTTTGATTGAGGTAAGTAGGTGTTCTGTTTGCTTCTTGGACCTTATGACTTAGTTATTTCTATAGGTTGGGAAGTTCTCAACTATTTGTTTGAATAGGTGCTCCATTCTCTTCTCCCTCTCTTCTTCTTCCCTTCTTCCAATATACCTATTATTCTTATATTGCATTTCCTGATGGAATCTGATAGTTCCTGTAAGTGCTTTTATTTTTTATGCTCAAGTCTCTCTTCTTTCTTCTGTATTACTTCTACATTTTTATTTTTGATATCACTAATTTTTTCCTCCATCTGATTGGCTCTATTTTCTTTGCTCACTAGTTTATTCTTGGTCTCTCTTTTTGAGTTCCTTATCTCCATAATTTCTGTCTGGTTCTTTTTTAAAGTTTTAATCACTGGTAAAGTACTCATTTTGTGCATTGATTTGTTTTCTGAGCTTGTTAAACTGCCTGATTTGTTTTTCTTGTATATTGTTGAATTTTATCAGAACTGCAATCTTGAAATCTCTGTCATTTATATCACACATTTCCATGTCTTTAAGTTTATTTTCTGGAGATGTTTTCTTTTCCTTCTGGATAACTCACTACCTTGGTTATTCATACCATTTGATAGATTCCTTCTCTCTCTAGGCATCTGTGTATGAGTGGCACTCTTTAGAAAATTAATATAAGGAGGTCACTTTATGATGTTCCAGGAGATGGTGCTGAATCACAAGATTTTTAGTTCTATTGTGCTTCTGTGGTTTTTTGGATCTTTGAGGGGTGGCGTTTTTTGGTAAGTGGGCATATCTCCTGTAATCCACTGGCCACAGCCCCAGGGTATCTATGCAACAGGAGAATGTAAAGAACAATGGGCCTTCAAATCCTTGAAATGCTAGTGCTGTCCCCCACAGTCATGCACTGCTATCGCAGTAATTGTGATGCATGAAGGTGGGGTGAATTGGGAGAATTTGGCTGGCTTTTTATTGTTTTGCCCTCAGATCTCTGTTGGGTCTCCCATGTATGCCAGTCCCAGGACCAGTTTCAAAGTGCACTTTTTGCTCAGGGAAAAAAAATGTGACTCTGTCATACCAGTTCTCAGATACTACAGCAAGGGTTAAAGGAGGCAAACTTTGGCTGGCTATGGAGCAGCCAGACTCCCTCACTTTGTTTCTATATCTGAAATGTTGACACATTTAGACCAAATGGACATAATTAACATTTACAAAGCTTTTCATCCCAGAATATCATATTATATTTTCTTCTCCAGGGAATAAGAAACATTCTCAAGAATAGACCATATTTCAGATCACAAAACTAGCCTCAACAAATTCAAGAAGATTGGAATCATACCAAGCATATTCTCTGTCTACAATGCTTTGAAATCAGATATCAACTACAAAAAGGAAGTAAAGAAACCCACAAATATTTGGATATTAAATAACATATACTAAAAAATGACTGGGTCTAAAATGAAACAAAAATCAAGGTAAAAAATATATAGAGACAATGAAAATTACAATATGACACATAAAAACTTCTGGGATGCAGTGAAAGCAATAATAAGAGAGACCTATGTCAAGAAACAAGAAAAATCCCAAGTAAACAACCTAACATCTTAAAGAACTAGAAAAAGAAGAACAAAAGCAACTCAAAGTCAGCAGAAGAAAGAAAATAAAAACTAGGGCAGAATTAAATAAAATAGAGAACAAAAACTTATACAAAAATTAATATAACAAAGAGCTGTTTCTATAGAAAGACTAATAAAATTGACAAATTGCTATCTAGAATTGCTAAGAAAAAAGAGAAAAAACTCATAGAAACCAGAAATAAAAGAGAAGTTACCACAGACATTACAAATATACAAAGGATCTTAAGTAAATACTATAAAAGTCTATAGACCACCAAATTCAATAGCCTAGAAGAAATGGATAAGTTCCTAAAAATATATGAACTTCCTAAACTGAATAATGAAGAACTGGAAAATCTAAACAGACCAATAAACAGTCTATTAGTTTAATTAAACAACTAAACAACCATCCAATTGAAACAACAAAAAACCTCTCCCAAAATAAAAGTCCAGAATGGGATGGCTTCATTAGTGAATTCTATAAAACATTTAAAGAAGATTTAGTACCTAAAAAGTGTTTTTGTTATATCTGCCATAACGAGGTATTTTAATATTAACGACTTTTTTTGGTAATAGCAATAATGAAGTGAAATAAAATGTATTTGCCAACTGTGAATCAATACCAACGTGAGAAATCATGAACATCTGGACTCTACCTGGCCTACAACCCATCGGTTACCCCCATCACTAGTTCATACCAGGCTAGTATCCCACCTTATTCCCAGGCATGTCCTAACCTAATTAAATACCCTACAGTGACCAAGAAAAATTTTCTCAACCTAGGAAGGCTTTCAAGTTTAAGAGAAAACAATAATTAATACAAATCACAAGGCTACTTTGAGCTTGGCATCTCCCTGCTTTCCTAGCTTGGCTGGTTATATTTGGGACTCCACAGAACCCCTTACTGATGAGTTAGAATCTGCTTCTGATGTAATGCGGAAGGTGGGTACCATGTTCATTACCATCATCTGTTCTAGAGCACAGACAGGTAGTTCAGCATCCTGGGAGGAGCTTGCTTAGAACTGGCTGTCTAGATTTAAACCCAGGCTCTGCTTCTTTCCAGCTGTGTAAACTTGGACATATAAAGTCCTGACTATCTGGAAAATTTGATGACTGTAAAACTTTCTTTGTGAACATTAATTGGGCTAACAATAATTTTCTAGATTAAAAAAACTGCCTCACACACAGTATGCACTCAGAACATTTGCCATTATTATTAACACCATGAAAAACAAAATTGGTCTCAGGAATTAATAAAAACAGTACTTGAAATGCCCCCAAAGACTGTATTTTAGGCCCTGGCCGGTTGGCTCAGTGGTAGAGCGTCGGCCTGGCTTGCAGAAGTCCCAGGTTCGATTCCCGGCCAGGGCACACAGGAGAAGTGCCCATCTGCTTCTCCACCCCTCCTTCTCTCCTTGCTCTCTGTCTCTCTTTTCCCCTCCTGCAGCCAAGGCTCCATTGGAGCAAAGATGGCCTGGGCGCTGGGGATGGCTCTATGGCCTCTGCCTCAGGCGCTAGACTGGCTCTGGTCACAACAGAGCAATACAACAGAGCAATGCCCCGGATGGGCAGAGCATCGCCCCCTGGTGGGTGTGCCGGGTGGATCCCGATCGGGCGCATGCGGGAGTCTGTCTGACTGCCTCCCCGTTTCCAGCTTCAGAAAAATACAAAAAAAAAAAAAAAAAAGACTGTATTTTGTCTTTGTTTTTTTCTTTGGTCAGTTTTATTCTCTTCACTTGATGCATTTAATGACAGAAACTTCCCACCCAGGCTCTTGGGTTAGCTTAGGGTCAACTCTGTTCAATTACTATGTACAGGACATGGATTTGGGGAAGGTGGGAACTCTTACTCAAACCTTAAATAATGGAGTTCCTCAAAGAAGAGGGTACTCCTGTATATAGATAAATGAGTTGTCAATTACCACCTTTACCGCTATCTTCTATGAAAACATTTTTACAGAATTCACCTCTTCTCTTAAGGAACACTTTCCTCATTCATCCATCCTCACATCTTTATATATATATATATATATATATATATATATTTTTTTTTTTTTTTCTTTTTTTTTTTCTGAAGTTGGAAACCGGAGGCAGTCAGACAGACTCCCACACGCGACCGACCGGGATCCACCCGGCACGCCCACCAGGGGGCGTTGCTCTGCCATGGAGCCTTGGCTGTGGGAGGAGAAGAGAGAGACAGAGAGGAAGGAGAGGGGGAGGGGTGGAGAAGCAGATGGGCGCTTCCCCTGTGTGCCCTGGCTGGGAATCGAACCCGGGACTCCCGCACGCCAGGCTGACGCTCTACAACTGAGCCAAACGGCCAGGGCCCTCACATCTTCTTATACAACAAATATTTAATTAAATGTTTTTTAGGTGCCAGACACTGTGCATTGAAGTGGAATTATAGAGATGGAAAAGGCACAACCAATCAAGATTCTGGATTTTTAAAAAATTCTTATACACAACTATTCAGCTAAAACAAACCTATTTGTTTTAATTAAAAAAAAAATCTCAGATGCCAAAGATTGACACCTGGCCATGCTCCCTCTGACACAATGAAGAGTACAGCTGTTGCTCCACAGAGGTCACCTTGTCAAGGAGATAATGGCTTCTGATGGCCCAGGAGCAGCTGCCACAAGTCATGGTGTGACAGAACTCAGTGAATCCTTCTACAAATGATGACTGGCAAGTGTTGGTATAACCTCATCATGCATTAATGTTTGGAATGTGAAGAAGAGCAATTTATGATACCATGGAGCCCAGCTGCGTGACCCTTGAGCAACTGCAGAATCATGTGCTGCCTAAGAGAGTCCATGTGAGAAGCCAGGCCAGGAGAGCCAGCGTGTGGCCAACCCTTGCCTCCCTTCTGCATGCCTATTTACAGTTCACTCTCAGGCTGCTTCCTTTTCCCTCAGCAGCCTTCTCCTCACTATTTATTCCTTCAGCAAACATTTCTTGAGGTCACCTGGTATAGACGGAATGTTTTTGTTCCCTTCCTTCCTACCCGTATTCATATGTTGGAGCCCTAATCTTCAATGTGAAGATATTAGGAGATAGGCCTTTGAGAGGTTATTAGGTCATGTGAGTGAAGCCCTCAGATAGGGATTAGTGCCCTTATCAGAAGAGATACAAGAGAGGTGGTCTCTCTGCCACATAGGGACATAGCAGAAAGGCTGCCTCTGTGAACCAGTAAGAACATCTTCCCCAGGAACTGACCAGGCTGTCATCCTGACTTTAAATTTCAGAATTGTGAGAAATAAACGTCTGTGATTTAAGCCACCTCATCTCTGGTGTTTGTTAAAGCAGCCCAAGGTAACTTAGACATGTCCTTCTGTTGCCAAGGCTTCCACTGTGTTCCTTGAATAGAAAAAGAAATACGAATGGCTCCTTTCCCAAAGGAGTGCAGGGCCTCAGGAGAAAAAAAGGCAGTAAGTGTGCTGTGTGCATAATTGGGTGTGTCTACCAAGTGCAGCGGGAGAGGACAGAAAAAAAAGGACTCTACTTGTAGGACTCAGGTGTCAGTGACAGATTCATATTCTCAAGAGTGGCTTTTGTGCACCCAAATATAACTCAAAGTTGATTTTTATTTTAGAAATTATTATTTATTGAATTTAAGTTACAAATTATAAAATCTAATTTACCTTTAGCTTTTAATTCAACTTACAAATCTTATTATTTAATAAAATGAATAGCATAACTCTAGCAAATTTTAAACAGTCTCTACTAAAGGAACTTTCACAATTTAGACTGCAAGAAATAGTTCAAACTTACTTATAAATGTAAAATACTGGTTTCTGTTACCAACTGAAATATCTGAGCATACATGACCCATATTCTCAAATAACCAATGGTGAATAACGAGCTCAGACTAGAAGATGATTGCTTCTCTTTAAATGGGCTGCACTGGCTTTACTTTACCACAGTGGCATCCAACCTACTTCTCTCTCTTGCATTGACTCCCTGGAATGGGTCTTGAAAATAAAGATGACATTTTAAGTGGAATGGCAGAAGCACCAGTGAGTGTGGTTTTAAAATAAGAGAGACATTCATAAGAAGGGCTTTGATATTGTCTAATAACACTGAAGTTTGCCAAGGTGATAAAATTACAGCTCTTTCTGAGACTATTGACTCCAGTGTCCTGAATCTCCATCCCAGACCACAGATTAGATCAGTGTCTAGCCAAGGCTTTCTCTTTATACAATTGTCACTGTCTTTGTTCTTCAACAGAATCACAGTATACCTGGGGTAAAAGGGACCTTCATGATATGCTGGTTGAAGACCCACACATTGTTTGAAACCTCTCTACATCATCCTTGCCAGAGATCCCCAGTGATCTCCAATCAGCTTATTAAGGTCTCATCACCTCTTGAGATAGCCATTTTGACTGTTGAGACTGTTTTTGTTTTTTGTTTTTTTTAATTAGACTGGAATCTGAAGCCTATATTATCATGCCAAAATTGTGCAACACTTGATAATTTGAAAAGTATAGTCACAAACACATTCTTATATAATCTTAAGTGGAATGGAGTTAGTATTCAAATTATTGTTTCTTTACAAAAGAGGAAGTTGAGTTTCAGAGACACGGCATGGATTAACCAAGGTCATACACCTGGTAAGCAGTGGTAAGACATGGCTCCTCTCATTCAAATTTCAATATGTTTTCCATATGTCTAAGGTCTAACCTATGAAATAATACCCACACATCTCTAATTTCTTTTTTACATAATAGACCTTCATATTTTGAACACAGACATCATTTCTTCCATGAGTAGTTTCTATTTCTAGCCAAATATAATATTTTCTATTCTCTAGTTAAGATTTATCCAACAAGGTCTCCACACTCTTCACCATTCTCATTTATCTGCTAAACATGACTGTGATGATGAATTTTATTTATTCATAAACTTGGCTGGACTATAGGGATGCCCAGATATCTGGTAAAACATCAGTTTTGAAAGTGTCTGTTCAGAGCATTTCCAGAAGAGATTAATATTTGAATTTTCCCAAGTAAAAAAGATTGTCCTCACTAATGTGGACAGATGTCATCTATTCTGCAGAGGCCCTGAACAGAACAAAAATGGTGAATGAAAGACCAATTTGTTCTTTGTGCACGTCTGTCTTCTCTTTACTCTAGACATCAGCACTCCTGGTTCTCAAGCCTTGGGTCTCACTGTAAGACTTCAACTATTAGCCCCCATGGTTATCAGGCCTTCAGATGCACCACTGGCTTTCCTCATTTTCTAGCTTACCAACTACACATGGAACTTTTTGACCTCCATAATTCCATGAGACAATTTCTATTTTATATATATATATATATATATATATATATATATATATATATATATATATATATATATATATAATACTGTTGGTTCTGTTTCTCTGGAGAATTCAGACTACTACAACAGTCAAAAAGTTTTATAGTTCAGATATGAATACAATAGTCCAGATGTGGTCAGATCAGTACAAAGAAAAGCAGAGCTATTTCCTTCTTTCTGAATATCACACATCTAGTAATTTAGCCTATGTTAGCTTTTTTGACTCCCTTTTCAATATATTACTTAAATACTGAGTGATTATGGGTCCCAGGGCAGTCCCTAGTTATGCTATTATCCTGGAAAAACTATTAAATAATGGTCCTTTTTACCCTAAAGTGCCCCATTTGGGGTGATACATTGTATGGTGTCCTTCCTTATGTGAAACATGGTGGCAACCACATCTTTTCTACAGATGCTATTGCTTAGGCTTCTCTTCCGGGGATAAAATTGGGACCCAAATCAAAAACTTTAAATTTAGCCATGGTAAATTTTACCTCATTGGATCCAGCTCATATTAGATTGCACAAATAGTTTTAATTCTTCAGGGCTCTGTGTCATTTACCAGTAATTTTGCAATGTCTACACCCTATGGGCTTGGCACCATTTTTCAGTTCTCAGTTTGGACATTTGACTTGCTTTGGTCAATGCAATTTCAGACACAAGAACAAAAGAGTCTTGAAAAGTTTGTCTGTGGCTGGACTGGCATGTTTGTGATTGGGCCATCACCACGAGAAGGCTGTGTCTGGGAAAGCTGCTCATCCCAATGGGAAGATAAGAGGATGTGGAGCTCAGCTGCCCCAATTCAAGCTTCCAGCCTAAGAGTTGAGGTCAATGTATAACAAATGACTGCTGGTTTAAGTCACTGGGTTGTTGTCAGCTTTTTAATGCAGCTAAATATCATCTACTGCCCAGGCTTTGTGGATCTGACTCCATTGCCTAGTGCAGGGGTCCTCAAACTATGGCCCATGGGCCGCATGCGGCCCCCTGAGGCCATTTATCTGGCCCCCGCTGCTGCACTTCCAGAAGGGGCACCTCTTTCATTGGTGGTCAGTGAGAGGAGTACATTGACCATCTCATTAGCCAAAAGCAGGCCCATAGTTCCCATTAAAATACTGGTCAGAGCCCTGGCCGGTTGGCTCAGCGGTAGAGCGTCGGCCTGGCGTGCGGGGGACCCGGGTTCAATTCCTGGCCAGGGCACATAGGAGAAGCGCCCATTTGCTTCTCCACCCCCCTCTCCTTCCTCTCTGTCTCTCTCTTCCCCTCCCGCAGCCAAGGCTCCATTGGAGCAAAGATGGCCCGGGCGCTGGGGATGGCTCCTTGGCCTCTGCCCCAGGCGCTAGAGTGGCTCTGGTCGCAGCAGAGCGATGCCCTGGAGGGGCAAAGCATCGCTCCCTGGTGGGCTTGCCGGGTGGATCCCGGTCGGGCGTATGCGGGAGTCTGTCTGACTGTCTCTCCCGGTTTCCAGCTTCAGAAAAATACAAAAAAATAAATAAATAAAAATAAAAAAAATAAAATATTGGTCAGTTTGTTGATTTAAATTTACTTGTTCTTTATTTTAAATATTGTATTTGTTCCCGTTTTGTTTTTTTACTTTAAAATAAGATATGTGCAATGTGCACAGGGATTTGTTTATAGCTTTTTTTATAGTCTGGCCCTCCAACAGTCTGAGGGACAGTGAACTGGCCCCCTGTGTAAAAAGTTTGGGGACCCCTGGCCTAGTGTATTCGCTACTCCTCCCAACTTCCTTCTACTCAAAATTTGATTATGTATAGTACACACACCCTCACTCAGATCACTTCTACACTGTTGAAAAAGAAAATGCTTGGAGTAGAATTGCCTAGGAACAATAATCCAGACTCATACTGATAATTTAATCAGCATACTTTAGTCATAACACTTAGTTGGTATGACATACATTAATAACTAATTGTTTTGAGGTCTTATCATTTGCAAAGTCTGGTCTAAAGCATTTTATATGTATTTTCTTCTTTACTCCTCTCAATTCTTAGAGGCAAATATTATAATTCTTATTTTATGTGGAAGATACTGATGAACCCATGGGTCAAACAATATACCCAGAATCATCTTGCTGGGGGTAGACTTGATTCTCATTCAACAGCAGGACATCTGCCTCCTCACTCCAGGCACCTCATTCTACAGTCTCTTGATTAGTAACCCACAACATTATAATTAGATGATAAGAGATCTGACAAATGGGTTTTGAAGGGTTGAGAAACACATTTTTCAAATCTTAGGAAGATATCAATAATCTAAGAGCAGCCATCATGATATAAAATAAAAGAACACACTATTTGGACATAGCCAGACAAGTGTGGGTTTAAATCTGAGCTACAGTACTTAATAACTATATCAGTGGTCCCCAACCTTTTTTGGGCCAAGGACCTGTTTAATGTCAAAAAATATTTTCACAGACTGGCCTTTAGGGTGGGACATATAAATGTATCACGTGACCGAGACAAGCATCAAGAGTGAGTCTTAGACGGATGTAACAGAGGGAATCTGGTCATTTTTTAAAAATAAAACATGGTTCAGACTTAAATATAAATAAAACAAAAATTATGTAAGTTATTTATTCTTTCTCTGTGGACCAGTACCAAATGGCCCACGGACCGGTACTGGTCCACAGCCCGGGAGTTGGGGACCATTGAACTATATGACCTGAGGCCATGTATTTGACCTCAGCTTTCTCATCAGAGAAATAAACATAAAAACTAATTCACATGGCTGTTTAGAGTGTGTGAAGCTTCTATCCAAGTATATAGCAGGCTTCAAGAGATACCTAATTTCTTTCTCCTTGAAGGTAGAAAATGAAGTTGGTCTGACATACCCTGTGGTCTGTGAGCATGCTGGCAACTGCTCTCAGGCCCTGACTTCTTTGCTGTGTGGACTCAGAAAACAGAAGCGAAGAAGAAGAAGAAGAAGAAGAAGAAGAAGAAGAAGAAGAAGAAGGAGGAGGAGGAGGAGGAGGAGGAGGAGGAGGAGGAGGAGGAGAGGAAGTGGAAGAGGAAGAAGAAGGAGGAGGAGGAGAGGAAGTGGAAGAGGAAGAAGAAGGAGGAGGAGGAGGAGAAGGAGAAGAAGAAAAAGGAGAAGGAGGAGAAGGAGAGGAAGTGGAAGAGGAAGAAGAAGGAGAAGAGGAAGAGGAAGGGGAAGAAGAGGAAGAATAAGAAGGAGGAGGAGGAGAAGGAGAGGAAGTGGAAGAGGAAGAAGAAGGAGGAGGAGGAGGAGAAGGAGAAGAAGAAAAGGGAGAAGGAGGAGAAGGAGAGGAAGTGGAAGAGGAAGAAGAAGAAGGAGAAGAGGAAGAGGAAGGGGAAGAAGAGGAAGAAGAAGAAGGAGGAGGAGGATAAGGAGAGGAAGTGGAAGAGGAAGAAGAAGGAGGAGAATGAGAAGGAGAAGGAGAAGAAGAAGGGGAAGAGGAGGAGGAGGAGGAAGAGGAGGAAGAGAAGGAGAAGAATGAGAAAAAGAAGAAAGGATACTTGGAGCTTAGAAAGAAGAAGAAGAGGAAGAGGAAGAGGAAGAAGAAGAGGAAGGGGAAGGGGAAGAAGAAGAAGAAGAAGAAGAAGAAGAAGAAGAAGAAAAAGAAGAAGGAGGAGGAGGAGGAGGAGGACAATGAAGGTAAGGAGAGGAAGTGGAAGAGGAAGAAGAAGGAGGAGAATAAGAAGGAGAAGGAGAAGAAGAAGGGGAAGAGGAGGAGGAGGAGAAAGAGGAGGAAGAGAAGGAGAAGAATGAGAAAAAGAAGAAGGATACTTGGAGCTTAGAAAGAAGAAGAAGAGGAAGAAGAAGAAGAAGAGAGGAAGAGGAAGGGGAAGAAGAAGAAGAAGAAGAAGAAGAAGAAGAAGAAGAAGAAGAAGAAGAAGAAGAAGAAGAAGAAGAAGAAGAAGAGGAGGAGGAGGAGGAGGAGGAGGAGGGGAGGAGGAGGAGGAGGAAGAGGAAGAGGAAGAAGAAGAAGAAGGAGAAGGAGAAGGAGAAGGAGAAGGAGAGATCCTTGGAGCTTAGGAAAAACAAAAAGAGAGAACATGCCTGGGGAAGGGGAGGGAAAACGTATGGGTATGCTCCTCAAACAGAGAAAGCTTGCACTAAGCCTTGAGGGTTTTTCTCCACTCTCTAAAGGGGGGAAATCTTAGGGGAGATCCCAGGGGAGAATCTCAATAAAATATTTATCACCTTTCCAAGTGTGTCATTTTAGGGTAGTGGTCTCCACTGATGAGTCAGTGCTGGGGCAATGAGTCACTAATCATTGAAGCTCATCCTGACGTCAGCCATGGCATTGCCCTTCCTGGCCAGGAGCTGCAACATAACTGAAGCCTAGACATTATCTCTAGTTTGACCAAAACTCTGTCTCTGTCATGAACAGACCTGAGGCTTTGTTCCTAAGATTATTCGATGCAGATCAGAATTTCATTGTCTTGAAGGCTTAATGCTTAACAAACTGGTCATGCAAGGGAGTGTATGGGTGTCATATGAGGCTATTCTCTGGGCCTCTTGTTTCTCCTCTAAGTAGGGAAGAGTCTACATGACTAGAGACATGTGAGGGGAGGAAAGGTCACCCTCTGGGCAAGCAAGGTCCTTGTTTTTCCAGTTTTGCCTATTGCTAGGTGCCTGGGGTTTTCTGCCATGGTGACCTTCCATACCTGGCCTATTGCTCCTACTCAGCTCATGCTTGTTTAAGTGCCTACTATGGAGGGAAAATAAAATAAAGAGTTGTAATATAATAAATACGGACTTTCAGTTTTGGAAGATGAAATGCGTTCTGAACATTGGTTGCACAACCACGTGAATGTTCTCAACAATGCTGAAATTACAACTGATTAAGATGATACATTTTTATCTTACCAATTTTTTTAGCACAATTTAAAAGGTTTTAGAAAATATCTTGATGGTTTCTTATCTATTTATATATCTACCTTTTCTTTTTTTTGTATTTTTCCAAAGCTGGAAATGGAGAGGCAGTCAGACAGACTCCCACATGCGCCCGACCGGGATCCACCCGGCATGCCCACCAGGGGGAGATGCTCTGCCCATCTTGGGGCGTCACTCTGCCGCAATCAGAGCCATTCTAGCGCCTGAGGCAGAGGCCACAGAGCCATCCTCAGCTCCCGGGCAAACTTTGCTCCAGTGGAGCCTTGGCCGTGGGAGGGGAAGAGAGAGACAGAGAGGAAGGAGAGGGGGAGGGATGTAGAAGCAGATGGGTGCTTCTCCTGTGTGCCCCGGCCAGGAATCGAACCTGGGACTCCTGTATACGAGGCTGACGCTCTACCACTGAGCAAACCGGCCAGGGCCTATATCTACCTTTTCTTACTAGCTATAATATAAGTCTCTTGGAGGCAGAAAACATGTCTCAAATCTATAGCATCTTTTAGAACCATAAGCCAGGGCCCAGGATATGAGCAGTACAGGTGCTTATGGAAACCTTGCAGGTGAAGACACGGAATATGGAGTTCTCTTACTAATTCTTCTTAATATCCCCCAGCATCCATTATAGTGCCCTATATAGAGTCGTGATCAATACATTTTTATTTATGGTTATGACAAAGATCCAAAGGATTCTCTAAACCTTTCTCTTTTCCCCCAAAGTAGCCATAGGGACATAGTGGGCTCTGGCTGAATAGCCATTCTTCTCACAGATCAAGACTGTGTCCACTTCATCACATCCCACAGAAGTTATTTAGATTTTGACTAGAAACTAGTTCTGTGTTCCTTGGGGGGAAAAATCTAGACATACATCTGAACACCTTGAGCTGCCCAAAGAGACCTAACATTCATGGAGTGTCAGGGATTTTGTATTTGCATTTTATTGTAGCTCACAGCACACCTCATGATAAAACCTGGCTTACAATTCAGGAAATGGAAGCTTGCAGAGGTTGAGTCGTTTTTCCACCAGCACACACCCAGTGAATGGCAGAGTTGGAGTCCATGTTTTCCCACTGGTCTCAATGGTGACCAGCAGAACCACTCTTCTTGATACCGTAGGTGAATCTGGAGGCAGCCAACCCAGGAAATGGGGGACTCAATTAAGGCCCTCCAAAAACTGTTATGTATCCTGATGAATTAGGCAGAACCCCTAATCTGATCCATCTGAGTATCAGTTCGGCTAGAAAGGGTTAGAAGATGATTCTCATGAATCATTAGCATGCTGAGATGCTTGCAAGTAACTGAAAAACACTTCATTTCCTGTTAGCCACACAAAAGAGGCCTGGTGACACCTCGGGCCTCTTAGTTACACTTAGCAATCAGTCTGGCGATTCACTGAACAGTTGATTTATATACATACTGGTCTTCCAGCTTTTGGCTATTTTTTACATCCCAGACCTACTTTTACCCAGAGCCCTGCCTTCACACGTGAACTACATACTTGATGACTTTACTTTCAACCACCAGAGGGCGCAGGGGTATCACTAAAAAAAAAAAAAAAAAAAAAAAAAAAGGTCCACCTGTAAAGCTGCTATTGATGACATGGTTTTGGGGGAAAACCCAAATTGGGTTTTTTGCTTTGGGATTTAGTTACTTAGTTAGTTAGTTAGTTAGTTAGTTAGTTAGTTAGTTAGTTTTATAACAGATTGTTCTAATATAAACTCTAATGGAATTGTTTGGAATAGAAGTCTGTTCCAATCCCCTTATTTTGCAAACGAGAAAACTAAGGCCAGAAAGCTTGAGGACTTCAGTTGCCCAAGAAACACAGGTGGTTGGTGGCCAAATATTTCACTCCAGGCTTCTCCAAGAGAATACAATCACGACCCAGCCAGTCAGAGCAGGGGCCATCACAACTCAGAAAGGACACAAGAGGACACAGAGCACGGGAGCCCCACTGTGCTACAGAGGATTGCTGAGGACACATCAGCACTGCTTCTAGAATTGAGGAACTTGTGATGTAATGGGAAAAAATAATGCATACACAACACAGGAAGAGCAGACCATGGAAACACAGAATCCAGAGGGCTTAGTTAATTGACGCTGCCCTGTGCACTGTGCAAGAGAGTGCTCAAGGGTGAGCTGAGTGTAGATGACATCAGTGCTCACAGAGATCACCCCATGGATACCTCCTTGGTCTCCACTAATAACTGAAATAGTATGGTTCTGTTCTTGAGTGTCTGAGAAAAGATTCAATTCAAGTGATTATTAAAGCCAAATAGGGCCCTAGCCAGTTTATTCAGTGGCTAGAGCATTGGCCTAGCATGCGGATGTCCCGAGTTTGATCCCGGTCAGGGCACACAAGAGAAGCGACCTTCTGCTTCTCTTCTCCTCCCTCTTCCCCTTCTCTTCCTCTTTCCCTCTCACAGCCAGTAGCTCAATTTGTTCAAGGATCAGCCCAGGGTGCTGAGGATAGCGCGGTTGATTTAAGTATTGGTCCCGGATGGGTTGCTGGATGGATCCTTGTTGGAGTGCATGCAGGAATCTATTTCTCTATCTCCCCTCTTTTCCTTAAAAACAAACAAAAAACCGAATAGGATCATGAAAAGTGATTGGTGCAAGTGGTTCTCTGAGATAAAGAACTATAAAAGAGTAGCTAAGCAATCCACATTCCAAGTTGTAAGGTCACACTCCTTGGGTTCGAGGGCTGAGTTTCAGTGTCTGTCCAGGGCAGGAGCACAGTCTGCTAAAATCTGAGCTCCTTGGGGCAGCGCGGCGTACTGAGGAGCTCTGTACACCATCCGTGCCTAACGCGAGAGACTGTTGAAGCCAGCCCCTTGGGGCCGCGCTGCGTACTGAGGAGCTCTACACCATCCGTGCCTAACGCGAGAGACTAGTGAAGCCAACCCCTTGGGGTAGCGCTGCGTACTGAGGAGCTCTACACCATCCGTGCCTAACGCCAGAGACTGTTGAAGCCAGCCCCTTGGGGCCGCGCTGCGTACTGAGGAGCTCTACACCATCCGTGCCTAACGCCAGAGACTGTTGAAGCCAGCCCCTTGGGGCCTCGCTGCGTACTGAGGAGCTCTACACCATCCGTGCCTAACGCCAGAGACTGTTGAAGCCAGCCCACCGCAGACAGGGCTTCAGTACTTATTATCTGGGCCAGTCTAACACTCACAGACACAGTCACATTTTTAATTTAATTTAAATAAATGTTTGCTCTATTTAATCATGATTGTTCTAACTTAGTTGCTGTTGTCTGTATAATTTTATCTTTTCTTGGTTAAAAACTTGAGTATTTTTCCAGAATGCAGTAAATAAATAGGACAAGGAACATAAGAGGTTGTATAAGAAAAATTTCCTGGTTATCAAATGCAATCCTTGGTCTCAGACATTCATTATCAGTGTGGATGCTATAGTCATGGTTTACCTCATGAAGAGAAGCAAATAGCTTGTTTTTTCAAAAAGAGATGCAGTCCATTCCTTCTAGAGGAAAGACAACTCAGCCGGACAATAAAAGACAGTTATATGCTGTCATTTATAACAATTCTGCCTTTTTTGAAAATAGTTTTAATTTTTAACAGACAGTATACAAAAGGCTTGAAAATTAAGAATAGAAGTGGGAAGTAAGGATCACAGAAAAAATATAGTAAGTACAATGTTGCTAACTTATAACATAGTTTTGATATTTGAGTATAAAATATGGTTCTGAGCTTCCTAGAGACCAACATAATGTGTCATCATTAGCAGACAAAAAAAAAATGTGGATTTTAAAAAATTTTATTCCTAGAAACTAAACCTAAAAAAAATTGTTACATGTAAAAATTCATGCACATGGCTTTAAGTGAAGAAATGATAGTACTCTCCATGAAAGCTTCTGCATATACTGCAGGAGATAAGAATTGACATTAAAGCTCAACTCACAAAAGCTAATCTTAGGTTAACATGAGCAAACTTCTAAAGGCAAACTTAGAATTCCAGCAAATGGAGGCATGGAATGAAAGATGTCTATTCATCAACATCTCTGTGCCTGGTGCCAGACGGTGTAAATGTGGAAGACAGCTTGTTCCCATATAACTCAAACGGAATTGTTCAAAACAGGAGTCTGCAAGAATTCAGCATCTCTGATTTGAGATTATGAATGACTTTATCCGCCATGAATCTGGCTTCTTGGCAGGCACCTCGGGGCAGACACCAAGCTGTTTAAAGGCAGCCTCTGGCAGGCTCGGCGCATGAAAGGGGGACATTTGAGTATGCATGTGCAACACAGATTTGTTTCATAATTTCACTTCTGGATTGAATTTTGAGCACATGTTCATCGCTTGCTCTCTCTTTCTCTTTTTTTAAGGTAAAAAGCAATGAAAAGTGCTGTGGTTTTTAAATTAAATGAGTGGCTTAAGAAATATCAGCTTTGTTTGGCTCCAGGTTTTGTATTTTCTCATCCTCTATAGTTCTCTTCTTGGCAGCAAAATAGTCAGTTGAAAACTCAGCACGTCTACTGCCTCCCTGCTCCTTAAAACAATCTGGAAAGTCTCTAACTGAAGGAGAGAAGTTCTTCACAGTTTGGTTTTATTTTTAAATGATAGCCATTTACTTATTTGTAAACATTTATAATAAATTAATCCACACAGGTGTATCAGTTTCTAACATGTCTAGTACTGTGTTGTGTACAAAAAAATGATACTATATTTCTTTTATTCTCACGAATATCAGACTCTTGTTGGAGAAGAAACTAAGACACATATTCCAGTTAAAGGACTGGTCAGTACTAATATGTCAAAATCCCAAGTGCAAATTCAAAGAAGAGGAACCATCATGAAAAGGAGTGATCAGGGAAGAATTCATGGTCTTTAGCGGTCACGATCATCCTTCATGCCTAAGAGAATAAGAAATAACTTAGTACAATATCTCACTGCGTTCAGTTCATCTTCATCTGACAGATATTTATCCAGATCCATGACTCCTCAACTTTCACTGTAGCTCTTTATTTGCTGTTAGATCTTTAAAAGAAACAAACTTTGTATAAAATGTTGAAAGCTGAATAAAGAGCAAGGAAATCTTGCACATGCATAGCACACTGGGAACTGCACAGAAGCAACACCAATCCACAAGCTCCTCATCTCACACATGGATTCATGAGCACATTCTCACATTCTTGCTTTTAATCCTTCCTTGGCAGCCCTCATTCAGACATCATCTTTTGTGCAGAGAACTAGGCACATTTCTCATCGACATTAATCCTGTTCTCACCCAGGTGTGTAGCCACTGAGCACACAGCGACAGGATGAGATGAGCACCTCAGAACGTGAATCTGTGCAGAAGAATTCTAGCCCAAGCTTCTTACACACACAGCTGGACATTGGCTGTCTCACAAAGGTACAATCTAATTATACATGAGGCTGTCTTTTGATTGGAGGGTGTTTGTCTAAGTGCAGAAGTACGTACAAACTTTAACCCATATGTACACACTACTCACATACACAACACCTACATACCACACATGATCAGGCTGGCTAGCTATGAAAGAACAATTATAGTCATATGATTATCTTGTTGGAAATTTCGACTCCTTAAAAATGTAACAACCAACTAAAGAAGAAATTCTTACTTTTTCCTAGTGTAGAGTATTTTTATTTTCTCAAATTTTTATAGTCACTATTGAGGAGAAGAGTAAGTTCTGAAGTTACCAAAACAATATGCTGTACCTATTCCATTGAGACCCCTTAACAATCTAGGGGACAAAAACCAGACAGCAACAAAAATTTAATTTAATAGACAGATCTTGAGTTCAATAGACATGTCTACCACAGTCCTTAATATCAGCTCCTATTAGAAATTATAATGTCCTTTACTTTGTATATTTTTACATACTGGTATTTCAAAGACTGGCCTTTATTCGTTTGACAAGCACTTATGAAACACCAACCGTGACCTTGTTCTAGGCTGTGTGAATAGACTGATTAACAAACAGTCATAGCCTTTTGGGTGGTCACTGTTTCATAGGGGAACTCTAGACGCAGGAAGGAAAGAGGAAGGTCTCAAAGTGGCTGGCTTTTGAACTGAATCAGTCTTTAAAGATAAATTGGTCAACAGAGTAGGAGGGAAATAGAGAAAAGAAGTTTTGGGAGATAGACCTTTCAGAAAAAGTAAACAAGCTGAGCTAAGGCAGGGGCTCAGAAAAAGCCAGAGGACTGGCAGAATTGTGGAGCATCTTGCACTCCTGAGTGTAAGGGGAGCGAGAGGGCCTTCTGAGCAGTACAGCTGGGGAGGTAATGAGGAGACACCGCGTGTGTCCCACAAAAGACCTTTTATGCTGCACAAAGGAATTTGGGGTTTTTTTCTTTGTAGGCATAAAGAATCCATTGAAGGGTTTTAAACAGGCAGCAATGTAATCAGATTTCCTCTTTGGAAATAAGACCTGATTAGTGAATGAGCTCCTATTTCTTTTCTTGTATATTCACCATTGTTTTTACTGTTTGGTCTTCAGACTCTTATCGATTGAAATGACACAATGATGGGAGCTCAGAGGCTGTGTGCCTCAGTCCACTCTGCTTTTAGTATAGTTATTGGATTATTTGCTTTACCTTGCTTGTTTGGTGTAAGACTAAATAAAGTAAGATAAGGGCCAAAAAACTAGCTTTGGGTACTGTTGTCATTGATATGCCTGTTGGACTCTATCAGTTAGCCGGTAGTAAACTGATTATAGATGAATCAATATTTACAATTGGACCAATTATGGACAGAATCAGAAAATATTAGATCTGATGCAAACTTTATGAACTATCAAGTCTTTTATTTTATTTTTCTTTATATTATCTTTCTTCCAATGCGGGGATTCTAATTTCACTCATTAGAAATGTGGCCTGGGATTAAGATTTTTAAAAGCTCACCAGGTAATATGAATAGGCAGTTAGGTTTAAAAACTACTAATTTAGTCTTATGTGGCTTTAGATACAGATTACTTTAAATTCTCCAGTAATATATCGTTTACATTCTACATAGACTATACTAAAACATACAGGGAAAATGAAAGAAGCTGCTAATCTCTGTTAAAGGTAAAAATATATGCATATCTGACCAAGCAATCCCTCTCTTGGGAATAGCTCTCTCAGATATGAAAGTGCCAGGGTACATGGACATGTGTACAGAAATATTACTGCCTCTTTTTCTATAATGCACAAAAATAGAATCAAAGAGATTATTCATCAGTGGTGGAATGATTAAACAAAACTGTGGCACATTCACAAAATAAATAATCCCATATTTTTCCAATTGATTCAGGAGTTCTAAACACTTTTATGAAGTGCAAGAAATCAAGATTTCAGAGAAAGATGAATTAAAATCCAATTTTATAAAACAAGTAATGATCAACACTCTGTAAGTGTGTATTCATGTACACATTTATATTAAACCTAAGCATAAGCAATCAGTAGGAAAATAATGTTCAATTCTATCAGTGTATTGAGTAAAACCAAAAGCAATGTCAGAGTTTGGTTCCAATTTGACTGATGTCCGTGTGCAGCAGAGATGCGCTAAGGTGGAGACACAGTGATGCTAGTAAGGGAACACTGAACAAAACCATCTTCTATTCATCCTAAAAGCAGGCATTACACAGCCATGCGAGTCAGTTAGCAATGGCAGGGGACACACGTTCAATGAATAAGGATAAAACCAAGGTAAGCAAGAGCTTCTAAAAGAGGGCGGGGCCCGAGCATTGTGAACAAGCCACCACAGGGGCTGGTAGGAGATCAGTGTTTGGTGCAGAGCTGCTGATTCACTTGGGAAAGACAAGTGTGACACCCCCTGAACATCACAGTAGATTTGATACTCCACAAAGAAATGGCCCTTCTGTTTCAGGTGTGTGCCTCAGTGGGTGCACACAGACCACTCAGGGTGGCAGTGGCGGTATTGGTCCCACAGCTTCGCAAACACACTGACAGTACTGGGGCCACATTAGTCACACACGGGGAACGTCTAGGCATTTCCGTCGATGCAGCCACTGTGGTGACTGGAGCCTTAACACTTCGGAATCCCAAGTGCTTCTGGGATCCTCTTTCTCCTCAGACTCCGGGATTCCTGTAACGCCAGGAGTGCCGTGAACTGTTTCTGCGCTCATTTCACTCCCGTTCCTCCTGAGGCGTCCTGTACACTTCAGATTCCTTGTCGAGGACCAGGCCACTTGGAGTCTGGGAATGCTCTGAGGCTCTGCCCTTCACCTCTGGTCCCCTGACTGCCCCTTTTGCCCCCAAGGGGCTGTTGAAGTTGGAGATGTCCTCAGGGCAGTGGAGGCTGGAGGGGCTGTTGGGTTGGTTCGTGGTGGCTCTGGGGGCAGCGCTGCGGGGCAGGCCAGGCAGTGAACACGCATGGCAGCCCGGCTGTGGGCTCTGCCTAGGTGCAGGACCTCTTGAGGTTCAGAGGCTCAATTCATCTTGTACGGATGACGTCTCTTTCCTCTGCCACTGAAGGAGACCAGACTTCCTGTTCAGATTGTTTCCCTGGGAGTCATGCTGTCCATGCAACCTTTGATTTGCTTCTGAGCTTCCAAGTGTGTCATAGAGCCAGTATTTTCCTTCTCAATGGCTGTGATTCTGTTTCCTATACAAACTTAACTTATAGAGGCCTCGCTTCCAAGAGTGACCTGAGGAATGGCAAGAGGCTGCTCGAAGTCCTTGTCTGCCCCCTGCCTCTGCTGGAATCTCTTGGCAGTAGCCTGGGCTATCTGCTGAGTGGCGGTGGGGCTGCAGTGGTGAGCTGTCAGATGACCTGCGGGGCAGACACTGCGGGGGGCAGAGCGCGGGGCTTCCCAGGCAGCCACGGAGGCAGCGAGCTCACAGCACCCCTGGGAGCTTGGGGTGGGGGCATTTCATTAGCTTAAAATAATAATAATAATACAATATGCAACTTTCACATATCAAATTTAAAAACTTTTCAAAAACAGAAACACCTAATTAAAAAATGCTTGGATTTGGAAATATGTATTTGCTCAGGTACAATTTGGAAATGTTGGTCTAAGAGTCTCAATGATGCTACCATACTTTCTTTTTTTTTTTAATTTAATTTTTTTTAATGGGGTGACATCAATAAATCAGGATACATATATTCAAAGATAACATGTCCAGGTTATCTTGTCGTTCAATTATGTTGCATACCCATCACCCAAAGTCAGATTGTCCTCTGTCACCTTCTATCTAGTTTTCTTTGTGCCCCTCCCCCTCCCCCTTTCCTTCTCCCTCTCCCCCCTCCCCCCGTAACCACCACACTCTTATCAATGTCTCTTAGTCTCACTTTTATGTCCCACCTACGTATGGAATAATGCAGTTCCTGTTTTTTTCTGATTTACTTATTTCACTCCGTATAATATTATCAAGATCCCACCATTTTACTGTAAATGATCCGATGTCATCATTTCTTATGGCTGAGTAGTATTCCATAGTGTATCTACCATACTTTCAATATTAGACTCAATACTTCAAAATGAGTCAAGCAAATATACAAAGATGTTCATTTTAAAAATGTGTATAATCATGAAAGCCAGAAATGGGTCTTACTATAAAGATTAGCTAACTAAATTTAAAATGTGCATACCATTATGCAGTAATTAAGACAGATGATGATAGAGTTTGTAATAATTTCAAAAACTGCTTATGTAATAGTGTTAATTATAAAAAGAAATACAAATATCTAAAAGAAGATCTAAACTAGGAAAATAGTTTTTTCAGGACAGAAAGTAATGCCCTAAGAAGGCCATAAAGATTCTTTTTGAGCAATGGAATAATAGACAAGATTGCAATTTAGAAATCGTTGTAAATGGCCTGTAATCTCCCTGTAAATGGGTAAACCCATTCCCAGACTCTTTACATAATGGCTGCAACCTCTTCTGCCAGCCACTTAATATCATTATGTTTTATTTTCTTTGTAGTACTCTTTCTTACCTGAAAACTCTTACATAAGTCAGTTAGCCCAGTGGTCCCCAACCTTTTTTGGGCCATGGACCAGTTTAATGTCAGAAAATATTTTCATGGACCAGCCTTTAGGGTGGGACAGATAAATGCACAAAATAAAATTATGCGACCTGCCTAAAAACTGTGGTATTTTTAAATATAATTGTCGAACTTACGAGACAAGCATCAAGAATGAGTCTTAGACGAATGTAACAGAGGGAATCTGGTCATTTTTTTAAAAATAAAACATCGTTCAGACTTAAATATAAATAAAACGGAAATAATGTAAGTTATTTATTCTTTCTCTGCGGACCGGTACCAAATGGCCCACAAACCGGTACCGGTCCACAGCCCTGGGGATGGGGACCACTGACTTAGCCCTCCTCACTGCTATGTCCTCAGCACCTAGGACAGTGCCTGCACTCAAGGCATTCAACCGGGATGTATTTGTTGGATGAATGAAATATATATGAAGACTTTACAAATATCAGTTGTGGCTTTTTTTTTTCAATTAAAAAAGAGAACATGGTGATATCTACATTAGTCAAATTAATTCAGATAATTTACATCAAGGTAAAATTTTAACCTAAAATATTAACATTTTAGGTAAAACTGGCAAATTTCTTCTTAACTTTACTGATACTAACTCAATTCAACAACTTAAGAAATGTTGCATAATGATATTTTATTCTATAGTTGTTAAAAGAACTGATGTATATATCGAAGGTCCAAACTGCAGGCTGACCTAGCTTGGGATGTAATGAACATAGGCCTCCACCTGTCATCCCTCCTGGGAGCTGGATGGAATAAACTCACACAACAAAGAAAGCAAGGAGGGGGTTAACAGTAGACAAGATATTTCAACAAATTCCAAAGGACAGAAAGCAGGTGGGCAGGGCAGCAAAGGGAGCTGGATCCCAGAATGTCACTGTTGTGGACACTGTCAGATGGACCTCGCCTCCCTGAGGGTGGCCTGTAGACAGTCACAGGCTCCAGAAATGGTCAGTAGTGTAGGCAGAAGTGAAAGGGATGTCAGAAAACAGAGGGAGTGATTGAATGTGTATCTGTGTGATGGCCATGTCAGTTACCCCTCTTCCATTGTCTTCTTCACCCCTTCCAAGAGCATGTTGAAGGCCAATATTGCCAACAATTAAAAATAATATTAAAAGAGGTTTTTATAGAAGACATTGTACTGGTTTACCTAAGAAGCTGTAAATTTGTCCGTATATATTTTATCACAGAGGACTTCTTCCAGCATCACAAAGCCAGGACTGACGCCAGCTCAGGCACCCCATGTCAGAGTGCCTCAAATGATCCATGGTAAAGGGACAGTTCTTTTCAAAAATATTTTTAATCTATTACAGACAGTTACTTTAAAAAATACAATAGAAATGAATTATTAGAAAAATAAAGCTGTAAAGGCAAAGACATAAAATACAAGCCAAAATATTTTATTATTAGATTCATAAGACACGAGATTATATTTTAATCAGTGTAACCAGAATAAAAGTTAAAATATGAAAAAGGGTATTACAAAAATGGTGCACATTTATTAAAAGTGTACATACATAAAATTAAAATAGAGGATTATTATTAACATGAATAACTTTCTGTCATTCTGCAATTGTCTTGAGAGGTGATGAAGAAAATGACTGCTGCCATGCCAAAGAAAAAAGGAAGAAAAAAAAAACTGAGCTTTGGATAGACACAATGTATAAAAATACTGAAAGTTTTATTTTTAAAAAATTAGTCTGCTTTTTGCTTTCTAACTTATTTAATCAATATTGGATTATTGGCTATTCACAAATAATATATATCTAAACTGTTTCTATGTATGCTTCTTTATTTTTTGAGATATAATTTACATGCCCCCAAATGTGCCAGTTTCCGTGGTTTTTAGAATATTCGCAAAGTGTGCAACCATTACCACTAGATCCAGAACATTTGCATCCCTCCAATGGGAACCTCATATCATTAGCAGTATTCCCCACTCTCCCCTCCCCCAGCCTCTGGTAACTACTTACCTACTTCCTGTCTTTACGGATTTGCCTATGATGGGCATTTCATGTAAATGAGCTAATACAATTTGGGACTTTTTTGGAGGGGTCTGGCTTCTTTCACATAGCATATGTATTATTTTTTTTAACTTTTAAAAATGACTTTTTATCCACTGTGCCACCACAGGTCAGGCCCCTAAAAATGACTTTTAATCATTTTTGTTTGATTAGAAGTTACATACAATATTAGTTTCAGGTGTACAACATAGTGATTAGATATTTATGTAACTTATGAAGTGATCACCCCAATAACTCTAGTACCCACCTGACACCATACATAGTTACTACAATATTATTGATTATATTTCCTATGCTGTACTTTACATCCCCATGACTGGTTTTTATAACTGACAATGTGTATATCTTCATCCCTTCTCTAAAAATTATAAACCTTTAGTGGGGGAGAAACATCACATTACTGAAATATACTGAGATTTAGTGAACATTTTCATGTTTTTGAGTCTCAAGAATATTTCAGAGTTTTCCAAAATCCCTACGACACCTTATTCCTCAGTTCCTCCATTTAAGCTTTTTGATTAGTCAGTTGTTTGTTCCAACTTCTATCCATCCGCACAACCTCATAGCTAAAAGACATGTCTGAAAAAGTTTTAACAAATGCCTCCTTGCCACTGGGAGAGGCTTTTAGTACTTGGCACAATTAAAGTTGGGTCAAATTAAAGATGAACCTTTGGAGCACAGTCGTCTAGGGCAGTGGTCCCCAATGCCGAGGCTGCGGACCGGTACCGGTCTGTGGACCATTTGGTACCGGTCCACAGAGAAAGAATAAATAACTTACATTATTTCCATTTTATTTATATTTAAGTCTGAATGATGTTTTATTTTTAAAAAATGGCCAGATTCCCTCTGTTACATCCGTCTAAGACTCACTCTTGATTCTTGTCTCGGTCATGTGATACATTTATACGTCCCACCCTAAAGGCCAGTCCGTGAAAATATTTTCTGACATTAAACCGGTCCGTGGCCCAAAAAAGGTTGGGGACCACTGGTCTAGGGAATCACCAGACAGGTCAAATGATGTCAATTTTTAAGGAATGAGATATGGAAAGAACTCCCTCTCTGTTCTGAGCACTCAGTATCTGGAATGTGGCTGCTATTTCTCTGGGCTACTGTGGAGCTAGGAAGTGAGGGGTGGGACTAAGGTAAATTAAAATTCCACAAAGATTACTACTGTTACTGAGATTCAGATATTTTTCTCAAAAAAATGCCCCCTGGGTAACTGCAAGATTTGGTTAATTTTGAGAGATCTGAAAAAAAATATGATATGGTTAATTGTTTTTTTTTCATTGCTTTTATGAAGGGTCAGATTTTAGGATGTTTTACTCTACTATTTCCACTGATATGACTTGTTTCTATGTTTGTTTTAATAACTTATGCAGTATAAAATTAACCTCACAAAATTATGTTGATGGAAATGTAAGAAAAGATTTTAAGGAAATTTTAATAAGCTCAGAATATTCATATTAAACTTTAATTCAAACTAAAGTGATACTATACATTTTTTCCAGCTTTTTTTTTTTTTTTTAATGCGGTGACATCAGTAAATCAAGATACATATATTCAAGGATAACATGTCCAGGTTATCTTTTCGTTCAATTATGTTGCATACCCATCACCCAAAGTCAGATTGTCCTGTCACCCTCTATCTAGTTCTCTTTGTGCCCCTCCCCCTCCCCCTTCCCTCTCCCTCTCCCCCCTCCCCCCGTAACCACCACACTCTTATCAATGTCTCTTGGTCTCACTTTTATGTCCCATCTACGTATGGAATAATGCAGTTCCTGGTTTTTTCTGATTTATTTATTTCACTCCGTATAATGTTGTCAAGATCCCACCATTTTGCTATAAATGATCCGATGTCATCATTTCTTATGGCTGAGTAGTATTCCATAGTGTATATGTGCCACATCTTCTTTATCCAGTCATCTATTGATGGACTTTTTGGTTGTTTCCATGTCCTGGCCACTGTGAACAATGCTGCAATGAACATGGGGCTGCATGTGTCTTTACGAGTCAATGTTTCTGAGTTTTTGGGGTATATACCCAGTAGAGGGATTGCTAGGTCATAAGGTAGTTGTATTTTCAGTTTTTTGAGGAACCACCATACTTTCTTCCATAATGGTTGTACTACTTTACATTCCCACAAACAGTGGATGAGGGTTCCTTTTTCTCCACAACCTCTCCAACATTTGCTATTACCTGTCTTGTTAATAATAGCTAATCTAAAAGGTGTGAGGTGGTATCTCATTGCAGTTTTGATTTGCATTTCTCTAATAACTAAAGAAGATGAGCATCTTTTCATATATCTGTTGGCCATTTGTATTTCTTCCTGGGAGAAGTGTCTGTTCATGTCCTCTTCCCATTTTTTTATTGGATTGTTTGTTTGTTTGTTGTTGAGTTTTATGAGTTCTTTGTATATTTTGGATATTAGGCCCTTATCTGAGCAGGTGTTTAAAAATATCATTTCCCAATTAGTTGGCTGTCTGTTTATCTTGTTATCAGTTTCTCTTGCTGAGCAAAAACTTCTTAGTCTGATGTAGTCCCATTCATTAATTTTTGCCTTCACTTCTCTTGCCTGTGGAGTCAAATTCATAAAATGCTCTTTTTAAAGTTTGGTACCTATGTCTTCTTCTATGTACTTTATTGTTTCAGGTCTTATGTTTAGATCTTTGATCCATTTTGAGTTAATTTTAGTACAGGGGGATAAACTGTAGTCCAGCTTCATTCTTTTGCATGTGGCTTTCCAGTTTTCCCAGCACCATTTGTTGAAGAGGCTTTCTTTTCTCCATTGTGTGTTGTTGGCCCCTTTATCAAAAATTATTTGACTATATATATGTGGTTTTATTTCTGGGCTTTCTATTCTGTTCCATTGGTCTGAGTGTCTATTTTTCTGCCAATACCATGCTGTTTTGATTGTCGTGGCCCTATAATATAGTTTGAAGTCAGGTATTGTAATGCCCCCAGCTTCATTCCTTTTCTTTAGGATTGCTTTGGCTATTCGGGGCTTTTTATAGTTCCATATAAATCTGATTATTTTTTGCTCCATTTCTTTAAAAAATGTCATTGGAATTTTGATGGGAATTGCATTAAATTTGTATATTGCTTTGGGTAATATGGCCATCTTGATTATATTTATTCTACCTAACCAAGAACAAGGAATATTCTTCCATCTCATAATATCTTTTTCGATTTCCCTTAACAATGGTTTATAGTTTTCATTGTATAAGTCCTTTACATTCTTTGTTATGTTTATTCCTAGGTATTTTTTTGTTGTTGTTGCAATCGTGAAGGGGATTATTCTTTTGAGTTCATTCTCAAATGTTTCATTGTTGGCATATAGAAAGGCTATTGACTTCTGTATGTTAATTTTGTATCCTGCGACCTTACTATATTGGCTTATTATTTCTAGTAGTCTTTTTGGGGATTCTTTGGGGTTTTCGATGTATAGGATCATATCATCTGCAAAAAGTGATACCTTTACTTCTTCTTTTCTGATATGGATGCCTTTTATTTCTTTGTCTTGTCTGATTGCTGTGGCAAGAACCTCTAGTACCACATTAAATAAGAGTGGAGAGAGTGGACAACCCTGTCTTGTTCCTGATTTAAGGGGGAAAGCTTTCAGTTTTGTGCCATTTAATATGATGTTAGCTGATGGTTTATCATATATGGCCTTTATCATGTTGAGATATTTTCCTTCTATACCCATTTTGTTGAGAGTCTTAAACATAAAATTGTGTTGTATTTTATCAAAAGCCTTTTCTGCATCTATTGATAAGATCATGTGGTTCTTGTTCTTTGTTTTGTTGATATGGTGTATTATATTAACCGTTTTACGTATGTTGAACCATCCTTGAGATTCTTGGATGAATCCCACTTGATCATGATGTATTATTTTTTTAATATGTTGTTGTATTCGATTTGCTAGTATTTTGTTGAGTATTTTAGCATCTGTATTCATTAGAGATATTGGTCTGTAGTTTTCTTTTTTTGTGCCATCCTTGCCTGGTTTTGGTATAAGGGTTATGTTTGCCTCTTAAAATGTGTTTGGAAGTATTGCTTCTTTTTCAATTTTTTGGAAGACTTTCTGTAGAATAGGAACCAAGTCTTCTTTGAATGTTTGATAAAATTCGCTGGTATAGCCATCTGGGCCTGGACTTTTATTTTTGGGGAGGTTTTTAATGGTTTTTTCTATTTCTTCTCTACTAATAGGTCTGTTTAGGCTTTCTGCTTCTTCATGACTCAGTCTAGGAAGGTTGTATTGTTCTAGGAATTTATCCATTTCTTCTAGGTTGTTGAATTTAGTGGCATAAAGTTTTTCATAGTATTCTACAATAATTCTTTGTATATCTACAGTGTCCGTGGTGATTTCTCCTCTTTCATTTTGGATTTTGTTTATATGAGTTCTTTCTCTTTTTTCCTTGGTAAGTCTTGCCAAGGGTTTGTCAATTTTGTTGATCTTTTCAAAGAACCAGCTCCTTGTTCTATTAATTTTTTCTATAGCATATCAGAATCTCTGGGATGCAGCAAAAGCGGTAATAAGAGGGAAGTTCATCTCACTTCAGGCCTATATGAACAAACAAGAGAGAGCCCAAGTGAACTACTTAACTTCACACCTTAAGGAACTAGAAAAAGAAGAACAAAGACAATCCAAAACCAGCTGAAGAAAGGAAATAATAAAAATCAGAGCAGAAATAAATGAAATAGAGAACAGAAAAACTATAGAAAAAATTAATAGAACAAGGAGCTGGTTCTTTGAAAAGATCAACAAAATTGACAAACCCTTGGCAAGACTCACCAAGGAAAAAAGAGAAAGGACTCATATAAACAAAATCCAAAATGAAAGAGGAGAAATCACCACAGACATCATAGATATACAAAGAATTGTAGAATAATACGAAAAACTATATGCCACCAAATTCAACAATCTAGAAGAAATGGATACATTTCTAGAACAATACAACCTTCCTAGACTGAGTCATGAAGAAGCAGAAAGCCTAAAGAGACCAATTAGCAGGGAGGAAATAGAAAAAACTATTAAAAACCTCCCCCAAAATAAAAGTCGAGGCCCAGACAGTTATACTAGTGAATGTTATCAAACATTCAAAGAAGACTTGGTTCCTATTCTACTCAGTCTTCCAAAAAATTGAAGAAGAAGCAATACTTCCAAACACATTTTATGAGGCCAACATAACCCTCAGGACGGCATAAAAAAAGAAAATTACAGACCAATATCTCTAATGAATACAGATGCTAAAATACTAAACAAAATACTGGCAAATCGAATAAAACAACATATTAAAAAAATAATACATCATGATCAAGTGGGATTCATCCCAGAATCTCAAGGATGGTTCAACATACATAAAACGGTTAATGTAATACACCATATCAACAAAACAAAGAACAAAAACCACATGATCTTATCAATAGATGCAGAAAAGGCATTCGATAAAATACAACACAACTTTATGTTTAAGACACTCAACAAAATGGGTATAGAAGGAAAATATCTCAACATGATAAAGGCCATATATGATAAACCATCAGCCAACATCATATTAAATGGCATAAAACTGAGGACTTTCCACCTTAAGTCAGGAACAAGACAGGGTTGTCCACTCTCTCCACTCTTATTTAACGTGGTGCTAGAAGTTCTGGCCAGAGCAATCAGACAAGAGAAAGAAATAAAAGGCATCCATATCAAAAAAGAAGAAGTAAATTTTCACTTTTTGCAGATGATATGATCCTATACATCAAAAACCCCAAAGACTCCACAAAAAGATTACTAGAAACAATAAACCAATACAGTAAGGTCATAGGATACAAAATTAACATACAAAAGTCCATAGCCTTTCTATATGCCAACAATGATATATTAGAAAACGAACTCAAAAAAATAATCCCCTTCATGATTGCAACAAAAAAAATAAAATACCTAGAAATAAACATAACAAAGAATTTAAAGAACCTATATAACAAAAACTACAAAGCATTGTTAAAGGAAATCGAAAAAGATACAATGAGATGGAAAAATATTCCTTGTTCTTGGATAGGAAGAATAAATATAATCAAAAAGGCCATATTAACCAAAGCAATTTATAAATTTAATGTAATTCTCATCAAAATTTCTATTACAGCCTGACCTGTGGTGGCGCAGTGGATAAAGCGTCGACCTGGAAATGCTGAGGTTGCCGGTTCGAAACCCCGGGCTTGCCTGGTCAAGGCACATATGGGAGTTGATGCTTCCAGCTCCTCCCCCCTTCTCTCTCTCTGTCTCTTCTCTCTCTCTCTCTGTCTCTCCCTCTCTAAAATGAATAAAAAAAAAATTCCTATGACATTCTTTAAAGAAATCAAACAAAAAATCATCAGATTTATATGGAAGTATAAAACACCCTGAATAGCCAAAGCAATCCTAAGGAAAAAGAATGAAGCTGGGGGCATTACAATACCTGACTTCAAACTATATTATAGGGCCAGAACAATCAAAACAGCATTGTATTGGCAGAAAAATAGACACTCAGACCAATGGAACAGAATAAAAAGTCCAGAAATAAAACCACATATATATGGTCAAATAATTTTCGATAAAGGGGCCAGCAACACACAATGGAGAAAAGAAAGCCTCTTCAACAAATGGTGCTGGGAAAACTGGAAAGCCACATGCAAAAGAATAAAACTCAACTACAGCTTGTCCCCTTGTACAAAAATTAATTCAAAATGAATCAAAGACCTAAATATAAGACCTGAAACAATAAAGTACATAGAAGAAGACATAGGTACTAAACTCATGGACCTGGGATTTAAAGAGCATTTTATGAATTTGACTCCAAAGGCAAGAGAAGTGAAGGCAAAAATTAATGAATGGGACTACATCAGACTAAAAAGTTTTTGCTCAGCAAGAGAAACTGAGAACAAAATAAACAGACAGCCAACTAAATGAGAAATAATATTTTCAAACAACAGCTCAGATAAGGGCCTAATATCCAAAATATACAAAGAACTCATAAAACTCAACAACAAACAAACAATCCAATAAAAAAATGGGAAGAGGACATGAACAGACACTTCTCCCAGGAAGAAATACAAATGGCCAACAGATATATGAAAAGATGCTCATCTTCATTAGTTATTAGAGAAATGCAAATCAAAACTACAATGAGATACCACCTCACACCTTTTAGATTAGCTATTATTAACAAGACAGGTAATAGCAAATGTTGGAGAGGCTGTGGAGAAAAAGAAACCCTCATTCACTGTTGGTGGGAATATAAAGTAGTACAACCATTATGGAAGAAAGTATGGTGGTTTCTCAAAAAACTGAAAATACAACTACCTTATGACCCAGCAATCGCTCTACTGCGTATATACCCCCAAAACTCAGAAACATTGATACGTAAAGACACATGTAGCCCCATGTTCATTGCAGCATTGTTTACAGTGGCCAAGACATGGAAACAACCAAAAAGCCCTTCAATAGAAGACTGGATAAAGAAGATGTGGCACATATACACCATGGAATACTACTCAGCCATAAGAAATGATGACATTGGATCATTTACAACAAAATGGTGGGATCTTGATAACATTATACAGAGTGAAATAAGTAAATCAAAAAAACCAAGAACTATATGATTTCATACATTGGTGGGACATAAGAACAAGACTAAGAGACATGGACAAGAGTGTGGTGGTTACGGGGGGGGGGGGGGGGCGCGGGAGGGGAGGAGAGAGAGGGGGAGGGGAGGGGGAGGGACACAAAGAAAACTAGATAGAGGGTGACGGAGGACAATCTGACTTTGGGTAATGGGTATGCAACATAATTGAGTGACAAGATAACCTGGACATGTTTTCTTTGAATATATATACCCTGATTTATTGATGTCACCCCATTAACATTAATAAAAATTTATTTATAAAAAAAAAAGAAAAGAAAAGCAGACAAAAATATGCCCTCCAAGTGCCAGTCAGTAAGTCAATAAACAACTTCAGTAAACTAAAAAAAAAAAAAAAAAAAAAAATAGAAAGAAAAAGAAAAAGAACCAAAAAAGTCATTTGGAAATGAAAAACATAATTGCCAAAAAACTATTTTTTCAAAAGAAAAGATTTCAAAGTTGATAAAGATAACAAGTATACAAAGGGGAAGGGAGAATAAAGAGTAAGAGAGATAGAAAAATATTTTTAAACTACTAAGAGGAAAAACCAATTTAAGAGGTCTAATATATAACTAGCAAGAGTCCTAAAAAGAGATCATTAAGAAGAGAAACTTATTTTTTAAAAGACTGAGGAGGACAAAACTTTTTTCAGAATGGAAAATATTATGTCTTCAGATTGAGTGGGATTGCTGAATTCCAAACAGAATAAAAGAAAGTAACAGGCCTGAGAATGGTGTTTGTGAAATTTCAGAATAGTACCAATAAATAGAAGATCTAAAAATATTTTGAAGAGGAAAAAAAGAAAAACTACAGACATCAACTAAGGAGTAAAAATTTGGCTGGCATCAGATTTCTCTCATTAGCAACACATATATTAAAAACCACTAAAGCAATGTCTTCAAAGTCAGAGGAAAAATAATTTAGAAAGTTTAATCATAGGCCCAGACAAGCAATAAACTGTGAAAGAGAAATAACTACTTTTTTATGTGATATTGGGAACTTCACCTCTCACACATTTTATTTTTCCTCAGGAATTTACTGGAGAGTGTATTCCAGTCAAGTGAAGGAGAAAACCAAGAAAGAACACATTATGGAGGTTAACTTAGGATCCTGGTACAAAGTGAACAAAATATTCATGATGGCTCATGCATTGGACCCAGAGAAAACCTACTTATGAGAGCAACTGAAGACTTTGGGAAAAGGAGAACCTCATGTAGTTTGTATGATAGATAAGTTTTAAAATATGGGAAGTTTTCAACAAGAAAGATAAAATGTAATTTTAAACTCTAGGGAAATAACAAAGGGTACATACAAAAGGATCGGCTCAAGTATGACATTTGTTACACGGGTTGAGATTTTGAGCATTTAATGAAAGATACAGAAAGGGGTTCCTTTGTCTCTAACATGATTAACATTCCCCTGGGAGCACTGCCCTGGTTCTGCATTGCACATTAATGGAAGGGAATGTGATCTGGGCAAATGACTCAGATGTGCATGGAGCCCTATTTACAAACTCATATATGCTTTCTCTTTTGGAACCAATCTGTAGACAGTGAAGACTTCCTTATAATTGCAGAATAAAATAAATATTATCAGCCTTAATAATATAAAATAAAGGCATAAATGTCAGTGAACAAGAGAAAGGAAAAGAATAAAAAAGCGTAAGATATTTATTCAATATATGGAGGCCAGGGAAGCAAAAGACTGACAAAAGTTGATGAAACAACAACAAAAAATAGAGGTATGTTTCTTAAAATAGCAAAAATACCCAACAAAGGAATTGTAATAATAATATGGAGTTTTTGTCAAAATTTGGCAGAAATGGGAGAAGAAAAGGCAAGTCTATTTGCGAAATACATCTTTATCTTTTATATCAACAAATCAATAAATATTGCCTTAAATTGACTGGTCATTTCCATTTCTGTGAAATGTCCAGAATAGGCAAATCTATATATAGAGAAAATATAATAGGGACTTCCCAGGGCTAGAACTGAAAATGTAGGGTGACTACAAATGATCAGGAAGGATTTTTCTTGAGTGATACAAATGTTCTAAAATTAAATTGTGGTCGGGCTTACATCACTCTCTAAATTTACTAAAATGTATTTCACTGTACACTTAAAAAAACTGAATTTTATGATATGTACATTATACATCAATAAAGCTGTGCTTAAGACAAGAGATGATAAAAAACTGACAGGTCAAAAAATCAATGCAAAAGCATAATAGAGTTATTGAGGTTACCAACAGGGTAAAAATAGAAATATTATTATTTAGGAGCAGTTGGACAGGGTGAGGAAGTATGACATGCAATGTTGTGTTTATTATTTATGTTTTTCTGTACTATTTGGACATTTTTAAAAATCAATGCAAGTATTGTTACAATATATTATTAAAGTTTTCTGCTTTTAATCTTTTAGAATTTGAATATGAGGAATGATGCAATCTGGATAAATAAGCAGAATTTATTTTTTTTCTTCTAAAGATCAAGGCTAAGTGGCCAACCCTGTAACAACCCACCGTTGGTAACTTGAAGGAGGCAAGAGCTCAACTGAGCAGAGTTGAAAGTCCACCCACTCCCCAAATAGAACAGTGTAAAGGAGAACAGGCAACTGACCATCCTGGAGACACCATTTGGTACAGCTGTGTTAGGTGGTTGCCATGGATTACTAGATCAAACATAAATAATTTTCAGGGAAGCAAGTGCCCTAGAAAAGCAAGATGACAGGTGAAGTTGCTAATGTTGTCAGCTGTCTTCATCTGTTTATTTAAGAACATGGCCAAAGTAACCATGTATATGCTTGGGCATTAAGCCTCATAAGACAGCCTTCTTTACCTTAGCTGAAACTAGTAACAGTGGCCAGGAGAGAATGTTGACTGTGAAAAACAAATATTAAGAAGTTTGGGGGCTATGAAGTAATATACAAGCTGGTGGATGGCCTTGTAGTTGGTTTACTAACCAGCATACTTAGCACTAAAGTCACCACAAAGTGCATGTGTAACAGAGTAAATGGTTTAGCCTTATTGACTCCATCTCCTTCCAGCCTGTGATGCCCCCATGGGCATCTTTCAGACTAATATCTTATGCTTAGTTTTGCATATAGATATGCTAATCATTAGAGGAATTCTGCTTGTGGCTTGAGTTTTTTTAAAAAAAAAAAATCCTTTAACAGAAAGTGCCTCCCATGAGGAGATAAGGGAAATAGCATTGTTTATCAAAGATTTGCAGGAACCTCTTAACCAGACTTACACCCAACAATCTAACTCATACCCCCACTGGTACCTGAATGTCTGCAGTGGTCAATCACTTCGTGCCCCTCTCATTTCCCTTTCCCTTACTATAAAAGAAGCCTGAACTCTGTACTTTCTTAAGGTGGATTTGAGGAACCACTAGGTCTCCCATCTCCATGGTTGGCACCTGCTCAATCAATAAACCTTTCCTTACTCCAAATTATGACATTGTGAGTTTTGGTCTATTGAAGCATCGGGCACATGGACTTTGGACTGGTAACATATGGGTTTTTTAAAATATAATTTTATTGGGTAACCAGAAATTTTAGAGATTCCCTTCAAATAAGTGCTACATGAGTGGTGGTGGTAATAATAATAAACCAATGAGTGATTACATGCATCCAAGTGGATACGTGCCTTACATGATTGTTTTAAACATGAGAGAACAAGAAGCGGGAATATGCCTCTGCCTATCTGTGAACTTTAGTCAACCAAATATTCCTCATGTGAAGTGAAACCAGACCTTTCACGGGCCTGTTTCCTGAGCACCCTGAACTTACTCAGAATGTGGCTCATTGCCCCTCTCTCCTCCCCCAGTGCTGGGATGGGAGGATGTGCAAATGGGGAGCTCTGCAGGCCCTGAGGATAAGGTGGGGTTGACCTCATGGTCTGCATGAGCTCCAGGCTCCTACTCCAGGGAGGAGTGAGCACCAAGCATGGAGGCTGCAGCAGCCTGGCAAGCGTTGTGTTAAGAGACAAAACAGCGCCCAGATCCCTTTCTTCTAATTTCCCATGCAGACATCTCAATTCTGAGATTGTCTACCTGGCGAGAGCGTCAGACTTCGTAAGTTAATAACTCAATCGTAAAAGACTGACCTCCCCAACTTAATGTGCCAGTTAGAAGCCCAGGTTGTGGCTGCTGCTTCTGATCAACTAGCCAGAGATTGGAGCCATAGGTTGATTAATTTGCTAAAGCAGCTAGGCATTGTTGATTAAATCATTGGCCATTGGTGATCAATTCAGCTTTCAGACCCTATCCTCTCCCAGGCTGTTGGGGTGGGACAAAGAGATAGAAAGTTCCATCCTTCCAATCACAGGGTTCCTTCCCCTGGTCACCAGTCTCCAATTCAGGTGTTTTCTAAAATTCACCCCATTAACATAAATTCAGGTGTGGTTGAAAGGGGGTTGTAATGAACATCAAGACATCTTAATTGCTTTTATTATAAGGATTTTAGGAGTTTTGTGCTAGAAACAGGAACAAAGATAAAAAAAATATTTTTAATTATAAATTACAGTATCAAAATAGTTTTCTCAGTTGCTATTTATATGATGTTAAAATAAATCAAAACAGAAAACAAAAATGGCCAAGAGCTAATTTGCTAAACCAGTACTATTATTTAAGGAAATTGGTAAAATGCATTGCTCAGTAAATGGAAGAGAGCTATAGTTAGACAAACAGTATAAGATAAAGAGCTAAATATAAAACAAAAGCATAAATATAAAATTATATTTTCAAGTCTGTCACTAGTTGCTGGTTGGTAGTAGCCACAAAGATAAGAGTCAGATGCCTATAGAAAAGGATTTCTTACTAATAATTAAGTTCTAATTTCCAAACATTTCTCATTGTATCCAAATACACACATTTGCTTTTATAAATAGCAATATAAATGAGATTTCTTTCATTTTGGATATCATCAGAAGTTTCTGACAGACAAGCTTCTTAGCGCAATCCGATTGGACCAGCATGTCCAATGGCCTTACTGCAGACAGCAGGCCCTCGACCTTCATGGTGCTCAGTGTGTGAACAGGGAAGCAAGTAAGGTCAGGGCTGCTTACTAGATTTGCCACTTGCTAGCTCTGGAATCTTACTCAAGGTCTTTAAGCTTTCCCCTCTTCCATCTCTATATCTTACAGGGCTGTCATGGGCTTAAACCTGAGCCCATGCCTAAAGCCCATACCTCAGTGCTTAAAACATATAAAGGTAGGTAATATTATTATAATTCCTATTTTATGGTTTAGGGAACAGAGGCCCAGATAAGCTCAGTGGCTCAAGGTCGTAAAGCTTGAGGTTGTAGAGCTGGGTTCTGAAGCCAAGCTGTTGATAGTAAGGCTGTCGTACATAGCAAATAAGTTAATGTATGAAAGATACTCAGAAGAGTCCCGGTTATGACAAATCACTCATTGGTAGAGCTCAGCTCTCTCACTATGACTCCATTTGGTTTTTACACTATTGCAGCCTTCCCCTTTATTTCACTCCAAAAATGAAAGCCTGGTGTATGCATTCACAAAATCTATAAAAATGACAACATTTTGAACCTATTATGTGTCTGTGACCCAGATTTTGCCGAAAGCTGTTTTTTGGAGGGTGTAAAATAGATGGCATGTTGTAGTAATATAGGTATAAAAATACCTCTCTAAGTGGGTAAGGCCATTGGTGAAGGAATAGATTTAAATCCTTACAAGTCTCTTGGGCATTCTGGTAGCTAGTGAAATGGGTTTTTATAAAATTTGATGGTGGTTATTCATTTCTGAGCCAGTCATCCTTCTGGGGTTGTAAAATCATCCAGTTTATATGTACCTTGTAATAAGGAAGAAATGATGTATGGAAATAAAGAAAAAAAGAAAGAACCAGGTGTACAATGCGAATGTTGATCTCATGGTTTACATGAATACTGGGGGGGGGGGGCGCACACTGTGGAACTGGGTCTGAGAAGAACAAGAAGTTTTTCTTTTTTCTTTCGCTGTGGCAGGGACTCAAATGATGCTGTTCCCGACTGTGTTTTAAGGGGCTACAAGGAGCAAATCAATAATAAGCAGGTAGGTACAATGAGGCAGTCCTGCCTGAGTCTGATCCCAGCTTTGACAGTTACTAAGCTTTGAGACTTTGTGCAAATTACTGAGGATGATGACAGTACCAATGTCCTAACTTTGTGTGAGGGTTAAATGAGATATTATGAGATAACATTTAAAAGTGCCTAGAGGCTCTGGCCGGTTGGCTCAGCAGTAGAGCGTCGGCCTGGCGTGCGGGGGACCCAGGTTCGATTCCCGGCCAGGGCACATAGGAGAAGCACCCATCTGCTTCTCCACCCCCCCCCTCCTTCCTCTCTGTCTCTCTCTTCCCCTCCCGCAGCCGAGGCTCCATTGGAGCAAAGATGGCCCGGGCGCTGGGGATGGCTCCTTGGCCTCTGCCCCAGGTGCTAGAGTGGCTCTGGTCGTGACAGAGCGACACCCCGGAGGGGCAGAGCGCTGTTTCCAGCTTCAGAAAAAAAAAAAAAAAAGAAAAAAAAAAGAAAGTAAAAGTGCCTAGAATAGCGACAGCATACTGCATATTGACTATTGTCTATTATTGTGCTCTTTATTAGGGCACCTTAACAATCAAGCTTACAATTTTAAAAGATTTGACCACAACCAGACATATAAAAGCAAACTTGAAGGAGGCTACAGGAACCTCCACTAATTCCAGTGGTAAGAGGTGGCCTCTGTGTTCAAACTTGAACTCTGCCAGGCGCCCATGACATATCAGCTTACAAGAGCTGGCAACAGAGTAGAGCATTCCAGCCCCATTATCTCCATTTCCGTTGGACTAAAATTTGGATCATAATGCTATAATCTTTCTAAAACAGAGCATTTCACATTAAAATGGTAACTGTTTTTATAGCAACTTTTGAAAATGCTCACTTTCTTAGAAAAAGATCATTTCAATGTAGTTCAAACAAAATACCAAAACTTTGATAAAGAAACCATTAGAATTAAAGAATCGTTTTCAATTATATATGAAACACACTTTTGCCTAACAGTCTTTATTTGTTTGTTTTTAGAATCCCGTTCCTATTTAAAAATGGTTTTTCAACCAGTTCGAATCGAATTATAGGAGAAAGCCAATTATGAGCCATAGACATCAGAGCCTGCCTTTCCGGGATCTATTCATGAACTCCATGAACACTGGGTGCCTGCATTCCTCTTCCTCCTTTTCAGGGCGGAGCTCCACACGCAAGGACTTTCTTGGCTGCAGACCCAGTGCTGGAATGCAGGCCCTCGGCATCTGCTGCTGTCACTGACCTGACAATCCGCTGTTGGCCTTTTCTTCTCACCCCAACCACTCTTGCAACTGCGTGGGTCACTTTCTATCCTTATTTAATTTTCCAAAGTGAATTCTTTACATAATCAGTCTCTCATCATTGTTTCCTTAACTCACAAACTGACAAGTTGGTGAAAGTCAAGTAGAAAATGCCAGAGGAAGGAATTTAAAGAGAACATTATGAAGAATTGCGTGGGGAAAATCTATATTAAGATTTTCTTAACATTTGTCCAACTAGAAAGCACTATTCACTCCTCATGACTGAGGAGTAGGAAATCTGGCTGATACACAAATTAGGCATTATTAGCCTCTTTTGTCTTTCTCTCAGATTTACAGGAAAAGTTAATGGGATTATCAACAATTACAAATGTTTATGGGCATGTAAATGGAATGCACCAGGTGAAGCGTATTGTGGGACATAAAACAATGACTTTAGTTTCAATGGCTTATACAGGGTACACTAATAAATATCAATAAAGACTAGCATACAAATTATCAAATGATATGTGGATGTTGAGTTTTGTTTAATTTCACTTTAAGGTTGGCTTTGCAAGCCCACCCATGTGTGTGCAGGAGCACTTGGGTATGTTGGAGAGCATAGTGATAATACTGAACATACTAAACATTGAATTATGAAAATAAGAATAAATGATTAGTATTGCTGTCTTCTCACAATTTATCCTTCTTCTTCCAGCCGTATCTACTAACATGTCTCTTCTTGTAAAGCCATAGGTCAAGATAATTATTAAACCCAAAGATTTTACATATTCACCACAGAAGACTTGTACTCCTTGATAATTCACCTAAACTAGAAACCCAAGTTCCCTATTGGGACATATCATTTGATTCTAAAACCTCAAATATACATAGTTGAAAAAGCTGGTCTTCTTTTCTTGCAACTTTACCCACAATAGAAAGTTACAGAAGGACACTCAAAATCCCTCTTTACCTTTAGTCCAGCCCAATCACTTAAGTCTTCAAGAAAGGAAAATAATTGGAAGAATTATCATGACTTTTACCTGGACCCCTTTTTCTTTCGTTAACTTTCATTGGACATGCATCTTCTGTCCGCTCATTTCTTTTTCTTAGGGTATCTAAGCAACCAGAGTGGAGAAGACATCCAGTAATTTCCTTCTTTTCTCTTTCCTTTAAAAATTAAAAGTTGCAGTTCCATAAAAAGTCAACAGAAAAATGGGGGAAGGGTAAATAAACCAAGTAACCAAGCAATTAAGAAGCGCAACCATATCACAGCACATTACCAAAAATTTCAGAATACCATGATAAGAAGAAGCTCCTAAAGATTTCTGAAGATGAAAAAAACCCCCACATAATTTTAAACATCTCAACATAAGCAATGAAAGCCAGAGGGAATGAACAATGCCCTTGAAAATCTAAAGGAAAATATTCCCATCTTAGAATTATATACAAGGCGACTATAAATAAAGTATAAGCACATAATATAACAGTATTTTAAAGTGTACAAGTTCTCAAAAAAAATTTTTTTCTCCCTTTTAGCTTCTCACAAAAAGCTACCGGAAGATGAGTTCCACCAATAAAGAGGAAGATATGGAATAAAAGAAAGAAGAAATCAGCATAGGAGGAGGCAAAGTAATGGTGAAGAGAGCTCTTAGAATGACAGCATTATACCAGGCAGACAGGACAAGCAGTCTAGATTAGACGACGCTGATGTGTGAAAAAGAGACATTTCCAGAAAAGTGAAATTAACAGAATGTCCGGTGGATCTGAAAATCTTGAGGGAAGACTTAAATAATTTGTGAGAAATTTGTGTTAGCAAAAAAATTGAATTAGCAAAAAGACAGAAAATCAAGAGAGAAAAGATTAACTCCAGAAAATAAAAAAAAAAAACAAAAACTTTGCACACAAAGGGAAAAGCAATTATCATTTGTTCTTGGATCAACTATGAATCATATTAACCTAATCATAATGATGTAAATACTGAATTCTGAGCTAATTGTTTACATCTTAACTATTTGGTAGTTGGAAGAACAGAAAGAAACACAGTTAATAAGAGAAACATAGTTAAATAGTCATCTTTTATGGTAGGAATATAATCTAAAATTTAAACTAGAAATATACGCATTCCATTAGAGAAATAGACATAAAGTGAAAAAAAAGAGGCAAAAGGAGTAGAAAATAAGGGGAGAAGTGGATGAAGCTTATTGTTTTTCAAAACCAGATTGCGGGTTTAAACTGCGGCATGTTTAACTGATAAAAATTGAAGCTAAGACATATACAAACATAATCTAACTAACAATGGGGTTGATGTCAAGAGGATTTGCTTTTGATACCATAAAACCATGGAAACTTGGAACTTCCATTAAAAAACTAATCTGCCATACTTGCTACAATTAGAGGAAAAAAAGACTTTAGACATATATACTTAAAGTTATTGTAGTTAAAAAATACTAGAATTACAAAATTCATGAACTAATAAGGAATAAGAAAGATATTAGAAGTAAAAAATAGAGTGGCTCACATTGTGAAACAGTTGACTTTCAAGAGCTTAGATTATTTTGTGAAAATATGAATTATCATTATAGATTTTAGTATCAAAGTGTGTTTTCACAGAAGACAAACTATGCTGTAGGGTACTTCTATCCATGATAAACAATGACCTTTACAGACATAATAAGGGATAATGTTGGAATTTGGACTATATTTAGTCATTCTCCACTTCTAAAAAGTGACTGTAGATTATCTAAACTCTGGGGATACCCAGGAGTTCTTGATCTCAATTTTCAGGAAAAAGTTGCAATGAGGACACAGTTCAGCCTGACCAGGCGGTGGCGCAGTGGATAGAGCATCGGACTGGGATGCAGAAGACCCAGGTTCGAGACCCTGAGGTCGCCAGCTTGAGTGCGGGCTCATCTGGTTTGAGCAAAAAAGCTCACCAGCTTGAGTCCAAGGTTGCTAGCTCAAGCAAGGAGTTACTCGGTCTACTGAAGGCCTGCGGTCAAGACACATATGAGAAAGCAATCAATGAGCAACTAAGGTGTTGCAATGCACAACGAAAAACTAATGACTGATGACTCATCTCTCCGTTCCTGTCTGTCTGTCCCTATCTATCCCTCTCTCTCTGACTCTCTCTCTTTGTCTCTGTAAAGAAAGAAAGAAAAGGACACAGTTTGGAGGGAGTCACAGACTATGAAGAAGGCTCAAGAAGAAGTATCTGGGAGATGCCATCACCTGGTGGTGACAAAGAAAATGTCAGTACCACTATGAAATGGGAATCCAAAATAAAAGATCAGATTTGTAGTGCCTTGTAAGTCAGTAGAAACAAGAAACAATGACACAAACAAAAGCTGGCCTTACAGTGACTGGCAGTGTACTCTGCTCCCATCTGTTTGGGTTTACTGGAATGATCTTTGCCAGCAAAGCTGGAGAAGTGCATGAAAATAATTCCAGCCCATCTCCAGCAGGCTGGGTAAACAGAACAAGGAAATAATAAACCAATTCACGCAAACGGTAGGGGCGTACTCTGTAAAACTTCGAAGCCAACACATCTGAGCCAGGATTGATTTCTTCAGCAGTCTAGTGCTGAGCTTCTCAAGACGGCATGTCTCCCCTCCCCTCCTGAAACATCCCAGCCCAAAAAGGCTCTGGAAACAATGTTTTGGGACAATTTCCTAACCTTAAAAACGACAGAAACTTATTCTAAAATAATGCCATTAAAAATGCTAGACTAGATTCTTGGCTCAGTTAAGTATAAGTCTGATATGAAATTAATTATATGTA